>NC_141697.1:1183768504-1186728504 GCF_964263255.1 Lissotriton vulgaris
AATTTACTAGCTTTATTTGAGGCACCTTTAAGGATCGTCTTGCTATATCCCCTTTCTAGGAATCTCTGGGTCATTTCTGTTTCAATGGTGTCGAACTTCTCATTGTTGTGACTCGATGCCACGTTTTGCCGGGAACCAAACACTACTTCAGCGAGTTGGTTGTTAATAAGGGACACACTGGGGAACTGAGCGTAACAGAGGCACTTTGAAACACAAAAGGGCGTTTGATAAAGGATTACTTCCGAAAAGCGTCATGCCCGGATTCAATAAAAGGTGTTTTTGAACAATCCCTCTGTGTCGCCTCAAATCTGAATCGTGAGAGGAGGATTGGCTGTGGAAAAATATATATATATATATATATATCTCACAAAGTCAATACTTAAAAACAAATCACTGGGGGATTCACAACCTGGGTTAAGATCTTCAGCAAACTGGGTTTTGCTGTACCAATGTAGATGTGTTCATCCCTATTAGATTCCAAATCCCAATCTCTAAGTCAACAAACATCAGCTTGATAGTTTCAAAACACACTAGAAGGTACAAGAGACCCTCTCTCTGTGCCAAGGAAACATACTGGAATTGGCCACCTTCCATGCAAGCATTCTGAATGCAAAAGGAATTCCTACGTTCACTCTGCATTCTCACATGTTCCAGCCTTTATCTTAACAAAGTGTTCGAGGCATGTGGGCTGCTGAATTCATATCTTGATTTACAAAAAGGGGGGTGGTGATGAACAGAGTGTCTGAGTTAAACAGACCACTCTTACCCAGTCCAAAGATCGGGGCTTGATCCATCACCGTTATTTATCTCACTGCCCCATCCCAGCTCAGAACCTGGCTATATGCAAATCAGTCTGTCCCTGGCCCAGTGCATCATGGGAACAGGGCAGACTAAACTACCAAGCCAATTCTTCACCAGAAAGGAGACAAGCTACCGGGGACCGGTTTCTGGCATTTCAGCCTTCTTCGGCCCGGCTTGCTTGAATCCTGATGGAGCAGTGAGAAAGGGACTCATGTCTGAGTATACCCTGCCACACCTATAGTGGCCAAAAACGATTTACAAAAAGGGGGGTGGTGATGAACAGAGTGTCTGAGTTAAACAGACCACTCTTACCCAGTCCAAAGATCAGGGCTTGATCCATCACCGAATTCATATCTTGTGCATAGATCAGGGCTTGATCCATCACCGAATTCATATCTTGTGCATAGATCGCCGCCTAGTGTTGGGTCCGGATGATTGCACTTGTTGTCTTGGAAGAGTCTTCGAAGTATCACGAGATAGGTGACTCCTCCCCTGGACTACAGTGCGCATAGGCATCCTCTCCATCCTCAGATTGTTTTTCGCCATTGTGGCAGAGATGGAGATAGTAAAGTAAGAGATGGCCATGCCAGAGAGAATGCTGCAGCTGCTACAGGCACCGGGTAGGAGGGCGGGTGATATGAATGTCAGCAGCCCTACATGCCAAGAACAGATGCATACTGGTAAGTAGTATATTCCGTTCGAGGCATGTGGGCTGCTGAATTCATATCTTGTGCATAGACTGTATAGCAGTATCTCCTCTAGCGGTGGCTACCTGTGCCAACTACAGCAGTTTGAAAAAGAGTTTTGAGGACAGCCTGGCCTACAGCAGCTTGCTGTTTTGTCTGCACATCTACACAGTAGTGTTTTGTGAAAGTGTGTATGGTGGTCCATGTGGCTGCCTTACAGATATCTTCAAGAGGAATATTTCAGAGGAAAGCCATGGATGCCCCCATTTTCCTAGTGGAGTGTGCTTTTGGGGGGACGGTTAAAGTGCGTTTTGCCTTTTGATAGCCTATCTGAATGCATTTAACTATCCATCTGGCTAATCCTGATTTTGAAATTGGATTTCCCTTGTGTTGTGGTGCAAAGGCAACAAACAGTTGCTTTGTTTTCCGAAAGGATTTAGTTCTGTCCACATAGTAAAGTAGAGCTCTCTTTACGTCTAGTGTGTGCAGGGCTCTCTCAGCTACTGACTGTGGATTTTGAAAGAACACTGGCAGTTCTATTGACTGGTTGATATGGAAATTGGATACAACCTAAGGCATGAATTTAGGGTTTGTTCTAAGAACCACCTTGTTGGCATGTACCTGCAAGAAAGGTTCTTGAATTGTAAGCGCTTGTAATTCACTCACTCTTCTGAGTGAGGTGATGGCCACTAAGAATGCAACTTTCCACGTTAGGAATTGTAGTTCGCATGAATGTAAAGGTTCGAAAGGAGGGCCCATGAGTCTGGTAAGCACTATATTGAGATTCCAGACTGAGGAAGGGGGGTGCCTAGGAGGAATCACCCTTTTCAAACCCTCCATGAAAGCTCGGATTGCTGGTATCCTAAACAATGAAAGGTGTTGTCTGTTTTGAAGGTATGCTGCTATGGCAGCAAGGTGTAGCCGTATTGAAGAGTATACTAAGTTACATCTTTGTAAGTGCAGCAGGTAACATATAATGTTTTGTATTGATGCGTCTAATGGGTTGATTTGGTTATTGGTGCAGTAAATAACAAATCTTTTCCATTTAGCTGCATAGCACGCCCGTGTTGTTGGTCTTCTTGCCTCTTTAATGATATTCATGCAATCTGAAGGCAAGTTAAGATATCCAAACTCTAAGACCTCAGGAGCCAGATCGCTAGGTTCATTTGGTTGGGATCTGGGTGCCTGATTTCTCCATAGTTCTGAGTTAGAAGATGAGGTGCAGTCTTCGATGGGGAACTACTGATAGTTCCAGGAACGTTGTGTACCACGGTTGTCTCGCCCATGTGGGAGCAACTAGGATTAGTGTGAGGGAGTGTTGCTTCAGTTTGCGTGCCACCAGCGAAATCAGCGGTGCTGGGGTAAAAGCGTACGCAAATCTGCCAGACCAGTTCATCCATATCGCATTGCCCTGTGACAATGGATGTGGGAATCTGGCGGCAAAGTATTGGCATTTCGAGTTTTCTTTTGTGGCGAACAGGTCTATTTCCGGGTGACCCCACTCCTCGAAGAATGGTTGTAGGACCTGGGGGTGAATCTCCCATTTGTGTAATAGCTCGCTGTGCCTGCTTAGCAGGTCGGCAACTTGATTGTCCTTCCCTGGAAGGTGTTCTGCTAGGAGAAAAATATTTTTGGGAATCGCCAACTTCCAGCTGCTTTGTCCCAGATGTGAATTCATATCTTGCTGAATTCATATCTTGTGCATAGATCGCCGCCTAGTGTTGGGTCCGGATGATTGCACTTGTTGTCTTGGAAGAGTCTTCGAAGTATCACGAGATAGGTGACTCCTCCCCTGGACTACAGTGCGCATGGACATCCTCTCCATCCTCAGATTGTTTTTTTCCGCCATTAGGTTCGGATGCAAACTCCTATACTCCAACTTTGGAATCAAAAACAAAACTTTTCTAAAGGCCAAAAGGTCTTCGATTCGACGGTATTGTTCTAGATCGGTACCTCTCTACTCGATCTAGCCTTTGTCAGGAACCTTAGGATAGCCACTGTATGTAGTACTTTAGGACCTGCTAAAAGACATCCTGTGGTTAAGCCTAGGAATGTGAGCATTTGGTTCCTCTGCAGCAGTGAGAAAAACTTCCCCCAACATGGCCGCCGCAGTGGCCGTCTCCGTCCTCAGTGAGGTCGCAGTTTAGTGTATCTGGGTCTTGTGCGCGTTTCTAACTGCGCACTTCAATCACGACCCTGAGCTGAGAGGTAGTGTTTTCCGCATCTCCACGTCATTAGTTCGTGACGGGAGAGTGCCGAATTTCTGAGGAGCGAGTCTGGTGCAGAGTTTCCTGCGTCAGGCTAGCTCAAGTTAGTCAGAGTCCTAAGCGGTATTTCCAGAGAAGTTCGGGGCTGCCGAACTCCCTTGACAGCAATTCGCCTGTTCCCAGGAGAGACTCCGGCAGTAACAGGTGAGAGTTTCTTGCTGTTACTCAGCCCGAGTGTTTGGTGAAAGCAGACGTAGAAGTCAGGACAAGCTTGAGAAGTAACGCGCCTAAGCTGCACAAGAATATTATAGAACTTAAAACAATTCAGTGTTTCAGAGTGTGAACGTAGTCCGCTTACTCAGCATTGGCATTAAAGAGAGAGCAGTTGAATCCAGTGAGAGGAACTTCGTCCAGCCAGCCTTTCAGGAGGAGAAAACAGAACTTTCGTCATAATAAAGACTGTATGAAGGTCAAGCACTAACCAGCAGCGTTATCCCCCTCGCTCCCTTCTTCATTGTGCTTGCCCTAGTTTTCCCTTTTCCCCCTTTGCCTTCCTTTTCCCCTTTTGCGCGCTTGAGGATATTTGAGACTGAACCTTCTTAGTGTTGGAACTACCTTCTACACAAAGACCCCCAGATTAATACCTCTGCAACAGAGTAACAGGTATAGGAGAATTCACAGATTCCTATAGAGAAGGACTAGGTAGAAAAGTAGTTTTAAGTACTAATCCGCTTTCTATCCCCCTCTCCCCTTCCTAGAAAGAACTCTCCCTGCAGAGAGAAAATTCAATAGAAGAGACGCATTGCCTTGGGAATACCTGGTAGGACCAGTTTTGATTCTTTATATAGAGCCAATATGCAGTAGAGGTGAGATCTTATGTATCCCTGTCTGTGCATTAGGTATCCACGAGGTGCGGAGGCTGAGAAGCATCTCTTCTCACGACAACCAAGAGGGTACCAGGTGTCACTGATTAAAAGGTGTCTCTTCTCTCTGTCCAATTCCACTTTCCCCGCCTACTAGTGACATTGCTCTTGCAGCGGTGGTACTGTGGGGCGGGGCATCTGCGATAAGCATCAGTACTGCTCCTGCGAGGATTCTGGAAGCTTCTGACAGATTGAAGTGCCCACGTAATCTCTTTGCCCGAGCAGTATGGCTGAGGGAATAGATTTAAAATCTTTAAGTAGTATCCTGGAAGGTATTCAAAGGGAACTAGTGGCAGTAAAGGACGAGAATAAAAGTTTAAAACAAGAGTTAGTGGCTTCTCGTTTAGAGTCTAGAGTGTTAGCACAGAAGGTGAAAGATTTAGTTTTGGGAAATCCCGCTCAGAGTCCCACAACATCTAGAACTAGTCTATCTGGCACAGATTCTAAGGCGGTAGCGCAGGTTATCCATTCTGTCTCTTCATTAATTCCCTTGGCAGCTCCCGAGAGATTTTCAGGGGATCCCCAGAAGGCACAGTTTTTTTAACACAGTGCTCTTTGCATTTCATGTGTCGCTCCTCTCTCTTCCCCGATGCAGTCTCGGGTGGCCTTTGTCCTTTCCTATTTAAGCGGAGACGCAGCTAATTGGGCTATGCCTTTGGTCAGTAGGGATGACTCTATTCTTTGTGATTTTGAAAAATTCAAAACTGAATTCCTTAGGATTTTTGACAGGAGAAGGATTTCCCAGGCCACAGACAACGAGTTATTAGAATTGCGCCAAGGTTCAAGAGATTTAATCACCTATCTTACTCAGTTCAACAAACTAATTTTGGAAACTAATTGGCCTGAAGAGAAAAGAACTGCCCTCTTTTATCGTGGATTGAGGGATGAGATCAAGGATGTACTAGTTCAAGTTCCGAATCGACCTACTGAGTTGACTGCTCTTGTAGACTTGGTGTTGGAGTTGGATTTCAGAAATTCGGAGCGGAAGGGAGAGAAGAAAAAAGATTGGAGAATGAATGTTACTCGTTTTGATCGGATGCGAAGCGAAAGAGGAAGTAACTCGGAAGGTGAACCCAAGCAAATTGGAGCGGTGAGGGGTCCTCTGAGCAAGGAAGAGAAGGAATTGAGGAGACAAAAGAAATTATGTCTATATTGTGGAGGCTCCGGTCACTTTGTGAAGGAATGTCCTAAGCGTCCAAAGACTCAGTTGAAGGGAAACGAGTTGAGCCATCAGTAGACAGTCGCTCTGGTGGTGAAGTATGAGAAAACGGCTCCTGTATCTTATTTGATCCTCAATACCTTGCAGACTATGACCCCACATGTGATTTTGCATATGACTATCGGATTTCGCGGACAGCAAATTGATGGAGTTGCAATAATGTTGGATTCTGGAGCTACGGGCAATTTCTGCGACATAAAATACGCTCGTCGAATGGGCATCCAAGCTATTTGAAAGGAGAAGGAACCGGTCCGAGCTGTGGACGGAACCAACTTATCATCGGGACCTATCACTTGCCACACTGAGAAATTGGAGCTACTTCAAGTCGATGGTCATAGAGAGTTGTTACAATTTAATCTGATTGATGCCCCGCAGTTCCAGTTAATTCTGGGATTGCCTTAGTTTGAAACTCATAACCCTACCATTGATTGGGAAAATCGCACTGAGAGCATGCAATCCGATTATTGTCAGGAACATTGTTACCATGCGGAAGTAAGCTCTTCTGAACCCTCTGTAGCTACTCTGTTGTCTTTCGTAGGGCAGTCCATTGGAGTTATCCATGCGGGCGAAATTCCTGAAGAATACCACGATCTTGAGACCGTCTTCAGTGAACAAGAGGCTGAGTGTTTGCCCCCTCATCGGGCTTATGATTGTACAATTGATTTGGTACCTGGAGCTGCCCTTCCGTGTGGTCGGATCTATGCTTTGACGGAGGCGGAGAGTGGTCATTTGAAAGAATATCTGGACCGGTATCTGGCTAACGGGTTTATTCGACCTTCGCAATCACTGGTGTCGTCGCCACTCTTTTTTTTTTTATACCAAAGAAGCAGGAAGGAAGCCTTAGGACTTGCATTGACTACCGTGCATTGAATCAAGCCACTATCAAGAATCGTTATCCCTTACCCTTGATTTCGGTTCTGCTAGACCAAATCAAAGAGGCACAAGTGTTCACCAAGCTAGACTTACGTGGTGCATATCACCTCATCCGTATAAAGGAGTGACACGAATGGAAGACCTCCTTTCGCACCAAGTTTGGTCTTTTTGAATATTGTGTGATGCCCTTTGGGTTGTGTAACGCACCCGCAGTGTTTCAACATTTCATTAATGTGATGGGGGATTTGCTGGATAAGATTGCAATCATTTACCTGGATGATATTTTGATTTACTCTAAGCATGTGCAAGATCATTCAAAGCATGTGTGGGCGGTGTTGGAACGATTGCAGGCCCATCGTTTATTTGTGAAACTGGAAAAGTGCGTCTTCCATGCAACCAAGGTGGAATTTGTTATCTCCCCTCAAGGAATCACAATGGACCCAGGAAAGGTGCAGGCAGTGGAGACCTGGCCATCACCCCAGAATATCAAAGAAATTCCACGATTTTTGGGATTCGCTAATTTTTACAGACGTTTCATCCAGGGTTTTTCGCAACTCATTGCACCTATTACACATTTGTTGAAGAAAGGAGTCCAGTTTGAGTGGAATGCTGAGACAGAAAGATCCTTTTTAGACCTTAAGAAGCAATTTGTGGCTGCTCCCATTCTGCTTCATGCTGATCCTGAGGAACCTTTTTTCTTGGAAGCAGATGCATCCGATCAGGCAATTGGAGGGGTACTTTCGCAGCGACATCGTTCAACTGGCCAACTTCATCCGGTAGCCTATCGCTCTCGAAAATTGAATGCAGCCGAACTCAATTATACCATAGCTGAGAAGGAGCTCTTAGCAGTAAAAGATGCATTTGAGGACTGGAGGCACTATCTGCTGAGTGCTAAACATACAGTCACAGTGTTCACTGACCACAAGAATTTGCAGTTTCTCAAGTCTGCCAAGACCCATACCCCTCGTCAGTTGCGCTGGTCACTTTATTTCGCCGATTTCAATTTCGTGATCACGTATCGACCAGGCACCAAGAATGGAAAAGCGGATGCTTTATCCCGTTTGAATACTGAGGATACTGAGCACCCAGTGGACCCACAACCAATTATCCCTGAAGAAAAGATTGTGTGTACTATCTCTTTGGATAACTTTCAGGAGGAAGTCCGCAAGAGCTTCCCTATGGAGGAAGTGCAGAAATGGGTCATACAAGGAGAAGAAAGGAGTTATCATCAACAATTGCCCTATTATAAGGAAGCGTTGTATCTCCCTACTCTGACACTTCAGCAGAAGGCTTTACAAAGTTGCCATGATCACCCTTTGGCTGGACATAAGGGTATTTCTAAGACCTTGGATTTGGTGCAACGTTATTTCTGGTGGCCTGGGTTATCCTCATGTGAAAGAATATGTACAGTCCTGTGAGTTGTGTGCTCGAAGCAAACCGGTGCGACAGGCCCCTCAGGGTTTGTTACAGCCGCTCCCAACACTAACCCATCTTTGGCACACCATCTCTATGGCTCTAATTGTGGATCTGCCCCTAAGCAAAGGTTTTGACACCATTCTGGTAATAGTGGACATCTTTACTAAGATGAGTCACTTTATTCCGTTGTCAGGCACACCAACGGCCCCAGTGTTGGCACGAGTATTTGGGGAAAGCATTGTGAGGATCCATGGGGTGCCGAAGGTAGTGGTTTCAGATCGTGGTTCCCAGTTTGTTTCCCATTTTTGGCAGGCTTATCTTCAGGGTTTGGGCATTGAGAGAAGATGGTCTACTAGTTATCACCCAGAATCTGATGGCCAAACGGAAAGAGTCAATCAGGAGCTCGAACAGTACCTTTGATTGTTCCTTATTGACCAAGGGGGAGAATGGTCAGTTAGATTATGGATGGCGGAATTTGCTTGTAATAATGCTAAGAGTGTCTCTACCGGCTACTCTCCGTTTTACTTGAATTATGGTCGTCATCCAAATCTTTTTGTTTCTCCAGAAGAATTGAAGGTACCTGCAGTACAAGATTTAATGGTAGACTTAGTATCTCTACGTAAATCTGCTGAGCGCAATTTACTAAAAGCTAAAGTTTCCTATAAGAAATGTGCTGACAAACACAGACGTTCTGCTCCATCTTATCAGGTGGGAGATCAAGTGTGGCTGTCCACTAAGAATTTACACCTGAAAGGGAACAGAAAGTTTCAACCAAGGTTTGTGGGTCCATATTCAGTTGAGGAAGTGTTGTGGCCAGTCACAGTTAAATTAAAGTTACCAGCTAAGTTAGGTATTTATCCAACCTTTCATGTGTCCTTACTTAAAAAGATTAAAACACCAATGAGATTGACTAAACCTCCAGACCCATTAGTTCTCCAGGGACACCCTGAATATGAAGTAAAGGACATCATTGATTCCAAGTATAAGCGAGGAAAACTCTTTTATTTGATAGACTGGAAGGGATATGGTCCGGAGGAGAGATCATGGGAGCCAGTCACTAATATTCATGCCCCACAGTTGTTAAGGAGATTTCATGCAAGGAAACCCCTCAAGCCAGGACCGATGAATCGGTCTTTGAGAGGGGGTACTGTCAGGAACCTTGGGATAGCCACTGTATGTAGTACTTTAGGACCTGCTAAAAGACGTCCTGTGGTTAAGCCTAGGAATGTGAGCATTTGGTTCCCTTGCAGCAGTGAGAAAAACCTCCCCAAAGATGGCCGCCACAGTGGCTGTCTCCCTCCTCAGTGAGGTCGCAGTTTAGTGTATCTGGGTCTTGTGCGCATTTCTAACTGCGCACTTCAATCACGACCCTGAGCTGAGAGGTAGTGTTTTCCGCGTCTCCGCGTCAATAGTTCGTGACGGGAGAGTGCGGAATTTCTGAGGAGCGAGTCGGGTGCAGAGTTTCCTGCGTCAGGCTAGCTCAAGTTAGTCAGAGTCCTAAGCGGTATTTCCAGAGAAGTTCGGGGCTGCCGAACTCCCTTGACAGCAATTCGCCTGTTCCCAGGAGAGACTCCGGCAGTAACAGGTGAGAGTTTCTTGCTGTTACTCAGCCCGAGTGTTTGGTGAAAGCAGCCGTAGAAGTCAGGACAAGCTTGAGAAGTAACGAGTCTAAGCTGCACAAGAGTATTATAGAACTTAAAACAATTCAGTGTTTCAGAGTGTGAACGCAGTCAGCTTACTCAGCATTGGCATTAAAGAGAGAGCAGTTAAATCCAGTGAGAGGAACTTCGTCCAGCCAGCCTTTCAGAAGGAGAAAACAGAACTTTCATCAGGATAAAGACTGTATGAAGGTCAAGCACTAACCAGCAGCGTTATTCCCCTCGCTCCCTTCTTCATTGCGCTTGCCCTAGTTTTCCCTTTTCCCCCTTTGCCTTCCTTTTCCCCTTTTGCGCGCTTGAGGATATTTGAGACTGAACCTGCTTAGTGTTGGAACTACCTTCTACACAAAGACCCCCAGATTAATACCTCTGCAAGAGAGTAACAGGTATAGGAGAATTCACAGATTCCTATAGAGAAGGACTAGGTAGAAAAGTAGTTTTAAGTACTAATCCGCTTTCTATCCCCCTCCCCCCTTCCTAGAAAGAACTCTCCCTGCAGAGAGAAAATTCAATAGAAGAGACGCATTGCCTTGGGAATACCTGGTAGGACCAGTTTTGATTCTTTATATAGAGCAAATATACAGTAGAGGTGAGATCTTATGTATCCCTGTTCTGTGCATTAGGTATCCACGAGGTGTGAAGGCTGAGAAGCATCTCTTCTCACGACAACCAAGAGGGTACCAGGTGTCGCTGATTACAAGGTGTCTCTTCTCTCTGTCCAATTCCCCTTTCCCTGCCTACTAGTGACATTGCTCTTGCAGCGGTGGTACTGGAGGGCGGGGCATCTGGGATAAGCATCAGTACTGCTCCTGCGAGGATTCTGGAAGCTTAATCACGGGGATAATGAAGGGGATGAGCCACAGCCTGAATATGACTTCCCACAGGAACCTGACACACAGGAACCATGGGAAGAGCCAACTGACCCTTACAACACCCATCCCATCCCTGATATGTCCTCTTATCCAACTAAGCCATCACCTGCAGATAACACCGTAGCTTTTAATCAGCTCATAGACAGGGCTGCACAGTTCCACAACGTGGATATGCATAACGACCCTGTTGAGGAAGACTTCTTGTTTGATACCTTCCCTACATCAGAAAAAAGTGTCAAAACACTTCCCATGTTGAAGGGAGTTCTGAAACATGCACCTGACATATTTAAGGATACATGTATACAAAAAGGTTTTGGGTCCAACAAAACAGGCCAGCCTGGTCCTCAACAATTGCAAATATTTAAGGATACAGCCAGGGCACGGGTGATCAACCCCAGAATAGAAAAAAAGTATAGGGCAGACCCTACTTACATCAAAGGGCAGTTACCGCTTGATTCACTGGTAGTGGCCAACGCACTTAAACAAGCCAACTCCCAAACCACCGGGGAGGCACCTCCCCCAGACAAAGAATCAAAAATACAAGAGGCATCAGGGAAAAGAGTAGCAGCACAAGCCGCCAACTCGTGGAGGATCGCTAATACACAAACTCCACTGGCTCGTTACGATAGGTCGCATTACGACCAGCTAGAGACCCTAATGCAACACCTACCTGAGCCTTTCCAAGCATAAGCCCAAGATCTCATACAGGAGGGGAAATTCATAACTAACGCCTCCATCAAATGTGCGCTTGACGCAGCAGACACTGCAGCTAAATCAATCAACACTAGCGTTCTACTCCGCAGACCTGCATGGCTGCGTATTTCTGGTTTCAAAAATGAGGTAAGTCCACTATCCTCAACCAGCCTGTTAATCTGGACTTTTTATTTGGCCCTGCTGTCGACACCATTTTGGATAAAATGAAAAAGGACACCGAGACAGCAAAATCAATGGGGGCATTGCAATTTCAGCAACAAAGGGGCTCCTTTCGTCACTCCTCCTATAGGGCAAATACACGTGGACGTTTCTCGCAAACAACGGCCTCATATAAAGGAAACACACAAAGTTCCTTTTCCAAAAACACAACCAGAGGAGGCTACAGAGGTAACAAAACCAACGGAAGAGGACGTGGAGGCAATAACACCAGAGCCTCCACTGCCTCAAAACAGTGACTCTATTACACTACCTCCAAACCACTTAACACCGTTCGCAGGCAGACTACAACAGTTACTAGCCCTCTGAAACACAATTACCACAGACAGGTGGGTGAGAGAAATTATCCAGTCTGGCTACTGCCTAGAACTTAGGTGGCAATAAATATACCCTTCCAGGAGCTCATCAGTCTCCTTATTGGAATATGGGACCTGTGCTCAGAATATCCTTCTTTGCCCTATAAAGTCATCATTTGAAAGAAACTAAAAGACAGGCATTTTGGGACTAAGTGGTAACACTATCGACATCTTGCCTGATCAGCTGCATTGTTTCACGATCAACCGAATGCTTAGCCCTGCATTTTTAATGTATATTAATATTTAGCGACCTATTGATGATTTGTGTTTTGACAGTGCTGGGAATCGAACCGCCGACCTTGAAACTGACAGCTCCTTGTTGCCGGTTCGCTGCGCCCCCACGTGGTACTTAGCAACCAATCAACTTATCCTCCCGTGTGAATTTGGGCATTCTCCTTTAAGACGCGATGTCTCCGTCGACGTCACACACCCACGAGGGCAGGTGTGCCCAACCAGACCCCTTGGTCTTTTAAACCAACCAGGTGCGCCTTTGCTTCTTCGTTCCGGGAGACAGCCATAGTCCGTGTAGGTACACGGTGGGGAGCCGCAGGCGAGGAAGTAAGTGATTTTTTGATTGCAGACGTGGCGGCAAGTGTCTTTTCTGGGATGAATTCTTGATACTATTTACCCAGAAACCGACAACCACCATAACTGTTTTTTCACTACTGGCAGTATAGCGCCGCGTGAAAACAACCCAGGCTGCCATTTCCGAAGGAGCACAATTTGTTCCCTCAGAAAGTGAGTTAATTCATATCTTTCCATCTCGAATTCGCCTTGCTGATACTAACTCGTAGAGGGCATTTCTTTCTAAATATGCG
Organism: Lissotriton vulgaris; assembly: GCF_964263255.1. Taxonomy (NCBI): domain Eukaryota; kingdom Metazoa; phylum Chordata; class Amphibia; order Caudata; family Salamandridae; genus Lissotriton; species Lissotriton vulgaris. Next base: position 1,183,781,264 of record NC_141697.1, read on the forward strand.
GATGGGGACGAGCAATTTCTGGGGAATACGCTCGTTCTGCCGCCTCCTAAGCTTCCTGTGCTCACGCTGGGAATGGGGTTCTTTGGCCCCTTACACGTGTGTGTGCATGTGTGAAATTAAACAACCTAAGAAAATACTTGCGTAAACTTTCTTTTCACTGTGGTTTTTAATCTTTTACCGCCCCAGAACAGAGGGGCATATTGCTCGATCCTACTCATTCACGAGCATGCTCAGGATACGGACTCACACACTGGGCTGGTTCTGATAGCAAATTTATGGTGCACCTAAATAAGGATTATAAGGTAGCACCTCAGTATGGGTGTCACACGAATTGTGCATGATACCCGCAGTCAAACCCACATGAAACTAATGTTGACAAAACGACTTTGCTCAGAAGGAATTAACCCTTCCCTTTCATGTTTGTGTGTTTGTGGTCTTGTACTTGTCCCTTTCTTTTCACAGGTTCCTGTTTTTTACACCCCTACCAGAGTGAGTAGTGTGGTGGAGATGGAGATGGAATGTCCTTCCATCCTTTGATTTTAAAACAATAACAACTTTTTCACACTTAGAGCCTCACGGGAGGGTGCACCTTAGAGCGTGCATACCACCGGAGGACTTATGTTGTAGGTCCTGAAGAAAGCTGAGCTAAATGCAACCCTAACAGCTGAAACATGTCGACCAAATTTTACCTCTGACTTAGGACTCCGGTTCCTTAATCAAGAACCGTGGGAGTCCGCACACTTTGTTTTTAACCAATGCGGGTTGGCCATTATTAAAATTTTTCTAAGGGCACAACCTCTGCATTTTTTAATTTAATACACTTTTGCACTATCACGTTTAGTCACTTCCTAATTTGGGCACTGTTGCACCCACCACATCCTGCTCCGCTGTAATCAGGCGTTGTAGCACGCTGGGGAGACATTCGGTCACCCCAGCGGGGACCCGATGATGAAGCATGTCACCAACTAGTGGTGAGTGAGGGTCCTTCTAAGAACTTAGGTCCTTCCCCCTACCCACTAGATGGTGACTAACAAACGCCTTGACCTTCTTCCGATTGAAGACGGTCGCCCGGGTCCCCCTAGGGACTTCTAAGACTGCCTCACTGTATTCCCTGCACGCGTGTGAGCATTGATCACGCGTGCAGCATACAGTGAAGCTTTATGTCGTGATTCTATTTTTATTATCACTTTTTTATTATCACTTTTTTTCACTAGAGTCACTCCTTTGTTGTTTATAATATATAGAATTGGGGTACAGGAGTGTCTACACCCTACCTCTCTTGTTGTTTTGGAATACTGCCTAGAACTGACTTCTACACCACCAGACATACCACCCAGACATCGTCCAATGTCCAAAGAACACATCACCCTGTTACAACAAGAGGTGAACTGCATGCTAGAAAAGGGGGACATAGAGCAAGTCCCTTTCCAACAGCAAGGGACAGGGGTATACTCCCTATATTTCCTTATTCCCAAGAAGGATGGCTCTCTCAGACCAATATTGGACCTCAGACCCCAAAATCAATACATACTGTCGGAACACTTTCATATGATAACATTACAACAAGTGCTCCCGTTGCTACAACAGGGGGATTTCCTAGCGACACTGGACCTCAAAGATGCGTATTTCCACATACCCATCCATCCAGCCCACAGAAAATACCTCAGGTTCACAATACAAGGTCAAAACTACCAATTCAAGGTTTTGCCCTTCGGGGTTACCACGGCTCCAAGAGTGTTTACAAAATGCTTAGCGACCGTAGCAGCACATCTCAGGAGGCAGCACGTCCATGTGTACCCTTACCTGGACGATTGGCTTATACAAGCAAAATCGTACCACCAATGTGCAGCACACACGTCTCAAACAATCCAGCTGTTACACGGCCTAGGATTTTCAATCAACTACTCAAAATCACATCTGCAACCATCCCACATACAACAGTACCTGGGAGCCACCATAAATACCTCTTAGGCAAAGGCGTATCCAAACTCAGCAAGGATAGCCAGTATGCAGACACTCATTCGCAAATTCCTGCCAATACACTTTTTACCAGCTCAAATCTTCATGCAACTCATAGGCATGATGGCCTCCTGCATATTCATTGTCCCCCATGCCAGACTTCAGATGCGCCCACTGCAGGAATGCCTAGCACAGCAATGGAACCAGGCTCCAGGACAACTGAAAGACCTAGTGTTGGTAGACCGTCACACTCACAACTCTCTGCAGTGGTGGAACCCACAAAACCTTACCAAAGGACGACTGTTCCAAGAGCCGGTTCCACAACTAGTACTAACAGCGGACGCATCGCTAACAGGCTGGGGAGCCCATCTCCTTCAATACACAGTACAGGGGCTCTGGACAAACAAGCAGTGAAGGCTACATATCAACCAACTAGAGTTGCTAGCGATATTCCTAGCCCTGAAAGCTTTTTAGAAATACTTGTACAGCAAGAAGGTGTTGATCCGGACGGACAACATGACTGCAATGTACTATATCCAGAAACAGGAGGGACGCACTCTCCACAGCTGGGACAAAGCATCTGGAAGTGGGCGATTCCCAAAAATATTTCTCTCCTAGCAGAACACCTTCCAGGGAAGGACAATCAAGTTGCCGACCTGCTAAGCAGGCACAGCCAGCAATTACACAAATGGGAGATTCACCCCCAGGTCCTCCAACCATTCTTCGAGGAGTGGGGTCACCCAGAAATAGACCTGTTCGCCACAAAAGAAAACTCGAAATGCCAATACTTTGCCGCCAGATTCCCACATCCATTGTCACAGGGCAATGCGATATGGATGAACTGGTCTGGCAGATTTGCGTACACTTTTCCCCCAGCACTGCTGATTTCGCTGGTGGCACGCAAACTGAAGCAACACTCCCGCACACTAATCCTAGTTGCGCCCACATGGGCGAGACAACCGTGGTACACAACGTTCCTGGAACTATCAGTAGTTCCCCATCGAAGACTGCACCTCATCTTCTAACTCAGAACTATGGAGAAATCAGGCACCCAGATCCCAACCAAATTAACCTAGCAATCTGGCTCCTGAGGTCTTAGAGTTTGGATATCTTAACTTGCCCCCAGATTGCATGAATATCATTAAAGAGGCAAGAAGACCAACAACACGGGCGTGCTATGCAGCTAAATGGAAAAGATGTGTTATTTACTGCACCATTAACCAAATCAACCCATTAGGCGCATCAATACAAAACATTATATGTTACCTGCTGCACCTACAAAGATGTAACTTAGTATACTCTTCAATACGGATACACCTTGCTGCCATAGCAGCATACCTTCAAAACAGACAACACCTTTCACTGTTTAGGATACCAGCAATCCGAGCTTTCATGGAGGGTTCAAAAAGGGTGATGCCTCCTAGGCACCCCTTTTCCCCAGTCTGGAATCTCAATATAGTGCTTAGACTCATGGGCCCTCCTTTCGAACCTTTACATTCATGCGAACTACAATTCCTAACGTAGAAAGTTGCATTCTTAGTGGCCATCACCTCACTCAGAAGAGTGAGTGAATTAAAAGCGCTTACAATTCAAGAACCTTTCATGCAGGTACATGCCAACAAGGTGGTTCTTAGAACAAACCCTAAATTCATGCCTAAGGTTGTATCCAATTTCCATATCAACCAGTCAATAGAACTGCCAGTGTTCTTTCAAAATCCAGTCAGTAGCTGAGAGAGCCCTGCACACACTAGACGTAAAGAGAGCTCTACTTTACTATGTGGACAGAACTAAATCCTTTCGGAAAACAAAGCAACTGTTTGTTGCCTTTGCACCACAACACAAGGGAAATCCAATTTCAAAATCAGGAATAGCCAGAAGGATAGTTAAATGCATTCAGAAATGCTATCAAAAGGCAAAACGCACTTTAACCGTCCCCCCCAAAAGCACACTCCACTAGGAAAATGGGGGCATCCATGGCTTCCCTAGGAAATATTCCTCTTGAAGATATCTGTAAGGCAGCCACATGGACCACCATACACACTTTCACAAAACACTACTGTGTAGATGTGCAGACAAAACAGCAAGCTGCTGTAGGCCAGGCTGTCCTCAAAACTCTTTTTCAAACTGCTGTAGCTGGCACAGGTAGCCACCGCTAGAGGAGATACTGCTATACAGTCTATGCACAAGATATGAATTCAGCAGCCCACATGCCTCGAACGAAATATGCTACTTGCTACTTAGCAGTATGCATCTGTTCTTGGCATGTAGGGCTGCTGACGTTCATATCGCCCGCCCTCCTACCCGGTGCCTGTAGCAGCTGCATTCTCTCTGGCATGGCCATCTCTTACTTTACTATCTCCATCTCTGCGACAATGGCGAAAAACAATCTGAGGATGGAGAGGATGCCTATGCGCACTGTAGTCCAGGGGAGGAGTCACCTATCTCGTGATACTTCGAAGACTCTTCCAAGACAACAAGTGCAATCATCCGGACCCAACACTAGGCGGCGATCTATGCACAAGATATGAATGTCAGCAGCCCTACATGCCAAGAACAGATGCATACTGGTAAGTAGCATATTCCTTACGAAAGCTTCTGGCGGTACATTCAACAATCTCCTCTCCAAAAACATAGCCACCTTGAATGTGATTAACCCAAACAACTTGAGCAATCTGGGGGTCTGCCTGTGCGCACCGAAAGCTCAGGATTCAAAATGACATGAGGGCATGTCAAAGCCAGTAGTAAGAGCTTCACAATACTTGCCACTGTACAACATAATGCACTTTTGTGCACCAGTGCACTTCGAGACCAAGAAGTACATTCCACACCTCTCTCTCTCTCTCTCTCTCTCATGCTTTCAAATGCACATCTCTAAGGCTGTTCTAGTCTGTGACAGCTTCCACTTTCAAAACTGCAAGATTACACAGAAGAAATCTTAAGGGGAAAAAGGCATATGCAGGACGTACATTCATGATAGGGTGAAATGAAACGCCAAAAGTCAATTAAAATCATAGTAGTCAAAGGTCATCACGTGCTTTCAAACCATAAGAGTGCCTCTAGCACTAAAGCTTTTACCAAACTGGATAGAGACAAGGAGCCTAATCGTACAATTTAATTTGGCCAGAGCATTATTCATTGCCTGGCAAGATTTTCTTTAGCAGTGATGCATTGGGACCATGCCAGTTCTGAGTATAAGTGCATGTCTAGATATTTGTATGAATTTGCCTCAGAGTAGTAGCCTCATGCCACTCAGTTTTTTTTTGTTGTAAAAATAAAATGTGTGTTTTTACCATGTTAAACCGTAAGTGGCTAGCAGAGGAGTACTAAGAGATTGCTGTATTCTCATATGAGTTTTATCGAAAATTACTAGCTCATCTGCATTTAATAAAACACTTGAGTTGTGCCAAGATTTTGGGTAAATATGGATGGATGGCAAGAGTGTAATCAAATAAATTTTGAAAGTATTTGAAAGCTTAGGTGCAAATATGCAACTTTGCCTCATGTCAACTCTAATCAGAATTTGACGTTGTGACGACTGTCTTCATTCCTTTTTCTTTATGGCCTAGTTGCTTTTGGGTTTGACTTTACATAAAAACTTGTGGAATAGACACCCCAGCTTTATCGGTTTGTCCCTCAGGATTGAGTGGCCTGTGGTGTCAAAAGCCTTTGAAAAGTCAACTAATATACAGTGGGACAGCATTGCAAATTCAATCCCCTCCCCCAAGCACAGATTTGCTTGAAGTAGAGTGATTGTTACATCGCCAAATATTGTGAATTGTTCATTATTGGATCCAAAACTGCAAACTTGCCACTGTCAACCCAAATATATATGTAATTTGTTGGACTTGGCCCTTATGGCAGGTTCACCCCTAATCTTTTTGTTTTTAATCTGTGATATGTGTGGATGATTTTCTGGTCTGTGCGCACTTTTTCTCTGTGTCCCAGAGTAAAGTGCGTGCATGTAGTTAGGCTGGCCTGCTCTCCCATAGGGATGCATGGGGAATGTCTGTGTCCCTAGTAATTCCTGATGTGTGGGGAGTGCATGCTCGAATTTGGTATGTGCGTGTTCGTGGGAATGAATGCTTCGCAATGATGTATGTTGCGTGAGTGTGGCATGTGTAGAAATGCCATTTCTGGGACTTGGCATATTGCTGTAAAATATGTCTGCAGTGTGATTGGCTGGAGCCGGCTGGTGAGCCTGGCTCCAGGAAGGCTGGATGGGTCTGCCCGGTGGTGAGTGTGAGATTAGCATGCTTGATGGCTTGGGAGGAGTGCACTTGGTCCCTGATGGGCCTGGACTTTCCCCGGACAATGCTGGCTCCACCCCCTGTAGTGCGACTGATGGCCCTAGCCCTGCCAGTGAATAGAGAGGGTGGTTGGGGTAAACAGAGTACTTCAGAACCAGCTGCGACTGATTTTCCCCCACCCTGCACCCTTGAGACAAAGGGTTTGTCTGTATAAGAAGGGGATGTGTCCCCATACAATTTGTCCTGTCTTTGGTTCTGTTCTAGGATCTTGCCAGAGGGGGCTGCTGCTGCTGCAGGGGCCAAGAGGACCGCCACTTGGCTGTCTCCCTGCTTGGAGACCCAGTGTGCTGGCTCTGGCCCTGCCTTGCCCCTCTGCCTGCCTCCAGACTCTGCTGGAGCTTTCCTGTGCCTGGAGGCACCCTGATTTTGATTTGTAGCGCTAGGAGCGCTTCCCTGGTGGCCCAGCGCTCCATAGCGCTTTGCTGACATTTCTAGCGCTGAGCGCGCTTCTCCTGTGCCCCTGAGCGCTTGGGAGCGCTGTATTGACCTTGCCGGTGCCCACCCGGCATTGCAGCTGAATTGCCGATTTCGCTGATTTTTGGCGTAGCGAGTGCCACCTCGCTTTATCTTTATTTTGAAGGCCGGTGCCACCCGGCATTGCCCCGTGTTGTTTTAATTGATTACGAGCCGGTGCCCACCCGGCATTGCCAAGGAATCACCGCCGCAGCCCAGGAGCCCCGAAAGCTGTTGCCGGGCCGCTGCCTTCCTCGACCCGGAAGTCCCGCCTCCTGACCCCCAGGGCCGCGCTGCCATTGGCGGCCCCGGCGGAAGTCAGGCGGGAAGAAGTCGAGACGAGGCCAGGCGGGAGACCGAGGACGTCTGCTCCCGTGTCTGCGGGGCTCCCGAGTGAGGTGAGGAGCCCCGCGCTGCTCCAGCAGCGAGACGCCCGGTGAGTGCCTGAAAGGAGGGAGAGGGGCCGCGGGACACATTGCCGGTGTCCGCCCCTCCCCCATAGCGCGACCTCGCGCTTGTAGCTGTTTAGGAGCCCCGAGGCTCCTGGGGGCAATTTAAGTTTCACGAGCCCTGAGAGGCTCCCGCCCAGTAGTTATTGTAGAGCCCCGTGGCTCTGAGGCGCCAGTTGCTCGTTGAGCCCCGAGGCTCTCCACGCCCACATCGAGTTAGAGCCCTGAGAGAGGCTCTGGGGGCATTTTCATTGATTTAGGGCGCTGAGCTCTATTTGCGCATTTTGCTTGTGAACCCCTGAGAGGCTCCTTGCCCCCTTTGTTCTTGAGCCCTCCTGGCTCCAACGTTGTGCATCTGTATTTAACAACTGTCCAGCACTTAGTGGACAGTTGCCACGTTTAGGTTTGTGTGCTGTGCTGCCTGTGCAGCTTCCCTGACATTGAGACTCAGGGCATTCCGCCCCTTTCGAGGCCAGTTGGCCTGAGGGACATTTTGAGTGTTGTGCTTTGTGCACCCCGCGCGTTGTAATTTCTTGGTATGTAATTCTTGCGCATGTGTTCTAACCTGTACCTTTTCTAAAAGTAACCTGATTAAGTATTCTTATGGTTATCCCCTTATGCTAAATGTGACCTGCATAGTGAATTGTTGATTCCGCTTACCTTTTCTAAAAGTGACCTTATTAGGTATTTTCATGGTTATCCCCTTTTGCTAATTGTGACCTGCATAGAGGACTGTTGATGTTTCATTTTATGTTTAGGTTTCCTTCCCTTTGCTAAGAGTGAACTGCTTAGGTGTTGGTATTCCTTCCTTAGGTCCTAGTTACCCGCGTGATTTCCTACAGTGAGTTAGGGTTGCGTAGGAGGTCCTTACTGTACCAGTGATTACTGGATGTGTGTTGCATTTATAATTTTGGTGCTACTCATTCTATGTTTACGACATAAGTGTATATCTACCAGTATTATTATCTAACAAGTGCCTACCCCTGACAGTGGTCCATGTGGCCCTGTCCTGTAAATAATTCCCCTTGTAAATTCTGCCCGTGCCTCTGGCACATTGTACAGTTTGCGTGTGTTATCTAATGTGTTTTGTTTATTATAAATACAAAGGCTATTTTTGATATATATCCTTGTGTGGAGTCTTTCTTTGTGGTGGGCCTTGGGTGTTGTTGCTGGGGTGCGTGCGCAAATACTTAACTCATACCGCCTCCAAGTTTAGCCTAGACTGCTCGCGCCACGCTACCTAGAGGGCGAGTGGGGGTTGCCTTGGTGTGTGACTCCCCTGCCCTGACTTTAGAGATGGTGATCCCTGACTGACCTCGACGCGAGTCTTGGCCGGCCAGGGTCCCGTTTCTAACATAATTGAAAATAGCACTATCAATAATTTGGGCTTGAATTCATAGAAAAGCTATGTTTGATTATTGCCATGTTTTTTCAGGTTTCTATTTTAGGTCTGGCATTAGCCTTTTGAATTTACAGAAATCATACATATGGTATTCTTATTTATAGGGACTTTCAGCCAAGCCTCTTCATCAGTTGGTCTTTTTTGTCATTTGTATTTTTCTGCCCCTCATTACAGCACACACATCTCATCATGGGGCAAATGAATCAGCCCTCTTTAACGTTTGGCTAACTTCAGTGAGTGACTGCATTCTGCTCTTTCTCAAGGAACACATCGAAACTCAAGCCACGTACAACTATGGCAATTTGTTCCTTTTGAAATCAAAGAAGTTATTTGTTTTAGTCAAAGTTTTTGTTTTTTTTAAAGACATTTTGACAAAATGAAACCATTTGCAGCCAACGCCAAACATATTGGCTTTTGCCAATCCCTGTTTACAAATTGGCACTAAGCATTAAACCACATAACTTGTAAATTACAAGTCTCAAAACCAAACTGAAATTACCAATGTTCCGGATTGGTAGTTTCCAATACCAATGAGTTTCTCCCGTTGACCTTAAGCGAGCCCGGTTGGTGTTCTAACAGTATATGGCAGCAATAGCAGCTGTACGACTCCACTGAGGCGGAAGCCGGAGGACGAGACAACCACTATTTTAACTTGTATGATTTTATTTGCTGCATTTTAAAACTTGTAAATTGTGCTATTTTAAATACAAGCTTCTCACTCACCCTGCCCCGCCGCATTCACTGCCCGCTCCTCGCGCAGACGACTAGGATCTGACGCGTTGGAGGCAGGGCTTGCCGCCATTGGGGGTTGAGTCATTCAGCGCACCTGTGCTGGGATGAGTCCCACGCTCTCCCAACCCTATATAGTACATATTACTCCCCGGCCGCGCAGCGGGCGGGCCGAAGGTGCGCCAAAGGCAAGCCCGTCTGCGCCTGTCCACGCCCCGAAGCACCCTGCGGCCAGAAACCCTGCCCAAATTGAGCCTGCAATCTGCGGCCCAACCACTTATTCTTCTGAGGAGCGCCGTCGTTTTGAGCCATACCCTCCCCTTTTGTGTATCACTTGATTGCTCGCTCAAAACGCCGTCAAAATGTCCACATAGCAATTTTGCATTCTCCTGCCATTAACCCCACCTTATAGGTTCTGGAGTATTAACTGTCGATCTCTGCCTAAAAACAGAGATCATATATTTGACCTATTAACCTCCACCCAGCCAGGTGCCTTGTTCCTAATGGAAACCTGGCTTCATGCGAGCTCCGGGCCAGACGTGGCTAGTTCCTTGCCGCCTGGATATGTTCTAGTTAGGCAAGACAGAGCCACGGGGAAAGGTGGTGGGATAGCGATTATTTTCAAGGATATCTATTCCTGCTCTCTGGACGCTATTTCATTTCCGGACTGTGGAGCCGCACTCTTCAAAATGGCGGTCTCTCCTCGGCTGACGCTATCGGGTATATTGATTTACCACCCCCCTGACAAACCTACTCAGTGGCTAACTTCATTTGCTGAGCGCGTAGCCCCTTATGCTATGAAGGCAGCTAATTCCACCATCTTGGGAGACCTAAATCTCCACTTGGAAGACACGCATAATGGCTTAAGCAGAATGTTTCTATCCGACTGCAAGGCCATTAATTTAATACTGCGCAACCGAGGTCCCACCCATCAGGCAGGCCACTTACTCGACCCTGTCATCTCTAACATTTTGTTTGACTGTACCTCCCCTGCCCTCCCCCTCGATTGGTCCGATCACTTTGCTATTCTCTTTACTCTGCCTGTCGAAACTGCAAAGGGTATGCCCCTCCTTGGCACTACGGGCAACCATCGAGCCTGGACTAAGCTGAACATTACGGCGTTTAACGCCTCGCTTACTGACACCTGCCCCGATACCAAACTTGGGTGCACTTCTCTGGCTCAGGAAGTATCTCACTGGCTAACTTCCAACATTAATCGCCACTTGCCGCCGCGTCCCAGACGACCGATCCCGCATCTTGCCCCAGCCCCATGGTTTACGGATGATTTGAAAGCAATGAAATCCGAATGTAAACATCTGGAGAGATCCTGGCGAAAAACCTACGCCCTGAATGACAAACTGACTTATCGAGCAGCACTTAGGCTATACCACCGAGCCTGCAGAAAGGCAAAAGCCTTTTTTGTCTCAGTCTATCGAAAAGGCTATTAATCGGCCGAAAGCTCTTTTCTCTATGGTCAAGAAGTTAGCAGGCTCAAATACCGCCCCCACTCCACCTGCGCTAGGGGAAGTGGAATGCAATGAAATTGCTGACTTTTTCATATCCAAAGTCGAAACCATCTACAATGCCCTTTCTCTGGCCTCCACCAAACCCCCTCCTAACCCCCCTATTCTGGACATACTGGGCCCTCCACTTCCGGAAACGCAGATTTCAGAGTGGCCCCTGCTAGACTCTAACTCGCTGTTCACCTGCATGACTAAGGTCAATTCAGGCTCCCCCCTGGATCCAATTCCTATGGACATTCTCCGCAAGCTATCTCCTGATGTTCTTCTAGTTATCCAAGAGCTTTTGAACTCCTCATTGCGGGAATCTATAGTCCCGAATGAATGGAAAAGAGATATGGTAGTTCCACTCTTAAAAAAACCTAGCGCAGATCCCAAGACGCTTGCCAACTTCCGGCCTATTTCCTTGTTGCCCATGTTCTCAAAAATCCTGGAGAGGCATATTAACATACATCTCACCTCTCATGTGGAGACTACAAATTTTTTACATCCGTCCCAGTCAGGGTTCCGCTCCCACTTCTCCACCGAAACAACCCTCCTGGGGGTTACTGAGAACTTACGCACTCGTCTTGATCATGGTGAGACCTCGGCGCTTATTCTTCTAGACTTAAGCGCCGCATTTGATACGGTCTCACATCCCATTCTTTTGAGAGCACTGAGAGCGGCTGGAGTGACTGGCCCTGCCCTTGCCTGGCTGGCCTCTTTCTTAAATCACCGCACCTTTCAGGTTGTTTCTTCTGGTTCTTCCTCCTCTGTTCGTTCATCTGCGTATGGTGGGCCGCAGGGGTCCTCACTGAACCCTATGCTCTTCAATATCTACGTGAGACCCCTGGCAACCATCGTGGAAGACGCTGGTCTCTCCCTTTACTCATACGCTGATGATACTCAGATTCCTTTCTCCCTCTCCTCGGCCGCAGCAAATGCTCCATCTGCTCTTAAACTAGGACTTAGCCGAGTGGCAGAGTGGATGCAGGCGAACCTCCTGAAACTGAACGGAGATAAGACGGAGGTGGTCATTCTGGGCAAGCAAAAGCACCTCTGGAGCCCCGCACATTGGCCGTCAGAAATGGGCCCACCGCCCCTCCCAGTGACTCAGGTTCGCAACCTTGGCTTTGTCCTGGATGATTCGCTCTCCATGCGGCGTCAAGGTGGCAGCCACTTGCTTTTCCATCCTGGGGTGGCTCCTGAAAATCTTATGGATGCTCCCAGTCTCGACGAGATGCTCGGTGGTCCAGGCTTTGATTATTTCTCGCCTGGACTACGGCAATGTGCTCTATCTTGGAGTTACCTTGGAGATTCAGAGGAGACTTCAGCTGGTCCAGAACTCAGCGGCCCAACTCCTTTGGAAGGTCCCGTGGAGATCTCCTATCTCCCCTTTTCCTAAAGACCTTCACTGGCTCTGTATCGAAAACAGAGTCAAATTTAAGGCTCTTTGCTTTATGCACAAAATCACACAAGGGTCGGCTCCAGCCTACCTCCAGTGCCTTGTCCAGCAATACTCTCCACCCCGCCTCCTCATATCCTCATCCCAAGGAAACGTTCCGATTCCACGCTTCAAATTGATGAAGCCTGTGCCTCCCCCAGGCTGTGGAATTCTCTTCCGGCTACATTGAAACTTGAACCATCTTTGATGAAATTCCGCAGAGACCTCAAAACCTGGCTCTTTCCTCAATAACAACTGCGATTTGTAATCACTACTCTAGTGGCTCCGGGAGACCCCTTGTGGGTAGCTGTGCGCCCTATAAATTCAACTACAATACAGTACAACAATACGTCAGTGAAATAGTCTATCTTTTCTATCTGTATTTGGATGACTGGCTGGTCAAAACCAATACAGCAACAAAACTTCAGCAACATCCAGGCTCAACCTTTTTTCTCGCTGTTCCCGCCGCTGCTGACCCTGCGGCCCGCTCCCATTCGCTGCCACCTGCCATCCAGCTGCTCCTCCCTCCCACCTCCCCTTAAAATGGCGCCTAAGGCACGCCCTTCTGCGCCCGTCAGTGCCTGGACAGAGCCCAGCGCCAGAACCCCTGGCCCCCGCACCAGCCATAAAGACCGCCTCCGATACGACGCTAGCACCCTCATCGCTCTCAACCCAGGACGGACCCCCACCTGCTGCAGGGCCACCCCGAAGCGCACCCACAGTCCCTTCGCCTGCCAGAACTGCAGCTTCTCCTGCATCGAAGACGCAGAGACTCCCACCACGACAGAACACAACCAGCTCCGATGCATCCTGATAAACACCCGCTCCGCATGCAAATACGCCGTTGAGCTCTGGGACCTACTCAACACCACATCACTAGACGTCGCCTTCCTGACTGAGACCTAGATGAACGAAGCCTCCTCTCCAGACATCGCCATAGCCATCCCTGACTGATACAAGATCTCCCGCAGAGACCGCACCAACGGATTCAGAATAGGAATTGTCCACAAGAAGACCATCAGGGTCTCAACAAACACCGACGACACTCTCAGATCCGCCGAACACATGCACTTCCAGGTCCACACGGACCCCAAGACCACCCTAAGAGGCACCCTCGTATACAGACCACCCAGACCCCGACCACAATTCTGCGACGCCATCGCCGACTTCATCAGCACGCACCCACTGACCTCCACCAACTACATCCTCCTTGGAGACCTGAACTTCCATCTGGAGAACAACAACAGCAACTTCTCCACCCTGATAGACAACCTCCCCAACCTCGAACTGGAACAGCTCATCACGACTTAGACCCACATCGCCGGACAAACACTCAACGCCATCTTCTCCTCAAGCCCCCACGTCTCCTTCAGCCACGTCTCCGAGCCCACCTGGACCGACCACCACTGCATTCACTTCACCTTTTGGAAACCCGTCTCACATCACCGCAGCCTACAGATCCCCCGTCGCTGCTGGTACAAAATTACCGAAGTACAACTACAGACAAACCTCACACTCAACCCACCGACCAACCCCGACGATGGTGCAAGCACCCTCGGACAATGGATGGACGACTGCGCCAACACCTTAGCCCCGCTGAAAAAACAAACTCTCAAAGACAACATCAAGCGAGCCAACTGGTTCACCCGGGAACTCCTAGCGTCAAAGCCCACCTGCTGGAAGTTGGAGAACATATGGCACAGCGAGAAGTCGCCGAACAGCTGCGCAGCCCACAAAGACGCCATCCGCAACCACCACCACCTCATCAGGGCCGCCAAGAGAACTTCCTTCAAAGACCGCCTCTACAACAATCAATGCACACAACAGCAAGGAGCTCTTTAACGTTGTGAAGGAACTCTCCAACCCCAGCTCCAACACCAACGACATCCCGCTGTCGCAAGCCCAGTGCGACTCCCTCGCCACCCTCTTCCACCGTAAGATCGCCGACATCCACACCAGTTTCAACCCCCGGACAACCCTAACAGGCCCCAACACGCCGGACCCACCAGACCCCACCGACCACGACCCCCTGACAACCTGGGCCAATGTGAGCATCAAGGACACAATAAAGACCATGGACACAATCCACTCCGGCTCGCCGTCTGACCCATTTTCCACACCACATCTTCAACAAAGCCGGGAGGTCCATCGCACTCTACCTGCGCAACATCATCAACCTCTCCTTCGAGACCGCGACCTTCTCTGAGAGGTGGAAGCACGCCGAGATCAATGCCCTATTGAAGAAACCCAAGGCGGACCTTTTACTTACACTGAGTGAGACTTCTAGAAATCCCCCCTCCCTACATCTATTGCAAACCATGGCTGAAAGTACAGTCCTGTTTCAATGTCAATATGGAAGCTTGCCAGCTCTTGGTGTTTTGACTCCTAGACAGAGAAGTACATTTCTCTCCCACGCTTTCAAACCGCCATCCCACATGTTCTGTTCTGGGCAAGGCTGTTTTGCTTTGTGCTGAGAAGAAATAGACAACCCTCTTTGAAGCTGCAAGAAGGCACCGAATGAAACCATGCAAGAGCACAAAAATGTTGTACATTCAAAATGGAATCAGTTAAAAAACAGAGTTAAGGGTCACAACAATCTCACAATGCATGTTTGTGTGTAGCACTACACATGGCCTCCTGCATCCCCCTAGTAGCCAGGCTCCACAGGTGACCTCCTCCAGAGTGTTTAGGAGACTAGTAGTGTTAAAAGTTAGGAGACTAGGAAGAAAGGATATCGTTTGTCCAGCAGCCCAGTCCAGTCCTTCTTGTGCCTGTGCAAGAAATTAGACATGCTTCAGGGAGTTCTTTTCTGGAAACCTCAAATAACATCAGTGGATGGATGGGCAGCAAACCTAATGGAGATGTCTATTGAAGAAAAATGGCCTTCTGCAGAAATGCTCTACCATATCAATGCCTTTAAGCTTAGGACAGTTCACCTAACCTTGGAATCCTTTGTTCCTCAATATATGCATTGTCCATCTTGAGACTGACAATACAAATCACAATGTGTTACCTCAACTATAGGTATCCAGAGTACTGTTGAGGGAATTACTGAAATCCAGAACTGTGCTTGGGGGAGGGACATCTGTGGTGGTAGTAGGTCTGCCAGGTCTAACGAACTTGGAAGCAGACCAGCTCATCGGGCACCTTTCAAGAGCACTACGTTCTGCTATATTGTTTTTTTTTTTAAGACCATGGAATTCTGAAATTGAAACTTGTTTGCCACCTCTAAACCACCAAATGAAGAAACTTTGCATCCAGATTTCCATAGTTTCAGTCCATAGGCAAAAGCATTTTCATAGACTTGTCAAGAGCATTTGCCTATGCCTTTCCTTGGATTCTCCTACGCTACATGTGGTTGCCAATATTAGACAATGCAAGATGACAATGATATTGATCAAGTGTTGCTTTAGAGGAGATTAGGCAAACTATCTGGTGGTAGAGAGGTCCGTATCTGATGCCAATTTTATTTTTGTGGGTTTTTTGGGGTTTCAGAATGTGGGTGTGCGCACTATGCGAGGGTCTGCAGCCCCCTGATTTTCCTAGCTTTTGAGCCAGATATATGGGGGTATTAAAATGTGCTTTGTGTAAAGCATGCAATTTCTTATTGGATTCATGCTTTATACAGTAGCCAGTTGAGGGATTTTAGGTCCGGAGAGATGTGTGTACTTCTTTTTTTTCCGAAAAACAAGTCTGGCTGCCGCATTGACTGAGGCTTTTAGAGACGCCACCTTGTATCCAGGTAACCCACATAGTGTGGCACTACTATAGTCCAGTCTGGGCAATGCAAGGGTTTGGACCGCTTGTTTTAGGTCTTCATGTGGAAGGTAGTGTTTAAGTTTCCGCAGAATGCTCAGTTGGTAATTCGCTTCTTTGGTGGCAGCATTAATGTGTTCCTGCATATTCAAATGTCTAATTTATTACCCAAGGATCTAGCAGAGTCTTTGATGTGAGGAAAAAAGTTAATGGCTGTAAGATGTTTCAACTAAAGCTCGATCTTAGAAATGTTATTCAGCGGTGAGATGAGAAGGAGTTCGGTTTAGACAGTGCTAAGTTTGAGATGGTTATCCGTGAGCGTTATCAATTGCACTTAAATTGTTGGCTTCTACATTTTTACCAATATGTAAGAAAGGACTTGTTTTGCAAAATGAGTAAACCCACATTCAGAGTGTTGCAAATATCCACTGATCCTAAACTCAGTAATTTAGGCACATTTTTTCTCAGAAGAATAGGTTTCCTCCATTCATTATATTATACCATGTGAATTAATTAGCAATTTGTCGGTCCACAGTGATATATCCTAATAGGCTCCAGCTCAGTTGTTAGGACTTAACTGATTTAATGCCCAGCTCTCCTGTCTTGCTACAAAGGGCCCGAAGGAGGTCCTTGATTGCTGTTTTCCACTTAATTCTCATGGTCACTATGGGTGGTAGGCCTCTTTGTCTGTTTGGTTCATTAGCTGTAGACCTCCCATATTAGTGAAGTGTACAGAAGTCCATGGTAAACAAATAAGCTAATTAGGAGCCTCCCTGATCACCTCTGCTCTGTGTTTGATGGAGTTAGTCAGTCGGCCAACATGGCTGAATATTGTCGTTTCGGTTTCACATAGTGGTCCAAGCTGCAGACCCTCAGTTTGATTTGTCACAGCAGTCACTGAGGGTTCCTCTGAAATCTGGGATTGGGCCCGCCTTAAGCTGTTCCTGGCCTGGAAGGATTCCTTGGCATGGGCCCGGGCCTTGCTAGTGATCATTAGTGGTGTAGCAAGTGCTGCGTGCTAGCTCTTCTTCTGTTTGATGTAGTTTCCTGGGAAGCTGGGGTGGGGTCAAACATCTTTGCTATGTTTTGGCTATTGGCGCATGCCCTTTCTCCCATAGTGGGCTTAAGCAAATAATTCACAATAGGGTACTCCCTTTTCCATCACCCCAGGCACCTGGTCTAAGAAGCAGACTTCATATTGGTTCAATCTGCTTATTAAACTCTCAGCAGCTTTCTTTTCCCTGTGTACCTTCCACTGCTCCCCTTTGTCTTCTTTTGTGTTATATTATTATCCTGATTGTCATTGCTTCCAGGGGTGACAGTTAGACTCCAAGGCGTGTGCCTTTGGCAAAGAGAACCACCCAGCGCTCCTCTATAGGTGTTGCTGGGTATCCCCCTGAGCTCCATGAGATTATTCCACTTCTTGCTGTCTCGTAAGAACTTTTACATATCCACAGAGAGATCACTTCTGAGGAACTGACAAACTATAATTTCTGATAGTTTGCCTATTGTTTCTCTGCGTATCCTTACTGTGGTTTGTATTTGTGGATCTTTATAGATTCCCCTGAAGACTTCCCAATTCCATATTCACTGCCTGTTCCAACCTGATTCCGTCCTCCGCTTCTAGAGTTTCATAACCCCATTACAGGTCATAAAAAAATAAGTACCACCAATATATAGGCTTCTACTCCTTCAGTGGCGACAATACAAGCCATAGCATAAACAGCTTTTCTGCCATTGAAGCCACTTCGAGGCAAATGTGCATAGCAACTTTCCATAGCAGATGTTGATTAAAGAATGTATTTATCAGATAGGCTTCCAGACAACAACCTCGTAACAAGAAGTGATCGAGACAACAGGAAAAAGCTTGTATATAATTTAAAAAAAACAAAGACTTAAAAAAAAACACTTGCAATAGCAGATCGTTTTTTTTTCTCTTGTGTGTTCTATGGCATCTTTAATCTTTGTAGTGACAAAATTCTGATAGTGAAACCCTTATAGCAATGCCTAGATCATGAGTGGAACCAGTCCCCAGTTATAAGCTCACTGTAACTAGCAGATACGCATTCGTTCCCATGGTGGGTTTAACCGAATAATTCTAAATAGGGTACTCCCTCTTGCATCACGCCCAGGCACTTGGTCTCAAAAGCAGACTTCATATTGGATCAGTCTTTTGAACTCTGGGCAGTTCCTGTTTCCTGCATACCTTCCACTGTTCCCCTTTGTCTTCTTGTGTGTTATATTATTATCCTCATTGTCCTTGCTCTCGAGGGCGACAGTTGGACGACAAGGCTTGTGCCTTTGGCAAAGAGAACCGCCCAGAGCTCCCCCTGAGTTGCAGGGTGTCCCTCAGAACTCTGTGAGATTAATCCACTCCTTGCTGTCTCGCAAGATCCACTTCTAAGGAGTAGACAAACTATAATTTCTGATAATTTGCTTATCATTTCCCTGCTTATTCTTACAGTGGTTTGTATATCTTTATAGATTCCCCTGAAGACTTCCATATTCACTGCCTGTTTCAACCTGATTCAGCCCTCCCCTTCTCTCCTGCTTTCCTCCTAGGCCCTCGGATTCTCTTTTTAGGTCTCGCCTAGCGATAGCAGCGCAGCTCTCGCTATTGCGAGTAACTTTTAGAATCGATTTGCCGAGGGCTTGAATGCACGAGTTTGCATGGACAAACATGGCTGCTCTTGCCATTTGTCCTTAGCAAACAGCATGCGCCTGTCCGACGGACTATGGACAGTCCGACGCCATCTTGCGGCATTTTTGTTGCTATGACAAAGCTTCTTTCGTTGTCATAGCAACGAAAATGCTGCTTCGCGTGCACTAGGTTGGCCTTCGCCAAGTAATAGGCAGGAACGTAAATGCTATTCCAATATGGATGCTGCTTCTTCGTAAGTTGATACCCCCTTGTTGTCCTCTATCTATTTCCACATGGTAGCAGCCTGGTTCTCTGGTGTTTTAAATTCACTACTGCTGAGAAGATTGTGGCGGGCGCGGTTACAGCTTCTTTCGGACCACTTTCAGGTAAGCACAGTGATGCTGTACCAGTGTCCATTTTTTGTTCCAAAGCAGCTGCAATCACCAAATGGAATGCCCGCAAATCTCCTAATAAAACTTTTTTCAGGTTGGAAGAGGGACACAGCGGGGACGTCCAGTGTTGCGGGCAAATGGCTGGAGAAAATCGGCTTAAAAAGCTGAGTGCGAACAGCACGCACCACCCAACCCGCCAGCGCCCAGCTCGCGGTCGGCGACAGCCAACGCCACCCGGGACAACAGCTCAGAAAAGGTGCCTCTGAAGGAGGAGATAGGGCTTGTCCGCGCTTGTGCCGTCATTATAGGTAATGTGCTGGCAGGTGTGAAACACGACCGCTTGCAGCTGTGCAAAACTTTTGATGTCTGCTTACTTGGGAAGTTCACGCCGTGCACCATTTTAGCATACGTTTTGTTAGTCTAATAAAAGTTTCACGACTTGAGAGTTTTTGTAAACTTTTAAATAATCGACCTGACAGAGTTAAATACTTCCAGAAGTGGTCGCTCTCCTCTCCTGGTATCGTACCCATTGCTGATTTCTGCCGCATTTTACATTGTCCTACTGCTGAATTCTGCCTAGCATTTTACTTTATTTGGATTTATAGCTGCGCCGCGCTCTGTGACACTGCTGTGCCTTGCTGCCTAATAGAATTGCATTTCGAGTGTGGTTTGCTTCGTGATTTGCTCTGCACAGCGCTTTCTGGCTTCACCTAGTATAGCGCTTTCCTCTGCTGGCCTGAGATAGTCTTGTCCTTGCATAGCGCTCCATTATCATTGTGGCTTTTGTTGTTGGAGACGCTCGCAACGTTTGTTTACCAGACTGCCATTTTGTTTATTTTCGGACCGTCCCTGACCCTCCCTGCACCTCGCTCCCGCCTCCCTGCTGCCCCTCCCACGCTCCACCCCCTCCACTTTCCATATATGACAAATGCATCTGCGTGCAGCATTCACGCGCAGCGGTCGCGCCCCATGCGCGCCCCATGCGCGCCGAAGGTGCGCCAAAGGTAGGCCTGTTTACGCCCGTCCGCGCCACGCCGGCGCCCAGCGCCAGACCCCCCTGGCCCCCGTACCATCCACCCCACCCGCATTACATACGCCGCCTCCACCCTCTTAGCCCTTAACCCCGGGCGACTCCCCAACTGCGCCCAAGCCGCCCCTGGACACACCCATGGACCCTTTACATGCAACTCCTGCAAGTTTGACGGCACCAAGACCAACTCCACATCCACTAACACCAAACAGAGACCTGACACCAACCACCTAAAATGCATCCTGCTCAACACCCGCTCGGTCCACAGACATGCCATCGACCTCTGGAATCTACTAGACACCATCTCTCCGGACGTCGCCTTCCTAACTGAAACATGGATGAACGCCTCCTCAGCCCTAGACATCACCATTGCCATCCCGGAAGGCTACAAGATCATCCGAAAAGACCGCACCAAGCAAACAGGAGGAGGCATCGCTATCGTCCATAAGAATTCCATCCGCATCTCGACCAACTCAGACGTCCACCTCGCTAGCGCCGAACACCTTCACTTCCAGATCCACACCGACCCCAAGACCACACTCAGAGGCACCCTCCTCTACAGGCCACCAGGACCCTGTGCACAATTCAGTGAAGACATCACTGACTTTATCACCCCACACGCCCTCCCCTCCGAGGACTACATTCTATTGGGAGACCTCAATTTTCACCTGGAAAAAAACGACCGCAACACTACCACCCTTCTGGACAATCTCGCCAACCTCGGACTCAAACAACTTGTTAATACCCCCACTCACTACGCAGGTCACACACTCAACCCTATCTTCACCTCCAGAAAACATATCTCCTTCAGTCACACCACAGCTCTCCATTGGACGGACCACAGCTGCGTTCACTTTATCTACAAAAAGACCACAACCCACAACCATCCTCAACCTACCCTGCGAAGAAACTGGAACAAAATCACCATCGACCAGATCTCATCGCTTCTTCAAAACCCCCCTGCCCACTCTTCGAACCCCAACCAAGCAGCCATTAACCTCACTCAATGGCTAACCAACAGCGCCGACAACCTAGCACCCCTAAAAAAACGTCAAATCAAACTAGGCAACAAAAACACCCCCTGGTTCAACGATGATCTTAAGAAATCCAAGAAACTCTGTCGCTCCCTTGAGAAGGCATGGAAAAAAGACCCAAACACCAGCACCAGGGACGCCTTCAAAAACGCCGCTCGCATACACCACCAACTGATCCGGACTGCCAAGAAAGCCGCTTTCAAAGACCGACTTGACAACAACGCCCACAACAGCAAGGAATTATTCAACATCGTCAAAGAGTTTACCAACCCCGCTGCCAACTCCAACGACATCACTCCCTCTCAAGCCCTTTGCGACTCCCTAGCTTCGTTCTCCCACGACAAAATCGCAGACATCCACGACAGCTTCGACAACCAACCCGGAGACCAACCCACCCAACCTCCTGCCGTACCTTCACCCCCCTTGAACATCCTTAATGACTGGAACCCAATCTCCACTGAGGACACCATCCGCCTGATGAACTCCATCCACTCAGGATCCCCCAAAGACCCATGCCCTCACCACATCTTCAACAAAGCAGATTCCATTATAGCACCACACCTCCGAGACGTCATCAACTGCTCCCTCAACTCCGCCACCTTCCCGGAAAGCTGGAAACACGCCGAACTCAGCGCCCTTCTGAAAAAACCCACAGCGGACCCCACCGAACTCAAAAACTACCGCCCCATCTCGCTCCTTCCATTCCCGGGCAAAGTCATCGAGAAAGCTGTCAACAACCAGCTCGCCGCCTTCCTCGAAACCAACAAATCCCTCGACTCCTCACAGTCCGGCTTCCGAGCCAAACACAGCACTGAGACCGCACTCATCGCAGCAACAGACGACATTCGAACTCTACTGGACAATGGAGACACAGTCGCCCTCATCCTCCTCGACCTCTCCGCAGCCTTTGACACAGTCTGTCATAGCACCCTGTTACAACGCCTCAGAAACATCGGAATCCAAGGAAAAGCACTGGAATGGATCACCTCGTTCCTCGCCGGAAGAACCCAGAGAGTCCGCCTCCCACCATTCAAGTCAGAGGCCACTGAAGTCATTTACGGCGTACCACAAGGATCTTCACTCAGCCCCACCCTCTTCAACGTATACATGAGCCCCCTCGCGGCCATCGCACGCCTACACAACCTCAACATCATCTCCTACGCTGATGACACTCAACTGATCCTCTCACTCACCAAAGACCCTAACACCGCCAAAACCAACCTACATGAAGGAATGAAAGAAGTAGCCGATTGGATGAAGCACAGCCTTCTGAAACTGAATTCCGATAAAACAGAAGTCCTTATCTTAGGTACCTCCCCCTCTGCCTGGGAAGACTCTTGGTGGCCAGAATCCCTTGGAAAAGCACCCATCCCGACAGACCACGCACGGAACCTGGGCGTCATCCTGGACTCCTCACTCTCGATGACCAGACAAGTCAACGCCGTTTCATCATCGTGCTTCAACATTCTTCGCATGCTCAAAAAAACTTTTCGCTGGATCCCCACAGAAACTAGAAAAACGGTCACCCACGCACTGGTCACAAGCCGCCTGGACTACGGAAACACCCTATACGCCGGTACCACCGCAAAACTTCAGAACGCATCAGCCAGACTCATACTAGACATCCCACGTAACGACCACATATCTGGTCACCTGAAAAAACCTCCACTGGCTCCCCGTCAATAAGAGGATAACATTCGGCCTCCTAACCCACGCACACAAAGCACTTTACGAACTTGGACCCGAATGCCTCAACACACGACTTTCCTTGTACACCCCCCCCCCCCCCCCCCCCGCCAGCTACCCTCCCCCAACCAAGCCCTTGCTGCTGTACATCGCATCAACAAAACCACCATGGGAGGAAGATCCTTCTCCTACCTAGCGGCTAAAACCTGGAACTCACTTCCCATCCACCTTCGCCTCTCTCAGAACCACCTAGCATTCAGAAAGCAACTTAAAACGTGGATATTCGACAAGTAATTCCCCACCCTTCTCCAAGCGCCTTGAGACCCTCTGGGTATGTAGCGCGCTATATAAATTAATTGAATTGAATTGAATTGAAGTACTTTTAAAAGGCTGTCACATTTGGGCCAATGCAACGAAGGAGTATTTAGAGTAACTTTTTAACTTCTCACTGTGAAAAGACTTGGAGGGAAGGTGGTCTAGAGCTCATACTGATGATCTAGGAGCCTGAAAGCGTGATTAATAATCCCAGCTTCGTGACTTATCCGAAGCTGTTAGATTCTGGGCAAATTACTCTATTTTTTGTACCACAAGCTGAAAACTGGGTGCAGTCGATTACTAGTGCTGTATATCTGTGTATTCTGAGTTCGGTACTGTATACGAATCTCAATCATTAACTCCCACGCCCTCCCCACACACACACAAACATACCATAGTGTTTTATGTGCAGCACCACCGGTTTGAGATGCCCTGCAACTATAAAGCTTTGGTTGTAAAATGATCGTAAGGTCTGAGTCATATAGCACCTAACATTACAAAACGATTTATTTATAGAGTTGTTCACTCTGTTGGGCATAATTCTAGGTGGCGATTAGGGGGCAATTTTGTGCTACACATGGCATATTAGGCACTTGCTCAGTTGCACATGTGAGATGTGCATGTTTGTTGCAGCTCTTTCACCCACAGTGTCCGGCAGGCTTCATGTACTTTCATGTTCCAGATATTCCATAATGTACAATGCTGGGAACGGAAAAAGTTTATTTTGGGATCCCATACCATGGGTGCAGCTAAAAGCGGCAAAGTCCTTAGGGGCAAATACCTGCAGGCCATTGTCATGTGGAGCGAATTGACGCTCCACCAATACGTTATTTCTGACAAACTCTGCACCAATGACATAAGGACATTGTCAACAAGAAAATAAAGTAGTATTAAGTCAGCAATGAGCTGATTTATTGCACTTAACTATACACTAACACTTAACTATATATATATATATATATATATATATATATATATATATATATATACACACACATACACACACACACACACAATCACACTGAGGTAGCCCCAAATGAGAGAACTGGGGTGGCAGAGTGGGCTAAAGAACGGTGATGGATTAAACCCAGATCTTTTGACTGGGTGTGAGTGTTTGATTGATTCAGATGCTCCGTCCATCACTGCTCCCTTTTGTACCCCCAAATGAGAGAAGCCAGCCGGCAGTACGGTAATCTATTTATTTGGCATTGAGCTTGCAAACAGACAACGTGGCACAGGTTCGATTTCAGTCATGATTCGCAAAGCTGTAACCAGACGCGTTTCAGGTAATGGAGTCCCCTTCCTCTGTGGTAGCTTGCTGAAAACAGATGGATGTGGTCACGCACGTTTTGTTTTCTAAGTCCCCGCCCATGTGGGCGTCGCCGCTTGCTGGGCCTTCTGGATCTCGTAGTGCGTGATTAATAAAATCTCAAGTGAGTCCATCTGTACAAAAGTTTAAATAGTCCAAATCCCCCAGTGGGTAGAATCCAAATCATGCGCCAATGTGTCCGTCCCGCTTCGATTTTATAATCAAGCGGCCGTCCAGCCGCTAAGCAGCACCACCCCATGGGAGAACCGTGGGGGTCATGGATTCCCAAGGCGGGCTCTGAAATGAAACGCGTCTTGTGGATTTAGCTGCACAGATTTCCTTGGGGGCTCAGGAGAGCTTGTAATGGGCATGTATTCAAGAGGCATCCATTGATGGATAGTAAGAATGACTACACATCCCATAAAACCTGACATACAGTTCAATTGGAGCAAGCTGAATGACAGCGGATGATTTGGTTATATAAGATGGGGGTGTGGCCGGAATGCCTCTTTCGACCCACACGCCTCTGATGAAGTGGAAACGAAAAGCATGAGGCGGTGGTCGTGTGCCTTTGTAATGGACTGAGGAAGACTGTCTGCATACCAAATAAAGGTTTATTGGAGAAAAACTCATCCGTGTTCGAGTGCTGCTTGCATTGGACCTCCCCAGCGAGCCTCGATATATATATATATATATATATCGAGGCTCGCTGGGGAGGTCCAATGCGAGCAGCACTCGAACACGGATGAGTTTTTCCCGAATAAACCTTTATTTGGTATGCAGACAGTCAGAAGGACCATGAGCATATATATATCCGCAATACCTCGCAGATTAACCTCGCATAGCCGCGAAATCACGAGCGTGGACCCAATTGTAGTGCAAGTCAAGACGCGTTTCGGCCGTCCAAGCGGCCTTGATCACATGTATGTATGTATATATATATATATATATATATTCAATGAAAAAACCATAGGTTATAGACCATATATAGTTAGGGATTTGCATTTACAAAACCTTATTTTACTCACACAAAACCATTGAAATTCCATATATAGTTAGTTGCACTAACTATATATCGCGCACCCGCAATCCACTGCTGATGATGTCACATATTACATCATTCATGACATGGTCAGTGACATCACTGATGACATCACTGATGACATCTCAAATGACATCACTGATGACATCACTGATGACAACATCCAGTGACTGTATGTTTCTGTAAAGTTAAAATATGTCTTACATATTGAAGAATGAGTGGATGTATAAGTGTATGGATGAAGGATTTAGTAGGTGCATGACTGACTGTATCAGTGAGTGATTAAATGTGTCTCACTGAGTGCATGGGTTAGTGACTAAACTGTCTTAATTTGTGCATCATTATGTCTGTTGTTCTGTAAACTGTTGCATGTGTTGATAAGTAGCTATATGAGTAACTAAATGGGTTATTGATTGGTTGCCCAAGTATTTGTATGGGAGACCGAGTGTGTGTGTGGGTGGCTGGGAGGTGTATGACTCTGTGCATAGATGTGTGAGCAGTTGATTCACTAGATGTATGGTTTCAAAAGTGCATGTGGAAACAGCTGTATGGGCGGTTGACTGTGTGCATGAGTGTATTGGTGAGTGAATGGATATGTCAGTGCTACATGTCAAAGTAAGTACATATGTAAAACACAGTCCATGTGAGAGTTGGCATATATAAATAACTGTGCATAAGAGCCAGTGAATGTGAGAGTGGCTGTATGGATCATTGTGAACTTGTATCAGGGATTGTTTAAGAGAGTAAATATGTGTTAGTATATGTTTGAATAAGTAAGGTGTGTATAACTGTATAGTTGAGGAAATGGAGGTGTGATTGATTCTTTGCATGACTGACTAGGTGTGTGAGTAACTCCATGGATGTGTGACAGTCTGTGAGTGTCTGTTTACACTGAGTGTATCTAAGGTTATATTACAGTCTGAAGATGTTCATTGTATTTTCACATAAATGATATCATCAGTGATGTGATCAATAATGTCAAATGAGATGTCAGTAATGTCATCAGTGATGTCATTTGAGATGTCATCAGTGATGTCATTTGAGATGTCATCAGTGATGTCATCAGTGATGTCATTTGAGATGTCATCAGTGATGTCATCAGTGATGTCACTGACCATGTCATGAATGATGTAATATGTGACATCATCAGCAGTGGATTGCGGGTGCGCGATATATAGTTAGTGCAACTAACTATATATGGAATTTCAATGGTTTTGTGTGAGTAAAATAAGGTTTTGTAAATGCAAATCCCTAACTATATATGGTCTATAACCTATGGTTTTTTCATTGAATTTCAATGGTTTTTTAAATGCAAATTTCTAACTATATATGATCTATAACCTATGGTTTTTTCGGTGAATTTCATTGGTTTTTTAAAAGCTAACATCTGTAGCTGTAAAATGTATTATTCTTTAAATCCCAAAATATATTTAGATGTTTATTGATAATTTTTTTTTTAATATTTTTTTCTTCGCTTCTAGTTCGCGAACCGGGAAGCTTTCCGTTAGCTCATCTTGATGCCGCGATCTAGTCCGCGAACCGGTCAACGTTACGTTAGCGGAACAGTGACGCGTCGCGGAAGCGCGACGTATCACGTTATCGCATAATGCGTCTAATGACGCGTCGCGTTAGCGCTCCCGGAAGTGCTCCGGACCGCGAACCGGAAGCGATCTGGGACGCGGCGCGCGCCGCGTAACGTAAGCGGAACAGGTCATGTGACTTGTTTATCAAACTTCTCATTGGTTCATTTCACTTTTGGTTTCCAAATGATGTATGACTAGGTCATGTGACCTAAAAATAACACTTTTCATTGGCTCAGAACTTTTGTTTTCCACAAATCATGTAAACCCCTCCTTATTTCCTCACTCTGACTTTCATCTTGGTGAGAGAAAGACCATTTATCTGAAGTTCCACAATGGCTTCCATTCTTGCTGCAGCTGGTGCACCCCCACCACCACCTCCACCTCCTCATAAGAAGAGAGGACCACCTAGTCAAATTTTGACTAACAGAGAGGAGGAAGATGAGCAAGAAGAAGAAGAGGACAGAGAGGAACCACAATTTGTCGAAGAGTTGCCCCGGGTTTCTAAACGAAAAACCAGTTTCATCTGGCAGTTTTTCACCATCCCTCCTGGATCTAAGAAAGTGAATGCAAAATATGCCACCTGCCTCATCTGTGATTACAGATTGTCGAGAGGCACAGAAAAGAAGTACAGTATGGGGAACTATACAATGCATCGTCACATGAGCAGGTGGCATCCCTTGAACTACAGCCGGGCTGAATTAAGGGATCTTGAAGACAATCCGACGGCAACTCCTGTGGCAAGATCTACATCCACATTGTCTTTGACGGGAAGAGAGGCACAAGAGACTGTGCCAAACATCCAACCCAACTTCCAGCATATGAAGTTATCTTGCATTTACTGTGGTGCTATGTTGTCATATGGCAACATGAGTGTCAACCTGATGAACATTGCATTTGAAAATCATAAATGCCCTAATGCACCCAAAAAGTAATTTTTTTTTTTTGCTCCAGTTGAGCCGTTTTGAAAGCCTGTTTTTTGTTGTCTCCCCTCCATAAAAAACACAAAAAAAACATAAAACAGTTCTAAAAATACAAAAAAATCAAAAAATGTTCAAAAAATAAAAAAAATATATAAAACAACAAAAACAAAAAAAAACAGTTCTTTTCAGAACTACCTCCCCTTTCAAACAAAATTGCTAGAATGTTTATCACTCTAGCAAGCTCTATTTCTTTTGGTTCGCTTCAAGTTCGCTGACCGGTTCGCGAACTTTAAGCGAACTAAAAAAATATTTTTTTTAAAAAAAGAAGAGTTAGTATAAGGGAAGTAAACAGAGAATAATGTAAAAAGAAAGACAGCTAGAGAGAGTAAATGAGAGATAGTGTCAATGACATCATCAGCAGTGCATTGCGGGTAAAAAGAGTGGAAAACATTTACCTTATAATTCTTGTTACCTTTTTAAAATATTTTTTCATACTTTCAATCTGTAAAACAAAGAACAAACATTTCAAAAAATATTAAAACATGTATTTAAAAATTAGAAAAGACAAGGGAAAAGGTTCAAAAACAAACAGTTTTTCAACAACTTTGACATTTACAGAAGTCTCTGCTTCTCTACGTCCCCTACACAATCCTAAAGATATATATTCGAAAGAAACTGTATCTTGATGTTGCTGAACTGAGGCCTATTTTGGAACATGATGTTTTTCTTGCACTGCTAATGTCTCACAATAGTGATGCAATAGCAGCGCAAAAAAGATGTAAAGCCATCATAAAATTGTGTCTAACATTGTAAATGATTGTTTTAGGATGCAAATAAGATGTGTGCTTTCAAGAGCTTTCTTTGAGGTGAGGCCTCTTTTTTTTTTTAAAAAAAACACTACCCAGAAGTACAGCACTCTAAGCATTAAAAATGATATTTACAGAACTCAGCTTACCCATATGTACCACACATTTCTAAATGTATATCATAAGGACAAAAAGCATAACATTAATTATACATGTTAAATGGTTTATTTTTGCTGTTCTCAGAATGTATCAAATTTCACTTAAATCAGTGACTTGAAGGTATTCATCATGTAACAGCGGGGAAAAAAAAACACAATCAAAATGACTGTGTTTAAAAAACCCATACAACCTAAGAAATCTGATTTCAAAACTTCTTAAAATTAACTTACTTTCAATGACGTCAAACGATCTCCTATAAACAGCATCCACTCTGTTGTGCTTTAAATATTTTCAGCCCGCCACTTTCTGAAAGAAAACCTCCATCGATACGTGAAATATGTTACATAGAAAAAAAACTTCTCTCATTATATCACATGTTTCCACTAGGCCAAATCATGTTGCCGCGATTCGCAAGTCTTGTAATTCTTCCAATCAAATCCCGACATTTTCTATTTTCGCAACTTTCAAAAATAAAATATTTGAGATTATTTTCACAATCCTGGACTACTAATATCTTACTCTTCTTTGTCACTCATGTTCTCCTTTTCCTATGACACTGATACTGCTTACTATGAAGCAGACTTACTTGCATCAGGTTTATATAGTTGGATTTTTAATCGAGACAGCATTGCAGACTTACATTCCCTCTACTTAAAATTTTGGTTTTAAAAACACCAGGTAAGAATTTTTAAGGTCAAACGGCAATTTTTTTTTGAAAGTTACAACAGAATCAGTACAGAATGACCAGCCGTTTCCAGACTTTAAGTAAGCTGTATAATGTCCTGATGTTGTTGATGGACCATCGTGATAGATAATTGCTACAGTAACAAAAGTCCTCCCTGATATTGACAGCTGAGAAGCCACAAAATTTTTTATTAAAGTTGACAATTTTGATCCATCAGGCCTACATCGTTGCATCATTAAAATGACATACTGGCCATATCTACGTATAAATAATGTTGACATCATATCACATTTACATTGGCTACACTCCATGTTGTGATCCGCTGCATTTACTAGCTTATTAAAGGACACTGATTTACTGTCTGGCAAAGTTAAATATATAAATCTTTCTGAGTCTACACTAGTAGTACTTGATACCATACAGTTCTCGCAGTCATGCTGCCATTGATAAGAAAGCCCAAACAGGTGATCTACATCTACACCCTCATCTTGCAATATATCAAGCATATACATTAAAAACTCCTGACAATCTTGCTGATTATTTTCAGAGAAGTCTGTTTGACCTGAACATTCATCTAACAGATAACGAACTTCAGACACACTTTCTACTTTTGTTCGATCAGTGCTACATTTCTCGAAAACAGAATTCAACAAACAGCATAAAATTTGTTCTGAATTCAACAGAATCTGTTCTTTTAAACTCTCTAGTGAAAAGAGAACATTAACCACTACATTTGCATAGCAGTTGACACCAGAACTGTTTTCAAATTGAAAACCGACAACATCTTCAACAGAATCCACTTTCTTTCTGCTAACAATTTTCGGTTCATTGACTTTTAGTCTTTTTGCAACAACCTCCCTACTATTACTGATATTTCTACGTTTCCGGCCTACCACACGTTTCTCAAACAAAGGATATTGAGGCAAATGTGGCGCATACTCTCTTCTTAACCTATTGTATTCCTTAACACAATCTAGATCGGCACAAATGTTTGTGACATCACAGTCAATCAAGTACAATCCCGATAAAGTTCTAACTCGTGACAATGCCACATATGCCATACCCTCCTTGAACACTGAACTGCCAATATTCACCAATGCACAGTCTACACTTAAACCTTGCGATTTATGGATTGTCACCGCATATGCCAAGCAAACAGGAAACTGTTTACGGCGAACATATAAGTCTTTAACAAGCAAAAACCTAGCAGAACAACGACCAATTTGCTGTACTTCCTCAATGCCATCAAATTTAATTCTTAAAAATTCTATTCCATCTCTATTTCTGTATTTCTCAAAATCAACAACATTACCCATTGATCCATTTACCAGACCTCTTTCTACATGTAAATTCCGTCTCAAAATGATTCGGCAATTTAAACACACATTCAGAGTCTTTTCAAAACCCGCTGTCTTAGATATAGTCTTCTCTAATGAATCCAATTTTGATTTCAAATTGTCTGACAAAATAATTGTTGATCCCATATGCTCTAATTTGTCGATAGCTTCAAGTTTCACAATCTCTTGCTTTTCTAAATTCAACATTTTGTTGTTGAAGATGGCACATTCTGCAAGAGTTGGCATGAGACATATCCCGGATTTCTTCTCAGTAATTTTCTGAAAAATATTCTCAGGCACAATCTCTTGTTTGGGAAATAAATTTGACAGTAATCGTGCATTTAAAGCTTCTTTCCCATGCTCGGTCACTTTTCCAATTCTAATATCTTGTAGAATATTCTTGTAATCTTCATCCTTTGCCTGACGCATATTTTGATGCAGTTCTGCATAATTGAAGTTTAACCATATATTGACGTTGCCAATGCTCCCTAGGCACTTCCTGGTATCTTCATGCGTGAGTATTTTGAACACAGGTTGACCTTTTACTGGTGTCAGCTGTAGAAGATCTCCGAAAACAATGATGTGTTTCCCACCAAATAAGACATCATATTCAGTTTTAAGTACTTCTTGCCTTCTCAAATGCACAAAGGCAAGCATGACATTGGAAACCATGCTTACTTCGTCAATGATAAGTAGTTTCATTTTCCTCAAAACTCTTGAAACTTCACAGCAAGCATCTCCAGATAACTTGTTGTATTGTAATTTGTTGTCATGCTCCACCGGCAGCATCAGTAGACGATGCAAAGTAATACCTTTAATATTATGTGCTGCCAGTCCAGTAGGAGCGGTGACAACACAAGACAGCGATGACTCAGTCCTTTCCTGCAAATAACAAGAGATTGCTTTAATGAGGAAACTTTTTCCAGTTCCCGCTTCTCCACTCACGTACAGTCGGACAGGCTTCAACGACGTACATGAGCACTCTTTCTTCTCATGACTTAATCCGTGCTCAATTTCCTTGGTAACTTCATCATATATTTTCCTCTGCTCAACGTTGAGTTGTTTTTCCAAGTCTTGTAAGTTAACTGAATCCTCCTGAGCATGTGCCATGGCTCTTTCTACTTCATTCATAGCAGTGGCAGCTTCATTTTCGATAATAGGTCCTCCAAGTGGATCTTGACTCAATGAAACAGAACTCTGACTGTCCTGAGAACTGTCTCTGGCAATCTCGGCTGCAATCGTTGCTTCCTGCTCAATTTCCAAAGTTAGCATTTCTTGATATTTAGAAAAAGCAGGACATTCTATGGACTCCTTGGCTGCATTGAAAGAGTCTTCGTAACAGAGGAAATCTCCAAGCAGTTCCTCTTCTGCACGCCAAGGCTTGAAAAGTTGCAAAAGTGCTAAATAGAAAAACTCCTTTTTTTCTGGAGATTCGCCACTCAATTTTCGATGGTTTACTAATTGGCATTTTCTTTGCTTGACCAGGCATCCCTCACTTCCAATTACAGCATACACTCCTTTCTCAATATCTTCTTTGATGTTCCTCTTGAATATATAATTTTGGAGAACCTCATATAGACAAACATTCTCAAGGTGACTGCTTCGATTTGGATAATATGTATCCAACATGTTGGTCTTCAAAATGTCGGTACTGTTTGGTTCCTTTTCTGCCAAATACTCAATTTCCCGAACAGGTTTTAGAACTCGATTTCGCGTTGCAGCAAGACCAAGACTCGCCCAAACGAGACTCCTGGATTTGGCATAGAGACTTGCTGAAGACAATCGATCAGAACATTCGTAAGCTCCGATTTCTCGATGCGACAACATCTTCAGACTGAAACTGTACAACTTCTTGCTGAGGCTCTTTTCATGGGAAATGTCCTCCCACATATCCTTCAGTTCGGTCTTTTCTTTTTTGGTGATGTAAGATGTCACATACCGAGCCACAGCCATACAGTTGTCAGCCACAAACTGTATATCCATGTTGGCATTCCACATGGACAAAATCACTGGGTTGTAGTCATTGATGTACTTGGACTCTTCATTCCTTTTCAAATTGTATGTATTCTTGGGTGATTTCCTCGTCACATTATGTCGCAGCGAAGACATCAAACTGTTCACTCTTCCTTTAGAAATCACCGGTCGTGGAAAGTTGAAACGACATTTGGTGTAGAACTTGTCCTTGTTTCTGAATTTACGACGACAGTACTTTCCACAACGATGGCTTTGGAAACGTAGAACTTGTTCTCTTAGACTTTTCTTCTCCGTTGCGTTTGGAACAGCACACGTAGAATACTGTTCGATGAAATTCATCACTAAGTCATCCGGATCTGTTCCAAATTTAGGTGCATCCTTGATCCACAGCAACATATGTATATGAGGGGCACCTCTTGCTTGGTACTCCTTTCTCCAGAAGAAATCCAACACCTCTCCAAGAGGTGGATTCTTTTTATTTGTGATGAAAGACATCATAGCTTCAAATCTATGATTGAAGTACCTGCATACATTCACAGGATCCAAAGAACACAGTTCTCCAGGTGTCTTTAATTCAATGTTTTCAATATTTCCATTTGCCTCTCGTAGAAATTCAAGTAAGTCTTCCCAGCCATACTCGGCACAGCTCAGAGTGAGGAACCATGTTGGAGTTCCTAAGTTCCTCAGCATACATTTTAAATCACCATGACGACGGTACCAGTACTCATTAGTACCACGCTGACACGCCATGAGATTAATTAAGTGAGAATCCAAAATACTGTCTTGGACATTGACTTTATGCATAAAGTCACTTGCCGAGATATTTCGCATCTGTTTACCACTTTTTAAGATGTGGTTCACTGCATATGACAGTCCAGACAGATCGCTTTCAAACAGGAGATGAAACAAATAGGGAATGCATTGCCGAAACCTAGGATCTTCTGCATACAATCGTAAAGTCCGGTATTCAGACGCAGGAATTTGATGAGGTCGCTCATCATATCTTCCTCCTTGACCTGTGGGAAATAGCTGTGGGAAACACCGAGCTTCCAAACTTTCCTCCCAAACACTAATGGGACTCCCTTTGGCTTGTTTCATTTGAAACAACTCAATAGCATTCCCCATGACTTCCTTGGAATGCAAAGGATGAACACTATAATGTTCATATATTTCTTCACTTTTAGAGGCCTCTACTTTCTCAATTTGGCCTGCACACAAATCGCTATCCTCTTCATCACTTACTTCCTCTTCTGCAACATATACATTCTTATAGTACTTATTATTTTTCTTCAAATACACTGTTGCCTTTTTGACTTTCCTAACATCCACTAAATCTTGCCATATTTTCTTATTCTTTGTCGGAACCCCATTAACCAAGATAACCAGAGGTTCCTCTTCCACTTTTTCTATTCCAATTGTGTTAATGTTTTTCTTCAAATCTAGAGGCAAATAAACAACTCTTCCCTTTAATCCTCTCTGTAAATCTGCTGGAGGCAACTTCCCTGTCTTTGGCTCCATTCTTACAATAGCCTGAAAGGGATGGATACTTTGAATCAAAATAGATTCATAAGTATTTAAATCCTTCAATTCAGAAGGAATCTCAACCAATTCCAGATTATTATGAACTGCCCTAGCAGGCATCTGGTTTTGGTTTAATTTATTACAACAATAAGTACACACACGTTGATCCGATCCCAAATCAAAATAATTTTCTACCATCAAGTATGTGGCAAAATCCTTCCATTCACTATTATTTTCCCTTTCACTTTTTGCATATAAATCCACTACCTTAGTCTGATTCTTATAATAAGTGCGTCGACAACATACACAAGTGAAATTAGGCCTCTCACTTGATTTCATCTGAAACGTGGCAATTTCCTTCTGAAAATTATCTGTACTGGAAACCTGTACATTATCTTCCACATTACCCTCTACTTCAGGGTCAATTTGAACATTCTCATCTTTACTACCAAAGTAACAAAACTCAATTTCTTCACAAATATTCTTCACATCTATTTCAGAACCATGCAAAAGAGCAGCACATAATTGTTTAAGCATAATTGCTGGACTCTTAGCATAATACAACATTCTCACTAATTTTCTCACTTTATTATGATGCACTGCTAGCATCCTGAAATGATGAAAAACACTCTGGCATACTCTCCTGGAAAGACAAGCCAGTGAATGACCACGCAAACCTGTCATTTGTCTCACTCTGCAAGGATCTAAATCTTGCAACAACTTCATTTTCTGCTTCAAACTTTTCTTATTAAATGTCCGTATAAAATCACAAAGCAAATTGATGGAAACCTGTCGCACACTGCAAATAGAACTACACTTCCAAATGTACACAGGACCCTTAGGACGCCTTCCTAAAACCTCATCACTTAGCGCCTCTTCTGTCTCTGTTGTCACAAGTTGTTCTTTTTCAACTGGACAACCATCCTTCACTTCATAAGCTCGACCACTGATGTCAACTGCATGCACCAAATCATTATCCTGAAAATAAGTCTCCTCATTAAAAAATGCCTCAGAACTTGAACTATGCATCCATTCTCCGGAAAAAACTTCACAAAAGTTAGTACGATTTACTACTCTCTTCCATCTACTTTTTGTTTTGAAATCAGAAATTACCTTGCTTAGTTTCCTAATTCTATTGATTACCAAAATAAACAACTTTCGCTTAATTTCAAAAGCATGATCAATAATTTTCTCTACATTTTTCTTCTTCTTATAAAATGCCGCTTTCTGTTGGCCTTTCTTTTTAATATTTTTCAATAAATTAACTAATATCCTATTACGGAACATTCGATTTCGAATGTCCCTAAACTGTTGTTTCCTTCTACTATCATGCACAGAGTTATCTCTTCCTCTACCAGTAACATTTGTGATGGGTCTCTCCTTTCCATTTAAATTACTTTTCTTTTTGTGAACTGAAACATTTTTTTGAGCAAAACTTTTTTTACTACAAATATTTCTTAAGAATGATTTCGTGCTCTTACCCGGACCTTTCTTGGTGTTTTGACAAGTATTTGGGGAAGAGGACTGCTGCAATAAAACATCATCCTGCTGTCTTTGACGTTTTCTAGCCTTTCGTATTCGACTTCTGGAAGGCATTTTCCAAACTATGAAAGAATCTGCAGTTGAATCTGTGGAAAAATATAATATAAAATGTTATTAACCACTATTACCAAACAGTAAAAAAATAACAGTCATCTAAAACTTAATGCCGTACTAATTATTTAACATAGCAAATATTTTCCACCAGCACTGCATCACAAAAATGACACTCAATGGTACAAAAGAGGCATACAACACTCATAAATCACTCCCTAATATTTTTAATCATTAATTCAGGATGACGATAAGATGTAGCCTATCTAAAGATTTGTTTAGGCCCTGATCTTTAGACTGGGGTGAATGTGTGTCATTGATCCACATTCAGTCCATCACCTGTTTTGTTTATTTGAGGTGAGGCCAACACATGGTTGCAGATAAGATTTTCACTGAAAAAAACCAAGGTAAAAAAACATGTGAAGGCCTACCAATGAAGTAAATCATTAAATGAAAACCAATACATTTCTGGAAATATGCACTACTAGTGCTTCATAAGATGTTTTGGGTCATATTTATAAGTTATTTGAGTATCTAGTATGCTATTTTACGTTCTTCATGGTGCAAATTTATTGTAAATACGCTCCCACCTGCGGTTGGCAAATTTAGATTTTGATTATGGGAGTTAGATAGGCATGTTAATAATTTCCCAAAAATGGTGTATAACCCCAAACAACCTTTGAAGCAAATGCTCTTAGCCATGTTATCCACCTCCCATTGGATAACATGGCTAAAAAGTGCTTGCAAATGTGATAAAAAAAGGCCGCAATGCATGAATATCGCAGAAAAATCAGCGATATTCATGCATTTTCCAGCAAATGCTCTTAGCCATGTTATCCACTTCCTATTAAATAACATGGCTAAGAACTGCTCAGGGCCCCATGAGGAACGCTTTCCATTTAAAAAGGGAAAAATAACATCAAAGACACTAAAATGCCTTCTAAATATGAACCCAAACAACCTATGAAGCAATGTGAAAAAAAACTGCCGCAATGCATGAATATAGCAGAAAAATCAGCGATATTCATGCATTTTCCACCAAATGCTCTTAGCCATGTTATCCACTTCCAATTAAATAACATGGCTAAGAACTGCTCAGGGCCCCATGAGGAACGCTTTCCATTTAAAAAGGGAAAAATAACATCAAAGACACTAAAATGCCTTCTAAATATGAACCCAAACAACCTATGAAGCAATGTGAAAAAAAACGGCCACAATGCATGAATATAGCAGAAAAATCAGCGATATTCATGCATTTTCCAGCAAATGCTCTTAGCCATGTTATCCACTTCCTATTAAATAACATGGCTAAGAACTGCTCAGGGCCCCATGAGGAACGCTTTCCATTTAAAAAGGGAAAAATAACATCAAAGACACTAAAATGCCTTCTAAATATGACCCCAAACAACCTATGAAGCTCTAACAGTACATATCCTGAAATTTAAATGATTTCAAAATTCGTTTTTAAACACAGCATATAAATCAATTGTATACCTGCATTCATGAAGAAATGACTAAAAATGTCCTTGAGACACATGAAAGTGTTTTCTGGAATGCCCTAGCACCATTTTTGGGACACTATTAATATGGCTAGGTAACTCCCATAATCAAAATCTAAATTTGCCAAGCACAAGTGGGAGCGTATTTACAAGACACTTGCCCCATGAGGAACACTTTACATTTTAAAAGGCGAACATAACATCTTAGACACTCAAATACCTTATAAATATGGCCCAAAACAACCTATGAAGCTCTAGCAGTACATATACAGAAATGTAATTGATTTCTTAAATCGTTTTTAAAAGCAACATATCTGTTTCAGCTTACATAACAGACCATGAAATGAGCTCCATGTATCACAATATCTTGTGTTACTGCATGCCAGAATGTTACACCAAATATGCAATTACAATTCCTCTATGAAACTAATTCTATTAGTATATCACTAGAGACAAAACCACATTTTGTAAACACAGCTTTTTTCATCATTTTCTCCTTAAATCATACTATTCTCTATCTAAATTAAATAAATCTTTTCTCACCTTAGCAAATATTTTTCGAGTTTTGAAAACAGTCTCAGAAATACACCAAATTGTCTTCAGCAGAAGAAAAAGGATGCACTCCAAAGGCTGCAGCTATTGAAAGCACAGAAATACAGATATTCATTTCACATATCTCTCATATTAGCCAATCATTCCTCTTCCCTCACTTTTTTCAAATCAAAACCCTTCCCCCCTCTGCCCTATCTGCCTTGTTTCCATAGCAACCACCTCCTGGAAGACCTCTCATGTTTGCAAATTCACACAACAATGTTTCAATTGAACTCTGAACTCTCAGTGCACCTGCGTATCCAGTGCAATCTTTCATTAAATGTTTCTTCCTTGACCATTCAAATTACATCTTTCAAGGAACACATCCATGCACCCTAACTTTCTGTTTTCAGAAATGGAAATGCACCAATCACTGCTAATGAATCATTAGCATTGTAAATCCACAGTTTTTTTTCTATTGAAACTCCTACTGTTTCAACTGCCCTTTCATTACCACATTTCATCTGACTGCAGAACAACCTTCTCCCACCATGTTTAAGGTCTGGATTGTTGGACATAGTTACATCCACTGGGCTCAAAGGTATGCTGAGAGCAGAAATTTACCTAACCTCAATTTACAAGATGTGGAAATTAAGTGGTTGGGCCAAAGAGGATTAAAATGTCACCAATTGATACCATTGGTGAAAACCTTTATGCATTTGCCAAAACCTGACCTGTTAATAGTGCACTGTGGAGGTAATGATTTGGGCACTTTGACAGGGGTAGGTCTGGAAATGCTTTTAAAGGACACCTTGGAACAATTAATGGCACTTTTTCCTCAAACTGCCTTGGTATATTCCAATATATGCCAAAGACAGAAATGGAGGTGGTCCAACCAATTTTGTCCACAAATTGAGAAAGCGAGGAAGCATGTAAACAAATCTGTTTCAGCTTACATGAGAGACCATGGAATGGGCTCTCTTTACAACAATAACTTGCGTTACTACATGCAACCATGGAATGGGCTCTCTTTACAACAATAACTTGCGTTACTACATGCAAGATATCTACAGAGGAGATGGAGTTCACTTCTCAGATGAGGGCAACAGAATTTTCATTCTGAATTTAAGAATGTGCATTGGTACCTACTTATAAGTACCTAAATGTACCATAAACCCAAAAGCTCTTCTCAGAGCTACCCTACATCTGATCACTCACAATTATTATTTTTCTCTAACTTTTTTCACTAATTTTCCACAAAATTCGCTCCC
The DNA here is from genome assembly GCF_964263255.1 of Lissotriton vulgaris. NCBI lineage: Eukaryota > Metazoa > Chordata > Amphibia > Caudata > Salamandridae > Lissotriton > Lissotriton vulgaris. The sequence continues at coordinate 1,183,820,590 of NC_141697.1, forward strand.
CGGAGCGCTACCCGGTTCGCTAACCGAAAGCTAACCTCGCGGAATTTTTAAAAAAAAAGTTTTTTTTTCCGCACATATAAGCCTCCTCAGCCACGCTCAGAAAACCTAGGGGGTCAAGATAAGTCTACCATGACCCCTTCTACCCATTCTAAACATTATTTGCCCTCCATCTTGTATCTTAATGCGACCGAAACACAAAATGGTGGACTCCCGTGACGCTTAAGGTTCGCGAACCGGGCCGCTTCCCGGAAAGCGGTCCAAAAAAAAGGTGGGAAAGTAATTTACAGAAAAACGACTAGAGACACTCTCACCAAATATAGATTAGCTCATACTACATAACAATCCCTTCCATTCTCACAAATTTCATTGAAATTTCATTTAGCCATTTAGCCTGTAGACCTCTCCAAGTACCGTGAGGTAAATTACTTCACAAAACACATCTGAAGTGTTGGAATTGACAACCAATGAAAATGTTACTTTCATTTTCTACTTTTATTACCTGACATTTGATTGGTTATGTACCTGTATATATATAAAGGGAGAGAAGGAAACACAGCCATTTTGACTACTACTTCTTGTTGTACCTCCTATTTCAATAGCTTCAAAAAACGTCAACTTCTTTGTGAAGGTAAGTTATAATTTAATATATTGTGCAGTATAACTTAATATAGTAGGCTTTTTCTGCTAAATATACACTATCCCTCTGTAGTAGTAATGTATTTAGATAGACTTCTCTGTTATAGTTATGAATGGAGTAAGGCTTGTCTTGGTTAAATCACATACACTTTTTTATAGTCCTATTTCCACTCTCATACTATACACTGCCAAAAGATAAATTCACTGATAAAAACTGCCTATCTAAAATTAATCCCAACAGTGCCCTATCTCTACTAATATATATTTTTTTTAATCCAAATTTCAGGCAAAATGGAAGGCGAGCAGCAAGTTTCTTTTGAGATGGACCTGCAAGAGAGCAGCCAGGAATTATATGAACAAATTGACCTGGAATTTATGGATGAAAGCTTGGATAATGAACTGCTGCAATGTGTCCAAGCAGTAGATGTCCTCCTTGCAAATGAGGACATTTTGCAACTTCACCGATTGCAAACAATATTTCAAGAAAATAATGACATTTCAGACACTGAAATGTTAGAAAGTTTAATAAATTATGAAAAAGAATCAAAATAAAAAAAACACTTTAAAAAAAAGAAAACAAAAAAAAACAAGAAAAACAACAAACAATTAACATACAGTATTAGAAAAGTCTTTCATTCTTTTATCCATAAAGTTCGCTGCCCAGAACGCTTTCCGGTTCGCGAACTTGGCGCTTACCACGCAAAAAAAAAATTTTTTCATTTTTTTTTTTGGACCCTCCTAGGCCCTTTTAAAACCTCCACATAAAACCTAGGGGGTCAACGAGGATCTACTATGCCCCCTTATGGTAATTTCCCCCTTTGTTTTGGCCTCCTCTTGTCTCTCGATCCTACCGAGAGACAAGATGGCGGCCGCTCCGGACTGTTTAGAATGTTGACAGACACCGGAGGGCCAATCAGCTTCGCATCGCAAAGTTCCGATACGCGAAAGGTTCGCTAACCGGATCGCTGCCCGGAGCGCTGTTACAGATATATATCTTGATTTAAGCGTTAATTTCTCAAAATCCACTGAAGCACATATATTGAGACCTAGCAAAGGCACATCGGGCTAACAGTCCCTACAATTTTGCCAAGTTTCGTGAAAATCCATTCAGCCGTTCGGGCTAAAAGTGAGTCCAACCGCCCTATGGAAATTAACATGGGAAAAAGGCGTTTTGGGACCCCCCTTTTTTCTCGGCCCCCCCTCCACAAACCCCCCCCAAATTTTCAAGGGCTGCTCAGAAACAAAATGTGCCATTTTCCTGAAAATTTCAGCCAATTCCGTCCACAAACGCAAAAGTTATTAGGCATAGAATTTTCAGAAATCCCATAGGGAAAAAATCCTAACTATATATACCTACTGGCGACCGCCAGTAGGTAATATATATATATATATATATATATGTATATATATATATATATATATGTGTATATATATATATATATATATATGTATATATATATATATATATATATATATATGTATATACTTCACGGTACATAGATGTGGAGTTAAAAATAGTAAATGGTATACTTACCTCCTAAATACTTATCTTCACAATATTTAGGTAGTCAATTTTAAGGCTTCGATTTTTTGCTAGCTGGATATTTTTGTGCTTGATACTTTTACATACGAGTCTAGAATCACATTGCCTCCCAGCTCCTCCCAGTCTTGCTCGTTCTCCTCTGTTCAGATACTGCTCCTGGTCCTTCTTCTCCGCCTTACCATCATCCTTCTGGTCTCCTCTCCCTCCTGGTTCTTCCCCTAATCACCATCCCCCTCCTACTGGGCTTCATGCTCATGGTCCTTCGCTTACTCCTGTACTTCTCCTCTTCTCCTCTTCCTCTCTCTTCTGATCCTTTTGGCTTTTCTCCGCATGCTAGGCCTGGTCCTTCTCTGAGCCCTGGTCTTGAGTTTCACCTCCTTGTGCTCCTGACGCTCCTCATGATCTTCCTCTGGCATCTGGCCTCATCTCATCTAGTCCTGATTCTCGTCCTCCTAGTGCATACGATCCTTCAATTTCTGGTTCCCCATAGGCCTGGCTATCCCCATCCTCCTTGTGGTCCAGGTCTTTCTCCTCATCCTTCTGGACCGGCTCCTGGTCTAACTCTAACTTGTGGAACACCTCCTAGTCCTTCTCCTCGTCATAGATCTAAGGGCATCCAGCAAGTTTCCGGGTATAATAGTGGTAAACTTACTGGTGGCAAATCCATTTGCTAGAGCGAGAATTATCCTGTCACAGCTTTGAAGCTCCATAGAATAACGAAGAGGGTTAGTATACCTGCTTCCGGTGCTTAATTTAAAAAATAAAATAAAAAAGTGCCAGGGCTCTTTTCATATGGCCACTGCAGCTTGCACCACACTTTGCCCCAGCTATACTGCTGATGATAGAAACAACACAACTACTAACCATCACACTCCGACAGGTGTGACTATTCAGACTATTTCAGACCCCAAAGATATAGGAATAGTTTGGGCAGCAGGTAATAGGAATTTTTAATGTGTGTTGAATTAATAATTAACTGTTGTTGTGGTCCTCTCTAAATTAGCCAGTCAGCGCCACTTTGTGGCAGACTGCCATAAGGGCCGATGTTGACGATGATTTTCCTGTGCAAAGCACTGGAAACCACCGGCTCAAATTAAGCACTGCCTACTTCAGAACATACCCAATAACCTGAAGATTACAGTTCTGTATGTTACTTAAAATAGCTCAATCGATTAATGCGTCTCTTTGCTTTGATCCTTGGGTTACCTGCAGACCAAGAGGTACAATCCAGGTAAATACACATATAGGCAGGTACAGCCACAGAGACCTACACATTTTACAAGCACAGTGTGACGAATATGGTTTCCAAATGTTATTGTGTGTCTGAGAAACTTGTGAAGGGACACTTTTTTGCATTGATGTTTCTCTGCGTTAGGCATCAAGGTGTTAGGTTGCAGCTGTGATCCCTCGACATATAACTTTTCCCACCATTGTCTGACAAAGAGAGAGTTGGTGATTGCCCTTTAAGTGCAGTGGACAAGAACTGCAAAGAAAAGCTGGAGATCAGCAGCGCCTCCTGCTGGGTCGCAGCATATGACCCGGTGCCTTACAATGTGCAGCCTACAGCCAATATGATTTCCTGTCTGATTAATGGCTGCAGGATCTTAGAGGTACCCCTCTTTTCCAGCACTTATGACAATGTTGGACGGGTGGCAGTTGAATATACGTTACAAGCATTGAAAATGCAATAGTCTCGCCTTTGATTAAGTTAAAACCATTTGCTTTGCTAATGGTATTATATAGCAAAGCAAATGGCTTAAACTTAATTAAAAGGCGAGACCTATTGCATTTGTAATGCTTGTTTTTATATGTAACCAATTCTCTGGAGAGCCCTTGTCCCTGCAGAGAGCAAGCAACAGCGGTAACCTTTCCTTCTGAAATCAGCTTGTATCTCTAACGTATTGTCCCAAACTTGCTAGATCCTTGACATTAAGGCGTAGTTATGCTAGCTTAATCACTTATGAATTTAGCATTTATTTCGAATTATTAAAAACATTTCTGCAGCTTTGCTGTAGTAAATAAAGACAAATGAACGAGTCTTACAAATGACATTCATGTGACGTTTAAAGTACATTCAACCGTACATTTTAAATCACTGGTATATTTTATGTTTTGCAAATTGTAAATCCCATTACACTTGCCTATAATTTGGAGCATTGCATTTTTTGATCTCCCTTGATGTGCCTATGTGTTCTGTAATTGTTGAAGTGTTTTGGAAATTCAGTAAAAGACACGCACACAACTGTTTTCTTTTCCTCCGTGTTAGGTAAAACATGGAAATGTGCAATGCATTAATATGGATAGCAGCAACAGTCGCCTTCCAGAGGTTGTGGGCAAAGAGAGCTTGCAAGAAAGTTCTTCACTCGAGAGGAGAAGAACCATTAGAAGTCGGAGTGATCAGGGTTGCCCTGGATTGTTCAAGAGGGCTCTCCAGGATGCAATTGGGAACTCCTACACCAGTCGAGAGAAAACGGCATCAACCCTTGGGAAAGATTGCATACCACATCAGAGAATAGAGTTAAGCCAGCCAGTGAGTAGCAGGTCCAGGAGTTTTAGTTATTTTTCAAGTGGTGACCGACAAGAGCATGAGAACAGTCTAGGAGGGAGCTCGAAATTGTTCACAAGAAATGTGCCTGTTTCTAGAACAGCAGGGCAGTGCCAGCCAACAAACTTTTATTCATGTCCCTCGTCAGAAGATCGTCCTAATATAAATATTGAGTCCGATATTGAATCACAGGTTGGCAATCTGCTTTACTCGAAGAGTGACACTAATACTTCAAGGATAAACAGGCTGAACAATACTGCAGTTCCAGGACCAAGACCGAGCAGACATAGTGATCCTGCAGTTTATCGAATATCCAAGGAAGAAAGACATATTGACCATGCCTCCATGAAGATCAAAAATAGAAGTACTGCAGTCTATCCGGCATCAAGAGGTGATGTTTATAGCAATGTGAGAGAGAGTATGCTTAGTGATACTTCAGATATTACTTCATCAAGCAGCAACAGAGTTCCTGTATGTGTTACTTCACCAAACAGCAGAGATACTGCCACTGCCCTTTATTCAACATCAAGGAAGAGTTTGCCTAACAGCATTGAAATGCGTGCATTGAGGAACAGCCATAATGACAGTGACGTATCAAATGAGAGTGTCTGTAGGAGCTCTATTGGTCTACCATCAGCACTGGATAGCATGCATAGTGATACTACAGTTTACCCAAATTCAGGACTTGGAGATAGTGTCCACTGCAATTCCACAGTTCTACGGACATCAAAGGTTAACTTATATAGTGATACCAAAGTTTATCCCACAACTAATGACAGGAGACCCAGTGACCCTAATGGCTATCCATCTTGTAAAGTGAGTTGTCCTAGCAATACTAAACTTTGTCCGACTTTGGGTAATAGCAGACCCAACAATACTGAAATTCATCGGTCATCATGGGAGAGTAATTATAATGATACCACACTTCACTTAACATCAGTGGATATCTCGTGTGGTGAAGCTGTGCTTTGTCCACCAGCAAAAGAAATCAGTCCTAATGATGCTGCAATTTATCCACAATCAAGGGATCGACCACGTTCCACCCCTGAAACTTGTCAAATTTCAAAAGAAATCCTGCATACCAAACTGGAAACACATAAACTGCCCATAGACAACTACTGTACTCGTGTTACAGAGCAAGAGCAAGTTTGTGTTCGCAGAGTTGATAACCATGAAGAAGCTCCAAGGCTAGTGTTTTTGCATGAACATGACTCCGATGATGACGAGAGAAAGGTGAGTTGCTCTACGTGTGTGTATATATGCAGGTTTGACTGTGTGTGCATGTATATATATATGTGTGTATATATATATATATATATATATATATATATATGTGTGTATATATATATGTATATGTATCTATACTACTATTATAAAGAGAGAACTTGCACCTTTAGGCAAGGTAAACTCGGGAACCACAGCGCCAATCTACACATCCGATACACCGTTGAAATCGACAGGGTGTGTAGATGGTCATAGGCTTTAAAAATACTAAAAATAAACGTTATATAAAAAGTTACATTTTTACAAAAAGTAGTTCCCCCAAAGTAGCGCCGGCCGCGACTGTGCGTCGTCACGTCAGGAGCAGGGGAGGAGCAGCGTCCCAGGAGCGGCGGACATGGCGCGCAGGGGAGGAGCAGTGAAGTGAGGCCAGCGGAGAGGCGGATATGGCGCGGGGAGGAGCGGCGGTGGACAGGTGGTGAGTGGCAGAGCGGAGAAATATGGACCGGCGGCGTGAGCAGCAGAGGCAAGGTAAGAATCCGGGGCAGCCAGGGTCAGGGCGGGCGGGCGGGGCACGGGCTGCTGGGGAATGTCAGGGCAGGCGGGGATAGGGGAAGCCAGCATTTCAGGTTTGCGTGCTCTCCCGCCCCGGCCCGCCACAACATTGTCCGGGACACAGACAATGTTGTGGCGGGGGGGGGCCTGGGGGGGAGAGCACGCAAACCTGAAATGCAGCCCCCAGCCCCCTTCTACCCCAGGCAACGCTGGGGCGGGCTGCTAGTGTGTATATATATATATATATATATATATATATATATATATATATAGCATGGTATTATAGATGTTTGTCACAAATACTCACATTTTCTATCAGATTACATTTACAGAAAGGTTAGGGTAACTCATAATTTTCTAACAAGAGCATGCTTGGTCCAGGCAACAAAATTGGATGAGAAGTCGCAAATTAAAAACCTTTATGCATCTGTAATAATCAAATTAACAAGAAACTGCTTTTTGTTTTTGCTTCCATATACTGTTTATTACATTTCACAGGATATAAAATACATATACATTGAGCTGTAGAGTCATAGTTCTGCAGTATACCTTAGCTATCATCACCATCAATAACAGTATCCCAACTCCCTCTCCCCACCTCTGCTCTTGTTCATTAGCATTTAAAAACAGTAAGTTGGCTAGACACGAAATAAGTAAAGAAAAACAATCTGATCCTCTGGGGTCTTTTTCTGGTCCTTCATTTCCACCTCAATCGTGTGTTTTTATGTTGCAGTAGAGTTCTGCCAGCGTTTCCTCACTTCCTAGGACCTCGCACATTACTATCCGCACTCCGGGCACAGCAACAGAATATATATTTTCATATAAGATTCTCCTTATTAGGGGATGGGAACCAGGGCCAGCAGAACAATAAAACGGTGGGTTGTAACTCACAGCCAGGGCTCGCCATATCTCGGCAGAAGGGCGTCGGGGATGTGCAGTGCCACATCACGTGCAGGAAATCTGCTGTGGGGCGCCCGCAGTGGGCGCAGCAGTCCGTCCGAGCATTGTGCACTGTTGTGAGATACATTTGATGTATATTATTGTATTCGATCAGTTTAAATCTTGCGTTGAAGATATCAGTCTTCACCCCTTCATGCACTCGCTCCCAGTCTCGAGAAGATAAGGGTTCATCTAGGGCCTTGTCCCATTTTGAGTGCACCCTAGGAGTCATTCCTGGAAGGTCGTTCCTTAATGCTCGGTACATATGTGATATCAGTCTATGCCTCCTGCCAGAGTCAGGAGTGCAATGAGTGTATGGGAGGCCGGTAACTCCTCCCGGAAACAGATCCACGCCTCCTGTACCTTTGCAGGTATCTTTGCGTATTGCGGGTACTCTCCTGTATCAAGTGCAAAGGACGTTGTGGCATCCTCCTGCGTGATAAACTGTCCAGGGTATAGGTCACTAATTAATTTGCAGGCCCCGTCCCACTACTTCTGGACAGAGATCATGCCAGCTAGCCACACAAACTGCTTCGAGACCGTATTGGCATGTCCCACGCATACAAGGCTCGTCTTATCACTCTCGTAACCACACTCTCCCACACCCTAGAACCTGGCAACTGACAAAGGGCGTGTCTGTAGGCACCCTTACAGGCCACATCTCTCCACCATGGGAACCGGCCCGAAGCCCTTTTTTCTGAGCTGGATCCAACCAGTGGACAGCATGTTGTAAGTGAGACGCCATGTGGTAGAGTTCCATGTTGGGTATCTCCAGGTCTCCCAATCCCCAGGTTGTTTGAGCATGGTCAGTCCCATTGTCTTCCTCTTATTTACCCATAACAGATCTACAATAAGGCTATCTATTTCCATAAAATATTGTTGAGGGATCTCTTAGTGTGCCCTGTAGGGTATGCAGACAACTGGGGAGCATGATCAACATTACTATGGTAGCCCTGCCAATTAAGGACATGGGAGGGGTCTCCAGAACCGATCTGAAGCTCGTAAACCTTCCACGACACTGCCAATGTAAAGGTCCAGAAATGTTTGTTCCGTGTGGGTAATCCTGATCCCAGATATCTCACACCTTCTGACCCCTAGGAGAGTCCTACATGTGTGGGAGTTGCTCAGTTGGAATCCCAGCCAGCTCTCCCATAGGGAATATTTGGGATTTGATGTGATTGACACGAAGCCCCATTGCCTCTCCAAATGCCTATAGTGTGTTCAGGGTGCTTTACAAATGATTGATTGATTGAATGCACTAACTGTCCAAACTGTGTTTCCTCTCCAATTACTCTCTAACTTAAAGCTTGCCTTTGACCGAGTACTGTGATCAGCTGCCTTTTGACTTGGTTCTTGCTACAGAAATGACATACACATACATACATACCACCTCTATCTCTTTTCCTTGACGCTTGTTCAGGAATGCTTCTACAATGTTTGACCACACACATGGTTTCCTCACAATCACTACTCCAACCTTTGACTGAAGCTTTCAAGTTTTGTTTACTCTTGGCTGCTTCTACTGCTTTTAATATCCGGTTCTTAAGGGTTAATAGCGTCTCCTATATTCTCTTACTATAACATCTGTTTATAAGCTGATCATGTATCAACTGGTCTGTCAAGTTCTGAGCTATACATATCTGATAGAGACTTCTAGTCGCATATTCCTTTCCTTTGAATTTCCACAGGATCCGGAAGATTTTTTTGTAATCAGTACCCTTGCGTGCCGGTAGGTGGTGTCAATTAGCTCTGCATTGCATCATCCGCACCTGAAGTATTAAAAATAGTGAGATCTAAATCCAAAATCGACAGTGCTGCACAGTTCTTACCTGCATCAATTGCTTTTCATACAGTGTATTTCCCAATGATTCTAAATGGCCCTCACGTAATGTTTACACATGTGAAGACAACATCACGCCCACAGTACACAATTTCTGTGGAACTTTGAAGATCAGACAGAGATCAGTGGGTAGAAGGCTCAAGAAAGAAAAGGTTTCAAACCTAAGCTAACTACCACCAAACTGTGCCTTTCTGCTTCGCTCACAGCTAATCGCGATACCTGATAAATGTTGCTAGACTTCAAAGCCTCACACTAGATGGCTGTGGATCGTAGAATGACACATTTCCTAGTAACCGTGACGGAAAGGTTCAATTCTGTTAGGTACGCGGAGGCAAGGATTAAGCTTGTCTTTCTTTTATTTCCTTTAATCAGCAACTTCAACTTTAATAACAGAAAACTACAAGTCCCATCAAACATGTAGTTCATAGGCCACATCTCATCCACCAATCAGGATTGCCCATGGTCCACGAGAGTATGCTGTTGCCAGTGTACTTCCTCTTTCTTGACTGCGAGTAAAAGGCCATTCAAGCTTGTCAGTCTGTTTTGGAGTTATCAGACCTTAGGAGAAGCCAGAGAGAAATAATGAAACTAATCTCCCAACTGTGTGAAAACCAGTAAATGATTGTACAAGGCATGCACCACAATCTTAAATAACACAAATCAACTTAAGCGTAGAGCAAAATACGGATACTCATCCCATACGCCGAGCTGTGAGTTATACCCATGCTGGAATATCCTCTACCAAAAAACCATGTGAAAGGGTGGGAAGAGGCCTCCATGAGCTGCGGGCGGGAATAATCCTCACCTCCCCGTCCTTAATAGAATTGAAACTTTCTGTCATGGTTACTAGGACATTTTTCATTCTATGTCAGGACCAGAGGCGAGGATTATGCTTGTTCAAAGCTTATCCACCACCAACGACGCCGCGTTCATTACTGGTTTGAAGTAAAACCTTTTAAACATTGAGTCCGAGACCAATCTGCGGCATTCAGAATGCCTTCTAATCTGGCGCCCAGAGAAAAAGCCTTGGAGGCCATAGCTCCTCATACAGTGTGCTCCGAACTGCGAAACATTCATGCCCGCTTCCTGCATCACCCATCGGATCCAACGAGCTATTGTTCGTCGTGAAACTGCCTTGAAGGGCTTTTTTAAGGAGACCAGCAATTGACTTTCACCTGGCGGTCGAATTTCTTAAGTCATGATCTCATATTCTTTGAGACAGCTGACCACACACAACTTTGGGGACCTATCAAAGGCTGGATATGACACTGATCTAGAATCAGACTTGGTCCTGCGTGTTATATGAAAGGTAAGCCCTTCCGGGGTAAAGACCCAAGATGTCAAGAGCTCTGACGTCTGACACCCGACAACAAAACACCAAACACAACATCATAGCCAATGTGGCTGAGAGCTCTTTGCGAGAAAGGTATTTGTTAGCTTGCCAGGATTGAAACAGGTGTAAAACCTTATTAACATCTCACAGAGAGGAATATCAAGGTTACGGAGATAGAGAAAGGAGTATTCCCGCAACAATTTGCAGATCAATGGGTGCTCCCCTACCAGAACCCTAGCCACCGGGAGATGACCCGCAGAAATCGCCGACCTATAGGACTTGACAGTGCGATATGCCGCGAGGCCAAGAATTTCATGATGATTAACACTTCGCACCCCATGGGATCTTGGTCCCCCCGAACACACCAACGGACCCATCTGGTCCATGCTGATTTGTACCTTTTGTTAGTGCTAACGGTGAAAGCCGCTCCCAGCAATGATTGAGCTTCTGCCAATATGCCCGAGACTCTTCGGCGATGCCTGAAATTCGCTACGCCACCAAGGGCTACCTGCCCTTGCTGAATTAGGGGTTGTGGCGCACCTTGGGGATCCCTCAGTAGAAAAAGATTGAGGGGTAGAAGGATTGGAGAATCCCAGGAAAGTTCCAGAAGAACTGGAAACCACACTTGAGACCTCCAATACGGTGTAATCAAGGCCACCCTCGCCTGCTGTCGCCAGATGTGAGTTGTGAGTCTCATTATCATGGCAAACGGGTGAAAGGCATAGCCTGCCTCTTTGGACCAAACTTGAAGGAACGCATCCGTCGCGGACGCTACTGGGTCCGGCTTCCAACTGAAGAAGCATGGCAGTTGGGGATCTAACCTGGACGCGAACAGGTCCACTGAATAGGGACCCCACAGGTCGAAGAGATGCTGAAAAATCGGGGGATGGAGCTGCCAGATACTCATGTCCCGCCAACTCCTGGAGCACCTATCCGCGATGACATTCGATTCCCCTGGTAGATACTCTGCTTTCACCGAGATGTTTTGGGAGAGACAGAAGGTCCAGAAATCCCTGGTGAGATCTGCCAAGGCCTTGGACTTCGTCCCTCCCAGATGGTTGACATACCGGACCGCCAATACATTGTCCTTCTTCAGTAACACACGGCAAGACGCTTTGTCCAGCACTGGATTGCAAAGGACCCCACCATCTGTTCTAGGCAGTTGATGTGGAGATGACCTTCGTCTGTGGACCACTTTCCGCCGGTAAAAGAGTCCCTGCAATGGGCCCACCAGCCCTGGCATCGGACTCTATCACTAAGTCCGGTTCGCAGCTGAAAATGGCCCTCCCGTTCCAGGCCTCCATATGATCGAGCCACCACTCCCTGTGCACTTCGTCCGTCAGGAGCACCGTATCCGAGTATTGGAAACCCCTGCGGAGGTGGGAGGCCTTCAGGCGTTGCAACGCTCTGTAATGGAGCAGACCGGGGAAGATTGCCTGAATCGAGGAACTCAAAAGCCCCACCAGGCGCGCAATCTGTTGGAGAGAGGTCGAGGAGCGGACAGACATTCGCCTCAACTCCCTGCAAATCTTGGACATTTTCCGAGCCGAAAGGCTCAAAGTACGGGATACCGAGTCCACTACGGACCCGAGGAAGGTTACCTGCATGGCCGGCGTCATGAGTGACTTCTTGGCGTTGACTATAAACCCCAAGCCCTGGAGTAAAGCTACCATCTCCTGTAATTGTTGGGAGAGTTTAAGCGGACATTGTTCTAGAAGTAGTATGTCGTCCAGGTAAATGATAAGGTGAAAGCCCTTGGGCCGAACGTTTCCACCACGGGTTTGAGAACCTTGTGAAACAACACGGAGGCGATGACAGGCCAAAAGGAAGCGAGGCGAACTTGTACACCAGTTCCTTCCACAAGAACTGCAGTAAACAACGATGTGGTGGAAAAAACAGGAACCACCAAGTAAGCGTCTTTTTAAATCCAGCCTGACCATCCACTCATCTGCTGAAGGAGGTCCCGGAGTAGATGGATGCCCTCCATCTTTGGCGATACACCAGCCGTTGGTTGAACTCTTTCAGTTTGATAACGGGGCGCTGAATCCCGTCTGTCTTGTCCAGCACAAAGACATTGCTGAGGAAACCCCTTGGATGAAGGTGTGTGGGGACCACCGCTCCTTTTTTCAGAAGGTCTTTCATCTCCTGATCTATGAGGGAATCCCGATCCTCCTCAAAAACCAGTGGCCGAGGTTGAACGTTCTGAACTGGGGAACCGTATAATTCTATGTGGAAACCCTGTACCGTTTGCAACACATATGCGTCTGAGGTAATAGCCCTCCAATTGTGTACGAAAGCCGCCAACCTGCCGCCCACTGGTAGATGGGAGAGAGGAGAAAGTCTCACCTGGGTTAAGCCCGTTGCGGCCTCTGCCTTGTCCTCTTCCGCCGCGACCTCTAAAGCCCTGTCTGGACTGGAAAAACTCCTTCCTGCCTGCCCGAGTCCTGTTGCTTCTTGCCGTTGCCTCTTTGAGAGCTTTGGGTGTAGAAACGGCCAGTTGAGAGCCCTCTGCCATGGCCGGCCCCAACGAAAACCTTAGGATGAAACACCCGCTTTATAGAAGATTGCGCCTTGTCAAGCGACGTGAAGGTGGTCACAAATTTGGTGAGGTCCTTTACAAACGGCTCTCCGAAGAGGCCGCCTTGCGCCCCTGCCTTTGAAGTAGCAAGGTCTCCCAATTTTGGGTCTACCTTCAGCAAAAATTAAAGCCTCCTTTCAGTAGAAAGTGTGCAGTTTGCATTGCTTAAATAGCACGTTGGGCCCAATTTGAGATTTTCTCTGGGGAAAGCAGGGAACCAGATGACATGGCCGTCTCTGCTAATTCCAATACTTTGGTGAGGGGCCTTGCGATGTCCAGGAGTTTATCCTGGCACGATCGCGATGATCGATCAATCCCCATTTTTTGGTCACGGATATATTTCTGTAGGAAGGTTGCCATCCTAGGGTCAACCTCTGGGGTAAAGGCCACTTTGCCTGGCAGGGCAGGACGAGGGCACTCTGCTTTAAGGCAGGCTCTCACATCTTTTTTCAAGGGCTTGCGGAGACGTCCCACCATGAACGCCGTAACTTTAGGAGAGGGATTCCACTCCGAAGAGCGGGGTGTACTAGGCCCCCGGGTACTAACATATCCGAGGTAACCTCATCTCCCATGGCACCAGTGGCTGAGTGCTCTGCCGGACGCAAAGGCCTGGACAGGCCTGCTTCATCCGCTGACTCATCTAATGAGTCCTCGACATCATCCTGTAAAGGGTAAAACTCGGGAATCTCCTGGGGGGCAGGTTGAGGGTCTCCGTCTGAACAGGCCAGAAAAGCCCTTTTAAGGCGGTCGAAGGGTCCCAGGTCGGCATTTGCCGCACTTTTGCGCTTCATCGGGCGCTGTGCCTCACAAGAGAAGGCATAATGCATTATGCAACATTCAAATGGCCCCATGGCAGCCGAAACTGCCTGGTGGATAGATGTGTCCACAGCGTCGCAAAATTCGTTATCTAAGGGGATGACCTGGAGAAATTCTTCCTCAGTATACTTTTCCATAGTTCAGGTATCCGTTAAACCAAGGCTGTAAGGGTTAGACCACAATAAACCCAATGCTTTAAGCGTTCGTAGTAAACAACACTAAAGGGGTTACATATTTTTGGCATGACTAAGGTACTATTTTGGGTACACCGAGTGTAGGCTGGGCAAAAACCCGCTAGGGGCAACTCACCCGTATGTTCAGGAGGATGTCTAAGCACTCTGGGCCCGCCCCTGGAGGTCTCTCAACTACCGCTTGAATGCGCTGCCCCAACATGAGGGAAAATCTGTTTATTTATTTTCGCCGTGCTGCATTACTACGGACCCGCGATGCGGGCGTACTGGAGATCAAAGATCGAGTACAGGACTGCAAAGCAGGCGTAAGGGCTTCCAGAGGCTGAGGCGGCCAGGCAGCGTGGGCGGGTATCAAAGCTCTCTCTCGCCACGGCTAGCGCGCCGCGTATCAGAGAGACTTGTACACGTGCCCCCTGCTACCGTCTGTGCAGCACCTTACCTTGACTCAACAGGAGCCGCGACTGGAGCGGTTTGAAGGCTCCTGCGGCCCTGTGCCTAAAATGAGAAAACAAATAGCACGTAACAGACTATCATCAAAGGCACTGTAAACAATGAACACTCAACATCAAAATACCACAGGGATCAAGGAGCGGTCGCACGCCGCATAATTAATCAATCAATCAAAGCATTTATATAGCGCACTACTCACCCAGAGGGTCTCAAGGCGCTAGGGGAGGGGGGTCCGCTACTGCTCGAACAGCCAGGTCTTGAGTTGCTTCCTGAAGGCGAGGTGGTCCGGGGTCAGGCGGAGGTGGGTCGGGAGGGAGTTCCATGTCTTGGCGGCGAGGTGGGAGAAGGACCGTCCCCCTGTGGTGGCTCTTCGGATGCGGGGAACGGCGGCGAGGGCATGGCCGGTCGATCGAAGCTGGCGTTTGGGAGCGTAGAAGTTGAGGCGGCTGTTGAGGTATCCTGGGCCTTGGTTGTGTAGGGCTTTGTGTGCGTGGGTGAGGAGTCGGAAGGTGATTCTCTTGTTGACCGGAAGCCAGTGCAGGTCTCAGGTGTCCGTAAATGTGGCTGCGACGGGGGATGTCCAGGATGAGTCGTGCTGAGGCGTTCTGGATCCGCTGGAGTCTCTTCTGGAGTTTGGCGGTGGTTCCGGCGTAGAGGGAGTTGCCGTAGTCCAGACGGCTGGTGACGAGGGCCTGGGTGACCGTCTTCCTGGTCTCGGTGGGGATCCACCGGAAGATCTTGCCTAGCATGCGCAGGATGTTGAAGCACGACGAGGAGACGGCGTTGACTTGTCTGGTCATGGAGAGGGAGGAGTCCAGGATGAAGCCCAGGTTGCGTGCGTGGTCTGTTGGTTTGGGTGCGCTGCCTAGGGCGGGGGGCCACCAGGAGTCGTCCCAGGCGGAGGGTGAGGATCCCAGGATGAGGACTTCCGTCTTGTCCGAGTTTAGTTTCAGGCGGCTGTTCTTCATCCATTCGGCTACCTCTTTTATCCCTTCGTGCAGGTTGGCTCTGGTGGTGGCGGGGTCGTTGGTGAGGGAGAGGATCAGCTGGGTGTCGTCGGCGTAGGAGATGATGTTGAGGTTGTGCTGGCGTGCGATGTCTGCGAGGGGGCTCATATAGACGTTGAAGAGGGTTGGACTGAGCGAGGAGCCTTGAGGAACGCCGCAGATGACTTAGGTGGCTTCAGATCTGAACGAGGGAGGCGGACTCTGTGTCCTTCCGGCGAGGAAGGAGATGATCCACTCCAGTGCCTTCTCCTGGATTCCGACGTTGCTGAGGCGCTGTACTAGGGTACGGTGGCAGACCGTGTCGAAGGCCGCGGAGAGGTCTAGGAGGATGAGGGCTGCTGTTTCTCAGTTGTCGAGCAGAGCTCGGATGTCATCGGTGGCTGCGATCAGGGCGGTCTCGATGCTGTGGTTGGCCCGGAAGCCAGACTGCGAGGCGTCGAGGGATCCGTTCGTCTCGAGGAAGGCGGCCAGCTGCTTGTTGACGGTCTTCTCGATGACTTTTGCAGGAAACGGGAGCAGCGAGATGGGGCGGTGGTTCTTGAGGTCGGTGGGGTCAGCTGATGGTTTCTTGAGTAGGGCGCTGAGTTCGGCGTGCTTCCAGCACTCCGGGAAGGTAGCGGTGTCGAAGGAGGTGTTGATGATGTCCCGCAGGTGGGGTGCGATGACAGCGTCAGCCTTGTTGAAGACGTGGTGAGGGCAGGGGTCGGTCGGAGATCCGGAGTGGATGGAGTTCATCGTGCGGACGGTGTCTTCGGTGTTGATCGGGGTCCAGGCGCGGAGGGTGGTGGTGGGGGCGGAGGTTCGGTCGTGGCGTGCGTCGGTTGAGTGCTGAAGCTGTTGTGTATGTCCGCGATCTTGTTGTGGAAGTAGGAGGCGAGGGAGTTGCAGAGGTCTTGCGAAGGGGTGATGTCGTTGTTTCCGGGGTTGGAGAGCTCTTTGACGATGTTGAAGAGTTCCTTGCTGTTGTGTGCGTTGTTGTCCAGTCTTTCCTTGAATGCGGTTTTCTTGGTGGCGTGTATGAGTTGTCTAGACAAACAAGTCTGGAAAAGATTGTACTCCTTTAAATAATCAGTCACTAGACAATCTTAAATAAGACCGTCATCACATAGAAAGAATAAATCATTCAAAAACGCCTCCCGCTCTGACGAGTGAGAGAAAATTACACTTATCTTTTGCTGAGAAGGAAAAGAGGAAGAACACTGGCAACAGCATACCCTCGTGGACCATGGGCAATCCTGATTGGTGGATGAGATGTGGCCTATGAACTACATGTTCATAGGTCATACATGACTTGTAGTTTTTTTTTTTTTTTTTTTTTTTAAATTTTTAAAACCTTTATTTTGAAAGTGCACACAGCTATTCAGCCTAACATCCCGGAGGCAAGGCAGCATGGTGAAGTAGGAGCGCAATAGTGCAAAAACAGGTATATCAGAACAATGCAGGTTGTTTTTAATATTTTATAATGAAGAAAGAGAACAAAAGAAGGAAACGCCAAGTGGCGCTGAAGAGTGGCAACGGGGTAGAGAGTTCAGTAGGGCATTGGTAGCAGGTAGAGGAGAGTAGACATCGGATCATTGATACAGGAGGATGAAGGATAGTAGGTGGGAGGAGGAAAAACAGGATCAATCAGATAGCGTGTCACAGTTGGCGGCACAGGCTACGGCGAAATATGTTCATCAAGAGAAACAGGCTCGGGTGGCATGCATAGATCACCCCGGTAAGCATTCCAGGCCCCCCACACTTTACTCCATTTCCGGGGCCTACCCCTGGCAACAGAGACCGTCTTCTCCCGGAACATACACCAATCCATGTTGGCTTTCCATTGCACCACAAGGGGAGCCGTGGAGGCACCCCATTTCTGAGCAATGTCCCGCTTGGCCACCATATTGCCTAGGGTCACCCATTGGGTCTGCGCCGTGTTATGATCAGTCGGTTCCCAAATGTTAAGGAGACACCTCCTAGCCTCCGCCGTAGTCGCCACCCCAGTCACTTCACTCATAATACTGTGTACCCTTATCCAATAGGAGGCTATGACGGGGCATTCCCATAAAATATGTAGGAAGGTAGCGAGGGCACCACAGCCACGACGACCAAGACCATCGGGCGAGTATCCCATACGTACAAGCCGGGGGCCAGTCACATACACCCTATGCAAGATCTTAAATTGCACCAGCCTTAGACGAGAAGAGATGGCAACCTCCTTAGGGGAGGACACTGCGCTCTGCCAATCCTCATCATCGATCTCCAGGCCATCTGCCACCCACTGATCACGCACTCCAAGGAGAAGGTCGGTACGGACATTGATTAGCTTTTTATATGATAGTGATATAGCGCTATCAGGCATATGGCCGTCCAACACTCTGTCCTCCAACGGAGAGCTCTCCGGAATCGCTCCCTCTGGCGGCATGGCCGAGAGCAGCGCGTGCCTCAGCTGGGCGTATCGGAAGAACTCCGAGCCTCCCAACTGGTATTCAGCCTGCAACTGAGGAAAGGTCTTGATTTCTCCCTTAGAGATCATGCCGTCCACCCTAGAGATGCCTATGAGGTCCCATTTGTCGAAACCCTTGGTGTGCCATAGCCGGCCCAAAATATCGGAGTCATACAGAGGGGTGAATCTGGTCAGTCTGCCCCGCCAACCCTGCGCCTTGGTAATCGCCCGCCAGATGCAAACCGCTGTCTTCGTTGGACCTGACATCCGCCGATCTAAGGATCTCGAGTACAGGGCCCGGTAGTAGTTACCACCGCCCAAAAGCCATCGATTTATGGCGTAGCCGGGGCTGTTCACCGGGCCGTAAAAACCGTGATTGAGAGCCGCGAGCTGGGAGGCCCAGTGATACCTTCGTACGTCCGGCAGAGCTATGCCCCCGTCGCACCACGGAAGCGTGAGCTTCGTGACTGCGACGCGGGGACGACCCTCCCAGAGCAGGGCTCGTTGGAGACTCTCAATCTCCCTGAAGTAGCGGGCCGGAACCGGATCTTGGGTGTTCTGCAAGGCATAGATAAACCTGGGCAAGGACATCATCTTAAACAATGCCGCACGGCCAAGTAGGGAGAGCGGAAGCTTCCGCCAGCTGTCCACATCACGCCGGAGACGCTGAAGTGGAGGGAGCAAGTTGTGGGCATACCGCGCTTTCGAACTCCCAGAGATGTAAATCCCCAAGTACTTGAAGCCCTGCACGGCCACCTGGATATTGCAGCCTCTAGGGAGGCGCGGCGTGTCTCCCTTCAGGACGTACAGGGAGGACTTGGCCCAGTTGATGACTAGGCCAGAGTATCTCCGAAAAAGTCTGAGTATGTCACAAGCCACGATGAGGGACTTGCAGGGAGAAGTCAGGTAGAGCAGGATATCATCTGCGTATAGGGAGACCCTGTCCTCGAAGCCTGGGGCCCAGGTTATACCATGCAGATCAGGGTGCGTGCGCAACATGGCCGCGAGCGGCTCAAGAGCCAGGGCAAACAGGAGAGGCGACAAAGGACAGACTTGTAGTTTTTTGTTATTAAAGTTGAAGTTGTCGATTAAAGGAAATAAAAGAAAGAGGAGCGTAATCCTCGCTTCCGGTTCTGACATAGAATTGCCTTATACCAATACCTCCACTAAAAACACTTATGCTTGTCCCAACTGGGGGCAGCCCCGACACCCACTGACCACGCACCCAACCTGGGAATCATTTCGACTCAATGCTCTCAATGACCAAGCAAGTCAACACCGTCTCCTCCTCCTGCTTCAACACCCTCCGCATGCTCCGCAAAATCTACAGATGGATCCTTACAGATACAAGAAGGACAGTCACCCAGGCCCTCGTCAGCAGCAGACTCGACTACGGAAACGCCCTCTACGCGGCATCCAAAACTCCTCGGCACAACTGATCCTCGATGTACCACGGCACGGCCACATCACCCCTCATCTGAGAAACCTGCACTGCCTCCCCGTCAACAAGAGAATATCCTTCAAGCTCCTCACCCACGCACACAAGGCACTACACAAGACCGGACCAGCCTACCTCAACAGACGGCTCTCCTTCTACATCCCCAACCGCCAGCTACGCTCCGCCGACCTCTCACTTGCCACCGTCCCGCGCATCCGAAAAACAACCACCGGTGGGAGATCCTTCTCCCACCTCGCCGCCAAGACCCGGAACATCCTCCCACTGAGCCTACAACAGACCCAAGACCTGCTGACCTTCAGGAGGATACTTAAGACCTGGCTGTTTGAGCAGTGCCCCCCCAGCGCCTTGAAACCCTCACGGGTATGTAGTGCGATTTACAAATGATTGATTCAACAGCAGACTTGATTCCGGATTGGCAGAGCACTACTGGTGTTTTCCTATTTTCTTGTGTAAGCAGCATGACTGGAATATCGAATTGTAGTTTGTTTATTGAGTCGTCATCCAAGAGAGGACATTTGATTCCTTCGGTTGTCATTTTTCCATACAGGCCAGTTGAGTGGGGCTAAATCCCAATATCTTGCCATGGTGAGTGGCTGAATTTTTTGGGTTTGGGTAAACCCCCACCAGGAGAAAACTACCACACTCTGACATTTCGGAAAACTAGACATCGAGGGGAGTCCAGGGTGGTATGTCTCATGTGGATACCATTCCATTTTCTTACCTCAAACTTAGCCCCAAATCATTCATTTTCCTTTCATTTCTGTGGTGTAAACTCCCAGAATACACCGGGATCCACAAAACTTCTACTGCCCAGCATTCCTCTCTTGTTCCAATAAAAAAACAAATACCCTTCTTGTATGGGTGGGCCTAGTTTCCATACTGCATAAGCCCAAAAGCACAATGTGGAAATATCAACGATTCCGGTCAAAAAACTCACCTGATTTGGCAACAAGGGTAGCTGCATTACTGGGGCCTGGCTCGGCTGTCATAGAGGGAAACTTGCCAAACCCATCCATTTCTGAAAAGTTGACATCTAGGGAAGTCCAGGGTAGTGTGCTTCACACGGAACCCATGAGGTTTTCTTACCCACAATGCTCTGCTAAACTCCAACCTTGCATAAAACAACATATTTTCCTTGGATATCTGTGATGGAATTTTGTAGAATCCATCTGATTCTGAAGGTTTCCACCATCTAGCATTACCTCACTTGTGCCGATAAAAACATTGAGCCACTTGTGTGATTTGGCCCAGTGGCTGCCACAGGAATGGATCAAATTGAGGCCAGTGGGAGTCCCCTTGCATTATTCTTTTATTTTTTTATACACTATTGTGTTTGTAACTCTCAAAATAGTTCTATACAGTTGTGAGAAAGCCGCAGACCTGCACACCACTTATGTAATGAAACGTGTCTCTGGTTCATCAATTTTTCATTAAGGAATCCTAGATGATGCTTAATCAATTTCAACCTGCCTTCTTATGAATGTATCACTGAATAGAGATTTACTCTAATTAATATCCTTAAATATTGCTAAACTGTCTACCCTACATATATCCATCCATCATAAGCAAACTTTTTATTTATATTCATCACCTTATTCCTTTTTTTTCGGTTTTTGTCTAGGCTGGTTTACTTGATTCTAAAGCTCTGAGAAACGTCTTCAGTGTGTCATGTGCCCAAGTTAGGCCGGGTAGGAATTAGTGCGATTCTTGCATGTGCACAATCCTTTTTCCTAAAGTTGCCTTCTGTTTATCACATTAATGTTTGATACATATTTTGCATTTGTGACACTTAAGTTTTGCAGAAACACTGACATTGCTGACACTGATCACTTCGTGAGAATACTATCACACTGCCTTGGCATCGGGACAAGGCCTCTCAGATGTGATAAACAAATGTGTTTTATTATTACATCCATATAGCGACAGAGCTATCTGTAGAACACAAACAATGGTTACCTGATCACAATCTCAGACCGAGGCAAGGGTGCCATTTTCTATATATAGCCTTTTATTTCCCAACATAATTAGAGGAGACCCTTCTGTTGACTTCAAGGGGTCTCTGCATGCCGAACCTTTCGCCTAGCAGCTGACTGACATCTCCATGATGGGTGTCCAGTTCGTGACCAAGACAGGGTCAGACACTCTGACACACCAGGTCATCTAGACTGGGTTTGCTTGACAGAACATACATGCGCACCCTGGATACCTAAGTAGGAGTTAGCATCGTAGGAGTAGGTTAGATTGTTATAATCTTTCATTTGTATGCATATATATTCTGGTTCAACAAGATGGTGTAACTTTGTTTTATTTACTGTGTTGACACTTATTATAACTTTATCTATTAATCATCGCATAAATTTATCTATTAATCATCACATCCCTTATCTGCTATATAAGAATCACAACGTTTTAATAAATATTGAAAACACCCCTTCTTGTATTCTTTGTATATTTCTCTTGCACAAGAAAGCATGAGTGACTTAACTCAAGTTAGAAATCTGTCACCACTGTATCTGAGGGAACAGAGTTGTCATGTTCAGTGGTTGCCAAAACTGTTCGTTCCCGGTTCAGGTTTGAGGGGCTGGCAGTGGCACTGCTGACTAGCTGGTACAAGGGCCAACATACCCTACAGAGGTGCATGTAATTAGTCTGGCACCATCCTAAGTTTATGTTGTCCAGAAATGCTCACTGATTGGTGAAAACTACACGAAATGGCGCCACCTGTAGGAAAGTAGGATCTTTCTGGCATAGATACCCCCACGATTTGCCTGGTGTCAGTGTGTTTTGACTAGTTCACTGATATCCTGCTAGCCAGGACCCGAGTGACCGTGCTTTCTCCTCTAAAGTTACTGAAAGTACTTTGTACACCCCACATTTGGAATCCTGGGGTACTATTATAAATCCCTAGTATATGATACTGAGGTACCCAGGGCATAGGTACACCAGTTGTGCTCTATGAGCAGTAACATATATTGTGCCACTCATAGGAGGCCATACAAACTGTGTCTGCAGAGCTGCCATTGAAGTCTGCATGACAGGGTGCATGCTCCCTTCATTGCAGATATCAGGATTCCCTTATATCCTGGTCACAGCACTTAAAACCTATGTCACCCCTAAGGTAGGCCCTTCAGTCCAAGGGCAGGGTGCATGGTTCTAAGGGTATGGGTACCTCTGCACAAGCAGAGGTACCACTACAAACCCGGGACACATTTTCTGGACTTTTTAAGTGCAGAACAGCCATTATAAGGTACGTAGTGGACACTTGCAAGTCGAGATGCCTAACTACATAATGACTGCCCCAAACCTGGTTATGTTTGCGATCAAACATGTTGGAATCCTGAAGCTACATCGATTCCAGTGTTAGTTGCATGATACCATTCTCTTTAGAGGACCCAGCCCCAATACCTACCTCGGTACCCTTACAGGTCTGACTGTCGCCCGCGCTGCTGTTGGTCCTAGGCAGTGTTCTGTCCCCTGCTGATGAGCTTCACTCTGGCTGAGGAAGCTGAACAAAGGATTTCCTGCAAAGAAGTTTGACCAACTCTCCTTTAGAATTAGGTAGGGTGGGCGCTCTTCCGTGCGCCCCAGACTGCATTGAAGGGCACATTTGGTTCCTCCAATGCATAAACCAGTTTTTTGACCAGTTCAGGAGCTGTTGGCACCCACTCTGGCACGAAACTACACAAAGAAGAGGAAAGTGACCCATGCCCAGCTCCTGCCTAGTGAGGTGCACCAGAGCTCCTCCTGGTGGCCTCTGGATTTTTCCATGTTGAATCTTGGCCCTGGGGGCATCTGACAGACTAGGACAACTGAGTAGCGTCCCCGACCCCCTCTGACAGGTGGGTCACCAGAGAAGAGGTCCACCCCCTTTTTGGGGTTACTTAAGGGCTTCCCTGTGGGTGGCTCCTTAGATTTGTCCCAACAATATCTTCTGGAACCGACTGCCTGTTGCTGAACATTGTTCCAAGAATATTCTCCTTTCAGACAAGACTGCTCCCGATAGGAAGAATCCTGCTGCATCTTTGTCCCTGTGCTTTTTCAAAGATCTGCAACTCCGTGGCCGCGCATCCTCCAAGTCATCAAGGACTCAGCCTGCATCCAAGCCTGAAGGAATCTTCCTTGAAGTGAAGGAGTCACTTCCCTGGATCTACAGGCACCTCGACGACCAGTTTGCTAATCCTGTTGTCCCCTGGGCATCGCATGGCTCTGCTGCTCAGGTGTTGGTTTGTTGGTACTCCAGAGGCCTGACCAGTCTTCCCTTCAAGTTGGGAGACTGTAATCCTTCTCCATCCAATGTAGACCGCCACCCTTTGCATGGTGTCTACGTGTCGTCGCCAAGGCTTGTTAGCTCCATCGAAGATCTTCAAGCTCCAAGTAGCCCCTTCCTCCAGCACTGCACAACTCCAAGCTTGGCGTCCTGGTTGTATCCTCTGCATCAAGGGCCTTTGTCTCCTGTGTGCTGCTGGGGCTTCCTTGCGATCTCTGTGCCTGCTGGCAAAGGGTCCTCGAGGGGGTTCATCGATTCCTGCTGGCTCTCCTGTGTGCTGAGTTCCGGCCCTGACTCACCGTTGCTGGGTTAGACCCACGGACCTTGCTGATCTGCAACCAAGCATTTTCACCCGCTAAACGTTGTTAGCATTTGCCAAGGCTTGTTAATAGTCCTACCGGACACTGACTTCCTGCACTCGTTGACCGGTGTTGGACAGCTCATGAAAGGCTCCTGGGCTACTGTAACGATCCCTGGTCTCCAAAGCTGCTGTTTCTTCACTGTGTTTCAGCAAGAACCTTTAGCCAGGTCTGGTATTGTGCTCCTGTGCCTCCTGGTCACCTCCCTGTGGTTGTGACTCAGTCCCTTCTGATTTCAGGTTCTTCTCCTCTTGATTCTTCATCCTGGTTCCACCGGTCTTGTCCATGAGACGCTGTAGCTGCTGAACTTCCATGCCTCTCAATTGGCATCTACGGAGGTTTCCGACACCACTTCACGACTATGCCCCCGGACTCCTGGTGCAGAGATATGGGTATCCATGGGTGGGGTGACTTTCCAAACTTACTTCCTTGCTTAAGTGGTTGCTTTGGGGTCCTTTGGGAAGGGTCCCTGTGTTGTCCTATGGACGTCTGACCCAGTGTAAGCACTCTGCACCTGGGCGCTTTGGAGTCTGTCTACTCACCTTAGGTTGTTTCTTGCTACCCCTGTGTTCCTCTAACCTTGGATACTAGTCCAGTTTTTGTAAACATTCCACTATTTTACTATATAGTTTTGCCCCCCACCCCCGTGGTGCACTATTTATTTTCCTATGCAGCTTACCAGTTTTCCTTGTTTTCTTTGTGTGTAATTGATATCTCCAGGTAAGGGATATACCGAGGTAGTGTCTAGTGCAGAGTTCTTCAAACTGTGGGGCGCGCCCCCCCTGGGGAGGCGCAACACCATCCTAGGGGTGTGTAATGACTGCTATTTTTCTCTTATACAGGTGTATCCGCTAGTTACAGGGTCATTACTCATCACAGTCCCTTCTCAGAATGCCTAAAAACACCACACTTTTAGAATACCTGTCTGAGAAAGAAATAGTACTAACAACTAAAGATACTATAGATCATAGCTCCGAGGGTATGTATAGCAACGTCCCCCGACAAATCAGCAACATCTTCCGACGAATCAGCAACCTGCGCGAGCAACGCACCTAAGTACGAATAAGAATCAGCAACTTCTCCCGACGATCAACGCGCACCTGCGCGAGCAACGCACCTAAGTACGAATCAGCAACGTCTTCTGACGAATCAACGCACATTTGCACGAGCAACGTACCTAAGTACGAATCAGAATCAGCAAAGTCTCCCGACGATCAACGCGCACCTGCGCGAGCAACGCACCTGGGTACGAATCTGCAACGTCTCCCGACGAACCAACGCGCATCTGCACGAGCAACACCTTCCGGTGAAAAGAAGTACATACCTCTTACAATATGTTGGGTTGGTCTACCAGCAATTTGGATATTCCTGCTTAGGAGCCGATTTCCCTTCCGTGTCTACAATTACCCATTAGAGGGGAAATAGCCCATCCCTCTGTAAGTACTTGGTAAAAAAGGGGCCCGACCTTCCTCCACAAAGAATAGGAACGAATTACACAGTTAAAGGGTCTTTATTACATGATAACAAAATGACAGGGAAGAAGAAATAACTAAATATCACAGGCAATCATCAGCACATACATATACATAGAACCTGAAAATAAAGGTATAGTTAGGTAAAATCAGACATACATGGAACACCTCACCATAATATTAGGCATCTGTACTCTGAAGAAGGGTCCGTCTCGGTCCCTCTCTGGTTGGGTCAGGACTCTCTGTTCCACAAACACAACTGCACGTCTGCACGGTGATGTTTCACCAAACCGCCAGACCAGCATCTCACCCTCACTTGGACCCGCTTTCGCTAATATAGAATGTAGCCCTCTCTAGAAGCTTCTAGAAGATCCCGCCTACCGTTCTCATGGGATTCCTGTACCACCTCGTACAAAGCACATAACAGCAGCTGGCCAAGCGTTTGTTATGGCTCCAGCACGAAGAGAGCACATTCCACCGATAAGAACCGGTCCTTGCTGGTTCACTGCTAGCGAACAACACATGGAAACTAAAACATTGCCTTTAACCTAAAGAGGCTCAGCAATATGGTGTCAGAAAAGAACATGGCATCGCTCGAACATAGGCCTTTAGGCCCCAAAAAGAGCAAAAGTAGTATATAAGAAGGCATAAGATTATGCCGAAGCAAGCAAGCCAGCCCTGCCAATAGGTGAGGTAAAAGTCGGAAACAAGAATAACATCATACGTGTTAGTACCAATACCTCTGTCATTACAGGGGGGTGCACACTCCACTCTTAATTTTACCTTTGTTCCCTGTTGCAGTCTTCTTAGAGAACTCCGGTATGGGAGGAGGGAGGGGAAATCGATGGGGCACAAAGTGCCCTTGCTTTTATTATGTTAACCGTCCCAGGAGGGGGTTAATTCATTCAGCTTCAGCTGCAGTGAGGAGGCAGGAAGTCTCCCCTGGTAAAACCGAAGGTAAACGAACAGACAGGCCTGTTCCTTCGCATTGGATATTATAGTAGAGAAGACTCTTAGCCTCGCACTGCAGCTGAAATGCCTGTCTGTTTGCTTTTAGTTTAAGCAGTGGAGACATCCTGCCTCTCACTGCAGCTGAAGCATTTCAGCTCTATGAATTAACCCCCTCCTGGAAGGGTTAGCGCTTCCCAAAAAGAAGACAAAAGTTTCTTTTAAAACTACACAGCCAAGCACGCAAAATGCCAGCCAGCCATGTGTTCTTTTAAACAGACTGCAAATTGCTTGTCTATAAATAAAGAAGCATGTTCCATTTTATTATCAGCCATAGATTATTCAGGCAGCGCTAGAACACAAGTAAAAGTTATTTATATTTATATTTGCTGTTCAAAGTTTGCATGGACAAGTACTGACAAAACAGCTTTAGGTGACTGCTTATTTTTGTGCCTTCTGGGACATCAAAATAATGAGCTGGCAACTCTAATCATAAGCTGTACAAAAGGGGGTGGTGATGGACGGAGCATCTGAATCAATCAAACACTCACACCCAGTCAAAGATCTGGGTTAATCGATCACCTTTCTTTAGCCCACTCTGCCACCCCAGTTCAGACATGGCTCTATGCAAATGAGACAAATGAGTCTGACAAAAAGGCAGTTTCAGACATTTGAAAGACACAGGTGAAACCACCTCATGTACCCTACTAGATGTATTCCTGTAGTACCGTATCCGCAGCGTCTGTAGTTGTGTTTTTATCTTTCCCTCTGGACACTGAAAAATTTGTAAAGTTCTCACAAAGTCGTCCATAAAACAATTGGTAACTCTGCTCTATCCCTCAATTCAAGAGGAAGGGCCTGTAGGAAAGTAGGATCTGCTTTCATGGTTACCCCCACTTTTCGCTTGGTGTCATGGTTTTTTGGCCTAGTCTGCTGGGATCCTGCTAATAAGGACCCCAACAACTGTGCTTTCTCCCCTAAATTGACCTGGTAAATAATTTTGTCCTCCGCAATTGGCTATTGGTATACCCTCATAAGTCCCTAGTGTGTGGTACTAAGGTACCCAGGGCATAGGCAAGCCAGGGATCTTAAACTGTGACTATGGCCTGACATTGTAGCCTGTGTGATTTGGTGCTTGCACCTCTCACAACAGATACGTTTCCTTATATCTGAGGTCACCACACTTAAAACCTATTAGTCACCCCTATGGCAGGCTCTTCAGTCCTGAGGGCAGGGTTCTTGGTTATTAGTGTGAAGGTGCCCCTGCATGAGCAGGACACCCCTACAAAATCCGGAGTCGATTCTCCAGGCTTTGAAAGTGCGGTTAGCCATTTTTAGATCTATAGTGGACATGAGTCATTACGAGAATCTAACTATGTAGTGGCTGCACCAAACCCGGTCATGGTTGGAATCATACCCCAACACCGATTCCTGTGTTGGAAGTATGATTGTATGTACTGAGGGGCTCCTTTGGGACCCCCCTGTACTCCAAGTAACAGCCTTTCGGGGTCTGCAAGCAAGCTACTCCTGCCGACCAGACACGGTTCTGCTCTCCTGCTGCTGAGCTAAGCTCGAGCAGGAGAAGGAAGGGCAATAGGTTTCCTGTTGCAGGGAGGCGTGACCACCTCTCAGACAGGACTCAATGTATTTGCTGGGGTAGGGGCTCTTCCCAGCGCCACCAGACTGCTTTGAAGGACACATTTGGTGCTCTCCTTGCATACTCATGTTTGAGCCAGTTCAAATCACCATAAGGGTTGTGTGGATTAGTAGAAGGTGTGTCACTTAAACGTGTGTCACCATTTTCTAAGCCAGCCTCCTACAGGCCCCACACTGACTGACAGATCTGAAAGAGACACGTTAGTGATAGATTCCTTACCTTAGAATATCCCCAGGCGTCAGACTGGATCCGGAAACTTTTGCTTAGAAGTACCCTTGCGCGTCGGTAGGCGTCGTCTGCGGCTCCGCATCCGTCGTCAAGGGCGCCGTGATGACGTCGTCGGAGTACTTAGACGCCGCCTCTGCGTGCTGACGTCAGTTCTTCTTTTTTCCACGCCAGCCAGCGCAGATCTGGAAAGAGCCGTTACCCAAGTCAATTTTTGACTAACTTTTTGATCATTTTTTTGATCATTCTTCGAAGTCTAACGACTCCGATCGGTGCCGTACGAATGCCCGTATTTAAACACTGTGAGGAGTGCGACCGCACGATGTCGGTCACGGACCCCCACCACCTGTGTTTGACCTGTCTAACCACGACGACAAGGCCTGCTCCGACTGCCGGGCCCTATCTTCGAAAGCCAGGCGGGAGCGGTCCCGCAGGCGACTCGAACTCCGGCAGTCGGCCCGTGCCGCGTGAGGTCCCGGTCCCACGGGAGGTCGAGGGACAGGTCACGGGGACAGAGCCACCAAAGCTCCGGGAGTCGGCACCACTCCTCCGGGTCGAAGTCGTCGTCAAGTAAGAAGCACAAGAAGTCGAAGAGGCGTCATCGCTCTTCTGACTCCCCCCGACGCTCGCGCGACGCGGCCGGGGGTTCGGGTGACACCGCCCACGCGGCTCCTTCGGAGTCGCTGGTGTCACGTTCCACCCCACAAAACATGGGATCTGTGCACACGTCAATTATTAAACTGTACAATATCGACAGTTGAGTTACACAATTCCGAGACAAAAATTGTTGATTCAGTCTTGATTGTT
Source organism: Lissotriton vulgaris (assembly GCF_964263255.1). Lineage (NCBI taxonomy): Eukaryota > Metazoa > Chordata > Amphibia > Caudata > Salamandridae > Lissotriton > Lissotriton vulgaris. The sequence continues at coordinate 1,183,849,866 of NC_141697.1, forward strand.
GTGATCTTCAATTTTAATTTTGCAACGCCCAGCCAACACGTGTTTCGTCAGGGTAGTATACCCTCGACTTCGTCAGGGCTCCAAGTGGGCAGCGATATTCCAAGTTTGTATGCTCTCCACCAGTTGTACTTCCGTCCCGGCTGTTAGGTTTCTTGAAGAATTAAATGATCGACACCGCTTGAAATTCAGCAGGTATAACCTCAGTATCCAAGTATCTGAGTAGTAAGGCACTTGTGTGTGCCCCGTATAGTTCCGAATCGTACGCCGCAGCTCGAGTACCGCTGCTGACTGCGTCCTCGCGTTCCGCCCCACACCCTCCGGTCCCTGGGCTGAACGCGACGCCGGAGGAGATTGAGCGCTTCCTCGTGGCCATGAGGTCCCTTTCTCCTCCGACGGGCTCTGCGGTGCCTCCGGGCCCAGCAGACCCGTCTGGGGGCCCTAGCGGGTCAGGGGTCCGCCTCCGACGCCGTCAGGTGCTTCGGCCCAGACGCCGCCGGCGCCGCAGGGCCCCACTGTCCCGACACCGCCGGCACCTTCGGGCACGGCGCCGCAAGGTCAAGCGGCGCTGGCGGCGCCTTCGGGCCCGGTGCCGCGGGACACCGCTGGACCTTCCTCGGGCTCTAACTGTAACTGTAATGCACTGTATGAAATATTTTTTACCGTAATTGGATTGTTTTTAAATACTGTAGTATGCTTTTATGATTTTTAACAAAATCGAATAAAGTGGTTTTTGACTTGACTCTGAATCGTCACCGGTGGACCTTACGACCCCCCCCCCCCCCCCCCCCCCCCCGGCGTCGGTCCGTCAGGTGTCACCTCCGGCGCCGTCCTCGGGCGGCGCCACCCCGATTCCTCCTTTGTTCCTGTTCCGACGTCGGAGCGGCGCCGCATCCGACGCCGTTTGGAGATTTCCACTTCTACGAACCGGCCCCATTGCATTACAACCCTGAGTATCAGGAGATGGGTGATGAGGAGGATTGGGAGGGGTCTGAAGACCCTCTGACCAGGGAGTGTCAGTCTCAAGAGGACTGGGCAGGAGACCTTGGGGAGGCCAGTGGCCTGGACACCTCTCCAGACACTGGTTTTGTCTCTCCTCCTACCGTGGCTTCGGAGGAGGGGGAAACCTATAGTGTGGTGTTGACGAGGGCTGCCAAGGCCTTGGGCCTTGAGCTCCCCGTCGCGGCCGTGAGGACTAACCTCCTCACTGAGGTCCTTAAACCGTAGTCCTGCTCGGCCGAGCCTCTGCTGCCCTTTAATGAGGCCTTGACCGACTTTCTTTTGGGCACCTGGTCCAAGCCCGCTACGGGTTCGTCCGTAGATAGGAACGTGGCCAGACGCCACCGCCCGGCCCCGGGCGACCCATGTTTCCTGTCCTCCCACCCCCGAGAGTCTGGTCATCCAGGCCTCAAATTCCCAGACCGCATTCCCGACGGCTCCGCCGGACAGGGAATCCAAGAGGTATGAGATTTATGGAAAGAAAATATTCTCCTCCCTTAGTTTGGGACTGCGGTCTTCCAACACCGCATGCCTCCTGTGCCGCTACACCCACTCTCTGTGGGAGACTGTGGCCGAAGTGCTGCCAGAGTGTCCGTTGGAGGTACGGGCCAAACTCGGCCAAGCCCTTGTGGAGGGCCGAGATGCAGCCAAGTATTCTATCCGGTGTGGGCTGGACACCACTGACTCGCTGGGCAGAGCAATGGCAACGACTGTGGCGGTGAGACGCCACGCCTGGCTGAGGTCCGCCAATTTTTCGGCAGAGGTCCAGAACACTGATGGACATGCTGTTCGATGGCCGTCGCCTTTTTGTCGACAAGGCAAATCACGCGCTTGAGCGCTTTAAGGACTCCAGGGCTATGGCTAAGTCCTTGGGCCTCTCGGCCCCGCGCCAGCAAACGGCTGCTTTTCGCTCCTTTCGTGGCCAAGGAAGGGGCGTCCCCACACGTACCGCCAGCCACTCGCCACAGACAAACATCCAGCGCGACGGCGGCCGTGGAAACCGCCGTGGAGGCGGTCGGAGACAACGGCGAAGTCAGTCCACACCTTCCCCTGCAGCATCCGCCTCTAAACCCTCCTAGTCCGTGCTTTTCGGCCCATGTGACGCCAGTGGGGAGCAGGGTTCGCCATCACCACTCTCACTGGCACACTGTCACTTCGGACAGGTGGGTGCTGCAGATCGTCCGGAGGGGCTACTCCCTCCCCTTCGAGACGACTCCTCAAGCCATGCCACCGCAACACCACCGCGTATCGGGGGATCACTTGCAGCTCCTGCAGGAGGAGGTTTCGGCCCTCTTGGCCAAGGGGGCCATTGAGCGCGTTACTGGGCCGGAAGTAGGACGTGGTTGCTACTCTCACTACTTTCTGGTACCCAAGAAGGGCAAAAGGGGCCTACGCCCTATCTTGGATCTAAGGAACATCAACGGCTTCCTCCGGAAGGAGAAGTTCAAGATGCTGACTCTGGCTCAGGTCTTAGCTGCCCTAGACCCAGGAGACTGGATGGTAGCGTTGGACTTGCAGGACGCGTATTTCCACATCCCCGTCCTGCCGGCCCATCGGCGTCACCTGCGGTTCACAGTAGGCCACGAGCACTTTCAGTTTACCGTGCTCCCCTTCGGCCTTACCAGCGCCACACGGATGTTCACGAAGGTGATGGCGGTGGTCGCAGCTCATCTGCGCAGGTTAGGGGTCTCAGTCTTCTCCTACCTCGACGACTGGTTGTTGAAGGCGGGCTCGCCCCAGACAGTCGTCAGCCACCTCCAGACTACGGCGGATCTCCTGCACCAGCTGGGGTTCTCCATCAATGTGCTGAAGTCACACCTGTGTCCCTCTCAGAACACCTTTTCATCGGAGCGGTTCTCGGCTCGGCGCAGTTTCGGGTTTACCCACCCGAACAGCGGGTTCGGGATATACAGGCTCTGATTCCAATCTTCCAGCCTTTATCCCGGGTTTCGGTCAGGTTGACGCTCCGGCTTCTGGGGCTGATGGCTTCCTGCATCGTTCTGGTGCATCACGCCCGGTGGCGGATGCGGGCTCTGCAGTGGGACCTGAAGTTTCAGTGGGCCCAGCATCAGGGCAACCTGTCCGACCATGTCCTGATCTCGGAGGGCACTGCGAGACAGCTGCAGTGGTGGCTCACGGACCGTGATTGGGTCAGCGGCAGATCCCTCTCCCTTCCCCAACCGGATCACGTAGTTGTGACGGACGCGTCCCTCCAGTGCTGGGGAGGCCACATGGGAGAGGCGGAGATCAGAGGCCTCTGGTCTCCGGCGGAGTCCCGGCTCCATATCAACCTTCTGGAGCTGCGGGCGATTCGTCTAGCACTGAAGCCATTCCTCCCCTCTGTCCCGGGGAGTGTAGTGCAGGTGTTCACGGACAACACCACCGCCATGTGGTACAAACAGGGCGGGGTGGGGTCGTGGACCCTCTGCAAGGAGGCTCTGCACCTCTGGCAATGGCTGGAACATAAAGGCGTGACTCTGGTGGTTCAACACCTGGCCGGTTCTCTGAACGCCAGGGCGGACGAACTCAGCCGCCGGTGCATGATGGATCACGAATGGCGTCTGAACTCGGACGTGGCGCAAGGTCTCTTTCTGCAGTGGGGAGAGCCTTGGTTAGATCTATTCGCCACCGAAGAGAACGCGCAATGTCATCAGTTCTGCGCGTTGGAATTTCCAAGGCGGCACTCGCTCGAAGACTCTTTTCGTCGCGAGTGGAGTTGCGGTCTGTTGTACGCCTTTCCGCCTATACCACTTCTGCCCAGAGTGCTGAAGAAGATCAGGCGCGACCGGGCACAAGTCATCCTTGTGGCTCCGGACTGGGCACAAAGGTACTGGTATCCCGAGCTACTCAGTATGTCAGTCGATCCCCCGGTTCGTCTGCCTCTTCAGGAGGACCTTCTGTCGCAGCAGCAGGGGACGGTCCTCCACCCGAACCTGTCCAGTCTCCACCTCCATGCTTGGAGATTAAGCGGCGACAGTTGAGGCCATTTGACTTGCCTCCTGAAGTTTGCAACATCATTCTGGCAGCCAGGCGTCCCTCCACAAAGTCAGTATACGCCTGCAGGTGGAACAGATTTGTGGCATGGTGCACAGCAAAGGCTGTGGATCCCCTTAATGCCCCTCTGTGGGGATTCAGGGGGTTTGCCGAATAAATCCACGGACAAGGAAGTTGTATGTAGGGCAGGTTTTATTGATTTGTAAAGCCTCCTTTTCTGATCAGGGACTCGATAGTATGGTAGAGGATTGGCATCGTCCTCCGTTGCCTCTCGTATGATTCCCCGCCGTCTCAACTCCCGGTGTCGTCTGGGAGGTGTGGTCCGGGCTTCCGCCGTTGTTGCACGAGGGCCGGTATATGACAGCAGAAAGAAAAGAAAAACGGAAAACTAGTATTCCTCGGCTGTCCTGTATAACTGAGGTAGGGAAGGGGGGGGGGTGAGGAGGCACACGTGCACTCTAACTACCCCGCTACTTGTGAGGGGGGGGGGGTGATTCGTGCACAGTTTACCAAACGGGTCAAGGGGGCTTGTCCCACTTACGTCCCGCCCAACCGAGGAAACGAGACCGTACCTGTCCTAGCCACACTACCCGGGAAGCGTGGCTGGGCGATGCGCCTTCACGTCGGACTCCTGGCGTGTCGCTGCAGTCTCCCTCCTCCTCAGGTCTTTCTCCGGTGTTCTCGGCTCCTTGGTCCGCCTGGTCTCTCCCCATTGGTCTCCGCTCCTCGATCTCCCTCCGCTCTGCTCCGTCCTCGCTCTTCCTCCACTCCTCTCCGTCCTCGCTCTTCCTCCACTCCTCTCCGTCCTCGCTCTTCCTCCACTCCTCTCCGTCCTCGCTCTTCCTCCACTCCGCTCCGTCCTCGCTCTTCCTCCACTCCGCTCCATCCTCGCTCTTCCTCCACTCCGCTCCGTCCTCGATCTTCCTCCGCTCCGTCCTCGCTCTTCCTCCACTCCGCTCCGTCCTCGCTCTTCCTCCACTCCGCTCCGTCCTTGATCTTCCTCCGCTCCGTCCTCGCTCTTCCTCCACTCCGCTCCGTCCTCGCTCTTCCTCCACTCCGCTCCGTCCTCGCTCTCCTGGTGTAACACACACCTGTGTGTATTCAGGGCTGGGTTTTACCGATGTATGGAGGGCGGGACCCAGGTCCGGGTCCGCCCAATTAAAGAAACACGGGTCCTCCGAGATCAGCAAGGGTTGGTAGCCGTCCACGTCCGTGGTCTTCCAGGAGTCTGTGTGCTGTTCAAAGAGAGGGGACACATGAATAGGCAAGCCTGGAGGACCCGAGTCCGGGTCCCCCTCGTCACACCCTCTTTCTGAGATTCTCCTCTTTCTTCTTTCTCTTGCCCAGCAAGGCTCTGCTCTGGGCACTATCAAGGGCTATCTTTCAGCTCTTTCAGCCTTTCTGAGGCTGCCTGATCAACCTTCTTTGTTCAAGTCCCCTATCGTTAATCGATTCCTAAAGGGCATCACACATACGTTCCCTCCTGTTCCCTTTGTGATGCCTCAGTGGGACTTGAACCTGGTTCTTACAATTCTGATGTGCGCTCCCTTTGAGCCACTTCACAACTGCCCTCTTCGCCTTCTCACTTTGAAGACTGCCTTCCTGGTAGCCATACCTCTGCCAGGAGAGTGAGTGAGCTCCAGGCTCTATCTTGTAAACCTCCCTTCCTTTCAGTCCATCCGGACAAGGTTGTGTTACGGACAAGGCCCCCCTTCCTACCCAAGGTAGTCACGGCCTTCCACATTGGGCAATCTATCACCTTGCCCACCTTCTTTCCGCATCCCTCGAGAGAGAGAGAGGAAGAGAGGCTCCACCGTCTGGACCCAAAACGTGCGCTCTCATTTTATTTGGATCGCACACGCCAGTTCCGGGTGGATGACCACCTCTTTGTTGGTTACGTGGGCGCTAAGAAAGGGAAAGCGGTGCACAAGCGGACCATCTCGCGGTGGATCATCTTGTGTATCCAGGCGTGTTACTCCTTGGCTAAGAAGGAACCCCCTGTGGGGGTAGGGCTCATTCCACTCGAGCCACAGCGACTACAACTGCTTTGGGCCGAGGTGTGCCCTTGCAGGACATTTGCCCGGCGGCTACGTGGGCCTCTCTGCACACGTTTGCAATACATTATTGCCTGGACAGTCCAGTCCGAAGGGATGGCTCCTTTGGCCGTTCCGTCCTCCCAGGACATTCTGGTGTGATTATTGGTTCGCAGACCCACCACCACGGGGTTGGTATTGCTGGGGTACCTATTCTAAGGTAAGGAATCTATCACTAACGTGTCTCTTTCAGATGCACAAGTTACTACTTGTGTAACGATATATCTGTAAGAGACATTAGTTAGTGATAGATTCCTTACCGACCCACCCATTCTCCCCGTTCTGCGAACCGATATCTAGGGTTAAGGTCATCTCCTTTCAGGGCCCTAGTTTCATGGCACCAGTGTTGGTTTTTGGATAGCTCTGCGTTTCTGGTGCGGAAAAGTTGAGTCTAAGAACTGACGTCAGCACGCGGAGGCGGCGTCTAAGTACTCCAACGACGTCATCACGGCGCCCACGACGCCGACGACGGACTTGGAGCCGCAGACGACGCCTACCGACGCGCAAGGGTACTGCTACGCAAAAGTTTCCGGATCCAGTCTGACGCCTGTGGATATTCTACGGTAAGGAATCTATCACTAACTAATGTTCTTACAGATATATCGTTACACAAGTAGTAACTTGTGCGTCTGGTCAAAATGGTAAACAGATTTGGAAGAGGCTAAGACAGATGAGCAGAGTACGCATTATTAATTATAAGTTTCTACACAGGGCATAATACTCCGCAGCCAAGCTGTGCAAATACGATCTCCATGCACACGATAACTGTGACGAATGTGGTGCCCCAAAGGCAGGTTTTCTTCACCTTGATTAATCATGATCCTGTAGAGTCCTTCTGGAAAGAGGTCCTCGATCTGCTCCGTCTAGGATGATTGGCACTTCAAATGGATCCAAATACCTTCTATAGAAATGAATTACCTTGCACTCCTTATTTCCTTACAGTTGTTGCTATTACGTTTGCTGTCTCTTATATCTCATTCTGATTCAAGCCCCTTTCCAGTGCTGTGCTGACTGTGTAAGAAAGAACTTTTGTATAACTGACAATTCATCATTAGTGACATACCGCTTGGAACGTGCTCCAGAAAATATATTGTGTTTTTCTATTATACCACCCCTTTTGTAATGCTGCAGGTATATGATATGTATTTATGACTTAAACTTTTTTTTAAAAACATTTTTAAAAAGAGCATTCCCTCCTCCTCCTCCCGTTTTCTGCTGCAGTTACTGCAGTTTGTCTGTGGCCAGAAGGATGCCCATCTTTTCTGCGGCTTGGTCAGCACCATGTCTGTGGATGTAGGGGCAAGTGGGTATCCAACACGGGGCCTGCTGCCTCTTCCTGCAGTTGGTCACTTCTGAGCTCTTCCTGGCATGTTCGATCTGATATCTATAAAAATATTTCAGGGAAAAAGAACAGGCTCCTAGTTCTTTCCTTATAGGACCTCTTTGCCTTGTTGGTGAGAATCATCCATATGCCACCTGTGATCATAAAGCCACCCTCTTATCATCGCCTTCCATTAAGAATCCTAGCTCATCCAATAATGCATCTCTGACATAAGGACAATACCCTTAAAGTGGCGTACCGCAACCTCTTGTAACAAAAAACTCTCCATGGTAAAATACACATCCTAGGACCCCATGATCATTCTACTATGTAACCGTAAAGCTCTGTTTCGTGACGCGGCTGCACAGAGCTGAGACAGTTGAAGTGGTTTTAAAGTGGTTTTATTCCTCGGAGACCTCCACTCACTTCCGGGAGCGGCCGTCCCCTGCGAGCTTCTTCTACAACTGATTAACGATGCAGAGAGCCTTGCAGACGGCGCACCACTCCACGATCATGGAACACCATTTAAAACCTATCAAAGGCATGCGCCTTTAACTAATATGTCCCGTGGATACACAATACTAATCACTACAGTCCGCTCCATGGACTTCGTTGTTAGTCAGTGAAATCGGCTCCTACAAGTTATCATTTCTCTCTTCATCTTTGTGAGATGCCTCCTAACCTCCCTGTTTGCCACCACCAAGTGTACACCATCCAGTGGTGGAGTTTGCTATAGTGATTAATCAATAATGCATTGAGTGTACGCCAGCCAAGAGACTTCTCTCATTTATTCATTTGAAGTTTTTAAAAAGTATTTTTTTTTTAGGAAATAATAGCTGTTGAAAGTCTTAGCTGTTGATTTGTCTTTGTTTTATGTGTCCTAAAACAGAGCAATGCAGATGATCGCGATTTGTCAGTTGGAAGTGACTTCTCGGATGTAGATGATGTAATACCCTTCGCCAAATTATCGCAGGATGAGTTTATTCAAGCTACTAACAGCCTGGGTAAGGAGTCCATCACCCCAGTCATGTACCCACTTCCATTGTATCATAGTTCTTGGTCTGACTATACTTGTTATGGCACAAGTACCCCCCTGAATAGTTCTCTCACAGCTCGGAACCTATTGTACAATGGTATAACTAACAAAAATGGTACTTCTAGAAATCTCTCTTTGAACACAAGCATTTCTAGTAATTACAGTGCACTGTCTGATGGCTGGTGCTGCGGAATGAATTCCTTCAGTGACTCTTTGATTAGCCAGGATAACAGTAGAACATTTACAGAGGAGCCTGATTTGCTTAAGACTCTAAACAGTGAGGCACACAGCCCTGACCACGACATTCATCTATCCGAGTGGCAGGATTTACCTGCCAAACCGCCCAGATGGATGTATGATGGATTCATTGACACCCATTGTCACTTGGACATGCTGTACAACAAGCTTACTTTCAAAGGGACATTTGCAAAGTTTAGACAAGTATACAGCAGTACTTTTTCAAATCAGTTCCAAGGCTGCATCGCGGATTTCTGCAATCCAAGAGTCACAAAGAAGTTCCCATGGGAGGATATGCTCCGTGAGGATATGGTTTGGGGAGCATTTGGCTGTCATCCACACTTTGCACGGTTCTACAATGACTTTCATGAAAGAGAGCTACTACAAGCTATGAGGCACCCTAAAACTATTGCCTTTGGGGAAATGGGCCTGGATTATTCGCACAAATGCTCAACTGAGATTGCAGTTCAGCACAAGGTAAGATGTTTTCAAGTAATTTTTAAAGATGCTATTTACATGTGCATGTTTTTATATGCTTTGAGGTAAATGCTACAGTGAATAAGTCAACCACCGTATTTAAGGGTTTACAGTCAGGATTTGTTGTGTTTGTTTGTAATGTTGGAGCTGAAAAAGCAGTGTGGGGTTTGAGTTTTCCCATTTATCTGTTGATGCTTGGGTCCAAGAAGTGGTATCAAAACCTTTCCCTAAAACAGCACTAAAGAGCATTGTCTTATGGTTGCAGTCTGATTGTAATAACAACTCCCCCCTCAATCGAGGAGTACCATTGCTGTCCCATTTGGTGTCTTGTGGCATGGGCAGGCAGTATTTAGTCGTGACTTGACATTGTAGGTCTAAGCCACCATATGAACAGTTTACTGAATAACTGAGGATTGTACATCTGATTTGCATCTGCAAAATTTGGTGGATGAGTATTGATTGCATGTTAGGCTAGTGTCTCCATGGTCTGAAATTCTGCTTGGTGTTGCTTCCAAACTACTGTGTGCAAAATGTTTCCATTATCTTAGAGTGCATGGTGATTTTTTTTATTCTTCCTTGGGTGTAGTAGTATGTTAGGTTAATGGTGGGTATCAGCAACACTGTTCTACCACTATGTGCGCAGTGTAACTGTTATCTTGGTTTGTTGGGCTAGTGTCTCCTAAGACTGATTGTTTTTGTGTAGTGATATGCATTCTCCAGTATTGGGGTGTCTTTCATAGATTCACATGCCTGAATCATTCCCCGTCGTCAGAGTTGGAGTCCCACGGTACATAAAAAAGCAATAAATATGCCATAACAACCAAAAAACCTTGGTAACAAGAAACCAGGAAGTAAAGTAGCCCAAGCTACCAATAAAAAAGTTCCACAGGCATGACTATCAGTCATTATATATAGTCCAAACTGCAGCCAATCAGGCAACAGCACCCACCAGAAAGTTCTCCTCAGAGGCTCAGATTTTCTACCGCACGTCGTGTGAAGGGAGTCTCCCTGAGCTCTGCTCAGTTCTCTTCCAGGGGATCCTCATCAAAGTCATAAGCAATAGAATATTCCCGCCCATGCGCGGGACCCTGGAAACACTACAATATATGAGCCCCACATATATATATATATATATATATATATATATATATATATATATATATACACACAAATAAGCAACTGCAGCCTCATACACATCAGAGCTGAATCATGCTGTAAGGACTTCCCATCATAACATGAAAAAACATGCATTAGAAATAGGGAAAAACAACAATAAAACATGTTTTGAAACTGTTTTAATGTTCAGCAGACAGTAGAAAATCTCATAAAGGACTGAAAGCATAGCCAGCTCCCAGGCTGCATTGCAAACCACAGTCTAAAAAGACTGAAAAGCTAACTCATAGCAACATAGAGATAAACTGACACCGTGCCTTTAAGGCCCTCCTGACCCCCAACTTCCCATCATGCCTCAGGGGTGACAGTTAGGTCAGTTCTTTCCGGCTCCTGCAGGAAGGATCCTGGCAACACAGCTCCACTTCTTTCTGATTTTTGTCAGAATTTCTCTTCACTTTTCACAACTTTAATACCTTACTTTGAATTTTTTCATTATTTGAAGTAAGAGACTGTCTTTTTTTGACAGTTTTGGGCATTTTTAACATCTTAAAATGCCATCTCTTTTTGACTCCTGCCCTTCTTGTGGTGAAAAGAAGGCCAAGACGGACTCGCATGAGGTCTGTATACTTTGTCTCCCTGAAGATCATGATCCTAAAACCTGTCCTCACTGCCAAATCCTGTCCAAGAGAACCCTGAAGGTCAGGGAAAGAATTCGCCTGTATGGCCTGGCAGATAAGTCATCTAGAGGAAGGTCTCCAGTGAGGAAGGGCTGCAAAAGGTCTAGAACACTATCTAGAAGCAAGACCTCACGTCCTTCCACTTCAGCGTCGGACTCGGCGCTGAGAAAAGATCTACCGGTGGGTCATTTATCCAAGAAAATACCTTCGACCGCGGGCTCGCCATCGAGGAGAAAGAGTCATTCAGGTACTCCGTCGACGCCGAAGATTCGTGATCCTCCGCCGTCGTCAACCCGGCGACAATCTGCGTCGAGGAACAAAAGCCCTCCGCCATCGTCAACCCGGCGACGATCGGTGTCGGAGCGTCAACCCGGCGACGATTAGCGTCGGGGAGCATCACCCCTCCGCCGCCGTCAATCCGGCGACGATCGGCATCGAGACGCATCACCCCTCCGCCGTCGTCAACCCTGCGACGATGGGCGTCGAGGACTGGAGGCCCTCCGCCGTCGTTGACACGATGTTCGGCGTCAAGAGCAGGTTTACCTCCATCATCGCAGATCCATTAGCGATCGACGTCAAGATCCAAGAGTCCTCCGTCGTCGTCAACTCGGCGGCTCTCCGCGTCGAGGATGAGATCTCCGGCGTCGAGGGCGCGTACCCCTCCGCCGTCGTCTCGCAGACCTTCGACGTCGAGATTAGACACTGCTCCGCCGCGGCGACGCTCGGCGTCGAGAGAGAGAAGTCCTCCGCCGTCGGCTTCACACCGCCGTTCGACGTCGAGGCATCAGCATTCTTCACCTACTTCTCACCGGCACCGGTCGCTGTCGAGACGACGTTCGACGTCGAGTAGACGAGAGATCCATGCAGCGTCGTTCACGACGCCGAGAAGTCAGGAACCAGGGACATCGACGTCTAGAATGCGTGCTGGTTCGGCGTTGAGAGATTCACGCCCGACGTCACAACCTGCCTCAGTGAGATCTAGAGAGGGAACGGTGGTTCTTGTGATGGAGTCAGCCTCACTCCATTCGTCTTCTCACTCTTGCAGACAGGCTTCTACAAGATCAGCCACTCCGAAAGCTAGGAGCCATGTCCACAAGTCTCCTTCACGACAAAAGGAGGCTCCTTCTGCTGCTTGGTTGTCCCCAAGATGGCAACTGCCTCTACATCACTGGCAGGATTCAGGGGCGATGAGGCGAATGCAGGAGTATGCCAGTCCTGTTCACAGGTCTCCTCTTCAAAGATTGGTGGAAGAAGTGGACAAGGAGAGCTCTCCTAGACATAGAGCCCACACAGAGAGGTCCCTTGAGGGACGGCACTATAGATCGCGTTCCCCCAGACGGGAGGAACGCGCAATCAGATCATTGGAAAGGAGGCACAGTGCTCATCGCAGAAGTAGAACACCACCATCTACTTCCTCGACTTCCTCTACCCGCTCCTCAAAGAGGGATTATTCCCCCACGCTTTCGGACAGCCCTATCTGTAGGGTCTCTCCAATAGATGACATTAATACCTACCATGAGGTTCTGCAGAGAGGGGCGCAGAAACTCCGCATCGAGATGTCTGTTCCTCAGGTCACAACGACAGTGATTTTCTAGACTCTTCATCAGAAGACTTAGTCTCAACCGTTGCTTCCCTTGGTTCCAAGGATTCTTGACCCTGTCATGGACACTTTCCTGTCTACAGCAACCATTAAGGCGGTGCCGGCTCGCATCCAAAAGAAAAACAGGCCAGCTGCCTCAGACCCGGTCTTCGTTAAGACGAATCCACCTGCAGACTCGGTGATCGTAGCCGCAGCACACAAAACACATGCGGTTACTGCTACTTCCTCAGTTCCACCGGATAAAGAAAGCAGGTCCCAGGACTCCTGGGGTCGCAAGGTCTGCAATTCTGCGGCTTCTACCCTAAAGGTCTCCAGCATGGCTGCTTTGTTAGGCCTTTTATGACAGGGCTTTATGGGATTCCTTGCAACGCTTCAAGACCAAGCTGCCAAAGGAAGACCAGAAGGACTTTGACGAAATAGTCACCGAAGGTTCTCTGGTGGCAAACCAGATGATTAGCACAGCGACAGACGGCGCGGTGCTATCGGCGCACTCTTACACGCTGGAATATGCGCCAGGAGATTATGCTGGTTGGGATTGACAGGCCTCAAACCGGATGCACAGCAGAGAATCTTGAACCTTCCATTCTCTGGTTCTTCTCTCTTCGGCACGCACGCAGACAAAGAGATGAATAGGATGAATACCGAGCTGGACACTCTCAAGGCAGTCGGGTTGTAGAAAAAGAAAGAGTACAAGCGTCGGTACAGACTCAACCAATGCAAGGGGCCTCAGCAGAGGGTTCAAACCCCTCAGTGGTCCCAAAACAAGAACCAGGGCAAGTCCCAGTTTCAGGGACGGAAGTCCAACAGAAGTAGAGGTGGTCAACAGCAACAATCTTCTACCACAGCGAGGTTAGGAGGGAAGTCATGAGCAGTGACTTCCTCTGACGCCGTTGCCCACTCCAGTGGGAGGAAGTGCTTCACAGCATCTGGCAGAGTAGTGCAGCATCAGAAAAGATCGTTGGGTGCTGAATATACTGTGCAATGGATACACACTACGTTTCCGTGCGCTTCCGTGGTGATAGACGCATCGCTGCAAGGATGGGGGGCACACATGGGGTGTCTTCAGATACAAGGACGGTGGTCAGCAAAGGAACAATCCTACCACATCAATATGTTGGAGCTGCAAGCACTTCACCTTGCTGTCAAAGCTTTTCTACCTGCCATCGAATCCAGCTTGGTACTGGTCAAGACCGACAACACGACCACCATGTTCTATCTAAACAAACAGGGTGGTACGCGGTCACGCCCTCTCTCCCTGGAGTCCCAGGCGATCTGGCACTGGCTACTAGCCTGAAACCTCACGGTGGTGGCAGTGCACCTTCCATGAGAGCAAAATATCAAGGCAGACGCACTCAGCAGACACTTCGAAGATCAGCCAGACTGGGTGCTAAACGACGAGGTGGTGGCAGACCTTTTCCATCGATGGGGTCATCCGGCAATAGATTTGTTCGCAGACAACGAAAACAAAAAATGCCACGCCTTCGCGTCCAGATTCCACCCTCCAGGGCAAGGGGGAATGCACTTTTGATGGATTGGTCAGGGACATTTGCCTACGCCTTTCCTCCCCTGCCTCTAATCCCAAAGGTGGCGTCCAAGCTCATCAGATCTGATGGCTCCAGACTGGCCACGGCAGTGGTGGTACCCGGACCTTCATCTGTCGGTACTTCCACACAGGAGACTGCCAAGCAGGCCGGACCTACTGACCAAGATGGGCGGGAGGATTCTTCATCCCAACCTTCCCTGCTGAACTGCCTCCAGATTGCATGCACATTTTAAAAGCGGCTAAGAGACCCTCCACAAGAGTGTCATATGCGTTTAAGTGGAAGAGGTTCTTTCTTTGGTGTAGAGAGCATCACTACGATCCTACGAAGGGGCAGGAGGATGTCATTCTTCCTTACCTTCTGTACTTAGCTAAATCTGGGTTGAAGTATGCTTCTATCAGGGTGCATTTGTCGGCCATTACGGCGTACAGGAAGTCGCCTAGCCAGCCCTCTTTTTTCCAAATGCAGGTGGTCAAGGACTTCTTACAGGGGTTGAAAAAGGTTTATCCCCCTGTTCGAAACCCTTCTCCTCCATGGGAGTTGAACCTGGTGTAAGTTGATGGGCCCACCTTTTGAGCCCATCCACAGGGCCTCTTTGCAGCACTTAACTTGGAAGGCCGTTTTTCTTGTAGCCATTACATCAGCTCCCAGAGTAAGCGAAATCCAAGCGCTGTGTACGAAAGAGCCTTACACTGTTTTCCACCATAACAGAGTGGTCTTGAGGGCGCATCCTTCTTTTTTCCCTAAGGTTGTGTCTGATTTTCATATTAATCAGACCATTTCCCTTCCATCTTTTTTTCCAAACCCCGCGACCGCTGCTGAGCGGTCGCTGTATTCCTTGGACCTCAGAAGGGTGCTTAAATTTTACTTAGAGAGTACCAAGGGCATAAGAAAGACGGATCAGTTGTTTGTCAATTATGGCTCTATGAGAACAGGCTTCCAAGCAGCTAAGAGATCAATTTCCAGATGGATCGTGTCCTGCATTAACTTAGCTTATCAACTGGCGAAAAGGCCCCTACTGTTGTCCCCTAAGGTACATTCCACTAGGGGGAAAGCGGCCACAGTGGCTTTCTTACATGATGTTCCAATGTCAGAAATTTGCAAGGCTGCAACCTGGAGATCGGCTCATACTTTTAAGAGGCATTACTGCCTAGAATCCGGTTCCAGGGCTGATACTCAAGTAGGCAAGGCCTCCTTGAGGAATCTGTTTGGATAGCCATCTATCTGTTCAAGCTTAGTTTCTTCTAAGCTTATTGGTTATATTATTGTTTTGCTCCTTTGCCCGCAGGGAGATGAGGTGAGGCTCGCTATTCTATTCTATTGCTTATGACTATTTATGAGGATCCCCTGGAAGAGAAGGATTAGTTACTTACCTGTAATCTTTGTTCTCTTCCAGGGGTATCCTCATCAAAGTCATAAGCAACCCTCCTGCTTCCCCGGGCAAAGGATTTTTCCTTTGTGGAAATATTGTTAATTCTTTGTGCCATGGCTTTATTCAGTCTCCGCAAAGAACAACTGACCCAACTTTCACCCCTGAGGCATGATGGGAAGCTGGGGGTCAGGAGTGCCTTAAAGGCAAGGTGTCAGTTTATCTCTATGTTGCTATGAGTTAGCTTTTCAGTCTTTTTAGACTGTGGTTTGCAATGCAGCCTGGGAGCTGGCTATGCTTTCAGTCCTTTGAGATTTTCTACTGTCTGCTGAGCATTAAAACAGTTTCAAAACATGTTTTATTGTTGTTTTTTCATATTTCTAATGCATGTTTTTTCATGTTATGATGGGAAGTCCTTACATCATGATTCAGCTCTGATGTGTATGAGGCTGCAGTTGCTTATTTGTGTATATGGCACATATATTGTAGTGTTTCCGGGGTCCCGCGCATGGGCGGGAATATTCTAATGCTTATGACTTTGATGAGGATACCCCTGCAAGAGAACTAGGATTACAGGTAAGTAACTAATCCTTCTTCTCAAGTTTCTTCGGGATTTCTTGGTTTTAGGATGTCTTCCTCTAAGTAATCAATATTAAGTCCTTGTGAATCTTGTGGTAAGCTCCGGCTTTTTCTCAGAAGATCCCCACAAGAAATGCATCTACTGCCTGTATCCGGACCATCAAGTGAAGGACTGCAAGATATGTAGGACCTTCCCTCAAAAGACCCTCAAGGACAGAGAAGGCCGCTTACTTCTGTGGCTACAGAAGCTCAAGGACCAGGACAATCCAGTGTCTGAGGTAGGCAGCATTGCCTCTGGGTCATCTGTGGCCTCTAGGAAGAGAGCTGCTGAGGAGGTGTCATCTTCTCTTGGGCCAAGGTTGTGAAGAGACAGCAACCTTCTAAGGAGTCAGAGAGGCCTTTCACTTCTAAGGCTACTCCTCCAGTCAAGAGCAAATCTTTGCCTTCCACGCCCCCAAGAAGATCGGTTAAGATTTTGCCTCCTAAACCAACTTCTGAGAAGATTCTCCCTCAGAAGAAGACCCCATCGACGACAACGCAGTCGACGACCCCTTCGTCGACGAAGATTTCTGTTGACGCAACTTCTACATTGACAATAACTTTTTCTTCACCTAAACCTGAGATGATCATGTCGTCTGCGTCATCCCCGTCGACGCTGGTCAATGTCTCAGTTAAACCTATATCGTCAACGAGAGAATCTACTTCTACTCCTACCGTCGGCTCACCCTCGACGACCAAGATCAAGAAGATTTAGTCGACGACGGCTTCATCGTCGACGGCTACTCCATCGTCGTCGACGAGAACTACATCGTCGACTGCCAAATCGTCGAAGAAGCCCTCCTCGTCGTCGAAGGCAATTTTATCGACGACCACGCCCTCGTCGTCGTGATCATCTTCAGAACTTCTTCCTTCGTTGACGGGCCCGTCGACGGCTCTTCCGTCGACGCAAAAATTGTCAACATGTACAGAAATACAGGTTTGGTCACCATCTACGGCTTTAACTTCTACGCCGTCTACGACGAAGCATTCTTTGCTACAAAGACGTAGTTCTGGGCTTGAACCTTTATCTCCATTGCGCCTGTCTCGTCATAAGGTACCTCTACAGGTTCCTGACAAGTTGTTGGACTCAGAGGACAGTGAAGAAGATTCTGATGTGGATGGTAGATTTGGAGCAGCTACAAGTCCTTCAGAACTGCTCATTAAATACCAAGAGGAGGATCAGGATGATCAACCTTCGCCTGAACATGTGGCATCACCCACTACTAGCATTCCAACAGCTCAAATGCCTATAGCATTGTTAACCAATCTTCAACATATGCTGGACGATTATTACCGTCGGTTTCCGCCATCTGAATCTCCGTGCCTCCTACACCTGTGGCGCAGGCTTCCACATCAGAATTCAGGTCTCCTAGACCTCTTTCGCCAGTGATTTCCCATCATCCTGCGGAAGCACACTCATCAGAAGATGAAGAGAGAGGAAGGTGAAGTAGATGACAGGTCGTTGTTGTCGGAGTGGGATGAATATCAAATCGACACACCTTCTCCTTCGCCTCCAGTGGACATTTGAGGTTTTCACCTTCTTATGGAGAGAGCAACCCAACGTTTCCTAGGAAAGAGGAATGCTTCCTCTGACTTTAAAGACCAGCCAAGGAAACAGGTGGAGACAATTACAATTATAGAATTCATATGGAAAGAGGGACTAAAGGTGATGTCGAATCCGGCTTCTATTCCTACAGTCTTGCC
Source organism: Lissotriton vulgaris (assembly GCF_964263255.1). Taxonomy (NCBI): domain Eukaryota; kingdom Metazoa; phylum Chordata; class Amphibia; order Caudata; family Salamandridae; genus Lissotriton; species Lissotriton vulgaris. The sequence continues at coordinate 1,183,867,642 of NC_141697.1, forward strand.
ACGTCTAGACAAAATATATGAAGCTCCTGACAAATCTCCAGCATGCCTTATAGGACACCCAAAGGCAGATTCTGTGATCGTGCAAGCTGCCCATAAACGGGCTAGAAATCCATCATCCCCGATCACAGCCCCACCGGATAGAGACGGCAGACGTCTGGACTCGATTGAGAAACGAGTCTCTACGATGGCAGCGACAAGGGTCCTTGCAGCCAATTCTTTAGCCATTTAGGGTCGGTACGACCGACCGATGTGTTCGGATATTTCATCGTACATTGACATGCTTCCGGAGCCTTCTAAATCTGAAGCTCTAAAGATACTGTAAGAGCGAGAACGGATCTCTGGAGAGATTATAGACTCTGCAGTGGATGTGGCTTCTACTGGGTTCAGACAGCTGGCGGGGGCGGCTGTCCTACACCGACAAGGCTGGTTAAAGGCTACTTCGTTTCGCCAGGAGGTGCAAGCTAAGATTCTGGACATGCCCTTCGATGGGAAGTTTTTTTTGGCCCACATGTAGAAGAAGCCTTGCAAACCATTAAAAAGGACACTGAAACAGCCAGATCTCTTGGCATCTTGCAGTTTTGGAAGCCGCCCTTTCGGGGTGCGAGAGGACGTGGATCATCCTCTAATAGAGGATGCTATAGCCAACAATCTTCCTCCAGATCTTATCAAGGGAATCAACGATACCAGTCGCCACGTTACCAATCTTATGGCCAGCGTAACACCAACTATTCCCAGAATAAGAAAAAAACTTCCTACTGCGGAAAGGATTCCAATAAAAGTCAATGAGTGTCATCACCTGCCACCCCTAAAGCCACAGTCCCATATAAAGGTGGGAGGAAGAATCTCAAAATTGTATTCAAACTGGTCCTCAATAACATCAGACAGATGGGTCCTAGACATCGTAGCCAAGGGCCATGCCCACGAATTCGAAAAGTTTCCTCCAAATTTCCCTCCAAAAGATCCTCCTCCAACTCATCTCAAGGAGTTGTTTTCCCAGATAAATTTGATGTTGAAAAAAGGAGCGATCGAAAAGGTCCCTCAAGGGCAGAGAGGAACATGATTCTATTCACGGTTCTTTCTAATAAGGAAAAATCCGGAGAATGGCGTCCAATTCTAGACCTTCGTTCCCTCAACAAGTATTTAAAGAAACTATCATTTTGGATGTTATCGCTTCAAGAAATACTTCATCTTCTGTCAGCAGGGGATCACATGGCCACCCTGGACCTTCAAGATGCGTACTTCCACGTTCCCATTTTACCCCGTCACAGAAAGTTCCTGTATTTCAGAATGGCTGGCAGGGATTTTCAGTTCAAAGTCCTTCCCTTTTGGCTGCGTTCGGCACCCAGAGTGTTTACGAAAGTCTTAGCTCCAGTAGCAGTGCACCTCCGGCTGGAGGGGATTCAAATTTTTCCTTACCTGGAGGATTGCCTTATCAAGGCGAATTCTTTCTCGGACACAAACGTCCATGTCCATCAATGTCTGTCTCTCTTCCAATCTCTGGGTCTTTCCATCAATCTCAGCAAGTCACACCTTGTTCCTTCCCAAAGGCAAACGTTCTTAGGAGCAACCTTGGACACACAACTGGTTCAAGCTTTCATATCGGACGAAAGGCAAGAGAGGATCCAAACCATGGCTCACATGTTACTATCAAGAAAGTCCGTTTCAGTCCGACAGTTCAAGTCTTTTCTGGGAATGGTTTCTTCTTGTATTGCCGCCTCAGAATGAGGCCCCTTAAAGAGGAACTCAAACTGCAATGGTTAAAAGTCTCTGGTTCATTCGACGATCTAATTCAAATCACTCCTAGGATGCGGGAAGCTTTTCTCTGGTGGGTCCAGGAAAGAAATTTAAAGAAGGGGTATGTGTTCCTTCAAGAGGCGCAAAATTACACAATCACCACAGACGCATCCCTCTAAGGTTGGGGAGCACACCTTTAAGGGCTGAAGGTTAGCGGGAAATGGAGCCCTCAACAAAAGACATGGCACATCAATCTGCTAGAGCTAAAAGCCATCTTCTTAGCCCTCAAATCCTTTCGTACAATCATTCAAGGGGGCACAGTATTGGTTTGGACGGACAATACTACAAGTATGCATTACTTGAACAGGGAGGAACGAGGTTGGTTCTTTTCTCAGGAAGCCCAAGAGATCTGGGCTTGGGCAATTCGGCACAGGATCAATCTCTTGGCAGTTTATGTGCCGGGAGTTTCAAATGTTCTGGCGTACACCCTCAGCAGGTCAACGGTGTCCACCAACGAATGGCAACTGCATCAACCAACGGTGGATCGAATCTTCCAGCAGTGGAGTCATCCCGATCTGGACCTCTTTGCGACTAAGAAGAACAGCAAATGCCTATTCTTTGCAAGCTGGCTTCCCCGCAGGGACTCTCAGGGGAATGCGTTTTCGATCAACTAGTCTAAAATATATACCTATGCCTTTCCTCTGATACCGTTCGTTCCCAGGGTTCTCCGGAAGATGAAGAAAGAACTGTCGCTTAATTCTTATCGCTCCCAGATGGCCGCTCCAATACTGGTTCACCGAACTTCTGCTATCAGAGTGCAATCCAATACAGTTTCGACCAATACCGAATCTCCTCTCCATTCAGAACGGTCAAATTTGCCATCCGGATCCAGCTTCTCTAAGATTAGCAGCTTGGCACCTGAGCACCTTGAATTCGCTCAATCCAATATCTCTGCGGATTGTAAGGAGGTACTGACTAACGCGCGAGCACCTGCTACGATAAAGACATACAGACTTAAATGGAAAAGATTCTGCATATGGTGTCAATCGGCTGGAGTACACCCTTTTCACGCAACGCCGGAACAGATATTACCTTTTTTCTTGCACTTAGCGAGATCAGGCCTATCTCATGCAACGTTAAAGGCCTTTTTGGCAGCCATCTCAAGGTACCGACAAGATGGATCCAACTCTCTTTATTCTTCAAGAATAATTCAACAGTTTTATAAGGGCCTATTCAGAATGTTTCCTCCTGTGCGTCGTCCTTCTCCATCATGGCATCTTAATGTAGTATTAGCACATCTCATGTGCCACCCATTTGAGACAATTCACAAGGTGGACTTTAAATTTCTAACCTGGAAGGTTTCTCTGTTGCTAGCATTGACTTCATCTAGAAGAGTCAGTGATGTTCACGCTTCACCGTCAATTCACCTTTCCCACAATTCACATCTAATTCTGTGGTGCTACGAACAAACCCAAAATTTATGCCTAAGGTACCCTCCGGATTTTCATCTGAACGAACCAGTCCTTTTAAAGACATTTTTTCCTAATCCTCAATCCCCATTGGAGAAGGCATTGCATACCCTTGACATCAGGTGTTTAAAATTCTATTTACAAAGGACCTCTGCCATTCGCAAATCCGATCAACTGTTTGTTGCCTATGGGAAGATACGGCAGGGTCAAGCAGCAACTAAACAAACCATAGCTAGATGGATTTCTGCCGCTATTGACTTTTGCCATCTGCAAGCTGGAAGACCTTTGCAGGCTACTCCAAGAGCACACTCTACGAGGGCGGTATCTTCATCAACTGATCTTTTCGCTGGTGTCCCTCTTCAGCAGATCTGTAGAGCAGCAACTTGGTCCAGCAGACATACTTTCACCAAACATTACTGTTTGGAAGCTGCCAGTGATGCTGATTCTTCAGGGGGGCAAGCGGTTCTCCGTAATCTTTTCAGATAAGGTGAGCCTCTGTTTTCCCTCCTCCTCTTTACTGCTTTTCACACGCTTGTTATTTTGCCTATGTTCAGATGATTGCGAATTTTATATATGTTTATGCATATAGCATTTCTATTATGTGATGGCAAATGCTTGCTATAAGCAGGTACTATTGCAAATAGCGCCTTCCAAGCATTATTGGGGTACTGCTATCTACTCTGATTCAGGCATGTGAATCTATGAAAGACACCCCAATACTGGAGAAGAACAAAAGTTACCTACCTGTAATCTGTGGTTCTCCAGTATTGGTGTCTCGCATGCAACCCACCCACCTCCCCTCAGAGGCTACTCTACGTTCTTATCTCCTTATTACACTCCTGTGCGAGAAAATCTGAGAGCCTGAGCCTCTGAGAAGAACTTTCTGGTGGGTGCTGTCATCTGATTGGCTGCATTGTTGACTATGTATAATGACTATGATAGTCATGCATGTGGAACTTTTTTCTTGGTAGCTTGGGCTACTTTACTTCCTGGTTTCTTGTTACCAAGGTTTTTTGGTTGTTATGGCATATTTATTGCTTTTTTATGTACAGTGGGACTCCCACTCCAACGACGGGGAATGATTCAGGCATGTGAATCTATGAAAGACACCAATACTGGAGAACCACATATTGAGTAACTTTTGTTCATCTTCGTTGCTAGCATCCAGAATAATATTCTGCTACTATTTGCAAGGGTTTGTGTTTAGTGTATGTGTTTTCATTCAGATGGTGTTCTAATAGAGATCTTTCTGCAGAGTCATAATCTGTAGAAATTTCTCCATTCATAGTTGGGATTTGCTCTGAAATGCAAGGCCTTTAAAATCACTGGGTAATGACTCACTCAATGATTAAATATGCTGCCTTTAGCCCAGCTTAGATTAGATAAGCCACCTGCTGCAGATGCAAGATATTGAACTCAATAGGTGTTTTGTTTGTTCATCACAAACTATTTTTTACTTTTCGAGATATGCTTGCTGCCCCCTAAAACTGAACGCTTCTATCAGCGCACGTACCCTCATGTTTTGATGTCTCTAAAACTTATGAAGGACGTTGTCAGATTAACCAACCTTAGCTGTTAGAAGTATTCCACCAGACCACATTCGTTATCCAAGACGTCGGGAGAGAATGCTCTGAGGCCTTTGGCACTGTTTTCTAGAAAGGGACCCACTGCTTACCGGATTTGGAGACCTCCTCCCCCCAATACCAGTAGAAGAAACTATTGTTACCTGTAGGAAATTCACCTTTTCTGTGTGATCATCGGAGATTCTTTGCTTCGTGCCCTATAATTTTGCTGGCTTTAGAAGTCTGTGCACTTCACTTCTGCTAATTTGTAGTAAAGTGCCTATGTTTCCCATTTGAACATGGTTAAATTGGCATATTCCTAATTGGTGTATTTAACTTACCTAGAAGTCCCTAGTATGGTACAAGGTGTACAGTTTAACTGTCAAAATAAATCCTCACTTTTAAATATTTAATAAGTCACCCCCCTGTAGGCCTTGTAAATCACAAGGCAGGGAATATGGTAGCTGATAGAATGATATGTAGAAATGTAATGCTAACATGTCCTTCAATTGACTAGCACCCAAAAGCTGTTTTCACTGGCACATCTCACTCTACTATGTAGTAAACCAGAGTACAAATTAAAATATTAATACTATATCTCCGGAATAGGACCAACAAGAATAACATTTAAGCAACTGTTTTAATAGTTATTAGGAATCCAATTTAATGGTGTAGTCCAGTATTTACTAAATGTTAAGGAAAAGTAACTTTTTGAAAGTCCCCTTTTCCCCTGGCTGAAATTACGAGAGGCTAATTTGCATTGGCTCTCTCGCTTCTCCAAGAAAGTCATTAGCCATTTAGTGATAGCTGCCAAAATGGGGGACAATGCACTTTTTTGTAAATAATTGCTAATGGGAGCAGTTTCTCAAACCCTCAGATAGTGTCATCTGAACCCTAACGTATGGGTAGAACACTTCACCCACCTGTATGAATCTTCACCTATTGGCATTCCACCATATCTTTATGTCCCTTCACAGGAACCCTACTTCTCCGTTGAGGACGCTAGAAGTGCAGTAGCCACAATCAAACACGACGGAGCCATCGGTCCAGACAAAATCCTAGGCGATTTATACTGCCACGATCTGTCTATATTGACCCCATTTTTAAATTGTTTGACTAATGCTATAGCGGAGGGAGCCCCTATACCCGACCCATGGAAAGGCACAGAAATTATCCCCATGTTTCAAAAAGGTGGATAAGGGGCTTCCCACAACGTATAGGCCCATTAGCCTCCTAGATACTGCCCAGAAGGTGTATGTCAGACAATTGCTCAATAAGCTTAATGAGTGGATTCAGGGAAGGGAAATTATGATCCCATACCAAGCAGCGTTTAGACCAAAAGTCAATACCATTGATCAAGTCTTAAGGCTGTTGCTCATCCTTTGGAAATACACTAAACTTAGGGAAGGACACATTTACATTGTATTTGTTGATTTCAGAGCAGCCTTGGATCTTGTACCTTGAGGGCTGTTGTGGGGATTCTTAACCCCTTCGGTGCTCAGGATGGCCCCCAGCCTTCATGCGTCACGGTGGGCGTGTGCGCACGGCGGCTGTGGGCCGTCCTAATCCCGTACGCTGTTTAAAACTCCCGCACAGCGTGAACATACGTGCAGCATGCAAGGGGTTAAAGGAACTGGGAATACCTGAGAGACTAGTTGGGCAAATAGCAAATCTCCATCAGAACAACTATGCCCAAGTGCACTGGGGCCCCAGTGGGCAACTATGTTACAAGATTGCAAGCTGTACAGGTGTGATGCAGAGGTGTGTCCTAGCCTTACCCTATTCTCCCTTTATGTCACCGATGTGGTAAGCGCACCAAAGCTAGATGGGGTGGGGCTTCCCGCACTATTCAATGCAGATGGTACCCTCCTAATATCCCAGACTCCCATGGGCCTCCTACTGCTCCTGGCGAACTTCAAGGCTTATTGCTTATCTAAGGGTCTTGAAATCAATATTTCCAAAACAAAGTTTATCGAAGTCCGACCCCATAAGGTATTCAAGCAACCCTTAACCCTAGCAAATGAAACCTTGGAACGGATGCATAGATTAAAAAATCTGCGAATAATGCTTGATAGTACACTATGATGGCTACCCTATATTGAGAAGAGAAGGGCAGTGATTCAGCACCAAGCTTCAGTGATTTATAGGAGTTTTCAGGAGACAACCTCAAGCCCTCCCCGCTATAGAACTGTATAAGTTAAAGGCCCAATCCACTGCTCTGTATGGGGCTGAAATATGGGGCCACGTGAAGTAAGACCTTCTTACAAGTAGTGAAAAGAAGTGTGTACGCTCGCTCCTCCACCTCCCTACTAGCACTCCCCTAATCCCTATGATTTTAGACGTTGCTTTAAAAAGAGTGGGGGAACTAGCTAGATTTAGACCCTTATTATATTGGGTAAGACTTTAAGCGACCGAGGAGCTGTGCACATATCGGAAGGCAATAGAGGAACTGTTGACCCTAGACACAAGCCTTACAGTCCCTTGGTTTAAATATAGCCGTTATTGGCTTGACTAGTTGGACCTCTGCCGCTTCTGAACGGACCCTGGTTCGCTGGAAGCAGTGTCCAACCTGCAATTGAAAGCCCATTATAGGGTGTTCATCCAGGCAAACTTCAGCTGTTCCTCTACTCATGGCAGGCTGATACAACAATTCTTCTCCATTAAAGATACACCCAGCTATGAGGTCTGTCTCGACCTACCAATTAAGCAACTAGCAAAATCACTTTACCTAAAATTCCGCTATGACACACATGAGCTAGGATTGTTTATGGCCTCACAGGTTGCTAGTGGGAGAACAGTAGTACGTCTACATGCACCTTATGCTCCAAGCTACAGAATGAAACAGTACATCATGTGATGTTCTTCTGTCAAGCATATAAAAAACTAAGAGGGAAGTGGATTTGACCCCTATGTAAATATCTTGGCGTATGAAGGTATCTGGAGGTGCTAAGAATTTTGAGGAGCAACACATCAACTTACATAGTTTTTGCAGTTAACAGCTAGCTATTTTTAGTCGCCATTATAAGGAAAGAGAATGGTCTTACAGCCTTTGCCTTGCGGCTACTCAGGAACTAAGACAAGTAGTGTACCTTTATCATTGCCACGATATCCGACTCCTACACATCCCATATACAAGATGTACTTTGTTCTAAGCTGTATACATTTTTCGACTGGGGAGTTTTAACGTTTTATGATGATTTTAATAACGGATTGATCTAATGGATAACACGTTTTGCTTTTTCTAATTATGTAATTGTAATAATGGCATGTCTTTTATGTTTCCATGTTTTATGGAACAATCTTCCGAAATAAACATATTGAATGAATGCTTTAGCCTTGAATTGGTGTGAAATGCCTCCCAAGAGCAAACAATATGTTGACCTGAATGGGTAGAGTTGACTGCTTTGGACTGCACTGAATATGCATGGTGGGGGTTGTGGACATCCTTTTTGACAATACAGCATCCAATTGTGCTTGAGTGTTAGATCCTGCTTGTCAGTCTGCAGGGTTCACATATAACACTTGAGGCACACTTGAAAGGGGAGTAGATCCTCTTGTCAGTCTGCAGGGTTCACATATAACACTTGAGGCACACTTGAAAGGGGAGTAGACTGGATACCAGGACAATTTGTGTGGATCCACTGCCTGGTTGCTGAAGGACTGTGCCTTTGGTGCACCTGACTTCTCTCTCTGGGTTTAATGCGGTTGCAGTGGCTGCCTCAAACTGGAATTTAGTGTTAGATGTAGGAGGACACTTGGTTTACCGTACCCCAGCCCTCATATTGTATTGTAAGGGGTGCTTATAGAGCGCACTGACACCATGGGTTTCCTGGCGCTGGTTGGACAGAGAGAGGACAGAGGGACTAACCGGAATGAGGGAAAAGCCAAGTTTTTAAGGACTTGCGAAAAAGTGTCAGGGAGTTAGAATTTTTGAGAGACAGAGGAAAAGAGTTCCAAAGTTTGGGGGCCAGGTGTGCGAATCTCCGGCCTCCAGATCTGCAAAGCTTGTAGGGGGGGACAGTCAAGAGGTGAAGATGAGTGGATCTCAGATTCCGGGATGGGCAATAGGGTCTAATAAGAGATTTCACAAAGGCGGGACAAGGCCCGGTCAACGATTTAAAAGTAAGGCAGCCGACCTTGAAAGCCGCCCTTGCGGTGACCGGGAGCCAGTGGAGTTTGGCAAGAAGGGGCCTGGCAGATTGCCACTTCGGGATCCCTAGGGCCAATCTCGCCGCTTGATTTTGAATCACTTGCAGTCTGGCCACCGATGTTTTGGGCAAACCGTGATAAATCGCATTGGAGAAATCTAAGCGGGAGAGGACAAGGGCCATGATGACCTGCAGGAGGGCATCAGGTGTGAAGAGGGATGCCACTTTCCTGATCCTGCGTAGCTGGTGAATACAGGACGAGACCACTGTCCCTACCTGTGGCCCAAGGGATAAGCCGGAGTCAATTGTGACCCCTAGACTCTTCACCGAGGTCGCGGGGGTGGGAGGGGGACCAAGTTCCGCCGGCCAAAATTGTGGCCCCCAGGAGGTGGCGCTCCTACCGGGAAGGAGGAGCTCCGTCTTGCCGGGGTTCAATTTTAACTGGTTGTGGCCCATCCACTGGAGAATATGGGACATGACTGCCTGGAAGTTGGGGATAGCAGAAGAGGAGGTAAGAGGAAAGATGAGTTGCAGGTCGTCCGCGTAATTAAACACGGTGACGTCCCACTGCCTCAGAGAAAGAAGAAGGGGGCGAAGATAGAGATTGAAAAGAAGAGGGGATAGAGAAGAGCCCTGGGGGACCCCGCATGGCGAGTGCTCCCTTGGAGCCCTGAAAGTGCCCAGACTGAGGGTCTGAGACCTGCCGGCCAGGAAGGATTTGACCCAGGCCAGCGCCAGGCCCTGGATGCCAGCCTGCTCGACACGGCGGAAAAGGATGTTATGATCCACCGTGTCGAAGGCGGCCGACAGATCTAATAATACCAGGGCCTGGGGGGTACCCTTGTCAAGCCCGTCTCTCAAGGCATCCAGCACGGCCAAGATCACAGTCTCCGTAGAGTGGCCGGGTCTGAAGCCGGCCGGGTTGGCCTCGAGAAAGTTGGAACTCTCGATAAACTGTAAGAGACAGGTAGTGACGTGGGCCTCCAGGATTTTAGAGAAGAAAGGTAAAAGAGAGATAGGACGGTAATTCGCTGGAACCGCGGGATCGGCCCCCGGCTTCTTCAAGAGGGGCACCAGCACGGCCTCCTTGAAGGAGCCGGGCACCGTACCGGAAGAAAGAGAAGAGTTTAGCAGGGGGAGGATGCAGTCGGGTAGGGAGTGGCAGATGTCCCGGAGTATGGACGGGGGGCAGCAGTCGTCAAGGGATCCGGATTTGATACGGGTGGCAAGAGTGGCCAGAGAAGTGGGGTCTAGGGGGGGGAATTGAGTGAACGAAAAGGTATTGTGAGGGGGGGGAACAGAACCAGCGCCAGGAAGAGTGACTGGAATGGTGTCCTTAATTAATACAATTTTTTCAATAAAATAGGTACTAAAGGTGTTACATGCTTCCTGTGTGGGGGTCTGGGTAGGGAGCGTCCTGGGGTCGGAAGTAAATTCATTTAGGATTTTAAAAATTTCTTTCGATTGACAGGGGGCAGATAAAATTTTTCCTGAGGCATAGGCTTTTTTTGCTGTAAGAATGGCAAATTTATACCTGTTGCGGGCGACCACATAGGCATCTCTACTAGAGGGGTGGTAGTCTCTCCTCCACTTACGCTCGAGTTGGCGAAGTTCCAGGTGAAGGGATTTGAGATGAGGGGTAAACCATTTGTGGGAATTACTGTGCCTGGATTGAGGAAACTTAGTTAGGGGGGCAAAGATGTCGCTGGCTGTCGTGAGCCAGTCTACTACCAGCCCATGAAGCTTATCGGTACCGGTGTCATTAGGTAGCAGGGGGCGAGTTTGAGACAGATGGGCAAGCAGTTTGGGGGAGTCGACAGCCTTCCACTTGCAGGCCATGCCGCCCTCCCGTGGGGGGACCCTAATCTGGCCAACCGCCGATATTGTGGTGTCGATCATGAAGTGGTCTGACCACACACAAGGTGTTACTAATGGGCGGGAGGACTTGACCCCATGAGTCCAGATGTGATCGAGGATGTGGCCACCCTTATGGGTGGCAGACCTGACTAGTTGAATAAAGTTCAGGCTCGAAAGGCCCTCGAACAAATCGGAAGCATGCGGGCCAGCGTCCTCGTGCTGGAACCAGTAATTAAAGTCCCCAATGATGACAATCCAGGGGGAAGAGGTAGCGATGTTAGTTAGCTGATCGATGAAAGATGAAGGAAAAGACGGCATAGGGTGGGGAGGGCGATAAAGTACCATGAGGGTAACTGCCCCTGCATCAGTCCCGAGACTGAGGACCAGGGTGTCCACTTCCGGCAGGGTCATAGCCGCGGAGGTAATGATCTTCAGATCCTTACGTATAAGCGCCGCCACCCCTCCCCCAGAGCGACCCCCTGAACGATTGCCCAAGTTTAGTGTGGCCATGGCCGTTGACCATCTTGAAAATGTTCAAAGTGGATTTGGTTAAACCTGGGAACTTTTTCCCCGTTGGATATGGTGTGCCCCAGAGTCATTCTCACCCACTAGCTAGTATCAAGCATAAAGGAGACATCTCAAGCACCCACTAGAGAATTCTTCCTGGACCTGCGGAAGATCAGACCTATGACCGGAAAGGAACCCAGGGCAAAGAATTTACTTTCAGGGTCGTAAGGCTGACGTCCTGTTCAAGCTACAGGGATACAGCAAGCACCAGGAGGCGTTTTCCTGGAGGTGCCCAGCTGGCTAGTGACAACTGGACCTGAATTGGACCTAGGTCCAGGGCTCTCACAACCATAGACTATCCTCATTGGTGCTTTGTTTTTTAGCGATATTTTGACTTAAAACCTTAACCCCTTCCAAGCTGGGCTAATTTCCCCGCGGTGCGGGGGGAGGGGGCGGCGCGCGGTTCTTGTGACAAGCCCAGCTCGTCATGCTGCACAGTGGAGCTGTGCTCATGACAAGCTGAGCTCGTCGCGACTCCACCCACTCCCGTGGAACTTCCGCACAGGAGGGGCATTAGCCCCGTGTGGGCGTTCCGCAGCAGTTATGACGAGCTCAGCTCGTCATGAGCATAGCTCCACTGTGCCTCATGACGAGCTGAGCTCGCCATAAGCATCGAAGGGGTTAAAAATCATTATCACCAGTTCCCCTTATTGGATTTTTGTCCTTTTCATGTCATTCTGTTTATTACATTTTGCTCCAGTTTCCTAATTCAGTTTGGGACAATTTGTTTTAATTGTTATTTTGTTTTTGCAGTTGGACTTTATTTCTGTTTTGATACTGCATAAATACTTTACACACTACCTGACATAAAGCCGGTCTACTCTGTGCCGTAGCTACATGGGACTGAGCTCAGGATAATTTAGTGACTTTGAGCGTTTGTCCTGACAAAGTTTGCTATTGGCTCTTGAAGTGGGTAGTCACCCACCCAAAATAATGATCCAAATGTTTTACTTGGTTGTGGTTGGTAATAACCTAATTTCTTATAGTATCCTTTAAAGATTCCGAAGACCATCCATTGTAATCTTATGCCGTGGGCAGCAAAATCACCTGTTCTTGTGGTGAATAGGAAATTCTGGAGATCATCTTTTCTGTGTCCTTGCTTCTGAAAGTGCAGTGATAAGGTAAGATCATAGTGTGGCAAATCTCACTCAGTTTCTCCCTTCCTACACCATGTGGTCAATCAAAGAGGCTGGCTCTATTTGAAGGATGCGTTTCTTCTACTACAATTCAGAGCACTGGAGCGTGAAAGCCACTTGTACATCGGCACAAGACCACAGACCGAATAACTCAGTACAAGTGCCAGCAGTGCAACAAAATTATTATAATCTGAAATATACATAGAGAATGCATTGTGATTCTGATGCTGTGATGCTCTTACTGACCTCGTCTGCCCTACCGTACAGTTTCACCTTGTAGCGGCTGCCCCTTGTGCTTCCAGATTCTGTGTTCAAGGCTTTCCTCCACCCACCTCCTCTCTGGTGGTCCAGTGGTAAGTAGCTCTGCTTTCCTGTTTCCCTCTGGTTGTTTTTTTTTTTTTTTTTTTGCATTTTGCTCTTTTTCTACTTTGCTTTTTGCAATTTTTCGCTTGTTTTTCATTTTCACCTATTTTTCCTCTTAATCTGTGTCTCTGCTTCCTGCCTTTGCTCTGCTTGTCCCCTGCAGCCTGCCCCCTCCCACGCCGCCTCCAAGCTGTGCAGGCCTCCCCAACACTACTTAATGGCGGCTGCGCAGCCGGCGTGCCGCTGGCATGCTCAAGTCATACCAAAGGTAAGCCCGACTGCGCCCATTAGTGCCTGGACTGTGTCCAGGGCCACAGACCCTAGTTCTCGGACCTTCCACCGCTACGACGCCAGCACCCTCCACGCCCTCAACACTGGACGTTCCACCACCTTCCACCTTGCATTGCCACATGACACCCAAGTCCCATTCACCTGCCGCAACTGCACCATTGCCTGTCACCGCACACCGGGCCTACCAGACGACGGCCTCCGCTGCATCCTGCTGAAAACACGCTCCATCCATAACCACGTAATGGAGACCTGGGACCTGCTCTACTCCATCTCTCTCGACAGCACCTTCTTCACGGAAACCTGGATGGATATACCGACCACACTAAGGGAACAAATAGAGGGATTTTCATTATCCCTACGCTTTGTCATGCGGATCGACAGAACTACAATTATTCCCCACCAGCCAGCTTGTTTATAACTTTAGTGTTGTGACCATCTAACAAGAATGGGGTATTGCCTCAACAACTAGCGCTCCTACCGGTTTTCATTGAAACTTTGTTGCCACACGATTTCTTACATACACCAAACTCTTACTAGACCATCATGGTTACCTGATGACGGCGCATAGCCGAAACGCGCGTAGACATGAATTATGTTAGCCATGACCACATTTCCTAATGTCTTAAAACTTCATATGTGTTCAATATTTTGTTTCGTTGTTCTCAGACAATTTCTGGTATGCAAATCCATGTCTATTATCAACAATATCATGTTTGATATGTATTGAATGAATTAATTAGGACATGTATGAATGGATAAGTATGTATGAATAGCATTAATAACTGTATAATCATTGTGTACGTACTAAATAGGCCAACATTGGAATTGTATATGTACCTAAATTACCATTATCGTATGTTTTCTTATTGTTTAAAAAGATTTAACTCCTTACCGCGGCGCAGATTCTGCAGCTGTGCGGGGCGTTCCATTGAGTGGGCGGGGCCGCGTCGGCCAACAGACGTGCGCAGCAATACAGAGGTAGTGCTTGCGACGGCTGTTGGACGACGGGCGCACTCAACTGGTTAATATCTACAAAAAAATATTTATCAATATAAAAATAATAAACTATATTTTTGACACTTTCTCTTTTCTGGTAATACACCGTTTCTGATTACCGTAGGTCCACTTTTTACCCGTTTCCTAAATGTTTTTTTTCACACACAGTAATTTAACCCTGATTTAGGAAACTCATTCAGAGGTACCCCTATTGTGATGCATACATTATGCATTCTGCTCCATATCTAATTTCAGGGCATTTTGTTAATTATCTGTTCACTGAGTTATAACTGGCCTTTCTCCGAGATTGGATCTTTTATATATTCATATTGTGGTAAATAAAATTACCCGGACATAGTTTCTATACATTAATAAAGAATAAGGATAGCTCATAAAAATGAGAGGCAGAGTCCGTGGTGTCCGAGTCGAAAGGGCTTTATTTCAATGACTCGAGCCAGTGGAGAATCGGGTTCCATCACCACTAAGGTTCAGGAGGGGATATCTAACGTTTTATTCACATAACACATTATATATAGTAAAGCCATACAATTGAAATGAATAGAGAAGGCGGGACACTCCAGGCGGAGCAAGTGAAAGAGATAAGAACACATGGGCGTGAAAGAAGGCGTGTAAGGAGGCGTACACGTGGGTGTTCACTTGACGAGTCATAGGTGTGTCATAGGTGGGTGGATGCATAGAGGAGGTCTGCAGGGTCAGCAGAAACCTTTACCCTACATGTGCGCGTAACTGGTCATGACGTAGAAATGACGTGTAACTGGGGAGAGCTGGGGGGCTGACTTTAGCACTAGTAGAGGAGTCTGGAGTCTGGAATGTCAGAACGACCTGCACCTTCGTCATTATCTGATATCTTGTGTTTGGAGGATGTATTGTCTGAAGTAAAGGTCTCTCGAGCAAAAGCTGTTCATCACTAAATGTTAGTGTGTGCATATATTTCATCGTGCATTGCGTGGGGCCATGGGCCTTCTATGGCAACGGGTTCAGTAAATCACTTGCATGGAGACAGGAAGGCTAGGCCCTATGCTCTGCAGGCAGAATATGTTTACCTCCTTCACTAGACTGGAATGTGTTTTTGCGGAGCTGAGCAGATAACTGTAGGCAAAATACCGTCTTGGCAGGCAGGCCAGGCCGGGCACCTCTCGGCTGAGCAGGGAGTAAGGGAGAGGTCAGGGATGCATACCTAAACTGCAGCTTTCAGAGTCAGAAGAGGCTTGGAGCCTGAATTCAGGGCCTGGCTCTGTTGGGCCACAAAAACGCGTGCTTCTCGACTTTTAAACGTGTACCATGTAAATGCATTGGCAATGTAGGCTTCAGTGCAGAATTAACGTTTCATTCATGAAAGGCCTAATAACTGACAGGCCAACATTAGACCGAAATGCAGGGGCATTATTATTACAGGCATGAGAAGGGAATTACATGATAACATGGACATACATGGGGCATAGGTACACTGATAGGGTGCGAGTGGGGGGGGGACACACTGGCCACATGAAATTTCTATTTCCTCAATATGGTTGCAAATCCCCAGGACATTAAAATTGCAGTGTAAAAATAAATACAACCTACAGTATATAATGTAAAATGGCCATAGGCCTGAAACAGCACTGTATGATTAGTTACACATCCACCACATTTGAAAGAACCCAAAATTCAGCCAATGAGATGAAAGCATGCCTTCTCCACCTAGAGGCACCATATCTAAGTTGTGTGAGGGAGTCCCCTGTCAGAGCTCTGCTCTAACCTTTCTGTGAACTTGTACTGTGGGTTGTTTTTAGGGAACATGTTTCAATTTCTGGACCAGTGAAATCTTTTATTCTGACGAGCAACTGTTACCATGGCTGACAAGAAGAGGTCTCTTTTTAAAGCTGCTGTATTTTGTGATCACACTCAGTGTATTTGTCCTTAACCTAAACATACATCAGCGGATTGCAAGATCCGTGAATCTTTCTCTACTAAGACTATTAAGGACAGAGAAGAAAGGTCTGCATTACTTCTGATAAATGAAAATAATTTCCTGCTTCTAAGGTGGATGCCCCCTCTTCAGGTGAAGATTCCATGAGACGTGCCCCCACCCCCCCAAAAAAATGCACTTCCACGTAGGCAGCACACAAGACAGTTTCCTGAGCCTAATCTGTTCGGTACAGCACTTTGAGCCATCTTCTCTGCTGAGACATGAGCGCGTAAGGGCTAAAGACACTCACCTGTGGCGAGAAAAAAAAGTAATCTCCAATAGAAAATCTTGTAACCGTCAAGACTATTGACGTCAAAGGCTTTAGCTCTATTCTATTGTCAATGACAACACCGTTGATATTGAGCATACCGTGAATGGGTCGACGACTGTACCGTCGATGACGGGGTCCATGCCGTCAATGACGGTAACCATGCCGTCGGCGACCATATTGTCAACGTCACCACCTCTGGGAACCACGCAATCAATTATAAACATGGGACGAAATGTTTTTTCACCTTTTGAAGGTCATGGATGTGCCTACAGTACAGTTATTGCAGTCACACCAGGAATAGGAGGCTAGTGATTATGCCTCACTGACAGCTTACAACCCAACTCAATTAGATGTGAGATATGTCACAGGTTTTGAAAAGGACGCAATGGACAATCAAGTCCTACAGGGCAGATGTGTTTCAGCAGGAGTAGAAGTCTAGAAGTAATCAAATGGGTTTAAGTAAAAAATGACCCGGATATTATAGAGAGTCTTAGTGCCAAGGGCCTTCTTATCCACGTTGCAAAAAATGATGGATACTTTTACTAGTTGTTACCACTGCAACTAGCTAATAATCCTACTATAGGGTTAGCTGCTGATCCCATCCTCCCACCTTCAGATTCAGTAATTGCATCAGTGGCTCAAAGATCCACCAAAACCCCAATAACGCTGTCATCTAGTCCGCCAGACAAGGATAGCAAACACATTGACAAACTAGGCTGGAGAATTTCCACTGTGGCAGCAACCAGTTAAGACCGCCAATGCCTTGGCGATCTTAGGTCATTATGATTGCTATATGTGCGTGACCTAGCTCCATTACTCGATCTTATTCTTGACGATAAAGGGGAACTGCAAGAGTTATGCTAAAGGAAGGGGAACTAACCTCTTCCTTCATTGTTGATGCAACTATGTATGTTTCAAATTCAGGTTTTTGCAAGTTGGTAGGAGGGTCTGTGCCAAGGAGTCATGGCTGGTTAAATTCCATAGCATTCTGTACTAATGTTCAATCTAAGATCTTAAACATGCTTTTTGATGCATGGCGGACGCTGCCTAGAGGAGCTCAGTCTTGGCCTGATCATCATCCGCCGAAATATCCTGTACCCCGCCTCCTACTGCTGCCAAAAGTGCGGTCGAGCTTGGGGACCCTGCCGGGCACCCTCGCAGGGCATTTTCAACAGCCCAGGTGGCCCTGGATGCCGGGGGGCGAGGCGAGTGTTTTGTGGCCTGGTTTGGCGCCGCGCAGCCGGGGCCTCGATTTTGGTGCTTCCCGGGTCCGGGACACTGTCGTAGGCCGCATCCTCAGAGACGGGACCCGGAGGTGCGAGGTGGTCCGGCCCTGCTCCCAATCCTCGGCGGAGGCCCTAAAGACTGCTCTGGCGGGCGCTCGACGCCGGGGACGCTTCGTCTTGGGGCCCCGGCGGCGTGGGGCCTAGTCGCTGATCCTTGGCAGGGAGATAGAGCCTGGCAGCGCCGGCGCTGCAGTCAGGGCGTGCCTGGCTTGTGCACCCGGAGCGGTGAACCCCTTTTCTGTTTGGGCTTCACCTAAGGGTCCTTGCGGTGGCATTGGGGTGCTGATCCCACGGGCGTGCTGCGGTGGAGGAGTGGCCTGTAGCCCAAGGTTGCCGGGCAGGATTGGAGGTGCCTGATGGTGACCCCAGAACGTATCCACACCTCCTACACTGTGGCAAGACCGGAGTGACCTGTGGACTGGACAGAGACTCGCTTGGCTGGCTGCAGGCTCGCGCGCTCGTGGAGCGCGTTGGGAGGGCGAGTGAGGAGCCATTGGCGTGGACTCAGGAGTGGTGACATCGAGGGGCAACCGGCCTCCAAGATTGGACCTACTGTTGCCTCTGCCCTACTGATGACGACGCAGGCGCCATTAAGTCCACGGTGGTCAAGGCTGGGTTGAGATCCGGTAAGCGGGATTGAGTGGGGCCACTCCGGGAATTGCGGAGTACTGGAAGGGGAGTAGACGTCAACGAAGATTCCCGCGGCTTAGGTGCCTGACCCTAGCAGACCTTGGGTGGATATTTCCGACGTGGTTCGCCATGACCAGAGGCGAAAGTGGTGGTCGAGCCTCGAAGCAGGGTCCGATAGATAAATTCATGGGACCGCATTGCGGCGCCGGGGCCGCCGAAAGCCAGCAAGCATCAGGGCCGGACAATGCGGTGCTTATGGTGGCGATCACCCAGTCGCGAGAAATGCTAGATGCGAAAATCGGCGCAGTGGGGGCAGATGTCACGCTGCTGCGCCAAGATCTACGGAACACTGTGGCCCGCATCACGGAGGCCGGGGCGAGGATAACTGGAGTGGAAGATGACGTAGCGATCCTAAAGAAAAAGGTGGCCAGCATGGAGGGACTCCAGAGGTGCCTGGCGTTATGGGTGAAGGACGCGGAAGGACGGGCCCAGCGGAACAACCTGAGGTTCGTGGGCTTCCCGGAGGGCTGCGAGAAGGGCGGCACGGAGAAGTTTCTGCCTCAGTGGCTAGAGAGCTGGCTCCCGCCCAACTCCCTTTCCAGATGTTTCGTGGTGGAGCGGGCGCACAGGGCTCTTACACAGAAGCCGCCGGTGGGGTCCTGTCCTCGGGCGGTGATCGCCAAATTGTTGAACTACCATGATAGGGACACTATCCTACGTCGGGCACGAGAGAAGGAACCACTCATGTATGACAACCACAAAATCCTTATCTTTCCGGACTATATTAGGCTCGTCCAGCAGCAGAGGCAGTCATTCACGGCGGCGAAGGCACGACTGCGGGATCTTAAACTTCCATATGCTTTACTGTACCCAGCCTGCCTGCGAGTAGTTTACCAGTCCCGTACTCTGTTCTTTGATACCCCGGAGGAGGTGTTCCACTGAACTGATGAAACAGTGAAAATTAGGGTGCATACACCGCCGGGCCGGGACTCGGACTCTTCGTCGAGTGGGCCACAGGGGCGGACCCCCCGTCGATCCCGCAGCCGGAGCAATTGGAGGTCCAGGTCGCGGAAGCGCTCCAAATCCGGGGGTGCGGCAGCGAACAACAAGAAGGACGCTCCTGACCTGCCTCAGACGGACCCTTGATTCTGGACCTGTTGCATTACTGATGTAAGGTACACTTGATCGGCTGAGATGTGGGATAAGATGGAGACACTTGGGGCCGAAGTCCTGGGACAAGCTGAACTGATGTATTGAGACTGCTGACTTACGGTGAACTTGATTGCTGGGGAAGGCAGTAGGGGGGGGGGGGTTGTATGAAGGGCAGACTGGTTACGTCCTAGTTATGGGGTGTGTTCTGGGGATCCATTGGAGGGGGTGGTTCTCGGTTCCCCGTTGGGGACCAGACCGCGATCCGACCGCGACAGGTGTTTCCAAGTTGGGAGGTGGGGTGGGAGATGGTGGTTAAGTTGGGATGGGGGGGGGTGCGCTTAATCTGCTGCTGTCTGTATCTTGGGTTGTATGCATGCTAGACCGTTGGGGCCTTAGTGGCTCATATAGTGCTATTGTCGAATGTCACCTGTTCAGAGTGAGGGGCAGGTAGCTCCAGGCACCGTGCGCATTGTGAGTTGGAATGTGCGGGGGTTTTAGATAAGGTGAAGCGGGGCGGTGCTCCGCTATGTCAAGAGAGCCGGGGCTGATGTCTTAATGCTTCAGGAGACCCACCTACTGGGGACGAAAGCGCTTTGCCTCCAACCCTTTGGGTTCTCACACGTTTTCCATGCAGGCTTTACAAGGGGCTCCCGGGGGGTTGCAGTGCAGTCCTCATACATCGCAGGATCTCCTTTACACATGAGCAGAGTTGGTCTGACTCGCAGGGTAGGTACATCTTCGTCCAGGGGAGGGTCGGGGGAGATAGGGTGACCTTTGGCAGCGTCTATGCCCCGCCGCCACTACAGTGGCCTCTGGTGGAGAAGGTTATGTCCCTGCTGTTATGTTATGCTGTTGAGAGCCACGTGATGGATTCGTCGTCCATCCATGTCCTTCTGTACTCGGCACCGCTTTGGCGGAATCTTCCATCCGCCACGCAAGTGGTCTTCTCCGTCTGGCGGCAGGCGCTGCGCCGGATGGGATGGTGGAACGTCCTTACTCGGGAGACCCCCCTATGGCACAATGGTAGCTTTCCCCAATTGCTGACCCTCAGGGGTTTTGGCAGCTGGGATGCCATAGGAATCTCCACCTTGAGGGATGTGATGTCAGGCTATACCTTGAAGTCGTTCCAAGATCTGCAGAACGACTTTGGGATGCCTCGCTCTCAATTCTTTCGCTTTCTCCAACTCCGACATGCACTGACACTATACCTGACGGACATGGACACCCTTCCAGACTTTAGCCCACTTGAGGCCCAGCTGTTTAGGGGGGAACTAACTGCCTGATAAAAAAACTGTCCCTGGTGCGGCATTGTTCCTCGGACCTACAGAGGTTGCGGGAGGTGTGGGTGGGGGATGTTGGGGAATTAGAGGAGGAAGACTGGATGGAGGCCCTGGAGAGCCCCAGGGGGCGGCTATTTTCACACGTCTGAGGCTTGTACAATTCAAATACCTTCACTGCACATATTTCACCAGGGAGCGCCTGTGGAAGGCGTGTATGATAGGGTCCCCAGAGTGCCTGCGATGTGGCTCTGAGGTAGGCACACTCTTACACACAACATGGGATTGCCCAGTGCTGCATAGGTTCTGGACCGGGGTCTTTCGATGTTTATCAGAAGTATTGGCATGGGAACTGTCCAGGGAACCGAAATTGGAAGGCGCCTCTGGCCGCCTGGAGGAACGGCATGGACTTCTGTATGGGGTTGGAGCAGCCTGTCTTCCTAGTCAGGGGGTGCCCCCGTAAGCACTTTAGGATTTGGAAAAGGTGGGCGGACTACAGGGGGCTGGACCTTGAACCCCCCCACCCCCCGGAAAACGACTCCAATCTGACATTTTAACAACTAGGGAGTGCTGGAGCACGCTGGTAGTGCTCTGACGGTTTTGGCATATGATCATTGTTTCTCTTATTGATCTCAGTAAACTGGTACATGGTAGCAGTGCAACCGGGGGGTGGGGGGGGTGTTTGTATTGCTTCTTGATGTATGCACAGAACCCGCTGACCGGGGCTTTGCATTTATATTTGTGCAGACTAATAAGAAGTGTTTTGGAGAAAAAAAAACATGCTTTTTGATGGTATATCTCTTTTTGGCAAACATGTTGATGATGATCTGCAAGGTCTTTGTTAGGTCTATTGCAGTATTGCAAATTTGGGACTTAAACTTTTTGTGGCTCATGAAGATCACAGAATTTCAGAGTAGGATTCAACCAATATGGAGTTCAAGGATGCCATTATTATCCTCAAAGACAGTCTGAATATAACAAAAATAAACATATTTTCAAAAAAAAAAAGACAGTCTGAATATAACAAAGGATATTTCTTTAATTGAAATAAAGGCAAGCTTACAGGTGTTCTGCAGGATGAAAGAGTTTCCTCGCAAATATGAACCAATGATGATCAGAACAGAGGACTCACAGCTAGTTTCCCCTTTTTCCGTCTGGTCATGAGAAGTTTGGGGGGGGGGGGGTTAGGATTTCCCCTTATGCTCCTGCGTGAAAGAAAATAACATTAGATAAGTGGGTTTTACAAATTGTCTTGAACTTCATTAAGAGACCCACAGATTGTCCACCAAGAAAAGAGTATCATCTTCATTTGAAGGAGATGCAAATGGAAATTCTCATATTTCTTTCCAAATGAGCCATCTAAATTGTCCTTAAATCCCAAAGGAGTCAAGGTTTCAATTCCAGGTTCTTCCTAATAAAAAAAGACAACAGGTCAGTAGAGGCCAATATTGAATCTCAGAGAGTTGAAGACGTTTCTAAAGAAATGGTCATTTTGGATGCTTTCTCTGCAAGAAGTCTTCCTGATGATGCAGGAAGGGAGTTTGTTTACCTCCCTGGACTTTCGTGATGCTTATTTCCATATACCCATTTATCAAAAACACAGGAAGTAACTATTCTTAGTAGCGGGTCACCACTACCAGTTCAAGGCTCCTTCTTTTTGGGCTCAAATCAACGCCTAGAATATTCACCAAATGTCTCTCCCAGTTGACACTTTTTTCAAGAGAGGTGGTCCTTGGGTGTTACCAAACCTGTACGACTGGTTAGTTACAGCACTATCCAGAGAAAAAGCAGAAGCTTCCACAAATGCTTGCATCAATATCTTCTAGAGACGGTAGGTCTCGCTTCGAACAGGGGGAAATCATCATTGGTACCTCAAAGATCCAGTTTCTGTGAGCAATAGTCAATACTCAGTTGGGAAAAGCCTTTCCATTGGCAGAACTAGTGATAAAGTTGCAGACTGTGTCAAAGACTATTGCTGGAAAGCAGTCCATCACAGTGAGGCAACACAAGTCCCTGATAAGTTTGGTGGCATCACTTATAGATCTGATTCCATTTTGCAGGGTTCGTATGAGACCTGTTCAGCAAGATCTGGATTTGCAATAGAATCAGGTGGAAGGCTCATGGGACGATATGGTGCACGTCACAAGGCGCTTGAAACGAGCACAGATGTGGTAGAGTATTTCCGAAAATATAAATGCAGGTCTTTCTTTTCCACCAATAATGAAAAGGTTATCACTCATCATGGACGCATACATGGACGGATGGGGAGCCCATCTGCAGGAGCTTTCTACCAGAGGTCTTTGGTCAGATGCAGAAAAAAAGCTCCACATGAGCCATGTATCAGGAATTAAATGACTTTCTTATTTCTAATAATACTCTGGACACATCACAACTTGGGTTCTGTGCAGACCATTCTACATAGTCCGCACTGGTGGCTACGAAAGAACGATGCATGCAAATTGATAGTGGTGGAAGAGCGATCCTGATCCTACTTGACTTGTCAGCCGCTTTTGATACAGTGAACCGTCTAATTCTCACGCAACGGCTGAAGGCAGGTGGGATCAAGGATAAGGCGCTGGCTCTTTCTTCTTTCCTGGCAAATGGAGAACATCAGGTTTGCTGGGACAATCTTGAATAGGACACATTTCATCTCCTGTGCGAAGTCCCACAGCGGTCGGCGCTTTCACCCACCCGTTTCAATGTTTATGTGATGCCATTGGCCAATCTAGTTAGAGACTTTGGTTTTTCTCTTGTGTCCTATGCCGACGACACGCAAATCATAGTTTCAATTTCTTCTGTTAGTGAGGTGCCGTCTGCAAGGTTTCATAGCTGTCTTGGTTGCATCATACAATGGATGCATACCAACTATTTGAAACTAAACACACAGAAGACCGAAGTCATGGAGTTTGGAAAAGGCCCTCTGATTTGGAATACAGCCTGGTGGCCAATGGAGGCAGGAGAGTGTCCATCACCAGTGGACAAGATGAGAAATATGGGTGTGCTTTGGGACACACAGCTTAATTTCTCCGCTCAGATTAACCAAGTCACCTCGGCATGTTACTTTACATTAAAAATCCTATGGAAGATTCTACCATTTCTCCCAATGGAGCTAAGGAAAACTGTTGTAGTTGCTCTTGTACTATCTCGCATCGATTATTGCAAAGCCCTCTATTTATGGATTTAGTGACAGCTGACTAAGCTGTAATCCCTTCAGAATGCTGCTGCTCGGACATTACTTAACATCCCTAAATTCAATCATATCTCTGGGGCCATTAGGAGCCTTCATTGGCTCCCTGTCAAGCAGCGTGTTGAATTTAAGGCTCTCTGCTTGGTCCATAAAACTCCGTATGGTGGTGGTCCTATGGCGTATCGTAAGTTCTTCCAATGGTATTGTCCAGGACGTTCATTAAGATCTGCTAATCAGTCCTTGGTTAAAATTCCGAAATGGAGGAAAGCCAGATGGGGTGGCAGATGCATCTCATACTTGGCCCCTAAACTGTGGAACAGGTTGCCGTTGGATATTAGATCTCAACCAATGCGTTCCAAATTCTGTGGCCTTTTAAAAACTTGGCTTTTTCCAGTTCAGTAGAGGAACTTGTACCTATGGACTCCCTTGTTCTTCTATGTTTCTCCAACGCCAAGACGCCCCGGCAATCGAGCGCTATATAAAACCCTCACTTACTTACATCACTCTGTTGAAACTCCACGCAATAAGACTAAGCTTGCAAGTGTTTCTCTCCAGATTGGTAGGTCTGCCGGTCCTAATCTGAATAGACAATAACATATGTGTATTTGTAAAGTACACGTTCACCCAAGGGTACCTTGGCGCTGAAGAATACATGTTTATTACCCAACTCAGTTGTACTCATTTTATCAACATTAGAAGGATGAAAAGCTGAGTGGACCTGCTGGGATTTTAACCTGTGACCATGAGATTGAACATAGGCTTCTACAGTGGACTCATTAGTCCATTAAACCACCAGACCCGGCTTACAATGCAACATCCATGTTCTACATAGTTCAGATCCTTTCAGAAGAAGCTCAGATGCTGTGGAAATGGGCTATTTCTCACAGGATAGACATTCCAGTGGGAAATCTGCCAAGCTACCAGAACGATTAGGCAGTTGTGCTCAGCCTGCAAATGACAGATTTTCACGAGTGGGAATTAAAAAAGAAACTGTTTTACATCTTCAGTCACTGGTATCACCCCACAATCAATCGGTTTGCCACTCTGAACAACAAAAAATGCCTGTACTGTGTTAGAAAGGTTTTGGCACCCAGGGACAATGGACAATGCTCATTCGATATATTGGTCCAAGATATTTGCCTACACCTTTACTCCTTTTCCCCTGATCCCAGATTGTTGAAGAAAATGAAGATTGACCATTGCAATCTGATCCTCATTGCTCCAGCGTGGCTCCGCCAGTGCAGGTAGAGTGAGTTGCTGCAGCTGGCAGCACATACAGCCATTCCTTTGAAGGCACATCCTCTCTTATTGTCCAGACATCAAGGAGAGATTCTTCGCCACAATCCCAGGCTGCTGAATTGGAAAGCATGGTACCTGACCACCTAGGATTTTGCCAACTGGATCTCACAAGAGTGTAAACAGATTTTGGTGCAAGCTCATGCTCCAAAGACCAATAAGACTTACAATGCAAAGGGAAGAGATAGGACGCTGCTTGGTATATGTTTCACACTTATTTAAGTGATGCACCTTGCACTAATCCAAGCAATCCTTATGGTGATTTTAGTGTTCTTTGATAAACATTAAAGCTCTCAAAGTGGTAGTGGTAGAGTGCAGCCCTCAGGCCTATCTTTAAGGTGTGTTAAGCAGCTTGTTTTACCAGTTTAATCTTAGGATGAAAGTTAAATGAAAAAGAACTGCATAGTGTTTATATAGAAATAGTTTTATTTATTCTCCAGTATTCAATCTTTCATAGATTCACATGCTTGTATCTTCCCCGTCGTCATGGTGGGAGTCTCCTGGTAAATAATAATCATAGCAGTAGAAGAAAAAACTGCCTGAAACCATAGAGTAGAGAAACCAGAGGGTAACCTCTCCTCCTCATTATGTGGCCCAAACTACAGCCAATCAGCAACCAGCCCCAGCCTACACCATTCCCAGCAGAGCCACCATACCTCAGATTTCTAACCGCCTTCGTGTGAGAAGGAGTCTCCCTGAGCTCTGCTCAGTTTTCTCTTCACTGAACTTTTGACCTTTGTCAGTTGGAATCAGGTACTATCTTTTCTTGTTAGAATTACTTCAGTCATGATGTCTGAAAGCTCTAAGAAGAGTCTTTTCAGAGCTTGCAGATCCTGTGGCAAGGCCAGACTTTTTTCTGAGGATCCTCACAAGGAATGCTTGTACTGCCTGTACCCCAAGCATATCCCTAAGGACTGTAAGTACTGCCAGAACTTCCCTCCCAAGACTCTGAGGGATAGGGAAGGACGCCTCCTATTATGGCTTCAGAAAAGGAAGGTTCATGACTCTGAATCTGAAGGAGAGGCCAAGGGACACACCTCTAAAAAGTTAAGAGGGTCCTCTGAGGAAAAGGGAGATGTGAGGCAAAAAGCAGGAAAATCTAAGGAAGGTGAACCTTCTACTTCACTCCCTCCAACTCCTCTCAAGCCTTCCTCAGAAAAGAAGGCTCCGTCGTCGCTTCCGTCGACGAAATCTGTTAAAAATCCAGTCAGATCGACGACGAGACCGTCGACGACGGCGGCTAAGACCATTCCGGCGACGACCGTTCCGTCGACGACGAGGACCAGTCCGTCGACGACGACGACAATCTCGACGTCGACAGCTTCGTCGACGGTGATGACAACGACGACTCCGTCGACGGTGAGTGTTAAGTCTTCGCCGACGGCGAGATCTTCGTCGACGAGCATCCCGTCGACGATCCCGTCGACGACCCCGTCGACGGCGAGTAAATCATTGAAGATGTCATCTCCAACGAAAATAACGTCAACTTACATTTCTGTTAAAAGGATTGCTCCGTCGACGGGGGTGTTGACGAGCAGAAAAGGAGAATTTTCCACGCCAAAGATATCACCTCTGCTGCCCTCCACCATTCTGGATGGCCAGGAATCAGAGGAGGAAGGATCCTATGGAGCGGCGTACAGTCCTTCGCAGCTCCATATTAAGCATCAGGACACTGATGAGGAAGATCAACAGGAGGACTTTGCCTTTACAGACCGGCCGGTCAAGGGCCAGATGAGATATGAGTCTTTTCACCAGGCCTATCACTATGATGATGAGGAGGAAGTGGATACGCCTGCGCGAGATGAGGCAATGTCGGTGCCAATCTCTTTAATATCTGACTTAAGGAGTATGATAGACAGCTATTATCGTCGCTTTCCAGAAGATAATGCTTCCGCGGCCTCTGAGAAAGGCTCTCAACCTGTTAAAGAGACGCCTATAACTCAACCACCTCCCCCTCCTCGGAAGGAGGTTCAAAACGTAATTACGATTCGTGATGACCTGAATGAGTCTGATCATGAGGAGGAAGGAGAAATTTCTCAGGATGAGGAAGTGGGAGACGAATGGAACCAGTATATTGCTCCAACGTCCCCGGCGTCACCCTTGCCTCAATCAAGTTCTCCACCAGAGGATATAGCCAGCTTTCATGACCTGATGGAGAAAGCGGCTAAAAGGTTCAAGCTTTCTATGCCAGTCAAGGAAAACGATTGTTTCCTTTACGACTTTAAGGAGTCCTCCAGGAAGTCGGTAAGAGCTATTCCGATCATTGAGCATATCTGGGAGGAAGGACTCAAATTGATGAAGAATCCAGCCTCAGTCCCAGCATCCATACCCAGGCTGGACAAGAAGTATCGTGCTGTAGAGAAGGCTCCAGCATGTCTTATTGGTCATCCTCGTCCAGACTCGGTGGTGACTCAAGCAGCCCAGAAGCGCTCCAAGAACCCGACATGCGTGGCGCCCCCCGATAAGGAGGGCAAGAAGATGGATGGCATAGGTAAACGCTTTGCGGTAATGGCAGCGTCTTCCATCAAAGCTACCAACGCAATGGCTCTGCTGAGCCGGTTCAATAGACAGATGTGGTCGGACATCGCGCCTTTCCTGTCGCACCTTCCGGAGGACAAGAAAGAGGAGGCAACTACCATTCTTCAAGATGGGGCCAGAGCAGCATCGGAGTCCATAGATGTGGCAATGGACATATCGTCTATAGCCTTTCGCCAAATGGCCGGGGCGGTAACCCTACGGAGGCAGGGATGGCTCAAGGCTACGTCTTTTCGACCGGAAGTCCAGTCTAAGATATTGGATATGCCATTTGATGGAGAAAGCCTCTTTGGAAAACAGATTGAGGCGTTACAGGGAATAAAAGCAGATACCGACACTGCTAGATCCTTGGGATCATTGCAACAAGGCCGTTATCAGTCCTTTCGCGGCCGAGGATCCAGAGGACACTTTCAACAACAACGTTCCTCTTATCAATCTAATCAGTACCAATCTTATAACCAGCAGGGTTACCGTCAGTACTCCTCCAACCAGCAATATCGGTCCTCAAACACTTCCTTCCAACAACAAGGAAGGAGAAAGTCCGCAGCCAGAGGGAAGCAAGACTCTGGTGGCAGACAGTGATGTTCCGCAGGCGCCTCCATTGCCGCTTCAGATCGACCAGTTCCACTACCTCTCTCAGTTTCTCCCGCATTGGCAGTCCATAACATCGGACAGATGGGTATTGGACATTATTACACAGGGTCACACCCTGGAATTCTCGCAAAAACCTCCAAATCGTCCACCCCTCTGCAGAGTTCATCAACACCTAACGGCTCTCAAAGCAGAGGTCTTATCACTCATTCTGAAAGGAGCGATAGAGGAAGTACCACCAAACCAGCGGGGAACAGGTTTTTATTCACACTTCTTCCTTATAAGGAAAAAGCAGTCATCAAAATGGAGACAGGTGCTGGACCTCAGAGATCTGAACACATACATGAAAAAGATTTCTTTCCGTATGCTATCCTTGCAGGAAATTCTGCTACTGCTTCGCAAAGGAGACTACATGGTCTCTCTAGACCTGCTGGAGGCATACTTCCACATTCCGATACACAAAGCACAAAAAATATCTACGATTCATGGTGGCGGGGCGCCATTACCAGTTCAGAGTTTTACCTTTCGGACTGAAGTCCGCCCCCAGAGTTTTCACGAAATGCATGGCCCCTATAGCGGCGCACTTAAGGCAGCAAGGTCTACAGGTGTTCCCATACTTGGACGACTGGTTAGTAAAAGGACCATCGTTCCAAGCAACGCGGAGATCTCTACGGAAGTGCACGGATCTCTTCCAAAGACTAGGTCTTCGGATAAACAAAGAAAAATCATCCTTGGTTCCGACTTGTGCTCTACAGTTCTTAGGAGCAATCTTGAAAACACAAGAATTGAAGGCTTACCCTTCAGAGGAAAGGGTAACGAAAATCTTGAATCTGACTGCATCCCTAGCAGCAAAAAAGTTCACTTCCATCAGGATATTCAAATCATTACTGGGAATGATGTCCTCTTGCATTCCGCTGATCCCCAACTGCCGTTTACAAATGAGACCGTTACAGGAAGCCCTGGACAAGCAATGGGTCCAAGCCCTAGGTTCCTTCGACGACAAGCTGGTCATAACAAGTCAGATCAAGCGGGCAATGTCATGGTGGGGTATCAGGAGCAACCTAACAAAGGGCCTCACATTCGAACCACAATCACCAAGCTACGTCATGACGTCAGACGCTTCATTGCGAGGTTGGGGGGCTCATCTACAAGACCTGGAAATTCAAGGCCTTTGGTCTCTTCAAGAGGCGAAACGTCACATCAATCTCTGGGAATTGGAAGCAGTCTTCCTGGGCCTCCAGGCTTTCCTTGCCAGGATCCAAGGTTCATCGGTTTTAGTGCGGACAGACAGTACAACAACAATGTTTTACCTGCGCAAACAGGGTGGAACGAGATCAAAACCCTTGTCGATTCTGGCACAAAGAATCTGGAAATGGCTATTGTGTCAAAAAATAACGCTGCAAGTAGAACATGTTCCGGGAGTAGACAACACAAAAGCGGATCTGTTAAGCAGGTCATCCGACATTTGCCACGAGTGGGAAATCAGCCAGATCCAGCTGAATCGGATTTTCAAAGTGTGGGGCAAACCAGGTCTGGACTTGTTTGCAACTCAGAACAACAAAAAATGCAGTCATTATGCCAGCAGGTTCCCTCAGCAGGATTCAAGGGGGAACGCTCTTCACCTCCGATGGACAGGGATGTTTGCCTATGCCTTCCCTCCCTTCCCCTTGATTCCCAGACTACTGAGGAAAATGAGAGCAGAACCTTGCCAGATAATACTGATAGCCCCGGCATGGCCGAGGCAGTTTTGGTATACAGAGCTTCTGCAGTTGTCGGTAGAACCGAGAATACAGCTCCCGATAACCAGAGATCTGATTTTCATGAACAGAGGTCAAGTACTTCATCCGCAACTGACCTCGCTAAGATTGTCTGCTTGGAACCTTTTGAGCACGAATTCCAGTCCCTAGATATCACCCCAGAATGTCGTGAAATACTGCAAAGTTCCGTGGCGCTGTCTACCAACAGGACATATGTGGCAAAATGGAAGCGATTCTGTAGTTGGTGCGTGGCTAATGCACTGCATCCCTTAACGTCCTCGGCTGAACAAATCCTTCCTTATTTACTGCATTTAGCCAGATCCGGACTGGCGCACTCATCTATAAAAGTCCATCTAGCTGCAATTTCCAGGTATAGAAGATCACCAGGATGCCCTTCCTTGTGGTCTAACAGACTAATCAAGGAATTCTTGAAAGGGCTGTTCAGGAAGTTTCCTCCTGTCAAGCATCCTCCACCTTCATGGCAGCTTAACACAGTATTGTCGCAGCTGATGAAAGCTCCCTTCGAGCCCATACACAAATCAGAATTGCAATTCTTGTCATGGAAAGTGGCTTTGCTGTTGGCGCTCACGTCAGCCAGAAGAGTGAGCGAGATACAAGCTTTTTCTATATTGGACCCCTTCATTCAATTCAGGCCGGATAAGGTGATGCTAAGAACTAACCCTAAATTTGTGCCTAAAATACCCTCTTATTTTCATCTGAATGAACCTGTCATCCTGCCTACATATTTTTAGAATCCGTCCACAGCGGCTGAAAAAGCTCTGCATACTTTGGATATTGGCAGATGCCTAAAATTTTACATTGAAAAGACAAAAAGCTTTCGCAAATCAAACCAACTGTTTGTTGTTTACTCAGGGTTCAGAAAAGGGCTGGCCCTTTCACGTTCCTCCATATCCAGATGGATTGCTTCCGCTATTTGCTTCTGTCATGAGAAAGCAGGAAGACCTCTCGACAGGAAAGTCCGTGCCCATGATACACGGAAAATGTCGACGTCTTCTGCATTGCTAGCAGGAGTACCCCTTCCAGACATATGTAGAGCAGCAACCTGGTCGACTGCTCATACATTCACCAAGCATTACTGTCTGGACACGGAATGGAAAGCAGATGCAGCAGTGGGACAGGCAGTCCTGCGACATCTCTTTAAATAAGGTACATGTTTATGAATCGTATTCTGCAAATTTCTTTTTACTGTATAATATGCTTTTCTCTTTACGCAAATAATTGTAATGACAATGTTTAATTGATCATGCCTTGGTATTGTGAAAAGTTATTTTTAATAGAAGCAATTTATGGCACACAGCCCCGAGATAGGAAAGGGGTCTAGCCTAGAAACGCTCTAACTACAGGAACTGCTATCTAATCTGATACAAGCATGTGAATCTATGAAAGATTGAATACTGGAGAAAGAACTAGTTACTTACCTGTACACTATGGTTCTCCAGTATTATCTTTCATAGATTCACATGCGCCCGCCCGCCTCCCCGTTTCCTTTAGGTAGACCGCCTTTTATCTCTGGTTTTCCTGTATAGCTCACTCTTGGGCGGTAGGAAATCTGAGGTATGGTGGCTCTGCTGGGAATGGTGTAGGCTGGGGCTGGTTGCTGATTGGCTGTAGTTTGGGCCACATAATGAGGAGGAGAGGTTACCCTCTGGTTTCTCTACTCTATGGTTTCAGGCAGTTTTTTCTTCTACTGCTATGATTATTATTTACTGGGAGACTCCCACCATGACGACGGGGAAGATACAAGCATGTGAATCTATGAAAGATAATACTGGAGAACCATAGTGTACAGGTAAGTAACTAGTTCTTTACACAACACCCACTAATACATTGGTATATCTCCTACCCGGAGATATCAACACTATACACAACAGTACTTCAGATGCAATAGGGTAGGCAACACAAAATACAGTATTCACCAGTGGGAGATCAAACCATATACTAAGAAAGTGGCATGCGAACTGCAGAAGAGGACGGAACTTGGAACAGAAGACCCAGAGGAGCCAGGGACACAAAGAACCACGCAAGGTAAGTACTCAAGGACCTCACAGAGGCTTGTGCAGCATGGGAACACAGCCCTGTGACCAGTGGAAGTCAATAGAGCTGTTGCAGTTGCAGTTTTGCAGAAGTGCCTTTCCCAGAAGGCCCCGAAGAATTCCCTTAGAGGACGGAAGGTTGGCAAGCCACCGCACACGTGGATTCCCCAGGAACCAGGTTCCAGGGAAGCCAGGTGCATAGGGTTGAAGAGACGTCAGAAACCTCTGTAGATGACAATGGAAGATAATGAAGAAAGTGCCTCTGGAAAAAAAGGTGAAGACGTCCTGTGGAATCTAAGGGTGGATTCTGGAAGTGAAGAACATGCAAGAAGAGGGGACAGTGTCTGTGCACTCAGGAGTGACCAGGAGGCCCGGAAGAGCAATGCCCACTGATGTCTGAAGGTTCAGAAGAGTTGACAGTGACCTTGTTGCTGCAGCTGTGAGGACAGGTGACGCTGAGGAAGACCAGGAGCTGTGCACAAACTGTCCTATGTCGGATGCCAGTGACTAGGTGGTCGGAGTCCGGTGGGAGCATCAACAAGCTTTGGTAGCAGCAACTGATGTGAAGAAAGAATAGGGAGCAATGTTGGGACGAGCCGGTTTCAAGGGACTCACCAACAGTAGGAGAGTCGGAGCAGGTCCCGAGCAAGCAGGGGAGCCAACTGGAGCAAGAGAGGATCTCTAGCAGCTCACCAAGAAGGAAGGCCCATGGTACAGAGGATGCAGTGAGGGCGCTGGACTTGGAGGGAAGAGATGCTGGAGCTTCTTGTAGTCCGAAGATCTCTGGAGTGCAAAGCTAACAGGCCTTGGCAACAGCATTTCGATGTGGTGCATAGGGGTTCGGTTCCAGCGGTTCAGTCTAGGGATACTGGCCTCAAAATTGCAGAGAGGACAGGTTTGGCCTCGAGGGAGTTGCAGATAAACCACCTGTGTTGCTGGGCCTCTGGAAGTCCTTGGAACACAGGAGCAACAGACCGGCCAGCTTTGTTGCGGTGCCTGCAGATGCAAGGGAGTGACTTCTTAACTCCAAGGGAGAATACTTCGATGTTCTTGATGCCCACAGGTCTGTCAAAGAACCTGCATGAACTACAGACACAGGTATTGAAGATTTGCAGAACAGCGATTGCAGGAGTCTTCTTTGATGCAGTCTCGGTTTCAGGCGAAGTCTAAGTGTCCAGATGGTCAAGAGGGACGTGGTTTCAGTCAAAAGTCTTGTCCCACTACGAATCCGAGAACCCACCCACCGGTAAGTCCTTAAGTACCCTAAGGAAAGGGTTGGAACAACTCAAGGGTCCCTCCCAGAGGAGGATACTCCCATGTCCTTAGTCCAGTTTCGCGCCAGAGCGGGAGCCGAGGGCTCCCTAAACTGGCTCAAACTGGAGTATGCAAATAGGCAACCAAATGTGCCCTTTAAAGCAGTCTGGTGGGGCTGGCAAGTGTCCCCACCCCAGCCCAATACACTAAGTCCTGTCTGTGAGATGGTCACACCTCCCTGCGACAGGAAACCTATTGTTCTACCTTCCCCTGCTCAAGCTTGGCTCATCAGCATGGAGGCAGAATCGTGTCTGTGGTCGGCAGCAGCTCTAGCTTGCTGTCAGACCCTTAAAGCCTGGTAACGGAAGTACAGGAGGGTACACCAAGGGGGCCCTCCAGTACATGGGATCATACTTCCAACACTGGAATCGGTGTTGGGGTATGATTTCAACATGTTTGATACCAAACATGACCGGGTTCAGGGCAGCCACTATGTAGTTAGACATCTCGTAGTGACTGATGTCCACCATATATATTAAAATGGCTGATCGCACTTACACAGCCTGGAGAATCAACTCTGGGGTTTGTAGGGTGTCCTGCTAATGCAGGGGCATCCTCACACTTATGACCTAGTACCCTTCCCTCAGGACTGAAGAGCCTGCCTAAGGGGTGACTTATAGGTTTTAAGTGTAGTGATCTCAGATATAAGGAAACTTGTATCTGTCGTGAGAGGTGCAAGAACAAACTCGCACAGGCTGCAATAGCAGGCATGTAATCACAATTTAAGTGGACTCCCACAGGTGGCGCAATATATGCTGCAGCCCATGGGTGACCCCTGGTGTACCTAGGACCTTGATACCTCAATACCATAAACTAGGGACATATAAGGGTACACCAGTAGCCAATTGTGAAGGTACAACGTACTTACCATGGTCAATTTAGGAGAGAAAACACAGTAACTGGGGTCCTGAATAGCAGGATTGCAGTCAGACTAAGTTAAAAACACACTGACACCAGGCAAAAAGTAAGTCTAATCGTGCTAGAAGTATCCTACCTTCCTACTGAAGCAGTTTTGTGTCTGGTGCAGGAATAATGATCCTCATTCACTTAAAAAAAAGCCTTCTCAGATCCTGCCATAGTTATGTTTGGCCAAAAGTGGTCCCAAATATTCTTCAGTCAGGGTTCATCTGGCTGCAATCTTCCGATTTAGAAGGACTAACAGTTTGAGGTCTACTCTGTTGTCCCAAAGGATCATTAAAGAATTTATGAATGGTCTCTTCAGAGTTTTTCCACCTCCTTGGTAACCTCCGGTTCCATTAGAGCTTAATATAGTCCTCATGTTAAATATTAGACGGATTTGTTAGCATGAGCTGAAAGCCATTTTGTATTTCTGGTAGCCATTTTAGTTTGCCATGTGCTGCCACGTGCTCACCATGTGCTCTGTCCTCCCTCAGTGTTGACTGCTCTTGTAATCTGCCTAGAAACGAACTATATTCAGCATCTTCCACCTTCGCACATGCTCAGTTGGGCTTGTAGCTGTCCTTGCAACTGTTCCTAGTATGTAAATGTCAGGATGTGTTTGCCAAAAACAGCCACTGTTAGCTCATCCCACCTTGTTGAGCAAGCAGATCTTGCATGTCCATATTAGTCATTTTGCATGCTTACATGAGCCAGGACTGCCCCTTGGTCATATACTGACTATGTAACCCTAAGCATATATAAGGCCCCAGTTTTCTGTACTCCTTAGACTGCCTCATTCAGTTGCTAAGGCTTCTGTGTGACGTAGTCTGACTCATTTGAGGTTAATAAAGATGTAACTTTTATATTTCAGCTTCTGTGCCAATTTCTTCTTTGTTGGTTTAAAAGGACCAAGTATCAGTGGGACCCCTAGGAAGGTTTCTTGATTTCTTCACTCAATCATCTACTGTTACCTCCTTTTGAGCTCATACATAGAGCAGACATAACATTTAATTCATAGAAGCCTGCACTACTCTTTGCTCTAACATACACTAGAAGAGTGGGAGAGATTCCAGCATTCACCATCAGAGAACCCTTTCTCCGGTTCATTAAGGATAAAGCGATACTAGGGACCAACCATGAATTAATTCCTAAGGAGCCTATTGACTTCCTTTTGAATGAGCCTGCCATACTTGGACTACATACTACTCTGCTAAAATCATGATCTCCTGTAACAAGTCTAAAGAAATGTTTTCCATCATTAATGAACTTTCGAACCCCGATAGAATCACAGCGAAACCCACACCAACTCAAGCGCTGTGTAACTCTCTCAACACTTTTTTCATAGATAGAATTGTCGTAATTAAGGATAGTATTTTAAAGGGCACCCTCAATTGAACCGGAAAACCTCCACTCTCTGGAGCAGTTTCCAGTGATTGATAGTCTAGACTTTCCAGACCTCCTGTCTAAAATAAAATCAGGATCCCCAATGGACATCTGCTCACCCTATGTTTTAAGAGGTTTTCTCTCTGCTCCCTAAGCCTGCACTCTCTTAAATGAGTAATTGACTTAGGACATCGTCCTGAGTGTCTTTAAAGAGGCTAATATTGTCCCCCTCCTGAAGAAACCAGAGGCTGACCCTGAGGTATTGACCAATTACCGTCCAATTTTGCTGCGTCCGTATCTGGCCATGGTACTTGAACCTCATGTAGCTAGTTGTCTATGTGCCTTCATTGAACTTACTGAATTTCTCAATCCCCGCCAGTCATGTTTTTGCCCAGCCCACTCTACCAAGACATTCATACAGACTGTCCTGGACACACTCCGGAACGAAATAGACAACGGATCCCCTCAGGCTTTGGTGCAGTTGGACCTGTCTGCGGCATTTGACACGGTCGATCATGACATTCTAATCGACCGTGTCCGTGCCGCTGGTCTTCAGGGATCAGCTCTCAGATGGATGCGGTCTTTTTTGGAGGGCCACTCCCATTCAGTCCGCCTATCCAACTTCACTGCACCGAAGAGGAGTGTTGCTTGGGGAGTACCCCAGGGCTCTTTGCTATCCCCATCTATTTAATCTCTACCTCCTTCCATTGATTCAGTCCTTAAAAAACAGGAAGGTGGGCACATTTAGCTATGCGGACGACTTGCAGCTTATATTTGCCATCAACAATACCCCCGACTCGGCATTAGAAATTCAAGCCACTATGCTGCATATCCAGAATTGGTTGAATACCAACCAGCTGAAACTCAATCTGGATAAGACAGAATTGATCCTGTTAGGAGGCACCAAGAACCCTTGGAGTCCACGGTTCTGGCCACATGTGTTGGGCGCACCCCATTCCTTCTTCCTCAGCTAAAAGTCGTGGGGTGACAATAAACAATGACCTATCAATGAAAACCCAAATCACATCAGTAACTTCGACCTGCCGTTATCAACTTAGGAAAATCAGGAAGATCAGTAGGCTGTTCACAAGAGAAGCTCTAATACAGGCTGTCTTAGCCATGGTGATCTCCCATCTAGACTATGCCAATTCGTTATACTTTGGCATACCAATGTATCTCATCAAGAGACTGCAGATGGTTCAAAATCAGGCAGCCAGGCTGATTTTCAGCAACCTAGGTGGGAACATGTCCTCCCCCTCCCCCATATGAGGAAGTTGCATTGGCTCCCCATTTTACAACGCTCCGCGTTTAAAGTGTGCTGCTTGATCTTTAAGTCCCAACATGGCAGAGTCCCAAAATTATCTCCAACCTCATCCAAAGACGCGTACCCACGCGCAACCTGCTCTCATCTCATATGAATCTGCTAACCACACCACTTATAAACTAAAACAACAGGGTGGCTGTAGATTAGCAGTGTTGGCACCCGGCTTTTGGAATCCTCTTCCACTGAACATCAGAGCATGTACGCAACTCATGAAATACAGAAAGCTTCTTAAGACCTGGCTATTTGCCCAGGCCTACGACTAAAACAAGTACATGACATATTGACAACGTTTCAACCTATCCCAGACCAAGCACCATGAAGCCAATTGGTGAACGTGCACTCAATAAGTCATTTTTAACATTAACATAACATACTTCGATCCTTCTTTCCCAAATCATCCTCTTCAACAGAAAGATAATTACAGTTCTTAGATTTGCGTAGATGCCTCAAACTATATTGTCCAGACACAGGACATACACACACCAGACCAGTTATTTGTCAAACAGGGGATCAGTCAAATAAGCAATATTTGTAAAGCCCTGCTAACCGCTCATGAGGGTATTCCGGCGCTATGTTGCTGGGCTCAGTTGAAAAGCCAGGTCTGGAGTCTCTCCCTGAAGTAAGTTAGCGACAGTAATGTCAGCAGGTGGAGGGGAAGACCGTTCCAGGACTTGGCGGTACTGTAGGAGAATGAACATCCTGCGCTCTGGCTTTGGCCAATGCTCTGTGTCTGGGTGCACGAGGCGGAGCAAAGGTCTCTTGATGGTTGGTGGAAGTTCAGGTGGTCGTTGATGTATGCTTGTCCTAAGTAATGGAATGATTTGTAGGTGTGCGTCAATATCTTGAATTGGCATCTTTTCTGGATGGGAAGGTTTCTAAGGTGTGGGGTGATGCTGTAGCCTAGCTGGCTGATGATTAGGGCTTGAGTGACGGTTTTTCTTGTGCCGATGGGGAGCCATTTGAAGATTCTTTGGAGCATGCATAGGGTGTGGAAGGAGGTGGTGGTGACTGCGTTGATCTGTCATTTCATGGCGGTGGCCAGGATGATGCCAAGGTTGCAGGTGTTGTCTGTTTGTGTTGGAGTGAGTCAGATTTAGGCGGGTTACCAGGTGTCATTCCAAGAGGAGGCGTTGTTGCCAAAGATTAGCACTTCAGTCTTGTCAGTGTTGAGCTTCATACAGTTTGCCTTCACTCATTCTGTGCCATTCTTCATGCAGCTGTGAAAATTGGCCTTCATAATGGTGAGGTCTTATGAGAGTGAGAAGATGAATTAGGTATTATCGGCCTAAGATACGATGTTGAGATTGGGTTCTGACGATGTTGTCTAGAAGTGTCATGTAGGTGTTAAAGTAGATAAAGGGCTGAGGGATGATGAACCTTGAAGGACACTGTAGATGGTGTTTTGGAGTTGGCCCTTTCTGCAGGGTTATCACCAAACAGTTTGCCTTCCTCTGCCAATTTTTTTTACCTTGTTTTTGTTGGCTTTAGGATTCTGGACACTTTACCACTGCTAATCAGTGCTAAAGTGCATGTGCTCAATCCTCTAAACAAGGTATGATTTGTTTACACCTGTTTGACATATTTTGTTTACTTGTAAGCCCCTTGTAAGCCCCTTGTAAAGTGGTATACCATATACCCAGGACCTGTAAATTAAATGCTACTAGTAGGCCTGCAGCACTGCTTGTGCCACCCACTGATGTAGCCTTTCAAACCTGAATCAGGCCTACTCCTGCAGGGCCTGTGTGCACAGTTTACTGCCACTTCATTTTGGCATTTAAAACTACGTGCAAAGCCTTAAACTCCCCTTTGATTACACATCGGTCACCCCTAAGCTAGGTCCTAGGTAACACTGTGGGCATGGTGCTATGTAAGTAAAAGGTAGGACATGAGCCTTATGTGTGTCATGTCCTGGTAGTGACAAGCAGCCTATTTTGTTTCTCTCTGCTGTGAGGTCTACTCCTCTCATAGGCTAGCATTGGGAAACCCCTTATATATTTTTAAGTGGTTATTCCTGATCAGGAAGGAGTGGCGTTGCCATGTTTGGTATGCTTAGAATAGTGGAGATAATTTCTACTTACTGGTGTAATTGGATTTTACATTACTATGTTAGAAATGGCACTTTTAGAAGTAGGCGTTTTTTTGTGCTTATGGCTCTTTGTGCTTTGCAGCCTGACTCCAATTCACGTCTAAGCTAGGGTGGCAGCTACACTTGGTGCATACTTCCCAGACAGCCACAACACAGGAGAGGCTGGGTGTGACATGGTTACATCTGCATACTGATAGTCTTCCTGGTCTGGGTAGAATGAGAGAGGTTGTTCACACTTTAAATTTGTATAAGTCGTGTCCTTCACTCGCACAATGAGCTGATTTACCCCCTACTAACGTCTGGAGCCAGGGCTGAGTTGAAAGGGATTGTTGTGCACTTGAAAGGGTTCCTTTGAAATTACCCCTTGATCAAAGACAATTTTGATTCTGAGAACATGGGCTGTGACCCCATGTTTTCAGACACTGCATGGGCTTGTAACTAGATGCTGCTGGCTCTGCAAACTGTACATTGCCAGAGGAATGCTGTGCTGCCATGAGAAACTGCCATTGGGACTAGTTGCTCTGTTGCGCTGGGTTGCTGGAGAGACTGCCACTCTCCTCAAGTTGACTATGATTTGCTGGCCTGCCTGCTGTTTTCTGTGGGCCCCCAGTGTTCTCAAGGTGCTTGTAGCCTGGCAAACCCCCCTGTCTGTTCTTGGGAATCTCTGGGATCAATTAGGATTCCACTAACAGCCTGAGATCAGCTGTGGGACTTGTGAGTCCAGTCATCACACATTTTTCAGGCAGAGCGTGGTAAGTGTATTAATCTTCAGGGATCTGTTTGCCCCTGCAACTCTTGCTGCCTTAGCTAAGCGCCTCAAGCTTGGGCAGATTCCCCTCCAGCATGCCTGGGCACTCAGCCACCCGCTGGTGGCTGCCAACGAGGCGCAAGGCCTAATGAAGAATTCCCTGCTCCACCCCCTAGAGGGTAGCCTGGCTGGTCTTCGGCGCTGCTAGCCCTGCTACGGAAGACCGCCAACACCCAGAGGAACGAGTGAGCGGTGAGGAGCCTCCTCGCACGGCCAATGCCTGGGTCAGGTGCGACCTCGGGGGCGGCCAGGCCAAGACAGGCTGCACTGTATCATCGGCAGCTGCACCACATGCTCAAGGGCACCTGCATTGTGCCACATTAAAAGCAGGGGATACAGTGAGGTCTCCCTTCTTCCCTGCTTGAGGTGGCGGGTGTACATGCAGGCACATACTCGCCTCCTCAGGATATTATAGTATGAGTGGGAAACGAGTGTCTAACAAACTATATCACCCAGCATCATTCAGGGATTTAGCCGGAAGAAGCAACGGAGGTCAGCTGTTGAGGGAAAGCAGTATATAGCCTCTCCAGTCCACTGCTCCTTGCTTGTCATTCCAGCTTTCTAGTGGAGTTCCTGTGACTTGCCGTCCTGTTTGTTCTTCGTGGATTTGTCTGCTTGCATTTGCGGGCTTCCGGCGCTGCCGACTGTCACCGCATTGTCCTAGTGGCTTTTGACCTTGCCACGAACCATGCACTACGCTGAGTCCTCGCTTTCACCACCCTGCGGCTGCAACTCTGCTGTAACTAATTCTTTGCATCCTCTGTTTAGGGGCCATGCGGGATACATCTCGTTCCCGTCCTTTCACCCTCTACAGCCTGTTAAGCTCCTGTGACGGAACAAGGAGCTACTCCGCAGGACGCACAGCTAAGTGGTAGGAGAGCACTTCCTCCCTGGGCTTTACTGTTAGTTAAGCCTGTCTTTTCCGTTTTCTTTATATTTAAACACTCAGATACTGTGTTTATTTTCTACCAAGCCTAGGGGTTTGGAACACTTAGACTTTACTGTTGGTTACAGTGACGAGCTTCTGGCTTCTCCATTGGAAGTGGCCAGCTTCGTGACGATTGGGCATATATGGCACGAAACATGTTGACCTCATGACACTAGCGACCTTTCTCGACTAGAAGTTATCCTGGTACCTAAGGACCACAAGATAGCTCCACTGTTATACCTATTCTTGGGGGATATCTCTGATTAAATTGATTGTTCGTGGGTTCCAAGGCCTATTTTTAAGTCACTATTCACCCATTAGACTCACTAAAAAAAACTCCCACTTGCATTCATCATTACAGCATCTTCAGATCAAAAGATCTCCAATAAAGAAGCCCCCTGGCCCGTCAGGCATTGCAGTGCCGGCCAGGCGAGGAGCATCCAATGATGAAGCATGACACCTTAACAGGTGTGTGAGGGCATTAAGATCTGATTTACAGATCTCCTTGCGACACTTACCCCAACCACTTTGCGCAACTGTTTGGGTAAACTTGAAAGAGAAACTGCTCCTTTGTTGATATCAAGGAGCTCCACACCAATTTCTAAAAATAGCACATTTCTCTATATATGTTTAGGCATCAGAGAAAAATCTTTCAGTTAAGCACGTTTTTAAATATAAATTGTTTTCACTTTAAAAAGTGGACACCGTGCAATTTCTCAGTTCTGCAATGTAATAATATTGAAGGAAGAACAACTTTCTGCAATCAGGTACCCAACATTGACCTACAGGACAAATCTCCAGGAGCTAAGGAGCGTGGTGGGCAAGGTCCACGGCAGCACCAACAGTACACCACCAGCGGCACGAGGGCAGCTGGGTGCAGGTTGCAAATCAATGCCGGGAGTCCAATGCATTTCAATGGAGATCGGTCACTGTAAAAAGAGGCTGCAGACTCTGGCTAGGAAGCCAGTGAGCTCAGGCCATGAGATGCTCCAGGGTGGGGGGGACTCCTTTGGTCTTCTCCAAGGCCATGGGGCGATGGATGCAGGGGTGTAATTTGACGTCTGGTGTTTCCTTGCCAGAGCAGTCGTGCTCGAGGGGGCCTGTGTGCAGAGGGTGCAGGCGACATCAGTGAGTCGAGGAGGGGTGAAACCACGATGGACTAGAGCTCTGTAGAGTTGAGGAACCTTGTGGGCACCATTGGTCTACTTCAATTCAAGCCAGAGGCTACGAGTGCAGTGGTTGCTTCAGATGTCAGGTTTTCCGGAGGCCTCAGTCTCTTCTCCTTTGGAATTCTTTAGAACAGGTCTGCTGTTCACAGCAGGTCTTGAGGTCTGAGTCTTTTTGAAAGGCAGGCATCCCTCCCATGTTTCTGGAGTCACAGATGCTGGACAGGTTGACTTTGGCACCGTTTTATTTTTTTTAAAAAAAATTTGAAAACCTTTATTGCACAGTATCAAGAGACAAATACGGGCCTACAAACATCCGGCCGGCCTCGACAACTTATGGATTACAGCAGCAAACAATACGGCATCTCAGTAGTACTGTAAACAAACTACAATCGACCTAGGGTATACTGGAGGATCGGACTACTGGGAAACAGGAGAAGTGAAGGTTTATTTTAAAAGTTTTTTATGAAGAATATTAAACCGTAAGGACTAGAAAGGATCAAGGACCAAACATATCATCCTAAACTGAAGTGGGCGATGCGCAGCAAATAAGTCCAGCAAGCATTGAGATCCAATCAAAATGGCGGCACACAGACATTACACAAGGATTGATCATCACAGAATACGTGGTGTCGGTTGCGACCCACCCCCGTACTACTAACGCCATTGACCCAAAGAAGAAAGAGAAAGAAAAAGAATGTAGAAATAAAGAGAAAAAAAAGGCCCATAGAAATCAACAGATGAAATAAATCCCCCCTCCCTACCCCCACCCTACACGCGTGCAGAGGCTACGGCCTAACCCCCCCCCCCCCCATAGCAGTGTGCCTGTCGCCCAAAAAGAGTACCCGAAATGAAGAAGAAAGGAAAGAAAGAAGAAAGAAAAAGGAAACACGTATTACCGGAGGAGGGCCGATCATATGTATCCTCACCCCCGACCCCTAATCGAAACACAGCCAACGTCCAGCTCCCCCGTCTATCCCTAACAGTCTTAGCAATGCAGTCCGCAGTGAGTAAGAAGGGAAAAAGCAACATCAACCTTGTCCCTTGCGGTCCAGTGTTCCAGTGAGGTATAATAGTGGAAAAGCCTTGTGGAACAGGAGAAGCAGTCGGGATGACCACTGCGAAACAAGGCACCGTCCATCAATATCCACCCCTTGCAGAGCCATTTGAACCACAAGTGTACCAAACGAAGCAGCGCACAGCAGTAATCCTCCAGATGTGAACAACCAAAG
This sequence comes from Lissotriton vulgaris, assembly GCF_964263255.1. NCBI lineage: Eukaryota > Metazoa > Chordata > Amphibia > Caudata > Salamandridae > Lissotriton > Lissotriton vulgaris. Next base: position 1,183,910,911 of record NC_141697.1, read on the forward strand.
CGTAAGCAGCATGCCCAGAATAAGAGTGCCAGATACTCCACCAGTTCTCAAAGGAGGCACCAAACATGGCGTCCAGGGGCGACTCCCTAGCGTCGGTGCAAGGTCAGGAAGCATACTTTCCTCAACTGTTGTGGCAGGCAATGTCGCGATGGTGAGCGGCTCTCTCACCTTCGGCGCCTCCATGCAGCTCTGGAAGGGCAGCTCGCAACAGTCGAACCCAGGGTGTGGCGAAGTGCTCTGCAAGCGAACACCAACTCGGCCAAGTGCGGGGGCAGGATGGCGTCTAGTCGGCCCCCCAGTTCCCGGGCACCGCAACACAGGGCAGCTCGCAAGTCGTCCAGGGCACTCAAGACATCTCCGATGTGGAAGGGCGTCTCGGGAGAGAATGATGGTGCAGCTCCCTGAATCCGGGGCTGACAGGCGAGGTGCAATCCCCGTGCCCAGCCGCCAGCATACATTCCCAGCAGCCGATCACCGCATCGGTGCTCCGGCGAGTGCAGCAAGGGCGAGGGGACCGGGGTAGCACCCTTTATTCCAACGCCATGCACAGTGGCAGGACAGCGGCGATCGTAGCAAGTGCCCGCAACAGTTACCAACTCTGAGCACTCCGTCCAAAATGGCCCCCCTCCAGTCGCTGGATGATGATAGTCTGACGGAGGTATCCGGGGAAGCAGATACAATTGTTGCAATGGGGCGATGGAGCAGTGGAAGCGTGGGCAGCCGATGAAGAAGTGTCGCGCTGCTGCAAGGGATCCCGATCAGCTGCCGCGTCCCGCCGGCCGTCTCTGTCCCGCTTTCAATGGCCGATGGTATCTGGAGCATAACGGCCGCCTCCGAGAACAAAGGATCGTCCCCGTCGGCAAACACCAGCAAGAGAGCAAGGACGTTCAGACACTTCTACCGTAGGAAGACCGACGGGGAGCACATTGCTGGAACCGGCGTCGCTTTCCAAGTCCGATACCGCCTCACGAAGACAGGATAGCTAACAGGAGGAAGAGCGGCTCGGTAGGGAAGCGGATGGGTCGGCGGAGCCGAGGGTTCAGGCGGCCATCACGGTTGCCAGCTAGGCTCCTCCTCTTTGGCACCGTTTTTGATGAGGAATGCAGACAGGTCGGCAGGGTTGGTACCAGGTCAGCTGCTTCTTCTCTCTTCTCTGCTTTTACGGTGCTTTGGTGTCCTGTCTCCTCTTGGGTCATCAGGATTTGCTTCTCTGGTGCCAAGGACCCCTTTAACTACTGAATTTAGGAGTGTAGGGTAGTAGCCAATGGGCTTCTTACTGACCCTTGGGGTCACTACGCCCCCTATATGACCACTTCCTGTGGATAGAATGCCTAACCCTGTACCAGAATTCCTAAGTATGCCATGACAAAGATGGCTACTTATCCAGTATTAGGGGTGTCTTTCATAGATTCACATGCCTGAATCATTCCCTGTCGTCGGAATGGGAGTCCCCGGTACATAAATAAAGTAATGTCCCATAGACATATGGATAAATAGTCCTAAAGGCCTCACATTAGTAACCTACTCTAGAAAAGAGCCAATCAGCTCACCTCCCTCTAGAATCCTCCTGGAAGGAGCCTCAGTCCCTCAGATTTTCTACTGCACGTCGTGCTAAGGGAGTCTCCTCTGAGCTCTGCTCAGATTTCTCTTCAACTTTTGGATTTTAAAGCTGTTCCCCTTTTTTCATCATCACAGACATGGAGAAAAAAGCCCTTTTTAGAGCTTTCGCTACTTGCTCTAAAAGGAGGCATTATGTGAATGACCCTCAAAAGATGGCATTTATTGCCTGTATCCGGACCACAATTTCTAGGTCAAAAAACATAAGAGTCTGTGAGTGCTGTCTTTTTACCTGGTTCCGGAAGCTAAAATCTAGAACAGATCCAGTCTCTAGTATGACAGTGATGAGACCTTATCTGCTGCGTTTTTTCTTGAAGATCTGAGAAGGAATACTATCTCACCCTGCATCTTGCCAGCATCGCACTCAAAACACCTTCAAAAGACCTCCCATGGGTCGGACAGGCGCAGTCCAACTGAATCTCCTCACTGAGGTGAAAGGAGAGAAAGGGACTTGCAAAGGACATCCCTCAAAAAGCCTCTAAAAAGAACTCCCGGGGGTCTGACAGGCGCAGTCCAGTTAAAATCTCCTCACAAAGGTGTAAAGGAGAGAAAGGGACTTATAACAGAAGAAACTGGTGTGAGGGAGTCTGGCTAAAACCTCCTCTGTTCCTTGTGAGGAGAAAAAAGGTTCCCGTCGTCGACAATGGCAGTGTCGACGACAACGGCAGCGTCGTCGACAATGGCAGCGTCGTCGACGATGGCAGTGTCGACGACGATGGCAGTGTCGACGACGATGGCAGTGTCGACGACGATGGCAGTGTCGTCGACGATGGCAGTGTCGACGACGATGGCAGTGTCGTCGACGATGGCAGTGTCGACGACGATGGCAGTGTCGACGACGATGGCAGTGTCGACGACGATGGCAGTGTCGACGACGATGGCAGTGTCGTCGACGACGATGGCAGTGTCGTCGACGACGATGGCAGTGTCGACGACGATGGCAGTGTCGACGACGACCGCGTCGGCGACGATGTTTATGTTTTGGCAATTTTTATAGCGCGCAAATACCCAGGGGTGTCTCAGCGATTAACTGATCCGATGATGGCTATAGCAGATCTTAATGTGGGAACAGCCAGGTTTTTAATCTCTTCCTAAAGCTAAGGAGAGTGGGCAGTTTTGATGGTAAGAGGGAGTGAATTCGATAGTCTGGCTGTGGAGATCACAAAGCATCTGTCACCCCAGTTAGCTTTTCCTTGTGCGTTGGACATGGAGCAGCTTCGCCGAAGATGAAGGAAGAGTTCTGGGATTTTGGCGAGAACAGAGGAAAGAGAGAAAGACAATGCAGCAACTCCAACTACGCTTCCAGGGAATATAATTCACAAATTCAGTTTATCCTACCAGTTGTCTTTAGAGCCTTGCCCCTCTCTGTATGTGGTTGTGAATGGTTACCATGAAGTAGTGGAGATTACTGAAAAAGGGAGAACTCCCCGTTAGTGACAGAACTAGAGGAAAGGTTCCCTGACACCACCCCTTGGTACTCTCTCGCCTACCTTCTTCAATGATAACGCTGCTGTAAATGGGAGTCAGTTCACAAGGGTGCTGAGTTAGCCATACTGTTTATGGAGACAGTCTTGAGCTCTTGATAGAAGCGCGCAAAAAGGAACCAGGAAGGAAAGAGAGGGAGGAAAGAGATAGGGAAGCGCAATGGGGAAGCTGTGGGGAACTGGATCTATTTCCAAGCAATTGGAAAAGTCTTACTTGGTCCTCCGGTGGATGACAGCTTACTATCCTCTGACGTTTGCAGTCTTGTCCACACTGGATAGATGGAACTGAGAATCGAAGATTATTCTCCTCAGGAAAAGTTCTGAAAGACTCTCTCACAAACTCCTTAGACTCTTGCGTGAACTGCTGTCAAGCGCAACCTGCTCTCGACGGACTTCTCTTCATTCAAATGTCGAAGAAACGAGAACCACTCACTGACTTGGTTCTCACCGCTATAACCAGCTTTGACTCTGGACGAAGATATTCAGAAATGAAACTATGAATTGTTCTCTCAGGAAACACTAGAACTCGAAATTCCTGTGAGCGCCTTGAATTACGGCCACTCACGGTAAAGTCTATTTTGAAGTGCGCAGTTCTCAGCGCGCTCGCTCTTCAAGCTAGCGAGAGACTAGAACGTCGCCGGTTTGTCACCACGGCAATGGCGGCGACCATCTTGAATTCCACAGCTAATTCACATTAACCCAGAAGTTCACCAACCTTGGTTTCACCACAACCCTGGATGTCTTCTTGAAGCGGGAATGTCCTGTGTAGCATAGAGAATTGACTGAATGGTTCCTGACAGTACCCCCTCTCAAAGACCGAGACATCGGTCCTGGCTTGGATGGGAACTGAGAGTGAAAGCGTTTGACTAACTGAGAAGCATGGACATCTTCAGCTTTTTCCCAGGAGCGATCCTCCGGACCATATCCTTTCCAATCAATTAGATAAAACAACTGATTGGAACGGATCTTGGAGTCCAGAATACCCTTGACCTCATATTCAGAATGTCCCTGAACAAGAAGTGGAGGAGGAGGCTTCTCTATCCTAACCAGAGGGGAAGTCTTTTTTAACAAGGACACATGGAAGACGGGGTGGATCTTCATGGTAGGAGGAAGTTTTAATTTCACAGTGACCGGACCCAGGACCTCTTCAACTAAGTATGGACCCACAAAGCGAGGCTGAAACTTCCTATTCCCCTTAAGGTGCAAATGTTTAGTGGACAACCACACTCTGTCACCTGCCTGATACTCTGGAGCGGGTTTACGGTGTCTATCTGCATATTGCTTGTACTTGTCTTTAGCCTGAATTAAGTTCTCTTCTGCAGATTTGTGAAGGGAAGACATGTCTTTCAACAATTCTTCTGCAGCTGGCACCCCCAAATCCTCCCGAACACAAAAGGGGTTAGGATGCTGTTATGGCCGGATTTTCTGATTAGGTGGGATCAGCCCCTAGGGGCCCCTCCAACCCAGCCAGAACGTAACCACATCCCTCCTCAGGACCATCTATCCAGGCACCTGGGTATCTACCTGAGGATGGGGAACTCGCAATATACAAGCTCATATTATTAGAAACACCACTAAATCTATAGGGATACTAAGAATACTCACTGATTACTAAGGATATCCATGCCCTACACCACACTCATACCTTATAGTCTCGCGGCCACTCAGACCCAGACTAATCTACCCTGGGGCAGATATGACACACAATCTGGCGTGTCTACACACGTGGGTCTGCAGCCCCAGTGCTCTCCTTTTTTCCAGACAGTTTGCAATCCGGCAAGCCTCCACGTTGGTAATCCCCCCCAACGCTCTCATTTACACAAGCCACAATCCTGTGGGTATACACACAATCAGTGCTCTCATTAACGCCGTATATCAACGACGACCACATTCCTATGAACACCTTCAGTTTTCTTTCTCTTCACTAAGGGTCTGCTACTACAATAATATTATGGGATAGCCGAATTACTTAGTGTCAACAATTCCCTAGCTCAAGGGCTCCCTGTTCTCCCTATTTATTCAGACTTACCGGATCAGGGGCAGCATCTGTTCTGGCTGTAACATCTGACTAGGAGAAAAAGGTTACCTATGCTTTGGAACAGAAGACGCTGTTTACAGGATTATGGGATGGTGTACTGACTCGGTCCCTTAGTTGCAGGTCTCCTATCTCAGGGGATTACCCTCACTGTATGGGGACAAAGATATACACACTATGTGATTGAGTTATTCCTTGATTTAAGCGCTCCTGCTCCCTTCTGATCCATCAGTGGCTCAACGGCAACTGGCTAAAAGATAGGCTAGCTTTATCATAAAAAAACTCATGCACTGTAGTTCACTAATTAATGGGGATGTTTATTGTAACAATAATAAAGTACACATATACAAAACTATGGGGCCTCTATAACTAGCAGTAACTTTAACACACCGCTGAAAGAAAAGGATTAGACATACAATTTATTTGCGGGGTAACAGGATCTTTTAACACACTGCTGAAAGGGGAAAAGATTAGACATACAATAGCCTAGGGAATAAGAACAAGATTAAAGTGTAAGTGTAAAGGGGACTAGTTCAGACTACCTCACCTATTAGAAGGAAGATTTCTCTCTGCCTCTGGTGGAATTAGGGCTCTCTCTCTGTCTCTCCCTCCTTCACCACATCACCACGCCTCTGGTTCAATTGCTCCAGCTGACAGCCTTCTTTGATGCTCTCTGCACTGCTCTCTCTCCTCATCTTCAGCAATTGTTTGCCTTCTTTCTCCATTCAAGAACTGCACTCTATTCTGCAGCTCCAGCAGACATCCTGTTCTCTCTCCAAGCTGAACTGAGCTCCAAGCTGAACTGAGCTCCAGGCTGAACTGCACACAAGCTGGAATGAACACTCCTCCTTTCCTGCAGCTCGCTAATATGGAAGCTTGTCCTTTCATGGAAAGTTACGGCCAGTAACCTGCCGCCCACCAAATTCTTGTACCTCGGACACGTTCCCAGCTGGCCAGCCTGAAGTTGTGTCTTCGGAGTGGAGAAAAATACATTCCTTCGATAAGGGCCAGCCTGAGCCGGTTCTCTCCAAGCGAACAACAGCTTTAACTATAAACTTTACCTTTACTCTAAAAGCCTCTCAGCTCCATCAAGATGGAGTCCCTCTAGTTCTAGGCCTGTAGGCCTGTAGGCCTGAAAGGGATGAAATACCCCTTAGCTCTGTCAGAATACCTACATAAACCATACCAATGTGTCTACTATAAGCAAGTATGTCAAAGCCAATAGGCAATAGACAGATTAGAGTCAAGAATAAGGGATCTATCATCATATTAAGCAGCTATCCTCTTCTAGGTCTGGAAGAAAGGGCTTAAAAGGGCCAACACAAGCTAAGAATACCTATCCTAGATGTGAGCAAGATTAAAGTCTATATCACTGCTAAATAGAGCCAAAAACCCTGCCATTACAGATGCCTACCATAATTGACTAAGAAAGGAGAATAGCCTGTAGATGCACTTTTCGCGTTATTACATGCGAACTCAGCCATCCACAGTTGATCAGCCCACTCTCCTCCCTGATCCATAAGAAACAGTCTTAGATATTGTTCAAGTTCCTGATTTTGACGTTCAGTTTGACCGTCAGTCTCGGGGTGATAACTGGTAGAATATCTCGGTTCAACCCCTAAACCATGAAGAAAAGCCTTCCAGAAGTGAGAAACGAATTGAGCCCCCCGATCAGAAACCACTATCTTAGGAACTCCATGTAACTTCACTACGTACTCCCCAAATAATCTCGCTAACTCTTTTGCAGATGGGAGTCCAGACAGGGGGACAAAATGACACATCTTGGAAAAGGTATCCACAAAGACCAAAATGGTGTTAAACCCGTTGCTAAGGGGCAGGTCTACAATAAGATCCATGGATACAGTATGCCACGGACAGGTAGGAGTTGGCAAGGGTTGCAACATGCCCTGTGGAACTTGTCGGGTCGCTTTGCTTCGGGCACATAGATCACAAGACAACACATACTGCTTGACAGAGGCAGACATCTCAGGCCACCAAAAATAACGCTGAACCAGATCTAGAGTTTTCATGATGCCTTTATGTCCAGCTAATGGTTGATCATGGCACATCCTCAGGGCCTTTTCTTGCAATGACAGGGTTGGAAGATACAGCGCTTCTCCATGATATGGCAATTGTTGATGACACTTGCGTTCTGGGTCTTGAGCTACCCAAGCCGTGATTTCTTCTGCAGACAAACTTTTCCTGACTTCTTCTTGAAATCCATCCAAGGTGATGGTGCAGATAACTTGAGTCTCTGGAACGATTGGCTGAATTTCCACCACATGCTGCGCTTCCACAGTATCGATTCGCGACAATGCGTCTGCCTTCCCATTCTTGCTACCTGGCCGATAAGTAATAACAAAATCAAAGTCAGAAAAATAGAGAGACCAGCGTAGCTGCCGGGGAGTTAGAGTCTTTGCCGTTTTCAAGAATTGCAGGTTCTTGTGATCCGTGAACACAGTTACTTTATGTCGAGCTCCCAAAAGATAATGCCTCCAGTCTTCGAAGGCATCCTTTACGGCCAACAACTCTTTTTCAGCAATGGTGTAATTGATTTCCGCTGCATTCAGTTTTCGTGATCGAAAAGCCACAGGATGCAATTGCCCAGTATCTGGATGTCTCTGCGACAGGACCCCTCCAATCGCCTGATCTGAAGCGTCTGCTTCCACAAAGAAAGGCTCAGCTGGATCAGCATGACGTAAGAGTGGAGCGGACGTAAAACTCTTCTTCAGGGTAACAAAGGCATTCTCGGCCTCACTGGACCACTGGAATTTCACTCCTTTCTTAAGAAGTCGAGTAATGGGAGCAATCAATTGTGAAAAACCGGAGATGAATCGACGGTAAAAATTAGCAAAGCCCAGAAACCTCTGAATCTCCTTCACATCCTTTGGCGACGGCCAATCCTCTACAGCTCGCACCTTTCCCGGATCCATCATCACTCCCTGTGGAGATAGCACAAATCCTAGAAACTCCACTCGATTGGAGCTGAATACGCATTTTTCCAATTTTACAAAGAGATGATGAGTTTGTAAACGATGCAGCACCATCCTCACATGTTCTGGATGTTCTTGAGGGTCTTTAGAGAAAATTAAGATGTCATCTAGGTAAATTACCGCAATCTTGTCAATCAGATCTCCCATGACATCGTTAATAAAATGCTGGAACACAGCAGGGGCATTGCAAAGGCCGAAGGGCATCACGCAATATTCGAACAAACCAAACTTCGTTCGGAATGCAGTTTTCCATTCGTGTCCCTCCTGCATCCGCACCAAATGGTAGGCCCCGCGCAGATCCAGTTTAGTAAAGATCTGAGCATCTTTGATCTGATCCAACAATACCGAAATTAGAGGCAAAGGATATCGATTCTTGATGGTGGCTCGGTTTAATGCTCGATAATCAATACAGGTTCTTAACGTTCCCTCTTCCTTCTTAGGAATAAAAAACAACGGCGAGGACACTGGGGATTGGGAGGGTCTAATGAAACCAGTTGCCAGATAGCGATCCAAATATTCTTTCAAATATTGGTTCTCTTTTTCCGTAAGAGCGTAGATTCTGCTACAAGGAAGCACTGCTCCAGGTTCCAAATCGATGGTACAATCATAAGAGCGATGCGGAGGTAATACTTCTGCCTCCTTCTCATTAAAAACTTCCTTGAATTCTAGATATTCCGCTGGAATCTCCACAGACGTGATTACACTGACCGACTGCCCCCCATGCGAAAGTAATTGCGATGGAGTCGGACTGAGCTTCGGTGGGTCCTGACTATAACAATGCTCTTGACAAAAATCTGATTGCATTTTCACCGTTCGATTTTCCCAATCAATTGTTGGATTGTGCAGGGTCAACCATGGTAAGCCTAAAATCAGCTGGAACTGCGGCGCGTCAATCAGATTGAATTGCACCTGCTCATGATGACCATCCGCTTGGTAAAGCTCCACAGGTTCGGTGTGGCAAGTGATTGGGCCAGAAGACAGGTTGGTTCCATCCACCGCTCTCAGAGGTTCACTCTTAATCTTTCTGATGGACTGAATGCCCATTCGCTCTGCGTACTTGATGTCGCAAAAGTTGCCCGTAGCTCCTGAGTCTATCATGACCGCCACACCTGAAATTTCTTGACCACGAAACTTCAGGGTCAACTGCAAAATAAGATGAGGCATCTGAGTCTGCAACGTATTCGAAAGGGAATGACCTTCTGGGGTCGTCTTCTCAGTTTCCGCCATCAGAGCGACCCCTTCTACTGATGGTTCATGGCGTTTCCCTTAATCTGAATCTTAGGTCGCTTTGTGCATTCTTTAACAAAATGCCCCGGCATTCCACAATACAAGCACAGTCTCTTCAATCTTCTCTGTTCTTTCTCTTCCTTACTCAAGGGTCCACGCACTGCTCCAATCTGCATAGGTTCGACGTCCGACTGAGCACTGACACTCTTAGACCCGTCTGTCTTCATTCTGTCAAATCGTGGAACACTTACTCGGAAATCCCTTTTCTTTTCACCTTTCCTTTCCACACTGCGAAAATCGAGCTCCAACACTAAATCCACCAAGGCCGAAAGCTCAGTTGGCCGGTTAGGTATCTGAGCTAGGGAATCCTTCAGTTCATCCCGAAGTCCTCGGTAAAATAAAGCTGCTCTCTTCTCCTCAGGCCATTGAGTTTCTACAATGAGTTTGTTAAACTGTGCCAGATAAGTAATCAGATCTCCGGACCCTTGTCTGAGCTCGAGCAATTCATTATCAGTGGCCTGAGATATCCTCCTTCTATCAAATATGCGGAGAAACTCCGTTTTAAATCGATCAAAATCATGTAGGAAAGGATCATCTCGTGTTACCAGAGGCATTGCCCAATTCGCCGCGTCCCCCCCCCAGATATGACAAGACAAACGCCACTCTAGACTGGGCATCAGGAAAAAGGGTAGTACGACACATAAAATGTAACGAACATTGGGTCAGAAACAACTGGGCCTTTTGGGGGTCCCCATGAAATCGCTCCGGAGCTGCTAACGGAATTAAGGGAGAAACAGAATGGATAACTTGCGCTACCGTTCTGGTATCAGACTCTGTGGTACTCTTGCTAGAACTTGGGGAGGGCCCTGCGGGATTACTCATCGCCAACCCATCGACCTTCCGGGACAACAGCAAGGTTTCCTGACGGGAAACTACTAATTCTTGTTTCAAATTTTTATTTTCCTCCCTTACAGCTCCAATCTCTCTCTGAATCCCGGCTAACATTTCCCCAAGGGACTTTAAACTAAACTCTTCGACCATTCTGCCTGGGCGAGTGAACCACTTGGGCACTTCAAACTGTCAGGTTCCAGATTCTTCGCTGAGGCAGAACTGATGCTGGCTCCCAATGCCCTATCCCCGGTGACGCCGCTTCATGAGCAACGGCACCAGTGACAGGGAAAGGGGAAGTGGACAGACAAGAGAGACACTCCAACGACAACTGGCGCCCACTAGTCCTTCTATGTTCTACTGGTGGTCAGGACTACGCTTGGGTTCCTAATGCACAGAGGAAAGAGAGAAAGACAATGCAGCAACTCCAACTACGCTTCCAGGGAATATAATTCACAAATTCAGTTTATCCTACCAGTTGTCTTTAGAGCCTTGCCCCTCTCTGTATGTGGTTGCGAATGGTTACCATGAAGTAGTGGAGATTACTGAAAAAGGGAGAACTCCCCGTTAGTGACAGAACTAGAGGAAAGGTTCCCTGACACCACCCCTTGGTACTCTCTCGCCTACCTTCTTCAATGATAACGCTGCTGTAAATGGGAGTCAGTTCACAAGGGTGCTGAGTTAGCCATACTGTTTATAGAGACAGTCTTGAGCTCTTGATAGAAGCGCGCAAAAAGGAACCAGGAAGGAAAGAGAGGGAGGAAAGAGATAGGGAAGCGCAATGGGGAAGCTGTGGGGAACTGGATCTATTTCCAAGCAATTGGAAAAGTCTTACTTGGTCCTCCGGTGGATGACAGCTTACTATCCTCTGACGTTTGCAGTCTTGTCCACACTGGATAGATGGAACTGAGAATCGAAGATTATTCTCCTCAGGAAAAGTTCTGAAAGACTCTCACACAAGAGTCGAAGATAATTCTCCTCAGGAAAAGTTCTGAAAGATTCTCTCACAAACTCCTTAGACTCTTGCGTGAACTGCTGTCAAGCGCAACCTGCTCTCAACGGACTTCTCTTCATTCTAATGTCGAAGAAACGAGAACCGCTCACTGACTTGGTTCTCACCGCTATAACCAGCTTTGACTCTGGACGAAGATATTCAGAAATGAAGCTATGAATTGTTCTCTCAGGAAACACTAGAACTCGAAATTCCTGTGAGCGCCTTGAATTACGGCCACTCACGGTAAAGTCTATTTTGAAGTGCGCAGTTCTCAGCGCGCTCGCTCTTCAAGCTAGCGAGAGACTAGAACGTCACCGGTTTGTCACCACGGCAATGGCGGCGACCATCTTGAATTCCACAGCTATTTCACATTAACCCAGAAGTTCACCAACCTTGGTTTCACCACAACCCTGGATGTCTTCTTGAAGCGGGAATGTCCTGTGTAGCATAGAGAATTGACTGAATGGTTCCTGACAGCGCGCCCGCTGCGCGTCCAGTAGGTGCACATGATTTATAGGCGAGAGGAGACGATGGGGGGTGGCGTGGCCAACAATAGAGGGCGTGGCCTGGGGAGTCCCAGGAATGGTGTCAAGAAAATATGTTTGTAGCCCGCGGCAGCGATAAATCCGCTGCGCGGGGGGATGCCAGTGAGTGAAAAACAAATAATTAGTGCCCAGGGAGAGCGAATCGGTAAGTTTAAAAGCACAATATTACAACACAAATGTTAAGAACTGCAAGCGATTGTTCTCCCGGCTTCCGCCTCAGGAGATGACTGTGTCAGGCTCGCGCTTGTATTCAGCGCGTTTAAGTAGTTTTTGGCGGGGGCGTGGCCAACAATAGAGGGGGTGGCCTGGGGAGTCCCAGGGAATGGCGTCAAAGTTTGTTTGTAGCCCGCGGCAGCGATAAATCTGCTGCGCGGGGGGATGCCAGTGAGTCAAAAACAAATAATTAGTGCCCAGGGAGAGCGAATCGGTAAGTTTAAAAGCACAATATTATATTACAACACAAATGTTAAGAACTGCAAGCGATCGTTCTCCCGGCTTCCGCCTCAGGAGATGGCAGTGTCGACGACGACAGCGTCGGCGACGATGGCAGTGTCGACGATGGCAGTGTCGACGATGGCAGTGTCGACGATGGCAGTGTCGACGATGGCAGCGTCGACGATGGCAGCGTCGACGACGATGGCAGCGTCGACGACGATGGCAGCGTCGACGACGATAGCAGCGTCGACGAGGAGAGCAACGATGATGGCAGTGTCGACTACTACAGCAGTGTCCGATGACAGTGTCGACGACTATGGCCGTGTCGACTATGGACGTGTCGACGACGATATTTACATCCACCTTTAAATTTACAGCCGGGTCCAGTCATCTTGTCACATCCTCAGTCTACTGATGAGGACATGGAGGAAGACCAACATGAAGAAGGAGAGCTTCAATGTAACCATGATGAATGGGATGACAATGTCATTCCCTGCCTTGCTTCTCCAGTGTCGGAACAGGCAGACTCTCCTCCTTGAGCCATCGGAGGGTTCCATAATGTCGTTGAGAGGACAGCTCAACGTTTCCAAATTCCCATGGTCTCTCTTCAGCAGGACTTCTTGAATGATTTTAAGGATCCCCTCAAAAATGCGGGCAAGGTGATACAGAACCCTTCCTCAGTATCTCCGGTATTGCCTACCTTGGACAAAAAGTAGAGGGCGCCGGATACTGCACCAGCTTGTTTAATAGGACATCCCAAAGCGGACTCAGTAGTTACGCAGGCGGCTCAGAAGAAGTCTAAAAATCCTTCTACCCCATTGACTGTTCTGCCAGATACAGAAGGCCGAAAGCTAGACAATATTGGAAAGCGTTTCTCAACAATGTCTGCTTTGACAGTAAAGGTGTCCAATGCCTTAGCGCTTTTGGGACGTTACAACAGACCGTTATGGGCAGACATAGCCCCATATCTGACGGCATTGCCCGGGGAATCGAAGGAGGTGGCGAAGAAAATATTACAAGGAGAGCGCTCAGCGTCAGTAATTATAGACTGTGCGATGGATATCGCAACGACTGAATTTCTTCAACTTGCCGCAGCAGTATTGAGGAGCCAGGGTTGGCTGAAGGCTATTTCTTTTCGTCCCAAAATACAAACAAACATCTTGGATATGCCTTATGATGGGCAATTTCTCTTCGGACCTCAGATTGATGAGGCGTTACAGAGTATAAAGAAGGACATGGACACGGCAGATCATTGGGTACCCTCCAATACAAAAGTCAGTCTTTTCGCAGATCAAGAGGGAGAGGACAGTCCTCTGATAAAGGGGATAGTCGATATCGGTCATCTTACTCATCTGGGCAGCAACATCGGCCACCGTTTCAACAGCGCCAACAGCAACCTCTTACAGTAAAGCGTCCTTTTGGGGTAAAGACCACCGAAAAGACAACGCTCAGACAATGACCTTTCCCTTCGGCCAGTCTCCAATTCATCTCTGCCCTCAAAAATTGGAGGAGAAATTTCACATTTCCTAGAAAATTGGAGGCAAATTACCACGGACCGGTGGGCTCTACAATTACTTCAATTCGGCCATTCTTTGGAGTTCGTTCACATACCTCCCCAAACTCCTCCCCGACCTATGCTTCACAAAAATCTAGATCTGCTTCTCAGAGAGGTCTCTCTTATGCTCCAGAAAGGGGCGATAGAAAAAGTTCCTCTGCACCACCGAGGGAAACTATTTTACTCCCACTTCTTCCTAATTCAGAAAAAGGAGAAGAAGTGGAGGCCGATTTTAGACCTCAGAGCCCTCAACAAATTCCTAAATAAGCCATTGTTTCGTATGGTAACGATCCACGAGGTCTTACAACTCCTAGATGTAGAAGATTACATGGAATCTCTGTTCCTTAAGGATGCCTATTTTCACATCCCAATTCACAGAAATCACAAAAAAATCTAAGATTTGCAGTAGCGGGAAGACACTTCCAGCAAAATGCCTCTCTCCAGTGGCTGCATACCTCAGACGGTACATAGAAAGGGGTCCCAGTTGATACAGTGTAAGAGGCACACAACCACAGTCCATACAATGTAAAACAATGAAGAACTTCCTGAGAAGTTCTTCATTGTTTTACATTGTATGAACTGTGGTTGTGTGCCTCTTACACTGTATCAACTGGGACCCCTTTCTATGTACTATTGATTACCCAGGTCCCAGTACTGTTGGGTTAACCCGTATATCATAGCATACCTCAGGCAGCACCACCATCAAGTCTTTCCATATCTGGACGACTGGCTGATCAAGGCTCCATCCTTAGAAGACGCGTCCAGGTCTTCCAACGCCTGTCTGCAGCTTTTCAATTGTTTAGGACTCACGCTCAATCGGGAGAAATCAGTTCTTCTACCTTCTCAGCGCATCAACTTCCTAGGTGCAACCCTCGACACACAACTGCGGAATCCCCTCTCAAGAGAGGAAGGACAAGCTTTTGGCACTGACTATTCTCGTGGCTTCAAAGAGGACCTTAACAGTCAGCCTTTTCAAATCCCTTCTGGGAATGATGTCATCATGTATCCTCTTAGTACCTCATTGCCGTCTGCGGATGTGCCCCCTCCAGGAGGCACTCTCAAAGCAATGGGTCCAATGCACAGGGTCGATCGACAATCTCATAAAAGTGACTCCTCAGATGGTCAAGGCCCTGCAATGGTGGATGTCTTTTCAGAATCTCTCAAGGCTTATCATTCCTACTTCCAGCTGCACCGCATATCATCACAACAGACACCTCCTTGGAAGGTTGGGGAGCTTTTCTCCAGAAGCTACAGAAAAGCGGAAAGTGGTCCCCCTTCGAAAAAAATGCTCCATATCAATCTCCTCGAACTGCGGGCAGTCTTCCTTGCTCTTCAAGCCTTTCTTCCAAGAATCAAAAATTCCCTGGTGCTCGTCCGTACAGACAACACTACGACGATGCACTACCTCAACAAATAGGGAGGGACTCTTTCTCTGACACTCTCTCACGAGTCTCAGAGAATCTGGAACTGGTTAATCGGACACAATATATCTCTTTGGGCGGAGTACGTCCCAGGCATGGACAATGTACTCGCCGACTCATTAAGCAGACAGAGGACAACATCTCACGAGTGGGAACTGGATCAAGTGATCCTCAACCAAGTCTTCTCACGATGGGGCACTCCTCGGATCAACCTGTTCGCCACAAGATCCAACGCCAGATGCCCACACTTCGCAAGTTGGCATCCCCAGAAACGGTCTCTAGGAAATACATTTTCGATTGCATGGTGCAACGTCTTTGCGTACGCCTTTCGACCATTTCCAATGATTCCCAGAGTCCTCAGGAAATTGAAAGCAAAGCCTTGTGCAATCATTCTGATAGCCCCAAATTGGCCACGCCTACATTGGTTCACGGAACTCCACCGCCTGTCTTTGGAGCCACCAATTCGCTTGAAACAGTTTCTGTCTCTACTTACAATGAACAACCAGCAAGTCCAGCATCCGAATCTGGCTTCACTCAAATTAGCCACTTGGCTCCTGAGTTCAGAGAACTTCAGAATTTGAATATTCCGCCAGACTGTAGAGCCATCCTGGCTCGAGCGGATAGTACCAACAAAACATACTCTTTAAAATGGAAGAGGTTTTGCATCTGGTGTAAGTCTCAAGGGATACAACCTTTCTCTTCCTCTCCGGAACAAGTATTGCCTTATCTTCTTCATCTGGCAAACTCAGGCCTTGCTCATGCTTCCGTCAGGGTCCACTTGGCTGCGATATCCCGTTACAGAAGATCTCCTACGGGCCCTTCTCTTTGGTCTCACAGATTGATCAAACAGTTTTTGAAAGGACTCTACAGGACTTTTCCCCCTGTGAAAATGTTGCCGCCTACCTGGCACCTTAACACAGTCCTTAATCAGCTCATGAAGCATCCCTTTGAGCCGTTACACAGGGCTGACCTGAAATACCTCTCTTGGAAGACAGCCCTACTGCTTACACTCGCCTCCGCAAGGCGGGTGAGTGAGCTCCAAGCCTTCTCGATACAGGAACCCTTTCTGCAATTCAAGCAGGACAGGGTAATTTTACGGACAAATCCAAGACTTATTCCAAAAGTCCCGTCGGATTTCCATCTCAACGGACCTGTGGTCTTGCGCTTTTTCTTCTCAAATCCCAGTACTGCAGCGGAAAGATCGCTACACTCTCTAGATCTTAAACGCTGCCTGAAATTTTTATATTGAAAAGACCAAAGCCTTCAGAAAGTCAAATCAAATATTCGGGGCTTACAGTAGGCCCAGGAGGGGCCTACCTCTCACCAAGCAAAGTATTTCCCGCTGGATTTCGGCAGATATTTAATTTTGTCATGAACAAGCAGGGCAACCCCTACAGTCTAAAGTGCGAGCCTACTCTACCAGGGCAATATCTACATCCATGGCGCTTTTTGCAGGAGTGCCTGTCATGGACATTTGTAGACCGGCAACATGGAGGTCGCCACATACCTTCACTAGGCATTACTGCTGGGATACAGAACTCGTGAAGGATGGTGCGGTGGGACAAGCAGTACTTCGTCATCTGTTTCAGTAGAGGTGAGCCCTCTTTTCATCCCTCCATCCTTCTGATGTATGCACATTTCTCTATTGTATAATTTGGTTGTATTTCTTGCTTGCAAATGCATGTTTCTATCAGTCGTTTGATATGTTGTTATCTAATGACTTGTGTATTCTATACCATCCGAAATGTGCTTTATTCATTGCTTGCTATTCTGATTCAGGCATGTGAATCTATGAAAGACGCCCCTAATACTGGATAAGAAATGCTTTACTTACCTGTAACTGCAGTTATCCAATATTGGTGTCTTTCATAGATTCACATGCAACCCTCCCGCCTCCCCTGGAAGGGCTCACCTACTTCTCTCAGTAATACGCCTACTTACCACTGTGCATACGACAGCTGATTGGCTCTTTTCTGAGTTTGGTCCTTTCTACAAAAGGACAAGGATAGGTTACTAATGTGAGGCCTTTAGGCCTATTTATCTATATGTCTATGGGACATTACTTTATTTATGTACCGGGGACTCCCATTACGACGACGGGGAATGATTCATGCATGTGAATCTATGAAAAACACCAATACTGGATGACTGCAGTTACAGGTAAGTAACTCATTTCTTATGTAAAATTGTGTCTACCTCACAGTAGCCCACATTAGGGATGGTACTAGCCTGGAGGTGGCACACCTATCCAACTAGGTAATTTTCCCACCTGTCCAGGTTCCAAGGGGGCTCTGGACAGGGGGGGTGGTTTCTCTCCTGTGAGGGGAGCCAGATTCGCATTCCAAAGGTGGCAGCTTTTATGAAGCTCGCCGGCCCAAGGAGGCTAATCAGCAGGTCATCCTGTGGTAGGTGGTGTTACACCCTCTTCCCAGACATGCTTTTGTTCTGGGTCTCCTGAAAGTAACGGCTCTCGCCCTTGGAGCTCAAACAGCATTAAGGTGGCAGGCTGGCAGAAACCAGTCAACAAGGACACCAGAGGCTGGTAGGTTTTCGGAGGGCACCTCTTTGGTGCCCTCTAGGTGCATGTATTGGTAAATCCAACACTGGCATCAGTGTGGGTTTACCAATACGAGATGATTCATACTAAACATCTCTACTTTAAGTGAGGCCATCATGTAGCTGGAAAACTAGTTTTCATCAGTGTCCAGCACATGTTTTTAAATGGTGTCCTGGTCACTTGTACCAGCAGTAATAGGATTGACCAGCACAGGGGCTTATCTGTTCATGCAAGTATGCCCTCACATGTAATATTCAGCATCATGCCTTAGGGCTGTCAGGCCTGCTTTAGGGGTGACTTACAAACATTACATGCATTGTTAGGGACATGGCACACAGGTATGTGTGACATCTCATGTTTTTTACTTTTGTCTGCGCCAAGATACGCAGCCTGCGCAATGGTAGTCTTGCTTATGCTTGGTGCGGGGGTCCGCTTAGGGTGGCACAATTCGTGCTGCAGCCCTCACTGGCCCTCTTTAGTACCTCAGGCCCTAGGTACCAGGGTACAATTTACTAGAGACTTGCATAGAGTGCTAAAGGTTTTGCCAATTATTGTACAGTTTTGGAGGAGTGCTCTGGCACTGGCAACCTGGTTAGCAGGGACCCAGTGCACTTTCGGTTAAAATCACCTCATTTACAAGGCAAACGTTGAGGTGACCATGTCAAAAAGAGGCATTTTCCTACATGCACTTGTGATGGTTTAGGTGTTTTTTTTATAATCTGCTGCATTTTGTGCCCCAAGTGTTCACTGATGTTATGATGTATTTCGATTGATTCTTGCATTATCCAGGATAACAAGTACCATCCCAATATTTGCATAATATGCACATTATATGATTCTTGTGTTATGGTCTTGTTTTATGTACAATATAATATTTATTTTCATATAATCCTTTGTGGAGTCTCCAATGTGTTGTATTCATTGTGTTTCTGTTTGCGTGTGTTAAGCAAAAGCTTTACACATTGCCTCTGATCAGCCTGACTGTGCTAAGCTACCAGAGTGTGAGCATAGATTATCTTTGGCTTACTTTCTTGCCCTGATTAGAGTGGGGTGGGTTCTGCGTTCTGCCTGGCTTTTGCTCATACATAGCCAACCAGAAACCCAATTTCTAACATGGTGCTCTTGGGTTCCGGGGCGAAGGAGGGTAGGCGGATTCTCTGAGTTTGTTCCATGAGGAACGGTGCGATCAATCTGAGGGCTTCTCCCTGAATCCCTATGTGGTGCAGTCTCTTAATAAGTGTTTGGTGTTGAATGCCGCAGAGAGGTCGAGAAGGCTCAGGGCCACTGATTCTTCTCTGTCGAGGAGGTTTCAGCTGTCATCGGTGGCAGCGATTAGGGCGGTCTTGGTGCTTTGGTCGATGCGGAAACCGGATTGAAAAGTGTTGAGCAGGTTGTTTCTCTCTAGGCTTTTGGTGAGCTGCTGGTAGATGGCCTTTAGGACTTTGGCTGCAAAAGGAAGCTGAGAGATGGGGCGGAAGTTCTGGAGTTTGCTGGAGTCAGCACAGGTTTTCTTGAGGAGATGTTTTACTTCTGCGTGTTTACATGTTTCGGGAAAGGTAGCTGTGGTGATGGATGCATGGAGGAGGTTGGTGAGTTTGCGGCTGATATCCTTGCTTCCTAGGTTGAAGAGGCAGTGGGGGCAGGGGTCCGTGGATGTTCCTGAGTGGAAGAAGTACATGAGGGCTGTGGTGTTCTGTGTGGTGAGCTGTTACCATGCGGTGAGTGGCTGGTTGAGGGAGGCATCTGTTGGAGAGAGAGAGGGCTTTGGAGGTCGTGGTTTGGGGCTTGAAGTTCCTGTAGATGGTGAATATCTTTTAGTGGAAATGGTTTGCTAGACCATCTGAGAATTCCTGTGAAGGAGGGGCCCTGTTTTCGGTGGCAGTCAGGCAGGAGAACTCTGACAATACTGAAGAGTTATTTGGTGTGGTTGGCGCTTAGTTCGATGTGGTTTGATAGGGTGTCTTTTTTTGCCTCTTTGAGTTATCAATGGTATTTGATGAGGGCTGACTTCAAGGTAGCTCAGTCTGTTGTATCTCTGATGGTGCACCATCTTCTCTCCCGTTGTTTGCAGCTGTGTTTCATGGCCCGGAGCTCTGGTATGTACCAACTGGCTGGTTTGATGGGGGTGACTAGGTCAGCAGTGTTGGTACTCCAGGTGGTGAAGTGCATGACTACTTGTTCCAGGTTGGTTGCGGGGTTGGGCTGGGTTGTGTTAAGGTAGTCTATCCATTGGGTGGGTGCACTTTGTTCCAGCTATGGAAGGAGGCATTGGAGGGAGGGGGGAGGCTGGTGGCGGTGCACTATGATCCTGCGATAGTGAAGCGGATGATGGAGTGGTCGGTCCAGGTGAGTTCTGTGGCATGGCTGTATTTGACTCTGTTGCTGGCCATGAAAATCGGGTCTAGTGTGTGTCCTGCTCTGTGTGTGGGGTCTGTGATAGGCCAGGCCAATTGTGCCCATGAGTTCCA
Organism: Lissotriton vulgaris; assembly: GCF_964263255.1. NCBI lineage: Eukaryota > Metazoa > Chordata > Amphibia > Caudata > Salamandridae > Lissotriton > Lissotriton vulgaris. Next base: position 1,183,931,130 of record NC_141697.1, read on the forward strand.
GGAGGTTGGCGGAGTTAGTGTCTTTTTGTTCATCCATGTGGAAGTTGAGGTCTCTGGGTGCTTCGACTCTGTGGCAAGTGGTGCAATGAAGTCGGTGGTTGTGTCGCAGAGGCCGGTGCATGGTCCTGGGGGTGTGTAGACGAGTGTTCCTTTGGTTGTTCTGTCATCTGTGTGGAGTTGAAAATTGAGGTGTTCCATGATCGGTGTGGTGTCGTCTTCGGTGGTGGTGCAGCAGAGTGTTTCTTTGTGGATGATGGCAATGTGTCATCTTGTAGTCCTTGCAGGGGTGGAGGAGGGGTTGAACCAGGGCGCTATGAGGACTACATCGCGGGCGAGGGTGGAGATGGTGTTCCAGACTTCGGTGGCGTGGTTATAGAGAGATTGGGCATTGAGCAGAAGCCATTGGAGTGGTGTTAAGGCGGTCACGGTCAGCGAGGTAGGAGTTGCACTGGATGCTGTGAGGGTGAAAGGTTCTCTGTTGCAGGTGGAGACAGCGGTGGCAGATTAACTAGGAGATGCAAGGCAGCAGTTGGTTCAGCATCCAAGGCCAGGTTTCCTGGTTCTGGACGCGGTCTAGGCAGGGAAGGGCACAGACAGGCTTGCCTTTGCCGGCCCCATTGGCGCGCCGGTGGCCTGGCCATCATTAAGTTGGTCCAAGGATGAGGGAGGAGAGACGGGAAGCGGCGGTGGCGCGAAAAGAGTCACTCGGCGGGAAGAGCGGGTGGCGAGGGGAAAGATAAACAAAGTATCAGGCACAACCGAGTCATTGCACAAACAGTGAGGAATCGCGTACAAACAAAAAAACAGGCATGATACAATATAAAAAGGCACAACGAAGTAACAGGCACAGCAAACCAATAAAAAGACGGTAATGCTGAAGGCAGCAAGGGAGGAGCTGGTACATGTATTGCTATCCGTCATGTTAGAGCCAAGTGTCCTCTTCAGGGAAGAGTGAAGGCACATTCCACCAAGGGCAAGGCTTCAACTGCAGCACTCTTATGCTGGGATGTTCTTGAAAGACCTCTACCATGAGGCCACCTGGAGGACCAGGCATACGTTCATGATGCATTACTACCTAGACGTGGATGCAGAAGCTAACGCAGCAGTGGGGCAGGCAGTCCTGAGAAACCTGTTTCATTAAAGGTGAGCCTGCCTTCCGCTTTGTTCTATTCTATAATGTGTACTGTTTGCTAATCTGATTCAAGCATGTTGTGAATATTTAAATGATCCAATGTTGGAGAAAAAATTAGTTACTTATCTGTAACTCCGGTTCGCCAACATTGGTACCTTTTATATATTCACATGCAACCCACTCTCCTCCCCGGTCATAGGCTCATTGTATTCTATTCTCACACTTGTACTTTGAAATCTGAGCTATGGTAGGCTCTGCGGGGCGCAGGAGTGCTTACGCTTCCACCTCATTGGCTGAAGTTTGGGTTCTTTCAAGTGAGGTGGATGTATTACTAAACAAACTGTTGTTTCAGGCCTAGGACCATTTTACATTATTTACTTTGTTGTATTTATTTTTCCTCTGTATACTAGAGGTGGGTGTAATTCGCAGAGTATCACTCCCTGGGCTTCCGCAGTTATATGAAAACTCTGAAAGATTCTGTGGAGTTCTCCGAACGGGCAGAAATTGTGATGTCGCACTGCTCGTCCTGATTTTTAGTGCTAGGAGCTTGCCCCGTGCTGCAAATTTTGCTTCTTTGCTGCCACTCAACTCAATATTTTTACTCAAGCGGTAGCTTTCTGACCGCGAACGCGCCTTCCTAGCACCTGAAAATCTCGCTCGCCAACTTACTGTTCACGAACCGCGCGCAAGAAAAACCTCTGACACATGGTGGTACGCAGAGTTTGGCTGGAACTCCACATTACAAGCATAACATGGAGTGGCCAAAACTCCACGAGCTCTGCTGGTGGAGCAGAATTGATCACCCACCCCCTACTGAATACTGCTATTTTAATGTACCGAGGATTCCCAGCCTGACCACAGAGAATGATTCAATCAGGGCTCGAAAAATCATAAAAAATGTTCCTAGACCAGCAGGCCTAGTAACTTGAATAATCTACTCGACCTGACTGTAATGTACTTGACCTGTGAACTGGTTTCAAATTGTCTGATCCTAGGCAAATATTTTGTCTTATGGAGCTGCCTTTTTCTTTATTATCACATAAGAGAACACGTTCAAATATGCAAGTACACTATTTCTACTGTACAAAAAAACGTTTTATTTACTAGACTAAATGTTTGCTCCATGTATAACCAGAATATAGCCCATATATAGGGTACCCATAATCCCTGGCTTGCCTCTTTGGGCCACATCTCTGACTGTTTTGTCGGTCAAAAACGGGAAGTCAGCGGGCGTGGCCAGCAGCATGGCCGACTAGACGTGCCTCGCCGGAGCTCCGGCCGAGTTGCCCCATAATCCGACTTTAATCCTTGACATCGAGCCCGAAAACCACACCACCCTGCAGCAGAACCTTTCCGCTTCACAGAGTGCCAGTGATCAGGGTGGTCGTGTGGGGTTTTTTCGATCTTCTGAGTGCGGAGAGGCTACGCCGGAGAGCGGACGGCCATGATGGCGGCAGGGAGGCGCGGAATACGGTGAGATCGCTGACACACCGCTCGACGAGCTGCTGCCGGATAGAGAGACAGACTGTGCAGTGCCCCCCACCACTTGGTCCGTACCTGCGACGCAAGCTCGGGAGAGCACCCCGGACCCGCGCTGAAAGCTTTGCCGGGAGAGCCGCCGGCCCAAGATGGCGGCGGGCGGCGAGTGCTGAATCGGGGCGCTGCTCTGCCGGAATACAGTGGAGAGCTGGGGGACAGGCAGGGAAGACGCAACGAGGGAACTGTACGACATTCGGACACGATCGGACCTCCCCGGTCAGATCTCCACGGCGACCTATACCCAGCCAGCTGTAGGGCTTCCGCGGGCGGCGGGGGCTGAGAGCGGGGTGTCCCCCCAGCCACCCTTTCCTTGCCCGAACCCCTCGGGGCATACAGACCGGGCCTCCCTGTTCCCCCGCCCACGTGGAGACCATGGGGAAGAAGGAGATGGCTTCCAGGACCACGAAACAGGGGCCCATGGACAACTTTGCGGCCCCGAGGACAGTGGCCGAAACACCGAGCTCCCGCCCCGACATGGCCGTGCTACTGGAGGCCATCCAGGCGTCCAGGACGGACATCCAAGCGTCGCGCTCGGCGCTGGAAACGGAGATTGGCGAGGTTGGGGCAGAGGTGACGCTGCTCCGCCAAGACTTCCGAAACCTGAACGAAAGGGTAACTACCGCTGAGGACAGGCTGAAGGAGGACGGTGAGGCGATTACTGCACTTAGGAGGGACATGGCGGAACTCCAGGCTTCTCACCGTAACCTTCAATGGAAGGTGGACGATGCGGAAAACAGGTCCAGGCGCAACAACCTTCGTTTTGTGGGGTTCAGGGAAGGGATTGAGGGCAGAGACATGGCGGCCTTCCTGCTAAACTGGCTCAAGACCACCTTCCCGACGGCGCCATTTTCTCCCTGCTTCATTATCGACCGGGCGCACAGGGCGCTCTTGGCCAAGCCCCCGGAGGGAGCGAGACCCCGGCCGGTCATCGCCTGTTTTTTTAACTTCGCCGATAGGGACCTGATCCTCCGAGAAGCCAGAACTCTGGGGGAGATCCGTCTGGAGAATGCAACGATCATGATCTTCCCGGACTATAGCCAAGAAGTATCGAAACAACGCCGCTCATATGACTCGGTAAAAGCAAAGCTGCGATCCCTCCAAATCAGATATATGCTACTGTTTCCCGCCAAGCTGAAAGTGATCTACAAAGACAAGGCGCTCTTCTTTTCTCATCCTGAGGAAGCATGGCAGTGGCTGGAGGAGCGCCCCATCCTGAACAGCAGAGACATGGCCAGCAGAGAGGCGATGGACAAAACTGTCCGAAACAAGTCGCGGTGGGAATTGCCCAGGCCTCAGAGGCAAAGGTCTCGGAGAACCCAACTCAAGGCCACGGCGACCCCGTACAGAACTCGGGGATCGGCAAGCAGGAGGAATGGCAGATCGGAGTCCCCCGACCCGGCAACAGGCGCGAGAGCTAACGGACCACGGAGGGGAGCGAGGTCGGAGGGGGACGACGTTGAAGAATCGGAGGGTCCGTCGTCTGGGGCGGAAGACTTGGAACTTTTGCAGGAATCATTGCATCCGTTGGTGAAGGAGATCCGACACATGGAACTGGAACTGTCGGGGCAAGGTCTGTCTACGGACACACAAGACTCCCACTCATGAACCTTTTTGCTGTGAGACTCGATGGAGATGGCAACTCGGCGCAATAGGAGCACGCAAGTTGGCACGATCCCCCACACATACTTTGCCCTTTTTCCCCAGAGTTCGCTCTGACTGTTGTTTGAGTTGGGGAGGGATGTGCGGGAGGGTGACTGACCTGCTCCCATTGATGGTTTGGCCCCATGTTGGGGCGCAGCTGGAAGGGGAGGGAGGTGGGGTGGGGGTGGGGCGGGATCGTTGGAGTTGTTATTACCTCATGTTGGGGTGTTGGGTTGTTGAAGGGGGGGGGGGGGACGGAAGTACACCAAGCAGCGGAGTCGGGGAGGGTTACCCTTACTACCACCCGGGCCCTGGAGCCCGACATTTGATGGTCCTCATGCAATGCAATGGCAGGTACACTAGATGAACCGACCAGAGATGGCGCCGGGGTGAAGGCGCTAACTTGGAACGTGAACGGCCTGGGCTCTAAAATTAATAGGGGCCTGGTTACGGCCTACATTAAGCGCGCAGCGCCAGACATTATCTTCCTTCAGGAAACACATTTGAGGGGGAACGCTGCGCCTTCCTAGCACGCGGACAGTACATTGTCCTAGCACATGCAGGGTACACCATGGACTCACGGGGCACGGCCATACTCATTAGGAAAACGACTCCCTTCACGGTAACACGCACGTGGTTAGATCCACAGGGTACAGGGGACCTGGAGGAGGCGCAGATACACGCTGCTGTCGGTTTATGCCCCACCCAAATTGCAAGCACGCACGATGCAGGAGGTCACTAACATACTACTGGACACGGCTGACACTGTGCAGATCATGGGGGGGGATTTCAATGATGTGATGAGTATGACACGAGATAGGTCTGGGAACTCCCAAACAACAACGGTAGAGACGGCTCTGGCGCGCAGAATGGACACGCTCGGTCTCACTGATGTCTGGCGGTGGCTTCACCCTACGCAGGATACTTATTCTTTTTTCTCAGGGGCACACAAAGTCTTCTCAAGATTGGACTATATTTTCACCTCAAGGCAGGAACTCTCATCAGGGGACCAGGCTGAGTACAGGGCGAGGGGTATCTCAGATCATTCCCCGCTGTTCGTACACATAGGACGGGATAGGGGGAGAGGACGGGCACACTGGCATATGTCGTCATGGGACATACAGACCCCTGAAATTCTGGGAGGCATTAGAGCAGATATTAGAGTCTTTGTGGCAGAGAATGAGGGTTCGGTGCAGTCCAGGGCTACACTATGGGAGGCCATGAAAACAGTGCTGAGGGACCGCTTTCAATCCAGGGTGGGGGAGGCCAGGAGGAAACGTACTGAAGCCATAGCGGCAGAGGAGGCGAACATATTGACCCTAGAGGCTGAATATCACAAGACGAAAAGGGAGGTAGATCTTGGAAAACTGCTGGATACTCAAAAGCTATACAGGGAATTGACTACGGATGAGGCGCGCACGCAGGCGCTGGCCACCCTTCACCGCTTGTATGATGTGGGCCATAAATCTGGAAAGCTCATGGCATGGTTGAGCAGGCGGGAGAGAGCGGCCAGGTGGGTGGATTGGATTGGACTCCCCGGGGGCGCGCGGGCGTCCTCGGACGACTCTATAGCAGAGGCCTTTGCGACCTATTTCGAGGACTTCTACAGGGCTAGGGACCTCGGAGACGGCGAGGTGGTGCAGGCGTTTCTGGGTGACATGGAGGTTCCGCAGTTGACCCCCGAAGGTAGTGAGGCTCTAGAAGCCGACCTGTCCCTAGATGAAATTACAGAGGCGTTGGCTCTCTTGAAACCCGGGAAAGCACCGGGCCCTAATGGTTTCCCGGCGGAGTTTTTCAAACGGACGGGGGACCTCCTCTCCCGTCACCTGAAAGGGTTGTTTGTCGATGCGTTTGGCGCCGGGTGCCTCCCGCCGGATCTGACCCTTGCCACCATAGTCCCGATTCACAAGGAGGGTAAACCCAGGGGAGACTGTTCCTCCTACCGCCCGATCTCTCTTCTTAACATCGAGACTAAACTCCTGGCCACCATTTTGGCGCGGCGCCTGAGACAGGTCATTACGGACCTAGTGCACCCAGATCAATCTGGATTTCTGCCGGATAGGGCCACCAAACTCAACCTACGGCGCACCCACAACTGGCTCCAGGAAGTCTGTGATAGGGACGAACCCCACTGGTTCCTCTCCCTAGACGCAGAGAAGGCGTTCGATGCGGTGCACTGGCCCTTCCTGATGGGCACCCTTGAACGTTTTGGGATAGGGCCCAAGTTTCTAGGCTGGGTGAAGCTGCTATACTCGAACCCTAGAGCGAAAGTGCGGATCGATGGGAGGCTCTCCAGGGAGTTTGCGATAGAGCGGGGGACACGCCAGGGGTGCCCGCTCTCCCCACTCCTCTTTACCCTCACGATAGAGATCCTTGCGATCCGTATTCGGCATAACCGGGATGTGATGGGATTTCACTGGGGGGAGTCGGACGCCGACCAGGAGAAGATCTCCCTTTATGCCGACGACGTTCTGTTATATGTCACGGACCCAGCCAGGACAATCCCGGCCCTGTTTAAAGAGCTGGGGGACTTTGGGGCAGTGGCAGGACACACTATAAACTGGCATAAGTCGATCCTCTATGACCCGCAAGGTGCCCCTAGGGGGGAGAACCTGCCCGAGCTCCTAATCCACACCACGGAAGGCTTCCGGTATTTGGGGGTTTTTATCACCCGGGATAGGTGACGCTCGTACACAGACAACGTCGACAGGGTATTGGTGGCGGCGAAGACGGAGATGGATAGGTGGAGACCGCTCCCACTCACCATCCTGGGCAGGGCCGCCCTGTATAAAATGATCCTACTGCCGAAGTTTTTGTATGCCCTCCAAAATGAGTATTACCCTCTACCGACTCTGACTATACGGAAAATCCATGCTGACCTCCGCTCCTTCCTGTGGCTGGGGAAACAGTCCCTGGTGGCACTCACAACCCTGCAGCGCCACCAATATAGTGGGGGAATCTCGCTACCTAATTTGGAGGCATACTACTGGGCTGAACACCTTACCCCCATCAATGAATGGATACACGCCCCCGCGGATCACCCAACCTATGCACTAGAGAAATCCAAATGGGGAAATAAGACGGTGCTGCACTTCCTCTATGGAGGGAAGGGAGGACGTCAGCTTCTCCCGGCGACTAGGATCACCCTATCCGCGTGGCGTAGAGCGACGGTCAAAATGGGATGGCAAGAAAGGCCCACCCGCCAAACCCCGCTGTGGTCGTGTAGATGGCTGGCAGAGCTGCACAAACTGCGGGGATTCCGAAGGTGGGACGACATTGGCATTTCCACAATCGGAGATGCGAGGGGAGAGCTTAAGACCTTTCAGGCGTTACAGCAGGACTTTGGCCTCCAGAAAACCCAATACTTTAAATACTTGCAACTGCGACACGCGTGGGGGGCACAAAACATTTCTCTTGCAGACATTCCCCAGTATGCACCACTCGAGGGACGCCTGCTACAGGAACAGATACAGAGGGGGGCGGTGTCTATGACATACAAAACACTGACGAACAACATGTTGGATGATTTACAGACTCTGAGGGAGAGGTGGGAGGGTGATGTAGGCACACTGGAAAACCTGGATTGGGAACTCATTCTCATGCACCCTCGAGGTAGCCATAAAATCGAGGCTTCGCCTCATACAGTTTAAGGTTCTTCACCGGGCCTACTATGACAGAGTGAAACTCTTCCGGATGGGGAGGGCTACGAACTCCTCTTGCTTACGATGCCTACATCCAATGGGCGATTTCTTCCACATCATTTGGGGTTGTACTGTGATACAGGAATATTGGGATGAGGTCTTCACTGAATTGAGTGCGATACTGGAGGTGGACATTCCTAAGGACCCCAAGCTGGCGCTTTTGGGCATGTCGACTGAGGTGGATATCACACGACACTCACTCATTTTTCTGCTGCTGGCTTTGGTAGTAGCCAAAAGAGACATTGCGAGACTATGGGGGGCGCCAGGGAAGCCCAATCTGGAGGACTGGAGGAGGGGCCTGGATATGTATATGGCGGCTGAACGGGTTACGTATAAAGCGAGGGGGTGCCCACGAAAATTCCGTAAAATCTGGGCCAAGTGGAGGCACTATCATGGACTAGAATAGGAGTTTGAAGCCGAGTGGGGGGGAGTGCGGGTGGCTGGATTGATCGTTGGGGAAGTTCTCTGTGTAGCTGACTTAGGCCTGTTGACCCCAGGAGGACTCGGGCGATGGGACTGCATATGCTCATACCACACACCCTGAGAGAACCGAGGAGGGCACGGGAGTCGGGCGGTGAGGTGAAGGGAAGGGGGACAAGCTGCTTGGGGGGGGGGGGGGGGGGAGTTATGGAGGGTGGGAAGGGGGGCCTCGGGTAGAGGTCTCCCAGTTGCTGACTTTCATGGTTGTTGGGGGGGAGTTCGGGGCGAAAAGAGAAAAATGATTTTGTCGTGATGAATGCTATGTAACTGTCTATTCTAAAAGTTGCGTAATGTCGGATGGAGCGGAATGTTGACGCTCCCCCGTGATACCATGATGCTTGTACTGATGATCCACCTGATGCAACAATAAAAAGAGATTTAAAAAAAAAAAAAAAACGGGAAGTCAGCCTGTTTGCAACCACAAAAAAGGGTGGTGGTATGCATAAACGCTATTTTGTGAGTAGATGACTTGCAAAATAGTGTTTGCAAGTCGCTATTAGTAAGATGCGTCTCTGGGGCGTCCCTTACTAATAGCAAGTCAGAATGGAATGTACAATTGTTTCGGTCGTAAAACACTTGAAGTTTAGTGCCTACTTCAACTAGCTGGTAAGACACTCGCAAACGGGAAGTGGTTCCAAGGGGACCCCTTCCTCTTTGTGGGTAGTGTCAGAAGACCCCACAACCACTGCTTGCCCTTAAAAAAAAAAACATTTTTTACTTTTTTTTAATTTTTTTTAACTTACCCCGTTTTTCTTTAAGGAAAACGGGCTGAATTTGGGGGGGGGGGCGAAGTTGCTTTAATGAAAAATCAAACACAGACATGGGGGTCTGCTGTGCCCAACAGGCCACCATCCCCTGTGTTTGCAGGCCATTCACAATGGGTTGCAAATTGCGACCTGCCTCATGGATATTAAGGAGGCAGGTCCATTTGAGAATCGCGAACAGTGTCTCAGACACTGTTTTACATTCCATTTTCCGAGTCGCAAATTGCGAGTCACATACCACAGCAATTTGCGACTCGCAAAATGGAATGGTCGTACATCAGGCCCTTTGTTCACTAATAGCACTGTCATCTGGGCAGGAGCAGTAATAATTCCCAGTTGATGTTAAAAAACTCAATTTTCATAAATATATTACTAAAGCATGATGTGGTAGTTCACTGCCATTTACAGGTAGCATAGTTTCCATTGAAATGGCCACAAAACTTTCCCACTAACATGTAGTTTCACTGATAATAGCACATAAACAATATTTGGAAATTGGGTTTCAGCAAACATATTTAACATTTGCACGTCACCAAGTCAAGTGTTCTAATTTGTTTTGAGCCTATACAAATATTTTTTTCACAGCAGAATTAAAAAAATGTGTCTTTATAACTAATTAAATATATTTGAACTGTTCACTTAGCTATTTTAGTGTTGTATTAGAAAAAAGCCTGACACATTACAGCCTTTCATTTCACATACTTTGCACAGTTCAGTTGTAACACACTTCACTTTTCAAACTCCTCTAACTTCAGTCACAGAAAAATAAATGCAGGAAGACAAACTGACTTTTGACCACTGTCCCTGAAAACCAGCAAATGTGACATTTGAACAATAAATATGCCTTTAAATCTTATCTTGTCACATTTGCTCCACTTTCAGAGACAGAGGTCAAAATCAGTTTGTTTTCCACAGCAGTTAAAGGATTTTCAGCTGCCAGAAAGGGCAAGTAGTCCCTAAAAACAGCTCGTCCTGATTTAATCTTGCTGAACAATAGGAGTGAGTGGAGTTTGAGCCCAAGCATGTGAGTATATAAAAGATACCAAAGTTGGAGAAGTGGAGTTACTGGTAAGTGACTAATTTAACGGAGGTTTTTTTCTTAGTAAATAAATTACATCATTACACGCAATAGCGCATGAAGTGCAGAATTTTTTTAAGCCTTCAAACGCCTCCAGTACAACATAACATTAAATGCACCAAGCATTTTTATATTTCTGATGGATACTTGTAACCGCAGATCCTCACCTTGGTTCTTTTTCAGCATTGCATTTGGGTGCTGCTAGGCTGTGCCAAGCGGCTTCACTCTGGCGCCATAGCATCCCAAAAGTGACTGGGTGAAGGCGCATATTAGCGCCACTTCTGCGACGGACATCAGTTCCTTACTTTCTACACCTTACCAACCGGATCCGGAGCCCTGCTCCGACATTCAACGTCAATACGATTTTGAAAACATTCTACAACTATTGTGCTAGTGAAAAAGTCCTTCCTAAAATGTCAGGTTTCAAGCCATGGCGTAGTTGCAGAAAAGAGATGTAAGCCTTTGACCCGCACAAGATCCATATCATGCAGGATTCCCAAAACACAGCTACTCCGTTGGACAACCCGGTCACTTTAGTTACTACTGCTCCCAGATCCACGGAAGGACTACCCAGTGAAAATTCAATTGATTGCAATAACCAAAGCGTTGCACCTCTGTTGGGCAATCCTTGGATCAAACCACTATCTAAAAGATCAAGGAAAAGATTAAAAAAGGCTCAGAACAAAGCCATAAAATAGTGCCAATTAGTGTCACAAAACCTATGTCTCAAACTCGGATGAATTTAACAAATGACAGCCTGGAACCCACTTTCCAGGGAACTTCAGACCAAATAAGTTAGCCAGTTGGTGCCACACAAACCTACCTCAAGCATCTTGCACATTGTTCCTTCCGGTACCAGAGTATTCCCAAAATTCACCAGATCATTCTGACGCTCTCGAAGCCAAATCTGCAATGCACACCCTGTCAAGAGCCACTCAAGAAACAAATGCCCAGTCCGGGTTAGGGCCTGAAATTAATCCACAAAGGTCGATAGTGCCGCAAAAAACCCAAGAGTCATCTCTCTCAGGCAATCCTCAAACTAGAGTTAGCCTGCACTTGGATTAAAACACTTCAGGACAACCATGCCAGCAATCTCGTTAGTAATAATAGCTCTTAACTGAGTCTAGAGGCGAACGAACAACGGCAAAATTGATCCTCAATTCACTTTATCCCTCTGAGGGCCAACATTACATCCTAAATACATCCAAACTGCTGAGGTTGTTCAAAATCATTCAGAAACTAGCAAAAATATCCATTGAAGACTTTCTGGAAGTCCAATTTAAAATACTGGCAAATGCTTCGAACAGGACTGCATCAATTATTCTAACACTCAAACCCCCACATTAGTAGAAGATATCTTGTCTAGTAAGGCATCCTTTGACGAGTGGGAGATAGACATGGAACCTGTGGTCCTAAAATATACTCACCTGTTGAAGGAACTAGGAGAGCAGCCAAGGCCCAAGGCCCATCCACTCAGTATCCTCAAAGGGGCTGGAAACTCAACTCACTATGTCGTATAACAAAATTTAGGATATTGTGCCATTATGGCAATCAAGTAGGTAAAACAAGGAGAATATTCCTAAACCAAACAGATACAACCAATGTTCCCTCTAATTTTTTTCCTCTGTGTGCGGCAGTGGAGGGTCTCTGTGCGCTGCAACCATGGCTATGTGCGCCAGGAACCAAACCACGCGTGTCTGCGGCGCCAAATGGCACTCCAAAATTTTACTTTAAAAAGTGAAAAGATAGTGCATTTTCATACATACAGCGCCACAATAAGGGTCTTAAGGGCAGTTTGCAAAATTGGATAAGCACTCTCCCCTCCCCTCTACCATCTCCCACCACACTCTTCCTTCTCTCTCTCCTCTACCCTCTCTCCTCCCTTTCTCCCCTCTTTCCTCACTCTCCCTTCTTTCTCCTCCCCTCTCCCATCTCTCCTCAAGGTACACACTATTGTCAATGAGCACTAACACAGCATCATTTATACCATTTCGGCATTAGTCAACACCACTACTTTTTCCCTGTTGCTCTCATCTTCATCTCCCCCATGGTTACTCCTTTCCCAGGTCTATCTCCATTGCTCTGCCTTCCACCTCTCATGCCTCTCTCCCAAACTCATCTTCTCCCTTTCTATGCTCAACTCTCTCCCTTTCTATAATCTCAGACTCCCTCTCCTGCTTCTCTCTCTTGCTTCGCTCTTGGGCTCCCTGTCCGTACTTCTCGCCCCTGATACACTCTTGGGCTCCCTCTCCGTGCTTCTCTTCCTTGCTGCACGCTCTGCTCCCTCTCTGTGCTTCTCTCCCCTGCTGCACTCTCGTGCTCTCTAGAGATGTGGCCTAATGACCAGAGCTGCCATCTAAGTCACGTAAATACAAAACATGTTGCATTCCAAATGCTATAGGTGTCACATTCGCGAAAGTTATAAATATTGGCATTGTAAATGACAAAGCTATCCATTTAGCTATTTTAAAAACCAACACAAATAAAATATTTGTCATTTACAAGACCAATAGCTCCAACTTTTCTAATGCGAGACCTATTGCATTTCCAATGCTTGTTGTGCCTTTCTGTCCTGTGTCCAACTCGTTTTTGGTGCCCTTCTGCCCCACTCGTTTTTTGTGCCTTTCTGTCCTGTGCCCCACTCGTTTTTTGTGCCTTTATGCCCTGTATCTCACTCGTTTTTTGTGCCCTTCTGTCCTGTGTCTCACTCGTTTTTTCTGCCCTTCTGGCCTCTGCCCCACTCGTTTTTTTGTGCCTTTCTGTCCTATGGCTCACTCGTTTTTTGTGCCTTTCTTCCTGTCATTAAATCAAACTGTTAGTAATAATGGTGTTTTAAGAGGCACATTTACAACTTACCTTCCTAAAAAACTGCTTGAAAGGACTCTCAAATCTCACTGTAAAATTATTTCTCTTTAAACCCTGACAGGTTTTGAAGAAAGTTATTTGTTCAATATACCGGCTAATACAGTCTTTATAAATGTAGCTCTAATGTTCTCGAACACAAATGATCAAACTCACATAGTTAAAACTGAGGGTTATTTGTGAGTGAGGCAGGAGTTGGAAAAGGATTTTGGTGGGCACACATATCTGATTAGTCAGTTTCACTCCAGGTAGCTGGACTCTGAGGAGAAGCCTACCATGCATAACCAGGGCAACTATTCAACCTGTAGGTGTTCAGAAGCATAAATGGGAATTGTTTAATATCACACGAAATAGTGACAGTATTCACTCTCTTCCTGCAGTAAATGACCTATATGCACCAGTGCATGCACACATGCGAGCAGTGTTGTAAGTGCAGCAGTGCTATAATGCATTGTCCTAGGTACAGCGCTTACATTACTTTGTGCCTTTCTGTTCGGTGTCTCACTTGTTTTTTGTGCCTTTCTGTCCTGTGCCTCACTCGTTTTTTGTGCCTTTCTGTCCTGTGTCCCACGCATTGTTTGTGTCTGCTGTGCCTAGAACTGAAGGACCTTTAAATAGCAAAAAAGGGTAGAAAAGCCTGCATTCCAAAAGACAACCCTAACGCCGTGGATTTTAATCTGAAGTGACTTTCCCGCTCATTCCGAAGGTCTCTGAAGAACAGCAGAGAAAGAGGAGACGATTCTTCCCACCCACGTCTCCCGCCCAGGCTGTGTAGTAAGGCGCTGAAGGGCGAGAGCGTCAAGGCTTTTAAAGAAGGCTATCTATCGGCAGTCTGGCGAATACTCAAACTCTGGCACGGGAATGGGAAAAGGTACTAGTTGGCACAGAGCCATCGGGCACGATAAGCGCTGCGCGCTTGGCATAAAAGAGGGCAGGCGAGAAATCTTAAACAGCAACAAAGAACTACCGCCTCCCTATTATAGTACACTCACTGTGCGCCACTATCCATTCATTGACAAGCCAATTCTCCTGCTCCCACACTGCCATAATCCCCACAATAACCACCAGTTCCCTCCGCCCCCCAATAACGACCAGTTCCCGAACGCCTCCCGCTCCTTACCTGCAACTCCTCACGCCCGCACCACCGTCACCACTGGAAAAGTGCCTCATGTCATGTTCGCGCCGCTCGCTTTGTAAAAGCGGCGGGCGGCGCGAATCTCTTGCGACGGCCTGTGTGCGCGCTCCACGCTAGGTGGTGCGCGCTGACGTCAGGGAAGGTGCGCGTGCGGCTTAGAGGGAACAGTGGATACAACTAAACAAGGAAACAAATGGAGCTGGCTATCAACCACACTTGCAAGTAACACCAGAATTCATTCCTAGCCCCAGCTGGCATTTACCTCAAGCTAAATCCAAACGGAACTCAAATATAAACCTTGTATCATGGAATATAGCAAGTCTAACAAAGCTACTAAAGTCAACAACTGCAATGTCTTTCATTCAGACCACCAAACTACTTTGACTGCAGGAAACTTGGGCAACCAGCCCCACTACAGTCCCGGGATTCTATGAACTCTGGCAAGCAGCCACAAGAGCTAATATATTTGGGAGGTCCTCTGGATCTTGATTTGGAAGTCGGTACTCTCGAATCACATGATGAAAGGTTCAAGTAGGGATCTTGGAAGGCCCATGAATAAGTGAACAGCGTCTGAAGATTTTGCTTGATAATGTATATTTCAGCTGTTTTGGCGCAGAATGCAATTTGGGTTGCAGAACGTGAACAGATGGAAAGGGAATGGATGCACATATATTCATTGATGAATAAAAGGCGCACGCTGACCTGTGGAGGTATCTTAAGAACATATTAAGCCTCACAACGGCAAGAGTTAACGTTGTCTCCGAATCACAGTGGATCCGGCACATATAAAATCTATAAGCAGTTAAAACTGTACCTGATGAGAACACAGAGCCTCAGAACGGCTGTTCTGAAATCCAGTATCTGGGGTCGCTTTTTTGGGAAAATATTTCCAAAATTCTGAAGATGATTAGAGCACTGGGGCTCCTGGTCAAAATGGTATACCAATAACAAAAAGAGGGGAGAGGGAGGAATTAACGGTCCAGCACCCATGCTCCCATGCATGAATATTTGCACAAAAAGAGGGTAGCTGATCCTTTAAAGAAGTCTGGTTGGAATGTATAGGAAGTGAGGTGATCTTCCTTAGTGGACAGTGTTGTTCACCCACACCCATGTGGGTGTCATGCTTTATCATCGGGCTTACATCCTGGTGGGGCCGATGCTGGAACACCCCGCAGCCCTCACAAGAGTGCTCTTAAGCAGAGAACTTTTCTCTTAGTCACAATGATGCATGCAGGTGTGTGCGGATACAATAATTGTGCATAGTGAAAAAAGTGGTTTAACACTGCCTAAGGGGTATATTCGAAAAAACTGTCTGAAGGCTAGCAAGACCACGCAGGTTACAGAGAACTGGAGGGATTCCATTTTGAACCCTATATATAGGAAGGGTGAAAGGGCGAACCCTTCCAACTATCTCCTCATTGCCCTCTTGGACATTGATGCCAAAGTCTGTCCCTTCACCCTCTTGAAATAACTTGAGTGCTGGGCGGAAGCAAATGACATAGTTCCATCCACCCAGACGGGTTTTAAGGCAAACTCTTCTACACAGCATGATATCGTGGCCCTTTCCTACCTAACCCACCTGGCAAAGAGCAAGAAGCAACTCCTGCTCTCTGCCTGTTTTGTGAATTATTCAGCAGCCTTTGACCTGGTAGACATAAATAGCTTATGGAAAAAGCTTTGAGAATGGGGCCTCCCGGATGCCCTGTTTCTAGTCATCATATATCTATATACTTCAGCCTGGGTCAGAGTGAAGCGAACTCCAACCACATTCTCTAGGAAGAGTAGGACGGCCTCAAGCAAGAATGTGTGCTTGCGCCCCTGCTGTTCAATCTGTTCACAGTTGATATGGGCTCAGCGCTGAAACAAGCAAACCTCATTGCCCCCCAAAAATTGGAAGGACTAAGGTTACAGTACTACAATACGCCGATTACATCATCCTCTTGGACCATTCTAGAAGAGGTCTATAGAAAGCTCTTAATGCCTGCACAACTACAATAAAATGGTGAAAATTGGCTCAAAGACCAAAGTTCTAGTCTTTGGTAACCCTATTTAAAAAAAAAAAAACTTTACCTGGAGCCTGGGACCTCTACAAATCAAAATAGCAGAAGCTTACAATCGCGGACATCTGGATAATATCAACTGGAGAACTTAGAAAGCAACTGAAGCCTGCTTGTACAAAGGCCTAGTCAATAATTAACAGTGCGTGCAAATTAAATAACTTTCTGGGTAGCCCGCAACCCTATTACCAACAATTAAATATGGCCAGGAAGCCTGCCCAGGTTAGCTAGTTCGCATCATGGACAAATACAAAGTCAAGGCATATAATAAAAGGGTCTTTAGACTTCCATTGTACCTTCGAAGCTGACTGATAAGCCTGGAATTTAGCACTGGAGGCCCAAATGTGGGTGAGCATGGCTTCCTTTGTAAATGATTACTATGGGGTAGTGAAAGAGCCCCCTACCACCATTAAAGTAGTACTTCAGTCCATCTTCGCTCTAGAAGGGAATCCCTGGTTGCAATACCTACAGTGCTCAATTGACACCCTTCAAATTGATCGTACTATATAAATTAACTACAGCTCACGTGTCACGGTGAAAACCACACTGAAAAAGCAAACAAACATTTTATTGAAGGCAAACGTTATAGACGAGCTTGAAAATTCAAAAATTCTGCAAGCGATGGGGCTGTCTTGTTAATGCACTGCCAGATTGCCTCAGACCACAACAGTATGTCTCTAGTGCGCTTCGTAAAGCCTGCCTTAAACACATCATGTTTGCAAAGCTAATGGGCTTACAAAGTAAGGGAGTAAATCTGAGATGGCTCACACTCTCAAAAACTGTAATCTGTAGACTCTGCAACTATAAGTTTGAGTCTTCCAGACACCTACTATTCTGGTGACCCTCACTTTTGCTACCACGCCTTACACTGTTAAAAGCACTTTTTTGTTGTGGATGGCACTCGAACGTGTAATGAGGACACAAATCTGGTGTTTACTATCACGGTGCTGTTGGAATTAGCAAAATTTGGCAAATATATCAGCATTACATAGCAATGTGTAGAAGTGGTGAGCAATGGCAGCAATCTTACCCCTATAGACGGCTGGTATAGGAACTGGTCATTCATCGACAAATAACTGTGCCCGACCTGTTTGGCCAAGATACTTCTTGGTAAGATAATAAGTATCTATAGCCTTACGGGCAAAATACTCTAAGCTGCTACACATGGGCCTCTGATGCTCTGTGCAGGCTTATAACAGGCAATCATCTTAAACCGGTTGCAAGAAATTAATGTTGGAAGATAATTTTAAGCATTTTGACTTAGATTAATATCTGTTCAAGCAGAGTAGGGACACAGCATGCTCCCTGGGCTTATTCTCCCCATCTTGCCAGCCGCATAAACCCTTTAGCAGCTAAAGCAGAGGGGACCCGTACCATCAGTCAATTCAACCTCAACAAGGTGCCCAGCAGTTTTGCGGTCGAGACCCTTTTGCTCACCACCCCCATAGTCAAGGTCAATGTCTGCCCAATCCACTACCCCTAATCCCCGTTTATGTCAATTCCACTGCACCTTCAACTCCCCCAGTCCCCCCCCCCCCCCCCCCCCCCCCCCCATGACTAACTGAGGACCTTCTCTCTGTTTTGCGGCAGAAAGTGCAAGTCCTTTTCGCTAAAGTGGGTGCCCATGCCAGAAGTAAGACATGTCTGCTATTCCAGTTACTTTTCAGTTCCCAAGTGTTCGTCTCCTTTTAGACTTAAGATCTTTCAACTTCTTCCTTCGTAAGGAAAGGTTTAAAATGCTTGACTGGTCCACGGCTTATCTGTGTGCGAGCAGCTATTGTTGGTTTACTGCCTTGACCAACACCAAGATTGATACCTGTATACCGTTCCACAGGAGAGAAGAGAATGTCCCTTCCTATCTCAGAAATACAACTCCCAGTGTGACTAGTTTTGAATACACAACCGAGAGCTAATATCTCCAAAAAATGAAGAGACCAAGAGGAACCATCAGCGAAGTCCCAAACACTGCCAGTAACGAAAAGGCCAGCTTCCGCCAAAGGAAAAACTAAGAAAATGAAAAGAGACAACAGTTGTTATCAGATATAATTATGCAAACTAATGGGCATTTACACCTCTGCTATCTCTACACATTGTGCACTCTGCCACACTTACCCTGTAAAATGCTGGTAGAGCTTTGGATAATGATCTCTTGAAAACAAAGTTCGTAGCAATCCTCTTTATCATCAAACATAGAAAAGGAACCAAGTATTGTAGATTTTTGGGGAAATACCCTATGTCTTTATCCACTAAATAAAGTTCATGCGCTCCTGCGCTAGCCTTGTGGGAAGAGTAGTGCTGTTTTTGAAAATCCAAAACAGACGCGCAACAGCGCGTTTAAAAATTAAGCAATGTCACAAAATGGCTTAAAAAAACTGGACTGGAGTTCTCCCCAATTACTGGAAAGAAGGGAGAGGAGGCGGGGCGTCCCCCACGAAAGGGCAGAAGTCGAGTTACCAGGGAAGCAGGTGAGTTATCAAGGAGCGGAGGATGAAAGGCAAGCGCTGCCGATTGCAGCGTACATCAAAACCGCACGTAACAAAAAGGTGCAGACTCGCGTAACAAACAAAGCGAGAAAAAAGGGAAAAATATGAGCGCACCACAAATGCTCTGCGAGGAAGACTGAATAGGAACGAAGGCGGGAGAAGGGTGGGGAAAAACAGTACGTTCACGAGCCTTCCCGGGACAGAAAGGCAGAGACTCGCAATTTCCAAAAATATGAGTCTCTGTACCAGGGTCAACCAAAACGAATCAAAGAACAAAGTCACTGGAATATTAGTGCCAGGAAGGAACACAACTGCCACAAATCCAAGATTCTCCAAACAGGTCACACGAATCCAAAATCAGGGGAAGCTAGGCAGGAATACAGCAAACGCCGAAAAGCCAAGCAATTAGTGATTGCAGCTGCTGGCTTAAATCCCCCCCCTCACTTGACCTAACCAGAGCAGTATGGGAGAGTGCACAACGCTTCCTTTGCCTCTAGTCTTTCTGGGTGATGTAGTGCAACAATCCCTCGTGAAGTCTGACTCCTCCTGACAGCTATCCAGTGGTATCCCTTCCTGTGCAGATAGTTGGATGCATGATTGTTTCAATGAACTCCATCTTTCCATGAAGATCGCTGTGGAGATCAAGATGTCAAAGTTGCTGGTGAGCTCTGTGCTGATCCGTTTGGTTTTGAGGTTGAAGAAATGGTGTGGGCAGGGGTCAGAGGGCGCCCGGAGTGGAAGGACGACATGATGGCTGTGGCGGTCTGAGTAGTGAGTGCGGACCAGTTGGTGATCGTTTGGCTGATGTTTGCTGGGAGGTCGAGATCGTTGGGGGTGAGAGAGGTGGGTTGAGGTTGAAGTTGTAGAAGGTGGACATTTTGCTGTGTAAATAGTCCAAGAGGGTGTCACAGAGTTTTTGAGAGGGGTGTATGGTTTTCTCTGTGGCTGTTGAGTTGGAGAATTCCTCAACTATTTTAAGAGCTCCTTCTTATGGTTGCCTATATTATCAATGCAAGATGGCTGCTCTCTTGGTTTCCTTGAGGCGCAGGTGGTAGTTGCTGAGGATAATGTCTTCTGCCGAACATGAAATACTCATGCGCACACCCAGACCACTATACAGACCTTGGACAGTCTAGGCTTTACGATCAATCTAACCAAATCCCACCTTCAGCCCCTTTTAATACAGCCATTCCTCTGGGCAATCCTAGACTCACGGGTTGGGAAAGCTTACCCCAATCCAGCAAGAGTGCATGTGTTTCAAAATCTGCGACCTCCTTTTCAGTCAGATAGCCAGGTAACAGTCAGAACTGTGATGCACTTGGTGGGAATGATGAGGTCTTACATAGCTATAATTCCTCATGCCACATTGCACATGTGCCCATTGGAAGAGTGCTTAGTGGCACAGTGGTCTCAAGCGGAGGGTCATCTACAGGATCTAGTGTTGGTTTGGGGCCTCACACATCGCTCTCTATAATGGCGGAGCGCAAAGAACCTGTTGCAGGGGCAGCCCTTCCTAGACCCGGTCCCAATAGAGACTATCACTACGGACGCCTCGCTCACCAGCTGGGGCGCACATCTCAATTCCTTTACCACACAGGGAAAGTGGACATCTGCCCAGAAATCCCTCTACATCAGTCAACTGGAGTTGCTGGCCATCAAGCTCTGTCCATCATCTCCTTGTGTTTGCTTTATTATCCTCACTCTCCAGGCCTTCCATTCTCTCATACAGGACAAAACACTCTTAGTCCAAACAGACATGACTGCAATGCTTTACTTAAAGAAACCAGGGGGCACACACTTGCTTCGGTTGTCGACTGTAGCCCAGAGCACCAGGTGGTAGCCAGTGTATCACAGAGTACATCTGCTCATCCAACACATTGCCGGAACGGACAACGATCTTGCAGACCTGCTCAGCAGGATGCATCAACGAATGGGAACTCCACCCCCAAGCCCTACTCCCGTTCTTTCAGCACCTGTTTGCCACCACTAAAAAAGCAAAATGTTGAAACGTCGGCACCAGGCTAAGGCCCCCACATTCCATGAATATTGCACTATGGATGAACTGGTCAGGGATATTTGCCTACTGTTTTGTCCGCCTCTCCCACTCCTACTGTGTGTGGTCTGGAAACGAAGGCAAACTTCCCTCACTCTCATCTTAGTGGCACTGACCAGGCATATCAACCAAGGTACGCCACCTTCCTTGAACACTCGAATTCCCCACAAGAAGCTCCCCAACTGACTGGGCCTTCTTACACAACACAACAGCACTCTCTGGCACCCCAACCGTCAGCAGCTCAACCTTGGGATTTGGCTCCTACGGTCACAGAGTTTGGTTACCTCAAACTACAAGAAGAGTGCATGTCTGTTCTCATGGAGGACCCAGGCCAACTATTGGAGCCTGCTACAAAGCCAAATATAAATGGTTCGTACAGTACTATCTCCCTAAACATATCAATCCTCTTGTAGCAGCTCTACAGGACATTGTTTTCTACCTCCTTCACCTACAAAGGTCAGGCATTGCCTACACTTCCATTCGATTAAATCTGGCTGCTGTAGCCGTCTACTTACAGAATAGACAACATACTTCTTTGTTCAGAATACCAGTCAATAAGGCTTTCATGGAAGGCCTCAAACTGACTATCCCACCCTGTACACCTCCTGTTGTTTTGAATCTTAATATAGTTCTCATGGGCCCTCCTTTTGAATCACTACACTCTTGCCCACAGCAATTCTTTTCCTGGAAGGTTTTCTTGTAGCCATGACTTCCCTCAGGCGAGTCTGTGAGATGCACGCTGTTACCTTGGAAGAGCCTTTTTTTCCGAGCCCATCATGATAGGGTGGTTCTCAGAACCAATACCAAATTCTATCCTAAGGTGGAGTCTCCAGTTTTCACCTTAATCAGACATTTGAGCTCCCAGTCGTCTTTCCGCACCCAATTACTGTAGCGGAACATGCTCTACATACTTAAGATGTCAAGAGAGCTCTAATGCACTATATTGACAGGAAAAAAAACCTTCTGTAAGACACAACAGCTATTTGTGTCCCACCCCAAGCTGCACCAGGGACATGCTATGTCAAAAGCAGGTGTAGCACGTTGGCTGTTAAAGTGTGCTATGATAAAGTTAAGAGATCCCTGACCACCAACCCCCCCCCCCCCCATGACCCCCTTTCTAGGATAATGTACCAATAGCTAACATCTGTAAAGCAGCTTCTTGGTGCACCCCTCATACCTTTACCAAGCACTGGATTTCCTGGCCAGAAAGCTAGCTAAAGTTGGCCAGGCTGTCCTACGTACACTCTTCCAGTCTACTGCAACATCTTCATGCTAAGGCACCTCTTTTTGGAGGGCTGCTTTACAGTCAAAGCACAGCATGTGTATCTACAGCCACACATGCCATGAACAGAAAATGTTACTTCCCCTATAAGCGTCTGGTAGTGGAATGTAGTGCAGTAGATTCACATGCGCACGCCACCTTCCCAGTCGCCTGTGGTTGTTACAGATATTCTTTACTGTGTCTCTATGCCTCTATGCTCCATCTCGCCCTTGTGCAGCAAAAAACAATCATAACAATGGGGCTGATGCCCATGAGCATTACCACAAATATGTGGTGTCACTAGGTCCAATGACTTGAAAAGACTTTCTTCAAAGAAAAACAAGTTGTATATGTCTGAGCCCAGCACTAAATGTCAGAAGTGTGCACAGCATGTGAATCTAAAGCACTGCATGCCACGAACAGATGCTTACACAGTAAGTAACGTTTTCCTTTATGATATTACAATCTGTATATCTGTGTTACCCAGTGTAGACAGATAAATCACGGTGTATCATTGACCACAATCTCTCATCTGATCTGGGAAGTGCTGTTTCTTCTATTGTCGCAGAGGGATGTGTGGCCCTCCATTTCATCAGTGGCTGGTGCAGTGTTTCACATCCGAGATGAGACCAGTGGAAGCCTGGGTTTTACATGTCTCCCATTGCCCTTCTCGTTTCTAGGTCTTGCATATGCTCTCACTTGCAAGAGGTATTGTATACAATAAGGGGCTTGCAGCCCACCTGTTGCTTACCATTTGTTGGCTTCGTCATTCTTATTTACTGCCTTCTAATTGGCCGGCTTCACTTCCTCTTCTTTTGGCCGTAGCATGGACCAGGTACTGATTTCTTCAGCTTTATTGCCATTCTTCTGCTGATCATGCTGTGATTGTCATACTATTTTTAGGTCGAGCCTAGGCAGGGCATGCACTGTTTCTTCGAGGCATGCTGTATTCACTATGTGGGTTTACAGCCCACCCACTGCTTTTCATTTGTTTGTTTCAGTGCCCTTTACAAATCCTTTTCTCAAATTGAGGTTTGTCCCTCCTTTTCATTGCTTGATCCCTCCCAAGGAGCGCATCCCCAGGGCTTGTATCCTTTCACTTTTTAGGATTTTAGTTACTGCCCTGGAACTATTTTTTCAAAATGGGACACAGCAGTTCGCACATGTGTTTGTGTGTTTCTCTTCATCAGCGTGACTCTCGCTTCACGGGCACTGCTCTTAATGTTTTAGAATGTTTCAGCAATGGGCCGCTTCAGGTGGCATCGCCCCTTTCTATTTAGTTAGTGATAGCGGTGGGTGACCCAATATACCCTTGCGGGCTTGGGCAGTCAAAGTATTCTGAGGAAGGTTGCCAGCAATGGATTTGTTTGGCACTTAGAATTTAACAGTATAGCGCAGTCTATGTTGCTTAGACTTGGCAGCTGAATGAAACAGCAACTGTTCAATTTATTATGAACCTGTTCTCCAAGATCTATGGTAACTACCACACAAGCCCCATAGAGCTAACAGATTCCGTGAAAAACTTGTAGTTTCAAACAGTAAATGAGGTATTGAACACAAGAATGAAGGTAAAGCAACACGAAAAGGGTTTGTTTTAAGAAAAAATTATTATTATTTATATTCAGAAATAAATCATCAAAAATAAAGGGTGTACAGTAATTAACAAATGCATATAATTCTAATGTAAATGGAGCTGATGAAACAATCCATAAATACAGAAGAAAACAATCCAGTCTAAACAAAATTGAATAAAATTGACTTCTTTAAAAGATGATAAATAGAAAGCCAACGGTTGGAAAAGAGACTTGGATTGGATTGTCGACGTTTCGGTCTCAGTGGTGTAATCCAGAGACCATCATCAGGACAGGGAGGTAATGCAATAAGGATGACCCTTATACAGTGTATGAGACCAAGATATTGCTGAATTTGCATAAGATTTAAAAGTTCATAATCTTAGGGAAGCTTCAAGTCTGCCCTTAGATTGTGGTCAGCAAGAGATTCTTATGGAAGCTGTGGCATGAGTATCAGGATCCACGATAGTTAGAAGACGAGTCAATCCAGCGAAGCGTCAACCCTGTATCCAATCAGGAGTATTTAGAGCATGCTTTTTATATTTAGCTGACCTCCGCGCTTCATCTTTCAGCATGGCAGCCTTGAGTGCACACGCACGCACCCTCCAGACCTGCGCTCCTCCTCATAAACTCCTGCAGCACTTTGGGTTCCCGTCCCCATGTTTTTCTCCTCTCCTTCTCCAAAGAAGAAGCGGAGTTTGTCTAAGATGGCATCGCTGCTGCAGTCGGATTGAGTACTCTATAGAGTTGAAGGCGAGAAGCATCTGCTTGCGCAGATTTTGCAGCTCTATTTCTGCCCGTACTGCGGAGTACCCTGCTACCTGGAGTAAATTTCTCATTAGGTGAGTCTCAGTGGCTGCCCTGTCCCTGGTGTGCAGTCCGAGTGATCCACAGCTGCTCCTGTGCTGCAAACCAACCTATGGTTTTATTGGCTGTCTCAATCATAGGCTGGGGGTTGGCAACCACTCCAATTGGAAAGTGTCATGTATTAGTGCCAAAAATGATTGGGCCTAGTGGAAAACTGTTCTTCTGATTGGTCTCTAGTTTAGTAGTTGAGAGGGTGGTTGAGGGTGCTGTCCCACACCGATAATGGGTGGATATAGGTGTTGGGCGATGAGTAAGGGCCAAAAGAGATGTCACTTGTTTTCATGTCTCCTGTAGTCTCCAACTACAGATCCTAGTCACCGGGTGTCTTATAGGTCGCAGGACATTTTTGGTCTCCTTGTTGACAGGGAGGGCTTCTGTCTGGCATCTACGAAGACGATTGCGGGTCTTCTGTTCATGAAGCGCATATCCCAGGCACAAGGTATCCCAGCTGACCATTCCAGGTTTACTGTTATAAAGGATCCAGAAAAGGACAACCACCTCAGGGCAGATTGAACAATCCGAAGGTTGTCTGGAGTGAGTGGGCAATTCATGCATAGCTTTCCAACTCATATTTTTGGTGCCCAAACACACATCTATACCACTGCAACAAAAAAAAATACTAGACGCATTTACCAAGAAAGTTGTATAACATTATAACTTAGAACAGTAGTACTGCTAGAGGGCAGCCAGAAGGAGCTCGTGCCCCAGTTCTAGTTTTTTTCATGTCCCCTCCTTCGGCCCCCCCAGCACTACTGTTGAGTGTGGAAAGGCAAGGCAGAAAAAAGGACACTGTGTTTGCAGTAGTATGCAAGTCTACGTTTGTCTAAATTGTGTAAATCTCACTTCTGATGTATGTGTGTGTGTGTGTGTGTGTGTGTGTGTGTGTGTGTGTATATATATATATATATATATATATATATATATATATATATATATATATATATATATATGTTATGTTAATTGGGCTCTTCTATAGCGCAACGGCTACTCCAGTCGGAGTGTCCCGGCGCTTTGGCGAAGAAGTCCTTTAATGGAAAGGAACATAACTGCAAAAAAGGAACAGCAAAATTAACTAGTAAAAAGCCAGGTCTTTAATGCCTTTCTAAAAGACAACAGACTGGGGGCCTGTCTAAGAACAATAGGAAGTTCATTCCAAGCGCGCGGAGCCAGGTAGTGGAAGGAACGCCCTCCTTGTCTGGTTCGCTTGATGGATGGAACGACCATTTTAGACAAGGAGGCAGATCGCAGAGCTCTGCTCGGCTTGTAAAAAGCAAGGCGCTTTCTAATATACCTAGGGCCTGAGTCATGAAGAGCTTTATAGGTTAACGTCAGGCTTTTGAAGAGAACCCTCTTGGCTATAGGGAGCCAGTGCAGTTCCTTCAACAAGTTAGAGGCACTAGTTCGTCTGGGGAGTCCATAAATGGCCCTAGCGGCTGAATTTTGGACTACCTGCAGTCTCCTTATCAAATATTTTGGGAGTCCCAGATAGAGGGCATTTGCATAGTCCAAACGCGACCCGACAAGTGCTTGGACTATGACCCTTCGATGGTTCACCGAAATCAAGGGGAGAAATTTCCTGAGCATCCGCAGGATTCCAAAGCATTTCCCCGAAAGACACGCAATTTGAGGCCCAAAGGTTAACTCATTGTCAACAATGATACCCAGGTTTTTAGCCTTGGTACTAGCATTGGCAGGAGGGAACAGATCTTGTGGCCACCAACTTTTCCAGTTTGGTTCAGAGACACATCCGAAGAACAGCAGCTCCGATTTATCGGAGTTGCATTTCAAACCGTGTCTTTTGAACCAATCAAAGACTGCCTCTAAGCAGCCTCTGATACGGATCCCATCAAACACCTCGTTCTTGTTATAAGTAAACAAGAGCTGGGTGTCGTCAGCGTAAGACACGATCTGAGCGCCAAACGACTCCGCAACCTCTGCAAGGGGGGCCATAAAGATGTTAAAAAGCAGGGGGCTAAGAATAGACCCCTGAGGGACCCCCACTTCCAGGGCTGCCATAGCTGCGGAGTGAGGTGGCGCCCAGATCGTTTGTCGACGGCTGGCTAGAAATGATTTAAGCCAGTTCCACACCGTCCCCCTGAGACCACAATTCCAGAGTCGAGTTAGGAGGGTATCATGGGGAACGGTGTCGAACGCCGCCGACAGGTCTAACATGACCAACATGGCCTTTCCTCCAGTATCTAAAACCTCTCTAATGGCGGTGGTGACTTCAAGTAATGCGGTCTCTGTGCTGTAATTCGCACGAAACCCAGATTGAGTAGTGTGCAACAAGTTGTTATTCTCGATAAAGTCAGAGATAGATCTGTGCACGTGTCTTTCCGCCACCTTCGTCAGAGCGGGGAGGAGAGAGATAGGCCTATAGTTGGCATGTATGATGGGATCCAGAGTTGGTTTTTTTATTAATGGAAGGATGAGAGCGCTCTTCCAGGCCTGAGGGACTATACCAGAAGACAATGAGGAGTTGAGAATGGAATTGATGGGGCCATTTAGCAAAGGGGCTATTTTGTTGAGGCAAGAGACCGGGCAGGGATCTAAAGGAGAGCCCGATTTCAAGCCTGTCAGATGGTCTAATGAGGCAACAAGGCTTAGCTGTGGAAATTCCCAGAGGGTGGGTTGTAATGAGGAGGGGGCATCAAGATCAGCTGCCTGAGGCTGTTTGGAATAAGTAGCAAGAGAGGCTTGGATGGATGTTATTTTGTCTACAAAATAATGTGCGAGTTCATTCAGCCAAAGTTCTGAGTGAGACTGAGCCGAGATGCCTAGGGATGGAGAAGTGAAGTCCTTAACAATTTTAAAAATTTCCTTACAGGAATTATCAGATTCGTCTATCCGACGTTCAAGATAGGATTTTTTTCCACTCCAAATCATCTTGTGGTAGGATTTAGTTAGGTTTTTAAACTTTTCTTTCTCAAGAGGATTGTAGTCTTTCCGCCAGGTTCTTTCTGCTCTCTTGCAGTTTTGCCGGGCTTCTCTAAGCTGAGATGTGAACCAAGGAGCGGAAGGACGTTTGTTTCCGAGTTTGGCGGCATTCTCGGGCACGAGATCCGCCAATATAGTTGAGAGCCATTCCGTGTAGCGAGCTAGATCGATTTCCACATTACCTGACAAAGTGCAAGGTGAACGTGCCATGGCCTGTAGTAGCGTCTCATTAGATAACAGATGAAAAGGCCTGGAAAGACGTTTAGTAGGGATAGTGGGATTAGATCTAAGAGGAGGGGCGCTTGATAGGCTAAAAGTGATTAAGTAATGATCCGACCATAATACCGGTTGAGGAGCAAGTACGTTGATTGGAACGGTGGAAAAAACTTGGTCTAGAATATGGCCCTTATTGTGCGTAGAATCATGGATGAAAGGTGTGAGTCCTAATGTTGCTGTGACCTCCATGAGTTTCATTGTATCAGGATTTGTAGCCTCGTCCATGTGTATGTTTAAGTCGCCTAAGAGTAGACAATGTTCAGATTTAAGGCATGGGACTGAAAGTGCTACCTGTAGTTCATCCAGAAAAGAGCCTAATGGACCGGGAGTACGATATGCAAGAATACCGGTGCATGCTTGATGGGGAGACAAGTGAAGAGTGAAGCCGAGTGCCTCGGTGTCTTGAATATTGTCTATCAGGAAGGTAGTGCAGTGCAGCTGGTTGTTAACTATAATAGCCACACCACCCCCGCGTCCAGATGTTCTATCCCTCCTAATGATGGAATAATTAGGTGGAATGGCGTTGACTAAATCCGGGGCTGAGGTATCACTAAGCCATGTCTCAGTGAGAAAAAGGCAGGATATATCGGAATTATCGAGCAGATTCCATATATCTAGCGCATGACAGCCTAAAGAGCGTGTATTAAGGAGTAGGCAAGTGGTGATAATCGGTCTATCTAAAGCCTGTGATTCACGGAATGGTTGCTGATCCCTTTTGTCGAGAAAATATGCTGGTGGTTTAGCAAACCTCATGTAATTGTTCTTCTGTTGGGCCAAGAGCTTGGCTATTAGGACAACAAACACAAAGATGTCTCTACAGGTAATAAGACCAAATATATAATTCATTAGGTGATCTGAACAATCTAAAGAGCACGATAAGCACATATATATATGTACACAGCCATAAAACGTCTGATTTAAATATTTTAAGCAAACCTCCTAAACACCCTCGTGCGCACACACTCTTAACAACTGCCCTTTATAGGTGGCGTCACTAGTTGTATATGTGGCCCAATGTAGAGGCCCCACTAGCTAATAAATACTGTGTATAAACAGTTACTAGCAGTTGGTGTGGAGTACAAAGCACAGTATGTCCACGCTTCCACGTTCAAGAACAGCAGATATTGCAGCATCCCGGATAATGTGCTCCATAGCTAAATACTTATAAATTCCCAAAGGTGAGACCTATTGGCTATGCCAAAGCTTGTTATTTTTTATTCTTCCCCTGTAGTCCTTGCCTCCCTCCCTACCTTCTCGTTGTCCGAGTTTATTTTCCTTCTACTCACTCATTGTCTGTCTGGCGTCTTCCCTTTCACCCTCCCACTGTCGGTGTTGGAGTAGTATGCACACTGGCCCCAATAAATTATTTAAATTAAGAACCATGGTGTATAGCTTGCATTCATATCATAATGAAAGCTGTAATCTTGGTGATCACCAGTTCTTCCGTATTTGGCCTTGCTAATTGTTTGAGATGGATGGGTTTTCAAAGGGAAACATGTTTACAACGCGGTGTTTACACCGCACGACCTTTACCACACAGCCTTTACAACACAAGTCATTACTACGACTTGTGCTGGATGGCGCTCTTGGTTAAGGAATAGTGTGATTTTCTATTCCAACATCTTCCCTACTGTTACTTGGGCTGGTGTTGGAATAGAAAATCACATTAATCCTCAATCCAGCGCCCTCCAACGCAAGTCGTTGTAACGACTTGCATTGTAAAAACCGGGATGTTTAAAGTACCGCTGTCATGCATCCTTTTCAAATGGCAAACTGATCGTTCCCCTTTACCTGCACTAAACGTGCTTACTTTATACGAGTGCAACCTGCGCAAGGAGCCTGCAGTTGGATTAACTTGATTGTGGTTTGCTGTCCTACAGAACTAGGGGAGTAAGTGAAAGTAAAGAACTTTCACATTGATCATAAAATAAAAAAACACTTTCCTTTATGTATGTCCCCAAATGTATTCATTTACAATACAACCTACAGAAAATTGTCTGTATTCTTTGGTGTGCATACATAGGAAATTTGAAGTCTCAGTCCGGCCCGAAGAGTTTAGTACTATTCTCTTAAACAATCAAATGATCAAAGTGAAGTGCTAATCACCTTTCTATCGATTCTATGTTCTTTGCAACGCTAGGAGACATAGAATTTTTAAATGAAACTCTTTCCAAACACAAGTTAATACATAAGTGTGAATAATCTTTAAGGTACTTTAATGCAGAAGACGTAAAAACAAGAAGAGTACAATTTCTTCCAAAACATTTTTGGTCATCAGCTGAACTCAAATGCTTGTTTGGAAGGCTAAGGATATATCTACTCATCTAGATTCGATAAATTGGGTTTGTGCGTGGCCCTGGATTGGGGAAATTAAACCTCAAATGAAGCATTGAAACTTAACCCGCTCCATCATTTAACTGCAAGGGAATGGCAGACATGGTTAAAATAAGAACACTAAATGATGCACTTCTGTTTGTATGCAGCTCTTTCCCCGTGCCTTTGGTTGCAGAGCAGAGTAAAGCGATGGCTCAACATCTTAGGGATAGATGGAAACACCAGTGAATGCATTTTTCTAGCTTAAAATGGGAAGACAACATAACTTTTGAGAAGTTCAGGACCGTGATGCACTTTTGTGAATGTTAAAGACCGGAAGAAGAGAGAATCAGCCTTATAAGGATAAAACATTATTTTACACTTTTGTGTGCTTATCGTGCTCTTTAGATTGTTCAGATCACCTAATGAATTATATATTTGGTCTTATTACCTGTAGAGACATATTTGTGTTTGTTGTCCTAATAGCCAAGCTCTTGGCCCAACAGAAGAACAATTACATGAGGTTTGCTAAACCACCAGCATATTTTCTCGACAAAAGGGATCAGCAACCATTCCGTGAATCACAGGCTTTAGATAGACCTCAAGTAGGAGACCTGTCCTTCACAGGTACAGGGCCGGCTCTAGGGAAGTGCGTCTGGTGTTACAGCCCTGGGCGCTGACCTCGGGTGAGGGCGCCTGTTAGAACTGGGGGTCTCTAGTTGGCAGAGGTAAGTACCTTAGACCAAGTAGGGACCCTTGCTTCTAGTCAGGGTGAAGGAATTCACACCGTAGATAACCTCCGCTCTCCCTCTAGGTAGCTTGGCGCGAGCAGGCAGGCTTATCCCCAAGGCAATGTGTAGAATAATTGCACTTTACACCACAATAATCCCCAATCCACCACAAACTGAGACCACACAGGTAAGTATATTTTTATAAAAATATTTAACTTTATCTAGTTTCAGCATGTAAATGAAGCAGTTGCATGATAATCACTTCTGTAGACACTTTGCATTTTATCTTAAGGGTTGCACTTAATCTTATGGTTGCAGTCGGTTTCAGGAAGTTCTTAATAAAAAAAAATGTCTCAAGTCTCTCAAATCAGGTATAAAAAAATAATGCCACTGATTTAGAAAGGATGCGCTCTAAAAACGAGCAGTCCAAACAATGCCACTGTTAAAAATCTGCCACAATGATCCCCCTGGCCTCAGGGACCACAAGCGCTTCAGGCGCGTCTCACCCGGTTACTTGGAGGAGGGGGGACTTCTTTCCCCGTGCTCGCGGTGACGCTGGGCCCCCAGGGGCACCTCGCGGGGGAATGCTCAGTACCGCTCCAGCCCGGCCGGTCTCAGGACGCTCTCCGCCCGCTCTTGGTCCTTCAGAGAGCGGCGGGGAGCAGAGACGGCAGGCCGGGGGCTGGAGCATTTGATAAGATCCCTCGGCGAGGTCAGGTCACTTCTTCCCGGGCCCGGCGGTGATCGCGGTGATTCTTCGGCTCTTCCAGCCGCCTCCGCCCAAGCAGCCAATCCCGTCGCGACTCTCCAGGCGAGCCTCCAACAACACCCGGGAGTCAGCCAATGGCAGTGCGGCTCCCGGGCAGGTAAACGATGACGCTCCGCTCCTTTGGCCAATCACGGCCCACCACGCTGATGACGCTGCGCCGCACGGGCCAATCCCGTCGCGGCGTTAGTGAGGGGGCTCGGCTCCCTCCACCAATGGGAGCGTGGCGCCTTCGGTCTCTGGCGCTTCAGCTCCCCCACGCAAGGCACTTCACGTAGGGTGTTTCTGGCCCCGGGCCGCGTCAGTGACTTGGCGGCAAAGGGTTTTCAAGGGTGCTGGTCACGAATAGACCCCCCTCTCGACCTCCCCACCACGTTGGAGCGGGTTTCACGAGGGGAGGCGCCACAAGCCTCCAACCCTCACTGGAAATGTGCCGATGAGCACACCGATCCCTTCCTCACGCTCCGCAGTCGAGTACCACGCGTCTCGGGTCACAACAGCACGATTTTGCAGCTGTTTTCTGACAAAGCTTTAGGAACCTTTAGCCCTGGGTTCCCAACAGGAGGCCAGCTCTTCTCAGGCCCTTGGAGATTCAGTTGTAGACACAGCACACAGCAGAGTCTTGGCAGTTTCAAGTAGGCAGGGTCACAGCACACAGCAAAGTCCCTTTCTCCTCCTCAGCTTTCAGTTGCAACAGCAGAACAGGTCAGCCCTTAGAGCACACAGCAAGGCAATCTTCCTTTAGTTCTCCAGCCGTCCTTCTTCCAGCAGAGGTTCCTTCTTGATTGTAGAATTTCAGAATCTAATCTTCTGTAGTTAGGGGTCCTTCCCTTATACCCCTGAACGCCTTTGAAGTCCTTTGTGCAAGGGGGCCCTTGGCTCTGGAATGTCTCTGGTGTTCTTCTTCCTGACAGCCTCAGGGCCAGAGGTGACAGTGGGCCAGCAGGGGAGTTAGCCAGCACGGTGGTCAGGCAGACACAGCCCAGCACTATCACACGCTTCTTCCTCCCCTGGGCTGACTCCAACCCCCTCCGGGGCCCTGCAGCTCCTGTCACGCAGGCATTCCACACACAGGCCCAGGCACACAGAAAGGTTTATACAAAAGAACAGCCACTTTCTAAAAGTGCTATTCTCAACCCCAGGATCCAAAAACAACCTTCACTAAAAGATGTGTCATTTAATTCTGAGTTCAGGGATATCTTTCATTGATGTTCCATCTTGTTCCTATAGGGAGATAGGATGGGATCCAATGGGACCAGCCTCCCCATGTTACCCTAGGGAACCTTACAGCCCTACAGCAGTGAGCACACAAAGTGGCTGCTGCTCTCCACCAGAGCATGTTACCTGCACTAGTACATGCTCTACCCTATCCATACACTGCACCCTGCCCAGGGGGGTACCTTGAGCCTTCCATAGGGGTGGCTGATGTGCACAGACAGGGGAGGGTTAAGCCCAGCCAGTGGGGACACTGGCCAGGCGGACATGCCAGTCCACTGACTGCACACAGGCCCTGCGCTGGCAGGCCTGAGACACCATTTTAGAGCTACTCATGTGGGTGGCGCAATCTGCGCTGCAGGCCCACTAGTAGCATCTGTCATCACCAGCCCTGGCACACACAGTGCACTTTACTAGGGACTTCATGGTGATACAGATATGCCAATCAGGTATACCCAATCAATATGACAATTTACAGAGGGAGCACTTACCCTCTGACACTGATCAGCAGTGGCAGAGGGTCCAAAGCATCTAAATCAGCAAAAACGAAATCCAGCACAGCATCAAAAATACATGAGTCAGAGGCAAAAAGATGGGGAAAAACCACGCCAAGGATGTCAGGTCTAACACGTGTCCCCTCCAGCTGAAAGTGGGGAGAACTACCCAACCTCTTGGGAGTCCTCATCACTAAGGCGGAAGAATCTGGACAGACCGTCAGCATTGGCGTGTTCTGTACCAGGGTGGTGCTCCACCGTGAAGTCCATCCCCTGTAGGGAAATGGACCACCTCAACAGTTTTGGATTCTCGCCCCTCATATGCATTAACCATCTGAGGGGCCTGTGGTCGGTCTGAACACGGAAGTGAGTCCCAAACAGGTAGGGCCTCAGCTTTTTCAGAGCCCAGACCACAGCGAAAGCTTCCCTTTCGATTGCACTCCATCTCTGTTCCCTGGGGAGTAGCCTCCTACTAATGAAAGCCACTGGTTGGTCTTCGCCCTCCTCATTGATCTGTGAGAGTACTGCTCCCACGCCTTGCTCTGAAGCGTCAGTTTGCACAATGAACTCACTTGAAAAGTCAGGTGCCTTAAGCACCGGTGCTGTGCACATGGCAGTTTTGAGGGTGTCAAAAGCAGTTTGACAGGCCTCAGTCCAATTCACTTTCCTGGGCTGATTTCTAGATGTCAGCTCTGTCAAAGGGGCTACAATGGTGCCATAACCTTTGACAAACCGTCTGTAATACCCGGTGAGACCTAAAAAGGCTCTCACCTCAGTCTGGGTCTTGGGGGGGTTCCCAAGCCAGAATGGTATCAATCTTCGCCTTGATAGTGAGGCCTGCCTTCTGCAGAGCCTTCAACACTGCGCAGAGGTGTTGCAAGTGTTCCTCCCATGTGGAGCTGAACACAGCAATGTCATCCAGGTATGCTGCGCCTAATTCCTCCAGCCCTGCTAATACCTGGTTGACCAGTCTCTGGAATGTGGCCGGGGCATTTTTCAACCCAAAGGGCATGACACGAAACTGGAAGTGCCCCTCTGGTGTTGAAAATGCTGATCTTTCCTTGGCCCCCTCAGTTAAGGCAATCTGCCAGTAACCTGAAGTCAAATCAAAAGTGCTCAGGTACCGGGCAGCTCCCAACCGATCCACCAGCTCATCAGCTCTGGGGATGGGGTGCGCGTCAGTCTTGGTGACCGTATTGAGCCCACGGTAGTCCACACAGAAACGGAGTTCTGGGGGGCCACCAGGTCTAGCAGCTTTCTTAGGCACTAAGACCACTGGGCTAGCCCAGGGGCTGCTGGAGGGCTCAATTACCCCTAGCGCTAACATCTTAGAAACCTCTTCTTTGATGCTAGCCCTGACCTTGTCAGCCACTCTGTAAAACTTCTGTTTCACAGGCAGGTTGTCACCGGTGTCCACATCGTGGACGCACCACTTGGTGACACCTGGGGTCAGGGAGAACAGGGGGGCGAACTGACCCAAGACTTGGCGACAGTCCTTCTGCTGCTCTGGGGTCAGGGTGAGGGAGAGGACCACACCATCCACTGACCCATCCTGCTCCTTGACTGCCAGGAGGTCAGGGAGAGGATCACTATCCTCCTCCCCTCCAGCATCTGTAGCCATGAGTATAGTCACTTCAGTCCTCTCAAAGTGGGGTTTGAGGCGGTTCACATGTAGCACTCTCAGGGGTTGCCTGGGAGTCTTCAGGTTAACCAAATAGGTAACCTCGCTCTTGCGCTCCACCACCTCATATGGCCCAGACCATTTGTCACGGAGCGCACAAGGCTCCACAGGCGCCATCACCCACACTTTCTGTCCAGGTTGGAACTCCACAAGAGAGGTGTTCTGGTCATACCACCTCTTCATTTCCTCCTGGCTAGCCTCCAGGTTCTCTTGAGCGAGCTTCCTGAAGCGCTTGGTCTGGTTGCGAATGGCCAGCACATAGCTGAACACATCCTGAGGGGTTTTCCCACGGGATTTCTCCCACCCCTCCTTCACCTGAGTAAGAGGCCCTCTGACAGGGTGGCCATACAGCAACTCAAAGGGACTGAACCCTAAGGATTTCTGAGGCACCTCCCTGTAGGCAAACAACAGGCATGGCAACAAGACGTCCCATTTCTGCCTCATGGGCTCCTCTAGGCCCATAATCATGCCCTTTAAGGTGCGGTTGAACCTCTCAACCAACCCATTTCCTTGAGGGTGGTAAGGAGTGGTGAATTTGTATGTCACCCCACACTCCGCCCACAGGGACTTCATATACCTAGAAATGAAGTTTGTCCCCCTGTCTGAGACCACCTCCCTGGGAAATCCCACCCGGGAAAAGATCCCCATCAGGGCACGGCCCACCACGGGGGCTGTGACCGTCCTGAGCGGGATGGGTACCGAGTGGCATGGTCCACCAAGACCAGGATAAACCTGTTGCCTAGGGCTGTCTTGGGATCCAGGGGCCCCACGATGTCAATGCCCACCCGCTCGAAAGGGGTGCTCACCACGGGAAAGGGTTGGAGGGGTGCCACGCACTTCCCTCCGCTCTTGCCACTGGCCTGACAAGTCTGACAAGACTTACAAAAGGCAGCGACGTGCTTCTTCATCTGGGGCCAGTAGAAATGGGTAACAAGCCTATGATAGGTCTTGTCTTGCCCCAGATGTCCTGCGAGAGGCACGTCATGAGCCAGACCCAGTAGGAAGTTCCTGAAGCGCTCGGGCACTACCAGCACTCGGGCTGCACCGGGCTCAGCGAACTTAGGCTCACTATAAAGTAAGTCATCCTCCCAGTAGATCAAATGCTCCTTGGACCCCAGGCCTGCAGCCTGGTCGGCAGTCTGCTGCCGCACACCAACGAGAGAAGGGCACTCCTTCTGAGCCTGGCAGAATTCCTCCCTGGAGGGACCACCATCTTGCTGCCACTGGGACAGCTCAGGCAATTCCCCTAGTTCGGCCACCTGCTCCCCTGTAGGTTCCAGGGCATCCCCCTCTGGGTCTGCCTCCTCCTGGACCGTGGGAACAGTGGGGGCCGGTTTCCCGCGCCCTCTACCCCTTCTTCTCTTGGCAGGTTCCTGGGCCTTTGTTCCAGGCTCCAGCTCTGCTAGACCGCCCTCTCTGGCTGTCATGGCCCGGGTGGACACACAGATCCACGCAGGCAACCCCAACATCTCCAAGTGAGTCCTGTGCTCTACATCTTTCCATGGGGAGCTCTCCAGGTCATTACCTAATAGACAATCTACAGGCAAGGCATCACTTACAACAACTTCCAATGTACCGGAGACTCCTCCCCACTCAAATGGAACACGTGCCAACTTGCAGAGGCGCACTGAGCTGTCAGCTGCCACCACAGGACGGAGTACTTTAGGAATGATCTGCTCTTCAGACACCCATTGACACCTGACAGATGTCACACTGGCCCCGGTGTCTCTCAGAGCTTCTATCTCCTTTCCATTGATGGTCACCTTCTGCCCATATTTCTTAGTGTTTAAGGGCAGCAAGGCTTCCTGGGCCATCTCTTGGTCTCCTAAAGAGACAAGGGTCATCACTGCTAACCCCTCCTCCCCACTAGAAATCAAATCCCCTCCCAAAGCTACACTGGCTAACGCCGGTGCTGGAGCACCAATGGGTGCTGGAGGTTTCTTTGGACATTTGGGGGCAATGTGCCCCACCTCCCCACATGTAAAGCAGGTAGGCGGGGGCCTGTTGTCCTGCTCGCCCTTACGGGGCCAGGACTTCTTAGACTTGGGGGGTTGAGACACCTTCTCCTGGGAACCAGTTTGGGGCCCTTTAGAAGACTCCTTTTGATTACCCGTGTCCCCCCACTCTTCTGCTGGGGACCCTGTCCACCCTTGGCTGGGGTACTTACCACCCCCTTGTGGACCCTGGTGCTAGTCCACCGGTCCGCCTCTTTAGCAAGCTCACTGGGATCAGTTAACTTGCTATCCAAAAGATGCTGGCGCAGCTCGGGGACACATAAACTACTTAAGTGCTCCCTACTAATCAAGTGGCACAACCCCACATAATCAGTAACTTTGCTGCCCTTTATCCAACCTTCCAGTGCACGCGTGTACATACTCACACACTCCACCCAAGTACTTGAATCAAGCTTCTTGAAGTTCCTAAACTTCTGGCGGTACTGTTCTGCAGTGAGCCCATACCTGAGGCATAAAGCCTCCTTCATGTCGGGGTAGGATAAAGTACCTGCTACCTCTAAGGGTGCCAAGACATCCCTCCCAGAGGCCTCAAAATGCTTC
Source organism: Lissotriton vulgaris (assembly GCF_964263255.1). Lineage (NCBI taxonomy): Eukaryota > Metazoa > Chordata > Amphibia > Caudata > Salamandridae > Lissotriton > Lissotriton vulgaris. The sequence continues at coordinate 1,183,968,722 of NC_141697.1, forward strand.
CACAATCCTGCCCCCCAATTCCTCTCAGGCACTTCATTCATCTTTAGGGCTAGTTCATACGCTCTAAACCACGCATAAATATCCTCACCCCTCTGATAATTCTGTACCAGATCCTTCACTATGTATACCTTACCCGCCTGTACTGGTTGTGCGCTGCCACCATTAGAACTGGACACCCTCTCTTTATATTTGATGTCCAACTCCTTCATGCTCCTCTCATGAGCCAGTTGGAGCTTCTTCTCCTCCAAAGCGAGAGCATGCCTTCTCTCCTGCGCCGCTCTCTCCTGCGCCTCTTTCTCAACTTCCAGGCGCAGTCTCTTCTCATCGGCTTCCGCTCTGAGTTTCAAAAGCTCAATCTCATGGGCCCTAGCTCTTTGATTCTCCTCCACTTCCTCTGGAGAAATATTCCTACTGGAGTGGTTGCTGCCAGCCTTCGATGCTGACCGCACTGGCAAATCACTGAGCAAAACAACATTCTCCTGTGTGCCGTCCACTTCAGTAGCTTCTTCTGAGACATGTTTGGCCTCCCACCAGGCCCTCAGAGCTTTCTGTAGCTCTTCCTTGTTTGCGCTGCCCTTCACTGGGCATCCAAGCTGTTTGCAGAATTGCTTTAGGAGGTCCTTTCTGTAGTTGTACAACTCCTGAATTTCGAATTCCACCTCCAATTCTACTCTCACGCTTGCTGCTTTCAAAGACATGATGCTTCCTAACCATTTAAAAAAAAAAAAGGATTCACCAAAAAGAAAAAATCTTGCGCAACCTGTGCTGCTAAACTAGACTAGTGATGTACCAGAGATCACTGTAGGTCAAGTGCAATTATTAGTTCAAAATCCCCACCGCTGTCCAACAATGTTAGAACTGGGGGTCTCTAGTTGGCAGAGGTAAGTACCTTAGACCAAGTAGGGACCCTTGCTTCTAGTCAGGGTGAAGGAATACACACCGTAGATAACCTCCGCTCTCCCTCTAGGTAGCTTGGCGCGAGCAGGCAGGCTTATCCCCAAGGCAATGTGTAGAATAATTGCACTTTACACCACAATAATCCCCAATCCACCACAAACTGAGACCACACAGGTAAGTATATTTTTATAAAAATATATAACTTTATCTAGTTTCAGCATGTAAATGAAGCAGTTGCATGATAATCACTTCTGTAGACAACTTAGCATTTTATCTTAAGGGTTGCACTTAATCTTATGGTTGCAGTCGGTTTCAGGAAGTTCTTAATAAAAAAAAATGTCTCAAGTCTCTCAAATCAGGTATAAAAAAATAATGCCACTGATTTAGAAAGGATGCGCTCTAAAAACGAGCAGTCCAAACAATGCCACTGTTAAAAATCTGCCACAATGATCCCCCTGGCCTCAGGGACCACAAGCGATCAGGCGCGTCTCACCCGGTTACTTGGAGGAGGGGGGACTTCTTTCCCCGTGCTCGCGGTGACGCTGGGCCCCCAGGGGCACCTCGCGGGGGAATGCTCAGTACCGCTCCAGCCCGGCCGGTCTCAGGACGCTCTCCGCCCGCTCTTGGTCCTTCAGAGAGCGGCGGGGAGCAGAGACGGCAGGCCGGGGGCTGGAGCACTTGATAAGATCCCTCGGCGAGGTCAGGTCACTTCTTCCCGGGCCCGGCGGTGATCGCGGTGATTCTTCGGCTCTTCCAGCCGCCTCCGCCCAAGCAGCCAATCCCGTCGAGGCTCTCCAGGCGAGCCTCCAACAACACCCGGGAGTCAGCCAATGGCAGTGCGGCTCCCGGGCAGGTAAACAATGACGCTCCGCTCCTTTGGCCAATCACGGCCCACCACGCTGATGAATCTGCGCCGCACGGGCCAATCCCATCGCGGCGTTAGTGAGGGGGCTCGGCTCCCTCCACCAATGGGAGCGTGGCGCCTTCGGTCTCTGGCGCTTCAGCTCCCCCACGCAAGGCACTTCACGTAGGGTGTTTCTGGCCCCGGGCCGCGTCGGTGACTTGGCGGCAAAGGGTTTTCAAGGGCGCTGGTCACGAATAGACCCCCCTCTCGACCTCCCCACCACGTTGGAGCGGGTTTCACGAGGGGAGGCGCCACAAGCCTCCAACCCTCACTGGAAATGTGCCGATGAGCACACCGATCCCTTCCTCACGCTCCGCAGTCGAGTACCACGCGTCTCGGGTCACAACAGCACGATTTTGCAGCTGTTTTCTGACAAAGCTTTAGGAACCTTTAGCCCTGGGTTCCCAACAGGAGGCCAGCTCTTCTCAGGCCCTTGGAGATTCAGTTGTAGACACAGCACACAGCAGAGTCTTGGCAGTTTCAAGTAGGCAGGGTCACAGCACACAGCAAAGTCCCTTTCTCCTCCTCAGCTTTCAGTTGCAACAGCAGAACAGGTCAGCCCTTAGAGCACACAGCAAGGCAATCTTCCTTTAGTTCTCCAGCCGTCCTTCTTCCAGCAGAGGTTCCTTCTTGATTGTAGAATTTCAGAATCTAATCTTCTGTAGTTAGGGGTCCTTCCCTTATACCCCTGAACGCCTTTGAAGTCCTTTGTGCAAGGGGGCCCTTGGCTCTGGAATGTCTCTGGTGTTCTTCTTCCTGACAGCCTCAGGGCCAGAGGTGACAGTGGGCCGGCAGGGGAGTTAGCCAGCACGGTGGTCAGGCAGACACAGCCCAGCACTATCACACGCTTCTTCCTCCCCTGGGCTGACTCCAACCCCCTCCGGGGCCCTGCAGCTCCTGTCACGCAGGCATTCCACACACAGGCCCAGGCACACAGAAAGGTTTATACAAAAGAACAGCCACTTTCTAAAAGTGCTATTCTCAACCCCAGGATCCAAAAACAACCTTCACTAAAAGATGTGTCATTTAATTCTGAGTTCAGGGATATCTTTCATTGATGTTCCATCTTGTTCCTATAGGGAGATAGGATGGGATCCAATGGGACCAGCCTCCCCATGTTACCCTAGGGAACCTTACAGCCCTACAGCAGTGAGCACACAAAGTGGCTGCTGCTCTCCACCAGAGCATGTTACCTGCACTAGTACATGCTCTACCCTATCCATACACTGCACCCTGCCCAGGGGGGTACCTTGAGCCTTCCATAGGGGTGGCTGATGTGCACAGACAGGGGAGGGTTAAGCCCAGCCAGTGGGGACACTGGCCAGGCGGACATGGCAGTCCACTGACTGCACACAGGCCCTGCGCTGGCAGGCCTGAGACACCATTTTAGAGCTACTCATGTGGGTGGCGCAATCTGCGCTGCAGGCCCACTAGTAGCATCTGTCATCACCAGCCCTGGCACACACAGTGCACTTTACTAGGGACTTCATGGTGATACAGATATGCCAATCAGGTATACCCAATCAATATGACAATTTACAGAGGGAGCACTTACCCTCTGACACTGATCAGCAGTGGCAGAGGGTCCAAAGCATCTAAATCAGCAAAAACGAAATCCAGCACAGCATCAAAAATACATGAGTCAGAGGCAAAAAGATGGGGAAAAACCACGCCAAGGATGTCCGGTCTAACAGCGCCGTGTTTGCAAGTATACTATGTTTTGAAAAGCACCTGCTACCACATTCCTAGCCGCTAGCAATTTTCAGGCAACAATAAAAATGTCAGGATAACTCAGGTGATTAACGTTCTTCCTAGAGAGAGATTGGAGGTTTTGTCTAGTGGATGTTTTGACTCTTGGTAAGGTAGCACTGTGGGTTAATATGCCTTCTGCAAACAATGTGTACTGTGCAGATCACAAAGTGCAAATTGTTGTAAATGGGGTGTGTTGTTAGCTAGGTTACGCACCTACTCCAGGCAGAACCCACCATTCTAGTTAGGGTAAGGGAGTCACACACCCAAGATACCCCCTTGGTAGCTCGGCAGAGCAGTCAGGCCTATCCCAGAGGCAATGTGTAAAGTGTTTGCGCAACATACACACACCCACACCAGGAACACACTAAACACACCACAAAAGAGACTCCACACAGGATTATAGAAAACATATCTCATATATTGTATATAACACATAGACCACAATCACATAAATCAATAATTACTTTGCCAACTAGGCAATTGTCATAATTATCACAGTTAGTCTACAAAAGTAAATACCTATATGTTGCACACGTCATAAAACAACACCATCACTGTGCATATAATGTACATTCAGAAATAATACTCGTTATCCTGTCCTTGCAACGTTAAAACAACATACCATAACATTTCAGACATGAATATGAAGAAGTTTGGTTATAACAAAAAAAAACCTGAATCACCATATACACATTAGTACTGAAAATCTCACCCTAAAGGTATAGGACACAGCACTTCTGTGTTACTATTAGGGTTATGCAGTAATCTTTGTCTACCACGTAGGGAGCAGAAGCAGCTGTATGTCTACTAAGGTGAATACGGTAATTCACAGAAAGTAAGCTTCTAGACGAGCGCTCTGGGGGCTCCCAAACCACAGCCAATGCTAATACACTGTAGGGCGACAGCGGGAATCCTCGAATGGCTCCTCGCCTTCCTTTGGTAGCGCTCCGCTGTCGGCACCATAAGGAGAATCCCCCAGTCTTCTCCCCCTCCATGACCCCCCAGGATCTGTGGCCTTAATCCGAGCTGGCCCTCAACAGAGGCTGGGGATCTGGCCGGCAGGGAATGCACAAGGTGCATGTCGGTGTACCCCTGGGAGGGGAGGTGAGGGGGGCCTGCGTTGGAGGCAAGCACAGGTCCCAGAGGAGTGCAACTCAGAGTGGACGATGTGATCTGATGCAAGCGCTTACCACACACCAGTTTCTAAACAAAGTTGATTTGCTCAATGTAGCGCTCACCACATGCTCCACTAACTGTCAGGAATCTTGCCAAGAGGAAAGGAATGAACAATTTCCGAGCTAACGTAACGGAAAGTTTCAATTCTATTAAGGACTCGGAGGCGAGGATTATGCTTTTCTTCACATTTATTGACAATAGCCTTTTTAAAGTCAGATAAAAAACAACATTCCCATGAACCATAGGGAATTAACAGACAAAACAATAGTGTCTCTAGATAGTGTCCCTTCAACTGCAACAATCAGGGGTCCCCATGGTGTTGATAGTACTCTGTCTCTTTCCATGCTTCCTCTTTCGTCGCTCAGACAGCCAGTAAAGCCATATCAGGAGTCATTTTTATTCGAATCCCCTGCAAGGAGCAAAGTAAAACGTAGGCGACAGTATTGGTTATGGTTTAACCCTGAGGAGAGAAACATGACAAAGCAACCACAATATGTCCTGTTCCATATACGGAAATAAGGTAGAAGTTACTTACTCCAATACGAGGGGGTGGGGGTGTGGGGAACAGAATTTATACCCTGGATGGGACAATCCTCGCCTCCGAGTCCTTAATAGAATTGAAACTTTCCGTTAAGTTAGCTAGGAAATTGTTCATTCTATGTCGGGCCTGGAGGCGAGGATTATGCTAGTTTAAAACTTGCTCACAACCAAATGAACCAAAACAATAACCGGTTTGAAGTAAAACTGTTTAAAGGTGGAATCTAAAGACCAGCCTGCAGCATTCAGAATGTCTTCTAGACAAGCTCCCCTTGTGGGGTTTCTTGAGTGCAATGAGCAACTGGTTTTCCCTAGGAGGCCTGAACTCCTCTGTCATCTCCTCGTAAGCCTTGAGGCTGGAGACTACACACAGTTTCGGAGAAAGCGGGGTAGGAGATAGATGTCGTTCCTCATTTGGTGCGTCTACGGATGGTAAACGTCACTCTAGTGGGGGAAAAACCATACCTGATACCTCTAGAGCCCCGACATCTGAAACATGGCTGCAAGTTATTAGACAAAGCAGCCTGGCTAGCTTCGCAGACAGCTCCTTCCTAGAGAGGTATCTATTTGGTTGCCATGATATGAGTAAATTCAGAACCTGATCAACATCCCATAGCTGGGAGTAGCACAGCTCCGGGGGAAGCGAAAGACGGATACCCCGAAGGGGATGACAAACTAGAGGGTGCTCTCCGGGGAACCATCAACCATAGCATGTCCCTCCGATATGGCGGACCTGAAAGTATTAATGGTCCTATAAGCCAAACCGTCTTCCGCCAGGGATGCTAAAAAGTTTAAGATGGAGGTCAGATCTGCTGCCAATGGATTGATACTCTGTCGCAGACACCAACAACACCACTGTCTCCAGGTGGATCGGTAACGTTTGACCGTGCTGTCTGCCCAGGCCTTAGACATTAACTTCTAAGCCGCTCCCAAAAGGCCAGGGTCCGCCCATCGTCCCCTGTAATCTGCCACGCATGAGCATCAGGGAACCCTGATCCATCAATGGGTGGGAAGACCCGTTCAGATTGAGGAGAAGAGTCGGAAAAAGGGGGATTGGGATTGGAGAATCCCAAGAAAGTTCCAGAAGTACCGGACACCATACTTGAGACCTCCAGATCGGCGAAATGAACACCTCCTCGGCTCTCTTGCGCCGAACTTGGGCCGAGACTCGGGTTATCATTGCAAACGGGGGTAAGGATAGCCTGTTTCCCCCTGCCAATTCTGCAGGAAAGTTTGTCTGTTCCGCCAAAGGATTCGGTCTCCAGCTGAAAAATCTGGGAAGCTGGTAATCCAGGGGCGAGGCAAAGAGATCCACGGCAAAAGGACCCGAGAGGCTCTGGAGATCCTCAAACACTCCCAGATGCAATTGCCCGAGGCTCTGATTGTGAAAGTGACAGGAGTGGAAGTCCGTCACCTGGTTATCCTGTCCGGGCAGGTACTCCGCTGTGACAGAGATCTGGTGGTCCAGGCAGTACTGCTAAAAGTTTGCCACCAGGTCTGATAGGGCCCTCAAGCCTGTTCCTCCCGAATGGTTGATATAGCGGACCGCTGAGATATTGTCCATCTTGAGGAAGACACATGGTTGGATGGAGTCTCTGGTCCAGCACTTGATCGCGAATGAGCCTGCTAAAAGCTCCAGACAGTTGATTTGTAATTGTTGCTCCAAAGCAGACCACACACCCCCATGGTGAAGTCGCAACATCTCGCACCCCATCCTGATCTGCTCGCGTCAGACTCGATAACTATATCTGGCGCAGATCTGAAGATGGCTCGACCATTCCAAGCCTCCATGTTGGCGAGCCACCACTGTAGTTCTTCCCTGGCTTCTGGAGACAGGCACACTTTGTGAGCGTAAGGGTGGCCTCTGCGCAGATGCGCCGCCTTGAGGCGTTGCAGTGCTCTGTAATGGAGTGAGCTGGGAAATATAGCTTGAATGGAGGTCGAAAGAAGGCCTACAATACAAGCTACCTGACGCAGGATTTGATGATAGACTGTGGACTATACAGGAACTAAATTGAGAACTCATACAAAAGGTAAAGCTATATCCAGATCAAAATAAAAGTGGAGTAAAAGTTAAAAAAGAAAAAGTCAGAAAAAGGTTACAGCCGTGGATATGACAACCCGCAATATAGGGATGGTATACTACTATCCCTGCAATAGAGGAACATCAGTGTACTTGAATAAATACCAGGAGCAAGTATATACCCTGAAGAGAACGTTGTACTGTGAAATATAACACGTTACATGGCTAAATTGTGTTTATTAATTTGGCAGTTAACTACCATTGACCTTATGTTGCAACAAACTATTGGGGTTGTATCTTCAGCTATAGCCAACACGGAAAGGAGACTATCCTTACCACCAACTATAATTCTGCACGACTCCCAGGAGGCACCAGTTAATCGCCTGTCTCCATCCTTAAACATTACCGAGGATATAGACTTCAGTCTTGGAGTCACTGCCTCGTTCGCGGAACTTCCATGTGGCCAGCCTCCTACTGAGTCACCAGGGGCCTCAAAGAACTCTATGCCTGATTCCAGCTCTATAAGGGTCGGCGAAACAACAAGTAATATATCTTCAGGGAAAAAGAATGTAAGCAATGTTAGTAGTCCACATAGGAAAAAGAAAAGGCCAAATGCTAATACACGCAATCACAACCTAGTGACCCCAATTCCTAGTCACCTACCAGGTATACCTTGCTGGGTAACCAACATGGTAACGGACCTTAAAGCGGACCTAGAAGCCACAATTATTGCTCACATTAAGCCCCTTATGGCAAAAATTGATAGATTGACATCACTAATGAACACCAAAGGGCCGGGGGCAAATAAGCCAGGCAGTATCGAGGGCACATTATCCCAAGGGAGATCGAAAGGAGCGACACTGGGGGGAAATGTCAGCAAATTAGACATAGCTACAAAGTCGAAATTGCCCTCGGCGAACATAGCTAAAGACCCACACTGTCAGATCCAAATTGGGGGCAAAAAGGATGTTCCTTCTGTCCCGCTTCCAAGCTCTGCTGGTTCCATTTTGCAGACCCAGCAGGAGTTGGGAACTGGAAAACCTTCTAATTCACCATCCAAGGATGCCCAAGGTTCTAGTAATCACACAAAATCAACTTCCTCTCCCACCAAAACCCAAGAGTCAAAACCAGGACCAGCTCGATTTAGGACAATCAACTTGCCAGTGGAAGCTGCACCTTTTGTAGTTGTACTAACAGGCGTGCCACCACTGAAGGAAGGTAGGAGGGAGACAAATGTTGAATTAAGAAATAAATGTGCCCAGTGGTTACAAATCAACAGACCCCTACCCCCACATATGTCTGGGGAAATACTTGCGGTTAGAAGAGGAGAGTGGGTGGGTAGGAACACCAAAACTATAGCTGGGGATGTTATAACCGTCAATTTCAGAAATACAGCGGTAGTGAACCACATATGCAGCGCACCCACTAGCGGAGTAAATACTCAAATTTACCCACTTCCCCTCTCTTACTTCTACCCGATGGCACATAGACAATATATTCCGAAAACGAATTTCACTTTAAATAGGGCCTATCCCCAAGTTCCCCAACATCCCTTCCACCAGTGGCAATCCCCTTGGCCTGGCCCACCTGTAGCTGATCCTTTTCTTTCTCAATTTACCCATTGGAACCGGTTTTGTGCTCTCGATGAGGTAGATTGACTCATTTTTGAGCCAACCAGTACCCCATCTTTATTTTTGAAGCCAGGGGAGGAGATAGTTTCAACTAAAATCCAACTAGTACCATCTTCTCAACCAATAGAGTGTCTGGGACTGCATAACAACAGTGGGAGTGATAGTAATCCTCATAAGGGTTTAATAAAAATACTTAGCTGGAACCTTGCAGGTATCCATAGGAAACTGGGCTCGCCAGAATGGAACGACTTGATTGAGACGCATAAAATTTGCCTGTTCCAAGAGACTTGGAGTGTTGAACTGCTCCACGGGGCTGGTTTTGTAACGTACTTTGTGCCCGCTGTGAAAGCCACACAAGGAAAGGGTCGTCCCTCTGGGGGGCTTCTTATCTGGGTAAGCACTTCTCTCAACTGCCTTATTACATCTAAGCATGTTAACAGCCCAAATATATTAGCAATTGTACTGAGAAATCATAGCAGGGGCTTATCCCTTGCCTTGTACAACGTTTATGCCAGAGGAACTAAAAATGGGTTGACGTCCCTAGTAATATCCACCCTTGAAACAGAATTAAGAGACCACGCAGAAGGTGATTATACCTTGATAGCGGGCGATTTCAATTGTACATACGAACCACTCCCTATGGAGGATAGCTCAGATCCAAGCGAGGATGATAGTAGGTGGGGCATTCCAGTACTATCTATTGCCCCGATAAAAAGATGGTCACGAACTGCAGTTCAACTAAATGCTCTAACACTGGAGTTTGGCTTAAGAGCCGCGAACGGCCGTACAATTTCTGACTGCCTAGGTGCTCCCACTTTCAACAGGGTTGATCAAACCTCGAGAATTGACTATATCCTGTTGGACTTAAAACTTTGGGGACTGGTTAAGGATATGGTTGTCCAACCCACCGTGGAGAGCGATCATAACTCGCTTTCCATATCTTTACACAATCCTTGGCCTAGTAAAGTAATCGCACCCCTTCCCAAAAGCACTCATAAAATCACTGTTGCATCCTGTGGACGGCGTCGTAAGTGGAATAAAATCGCCACTGATGCTGTCAAACTTTGTACCATTAAGGAATTACTTCAGGCTTCTCAGACCGAATTAGATGCTACCAATCTGGCCCATTCAGCTGCAACGGCTACGTCAATTTTTGAGGCAGCTGTCAAGTCTATAGGGGATGTTTTCCAGGGCAAGGGGTTCGTAGGGGGGAATCCATCTCAGCGTAAACCCAAGGGGAAACACGATTGGTACACCCCAGCATGCAGAAGGGCAAAGTCACTTTTAATAGAGGCTGTTAAAGGGAAATCCCAACCCTTGATACAGATAGCCAGGAAAAAGCATAGGTTCACACTGGCACATGCAAAAAGAGAGTGGGAAGAGGAGTACTGGCGTACTCTTAAAGAGGCTAGCTCTAAGAGGGACTCAAAATGCTTCTGGGACACAATAAGAGCCAGAAATAGACCCGACTCTGATCTGATAACTTGTAATATCCCTAGTCAGGCGTGGGTCAACCATTTTTCAAAGTTATATACTGCTGCTGAAGTAAGGGTAGGGAATCCACCCGAGATTGATTTAGATTGGGCGTCCCTTCAGGAAAGCTCTGACTTTACAATAAAAGAAGTGGAGTATGCCATAAGTTCTATCAGGCCACAAAAAGCTGCTGGACCGGACGGCATACCGGGGGACTTGTTGAGATCAGATATCCAGAAGTGGGGAAAATTTATCTACTGCCTCCTCGTTGCCATCTGTAGGTGTGCACCGATTCCCACATCATGGAAAGGGGCGGAGGTTGTCCCCATCTATAAAAAAGGCGCCAGGGATGATCCATCCAACTATAGGCCAATTAGTCTGTTGGATATTAGCCAAAAAGTAGTTGGCAAGGTCCTATTGGTCAGAATATTGGATTGGATAGATCAAAATAATATTCTCTCTGACTACCAGACAGGGTTCCGAGTGGGCACTGGCACAATCGAGCAAGCCTTAAGGCTAATGATGATATATTGGAAGGTAGTGGTTATAGGCAAGGGAAGTCTTTATCTCGCTTTTATCGATGTAAAGACTGCCTTTGACCTTGTACCGAGGGCGACCCTATGGGGTGTTCTGGCAGACATGGGGTTGCCGCACTATATCCTCTCATTGCTTATTAGGCTCCATGAAAATAGTTTTGCCCAGATAAGGTGGGGCCCAGAGGGTGAAAAAACTAGCAGCATCCCGGTAGAGAGGGGGGTCCGCCAGGGATGTGTCCTAGCTCCCACCCTTTTTTCCCTTTACATCAATGGGGTGGTTGAGCACCTTCGGAGACATCCTTCAGATGAACCATCCCTGGCTGGAGAGCGTATACCAACCCTTCTCTTCGCGGATGAAACGCTTTTGATAACGAAAACCCCGATTGGCCTCCAAAGACTTTTGAACAATTTTCAGTCCTTTTGCTCTGAACGGGGTTTGATTATCAATACCGAAAAGACGAAGTACCTTGTGCTGAATCCCTTAAAAAAAAAACAATCTGCCCTCCTACCCTGAATGGAGAACCCTTGGGGAAAGTCGAAGTTTTTGACTATCTAGGCATACGGTTGTCCCACAAAATGCAATGGGCCCCTCATTTGGACAAAATGTTGCTATCCCACAAACGAATAACAGGAGCTCTATTGAAAGAACAACGCTCTTGTGTTTTTAGACCAATATCTACGGTTCTTGAAATTTATACAGCCAAAGGGGTTAGCTCTGCTCTTTATGGGGCTGAGTTATGGGGCTCATCTATTACTAACGAATTGCCAAGATCTGAGAGGAAATTTTGCAGAGCAATTATGTCCCTCCCGCAAGGTACGCCTATGGTCCCACTAATGCTGGATTTAGGGTGTCGCCCAATTGATGACAAAGCAAAACTTCGGCCATTGCTGCTATGGGCCCGCCTGTGGCGAGTACAGGAACTTGGCAAATATGCACAAGGCCTTTCAGAAATCATGTCACTTCCAGGATGGCAGAAAATTAAATGGTTGAGAGATATGAAAATCTTGTTATCCAATGTGGGACTAAAAGAAGCATGGCTAAACAGATCCTCTCCACCGAAAGAAACTTTAAAAACTCTGTATTGGAACTGGATAGCGTCAAAAAGGGACCCTAATGACTGCTTGGGAAGATTTCCTGAACTTTAAGGACCTGCCAGTGCGAGAATTGTACTTAGACATAATCGAGAAACCTTTTGACAGGGCCCTTTATTTTAAATTTAGAGCAGGTACTCTTCCTTTGTATGCCTTTTCATCAGGGTGGAAACCACCCGTACAAACCACAAAGTACTGCCCAATGTGCGTAGGCAGACCAGAGACAGTGGGGCACTTCTTGTTTGAATGCGGAGAGTATACCTTGCCACGGAAGAAATGGCTTAAACATCTATGTCGCCAGCTAGGCACTAGGCGTCATGCGGAGGCAATACGCATACTTAGGTCTGACTGTTGTACCTTATATGCTTGCATTCTTGCAAAATTTTTATCATGGGCTTGGTCCATTAGATCCAAGAGGCTCAAATCAATTGGTTAATCCGCTGTTTAAAATTTCCTTATGAAATATCTCTTTTTTCTAATGAACTTTGGAAATTTTCTTAAATTAATTGTATGTTAAATTTCTTGTGTTTTGACTATTTTGCTATTTTAAATATGAAATTGTGTATTTTAAAAGCTTTTATGATAATTTTTATCGAAATAAAGCCTTCTTGAGTTTATTAATTTCAAGTGGCAACACGAATTCTAATACGAATTGAGGCTTTAAATAAAGACTACTGTTCCCATGAGACTTCTGTGGATATTTAGTGAGGCCGCACCTGGGGCCAATAAAGATATGGATGTTATTTAAGCAGCCGTTTTTGTGCCTTCCATTTGACTGCAGCTCGCTGCCTGTGATCAAGGACAAAGGAGATGTCTGAAACGTGTAAGGCTGGTGATTTTGCCGATGGATTGTTGTATGCGCTGCCGCCTTATGAAATGAAGATGGTGAGTGAGTCCTGAAATGTGGACACTTGTGGAACTTGGTATATAACACGGCAGTCCATCCGTGGGGACTGCACCACCGCAGAAGAAGCGAGCCGGTGGCTCTGTGAAATTTGAGCCGATATCGGACCATTGGTAGGGCAATTATGTATTTGGCAACGCACTACACACTCCCAGGGGAGCCCATTTATGGCTGAATTGTGTTTATTAATTTCGAGTGGCAGTACGAATTCTAATACGAATTGAGGCTTTAAATAAAGACTACTGTTCCCATGAGACATCTGTGGATATTCAGCAATGCCGGACCTGGGGCCAATAAAGATATGGATGTTATTTAAGCAGCCGTTTTTGTGCCTTCCATTTGACTGCCGCTCGCTGCCTGTGATCAGGGACAAAGGAGATGTCTGAAACGCGTAAGGGTGGTGATTTTGCCGATTTATTGTTGTCTACGCTCCTGCCTTATGAAATGAAGTTGCCGATGGTGAGTGCGTCCTGAAGTGTGGACACTTGTTGAACTTGATAGATATATAGATAGATAGATATTTACTTTCAGCCATGCTGCAGAGCAGTCGCATCGCTGCACAACATGTCTAGAAAAACATTGACGGAGCCAAGAGATCTCACTTAAGCAAGACCTATTGAATCTGCCAATGCTTGTATGCTTTGATAAGGGGTGCTGTAGGATGGCATGTTCACGAAAAGGATAATTAAGACATGCGAATAGTTCAAGGACTACTGCTCAGAATGCTTCCCTTTCTCTCAATTGGACTTTGGCTTAAAAATCCAGAGTTGAAGGAAGGGGTTGTTAGAAAGCTGGCACAGGGTGGTAGGTTTATTGGAACACAAAATGCCTCTGCACACAAACGATGAGGCATATAACTCATCTTGCATGCGCCAACAAATGCTGATGTGAATACCAAGCTATTAATTATGTTGTGTGGCTCTCGTGGGCAAGCCCCAAGTCGTCCCTATTTTTTGGGAGGCTATACTGCAGTTGATGCATCAGAGCAAGGTACCTAGATGCAGTGGTCGAAGTGGGAGGTGTCTGAGGGTCATTACGTGCCCATACTTTTTAATTAATAAAATTAATAAAAGACAACCGTCCCAAGACGGTTAATTCGTATAGTTAAAATGCTTCAACTGAAGCGTAGGGCAGGGAGTCTCTAATGCTATTAAACCGAGGGAGGGGCAGACCGCTAAACAAACCTTTTGGCATGGGTTCCTGCTTTCCTGAAAGAAATGTAAATGTACGAAGCTGGCCAATCTACAAATGTAAAGGGTGGTCGGAAGCCGATATGGGCTTTAATTGATGGAATCACTTGAAGCTCCTGATGAGTTATTTTTTGAGAGCCCTTGTGAGGGAGCTACCAGCCAAGCTGTGAAGTGTATGCTTCAAAAAGACAATTATAAAACAAACTGTACTGTGTACAGTCTAGGTATTACTAAAATCTGTATTTTGGAATCACTTTTATTTCTTATTTTAAACCCTGTAGCGCATTTTGTAGCAGCCTTTCTTATACTGCGTGTAATGCAAGTTTAAAATAATAACTTACGTGCTCACTTTGCATTCTGTCGCAGACTGGGACCTTGTAGCACTAAACATAAGCAAGTCACTATTCTCTACTGCACCAACCAGAATTCAATTCTGCCGCTCTCTGGTGCAGTGCATTAACTAATAGAGGTTTCATAATGTACGATAGTGCATTTCCTATTGATTGACCATAGCTTGCATTTCATTTTCATTTAAGCTTTGCTTTATTTTATTTGTGGTTACGAAAAGGTGAAAGACAGAAAAAGGTTATAGAATATTTAGTTTTTTTAGCCACGCTTTTGCTCACGCCCCCATGTTCACTCACCCCGCTTCCATTGAATGCAGCTTCAGAGTTACCATACTGACTTCGACTATTGCCTAGATGACATGGGGTGAACCTACTGGGTATCTCCTTGGAGGTAGACTGTTCTCTGTTTTCACGGAAGTGAAAGGCTAGCTTGCACGTCTCTCGTAGCTTAAACTCCTCAATCTCCATAGTTCTGTGGTTGCTAAGAACATGTGGAATACTTGGAATGAAGAAGCATGTGAGGCAAGGACCTACAATTCATCGAAACCAGTGCTGGCAAGGGCTTTAAAGACTGCACTTGCCCAGTGGGACTGTGATTGTTCAATATTCTGGACAAGGCAATAGGAGGGAAAGGGTGTTAAATTTGTAGTAATGCTTTTTTTAGGTAAGGCCGGGCCCGGATGAGAGCATCTTTGCAGTCACTGGCCAGAGAGCTGGAGGTGTGCGAAACCTGGGATGCTTGAGCATGGGGGCCACTTGGGAGGGGAGGTAAAGAGTTGTTGTTTTGGAAATGTAGGGCAGACAAGAGTGAGGTGTTGGTTGTGTATACAATGGTGCCATGTAATTGTAACTCAGTATTGCTGCTCTGGAGTCCAAGGTTAGTGTTAGTTTTTTGGCTATTGGCATTAGCCTTGTGCTCTTAAGGAAACCATTACATACATTTCTTCCAGTTTTTGTGTGTTGGATTGAATGAACAGGATTTAGGTATGACCATTTGTTGGGGTGGTGGTATATCTGAGTTCATGCAGATTGTTGGTTGTAGATAGGCTAGAGGAGATTAGATGTTTGGCTTTCAAAGAAAGAGAGGTGGTGATCTTTAAAGTGAGGTGTGGTAAATTCACAGAAATACAATCGGAGATTAACCGATTCGCCACGGCGGACATTCCGCCATGGTGCGGAAAAAAATAACGCGTCCGCAAGGAAAAGGTTAGGGCAACCTTGCCTATGACTTAAAGTTGGCTGTGTTTAAACAGGGGACAAATGCAGAGGATGGAAAGTAAGGAGAGGGTCAGTCGAAAGAAAAGTGAGCAGTCAGAGGTTTTACTTTAAGTAAAGGACACCAACCTGTTCAGCTGTTCTTGTAAGAGCCCAAAAAGAATCCATATTTCTACAAATTTCATCTTGCCAAAAAGGAAAAGTTATGGGAGTGACGTGATCAAATGCAAGTGTGGTCCAGAAATCCGTTTTTTAGTTGCATCAAGTTTGGTGTTTTCTCTTCCTGTCCCTAAACACTAGGGTTTATTCATACATCAAAAATCTGGCATTAGTAGGCACTTTCTCAATTGTTTTATTATCTGCAGGATTAACATAGGGAAGATATTTTTATCTTTACCCATTGCCAGCTATTCATTAGCACAGTCCAACCTAATCCTTTGTGCCCACTTGTTTGAAACAATTACAAAACAAGAAAAGAAAGAAAAAGTTTAAGTGCATGTGTGTTACAAAGAAAAAGTGTAGAGAAAGGAGAAAGTATCTCACATGCGCACCACCAGAGGAGCTACTGGTAGGTTCTCACCAGCTTGCCCATGTTTTTGTCATCATCGATAACTTTCTCAAATGAAAAAATAATGAAAAATGTTGTCCAGTGAAGATAAAAGTGTAGAAGAAAGACAAACAATCAAGACTCAGTGAGAAAATGAGACTAAAGAAGTCTCCAAAAAAAATTGGGCTAGACTCACACACAACCTTGTCACTTTTATTCCGAATTGTGAGTATGCGCAATGTTAAAAACACAGCATGTTGTAGACCACTTCAAGGACGCCCATCACGTTTCATTGCCAGTTATATATTACCAGCAAATTCATCCGGGCAACCGAGGTCAACAATCACCTCCCTGGACATCTAACAATAAAAAGAGTGACTAGTGGGAGCCATGGGCCCACATACCAGCTCCCACTGAGTCATAGGGTTGTGTATTGTTTATACTTTCAGTCCCTTCATATAGCACAATTGTTGCTTACGTTTTTATCGCTCTCCCCAGGAACTCCAAAGCAGTGATTCAACCACTTAATCGAGAAATATGAGATTTTATTAATTCCTGCAAGGTGTGGCAGGCACCTCAAGGTGTTATTAGGCAGTTGGAATTGAAACTGGAGATGTCTGTCGGAAAGCATCCGACCTGCGGTCAGAGGCTTTTCGACCGACGTCATAATCGGCCCATTATTGATTTTTGAGTCAATGGTGAATTTCGGTATAAGTTAAACAACATTATCTACCCATGCAAAATGCTACAATGTGCCTTGTTACAGGACCAAAAAACACGAGGTTGCGTGTCTTCTTGACCGGTACGCCTCATTAGTTGTCAATGAGGGCAGAATTTTCTTAAGTATTTTTGGCCTATAATTCCTTCTAGAGGTAGCCAACTCTATCTGAGAAAAATGACCTGACCATGAATCTACTACTGCTGACTTCGACCGGCTGCCCTAGGTTTCTGGATCATCCCCAAATCCAGGTTAAACGAAGAGGTGATCAAAAGCTTTCGTTACAGGTGCTTTTTTTCTTACAAAACACCTTCCAGTTCAATCTGTTAACTTGGTTATCAATAGGTTAAGTACGCTTTAAAGGTCTTTGTCTTTGATTGAATAATTGCGCTTCCTTGCTGGCTGAGTGTTTTAGAGGCATAGTTTTGTTCAGCTTTCTACGCACATTGAGGCGATTGAGTTTGCGTGTGCTTGTTACATGACTCCTCAAATTAGGTAAAAGCATTTCTAATAATATTGCTCATGTCTTGGACATTTTCAGGTATAAAAAACGTAGAATCATATTGACTACACGTGACTAGAAGCAGCATTTGAGGCCCTGCCTAGCCAGTCTTAAGCAGTTACATTCATGCTATTCCTTGTAGGAGTTGAGTCGGTTGCTGTATTGAATCAGTGTCATCAATGGTTTTGTGTGACATGCTTGGAAAGCAGATGGCAATCGCTTTTCCTCTGATAGAGTAGTTGCCTTGTGATATTTGATATAATCAAATGTATTAGTTAAAATTCGATCATCATAACAGGACTAGAGGATTGATGCTTATGGTGTCGTCTCTCAGGCCATTTGGGACCAGCATAGGGGTTAACGTGGTTTGCAAGAGGACACAACATTATCACTAAAGTTGGTTTCTGATATTAAAGTCTATATTATGATTTAAGTAGATGTAAAGATGTTCATGTGGGGTAAGGCCCTTAAGTCCTTTAGCTGGTGGTAAAGTAGTTCTAGTGCATAAACCTATTTTTGGATTTCGCAGGTGGATTTCACATTGTCCACCACACTTATGTTCTTTTGCATCCTAATATAATTATAGAGCACCCGTTAATGAATGGTTTGGTAAAGATGTGCTGCTTAAGCCAAATTCGAATAGTGTGTGACGGAGAGGCAGTCAGTCATTGTCTCTTGGTCACACATTTTGTGTGGATGATTCTCCTTCCCTGGAGTTAAGCACTGTGCAGTGTAGTTTATTGATTACATTGTGGTTTTGGGTAGAGTGTACATAGATTCTTTTATAGGATTATGCAGCTGAATAAAAAAAACTGATTTGGAATTTCTTTCAGAACAATTCCCTTAATACTAGGGAATGAACACATTATATATGTTGTCCTTGGATGTTAGTATGCCTGGTGCCTGGAGAGAGTATAATGAACTGCACGTAATTAATGTGTGTCTTGAATTTATATGCAGGTATTGATATGAATGAATATAGAAGTGAACCAAGTGTAGGCTATTCCTAAGCTTGCAAATATATTTTGTGGTTATCTCGTGTTCGGCTAGATTGATTTACATGTGGTTTGTCCTCTTGCAGAACATTACTGGTATGCTAAACGAGCATTGGCATTTCTCGTAGGTCTGACTTCTAATTAGTCATGAGTTTTAGTATTCAGTACCTCACCATACATGCAGTCTGTCACTTATCCTTAAGCTGATGCATACATTCATTCACCTACTGACTCATTCTTTCATTTACGCACTTACCATTCACAATAAGACATATACACAAACACACAACAAACATCTGCAAGGTAAAATGACTGAATAAATGTAGAAACAAGACAAATTCCACAGCCTAAATATGGCAAGGATATGCTTGATATACAAAAACTAGTAAAACCAATTTAAAAAAATGGAATTGAACGGCTATCCTAGAATGGTATTTTGCATTTGTATCGTTGTTCTATGGATACATTATGGCCAACATGTTGCTGCAAAACCACCAGTCTATGATGATAAGCCTTGGAGTTGCTAAAGACAGATTCCTGTTTAGAAGCAGTGGCTAGACAGGATATGGTGCACTGCCGAGAAAATGAGCTACAAGAAGTTGCTCTGTCAAGCTGTCTCTGGACCTGCTGATCGCTCAAAAATAGTAAATATACAAGCATTTGTAATGCAATAGGTCTCGTGTTGTAAATGACAGTGTCTTTTTCTAATGTGTTTTGGCTTGGAGTGGACGTATATGGTGTGGAGTCAAATTATGCGGGTTGCATTGGAATGGTTAGTTGTGGAATTGTGTGGTGTGTAGTGTATTTGTATAGTTGAATTATGTGGTGTGGTGGATAGAAAGGGATGGGAGCTGCACAGAATAGATAGAAAGGAAGATAGAGAGGCATTGGTAGTTTGTGCAGGAAGTGGTGAATGAGCTTGGGACAGAGGAGCTAAAAGTATTTGTGAGAAAGAAAGAAGTGAAGAACAAGTCACAGACGCATAAAGAGGGAGCGCAAAGTCAATTTCACGTCAAAAACAAACCAATATGCTGATTTAGGAGCTCAGTGAGGTTTTGTACAATGCGTGCCTTCAAATGTCTTATATGAGTTTTAATTAAGATTACACCCTCTACAATCCTTCTCAAATTAAAGTTCACAGAAAACAATGGATTCCATATCCTCTAGTAGATTGCGCCCACCCCCTGCTTTAACCGCATGCGCGCTAGCGCAATTCCGCTCCTGTGCTGAGTTTTTTAAAACCGCACTTTACGTGACGAGCAGGGCTCGTCATCAGCGTGCGAGGAGGCTACACCATGACGAGCCCAGCTCGTCATCAGCGTGGAAGGGGTTAAACTAAGAACATAAATGAATCACCGTTTACTTGGCATTGGACACTAGCTTCCAGACGTTAGCTTTTGACACACACGTGTTGGTTTCTGCAGGAAGTGCCCTCCACCATCAACAAACAATACTGAGGAACAAGCATTGGCATAGCCAATCAGTCTCGCCGTAGAAGCGTTATAAGTGTTTAGACAGCGCTATTGGCTTTGTTAACGTTTTTAGTGTGTTGTAGAGCGCTGTGAATGTTGCGCAGCATGTTGAAAATGTATAAGTTCTAATAAACAAAGTGTTAAAACTATTTATGTCACCTTACATCTAAACCTAAAACATTATACAACTGAAGTATTGTACTAAAAACCAAAATTAATACAAAAAATGTGTTCTAGTTTATTTGTTTATGCAATGCTGTCAATTTTTCCTTGCTTGTTGTAATTCATTTTTGTTCTATTTTTTATTGTTAGGTGTGGGATATAAACAACGGGAGGGTGGATGTTGTGAAATAGTATTTTAATTAGATAGGCGTAGTGGAGAATTATTTGTGGAGAATTCATAGATGTTACATTTTTATGCCAAACTGAAGTGGTGTTGAGTGATGCTGAGGGGGTTGTGAGTAATGGCGGAGGTGATGCTCAGGTGATCTGGAATGATATTGAGGTGATGCTGAAGTGGTGGTGCGCTGGTTCTGAGATGATGATGATGAATGATACATAGGTGGTACTGAGTGATGCTGAGGTGGTGATGAGTAATGTTGTGATGATGAGTTATGCCGATGTTGTTTAGCTGAACTGGTGCTTATGTGGTTCCAAGTGATGTTTTTTGTTCTGTGTTGAGGTGTTGCTGTATTGATGCTGAAATGGTGCTGCGTTGGTTCTGAATTGCTGTGGGTGTGGGGCTGTGCAGATGTTGAGCTGGTGTTGCACTGGTGATGGTGCACTGATGTGGAGGTGGTGCTGGAATGTATCATATTTTTATTGAAATGAGAATAAACATAACTGTTTAGTTAAGATCTAAACTCTCTCACATTTTGCATGATGCCCTATTTCACCTCCTCATATATGTACTCAAGAAAATTCGGTCCATATTAATAAATAGGGTTGCCTTGGGTTTCTGTTCGCTGAATGCATTGCCCTGCCTAAAGAAACTCATACCAAGTTGCAGAGGGGGTATTTTTCTTGTCAACGTGTTCTCTGGACAATCCCTGAGAAAAATGGTCTTTAGAGTTGAAGCTTCATCAACAGCAGGATTCCCAAAAGTTCCCTTTTGCTGTTGAATTCTCATAACCCTACTCCTACATCAAGTTTGTCTGCCAGATATCCTTAAGGAATACATATGTGAGAGAGTTAAAGCTGCTTTGCAACTTCTGAATGCTAGATGACTGGAAACGGTTTTCGAGAACAACTAAATGAATGATTAAGTCTGGATTTTTTAAGCAAAGACCAGAAGTATAAAATACTGCGCCATCATCCTCAACACAGTTGGTCCTAAATATACGGACGATTAGATGGCAAACAATATCCTCCTCCCACAAGCTTACATTAACAGCACCATACTGAAAAAGAGCTGAAACATACCGCGTAAAAGAACGTAACTTCTCTGTGGCCAATATTTTCATGACTGAACGGATTCACAAAAATATACGTATATACGTGTTTGAGTTTATTCCAGCCCTTCTCCCCATGTAACATAAATGGGCTCCCCCAGCAGGCAGCAACAGGAAGACCGGCGAGAAGCATAAGAATATAAAATAATAAATCAGTCTCTTGCGCTGGTAATGCTCAGAAGACTACCAGGAGAGGGCTCGCTCAGACCTGCGGCTGCCGTTTCTCACACCGAGGCTGTTGTTGTTGGCCTCCACACTACGAGCCAATAAGACTAAAAGGAGCCGCTTTCTGCTTGAGTTTGAATAACCCTCGTGCGGCCCGCGCTGCAGCAGGATCAGAGCAGGCTTCATTAAGCGATAAAATAAACAAAGAATGAGAGACCTGTGTGCCCGAAGCGCCGTGCGTGCGGAAGCGAGAGAGCAGTTTGAGGCGCCAGCGCCTCAGGAAACGCTTCATTTCTTCCTGGTCGCAATGCGGGGGAGGGTGAGCTTGGGGACAAGAGGGGGCACCATCTGCAGCCTGTGCGTGTGTGCGGATGTCTGTGATGACCAAAAATAGATTCTACAGTGCAGCGTCCCAGGAGTGTCATTCATGTGCTAGGTTATTCTAAAAGTGTAGTCTACAGGACACATTACAAGAACAAGGGCGGCCGCAAAAGTTAAAGCAACTGCGCTAATTAAACAAGGAATGTCAAGAATGCAGCTGGCATCCGGCCGCGCTGCTGCTCGCTCCCGAGCTCCCTAGGCCAGGGTAGTTAACGTTTAGAGAGAAGGCGGGACATGCACCTGCCTTTGGCTAATTGCAGGCTTTAAATTTTTGAGAGCTGGGGAGAAATGGCATCAGGGGCGATGCACTAAAATGGATTGAGTCCTTCTTGTCACAGAGAACCTTCCAAATCACATCCCCAATAGCCTGCTCGGATAAAATGAGCGCCCCCCATGGAGTACCACAGGGCTCCATCCTAAGCCCTCTGTTTTTTAATCTCTACCTCCGGCCTTTGGCTGATCTAGCGGATGAATCTGGCCTCACCCTCATGACATACGCTGATGATTCCCAAATCATCTTCTCCCTGTCAGAAGCAAACCCACTTCTTCCATCTCGCCTTAATCAAGGTCTCCAAAACATCTTCAGCTGGATGTCCGCACACCAACTGAAACTCAATGGAGATAAGACCGAGGTCCTCCTTTTGGGGAAAAACAAAGACCTCTGGAACGCTTCTCACTGGCCCTCTGAGCTCGGTTCCATCCCTACTCCCGCCACTCAAGTTAGAAATCTGGGAGTCATCATCGATAACACCTTGTCCATGAAACAGCAGGCAAACAGAGTGGTAGGCCTCTGCTTCACCATCCTAAAATGGCTAAGGAAGATCCTTTGGATGTTGCCCCTCGACACCCAAAAGTCCGTAGTCAATGCACTTATTACATCAAGGATTGACTACGGCAACATTCTCTACTTGGGCTCAAACAAAGCTGTCATTAACCGATTACAAGTGGTCCAGAATTCAGCGGCTAGGCTACTCTGTAATATCCCAAAAACCTCCAGTGTATCCAGCCACATAAAAGACCTACATTGGCTCAGGGTGGAAAGCCGTATTAGGTTCAAAGCCCTGAGCTATATGTTTAGGATCAAATCTGGTACCGCCCCTAAATATCTCCAAACCCTCGCCACTCCCTACACTCCGGCGAGAGCACTACGCTCGCAAAATGCTGCAAACTTTTCCATCCCAAAGTTCAAATTTGCAAGAATGGGAGGTAGATCCTTCGCTGTCATAGGGCCCACACTTTGGAACAAACTCCCCCCCCATATCCGGAAAGAAGACAGGTATAACATCTTCAGAAAACAGCTAAAGACCTGGCTCTTCCAGAAATAATCCACCATCACTTACCTTCCTTCATAAACTTGCTTAATTTCTGTCATCGGCGCCGGGAAACCCTTGTTGGGTAGCTGCGCGCCATACAAATGCAAAAAATAAAATAAAATATAAAATAAAGCTGCACGTAATGGCCAATCACTTCAGCAGTTCAGCAAACTCATGCGTGTGGCTTTTTTTAGCTACACGCAGGTGTTTGCTGAAAAGCTGTAGTGAATCCAAGAGGTCATTGTCTAGTGTAGCGCATGCGCGCTGCGCTAGGCTCGACCTAAAAACAGCAAGGAGCAGCCAGCAGCCAGCACAGCACTGCCCTCGCGTTTCAGATGAGGGCGCCCACTGCACTATGCAAAAATCAGCCCTCTCGTGGTGTCTGTCAGCCTGTCACGCATGTTTCACATCTGGCTACTTACAGCTGCTGAACAACTTCTAAAAAGATAACAAAGTCCAAGCATCGTGATTTCTGTTGGGTGCCTTGTGTTTGTCTAGTGTTTTTTGAGGATACAAAGCCTCAATGTTTATGAATATTCTGGTAGTTAAGACATTTTTGATGTCAAGGGTTTTGCTTCTTTGGCGAGTTGCAAGATCTGATTTTTATTCTCGGGCTCTGGAAGTGAGAGGTGCTATAATCTTCTCCCTGGTACAGTCAGACCGCTGCACAGAGTAACTGACTTAGCCTGAAAGGGCTAACACGTTCCTAATGAACAATAAATTAAGTTTGATCATAAAGTGTCAGACCAATCACTTCTCCATTCTGCCCCTCGCTATTAGAGCGCTTTACATGAACAGATGCTACATTACACAAGGACACATTAATTTTACTTATTCCGGTACAACTAACAGCAAACTCATTGATTGTCCTTTTTATCGCACCAGAAAGGTGAAAGGCAAACACTACCCTGTCAGAATTTCAGCTTGTGACCTAAAGATTCTACCTGGTTTTCTGCAGCAAGCAGTCCCAATCTGTATTCCGAAGCAACCACAGCACAAAGACTGCACTACTCGCCGCCACAGATAACATTCGGACCCTCCTGGACCAAGGCCACTCCGCAGCCCTCATCTTACTCAACCTATCAGCAGGCTTCGACACAGTCTCCCACAGCGCACTCGTCATCAGACTACACAACGCCGGCATACAAGGAACAGCCCTAGACTGGATCCGATTGTTCCTCACCGGAAGAAGCCAAAGAATCCGACTGCTGCCCTTCCTCTCTGAACCCACGGAAATCTCCTTGGAGTCCCATAGGGAACATCACTGAGTCCGACCCTCTTCAACATCTACATGGCCCCCCCTTGCCGCCATCATCCCGACATCACGGCCTCAACATAGTCTCCTACTTTGATGATACTCTGCTCATCCTCTCCCTCACCAAAGACCCTGCCACCGCCAGACTCAACTTTCAGAAAGGAATGCGGGAGGTCTTAGTCTGGATGACCAATAGCTGTCTCAAGCTCAATGCCGAGAAGACAGAAGTCCTCTTCCTCAGAACCACCCCCACAGCATGGGACAACACCTGGTGGACGACAGCCCTCAGAAGCCCACCGACCCCCTCAAACCACACCTAAAACCTCGGCATCATACTCGACTCATCCCTCACCATGAACCGACAGATCAGCACTGTCCTCTCCAGTTGCTTCAACACCCTCCGCAAGACCTTCAAAAGGATCCCACCGGAGTCGAGAAAGACAGTCACCCACGCACTCATCACCAACAGATTGGACTATGGAAACGCACTATACGGCTGCATTAACAAGTCCCTACTCCGAAAACTCCAGATGATACAGAATACCGCTGCACAACTCGTCCTCCGCATCCCCCGACAAGAACACATCAGTCAACACCTGCGAAGGCTCCACTGGTTTAATGTGGAGAAAAGAGTCGTCTTCAAAGACCTCACTTACGCATACAAATGCCTACACGACACCGGACCCAAATACCTCAATGACAGAATCAACTTCCACGCACACAAGACACCTCCAATCTTCCAACCTCGCACTGGCCGAACTCCACACATCCGAAGAACAAGAGCAGGGGGAAGATCCTTCTCTCACATCTCGGCCAAAACCTGGAACGAGCTCCCGGCAGACATCAGACTAGCCTCCTCCCTGAACACCTTTAGGAAGGCCCTCAAGACCTGGCTCTTCGGCTAACGGACCTGGAACCCCACCCCCCTCAGTGCCTTGAGACCCTGACGGGTGAGTAGCGGGCTTAATAACCCCCTGATTGATTGATTGAAGCTTTGCTAACAAGGTCATATCCTCAGAGGCCGGAGTCGCTGTTTTGTGGCCGTTAGGAAGAGGGGGTACTGGTGGCTGGAGCAAGGATGATGGGGAACTAAGTTTATTCTGCGTACAAAACCCTTTGGCATTTTAGATATAGAGGGCACTACTCCCAGCGCATGCTGAAGTACTAGAGGCGGTACAAAAGCTACTGCAGCATGCACCAGTGGTGACATGTTTTTTCTGCTAATGACAAGGGTAACTCGTCATGCACTGCCCATTCATTTCAATGGAAATCTCATTAAAGGTGCCTAATAACCCTTAGCAGCCAAGTGGTTAACTTTGAATATTATCTATACCTGCGGTCCACTCTGGATGCCATGTGCAAATGTAAAAAACCTGTGACAGAAGACAAGTTAGTCACACACTAGAGCAACAGCCTTTAGTTCTTTCTGTGGGGGGCGAAAGCAGGTATTGGCTGCAACTTTTATGTGTTTTGAGGAAGGGTCTGCGAGCCGTAGCTCTGCCCTTTGCTTGGAGGATGCACAAACTAAAACAGTGCCCCTTCTCTTGCCGATGCACAGTGTATCCTGGTGTTGTATACGCCATTTTACACTGCGATCCCACAGTATTTCGCAGATCTGTGCATTGTTGGCCGGTTTTCTGATCTTGTGGCGATTAATGCACATCTCCCACATCAAGACCTTTATATAAATTCATAATGTGGCTAACAAAACAGCAGTGAGCACAATAATTTATGAAAGTGTCAACCATGTTCAATTATTCCACTAAGCAGCCAGTCCGTCCAACATGAAGCGCTTGCTTGGCCAAACACACACACACACACACCCACAAAGTACCCTTTGTAAACATACAGGCTGCAAACAATAAACAAGAGTTCTGCAAGCCCTATCCCCCTTAAAGAAAAGCCGAAATCCAAACAAATATCCTACCAAAAAAGCACAATTGACGGTGTCATAGAAAATTGCAAAAATGCTACAAAATACAGCCAAGGACGGGGGAGGCCCATCGGTAAGTAGCACTAACACAACTGTGGCATTAAGAGGAGATGGGAGGAAGAAATGCTATAGTTAAATCTAAGCAGCTGTGGCGTCAAAGCTGAACTCAAGCACACAGTAACTGAGCAGGAAACCAAGAAAAAAAATAGTCCCCCAAAGAACAGATAAAGAGCCATGGCGGAATTAGGCAGTAATAAGTCCCTGCTCTGTGGGAGGAACAGAAGAGAGAAAGGAGGGACAAAGAGGCAGGACTAACCACTAGCAAGCATGGATCTTTGAAGGATACGGACGTAGACAAATGAAAAGGAATGTCAAGAAAGGGAATGGACCTGGTGCCCACAGACCGATTACAGCAAGTCTCAAAGAGGCTCGACTTAAAAAAGGAGAAGTAAACAAATGAAAATGAATCTAAGAAAAGAGAAAATTGAAACCTAAAGGACTGGGCCACCATATCCGTGACACTGAAACCCACTTATTTTTCAGGCTGTTCCCATGTGATCAATCAAAATGCTATCACTCACAAGGTAATAAAGCAAACAGCTGAAGTGGGCTAACCCATAAACCCAGTGCACAATCTTTTACACCCAGGGATAACCAACACCAAAGAATTGCCTTGCTCACTGTGGTGATCATTTAGCTCCTTTGTAACAAAATACCTGTCTCCAGCTTTAACATAATGTAATAGCAATCCTCCTGTACAATCCTCTGGGCTTTAACATATGTTTTTACAATAAATATTTGAGGCCTCCTGCCTTTGTCTTAAAAGGAAAACCCACCACATCAGAATTACCTTTTACCAGTGAGCCAATCATGCCTATGGAGTGTATCAAAGAAATCCCTTGCCTCCTTCAGTAATCAGTGAGAACCCATATAAAACAAATACTGGTATCCAGTCCTTAACACAGTATAAATCCACCCTTAAGGGCCTTTTGACATGTGCTTTTCACAACAAATAAGTCAGGCCTACTGCCTTTGTCGTAGCTTTTCATTAGACAGGTAATTTCAATGGCATCTGATTTTCTTTCCATTCCCCATTCAACCATTAAGTCGGGCCTATAGCCTTTATTGTTGACTTAAAATCCAAAAGACAAAGTAATCACTCTTGTTCACTATAATTACATACTTTTTACCCAATGAAAGCTTGTAGAATGGAAGATCAACATCTGGGTGGAGCCTAAACCCCTCTCTCAGTACTGCTTTTTAAAGCTATTATTCTGTTGATCAGATATGGTCTGCCAACAGCTGTGCGGTCTAGCCATACCTACAAACTCTTCAGATAATGCTCTGATGTTCTACCAGATGTATTCCTAGTGGTAGGTGCTTGCAGGTGCACTTATTGTCCTCTGGCCCCTACATGTGGGCACGATCTCTTGACTGATATTTGACTACAAGGAGTTGCCTCATACCTCCCCCATGCGCAAATCTCCCATTATTAGTTGAATTCCTGATTTGTGCAATCCTAAAACAGTGAGTGTTCTCATTTGCTGATTGTGTGGAGTTTTACACCACTCCCATGACCACACATATTACTTGCATTAGGTAGGGTGGGATGATATTTGGGAATCCACGTCCTGAAGAAGGTCACTGACCTAAAAGGGCTTTAAGGTTAACTGAAACATGTTGACTTAATACATGATGCAGGAATATTTGACGTTCCTGGGTATCCTTTTTAGGTCTCGCCTGTCGATGCACATGCGCATCGAGCTTGCGAGACTATGGGGGCTTAAACAGTCTTTAACCAACTTGCAAGGAATCGTGGCGATTCCTTGCAGTGCCCGTGAAATTCAAGCTCAATGCACATGCGCATTGAGCTTAAAAGCGCATGCACATGCCCCCAGCCGCCTGCCTTGCATGTATTTTCGCTCTGGCGCACTCCTCCCACACCCCCGCTCCGCCCCCTCCCCTGCCTGCCGTGTCGCATTTCTTTAGTTCCCTCAGCCGCACTCCAGGCCCCTGCTGCTTTCACACCCTCTCCCCGCTCCGCCCCCTCCCCTGCCCGCCGTGTCGCATTTCTCCTCCCCCCTCCCCTGCCCGCCGTGTCGCATTTCTCCTCCCCCCTCCCTTCTCTGCCTTCCCTCCGTCTTGTTTTTTTTTTTTTTAACCCGCTCCGCCCCCTCCCTTTTCCCCGGAGTCACTGACCAGAGGACTCTTCACCATGTCTTCACCTCTATGAACAAGGTACTGTTTTAAAAAATATATTTTACGGCACTGCTTGTTTTAAGGAGGATTAGACACCAAATTACTGCTAATCCTTCCAATTTATGAATAAAAATGCCTTTGCGTTACTCCAATTTATACTTTTTTCTTGTTATTTACAGATCTATCTCAGATCGGTAAATCTTAAAATAAAAAATAAAAATCGCAGCGTGCATTTTTGCCAATGCCGTACATCACAATCAAATGAATACAAGACTTTGACAGAGCAAGTCTGTCTCAAAGGCAAGGCCTCTTGGTTTTGCCCATGCTTCTTTTCTCTTTTGCATTGATGAGTACTCTCCGCTGTGAGTAGGCACATGCGCAGTCCTGCTCCACCCTACCTCTGTGTGCCCCTTCCTGCCTTCACTCTGGTAGCACAGCTGCCCCGAGGCTGAGTTAATGTGGCCCTGGGTCTGCCAAGGACTTTGATCTCCTTTAATGAACCCTCCCCAGCAGGACGTTCACTTCCTCCTCCCTGTGAACGGAGCCCCTCCAGCCGGACCAGAACGAGGGAGGTGATCCTCGACAGACCAAGGCCCCCTGGGAGCAC
Organism: Lissotriton vulgaris; assembly: GCF_964263255.1. Classification (NCBI taxonomy): domain Eukaryota; kingdom Metazoa; phylum Chordata; class Amphibia; order Caudata; family Salamandridae; genus Lissotriton; species Lissotriton vulgaris. The sequence continues at coordinate 1,183,997,937 of NC_141697.1, forward strand.
CCTCAGCACAGCCCTAGACCGAGAATGAGCCCTCCAACACATTGCATCGTGTCCTCTACAGCATAGACTGAGGCAACCCGACATCTCCTCAGTACAGATTGAGGCTGGCCCTTTTTTCTTGTCAATTGGAGCTCATGTGGCACCCTCCCCCACCCCCCAGATAAAGCAGGAGCTGATGCAGTAAGTGCACTCAGAGGCGGAGTTCAGTTCACGTGCATACCCCCACACAGGCAGAGCGCGCCCTACACTGATACTCACCCACTTCCCAGCCAGACCGAGCTGAGGTTGTAAACACCCTACCCCCTCATGGGCACAGACTGAGCTTATGTGGCCGTCTGAGCTGTGCTAGCTCACCTGCATGGATTTCTGGCAAACTTCGCCTGTGGTTCTGTGGTTTATTCCTAGCTCTGCTCTCTCTCCACAAGTGTCCCTGCCAAGGTGTGAGGCCCGGCCTACAGCATGGACCTGCCTCTGTCTCCCGTGTCTGTGTGACTTGTGTTACTGTGAGCTCTGCAGACAGTGCTGTCCTTCATGGCTCCCGCACATGAACTTATTACAAATAGTTCTACGCGCATCTCTTTACCCATGTGTCAGTGGGACTTTCTGCATGGTGGCAATGCACATGCTTGACAACCTCCATACTGGTCACCCTCCCCTTCCCTGCATGCTGTAGCCCTCCTCATCAAGGGCTTGAAGAAATATGGTGCATTATCTCCCCAACCACCCTCCTCCATGGAACTTCACACGCGCCCCATGCCAGCCTGCACCATCTTCTAAACCAGCTGCATCATCAAAGAAGCCATCACGGTCAGCACCCTTGCCTAGCTGGTTGACGAGCTCACCACCTCCAGTGGCTCTCTGCGCTACACTTCTCCTCCTTCACACCCAGGCAGGACCTGAAACAAAATCCCCATGTCCTTCAGGACTGTCCGTACAATTCTTCAATTTAGGAAAGAGCGAAGGACACACCTCTGCGAAGAACACTACTTCAGGGCAAAGTAACAACCCGTCTCCACTCTCAGCACCCAGTGATGCCCTCCAGTACCTTGTTGACTCTCTTTGGCCGTCTACAAGGCTCTTTCGCCTCTCGTCTAGGTTTGGATTATACAAATATCACATGGATATTTCCGAGTAAAGGTGTGCAGCCACTGTCTCTCTCACACGATGATCAAATACATTCTCTGTGCATGGAGCCCCCTTCTGCCCTGTGACTTGTTACTGCGAGTTTTATAAGTACAAGATTTGTCCGTATGAGTTATGGGATATGATGTGTTGCTGAGCCTGTATGAATTGTCAGTGTTCGGCAAGTATGTGATGTGTCACTGCACCTGTATAAATTGTCCCTGCGAGGTCGGCTGGTATGTGATTTGCCACTGCACCTGTATAAATTGTCCCTGTGAGGTCGGCTGGCTCTGCCTGCTCTCCTCTCTCTCTCTTCCTCCCCTCTCTCCCCCCTCCGTCCTTCGCTCTCGTCCTCCCCCTCTCTTCTTACCCTCCCTCTCTCCCTCTCCCTTTCCCTCTCTTCCTTTACCTCACTTCCCTCTCCCTCTCTTCCCTCTCCTCTCTCCCCGTCTCAGTCTCTCTCTCCTCCATCCCCCTCTCTCTCTCCTCTCTTCCCCTCCCCTCTCTCTCTTCTCTCCCTCTCTTTACCCTCTCCTTTTTCTCCCTCTCCCCATCTCCCCCTCTGCCTGCTCTCCTCTCGTTCTCCCTCCCCTCTCTCTCCCCTCCGTTCTTCACTCTCGTCCTCCCTCTCTCTTCTTACCCTCCCTCTCTCCCTCTACCCTCTCTCCCTTTCCATCACTTCCCTCTCCCTCTCTCCCTTTCCCTCTCTTCCCTCTCCTCTCTCCCTGTCTCTGTCTCTCTCCTCCATCCCCCTCTCTCTCTCCTCTCTCCCCCTCTCTCTCCACTCCGTCCTTTGCTCTCGTCCTCCCCCTCTCTTCTTACCCTCCCGCTCTCCCTCTACTCTCTCTCCCTTTCCCTCTCTTCCTTTCACTCACTTCCCTCTCCCCCTTTCCCTCTCTTCCCTCTCCGCTCTCCCCGTCTCCGTCTCTCTCTCCTCCATCCCCGTCTCTCTCTCCTCTCTCTCTCCTCTCTTCCCCTCTCTCTCCCCTCTCCCTCTCTTTACCCTCTCCTTTTTCTCCCTCTCCCCATCTCCCCCTCTGCCTGCTCTCCTCTCTCTCCCTCCCCTCTCTCTCCCCTCCGTCCTTCGCTCTCGTCCTCCCCCTCTTCTTACCCTCTCTCTCTTTCCCTCTCTCCATTTCCCTCACTTCCCTCTCTCCCTTTCCCTCTCTTCCCTCTCCTCTCTCCCCGTCTCTGTCTCTCTCTCTCCTCCATCCCCCTCTCTCTCTCCTCTTTCCCCCTCTCTCTCTCTCCTCTCTCCCCCTCTCTCTCTCCTCTCTCCCCCTCTCTCTCCCTCTCTTTACCCTCTCCTTTTTCTCCCTCTCCCCATCTCCCCTCTCACCACTCAACACTCTACCCTCTCACCACTCAGCACTACACTCCCTCTCCATCCCTCTCTCTCTCCTCACTCACCTCTCTCTCGCCTCTCTCCCCTCTCCTCACTCACCCCAATCCTCACTCTCTCCAGGCCTGACTCTCTCCTCCCCTCTCACCGCCTGACTCTCTCCTCCCCTCTCACCACTCTCCCCTCTCACCACCACTCTCCCCTCTCAACACTACTCTCCTCAACACTCTCCCCTCTCCTAATTGCATTTTTTCACGGCCGCCTGGCTGTGACACCACATCAAAGGGCTTCTCCTCCCCTAATTATTTTTTTCCGGCCGGCCGTACTTTAAGTTTCATGCCCGCCATACAACATACAACCACACATACAACCACATGCACAACCAAATCAGTGCACGCTTTCACCAGTCGCACACACACCACCAGCCGTCAGTGCACGTTTCCACCAGGCACACACACCACCAGCCGGCAGTGCACACTTCCACCACTCAGCACCACCACAGCACCACTCAGCACCATTACAGCATCACTCAGGGGCACCACAACATCACTATGTGCTACAACAGCATCACTGAACGCCACAGCATCACTTGTCCCCAAAACAACATCACTCAGCGCCACCACAGTCCACCACCACATCCACCGCCACATCCACCACCACATCCACATCCACCGCATGCACCACCACCACATCCACCACATCCACATCCACCGCATCCACCACCACCACATCCACCACATCCACCACCACATCCACCACCACCTCCGCCACCACATCCACCACCCCATCCACCACCCCATTCACCACCACCTCCGCATCCACCAACACCACATCCACCACCGCATCCAACACCACCACATACACCACCACATCCACCACCACACCGACCACCACCACATCCACCACCACATCCACCACACATCCACCAACACATCCACCAACACTTCCACCACCACCGCATCCACCACCTCCACATCCACCACCACATCCACCACCGCATCCACCACCACTGCATCCACCAACACCACATCCATGACCACCACAACATCCACCACCGCATCCACCAACACATCCACCACCACCATATCCCCCAGATCCACCACCACCACATCTATATGTGTGTGTGTGTGGGTGTGGGTGTGTGTGTGTGTGTGGCTCTGTGTGTGTAGGTGCAAATGCAATGTTCTTGGATTTTCGTCACAATAAAATACACTGAACATAATCTTCACAAAAGTTATTTACAAACGTTTAAGGTATTGCCATTATAAATTACAATTACTTTTATTTAAGTATTAATTATTTACAAAAATAAAAGCCATTGTTATTTGTAATATCAATACATCTAAGTCACGTAAATACAACACACATTGCATTACAAATGCTATAGGTGTCACATTTGCGAAAGTTAAAACTATTGACATTGTAACTGACAAAGCTATTAATTTTGCTATTTTCAAAACCAACACATAAATAAAAAAGTGTCATTTACAATAACAATCGCTCAAACTTTCCTAATGCGAGACCTATTGCATTTCCAATGCTTGTTTATATGGTTTTAATCATTTCAGGGTCACCCAAATAAGGTACCTCCACTACTCTGAGGGCGAATTATTTGTGACACTCGCTTCACGCTATTAACTTGCGAGGTTCCCTCGCTTTTAAAGAATCGTTTTTAGAAATATTTTGTTGTTGCTTTTAGGTGTGTTACTTTATTAGGAAAACTCCCACAACTGCTGTATATTTGTTTAGAAAACTACCGATCGCATACCTGCACTATAATTGTACTTTCACCGCTATTTAACGGGTCCTCAGGTGCTGACACACTGCGTGAGCCATCTTGGGGGTAGGAAGGGACGTGTGCGGGCGCCATTTTGGTGAGCATTGTAGTTGCAGGCTGCCACGCTCGGCCGCTATTTAAGACTGTCTTTGAGGCGGGCCAGACCTGAAAGGTACCTCCACTACTCTGAGGGCGAATTATTTGTGACACGTGCTTCACGCTATTAACTTGCGAGGTTCCCTCGCTTTTAAAGAATCGTTTTTAGAAATATTTTGTTGTTGCTTTTAGGTGTGTTACTTTATTAGGAAAACTCCCACAACTGCTGTATATTTGTTTAGAAAACTACTGATCGCATACCTGCACTATAATTGTACTTTCACTGCCGTTTAGCGGGTCCTCAGGTGCTGACACACTGCGTGAGCCATCTTGGGGGTAGGAAGGGACGTGTGCGGGCGCCATTTTGGTGAGCATTGTAGTTGCAGGCTGCCACGCTCGGCCGCTATTTAAACCTACCAATGCAAGCGCGCAGCGTACACGCGCAGTGGGCGCACCAGAGGCGAGCCCGTCTGCGCCCATCCGCGACCAAACGGGACATGGGGCCATAAACCCTGGTCCGTGTATTAAATATAACAGATGGGAGCTGTTGGAGGCAAATCATGGGAATCCAAAACCCAGTCAGTCGTGCCTAACCAAACTGCAGCAGGAAGGGCTGCTTAAACCCCTTGGTAGGAATTTAGGGACCGAAACTAAGCACTTAGTAAATGATCTGCATTATGGGCTCCTGAACACGCGCTCACTACAGAAGCACAACTTAGAGATCTTCTCTCTACTACAGGATGGGGAATTGGATATCCCAGGAGTCACCGAAACGTGGCTAGAGGAGTCCTCTATGCCAGACGTAGTAGCTTCCCTACCGGTTAAGTTCATGGCAATATTCCACAATCAAGCAGGCACTAAGAGAGGTGGCGGTGTTGCTCTTTGGCACAGCAACCGCTGGAGAGGCGAAAGAGTCTATGCTGAAAGTGTGGGGGGTGCTGATGTGCTGGGTGTTAAATTTGGGGTGGGGACTGATTGTTTGGTTATACTTCTAATATATCGTCCCCCGTGGGCCACACCGTTTTTTTTGGACCTGTTCCTGGAGTTGGCCCAAGATTTCCGGTCGCGCTACAGTAAACTGATAATTATGGGAGATTTTAAATTTCATTGGGAAAAGTCCCCGAAAGAGGGTCAAGCCAACCAGCTAGAAGAAGCACTTAAGACCATTGGTTTTATCCAACAGGTGATGGGTCCCACACAAGACAGGGGCCACACCTTAGACCTTATCTGGATGACAATCCCGGAGCAGGACCCTGTAGTTATTCTGCCCTGCGCATGGTCAGATCACTATCTAGTGAAGGGCAAGATTCCCGTTCGTGAACATAGGGGAAAGCCTGGAGCAGGCTGGAAAGTAGTGAGGAAATGGAAAAATATAAATGAGGAGAAGATGGTAGCTCACCTTCAAACCTCTACTCCGCTCAGTAAGACTGAAGAGAACCCAGAAGTCATCTGTAATAACCTGACTGATAAATTAAAGAAGGCAATTGATGTTGTCGCACCAGCACGGAGGGTGAAAATTGTGGATAAAGGGCTAGGGGTCCCATGGTTTAATGAAACCCTTAGGGTCAGGAAGAGGGCAAGTCCTAACGGAATTAAGGAAGAATAAAGAGTTCACGCAGGAGGACTGCCAAAAATTTCGGGATTTCTTCTCGAACAAAATTGAAGATCTCCTGTCGGAAATCGCGCTCACTCCAATCCTTGACTGCCCTTTACAGATCCCCCCAGCTATCTCGTCGGTTAATTTTCCCCTGGATACTCTGCCATTGATTACTGAGGACAGACTGGCTAGTCTCGTGGGGCGAGTAAAGTCGGGTTCACAGGCGGACCCTTGCCCCCCTGGGGGTGTTTAAGCTAGCGTTGCCAGGGATTGAGGAAGACGTTCTTACTCACCTCAACAGGTCGCTGCAAACAGGACAGATTCCATCAGCCTTCAAGGAGGCACGTCTGATCCCTCTGCTGAAGAAACCTGGGGCGGATGTTAAGAATCTGAAGAATTTCAGGCCCATTTCTCAGTTGCCGTTTTTAGCTAAGGTGTTACAGCAGCATGTTCTTACAAACCTCTCAAGCCATCTGGAAAACAATGACCTACTTGAACGGAACCAGGCAGGTTTCCGGGCCCATCACAGCACGGAGCTGTTGATGCTGTCCATCTTGGATGAACTAAGATGTAGAGCAGATAAAAAAATTCCCGGTGCCCTGGTGCTGTTAGACCTCTCCGCGGCTTTTGACACGGTGTGTCATAGTCAATTGTTGTCGCGGTTGAGGGACTTTGGCATCCAGGGCACTGCACATGTCTGGCTCTCCTCCTTCCTACAAGGGAGATCAGCGAGTTCAGCTGGCGGATCTGGTTTCAACCTCAGCGGCCATCACTTGCGGTGTGCCACAGGGCTCCGCCCTCTCACCTCTTTTATTTAACATTTATTTGCAGCCACTGATCTCGGCCCTCAACCAGATGGACTGTCAAATTTACAACTACGCTGACGATACCCAGATCGTCATCCAAATTGAGGATTGCCCGTGTGCTCATGCCAGACTGCATAACATCTTAAAATACACAGCTAACTGGATGTCTGCCAATTCCCCGAAAATCAACCCAGAGAAAACCGAAGTGTTTCCAATTACCATCTCTGGCAACCCATGGAATGACCTGTTCTGGCCAAGGGAATTGGGGGCGCCCCCAGAACCTGCAGTAGCAGTTAGAAACCTGGGCATTCACATTGATGGCAACCTGACGATGGAAAAACAAGTCTCTTCGGTGGTGGGCATCTGTGTTGGTCTCTTAAGACAACTAAGAAAAATCTCCCAGCTTTTGTCTTTTACCACCTTGAGGCGTGCGGTCTCTGCCATGATCCTAGCCAGGATGGACTATGGCAACTCGCTATATGCAGGGCTCCCCCAAAAACAACTGACTAGACTGCAAACAGTCATGAACAACGCAGCGAGACTGATTTTTGAAAAGCCTAGGAGAACGCATGTTTCACCTCTCTTGCGCGAACTACATTGGCTGCCAATCAGACAGAGAGTGATGTTTAAGGGGCTCTGTATCACGCACAAAGCCCTATATGGCAATGCACCAAGCTATATGAAAGCCCGCGTGGTCCCATACACCCCTAGAAGGGTGTTACGTTAATCTGAGGCTACCCTTCTGGCCCGACCACGCTTCAGTGCCTTTTCTAACGTTTTTCCGGCAGCCTGGAACAACCTACCAATCGAACTTCGTAAGGAACCCAACCTGCTGCCTTTTCGCAGGATGCTAAAAACTGTGCTCTTCCGGGAGGCCTGGGGCGTGCTGTAATTCGATGATTGGCCCTATGAATTTTGGTGTGTACCTGAACAAGCGCTTAGAGACCCCGGGGTGATAATGCGCTATATAAATCTAAATAAATAAATACATAAATATGATTTGGGTTACCTATTCCATAATTCTCCTATATATTCATTTTGGATTCCCCTGATAAAATACCATCAGTATATAAGAACTCCTAAATCTGGTGGCGCCCATTCCGGCAAAAACTTGTCTCAAACGTGGACATGACCTAGGAGTGAAGCATGCCACAAATTGTGGGCGAGGGATGTTTGTTCAACAATAATCTGTTTATCTGGGAACAGGTCACACTAGGAAGTTTTTTCTTCTACAGGCTTTCGTGTTATTTGTGTGTCTAGGGAGGATGGAATAAGACTTAATTCCTTCGTGTCCCATCGGGTGATTATGAATCCAAAGTAGATATTTTGAGTAGAATGGTGATAATGGGGAATGGTGGAGGATTTGAAGGATAAGAAGTGCAAATGGAAATTTTAACACCGAAAAGGTTGAAGATGTGAATCCGTTTTTAGTTTCTAGTTTTTATTTTTATGTTAGCTTCTCATTTTCTTTGCATGAACGGAGAATGGGAAAGATAAGACCGCATTTACGTGTGTAACTGTATATTATGCCTGGATGAGCTATTGTTTAGAATCCATGAGAAGGAAGTGGGTTATGGAGTTTTCTTCGATTTTACACGCCCAGGTCCTCAACAATGCCTGCAAAAGGGGTTTTCCATTATGGCAAGGCTATCGCTCCTGGGGCTGCAAGAATTGCGTTAGGAGAGAAAATGTGTTAGGGGGAGGGGGATCTTTGAAAGTGCGCCTAGAAGTAAAGACCTGCTAGATGAACATTTTCTGAAATGCATGTCATTTTTGTACTTTGGGGACTCTTGGTTGCCAGCCGAGTCATGTACATGCAGGAGGAAGCTGTTGATAATGAGCACGCATGATTGTGAAGAGCAGCCTGTGTTTTCCCTGTTTATTGTGTCCTTTCGTCCTGCTGCTTCCCCAGGTGTTTGAGCGCCAGCTGCAGTTGGCTGTGGGCCTGCGGAAACCGCTTGTTATTCACTGCAGAGATGCAGATGAGGACGTGCTGAAAATCATGAAAAAGGCCGTACCTCGAGACTACAAGATACATAGGTAATGGTCTTTTAACTGTAACCCTGTCCAGCGGAGGGCTTCAGCCGCAGCTGCCGGCGGGTTACCTGTCTGTGATGTAATTTCATGTGTTTTTCCATAGCAAGAACATTTTGATCATAATGTTATCTCTTTTCCTAAAGTAAGTACTCCGTAGAAAATTACCACAGAAAGTCCCATGCTGCCAGCCTTGTATTCTCCCCTCTGTCTTTCACCACAAGCCTACTGATCCCAGCTAGTTTTAATGAAATGCCACAGAAAGCTATCGACTAATGCTCTCGAATTTGGACCTGGAAACACATTCTTTCACCAGTAAAGAAAAGTCATCAGGCACATCTTTGGCATGATTTTTGTGCACTAATGGCACTTTAGCTCTGTAACCGCACTTTTGGCAAGTGTCTCCTGCCCGTGAACTCACAACATTCACAGCTTGTCTATTTACATGCCTGACTTACTGCTTTCATACCTCGTCGACAATGTTCCTACTGTCCTGGCCTTGATTACTTTAAGGTATAGCAGGACGTTCCCTCAGTGACGGTGTTCTAGGTCTCAAATCTGTGCCCACGTTACAGCACATAACAAACCACCGTAACCTTTCTCAGCGTTTTTTATTTTTTTATTTTTCCCCTGTTGTGCCACTGTTATTGTGTCTATCTGTGTCTTGCTCTAATTCCACCAGTTTTTATTTTCTCGTCCCTGCCTGTTTCTTTCGCCTCTGCAGCCCCTGCGGCCCCTCCCCCCAGAATTCCCCCGCTCCCACCTCCAAGCCTCTCCTCCCTCCCACCTCCCCTACTTAATGGCTGCCGCTGTGTGGTCGCGCAGCTGGCGCGCTGAATTCGCCAATGGTAAGCCCTTCTGATCGTGGCCAGCACCAGGAACCCTGGACCTCCCCCTACCCATCGCTACGACACCACCACCCTCAACGCACTCAACCCAGAAGACTTAGAGAATGCCAACAGGCCTCGCCGACACGACCCACGGCCGGTTCTACTGCCACCAGATCATTACCGCCACCCCGGCCTCCAACACCGCCGACGCCAGCACCTGCGACACCCTAAAATGCATCCTCTTCACCGTATGCTCTGTACACAAATATGCTATAGAAATCTGGAACCTACTCAACTCTCTCTCGCCCGACATCGCCTTCTTCACAGAGACCTGGGCCAACACATCCTCGGCCCCCGACATCAGCACCGCCATCCCAGACAGATACAAGATCCAGAGGAAAGACTGCCCCAACCACACAGGAGGGGGCCTCACCATCCCCCACAAGAGCGCCTTCCACCTCCAGCGTAACCTTCTCCGGCGAACACCTGCACTTCCAGATCCAGACCACCCCCAAACCCACACTCCGAGGAACCCTTGCCTACAGACCCCCCTGCCCCCAAACACCCTTCTTCACCACCATCACCGACTTCATCGTACCCCACGGTATTGCCTCAACAATCTACATACTCATTGGAGACCTGAAGTTCCCCCTCGACAACACCAGCGACCCCAACTCAACTATCCTTTGTGACAACCTCGCCAGCATCGGACTTAAATAACTCATCAACACACCAATCCACAGAGCAGGACACACCCTCGACCCTATCTTCGCGGCAGGTAACAGCGCCAATTCAGACATACAACGCAGCCGCTATGGACCGACCACCACTGCGTACTCTTCGCCATCAACAAACCTAGGACACCCAAAACAGCCCCACGCCCACCACAAAGGAACTGGAGCAAGGTTACCAACAAGCAACTTGAACTCCACCCTCACCTGAGACAAGCACACCTGGGCACCAGACGCAAACGACGCAGCCTGAACTCCACACCTAGATCTCCAACTGTGCAGACGAGCTTGCCCTGCTAGGCAACCCCGACAGTCAATGCCCTAGGAAAGCCGCCTGGTTCACCACTGCTTTCCAAGAAGCGAGATGCACCTGCAGACTCCTGGAGAAGAACTGGAGAAACACCAAGACAACCGAAAACCACATCACCTACAAGGACGCCATGACAGACTACCACACCCAGATCAGAGACACCAAGAGGAACTTCATCCACAACAAAATCCTGGCCAACTCAACCAACTCCAAGGAACCTTTCAGTGTCATTCAAGAATTCACCAAGCCACACAGCGAAGCCACAGACATCACCCCATCCCAAGACCTCTGTGACAAGCTTGGAACCTATTTCCACCCAAGATCAAATACCTCTACGACAACTTCATCGACCATCCACCAGGCGCCACAGATGACCCCGCCCCCCAGAAACTCCAGCCTGCCCACCATTTCCAATTGGACACCGATCACGGCCAAAGACACTGCCTCGACCATGAAAAGCATCCACTCGGGGGCCCCCTCTGACCCCTCCCCCCCTCACATCTATCACAGAGCCGCAGCCGCCATCGCACCCGAACTACAACGCACCATCAACACCACCTTCAAAGCAGGCACCTTCCCAGACGACTGGGAGCATGCAGAAGTCAGACCCCCTGCTCAAGAAGCCCACAGCTGACCCCACCAACCTCAAGACCTATCAGCCTATCTCGCTCCTCCTCTTCGCCGCTAAAGTTGCAAAGAAAACAATCAACAGGAAACCGACACAACTCATTGAAGAGAACGCCGTCCTCGACCGGTCCCAATCTAGGTTCCGAAGCAACCACAGCTCAGAGACCGCCCTACTCGCCGCCACAGACAATAGCTGCACCCTCCTGGACCAAGGCCACTCCGCAGCCCTCATCCTAGTCGACCTATCAGCGGTTTTCGACAGTCTCCCACCGCACACTACTCGCCAGACTCCACGACGCAGCATGCAAGGAACAGCCCTTGACTGGATCCGATTATTCCTCACCGGAAGAACCGAAAGGATCAGACTCCCACCCTTCCTCTCCGATCCCATGAAAATCACCTGCGGAGTCCCACAGGGTTCATCACTGAGCCCCACCCTCTTCAACATCTACATGGCCCCCCTCGCAGTTATCGTCCGACAACACAGCCTCAAAATCGTATCCTACACGATGACACCCAGCTGAATGTAAGATGTCGCAGTCTGGATGACGAACAGCTGTCTGAAGCTCAACACTGAGAAGACAGAAGTCCTCGTCCTCTGTACCACCCCTTCTGCATGGGACAGCCCCTGGGGCCGACTGCCCTCGGAAGCCCACCTCCCCCCCCCCCAGACCACTCCAAGAACCTGGGCATCGTACTCGACTCATCACTCACCATGAAGCGACAGGTCCACGCCGTCACCTCCAGCTGCTTCAGCATCCTCCACAAGACCTTCAAGTGGATCCCCCCTGAGTCAAGGAAGACAGTCACCCACACACTCCTCACCAGCAGACTGGACTATTGAAACGCACTTTACGCCAGCATCAACAAGTCCCTACTCCGCAAACTCCAGACAATACAGAACACCGCTGCCAAACTCGTCCTCGGCATCCCCCGACACAAACACATCAGCCGACACCTACGAAATCTCCACTGGATCCCCGTGGAGAAAAGAGTCACTTTCCAAATCCTCACTCATGCCTACAAATGCTTACACAACAATGGACCCAAATACCTCAACAACAGAATCAATACCCCAAAAAATACCAATCTTCCAACCTCTCACTGGCCGAAACCCCATGCATCCACAGAGCAGGCGGAAGATCTCTCACATTGCAGCAAAGACCTGGAACGAGCTACCGGCAGACATCTGACTCGTCCACTCCCTGAACACCTTCAGGAAGACCCTCAATACCTTGCTCTTCAGCTAAACAGATTTGCGGACCCCCCTCCCTCAGCACCTTGAGACCCTCACGGGTGAGTAGCGCGCTTACAATCCCTGATTGATTGATTGATCTAAATTCACCACTTGGACATTGTTCCTTGGGCTACTACTCTTCATCAGTTTCTACACTGCTGTTGTTTTTTCCAAACTTGCATACACTAATGCTTCTACCCCTTCTCCACACTGGTAATGCCCCTGCATGCTTGTCAGTTTTGCCCTCCGCTTAGCCAGTTTGCGACCCCACTTGTAGTTTCAATTTCTCCAGTTACTCCATCTGGTCATGTTCAGACTGTCTTACTGCTGTAGCATTGCAACTCTAAATCTGTTACCCGTAAGATAAAGAATGAAAGCTTAATCACAGCATATTTGTATAATGAAACTAACCATACGTCATCAACGAGCATCCCTAACAGTTTGAAAAAAAGTTCCTTGTTTTGATGTTCTGCTGGCAAGACTACAAGCCTGCTTTAAGTGTGCATCACTAAATGCAAATTGGCATCAGAACACTACAAACTTCACTTTTCAAAACTGCATATAACAAATCTATGTTCAATGATGTAAACCTATCAGAGTGCGTCATAGTGTGGATAGTGAATTACCATTCTATACGTATTTGTACAGCTTTTGCCATTGCAGAAGTTATCCAATAAGAATGTTGTGCCATTTTCAAATTTCATCTGAATGTTACTGTTTAGTAAATATTGCTTTATACTTTTAATTATTAAAATGCTGCAATGCAAGTAGTTTGCCTATGTAACCATTGCATCACCTTCGTCAGCTCAAATTCTGAGTTAATTCAGTCCAGCCACAGAAACCCAGACACTGGTAAAGATGCCTGCGAAATATTAATTTGTGTGATCTGACTGCCCTTAGTGATAACATCCTGCCCTCTCCTGTGAACATGTCTGATGTCCATGACCTTACTGACCATTATAACTGCTCAATGACAAGCATTCTAAACTCGATTGCTCTTCCACAGCCAAAAAGATTGTCCTCCAAAATCTCCAAACCTTGGTTCAATGGTAGTCTAAATACAAAAAGACAAAATTCTGAGACTAGCAGAAAGATTGTGGAGATCCTCTCCCTTCCTCAAACATCTCTACCAGCTGAGATCATTCAGAAATATTTACAACAAACACATTAGATGCTCTAAAGCTAGCTATTTCAGAAACCAACTAGAGCAAGCAAAAAAACAACCAAAAAAGTGTTTGAACTCATCAAGCTTCAATCAGACAGGGTGAACAACCTTTACAACAAAACTTTTACAACGCAACCATTACAACGCAAATCATTACAACGCATTTAATTTACTATCCAACACCTTCCCTAGTGTCCACGGGGACTGGAGTTGGAATAGTAAATTAAACTTTTCACTATCCAGCACCCCAAAGCGCTATGCGTTGTAAAGGTTTGCGATGTAAAAACCGTGTTGTAAAGGCATGCGTGTTAAAAGTATGCGTTGTAACGTCATGTTCGAGGCATGTGGGCTGCTGAATTCTTATCTGTGCATAGATCGCCGCCTAGTGTTGGGTCCGGATGATTGCACATTGTTGTCCTGGAAGAGTCTTCGAAGTATCACGAGATAGGTGGCTCCTCCCCTGGACTACAGTGCGCATGGGCATCGCCTCCATCCCCAGATTGTTTTTTTCCGCCATTGGGTTCGGATGTGTTTCGGTTCCCTCTGTCGGAATCGATAGTTGTTTAACTTTCCTAACTTGAGACCAAAAGGTCTTTAGGACTTGCGTCGGTATTGTCCATCGTTCGGGTTGTTACTTCATCAGCTCCGAACTCTTGCTGCCCCTCCGCGTGCTGTCGGCGCGGACGGGCCTACACGACGCTCCAGACTACCATGGAACGAACTCCGTTTAAGAGGTGCCCGGTGTGCACCTCAAAGTATTCACACCTCGACGTGCACCCAGTGTGCAACAAATGTCTGTCGCCGGACCATGACGAGGCCAGGTGTATGGCCTGCTCAAAATTCCGGTGCAAGAAGACTCTCAAGCTTCGTCGGGCCGCGAGACTCCAGGCCCACTTGTCGGCGCCCCCGCCGGACAACATCTTCGAGGAAGACGTTGGTGACGACACCTTCTTGCAAGTTTCGGACTCCAGCCCAGCGTCGGAAGATGAAAACTACGACGCGGGGGACGAGGAGTTTGATGAAGTCGTCGGAGAGGTAGGGGACGACGACGGGGCCATTGCCACCGTGGGGGATAGCTCAGAGGAGGAGCTCCCTCAGACTGACTCCGGGGTCAATCCCCATGATACGGCCCAGGTCGAGGGATCGCCTTCGGGCCTTACCCAAGACTCTACTGCTCGTCCCACGGCTCCGCCTACGGGCCCAGCCACGGACATTGGTGATGCGCCACTCCCGGTAAAGAAACTGAAAGTGAAACCACCGGGGTCCACACCAACGGTATCGAAACCGAAAGTGAAAGTCTCACTGTCGGGATTTGAGGCTCCAAAAAAGCCCAAAATGGCCGCCAACATAAAGAGCCAAGCCAAGATGGCCGACCCGAAGACCCTGGTGTCGAAGCCGAAGGCGAAGACGACCGACGCGGCCGCGTCGGCGCCGAAGATGGTCGAAGACCCGAAAAGACCCTCAAAGAAGCGTCAAGACGACCCCAAGGCTCTGGTTGCGCCGATTCCGGCCGTCAAGGGCAAGGGTGGTGACGTGTCGGCTCCGAAGACTGTGCCTTTACTCGCCGACCAGACTCCGGCCTCGGAGGAAGCGCTCGAGCCGGTCCAGCCCTCACCGTCCTTAACCAAGAAGGTCACGGAGTCCCTTCAACGGATTCGGAAGGACGCAGCGGCCCTGGAACCAAAGACTGTGGTGCCGAAGCCTGCACAGCAGACGGCCAAGGCGCAGACGCCGATCCGCCTCATGCTGCCGCCGAAGAAGACGCCGAAGGCATTCGCTCCAAGGCATGGGGACGGGGTGCCCTTGAAGCCGGTGTCGACGCCCAAAGCGTCTTTGGTAGTGTCGAAGCTTCGGCTAAAGCCACTCGCAGAAGAGGAGCGTCGAGAGGTTGTCATCGACGCGGACACAGGCAAACTGTCTCTCCTTAAGAGAAAAATCACCACGGAGCCGGTGCTGGAACATTTTCGTATTCCACTCAAGAGGAAGTTGGACTCTGCGGGTACTTCTGCCCCTGTGGAGCCTGCATCTCCACAAAATCTAGAACTCTCACCGACTCATTCTAACACTGGGGAAGGTGATGGAGATGAGGAGGACGAGTACAATTATCCAGCGTACTCGGATCCGGAGGAGGCCAACGAACCTTGGTCTGCTGGAGGCGACCCTGTGGACCCTCAGTCAGGTCACTAAACGCAGCTTTTTGCAGCAAAAACTTCTCCAACGGAGGACTCTGCAGCCTTCAATGCTCTGATTGAGAGGGCTGCAGCGAATCATGATGTCGAACTCCATGCGGACCCTGTGGATGTCGATTTTCTGTTTGACACTTTCTCAGTGGCTGAAAAGTCGGTCAAAACATTGCCTATGCTCAAGGGAGTGCTGAAGCATGCGCCAGAGGTTTTCAAGGAGCCCACTCGGGCGCGAGTCATCAATCCTCGGATTGACAAAAAATACAAGGCAGCGCCCACTGATCCAACATACATCAAGGGACACTTGCCACTGGATTCGTTGGTCGTATCCAACGCACGCAAGCGGGCGAACTCGCAGACCACGGGTGATGCTCCTCCCCCAGACAAAGAATCTAAGATCTTTGAAGCCTCAGGCAAACGTATTGCTGCGCAGGCAGCTAATATTTGGCGCATTTCAAACACGCAGGCCCTACTTGCACGCTACGATAGGGCGCACTATGACACCCTTGAAACACTTCTGCAACACTTACCTGATCAGTACAAAGAGGCAGCTGAGATGTTGATTCAGGAGGGGAAGCTCATCACCAATGCTTCCATTAAATGTGCATTGGGTGTGGCTGATACCGCCTCCAGGGCTGTAAACACTAGCGTGTTACTGCGTAGGCATGCCTGGCTTAGAATATCAGGCTTCAAACCAGACATACAGACAACCATTTTAAATCAAACAGTCAATTCAGACCACCTGTTTGGCCCTGAAGTGGACGCAACCCTTGAGAAAATGAAGAAAGATACGGACACTGCTAAGTCTATGGGGGCCCTCCAGTCACAGCAGTTTCGGGGTGGTTCTTTTCGCCGCTCCAATAACAGAGGCACCTCAAGGGGTCAGGCATCGCAATCCACGCAGTATTACAAAAGCAATACCCAGACCTCATACACCAACAAGGGTAGAGGTGGTTACAGGGGCAACAACGTCAAAGGCAGGGGACGTGGAAACAACAGCTCCAGGTCCTCCACCACCAACAAACAGTGACGCCTTGTCACTGCCCCCCGACCACACAACACCGGTCGGGGGGAGACTCCAGCAGTTCCTGCCCGCGTGGAAATCCATCACCACGGACAGGTGGGTCAAATCTCTTATTCAGTACGGTTACTGTCTGGAACTCACGTCCACACCACCAAACATACCTCCAAGAAGCCGTCCTATGTCCGGCGAGCACTTGCTCTTGTTGCAGCAGGAGGTCAAAGTCATGCTGCAAAAAGGAGCGATAGAGCTCGTGCCACTGCAAGAAAGGGGAACAGGAGTTTACTCTCTGTACTTTCTAATCCCCAAAAAGGACGGATCCCTCAGGCCCATCCTGGACCTCAGGCCCCTCAACCGGTACATTCTGTCGGAGCACTTCCATATGCTCACGTTGCAGCAGGTTCTCCCTCTGCTTCAGCAAGGGGACTTCCTGGCTACGCTAGATCTCAAGGATGCATACTTTCACATTCCCCTGCATCCTTCACACAGGAAGTACCTCAGATTCACAATCCAAGACCAGCACTATCAGTTCAGGGTTCTGCCTTTCGGAGTCACCACAGCGCCAAGAGTTTTTACAAAGTGTCTGGCGACTGTGGCGGCGCATCTACGGCGCCAGAACGTCCACGTCTACCCCTATCTGGACGACTGGCTCATTCAGGCACGTTCGGAACAGCAGTGCGCAAACCACGTGTCCCGCACCATTCACCTCCTTCACGATCTGGGATTCTCACTGAATTACCCAAAATCACATCTCCAACCCGCCCATGTACGGCAGTATCTGGGCGCGACAATAGACACTCTGGCAGCCACTGCGCAGCCAAACTCAGTGAGAATCGCCAGTATCCAGACGCTGATCCAACGATTCAGACCACAGCACTCGCTTCCAGCGAGGGTGTTCATGCAGTTGATAGGCATGATGGCCTCCTGCATCTCCATCGTCCCGCACGCGAGGTTGCATATGCGTCCGCTCCAGGAGTGCCTAGCACGTCAGTGGATTCAGGCTCATGGGCAACTAACAGACCTAGTGTTGGTGAGCGGTCGGGCGTACAACTCTCTGCATTGGTGGAATCCACAAAACCTTTGCAAGGGCCGACCGTTTCAAGAGCCCGTGCCACAGATTATCCTGACAACGAACGCCTCTCTCCAGGGTTGGGGAGCGCATGTACTCCACTACACAGTGCAGGGACTATGGACACCACAGCAGAAGCAGATGCACATCAATGTATTGGAACTGATGGCAATCTTCATGGCCTTAAAGGCGTTCAAAGTACATCTGTGCAACAAGGTCGTGTTGATCCGGACGGACAACATGACGGCCATGTACTACATTCAGAAGCAGGGAGGAACACACTCTCCGCAGCTGTCTCATCTGGCTCAGAGCATGTGGAAGTGGGCCATTCAGAGGAACATCTTCCTCATGGCGGAGCACCTCCCCGGCAAGGACAATCAGATGGCGGACCTGCTCAGCAGGCACAGCCACCAAATGCACGAGTGGGAGATACACCCATCAGTACTCCAACCGTACTTCCAAAAGTGGGGTCATCCAGAGATAGACCTGTTCGCCACAAAGGAGAACGCAAAATGCCAAAGCTTCGCCGCCAGGTTCCCACACCCGCAATCGCAGGGCAATGCGATGTGGATGAACTGGTCAGGCAGATTTGCGTACGCTTTTCCCCCAGCACCTCTGATTCCGCTGGTGGCATGCAAGCTCAGGCAACACTCGATGACTCTCATCCTGGTTGCTCCAACGTGGGCTCGCCAACCATGGTACACCACGTTTCTGGAACTTTCCGTGGTACCGCATCAAAGGCTTCATCTCACACCCAGCCTTCTGACGCAGAGCCATGGCGACATTCAGCACCCAGATCCGCAACAGCTCAACCTGGCGATCTGGCTCCTGAAGTCCTAGAGTTTGGCTACCTCAATCTTCCCCCCGATTGCATGGACATCATTCGGGAGGCAAGGAAGCCCACTACTAGAGCATGTTATGCGGCTAAATGGAAGCGGTTCGTCATTTATTGCGCAAACCACAACATTGACCCGCTGGATGCTTCCATTCAGAACATCTTTTGTTACCTGTTCCACCTATACCGATGCAATTTAGCGTATTCTTCCATCCGCATTCACCTGTCTGCAATGGCCGCATACCTCCAGAATAGGCGGCACCTATCACTTTTCAAGGTTCCTGCTATCAAGGCTTTTCTGGAAGGGCTCAAAAGGGTCATTCCACCACGGACGCCACCAGCTCCAGAATGGAACCTCAATGTGGTTCTTACAAGGCTGATGGGTCCTCCTTTTGAGCCACTGCACTCTTGTGAGCTTCAGTTTCTAACTTGGAAGGTGGCTTTCTTGGTAGCCATTACATCGCTACGGAGGGTTAGTGAATTGCAGGCACTCACCATCCAAGAGCCTTTTTTCCAAGTGCATGCCAACAGGGTGGTGCTCCGCACTAACCCTAAATTTTTGCCCAAGGTGGTATCTCAATTCCACTTAAACCAAACAATCGAGTTGCCAGTGTTTTTCCAAAACCCCGAGTCACTGGCGGAGCGGATGCTCCACACTCTTGATGTTAAAAGAGCCTTGATGTACTACGTTGACAGGACAAAGGATTTTCGTAAGACCAAGCAACTTTTCGTTGCATTCGCCTCACACCAGAAGGGTAACACTATTTCCAAAGCTGGTATTGCAAGGTGGATCGTGAAATGCATTCAGATCTGTTACGCTAAAGCTAAACGCACTCTTACAATTCCACCAAAAGCCCACTCCACCAGGAAGTTGGGGGCCTCTATGGCCTTCCTCGGGAACATTCCCTTGGAGGATATTTGTAGGGCAGCCACATGGTCTACCACACATACTTTTACTAAACATTACTGTGTAGACGTACACTCCAAACAGCAGGCAGCTGTTGGTCAGGCTGTTCTCAAAACACTTTTTCAAACGGCTGCAGCTGGCACGGGCGGCCGCCAATGAGGGGAGCACTGCTATATATTCTGTGCACAGATATGAATTCAGCAGCCCACATGCCTCGAACTGCAAATGCTACTTACCAGTATGCATCTGTTCTTGGCATGTAGGGCTGCTGATATTCATATCGCCCGCCCTCCTCCCCGGCGCCTGTAGCAGCTGCAGTATTTTCTTATATACACGCATAGCATGGTCATCACTCACATAGTTCACTCCATCTATGCCAATGGCTAAAAACAATCTGGGGATGGAGGCGATGCCCATGCGCACTGTAGTCCAGGGGAGGAGCCACCTATCTCGTGATACTTCGAAGACTCTTCCAGGACAACAATGTGCAATCATCCGGACCCAACACTAGGCGGCGATCTATGCAAAGATATGAATGTCAGCAGCCCTACATGCCAAGAACAGATGCATACTGGTAAGTAGCATTTGCAACATCCATCAGACAGAACCTAACCTTTCCTCAGTGGGTCTTCTTCCTTTAAAGGACAACTAAGATCAAATCTGAACTACGGTCAGCCTTGGAGCACATACCAATCACACCTCCTATTACTCTCCTTCCTCCTTGGTCTCATGGGACCCCTCCCATCGGGTTTTCCCTCCAAAAAACAATGCTTCCTCAAGCATATTCAAAACTTTGGATGAAAGCACTGTACTCAAAACTCTAGCTACTCTAAAACCAGCTAACCACTTTAATGACCCCTTGCCATAGAATTTCTTTTCTGAGGTGAGAACCTCCATACTCCCACTTTGGAATAAGATAGTCAATGCCTCACTACTTCAAGGTACTGCACCAAAGGAGCGAACTTCCAGTTGAGCGTCTTAAAGAAAATAAAACCTTTCCTCCCCTCTAATGACTTAAAGGTTGTGGTGCAAGCCCTTGTTATCTCTAAGCTGGATTATGGAAGTGCAATCCTCTGCGGCCCTCCTAGATCGAAGACTTCTCCGCTTAGGGCCGCTCTCAACTCTGCTACAAGGCCCATAACAGGTTTTAAAAGAAACAATCATAACACGCCTGAGCTGATATACCTAAATTGGCTCCCATATGAATCAAGGATACAAAAAATATGGGATGCATGGCCCACAAAGCCATTCATTTCAACACTCCGATATATACCTTGCATAAAAACCTGAGCTCTCTGGTGGCTCTAGATCCCTAGAAGTGCCAGCTCCTTACTGCTCAAACCACAGAAATTCCATAAAAAGAGAAAACCTACAATCGAAGCTTCTCAGGTATCACCCCGAGAATCTAGAACTCCCTGCCATCTGAAGTCAAATTGAATCCCTCTATTACCTCTTTCAAACAAGGAAGTTAAAACTTCTGCATTAGAACCGTAGCTTCCAAGGCACTCATGGACACACTTGTTTCTATGACACTGTGATAATTGTATGTTGATCTGTTGGTTTCTGTTACTCCCTCATACCTTTCGGGATTGCTGAATTGTAAAGCACTCTAATACCCTTTGTGGTCATGTTCGCGCTATATAAAACCTTTTTTAATTAAATAAAGCAATTATTATATGTGTGTGAAAATCAAAGATGCATGCAAAGCTCTCCCTCTACCACCACCCCTCCCCCAACTATCTCCATAAGACATTGTATAAGATTTTTAATTACCAAGCGCATGTAGGGAATGGATGGCCTTTTGAGATAATGTTTATGCCATGTTTCCTACTAGTTACAGCTTTTGTTTTCAAGTTACTGGTGACTGCATGCTTGACATTGATTATATGTTAACCCTCACACAACCTGCAGACGTTAGATTAATAGATTTCGTCAGTGTTATCGACATAGCAGTGGGAGTGCGGTATCTTTGGGATTGTTGAATCGATTCTTTTAACTCAAGTTATTCTTGGTATGTATTAGAGGCCAAAAAACTCCGCCTCTTTAGGCCAGGCTGTGGGTTTTTGGACCTTAGGTACAGTGACAATTGCCACACGACTTCTGATGCTTTTAGTATTATTTGAGTGCCCTCTTTAGTTGTGTCCTAACCTATTATATACAAATGCCTTACTGTAGACTCTGCCCTGTTTTAAGTGGAGATGGTTACCATTTGATTTCGCCCGAAGACGGAGTATTAATGGTGAGGGATGTCTGTTTTGGATCATTCAATGTTTTAGGTGTTTTAAAAATTATTGGCATGTAGTGATTACATCACAATAGGTGTGCTGATCTGATTTCAATACTTCTCAAAAACATGTCCTCAGAAACGAGACTGTATTTTCTGCTTTGCAGAATTGGATCTTGGTGGGAACCTTTTATTCCCAGTTTAATGGCTAATTTTACAACTGCTTCAGTTTTTACGGTGGCAGTGTTTTTTTTTTATTTCATTCATTTTGAACAGGTTTAGCCTTTCTTTATTCTTTTTTCAAGGGCGCTGCCAGTTGGCTGTGATGCACTCATGACTCTAGTTAGAACCACAATTTAGTCGTATTTTGAGGAGCGTTTGGGAACAAACTGTATTCATTTGTCTTTTGTCGGTCTAGTTGTTCCAGTTGCCCACCTCTCAACTGCACCCATGTACGTACACTAAGGTGGTGGTTGGTAAGAAAGAGAGAATAGTACATAGTCGTAAAATCCCACATCACGTTTATTTGTGCCAGAGTTTTGCCACTATCATCATAAGTAAATCACTCCACCAGTTGGGGCCTACATGACAACCGATCTTGAGAAGAAGAGGAATTTTCCCATAAAGTCTTACTCCTATCACGTAGTAAACCAAAAGCTTTCTGCTGCCATGGACATCACTTTTTATGTCCCAGTACCCCACCGAAAATGTTTTAGTCAGAGGATTGGCTATCCTAATGGAGGGCAAGACGCGGGCAGTATTTCCTTCCACTTTGTTGTTGTTAGTGTCTTTCAGTGCTTGTTGGTTGTCTCCTCCCAGGTGACCTGGCGAATTGACTGTGCTTTAGTTTTGGGCTTCCAAGCAAACTACTGGAGCCCCGTCTTGGGGGCATATTTTCAAAATCTCCCAAGCAGCATGTGAAATAGTAGCTGGTCCTTGAAGAGTAGTCCAGTGGGATGGCTGGACAATCCCTCCACGAATATTATACTCACAACTCTCCCAAATGGGCAGTTTTCCTGGTGCAGGATTAGCTTTGGGTTGCACAGCTAGAGCAGTGTGTATGGTATGCGCAGTGATCATGTTCTGCTTCATTGTGCAGGAGGTGGTAGCCGATAGCCCAGCTTCGTGTTGTGCGGCTTCCTCTTTCTGCATCGAGTTGATAAAGCTGGTTGGCCAAAAGATATGAAACAAGGAGTTGGTTCTTCTGAGGGCATTATGCATGGAGGTCTTGCTGCTCCAGTGTCGGGGCTTTTGAAGAGTTGAGCTAAGGGAGTAAGTTTAAAAAATGATCATATGACATACCTCAACCCAAATTTGTCATTGTGCGTCTTGGGCCTCACCAATACATTTGTCAGTTTGACTCCTGTCTGCATCGTGACTGTTACTGTAGACGTTCAAGTATTATTTCTGTAATTTTGTTGAGGCCTCTGTTAAATTTACTGGTGCAACTCCATCTGATTACAGATTGCCTAGGCAAATGTGCAACTTTCCATGCGGTATCCTTCTACTCATCATTGGGAGTCACATTGTGATCTAAATATGTTTCAAGCACTCATTTTTCAGAAGTGTGTACTCTTACCTCCTTCACCTTCGTTTTGTTTGTGTGGCAACAACTCAAACATGTTCTCTTGTTTCTTATTGCCAACTATGAGGGATGTATATTTTCATAGTAAACATTGCGAACTGATAGCCATGATGCTTGTCATAGAAAATATGCTAAGAAATTGGATATTGTACCAAAGTTGTTTCATGTTCAGCTGGTAGCAAGCAGTTTTCAGGAGATCTTTTGAAATCTTAAACACTGAATAGTCCCAGCTATCTGCTCAATCCCGTAGCACTTTTTGATTAAAAATAAACACGTTTTTTCCTAAAAAAAAAAAAATCCGTTTTGTTCCTCTTAAAATAAAACAATTGTGACTACCTATTGAAAGCTATGTATTGGCCAGTTTTCATTTCCTTTACTTTAAAAAGTAGCAAATTCAAATTTTAAAAGGTCACTAAAAAGTGACACACTTTCACAAACCTTTTTTCTTTAAAGAAAAGTGAGATGAAATGAGTTAGCTGGATATGCTGCAGCCTAAAGAGGCTGGATGTACATCACTACGCCTTTAAAGGAACAGATACCACTAGTATCCCATTATATTATGTCGGTAACGGTTGCTCCAGGTCTTTATCAGTTACTTTAGCTGCTGCTAACTATATAGTTTGTATTCTTCCACTAGGGTGGAGGGAAGGTTGCATATTATTTTGGTAGATATCTAGGATTACAGATAAGCAACCTTTGTTTTCTCCTTCAGAGGAGCTCCATTTGTAATCATAAATACTGAATCGAACAGGAAGCCCATCCCACATAATGTGGTGGAAGGAAGAAAACATATTTAGAGCGAATCAAAGAAAATAAGCTTACATAACTTGTGCATATTTAGAGCAAATTAAAGAAAGGAAACGTGCATAATTTGTGCATCTACTGTACAGAATGAATCTAAAAAATAGTGTCTTGTGAAAGTATGGACTTCGCATCATGCGGCCACCTTTCAAATCTCTGTTATGTGAATGTTCCTTAACAAAGCAGTAGATGCATCTTTACCTTGTTCACCTTCTGATAAGTAAAACAAAATATAAGAGACAGTCAATTGATAAACGAACTGCTTTTCTGGACAAACCTGTTCTGACAGGTTAACAGTTTACATAGTCCGACTTGCAGATGTCTTTCGTTTTATCAAAATACAATATATAAATGTCAAAACGATCCTAAGATTCTAAATGTGTGAAGTCTTTTCTGCAAGATTTGAAGGATTCTGAAAAAGCGTAAGACGTCAGATAGTCTTGGTCAACTTGACAGTCAGAGCCCACCTTGGGAAGAAACGTTGGGTGTGCCCTCATGAACAGCCTGGTCCTGTGGAAGAGTGTGTATGGCTCGTGAGAACACATAATGCCCGAGTTTCACTAACCATGCGTGCAGATGGGCTTGTCTTTGACTAGGATTAATTTAGGATTAGGAGCAATTTTTCCTTCTTTATGTGCTCCCCTTTAGTTATAGTTTCACCTTACTGATTTTCTCACTGCTGCTCATACTGTGGAATTTGATCAGTTATCTTAAGAATGGTTTGCTGAAACCAGGTACAACTATTCCATTTCACAGACACATATAATGAAATAACGCTCTGATAGTGCGTGAACAGTGTGATTTTGTTTTGAAGCCTAAACAAGCTCTCCTTTTTTACCAGGCATTGCTTCACTGGCAGTTTCAGTGTCATAGAACCCTTCCTGGAGGCATTCCCCAATATGGCTGTAGGATTCACTGCTGTTGTGACATATCCGTCTGCTTCTGAAGCAAGGGAGGCTGTAAGCAAAATCCCACTGGAGAGAATCATCGTCGAAACAGATGCACCTTATTTCCTTCCTAGACAGGTATGGCCATGCTTTAAATGCTCGTGTTTTACAGCACGTGGAGCAGGAGGGAAAAGGTTGACAGAATAAACTGTAACTGCTCCGAGTTGCTTAAATCTTAAATAATTGATTCTCTCTGTTCTGACCTACAAAATGCACCTGAGCAAAGTTTAAGAGGGAGAAATGTGGTGTTCAGAGGAGGGAGCTAGAAATGCTGATTAACTAATCGTTCAAGGTGCATTGAATTAAAGATAAGTAGGTGGACTTTTTCTGAAATTGGAAACTGACTCTGTAGCACCTGAAAATGCATATGTTCTCCATAGTAAATTCAGGTTGTGAGCAATCCTAAACTGGAGCCGCATTCATGAAGTAAACTTGCAAATAGCAGGCACTGATCTGAACTTGCTTTTCTTTCCAGTGTGAGCATCTCAAGCATGCATTAAGAGATAATTTCTGAGCCATAGTATGCGCATCCAAGTGCAATGTAAAAATAATATTCAACCTATACAGCATTTTCAAGTCTCCTTTCAAGATGCAAGACCAATATAATGGCATTTGCGACCATTGCACCCACTGTTAGAAATGACATTTCTAAAAGGTGAAGCCCAGCCAAGGCTCCCCGCAGTATGTGTGAGGATGCAGTGCGCTATATTAACCTTAAGTACTTAACTCAAACTCCGTTCACCCCCGAGTAACCATCACGTAAAAAAGAAAACACATGTATCCAAGATACACATTTTTCTCAAAGATCTATTCTGTGAGCTTGAATCGGGGTAGGTATTCAAAGCTTAAAGTTGTGACAATTGAAGTTAAGGACAATTAATGAACGATGTACATTTGGTTCATTACTGTGGCAAAATGTACTACGTTGGTGTTATTTGCTCCAGATTGTAGCGATGAAAATTCACCTATCTTTTTTTTCATATTTTTTTATTCATCCTGTTAACATATGGTACATATTTACAATAAGTATATTTTAGTCTATTCTATTAAACGACTGAATTAGAAAAATACCTTCACAGGAGCAAAATCCCACTCATGTCAAATCTTGCATCGTATATGGGTACTAAATTACATCAAGACAGATTGGCATGATGGACATGAAGCAGAAAAAAGGGGAATATAGTGTTGCAGGGATTCTATTTGTAAACAGAACTATGCCTGGGACCACAGAACCGCCAGTATGTAGGGACTGAGTCACCATACCACATCAGTACCTATGAGCCCAATCCAGACTAGCTCATAGTGCTATACCTCCTACCCTTCCCAGAGTGACAGGTAAGTTAGCACCCCAGAACTCAACACCCTAGTCCCCTCAGAGAACCTTGGAAACAGAGAGTCAACCTTTTGTTTTCTCACTCATACATGTCCATAATAAACAAAAAAGACACAAGAACAGTTGACAATATTTATTGAAATGTATTGTGCTCTATTATAAAACATCTGCGCAGCAACTAGAAAAAATTTGCATCCCAACAGCGTGAGGAGTATTACAAAAACTATAAAGAATAGGAAGTTCTACCTTGGTGAATTATTTATTTGCCTCAGCTCACCCTCAGGATGAAATCAGTATTACATTATAGTTCTCTTCTAGGGGATCCCCCATCAATAGTCCTAAGCATATGAATATTCCCGCCCATGCGCGGGGACCCCGAAAACAATATATACACATATATGTGAAAAACATATACGAAGCTATATATTTATATATATATGTAATCTATATAATCACAAATGCAGTCCTCCATAGAGAAAAGAAAAGCTGAGCAATGCTACAAGAATTCCCTTTGCACACATATACACATTCAACACGAAGCAGTGAAGAAAACAAAGAGCATTTGAACTGCTTAAATGTGTAGCAGAAAAAACATAATCCTGCAAAGAGGTATGACAGCATTGCCAGCTCACAGGTTGCAGTGCAGAAACACTCCGTGTAAATAGCTGAAAAGTTAATCTCATAGAAACACATAGGAATAAACTGGCACCGTGCCTTTAAGGCAGCCATGACCCCCGGCTTCCCATCATGCCTCAGGGGTGACAGTTAGGTCAGTTGTTCTTTCGGCTCCTTCTGTCAGGACCCTGGTTACTTCAGCTCTTGGTTTTTCTGATTTCCATCAGAAAATTCCTACTCTTTTTTTTTTTTTTTTTTAAACCTACTTCGACATCTTTTGGCTTTTAAAGTAGATTCCTACTTTTTTTGAGAGAATTAGGCATATTATTTCTCTCAGAAATGCCATCTCTCTTTGATTCTTGCCCTTCCTGTGGCAAAAAGAAGGCTAGATAAGACTCACTTTTTGTCTGTTTCCTTTGCCTTCCTGAGGATCATGATCCTAAGACTTGCAAACATTGTCAGTCCCTGTCCAGGCATACTCCTGAAAGACAGAGAGAGGTTTTGTCTTTATGGGCTGGCTGAGAAGGGAATAGCTCCTTCTAGAGGCAGGTCTCCGGTGAAGAAGAGAAAGGAGAGAGCAAGATAGTCATCCAGAAGTAAAGTTCCAGTTTGTTGTCCCTCAGCGTCTGGATCGGCGCTGAAAATACCTTCACGAGCAGCGAAAACATTGACAAGAAGACCACCGGTCGTCGACTAAGACGACAGGTACGTCACGCCCTCCGCCGTCGTCAGCCCGGCGATGATCGGCATTCAGGAGTCGATCTCCGTTGGTGCGGGCTCGCAAAACGTTGAGTTGTATCTCCGTCGTCGCCATCAGTACAGCGTTCGACGTTGAGACATGCTCCACCGTCGCCAGTAGATCAGCGTTGAAGCGGGCATCTACATTGCCGTCAACCAGGCGGCGGTCAACGTCAACGCATGCCTCGTCGCCGCCAGTCGAACGACGATCGTCGTTGAAACAAGCGTCTCCGTTGCCGTCAACCAAGCGACAGTCTACGTCGAGACATGCCTAGTCGTCGCCAGTTGCAGGACATTCGACTCCTCCGTTGTCGCCGACTAGGCGGCATTCACCGTCGAGGACCAACTTTTTCATCTGCAAAGAAAGATTTGTCGTCAGGAACCAAAGTTAAGTATTCCAGACGGCGTTCGACGTAGAGGTGGCGGTCTCCATCACCGTCAAGGAAGAACACTACGTCAAGAAGGAGTTCTCCGTCGGCTCACACTTCTTTAGTTTCTCCAAGAAACTCTGCGTCGAGGACAAGGTCAGTGAGGTCGATGTCTTCAATGTCAGGACATTCGATGTCTAAGTGGAAAGAGAAGTCTACGTCGAGGAGAAGATCCCCCTCGAAAGACTCACCGTTGCTGGGCACATATAGTCTTTTGACGTCGAGGCACTCTCCATCGACGTCGCTTCGCTCTTCCAGGCGCCGCTCAGCCTCCAGAGACCGCATGGAGTCATCGGCATCAGTTGCGAGCTCTTCTAAAGTGACTTCAACGAGAACTTCTTCTTCTCCGTCTCCAGAGGCATGTCAATCACCAAGACCAACGTCTCCACGAAGGCAGAGGTCTCCTTCAGTCCATCTGTTGCCAAGATGGCTCATTCTCGTCAGCCATTGGCAGAAAGATACTACTGGCCAAGCTCGACGGCCTTTGGACTATTCCAGTCCCCCGTGGAGCGATTAGTACAGGAGGTGGACAGATCACCTGTTACTCGGACAAGGGATCGTCATAACGAATCTCCGGAGCATAGACCAACTCATGCTTATCGGAGGAGACCGAGAACACCGTCTTGGTCTTATTTTTCATCTCACTCTTCAAAAAGGGAATATTCACCTACCCTTACGGATAGCCCGCCGAGTGTCACCTATCGATGATATCAATACATTTCATGGTGGTCTCACTAGAGGAGCACTAAAACTGAACATCGAAATGTCAGCACCACCAGCTTCCACCTCTATTATATTCGAGACTCTCCATCAACGGTCTATGTCTAGACCTTTGCTCCCACTGGTTCCTGGTCCTAATCGAACCAGTGATGGATGTCTTTTTCACCCCATCCTCGATTAAAGCTGCCCCATCGAGGATTCAGAAAAAAATATAAGCCGGCGGCATCAGATCCTTTATTTTTAAAGTCCCATCCTCCACCGGACTCGGTAATGATTGCGGCTGCAAAGAAAACTCATGCCGTCACTTCTTGGTCCTCTGTCCCTCCAGACAAGGAGAGTCGAGCCCAGGACTCGGGGGAGAAAGGTGTGCGGATCCGCAGCGTCTTCCTTGAAAGTATCAAGCTCTGCTGCCCTGTTGGGCCGTTACAACGGGTCTTTATGGGATTCTTTGGAGCGTGTTAAGTCAAAGCTGCCAAAAGAGGGCCGACAAGATTTTGCAGAGATTCTCCAAGAAGGGGCGCTGGTTTCTACTCAGGTGATTAGTACTGCAGCGGACGGGGCTTCTCTGGCTACCCATTCATATGCACACAGCATTTGTGCACGAAGGCCTTCATGGTTGCGCCTAACAGCTTTAAGGCCGGAGTCTCAACATCAGATTTTAAATCTCCCATTCTCCGGAACTTCTCTTCGATTCCTACACCAGTGAAGAAATGGATTATGGCTCAGCTGTATACGCTGAAAGCGGTAGGCCTGGAAAAGAAAAAAGAATTCAGACGAAGATACAGGCTTTACAATCGCAAAAACTACCATCGGAGGGTTCAAACCCCTCAATGGCAGCAGAGACAGAACCAACAATCCAAGTCTCCGTTTCAAGGCCGTAGATCCTCCAGAGGCAGAGGACAACATCAACAATCATCCGGCGCAGCCAAAACTTCAGAGAAACAGTGATCTTATATTTCCTCTAGCGCCGTTGCCCACTCCAGTGGGAGGAAGTATTTCGAATAGCGTGGCAGAGTGGCGCAAAATAACAAAAGATCAGTGGGTGCTAAATATACTGAACAATGGATGCACACTTCGTTTCAGTGCACCACCAAAGAACATTCCTCCAGTAAAGTCACACCCTCAACAACTAAAATTGCTACTTCGGGAGGTGCCTATCCTCCTCCAGAAATTTGCCATAGAAGAAGTTCCTCCTGCTCAAAGAGGAAAAGTAGTCTATTCCAGGTACTTTCTGGTGCCAAAGAAAGACCAAGTGCACAAATTCAGACCTATCCTGGATCAGCGATCTCTGAACAAGGTCATTTGGAGGGAGAAGTTTCGCATGTCGGCGCTACATCAAATATATCCGCACCTGCAAAAGGGGGATTGGATGTGTTCGATAGACCTCCAAGATGCGTACTTCCACATACTGATTGCTCCACGTCACCGCAAATTCCTGAGATTCATGGTGGGCTCCAAACATTACCAGTTTAGAGTCTTACCGTTCTGCCTAAAATCCATGCTGAGGGTATTCACAAAGTGCATGGCGGTGGTGGCCGCAGCTTTACATCGTCTAGGCCTATTTGTGTACCCGTACTTGGACGATTGGCTGTTGGGTTTATCTCTACAGCTGTTGGGTTTGTCTCTACAGATGGGGAAGGAACACTTTCAAATTTGCCTATACCTGCTTCGCCGTTTAGGCCTTCACATGAACCTGGACAAATCTGTCCAACAGCCCACTCAAACTCTCCATTATCTGGGTGCCACCATAGACTCTGGTATAGGAAAAGTGTTTCCTTCGGAGGAACAACTGTTATCAATGAAACAGAAGTGCCACCCTTTACTTCATGTGCACCAACCATCAGTGCGACAAGTGGCATCTCTTCTAGGGTCGATGGCCTCTTGCATATTTCTCACCCCCCAACACCAGATTGAAGATGCGACCACTGCAGCAGGATCTGGAAGACAAATGGGACCAGTCCTCAGGACATTAGGAGAATCGGATTCTCCTTTCCCAAGCTGCGAAGTCCTCCATGATTTGGTGGACTCAACCGAAAAATCTTCTAGTAGGAGTGTCTTTTCACCAGCCTCTCCCACAGCAATCCCTGATCACGGATGCACCTCTCCAGGAATGGGGGGGGCGCACTTGGGTTGTCTTCAAACTCAGGGCAATTGGTCGAGCAAGGAGCAGACCTACCACATAAACATGTTAGAGCTGCTGGCAGTTCATCTAGCCCTCAAGGCATTCCATCCATCAATGCAGTCAGTCGATACTGATTTAAACAGACAATACAACCACCATGTATTATTTGAACAAACAAGGTGGAACACATTCTCGCCTGCTGTCACTGGAATCCCAAGCGATCTGGCACTGGCTTCTGGCCAGGAATCTCTCGATCACAGCGGTACATCTGCTTGGAGAACAGAACGTGCGGGCAGAGGCTCTCAGTCGGCACTTCGAGGAACAAGAAGTCTGGGTGCTCAACAACGACGTAGTGGCAGACATCTTCCGTCAATGGGGTCAACCATCCATCGACCTCTTTGCAGACGATCTAAACAAGAAATACCACATCTTCGCGTCCAGATTTTACCGGCCAGAAACAAAGGGGAATGCTCTTTTGATAAACTGGTCCGAAACATTTGCATACCCACTTCCTCTCATTCCGAAGGTGGTGACCAAGCACATCCGATCTAGGATGAAGATGCTCCTGATCGCACCGGATCGGCCTTGCCAATGATGGTATCCGGACCTATTGCAATTCTCAATATGTCCGCATAGGAGGCTTCCGTGCAGACTAGACCTTCTGACCAAAATGGGAGGCAATATTCTGCACCCCAGCCTTCCATCGCTGAGCTTGGCAGCCTGGCTCCTGAAGTCCTGCAATATGGACACTTGAATCTACCTCATGACTGCATGAACATTTTGAGGGAGTCGAGGAGACCATCCACAAGGAGTTCTTATTCTTTTAAATGGAAGAGGTTTTTCTTGTGGTGAATGCGTAATAGTTTTAGTCCAACTAGTGGGCAGGAGTAGGTAATCTTGCCTTATCTTCTGTATATAGCTAAGTCTGGTTTGAAGCACACTTCTATAAAAGTTCACTTGGCGGCCATTACGGCCTACAGAAAATCACCTAACCAACCCTCTTTTTTTCAGCTCCAGGTGGTCAAAGATTTCCTTCAGGGGTTGAAGAAAGTTTTTCCTCATGTCCGACATCCTTCTCCTCCTTGGGAGTTGAATATTGTCCTGTCCAAACTAAAGGCCCCTCCTTTCGAGCCCATTCATAAGGCTTCTTTACAGCACCTAACGTGGAATGTTGCTTTTTTAGTAGCTATCACGTCAGCACGCAGAGTAAGTGAAATCCAGGCACTCTGCCCAAAGGAACCATATACGGTTTTCCATCACAATCTGGTGGTTGAGTACTCGCGCGTCTTTCTTACCAAAAGTGATGTCTGACTTCCATGTTAACCAGACAATTTATCTTCCCTACTTTTTTTCTCAATCCTGCTACTCCAGCACAAAGGTATCTTCACTCCCTTGACCTCAAGAGAGTTGTAAAATTTTATTTGGAGGGAACGAAATCTATTGGGAAGTCTGACCAATTTTTCTTAAACTATGGTGTCGTCAGGACAGGTTTTCCAGCCTCCAAGCGATCCATCTTGAGGTGGATAGTGTCCTGCATTAATCTGGCTTATCAATTGGCGAACAAGCCTCTATTGGTTTCCCCTAAGGCGCACTCCACTAGGGGAAAAGCAGCTACAGTATGCTTAATGTACTGATGGCCAAGATTTGCAAGGAGGCAACTTGGAAATCGGTACACGCGTTTACTAGGCACTACTGTCTTGATTCTGACTCCAGAGCAGACACCCAAGTAGGCCAAACCTCCTTGAGGAATTTGTTCCAATGATAGTTTCTTTGGAGTCATGATATTTTTTTAAATACCTGTTGGAGTTTACGCTTATTGTTTGCAGGTTGAGGGGATGGGCTTGCTATTCTATTCATATGCTTATGACTATTGATGAGGATCCCCTGGAAGAGAAGGATAAGTTTCTTACCTGTAATCCTAGCTCTCTTCCAGGGGTATCCTCATCAATAGTCATAAGCAACCCACCCGCCTCCCCGGGCAAATGATTAAGATAAATGTAATTTCTGTGTGTCCTGGCCTACGGGTCTCCGCAAAGAACAACTAACCTAACTGTCACCCCTGAGGCATAATGGGAAGCCGGGGGTCGTGACTGCCTTAAAGGCACGGTGCCAGGGTATTCCTATGTGTTTCTGTGAGGTTAGCGTTTCAGCTTTTCACACTGAGTGTTTCTGCAATGCAGCCTGTGAGCTGGCAATGCTGTCATTCCTCTTTGCAGGATTGTTTTTTCTGCTGAAAATTAAAGCAGTTCAAATGCTCTTTGTTTTCTTCACTGCTTCCTGTGAATGTGTATTTGTGGGCAAAATGAATGTAGCATTGCTCAGCTCTTTTTTTCTCTATGGAGGGCTGCATTTGTGATTTTATATTTATATATATATATATATATATATATATATATATATATATATATATATATATATATATATATATAATATTGAGAGAGAGAGCTTTGTGTTATGTTTTTCACATATTTATTTATTTATTTGCTTCTATAGCGCAGGACTCGACCCCTTGAGGGGTATCTCCGCGCTTCGCATGCTGTGGGTGTATATATTGTTTCTGGTGTCCCCGCGCATGGGTGGGAATATTTATATGCTTATTGATGAGGATACCCCTGGAAGAGAACTTGGATTACAGGTAAGTAACTTATCCATCTCTGGACTGTTGCTCTGCAAGAATGTCTTCTCTCCTTTATCAAAATGGCCCATCTCCTTGTATATGTCACACAGTCTTTTTGAAAACAGCAGATGTGAATGTATGTTGTGTCTAAGTGTTAAGCTACTTTGCATGACCAAGTCACAGTAAAGACCGTGCACAGTGTTTGACCTTGTACAGTACGTTCAGGCAGCCTGAAGCAATAACAAAATGTGGACTGCTTTTCGGAAATAATGTTGTGGCACAAAAATAAATGTGCCAAGCGTAACATGTGCAAGGCAAAGCCGCCTAAACGGCAAGCAAACTAAAATACGAGCAAACTATGTGGGCCCTAAAGGAAACCTATAACCTATACCTATAACATTAGCAGACCATATATGTGAACTACGCTCATCCACATTCATAGATGCCCATGGGTTGGTTGTTGTAACAACACAGAGTAAATAAAAATAGGAGACAAGCTTATTGTACGGCAACTAGACTTTAAAGTTCTGAAGATTCTTGCTTTGCGACAGTGGGTAAAAATGTTCTCCTGTCAGTGTCAACCTTATGTATTTGCACTGAGTATCAATGTATCCTCTACTCCAAGTGCTTGTCCATGCTCATATTTTATTTGCTGTATTAGAAATTCACTGTAGCAATTATTTTTCATATATTTTATGACTTCCTCTGCATACCACCTATAATCGTGGTTGGTTTTGTTTTCTATGCTAAGCTTATTTTAGTATTCATGGGATTTGATGATGAATCAAAGAATAGGGTTCATGAGAGATACCCCAGCTGGAACACTTAACATTACTTCACTTTGGCTAGAAAATAGTAAGATTCTGCTGGATTCTTCTAACCTCTAAGTCCTCACCTTTTGAGTTGCCTGAGGGGTTTGGATGATCAAGAAATGTTTCCAGCAAATGCACCCGCGTGCTGCTAGATGGCACCATCTGACTCTGCGGCAAACTCAACCCACATTAGAGGTGACTGTGGATCATTATATAGCTGCCACTCCTATTCGCTAAAATCATATTGTTTTTTCCATGCCCTTCGATGCAGATCAGTAACCCAATTCTGATACTTTGTAGGTACTTTCTAAAAGGTTTTTCTATGACAATGTGCTTGGCATGTTCCATTCAAAGGACTACATACTTCAGACCATTACCTAACCTGCAGGAAGCAGACTTGTTCCAGACCCACAAGGCGTCTGTCTTTGATGCCGCAGGTCCAAGCATGATTCAGAAGGCATTCAAAAAATGCTCCCTTACGCACCTGTAGGCCATGTAAGACGAGGAAGCAAAGTTGTAACCCTCAAAGCACAGGAAACTGTCCAGTTCGAAGTCAGCGGCCTATGGTACGTTTAAGACGGAGTCCAAGGACAAATCTGTATTGAAATGCAAGAAGTGTCTATAGAAGTGATTTTAATTTCCCGCTCCTACCCTTTCAGAACAACCCACCACTGCCCCCCAGTAGCATGCACTCCAGAGAGAGGTGGCTAATTCAGCCCTCCAAAGGTCTAGCGCAATGCCATTCGGCTCAATTTCACAGCTACAACCAGTGCATCCCAAATCTCATAAGCCATTCTTTGACTCCACAGTAGAGGCAATGTTATAGCTTCCACATAGGATTCTGCTCAATGCTGACTGACCATGTTAGACCTGTTCTGCTCCTCAGCTCCTTTGCTGGAGGCCCCACTGTCCCCGGATCTAACACAAACACCAATATTAGATCCAGAGCTGAGTATGGCTAGATTTAGGCCATTATCTCGTTATGAGAGAACTAAGGCTGAGCGGGGGTGTTCAAGGACTTTCCAACAGTACCTTTGGCAGTGCGTCTTTGGACAGATGATGGACTGTGTCGATAAAGATGAGGAAACCTCTAAAACGTAATAGGACCCTTTTCAACGTCCAGAACACCTATGAATAGATATTAGTCCAGCTGTCAAAGTTGATTAGCTTATTTGAATTGGGCTAAGTAGACTTAGGAAAATAGTAAACTAGGAAAACCATTAGTGAAGGAGATAAAAGAGCAGGTCCTACTTTCACACTTCAAATTAGCATTGACAAAGTAAGTAAATTGACTTTTATACTTGAAAGGGCTTCTCTGCTGACTTGCAACCATGGGTGCATGGGTCTGTAGATGGGTGAGTCGGAGAACGCAAGAACGAGTCCACAGTCAGATAAATTACAGATTACTTAGATGGATGGATGCATGAGGTCAAGAATGGATGGATTTATGGGTGGATGTAAGCAAGGACAATGTGTGCATGGGCAATGTGAGAGGTGCTCTCCAAGTCCCAGCTCTGCTGAGAGATTCGAAAGCAATGGCACCCTGTGGCCTCCGAAGCCATCCGGCAAATAAAGAGTTTTTGCTTAAGGTAAACATAATTGTTCTTGCATTTCATACTGAGCTTTAATATAACACAGTTGTTCCCTCCTTGCGCTTGTAAAGTTGCTTTTTGATCCACTTAATAGAAACCTTATCTGACTTAATGTACAGGAGTACAGGGGTGTCCAGAAGTAATATATATACATTCAATTGTTGTAGTATGAGAAAACGCCACATACATGGTTTGTTTCCTTCATCTTCCCTACAAATTGCTTAGCACAATCATTTTTGGGTAAAGAAATAATGGGGCTGATTCACAAACTGTATTTTGTAGCACGTTTAGTAGTGGTACAATAGAAAAACAAAATTCTGTTCCCAAACCTGGAAGTGTAAATCTCTAGCACCATCTCTCCTGTCTTTTTAATAGGCAGATCCTCAAACAAGTAAGTTTACCACTTAGTAGTAAATTTGGTAGGGGCGGGGAGTGGCTGGGCTTTAACCACAGTGCCTGCTCTCCTTTCATTTCATCCTCGCTACTAAGCCAATCTTTGCAGTACCATGATTTTCTCAATAAATAAAAGCTCACCTGTCCAGTGCTCTAAAGTGACTAGTAGGCACTTTAGAACACCTTCAGAAATACATATCATGGGGGGGCGTGGCTAGCAGCCGATGATGGCGGCCGCTGCTTAGGGAGGCTCCCGGGAAGAAGCGGCTTCCCGCACCAATCCGTAGCAAATATCCTTTCCTCACCAGCTGGGTGGGGCGGACCGGACCCGGAGTCCGTGCGGCTAGCATCGCCGAAATTTTGGGAGCGGCGGAGGCTTCATCGGGAGCGGAATCGCCGATTACAGGCAGAGGAGGAGCTGGGCCTACCTTCCGCAATACAGCCGCGGAGCCACAGAACGTCTGCAGCCGGCCGGAAGTGGCCTGGTGTCGGAGGAGAAGTGGCCGGAAGTGCCGGAGCGCCGGGTGAGTCGATCCGATCAGCCACGGAGCCCCATCCAATGCCTTCGGACCTTGGGGACGTCCGATTGCGGCCCTTGCACATCTCCTGACCCGCGTGATCCACCCGGAGGAGCGGAGAACGCCTCGGGCTCGGCGCCACCGCTTTCCCGCTGCACCCACGAGACACGACAGGGCCAGGTAACGGGCGTCTATTCATCGCGGTGCCCGCTGTGTATGGGTGAACTATAACGTGTGCAGACCTCTCATCGAGGGCGTCGGAGGGCGCTTGCCAGCAGATCCATCGGCAGGGCGGGGGCTCGGGCACTATCACACTGCGGGGGCAATGAGGTGAGGCGATCCAAGGGGCATACCACAGAGACATAGCCCGGGGTTCCCCATCAGGCCCGCTACTGGGGTGCGGATTCGAAGCAGATCCGGCAGACGGCCAGTGCGTGGCGTTGGCAGGGGCGACACAACACTCTCCCCCCCCCCCCCCCCCCCCCCTACGAACTTGCGAGGAGACGTCCTCGGCCCGCATTGTGTGTCCACCTGCACGCGTCAACACGACTGACCACCGAGGTGTGACTGGGCGACCCAGCTCCTTTCGGACGAGTCCGACGACGCCCCCCTTTCTGGCGGCTACAACCTGCGCCATGTCACACAGGGGCCCTAAAAACACCTCAACCCAAGCCAAGCTGGACAAATTTGCGTACGACAGACCGTCACCGCCCCAGGAGCAACGCAAAACTGCTGGTAAAGTGGCAGAGACCGAGGGGGCGAAGAAAGCCACGCTTGATGATGTCCTGGCGGCGTTGGCCCAGGTGCAGGCGACGGTGGGTGCCACGGCGACTGAAGTCACCTTAATAAGGGCGGATCTCCAAAAGATGAATGAGAGGGTCAAACAGGTTGAAGTGGTCACCAAATCGCTGGTCGAGGACGTGTCCGAACTGCAAACGGCGATGGAACGGCTACAGGCTGATAATAAGCTGCTCAAAGACAAGCTGGATGACCAGGAAGGCCGTTCCAGACGCAACAATGTCCGCATTTTAGGCGTGCCGGAATCGGAGGACACGGGGGCACTGGACCTCTACGTGGAGGACCTGGTCAAGACTCGGCTGCAACCCAAGGGGCTCTCTAACTTCTTTTCGGTCGAAAGGGCGCACCGTGTTCCGGGAGGAAAACCCAAGACGGGAGGCACGCCGCGACCGATATTGGCCAGGTTGTTCAATTTCCGAGATCGGGACGCCATTCTACAGGCCGCGAGAGTGGCGCCGGCCATTCAAATCCAGAACTCAAGGATTGCTTTCTTCTCGGACTACATGGCGGAGGTGTCCAGAAGGAGGAGAACGTTCCTGGAAGTGAAAAAGACCCTGAGAGAAAAGGAACTACCGTACTCCATGTTATTCCCGGCTAAGCTTCGAGTGGTTGCGGACAAAAAGGTGTGGTTTTTCGATAACCCTGAAACGGCCCGGGACTGGCTGGAAGGCTGGCAAACTGTTGGGAGACAACGCAAGACGCATAGGCCGGATCAAGACCGTAGGGGTGGCAGCAGAACAGACTCCCAGACGTCTGGTCGAGTGGAGGGAACGGAACGGTCTCCATCCCACGGATTTGAAGGGGGAGGTGGGGACGAATGACTCCTACCCCGAACTCTGCATTGCTAAAGGTCGCTGATTCCCGAGGTGACTTGTTGTTTGGACTGCTGCACGTAGACTCTGGCATGGCCGCCCCGACAGCCTACAGGGAGGCCGCCTGCCCGGGGAGACGCTCTCCCCCCTACACGCAAGTACTCTGGTTATGGGAGGGGTAAAGCACTCTGCTTGGTTGGGGTGGCGGGCAGTTCGAAGTCTGTTCGGCAGGGGAGCAGGGAGGGGGGTTTGTTCTGAACTGTATTTGTTGTTGTTGGGAATGTATACAAGCGGTCAAGGTCACTGTTTTAATCCATGTGTGCGCCAGTGCATGTTGCTAGGGAAGGACAGCGATACTATGCCCCCGTAATGTCCCTTACTTCTTTGCTGTGCAAGGGCACGGCCATTAGTGCAAATCAGCTTTTCAACCGGTACACCCCGAACCCATTAATCACCGATGGCTGATAACAATGGCCCGGTAGTAGACGTAGAACCCGCTGACTCACACTGCCCTCCCTTGCGTTTGCTGTCCTGGAATGTGAGGCGCTTGGGGGACTAGGTTAAACGGGGGTTGGTATTGACTGCAATTAAGCGCCAGCGACCTACCTTGGCCCTGTTGCAAGAGACTCATCTGGTAGGGGGGGCAGTGAAAGCCTTGGACAGACGCGGCTATAAAATGTGGGTCCACTCCGAGTTTACGTCAGGATCCAGGGGGTCTGGCATACTGGTACAAAAAAACTCACGATTCCTGCCCTTGTCGACTAAGATTGATGACCAAGGTTGCTTTGCAGCCTTACATGGACAGTGGGAGGGAAAGCTCTTTCACGTGGTGTCTGTATATATCCCACCAGCTTTGCAATCGGTCCACCTCCCAAAACTGGGAGAATTCCTTTTAACTCTCCCCGAGGGTGAGATCATTCTGGGGGGGGATTTTAATGCGGTCATGGACGCGCACTTAGACAAACACCCCACGCCAGCTCCACGGGGGGGGGGGGGGGGGACTCCTACCTCCAACGCTT
Organism: Lissotriton vulgaris; assembly: GCF_964263255.1. NCBI lineage: Eukaryota > Metazoa > Chordata > Amphibia > Caudata > Salamandridae > Lissotriton > Lissotriton vulgaris. The sequence goes on from NC_141697.1 coordinate 1,184,037,700, forward strand.
CGCAGCAGCTATGGGTTTGACTGATATCTGGAGACACTTGCACCCCAGCGCGCAGCAATACACTTTCCACTCTGCGGTGCATGGCAGCCTTTCGCGCATTGACTACTTCCTATCGCTGGGGGAGGGCCTCCAATATGTTGATGCAATGGTGACCACTCGCCACTCACACTGTCACTTTCCTCGCAAACTAGTGCACGTAAACGCATTTACCCCATTAGTGCTGCATACCTCAAGGTCCCACAGGTTCGTAAGGCTCTCAAAAACGCAACGAAGCAGTATTTCCTTGAGAACATGCATTCTGTGCGCTCCACGGCGACACTTTGGGAAGCCTATAAAACGGTCTTACGGGGGCAAGCCATTAATTCCATCACGGGGCATAGAAGGCAGCTGTCACGGGAACTGGACGATCTGGAGGTGGCATTGCAGGAACAAACCGAAGCTCATGAGCATAACCCCTCTTCCGCCGGCCTTCACGCCCTCACCCTCCAGCAACAATTATATACTGCTCACTTGCGCCAACTGGTAAAAGGACACATAGCCGACACTCGCAATAGAATTTATGAGGTAGGAGATAAAGCTGGGAAAATGTTGGCGTGGCTTGATAAGCGGGAGGGCAGCTCTAGGGGGATCCAAAGTCTGAAAGATGAGAGAGGGGTGGTGCATACTGATCCACGGCGTATCACGGAGCTACTGGCGGCCCATTTTGAGCGAGTGTACACCCCGGAGTGCGCGGTCACAGCTGAAAGGGCCAGGGCCCTCTTAGCTCCGATAGAGGTCCAGACGTTATCGCAGGAGGCCTCCGATGAGCTAGAGGCGGACATCACTGCCGACGAAATCCAGATGGAGATTAAGGCTCTACACCCGGGTAAAGCAATGGGCCCAAACGGCGTACCCATTGAATGGTACCAAGCGATGCCTGAGACCCTCAGTGTGCATCTGTTAGGGATGTATAGGGATTGTCTGGAGAAGGGTTCCCTCCCGCCAGACCAGCGGGCAGCGACCATTGTGACCATCCCCAAGCCCGGCAAACCACCGGAGGAGTGTTCCTCTTATCGGCCTATTTCCTTACTTAATGCCGAAGTGAAGATATTGGCTAAACTCCTGGCGCAAAGGGTCCTGCCCCATCTGTCGTCGATTATACACCCGGACCAGTCCGGATTTATGCCACATAGAAATACATCGTTGAATCTGCGGCGGCTGCACGGGGTACTGGCCAGGGCGGACACCATCGACACGCCAGCAGTAATTTTGGCACTTGACGCCAAAATGGCTTTTGATCTGGTGGCGTGGGAGTACCTTTTTGAGACATTGACCCGCTCGGGATTCGGACCTCGCTTTATTGCATGGGTCAAACTATTATACACCGACCCGGTGGCGCACGTGGTGGCTAACAGCCATATGTCACGTACATTTCCGTTGGGGAGGGGCACGCGGCAGGGGTGCCCTCTGTCGCCCCTGCTGTTTGCAATCTCTTTGGAGCCTCTTGCGACCCTTTTAAGGACCTCGCCTCTCCTCAAGGGTATAACGTGGAAGGGGGGTTGGGAGGACCGTCTGTCGTTATATGCAGACGATATGCTGCTTTATCTAACAGACCCTGTGGGTGGGGTGCCGGCGTTGCTACATATTTGTGATACGTATGGCAGTGTTTCTGGCTATGCGTTGAATTGGACCAAATCGGAGCTATACGTTTTGCGGGGCCCGGCCCCGATTCTGGCCGACACGTGCCCACTGAAGCTGGCGGGTTCTTCATTTAAATACCTGGGTATCCATATCACCAGAGACCCGATTGAATTTGTTGATAAAAATTTGAAACCCCACCTGGATAGGCTGAAACGGGATGTCAAGTTCTGGTCTGGCCTGCCGCTGACGCTCCTGGGCAGGGCAGCGCTTTACAAGATGATGGCGCTGCCACGTTTCTTGTACGTCCTCGAAAATACACCCTATCCCGTGGCACCGCGATTCTTCCAGAAAGTGGCTGCTCTGGTTTCGAACCTTTTGTGGGGGAACCTCCCTGCGCACGTGGCGCAATCGAAGCTGCATAGAGATTGGTACGATGGGGGTATTGCGCTGCCAAATCTTAGGCTATATTACTGGGCTGCGCACCTGAAGCCAATAAACCAATGGATTCACGCCCCACAAACCGAACCGGCCTTCCAGTCGGATAGGGCTCAATTGGGCACGGATACCTTGTTGGGTCCGCTGTATGATCACCGCAGGGTGCGGGCCTTAGTGGGCCCCACTAAATTAACTGTTCAGTTATGGCACACGGCGACGGCGGCGCTGGGCTGGAAGGGGAAGATCACTAGGATGACTCCGCTGTGGGATTCGCGGGCACTGGGCAATATGAGGAATACTAAGGGTTTTGAGCACTGGGACACGATAGGTATTTCCACGGTGGGTGATTTATGGGAGAGGAATGCTGTGATACCCTTTGGCCGTCTAAAAGAATTATATGGTTTGGGTGACAGGGAACTTTATAGGTACATCCAAATACAGCACGCATTGCTCACGGCCCTGCCCCCCGACACACCTTTGCCCGAATCCTCGCCTCTGGAAGATCGCCTCCTCACTGACTACATGTTAGAAAGGGCGACGTCACTCACGTACCGCAAATTGCTTAATAACTCCCCGGATCCAACACTCCAACTAAAGGGGAAATGGGAGGGGGACGTAGGAGACATGGATGAACATGAATGGTATGAAGCTCTTGGGTCCCCCAAGGAGGTGGGCATCTCAGCGCGCATGCGCCTAGTGCAGTTCAAGATCCTGCACAGGGTTTACTACACGAGGACCATGCTACACCTCATACACAGGACGCCCCATCCGTACTGCCTTCGTGGGTGTGGGGAGGAGGGCACGTTTTTTCACACTATATGGGAGTGCCCCAAGATACAGGACTTCTGGAAGCAAATACTCCGTACGATTTCCCAAACATTGAATCGGTCCATACTGCCCGACCCGCGGAGGTGCTTACTTAACATTTGGGAGCCCACTGCCCTGTCTAGATACGAACAACTCTGGGTCACGGTGGGGTTGATGATGGCAAAGCGAGACATAGCGCAGCGATGGGGTGTGGCAGACCTCCCGTCCAAGTCCCAATGGTGCCTGCATATGGATACGGTGATGGTGACCGAGAGGGCGGTATATTCCAGCCGAGCCTGCCCAAGGAAATGGAACAAAGTGTGGTTGCAAAGGAATGGGTACAGGGGGGACATTTGTGATCCCTTAGTGGAGGAGGAACAGGAGGACTCTGACGAGGAGGGGGAGGAGGGGTGAACCTGGTAGAAGTGGTTGGGCAGGGGAGCGACCGGGGCTATTACACGTGTCCCTTCCTTTGAACTGTTGAATGAGGGGCAAGGGTGGATGTGAGCATGAAGTGGGCAGGGGCACTAGCACACAGCGAGGGATGGGAGTAGGCCTCTCCCAAGAGGCACTTATCATCTGAACTGCATTGACCCATATCTGACCGTACTATCATTCCTACTGTTTTAGGTTTAGAGTTTGTTGTTTTTCAAAAAAAAGTTAAAATGCCATCAAAACCACTTCTAACGCTTATAATGCTATCTCAAATGCAGTATGCTCTACTGGACACTTGAAGGCACTGTTGATTTCTTTGGTACATTGCAAAGTTATGCCATGTCTAATTTGCACGTATTAGCGGCCGGCCCGTAGGGTTGTAGGCGATCCGCTGTGGAATATACAAAGTGCAATAAAGGTTTTGAAAAAAAAAAAAAGAAATACATAACATAACATTGTGAAAAGTACCTTGGCTTAAGTCTGCTAAATCTGCAGTCTACTTTCTGCTTTATGTGGAGAAAAGGAGGACCTGCATGCTTGCTAAGGAGTTAGACTGTGTCTGCTAGGAGGAGTGATCTAAACTCTTAGAAAACTTGCAAAAGGCCCAGCTGATTAACATAGCTGCCCAAGAGCCACAAGTTATCCTATACCACTAGGAGGAAAGAAAAAGAGCACCCTGATCATGGACCTATTACATTGATGTCAAATTTAACCTGCACCTGCCCCAACACATTATGTGCATTGAAGGATATCCAAATGGTCTCTTCTTCAGCCCCAAAGGGAACAAGAGGAAGTCAGACATCATATCCCCAATGTAGGATCTGGTTTTATTAGTTGGAGTTGATGGCCCTGAACTCTATTGCTCTAGCCCTTGTGCTTCTAGAAATCTTGCTGTTCTTTGTTGGGACCTGGTCCCACCTGCAACTGTTGTGGGCATTCCTGGTCACATAGGACCCTTTCACCAGAAAATCTTGACAATTACTGGTACATCTCAAGATACACGCCTATTAAAAAGTTATCTTTTGGTCTCAATAGCTATAACTTGCCCACTATTTTCAACTTCTCCCCTGAAAAAACATAGAGGCTAACTGGGTCCTTAATATGTACCTGCACTCCAGCTCAGTATGGACTCCTTCTCTAACTAAACACTGTTGACAGGACACTTGAGTGTCCACAATATCACTGGGAGCTGTTGGAGCACAATATAGATGGCATCCTAGCACTTTTAGTGATGGGGTTTTAAGCTTTACATTGTTTAGGATTACACCTTTTTTTTTTTTTTTTGCCTTCCCCTGTTTTTATGTTTTTTATTACCCTTTGGTGTCTCAGAGGTGTCCATGGGCAAGGGTTGAGTCCAGCATCACCACATCTAGATCTGTTGTCTTAAGTTCAGACCCACTTTCGCAAACATTTTGCTCCACCTAAAAAGTAGAGAATCAAGCACTTACAAAACTCTGAGTTAGTCCAGAACGAACCCCACTAGAATAACATTTGCATTGGGGTAATGTCAAGAGAAGTCTAGTCTAGTGCCTAGTGCTAAGAAGTTATAATAATGTTTGGCATCATGTCTTGACCCGACAAGGTGCTAGCACCTGGATTTGTATATATGCCTTTATTTTGATTGAACAAGGTACTTGCCTGTTAAATATAGTTATTTCTTCTAGAGCTCTGCCTAGAAATTAATTTTATCATGAGTTATATACTGACTCGTACTGAATGTTAGTTTCGAAGTCCCTCCAAATAGTGGAGTAAGTTGTCACTGTTCATCTTTGCCACCTCAAAAGTCAAGTGCCTAAAGTGAATAACTCCGATATCCATTTGGAGTGCACCAGTACTGTGCCCCTGGGGCACAAAAGGTAATTAGTACCCAGGGGGATACCACTATACACAATACTATCTCACAGAGGCAAATGGAAAATAACAGCCCTGTACTCTGCCATACTAACAAAGCACCACAAACTAGATGCAGGAGTAAGGGAACAATGAATTACAGACGTATGAACTGAACCCACTGGCAAGTAATGTGTGTGAGCTGTGCAACAATTGAAGAAGATCTTGCGAAGCCCAAGATTCTGCATTACACAATTTTCCTACATCAGTCGTATCTTACGCCAAAACGGAGGAGAGGTTGTTATCCATGCTCGTGAAGTGTCTTCTTTTACTGGACAATCACAGTCACACAGCCAGGCAAGTGTCCTCTCTCCTGGGATCGATGGCCTCGTGCATCTACATCGTGCCCATTGCACGCCTTCACATGAGGCCTCTGCAGCAGGCTCTCGAGGACCAATGGTCTCAGAGGTCAGGTCACTGGGAGGACCGTGTCTCTCTTCCACAAGGTGCCAGAGACTCAATCAGATGGTGGATGAAACGCTCCAACCTTCTCCGGGGCGTTCCATTCCATCGCACTCCTCCATCTCAGTCAGTGGTCACGGATGCCTCTCTTCAAGGCTGGGGTGCTCATATGGACCAGCTTCAGGTCCAAGATCTCTGGTCCGAAGTAGAGCGAGGCTACCACATCAACTTCCTAGAGCTTCGAGACGTTCATCTGGCGCTCAAATCTCTTTATCCTTCTCTGCGCACCAACTTCATCCAAGTATAGACGGACAACACGGCAACTATGTTCTATCTGAACAAGCAGGGGGGCACCAGTACAAGAGTACTATCCCTGGAAGTGCAAGCCATCTGGCTCCTGGCAAGAGCTCTATCCATTGTGGCAGTTCATCTACCAGGTATCCAAAATGTCCAAGCGGACTGCCTAAGCAGAGACTTCGTAGAAGCACACGATTGGGTGCTCAACGAAGAAGTCGCACAGGAGGTATTTCAACAATGGGGCTTACCGGACATAGACCTGTTCGCAGACGCGACAAATGCAAAATGCCCCGTCTTTGCGTTTAGGTTCCCCCAACAGGGATCACGGGGGAAAGCACTTTTGATCAGCTGGACGCAGACTTTGCTGTACGCCTTTCCTCCCCTGCCTCTGATCCCGACGGTGATTCAGAAATTCTACATGACCAACACCAGGATGATCCTGATAGCGCTGGAGTGGCCACGTCAGTGGTGGTACCCGGATCTCCTAGAGCTGTCAGAAGTCCTGCACTGGCGACTTCCTTGCCATCCAGACTTGTTGACCAAGGAGCAAGGGAAGGTGTTTCACCCCAACCTTCCTTCCCTTCGCTTGACGGCATGGCTCCTGAGGTCATACAGTATGGACACTTCGACCTCTCAGCAGACTGCATGAACATTCTCAAAGAAGCCAAGAGACCATCCACTAGGAAGTCATATGCTTTCAAGTGGAAGAGGTTTTTCATATGGTGTCTTGACAACTCTCTTGACCCTATCCACGGTCAGGAGCAGGTGATTCTACCCTATCTATTGCATTTAGCAAGGTCAGGCCTCAAGTACCCCTCCATCAGGGTTCACTTAGTGGCAATCACAGCCTATAGGAAGTCACCTTCTCAGACATCATTCTTTTTTATGCCTGTGGTTAAAGATTTCTTAGAGGGGCTTAAGAAAGTGTTTCCACCAGTGAGGTCCCCCTCCCCTCCCTGGGAGCTTAACATCGTACTTACTAAACTGATGAGTGCTCCTTTTGAGCCTATACATAAGGCCTCTTTGCAGCGCTTGACCTGGAAAGCCGCTTTTTTTAGTGGCGGTTACCTCTGCTTGTTGGGTTAGCGAAATCCAGGCCCTATGTTGTAAGGAACCTTACAGTGTTTCACGCCAACAGGGTGGTACTGAGGACACACCCAGGTTTTCTGCCTAAGGTAGTCTCAGACTTTCATATCAACCAGTCTATCACCCTGCCTACCTTTTTTCCTCAACCTACCACTCCTCCGGAGAGGTCTTTACACGCTCTTGATCTCCGGAGGGTTCTGAAGTTTTACCTGGCTAAAACCCTTCTGCTTGAATGTAAATGTATATGTATGTGTCTTGTAAAGTGCACTGCTGCCCTGAGGCGTCGTGGCGCTGTAGACCGCTGGGGAACCCGTCCTGGCTATCCCTGTGAGATGGTCCCTACTGGGTATCTCCAAGGTGAAACCAGGCATCCCTGGCGAATGTGGGGGGCCGTTGTAGAGATGATGCAAGCTAATGCCCAGAGTTGCCAAGTGTGATCCCTGGTTAGAGTAGGCACCGAGGCAAGAATTATCGAGTCCGCTAACGCTGGTCCACGACCCTGCCGCGTCGGGAATTGAACCCTGGTCCCGGGCCGTTCTCTGCTTCCGGGTCTGCCGCCTCTAACCAGTGACCGGCTTTTTGTTAATTATGGAACCACTAATACTGGTCTGTCTGCCTCAAAAAGGTCTATTTCTCGCTGGATAGTCTCCTGTATAGCTCTGTTTTAACAAGGCTTTACAGGGTAGACCTCATGCGCATTCTACTAGAGGGAAAGCTTCTACTACGGCTCTCCTTCGTTCTGTTCCAATCTCTGAGATTTGCAAGGCGGCTACATGGCGGTCGGTGCATACCTTTACCCGCCATTATTGCCTAGATTCAGATACACAGGCCAATGCCCAAGTGGGACAGGCCTCTTTGAGAAATGTATTTGCATAAGTTGTATATAAAATGTACATTTTTTTCATGTCTCTGTATACTTATTTGCTCGTCCGCGAGACTCTGGGTATGAGCGTGCTAATCTATTAATAGATTATGACTATTGAGTATCCCCTGGATGAGAAGGATTAGTTACTTACCTGTAATCCTAGTTCCTCCAGGGGTATACTCCTCAGTCATAAACTCCCGCCCACCTCCCCGGACAAGCATGATCATAAAGTTATGAAAGGTTACTACGGATCTATTCAGGTGTCATGCACCTCCAAAAAGAACTGCCCCAACTGCCACCTGTGGTGCATCATGGGAGCAGGGGGTCGCCTTCAGGTCTTAAAGGCACGGTACCCCTACTCTTAAAGGCACGGTACCCCTACTCTAATGCCTTAAAGGCAAGGTGTCAGTCTTTCTTTGTTTCTTTATACTCTACTGCAGCGTACTGGCAAATGCCTGCAATTACAGGTTTTCTTATGGCAATAAAGCATTGTTGTATGCAAATGTTTACTGCTCTCTTTCTTCCTTAGGGGTTGGGAGAGTACTACTGTGGGTATGCTACTTCATGTAATGTTGCAGCAGATGTATTTTCTATATGCTCCGGGATCTCGCACATAGGCGGGGATTATTCATAGATTATGACTTTGAGTATAGCCCTGACTGAGAACTAGGATTACAGGTAAGTAACTAATCCTTTCTCACGTTTTCTAAATTGGACACAGTCAGGAGGCTCTGCGTACACAAATGAAGCTGGTGAGTAGGAAGTTACTTGGAGAATGTCTTCTCGATATACAGTGTTTACTGATTTGTGAGTAAAGCAAACATCCTGGAACATAGTCCACTTTTGCACCTGAAACTGGTGTAAGGATTCATATTTGTAATTAATAAAAAGACTTCTAGGGATTTTGAGAATCACGTGAGCAGCTGCGTAATCGTTGTCCTATGTAGTTTGATTAGGTAGTTTGGTAATCCTAGTTAAATTGAATTTTATAAACGATACTTGAAGCTTTGACTGCTTGAACCACGGTTTTACAAGAAGAGATGACAATTAGAGGATTGTTTCTGTTCGATCTGAATAATGCAGAAAGAAATGGCAGGTACCTGGTTAATTTGAGTAGCAAAACATAGATGACTGTCAATTAAAATGCCTAGATTTCTAGAAGATTTGACTAGGGAGTTGAGTCCTACATTGCTCTGGCTAGCATTGCAGTGCCCATAGTATGGTTTGTTTGCACCACAAAATAATCTGTCTTTTCGCCATTAAGTTTAAAACAGTTTTTGATTGGCCCTATTCATACATTCTGTAAATGTCAGTTTGGGGTGATTGTGGTTTTCTGAGATGGACACAATTATGTGTGTATCGCCATACAACATGAAGTTGAAGCCAAATGATCTTACCAGTGCTGCCGATGGAGAGGTATAAACATTAAATAGAGTGGGACTGAGTGCTGATCCTTGTGGAACTATGCAATTAAGTGAGAGGTGTGAAGAATGGTGAGGGTGCAGGATACAATCGGTTGCCTGTCAGAAAGATATGCCAGCTCTTAGAGCTGGCCTACGCATAGCTGCCAAGTTTTCAGAATGCTTCTGTGTGTCATTTCTATGGTTTCCATATACTTATGAGTGGCACTCAATGACCAAGTGTGTGACACTTAAATTGGCACTTTCTGCCTAGTAAAGCCAAGCAGTGAGGTCCACAGAAGGTGATACATATCAGAAATTACACCATTTTGAGCAATGAGAAGAAGTTGAAAGATCTTGAAAGTGCTGCAAAGCACTTGAAATGGAAGGTTACACGTGCCCTGAAACTCTTCCACCTCCAGTAGTGCAATGAGGAAGCAGTCCACATGACTAAAAAGTTATGTTTTGTGTTTTTTAATCCATGTGTACTTTGCCTGCTGGGATTTGTATCATGCCCATTCTGTATGTGAAAAAGAAAACACAAGTCCCAGCATGCAAAGTACAAAGTGTGTGACTATAAACTTCCGTGTGGTGTGTGACCACAATTTTTCATAAGATATGTGCCTACAAACCTGCAAACTGTGACATCTAATGTGACCTTGCGCTGTCACACAGTGTGTGATTCCAAACTGTCAGATGCTGTGTGACTACACACTTTCACACAGTGTTCGGAAATAAAGTTGACAGGTTATAGGACTACAATCAGCCACAGAGCATGTGGGAGCCATCTTTACCAGAGAAATAGTTCGAAGATTCACAGAAGCTGGCACCCACATGTGGTTCGGCTGGCGCCCGCAAGCGGTTCGACTGGCGCTACTGTCATGTCAACATGTTCCATACCATGTAGCACTAGTGTGGGATGCCAATCCTGGCCTGATTTATTTGGTCTCAGGGAGTCCAGTATCCTGAACAGCAAAAGCTATTATCACTTTTTACAGACTATAAGAGAATACATTTATTTATTTTAGTAAGTTCCCAACTAAAACAAAGTGTCCCCTCTCTGGGAGCTCTCGGCGTGCTACTTCAGCCCGAAAATGAAGTTATATCAGAACATATGCAGGGATAGAGGAGCTGGCAGAAATGAGAGGTGGGCGCATTTTAATATTTCATTACCTGACAGAGATGAGCGGAGGGCACCCATCCCAGAAATGATCACTCCAGGGTGGTATTCTGGTTATTGTGTGTCTGTGACAGCCAGCCCTGTGATGTCTCGTCATGTGAGGCTGTTGCAGCAGGTCTGGGCTGAGCGATTCTCTCGGCTGATTGATGAATGCAGCCAGCGCAGCTGAGCCCCCAGGCCGTGGCGCGGTCAGTGGCAACTATTTTGTGAACAGCTAAGTGTGCACTTGACTCTACAAGAGCATCGCACGGCTCACAGTGATTAATGGAGCGTCGCTCTTACAGTATCGGCGTGTGTGTGGCTGGCAATGCAGGTGATGTATGTGTGACTTTAGCAATTTTGTGCGGTGTTGCAGACTACCACACTAAAATGCGTTCGTTTTCCCTGATGCGTGGTACTAGGCAGGTCTGCCGACACGCTCCTAAGCCAGTCTGGATAACCACATTGAATGGGTCATGGTATCTGATGCTAAAAGGACCAGGACAGCAATTCCACCTTGATTAATAATGATTCTTAGCTCATCTACCAGGGCCAGTAGGGCAGTTTCCACACTGCGTGTATGTCTGAATCTGGTTTGAGGAGAACCACTTGTGTGTTAGTAAAAACAAAAACTTGTTGGCTTTACCTATGTTTGTTTTAATGTGTATGGCAACAGAAGAAATGCATCTCTCTCTTTTTGCAGTCCTTTAATATTTTGGATGAATTTCATTCAGCACCATGACGTTGCTCAGTGTCCGTTGGGGTTTGCTGGTATTTAGGACTTGTAAAAACGTGTAAATGTAAAGTTGATTTTTTTTTTCTTTTTTGTTGTTTAGGTCCACAAGCGAGAGAGTCAGTATGCCCACCCCGGACTCGCGATACACACGGTTAACGAGATAGCAAGGATTAAAGAATTACCTCCAACCTCTGTGCTCGCTGTTCTCCGACAGAATACCAACCAGTTGTACAGCCTTTAGTCGGTGGTTGCAGAAAAATGTGCAAACGATTGATTGGGGGATACTGCGTTTGAAATTGTTAATTATTGTTTATTAAACCGGTTTTATTTTATACTAAGTTCTTCCTATTTTGTTTGGTGATACTGACAACAAAATGCTTTTGAAAATGTGAATACTTGTAAAATAGTTGCATTTTACCAAGTTCTTTTGCTTTCCCCGGTCAGTGACCCGAGGAAAAATGGGGAATATGCCCACACCCTAATGTGCATGTTAAATCCTACATGGATAGTTCAGTGGTTTAAAGACCTTACTAAACCAGTATTGAATTAGAGAGTCACAGTGTAACACCCAGTCTATGGCTTTCATGGTTGGCTACCATCTCAGTTTGTAGATGGTATTTTCCAGTATTGGGGTATCTATCATAGATTCACATGTTTTTTTATTTATTTATTTGTATTTCTTTATTGGCATTTTACATATACATTGACAATTTGCATATTGGTCGACGCCAGTGAATGACATGTATTTTAGTTACAACTCAACAACAAACTTAATAATTAACTCTCAGGACAGCAAGTGGTACAGGATTACATAGAAGTAGCGAAACCTTTTCGCATTGCCAGTATGCTTTTGCCTATAGAGTTACTTTACACTCTTACCATTCAAATACCTGAACAGAAGCATTATTTGTGTGGCACATTACTCAGGACTTCTATGCACACTAGTGTGGGTCTAAATACTTGATTCTGCCACTTCGAGGTTGGACATGTCAGCATCCCCAGTTTAGTTTGTGGGTATCCATTCTAATATCGGACCCCAATTGTCTTTTGGCCTGGAGGCAGAGGGCATAAGTTCCCAGTATGTAGAGAGCTGTGTTTGGCAGTAGGCGACATCCTGCAACCAGGTTGTAGTCAACAGCGCGTTAGGCTTCCCCAAAGCATAGCCACTCTCCTCCTGGCCAAGAGTAGTAGCATAGCATGTAATTTCCGTGTACCCACCGGGGTCGCCTTCACGTACCCCAGTAAGCCCACCAAGAGTTGTAGTGTCAGGTGGTGTCCCCGGGGCTTCCCTAATTATGACGAAAATATCCACCCAGTATTTTGCAACAAGAGGGCAACTCCAAGCTAGGTGTAAGAATGTTGCTGATGCTGCCCTGCATCTCCAGCAACTAGCATCAGATCTAAGTCTCATGCTCTGCATTTGGGTAGGGGTTCTGTAGAATCTATGCAGGAATTTGAAATGTATTAGTTTTAACTTGTAGTTGGGAGAAAGCATCCGTAAATGTGCACAACTGAACTTCCACTGCACTTCAGAGATTGGAGAGTTTGCATTGTACTGTATAATCGAGTAATGGGTCTGTGCGGTGACTAGCTAGATACTATATGTTCAAGTGTGTGTAGTGTGGAAGGGGGACTGGCAAATGTAGGATGTACCTTTCTCGACATACCGCTCATATTCAATGGTAGAAGAACATCTGTAAGAACGTAGGGGTTACCCGTTCTTGCTCTGCTGGAGGGGGGCTAAAGTTGTTCTCGAGATATAAATCAGCAAATGTGTTTATTCCCAGCCTCCGAGCTTGCGCCATGCTCCCCTTGTCCTCGGGTGGGGGGGATATGCGGGTTGTGCGCCAGTGATACAAAAGGCTCATACAGCACCTCGACTTTGGCTCTTTTTCTCAGGCCCTCCGAGCCCCATCGTAATGTCTCCACTGTGTCAATCTCATTGCATGGACGTTTATATGGTTGATATAGTGCAACTTGAAGTGGTGTGGGCGCAGCTTTGTCAACCTCTACAGCGACATGAGGCTGAAATGGTACAGGGTGAACCTAGTAATGTAGGAATTGAGCTGGAGCACAGTATGCATACAACGGTATGTCCGGTACTCCCAGCCCGCCCTGAGCTAAAGAAAGTGTCAGGAGCTCCCAAGAGACACAATCCTGTCTCCCCAACCATATCATTGTTTTAAAGAAGGCCTGTGTTAGTGGAAGTGGGATGTTTATGAACAACTATAAAAATGAAGGCAAGGCCACCATTTTAGCTATAGCGATTCGACTGGCTAAGGATAGTGGCAGTCTAGACCAAGTCTCTACTTTACCCTCCAGTCACGCCACTGGCTTGCCATAGTTCATGTCCCACAATTCTTAAATATTGCTGCTCAGCCATATTCCCAGGTAACGCAGTGGGCCTTCTGCCCATTTCAGAGGGTACTCCAGTTGGCAAGGCTTGGTGTCAGCCGTGAGCGAAAAAAAGACTGACAATGCCCAATTTATTCGTATTCCAGGTAGACCACCATATTTTAGAATTTCCCACAGCACTGGGTTCAGGTTGTCTGCAGGGTTATTGATATATAAGGTTATGTCATCCACGTATAGCGATACAATGAGTCCATAGATTCACATGCTTGAACCATTCCCCATTGTGGAAGTCCCTCGGTATCATAATAAAACTGTTTGTTTCAGTATAATCGGCTGTAAAACAAATGCAAGGTTCAGCTTAATAGCCTATCTATGTCCATTTTAGGTCTCGTAGAGAGACCTATTGCAGTCAAACCAGAAAGCTGAGGATTTGTAGAAGTGCACGTGCTCGTGAACGCGCTTCTATCCCCCTGCCTTGCTCTTCAAAGGCTCCCCTTACCATTTGCTCCTGCTTCCCCGCCCACTGCTTCACACTTCACGGCCGTCAGGCCGTGACTCGCATTTCTGCCCAGCCCCCCTCCCAGCGCTGCCTTGTTTTCACAGCCGGCCTCCGAGAATTTCAAAGGGATCTGCTTCCCCACCCACTGCTTCACACTTCGTGGCGGTCTGTGACTCGCATTTTTTTTTTTTTTGTTGCTCCTATGACATGCCTGCAGCTGCCGCTGCACTCACTGCTCGGTCAATGAGGTGTAAAAATATAACGGCAGGAATATAATACAAATATTTAAATGCTTTTGCACACACACACAGACCTACCCGCCCTCCCACCTTCAGCCTCTTCCTCACACTGCCTTCTTTCTCGCTTTGAATTTCAGCCTAATCCTTTTGAAAAATGATACACTCAGAACCACTCTTTGACTGGTCTTGTTTAATTCTTGTTTTCCACTAGTGAGGCCACTTCCTGCTCAGCGATCCCACAGTGCATCACTCGTCCCTGCCAAGCAGCTGGTTTATGAGGAGGTTACAGGATGGTACTTTGGGCGGGACACATTTTAACTGCGTGTGAATCACCATAAAAATTGACGTTTATGTTCCCTGCGTGCACTGCTCGTAGGTCATCGTTTACAGATCAGTGTTAAACGCCTAGAGTAAGAGCATAAAGTGGTGCTCGCGTTATCGTTTGGTAGTAAAGTTTCAGAAGACAAAAATAGAAACGAGGCACAGCAACCTCCACCCCACATGCTTTCCTTTTTTTTTTTTTTTTACTGCGTCATCACCACCTGGTCTTTGTCAGGAGCAATGCAAAAAGGTTTAATTGTACCACTACACTGGCGTAGTAAAACCACATCACCATAGTGGTGGTGATTCTGATGAAGTTTGGTTGGAGATGTATTTTACTCGGTAAAGGCATTCTCTATTAAGCCGGGCAATATATACGATGCCGTCAATATTCACGCATTTGTGCACATCCGATCTGAATGCAAAAACAACAACATTTCGAAAGCAATGGAAACTGAAACAGCAGTTTGAGTTCCGAAAAATACAAGACCATTCTTCTTTGAAAAAATAATCCCTTTATTTGAACTTCACGCATCTAGAACGGAAGTAAGGAGTAATGCAGACATTCTAACATTTTTGACACATAAGATATTCCCAACAGGCTCACATTGCGTGCTAAAAATAAAGGTATTTACATTCAGTGGCCACGGAAGCAGGGGTGGGCCCCCTCGATCATATCATAAAGAAAGACCAGCGGTAAAGTGGAACATGCTCATAACACTGCTTCTTATAGTGTTTTGGTTTCACCACTACTCCAAAGCATATCCTGGGCATTCCGTTGTAAGGTGTAACCATATGTAAATAATGAAGAGTTTCATTACAAACATTGCACTTTTAAAGCCAATGATGCTCAGCGCGCAAATGTGTACCAGACACAAAATCCCAGCCTACCCCGTTCGTGCCAGCACAGTGGCACATCTCATTAACCTCACGCAGGTTCTGAGGCACAACTATGCTCGTGCAGTCGCAGTATCACAATTGACTACGCTCATGCAAACACAGTGGCATATCTCACCTTCCTCGTGCAAAGTGGTACAGGTGACTACTCTCTCGCGGCCACAGTGACATGCCTAAAATGAATGCCTAGACCCCGCAGAGAGGCCTGATCCTAGGCCCACACGGGGGTGCCAGCCAGCTCAGTGTTATCACAACTTCTACTTTTTAGCACAGTTGGGTTACTCTGTTCTTCTGTGCACACCTGGATATATTTACCCAATCCTCAAAGCAGCCCACCTGTAGCCCACTTCTCCCCTTATTGCGAGGCTTTCAAGGGATGTCTGTAGGGTGAGTGTGTTATACAAATATGAAGATTTGTGGACGTGCAACACTTTAAATGCCTCATAGGTAGCCGCATCCGATTGTTTAACGCAGCACGGAGATGGTTGTACCGCCTGACCCACAATAGGAGATTGGCCAAGACTAACTTCCCACGCACCCCGGTACAAACTCGTAAGCACGCCCCCAGCAATGGCGGTCTCCAGCCTCCCCAATACTTCAATAACCTCACTGGAAAGCTCACCCAAGCTGATTCAGTAGACGCTCGTTTAAATGTCTGTCTAGTGACTTATGCCAGCATCTGCGAAACCTGTACAAACAACACGTGCCAAACATCCACAAGCATCAGACATCCACAAGCATCAGACATCCTCAGGCGTCAGGCATCCACAAGCGTCAGGCATCCTCAAGCGTCAGGTATGCACAAGCGTCGGGCATCCACAAGCTTCAAGCATTCACAGACATCCACAAGCATCAAGCATCCACAAGCAGCAGACATCCACAAGCAACAGACATCCACAAGCAACAGACATCCACAAGCAACAGACATCCACAAGCAACAGACATCCACAAGCAACAGACATCCACAAGCAACAGACATCCACAAGCAACAGACATCCACAAGCATCAGACATCCACAAGCATCAGACATCCACAAGCATCAGACATCCACAAGCATCAGACATCCACAAGCATCAGACATCCACAAGCATCAGACATCCACAAGCATCAGACATCCACAAGCATCAGACATCCACAACAAACGGACATCCACAACAAACGGACATCCGCAAGCAACGGACATCCGCAAGCAACGGACATCCGCAAGCAACAGACATCCGCAAGCAACAGACATCCGCAAGCAACAGACATCCGCAAGCAACAGACATCCGCAAGCAACAGACATCCGCAAGCAACAGACATCCGCAAGCAACAGACATCCGCAAGCAACAGACATCCGCAAGCAACAGACATCCGCAAGCAACAGACATCCGCAAGCAACAGACATCCGCAAGCATCAGACATCCGCAAGCATCACATCAGGCGTCAGACATTCACAAACGTCAGGCATCCACAAGCGTCAGAAAGCCACAAGCATCCGCAAGCGTCAGACATCAGACATCCACAAACGTCAGGCATCAGACCTTCACAAACGTCAGGCATTAGACATTCACAAACGTCAGGCATCAGACATTCACAAACGTCAGGCATCAGACATTCACAAACGTCAGGCATCAGACATCCACAAACATCAGGCATCAGACATCCACAAACGTCAGGCATCCTCAAGAGTCAGACATCCACAAGCGTCAGGCATCCACAAGCGTCAGGCATCCACAAGCGTCAGGCATGCACAAGCGTCAGGCATGCACAAGCGTCAGACATCCACAATGATCAGACATCCACAATGATCAGACATCCACAATGATCAGACATCCACAAGCAATAGACATCCACACGCTTCAGACATCCACATGCATCAGACATCCACATGCATCGGACATCCACACGCATCGGACATCCACACGCATCAGGCATCCACAAGCATCAGGCATCCACAAGCATCAGGCATCCACAAGCATCAGGCATCCACAAGCGTCAGGCATCCACAAGCGTCAGGCATCCACAAGCGTCAGGCATCCACAAGCGTCAGGCATCCACAAGCGTCAGCCATCGACAAGCGAAAGCCATCCACAAGCGTTCGACATCCACAAACATCAGGTATCAGACATCCACAAGCGTCAGACATCCACAAGCATCAGACATAACAGCTCTTCTGCCGGGCCTTCCTTCCCTGTCCATTCTCGTCTCTGAGCCACAGCAGAAGGCATCCACAAGCGTCAGGCATCCACAAGCGTCAGACATCCACAAACATCAGGCATCAGACATCCACAAGCGTCAGGCATCCACAAGCATCAGACATCCAAAGGCACCAGGCATCCTCAAGAGTTAGACATCCACAAGTGTCAGGCATGCACAAGCGTCAAGCATTCACAAGCGTCAGACATCCACAAGCATCAGACATCCGCAAGCGTCAGGCATCCGCAAGCGTCAGGCATCCACAAGCGTCAGGCATCCACACGCGCCAGACATCCACAAACGCCAGACATCCACAAACATCAGGCATCAGACATCCACAAACGTCAGGCATCAGACATTCACAAACGTCAGGCATCAGACCTTCACAAACGTCAGGCATCAGGCCTTCACAAACGTCAGGCATCAGACATTCACAAACGTCAGGCATCAGACATTCACAAACGTCAGGCATCAGACATTCACAAACGTCAGGCATCAGACATTCACAAACGTCAGGCATCAGACATTCACAAACGTCAGGCATCAGACATTCACAAACGTCAGGCATCAGACATCCACAAACGTCAGGCATCCAAAAGCATCAGACATCCTCAGGCATCCTCAAGAGTCAGACATCCACAAGTGTCAGGCATCCTCAAGAGTCAGACATCCACAAGCTTCAGGCATCCACAAGCTTCAGCCATCCACTAGCGTCAGGCATCCACAAGCGTCAGCCATCCACAAGCGTTCGACATCCACAAACATCAGGTATCAGACATCCACAAGCGTCAGACATCCACAAGCATCAGACATAACAGCTCTTCTGCCGGGCCTTCCTTCCCTGTCCATTCTCGTCTCTGAGCCACAGCAGAAGGCATCCACAAGCGTCAGGCATCCACAAGCGTCAGACATCCACAAACATCAGGCATCAGACATCCACAAGCGTCAGGCATCCACAAGCATCAGACATCCAAAGGCACCAGGCATCCTCAAGAGTTAGACATCCTCAAGCGTCAGGCATCCTCAAGCGTCAGGCATCCGCAAGCGTCGGGCATCCGCAAGCGTCAGGCATCCGCAAGCGTCAGGCATCCGCAAGCGTCGGGCATCCGCAAGCGTCAGGCATCCGCAAGCGCCAGGCATCCGCAAGCGCCAGACATCCGCAAGCGCCAGACACCCGCAAGCGTCAGACATCCACAAGCGCCAGACATCCGCAAGCGTCAGACATCCACAAACATCAGGCATCAGACATCCACAAACGTCAGGCATCCACAAGCATCAGACATCCTCAGGCATCCTCAAGAGTCAGACATCCACAAGCGTCAGGCATGCACAAGCGTCAGACATCCACAAGCGTCAGGCATGCACAAGCGTCAGACATCCACAAGCGTCAGGCATGCACAAGCATCAGGCATCCACAATGATCAGACATCCACAAGCAACAGACATCCACAAGCAACAGACCTCCACAAGCAACAGACCTCCACAAGCATCAGACCTCCACAAGCATCAGACCTCCACAAGCATCAGACATCCACACGCATCAGACATCCACACGCATCAGACATCCACACGCATCAGACATCCACACGCATCAGACATCCACACGCATCAGACATCCACACGCATCAGGCATCCACACGCATCAGGCATCCACACGCATCAGGCATCCACACGCATCAGGCATCCACACGCATCAGGCATCCACACGCATCAGGCATCCACACGCATCACGCATCAGGCATCCACAAGCATCAGGCATCCACAAGTATCAGGCATCCACAAGCATCAGGCATCCCCAAGCATCACCCAGCAGACATCCACAAGCGTCAGGCATCCAAAAAGGGTCTGGCATTCACAAGCTTCAGCCATCCACAAGCGTCAGCCATCCACAAGCGTCAGCCATCCACAAGCGTCAGCCATCCACAAGCGTCAGCCATCCACAAGCGTCAGCCATCCACAAGCGTCAGGCATCCACAAGCGTCAGGCATCCACAAGCGTCAGGCATCCACAAGCATCAGACATAACAGCTCTTCTGCCGGGCCTTCCTTCCCTGTCCATTCTCGTCTCTGAGCCACAGCAGAAGGCATCCACAAGTGTCAGACATCCACAAACATCAGGCATCAGACATCCACAAGCGTCAGGCATCCACAAGTATCAGACATCCAAAGGCACCAGGCATCCTGAAGAGTTAGACATCCACAAGCGTCAGGCATGCACAAGCGTCAAGCATTCACAAGCGTCTGACATCCACAAGCGTCAGACATCCACAAGCATCAGGCATCAACAATCATCAGGCATCAGCAATCATCAGACATCAGCAATCATCAGACATCCACAATCATCAGACATCCACAAGCAACAGACATCCACAAGCAACAGACATCCACAAGCAACAGACATCCACAAGCAACAGACATCCACACGCAACAGACATCCACACGCAACAGACATCCACACGCAACAGACATCCACACGCAACAGACATCCACACGCATCCGACATCCACGCGCATCCGACATCCACGCGCATCCGACATCCACACGCATCCGACATCCACACGCATCTGACATCCACAAGCGTCAGACATCCACAAACATCAGGTATCAGACATCCACAAACGTCAGGCATCCACAAGCATCAGACATCCAAAGGCATCAGGCATCCTCAAGCGTCAGGCATCCACAAGCGCCAGACATCCACAAGCGCCAGACATCCACAAGCGCCAGACATCCACAAGCGCCAGACATCCACAAGCGCCAGACATCCACAAGCGCCAGACATCCACAAGCGCCAGACATCCACAAGCGCCAGACATCCACAAGCGCCAGACATCCACAAGCGCCAGACATCCACAAGCGCCAGACATCCACAAGCGCCAGACATCCACAAGCGCCAGACATCCACAAGCGCCAGGCATCCACAAGCGCCAGGCATCCACAAGCGCCAGGCATCCACAAGCAACAGACATCCGCAAGCAACAGACATCCGCAAGCAACAGACATCCGCAAGCAACAGACATCCGCAAGCAACAGACATCCGCAAGCAACAGACATCCGCAAGCAACAGACATCCGCAAGCAACAGACATCCGCAAGCAACAGACATCCGCAAGCAACAGACATCCGCAAGCATCAGACATCCGCAAGCATCACATCAGGCGTCAGACATTCACAAACGTCAGGCATCCACAAGCGTCAGAAAGCCACAAGCATCCGCAAGCGTCAGACATCAGACATCCACAAACGTCAGGCATCAGACCTTCACAAACGTCAGGCATTAGACATTCACAAACGTCAGGCATCAGACATTCACAAACGTCAGGCATCAGACATTCACAAACGTCAGGCATCAGACATCCACAAACGTCAGGCATCAGACATCCACAAACGTCAGGCATCCTCAAGAGTCAGACATCCACAAGCGTCAGGCATCCACAAGCGTCAGGCATCCACAAGCGTCAGGCATGCACAAGCGTCAGGCATGCACAAGCGTCAGACATCCACAATGATCAGACATCCACAATGATCAGACATCCACAAGCAATAGACATCCACACGCTTCAGACATCCACATGCATCAGACATCCACATGCATCGGACATCCACACGCATCGGACATCCACACGCATCGGGCATCCACAAGCATCAGGCATCCACAAGCATCAGGCATCCACAAGCATCAGGCATCCACAAGCGTCAGGCATCCACAAGCGTCAGGCATCCACAAGCGTCAGGCATCCACAAGCGTCAGGCATCCACAAGCGTCAGGCATCCACAAGCGTCAGCCATCGACAAGCGTCAGCCATCCACAAGCGTTCGACATCCACAAACATCAGGTATCAGACATCCACAAGCGTCAGACATCCACAAGCATCAGACATAACAGCTCTTCTGCCGGGCCTTCCTTCCCTGTCCATTCTCGTCTCTGAGCCACAGCAGAAGGCATCCACAAGCGTCAGGCATCCACAAGCGTCAGACATCCACAAACATCAGGCATCAGACATCCACAAGCGTCAGGCATCCACAAGCATCAGACATCCAAAGGCACCAGGCATCCTCAAGAGTTAGACATCCACAAGTGTCAGGCATGCACAAGCGTCAAGCATTCACAAGCGTCAGACATCCACAAGCATCAGACATCCGCAAGCGTCAGGCATCCGCAAGCGTCAGGCATCCACAAGCGTCAGGCATCCACACGCGCCAGACATCCACAAACGCCAGACATCCACAAACATCAGGCATCAGACATCCACAAACGTCAGGCATCAGACATTCACAAACGTCAGGCATCAGACCTTCACAAACGTCAGGCATCAGGCCTTCACAAACGTCAGGCATCAGACATTCACAAACGTCAGGCATCAGACATTCACAAACGTCAGGCATCAGACATTCACAAACGTCAGGCATCAGACATTCACAAACGTCAGGCATCAGACATTCACAAACGTCAGGCATCAGACATTCACAAACGTCAGGCATCAGACATCCACAAACGTCAGGCATCCAAAAGCATCAGACATCCTCAGGCATCCTCAAGAGTCAGACATCCACAAGTGTCAGGCATCCTCAAGAGTCAGACATCCACAAGCTTCAGGCATCCACAAGCTTCAGCCATCCACTAGCGTCAGGCATCCACAAGCGTCAGCCATCCACAAGCGTTCGACATCCACAAACATCAGGTATCAGACATCCACAAGCGTCAGACATCCACAAGCATCAGACATAACAGCTCTTCTGCCGGGCCTTCCTTCCCTGTCCATTCTCGTCTCTGAGCCACAGCAGAAGGCATCCACAAGCGTCAGGCATCCACAAGCGTCAGACATCCACAAACATCAGGCATCAGACATCCACAAGCGTCAGGCATCCACAAGCATCAGACATCCAAAGGCACCAGGCATCCTCAAGAGTTAGACATCCTCAAGCGTCAGGCATCCTCAAGCGTCAGGCATCCGCAAGCGTCGGGCATCCGCAAGCGTCAGGCATCCGCAAGCGTCAGGCATCCGCAAGCGTCGGGCATCCGCAAGCGTCAGGCATCCGCAAGCGTCAGGCATCCGCAAGCGCCAGACATCCGGAAGCGCCAGACATCCGCAAGCGTCAGACATCCACAAACATCAGGCATCAGACATCCACAAACGTCAGGCATCCACAAGCATCAGACATCCTCAGGCATCCTCAAGAGTCAGACATCCACAAGCGTCAGGCATGCACAAGCGTCAGACATCCACAAGCGTCAGACATCCACAAGCGTCAGGCATGCACAAGCGTCAGACATCCACAAGCGTCAGACATCCACAAGCGTCAGGCATGCACAAGCATCAGGCATCCACAATGATCAGGCATCCACAAGCAACAGACATCCACAAGCAACAGACCTCCACAAGCAACAGACCTCCACAAGCATCAGACCTCCACAAGCATCAGACCTCCACACGCATCAGACATCCACACGCATCAGACATCCACACGCATCAGACATCCACACGCATCAGACATCCACACGCATCAGACATCCACACGCATCAGACATCCACACGCATCAGGCATCCACACGCATCAGGCATCCACACGCATCAGGCATCCACACGCATCAGGCATCCACACGCATCAGGCATCCACACGCATCAGGCATCCACACGCATCAGGCATCCACACGCATCAGGCATCCACACGCATCACGCATCAGGCATCCACAAGCATCAGGCATCCACAAGTATCAGGCATCCACAAGCATCAGGCATCCCCAAGCATCACCCAGCAGACATCCACAAGCGTCAGGCATCCAAAAAGGGTCTGGCATTCACAAGCTTCAGCCATCCACAAGCGTCAGCCATCCACAAGCGTCAGCCATCCACAAGCGTCAGCCATCCACAAGCGTCAGCCATCCACAAGCGTCAGCCATCCACAAGCGTCAGGCATCCACAAGCGTCAGGCATCCACAAGCATCAGACATAACAGCTCTTCTGCCGGGCCTTCCTTCCCTGTCCATTCTCGTCTCTGAGCCACAGCAGAAGGCATCCACAAGTGTCAGACATCCACAAACATCAGGCATCAGACATCCACAAGCGTCAGGCATCCACAAGCATCAGACATCCAAAGGCACCAGGCATCCTGAAGAGTTAGACATCCACAAGCGTCAGGCATGCACAAGCGTCAAGCATTCACAAGCGTCTGACATCCACAAGCGTCAGACATCCACAAGCATCAGGCATCAACAATCATCAGGCATCAGCAATCATCAGACATCAGCAATCATCAGACATCCACAATCATCAGACATCCACAAGCAACAGACATCCACAAGCAACAGACATCCACAAGCAACAGACATCCACAAGCAACAGACATCCACAAGCAACAGACATCCACACGCAACAGACATCCACACGCAACAGACATCCACACGCAACAGACATTCACACGCAACAGACATCCACACGCATCCGACATCCAAACGCATCCGACATCCACACGCATCCGACATCCACGCGCATCCGACATCCACACGCATCCGACATCCACACGCATCTGACATCCACAAGCGTCAGACATCCACAAACATCAGGTATCAGACATCCACAAACGTCAGGCATCCACAAGCATCAGACATCCAAAGGCATCAGGCATCCTCAAGCGTCAGGCATCCACAAGCGCCAGACATCCACAAGCGCCAGACATCCACAAGCGCCAGACATCCACAAGCGCCAGACATCCACAAGCGCCAGACATCCACAAGCGCCAGACATCCACAAGCGCCAGACATCCACAAGCGCCAGACATCCACAAGCGCCAGACATCCACAAGCGCCAGACATCCACAAGCGCCAGACATCCACAAGCGCCAGACATCCACAAGCGCCAGGCATCCACAAGCGCCAGGCATCCACAAGCGCCAGGCATCCACAAGCGCCAGGCATCCACAAGCGCCAGGCATCCACAAGCGCCAGGCATCCACAAGCGCCAGGCATCCACAAGCGCCAGGCATCCACAAGCGCCAGGCATCCACAAGCGCCAGGCATCCACAAGCAACAGGCATCCACAAGCATCAGACATCCAGAAGCATCAGACATCCACAAACATCCAGAAGCATCAGACGTTCAGAAGCATCAGACGTCCAGGAGCATCAGACGTCCAGGAGCATCAGACGTCCAGGAGCATCAGACGTCCAGGAGCATCAGGCATCCACAAGCATCAGGCATCCACAAGCATCACCCAGCAGACATCCACAAGCGTCAGGTGTAGTGTAGTTCCTATTTTCCCTATAGGCCCTGCGCATTGGAATAACATAAACAGCAGTGTAGACGTAGAAGTGCGGTCTTCCAGGTCTCTAATGACTATGTTAGACTTAATTGGGTTTGTACCAACTAGCTCAGAGGTCACTGGAAACTTTCTTGACTGAATAGGAAGTGATCAGCTCCCCTGGCTCAGACAAGAAGGGATTCAGTTTTCCAACAACCGCATAAACATGACAACTTTGCTCCTTAGAATAAGAGTCAATCTCTAGAGTCGTGTGAAACAATAGACAGCTATTTCACTCAGTCAGTTGTGCAGATTACTTTCACCAGGATGCAGAGAATAGAGAGACGGGCGTTTTCAATAAAAAGGTATTATTTATTGAACAGTCTTTCTTCTCATGCAAGAGAAATTAATTGCCACAATTGCAAGACTTGTTATTATAAAAAGTGCGTACAGTAAAAGGAGGATTGCGAAATAATACTGTAAAAGCATTGATATGGTTTCTTAGCCATACGATAGTTAAAATGAGTAAAATATATACATTCATATATACATTTAGCTAACATCCTTATCTGGTGCTTCTAACTACGCCTACCCCAGTGTACCTGACCTAAGCCTAATACATGGAAGGGAGTAAGTAAGTAGCAGTTTAAGTTAAGTTGGTTTTGCCAAGGGTTTGCTTCAAGAATTCTCTCTAAGGGTTTAGTCAACACTGTACCTTTGGAATAGAATGTTGAAGGTCTTGTATCTCCTCTCAGGACTCGATATCCCAGTTACCCGCAAGGGTAGGCTGGAAACGCCGGAGATGGATTTTCTCGGCAGGAGAAAAGACAGCGTCTTTCTCAGCGCGTCAAGGAGGAGGAGGGGCAGCTTCCGTGGGCTTCTCGCATCTGCTGGGCTCTGCAAGGGACAGCTGTTCTGCTCCTTTATTCACCACCACCACCGCTGTGTTTGCTTAAGGCAACGTTGGTAATATTTATACCTGGAAGGTGCCTTGTTTGACGTAAGTTTTTGGACATAAGACGTCAATAAAGATGTCACTAAGAACTGGTCGTTCTTACAGTGCTCATTAGAGTTCTATTACTAATC
This sequence comes from Lissotriton vulgaris, assembly GCF_964263255.1. Lineage (NCBI taxonomy): Eukaryota > Metazoa > Chordata > Amphibia > Caudata > Salamandridae > Lissotriton > Lissotriton vulgaris. Next base: position 1,184,063,643 of record NC_141697.1, read on the forward strand.
AAAACCTAGCAAGCGGGGCTTTCCCAGGTTGCTGGGGGTTTTATCTGTTGAAAGAACTCGGTGTGTAATCTAGGAATCTAAGATAGAGGCTTCTGCTGTGTCATATACTGTAATGAGCTGCAGAGACGAGTTTCTGAAATATGGCTCTGATCGTTTATGCCATTATAGGGGTATGGATTGATTATAGCCGTATAGGGGCATAAGGTCTTAATATTGATCGGGGTCCTAGATAGAACACAACACCCACTCCACGAATTTATGTCCATCAAATTACTAAAAACTAAAGCAATAAGATGTGCGTGTAATACTTCCCACCCCAAAATACATATTGCATTTGAAATGGCGTATTTGAAATACATGAAAATATGGGTACTGTACGTCTTTAAGCATAGAAATCATTCAAAAATTATAGCATATGTAATCAGTTGAATGATTTTGCGAAAAAATTACACATGAAATGTCTCTTAATACAGAAAGGAAGGGCGAGACTATTTCATCACATATAAATGCATTTGCTGTAAAACGTGCTAGAGGCTGAGGTAAAGTTATTTTGTCTCTAGATTTACTAAAAATAGAAGTTCTGTTCTTTACGAATAGTTCTACTTTAAGCAAAGGTATTCGTGCCAGGAAAAAAAGGTAAATATTTTGAAAAAGTTTTCAATTAAAAAAAATAATAATTTCATGGTGAACGGGGGAATAGAGTTCCAAACGCTTTTTAGTCGTTTTTGTTGATCAAAACTGAAGGCCAAATTCAGAGTTCATGGGAACGCTGTGCGCCGCAATGCTTTTCCAAAAAATCATTGTTGTTGTTCAGGGGAGAACATCATATCAGACAGGCTCTTAAAGAATAGGTCTACATATTCAGGTGACAGTTCGACCAAGTTCGATAATGCTGTAACTTGGCAGGTGTGAGAATAATTGCTATCATCGATGTTTGGATCAGCAATGCTCACAGAAGGCCGTACCTGGGTGATGTTGCTTTCATGTATCGCTTCACTGCCGCCACCTAGTCGTAGCACAGGAGTCTCAACGAATGCCGTCATCAGGATTGGTAGCCGCTGGGGACAACACGATGCGTGAGATCCCAAAAAGAGTGGGATCGAAGACGCAAGAGATGGAGGGGGATTAACTAAATGTCAAGAAAATCTACTCTTTGTGCTAATTGTACTGGCAAGGAGGGAGATCTGTATTAACTGGGTAAGGACATCCCCTCCAACACATGGAGAATGGATGAACTCAGTCTTAAGGATTAACAAACTAGACAGGAGGGGAAATACCTGTAAGAGATTCAAATATTGGGAAATCTTCGAAAATCACCTAAATCCCAATATAGGGTTGGCACAAACGGTCCCATGATTAATGCGAATCAACATCTGGTGGACGAGTATAATACTCGTCGAGTAGCCAAGGTGGCTAGCCCCCCCCCCCCCCGCATCTCCAAATCAGATTTGTTACTATGTAATGGCTGAAGGGCACTTCTCTGAAAACATTGAGAAGACGGTAAACTCCCCAAATACGAGAGACCAAGGGGCAGTTCCAGTAAAGAGAATAAGAGGTAGAAGCCTGAAACTCCACATACATAGAACTTTCGCAATATGAGGATATAAAAAAAAAAAACACGATGCGTGAGCCGTTACAGGACTTAGCAAAGTATCGATATCCATTGGTACTGCTGATGGTAGTGCAAGACAGGTGTCTAACACGCATTCTTCTCCGCATAGCATACATCGAAGCACAGGTACGATGCAGGTCTGCCATATAGGTCTGATTGAAAGAAACCAGGTCATGTTCAGATCTCTCAGCCTGGCCAATCCAAGGACTCTAGTTATGCGGTCCCGGTAGCGTACTGCTAGGATCGTTTCTTCCATCCTTGCCGGAGTCATGTCTGTGTTTTGGCTTGCCATATCGGAGCAGGAGGGTCAAAAATAAAATGCCTGCTACAAGTCCCAAAGTTAGGGGTATGCCGCCAAAGACTGAATGGACAAAATTAGGAATAATTCCCAGGATTGCTTTGAATGGTGTTAACAGTCCCCAAAAATCGTCTTAAATACGTTTGAGAGAACTACGGCATCCGACATATTTAGAATTGCGCTAAGCATTTCTGTGAAATGCTCGGGGCAATTTGTTGATAAAAGGTCATTTATCTCCGATGTTGTCCTTGCAACTTGGAGATCATACGTCTCTTTTGATGACGTTATGGGCACTGTTGTCTGTAAAAGCACAGACTTCATTCTGCTTAAAGTATCAATTCGTATAGAAGAGACATTCAAAGGAGGCCAAATCGGCGTCTCGGAATCTCCAGGGCCGTTTGGAAACCATGCTTGCATACAGCAAGTGACCATGGAAGTTACGCTTACGAGATATGCTTTCCCTGGCATCAAGCCACAACAGCTGTGACCCGTTATTAGAATGTAACTCCCGTTAGAAAGTTGCTTAAAGAAAGGCTCTATCTGTGTTGCAGGTGTGACATGTTGGTGGCATGAAAGGTTGTTTGAAGTTCCTTCGCAGGCCCGTGTAAATTAATACCCTGGCACAAAAGTATACCGCTTAGTGAATGTTTGCAATTTTCACCACTAAGAAATACATTTTTGTTGCTGTCACTATAACGTGTGTGTATAAGATAATTTCCATGCTGACTTAATGTACCCTTTACCCAATCGTTCATAGTGGCCCGTCGGTATATACTCAAGGCAATTTTTAAATCGGAAAGTTGTTATCGGAATTGTGATAATCCCGTGTATTATCCATTCAATGACTGGTCTTTCTGACATTGTCAATGGTAATCTCTCAAGTTTTTCGATGTTCAGGATTGTATAGTCTGCTCCTTTCTGTGCCAAGCTGATTTGTTTATCAGTAAGGTTAAAGATGGAAAACAATGACGTTGTGTTGATTAAACGCCATGGCACATAGCCTGAACGAAGATTTTGCAGCATCCAGCCTAGCTGTACAATAGAACACAATTGCGACTGGCCATGCTGTAACATTAGCAAGTCTTTATCTATTATATCGATGGCAGATGATACAATACTGACCAGTGAATATATTCTGGAGGACAGAGTCATTAACCCATTGTCCACAACAGAAAGTGATTTTTCCAAATTAATACGATCAATTTCTCGTATTTCATTTGAGTTTTTTTCCAAGCCTCGTTGTATGCCTCATATATGCTGGCCGCTATGAAGCGTTTTTGACGCTGTTTGCGTGGTCCCATAATGAAATCACGCTAGTCAGCACCATCTTTAAGTAAAGATAAGTGTTGCTTAGTTTCTGCCAGTGTGGATGATTCTAGCCATTCAAGGCACAGTTTCCCTACACTGTATGTTGTTACTATCCCTGGATGTTGTCTCTGGGAGTATCTAGGGTCTGGTCTGGTCATTTTTAACCCCTGTGTTTTGTTCAGGAATCTATCTTGACAGTTATTTATGTCAGTAGGCCAGATTAACCACTTTTTCCAATCAGGATGTGTTCTGTTTAGATGTAAAATTTTAGATACCTCTATTTCAATATCTGTGGTTGCATTATCAGGTATTGGCTTTGGAATAGACCGTTTGTTAAGGTCTTTTATCTTAGCTACGCCAAGACAGGTTGTTTGGTAAATTGTCTCATTTAAGAACATCATTTGTTCTGGTATCATGCAGGTTCTGAATAGTGCTTCTAGGCCTTGTACCTGCCAATCTTTTGTACCCCAGATTGTTTTTGTTTCAATGTTATTTTTCCAGAAATCAAAACCAAATGTCATCATTTTTTCATAAAATGCTTCTGAATATATCAATTTAGTATTTGTCAGCATTGTTTTCGTCCCTGTTTTATCCAACAGTTTATAATAAAACGTTTCTGCATCACTTGTGTTAAACCCTGAGAAGTACTGGAATTTCTCATAGAATGTTTTCGAACTACTTTTAGGTGAAGTAGCACAATGTTCCCATTGGTTATATTTAAAAACATTTCTAGGTTGTGCAGATTTATGTAAGTAGTGGTCTGCGTAATGTGAAAAGCAGTACATCTGTTCATAATTAGACGAACCTTGTAAATAATCATGTTCTGTAAATCTTGCTGACAACACTAAATCAGACATCATATTATTTATACTTTCAAAATCCCAATCATCAGAGAATGTACTTGGTTTAACAAAGTCACTTAACGAAACCTTGAACTGGTGAGGATATTTCAAGATCTCGACCGGGCCATATACTTCATAGTCAGTCTTGTCCCATACTACCCCGCCGGGTATTGGAATGGCTGTGACATTTACTGATGATAGTCCTCTTTTCTTCACGTGAGATGATTTGTGTGGTTTCAGAACTAAGTTGATGTTCTGACTTGCTGTGTCCATTGAATTGTGATAAATTTTCCTAAAATTAAAACTAATATTAGGCCTAGTAGGAGTATAAGTACCCCTGATATAATCCAATGCTCAATCAATGGTGCATCTAGATATACTTCTTTGATTTGATGAAAGAGTTCTGTTGCTTTTTCTTTAAAAGTCTTTGTTTCTGGTCTCACTTCAGGGTCGTTTTGATCTTCAGAAAAGGTATCGAAGTTGATGAAGTAGCCAGAGGCAGTTCTGTCAATTGTTGGAATTGTTTTCTCAATTTGTCTTTCATTAGTACATTCTGATGCCAGATCATTGTAGACTGGTGTTTCATGACGAACTGTTTCAATCTGTGTTTCAAGAGGCACGAGTTCCATGGCATTATTGCATAGTCCCTCTCTGTGCACTGTAGGTTTATCAAATGTGATTAGTCTTTCAGTTTGAACCTCTTGGATTGTTGCAAATTTGGGTATTCTGTTGTTTCTTGGGAGTCCACTTGGCCTACTGTTGATTATAGGCCACATGATTGTGGTTTTACCAGGTCGATTGATACAACTCAGTTCTCCTTTTTACCAGCAAGAGGCGGTAGTACTACTGATCTTGTTCCGTTGATTGCCAAGACAGGTACTGCTTTTCTGTAAGAAGGCCCAAATTCCTTCTTCACCGCTATTTTCTCTCTGACTAGATCCCCAATCTTTGGAATCCAGACAGGTCTTGCTGGGACAGGTGGTGTGTCTTCAGTGGTATTTGGCTGTTGCTTTATTTTTATGTTGCTTAAGGATTTTCTTGTTTCATTCAAGTCCTGTAAAACAGCCAAACGATCTTTGATGTCAAAGTCTTTATTCTTATCTTTTACAACTGAAGTCTGACTATCAAGGTCCTGAACATGCATTCTAGTTCCGAACAATAGTTCGTACGGGCTGAAACCTTTTAGAGAATTTCTTGACAAATTATTTAGACTAAGTTGGACATTTATTAAATGTTTGACCCACCCATCACCCGAACCTAATACCTTCGCCGTTATAGATTGTTTTATGTCTCGGTTTTTTCTTTCCACTACACTGTTCCCCTCCGGGTGTGATGGACAAGAGAATCGCAACCCAACGCCCATACTGGCCATGGCCTCCTTATAAGCTCGAGAGCTGAAAGCAGGACCCTGGTCAGAATGGAACATGGCAATTGCGTATGTGCCGATAAAGACTCGCAGATCTTTTATAAGTGTTTTGGCGTCAGCCGAGCGCTGGGGCCACATTTTTTTAAGTGAATGTAGTCTTAAACAATTAATAGGACGCTGGATTGCATATAGACAGCATTACCCTGTCTATAAACGGTAACTGGGCAACAGACTGGACCGGTTCATTACTGCGATCTGTCGCAGTCGGGACAGTTCTTTACATATTTATAGTGGTGCAGACTCATCTCCGGCCACCAGTATATTGATTGTAATTCGGTCAGAGATTCCTTCATCTGTTTTTGCCTTGGACCTTCACCCATGTGTGCGTCTGCTATTAATAACTTTCTCTGGTTCGTGTTTGGAATTACCCTATCTCCCACTCCAGGGATTCGAGCAAAGGGAACGGAGTTTGCATCAATTACATATGCATAATTGAGTGGATAGTTCACGGGTAGTGCTGCACAGTCGCTTTTTAAGGACGTTTTTACTGCCAGCAGTGTTTCCCCGTCTATGTATTTTTCTGAACGCTTTTTTGTGGCTACGGAAGCCGGTTTAGTTGCTTCCACTGTGGCTGTATTAGCCAATGAATTCCCTGCAACGTGAACGCTATCACGTTGATGACTCAGAGTGTGTATCACGTGAGTCTTTTGTAGTTCTTTCTGTAAAAGAACTACCTGTTTCCAAAGCATTTTATGCTTGATTGTGGCACCTGTGTCATCTTTGAAATCATTTTGAATCCAGCTCTGTAAATCATTATTGTATGAGTTGACGCAAAAATGCGAATCGCACACGATTAGTGTCGTGAATTCACGTTCTGCATTTTCAAGCGCCATCTTTAAAGATCTGATTTCAGCTCGCTGAGCCGAATATTTTCTCAGTGATTCAGTTTTTGTTATTTTCGGTCTGAATTTACCGCAGAGCCAGCGACCTTTAACAATCGCACAGGCTGCATCGTAGGATTTATTTTCTACATTGTAGTGCTGTACAAATCTGTCTGTGTAGATTATACAGGAGTATTGTTGTAGAGGAAGAATTTCGATTGGCAGAGGATATTCTTTTTCATAAGTTAAATCATTCAGTTTTTTCATGTGCGGGGCGAAATAGTATTTCACGTCATCCGCAGCAAGAGAATCTTCCCACTGTATCCATTTCGGATCCAGTGACACTGTAGGCAGGTTTACTGGGCTGAATAGCGCCTCGAAGGCGGATTCCGCTGTGAGGACATTGATCCTTTTGCCATGTGCTAGTTCTCGTTCTTTAGCTATAGCAGTTTGCACTGCTTTCACAGTATTTTCTGTGAGACTGAATGTTTTTTCTGCTTGTGTGTACAAATGAGATTTGTAAGCTATTGGTACCCTTTCTCCCTCATTAGAGGTCAGGTACGTAAATCCGCGTCTTCCTGGGATGACTCGGATTACAAGGATTCGTGTATTGTCAAGTGTATCTAATTTTGTTTTTGCTAACATGTCTGTTTGCAATGATCTCAAAATTTCTGTGTGTTTTTGAGTCCTGTTGATTGGTTTAAATCAGGTTTAATTAGTTCGTAGAGAGGTTTAACCCTCTCCGCATAATTAGAATGTAAGTTATTCAGAAATTCAGGAAGCCTAGAATTGTTTGTAAGTTCTTCAGCGTTTTTGGTGCTTGGAGTATAGCGCACTTCTCTAAGAAGTTGTCCGTGACCCCATTACTGAGAAAGCGGTCAAGTACCTGCTTTCTGGTGTAATATTTTGACAAAAGAAACCATTAGATATGTCCAAGTTCGTTTTATAATTTTTTTCTAACTACGTTATTCATTAGTGCAGCACTATGCAAATTTTGTACTACAAATGTTTTGCAACATGAGTTTAGGTGTCTGTAGTCCAAGACTAGACGATATGAATCGTTCGGTTTGGAGACAGGAAACAAAGGATTGTTCATTTGAGAGGTGCATGTTTCAATCACCCCCTGGTATTCAAGTTGATCTAAAATCTCCCTGACCTGTTTTTTAGCTTCTTGCTTAATTGGATACTGCCTTTGTGCAGTCGGTTGTCTTTTTAACTGATTTTGGGAAGAGGAGAGTCCTCATCCCATCCTACATGATTTTTATATAATGCTGGTGCCTGGGCCACTGCCCATTTCCTTGCATAGATATATTTAGTGTGAATCGGAATGTGATTCGAGAAGGCAGGCATAATCATTTCTTCGCCACGAGGGCACTCCCTGACAAACTCCGGGGGCCAATCTTTTTCAGCTAACAGGATGTCATAGCCTTTTGAGAGTTTGTCCCAAAATAGACCCCTTATTTTCCTAGTCTTATCTCCCTCTATACGCAGTGTTATTTCGTATATCTTATGAGGTTCGCTAACTCTGGTGTCGGCAGTTTCTACTTGAATGTATTCATTCGTGTCCACTGTCTCAAGATGACTCATCGGGATCTTGCGAGCTATGGTGATTTCTGCTGCACTGTCTAGCATTGTCTGTGCCCACTCCCCGTTTTTCAGCTGTGTCCGCAGTATTCTCGGCATGTTTGATTACTCTAATACTGGCTACCTTCTTTTTTGGAAATTGTGATTTTTTACTTTGACCAGGTTCCTTGTCTTTGGACTTGGTGTGCTCTCCTGGGTCTGACCGTCCTCTTCTTTCCGATTTCTGCTAAAAAGATCGAGAGGGACGTGCATCAATACTTTGATATCTATCAGGCTTCTTCAAGTTATCCCTATTTCTAAGGTTATATCTTTTCTCAGAGGGCTCCCTCTGGGGAAGACTGGTGTTCTCGAGTCGGAGTTCTTTCCCTCCGTCGAGGAGACCTTCCTCTGGACTGGAAAACTTTTTCCTTGGGAGTAGTTTGTTTATTTCCATCCCAGTTCTTTTTAGGAGTGTTTGAAATATTTTTAATAAATAATTTTTCAGGATTTTCGAGTAGTTGGGGTTTTACTGGTTTCCCACCCAAGCTGTCTCTACCTAATTCTTCATAACATTTTTCTATAAGTCTGGCAAGCTCAATTGGTTGATCTGTTATATCTGTTTCCTTCAATTTCTGGCAGATCGCCACAGATGCTGCTTCTCCTTTTATGTTGGCTAGTAATATAGCCGAAACCTGCTTGAAGTCTTTCAGTAATTTCATACCAAGAGTTAAAGCAGGTTCTGGACCGTATTCATTCTGAATTTGTTTTAGCCATTGACGGAACACCATGTGTTTTTGTATAAATGGAAGCAAAGACTGTACCCCAAGTGTCACAGTCCTCCACATGTGGTGCCACCCCCATTGGAAGGCAGATGGTCAGAATTCTGTGTTTCTCAGTAGGGGTAGTATTTGGAAATACTGCCTCTATTTGAGTAATTTTCTGCGCTAACCAGAAAGGAATTTGTTCCCGTTTTATGGGTGTTTTACCAAGACATGATTGTATGTTCTGTGGTGTAATTTTATTTGTGTTCCCCTGACGAGGGGTCAGCTGTGGGACATTAACAGCTGTTTGGACTGTTGCAGTCCGCATTACATATTGGACTAATTGTCTATATATTTTGATTAATGTTTTTAGCTGTGCTAAACGTTCTTCTTTTGACATTTTTGCAATGTCCGGGTGTGGTGTGTAGCTGGCTAGAACCGGCCACGTTGCTCCTGATCTACCTAGTGGAACGAGCCTGGTAATATGATCATTATGTTTTAGGGCGCCTTTAAACCAGAGCAGATGCTCTTGGTATTTTAATGGGATTTCAATCTCCTCGAAAGGAGCGTATTCATCCGGTGGATCCTCTATTTTGTAATAGTGGAACTTGTGTGTTGCAGTGTTTGCCGCTGGAAATTTTATCCAAGAATAGAATACCTCTGTCTGCCGATATTCATGTGCCTCTATCACGAAGACGACTGTGCCACCTTGTGTGGTCAGTCCATTTTTTATAAGTTTGAATGTTATAGTTTTTCTTATGTTGACCGGGATGATGATCGCACCCGGTTCATTAACACCGGCGTCCCGTTGATTCGCATCTACTGCGGCTTCAGCGGTCCCGTTGTCTAGTACTGACATTGTATAAATGAAAGTTTTTCAGAGCAGGTTTCCAAGGAGACAAAGATTAGGTGCACAATATTTTGGAACACTGTATCCTTCAACGTTGAATAAACCAGAGCTTTACATAGGAATCTCTTCCTACTAAGTTCGGGCGGATTTTAACCTTTCACCCACTCCAGACGTCTATTGGAGTATTTACGGTAGAAAGGGTCTGTGTGAAAAAGCACGACTGAGTTACTGTAACGTCTTGCGTTGGTTTTATCGGCTTACCAAACGTTGGGCGCCATGTAGTGTAGTTCCTTTTTTCCCTATAGGCCCTGCACATTGGAATAACATAAACAGCAGTGTAGACGTAGAAGTGCGGTCTTCCAGGTCTCTACTGACTATGTTAGACTTAATTGGGTTTGTACCAACTAGCTCAGAGGTCACTGGAAACTTTCTTGACTGAATAGGAAGTGATCAGCTCGCCTGGCTCAGACAAGAAGGAAATCAGTTTTCCAACAACCGCATAAACATGACAACTTTGCTCCTTAGAATAAGAGTCAATCTCTAGAGTCGTGTGAAACAATAGACAGCTATTTCACTCAGTCAGTTGTGCAGATTACTTTCACCAGGATGCAGAGAATAGAGAGACGGGTGTTTTCAATAAAAAGGTATTATTTATTGAACAGTCTTTCTTCTCATGCAAGAGAAATGAATTGCCACAATTGCAAGACTTGTTATTATAAAAAGTGCGTACAGTAAAAGGAGGATTGCGAAATAATACTGTAAAAGCATTGATATGGTTTCTTAGCCATACGATAGTTAAAATGAGTAAAATATATACATTCATATATACATTTAGCTAACATCCTTATCTGGTGCTTCTAACTACGCCTACCCCAGTGTACCTGACCTAAGCCTAATACATGGAAGGGAGTAAGTAAGTAGCAGTTTAAGTTAAGTTGGTTTTGCCAAGGGTTTGCTTCAAGAATTCTCTCTAAGGGTTTAGTCAACACTGTACCTTTGGAATAGAATGTTGGAGGTCTTGTATCTCCTCTCAGGACTCGATATCCCAGTTACCCGCAAGGGTAGGCTGGAAACGCCAGAGCTGGATTTTCTCGACAGGAGAAAAGACACTTTCTCAGCGCGTCAAGGAGGAGGAGGGGCAGCGTCTGTGGGCTTCTCGCATCTGCTGGGCTCTGCAAGGGACAGCTGTTCTGCTCCTGTATTCACCACCACCACCGCTGTGTTTGCTTAAGGCAACGTTGGTAATATTTATACCTGGAAGGTGCCTTGTTTGACGTACGTTTTTGGACATAAGACGTCAATAAAGATGTCACTAAGAACCAGTCGTTCTTACAGTGCTCATTAGAGTTCTATTACTAATCAAAACATAGCAAGCGGGGCTTTCCCAGGTTGCTGGGGGTTTCATCTGTTGAAAGAACTCGGTGTGTAATCTAGGAATCTAAGATAGAGGCTTCTGCTGTGTCATATACTGTAATGAGCTGCAGAGAGAGTTTCTGAAATATGGCTCTGATCGTTTATGCCATTATAGGGGTATAAATTGATTATAGCCGTATAGGGGCATAAGGTCATAATATTGATCGGGGTCCTAGATAGAACACGACACAGGCATCCAAAAAGGGTCTGGCATGCACAAGCTTCAGGCATGCACAAGCTTCAGGCATGCACAAGCTTCAGGCATGCACAAGCTTCAGGCATTCACAAGCTTCAGGCATCCACAAGCGTCAGCCATCCACAAGCGTCAGCCATCCACAAGCGTCAGGCATCCATAAGCGTCAGCCATCCACAAGCATCAGACATAACAGCTCTTCTGCCGGGCCTTCCTTCCCTGTCCATTCTCGTCTCTGAGCCACAGCAGAAGGCGTGCAGTGTGTTTTATTTATTTTACTGTCCATTTCAAACTGACTTTGTTGGTCAAAAAAGGATAAACGTCTAACTCGCCCAACTAAAATCAGACCCCAGATACTTCTTGTTGCACGCAGAAATATGGTGTAGTTAACTTGCTGAGGTGCCTTCACTTCATGGCTGGATAGAAAAAAAACTGTAAGGAGGCAGTCAAAGCAATGAGCACACTGGTAGTCCAGCTTCTCAGCACTCACTGTGCCCGCCCGCTCAGAAAGCACAAAACTGTCAGATAAGACGCTTTGCCTATGTGCAGGAACTAAGATCTGAACTCAGGTTTTGTGCCTTTGAAGCCAGAGGCCACATGTCTGCCTCCTTTCGTTTGGTTACAGTGATTAACATCTTAGAATTCAATTATATTAGTAGCATAACACAGGTGCTCGAGGGGACGCATTGAAACCTTGAATCAATATTAAAATTGCACACAGTAAATTCCTCAAATACGGGATGTTCACTGTCGCCCTCTATCTATCTATCTATCTACCTATCTATCACCCTCACTCTATCTATCTATCGCACCACCACATCATCACTCGGGGCACCACAGCATCACTATGCGCTACCACAGCATCACTGAACGCCACAGCATCACTCGTCACCACCACAACATCACTCAGCGCCACCACAGCATCAATGTGTGCAACCATTCAACAACTGGTTCAAATATGTTCTCTCAATGTTTCAAGCTTTATTACAAATGTCGCAAAAAAAATTAATATTTCACTTCTGTTCTTGGATTTTCAGCACAATAAAATACACTGAACATAATCTTTACAAAAGTTATTTACAAAAGTTTAAGCTATTGCCATTATAAATTACAATAACTTTTAAGTATTCATTATTTTAAAAAATAAAAAGCCATTGTTATTTGTAATATTAAAACATTTAAGTCACGTAAATACAACACATATTGCATTACAAATGCTACAAGTGTCACATTTGCAAAAGTTAAAACTATTGGCATTGTAAATGACAAAGCTATTAATTTCGCTATTTTCAAAACCAACACATAAATAAAAAATGTGTAATTTACAATACCAATAGCTCAAACTTTCCTAATGCGAGACCTATTGCATTGCAAATGCTTAATAAAAAAAAGGACCAAAGTTGAACAATGACCAATCAGGCAACTAAACCCATAGAACTCTTCAAACAGAGGCATCTTCCCTCAGATTTTCACTGCCTGTCGTGTGTAAGGGAGTCTCCCTGGAATCTGCCCAGTTCTTCAGATTTCCAAATAGTTTTTTCTCTGTTCCCGTTTGTTAGATCTGGTCAAGAAAGGACTCTTTATTACTTGTGCCACCTGAGGTAGGAAAAGGCTTCATTCAGAAGACCCTCATAAGTAATCTGTTTCCTCACAGACTTCCAAAAACAGGGAAAGGTCTCACCATGAGTCCCCTCACAGAAAGAATTTTTTTTTTAAAAAGACTCACCATGGATCTACACAAGGTTCCTCTTATGAGGGGAAAAAAGAAAAAGTGCTTCCTCAGACTCAAAATCTGAGCCTTCTACTCCATCTACAGCCCTCCCATTGAAACCTAGATCGTCCTCTGAACCGGTTTAAAAAAAGACCATGTTGACTTAAAAAATTTAGTTGACTGCATCAACGCTGTCGAAACAATCGTCGGCACCCCCTAAAGCAGAATATAGATGATGACTGGCAGTCCGGCAACACTTTCACTGTCGACGATTGTGTCTGCGTCGACAAAGACTACCTTATCGACAACAACCACTCCGTTGACTGCCTCGATGTCAACAACAGTGATGTCCAGTCAGCACCACCGTTGACTACGACCTCGACGACGCAGACATTGGAGAAGCCTCGTTGTCGGCAAAATTCAAACAGAAGAGGCCACCAGAGTTGCTTTTATCCACACCATCGGCGCTACAATCGACTACCTTGTCAACAAGACTTTTGCAATCTCTTGAAAGTATTCGTCCTGAATACACATCTCCCAGTAAAGTGTCCTCACTACCACCCAGCCACTCGTTGGATCTTCAAGAATCTGAGGATGAAGATCCCGAAATGTTTGGTGCCACCAACAGCCCCTAGGAGTCGCATGTCAAATATCAATAGGAAGAGGGTTATTATTAGTCCGTTTATCAAAGTCACCACTACATGGAGCAATACCATTTTTACACTCCTGCTCCTCCTCCACCACCACCAGATATGGTCCAGGTTCCTGCTGCTTTGGTGCAAGACCTGTAAAGCATTCTTCAAGACTATTACAAGCACTTCACCACCAGCTGTAGTGCAACAACCTCTTGTAGTGGTACCTGTGCCCGCACCTAAATCACTGGACCATATGCCTCCTCCACCTACTCCAAGAATGATTCCACAATCCTGCATTGCTATGCCTCCTTTATTACGCTTACAGGAATGAAGCTCTCACCCATTTCTAACTTATTCCCTGCTTCAACGCTGAGACGCCTCTGCATTTGTGCGCTTTATAAGTTTCTTACTTACTTCTTGAGAGACAAAGACAGGCTGCTTCTGCCAGAGTCACTGCCAGGAAGCAGTGGCAACTTCAAGGTGCCGGCTAGCCCCTCTATTCATCTTTCGATGGGTGCCAGCATTTCCATATACCTGCATCACAACCAAAATCACTACGGACCAGTGGGTCTTAGATCTCATCACATTTAGCCATACCCTAGAGTTCACTCAGGTTCCACCTCAAACTCCACCAACAAAATTCCTCCCATCTCCTCTTCATCTTCTTCGCATGGAGGTTTTAGCTATGTTGTCAAAAGGGGCCATAGAACAGGTTCTACACACTCAGAAAGGAAAGGGTTTTTACTCCTGTTTTTTCCTAGTGAAGAAGTCAGGGGAGTCGCAACCCATTCTCGATCTCAGGAAACTCAACAAATACCTGAAGAAGCAATCTTTCTGTATTATTACCCTACAGGAAATTCTCCACCTTCTCAACCACGAAGATTTTCTAACCAGCCTCAATCTCCAAGATGCCTATTTCCATGTTCCCTCTCCACCCCAGGCATCTCAAATTCCTCAGATACACAGTAGCCAGCAGTCATTACCATTTCAAGGTTCTCCTCTTTGGTCTCTGATCCGCTCCCCGGATATTTATGAAATGTCTCACTCCACCGGCAGCCCACCTGCGGCAAAAAGGCCTTCAAGTTTTCCCATACCTCAATGACGGACTGATAAAGGCTCCATCCTTCCAGCAGGCGTACAGAGATACTTCCTCGCATCTTCACCTCTTTCAAACCCTGTGGCTCACAGTCAACTACCAGAAGTCTCTTGTTTAGCCTTCGACAAGAATATCCTTTCTGGGAGCAACTCTAGACACATTGCTCAGCAAGGCATTCTTGCCCGTAGACCAGCAACAGAAACTCTGTTCTGGTCCACTTTCTTTCAAACAGAAAGTGCACTTCAGTTTGCCTGATCAGATCTCTACTCTGCATGATGTCTTCAGCCATTCTCCTAGTGCCTCATGTTGGTCTCAAATTTGGACCTTTCCAAGAAGAATTGGACCCACTGTGGTTCCAGGTTGAAGGACAGTTCTACAACTTTGTCCACATCACACAACAGCTCTTCCCTGGTGGACAAGCTCCAGAAATTTCTCTGAAGGATTTACATTCCCCCCCTTTTGGAATACATCATTATAACCGACTCTTCTCTAGAATGGTGGGGTGCTCACTTGCAAAACCTACAAATTTAGGGCAAGTGGGCTCGAGACCAATCCAGAAGGCATATCAACTTCTCGAGCTAAGAGCAATCTTACTAGCTCTTCAAGATTTCTTGCTGGGGATTATGGTGTCATTTGTGTTAATAAGACCAGAAAACACAACAAGTGTGCATTACTTCAGCAAACAGGGAGGTACAAGATTCAAGAAGATCAAACTATCTGGCAATGGGAACTGCATCATCAAGTGACCATAAGGGTAGAACATCTCCCAGGAGTGCACAACTCTCTAGCAGACATGTGAGCAGAGTGACCCCAGGTTGTCACGAATGGGAACCGAACCAACTGGTCTGGGATGCTACATTTCAGCGATGGGGCAATCCAAAGCTGCATCTTTTCAAATCCCAAGAGAACAAGAAATGGTGGTTTTACGCCAGCAGGTACCCTCGAAAGGGGTCCTGACTGAATGCACTTTCGATGCAATGATCCGGATTTAGGCCTACTTGTTCAACCCCCCTCCTTGATCCCGCTTATTCCCAGACTTCTGAGGAAAATGAAAAGGGAACCACATCAGTAAATACTCATTGCTCCACAATGGCCCAGACAACACTGGTTTACAGAAATCCTCATGTTGTCGGAGGGCAATCACATTCAGCTTAAGCCCCAAGTAGACTTGTTGTAAATGAACAACCAGCAGGTCCTTCATCCAGACCCAATTTCTCTACATTTATCATCCTGGCTCCTGAGCACCATGAGCTTCACCACCTAGTCTTTCCAAAGGATTGTAGGAGTATTTGTGCAAAGATCGGAGCTGATTCTACCAACAAAACATATTTCCTCAAAGGGAAAGATTTTGTCTGTGGTGCAAGAAATCTAAAGTAAATCCTATCACATCTCCACTAGAACAAGTGTTGCCATATTTGCTATCTCAAGTCAAATACAGTCTAGCACACTCCTTTGTTAAAATGCATCTGGCTGCTATTTCCAGGTACAGGCGAACTTTGGGGTCTTAATCTTTGTGATCTCTCAGATTGATCGTCCGACTCCATAAGGGACTCTTCAGAGCACACCCTGCAATAAAGTCACCACCACCTGCATGGCAGTGTAACATCGTTCTAGCCCAACTGATTAAAAGCCATTTGAGCCTATCCATAGGGCTAAACTGAAGTTCCTTACTTGGAAAACGGTGTTGCTACTAGCTCTTACTTGCGCTAGAAGAGTAAGCAAACTCCAAGCGTTCACTATTAAGGAACCTTTCTTAAAATTCAAAGACACCATGGTTTTTGGACGAATCCCAAGTTCATATCAAAAGTTCCCTCCAATTTTCAT
Organism: Lissotriton vulgaris; assembly: GCF_964263255.1. Classification (NCBI taxonomy): domain Eukaryota; kingdom Metazoa; phylum Chordata; class Amphibia; order Caudata; family Salamandridae; genus Lissotriton; species Lissotriton vulgaris. Next base: position 1,184,079,996 of record NC_141697.1, read on the forward strand.
CCCAGTCAACTAGTTATGCTGAAGACTTTCTTTCACAATCCTCAAACACCAGCTGAAATAAGTCTTCATACTCTTGATGTCAAGAGATGTTTAAAGTTATACTTACATTGCACCATTGATATTCTTTTGTGTTCTACAGCAACAATAACGAAAGTGGACCAGTGTCCAAGCCCACCATAGCAAGATGGATTTAAACAGCCATTTAGTCTGTCATTATAAGGCAGGCAGCCATTAAGACAAAAGGCTAAAGCGTATGCTACGAGAGCAGTTTCCACAACAGCAGCTTTGTTTGCTGGGGTGCCCTTCGAAAGTATATGGTGTGCTGCAGGCACACTTTCACCCGCATTATTGTCTGGATTCGGCACAGAGCACTGATACAACTATGGGTCAAGCAGTACTTCAACATCTTTTCCAATACGGTGAGCTTGTTAGAATACAATATTTAATGTTGTAACCACCATCTGCTGTCATAATAGTGTTATTTTATTGCTTATGTATTGCACTGCTAACTATTCTGATTTAAGCATGTGAATCTATGAAAGATATCCCAATGCCGGAGAAAGAACTTGTTACTTACCGGTAATTCCCATTCTCCAGTATTGGTATCTTTCATAGATTCACATGCGACCCACCCTCCTCCCCTTAGAGGCTCTCTTTCTTGGCCAGTAAGGACTATCCCACTAGTGTTTGGAACATCTGAGTGAAGATGCCTCTGTTGGGAGTGTTCAAAAGGTTCTGTCACCTGATTGGTCATTGTTCAAATTTGGTCCTTTTTTTTAAAAGGACATAGATGGCTATTAACCTAACCTTTGCATTCCCTTTACAGCCAATTATACTGATACATACTTCTTTATTATGATACTGTGGATTCCCAATTCGAGGACGGGGAATGATTCAAGCATGTGAATCTATGAAAGATAACTATATCAGAGAATAGGAGTTATAGATAATAAGTTCTATATCAACTGCCTGTCACAAAAACCCCACTTTTAGCCCTATGGTGTCTGGACACATTAGACCTATTACAAATCTACCAGTTATGGCTAAAATAATAGAGGAAATACTTGTAAAATAGGTACAAGTACATTTACATAGTAACAGTTGTCTCTCAGACTCCCAGCCAGGTTACCTTCCTCTTAACTAGTCAGAGAGCACATAGCTAATTTTGGGACGGTACTTTGAGATGAGCGAATGAAGGAGCAGGTTTCCTCCTGGGTCTGTTGGTCCTTTCTGTTGCTTTTGATACCATAAATCATCAATCAGACAACAAGAGAAGTTGTGAGAGCTGGGCCACTGACATTTAGCTGCTTTTGTTCTCTTCGGTGTGTAGGTTCCAGAGAATGTGGTTAGGCTACAGTTTCTCTTGAATGTAGTGTCCCACAGGGTACCCCTTTTGCAAGCTCAATATATATAAATATATATATTGACTTGAAAGAGTTCAGGCAAATGCATATGATTGGGTCAGCTCGTAGAAAATACTACCTATAAAGGTAAGATTGGAGGAAATGTTTCCATTAATCAGGAAATCTCAAACCTTTTCTGCCTTTGCTCTCTCCGAAGCATAAGACCATAGTTGTAAGGGCCTTGATTAACTGCTGGCTGGATTACTGCAACTGATTTTATGCTGATGTACCAGCTTCCATTTTGAAGGACTTGAAAAGATCTCCAAACACTGGAGTACATGCCATGGTATGGCTCAGGTGTAGGTACTAGGTCTCTCCCGACAACCCTATGCATTGACTTCCTGTGGATAAGATTCCGAAGAGTGCGCTGGATGTATAGATGCTATTATCAGCAGGGTCCACCATCTCTACATAAGAGTAAGACCCTATGCCACCTCGTTCCTTAAACAGTCAGGAACTCTTCCTCCGCACAAATCTGAGGCATACATTTAACTCCTTCGGCACTTATGACGAGCTCAGCTCGTCGTGAGGCACAGTGGAGCTGTGCTCATGACGAGCTCAGCTCGTCCGTCATAAGTGCCGCGGAACGCCCACACGGAGAGAATTCCCCTCCTGTGCGGGACGTTCCATTGAGTGGGCGGAGTCGTGACGAGCTCAGCTCACGAGCACCGCGGCGCCGCTCGCGGCCCCTCTCCCCCCGCACCACGGGGGAATTAGCCCCGCGTCTAAGGGGTTAAATCTAGGGGCAGAGAGCTCTTTCCGTGGCAGGTTTCATTCGTTGAACCTTTCTGTTTACAGTGCAGAACATAATTTTCCAGTTTCAAGGCTGTTATGAAATCTTTCTACACTCCTCTTAAGAACAGTACCTGGAGAACTCATTAAAATAGTGTGCCTTATAAGTGTCAAACATCTTAATAACCAGTCCCTGTACACTGAAAGTGTTTATTTAAATGGTACAAATTTCATTTATATAGAGTCGTAATGGCTACTTTAAAGTACTCGCAACACAGCCAACTTGATCCGTGCAAGACGGGATGGTGAAAAGGTACTGGGATAAAGAAAAGTATAGGTGGACTTATAGGATCACAGTGGACAAAGGTTCCATGATCACAGCCTGAGGGTCTCTTCAGAGCATTTTTCAAGGGAAGTACAGCTGAGAGCAGACTTAGTTCCAATTCGTCACTGGAGATCGTAGAGCGGCATCAATGTAGACATGTCGTTAGTGCTCCTTAGGCCAACAATGAGGCTGGTAAACGTACTTCTGTACTTCTTCGAACTGGATATAGTTTTTACAAGAAGGTCCCTAGGTTACTCTGTTGCAATCAATCCGCTGCACAAGAGCAACTTTTCGGGGCAGCAAGCTGCTGCGCAAGAGCATACTTTTGGTCATGATAGTTGCGTAGATGGTGGTAAAATTATTCACTTTTGCTATCCTTGAAAATTGGCATCAAGAAGAGGCAGGATTGGGACATTTTAAGAAGGCAGTAGTGGTTAGACCATTGAGGAAGACGTTGCAATGGAACTGTCGTAAGTTTGTTTGACCCTGCAAGCTACTCATCCTCACATGAGATCGCAATATGGGCTTTAAGCTGTTGGTCCATTCACAATCTCAAAACTTTCTTCCTTGTTCATTTTCAACAAAATTCTAATTAGTGATTTTGGGCCTTCTTTATTTTTAAATGTATTTAATTTGCTTTTAAATTAGGGTTGGTTACCTTGCTTATCATATTTCCTTTAAACATTCGCTTCATGGTCCAAATTTTATTTTCTCTTAGGGGATTTCCATGCATAGTCATAAGCCCTTGAATAGTCCCGCCCACGTGCGGGAACCCCATAGCTGTTCTTAAGTGGGTATTTTTTCCCTTTTTTCAGGAAGGCCTGCAAAGACACTCAAGAGATAGAGAGACAATAATGAGGCCTAAATAGGCTACACTGGCCACATCTTCATCTTTAAGTGAAAAAAGAGAGCCAGTATACTATATTTTGTGCAATTTTTGTAATGTTTAACCCACAAAAGAATCCCCTTCACAAAACTCCTTTTTTCATGAGAGATGAAAGTAGAGGACAGAATAGCCCCATAGGCTGCCATTATAGGTATTAAAAATAGAAGCTGTACCTTTAATGATCCAGAGACCACCAGTTTCCCATCATGCACAGCTCGTGGCAGTTACTGCAGTACTTTTTGAGGGCGATGAGAAGTGAATGCCTGTTTTATGTGATGTCTATTCCACTGGGGAGGAGGGAGGGTTGCTTATGAATTATCATGGAAATACCCCTACAAGAGAACTGGAGTTGGAGTTAAACTGTTCCTTCTCTCGTTGGGGATTTCCATGTATAGTCATAAGCACTTGAATAGACTATGAAGCCCATCCCCATAGAACACAGTGGAGGAGACCGAGAATAAAAGGATGCAGATTTAAGCAAATAGGTTCCTGAGGGAAGTCTGCCCTACTTGAGCATCTGCCTTGGCATCCGAGTCCAGACAGTAGTGTTTGGTGAATGTATGAACTGATTCCCAGGTTGCTGCTTTGCATATCTCTGCGATTGGGAATATTACGGAGCAAAGCCACAGTAGCTGCCTTTCCTCTGGCAAAATGAGCTTTAGGCTTAGCAGCCAGAGATTTATTAGCTTTTTGGTAAGAGTAAGATGCAGGAAAAAACCCATATCTGGAGATTGACTGCTTAGAAGCCGCTAGACCTTTACAAACAACTGGTCAGATCTCTGTAGATCCTTAGTTTTATCCAAATAGAATTTAAAAATCTGTCTAACATCCAGGGAATGAAGAGATCTCTCCGATGGAGTAGATGGATGCTGGGGAAAAAAAGTAGATAAAGAGATCGCCTGATTTACATGGAAATCCGAAACCACCTTAGAGAGCAATTTCGGATTAGTCCTCATGACTACCTTAGATGCGTGAAACACTGTGTAGCTCTTCACAGCAAAGTGCCTGGATTTCACTAACTCTGTTGGCAAATTTAATAGACACAAGAAAAGCTGTCTTCCAAGACAGATGCTGAAGAGACGCCTTATGAATGGTTCAAAAGGTTCCTGCATAAGACGAGAGAGAACCACATTAAGCTCCTAAGGGGGAAAAGGACTACTAATTGGAGGAAAAACCTTCTTCAAACCCTCCAGGAAATCTCTGATGACAGGCATTCTGAACAAGCATTTACAATGCAACGGTTTCACCTTCGGAAAAGTTAGAGCTATTGGCATTGTAAATGATAAACTTTTTATTTATGTGTTGGTTTTGAAAACAGATAAATAAATGGCATTGTCATTTACAATGCCAATAGCTTACTCTGTCGCAAATGCGAGATGTATTGCATTTGCACACACACACACCCACACAAGAGCCCCACACACACACAAGAGCCCCCCCCCCCACACACACACACACACGAGGCCCACACACACACCACACAAGAGCTGATGAATAATACAGCAAGAAAGAAGAAACAATGGCAGTGCTTCAGGGTGGGGGTAAGTGGGGTGGCAAAGTAAACAAACCTGGACGACAAAAAAAATAAACCCCGCCCACGGCCGCATATGGGAGGAGATTGGGCGCTGCTTCTCTCCCACAGCAGTCATGCAGAGTGAGCAGCTAGGCTCAAACTAAAACTAAAAATTACCTACAGGAACGAAGGAAAAATATCCTTTACCTGCGCATTACAGAAAATCTAACTGAATGAGCACACAGGATAGGAATGACATGCATGCAAGAATTCCTTATGTAGGAATAATCAGCACCTCTACAAGGTAAGAAATTACCTGCACCGCAGGTGGAAATGAACTTCATCATTAAATTTGGTAGAAAAGGATTTGCACCAGCAATTAAGGAAGCATGATTACATTCACCATCATGCTGGGATAAAATGATCAGCACTCTCCTTAAGAGAAGGAATGGCATGCAGCGTTATGCCTTTTAAACTCCTACACTGATAAGCAAGTCTCTAATACATGGTGGCATGAATTAAAAAAAATACAGGAGGAGAACGGAAATAGAGTTGCGCAAGCAATACATTTTTTAGGCAGTTGTACTAAATTCACTGGAACATACTTAGTGCCTGTAATTCAAACCACAAAGTCAGGAAATAAACTTAAAGGGATTCCATTAATTCTCAAAGCTGGTAAAGTTGCAGTCTCCTTGCTTGTGACCTTTTGCGGTCTGGTGATAGACAATACGCTCTTATGACTAGATTCACAAATGTTTTCATAGGTTTGACTTTCTGTTTACTTGTCTGTGACCTCAGAATTTCTGAATATAAATCACACCTACTCAAGGAGAGACTTGTGAATCAACCCCAATATGTAGCTTTGTTTTTTAAATTTTTGGTTCTGAGCTTAAAATGGCTGTGGTTGGGGCATTTTTAACACCGGTGATCTATAAGCATAGGCCATTGGAGCTCTCTGTTTAAGTTTATGCATATAGTTATACACATAGTACAGGGTGTTCTTTTCAGCTCTGTGGATAGGGTTCATGCAGGCAGCTTGGTCCGCATTGCCAGAATTACCCTTTTGTGCATATTCCATTAGACATATTCAGAGGTGGCTTTTATATGATGACCCCCCCATCATGCTCTCGGAGCCATGGTACTTTGTGTTGGTTGTATAACATCCAATGTAGCCCTGAGACTGTTACCTACTTTCCTCTCCTTGCTAGTAGTTTGTATCAAGGAAAGGGAATGAAGAAGCAGCCTCGTGAATAGTAAGATTTCACGCTGAACCACAACCGCTGACATACCCGTTCCACATTTCAGCTTGGCAATCTGAGGCGTCTGTGTGGTCATGCACCCCCTTACTACTTCAGTGAAGGGACAAAGAAACGTATAAACTATACCAACAGGAATTTAGACCAGTGCTTTGCAATCACTAACGTCTCTGAAGTTAGAGCAGTGGAAAAACAAAACAATTTTTTTCATTGCTACTATGTACGAATTTAGAGAAAAAATGCAAATGGCTTTCTTTGGAGGCGTACGAACTGGGCCAGCTTTAGCGCTGGTGGCGCCCTGTGCGACAATGTCTGTTAGCCCACCCCAATGACCACCTCTGCCACGAATACCCTCACTAGTACCCTTTAACAGTGCCTCTCAAGTCTTCATAACCACTGTCTCACAGATTCATTTAGTTTTATAGCACCACTCATACCAGCGTAAGATGTCGCAGAACGTTACATCACACACACATTGCATAGAGACAATGTGTGTAAGTCAGTGTCTAATAAATGTTACATCAGACAGGACTACAAGGTATAGTGTAGGAGTGACATGTCATCGATACCGGTAGGCAATATAGTTTAAGAGTCCTTATTCTGGAAAAGCACATATTCTGAATTTGAAATGTAACATAATTGTTAGGGGTTCCCGTTCATAGTAAGAATTGTTTTCAACCCAAATTTCACCCTTTTCACAAGATTAGGAAGATAAAAGACTGGGCAAAAATACATGTAGCTCTAATATATACCTTGCAGTTTACAAGGAGCTCTTTGCTGTCAGTTAATAACTCAATGTTTTATATTAGGATTTTGACTTATAAATGACAAGTTACAAAAGGAACTCCCTTACAGAAGCAGTAACACACTGATCTATTTACATTATATGCGCTTTATCTGCGTAATATACGTTCTTAGCAGTAAGCATTTTAACCCTCTGCGCTACCTTGCTACCTTCGGTTAATCACCAGAGTTAGCTTGACATTTTAATTGATGCCTGATAATTGCTTAAGGCCAGGAATGGGGCAGCAGGTGCTTTTGAAATGAGAAACTACTTGCAAAACGGACGCCCCCGCCCCAAGTCCACGTCCGGTGCGGTGGCGCCGATCGCATCGCCCTAGAGCCGGCCAAGCGTAGGAATTTCGAGAAAAAATACAAATTGCTTTTTTTGGGGGCGATACACAAGGTGGTCGGTCTTCTCATGTATTAGCAAAGGTAACACTGACGGAATGTCGTCTCCCGGGTGTATGTCCCCCGATTTAAATGTTTATGCTGTAGTAACAGTACCACATTTTTGGGAAGTTTCTTAATCTGTGGCTAGACTCTACCACCAGAGCAATGAATCTCTATTTTCGCCATGGTTGGAGTCTCTCATCAGAAGCTAGAGTGATTTGCTGATATGAATTTGGTCAGAGGTCTGAGTATTTCTATGCCCCCTCCACATCAGTATTACACCTGTAAATTCCAAGTATTTTGAGCCGACTTTCCAGGCGGTTCGGAGCTTTCCAACACAATCCAGAGCGTTGTTTAGTTTATGCAGATATTTGATCAGTGGGCCAATACTAATAAATCTTATTAGGGGAATATGTCAGCCTTAAGGAACTGAAAGGTGAATGGATGATATAGATTCTGTTCCAGTTCACTTACAAGGTTGCTCTGTCAAGACGTATCTCGGAGGGCACTAGATGTGCTTAGTGAAACCTGTCTACGCAGCAGGGCTGTGATAGGTGTGTGTATTGTTCTGTCTCCTAGGAAGCACCTGAACTGAAATAGTGTAAGAATTGAAAAGACTTGTGTCTTACTTATCCAATTGAATTTCAAAGTGGGTGTTTCTCTGAAGCTGTGTATAGACTAGAGGCTGCAGTTAAGTGGCGTGATGTGATGGGTAATCTTCTTGAGCTTTTGGTCATTGGTAGATCCCATTGGCGAGAAGTGGGAGGAAGAAGGGGGATTCAATTATGCCATTGACCTTGTGAAGCATATCCGCTGCCATTCTAATAGTGTGGAACATTATCCTAGAACGCCCGTGCACAGAAGGCCCTTACACATTTCTGAACATTATCCTAGTAAGGTCCAATGCTCACACTGCAAAATATTCTCCAAGCGTGAACTGATACTCACATTGTAGCTTGGCCTGATATTCACAATGAAGACACGAACAGCGGGAGGGGGGACGGGCTTGTTATGTATGTCTTTTATCTAGTACTATAGGGATCACGGACAGCGGGAGGGGGGCGGGCACACAGACAGCGGGAGGGGGAGCGGGCGGGCACACGGACAGCGGGAGGGGGGCGGGAACGGGCACACGGACAGCGGGAGGGGGGGCAGGAAGGCACTCACATTGTAGCCTGGCCATATATTCACAATGAAGACACGGACAGCGGGAGGGGGGACGGGCTTGTTATGTATGTCTTTTATCTAGTACTATAGGGATCATGGACAGCGGGAGGGGGGACGGGCTTGTTATGTATGTCTTTTATCTAGTACTATAGGGATCATGGACAGCGGGAGGGGGGGGCGTGAACGGGCACAGGGACAGCGGGAGGGGGGTCGGGAAGGCAAGGAAAAACAAGCACTCACCTGGGCTTCCTCCGGCGGCAGTCGGCCGCAGAATGGCCAAAACAAACCTAGACGACAAAAAAAAATAAACCCCGCCCACGGCCGCATGACGTTGCGGAGGGAAGAAATCGCGGGAACGCCCACGAATCTGGTCCGGCCATGACGGACAGATCTCTGTTCCAATGGCTAGCCTCCATTTATGGAGCTAGCCAATGGAACAGAGGGCGGATTCCCAAGCCACATAGTTATTCTCATTAGGTTTTCGCCTGCGCGAAAAGCTGCGCAGTGCGCAGCTTTCACTTAGGCGAAACCTAAAAAGGAAGTTTGTGAAGAGCATTTCCTGTAGGCAGTTAGGGCTGCCAAGTGAACCTTAATGAAAGACAATTGAAGGCCAGATTGTGCCAGATGGAGCAACTATGGAAGGATGATATATTTTTGGCAAGAAGTAGAATCCTCATTCTTCGATGAACACCAAATTCAGAATCTTTTCCACTTCTGAGCATAAGCAGAACGTGTGGAAGGGCGCTTTGCTTCCTTGAGGATGTCCATGCAGTCCTGAGGTAAGTTCAAGTGCCCATACTGTACTAGCTCAGGAAACATGCTTCCCAATTCAAAGAGGAGAGGTTGAGGTGCACCATCTGGCCTCTGAAATTTATTAGCAGACCTGTTTTGCATGGAAGCATGAGATGAGGACTGATAGACTGGTGAAGGTCTGTGAACCAGCATTGACATGGCCACTCTGGGGCTATGAGTATCATCTTGGCCCGTGACTGCGACAGCTTGATGAGGACTGCCGGGATTAGGGGAACTGGAGGAAAGGCATAGAGAAATCTGCCTGACCAGCTGATCTATAGGGCATTCCCCAGAGTTCCTGGTTGGTAGTACCTCGACGCAAAGCTTTGGCATTTGCTGTTTTCTGCGGTGGCGAACAAGTGGACCTCCAGAGTACCCCATCTTCCGAAGATATCATGGACCACATTGTCGTTTAAGACCCACTTGTGATTTCCCTGGAGGAGCCTGCTGAGAGAATCGGCCTGAGCATTCTGACCACCTAGGAGGTGAGTTGCTGTTACGGTCAGGTTTCTGGCCAGAATCCACTTTCAGATCGACTGGGCTTCCCGAGATAATGGTCTGGACCTTGAGCCTCCCTGCTTGTTGAGGCAGTGCATTGTTGTTGTATTGTCCGTCTGCACAAGCAAGGAGTTGGAGCGGAGTGATGGCTGAAAGGCTTTCAGTGCCAGATTAACTGCTCGTAGCTCTAGCAGATTGATGTGATACGTGGATTCTTTGTGTGACCCCTTGCCTTGAATTTGAATATGGCCTTTGTGGGCACCCATCCTTGGAGAGCGTTATCTGCCAATGATGAGAAGCTCTTCCCAATATTATCGGGCGGCGACCCGCCTTGTCCGGTGGGGCTGTGCACAGGGACGATAGATTCTTGGCTCTTATCTGCACTGCTTGCAAGATGAGTCCGGTCTTGGATGACTAATGAAGCATGCAGGCGAGTCGTCAGTAGCCTTGTATTTTTGTCCAGGTTTGGAATGACAGCTGGGACAGAGGCAGGTCTTTTCATTAGCTTTAGCCCTTCTTGCCATAGAAAGTCAACTATGGGATTGCCCTCACTGAACGTTGAGTGTCTGGCTTAAAATCATATAGAAAACATTCTGTTTGCTTAGCTGGCATTGGTAAATCAAAACGTTTGGAGACATTCTCTAGAAGATCATGAAATCCCCCAATATCTGCAGATGGGACATCCGCAGCAGGAGGAATGGGGAATGTGGCATAGGGGCTATGTAGTCGTCCCATTCATCAAGGAGGTCTATGTCCATTTGTATTTCCCCTTCCTCTGTCTGAGCATCCCGAGTATCCTCTGTGATGACTATAGGAGGAGGGAGGGTCTTTTCACTGGTGGATTTGGAGTGCTTTGGCCTGGAATAATTGTGGGTACCTCTTGAGGAGGTAAAGGCCTCTAGGAACATTTGCATCCGGAAAACACCTGTAATGGTCTTCAATCATATGACAGAGATCAGATACCAGGACACTGGAACGTTCATTGATGGTTCACTAAATTGATGACGCTCCTCCCTCCTATCATCATATGGGTAATGTTCTTGGAAGGAATCCGGCCTCTGCATGACAGACGTGACTCCTTCTCCAAATGAAAATTACCCTTCCAGGTAAGAAGTTGGATCATTGTCCTCCATGTCCACATAATCAGAATCTTGGCACTTGACTCTTAACTGCGATGGACTGTATGTGGGGCCAAACATACTTTCGTCCTCTGACTCTTGGAAGTCTAGTAGGCGAGCGGGAGGTAAAGGAGAAAAATCCTGAATCTGCCTGGGTTGAAGGATACTGATTTTTTTCCTTCGTCAACGTTACAACCGCTAATGCGATTATCTGTCGCACCATCGGTGTGTGGACGGCCTTCATCTGCGGGGCTGTCTTTGTTGGAGTCGTCGACGGGCCAGCGGTCGACTGAAATTCTCTTCGACGATGAAGGCCTTGTCGACTATGACATCGATACTGTTGTCAAAGGTCCCGTCGCCATTGCTGCCGTCGACGTCTTGATCGTCGAAGCCGTTGACGGTGTATGTACCACAGGTTTTCTTGAGAGTGGAATCTTCGACGTCGACGGTCATGAAGATTGATCTCTGAGAGGAGTTATAGAAGCAGACCCAGGAGATGAAGAAGGCTTTGAGTCCTCTGTCTGAGGTTTCTTGTGATGTTTTGGTTCAGCTTTGTCCTGGGACTTAGATCTCTTAGAGTCCCAATATGTGAGCAGGGACAGCCCACCTTTCTTTTCCTTGAGAAAGACTGGGCCTTTTCCTCAGGTTCAGACTCTGTCTTAAGTAGCCAGAGTAGCAGCCTACCCTTCCTGTCTTTGTCGGTTTTGGCCGAAAAAGTGCGGCAATACTTGCATTCCCTAGGTTTGTGGTCAAGGTAGAGGCAATATAGGCACTGTTTGTGGGTGCTTCAGAAAATAGCCTACACTTCCTACAGGTCTTACAGGGCCTAATCAGCCCTTTTTAGGTTTCGGCTGCAAAAAGCTGCGTAAGCAGCTTTTGCAGGAGAAATCTATTGAGTTACAGTATGTGGCTCTGGAACCCGCCCTCTGTTTCATTGGCTAGCTCCATAAATGGAGGCTAGCCATTGGAACAGAGAGGCGTCCGTCATGGCCGGACCAGATTCGGGGGCGTTCCCGAGAATTTTTGGCTTTTGGCTACGTCATGCTACGTCAGCCAAAAGCCGGGAACGCCCCCGAATCTGGTCCGGCCGGGCCGTGCTTGCTGCTGTCCTGCCTTCCTCCGTGTCCCTCCTCCCGCCGTCCCCCCTCCCCTCGCTGTCCTGTGCACGTTTCCCGCCCCCCTCGTCCTCTCCCGCCCCCCTCCCGCCGTCTGTGTCCTCTTCCGCCATTCGTGTCCTCTCCCGCCCCCCTCCCGCCGTCCGTGTCCTCTCCTGCCCCCCCCCTGCTGAATCAGAAAAGCCCATTGGTCACTGCCCGATTGTCCTATGGCTAGCGTCTCTGCATTTAGACCCAGTGTTTAAAAAACTTGCAAAACGAGGCTACGGTATGACGTTTGTCCTGCGGACATTCCATGAATCCAAGTGGCTGAAAAAAGACGTATATCAAAGATTCCCAATGCTTTATCTACTCTTATTGTGAAGAGAACTTCGGCAGAAGGTGTGGCGTACCGGGACACGGCCTGAGCAGAGGCTGAACATTGTGCTGGCCAGCCGGGGTTCCTGTGGCGAGGCCATGTGCGGAGCGGCGAATGCACGGCCAGGAGTGTCGCGGCCCCAGCACTGTGGGCCGTCATAAGTGGAGCTGGGCCCAGCAGCGGCCAATGAAAGCTACTTGATCGTCGGCAGACCCTTCCTTAAGGCACCGGCTCCGTCCGCGGCACATACAGCATCTGCCACAGCCCTCCGCCCCTTGAAGCTTGCTAGCGCCCGACAATTACAGGGCTTGAAGGTCAATGTTTTCCACATCAGGCTCAGAAGATTAGATTGGGTGTAATGCATGCCGAGGGCTCGTGCCGGCGTGTGGTGGGAAATCGGAGGGGGGAGGTGGGGGGGGGGGGGGGGGGTGCTTGTGTGATGTGGGATCCGCGGATCCCCTTCACAAGCGGGATCTTAATTCATTCAACCCCCGACGTGCTCATCCTTGTACCTGTAATGATGATTCAGAGCCCTGCGATGCCAGCAGCACATAACAAAATTCGGGAGTAAGTCACACCTAAGTCGGGAGTAAGACAAAGCTGTTCACAGAAAACAGATGTGTCCCAAGCCAGAAATTTAGCATTATTCACACCCAAGTCGGGAGTAAGAGACAAACTGCTCACAGACAAAGCTTTGTGGATATCGGGCCAATAGGAGCGACATTCAGGACATAATTGTGTCCGTGCACAATTTGCGCACACAGACATGCTTGTGCCTTCAAAGTTCGTACTTGCCTTGCAATGGAGTGCGAACCGATGCTTGTGTGGTCAGAAGGCAGGCTGGTGGGTTCCAGGGCGGAGGGGCTGTACATGGATACTGCGGTAATTATTATGTGCAGAAAAAAGGAGCGTGTCCCGCCTATTTAAAGCGAACATCCGTGATGCAGTCCGGGCCTGCGGAGTTCCGCTCGCCGAGCCTTACATAAATAATGAAACGAGCCGTCAGTGGGGCTGGATTTTGTTGAAGTGAACTTTCGTCGATATTTTTCTTTTTTAAAGTATAGATTTTTTTTACACACACGTAAACTTTCAGCATTGCACGAATTACCATCTACTTGTGGAAGGAGCCGAGGGCAAAAAAATCTTTAAGCATGGCGACTGATCTTGCACGTTTTCTTTTCACAGTCTGCGAGCTCCTTCGCCGGTCTGGACTGAAGCAGCACGACTGACCCGACTCTCGAGGCTGCTCCATACTCGGACGGGTGGTCTTCTCGTCTCCAGAACGTATACGGATGTATTGAGAAACAGAGTATATACTTTATAAGCTGAAGAACGTTTTATGTGAATTACTGTACACTCCTGTAGCGGGCACCGGGCTTGTTCCTGGTGCGCTGGAAGGGTAGGGGTCGGTGTTACTGGGGGCTAGCTATGCAGCGGTTCTGCAATATGGGCACCGGCCCCCTGTAGCAAAAGCGGCAGTATTGAAACTCGTATTCGTGCCATCCTTCACGGCCCTCAGCTTCCCAGTAACCATCCCGGGGCCGGTCTGTTCCCTGTCCGGTGTGAGTGTTTGTAGAGCGTCCTTATAGTATTTTATAGGTTGTCGGGGACCTTCCTTGTGTTTAAAAAAAAAAGAAGTGTGTAAAGATATATATCTATATCCATATTGTGCAGTCTTAAGTTGACCTAAACCCGTTTAAAACCACAGGGTTTTTTTTTTTTGCATTCCTTGCCTGCATTTCGTTATACTTGTATTTCATTGGCTCCGCTTCCTGTACTTTTTACATTGCTGCCTTTGAAATGCGGTACGGTTTGAGCAGTGTCTCTGGTTGTGTTTACACAGTTTATGGAACCGTGTTTTCCTGTCTGAACATCCTCATACAAGATGCCAACAGAACTGTTGATTATACCCCCGAAAATGTTACCTGTCTACAACCACCAGATTTTTGGCACCTGATTTATTTCCCCGCCCCCCCGTGCTGAATCAGAAAAGCCCATTGGTCACTGCCCGATTGTCCTATGGCTAGCGTCGCTGCATTTAGACCCAGTGTTTAAAAAACTTGCAAAACGAGGCTACGGTATGACGTTTGTCCTGCGGACATTCCATGAATCCAAGTGGCTGAAAAAAGACGTATATCAAAGATTCCCAATGCTTTATCTACTCTTATTGTGAAGAGAACTTCGGCAGAAGGTGTGGCGTACCGGGACACGGCCTGAGCAGAGGCTGAACATTGTGCTGGCCAGCCGGGGTTCCTGTGGCGAGGCCATGTGCGGAGCGGCGAATGCACGGCCAGGAGTGTCGCGGCCCCAGCACTGTGGGCCGTCATAAGTGGAGCTGGGCCCAGCAGCGGCCAATGAAAGCTACTTGATCGTCGGCAGACCCTTCCTTAAGGCACCGGCTCCGTCCGCGGCACATACAGCATCTGCCACAGCCCTCCGCCCCTTGAAGCTTGCTAGCGCCCGACAATTACAGGGCTTGAAGGTCAATGTTTTCCACATCAGGCTCAGAAGATTAGATTGGGTGTAATGCATGCCGAGGGCTCGTGCCGGCGTGTGGTGGGAAATCGGAGGGGGGAGGTGGGGGGGGGGGGGGTGCTTGTGTGATGTGGGATCCGCGGATCCCCTTCACAAGCGGGATCTTAATTCATTCAACCCCCGACGTGCTCATCCTTGTACCTGTAATGATGATTCAGAGCCCTGCGATGCCAGCAGCACATAACAAAATTCGGGAGTAAGTCACACCTAAGTCGGGAGTAAGACAAAGCTGTTCACAGAAAACAGATGTGTCCCAAGCCAGAAATTTAGCATTATTCACACCCAAGTCGGGAGTAAGAGACAAACTGCTCACAGACAAAGCTTTGTGGATGTCGGGCCAATAGGAGCGACATTCAGGACATAATTGTGTCCGTGCACAATTTGCGCACACAGACATGCTTGTGCCTTCAAAGTTCGTACTTGCCTTGCAATGGAGTGCAAACCGATGCTTGTGTGGTCAGAAGGCAGGCTGGTGGGTTCCAGGGCGGAGGGGCTGTACATGGATACTGCGGTAATTATTATGTGCAGAAAAAAGGAGCGTGTCCCGCCTATTTAAAGCGAACATCCGTGATGCAGTCCGGGCCTGCGGAGTTCCGCTCGCCGAGCCTTACATAAATAATGAAACGAGCCGTCAGTGGGGCTGGATTTTGTTGAAGTGAACTCTCGTCGATATTTTTCTTTTTTAAAGTATAGATTTTTTTTACACACACGTAAACTTTCAGCATTGCACGAATTACCATCTACTTGTGGAAGGAGACGAGGGCAAAAAAAATCTTTAAGCATGGCGACTGATCTTGCACGTTTTCTTTTCACAGTCTGCGAGCTCCTTCGCCGGTCTGGACTGAAGCAGCACGACTGACCCGACTCTCGAGGCTGCGACTTCTTAGCTTTTATTCTTTTTGGTTTGTTTATTTGTAAGAGTGGAGCCCGGGCGCATTGTGTTTGCTGCGCTGTAGAGTACTCGCCGTGGATTTGCTCCGGGAGGGAGGGGAGGGGAGGTGCGGTTGAGCTTGTGAGTAAACTGTAAAAAAAAACAAGTCAGATGTTTCCTCCATACTCGGACGGGTGGTCTTCTCGTCTCCAGAACGTATACGGATGTATTGAGAAACAGAGCATATACTTTATAAGCTGAAGAACGTTTTATGTGAATTACTGTACACTCCTGTAGCGGGCACCGGGCTTGTTCCTGGTGCGCTGGAAGGGTAGGGGTCGGTGTTACTGGGGGCTAGCTATGCAGCGGTTCTGCAATATGGGCACCGGCCCCCTGTAGCAAAAGCGGCAGTATTGAAACTCGTATTCGTGCCATCCTTCACGGCCCTCAGCTTCCCAGTAACCATCCCGGGGCCGGTCTGTTCCCTGTCCGGTGTGAGTGTTTGTAGAGCGTCCTTATAGTATTTTATAGGTTGTCGGGGACCTTCCTTGTGTTTAAAAAAAAAAAGAAGTGTGTACAGATATATATCTATATCCATATTGTGCAGTCTTAAGTTGACCTAAACCCGTTTAAAACCACAGGGTTTTTTTTTTTTTTGCATTCCTTGCCTGCATTTCGTTATACTTGTATTTCATTGGCTCCGCTTCCTGTACTTTTTACATTGCTGCCTTTTAAATGCGGTACGGTTTGAGCAGTGTCTCTGGTTGTGTTTACACAGTTTATGGAACCGTGTTTTCCTGTCTGAACATCCTCATACAAGATGCCAACAGAACTGTTGATTATACCCCCGAAAATGTTACCTGTCTACAACCACCAGATTTTTGGCACCTGATTTATTTCCCTATATCCCCCCCCCCCCTTTTCTATAAAATGCCACCCCATGCGAAACGAGCAAGAGTTTATTCTTCTCCCCTCCAACGGGCTGTAGAAAGCCAGAATGGCGCGTGGATGTCCAGAGTGCATTTGCTCCCTGGAAACCTCTGAGTGCTGCTGCTCTTCCCGGTGCTCTGAGAGTTTTCACAAACATCACATCCTTACGCCAAGATGGATCCCGCCGGAGGGCCCTGAGGGGTGGGGGAGAGGGCGCACAGAGCTTCACTGAACAAAAGGCTGGCCTTTGGAGCCGGGGTCTATTGTGTCTGCGAAACGTGTTGATCAGAAATCACTGCTGTGTTCAGGCAATTGTGTTCTTTGTTTGTCGGTATTGGCACCTTTGAAGAGTGGGAGTAGTTGGTATGTTTAAGGCAGGGATTTCCCCACCTCCTCCCCCTTCTCGTGTATGTTCATGCAGGAATGTCTGCTGGGCACCAGGTGCTGTAGAAGAGTTTTGAGAACAGTGTTTGTGTGTGTGTGTGGCTCTGTGTGTGTGTGTGGCTCTGTGTGTGTGTGTGGCTCTGTGTGTGTGTGTGGCTCTGTGTGTGTGTGTGGCTCTGTGTATGTGTGTGGCTCTGTGTGTATATGTGTGGCTCTGTGTGTGGCTCTGTGTGTGTGGGCCCGGCCTGTGTGTGTGGGTCTGTGTGTGTGGGTCTGTGTGTGTGGCGCTGTGTGTGTGGCGCTGTGTGTGTGGCTCTGTGTGTGGGGGGGGGCTCTGTTGGTGTGTGTGGGTCTGTGTGTGTGTGTGTGGGTCTGTGTGTTTTTGTGTGGCATTTGCCAGAGATTAAACTATTGGCATTGTAAATGACAATGCCATTTATTTATTTGTTTTCAAAACCAACACATAAATACAAGTTTTGTCATTTACAATGCCAATAGCTCAAACTTTTCAAAAGGCGAAACCATTGCATTGTAAATGCTTGTTTAGACTCTGGCATTGTAACAGTAAGGAAGGGCAAAAGTATAACGTCCAGCAAATACCTTTAGAGTAGCAAAAGATAAGACTGAAGGTCAAACGTTGAGGAAGAAATACTGTAACTGAGCAGAGCTTAGGGAGACTCCCTATCACACAATGTGCTGTAAGAAATCTGCGGTATGGTGGCTCTGTGGGGAAGGAAACTCTGAGGTCTCTGCTCTGATTGGCTGAAATTTGGATGTTATAAAATGAGGCAGAAAATGTACTTGGGTGAGTTTGTCTGTTCTATGGCGGTCTTTGGTGATGTTTTATTACTGCTATTTCTTCTTTTACCGTGGGACTCCCACCCTGACAACGGAGAAGATTCAAGCATTTGAATCTATAAAAGATATCAATACTGGAGAACCACTGTGTACAGGTAAGTACTTGTTTTTCCAGACAACACATTTTCAATTGAAATAACCATTACATATGCACAGACATACAGTTTACTAATAAAACTATACCTCTCACAAATGATAATGTGTGGAAATTACATCACCTAGTGCATTGATTTTTAAAAAACCATATTAAAGTATTTGTTTCCAACACCGTTCAGAATGAACAAAAAGTGTGCTTTATTTGTGCATTCCGAATTCTGAAATACTTGCATAGTTCATTTAAATGTTGTGTGCGAGAAAAAATCCTTTCCTACGCCCAGTATCCAGCAAGATTGTCACATAAATCTTCTCACTTTGAAGTCAGAGAAAGAAAAATAAACCCCACGCTCCCTGGGAAGACTGATCCTAAGATTTAACATCGGTCTTTGAGTGCAGAGCAAAAGTGACAAGATAGGAACAAGATTTACAGGCCTGTTTACACAAAGGAGCACTCGTGGAAGAATACAAGGGGAGTTGGTGTGTAAATGCATGGCTCCTTGGGAGGGAACAACTCACTCTAGACATTCTAAAACAAAGCCAGTAAATAGAAAGACAGAAAATGTGAGTAGCAAACCACAAAGCCAATTGTGAGCAATGGGCGGATGTATTCCCAGGGAAGGTTTCTGAATGTCCGCAAGATGTCTTTAGCCTGTCTGGTAGGCTTTGGCCTTAAAATAACTTTGGACCTGGGCTCCATAGGGCCCTCTAGTTCTGTTCTGTGAAGGCTGAAGTAAAAACAAACAAAACAAAAATACACTCTGCCTGCCTGCCAACAGCCGCAGATGCAATGCAACGTCAAAGGTAAACAATCTGATCTCTGTTTAATTCAAGCTACCCATTGCTTTCTTTCCTTCATAGGACTTTTAAGTTGCCTTTTAGCAGTTTCTCCCAGCTCCAGGTTCAACCATACCAAGCAGCCACTTGGTGAGCATAACTGCCAGTCAATGAGTAGGGCCTATGTTCACGGTCCAATTGTTTGTCTGCAGCATAGAGAAAAGTAATATTAGCCTGGTTTTCCACCTAGAAGGGTGCTGATTGACATAAGAGGTTCAAAAGCATGTACAGATGTGCCATAGTCACCCTCTTCTTCCCCAGGAATTATTGAGTTTGACTTCCTTTGTCTGTTGTGCGAGTGCCATCCCCGATATTACTCATGGTCGGCTGTGCAGGGTTTCTTGCATGTTTGCTGATGTTGCATTGTAGGAAAAATTCTGGGGCTGCTGCACACCTTAACCTGCAACTGAAAGAACCAATTCAGGCCCCAACAGAAGATGTCCTATATGAGACCGGAAAGGGAGTGGGATGGCTTGGAGTCTGCTATGGGACTCTGGCATGATGCTAGTATGATGAGTTGGGTGTAGGAGTCCAGTTCGGACTCAGAGGGCATAATATCCTGTGGCGGTCTGTAGGTATATGTCAGACAGCTGTCTGATATTTAAGCAAAGTGCATTTTTAAGAATTGAGGCCATCTGCTAGTGGGTTGCAGACCTGCAGTGCACTTGGTGTATTGTCATGTTTTTGGTCCTTCATTACTCTCAGGTTGTAGACCCTAATTCCTGTCCAATTCTGACACTTCCATTATATAAGACTGGCAGGATTTGGGTGAAAAGATGTTCAGGTCACAGAATTGAGTAAACAAAATAGTTTACTTATGTACCTGGACGTGCTACTGGCAAGGAAAGCACGATATCTGGTATTATCAAGAAGCTAGGTTGCACTATGTGCACTTGCTCTTTGGGCTTCATTAGGTGTTCTGGATAGACAACAGCCTACAATAGGGTTGGATAACTGTTGCTATCCCGTAGCAAAAGAAAAGGGACCCGAATGACTGACTGCACAGGGTTGTGGTTTCGTTGTGCATAATGTGGATGTCTGCCAGAAGCAACAAGCACTGGCGTTGCCAATAGGTTTCGCATTTGGATTGTTGGAGCTATTGGTTTTGTAAATGACATTTTATATTTATATATTGTTATTGACAATGCCAATAACGATATATAAATATAAAATGTCATTTACAAAACCAATAGCTCCAACTTTCCAAATGCGAAACCTATTGGCAACGGCAGTGCTTGTTTTGCTTAAGGCCTTTTTGGATTCCCACAGAAATCTAAGTGGCCCAGAGACTGGTGAAGAAGTCAAGACTGCCTCTCGCCTGCACCACAGGCCGGGCAGGAGCTCCC
This sequence comes from Lissotriton vulgaris, assembly GCF_964263255.1. Lineage (NCBI taxonomy): Eukaryota > Metazoa > Chordata > Amphibia > Caudata > Salamandridae > Lissotriton > Lissotriton vulgaris. The sequence continues at coordinate 1,184,100,186 of NC_141697.1, forward strand.
GGGAGGGGGTGTGGTGCGTGTCAGAGCCTTCCTGTAGCGGAGGGGCCGAGGGAAGTGGTGGTTCTAGTGTGTAAAGCGTACTACAAGGCCCCGCCCGTGAAATGTCAATAATATAATTATGTGCCTGCTTTCTGGGGCTGCCCCGATGATGAAACCTGAGCCAGTGATGTTTGACTGGTTGTTGATTAGCATCTCAAATGGGAATGCGCTATAGCGCTTTGATCGAGAGTACATGATTCCCCTCTCTGGTGAGCTCTTACCGGACTGCCTGTTATTTTTTAGTTGACCTTGACTGGATGAAGGGGTGGGATGGCCGTGCCTGGATTTGAACCCGGGACTTTCATATCATCACAATGAACGATTTTGGTTCTAGCCTCAAGAGTCAATGCTTAGAATGTCAGCGTCATGCGTGTAGAGCGACCGCCCTCAATTAAGATTTTGTCACAAACCCACTCTTAATTTTGCCACGCATCTTGTCGCACATTTCACTACATAACAAGTAAACAGATGAGGTGCTGCCCGCTGTGGTTAAAAGTTCCTGCGTTAAGCTCCGGCGGCATGTGGTGATGCAGTCGGCCACTGCCGCACAGTTCAAATACTGTTCCATTGGACTTGATGGCAAGGTAAACGTTCCTAGAGAACAGACTGCATTACAAGTCCTTTAGTAACCGTAATCAGGAGTTGATGGATCCTTTAGTAGGCTCAATATCCTGTGATTCTGGGTAAATTACCTAATCTCCCGAGCATACCAAAAAAAAACAAAAACGAATGTATCCATGTGTTACATAATTGGTGCTCGTGTAAAGTGTTCCATTACATTCGAGTCGATTTCGCGCTATATAAAATTGCAACAAAAAAACCAAACCTACAGCAGGAGCCATCGTATTCGACCAGCCCTTTTCCACGTGCCTCTCGTGGCTCCAAGGCTATGGTGTGTCTGACAGGTAGAGAGCGATGGACGGCCGATCGCAGCGTTTTCTCCGCATGCCAGCCTCTTGCAAGGTGTCGTCAGGGTTAATGTTTCTATGGTGCATTTTTTTCCAGAAAGGGATTCCACTCGGGGCAGGCGGGGTAGGTGAGCCGTGCAGCGACTTTCTTATTCAGCGTAAAAGGCGCGTGTGCACTCCCTGGCCTTCCAAGGTCCATGCGTACTGTCCCGCAGTCCCGCATCTGCGAGAGGGTGGGGTTACACCCGAGGTGCCTGGTGGCTTCACTGGGCGGGCATGCGTAGAATCCAATATGTTAACGGAGTACGACTGTGCCAGGGGAAGCGTGTGCAACCCCTAGCTCTAGTGAGAAACAGTTGCAAACATAGATAGAAATGAGGAAGTCGCAGTACTATTTCTGTGTGGGTGGGAGTGCATAAGCAGTTTAAGAGAGATTACTAACTGCAAACTGATACGTATTGTAGCAATAGGAGTTTACATTGTCAAGCTGCGGGCGGGGGAGAGCTCCTGGCAAATGGCCTCGCAATGCTGGCAAATGGCCGGAGTGAAGCCGGATGGGGCGGGAGAGCCTGGTGGGGGGGGCGGGAATGCGAGCGAGGGGAGGAGAAGTGTGGCAGGCGGATTAGGGAGATAAGCGGAGGGAAGGCAAATGGCCTCGCAATGCTGGCAAATGGCCGGAGGGAAGCCGGATGGGGGCGGGAATGCGAGCGAGGGGAGGAGAAGTGTGGCAGGCGGATTAGGGATATGCGCGGAGGGAAGCTGGATGGGGGCGGGAGAGCATGGTGGGGGGGGCGGGAATTCGAGCGAGGGGAGGAGAAGTGTGGCAAGCGGATTAGGGAGATAAGCGGAGGGAAGGCAAATGGCCTCGCAATGCTGGCAAATGGCCGGAGGGAAGCCGGATGGGGGCGGGAGAGCCTGGTGGGGGGGGCGGGAATGCGAGCGAGTGGAGAAGTGTGGCAGGTGGATTAGGGATATGCGTGGAGGGAAGCCGGATGGGGGCGGGAGAGCCCGGTGGGGGGGCGGGAATGCGAGCGAGGGGAGGAGAAGTGTGGCAGGCGGATTAGGGAGATGCGCGTGCTTGTGTGGTCATGTGACCCGCTTTTGTGGTCACGTGACTCACATGCACTGTGAAAAAACCGCAGTGGTTTGACGAGTCGATGGAGCACTTGAATTCTCGCCTATTACATTCGCAAGCGAATGATAATAGGCGAAACCTAAAAAGCACCTGGTGAGAGGCACTTAGCGCTGGCAAGCCTGTAGTGAGCTAGCGGTATTCTTCCATTAGATCCTTACTGAAAGGGGTCCCCTGGTTTGGGAAACGACTGAGGAGGATTCCAGCAGCTTGACTATTGGTCTCCAGAAGGAGTCTGTACTTCTAGAGAATGAAAATATAATACAATACAACATGGACTGCAAAACCGTTCAGTGAAAACATCTAGGAAACAAATATCCCCCACCATAAACAGTTTAATTCGGCTGAAAAGACAGCCAAGCTCTTATTTTTCAACATGCTAGAACTTGAGTTAGAGCAATAACTTAATCCTGTCCTACAATAGGTAGAAATTGAGCTTAAGTAGATCTCAGAATTGAATGCAGGTTGAAAGTCGAATTTTTTTTTTTTGAAATGGTTGTGTAGTAGATATTTTGGCATGTTTTTGAGTTTTTCTGCAGTCAGTTTTTTTTAGTCCATGTTCCCACTTGGTACCCTTCTTGTGGTGAGTTCAGTTCTTGCACTGCTTCAGCTGCACTTTAGTGACCTGGATTTAAGTGGTGATATGGCACAACGGAAGTGGGTGAGCATGTGCGTGTTACTGCTAGGAGCCACCTCAAGGGAGTCGTGCACTTGTGCAGCCCCCTATTTGTTGTTAGGTGGATACTCTGTATGATTCAGAATGGCCCGGTTGGGCCCATCGCCTTAAAGGGCCCCCTTCATACAATCTCCTTTAGTAGAGTGCTTGCTAGAATCCATAAAAGTGCACCATAATAAAGGACCCTGATATTCAGGTCTGGAGTCTGTGGATTGTGGCAGGAATGTGTAGCTCCTATCCTCTGCAAAACCAGCGGTCCACTAATCATGGTTATGTTCTCTCAGAGGAACTCTGGGATGTTGCACCCAATGCATGGGCCCATGAAACTGGGGTCTTCACACACGATGCACCCTCTCTGGTCACACTTGCAAGTCATACCCCATGTGCCTTATCTGTTAAATGAATATTTCTAATGATTTGTTGCTTTTTCAGCTGTACTTATTAGGTTCCATGTGCCTAGGGGCAATTTGTGTTGATAAATGCACAATACAGTGAAAAACTAAATTAAAATGTCATGGTTAATACCGGTTTTGGTAGAAATGCTTTAATTGCAGTCTTACCACTTGTTAACTTGTTTAAAAGAAACATTAACTGGACATTTCTTGAAGAGGTTGCCTTGTCACATTGGGCACGAACAGCGACAGAAAGACTAGTGACAATGGTGGTGTGTTGTCGTTTTCATTGTCGAATCCTCTAGCTCCTTGGCCAGACCTTATTTTTTGGCCACATTCTTTTAATAGAGTTCGCAAATAAAACCCATTTTATATTCAAAGTATTTTAATCATTTCGCGATGTATTTCTCCTCTTAACATTTATGATTTTTTTAATACATATGCTCAATCACGAAACCATGAATCTAGGAAGTATTTTTTGACTTTCGTTTTAGTCCTGGCCATCTTACCAGGACCTTTAAAAAAACATTTATTCTCAGGGTGCTCACATTATCTTTACTGTAGATACAACTTTTTATTATTTTTCATAATTTCAGTGCAATAATTAAAAATGTTATAGCAAGAAGTGAACTCTCAGCAGTAACTCATCCCTCTTAGTAGCAAGGCAGAAGTAAGTGATCGCAGATCATCGTAACCTGGGGAATAACTCAGACACGGAGCAGCAAGAGAGGCAGAAAAGCTGTGTGAACCCATCTATACGAGTTCCTAATGGTCCACTCTGCTCACTAAACTTAAAAAGAATCTACAAACCCCAATTTTATCCTTTCTTAAAGTTGGGTTATAAATTTGTTTTTGGGCAGGCTCTCCAGTTCAGGATTTGTGAGGAGATTTTGACAGAAGGAAACGTAAGTAATGTATTAAGGAATTTTTCTAGGGTCATGGCACGGCCATCACAAGCTTTGTGGTATTTGATGGCTTTTGCATTTATTCTTTTGTGGATAACAGTACCCCGAACAACTCTTTCTTGCTGAAAGTATTTTGTTATGTGGACCTTTAAAGTGGGGTCAATCAATGTAGGGCACTACAAAGCCAAAGTAGTTTACCTTACTGAGGGGCACTGTAAAAAAAAAATGCATGCCTGTAGGGAGTTAGGCGCATCTTCTTTTCTGAGCCAAGTTTTCTCTTGGAACTCTTTAATGTTGGGATAGATTAGAGAGCAGTAAAGAAAGTGCTGGAAAAATAAGCTCCTAACCAAAACATAAGGAATGTCCCTCCCTATAACCCTATTCAACGTTTTGAGTTATGTGGGTGGAGATATTTAAGTTTCAAGTTTGTGATAGCCTACTGCTGACATCCACCTTGATCTCTGAGTGGCTACTCAATGTAGCCATCAAGAGGACATACTCCCCCAGCATGAGCTCCACCGCCGTTTATGCATTGGGCAGATGTTAGATAGATGTCACTTGTAACGGTCTGGGAGGGAGCTGATTGGATTATATGGCAGCAGGCAGCATGAACTCACTTCAGCATGAAGAAATGTGCTGTGGCGTGGTAGGAGCAACAGTTTCCTTTGCTTTGTGGGAGTTTCCTTTTCATTCGGCATACTCGGTTATTTATACAGTGCAATAGGCAGAACAACAAATATAATGGAAAGGACAAACTGGGTGGGGGTGGGGGGGTTCTTGTCTTATCTTATCTTAGGTGCCATTTATAAAGCGCGCTGTCGCCGGAGCTTCCTGGCGCTAGTGACAGATTGAGTAAAGAGGAAGTACGGGGTGCGGGAAACCTAACTGAGGGGGGAAAGAGGTGCGTTTTTAGCGATTTCCTAAATTTAAGAAGGGATGTAGAAGATTTGATTGAGAGGGGGAGAAGGTTCCAGAGTGCAGGAGCCAAATGAGAAAAGCGGCGGCCGCCGAATTTTTTAGTTTTGATTTTAGGGGTGACTAGCAGGTCACGGTGGGCTGAACGGAGGTTGCGTGACGGACAGTGAGGGTGGATGAGGGATTTGAGGAACCTGGGGGTTGGGGCAGTGGAGAGCTTTGAAGGTGAGACAGGCCACCTTGAAGGTGGATCTCTGGTCCACCGGGAGCCAATGAAGGCTGCGGAGCAAAGGCTTGGCTGATAGCCATCTAGGGGATCCATGGATCAGGCGGGCCGCCTGATTCTGGACGACCTGGAGGCGGTGTATCAGAAATAGAGGGAGACCATGATAGATTGCATTGGAAAAATCCAGTCGGGAAAGCACAAGTGGCATAACAGTTTGAGTGAGTGCTTCAGGGGGAAGAAGATGGTGGACCTTACGGATCCTTCGGAGTTGGTGCATGCAGGAGGATACTACAGCTCCAACTTGGGTTTTGAGGGAAAGTTCGGCGTCAATGATTATGCCCTGGCTTTTTACAGCTTTGGCTGGGATAGGGGGAGAGCCGAGCTCTGGGGGCGAGTACTGTGGGCCCCAGAGGGTATGACTGAGTCCTGGGAGGAGAAGCTCAGTCTTGCCGGGGTTTAGTTTTAGTTGATTCTGGTTCATCCAGAGCTGAATGTGAATCATGACCTCGTGAAATGTTTTTATGGCATGAGGAGAGTTGAGGGGGAAGATGAGTTGCAGGTCGTCTGCGTAGTTAAAAACTGTGATATCCCATTCCAGAAGGGATTGGATCAGTGGTCGAAGGTACAAGTTGAAGAGGAGCGGGGAAAGGGAAGAACCCTGGGGGACACCACAGGAAGTGGGAGTCTTGTTGGCAGTGTAAGGACCCATGCGAACTGCCTGTGTTCTTCCAGTAAGGAAGGACTTAATCCACTCGTAAGCTGTGCCTTGAATGCCCGCCTGCCCGACACGGTGGAGGAGGATGTTGTGGTCCACCGTGTCGAACGCGGCCGACAGATCCAACAGGACCAAGGCCTGGTGGCGTCCACCGTCCGCGTTGCTTCTGAGTGTGTCGAGAACTGCCAGGATGACAGCCTCTGTGGAATGGGCAGGTCGGAAGCCCGCCTGATTAGGCTCCAGATAGCAGGAAGTTTCGATGAAATTTGACAGGCACCGAGTGACATGGGCCTCCAAGATTTTGGAGAGGTAGGGAAGGAGGGAAATAGGACGATAGTTCGACGGCTCTGCAGGATCGGCGCCAGTTTTTTTTAGGAGGGGTAGTAAGATGGCCTCCTTGAAAGAGGTAGGAAAGATTCCGTGGCGAAGAGATCTGTTAAGTAAATTTAGAATGTCGTCAGATAGATTGAGACATACATTCCGCATAATGGATGGTGGACAACAATCATTGGGGGAACCGGATTTGACACGGGTGGCAAGTTCCGCTAGGGAGGTGGAGTCCAGAGCGGGAAGGGTGGAAAGCGTCATGGGGTTTGTAGAGGAAGTGTCCAGTGGGGATGACTGGAGAGGAGGTGGAATGGACATTTTAATTTTTATGATCTTTTCCAGAAAGAACAAGTTTAAGGTATCACAGGCCTCTTGAGTAGGGGTCTGAATCAGGAGGGTTCTATCATCAGTGGTTAGCTCATTAAGAACTCTGAACACCTCCTTGGATTTGTTTTCTGCCGAGGAGATCCTTTTAGAAAAGTGATCTATCTTTGCCGATCTGATGGCTGCCTTGTATTCATTGCGTGCGATCAGATAGGATTGTCTGGCTAGATCTGAATAGTTGCGTCTCCAGATGCGTTCCGACTGGCGGGTTTTCAGCTTGTGGGCTTTGAGCTCATCAGAAAACCACCTATGAGAATTGCGGTGCCTGGTGCGGGGAAATTTGACTAAGGGAGCGACTAGGTCGCTTGCCGATTCTAGCCAGGAACCTAGATTATGTTCTAGTTTGTCGATATCGTCGGAGGGGTCTATACGAGAATCAGCAAGAGCGGTAAGAAAGGCCTGAGCATCGTAGGTGCTCCATTTTCGTGACAAGCCGCCAGCATTTGGCTCTGAAACTGGCCCACAGTGAATAGGTGTAACCTAGTATATTGACGCAAATGTGTTTCCCCGAGATGTCACACTTGGCCTGCCTTGTGATTGCAAAGTTTGCCCGGTGTGCCAGGAGAGGAACAGGTTCTGCAAAAAATATGTGCTGAGATTTTTATTTTATAACAGGCATGTTATAACAAAGTCAGCTTCATTCGTTTTTGGTCCAAAGGTCTTGTTTTGGGCTTTTTTTGTCTGAGCCTTGTGGATTGAAATGAGACTTTGTGGGGAACAGTGAGCAACAGATGGACTGAACCAGCCATTACTCGTTGCTGCCAGCGATGTATGTGTAATCTGCCAAATTTACTGCCGTGCTGCCCTTCTTCAGGCTCTTCCTGCCCATATTTTGGATCCCATACAATTGGCTTTAAGGCATGCAATAACTATCCTGGCAACTAATCCAAGGCAGCTGCATTTCGTGACAACGGAACAGGAAACAAAGCAAGGAGAGTACTTTAGATGAATATCTCTTGTGTGTCTTTCGATGTGTCTTCTTACTGGTTGGCTTTCTTTTTCAGGTTCTTGTGTCTATTCATTTTCGGCAGGCGGGCCTAAAATGAGAATACGAATTAGTGCACCAGGTAAAATTAAAATCTGATTGTACAAACACGAGCTGCTTGATTTGTACTCCACAGCCCTCATTCACAACCTTTCATTTAGATGGGCAGAGAACTGTCATTCTTCCAAACGTCATCATCGGTATTCAAGACCCATGATGACATTTTTAACAATGCTTGTTGCCAACAACAAGAGACATCTAAAACTTCAAAATAACAGCAAACCTGGAGCATTTGCAACAGTAACCTCTCCAGCCACCAAACAAAGCAATCAGGAGAGCGACTTACTGAACTTACGCAACTCTACAACATGTTGCAGTCTTCTTTTAAGGTCACTACACCTGTGGCTCAATAGTTAATCAAAGGCCAGTGAAAGGGCATGGATCTAAACCACAATGGTGACAGCCAGGTCTTAACACCACTAACCGCCACTACTTCCATATGCGATGTGGATACGATGCCAAGGCAGGATGTAGTAGAGCAGCGGCGAGGGATGCATGCAGTGTGAGACAGTGGGATCTCGGTGTTCATCCGATGTGCTCACTGCTCTGCCACCAACCCGGCCTCAGCCCATTCTGTTCTCTCCTGCTATAGACGTGTGTGTGAAGAGGAAGGAGTTCAATGAAAGGAAGAGAGTGGGTGTGGTGTGGGAAGAAATTGAGTGTGTAATTAGAGACTGATATGTTGCACAGATGAAAATGCTTTAGGACTCATCAGCTCCATGCTGCACCTTTTGATATGGGAACGGCTGAAATCGAGGTAAAGGGAGAGAGATATCCGGGATAGAGACGGAATGAGAAAAAGGGAACCTTCAGTTAGTCTGCATTAAATTGCTCTACATAATGTTTTTAACAATGTCTACACCAACGAGTTATGTCTTTCAGACATTACAGCCTGGCTTTTTTTCCCACAAACTATTGCACTTTCTCATACAGTCCGTGCCACCGTTTTTCAAGATAAAGCAAAGCACAATTATCAGTCGTCGAGCCATAAAAGTGAAAATAGGAAGTGTGGGTTATTACAGTACAAATGTAAAGGAAATCAAATTCGCCATACAAGTGGTCATTGGAATGTGATTAGAGTAATTCACACTTTACAGCCTGACATCACCAGTTATGGTAGCAAAATTATTGGAATTAATTATATTTTTAAAAAAAAGCTGTTTGATTTCCTGAATCGAGTATGTGTTATGATCAAGGCAGTTTAATGAGAAAACATTAGAACAAACAAACTGGACTATGATGTATCTGGTGACCTGGGAATAATATTAAAGGAGACCATAAATTGTGATATACTTAGTTATTAGTTAAGCTTTCAACTGCCTTCTACAAAGAATAGCCAAACAACTTGCGAATGAGTGGGTTCGGAAGTAGTGTGGTAAAGCCGAGTAAGCAAGATCTAGGGGTGTTATTGGCCACAAGGGATGCTATTGAACCAAGTAAATTTTATGGTAAAAACAGACTGCAAGCGGTGTACAGGGATCACTTCTTGACAATGTGCTCTTCAATTCATTCTTAAATTATATTTTGGAGGAGCCGGAAGGGGATTTATGCCTGCTTGAGGGTGACAGAAAAGCTGCCAGATGGTGGATCACACCACTGAAAAGTTGGAGCAATTTATTAAGGCTAGCAGACTGATGAGATAGGCAGCAACTATAACTCCGAGCATCCCAGTACAAGATACTCTACTTAGGTTGTTGAAAAAGAACTCTGAGGAGAAAACAGAACTTTAAAAGCTACACATCATCAGATGGATCTTGTACATATATTTTCAGAAGTTGCAAGATCGTGGACAGGGCAAAAGAAATGTCAAGCCGCACAGGGAGGGACCACACATTCAGAAACTGCTATTTTAACCTTTGTATGTCATTGCCATGATCTCTTCAGGATCTCTCAAGTATTGAGATTTAACCAAGTTTGGAGAAAGCCTAGGGATGCCCAAGCACATGTGTTTTACTAAATAATCAGGAGGAAATTCGCTAGAATCTAAATATAGGCACACAGAAGAAAGAGAGTTCGGTACTTGAAAGACGTTCAAATTCCTAAAGAGAGTTGGTGCAGTGTAAGATTTTTTTCAGCATAAGAACATTCCTAGAACCAGACGTCCTGGGCTAGGATCGACGTGGGCAAGGACCTGGAGAGATATGTATCAATGAATGGAGCAACCCCCTAGCTACACTGGTGGAAACAAAACAAAAGATACATGAAGTGAAAAGATAGGGGGGATCATATGTTTTTATTTTAAGGTGTTTTATTTTGAAACTGGAACAAGATTAGCATGTCTAAACTTTCCACACCACAAAAAAAAAAAAACTTTCAGGCCAACACACCTCTGTTCAACTCCATTTGACTATCTGAACTAAAGGGGAAAATGTTGCTGTTCTGTTAAAAATACTAGAGCCAAGATGTACTCATTTTGTATGCTTTACAGCACAGCAACCTAATTTGCATCTCACAAGGGCAAAACATGATTAACGCAGAGCCATATTGACGAAGATTGACCTACTCCTGGTGCCACCCCCTGTGCTGGCGCTTAAACAAGGCTGCCGTCCACGATGCATAGCTTCGCTCCATGGTGCACTGGTGAGTTGTACTGTCTTGCATAGGATTTTCATTGGAATCATACCATTCTAGTTTAAATGCCTGTGTTTAAACAAATGCCGAGGTATCCCATGCGTTGAATGAGTGTTGGGCACCACAGTACATATGCAATGTTTTTTTTTTTTTTTTAATGAACACGTTTCCTCGTGTACAAAAAAGAGACTGAGTTGTGAGGTCTCTTGATCGTTCAATAAACATCCACAAGTAGGTAATTCAAAACTTCAAGCTTAGTTTCATTTTCTCACAGCACGATGAACATCAGGGGCCAAAACACGTTTCAGGACATACGTTGGTTCATCATGGCCAATCAATAACATTGCAACACAAATACTAATAATCTTTTCATGTACAAACAGAATTCTTGATGCCATTAAAATATAGTAAAAACTTAACAAGGGTAGGTCTACTAACCCCTGGATGCATGAATATATGCAGCGGTTATCATGCCTTGATCATCGGATTTACTTTGATGCACAGTACATTCCTCGAACATCCGATTCTACTTCAAACCTTCTTAGGTTTATGCTACATTTATCTGGAATCAATAATTCTGTTTTATATATGAAGAGAGCATTAGTATTTGTGTTGCACTGTGTTGGTAAATCTGGGAATGTAGCAAGTTCCATGGGTGGATGCGTGGGAACTCCCACGCGCCACCCATAGAACGTCTCCCTGGGGCAGAGTAACGTAACGCATCGATTTGCCCTGCGTTGTTTTGGATTTATCAAGCCACGCAGGACCACGCAAAGTGACCTTACATGGCTTCATAAATCCGACTTCTGTTTTGTTTTGCCCATGCACCCCCTTGTATGGCGCAAGGGCGACATAAAACCCTACCTAAAATATGCCCCTCGGTGTATAAAACACAGTTCATGAGCTCACCTGCTGTATTGTCAGGGAACAGTCCCTGCAGAATCTCCTGCAGCAGCTGGCCGTAATTCAGGTACTGGGTCTCGGACATCTTCACACCAATCTCAAAGGGCACGTTGAACTGGAAACAAAACTGGGAATTAATTTTAAAATCTTCACCTTCGTGGCGACAAAAATTTTAAAAAACAATTTTACGGTCTGTGGTTTTAGCAACGGAGTTAAACTAGTAGGAGGAGTGGGGACTTTACAACCAGTATAACTCACAACAGATGGAAGAGAGTGCTGTTTTTTGTCTCCCCATTAGTTAATTTACCTGAAGCGTAAACACCTGGTTATCTTGTGCTGCGTTCCGATAGCCTACAAGGAATGACTTAGTAGTGCGTAGCCCTCAGTACTAAGGATTAACCCATATCCCTTGTTTATCTTATTTTGACGAAAAATCTTTATCAATGCCAGGAGTCAGCAAACATCCTACCTACCAAGGTCTCACTGTACATGCACTGAAGTTCAGGCTGATGGCATCTTGCCTATTTCTCGCTCTTTTCTGTTGAGATCATTTTGGACTGACACCCATTATGTTCTGACTTGCACCAAGACCTAACATTTTTAAAGGTATATATTTCATTTGGATTATATACCACTGTAATTATATACCCCTGTATATGATCCCCATTGGTGGATTTCTTACATTGAGTTATTCTTATAGCTCTGACTCAGTTTCCTGCTTGTGCCACAAAACAATGGGTGCATTCCGATGACAGTCCCAGGTACCTCAAATCATACTCTACGAGTCCAATTACACATTTGTTCCTTGGGTTGAGGTTTCATGCAAAGTATCTAGTGGGAAGGTCCTAGAATTAATCTCAATGGGGCTTATTAATAAACTGCATTTTGTAGTACTTTTTATATTACTACAAAATGCTGATCACTAACCTACATGCTTGTCTTTTCTGTGCATATATCTCTGTACACATAAGCCTACATTTTAGTAGTACATGTGGGAGGGAGAGGGGCGAGTGGCTAGAAAATAGTTAATATTTATGAATAAATGGCAGGGGTTAATAGAGGTCAAGGGACGGACATACCCCCAGCCACGTAAGAGTAGGCTCCTTCCTATACACAAACTGCGCTGCTAAACTTACTACAGCTAAAACAGACCCAAAACAGTAGTACATGTACTCCAGATCAGACCTGGAGTAAGTCCAGGACCTCACATGGCTAGACATTGGAACTTCAGCATCCTCCCATAGAAAAAAATGGAAATAATGTTTAAATAAATTATTTATTTAGACTTTGTAAAAATATATATATGTAATTAAATGTTTAAAAAATGTATATAGAAATCAAAAATATTAGTTTAAATGTTAATAAACTTTTTACTATTAAAATACATTTTTTACTGAAATTAAATTTATTTTATACATTGTAATAATTTTGACTACATTATAAATGTAACCATTTTACGTTATGTGGGCTTTTCTTAAAATAAATCTTTTAAAATGATTTTAGTTTAATATTAATAAAGTAATTAAATATTTGTCGGGAAATTATGTTAGTAGTGCTGTAGTATTTTTGCTCTACATTTAAATGAAATATATAAAATTAAATTATATTAATATTCAAAGTAAACAGTTTTTTACTTTATTTATTTAATTTTTACATTTTAATAAACTTTTTTTAAAGGAGGCGATCTAGGCCGGGCTTCAAAAGGTGCACTTTGATCTCAGTACATTTCATTGAAACCCAGTTTCAGAGCTAACTTTTGTTGAAACCTGTTTCAGTTAAAAAGCCAGATTTTGATAATAAGCTTGCCATTTCAAATCATCATTTCAATGAACAAACACTTTATAATTAAAACATAGCCATACTTTTTCCAATATTGTTGTGTTTTATACAAAAATATTTTAAAGAAACACCTTGAAATATAAGATTCTCCCCAACCCATACCTTTTGATCCTATCCCAAGTCCTACACTCATCCCTAGCTGAGACATGTTCCTCGCCCTTTCCTTGACCATTACAGCGACCATAGCTGTAAACCTAATGCTTTCCTTCGTTCTAATCTTGACCCCAATCATTAACCAATTTCAATCAAAAGTTTGTTCTGAATTATATTTCTCTGGCTTGGTTCTAAGTGAAGTATTTTTACAATTAAATGATTTCTTTGAATTTGGGTTTCACTGAAATACACTGGGATGAAATGACAGGATACCTTTCATTGCAGGACTTAGAGATTGAAAGGAACTGCAGATGAGGACAGAAACCTAAAGCAGTGTAGTGTGATATGGTAGACAAAATACAGGAACTGGAAAAAGCTACATGGCTGAAAATCTAACAATCTGGAGGTGTGAGTTTGCTCAACTGTATCTAAAATAAAGAAAGGGTAGGATTTACTTCAATTAAATGACATATGCAGGAGCAGAACCATGGGTTATTAAGGGTTTTAGTTACTTTTTTATTTATAAACATCTACATGAATTCATTAGGGACTTCCCCCCCCCCCCCCCCCACCCCCTCATTCAGTGCCACAGAAGGTGATGTTATTGATGGGAGTAGGTATATCTTTTGAATCAAAGACACTGTGATTTCCCAATGACCTGGGTGTGATATTCAGCTCACGGGTGGACCCACCTCTACACATCAAAGTGAGTGGACACGCTTATGCTTAGTTTGGGAGTCACAGGGCTTTCTAAATGACCTGGATAAGACTCTCAAGGCCAAGATGAGTGCACCCTTGCATATCAACAGGAAGGTGCCAGGCTTATCTTTAAAATGAGAGGCATGGGGCATAATGAATGATCTGTGTGTGATTCTCAAGGCCAGGATGAGCCTGCTCCTGCACATCAACACAAGGGGAAAAGCACATAGTGACATCTATTTCACAGCCCGCTGAAACACAGAGCCATGAAATTAGAATGGGTTCAACACCGTGACAATACGAACCCGAATTTCTAGTTCCTCGTCTCCTGGTTGCTTTTCATAGACATCGAAAACACCATCTGTCTCCCGGCGCTGAGGGTTATTGGGGATGATCTTTCTTGCAGGCTTCCTGGGCTGCAGTGGATACCCCAAAACACAGGTCATTGGAGATTAGAACATAAGAGTGCATGATGCTCACAAGTATACTTAATAAAAACATTAACTGGTTTGCAGCTCATGCAAAGTACCTGCTTTTAATAAATATGTAGAGTATTTAGCTTATTTCCTTTATTAATTGGAGAAGCTCCTCCTTCGTTCTGTGAATCTGGTAACTTGTGAACAGCTGTTTAACAGGCATCAAAGGGACACCAGGTTAATTTGGGAGACATAACACTTTGTGCCTCTCTTCTCAACACTAGCCATCTTATGCGCAACTTCATTGTGCATGACTCCAGGTACTTCCAGCAGACTCACACATAGCATTAAACACGTCCTACCTACCCCACCCTTCAATCGCACGTTTGTGAACCTTGCATGCATGCTCCAGCCAGCCGGACATCGCAAAATGATGCTGTGAAGTCACAGAGGATAGAACTGCAACCCAAATAGTAATAACAATAAAATTTAGTAGTGCCAGGTTTCGAAACATAAGCATTTACTGCCATATTCATCTAAGTTCATAATTTTTAAGATGTTTGATGGTTTTGTTTTTAAAAATGTAGGTATAGGGCCCAATTCACAGATAATTTCCAATTTAACATATTGCAGATCTACACCCTCAATTTTTCCATTGAAGGATCGATCACCTCATGCAATAAAGAAAAACTTTTTAGAAGTCACCGTTTAATTTTAGTCTAGTCAATTGTCAACATAGTGGAAAAGTCTACTAGCATACCCACTGCCGAAATGTGTGAAATGACATTTTTCTTTTTTACAGTTTTTCTCCCCAGAAGAGAAAACCCTTCATTTATACTCCCATGAATTATGGGAACATACCAGTTCATCTCCAACACTGGAGAGGGCCTTGCTTTTCCTATTAGTGGGAGTAACCTTCGAATGTAGGAAAGGATCTGAAGAAGTTTGTCAACGCCCATAACCTTTGGATGAACCCAAAATGTTGGCTGTTAAAAAAAAACTTTTCCCTGGGCAGACATTTATTCTACCGACAATCTATCAAACTAGCATTTTTTTTGCAAGAGTGAATCTGATCTGCAGATGAAAACTTCTGTTGATCAAGAATCTCCGAATAGAAATTTCCACCCAACAGATCAGTTTCTGAAGACATAAGTCCAACTAACTTGTACAATAACCGTTCTAAATTATGTCCACCAAATCTGTTTTCAGATCAATATTGCTAGGCCCTATTTTTCTATGTTTTTCTTCAATCTGTTTGAAGCATTGCCTTAGCAACTTGTTGTCTATGTTTGAAACCTTTCTTTAAGTCACCCATTTGCCTCTCATCTTCAACCTGCAGATGGAATCACTTGGTGTCCTTCTGGTAGGCAAAGAAATGGGAATTTACAAATTATGGATGACATTCAACTTTACTTGAAGATTAACAATTAATTTAAGCTGCTGAAGATATCACTATCTGAGCCTGGATAACCAGTCCTACCTCAAACAGAACCCCACCAAGAAGGAATTTAGCTCATCCCTACAGACTGCAGGTTCTGAAGTGGCTCACAGGATGTTCAACCTTATCAACGGCGCCAACCCCAGGATTTCTACCTTAACACCAATCTCATTTTCCGGACTCACATCGATCACAAGACCAAGACCATCTGCAATTAGTTGGTCTTTGTCACAAAGTGAAACCCTTTCCCCAGAAGCAGGCTTTAGAACTGCCATCCATGGTCACCTGTCATCTCGATGTAGGCAACTCTTTGCTTGATTGCTTACCTGAGACCCAACTCACACAAAGTACATAGGGGTGCTGTTCGTTTTGAGTGAAAACATGGCTAGCATAGCATAGAAGGCTCAACCTAAACTAAAACACCATTCTCTCAGGAGAATAACGTACCAAGAAGTGTGCAATTACACCACTCCCCTTGCCTCTAAATAAGACCTATGAACCAGAGCTGCACGTACATAACATCCATTGATTTTTTTATAGCTGTCCGGGTAACGGTCAACTGTAAATTACCCCCTTCCTCTTTTCCCAAGTTCAGGAATAGACTGTATGGTCCATTTGTTAAAGTTTGCTGAAATTCAATTAGACCACATCTTTCCCTCCCATGCATCTCTTCTTTGAACATGCATTCTACAAGCCTCTGGAATCTCACCCACCTTTTGGTGGCATCCGTGCAGGATTATTAGCGGTACTGCCAGAATAGCTGAACATTTTGCATGCATACTTGTTACCACACTTCCTTATCAGGTAAGTTATGCAGGCTAATATTTAGCAAGGTGAAAGTTTGAAAAAGGGTACCTGTGGCTTGTGGAGATCAGCAGGGCTTAAGAAACTGGAGCCTGCCTCTGTGTACTGCGCCAAGAGGAATCCAACTGCCATAAGGGAACAGACTGTGATTCGAAGAAACATGGTGGCGCCCTATCCAAACAGCGAGCGGAATCCAACACTGCAAGAAGCAACATGGAATTATACAGCTGAAAGAGGCATGCCTCTACAGTAATATCCAATTATGCATTACCACCTGTGGTCCCTAACGTCTTCTTCGCTCTTATTATTAAAGTGCCCATTCTTAAGAAAACGCAAGAAGATGGCCGCACCTTTGCCCACCTTGGAATGGGCTTATTTTACCTATTCGGTCTGAACTCAACTATCGACTTTTCCTGCAAAAAAACAATACCTAGTTCTTTTTTTTAATTCCCGTTTCCGTGGTATCCCACAACGCCAGGACAGCCTTGCTAGTTAAAAGTTGAGCTATAAATAACCCTCATTCATTCATTCGATAAACAGAAACAAGTGTTTGTGGGAAACTTAATTTTGATTTTTTGTGTCAATCAATTTTTTCTGGGTTAAAGGGGCATTTTATCATTTTCACCATGCATCATTTAATAAACTTTTTCTTAACTGATTGGCCTTATTACACTAGTGTTTTTATTCACCTATTCAGGCTACCAATTTTATTTTGTAAGTCTGTTATTGTTCCGACTACTCCCACTTTCATTTCATTGGTAGAAGTTTATTTTTAACTTCAATTCTCATGCTTTTCATTGCTTTTGGGTTTTCATAATCGGAGCACTGAATATAGTTTTTTTTAAAGTAGGCAGTAAAATTATACTACTTTAGGCTTTGGAAAAAATTGTTATTTGATAATGGCGAAAAAAAAGGCGAAAGTGAGAATTCGTGTTTATGGTACATACGGTGAAAGGTAAACTCAAAGGAGCAGATTTACTAACATTTTGTGATGGTTTTAAGTTATAAAAGTGACACAAATCAGCTTGAAATGTTTTATTGCTATTTACTTTCAAACTGGGAATGTTCCCTAAAATTAACACAAAGCAGCGCAAAGCGCTGTTTTGCATTACTTAGCAGCTTGGGGATGTTCCATGGGTGGTACATGGGCATTGCCACGCAACCCTCCATGGTTTTTGATGCAAAACTCTATCTACAAAAAAAGTGACACTGGGTCTTGTGTAAAAAAAATAACGCCTTTTGGAACCAGACATTAAAACGAGGAATGTTTTCATTTCTCTTTTCTTTTCCCTCTTTCCATATGTACTGCACTGTACAGCACACATACAAAGTAGGAAAAGTATTATACATTGATTGTCTAGGCTAAGTATTTTTTACTGGAAGGATACCCTTCCAGTACAAAGTCATGCTAGACTCAAGCCCACACCCTTGCTCTATGGCGCAAAGGCGCTCGGCAGCAAACATCTGCGCAGAAGTTAAGGAGAGTGGAGGAGAGTGTCATATCTCTGTAGATACAGTGCTCTCCTGCTCTCTTCTACCGCAACGCAGCATTTTTGGTTGTGCTGTGTTACATGAAAATTTGATAAATCTGGCCCAAATTCGTATTCCCCGCTAATCCTCAACTACTGTGAATATAAAAGGGGGACAGAATGGGGCACCAGTTGGGGAGTTTGAATTTAATGCACCAGCAATACACTGAGAATACTGTAAGCAATGCTTGGACTGAACAGTATGTAAAGTGTTGATATACTAAATGCCAATAAAATCTGGTTTAAAAAAACTTGCACATAAAAGCGACACAGCAAGTGACCAGCATGTTTGCCAGTTGCAGACATGAAGAAGGCGCACAATGGCACTGATGTGTACTGCCAGGCGAAGCATGGCATATCTTTGACTTTCAGTGGAATTCCCTTGATCACATGACCTCGGCAGCATATTTGTGTTAATGAAATTCACCTTTAAAAACATTTGCCGCTAAGGTAGCCAGGTTTATGGTAGTATTGCATTGAAGTACAGTGTTTGATAATAATTGGTGAAATATCTTAAATTCTGTTTAGTCCGATACTGTTCCATATACTTGAGTGAAGCTCAGAGCTAAAAAGCTTCCTAGTTTCAAAAGGATGATATTAATGCTCAAGGGTAAGCCTACTAATTATGGAACACACAGGGAATGGAGGCACAGAGAGTACCACAGAAGACTGTGCTGTCTGATCATTTTCAGCCGCGGTTATGTTTCTGTGTTGTGTCTCCACTTACCTTACCAATGCATTTAGCCTCATGCTTCCTTTTAAACATTACCTTACTAACGCATTTAGCCTCCCACTTGCTTTACTAACGCATTTAGCCTCCCACTTCCTTTACCAACGCATTTAGCCTCCTACTTCCTTTTTCAGCCAAACGAGAGAAACCCATCCATGTCAATGGGGCACGTTGTGATGAGCTGACCTACCGCTTCAGTTTTTGTAAGGTGCCACTTCCCAAAAGTAAGTTCAACACACAATCTTGCCAAGAAGTGAAATTAAGATGTGAACACTAGTTTACTGCTTGTCAGGTGCCAATAGTCATGCTTAGGGTCTCCTAACAGTTTTCCACCGATGTTATAACAGTTTTTCGCCCAATAATGCCACATTACCTCTCTGCCGTCTACATGCCAGTGTCCATGAGAAAACTTAATTATGCATTTGTTGCTTATCGTGCATAATAGTAGCTAACGCATGCATGTTGATTAATAATGTGATATGTCTGTACCCAGAAAAATTAATGTCTCAAAGTTAGTATATTACAACTGGAAAAGTTAAGGAAGGTCTCATTAGGATTTAATGTCCATCATCACATCTATAAATTATAATATCTGTGTATGTTTTTAACTTGCCAATATTTCTTACAAACTTCTTTTAACTTAGATGAAGTGTTATTTGTTTTTAAAAAATTGCAAAAAATATGCACATGAACAACCATAACATTACTGAAAATACAGACTGGCAATCTGTAGTTTTTTAGGAAACAATACAACTTCTGTTCCATGCAGTCAGTTTAGGTAAACTATATGGACTAAAGAAATGAAGCCACGCATTTTGATTAATTCGCTGTGGTAGAAACTGAATTTTCCACTAACATTAACTTGACCCAAGTGATTTGTTTCCTTGGGATATGTCATACTTTACCATTACTAGAAAGAGGCCTTCAGTCTAATGAACGCTTTATCCCTTAAAATAATAGCATCATCTTTAATAAACTCCTCAATACATGTGACAATATTGTAATCAGAACTTTTTGGGAAAAATCTCCAACAACTTTTAGAAGATGAAACCTATTGTTCAATAGCACTTCTCAATATTGAGGGGAAGATGTTTACTATATATTATTATTATTTTTTTAAAAATGCAAAATTATTGGATTATTGAACAGAAAGCACCTGGTTCGGCTCAAGTAGGCTTTTGGCATGGCCTTCGTACCTGTAAATGTAATATGATGTTTACCACCATAGCCAATTGAGACAATAATGAGCAACCTCCACTATTGTTACACCATCTTTAGTAATGTCTTTGGTAAGGTACATCATGAGAGATTTGGGGAAAAGGGTAGACTCTTGAAAACTAAAAGAGAAGGTTGAGAAATGTTCACAAAAATATTTAGGTACTAGTCCAATTGGGGGAAGATTTCTAGCTTTCTTAGTTAATAAGGGCATTCAGTAAGTTTAAACAAGCAGCATCCTTTCCCAGCACACAGTTTTTAATTTGTTTACTATGGATTTTTTAGTTTATATCAAATGTGTTTGTATTTCCTCCAAACTGTGTTCAAAGCAGGCAGCTAGACAGGCATGTTACAACTGTATTCACTATTTCTATAAGTAACAGCAGGAGCTACACTGACACTTGCAAGCAACCTTGGAAAATGTTTTATCATCAGTTCTATATCAATTGATTCTGAACCTTCCCAGTGATGATTGGGGAAGGTGAAGAAATGTTTAAAAAAGATGTACCAAGCAATTCATTTTTTGGTACAATTGTCTAAATACTTTGGCCAGTGGCGGCTTCTCTTCTAAGGCAAAAGAGCGTCGCCCCACTGCTTTTAGCAGTGCAAAGAAGGACAAATAAAATAATAATGACTTGACATTATCATCTTTTTATTTGTTCCTTCTGCTTGGTAGCTTTGCGGGCGGCCAGGCTGTGCTGATCTTAGAGTAGGGGGAAGGAGTAGAGGGCACTCGGTAAGGTGTGCAATGACTGTTTGGCTGGTCCCAAACAGTCATGCGCACTTTGCATGTTCTCCACCCAGGCTGCATTACAGCCTGGGTGGAGAAAATGCACAGGCCAGTCCCTGGCTGAGTGCTGAACTGCAGCGCTCAGACCAATCACAACACTGCATTGCAGCGTTGTGATTGGCTATGGGAAGCTTGGGAGTCTGGGAGCTTCCTGCTTGCACAAAAGCCATTAAGAGGATGGAGGAGATTTTTTTTGCAAGGTCGATGCAAATCGTTGATAAATTTGGCACTAGATATTGCAAAACGTTGATAAATTTGGCACTAGATATTTAGCCATAAGACAACGGTGCACGGCTCGAACAAGGGTTCTTTGGAAGTTGGAAGAGGGCAGGACCCGTTTCTCCTCCAGCTTACAATGGTTTACCCTGCATCCTATAGGGCGAGGACAGAGCAGCAGGTAAACTTGCAGGAAATAATTCTGCATACATTTTCCAGCTTGGCTGAGTTCGATTATAGTCAAAATTACCTGGATAAGCAATGGAAACTACCTTGAAATGTGGAAAAGACTTTACTTGGTGAAAGGAAAAATAAACTAGAAAACTCTACAGCTTTTGCACACGGCTAAAATTGAAAATTTTATAAAACTTAGCTGGAATTAAAAAAACATCTTTGCATACCCCAGACCTGCCAACCTTGGAAATCTTTATACCATGTAAGGGGGTGAGTGTGATGGGATGGGGCTTTAGGCCTTTTACTGCCCATCCAGGCATGCAAGGGCCTTGAGGGAGGGGGGAGGGGGCGCCCAGACGCCAAACCATGATACCATCCCCAAAAACTATTAATGGAACCTCTGAAGCTACCACCAGTGTCCCGAGGAGACTGTAGAGCCTGATAAACATTGGCAGGTGCTCAGGGTGGAAACACACTACATGCAGAGGTTTCAGCTCATATTGTGTTCCACCATATATTGACTCTTCACCAGGAGACCGTGTGAAGGGAGCTGATAGCGTGACACACGCTAGCCGTGTTATTTAGCAGGTTTGATAGCCCTACTGTTAATATAATGCACCCACATCCACCCAAGCAGCACTAGGCAAGCCTGGTTATTGCCTAGACTCTAGACTAGAGCAATACCAACTGCGAGGGCATCTGCGCACCTTCTCATGTTGTCGTCTACTGAGCTCGGAGTGGGGGTTGGATGGAGAGAGTGCAAACTCACATCCGTACCTAAGACTACCTGCACTCTTACCTCTCGTGGCCTCTCTGCAGGCAGTACTCACAGGGGCTGCAACAAACGCAAATGTCAGCAGGGAGAAGGCTTAGCATCAGAGGTTGGGGGTGAGGAGGGGGCAGCTTTAGATGAGTGTAGGGTCGCAGGAAAAGATGCAAGGAAGAGATTAAAAGGTGGCGGGCACAAGTGGGGAATGGTGAAGGAAATTTACAGGAAAAGTGAGGGAGAACTTCTAACATGAAGGAGAATTTCAGGAGAGGTCACAGGGCACAAGAAGAACCATAGAGAAGAGAGGAGCAGAAGTGAAGGAAAGAATACATTTTCAGAAGTAGTAGGAAGAGCTGCTGGAAAGAGAGAGACCTACAATTAGAGAGGTGAGATGAGGTTGATAACTGTGTAGCTGTCCGGAGAAGGGAGAGCTGCAGGATGAGAGGTGAAAGAGAGAACCGTGGGGCATATTATCAAGCCTGTGCGCTAAAATTATCGCCGCTTTATCGGCCGAAAACGGCCGATAAAGCGGCGACAATGGGCTTGATAATATGCTCTATGGAATTCCAATCGAAGCACATGTTAGATGTGAAGACATCTAACATGGGCTTCGATTGGAATTCCACAGAGCATATTATCAAGCCCATTATCGCCGCTTTATCGGCCGTTTTCGGCCGATAAAGCGGCGATAATTTTAGCGCACAGGCTTGATAATATGCCCCCGTGTGCGCAGGATGGGAGGTGGAGTAAGTTTCAGGAATGCGAGGTTACCTCCACCCTCCATCATCTCCAACAGGGTCTCAGTGGCAATCCAAGATGGCTTCCACTGAGCTCTTATCCACAAAGTGCAGAGTTCGAACACAAACAGGCATATGGAGCATCCATGCACTATCCAGCAAACAGTTTGTAGCAAAGGACTCGGGCACATGAGATGAGGTTCGACTTTAGACAGTGGCCCCAGTAATCCACCTGCCCATGTACACAGAACAGGAAACCGACACAGGGCAACAAGTGAAAGGCACAGCAGAAAGTTGCATTTAACCCATGGTAGAAGTGCACACTCGCAACAGCATCCTAGGGACTTTCCCACCCCGACAGACAGTCTCTCTGTTCCTCATCCTCCTGGCGCCGCTTCTCGTTTTGGGCTTGTTGCGTCTTCTCGGTTCAGTGGTTTGCATTCTCCGGCTTCTCGCTGCTCACATCTTGCATTTCATTTCTATAGTGTACCCTCTGCTGAATGTACCTTATAAATTCAATAAATAGACGTTTGCACGGACCACTCCTCTGTATTCACCCACGAGATGCTGCTTACACTGTGCAATGTCCTGCACTTGCCAGAACTCCCCTATTTTTGCTATTCGTGAAGTTTGCAGCTTCCCTACTTTACTTTCCTTTTTGTCCGTGCGAAATGTTGTTTCACAGTTGTAATTGTCTGCTAACTACTAGATATTTTCTCCCTAAACCAAGAGAGTGGCCATAAATGAAGCTACCCGCCACTTTGAACCATATGACCAATGACCATGGAAGAGCATGGCCAGCTGCCAAATACTCCTAAGAAAACTCCCCTTCTCCCTTCCACCCATCCTTCCATCAAACAAAATCCAGCCGTCCTTTCCACTTCATACACCCATCCATGCTTTCCTCTCAAATCCACCCATTAATTCATTTCTTCAATCACCTTTTCACCTATCCACAACTCAATTATCCCCTCTTCACCTTTCCATTCACCTACCCGTTTTTCTATCAATCATTTTCTTTTCTATCTAGTCTTTCACCTACTGTCCATCTATTCACTCATTTGTCCTCTCGCCCTTTCCTCCTTCGTGTCATCTATCGACCCTCCCATCCACCCTTTCACTGTTCCATCCATTCACCCATCATTTCTTCCTTCCATTCTCTCATCAACTCATCCATTCACCCAAAACCCTACCGTACACTCTTCATCATTCAAACCATCTTTCCACCCTTGCATCCATCCTTTTGTTCCGCACTCTTCCAGTCATCTTTTCATTCATCTATCGATTCATACATCCTTTCATTCGTCCTTTCATCTTTCCAACCATTCTTTCACTCTTCCTCGTTTTCCTCTTTTCATCCACCCCCCTTCCTCCTGTCCCTAATTTAACTCTCCCTTCAACACTTCCTTCTTTGCACCTTTCCTTTCTTTCACTCCCCTTTCCACCCCTATTACCTTGTTTCCTTCCTTCCATACTTGTATCCTTCCTTTTTCCCTTCCTCCTTTCACCATATTTAGCTATTTTTATTTATTTTCTTTCCTCTCTGCTTTTTCTTTCTTTGTTCCGCAAACCTGAAGACAGAGGAAGCCAACAAAGAACGACAAAACATTTTAGAGCCTTACTCGGGTACTAAATTGGGCTGAGTGTCACACCCACCACCTCTAGCTGCTTGAGTGGAGGGTTCAGGGCGCCTAAACAATCTCAGCCAGTATGGAAAATGTATGCAGACTTCTCTGTAAGGCTACTTTGTGTAGAGTTTCTCTTTGCACAAAAATGTGCGCAAGTTTTATTGGTTTTTTTTGCACGTTTGTCATACTTCTCATGCAATTTTCGAACATACTAAAATAAAATATCAACTTCGTTAAGTTGCCAAATTACGATTGGATTTCATAAATTATGCGAGTTATAAAAAAAACTGCACCCCCTAGTGGTAAATAACATCACTGCATGTAAAATTAAACATATTTCTATTTTGAGAATCCGGGAAAATGCTGTCATAGATGGAGCTTTTCAGGCCTGTAGCTGAAGGCTTCACCCACGGGGTGGGAACACGATTTGTGAACCAGGCCTCCGGTGTCTCGCTAGGAAAGTGCGCCATCCGCTGACAGAACTGTTTCCTATTCTGATTTCTTCCTGTTTCTGTCAGCTAAGTAAATATTACAGAGGTGACGTCTGGATTTTAAAGTATGTTATGTTACAGTGAAGCTGGGCCAGACCCGGTCCCCCCAACGAGAAAGATTCTGGGGGTTATTTACTGAGGGATGCGCGGACGCGCAAGTACCGCGGCGCCGGTTTGCGCGGCTCCCTCAGGCTTCAGTACCGGGAAGTTAATCGGTGCAGTGCTTTGCGACGCTTTGCACCATGCGAGCGCACGAGCACATTCGTAGTATAAATAACCCCTCAGAGGCTCAGACAGTGTTTCTCTTCAGTTCACCCAATGAAAATCTACCAAGTACGCTTGGATGAATAAAGATCGGTCCTTCTTACCTTAAGGCGGCGGCTGGGTGGGTCTTGGTGTGAGCTGCAGGCGCTATTTATGAGTGTTCAAGGTGGCGTCACCTGGTAGAGTCCGAGCGTCAGCGTTTAAAGGCTCCTGTCTCCTTGGATACTCGGGCACTGAGGCTGGCACCAGGGTTCGGGGCACAAGGGCAGGGCAGACATCACCTGGACCAGGTGTGCTGGGAGCGGAGATGCCTCTCTGCCAATAACGCAGCTAGTGTAGAGTGTCTAAAGGGAGGGGGCGCACTTTCCAGTCCTCCATTGCCTGGTTGTCTCTGGGAATGGTATTCATTTACCTGATAATGAAGGTCAGAGGTCACGCATCCAGATGTGCGGCGTGTCTCTGCCTCCTTGGGCACTATAAGGGTTTGTTTGCTGCGTGCATTCGTTGTGCTGCAGCTGAGTGGGCCAGGCGGGTCGGTGGAGGCACGGCGTGGTGCGTCGGTTCCCCGTGCCCTCCGGGGCACTGCTGTGTGAGGGCAGCAGGTGCGCAGGACAAGCTGCCAGCTTGTCTTCTTTCTGTTCATTAACCATCAAGCAAGGTGTAAAACACCGACATTGGGTTGCAGCCTTGCGTTGTGTGTGTGTGTGGGGGGGGGGGGGATAGATTGATACTTTGCTAGTCTAAGAAGCCAAAGACATGGGTGCAATTTACAAGCCTCTTGTGCCACTTTTGCGTCATTTTTAACATTGGGGTAAATGACGCAAAAGTGGTGCAAGGGGCTTGTAAATCTGCCCCATAGTGTTTAATGGAGACACTGCTGGCTGGGGCGTAGGAGACCAGTGATATGTAGTATGAGTGAAACTCTTCGGGTATATGTGGCCGAACATATGGGGTATAAGTGAGACCCTTCTGGGGTGTATGAGGCCAGTGATATGTAGTACGAGACCCTCATGGTATGTATTGGGTATAAGTGAGACCCTTCTGGAGTATATGAGGCCAGTGATATGTAGTATGAGACCCTCCTGGTATATGTGGCCAAGGATATGGGATATAATGGATACCCTGCTAGAGTGTAGGAGGCCATTTATATGTAGTATGAGTGAGACCATGCTGGACTATGAGGCCAAAGATATGGGTTATAAGTGAGACCCTGCTGGAACATATGGGGCCAGTGATATGTAGTATGAGTGGGGCCCTGATGGTATGTATGGGGTATAAGGAGACCCTGCTGAAGTGTAGGAGGCCAGTGATATGTAGTATGAGACCCTCCTGTTATGTGTGGCCAAAGATATATGGATTATAAGTGAGACCCTGTTGGAGGGCATGAGGTCAGTGATGTGTAATGAGACCCTGCTAAAGTGTATAACGCCATCGATATGCAGTATGAGTGGAGCCCTGCTGAAGTGAGACCCTGCTGGTACATGAGGCCAAGGATATGGTGTATACGTGAGACCCTTGTAAAGAGTGACACCACTGATGTGCAGTATGTGAGAAGTCCTGCTGATGTGAGGGCTCCGATACGTAGTATGAGTGAGACCCTGCTGGTTTATAAGGCATAAGATATGTGTTATGAGTGAGACCCTATTGAAGTATGTAGAGCCATTGATATGTGGCATAAGAGAAGCGCTGCTGTAGTGAGGAAAGTGACATGTAGTGCGAGTAAACTATGAAATCAAATTTGGCATATACATACAATTATTGGAAATTAAGGGACAGACATTGTGATGTTACAGCAGAAACAAGCAGAAGTGATTGTAGGGCCCAGGGGAGCAACAGAATGTGCCAACAATTTTCATTGCTGGCAACTTGTACTTACCATATTCTTCGAAGTTACTGTTAGATTTAGTGTTATAAGACTAATTATGAACGGTAGTATCAATCGCAAGGATACATATCAAAAACAATTGAGAAGGTCCTACTCCAAGATGGCGCCACTGTTGATTTATTGAAGTAAAATGCGCAAATACTCCAACGTGTGCCATCCTGGCGCTGACAGAATGGTGTCACAGGGGGTCAGGAAGAAAAAAAGTGAGTTTTGAGAAGCCTAAAGAATGGGAGAAGATACTTTTCTGCACAAATGGGCAAATGAACAGCATTCCTAGCTTGAGGGGCGACCACCGGGAAAGAGCGACCGCCTATATGTACTTTCCTGAATTTGGGAAAATTAGCAAGGTGCTGGAGCTAAGACAGTGCCCAGGGGTGTAAAAAGAGAAAATAAATTCCATGAAACAGTCTGAGGCGGGCTGTATAATGCCTTGTGACAGAAACCAAGGACCTTGAATAGACAATGTGTGCGTATGGGAAGCCAATGGACGGCAGAAAGAGGAGCAGTGACTCTAGTTTTCCCACTTAGTCGTAGGATTACTGGTTCGCCAAAGACATCTTCGGGACATTTAGAAAGTTGACCTAGGAATGCATTCTGCCCGTTGCTTGCCATTGGCTTTGTGGTTTGTAACTCATGTTTTCTTCCTTTCCATTTGTCGGCTTTGTGTGTTTTATGCTGTCCAGCTTGAGTTTGTACCTTCCCTTGCTAAAACCTTATTTACAGTATTCTTTTGAGTGCCCTCTCTCTGTAAACAGGTCTGTAAATCTTGTTCTTATCTCATCAAATTTGCTGTGCATTCAAAGACCGCGATAAACTGTCAGGCGCTGTCTTCCAAGGGTGCTTGTTTACTTTTCTTTCTCTGACTTCAAAGTGAGTGGCTTTATGAGACAACCTTGCTGGATACTGGGGGTAGGAAAGGGTTGTTTTCTAGCACATGACAACATTTAAATGAGCTGTGCAAGTATTTCAGAATATATCAGAATTAGGAACACAAATGAAGCACATTTTTTTAAGTATGTTGGAAACAAATACTTTAATGTGAGCAAAACAAATCATTACACTTGGTGATGCAATTTCTACACATTTTTGTCTGTGCACTGTATAATTTTATTAATAAAACTGTGCAAACGTAATGGTCATTTCAACTGAAAATCTCTTGTCTGTAATGGCAGTGTGCTCCCACACCATGAATACTCTACCCCACTCTACTCCACTCTATGCCACAGCACTCTTTGCCAATACACTCTACGCCAATGCACTTTGCTACTGTAACATTCAACTCTATGCCCCTGCACTCCATGCTGATCCACTTTACACCACTCTAATCTACTCTGCATCACTGCAGTCTATGCCACTGTACTCTACACCACTCTAATCTATGCCATTACACCCAATTCCACTCTACAGCACTCCACTCTATTCTAAAACAATCTACTCTACTTACCTCCACCTTATGCCACTGAACGCCACGCCACGGTACTCTACTCTTAGGCACTGCACACCAATGCACTCCACACAACTGCACTCTACTCTGCATCACTGCACTCTGTGCCACTGCCTCTATGCTACTTAACCCAACACTACTGCACTCTGACACTCTACTTTGCAACACAGCACTCTCTGCCACTGAACTGTACTCCACTCTACCCTGCATTATTCCCCTCTATGCCACTGCACTGTATAGCTCTATACTCTTCTCTGCACCACTCTATCCTCCTCTCCTCTGCACCACTTTATGCAACTGCAGTCTATGCCACTCGACTCTACCCTTTTATTTATTTATTTTATTTAAAGAGTTTTATATAGCGCTGGGTAGACCCGGAGGTATCAGAGCGCTTTACATGAGAATCAACAATATAACTGAAAATCAACAATGTAACAAAAAAAGTTCAACAATGACACAATAAATCCCCAAACAACAGGCAATACAATTAGGAGAGGAGAGAAAGGAGAGAGAAAAGTAGTGGAGGGGGCAGGGGAGGTGAGAAAGGGAGGATAAGGGAAGAGACAACACGGAGAGACAAAAAGAGGTCTGTCTAAAGACCGACTGGGTAGGTGATGACTAAGGAGGGAATCCACGGCCCATATCCCCTATAGCTAAACCAGGTAGCTCCATCAGGCATCAGACAAAAAAGTTCAGTCTCAATACATTGAGAGAGGGGAGAAGTAGAGACATAAATAGAGGGAGGATGCGGGAGGAGACAGGAGGGACGAAAAGAAGTGCAACAATGTGGTTTAACAGTATAACAGAAAAAGATCAACAATTACACATTACATCAAACAATCAGCAGTACATTAGGAGAGGAGGGAGAGGAGAGAAAAAAGAAGTGGGGGTTAGGGAGGTGAGAAAGTGAGGATAAGGGAAGAGACAACCGTAGAGACGAGAGGAAGTCTGTCTAAAGACCGACTGGGTAGGTGACGACCAAGTAGGGAATCCACGGTCCATCTCCCCTATAGCTAAACCAGGTAGCTCCATATGGCATCAGACAAAGTAGTTCGGTCTCAAGTGTTGAGGGAAGAGGTTCGCAGAAAAACAGGATGGGAGGGAGATACGGCATAAAGACGAACGAAAGTCTGCCCGAACACCCGCTGGGTAGGTGACTGTGGAGGGGGAAGTCCCAAAACCCATCTCCTCTATAGCTATCAGGTAGCCTCAACAGACTTTGGCCAAATAGCTAGGTCTCAATGGGAAACATTTAAATAACATGGAGGGCAAAATAAATGGAGCGTAGAGGGGAGGGAACAGGGAAGGTGAGAAAGGGAGGAAAGGGGAAGAGACAACAAGGAGAGATGTGCCACTGCCCCCTGCATCACTCAACTTTAGGCCTCTCCACACTGCACCACTATACTCTATGCCACTTCACTCTATTATACTCTACGCCATGATACTCTACTATGCACCACTCTAATCTATGCCACTGCATTCTACTGTGCTGCATTGTACGCCGCTGAATTAAATGCGCCTGCACTCTACGCCAATATACTCTGCAATACTCTATGCCAATTTACTCTACACCAATCCACTTTGCTCTATGCCAGTTTAGTGTATGCCACTCTACAGAACTCCACACTATGCCACTCCAATACACGGCACTCTCTGCCACTTCACTCTACAACACTCAACTCTACTCTTCGCCATTCCACTCTACCCCACTTCACACCACCCTCCTCTATGCCACTAACATTTAGCCATGCTGGTGTTCAACATGGCTAAAACACATTGGCAAAGTCAAGTGTTCTTGCATAGACAAGACCTATTAGCTTTGCCAGTGCTTATTAATTCTTTAGTCTCTGCTGCATTGCTAAAACCATCATCAAAGCCAATAGCTTCTAAAGCGAGATCCTCTTGATGTAAATTACTTTTTTAGTTAGCTGACTTGTTGTGTTCAGTCTGTACTAGGCAGTTGTTCCAAGAATTCACTGCTGTAGTTACGTGTAAGACACCAGCACTAATGACAGTGCACCACATGGTAGCGCTGTCTGTTTTATTTTGAGATGAGTAGAACAGTTTTTATTAAATTAATACACATTAAAAATGACAATTTAGACTATTCCACATCATTCTTATAACTTTGGGTGACCTGGAATAGTCTGAATTATCACACTTGTAGTAGTACAATGGTTAGTAGTTGTGTTGGTATTGTCATTGGCATCGCTGGCAGAGGCAATAAGTGGTGCAAGTTGCGGTGGCCTCATAAGAAGGGCACTGACACTTTTTTACAAGTTAAGCACTGTTCCAGACTAACCAACAGTGGCTATAATTTCTGTAAAAGTCATGACATATCAGAGCATTCTGTAAGAAGGCGGTAAGTAGGTTATGACAAATTCTGCATTTAATTGGCAAAAAGGGGACCAGCACAGACCACATACTTGCTGTCTTAGTGTATGAAAAAGGTCACTTTATTGAAAACAGGTGCACATCACAAATTTCACCCTGGGCCTTAGCCTTACAAAACTAAACCTCAGTGTACAACAAATCACCTACAGCATTATCCCCTCCCCTAACAATCCCCCTTACACCTTTTAACCTGCAACTTTGTAAATCCTATCCTTTAAATAAACTGTTGACCTTACTCCCTTAGCACTTTAACCTACATCTATTAACATCTAAGTAGCCTAAACCCTAACTTTTAATTTCTTACTTCCTCCTGATGTAACTTCATTGCCACCCCCATTGCCCTGATTCGCCTATGTTCACAATAATCATCTTAATCTAGCAAAATGACAATTTAAACTGGCAGCCACCACTCAGAAAGGCACTGACTTTCTGACCCTCCCCCAGTAATCTCTGTTCCCCCGCCTCACATTGAGTCCCTTCTCCAGCATCTCTTTCACTTGCATCTGGTAGAGCTCCATCCCGTAGTGAGGAAAGTGAACATCGTCCCCTCTAAAAAATTCCAGGGTGTCGTATTTCAATTCTGAGTGCTCTACCTGGCCAAATCCCTTGTCCCTACAGAAAAAAAGCATATCTCGATTAATCTTGCACCAGGCCTTATCAATGGCTGTGGGCCTGTCCCCCTCTTCCATTGCCTCTTTGGGATAAAGACTGTCCATATGACGAAAATGTCCGCCCACCGTCTCCCAAACTTCAAGAGATCCCCTTCAACAAAGCCAGTTCCTCACTCTCCACCATGTTCTTTTCCCCCAAGTGGAGCAGCAAAATATCCGGACATGTGTGCATTCTCAAGAACATACTCAAACAGTGCAATAGTTCGTTCCACAGCATACCACCTTTTCCATGCCATGTAACTTTAAACGGCCAATGATCAAGCCCAAGATTGGCACCCTTTACCTTTCTGGACTTTATACCGCTCCTCCCATTTAACAAAAGAATGTCCTACTATCCAAATGAATATCTCAACTGACTACGGAGCAGCCATTGCACCTGAAATATGAGATACAAAGAAAACGTGCACTATTAACATCCCCCCTGTCTCAACCTCCCATATCAACAAAAGTAATCTGACAACCACCGACCCAGTTGCATGATCCTGCCGCTACCTCATCACTGCTCTGCCACTTCCGTAGCCACTCCGATCCTGAAAGAATGGGTCTCATAATCCCATGGTAGTTCCCCAAATGCTGTCAATGCTTTTCTCACAACCCAAAAGATCTGAAAAGGCATCACCCGTGCCATTCACGTGCTGAAATAAGTTTTGTGACCCACCTCACTGGACATGGGCCCTGAACTAGGAATGGCTGCAACACTAATGTCTTCCCTCTGGCCGTTTTTATCTGCTTAGAATGGCGAATGCACAGCTCTAAGCTGTCCTCCATACCATCAACATCCCCTCAGACTAACCCTGTAACCCCCACCTCGCCCCAACATTTCAGACTCCCTTATAGCCTCAAAAAACATCCATGGCATTACTATTGAGAACAAAATAGTTTCTTCCCTGCTGCTGCATATGGCTGGTAGGACGCCCACCACTTTGCTGAAAAGTTGCCTTGACAAGGACTTCCGCATTAGGGATTGATAAACCCATTCTCTCGCCAACCCCTCAAGTATGCTCTTCCCCAGGTCCCAGGCCAATGGAGCATAGCCCCACAGGAGCTTGCCCATAAACGCAATCCCTGCCAGCTTCCCTGTGATCCTGATTCTAGATAAATCCTTCTCAATCAACGGTAGCATATAATGCACCATGTCCTCTTCCCTGTTCCAAATCTCCAACCTCCGACTCGCCCTGCTGACTGGAAACTCCTGCCAAGTCTGCGCATATGACTTCCTGGTAGATTCTGTCAGAGACCCTACCACCAACTAAAGCATCCTTTCTCACCTATGCTCCACTTTTCTGCTGGCATCGGTGTCTTGACTTTGTCTGCTTCCTTGTTGAGCCCATTGAACCTCATCCACTGTGAACGATAGAGAGCATTTGCAATATCAATGTCCACCCATTGCATGTGTCTAGCCCTGAAAACCACATCATGTCTCAAGCAACCCATCACAAAAACTCTCCACAGTTTGAGCACCTGCTAGGCCCTTGCAGACTGTTTATTGACCACATGCACCACAGCCATATTGTCAATTCGAAACAATATCTTCCTGTGCGTCTGGTCCTTACCCCAGAGCACCACAGCCACTACCAGGGGAACAATTCCAGAAAAGCGATGCTCCTGCCCTACTGATTCCATTCCACCGGCCACTCTTCTGCACACCACCTGTCCTGCCAGTACAAGATGAAAGCCAGACCTCCCATGCAATCGGAGAGTATCTGTACATCCCAGTCACAGTACTGCGGGGCCACAACCGAGATGCCTTTGAAATCAACCAAAAACGTGTGCCACATATGTAGATCCTCTTTCACACATGCCGACAATCTGATGCGGTGATGTGGCAGTGATAGCCCCACTAGTTACAAGCCTAGCCACCTTCAAATATACCTCCATTTCCTCACTACCCTACACGCACAGTTGAGATGGCTGAGCAGAACTTTCACCTCCCTGACAGTTACCTTTTATTTTTCTAGCATGAAGTCTAGCAATAGCTGCATATAGATGTTTTTGTCCACCGGTAGGCACACTTCCATGGATACTGAATCTAGCTCAATGCCCAGAAATGAAAGCCCTGTGTGGGGTCCTACTGTTTTTTCCAGTGCCTGCTGTACCTCAGTGTCCCCCATGAGCTCTTGAAAACTTGCCAACTGTTGCTGACAGTCCACAGAACAGGGTTGACCCACAAAAAATAAATTGTCCAGGTAGTGTGTCACTGTGGCCCACCCCATCTGCCACTTGAAAACCCACTGTAAAAAGGAACTGAAGCGCTCGAAAAGCGCGCAGGATATGTAGCACCCCATGGGGAGAGCCTTGTCCACATACCAGGGCCCTGTGAAACTGTATCACCAGCAACTGGAAATCCTCCGGGTGCACAGGCAACAGCCTAAAACCTGATTTTATATCGCACTTAGCCAACAGGGTCCCATGACTGATGATCCAACAATGCCATTGCC
Organism: Lissotriton vulgaris; assembly: GCF_964263255.1. NCBI lineage: Eukaryota > Metazoa > Chordata > Amphibia > Caudata > Salamandridae > Lissotriton > Lissotriton vulgaris. The sequence continues at coordinate 1,184,133,988 of NC_141697.1, forward strand.
ACATCTACTGAGGAGTAAGATACCAATGATACCTCCTCCGATATGGAATCATTGACCAAGCTCCCTTCCGGCCATGGCAAGTGTTCAACTAAGTCGATTGGACCCTTGTGCTTTTTTGGCACCATACCAATGGTTCAAACTATCAACTCATGCATTGGTATTGCGCCAAAGAAGAACAAGGGTCCATTTGGGTTAGTATAACACTTGCCATGTCCGGAAGGAAGCTTCGTCAATGCTCGAAGTGAGGCCTGCCAGCAGGCCTTAGGGTAATCAGGCAGCAGGGAACTGAGGAGGGCGTGGGTCCCTTGTGGACATGGACAAGGGCTCATAGGTCAATTAAGGTGGAGTGCTTGGTTACGGTTGGCCCAATTTTTCAAAAGAGATGACACAGAATTGTTGAGTGCAGATTTTCAGGAGGGTTTCAGGCTGTGTTACGAGGGTCCAAGGTCACATCGGTGGGTGTAGAATTTGAAGTCAGCGCAGTTACATAAACAGGTGGTGCGGGTTCCATGATAAACGCATGCAAAACTCCTCATCGTATTGCACCCAAGCCTGTCCCCTGTATGTGATCTGAGCCCTCCTGATCGTGTACATATATTTCAATATGGACACCCACCGCTCTGGGCACTTTTCAAAGTATACGCTCATGAAAATTAAGAATGCCGCTGTCCAGTTCTCTATGGTTGCTGGCACCTTGGGCACTTGGACAGCTCATACCCTTCCTTCCTGGGACCCTCTCGCTCACTGTTCCCTGTGAAGAAGCTTCAACATCTCCACAAACTCCCCCTTCCAAATGTTCTCCTTAGTACCCAGTATTAAATGAGCACCCAGGGATTTCATCACCCACATAAAAGGGAGCTTCTAAATCTTAAATTCTTTACTCCCCCTGCCACCCGTCCTGGGCTTCCTTCTCATACTGTGCTCCGTTATCTTCAACTTTCTCCTACGGCATAACCAGTGTGGCTTGGGCCTCTTGATCTGACGCCCGCCAGTGTTGCCCCCCTTGCTACAATCCCTTTTTGTACTCACCCACAGTGATTGCTGCTGCTGACAGCTGTGCCTTTGTCCCCACCAAGCATCTTTTACGTGCAAACATTTCCTCAGTCGGACATCCCTTCTGTTCCTGTTATTCCCTGCCTCCCCCCAATGGAAGCCTTCTTCTTGTCCTCCACCCATTCCCCCCTCCTTCACTAGCACCCTTACCTGGCATTAAGGTTTGCCTCCACACCAGATATAGCCACCTAACTAGCTGCAAGGGTTCCACATCCACCTTCACCATGTGCTGGGTCTCCCAATTTGCACAACACTCCTGTAACACACTATGTACAACATTAGTTGAACCCCCTCCGTCCACATGCAAAGCTTTGCCACATCGGCATTCCTCTGCCCCTTAGGGCTCATCCTCCACCATTTTACCTTCTTCAAGGCTCCTCTCATCATAATCCAACTAATAATGAGGGTCAACACCCTCCCACAAGCCAGTGGGTAACCTGACCTTCGCATCCATCTGCATTGAGTCCAAGGCAGTAGGCCCCTTCGCATCAACTGAAGGGCGCCAAGGGGCCATGATATGCCCTTCTAGCTGCCCCCATGCCAGCTGTGGTCCCGCATGGTCGCCCTCCCTCCCAGGGGCCGCAATGACCCTTCCGGGTTGCTAGACTACCGAGGCCACACCAGATCTTCTTATGGAAGTGTTGTCGGCATCCGGCTAGCCATGTTAGACCCTGCCATCTCTTCCTGTTGGGCGATGGAGCCGCATAAAGCTCTCCCAAGTCTGCAAGCCCTCTGTCATGACGAGCCTTTAAAATAACGGTTAGGTCCTGGGTGCAAGGGTTAATGTCCCTGCCTAACTGTTCCATGCCCTGATCTGGGACCCAGAGCTGCCGCCCCCGCCGCCCTCACCCCTGATCTTGTGACGCTACCATCTCCTCGTCATCAGCCTGACGCTCTGCTGCTGAAATCATCCCCCGCCGTGCCACTCTGTTCTCTTGCCCCCCACATGAGTACACCTTGGCAGATACCCTGACCTTCCATCCCTGCCGTTCCATTACCTCACCCCATTGCTCCTTCCTCCCCCTCCTTATTCCATTCCAACATGGCCACCAACAAAGCTGTGGTGGGGCCTACTACCCGACCTCCATCTTCGACCTCAAACTGTCCCCCATCCTCACCCTTCCCTCCTGCTTGGGATCCGCTTCTCCACCTCCTCCCACCTCTGACCAGTGGGACAGTATACCCCATGGGGCCCTGTCTAGCCACCCCACTGCTGCCAACGACACTGAGGGAAACTGCTCCTCAAACCTGGCTCTGGCCTCTCCTCTAACCTCTCGCACTCCCTCTCCACATCGACACTTGTGGCCCCTGACTCCCCCCACCCCCCCAGTGAATCTCCGACCCCCCCCCCCACAAGCAGGGCCGGACTGGCCATAGCAGGCACCGGGCAATCCCCCGGTGCGCCGCATGGGTGGGGGCTGTTTTTGGGCCCCTGGGGGCCGTTTTTGTTACAGGGCCGTTTTTGCAGCAAAATCGACCCTGTACCAAAATCGCCCGAAAACGGCCCCGGCAAAGAGCTCGGCGGCACCTCCAACCCCCACCCCGAGTGGGGAGAGGTGGCCGGCCGAGCACTTTGCCAGAGCCGGTTGTGGTTCCCAGTCCGGCCCTGCCCCCAAGGCCCCCTTTGTCTCCCCCAACCTCCCCATAGCCGACTGACTATTTGCCCTCTCCCACCACCCCTCCCTTGCTTACCTCTGCCTCCTCCAGATCCCCAAAACCTCACATCCTTCGCTATCCCATGATACTTGTGCCTGGGACCTCAAGGCCCGCCCCCTTGAATATTGCCTGCTTCCACTGCTTTGCCCTCCTCTCCCTGCCCCGCGCCGTTCTCCCTGATTGTACCGGTCATGTGAGGACACCACCTCCTGTGCAGCCTCCTCCACATGCTCGTGCTGGGTGCTGGCTGCTGCCTGCCGATTGCAGGCCCCTCCCCTCTGCGGGACTGTAAATTCAAGCGTTGGCTTCTGAGCGGCGCCTCCCTGCCTGAAGGCTACCGCCTCAGCACCAAAACTCATCACTGACAGAAGGCATCTGACAGACAAAGACAAGACTCTGCGATGAAACTTGCTGACATTACTGCAAACCCACTGAGACTGCTACCCGCGGCCCATCACAGCGCTGACCGTGTTCAACTTCAACTGTGACAAAGTGTCACACATCAATAAGAAAACCAAAACAGCGACTAAGACACTCAAAATGAATGTGGAGTAATGAGGCTACTGCCTCAGTATCCAAAAACTCATCACTGTCAGAAGGCATCTGACGGACGAAGTATGACTCTGTCCGAGCCACGCGTCAAACCAGGGGCGGCTCTCCTTGTCCTCGAGCAGCTCCAACGGCACACCATATTTTGCAGCTCAACAGAGCACACGAGGACAGCCGCCGCGACTCCTTCTGCTGCACGCCTTGTCGGGCCTGCTGCTACGCGTTTCATCACAAGATCCATGCATCCTGCCTCCACCAGCAGGTGCATGGCCTCTCTCAGGCACCCATCCGCCAACTTGTTTTCCTCTTTCGAAGAATAGTAGATTTTTGGTAACTAAACACTGGCCATTGTGTCACTTTCCCCGAAATTGTGGCCGGTGCTAGGAAATGGTTGGTTATATCAAGGGTCACCAGTCCAACCTAACCAGCTCAAAAACCGGCCAAAATGCAGCTCAGTTATCCCTTCTGCCAAAAATCCCAGGGCACCCCTCCTAAGGTCGGCTGCCACCCAAAGCCCATTGCCAGAGAATGGGTCTTACTTCTAGAAATGAAGACATTTCTCGAGGCAGACAACAAACGACATTTTTCTGCTGGTTAAGCAAATAGGCTAAGCCTGCCACCACGTGGCCAAGTGGTGAATAGCGGTTCCATTTCTTGAAGCAACAGACTCGTATTGACTATCCGCTAAACCCCCTTCATAATAGTAATATTGGGTACATTTATACTATAGGTTTGGCGCACGTCTATCGTTTTCTTGGGTTGAATCAGAAAAATACAAAGTTTCAATAAGAAAACAACCAGCAAGTAATTCACTACTGTTACAACTAGCACAAACACCCTTTCACAGAAATTATGATCTACAAAAATAGTATGGCCTGGTTTTATGTGAAATGCTGCCGGCCAGACAAATGAAACCAAGGGCATAAGGAATGGCACAAGGTAGCCCCACACGTCAGATCTGCAACTACCTTAAAATTACATAGGGCCCGATTCACATAACTAACTTAAGACAAAATCCTAAACGTACTACTTTTGGTATTCACAGAAGTTAGGAATTTGTCTTAAGACAGACTTAAGACACAATCCTAACTTCTGTGAATACCAAAAGTAGTACGTTTAAGATTTTGTCTTAAATTAGTTCTGTGAATCGGGCCCATAGTGTCTGTGCCTTACCGTTTGCCAGTTGTCATCACATTGACATTCCACTGCCTGAAACTGTACCTCGTGTACGAATCTCATATATGCCCCCATTGGCCGCCATTACAGAGTAACCTTAAACTGTTTATTCTCTGCAGCCAATGGCGTAATCGCCGCAGGACTCTTACTAAATCCAGCACTGCACAGTTGCTTTACTGTCAGCAGTACGCAGCGCTGCATTGTGTGACTGTTTAAAAAACTGGGCTCGTGTATTCTGTTCAAGATGCCATGTGTGTGCCTTGATAAACACGTCACACAAGGCACCACCACTCACTGGCCTTTGTGCTGGGATACAAGGGTTTACCATTTCAGTATACACATTTTAGAAGAAATTGTGTTACTCAATGTTCTCCTGGTGCACACCCAAATTTTTCAGTTGTGTGTCCTGGTTTCTCATAACCAGACAGACAGTCGTTTACATTTCAGCTTCTTTCAAACTGTGTGTGTACCTGATGTTATCCTCTTTTACTTGAGTCACAGAAAATACTGGAAAAAGTAATAAGTACTTTATTTTTAAAAACATATGTTGGAGTAACATTTGAAAACAGATTTACAAAGTAGACTTGAAACCAACTGCAAAAATATCTCTGATGGAGAAATTTCTCCCTACAATATCAATATGCATCTAAAACCCACCTGATCCCAAGTATGCGAACACGGCCCGATTCACAGAATGAACTTAAGACTCAATCCTAAACTTACTTCTATTTTGGTATTCACAGAATGCACTTACTACTTTTGGCATTCACAGAATGAACTTACTACTTTTGGTATTCACAGAAGTTTGGATTTTGTCTTAAGTTTGTCTTAAGTCTGTCTTAAGTTTGTCTTAAGACAAACTTAAGAGAAAATCCTAACTTCTGAGAATACCAAAAGTAGTAAGTGCATTCTGTGAATACCAAACTAGTAGTAAGTTTAGGATTGAGTCTTAAGTTCATTCTGTGAATCAGGCCCACTGAGTTTGAATGATAAATGCACCGTGCATCACAAAAGGTGAAAAGTGAGTTTGATTTGGGTGTATTAAAGAGGTTGACATTTCTTGCAAGGAGATAGTCATGTATGGTCAATGGTTTGCAAGTCTATATTCTCGAGTCTGTTTTTGTAATCTATGTTGTCACATGGGACCCACGTTGCTCCACACATAAAATAACAAGTGTAGAGTAAGTATTGCTCCCGGATGAGATTGAAATCCTCTGTGCAGAAGTCTGCTTCTTAAGCAAGAAAAACTAATGCCAAGGGGAAAAATTAGCTGTTCTGTGTCCATTTGTTTGGGGATGCGCGCTCCGTCATGAGCATAGAACGGGTTAGGTAAAAAACACTAACATTTTATTCAATTGTGCCATTGGCCACACTTGAAAACAATACTGTCCTCAAAGACCCCATATAAAGTACTCCACTACTCTTTGATCTATTTTTGGAAGCGTGTGAATTTCAGGATCAAACCCAGGATTTTTTTTTAACGTGGTTCTAATATCATAGGGTTGATGTTGACGGGCAATTCTTTTTATAGGAATGGTGTTGGGGGACCTTTGCTCCCCAGAAATATTTCAAATAATTCGTGAATTAAGGTGTTTTTGTAAGCTATTATACCAATGAGAGGCAGCCACTGTCTCCCTAATGCGCATCCTAGTCTAATAATGAACACACTGCATGTAGTTATTTTTCCTGTTGAACTGGTGCATAATCCTCACCTCTACAATACCAAAACAGTACAGTTTCCTTTCCAAGTTTCTGAACAAACAGTACAAATCTTTTCCCTTTCCAATACTGGGTATGCCATTGCATGCTCCTTTTAATTACTGAATAAAGCCCACCCCTTTCTAAAAACTCTCCCCAAATATGCCCCTGTATTTTATTTCTGGCTATCACCTTGATTTTACGATTATAATTTGTGGTTGTCTGTGACTGTGTTAAATATGTGGTTGGTGCTATATGGTTGTAGATATTGTCTCAATCTCCCAGAAAATTTGGGTTACTGTGCGTGCAAAAAAGGTTAAATAGATTAGGGCCACATGGTTACAATCAATTGGAAGAGGTACGATCAATCCCTCTTACTGGACAGACCAAACAGTTGCTGTGATTTACAACAGGGGGTATGTCTACAGTAACCTTAGGTTTGTCTCCTTCTAGCAAACATGTCATGAAATCCTAAAGTGCTATCTATTTGATTGCTGAGAATATACATGAAAAGTGTATGAAGATTTAGAACATTGGAATGTTGGGAGCTCCATTGACAACAATGGAGTAGCTCTGGGCTTATAATGGCTGGGATACCCCCGGAGCTCCAACATTCCAATGTTTCTTTGTTCACAGCTCTGGCTGTGAACAAAGGCTTCAGGGAGCCTGAAGGGTTTTCAATCCCCTCACACTCCCTGAAGGCTTCGTTTTATTTGTTAGAACATTCTGCCACTAGAAGGCAGAATGTTCTAATAGCCTTATAGCCCTTAGTAGCAGGGCTATACCAGCTATTAAAGTTCCGCTGCCTTGTTAAAGTCCCTCGCCTTCGGCTCGGGCCTTTAATAGCCAGTATAGCACGCTACGGCGGGCTATAAGGCTATATTAGAACATTGGAAAGTTGGGAGCTCCATTGAAGACAATGGAGTGATCTGGGCTTCTAATGGCAGGTAATACCCGGAGCTCCAACATTCCAATGTTTGTTCACAGCTTTTGCTGTGAACAAAGACCTCGTGGAGCCCGAGGGGATTTAAACGCCCTCAGGCTTACAGAGGCCTTCATTTTATTGGTTATAATATTCTGCTCTCTAGTGGCAAAATGTTCTAGCAGCCTTATAGCCTATGTAACTTGGCTGTACCGGCCATTAAAGGCCCATGTCCCCTGCTAAAGTCCCAAGCCAAAACGCTTGAGCAAGCCTTTAATGGCCGGTTTGACCCACTATATATAGCATACTAGCGGCCCGTCCCGACGTTGTCCGGGTAAAAAAAGGCTAGGCAGCAATGGTTTTAGTATCATTGTACATTCGTCCCACATGATAAGAGACACATTTTGAAGCAGTGTCCCCAAAGGTCCGTTTTTCCGAATAGAGCATATTGAATCCCTTTCAAGGGAAACTGTTAGAAGCAGTTCAAAGGTAGAATGTGCTGTTTTCCCAGCTGTTAGCAAAGTGGCAGCTATTCCAGATGAAGCAACAGCTAGAGCCAAATTCCCAGAAGATCGAACTTTGGCAAGTATGAGGTTGATTAGGTAAGTCTTTCCTGTGCCACCGGGGGCGTCTATGAACAATAGTTTGCCTTGCTTCTTTTCAACACTATCAACTATGGTGTTGTAGGCGAGTTGTTGATCGGGAACTAAGTTAGGCAAGTGTTGAGCAAGGTAGTTATTTAGCTCTGGAATATTGTGTGCGGTAGCGATATTGTGGTATCCAGTTAGGTTAGTTCGGACCGCTAGCGGCAGGCTGAAATCTTGTAAGGACTTCTCGCTTAATAGATACAGTGAGGCTTCAATTTCTATAAGTCCTTGGTTTATGATTTCATTGTTGATAGCAGCCCGTGCCGACGTTGTCCGGGTATGAATTGCTGCCAGCCAGTAGTATATTGTTTTTTAGGATTTCGTTTTGATAGCATTTCTTATCTGTGACAGGCCTGTGAAACGCTCTGATGCACAGTGCACTGCTGATGCACTTAAGAGTGCGCGTTCAGTAGTGTGTGAACTCGAGTTTCCCTACTTTATATTTCTTTGCAATATTATATAGCGCAAACTCGACAACATGGCATGAGCACAATTTACATTACAGAAGAACACATTCATTTGTGGTAGGCACGGGGAGACAAAACGATTTGCCTGGAATCACAGGATGTTGAGCTGATGCCGAGATTCGAACCTAGCTCGCCAGCTCTAAAGTTTGCAATTCTAGAACTTGTGGCGGGAGGTGTGTCTAAAAGTGTATGTTGGTGCTGGCCATCAATGAGAGAGACCTGTGCATTTTTCAAATGGGTGGTGAAAAAATATGAGTATGTTGCTGGAGATGTGGGCCGTCGTGCCACCAATGTACTTACCGGGGGAGGGAAAACACCGATTATTCAGCAACTTTCTTTCCGCATACCATCACTCCGCATACTTTCATTACGAAAGTACCATGACTCCGCAATGCCATTATAACGCATGGCATTACATTTTATATGCTTTTACTACGCATACATTTACAACGAAATTCGTTGTAAATGCATGAATGGTAAAAGCATGTTTTTTTAAAATGTTTGGATAAGGTAAGTATGGATATAGGGGTATATGTTTTGGGGTACTGAGGTATATGTTATGGGGTGTTTGGGTATTTTAAGGGTTCAGATATAGTTTTGGGTTATGGGGTACAGGGGTAGTTTTAGGGTTTAGGGATAGGTATGGGTTTTGGGTTACAGGGGTATTTTTAGGTTTCATGGCTAGGTTTGGGTTTTGGGGTATAGGGGTATTTTTAGGGTTCAGGGTTAGGTTTGAGTGTTGGGGTACAGGGGTATTTAAAGGGTTCAGGGAAAGGTTTGGGTTTTGGGGTATAGGGGTATTTTTAGGGTTCAGGGCTAGGTTTGGGTTTTGGGGTACAGGGGTATTTTAAGGGTTCAGATATAGTTTTGGGTTTTGGGATATAGGGGTATTTTTAGGGTTCAGGGGTAGGTTTGGGTTTTGGGGTACAGGGGTATTTTAAGGGTTCAGGGCTAGGTTTGGGTTTTGGGGTACAGGGGTATTTTTAAGGTTCAGGGCTAGGTTTTGGTTTTGGGGTACAGAGGTCTTTTAGGGTTCAGGGGTAGGTTTGGGTTTTGGGGTACAGGGGTATTTTTAGGGTTCAGGGGTAGGTTTGAGTTTTGGGGTACAGGGGTATTTTAAGGGTTCAGGGCTAGGTTTGTGTTTTGGGGTACAGGGGTATTTTAGGGTTTAGGGGTAGGTTTGGGTTTTGGGGTACAGTGGTATTTTTAGGGTTCAGGACTAGGTTTGATTTTTGGGGTACAGGGGTAGGTTTGGGGGTACAGGAGTATTTTTAGGATTCACGGCTAGGTTTTGGGGTACAGGGGTATTTTAAGGGTTCAGATATAGGTTTGGGTATAGGGGTATTTTTAGGATTCAGGGGTAGGTTTGGGTTTTGGGGTACAGGGGTATTTTAAGGGTTCAGGGCTAGGTTTGGGTTTTGGGGTACAGGGGTATTTTTAGGGTTCAGGGCTAGGTTTGGGTTTTGGGGTACAGAGGTATTTTAGGGTTCAGGGGTAGGTTTGGGTTTTGGGGTACAGGGTTATTTTTAGAGTTCAGGGTTAGGTTTGGGTTTTGGGGTACAGGGGTATTTTTAGGGTTCAGGGGTAGGTTTGGGTTTTGGGGTACAGGTTTATTTTAAGGGTTCAGGGCTAGGTTTGTGTTTTGGGGTACAGGGGTATTTTAGGGTTATGGGGTAGGTTTGGGTTTTGGGGTACAGTGGTATTTTTAGGGTTCAGGGCTAGGTTTGGGTTTTGGGGTACAGGGGTATTTTTAGGGTTCAGGGGTAGGTTTGGGTTTTGGGGTATAGGGGTATTTTAAGGGTTCAGATATAGTTTTGGATTAAGGGATAGGTTTGGGTTTTGGGGTACAGAGGTATTTTAGGGTTCAGGTGTAGGTTTTGGGGTACAGGGGTATTTTTAGGGTTCGGGGCTAGGTTTGGGTTTTGGGGTACAGGGGTATTTTTAGGGTTCAGGGGTAGGTTTGGGTTTTGGGGTACAGGGGTATTTTAAGGGTTCAGGGCTAGGTTTGTGTTTTGGGGTAGAAGGGTATTTTAGGGTTCAGGTGTAGGTTTGGGTTTTGGGGTACAGTGGTATTTTTAGGGTTCAGGGCTAGGTTTGGGTTTTGGGGTACAGGGGTATTTTTAGGGTTCAGTGGTAGGTTTGGGTTTTGAGGTACAGGGGTATTTATAGGGTTCAGGGCTAGGTTTGGGTTTTGGGCTACAGGGGTATTTTTTAGGGTTTAGGGATAGGTTTGGGTTTTGGGGTACAGGGTATATTTATAGGGTTAAGATGGGTTAGTGTTTAAGGGTGTTGGGGTATTTTAAGGAGTACGGGTGGGTTATGATTATGGGGTGCAGGAGTATTTAAAGGGAGCAGGGTGGGATTAGCACACGATAAAAGACATGGCATGAAGGGCGGAACGTACCACACGCCCCCAGCGTTTGTCACGCCCCCAGCACACGCCCACAGCACAACGCAGACACACCCACAAGGGACTACTTTGCTGGCACAGTTCTTTTACCTTTTAAATGTATATGGTGGGCGTCTGCATAGCCTATGTCCTTCTGCTGCAACTGCCCTTTCCAACGATGTATTGGGTGTTGTGATTGGTGCAGTACTTTTTGAGTTTACCCGCCTCAAAGGTTTAGGCTGTCTCTTTATATTATTAGTATGGATTATCTTTATTGGCCCATGCTACTGCTTCAGTGGAAGCATCTTGGATACCTAACTTGGCCTATTGAGTATCACCTTGTTGAAAATAGTGTGTCCTGATGGTGGCCATGGTTGCAGATTTATCATGGGCTGACCGATGTCAAATAGCAGGGCTATTTGACTGCATCTACAAAAGAATAGAAATAATCGAGAAATGTATCTGAGACCACATGACTCCTGTGTATTACGGACCATGATTCCCATTGATTCGGGTTGGATTGTATTTACATATTGCAAATATTGTTGATGATGGAAACATTGTATAAGAAATGATAATGGAATAGCACTCTTCTCACCTATTAAGAATAATATAGGTTTAGCAAACAAACGCTTCTGTCTTATCTTGGTTGAATAGATTTTGTATGTGGAGTTTCATGGGTAGTAGGATCGCAAACAATTGAGCGTTTTTTGATGGGGTTACTGACAATACTGATAATATACTAGTGTCATTGTCTTCTTTGAGATAGTACTTAGCAGGCTTAAGGAAATAAGCAGTCAAGAACGCACAACTGTGCAATGATTGGAATTTTTTTTGGGTGGTCACATTTGTGCTATGCTTCTTTTTCCTTCACCGAGTCAGAGCTGGCCCTATTCCCCAACATTTTCACTGAGATATTTAAGCTGTCAACTAAATAGGATTTTAAATCCCTTGCACTGTGCCATTGGGCAAATGCATTGAAATGCCTTACAGATGAAAATCACGAATTTTCAGAAAACAGCCCAGCTGTAACAATATCACGGTTAACCGGCCATTAGACACCATTCACACAGAGTATGCTGTGCTTTTTTGTTAGCCTAGGTAGTGTCATTAGACAGCATACATTGTGCCCAGTGCGAACGATTAATCCTCGTCCTGCCGTTAATATATTAGCCTTTGGAAACTAATTTTTTTTTTTCCGGCATGGCTATAATGCTGCTAGGATTAGGATTTGAAAAGTGGATTTGGGTAACATCAAATGTCCTTTCAACTCAAAGAGCTGGGTCTAGTAACTCAGATGCATGCCAACAACAACCCAGGGGATCATTTTGTGCTTTAAAAAAAAAACATTGTTGGATGATGAATTCTAATTCCTTGAGGCAAGAAAGACGTGTTGCAGCACTTGCAAAACCTGGTGTCAAGTTCTGGTTCGACAAACGACTCCGGCTGATGCGGAGTAATGATTAAAAGGAAGTGTATTTTATGCTAGCATTCGTGTCGGTAATCAAACCCACATTGTTCATCAGCGATTATAGGAAAAGTGTTATTTTCTAAATCTACCAATAGTTGCAACATCTAAGTGCATATTCAACTAAAGACCCTATTTGTAGAATGAGTGTTCTCAAATTTCCTAGAACATTTTTTTATTGAATGACCAAATCACATTATTTGGAACCAGGAAAGCTGGTTCTAATCGGAGTTTCCCCCTTCGGTTAAAATTGTAGGATCAATGGAAAACATATTTATCTCCTTGTTCCTCATCTGCTTGCATGCCACGATTGATAGAGTTTAGAATGAGACTGGCTCCAGTATGGACAACTACTTATGTATAGAACAATGCCACACAAAGGATGCTTCACTGCACTGGAGGGAAAACAAGGTGCACCTGCCATGATAAAACTGTCCTTTGTTAACAGAGTATAAGATAATGCATAAACTAAAGCAGGTAACAGCTGAGCAGGGGATCTATACACCGTAAGTATACAACCGAGGTATGCTTAACGGTTGAAATATTTCCAAAACACTGTCAATCAAATTTTCTTAACTAAAGTAGTCTTTTGAAAAGTGGATCATTTTATTCCACCCGGAAGTGCAAATATGTGATTCAGATCAGGGTGAGGTCCCATACAAGGTTCTGCATCCAAGCTCCTGCCTCAGTCCTATGTATTAAGTGATAGTTCACAGCAATCTCGTGGGCTTATGCACAGAGGCCTGTAAAAGTATGTGCAAGGTTAATACCCTTATGCATAGTCGTACATGCCTTTGTGATTTGGTCCCAAAATATAAAATTAGATGGAAATGTTCATATACATTTAGTACAAATAGAAGGCACTGCTCCCTGTCTGCACCATTACTAATAGGGAGTTGGACATTTAACATTTCAAGTGTGAATATAGAGGGCATCTGAAAGGGCCTATTAGGAAGGGAGGTATTTACCGTGCCTGGTAAATACAGACAGCCGGGTGCAGCATTTACAGAGTGAGCGAAAAATTCGTTAAATTTCAAGTTTGCCTCGTAAAAATGTGGAATTACCTGTATAATTTGGTGTTTCCTGCACGAATTCTGCTTGTATCCGACTTTACTGTATTGTTTCACCTGTTATATTTCAGCAGCTTTAACCTACTGAAATTCACCAGGGAGAAACAGCAGGAACAATAATTCCGAAACACCGGTGTACAGAGTGGGTGCTGCAATTTTGCTTTCTACACTTCGAGCTACGAAAGGCGCACACGCCTAGAAGGACTGCATCTACCGTGATGCTCTTCGGTCACACCCGCTGGTGAAGTCAGTAGTGAGCGACCCATTGACTATATACTTATATATGGTTCCCTTGAACCATTTGAGCTGACTAGCTCGGATACCGCTCCTACTTGCCTTGAGTGGTACCATACCTGTGAATACTTTGGCAGCCTGCCCAGCAAACCCTGAAGAAACCTACACTCTGCTGATGAGGAACAATAATTCCGAAACACCGGTGTACAGAGTTGGTGCTGCAATTTTGCTTTCTACACTTCCAGAGCTACGAAACGCGCACACGCCTAGAAGGACTCTGCATCTACCGTGATGCTCTTGGGTCACATCCGCTGGTGAGGTCAGTAGTGAGCGACCCATTGAATATATACTTATATATGGTTCCCTTGAACCATTTGAGCCGACGAGCTCGGATACCGCTCCTACGTGCCTTGAGTGGTACCATACCTGTGAATACTTTGGCAGCCTGCCCAGCAAACCCTGAAGAAACCTACACTCTGCTGATGAGGAACAATAATTCCGAAACACCGGTGTACAGAGTTGGTGCTGCAATTTTGCTTTCTACACTTCCAGAGCTACGAAAGGCGCACACGCCTAGAAGGACTGCATCTACCGTGATGCTTTTGGGTCACACCCGCTGGTGAGGTCAGTAGTGAGCGACCCATTGACTATATACTTATATATGGTACCCTTGAACCATTTGAGCTGACGAGCTCGGATACCGCTCCTACGTGCCTTGAGTGGTACCATACTTTGGCAGCCTGCCCAGCAAACCCTGAAGAAACCTACACTCTGCTGATGAGGAACAATAATTCCGAAACACCGGTGTACAGAGTGGGTGCTGCAATTTTGCTTTCTACACTTCCAGAGCTACGAAAGGCGCACACGCCTAGAAGGACTGCATCTACTGTGATGCTCTTGGGTCACACCCGCTGGTGAGGTCAGTAGTGAACGACCCGTTGACTATATATTTATATATGGTTCCCTTGAACCATTTAAGCTGACTAGCTCGGATACTGCTCCTACGTGCCTTGAGTGGTACCATACCTGTGAATACTTTGGCAGCCTGCCAGCAAACGCTGAAGAAACCTACACTCTGCTGATGAGGAACAATAATTCCGAAACACCGGTGTAGAGTTGGTGCTGCAATTTTGCTTTTTACACTTCCAGAGCTACGAAAGGCACACACGCCTAGAAGGACTGCATCTACCATGATGCTCTTGGGTCACACCCGCTGGCGAGGTCAGTAGTTAGCGACCCATTGACTATATAGAAACAGCAGGTGATGCAGTGCTTACCGCACAACTCAGAACCCTGAGCAAAGAAGGGTTTGCGCTGTGATCTGAATGTAATGCCCCCCTCAGAGCTGGGGCCTAAGGGCCTAATTTACAAGCAGTGATGCATCGCTGTGTCAAAATTACTTGCCCTTGCAGCAAAAATCCTTACAACACCATAGATGTGATGTATTTACAAGAAGGGGCTCCATGGCGCAAGGACTTACAGATGCGTCAGAAATACTGACAGATCTGTGGGAAGGATGCTGCAAGATATCATGCCCAAAATTGGTGCAGTGCTGTAGTTGGACATAAGAATGACTCAATGCGTAAAAAAAAAAAAAACCAGAGGCAAAGAGTCAGTGATCAGAATTGACTGATGCAAGTAGCCGACTGTATGGGGACCAATGTGAAAAGGTGAAAAACTCGCTTTTGACTATTACATTGGTCTTGTGTGTCTTGCATACAAGTGGGCATAGTGTACTTCTGTGTACCACTATCCCTACGTATATGTGACATATTGAGCGAGACTACGTGTGTGGATACAAGTCATTAATGTTGAATAATGTGACATTTACTATGTTCCCTACCTTATGTGTGCACTTGCTTGTTGAGGGGACGTGATTTCCTTGCATTTTACATTGTTGGAAGTAACTTCAGCGGATCAGATTCCTATGCCACAGCCAATGTGTCAATCCCACGCCTGGGTTTTAGAGACGTAGGATTATTGATGCTTTTCAAGTGCAGTGGCCAGCTTCCAGACGATGCATCACTTTTCCAAAAAATCATAAATACCACTACGTCCGTTTTACAGGGGATTTTACGTGGGAACACCTCCCTTACATATTAATTTTAATGTGGCGCAGCTGATTCAGACAAAGGTAAAAACCGATGCAGGCTGACGGCAAGTGACGCATCTACCAAGATATGTCACCTTGTACATATGGAGCAAAAAAAGCACTACTGGTGCGTCAAAACAAAATGACGCAACAGCGGCACAAGCTCCTTGTAAATATTCCCCTAAGTGTTCAATCGTCAGCACTGAAGAACACACAGGCAGTTTGGTCTCCTCACTCTCACAGTGAACTTTAATTCAGAAGAAATACCGTTGTAATAATTTACCACTCCACTGCGTGATGAGGTTGAAAATAAAATCATTGGAATAGATTAGTTTGTTCTTTTGAGCAGCTAATTCAGCAGTATTTATTTACAACTGCCTATAACTAGTTATCCCATCTGTAAAAATGAGATGGTGCCACTACAAATAAAAGTGAGACTTATCGTGTGATTCAGAAGAAGCGTGGCAAAAACTATTGTGTCCTTCTTTGAGGAGTATGGTGACCTTGCATAGCCTACGTTTCAAGTAGTGGTATCTGTTAGGCTTCTGATACTTTTAATATCACCTTATTTCCTATAACTGAAGTTACTGCCAGGTGTTTTCAAAATACAGTAGCACTTTGTTCTTTAATAAAATTGGGAGATATTTTAGTGCCAGCAGCATTTTGCATTTACCAATTGTGGTAAAATCCCCACCCCTTCCAGAGTGAGGCCTCTAGTCTGTTCTTGTTTCTAATGATGCAGCAGTGTAAGAGAAGGTTGATTTTAGACCCAGAAGAGGGGGTGGGGCACTTCTGCCACCTGCTTTGTGCTACCCTCTCTTGGACTTGAGCACCTTACTTGGAGCATACGGTTCAACATAACCCATTTTGTGAGGCTTTTCCCTTTCTCTACAGTGGCGACGAGGTGCCAACAATAGTGGGCCCGATTCACAGAACTAACTTAAGACAAAATCCTAAACTTACTACTTTTGGTATTCACCTAAGTTAGGATTTTGTCTTAAGTTTGTCTTAAGACAGACTTAAGACAGGATTTTGTCTTAAGTCTATCTTAAGTCTGTCTTAAGACAAACTTAAGACAAAATCCTAACTTCTGTGCATACCAAAAGTAGTAAGTTTAGGATTTTGTCTTAAGTTAGTTCTGTGAATCAGCCCCAGTGTATTTATATTTATACTTCGACCAGTTATCTGTGTTGAGAAACTTCCCCACCATGTGTCAGATTGTGCCCTGGAAAGTGTTTGGCCTTTGCACTTGACTTGCTGCTGTACTTCTGCATTTTAGCCAAGGAAGTCTGGTTCAGCTTTTGCATGGGGTGAAAAGGGATGAGTTTGCGGTTTCATTTCAAACTTGTATACGACCCTGAATAAGCGGATGGGTGTGTATGTGTTATCAGTCACTGCTGTGTAGATGTTTGCTCTCCTGCACATATGGAGCCCAGTTACCTACCACAGAAGCATCAACAAAGGCCTGACCAAGTCATAGCAACAGTGACTGGTGGCTCGTTGCCAGGTAACCTCTACCAGCAGCATGCTGGGATGCAGGTTGCGGAGGTGCTGTGGGTTTACATTGCCAGATCGGTTTTTGGCGATCGACTAGTGCGCAACAGGATAATGTCCATTATTGTCAAGACTAATTGTTGGGAACCATTGCCATCTTTTATTTAGCGGACTTGGCATTATAGCGATAATGGTGCCGAGAAGAGCTGGGTGAGGACATCGTGGAAGTTCCTTCTTTAGACATTATTAGCATGGTCTACTAATGAAGATCAATCAAAGAGGCTTGCCAAAACCTCAGTACAACTCCATTAGGGAGTGTTGGTTTGGCCTATGTAAAAGGCTAGTGCTCGCTCGCATGTTCGCAGGTGGTGCATGCACCAGTCCAGACTGGATCTTAATGTAGTCTTGTTTTAATAATCTACATTAGGTCATGCACAGCGTACTGTCCCATACAATATTCCTGCAAAGTCCATGGCTCCTTCCTCTACACTGGTGAATTTGAAGAGCGTATTTGTGCTATAAAATGTGAAATTTATGCAGCAAAAAAAAACTAGTGTCAAGAAAAGTTTACATATTTAATGGCACCTACGTCAACAATTGCCCTCACGTGTCTGAATGGAAGATGATGCAGTGTATTGAGACTGGTGGAAAGCTATGTTGAAAGATCAATGCAAGTCACTGAAGAATTATGTATTTAAACTTAATACTTGAACCAGTTATCAAGGGAACCATTGGGAAATTAGGTTACCAATCTGAGAAAGTGTGTTGTGGCTGCAGCTATTGAGATCGTGATGAAATTAATCATAGACCAGCCAGGGGGGTCACAAAGATAGTCAATAGTAGGATCCCACTGACTTATCGTTGTGCAAGGAGAAGAGGTGAACGGCTACAGGTGTGGCTGTAAGAGGCATGCGGTCAGTTCAATATTCTTCCAAGTGATCTCTCGAAAGTGCAATGACCACACGAGAATGCAAAGCCTTGGCTAGAATAGATAAAAACTTGAACAATTCAAGAAATTAGGACATTGGTTCAGGTGATGTTTTTTTCTACAATCAATATGTTTGACCATTTCACAAGGTGACGGTGTAAAGATAAGAAACCATCATACTTGCAGATTCCAAATCAGCTTATTGTATTGTATTCTACTAGTACTTCTAAAGCACTAGTAAATGTTGCACTTTCTGGTGGGTCAGAGTACTTCATAACCCTGGTGAGGGTATGAAATGCTCCGATCTATATCAAAGCTCTTTGAGGTGCATGACTGAAAGGGGGGTCATTTGGCCAATGTTGGACGTTTTGGGCAGGTGGCTTTAAATTCGGCTTTTTCAGCAAGTTTACCCCCAGACTTTTTGCTTCATGACCTCCTGTTTTTGACCTAGTTTGCGTTGGTTTTAGAACTCTGGGCACTTTATCACTGCTATTCAGTGCTAAAGTGCATATGCTTTCCATGTAAATTGTGTTACGATTGGTTTACCATGATTTGGATATTTGGTCTACTAGAAAGTTACTAAGACAGTGCACTGTGTGCACCTAGGGCCTGTGAATCAAATGCTTCTAGTAGGCTTGCAAAATAGGATTGACAACATTCTTTGCAGATCAAACACAACTAGTTAATTCTGAAAATACAGGTCTCAAGAAAAAATCGAAGTTCTGCCCCCCAACTAGCAAGGTACCTAAAGAGGTCCTAACCGTTGAAAAAACAATGCTGTCTGCGATTTCTTTCGAAGAAAAGAAAAAATCTAGCTTCATCAAACAAAATCTTTCAAAGGGACAAAAAGACGCTCTTCAGTCACTTGCAAACAACAAAAACATAATAATTAAACAAGCGGATAAGGGCAGCTCCATTGTCATCGGGGGAGTCAACGCCTATATAATGGAGATTAACAAACAACTATCTGATAATGGATGCTACAGAAAAATAGATAAGGATCCCACTCAGGACCTACAGAGAGAACTATTTTCGATTATTGATCACGCTACCGAACAAGGATTTTTAGGTAAAAAAGAAACGGAGTATCTTAAGAACAAACATCTACGCATACCCCTCTTCTACGCGCTACCTAAGATACATAAAGACGACAAACAACCACCGGGGAGACCTACTGTCTCTGGATGTGAATCACTTTTTGAGCCTGTTTCAAAATTCATAGATTTTTTCCTGAAGTGAGATCCTTCATACAAGACACCACGGACTTCATTAATAAATTGTGTGATCTACCTTTTCAAGAAAACAATGACTATCTAGTGAGTATGGACATCACATCGCTTTATACCCAGATCCCCCAGGAGGAAGGTTTGGAGGTACTCAGATTTTTCCTAAACACGAAAATAAGACCAATGAGGGTTCCAACAGAATTTATCCTTGACTTGGCAAAACTTGCCCTTAAAAAGAATTTTTTTAAATTCCAGGAAGATTTCTACTTCCAGACACGCGGATTGGCGATGGGTTGCCCTTTTGCCCCGGAGCTGGCAGTCCTTTTTATGAGTAAATTTGAAGATAAATTCATCTATGAAAACAATCCCTTTGCCCCATGTATCGGAGGATGGCTCAGATACATAGATGACGTCTTTTTCATCTGGTCAGGAACAGAGGCACAGTTGGTGGCATTCCACCAATGGCTCAATAATAGGACTGAAAACATCAAATTCAGCATACAGTATTCAAAACATCGACTATCCTTCTTAGATGTGGAAATATACTGTACAGATGGAGTCTTGGTTACTACTCTATTCAGAAAAGAAACAGACAGAAACAAAGCATTACACTTCTCAAGTTACCACCCGAGAAGCCTAAAAGAAAATCTTCCACTGGGCCAATTTCTGCGGATATGCAGGAATTGCACATTCAAGGACGAATACATGTTCCACGCCAATGCTCTAAGAGAAAGGTTACTATCTAGAGGATATCCATCTAAACTATTGAAACGCGCTTTAAAAAGAGCGTGGTGGACACCAAGGGAGACTCTTTTGACGAAAAAAATCAAGAGTGATCAAAACAGAATAGTGTATGTATCTACATTCTGTCCAACTTCCAACTGGCTCAAAAGAGAAATTCAGAAAAATTGGCATCTAGTCAAAGACCTGGACGAACGCTTGGCAGAAACCCCACTCTTTGCTTTCAAAAAAAGACACGTGCGTGGCAAATCACATTGTTAGAGCGGCAATGCCCAAACACAAACCCCAATCACTGAGGGATTACATGAATCTTCCACCTATTACAGGACACCACCAATGTGGGACTTGTATATCATGTGCATCAACGATTGAAGGAGATTTGTTTCGACATAATGGGATCAGCTGGAGACACTCAAAGTTCACGAATTGCAAAACCAAATTTGTGATCTATGGAATTTTGTGTCCATGCAATAGGCCAGGGGTACTCATAGTACGGCCCGCGGGTCAGTGGCGGCCCAGCAAGCCTTCCCTGGCGGCCCGCGGACCTTCCAGACATCGTACCCGAGCTTTTTTTTTTTTTTTTTTAGAGAGTGTCTGCAAACAGAGCGCGGCTCAGACTCTGCTGCTCTGTGGGGGCCGGGCGATTCTCACTATAGTCAGGGTGGAGCTGCAGGGGCGCTGAGAGGTGAACAAAACCTCATTAACATGCCAATGGTCGTTTAAAAAGCTGTCAAGTGCTTTTGGGTGCGGCTGTGTTTGGAGATTGTGCCCGGTAAAGAAATGTTCTCAAATCGCTGCACTTCTTCGCAGGAGGGCAGCAGCACTTTGAAGCTGAACAGCATAGGAGACACGCCGTTTCCAAGACTGTTTTTAGGACTAAATGAAGCGAGGCTTTTTCATTTGCATCTGCTTGGATAGTTGGTGTTTACTTTGCAAGCGCCGGAACGCCTCAGCGACTTGCTTATTGATTTGATGCACCTTATTCCGTGTCAACGCGCAGGTTTTGGAGTCTCTCTGGGGTCACTGAGCGAACGGGTGGCAGTGGTGCCCGCCAGTCATGGCAGCAAATGGTGATGGCTCACAGAGGTTCCCGCCTCGAGGGGCACAGGGGGCGGCGGTCCGTGGCACAGGCTGATGCTTACAGCACAGGTACAGAGACTCCTGTATCGCACGCTGTGATCACCAGGGGCGCTGCCTAGAACCTCATCGGCTCTACCCTGTTCTGGGAGCACCAGGGACAGAGCAGACGCTCTTTAGAGGTCCAGCCCTTCATCGCTGGTGCACAGTGGCAGAGGTGACGTGGTCCAACAATGTCTGGGAACACCAGGGGCGTTGCGGAGTGTCCTGTGGTGCCCGCCTCTGCGTGCTCCAGGGACAGAGCCGAGGCTCTTGCAGCGCCCTGCCCTCTTCGTGAGTTTCACTGGTTTTAGGGACGCAGCGCCCGGTTTTGGGCAGCCGTGGCTCTCAAAGAGTCCTTCAGCTCAGGGGTACGGCCCGGTAGGGAACACAGGTGGTGGACGAGCCATAAGGCCTCCAGACACGATGCCGAGCCTCTCCGAGCGTCCTGGTGTCTGCACCAGAGGTCTGCACCAGAGGTCTGGGGGTAGCGACATAGGGTCGGGCAGTGCCTGGGGTTTGGGACGCTAGAGCGCGAGAGAGGGAGAGCGAGGGAGGGTGGGAGAGCGAAGGAGAGCGAGAGGGAGCGAGGGAGGGAGGGAGAGCAAGCAAGGGAGGGAGAGCGAGGGAGGGAGGGAGAGCAATGAGCGAGGGAGAGCAAAAGGGAGGGAGGGAGAGCGAGGGAGGGAGAGCAAGTGAGGGAGCGAGAGGGAGCGAGGGAGGGAGAGGGAGCACGAGGGAGGGAGAGCAAGGGAGGGAGAGCGAGGGAGAGCAAGTGAGGGAGCAAAGGAGAGCGAGAGGGAGCGAGGGAGAGGGAGCGCGAGGGAGGGAGAGCAAGCGAGGGAAAGCAAGTGAGGGAGCAAAGGAGAGCGAGAGGGAGCGAGAGAGGGAGCGAGGGAGAGCGAGGAGCGAGAGAGCGAGGGAGAGCGAGGGAGGGAGGGAAAGCGAGAGAGGGAGCGAGAGAGGGAGCGAGGGAGAGCGAGGGAGAGCGAGGAGCGAGGGAGAGGGAGGGAGGGAAAGCGAGGGAGGGAGAGCGAAGGAGGGAGAGTGAGGGAGGGAGAGAGAGAGAGCGAGGGAGACAGAGCAAGGGAGACAGAAGGAGGGAGACAGAAGGAGGGAGAGGGAGACCTCAGAGAGAGGGAGACCTCAGAGTGGGGGGGCGGGAAAGAGAGAGAGGGAGACCTCAGAGGGAAGGAGACAGAGGGAAGGAGACAGAGGGAAGGAGACCTCAGAGCGAGGGAGAGGGAAGGAGAGAGAGGGAGACCTCAAAGAGGGAGAGCTCAGAGTGAGGGGGAGAGAAGGAGAGGAGAGAGAGGGAGAACTCAGAGTGAGGGAGAGGGAAGGAGAGAGAGGGAGACCTCAGAATGAGGGAGACCTCAACGTGAGGGAGAGGGAAGGAGAGAGAGGGAGGCAGAGGGAAGGAGAGAGAGGGAGGCAGAGGGAATGAGGGAGAGGGAAGGAGAGAGAGGGAGACAGAGGGAAGGAGGGAGAGGGAAGGAGAGAGAGGGAGACAGAGGGAAGGAGAGAGAGGGAGACAGAGGGAAGGAGAGAGAGGGATAGGGGAGAAAAGGAAATAGAGTGAGGGAGAGGGAAACAGAGAGGCAGACGGGGAGAGAGAGAGAGAGTGAGACAGTCAGGGTGAGTGAGACAGATGAAGAGAGGGAGGGAGACAGTCAGAGTGAATGAGACAGAGGGAGAGAGGGAGTGAGAGAGTCAGAGTGAGTGAGTCAGAGGGAGACAGAGGGAGAGAGGGAGGGAGGGAGAGAGAGGGAGGGAGGGAGAGGGAGGGAGGGAGGGAGAGCGAGAGAGAGTTGTGTGTATGCTGGGTCTGGTGGCTCAGTGGACGAAGGCGTCCACTGCAGGGACCTGTGATCAACCTCATGGTCACAGGTTTTCTTTCCTCTAGCCACGCCCCCTTCCCCACTGACCCCGCCCCCACCGGTGCGGCCCTCGGACACAAACCACACTGTAAATTTGGCCCCCCGAGAGAAAGTTTGTGAGTACCCATGCAATAGGCTATACATCGGAAAAACTAGCCAAGAAATCAGACAAAGAATAAACCAACACAGATGCCGGATAAAAAGAACTGTTCTAACTGCACCTTTGGTACAACATTGGATTGACCATACACATGCGGAAACAGATTTGAAATGGACAGTTATCTCCAAGGTGGAACCCGATCCAAGAGGAGGTGACCTGGAGGCCAAATTATCATCACGAGAAGCGACCCTGATTTTAAAATTCCAATTCATCAGTCACAGGACTGAATGAAATGTCTGAATTATATCACTTGTAAATTCACAGTTGCCGAATTGTTTCTTACACGCTGAACTGGACATATACACATTAGACAGATTACACCACAGATCCCACCGCTTAGACAAAAGATTGCGGGGAGTTTTCATACACATGTTTTCCTGCTTAGTCAAATCTGACAGTACCGGCATTTTTTTCCCTCCACGAGCTTCACCTAAAACAAGAACCATGCTAGATTTCTCCTTCATGGACAATTTTTGCGTATAACACCAACCCCACGCATGAGGGACTACATTTCCCGACATTAAGCGGGCGCCAACTACGTCACAATGTAAAGAGCTGACACTGACGTACTCCGACAAGCGACGGCTGATCGGAAGACGCCACGCAGCGGAGAGGAGACCCGGTCTGAGTAAGGTATGCACAAGCGCATGCAGAACCCCGTTCTAAACCTGTTTAATTGGCGAATAAGATACGTTACTTGTCCAACAGGGACATTGACATACATCCACCTCTGTTTTTACATACAGATTCCGGGCGCGAATTCACATTCGACATATACTGATTGTCATCCATCAAGCTCACGATACCCAGACCTGCGACCAAGGTAAACACCCAAACGAGCAAGTCAACCTTCATGCTCGTGTTGATTACCAAGTCCTTTTTGGTCCCAACAGCCATCTGGTACAGCATTGTGTAGGACTTCGCTATCTATAATGCATGGGACGTTGGATTTAAATATTTCCCCGCTCTTTCCTTGAAGAGGATAAGGTAACATTATTCAGCTAGTGCTGGTCTTTTCTGAAGTTGAAGGTTGTCTCTAGGAGTCTTTGATAGTAAGGATTGCTATTTATTATTTTTCCGCAGGACTCATCCCCTAAAGGTCCTGAGGAGATCCCCGGAGTTAAGGGGCATAGAAACGCGTCGACCCTTTCTTGTTGATCAGGCCAATCAAACGAGTAGACCGCTTGCGATGGTCTATAAATGGTCAAAAAAGGTTGATGGCCTGTGATTGTATTTGTATTTGAGCTTATATAGCGCACAGCTACCCGCAGTGGGTTTCCCGGCGCTTGCTTAGAGAACCCGTCCTGGTATTCCCCTGTGAGATAACCCCGGCAGGGTATCCACAAGGTGAAAGCCAGGCATCCCGCCGCGAAGGGCCGTTGTGGAGATTAAGCAAGCTATTGCCCAGAGTCGCAGAGTGTGAACCCGTGAGTCGAGAAGGCACCGGAGCGAGAATTATCGAGTCCGTGGAATTTTTAGCCCAAGACCCGCCGAGGCGGGGAATTGAACCCTGGTCCAGGGCCGATCTCAGCTTCCGGGTCTGCCGCCTCTAACCCCTGAGCCACACTTCTCCACTGATTTTGATTGATATGTCTTTTCAAAAACTGTTGAAATAATCCCACCAATACCCCACCCCTCAAATCAATAATAGATTCTTTTTATTATAGGTGAGGGATTAAAAAAGGCTCTCGTCCTTCCTTGCTTTTCTTTTTCCCGTATTTCATTTCACTTGTTTGTGTGACACAGTGTGAAAGGATTCCAGTGTGATTGTTGGTTTTTGATTGATTGATTTTTGATTCTATTACAGGACCGGAGGCTTCAGATTATGCTTCTCAAACTTTACTGCATCAACACAGCAGCCAATGAAAATATATTATTTTCTCAAGTAAACAATAAAATTACTACATTTCCCATGAACACCATGGTTATAGGCACGCCCCCACAGTCCATAAGAACCCCTTGCGTGCACATCACTTCCTCTTTCTTTGCTGCTCAAGCCAGAGTTAAGTGCACCTCCCCTTGGGTCCCCTCACTCTGTTTGTGCTTGGGTTCTTCCCTGTGGGGCTATTCTTGTTGACTGCTGTCCTATTTATGGGCTTTTGCTTGCTGGGGCGAGTCGCTCCGTATACTGTCTATACTGTTTGAATTTTGGCTTAAATATCTCTTTATTGCATGCGCGCTAGTGACGAGGTCAGCGAGCGCTGCAGCACTTAGCTCCGTTTTGTTGTTGTTTGTTTCTTACGAACCACTTTCCTCCGATCGGGTTCTGCCCGCTTGAGCTCGCGCTTCGAGGGCGCTAAATTTCACGGTCTTTGGCCGGCGGGGGGCCCGCCGCGTAATCACTGAGCCCGGTACCGGCAGCCTGTGAGGCGCGCAGAGGCTTCCCTTGTCGGCCCTGACGCACGCGCCGGGTGGCTCTCGGTCGACGCGCGCGCCCCAAAACGCTGCCAAATTGGGCTTGTTTTTAGTAGGTTTTTGGCAGCGTTTGGGCGGCGCGCCTCGATCCGTCTCCTCGGCTTACACGGAACGCATTTTCGCGCGTTCTGCATGCCGGCGGACCCCCTGTGTGAGCGCCTGCCTAATTGATCGGCTGGCTGTATAAACCATTGGCCCAGAGTGTGCACACGCTCCAGGGACTTGAGGGGCCAGGATCTTTGATCCTTCTGACTACAGCGTTGCTGAGGGGGTTTGGGAAACGTTGCCAGTTACTTGTGTGTGTGCTTGGGCTGACCCCCCCCCCATTACCCCCATTCACCCAGTGCTTTGTTCTGGACTGCTCTGCAGTGTGTGTGCCTTCACAATGGAAGGTTGGGTGCGCTATCCTGATGAGGAGTACAATGATGGGGAGGAACTTATGGATGGACAGCCGGAGGCTGTACTTGAGGACAAGATTGTCGATGCTTTGGATGCCTCGGTCCAAGCTTCAGTAAATAAGGCAATGGAGACGAAAGTCCCTCAGACGGTGCAGCAGGCACTTGCGGAGGCACTACGACCCATTAGAAAACAACTGAAGGGTTTTGCGAAACGACACGGTTATGAAGATAAAAAGAAGAAGCAGGCAGCCACTTCTTCAGCGGCGGACTCAGCTGACATCATTCAATGGCCGCACGCTCAATCATTGGCCTCTTTGCCGCCAAGAGAGTCATATAGTTCGCAGTATGTGGGTGGCAAGGCCAAGGCTAAACGTCCTATCCCCGTGGACACTGACACTTCCGCTACTAACACGGACACGGGGACCGATACTGATACATCGGAGGAATTCCCTCCTCACCCGAAAAAGGCCAAAGTGGATCCTAAGCCGGCTGAGGACAGGATCAAGACATTCGATTTTGACCCTACGGAGATAGTCCATCCCCGATCTTCGGATTGGATCCCGCCGGCGGCGGTCTGTGAGTACTTGCACGAAAATCTCCGGAAGGGCTTCAGTAGAGAAGTTCGGACCCGCTTGCGGTCGGAATGCCCACGCCCTGAACTTCCAGACGGCGTGGCAGACACTCCCGAAATCGACGCAAGTATGCTTACTTTCTTGCGGAAATTCTCCAAGGACCCCAAAAGGGGACTAGACAGGGCTTGGCGGGGCTGCCAGGACAAGATGCTGGACGTCGTGGGGCCCCTGGCAAAAATCTTGGAGATGGCCCTGAAGGCTAAGGAGGGTCAAGGGACAGTGAACCCGGATATCCTGGCGGGCTGGGCTCAGCGCGCCATTTGTCTTCTTGGCAACGCCAACTGCGCGATCTCCTCGGAGAGACGCAAATCACTATTGCTCCGGATGGACAGCAATTTGACGGAGCTGGCTGATGCGGAGCCGGGACCTCTGGCAGGAGGTTTCCTCTTTGGAGACAGGTTTGTCAAAGACGTCTCAAAGTACGTCGGTACTTTTACCGCACTGGACAAGGCCCAGAGTGGGATAAAGAGAGCCCTTACACAGGGGGTTTTCACCAGGGCCGGACGAGGCGGGGGTCGCTCGTCAGGCCGAGGATACCAACAAGGATCCCAACGCGGTGACTTTGGCCGCGGACGTGGAGAGTGGGACTCCACCCGTGGCGGCACCTTCTATCCGTCCAAGAGGAAGTTCAACCGCGGACGTTTCCAGTCGGGAAACAATAGAGCCAACTTCAAATCATACCAGAATACCGGTGAGTGCCTCAGATGTTTCCCTTCTTCCATTGGGGGGGGCGCACGCAGCATTGCATGGCGCAGTGGCGAACTTTGACGCAGGATGCGTGGGTGCTACAGACGGTTCAGGGCTTTCGCCTAGAGTTCTATTCCAGCCCAGCGCAGGCGTTTCCCCCTCCACCTCTCCATTTTTCCCTACAAGAGCGCAGTTTTATAAGCGAGCAGGTGGAAGATTTACTGAAGAAAGGGGCGATATCTCGTTGCAGACAGGGTCCCCGTACTTTCCTCAGCAACGTAAGAGAGTTCAACCAATATTTGACGTACAACCATTTCAAGATGGAGGGTATTCACCTCCTGGCAGACTTGCTGCAAGAAAGGGATTGGTTCGTACGCCTAGACCTAAAGGATGCATATCTATCTATACCGATTTTTCCACCTCATCGCAGGTTTCTACAATTCATGTGGGAGAACCAGTGTTACGAGTACTCGGCTCTTCCCTTCGGTCTTTCCTCGGCTCCATGGTGCTTTACAAAGGTGATGAAGCCAGTGGTAGCGTACCTCAGGGAACGAGGTGTGAGACTAATTATTTATCTCGACGACATCTTGATCATGGCGCAGGACCAGATCACTCTTTCACGACATCTGAACAGGACTACAGCCTTGCTGCAAAGTTTAGGGTTTGTGATCAATCTGAAGAAATCTGTGATGTCTCCGACACAGATGGTAGACTTCTTGGGATTCATGATCGATTCCCAGACCTCGCAACTACGTCTACCTCAGGCCAAGTTGCGGGACTTGAAACAGGAAATAAGGAAGTTGCTAGACAGACAAGTGGTGACCCTCAGGACGCTGGCCAGAGTTGTGGGTATACTGGCATCGTCCATCCAGGCCATATTTCCGGGGCCGTTGCATTACAGGGCACTACAACGCCTCAAGATCCAACATCTACAAAGAGGCCTTTCTTATACCGATTCGGTCCCTCTGTCGGAAGAAGTTCGGACAGAACTACAGTGGTGGCTCAGTCACGTAGATGCATGGAACGGCAGGGCGATCTTTGGATCCCAACCGGAGGTAATAATCGAGTCCGACGCCAGCCGGTGGGGCTGGGGCGCGCGCTGTGGAGAGGTTTCTACAGGCGGCAGATGGTCGGCTCAAGAGCTCGAAATGCACATCAACTGTTTGGAACTGCTGGCGGGGTCGTTCGCGATTCGCACGTTATCCCCGAAGCGGACATCTTGCTGCATCCTCCTCCGCCTGGACAATGTGTCGGCGGTGAGGTATATCAACAAGTTGGGCGGCACGAGGTCATCTATGCTTGTTCAGATAGCCAAAGATTTTTGGCACTATTGTCTGCAGAATCAAATATCAGTGATAGCGGAGTATATCCCGGGCCAAGCCAATCAGGTGGCGGACTGGAATTCCAGGCACTTGAGGGATTACAGCGATTGGAAGCTGTGCCCTCGTGTCTTCCATTGGCTACAGGAAATCTGGGGTCCGTTTCAGACGGACCTGTTTGCCTCCAGACTGACTTTTCAGATTCCCCGGTTCTTCAGCTGGAGGCCGGACCCATTGGCAGCGGCGACGGACGCTTTTCTTCAGGACTGGTCTCGGGGGACCCACTATGCCTTTCCCCCGTTCTTATTGATCCCCAGGGTGATGACGCAAGTGATCAGACAGGAGGCGGAAATTGTCATGGTGACGCCGTGGTGGTCGTCACAAGCGTGGTTTCCCAAGCTCCTTCAGTGGAGCTGCGACAGTCCGAGGATGCTCCCGGACTCGAGTTGGTTATTGCAGGGCCCTCAACAGGAACAACACCCGTTACTGGTAGAGGGCAGGATGTCGCTGATGGCATGGAGGCTTTCCGGCAACAGTGGCACTTGCCAGGCATTTCGGGACAGGCTGCCGAGCTCATCAAGCAGGCATGGGCACCTTCCACCAGGAAGCGTTATTCCTCGGCCTGGAAAGGCTGGGTGGATTGGTGCATGGGACGACACCTGGATCCCGTGGGGGCAGAGTTGTCCCACGTTTTGAATTTTCTTACCGAAAAGGCGGGAGTCGGCCTGGCGTACAGGTCGGTGAACAACTTCCGTTCCGCGATTTCTGCGGGCCATAGTCAGATTGATGGCAAACCGGTGGGTATGCATCCACTGGTATGCAAACTCCTAAAGGGAGTCAGGGTAGCCAACCCGCCCAAACCCAAGTATACTGGGTTATGGGATGTGTCATTGGTTCTGGATTTATTCAACAAATGGCCGGTCAATAATCTTCTCTCTAGGAAGCAATTGTCGGCAAAGCTAGCTATGTTGCTGTGCTTATCATCTTGCAGGCGGACTTCTGATGTGAGAGCGCTCGACGTTACAGGTAGAGTGTTTTCCCCGGAAGGGGTTTCTTTTCATATTACAGGTCGCACAAAAACTTTATCTAGACATATTTCATACAATGCTTTTCCTGCAAATGAAAAATTGTGTGTGGTTCAATGCTTAAAATGCTACGAGGAATGTACTAAGGCCTTGCGGCCGCAGGGTTGTAATCAGTTATTGATTGGTGTTAAAAAACCCTTTAAACCGGTGGTAGCAGCCACTATAGCGAGATGGCTTTGTGATGTGATGAAAGAAGCTGGTGTAGATACGCAACTTTTTGGTGCTCATTCTGTGAGAGGCGCTATGGCGTCCAAATCATATGGTTTAGGTTCCAGTATTCAAGATATCATGCGTTGTGCAGATTGGTCGTCTGAATCGACATTTAAAACCTTTTATTATAAGCCGGTGGGTGATATTACTTCTGTTGTGTTTACTCAGCGTTGAACCAAGCATAATCTGAAGCCTCCGGTCCTGTAATAGAATCAAAAATTTGCTAGCATTCGCGACAAGAATTTTCAATTCTATTAAGGACACGGAGGCGAGGATTATCCCACCCGGCGTAATGTATTGTATATCGAACGCTTACCCACCCAATTATTTCAGTGATTACGGTGGTGTTATTTCCTTTATTTCAGGAGCTGAGAAAAAGTCGGATTGACTGACGACTGACGTCGAGATGACAACCTGAAGTTCTTCTTCCACGTTGGAGGATTTGTTTGGTTCATGTTATGGACTGTTTTGTTTGGTTCACGTTATGGACTTATCGCCTCAAAGAAAGAGGAAGTGATGTGCACGCAAGGGGTTCTTATGGACTGTGGGGGCGTGCCTATAACCATGGTGTTCATGGGAAATGTAGTAATTTTATTGTTTACTTGAGAAAATAATATATTTTCATTGGCTGCTGTGTTGATGCAGTAAAGTTTGAGAAGCATAATCCTCGCCTCCGTGTCCTTAATAGAATTGAAAATTCTTGTCGCGAATGCTAGCAAATTTTTGATTGTTTTCACTGATTGCTGGATGACTGACGAGTTTGTATGATTGAAATATTGATGTTCAGGCACTATTAACTCGCCGCACCTACAATTCTTTGTGTTTCTTCATTCTATTCATAAAAGAATTTTAATTCCTGTTCTCTCCCTGTATGTATTCGAATATTGACAATTCTGTCATAAAATATAAATAATAATTTTCCATTGCAAAAAACAAAAATTAAAATTGATTTAATCTGACATCTGTTTGTCCTTTGTATATGCCAACAGTTTAATATTGTTGCATTTAAAAGATAGGTGTACTGATTTAGCAGTATTGGCACTTTGTTTTGTTTGTATCTAGTAGGCTTGCAACACTGGTTGCGCCACCCGCACAAGCCACTGCAGTGGCTCTGCACAGATTTTACTGCCATGTCGACCTGGAAAGTGTACCCACTTGCCAGGCCCAAACGTCCCTTTTCTCACATCATCAACACCAGATCGTCTGCCTGCACTGCGACCTGTGGGCCCTGCACACTGCATTGCCTCGTCTGGCACTGCAGTCTTGGGTCTACCAACGACACTATTGCGGCAACAAAGACGCCTCTGTTTGCACCGGGAACGGTCAGCACCGCAACGAGCATAGCCCTGCTTCGCACCACAGCCCCGGTCTCACTGCCGCTGCTAGACGACTGGCACCGGGCCGCTGCCTGCACACGACATGAGTGCACATCATGTAGCATCGCCAAGTTTCTCACTGCAGCCCCGACGCCAGCACTTCAAACTCACTGAGTTTAACATACAACACGTGCGACATCAAGCGCATGACGATTCCTGCACCCACTTCTGGAACGGGCGCCGCTTCCCCTGAGCTCACCCCAAGGTCAGAGGCCCTGCGTCTCCAAAGGTACTATTTTATGGGTCCCCCCCCGACACCATAGCTGGCCTGCGACCACATGACTGGCTGAAACTGTTGGGAGTTGTTTGTTCACGACACAGTGATAGTCCCGGAGAAAAACTATTGACTTCAAGGAACTGTATATAAAGTCTATATTTGCTTTATTGTTATTTGGATCACTGTATAATGAATCTTTATCATTTTGGGTCTTGCTTTATGCAGATAAATATTGGATATTTTTCTAAAACTAGTCTGGTGCCCTTTTGTAGTGTTTTCACTGTATTACTGGCCCCCGCAGACCCCTGCCCTCCCCACATATACCACAGAGCCACCACCATCTCACCAGTTTTACAACACTCCATCAATACCACCTTTGAGACTGGCTCCTTCCCAGACCACTGGAAACGCGCAGAAGTCCGGCCCAAAGCCCTCTGCAGACCCGACAGTCCTCAAGAACTTTTGGCGCATATCTTTTCTCCCGTTTTCAGCAAAAGTCACTGAGAAGACAGTCAAGACAGAACTGACTAAATTCATCGAAGACCACGCCATCCTCTACCCGGATTCCGAAGCAACCACAGCACCGAGACCGCCCTACTCGCAGCCACAGACTACATTTGCACACTCCTTGACCAATGCCCTGTGCAGCCCTATTATTACTGAACCTGTCAGGAGCTTTCAACGCTGTCTCCCACCGCACACTTGCAGCCAGACTACACAACGCCGGCATACAAGGCACCGCCCTCGACTGGATCAGATCATTCCTCACCGGCAGGAGCCAAAGGATCAGACTGCCACCCTTCCTCACCGAACCTATGGAAATCAACTGCGGAGTCCCACAGGGATCATCACTGAGCACAACCCTCTTCAACATCTACATGGCTCCCCTCACCGCCATCGTCCAACAGCACGGCCTCAGCATAGTCTCCTACGCTGACGACACCCAGCTCATCCTCTCCCTCACCAAGGACCCCACCACCACCAAACTCAACTTCCAGGAAGGAATGCAGGCCATCGCAGCCAGGATGAGCAATAGCTGCCTAAAACCCAACTCTGAGAAGACAGAAATGATCGTCCTCTGAACCACACCCTCGGCATAGAACAACACCTGGTAGCCCACCGCCCTCGGCAACCCACAGACCACACCAAGAACCTCGGCTCCTCCCTTTCCATGAATCGACAGGTCAACGCTATCATCTCTAGCTGTTTCAACACCATCCGCAAGACCATCAGATGGATCCCCCGCGAGGCAATGAAAGAAAGTCACCCACGCACTCATCACTAGCAGGCTGGACTACAGAAACGCCCTCTACACCGGCATCAACAAGTCCCTACTCCGCAAGCTCTAGACAATACAGAACACCGAAGCGAGACTTGTCCACTGGATCCCACAACACGAACACATCAGCCAACACCTACGCAAGCGCCACTGGCTCCCCGTCAAGAAGAGAGTGACCTTCAAGATACTCACCTACGCCTACAAATGCCTACACAACACAGGACCCCAATACCTCATCAACAATGACCCTCCACGTACCCAAACGAAACCTCCGCTCCACCAACCTCCTCCTCGCCAAAACCCTGCGCATCTGCAGAGCCAGAGCAGGGGGAAGATCCTTCTCCTACATCGTGGCCAAGACCTGGAACGAGCTCCTCACCGACATCAGATGTGCCACCTCCCTGAGCACCTTCAGGAAGGCTCTGAAGGCCTGGCTCTTTGAATAAAACAGAACTGCTGACCCCCCCCCCCCCCCCCCTCCCCCCCCATGCACGCCTTGAAACCCTCACGGATGAGTAGTTCGCTTATAATTCCATTGATCGATTACTGTTAGTTATATGCAAATACTTTACACATTGCCTCTAGGATAAGCCTGACTGCTCGTGCCGAGCTTCCAAGGGGGTGAGCAGAGGTTATTTCATATGTGTAATCCCATTATCCAGACTAGAGTGGTGGATTTTGCCTGGCATAGGTGCATACCCTAGCCAACCAGAAAACCCATTTCTAACAGGTGGGTTATGTTTGAGTTATGGAGTGGAAGCACAATGCACCTAATGATGCATCCCAAAGGGAGTGTAGATGAGTGTTCAAGC
Organism: Lissotriton vulgaris; assembly: GCF_964263255.1. Lineage (NCBI taxonomy): Eukaryota > Metazoa > Chordata > Amphibia > Caudata > Salamandridae > Lissotriton > Lissotriton vulgaris. The sequence continues at coordinate 1,184,167,384 of NC_141697.1, forward strand.
AGAAACTGTTGCACATGCAAGTGCTCATCAGTTTTTTGGGTGGGCAGTCAAATACAAAAAATGTTGTGGATGTGCATCAGTTGAGTGTACTAGGATATATGGAGTCCACGTAGTAGCATTAAAGACCCAACCCATTGGAAGCATTGTATAGATACTACAAAAGTGCTATATAGAGTCCACTCCGGAGCGCCTGAGAGTCCACCCGTCGTCCATTCACGAGCGACCGAGGGCCAGTCCTCTGGAGGCACAGTTAAACCACTAAAGGAGTGCTTTATGGGATACACTCAGAAGTGACAAAGGGCCAGTTTACTGATGGCATTGTTAAACCACCAAGGAAGCCTTATGTGGAATCCTACATGTAGTCATAAGATGTTCGACCCATTGATGTGATGCAATAACACAGAACTATATACAATTCACCCAGGGGTGACAGGACCTCATTTGAGCTATTGTTGAACCACCAAGAAAGTGCTACGTGAGCCAGGAGTGAAATGGACAGCCCTCATGATGTGTTGTTAAGGAAGCAGGTATTATATGGAATCAACATATGCATATGAAGCAACCAAGAAAGAGTGGGGTGAGGACATAAAACCGAAATTTGGGACCAAGGTTCTTAGTAAGCAACAGCCCCAAACAGGTAAGATGCCATTGGAAGACTCCCTTTACCTCTCTCCCCGCACAGGCTGGGCACCCTGAGATTGAAGTTTATGAAGAGTGAAGACATGAAGAGGATACACAACAAACAATGGTGGAAGTGGAAGGAGGAAGAGGAACAAGTAGTAATGGTCAGATCACATATAGATTAGAGATTGCTGGGGGAATTTAAACAGCGCCAAGCCTTCTGTTAAACATAAATATAAACAGCAAAAAAATACACCAACGTTAAAAATACAGTCCATGGAGGGCCTTTAAGTAAAAAACAAAAGCTTGTATGGAGCTCATAAGATACAGTGTCCAAATTTCTTCAAGTGGTTTTATATGAGGCCAATATTAATCCTGATGGGTATGAACTCAAAAAATAAAACGTTTCGAGTCAGAGACTAAATTCAATAAACAATGTTGCAAAAAGGGAATATTCTTAGTAGATCGAGCCCAAAAGCAAGGTTTAACGGTTAGATTAGACTTAAATCATCCTAAACAGCTATTATGCACTGTTAAAACAGGAGGCGAGAGTCAATATCCAAAGATGTTCCTAGAAGAGTTGGAAATGTTAGTGGAATAAGATTGGCCTCAAGATGAATGCCATCCCTCGGGTATATAAGGTGCAAGGGTCTAGTGCTGCCAAGATCAAGTTCAAGAAAGAGTTGGAATGACTGAACGGATAGGATCATCGAGTGAACACTCTTAAGAGCGGTTAACTGCAGTAGTTATTGTCAGATAAACCCAATGACACCTTTAGGACATGTATGGATGTAAGGGACTTGAATACTGGCTTGTGAGTGGACCGTCATGACACCCAGTATTCGGGGGGATGCGTGCTGGGTTCAGCAAACGTGTTCACCACCATGGATGAATCTTATCAGATTGCATAGTTTTAATAGGGACAATTAAAACATTTCACACAATGAGCAACATATGGATTTAGACAGATGCCTTCTGCATTTTCATCATCAGCAGCGGTCTTTCAAAGGGCAATGCACCAGCTGTTCAGTGGCAGCCAGAATGTTACTAGCAAAACAATATATTGATGTATGATGCAAGTGTGGAGAAGCATGATCAACTGTTGCATGCTGCACTCAATATTACAGAAAAGCATGTTGACGAAAAGTTTGACTAAAAGAAGGGACAAGCGACACAGGAGTGGCGATTATGTGTGGTATCATAACCAAGTGTTTTCTAAGTCGCTTTTGGTAGAGGCTACAAGCATGGTTTCCACTTCTAACAACAAAGGGCGACATTCCTTCCTGGGGGTGGCACAGTATTATGCAAACTGTATTTCTGAGTTTGCGGCTAAGCCAATGTAAGTTCAGATTTGTTAAAAAGTTTGCTTTAGACAATGAACATGCAAAGAACATTGAGGGTATTACATGTGAAGACGCCAGAGCTTCAAGGATGAAATCATATGGTACATGAGACCGGTCCTTAACTGTAACAGTTGGCATTAGTTATGTCCTAAAGTCATACCAAAGCAACAAGCAGCTCTGTACATGTAATAAATGTGGGGTCAAACTAAAATATTCAGTAATTGGAAGAAGAAGAAAATTTTTTGAATGTTGTGGGTTGGGATTTAGTGTAGGTAACAAACCAGATTCCCTACTTCACATGGTTAAAAAAATAAAGCTCTGCGAATTTGTTTACTACCAGGGGTTGGGAAAAGCCGCAACAAGATCTGCTAAAGGGCAGTATACACAATAAAAATGTTCTATCAGGATGGAATATGCTCCAGGCAGAGACTATAAGCAGAGGCCGCTTTACACAGTTGTTGTTTAAGGGTGAAGGAGTGGAAATGCCATGGTTTTAAAGGTTGTGGAAGGAGCCATCCCCAAGAATGAGAAGGATGGTGGTAAGAAGAATTATATTGTAATGGTACTGGTAATGCAAAAGATTGTCAAAGGCCGACCTAGCAAGAATAATATTGATAATGATTTGTTGATTTACCCTAATGTGGCAGAGGATTTGATAGACTATGACTGAGATCTGGGTGTTGATTCTTGGTGGTCTATTAGAAAGCAACAGAACACGTTTCATTATTCGCTCATGGAAACGGATGGTCTGAATAAGGGCAAAGAAAAGAACGGTGGATGGTGTTTTGGTGGCCATGACTCAATCTGCCAGGGGAGCACAGGGGGCCCAATTGTGTAGTGTGTGTCCCACCAGTGACAGGTCCCAAAGAATGGCAACTTACAGTGTTTAGTCCATTGAGATGCCTGACAGATTGTGAGAAGGGGAGAGAAAGAATGAGAGGAACAGGATGAAAGTATGGCAAGGTGTGTATGAGGTAAGATCAGAGAAATTTGGAAAATTAAAATGCAGGCTGGCTTGGATGTCATACTATGCACTACACTCGCCACTAAATGTTTGTTTTTATGGAAGAGGATGAGATCATGGAATTATTGCTGTAGTGTTAGAAAGAGGGAGGTTCTGATGAGTTTCCCAGTTTCTGGCAAGATAATATTGTTATTGACAGTGCATGGAGTAACCTGTTCTACTAAAACTAGTTTCTGTGATGTCTTCACTTAGCAATACTTATCTAGATTGTCTGCCTCAGCTTTGTTAGGAAGGAATATTTGTGTGCTTAAAATAGACATTTAAGCGCAAAGAGCAAGATCAGACCAGACCTATTCAGTAAATTGAAAACTAAATGGTGGTGTCAATGATAAAGGAACTAGAGCTTAGCTGTACCAGTAAACATATTTGTACAGAACTGTAGGTGTCACCTCTGCGTGATGATGGCTTTCTGTGTTGTACATCATATGGCTAACCTATGGTTTTACATCAATGCTGGGAGTATGTATGAAGACGTTGGTTGAACAGGAGAGTAAAGGGACTCTGGCTCACTTCTTGACCAAACATCACTTTAGGTTTCCTATCACTTAACAATTCAGACTGATACGCTATGACTGCCCTGATCTATGGAAATACAGTCTTAAACCCTGTGAAGTCATAAAAGGTCCCATCAATCCAGCCCTTGTTCCAAATGCTCAAAACCATGCTGCATAATTAATCTTTTTATTTAAATTTGAGTGCTCTCTCCATTTTGTTTTTAGATTTTAAACAAAAGGGCTAGAGGCACAGGACATAACGTAGATGTTAAAATCAACAGCTCTTGGCAATGGTTTTTGGGGAAGTGTTCTTTGTGGTTCAGTTTCTGAATCCAGCCAGATTGGTCAGACGCCAACATATGCAGAGGATCACGATAACGCAGGTGGGTATAATGAACCGCCTGGGTAGTTTCGACATCTTTGCATGTTTTTTGCCGTTTAATCAGTCCTGCTGCTGTACTGCAGTAAAAGGACCAGCAGCATAACAGGCACAAGTTCTCAGGTAGGGAGAGCGAATCCAACGCTGCATCCTGAACAGCAGCAGCCGGATAGTCTACTGGTCACTGCTCATTCTGCTGTCCTTCTGTAACTGTAGACACAGCTCCTTGGCCCTTGTTGACATCACTGATGCACACCCATTGTCCATCCACGGATTCCTTCCACAGAGTCACCTGGAATAAAAACCGAAAGTTTGAGGCAGACATAAAATAGCGTATAGTGCCCCCAAGTATCAGAACATATAGACAACAAGAGCAAAAGAACTACATGTCATCAGTGCGAATAGGTGGTCTCTGAACGATCTGATCAGGACCAGAAGGCACCATGCATGGAATATTCTACTCTCTTTACCTGCAGCCCCTAAAGAACAGCCAAACACTTCTCATTGGATATTGTGGACTACATACTGTGAAATGGACTCCTTTGAATGGTGGCTTCTGCATAGCGGATCAGAGGCCCCAGGAACCGGACTACAAATTGACACAACTCCACAGAAGCACAGATGAGAATGGTAAACTGCTGAAGTGGTATTCGGACAAAATAGAGGAAATATATTGCGTGGACAAAATAGCACATCAAGATTATCGGGGGACAAAAATATCAGGACGGTAAGTTTCTGTGGGAAAGGGCAGTTTATATACACACACACACACCATAAACAATTATATATATATATATATATATATATATACACATACATATATACATACACACATGTTTCCTAGTTGTGGCTTTGTTAGCAGCTGGTGCGGCTCAGAAGCGAATACCACGTACGCCTCTTTAAAATATTCAAAAGCTCCTCTCTGAATTAAGGTGCAGCCCACGTTCAAAAAGAAAATCTTGTTATAATAACATGCAGTACTTGTAAAGATAACCGGCGTTAAAAAGTGTAGGAGCGCGTTTCGGCTGTCAGACAAGCCTTTTTCGACCTAAAATACACCATATTACTTCAGAATTTAAAGGCTCCCCACAGGTGATGCTAATAACATTAAAATGGAAGTTACTGGAGACTGTTGTAGTACCTTAGCCTATGATGGTTGTACACGTGTAATACTATACTGCGCAATTGTATGCCTTTGAAATACCTGCCGATGTTTGACTCATTGTGCTGTAAAAGCAATTAAATTTTTTTTTTTTAAATGGAAGTTACTACAGTTTCTTCATACTGGCAACATTTAAAGGCACATTTCAGTCTGTTTGCATACACCAGTGGTAAATCAAAAACTCAGAGCATGGCGCTGTAGTATGTTCATGACAATCAGCGCGTTCAAAGGGATCACGGCAGCAAAACGACACTACTTGTTTTTTTAATTCCAATTCAAGCCGTTCTATTTCAGAGAAAGGAGGAGAGCGCTGCAGCTGCCATAAGATTGAACAAACATTGCTGAAAATCATGCTGCGAAGTGCGGGCCGGTAATGGACATGTGACATTTTGAAGTAAACTTATCTGGTAATGTGAAATTAAAAATTCGATAAAAATGTTTTTTTAATGTTATTAGCATCACCTGTAGGAAATCTTTGAATTCAGAACTAATATGGTGTATTTTAAGGTCGAAAAAGGCTGCTCTGAGAGCCGAAACGCGTTCCTGCATTTTTTTAACACCTGTTATCTTTACAAGTACTGCATGTTATTAAAAAAAGATTTTCCTTTTGAACAGGAGTGCGAGCTTCGTCTTAATTCAGAGGAGCTTTTGAATATATACACACACACACATATATATATATATATATATATATATATATATATATATATATATATATATACACACACACACACACATATATACATATACACACACACACATCCAACTACCCACCCTCCCTAAAGGTATGTAGATGTGGACTTAAGAATAGTAAATCTATACATACCTATTTGCTCTTACATTCTCAATATAGTGGACACAATATGTTGTCCACACGATATTTATCATTGCTAATCTACCAGACATCCGCTGGAGTACATCACGTGAGGCAAGTCTAATAGGGTATGCTTGTCAACAGGAAGGAGGAATGTAGGAATTAGGACCGCTCCTCACCACTAAAACAACAATACCAGCCCCTCCTATGTACGTTCAAGCAGATCATAGTGAACGCAGGGACCTTCCTGAACCAAAGCTTTGAAGTAAATCGGCTCTTTTAAGAAAAATGTCACTACAATCACGGTGTGGGTTAACAGAACAGACCACTGCTAGTGGCTAAACTCTGGCATAGAGCTCAATTGATTTTAAAGCTCAGTATCTATTTGTTTATATTTTTACATATTGAAAATAAAGTCCCAGGACCTACGATTTGATAAATTGGTGGGTGAATGATGGAGGTGTGTTGTCTAACTGTGTACTCAATTTAGGTAGAGCAAGTCCTTCAACATTCCATTCAGACTGTGCAACAGAAAGGCCTGCTTTGGCGTTCCACGTCGTGTACGTTGTGTTACTGTACAGGTCAATCTCTTGTACAAAGTACAAAGCCCATAGCTACCGTAAGGCATCCCAGCGCTCCTAACATCAGCTGACGGAGTAGACACAGATGCTTATGCAGATTTTTGGAACAGGCAAGTTTTAAGAAATTTTCGGAAGGTCAGGTGATTAGATTCCGGACGTAGATGGAAAGGCAGGACATTCCAAAGCTTAGCGGCGTCATAATTAGAGAAGGAATGCCCACCAATTTGTGCTTTTTAAATTTTTGGGACTGATGCAAGAAGGAGGTTGGTTGAGCTGAGGTTTCTGTTACGGCAATACAGTGAAACAATATTTTGAATAATTGTTGGTCCTTTGCCCCGAAAGGACTTGTGAGCGATGCATAAGGCATTACATGGGATTCTCTCGGATACAGGCAAGCAATGGAGCGCCCTCACTGCAGGTTTGGCGGATTGCCAATACGGGGTCTGCAGTAGAAATGAAAAAGTGCCCATCCTTGCAGACTTTTTTTACTTTAACTTTATTCGTGTGCAGTATTAACATAGGCCACAAATAAAGAGTTTCTCATAGATCAGACGACACTTCATGGAGAACAGAAATCAGAAAACGTCACAGACTACAAGGGAAATGGGTGAAAGGTAAATTGTGGGAAAAGTGCCCATGCCACACCTTGTAGCACAAAGCCACTCCGATGATCCACCTTTGAGCTTTGCAGCCAGCAGTGCAGTGCGGACTTTGGAATCGGAGGACACTGATTTCACGTCTGAACACACACAAGTCCCTAATCGAACTCATATTGAAAGTGCACCAAGACCAGAAAGCAGCTGAGCCTTCTTCCTCAAACCATGCAAAGTCTGAACACATCCGAACGGCAATGGGCACTTGGCCCTGAGCGCTTTCATAGAAAGTCGCGTGTACAGGGCAACACACTTCTTGCCTGCATTTGTCACCACTGTAATTGTTGTGCTTAAAAAAATCTAAGAAGTGTAGAAAGAAACCTCAAATGTGAGAGAATTCCCAAATCAAAGTACAGTGACACGCAAGCCCGTGTCTTCAGTCTTCCATTGAATGATGGTCGTACTGTATTCCGACAGTTACCCCTTCAAAATCGTGAGATACACTTTGTGAATACCACAAGCACATATATTTGCGAGTGCTCCCAAACTTTCAGGGAATTTGCAACCTAGAAGACCGAAATTTACTTGCATGAAAAAGATGGGAGTAAATCTTTATGTAACTGTAAAACCACGTTTTGGGCACTGCAAAAGTGTCTTGATACTTGTAAAAAAAACTTCTGTGCGTGTAGGATGTATAGAAAATAGATTTTTCAGTCGGGCCATACAGGGTTGTGGTAGAGTAGCAATATGTAAAAAACAGGCATTAATGTAAAGTGTGTGAAACTGCTGGATATTGCTCTCAATTTATAGGCAGACTGCAGTTTGAATGTTAAAGACAGGTATGTTTTGATCTTCGCATGCCAACTCACTCAACCACGCAACCCTTACCGACCCGTTTTCCAGCCCCTACCCGCATCCACCGCCTAAGATTTTTCATTGAGGGGGTTATCATTCTATCCCCCCCAATCCCATCTCACTACTTTCTTTGCTTTTATATTACCTGATGTTGCCGGTTACGTTCTTGCCCTTCCACCCATTTTTTCTTAATGTGCCTGACAACCCCTTACAAACATTTTCCCCTCCTTTTGTGTACTTATTTTCTTTTTACCATTGGCCTCCTGAAGTGGTTATCTTTTTAGATGCCCTTCCATTTTTGTTCTTGCATTTCTTTTCCAGGTCATGGTCAACATAAAAAATAAGACTACAACAACATTAAACATAACTTTTGTATTTGTAAAGCGCACGTTCACCTGTGGGCACCTTTGCGGTGAGTAACAGATGTTTATTGCTACCCAACTCAATGGTATTCATTTTATCGACCACAGAAGGATAAAAAGGCCAGCCGGGATTTAACGTGTGACATGAGGTCAAACACAGGCCCCTTACAGTGGATGCATTAGTCTGCTAAGCCACCAGATCCAGCATCATTTATTGTTATTCTTCCAAATACTTTGCAAATTGTAAGGAGTTTTAAGTTTGATTATAAAGGATCGGAGATTCACAGCCAGGTCGGGTATACTTTTTCAAAACTTCTTTGGATTTTATGGTAAAGAAATTTCCTCAATCTGACATTGCCCCAAAATGGAATTCAGTCAGCCCACTTTTGGTAGGCTGGTGTTTTGTTATGATGATTGAATCCCACCTATAGGGGGCTAAGCGACACGAGCCGCTAGAAGTCACACTAAAAACATGAGTAAATAAAAAAACTAGACCTGTTAAACTATGAAACTATACTTGTTTTTCTACAGAATACATGTGACAAAGGCTTTGTCATTGTGTCAATCTCTAGCATAATTCTGTCTTTTCAATTTAGGTAGAAAAGGCGGATCTGCTTTCATGGTTACCCCCGCTTTTTGCTGGTGTCTGTTTGTTTGACTAGTCTGACTGGGATACTGCCAATTATGACCCGCAGTCACTGTGCTTCCTCCATAAATTTGACATGGTAAGAACTTCTGTACCTCTACAATTGGTTAGTGGTGTACCTCTACAAGCCATAGTATATTGTACTGAGGTACCCAGGGCATAGGTACACCAGGGATCTCCCAAGGGCTGCTGCATGCATTATGTCATTCATAAGAGACCACTCAAACTGTGACTACAGCCCTGCTATTGCACTCTTTGTAATCTGGTCCTACCACCACTTACAATATAGATTTCCTTATATCTGTGTCACTACACTTAAAACCTATATGTCCCCCCTAAGGCAGGCCTTTCAATCCTGGAGGCAGGGTGCTGGGATATAAGTGTGCCCCTGCATTAGCAGGACACCCCATACAAACCCTGAAGTAGATTCTCCAGGCTTTGTAAGTGCGGCCAGCCATTTTAATACATATAGTAGCTATCCGTCATTACGCAACGGCTAACTATATAGTGGCTGTACTGAACCTGGGCATGTTTGGAATTAAACATGTTAGAATTATACACCAACACGTTACAGGTGTTGGAGGTATGATTCCATGCACTGGGGGGCTTCTTCGGGAAGCCCCTTGTACTCCCGGTAACAGCCTTCCAGAGTCTGCCTGCAAGCTAGTGCTGCTGCCAACCCCCATACCAGATTCTGCCCTCCTGCTGCGGAGCTTGAGCAGGGGAAGGCAGAACAATAGGTTTCCTGTCACAGGAAGGTGAGACCACCTCCTACACATGACTTATTGTATTGGGCTGGGGTGGGGGTGCTTGCCAGCACCCTCAGACTGCTTTGAAGGGCATATTTGGTGCCCTCCTTGCATACTCCAGTTGAAACCAGTTCTGGGATCCCTTGGCTCTTGCTCTGGTGCGAAACTGGACAAAGAACAAGAGACTATCCTCCCCTCTATCCAGCCCCTCCTCTGGGAGGGACCCCTGAGTAATCCTAACACCTTTCTTAGGGTATAAAAGGCTTACCTGTGGGTGGGTGCTCAGATTCATCGCGAGACAAGACTTGAGCCTTAAACCACATCACTCTTCGACCGCCTGGACACTTAGACTTCGCCTAGAACCGAGACTCCAGAAAAGAAGACTCCTGCTGCTCCTGGTCTCGCTGTTCTGCATGTCGTCTGGGTCTGTGCTTCCATGATCAACAGACCTGTGGGCATCAAGGACACCCAAAGTAATCTCCCTTAGAGTGAAGAAGTTACTGCCATGCATCTGCAGGTACGCAAAGAAGCTAAATCGGTCTGCTGCTCCAGACGTCCCACAGGCTTCGAAAGGCTCAGCAATGCAAGTGGTGGTTCTGCAACTCCCTCGAGGCCTGAGCTGTTTTCTCTGCAATTTTGAGGTCAGAATCTCTAGTCTGCACCGCTTGGACCGAACCCCTGTGCACCGCATCGACTTGCCGTTGCCAAGGCTTGTTGGCTCTGCACTCCAGAGATCTACGGGCTACAAGAAGTTCCAGCATCCCGTCCTGCCAAGTACAGCGTCTTCACTGCGCCATGGGCCTTCCTTCTTGGTGAGCTGCTCGAGGTCCACCTGTGACTTCTGTGCTTTCGGCCTTTGGGTCCTCGTGAGGATCTTCACTCGCTTCAGAGGGCTCCCCTGATTTCTTGGGGCCTACTCCAACTCCCATGCTTGTGGCTTGTCCCTTGGACCTTGCTGGTCCATATGCTGCTCCTTCTTTGCTTTCCGTACCGGTTGCAGCTACCAAGGCTTGTTGGTGCACCCGCCAGACACAGACCCCTTGATTCTTGAATTCCGATGAGACAGCTTGTGCACAGCTTCTGGTCTTCCTCAGAGTTGTCTGGTCCTCACAGCTGCAGCGACAAGGTAACCGTCAACTCCTTTGAACCGTCTGTCATCATGAGCATTGATCTTCCCTACCTTACGGTCACCTGAGTGGCATAGACACTGCCCCTTCTGCTTACAGGTTCTCCTCTTCAAGAATCCACCCTTTGATTCCACCGGACTCTTCAATAGTAGCATCTTTCCTGAACTCCTCTAATTGTGGTCTGCGGCGGTTTCAGACATCACTTTGCACCTATGCACCCGGCTTCCCTAGAATAGGTATCCTAGGGGTGGGGTGACTCTCCAACCCTCTGTCCTCCACAGAGTTATTTGAGGGTCCACTGGGACAGGTCCTTCTTCTTTAAAACAGCAACTGCGACTTCCCCGTTGGCTTCCATTGGACATGCAGCCGTGTTTCCACTCTGCACACAGCCTCTGTGGGGTTCCTGAGTTCTTACCATGGGTGCTTCCTCCGAGTCTCCTGGTCCAAGTCCCAACTTTGGTCGCAGTTGCCTTCCACTTTCCTAATATAGGGTGTCGTCTCCCCTGGACACCACTGTATTTTGTGCTTACTTTCCTGTTACAGTTGAAGTGTTCGTGTTTACATCTCCGGGTAGGAGGTATACTAATGCGTTTGTGAGTGTAATAAATAGAACTATTTTGATATATAAACTTGTGCGGTTCTTTTTCATTTAACCTACACTACATGATTAGATCTGGTAAAATAAGCTGCTTATTGCTCCTTCAAGATAAGCTGATGGCTGCTCTCCACAGCTACCACTTAAGAGAGCTTTCTGAGGTTGTCTAAGACCAGTAAAATCACCATAAGGGTTGTCTGGATTAGTGCAAGGAGCTTCACTTAAATAAGTGTGCACCATATACTAAGCCAGCCTCCTACAGTTTATTAAAGTTCACCACAGTGAGCAACACGGAGCACACCCACGCCAATATAAAGGGAGCACAACTTAATTGGCTGATACAGGCTTCTATGGTGGGCCAAAAGGCGGGACGTCCTAATAAAGAAAACGCCTCCTAGACGATACAGAAGATATAAACTGCCAGAAGCTCTTGCCCCCCTCCTTCCTCACTGGTCCCACAGACTTGGCTCTCCATGAATTCAAGTTTCAGCATGACTGTGAGCACAGCACTTGCAAAACCATTTCATGGATAGTGGCTGGTAAAGGGATGAAGCCTCCTTGGACCCGGTCTCTCCATCTGCTTTGCCACACTCCTCTTGCCCTCTTGTTTGGGACGGTAGGGGCAATGGCAGCTGTCCCATCCTTTGGGTCACTGAATATGAAGGACAGCGATACCCAAGGGACCTCAGTGTCTGGCCACATCACTCTCCTGGAAAACTTCATATAGCACCAGGAGAAGCAAAAGAGATGAAATAACAGTGGATGTGGCTAGACTTGCTGCATTGCAGTGCTGACAACATCAAGCATTGCCCAGTGCTACTCCACTGCCTTAAATGAGCTCAACATGCTAGAATGGTTTCCCGACAGTAATAATGTTGGTTCCAAGAACGTACAAAATCTAACTGATCAACAAGCCTGCTGGCACAGCAGCTCGATCACATCATACTTCAGCCAGCTCTAGCCTTCTTTGCACAGACAGTTGCACCCACCTTATTATCTCCGCCAGACACAGCCAGGATGTTGGCTGTAATGGACCAGCTCACATGCCACACCACATCATTGAACTTGTGTAGCAAACGAGGAGTCCAGGAGTTACCAGCTGCATCGTCACACGTCCAGATGAACACTCTGCCATCCTGGAGAAGAAAGGAGCACAAGGTATCACAAGAGGTACACTAGGAAAGGTAGCAAATACAGGGGCTGTGCCTCAGCAGCAATTAGTGTCGCTTTAACTGAACTGTCCAATGTAAACCAAATGTAGCAGCATTTCATCGTGGATTTCCAGCAGTATCCTGTAATACTAGGGAACTACATTACTTATCCCAGTAAGTTATCACCTTGTATCGCTTCCATTGGTTCAGTGGAATGGTCTAAGTGAGATATCCACTAAGCAGACACAAACTTTTAGCAGGGACAAATGATTGAGTGGACAGCTTTTTTAGGCACCACATCTTTGAGACAAACTCATGTTGTATCTCTAGCAGCGCACAGCTACTGAAGCAGCTAAGATTACTTAGGGATACCAATCACTCCGCATCTTTACGAGAGTTACTGAGACTCACAACCAATGCTTCCTTACGATTAGCTTAATTCTTCCTCAGATGATCAAACAAGGAATGAAATTGCTCACTGCCTCCCTCCTAAGACTGAAAAGTAGGAAAGCTAGGAAGACAACAATGTGGCAGTGAGAACAATATAAAGATGGTTGAATTGTGATGGTAAATATAATTCACAAGCATACATAAAAGCCCACTCTCTGGGCATTCTTAAGCCTCACCTGTGAGCAGCTGGCAATAGCACTAGTGGGCAGGCCAATCGAAGGTGCCCAGGCCACATCCCGAACCCAGTCACTGTGTGCCTCTAGCTTCTGATCTTCTTTCCATTGCCCATCTTCCTCTCTGAAATAAAATAAAAGGGTGATCAAATCCATCATGAAGAGGAGAGGCATCCAACAGAAATTTCAACATTAAGAAAAATCAATGGCACTTTAAGATTCTTCCACATAGAAGAACAAGTTACTTACCTTCGGTAACGCTTTTTCTGGTAGATACTATATCTGCCTGTGGATTCCTCAGCTTGTGAATATCCCCCTTGCGTCAGCAACATTCGGAAATTCTTTTTTTCGTAGCCTCGCGCCGACGTGGATAGGACGTCACAGAGACACGGCTCCGCTCGCGACTCCGCTGACGTCACCGACGCCTATAACAGGCCCACGCCGGCGTGATGACATCAGTTCCGCCTTTTTTCCGTGCCATCGAGGCACACGGACGGACCAATGACAGTAGATATATACAAAGCATACACAGTATACAATAGTCAAGGCAAAACACACAGTGTAAAGCAAATGCAGGAAGCAAATGAAACATTTCCTTGACATCAAAACAAATATACATTACAGTACAAAAACTCTGGCATAGAAGAGTGGACAACGGGGAGGCGGGTGGGTCAGTGAGGAATCCACAGGCAGATATAGTATCTACCAGAAAAAGCGTTACCGAAGGTAAGTAACTTGTTCTTCTGATAGATACATCTGCCGTGTGGATTCCTCACCTTGTGAATAGAGTCCCACAGCAGTCCCCACTCCCGGAGGAGGGTGTCCACTCTTCTAAACCAGGAAATCCTGAAGGACAGAGCGCGCAAAGCGGCCGTCCCTCCTGACTTCCGTATCCAAGCAGTAATGCTTCGCGAAAGTATGGAGGGAAGACCAGGTTGCCGCCCTACAAATGTCCTCCACAGGAACACCTCTAGCCAAAGCAGAGGTAGATGACTCAGCTCTAGTGGAATGAGCTCTAATACCCTCCGGAGGCTCCTTACCGGCCAAAGAGTAGCAGATCTTTATGCACAGAACGATCCATCTTGATAAAGTCCTTTTATGGACCGCTCTTCCCTTCTTGCAGCCAGCAAAGCCAATGAAGAGTTGATCGTCCAAGCGACAGTCTCTAGTTCTGTCCAAATAAAAAGACACCGCCCTCTTAGGGTCCAGACGGTGCAACCTCTCCTCCTCTTTGGAAGGGTGTGGGGGAGGATAAAAGGTAGGGAGGGTAATGGATTGACCAAGGTGGAAAGGAGTCACCACCTTAGGAAGAAAAGCAGCCCTGGTCCTTAGAACCATCCCATCAGCATGTATGGTCAGGAACGGGGGCTTGGAACTAAGAGCTTGAAGCTCACTCACCCTCCTTGCCGAGGTAATTGCAACTAGGAAAACTGCCTTAAAGGTTAAAAGCCTCATAGGACATTTATGAAGAGGCTCAAAAGGAGAGCCCATCAGAAAAGACAGAACAAGATTCAAGTCCCACTGAGGTACAATAAAAGGGGTAGGAGGAAACTTATTTACAAGACCCTTCAAAAATCTCAAGACAACAGGTGACTTAAAAAGAGAGGGCTGATCAGGCAAACAAATAAAAGCTGACAGTGCCGAAAGATAGCCCTTAACTGTGGCAACTGCCAGCCCCTGTTGAGCCAAAGAGAGAGCAAACCGGAGCACATCTGATAAATGGGCTCTCAACGGGTCAATATCATTCTCACCACACCAAACAACAAACCTAGACCATCTATAAGAATAGACAGTCTTAGTGGAGTCACGTCTAGCAGACAAAATGACATCCACTACATCAGGTGTGAGAGAATAGGAAATCAGGTTGCCCCGTTCAATCTCCAGGCATGAAGGTGCAATGTCTGGAGGTGGGGGTGTAGAACCTGCCCCTCCATCTGAGAGAGGAGGTCTGCCCTGAGAGGGAGACGGAGCGGCGGGTGAGAGGAGAGGTGGAGTAGATCTGTATACCACACCCTTCTTGGCCAATCCGGGGCGACCAATATAACTTGGGCCCGGTCTTAGCGAATTTTCCTCAGAACCCGAGGAATCAAGGGTATGGGAGGAAACGCGTAAAGGAGTTGACTTCCCCAACTCAACTGAAACGCATCCCCCAAGGCTCCTTGCATCGGATACTGGAGACTGCAGAATAACGGGCAGTGGGCATTCTCGCGAGTGGCAAACAGGTCCACCCGAGGGGTCCCCCACGTCCGAAAGACGTGACGAACCACCTCTGGATGAAGCCTCCACTCGTGGTCGGCAGAGAACTGACGGCTGAGACTGTCCGCACGTACGTTCAGAACTCCGGCCAGATGATTTGCCATCAGGCAAATCTGGTGGTCCTGAACCCAGGACCAGAGACGCAGAGCCTCTCTGCAGAGACACTGCGACCCCACTCCTCCCTGCTTGTTGATGTACCACATCGCGGTCGTGTTGTCAGTCAGGACTTGGATCGACCGACCGCGAAGGGAAGGGAGGAAGGCCTTGAGCGCCAAACGTATCGCCCGCAACTCTAGAAGGTTGATGTGAAGCAACCTTTCCTCTGGAGACCAAAGACCCTTGACCTCCAGATCCCCCAGATGAGCACCCCACCCTAGAGTGGATGCATCCGAAATCACTGTGGCCACCGATGGAGGTAGATGGAAAGGCTTCCCCTGCGACAGGTTGCCTTCCACGCTCCACCAAGACAGATCCGCTGCAGTTTCTCTGGAGATCTTCACCGACTCCCCGAGATCTCCGTTGTGCTGATACCACTGCCTGCGGAGACACCACTGGAGTGCCCTCATGTGCCAGCGTGCATGGTTGACCAGGAGAATGCAAGAAGCCATCAGACCGAGCAGGCGAAGAACCTTCAGGACTGGAACGACCGCTCCAGGGTAAAACAAAGGAATCATTTCCTGTATGTCGCGAATCCTTTGAGGAGGAGGGAATGCGCGACAAACAGTAGTGTCCAGTACAGCACCTATGAACAGGTTGCGCTGAGAGGGCACCAGGTGAGACTTGGGTACATTTATCGAAAAACCCAACCTGAACAACAACTGAGTTGTCTCCTGCAGATGATGGAGCACCTTCTCCGACGACTCCGCTTTGATCAGCCAGTCGTCTAGATACGGAAACACAGGTATCCCCGATCTCCTGAGATGTGCTGCCACCACCGCCATCACCTTGGTGAAGACTCGAGGCGCAGTAGTAAGACCAAACGGAAGGACCGCAAACTGGTAGTGCTGCGACCCAACCGTGAAACGGAGATACTTCCTGTGCGACTTCAGGATTGGGATGTGGAAATACGCATCCTGCAAGTCGAGCGACACCATCCAGTCTCCTTCCATCAACGCTTGAAGAACCTGAACAAGGGTGAGCATCTTCAATTTCTCCTGCTTCAGATAGAGATTCAAGATCCTGAGGTCCAGGATAGGACGAAGCCTGCCATCCTTCTTGGGGATCAGGAAATACCGGGAGTAGCATCCCTGACCCCTTTCCTGCTCTGGGACCACCTCTATCGCACCCTTTCGTAACAGAGTTAGAACTTCCTCCTGCAGAAGAGACAGATGTTCCTGGGTGCAAAAACCTTGACAAGGAGGGTAAACAGGGGGGAATTCCCGAAAGGGAAGGGCATACCCATTTTCTACAAGATTGAGAACCCAAAGATCTGACGTAACCGATTCCCAATCCTGTAGAAAATGGGTAAGCCGACCCCCAACCGGACCCACATGATCCTGAATAGCGGATCTAGGGCTGCTTTTCTGCGGCAGGGGGGTTGGAAGAGGTGGAGGAAGAGGAGGGCTGACGTCCACGAGGACGCGCTCTTTGCTTTCCCCTGTACGATCTGTACATAGAATTTTGCTGCTGCTGCTGCTGCTGCTGCTGCTGCTGCTGCTGCTGCTGCTGTTGGCCTTGCCGGAAATTCAGAAAGGAGCGACCAAAGCCCCTGAACCTTCTGCCGGAAGAAGCGCCCCTGATCTGGAGGCCCAAGGACTTCGCTGTTGCCCTGCAATCCTTGAACCGCTCAAGAGCAGCATCCGCCTTTTTACCAAAGAGACCTGAGCCATCAAAA
Organism: Lissotriton vulgaris; assembly: GCF_964263255.1. Classification (NCBI taxonomy): domain Eukaryota; kingdom Metazoa; phylum Chordata; class Amphibia; order Caudata; family Salamandridae; genus Lissotriton; species Lissotriton vulgaris. The sequence goes on from NC_141697.1 coordinate 1,184,184,593, forward strand.
GGGAGATCAAGCAGAGTCGCCTGAACATCAGCCGAAAAGTCCGATGACTTCAACCAGGCAGATCTCCTTGTCGCAACAGCAGTGCCCATAATTCGAGCCACAGAGTCAGCAGTGTCCAGACCACTTTGAATTACCTGGCGGGCAGCCGCCTGAGTGTCATTAATCACCTCCTCAAAATCCTTTCGGTTTGCGTCAGGAATTTTAGGGGCCAGGATACGTAAGGAGTCCATCAGAGCATGAACATACCTCCCCATTAGGCATGTGGCATTAGTTGACTTTAAGGCCATACTAGCCGATGAAAAGGTCTTTTTTGCCACCTGGTCCTGTTTTTTTGCCTCCTTCTCACAAGGAACCTGCGGAAAGGCACTAAGACTCTTCTTTGAACAGGCAGCCTGAATGACCAGGCTCTCCGGCGAAGGATGTGAAGAGAGAAAAGCCGGGTCCTCAGGGGCAGCCCTGTACCTCCTTGCAACACTCTTTGATACCGCAGGAGCAGACAAAGGTTTCTTCCAAACTTCCATAATAGGATCAGTCAAGGCATCATTGAATGGAAGTAAAGGCTCAACCACCGAATCTGGAGAATGCAAGACTTCTGTGAGGAGGTTAGACTTGAACTCCACTGTAGGCAGAGTCAATTGAAGGAGCTCAGCAGCTTTTCTCATAACCAGATGGTAAGGCTGGATATCCTTAGATGGAGCACCTGAGCCTGAGGGCAACTCCCACTCTGGAGAGAAATCAAGGGTCCCAGAATCCGCCAATTCCTCAAAACAGCTCTCCTCTAGCTCACCTTCTTCAACGTCAGACTGAGAGCCCATATAACTCTGCTCCTCCAGAAGGCGTTGTGCCTCTCTTCTGGATCTCTCCTTAACACGCCTCGCAGCCGGATCCACCAGCGGCTTCGACGAATTCGGGGCCGGCGCCGGTACAGAAACCGACGGCACAGAAGAATGCCCCCGAGGATGATCAGGAGCAGGCGACGCCGGAATCGGCGTCGACGACTTCGGCGGAGCCGGGAAATGCCAATGCGGCGTCGGAGCCGGCATGTAGGGCATAAACGGAGCCGGAGGATAGGAGTGAGGAACTCCCAGGCTGAATGCCAATGGACCCGTGGGACCCGAAGGCGCACCAGAGGGGTACCATGCCCTTGAGAAGACACCATACATTGCGTTAAGAAACGCAGAAGGGTCCTGGCCTGGAGCAGGAAAGGGCAGCTGAAAACCATCAGGCCGGTCCTGAAGAGGGATCGGATTCGGCTCTTCGACAGGCGCGGAATCCACATCGTCCCGGGCCTCTTCCTCTTCACGGGCCGGGGACGGCGCCGGAGACGGATTCGAAGCCGGAGAGGGTACCGGAGCCGGAGACGGAGATCGCCCACGCGACTCAGAAGGCGAGGCCCCACCTTCATGCTCGGAGACTTCGAGGGTAACCACCTTCGAACGTACCTTCTTCGGTGACCTCGACCCCGAGCCCGACTCCTTACCGGACCGACGCCGGGACTCATGTCTCCTCTTCTTGTGCCTTTTCTTCGACTTCGAAACATGATCCGCCGACTTCGAAGATGACCTCTCTCGAGAAGCAGATCTCGACCTCGCCCTGGACTTCGACCTCGCCCTTCGAGAACGAGACCTCGACGACTTCTCCTTTCCAGCTTTCACCTTCGCAACCAGAAGTTTGGCTTCTCTCTCCCTCAGGGCCTTCGGATTCATCTTCCGACATGAAGAACAATCCTCCACATCATGGTCGGAACTTAAGCACCAGATGCAGTCTTCATGGGGGTCGGTAATGGACATCATTTTACCGCACTCCCTGCAGGGCTTGAAGCCGGTCTTCTTAGATGACATTATCGAAGAAACAGGATACAGAGAAGCAGAAATAACCACCAAAATGGCAACAATGTACCAGTAGGCTACAGAGATTCCCGATAACCGTTAGCGTCGACGACGCGGAAAAAAGGGAACTGATGTCATCACGCCGGCGTGGGCCTGTTATAGGCGTCGGTGACGTCAGCGGAGTCGCGAGCGGAGCCGTGTCTCTGTGACGTCCTATCCACGTCGGCGCGAGGCTACGAAAAAAAGAATTTCCGAATGTTGCTGACGCAAGGGGGATATTCACAAGGTGAGGAATCCACACGGCAGATGTATCTATCAGAATGATATTGTACTCAAAACAGAAGAAAATTCTAGAAAGAAACCACTGCAAACACTTCAGCAGCTCTTACAATCCATATTTATCATGCTGCTTATATGAGGATCAACAAGTTCTGCACCATCCACTTGGGAGTATGGGGAAGATGTAAACATCACCTGCACGAACACTTTTAAAAAGGGCTTGCCGGGGACAGAAATGTACCACACATATGCTGGCACAGGTGCTTATTATCCTGACTCAAACTGTTTTACTACCCTCCAACCCATTTGCAATGAATCAGAGCAGACTATCTTTAAACTGTGGCTGTATAGATATAAATTTAATTTACAGATGCAAGTACCAGTCAGAGCAATAGTATGACATTTATTTTATTTGACAAGAGTGCATCTATTTGCAGTTCACAGTATAACATGTAGTTGTGGTAGGGAAATAAATCATACAGATGGCTGAAGCATGTGTAATTAGATGATGATCTCCGAGAGATAATCAGTAAAACAATAGGTTTTATGTTATCCAATGTTTGCAAATGTAGATTTCATGCATAAATATATTAAACAAAGTGTATTGTATTTATATGTACATTTTCAAACCTTCACAAATGCAAACACTTCTAAGCGCTGTTTCTGTAACCATGCATAACCTAATCACTTTGAGCTCTCCCTACAAAGAAACCATTCCACAATAAAAAATAAATGTTTTAATGTATTGGTGTTACTCTGTCCCCTATGTTGCCATGAGCTATAAAGGGCACACCCATGTCGACAAACAAGACCAGATATGAGAAGTTAACTTCAAGAAGGCCAAAGGCAAGCCCGTCTACGCCCGTCCGCGACTGGACCGCACCTGGAACCCTGGATCTCGACGATGCCAACGCACAAGACGTAGCTACGACACCGCCTCCCTCCGCACACTCAACACCGGCCGGAACCCCGACTGCCACCTGGCCACCCCGAAACGCACCCACGGACCCTTTACCTGCCAAGAGTGCAAATTCACCTGCATCCGTCCCGGGCCAGCTCCCACCAAGCCAACCACCAGCAAGAATCACCTCAAGTGCATCCGTCCCGGACCAGCTCCCACCAAGCCAACCACCAGCAAGAATCACCTCAAGTGCATCCTGCTCAACACCCGCTCCGTCCACAGGCACGCAGTCGAACTCTGGAACCTCCTAGACACAATAGCACCGGACGTCGCCTTCCTCGCGGAAACCTTGATGAACGCCTCCTCAGCCCCAGATATCACCATAGCCATCCCGGGCGGACCGCGCCAACCAAACCGGAGGAGGCATTGCCATCGTACACAGAAACACCATCCGCATCACGACCAACTCGGATGACACCATCACAGCCGCCGAACACCTGCACGTCCAGATACACACCGACCCCAAGCCTACCCTCAGAGGCACCCTAATCTACAGACCCCCGGGACCACGCACTCAATTCAGCGAAGCCATTGCAGAATTCGTAAGCCTGCACGCCCTCACCTCCCCAGACTACATCCTCCAAGGAGACCTCAACTTCCACCTGGAGAACAACAATGACAGCAAAACTACCACCCTGCTGGACAACCTCGCCAACCTCGGACTCCAACAACTAGTGAACACCCCCACCCACTACGCCGGACACACACTTGACCCCGTGCTCTCCTCCAGCAAGCACATCTCCTTCAGCCACTCAACCGGCCTCCACTAGACAGACCACAGCTGCGTCCACTTCACCTTCAAGAAAACCACGACCCACCACCACCCGCAACAGGCCCTCCACAGAACCTGGAGCAAGATCACCGCCGACCAACTCACCACCTCCCTCAGCCAGAACCTGCCCACCACCACGACGAACCCCAACGAAGCAGCAAAACAACCTCGCACAATGGATCACCAACTGCGCCGACGAACTTGCACCACTGAAGAAACCACTCAGTAGACCCCACAGCAAGAAAACCTCGTGGTTCACGGACGACCTCATCAACTCAAAGAAAACCTGCCGCTCCCTGGAGAAAACCTGGCGCCAGAACCAGACAACAGAGAACATGACAGCCCTCAAGAACGCCACCCGGAAGCACCACCAATTGATCCGCACCACCAAGAGAACTACTTACAAACAGCGCCTGGACAACAACACCCACAACAGCAAGGAACTCTTCAGCATCGTTGAAGAGCTCTCCAACCCCAGCAACAACGACATCACACCATCCCAAGACCTCTGCGACTCCCTCGTCTCGTTCTTTCACCGCAAGATCGGCGACATACACAACAGCTTCAACGCACAGATCAACCACCCAACCAGCGGACCCAACTGCCACCCTCTGCACCTGGAACCAGGTCAACACCGAAGACACCGCCCGCACCATGAGCACCATCCACTCCGGCTCCCCCACCGACCCATGCCCACACCACATCTTTAACAAAGCCGTCTCCATCATTGCACCTCAACTCCGCGATGTCAAACAGCTCCCTCGCATCAGCCACCTTACTGATAGCTGGAAGCACACCAAACTCAGCGCCCTCCTGAAAAACCCACCGCGGACCCCACGGACCTCAAGAACTTTCGACTCATCTCGCTCCTCCGGTGTCCTGCCAAAGTCATCGAGAAGACGATCAACAATCATCTCTCCCCCTTCCTCGAGACAAACTGATCCCTCGACCCATCACAGTCCGGTTTCCGAGCCAACCACAGCACTGAGACCGCCCTCATCGCAGCTACCGACGACATCAGGTCTATGCTCGACAACGGAGAAACCACCGCACTCATCCTCCTGGACCTCTCAGCAGCCTTCGACACGGTATGCCACCGCACCCTGATACAACGCCTCAGCAACACCGGTATTCAAGGCGCACCCCTAAAATGGATCATCTTGTTCCTCGCCGGTAGAACCCAGAGAGTCCGCCTCCCCTCGTTCCGATCCGCGGCCAAGGAAGTCATTTGCGGCGTCCCACATGGATCATCACTCAGCCTCACCCTCTTCAACGTCTACATGAGCCCCCTCGCGGCCATCGCACGCAAACACAGCCTCAACATCATCTCCTACGCCGACGACACACAGCTGATCCTCTTCCTCACCAATGACCCCGCCAGAGCCAGCCTCCAGGAAGGAATGAAGGACGTCGCGAACGGATGAAGCTCAGCCGGCTGAAGCTGAACTCAGACAAGACGGAAGTCCTCATCCTGGGACCCTCCCCCTCGGCGTGGAACGACTCCTGGTGGCCACCTGCCCTGGGCATTGCCCCCAAACCCACAGACCACGCACGCAACCTGGGATTCATCCTGGACTCCTCGCTCACGATGACCAAGCAAGTCAACGCCGTCTCATCGTCCTGTTTCAACACCCTGCGCATGCTCCGAAAAATCTTCCGATGGACCCCCACCACAACCAGGAAAACAGTCACCCAGGCCCTCGTCACCAGCCGCCTAGACTACGGAAACACCCTCTACGCCGGAACCGCAGCCAAGCTCCAAAAAAAGACTACAGCGCATTCAGAACGCCTTGGCAAGACTCATCCTGGACATCCCCCGCCACAGCCACATCTCTGCCCACCTGAAGAATCTGCACTGGCTCCCTGTCAACAAGAGAATCACATTCCGACTCCTCACCCACGCACACAAGGCTCTCCACGACGAAGGCCCCATGTACCTCAACAACCACCTCGCATTCTACACGCCAACCCGCCAGCTCCGCTCCGCCAGCCTCGCCATTGCCACCGTCCCTCGCATCCGCAAAGCCACCGCCGGAGGAAGATCCTTCTCCTACCTGGCAGCCAAGACATGGAACTCCCTCCCAACCCACCTCCGGCGGACACAGAACCATCTCGCCTTCAGAAAGCAACTCAAGACCTGGCTATTCGAGCAGTAGCGACCCCTCCACCCCCAGCACCTTGAGACCCTTACGGGTGAGTAGCGCGCTTTACAAATTCCTTGATTGATTGATTGATTGTTACTTGTGGGAGATCTAAGGGAAAACAGATATTTATTCAAAAAGGCAGACCCTTGAGATAATAGTAATATCCTCTTGAAATTATGTTTGAAGTAGGGTAAGAGGCTTGCACAGGACCAGGGCTCAAATCAACAGCCAAAACCATACTCTAAATGTGGGTACAGGCATACGTCCATGGAAGACTAAAGTCACAACAGCATTTTGAGGAATTTGTTTATAGCTAACCATTACTTTGGCCAGTGATAATGAGGGGTAATCTAGTATTCTCTTCAGTCAGGACCATAGTGTTTGATTAACTACAGAGAAGAACTTGTTATTAATATGTAAAGTTAGAACACTAAGATATACTGCTTGGAACACAGTTCACCTGATAAAACAAGTATTGCATATTTGATTTTCAAGCATCAGGAATGCAGATCATAGAAGCCTTTAACTTTTAGGTATTAAAACAGTGAGATAAAAAAATGATTTTTTTTTTTAAAAATGGGTGTGGCAAAAGGACAGAAACAACAACCTGAATTCTGGGTATTTGGAAAAGAGAACTCCGTGACAAGGAATGTGACCTGGACACCCTCAGAAGACTGCGAAGTGAAACAGTAGTCAGCTTCCCTTCTATTCGTTTTTAATTTCTGACTAACAAATACGTGTTTACTTTAACCAACACAAGCCACCTTTCACTTATTTGGAGAGTAGAATGAATTAAACCCATCATGGCAAACCTCTGATGGTACAATTTACAGATGTTTTATGTCAAGGCTTAAATTGGTGGCACTAACAATCTAAGGAGTGCACATTTTCATGGGATATGGACATGGACAAACATGTGAACTGGTATTAAGAGAGATTAATCCAACATTCGCTGAGTTTGTAAAGCTCATTGATTGTCCCTTTAGGAGCAAAGGAAATATTCTATAAATAAAGTCGACGGATTGACAATACTGTATATTTTCTACCACCCTGTTCAAACCTGTAACAGACCCTTACTACTGAGAAAGATAATAGCGATAAGACTTACTTCCAGATTTTAACTAGGTTATCACAACCGCCAGATGCAAATCTCTTGATGTAATTTGGTTTCTGACCAGACGGCTGATCTACGAGGCTACCGGGGACAACGGCAGGTGCCCAGCTGACAGCATTGCATCCGATCTGCGTGGGAAAAGAAAGCAAACTAAAAATATGTCATACTATGCACTTCAACGCTAGTCTACATAGAAAACACGTATTGGTTCCAGTCCTTTTGGCTTTTCAATGCTTGTTTTGGCTCTTGAGGGAACTGCTAGGCCCACGGCAAGATCGTTAATAATAGAGAAAAATAAACAAAGAAATGGAAATTGCCATAGTAGTCCTGGCGCTGGAGGTAACTACTTGGTGTGCTCTTTGTGAACCAGCAGAATGCCGTCACTCATGGTGAAGTTAGCCAACCGCTGAAGTGTGTTGACGCATTGCTGTATACTGTACAGGGTGACATAAAAATCTAAATGACACAATAACTGACAAATGAAATAGGGCTGGCTAAAAGTCCTTATTAGTAAGTATATTACATATGTAATTTTACTAAACATTACACATTCCGAAAGCAAACAAATTTCTTATTGCAGAAAGTTAATGTTTATTTTATCTTCATTTAGGGTACCAAATGAGGCAGAAATGCTGCTCACAATACTTCCTACTCCTATAGAAACACTCTAATTGTCAGTGTGAGAGTTAGTACAATTTGCAGCATGCATTTTATCAACTTCTGCATTAGAGTCCAAATGTGAGAAAGCACTGGGGTTTGCAATTTATTTTCTCCGAAGGAAAAAGCTGAGAAGGAAGAAGGTGAGAACGTTTTTTTTATTTTTTAAGATTAGGAATATGTGAAAGATGGATACGCAGCCCGCCCCCTTCTCTTGCATTTAAACTGTACTTCTTTGAGCTTTATGAAGCCAATACAGCACGCTTTCTACTAAGTACAGCTTTCACAATTCTAACCCTTGGTACAGTCCCACAAGAGGATTGGCCATGAATTCTCACTATTGGAACTAATATCCTTCCAGCTATGAACCATTGGGCACACTGTTCAGAGAACCACCAATGCTTGCAAATAAGGATCATTGACGAACAGTCCCCATTTGGAGACTGAACCCCACAATGTTTATGTTTGTGACAAAGTTCTTCAAACAACATTACTATATTTCCTAAGCTTTTGTAAAGCGTCAAGAGGACACTGTCAAAAAACAGCTTTTTTTTCGCTCCAGCACTGGCCAACATATCTATTCCCTATTCCCAGTTCTATCTAGGATACGTTGGCCAGTGCTGGACCTGTAATGGCTGGAAATAGGATGGGAAGGCCCAGCCCTTATGTGGCAAATCTGCCCCATCCACATTCTTCCATAGCATCCATCTCTCCTTCAGCAATGGAGTAATCTGCTATTTCTGCACAGGTGCACACACCGTGACCACCAAGCTCAATGTCCAGTTCAGTCTATCCAGCTCATCACTGTAGATCGGAACACCACAATGTATGGTAGTCAAGGATAAAAGGCCAGGAATATCAATCCTACCGTATGTGCATTGCTTATCTTTTTCACTTCCCATGGCCCATCGCCTGTGTAGGTGAGCATGGAGATTGCACCGTCTGAGCTGCCACAGGCCAGCATCAATCCGTAGTCATGCGGGGCCCAGCACACAGAGTTTACTGTTGATAGAAGAATGGGTTAAGCTTCATAGTACCATGAACAACACTTGCAACCAATTTATGTCAATACCAACTCACACAAGCAGTATTCTTCTGCAGACGCTTGGCTTGCACAAAGCATGTAGTGTGTAAATTTACTTCAACAATGAAATCACGAATATAGCAATAGCCAAATACACAGCACACTTCAGATAACACTGGTGATCCCCCAAAGTCAAAATACAATTCGGATGTATTACATATTTACCCAGTAATGCAGGCAACTGTCTCCCTTACAAGAATAGCCAGCAAAAAGTCCACTCATGTAAGACACAAAGCAGCAACAATAAAGTTGTACCAGTGTAAGAAAGCACCTTTAACAAGTTATCCAAAACTTCCATTAGCCTCAAGTAGCTTTTGGTTCTGTTCCAGTTTACAAATGTATCAAAAGCCAAACACATGACCAGATATCGTCACGTGCTTTTCCTCCATTCCCGAACGTTTTGTCTCCTGATGAAGTTGGTCTGTGTCACATCGGACATTTCAGAAAACTCTATATATTATTGGAATGGGCCTAATCATCCAACAGCTCTCTTGTTAACTATGGCAAAATAAAATATGTCTGTGGCAGACCTTAGCCCATTTAAAGCTTTAGATCAAAGCGAAAACAATTGGAGAAATAAATATTAATACATATTAGGAGATGTGCATGAGCTTGTAATGCGTAATGACGAAAACACATAATAGTTATTTCTCTTGATCAATTTTACCCTAATAATTGAGTAGTAATGGCAAGGCCCTCGAGAGTACCAGACAGAATGGAGTATTTTTGCATCATAAGATAGCGCCTCTGACAGATGTCGCATTCTGTAGAACAGATTATTCCGAGATTTGTTTACCAGTTGGTTAGGGCGTCCTAACCATTAGTAATGTCATACCTGAAGAGTCGTGCCCAGTGTACTCGTAGCTCTTTTCCCAGGTACCATTCTCTTCTTTCCACACTATCACCTTCCGGTCGTAGGAGCAGGAGGCCAGCATATTTCCATACATGGGGTGAGCCCAGGCGACCTGCCATACTGGCCCCTCGTGACTGAAGAAGGCATAAATAAATTTTTACTTCACACATTCTAATATATTACACAAGCAAAACGAACACTAATTGATCAATAGAATTATTCCTCCATTTGGCATAAATAAATTGAATGGCATCTACTTTTAGATGTGACTAACAGTATAGTCCAGCTTCAACACTAGACAAATTCCAAACTACCATGGATGGTTTTAGAAGTTTCCTGTATTTAGCTGGTAAGTGATGGGTTTTCTGAATCCAGTTACAGAATGTCTACTTATAGGGGGAGTTCAAATCTTTTACTGTGACATGGAAATGTGAAGGGAATTAAGAGACATGGAAAATAAATAACCGCAGTTAGTCAAAAATAGTTTTTTTTTTCTTGGCAGGAGGAGCATGCATGGAACCAACAACAGAAGTGGGAAATCAGTCGCTCAATACCAGAGCCAGACATCTTAGGAGCCGAGGCCCGAAAGACAAAACATGTACATGAAACATGATGATAAATGAGGGTTCTGACATTGATGAAGGCCACAGAGGTAGCATTAGATGCGAAAACTCAACAAATTAATAAACAGGGGAACTGAAAACAAGTAGGTGAGAGTAGTGTATGTGAGCAGGATGATGAAGATTTGACGGTGTGACTTCAATTTCACAGAAAACTTCAACTAGATCCCACGCCCTGTCTTCTTTTAATAAAAAAAGTTACCTTATTAAATTAGGGTCTCTAGAAATATAGTAACTGCAAATTTTCTGCTGTTCGGTTTTGGGAAGGAGGAGGAACAAGTGCAGTTATGTATTTGGCAAAGCAGTTACTCACCCACGGAGATCAGCGATGAGGATCTGTCCTCCATTTTTAACATCAAAGATCTTCACAGAGCGGTCAGAGGAGCATGTGGCCAGCCGCGTGCCATAATAATCCATCTGGGCATCATGCTGTGAAGACAGAACAAAGTCAAACAACACTAAATTTGCCAGGGCATAAGTAGGACATCATCTTCTAAAATTTGAGGTCACTATCATGTCACTCGAAGCATGTTTTGCTATGCAGTAACAATCAGACACCCGCTCATCAATACACTTCTGGACTTGTGAAGACACTGTTAGGAAGGTCTGCCACTCTGAAGGACTGCTGCCTGTTGGGTTGCTACCCTGCTGCCTGAGTCAGAGGGATTTGCACCTGCACTTGGCCCAGGACTCCCACAGTGACTCCGAAGGATAGTCTGCTGGCCTCCTGTTCAGAGCCACAGGGACATAACAGGCTCAAAACCATCTGAACCAGCACCTAGATCCAGTTGGAGCAAGCCCCTGACCGTCAAGTGGTGGCCTGCAGATCCTGGACCTTTGGTTTGGTCAAAGAAAGGCTGAACTGAAGTTTTTCGGCTCTTCACAACTAGGCCCAAAAACCATGTCACACGCACAGCCCACCGACCAGACTCTTTGTACCACAGCATCAACCACTCGTGAAGCATGTCACAGCAATGCTCCGGCCAGCCCACTAACGACAACAGGATCTTAGTGCTACAACTATACGTGATGCCAGGCTTGCTCTTAGCATACATCGACCACCATCAGTGACAATTCTCTAATCATCAAGGCACCCTACACCGCGAACTGGACAGAGAAGGAAACTTTTAAGTGGACTATCCTGGTCCATGTAGTCGACTTGATCGGTGTTGATAGTGAAGTAGTGTGGCTCACTGGTTAGAGGCGGCAGACCCGAGAGCAGAGGACGGCCCGGGACCAGGGTTCGATTCCCGGCGCGGCAGGTTTCTGGACCAGGGTCAGCGGACTCGATAATTCTCTCGCCTCGGTGCCCACTCTGATCAGCGATCACACTCGGCAACTCTGGGCATTAGCTTGCCTCATCTTCACTAACGGCCCCACCAGACCGCCGGGGATGCCTGGTCTCACCCTGGAGATACCCATTAAGGGACCATCTCTCAGGGAAGCCAGGAAGGGTTTCGCAGCGGTCGAAGCGCCTTGGGACCCTACGGGTAAGTAGTGCGCTATATAAATGCCTATACATACATACATACATACATGTTGGCCTGAACTTGTGACTTTTCCCAGTCTCGCATGACCAGATAGCCGCGAGTGGTGCTTTGTGCTTTTTGGTGTTATGTTTACTTAAATTGTTTTTTTAATGCATATCTCCATTTCTTCTGGTTGGGTTTTTTTTTGTCTTGCTTTATTTATTAACCATTGCTCTATTTTTCTGAATTGGTGTGGTATTTTTCTTGTGTTGGGTTATCACTTTATTACAGTTTGAAGTGCTGCATAAATACTTTACACACTGCCTCTAAGTTAAGCCTGACTGCTCTGTGCCAAGCTACCGGAGGGTTGAGCATGGGTTAATTTGGAGTTTGCTTGTGCTGCACTCTAACAAGGATTGTGGTTGCTGCTCGAATAGTTTCACCGCCACCCCCCAGCCAGTAACCCAATTTCTCATAATAGTGTTCTGCCTCAATGAACACAACAACACTTAGCGCGGAGCACTCATTATTTTTAAAGTAATCTTCTTTACATGGCTAATTGCCAGTGGGAGTCACCATTTTAGTTTGAAACAGGGGCCTCAAATAAGCCCAGACATTAAATTTTCCATTCACATGTTAAGAAATATTAAGTATATACAGACTTAAATAGTGTTCTTTGTCATTTATATGAAGCATTTCATGGTCACGATATTAGTAGAATAATAGGAGGACTTTAATAATAACACCTACTACGTGTTTCCATTCTGTGATGATTATAGAGTCACAATTGGCATTGGCTTGATTTGCTAGAGAATGACCAGCTGGCAACTTAAGAAAGCAATTTATGTTTCAAATAAAATGTTTTGACAAACTCACCGTCCCTTTTAGTGTGAAACACTGGTGCTACAGTATACTTGCGTTGTGCATATGTTCATAAGTTCAACAGAAACATACAATGCCAGACATAAAATGTCCATACATACATGCACATTTATATAAATTGTACGTGTGTAATGGTTGAGAAAAATTACTTACAATCATATCCTCGTGGGACGTATCCACTGTGTTAATTACAGACACCTGTAAGCACAAGAAAAACAGTGTTTATAATAGGCCTCAACTATAGAGGTGGACATAAACTTTCACGTGTAATTCTTGTGACCATTTAATACATGTAAAGTGGAATTAATATGCGTGGACTATCAATATGAGGTACAGAAAAGTATTAACAGCCCAAATTGTTTTGAGGAAAAGGTTATTGAATAGCGAGGGAAGGACCACTTTTAGAATTTTCTTATAAGAAGGTCAGTAATGCTACAGTCAGTGGAGTTAACTGGGATGAAACTCTTAGCCTCAAGCACACGCTTGTATATAATGTGTGTAGTCTATTTAGATGTATTCAAAATTTCACACTTTTGAGCGCACTCGAAATCATATCACCACATCACTGGAAATACTTTGAGACCGACCAAAGATAATTATAAGGAGCACTGCCAAAGCGTACTACAGGGGACGCTTAATGAAAGGGAATATTGTTGAAGGGTGCAAAACATTGACTTGACCAGGGCGGAAATATAGCCAGCGATAAGATGCAAGAATTCTTTAGAAACAGACGGCCCTGAGGAAGTCGCTGGTTAATCCTCATGGGCGACAAAACACGTGCGGGCTTTGTTGCTAGAAACTAAGAATTGGACAACAGACTGAACGATTAAAAATACAACTGTGAAACACCGTGTGTGAAATTTTGAGTACATCTTAAAGGACTATCCACATTATATACAAGCGTGTCCTTGAGGTTAAGAATTGTTTTTTACAAGTGATCCTTTGATCACACATAGGGGAGTGGGGTGATTCTCCCTCCCTTATGAGCACCGCACTCGTACTAATACTGTGACAAATACTGTGTATAATTACTTGTTGAGCACCGGATTCCTTTTTTTGATCACCCATACCCAACTGGAATTCAGGTAATATGCACTGCGTATTTGTGAACAACATACATTTCAATGACTTATATCTCTCATTCTTAAATATTGTGTTACCTCAGATAATTTATACAGCCATTGTGTAGTTATTTGTGAGGTGGTTTAAAAGGTACACATCAGCTAAGCAAACAGGCTAGTGATGGCATTACCACACTCATATTATGCGATTGCATTAGGATAGCATTCTGGCTCAAATTAGCACAAATGCAAACAATTTGGGCAAGCAGGAAAAGGTGGGCTGGAAACATACTGGTAAGCAAGACTTCTATCTTGAACATAAAACGATATCGCTGCTCATGAAAAGTAGGGTCAGTGGAGCACATTATTCATTCAGCCTTTGGTGTTTACACGATCATTCTAGTGAATGCATTTTATTTTTTAGACCAGTGTATCGGCGAAGAATTTAGGGGCCGATCCACAGAACTAACTTAAGACAAAATCCTAAACTTACTCCTTTTGGTATTCACAGAAGCTAGGATTTTGTCTTATGTTGGTCTTAAGACAAAATCCTAACCTAAGTCGGTCTTAAGACAAACTTAAGACAAAATCCTAACTTCTGTGAATACCAAAAGGAGTAAGTTTAGGATTTTGTCTTAAGTTAGTTCTGTGAATCGGGCCCTAAGATTGCTGGTTGTTAGGGACCTGGTGTCTTAAAACTAAACTGTGATGTGTACATGTGGGGTACCTTCGACCCAAACAAAAGATATTGTGACCCTGCGATAACCATGAAACTATAATAGCACACTATAAGATGTCAATGTTTATATATTCTTAAAGAATAACCATTCAATGTCAAAAGAAATCAGTTTTGTTTACATTCTACGTAATCTTTTAAAACTCACTGTATGTTTGCTTTTCAAGAACACCAGCGCTCTACATTACTTTTTAGATACAAATCCATTGGAAGACAAAGGAGAAAAATCAGGGCGCGAGCAAGCAAATACTTGCAGCCATTGGAAAAATAGTAACCATTCGGAAATAAACCAATACAGATAAAATACTTTGTCCATTCCTGCATTTTGCTTCTGTACTGAACTACCATATGCATGTTAACATCAGCCGAAATAAAATAATGTATTCCTTGTCCTGTGCAAGCTAGACACACTCCGTGCAAAATTGAATTTCACTTCTGTCCAAACATTGATCAGACCTGTTGCTTCCCGACTGGCACAAAATAAAGAAGAACCCCTAAAATACACAACCGTACCCTGAGCTATGCAGCTCTTATTGGCCAAGCGAGATCAGAACTCACAGTTTGCACACAGGCGAGATGATATGGTGTTGATATTTTCTCAGGCCACCTTTCTTGTGATTAGAATGAAGCAAAACTATGTTGTGCTTCTTTCAAATGCAAAAAAAAACGAATTCATTGTGGCTTGTTTAGATAGCACCCACTGCAATACAGACTAAAACACTTAATTTCTAGGAAAATTAAGCATATACGGATTACAGAGACGCAACAAAATACATTCTCTTATGGGTGTATAGTTTTAAATATCAATGTCTGATCAAATAGTCCTCACAGGTCCTAACACTAGATAAATCTACCCTGGTATGACAAGTATTTTTATAATTTTTTTTATTTAAGAAGTTTTATATAGCGCTAGCCTGACGGGGGCGGGGGGGGGGGGGGGGGTAATCGGAGCGCTTCACATCAGTTACAGAGCAGATTAAAAGAGAGCAGAACATAGTACAATAACGCAAGAATCGTAATGACAATGACAAAGAGTTCCATTTCGAGGACTTGTTAACACCGCATCCGAGAGGGGTGAGGTGTCAATCTCAAGGCTCCAGCTGCCTCTATCTGTTCGCTGGGGCTCGATCGAGGAAGAGGGTTTTGAGCTGATTTTTGAATTTAGCAAAAGAAGGAATAGTTCTGATGTGAGGGGGGAATAGAGTTCCAGATTTTGGGCGCGTTACCAGCGAAGGACCTGGCTGCAGTTTTTTGTTTTCGTGATTTTAGCAGGATGAGAAGTAGGTTGTTTGAGCTTCTGAGAGTTCTGTTCTGGCCAGCTTTTTTAATTTTGGCCGCCAGATATTCAGATTTGCCTGTGTGAAGGACTATGTGGATGAGGCAGGCTGCTCTGAAGTTCGCCCGCAATTCTATTGGTAGCCACTTGAGATCTTAGAGTGCAGGAGAGAGATGATCAAATTTCTTTATTCCCGTGACCATTCTGGCAGCCGCGCTGAGAGTTGTTTTCAGAGGAGCAAGATGTGTTTTCGCTATTCCAGAGAGGACTGCGTTTCCATAGTCCAGTCTTGACAGCACCAATGCCTGGGTGGCTTGTTTAAGATCTTTGGGCGGGATAAAAGGTTTTATTTCGTTCAGTAGCTTCAGGTTGAGGAAGGCGCTCTTCGCCGAGATCTTAATGTGTTTAGTCATGTCGAGTTTTGAGTCTAGGGTAATGCCTAACGATTTAACAGAAATAGCCAGGGTGAGGTTCCCATTGAGCGCATCGATAGCTTTTAACCACTCTACCATTTGTGGGTTATTTTCTTTGTTCGAAATGAGGAGTAGTTCGGTTTTGTCCGGGTTCAGTTTTAAGTGGTTACTTGTCAGCCAAAGTTGCACTTCTCTTAGTGTTTCATTGAGTCTTTGAATGTGTTTGGCCGAGGAGATTTCCAAGTAAATTTGAGTATCGTCAGTGTAACGGTGAAAAGGGATGTTGGCTTTTCTGAGTAGGGAGGTGAGGGATTCCATGTAAATATTGGAGAATTGAGGAGAGAACACTGATCCTTGGGGTACTCCCCTATTGACGGGGTGGAGATCGGACTCAAAGGTTTTGATTTTGATTCTCTGGAAGAGGTTGTGGAGTAAAGAGGCGAACCATTGGAGGACCACCTCGTCTAGGCCGGCCCTGTCTTCGAGAGCCTTGAGGAGAAGTTTGTGGTCTACTGTGTCGAATGCGGACGATAGGTCTAAGAGAATGAGGACGTAACATTGATCAGAGTCCAATGATCTGTGGATGTCATCAATTATGTTGAGGATCGTGGTTTCAGTGCTGCAACCTTTTCTGAATCCCGACTGATGGAAGTCGAGAAGGTTGGTGTTGTCCAGGTGTTGGGTTAGTTGTTGGAGTACACATTTTTCAGAGAAGAGGAAGGTTAGAGACAGGTCTGAAGTTGTTTAAGTCATTGATGTCTAGGCCTGTTTTTTTCAGCAGTGGGGTTACTTGTCCCACTTTCAGACAATCCGGAATGACTCCGGTTTTTAGGGAGCTATTAATAATCCTGCATCAGAGTGGGGCTAGGTGGAGTTTCAGCTTTTTGGTGAGTTGAACAGGAGGGTCCAGGGCATAAGATGAAGGTTTAGAGGCGGAGATAAGTTTGGCTATCTCTTCTTCGGGGTGGGCTGGAAGAGTGACCAGGGTTTAGTCGTGAGAGAGGGAGCGTTACCAAACACCCCACCCAGGCTGCTATCGGAAAGGGGGCGCAATTGGTGTCGAGAGATCGCTCGATCTTGGAGATCTTATCATTGAAGAAGTTGGCAAAGTTGTTGCATCGTTCTTTGGATGCTGGCCCTAGAGACGTATCAGGTTTGGAGGTTTGGCGTCTGATGATATCAAAGAGCTCCTTGAGTCTGTTCTTAGCACTATCCAGTGCGGAGCGCAAGTACATGGATTTTTTGTTTTGATATAACTGTTGTATTTCTTCCAGAAAGTTCTAAGTTGCTCGCGAATAATGGTAGTGGGCATGGTCCTCCAGCGTCTTTCTGTGGCTCTTAGTTGTCACCTTTCGTCATTGATTTCAGAGTCGAACCATGATCTAGACGGAATAGGATGATTTTTTTTTTTAGTTTCAGGGGTGCAAGTTGGTCAAGTAAGGTTACCATATTCGAGTTATAGAGCGAGGCAAGATCAGTTGTGGAGAGCTCGTTGTCGCTAGGGAGGAGCAAATTTAGCCTCTCTTCCATGACATGGGATCTGGGTGATATTTCTGGACCATTTGGTGGGGGGGGGGGGGTCATGAACAGGAGTAAGGATTAAGACTTTTTGGTTGATGTGGAATAAGATCCTGTGGTGATCAGACCAGTCAACTGGAAGAATGTTGTTGATCGTGATTGCGTCCCGGTGGGCAATGATGGCATCTAAGGTTGCTCCTTTGTTGTTTCTTCGGAACAGTGTTGGGAAAGATTATTGTCACAGAGAAGGTTATTGAGAGATTGAATTAGAGTTATTGGTTTCATTCCAGCGTAGGTGGAGATCACCCAGGATTAGGAAGTTAGTGTCTTTTAGAGCGCAATGTGCAATCGGGTCGGATAAGTGTTCCCCAAAAGTGGGGGTGTTGCCTGGAGGGTGATAGAGAAGGTGACAGGCTAAAGGTCTGTTGTCCTTAAGTCTTAATGATGACAGAAAGACATTCAAAGGAGCTGTACTTGCAGGAGTCAGTTACAGTGATGTCTATGTCATCCTTGTGGATGATGGCTACACCTCCACCATGTTGATCTTTTCTATCTTTGTTGACGATGGTGAAACCTGGGGGTACAAGCATATCTAGACAGGGAGGGGAGATCTCATTTTGCCATGTCTCCGTGATGAAAGCAATGTCTTGACCATGTCTCAAGTCTCACACACATTTCACTTTGCCATCATTAACTAAACAAACATTCAGACGCCTTGTGTGAAAATGTAACATCACCCATAATGGTTCCCAATATAAACAGGTAATTACAATCAGGGCCTACTGTAAAAGTACATCTCATTACATGAACTTCATAAAGTGCTAGTACCAGTATATAAAATCAGGAACATGGACAATTTCCTGGAGCATTTATGTTTGTCCTAACGTATTACTCCTAGGTAAGAGGATATCCGTACAGATCTCAGAGGGATATTCATTGCTGCTCATCTGTCTGGAAAGGGTTATAAAGCAATTGTCAAACAGTATGAATCCCATCGCTCTACAGTGGGAAAGATTATTTGCAAATGCAGAAAGTTAAAGAGGATTGAAAATCTTCCCAGAAGTCTACACCCCAGCAAATGTACGCTGTGATCAGAATGTCCGATACTCAAAGATAGTAAAGAGCTTCCAAGCTACATCCTGAGATTTGCAGACCTCCCTCACTATGGTGAACAATAGTGTTCACGATTCTACCATCAGGAAAAGACTTAACAAGTGCAGCTCTATTGGTAGGGTAGGCAGAATAAAACCCATTCTCTCAAAAAAAGAACACTGCTGCGTAGCTTAAGTTTGCAAAACAGCACCTAATTGAAACAAAGACGCTTGAAACAATGTCCTCTGGGGTGATGAAAACAAGATGCAGTTGACTGGCAGTTATGCACAACAAAATATAAGCAAAAAGCAAAGACAGCATATGAACACAAGAACATCAGAACAAGCATGGTGGTGTAAGAGGTGATTGGGTCTAACGTTGCAGCAGCAAGACCTGGACTCCTCACAATCATTGCATATCCTCCATAAATTATTTTCCATACTAGTATATTCTATAGGAAAATGCGACACCATCTGCCAAAGAACTAAAGCTGAGCCACAAATGGATTATGCAACAGGGCAACATTACAAAACAAACAGCAAATCTAGGACTGAAAGGCTGAAAAGAAAAGTCAGCCAAGTCAAAGTCCAGACTTTAAATCTACTAAGATATGGCGGCGGACCTAAGGACAGCAGAGCACCAACAAAAGCCCTCAAATATCATTGAGCTTAAGCAGTTTTACAAGGAGCAGTGGGTCATATTTCCTTATAGGCGATGTTAGAGGCTGAAATTCTTATAGGAAATGTTTACTTCAAGTTACTTTTGAAATGGGAAATCCAAACAGAGGATACTACAGAATGTCAGCTGATTTTGTTGTGTAATGAATATCGACAAAGAGAAATGTGTGTCTCATTTGTCACAAAGTGGCTTATTGCACCAATGCACTCACTGCAGGCAGCGGTGTTTGATCTCATGATCATAGGTCTGAATCCCAGAGGGTGAGCCAAACCGCTTAGCCTTCTGAGACAGGTCAAATGAGTATCAATGAGTTAGGTAACATTATCATATGTAATTCAGTGTCAAGATGCCCGTCATAACTCAATATGCACTTTAAATAATAAGCGTTATGTTGTTATCTACTACTAGGACTTGACGAGGAACAATACATCAAGATTACGTATATATGAATTTTCCAATTAAGATTGTGTACTTTCTTTTTCCGTCACTGTAATTCCATTGGTAGTATCTGCTAGTACGAGAAACAAAGGTCTGAAGTTTGAATCCGACCAAGAGCATCAATCCTTTTATTCATCTGCAATGGATTAAATTAGTACTATTATATTGAGCTACAATAAGATCAGCTTTTAGTCCTGTTAGAACTGAAATCTATGATCTGACCATTATCCAGTGCCCTGCAGTTTTCCTCAGCTATCAGAACCCTCAAATAAACTTTAGTTCCTTAAAAAAGGGTTTCATTATTTTGAATCAGCCCATTACTTATCCAGCAACAAAAAATGTTTCTATTCATTTATTATTTTTAGAAAAAGCGTTTGGTCTTTTTTTTGTGAGATGTAACTGCCTAATTATTTATACACTATGGGGAGGGGAAAGTTACAGTTGAATGAGTAATGCATGTGTGGATTTACCCCAACCCAATAATATTTAACGGCATGGAGCTAAATTGTAAGCGTGGAGGAAGAATTCCATCTTGGTGCTTTGACTGAAGAACATGTAGTTCGGTTCTGCCCTCAGGACTGGATCAACACAAGCCACAACCTGCCTCTGTATTTAATCAGCTGCAAGGCTCCTTGGTGACTATATGTGGAGTGGCTGACCACAGTACCCAATGAGGAGTGGGTATGCTGAAGTCCTGGTTTCCACAGCTAATCTGCACCAGTGCTACAGCAGGCTTTATGCACAGTGCAAAGAACCTTGAGCACCATCCCCAAAAAGTAAAGTACTTATAATTCTTACAAAAAGGGGGGTGGGGTCGCACACTACTCACACACCGGCAGAAGTTGCCCCTAAGGACTCTGGTCATTGTAGTAGAGTGTTCGCGATGCATCATCTTTCGATCTTGCTATCTTCGCTGTCTTCGCCATCCCTGGACACGTGTTTCGGGTTTTCAACCCTCGTCAGCAGGGATAGGCAGTGTTCTGGGGTCGCCGATGGCTGCCAATATCTGCCAGGTATAGTACCACTCCGGCGCGTAGGTGCGGGATCCCAGGCTCGTCAGCCCGCTGCTCAAGGGAGCTTTAAGTTACAAAAAGGGGGGTGGGGTCGCACACTACTCACACACCGGCGGAAGTTGCCCCTAAGGACTCTGGTCATTGTAGTAGAGTGTTCGCGATGCATCATCTTTCGATTTTGCTATCTTCGCTGTCTTCGCCATCCCTGGACACGTGTTTCGGGTTTTCAACCCTCGTCAGCAGGGATAGGCAGTGTTCTGGGGTCGCCGATGGCTGCCAATATCTGCCAGGTATAGTACCACTCCGGCGCGTAGGTGCGGGATCCCAGGCTCGTCAGCCCGCTGCTCAAGGGAGCTTTAAGTTACAAAAAGGGGGGTGGGGTCGCACACTACTCACACACCGGCGGAAGTTGCCCCTAAGGACTCTGGTCATTGTAGTAGAGTGTTCGCGATGCATCATCTTTCGATTTTGCTATCTTCGCTGTCTTCGCCATCCCTGGACACGTGTTTCGGGTTTTCAACCCTCGTCAGCAGGGATAGGCAGTGTTCTGGGGTCGCCGATGGCTGCCAATATCTGCCAGGTATAGTACCACTCCGGCGCGTAGGTGCGGGATCCCAGGCTCGTCAGCACGCTGCTCCAGGGATGGCGACCCCACCCCCTTTTTGTAACTTAAAGCTCCCTTGAGCAGCGGGCTGACGAGCCTGGGATCCTGCACCTACGCGCCGGAATGGTACTATACCTGGCAGATATTGACAGCCATCGGCGACCCCAGAACACCGCCTATCCCTGCTGACGAGGGTTGAAAACCCGAAACACGTGTCCAGGGATGGCGAAGACAGCAAGATCGAAAGATGATGCATCGCGAACACTACTACAATGACCAGAGTCCTTAGGGGCAACTTCCGCCGGTGTGTGAGTAGTGTGCGACCCCACCCCCTTTTTGTTACTTATAATTCTTGTTTTATCTGAGTTCACTTTCATAAGTTCAGAAACAGTCACGTACCCTGGCTTTGAGCCACTGTAACTCATCTGTGACTTTCTTTGGGAGACCAGTGTAAATAATCTTACAGCAGTCTAAGTTTCATCATCAGAGCTCTTGTCTATTCCATCCTTTGGTCAATTGGGGAATTTGTCAGGGCAGATAAATGTTGCTAGTTAATACCCAGGACCACCATATTTTCTTGGCCATCCAGGGAGAGGTCAAAATGGGCTCACTTCCAGGATTTCTTTCATCACTGTGGATGGAGAATCTTCTAGGTCAGATGGTCACTCATAAGGTAGTGTCCAGATTCCACTGCGCCTAGCACACAGGAATATTTTATCAATGGGAGGCACTACATGTGGTGTCGTTGGGCTGGCTCAATGGCAAATTTTCAATTTGGAAGTGGATTTGGGTGTGATCCACTTATATCGGTATGCTGGTCTGATACTGGTTTAGGAGCTGTCCAATGCTCACGTGTAGCTATTGAGAAACAGGCGGCATGAGAAACTCACAGTTGTTTCCCAAGGAAGGAAAAAGAAAAGCAAATTATCTTTTCACTCACTTGTTGCCAAACGTCTGAGAAAGGTGGGGTTTCAGCGAGGCATTGGAATTTTGTCCACATGAAAATCTATTTCCAAACATTTTCACTAATATTTTTGAAATAAAGTTGGGGGAACAGATATTGGTTTCCTTCTGATTCCTACTCCTCGGTTCTCAAATAATGTCAAACTGAGCACGGCCAAGGTGAGGAAACTTAATGCAGACTTGAGAAAAGGTTTCTTAGCTTATCCTGTAGTGTGAGGATGGAATAGGGGTGAAGTCAGAGAGGAGGAACTAATGCCCAATGCTCAAAGGGGAAAAAATAAAAATCATACCAATGAATGTCTCAATCATAAAAAAAGCATTTGCAATGCAATAGGTCTCGCATTATTAAAGTTTGAGCTATTGGTGTTGCATTATTTACCAATGCCTATAGCTCAAATGTTAATAATGCGAGACCTATTGCATTGCAAATGCTTGTTATTATATGTGGAAAATAGTTGAGAGGAGCTTGTTTGCGCTTGGGGCTGCTAATGCGTGGCCATACACCTGTGTGGGGTTTTGCCCAGATGTGGGGGTGGACACCGTTGGCAGTGGGTGTTGATGTGTGCTATGGTAGGGTGGGGAAATGGTTGGGGAGAGCTTGCTTGGACTTGGGGACCTCCTGGGTTTGACCTCGCACAGATGTAGGTGCTTGTTGGGGTGATGCTCAGACATAGGGTGGTCTTCATTAGCTGTGAGCGTAGAAAAGTTTTATTTTGTTTTTATGCAATGAGTAGCTTGGGAAGAGCGGGGGCGTGGCTTGGACGCCGATCGGGATGGCGGCGTGAGCTCGCAGCTCCGCACGGAATCCCGCTAATTCTCCAGTTTTCGGTACCCTGGGCGACCCGGAGACAACGCTCCGGCCCTCTGAAGTGTAAGGGGACAGCCGGGCACGATCGGAGAGTCGCTGGGGGACTGCTGGCCCCGAGGAGATCGAGCCGAAAAGACAACCGAGGTGTTGCCGAGAGTGCGAAGAAAATGGCGGCGAGGAGGCCGGGCGACCCCGTACTTTCGCTTTGAGCCGAGTTGTCGCCGACGGGCAAGAGATCCTGCAATCGGCTGTTCGAAGTACTGGGATCGGCGGTGCGGTGTCCAGAGACCAGGGGACGCTGACCTGCCTTGCCCGGACCTTGGGGACTCTCGCTGGCCGCCGTCCCGAGACCCATCCTTCCCCGCTCAGGCTACCGAGGGGGTCGGCTGAACGGAGTTCGTCAAGCTGGTCATTGCTCCCGAGGGCATCGGTGGCGACATTGAACACTGCCCGGGACCAGGGGGCTGGCACTGAACTAAGAGAGCGGACGCCAAACGGGTTCCTGGGCCTGTGACGCAGTACCCTGGCATGGCGGCGATCGGAGGGTCGATGGCCGAGGAGCGTGCTGAGGGGGACCCGGCGACATCAACCCGGCTGGGCGAGACTCCCTCCCCGGAGCTGGGACAGGAACAGCGGCTGAACCGGCGTTTGGATGCCATACTCGAAGCGATCACCTCGACTAAGGAGGCGCTGCACCAAGACATCGCCCAAGTGGCCACGGGCCTGGGGCTGCTACGGGCGGACCATGCGAAGCTAGCGGACAGGGTCAAGGACCATGACCAACTGTTGCTGGACCAGAAGCCATCGGTGGTGACCGCGGAACACAGGATCACGGATATATTGGCCCGGTTGGACTCGCTGGAGCGACGGGCGGAGGATGCCGAAGGCCGCAATAGACGGAACAACGTGCGGGTCGTAGGCCTGCCGGAAAGGATTGAGGGGGAGGATGCGGTGGCCTATATGGAGAACTGGTTCCGCACTGTGGTAGCGCCGGAGGGGCTTACTCCTTTTTTCACTCTGGAGCGAGCTCACCGGGTACCTGCTCGCCCGCCGGGGCGTGGCCGACCCCCCCCGACCGATGGTGGTGCGGCTCCTCCACTACAAGGACCGGGATCTCCTCATCCAGCGGGCCAGGATGTCGGGCCCATATGAGGTGGAGAACAGTAAGGTCACGATATTCCCGGACTACACCCAAGCGGTCCAGAAAAATAGGGCATTGTTCCTAGCGGTGAAGAAGGAGCTCAGGGAGGAAGGCATCCAGTACTCCTTGCTCTACCCGGCCAAGCTGCGGATCATAATGGATGGCACTACGCACTTTTTTCAGACTCCGGATGAAGTTTGGCAATGGCTGGAGTTGTATAGAGCGGGGACAGACAGATCGCATAAAAGTAGGCGAGATCAACCTAAGCCGCCCCGGGTGAGGCAATCGCAGCGCATCAGGTCCCGCAACAGGCGCCAGCGGGAGAAACGGGAGGCTCAAATGGCGTCGGAGAAGAGGGATGCACTCGCAGCGACGGCGGCCATTACGGGGTCACAACAGACCAGTGAACTGGCAGAATCGGACTCAGGCGGGGAAGGCAGCAGGACGGGGGAAGAACTCTCAGAGGCCGAAAGCTCGAAGGGGCCGATAGTGACCCCCACAGACATCGGATGGCATATGTTGCGGCTGAGACTGCCTTGGGACTTGATCGAGACTTCATGGTAGGGTGGTATCCTGTTGGTGGTGGGCGGGTTGCCGGGTGGGGGGCTGAGTGATTAGTAGGGGATGAAGACGCGGGGCGCGGGCTCCGCTAGCTGGGGTCGGCGGTGACTCACCCCCCTTGGGCCCTTAAGGCCGACTGTGGTGGAGACCACAGGGTAGGAGTGTGGGAAGTTGGATCAAGGTTTGGATGGGGGCTGACATTGGGTTCGTGTGCTCTGTCCTGGGGAGTGGGGTTTGGGGAGTTTTTCTGTTCTGGGTGTGTTCGGGGGGGGGGCAACTGCATTGGGGGGGCTATGAACCTTCGTTATTTGAATCGGACTGTTCGAAGTTGGAATGGGGACATTACCTAATTTGAAATGCCTGACGTGGAATGTCCGGGGGCTGCGGACTATGATAAAACGCCACAAAGTTCATGCATACCTAGTGCGTAGGGGGGTTCAGATAGCTATGCTACAAGAGACTCATCTCACCAAAAAAGAGTGCACTGCTTTGCAGAAAAGATGGCGGGCCAGGTGTTTGGCACCACTTACTCGGCGTATGCCAGGGGGGTGTTGATCTGGGTGAGGGCGGGAATACCCTTTCAAGTGTTGCATCAAGTGGTGGATCCAGATGGCCGGTTTGTGGCGGTGGAGGGGAGGTTATAGTGAAGGGATGTGGTTCTCTGCTGTGTGTATGCACCGAACACTGATCAAGCTCGATATTTTGATGGCCTCTCGGGGTCCTTGGCCTCTTTCCTGGCGGGCCCGATAGTGTTAGGGGGGGGACTTCAACTCGATCACGGATGTGGCTCTGGATAGGTCCCATCCCCCCCTGGTGGACTCCCCGGTGCGCAGGTTGGCCGCGCACAGGAAGGACTGGCAGGATAGATGGGGGTTGCTGGATGTCTGGCGGGAGCGGCACAGGGACGCCAGGGATTACTCCTTTTATTCTGCTCTCCATGATCTACATGTCAGGATCGATTCGGTGCTCTGTGGTGGGTCCCTAGCCCCATTGATCTCTCATACGGAGTACCTGGCTAGGACCATCTCAGACCATAACCCACTATTGGCACACATTCAGTGGCAGCGGGAGCGCTCAGCGATACCAACATGGCGGCTTCGGCCGGAGACGCTTGAGGATTCTGTGTTCAGCGATGCGGTCCAGCAAGGCATTGATAGCTATTTCGGAGTGAATGAGGGCACGGCCACGAGTAGGTCCACTGAATGGGATGCAATGAAAGTGGTGGTGAGAGGGGTGTGTTTGGGTAGGTTTTCGAATGCTCGAACGACTGTGTTGAATGCACTCATGAAAGCGGAAGAGACTTTGAGGGACCTGGAGCGCCGCAGACCGGCTAGGCCGGATTTGCAGACCCAGTTATTGGAAGCAAAGGAAGTGGTTGCCGCCGAGACAGAACGTTTACGGTGCTACGACTACAGGCAGTATATCATCAGAGCACATGCGGAAAGGGACAAGGTGGGCACCCTCTTGGCCAGACTAGCTAACCCGGAACTTAGGGGCTGCCCGGTCCTCAGCATTAGTAATGCGCGGGGGGAGATGGTGTACTCCCAGGCAGCGGTATTGGAATGTTTTAGGGGGTACTATGAGGAATTGTACCAGAGTCAGCTGGGGGTGGGGGTTCAGGACATTGCGGAATACCTAGGGGAGAGGCAGCTTCCGGTCCTGGACGAGGAAGACGCGAGGGAGCTGGGCGGCCCGATCACGCTTGCAGAAATACGGGTGGCCATCAAACGTATGGCCCGTAACAAAACGCCTGGGGTGGACGGACTGCCGATTGAATTTTACCAACAGTATGTGGACAGCTTGGCTCCCAGGCTTCTGGTGGTATATACGGAAGCTTTTGAGGCTGGGGTATTGCCTGGGGCCATGCGAGAGGCCTTGATTGTACCGCTCCTAAAGCCTGGCCGGGATGCAACGGATGTAAGGTCCTATCGCCCGCTATCCATGTTGACGGTGGATTACAAGATTCTGAGCCGAATTCTAGCCACCAGGCTGGCCCCACACACGACGGGCTTGGTACACAGGGACCAGGCTGGGTTTATATCCACGAGGAGCACGGCGCTGAATATTCGCCGCCTAGTGGGAATAATGGACGCCATCTTGGACGGGGAGGGAGCTCCGGCGGCCCTGTCCGTGGACATCGAGAAGGCCTTTGATAGTTTAGAGTGGTCTTTCCTGGATGGAGTGTTGGAGAGGTTTGGCATGGGCGAGGGGTTCCGCAGGTGGACGAGGGTCTTATATACCTCGGCGACGGCGAGGGTGCGTTTGGGCGGTCTGGTGTCTGCGGCGTACCCGGTGGGCAGGGGCACGCGACAGGGGTGTTCCCTATCCCCCCTATTGTTTGCTCTGGCGATGGAACCTTTGGCGGTCCATGCGAGGTCGGGTGACAGGTACGCGGGGATAGCCAGCGGCGGGCAGTGGCACTATATATCGCTATATGCGGACGACCTGCTCCTGTACCTCGCTGACACGGCGCGGGCACTGGACGGAGCGATGGACCTGTTGTCGGAGTTTGGCCGGCTATCGGGCCTTAAGGTCAATTGGATGAAGACTTGTGTGTTTCCACTGAGAGCAGGATCGCCCGACCCCGGCGGCGATTTAGGCGTTGTCTGGGAGCCATCTTGTTTCACCTATCTGGGAGTCCGCATCTACCACGCGACTGCGGACCTATTGGAGGGCAACATTGGTCGATGTGTCCGGGCACTGAGGGGCAGCTTGTTCTTCTGGTCGACCCTCCCGCTGACGGTGCTGGGTAGGATCGCACTTCTCAAAATGGTGGCGCTCCCCCGCTTCCTCTACTATTTCCGGACGCTGCCTGTCTGGATTCCTCAGGGGGTCTTTAGAGAACTGAGGTCAATGATTATTGGCTTCCTGTGGGGGCAAGGCCGCCGAAGAGTGGCCCTGAGCACGCTACTTCGCCCCAAGATAGAAGGGGGCATGGCTGTGCCCGATTTCGAGCTGTACTATCTGGCGGCGCAGTTGCAGGTCCTTACGCAGAACGTGGCTAGGGTGTTTCGGGGTCCAGAGGAGGACCGGGATCGGGGGATACAACGCCACGTACTGTCCTATATTATCATGCAACAGAGGCTTGAGTTGCGGGGCCTCACTATGGAGGAACGGACACTCCGGCTGTGCTGGCAGAGGAGCCTTCGGAGAGCGAAGGCCTCGCGGCCCTATGCTCCAGAGATCCCGCTCGGCATGCTGACGGCCTTGCCGCACGGGGGAGATTGGTCCCCATTGCTGGATTGGGAAGAGGCGGGACTGCAGGTAATAGGCGACCTATACATAGACGGGGCTTTGGCACCGTTCGAAGCGCTCCGGGACCAGTTTGGGCTGCCCGACGGGGGGTTCCTCCTGCACGCGGCGGTGGTGGCTGCCATACAGAAGCACTGGAAAGGGGGACTCATGGAACCGACGACGACTATGGCGTGCCAGTATGTGGTAATGGCGGCAGGTACGTTCAAAGCTGTGACGTGCCTCCATAATAGGATGCTGAATGAGGGACTGGAACCGCTCCAGGGGCTCAAGTCTAAATGGGAGGAGAGTGTGGGCCGGCCCATACCGGACACGGCGTGGGGCCATATCCTGCGGCGCATGTGGAAGGGCACGAGAAATGCGCGCTTTCAGCAAGTACACTTCTATGTGCTTCATAGGGCCTACTTAACCCCTGAGAAATTACAGCGGTACTTTCAGGTACCGGATGCCCGGTGCCCACGGTGTTCGTCTCTGGGAGCGGACATGGACCATTTGTTCTGGGGGTGCTCGCACTTGGAGGCCTACTGGGCGGAGGTAGGGGATCTCCTGAACGAAGTGACTGATAGGGAGGTGGAATTCGATATGGCGGCATGCCTGCTGCTCTGGTTCCCGCACACCAAACACACCAAGGTGACGAGCAAATTCATTGATCTGGGCCTGATATTGGCGCAAAGGGAAATATCGTGGCATTGGAAGTCCAGGGGGGGACCCTCACTGCGTAGATGGAAGAATGAATTGCTGCGGTGGTCCGACTGCGAGAGTGTGCTCCGGATGAAGCAGGCCGTCAAGATAGGGAATGAGAAGGCATTGGATGCGGCACGTGCATGGGAGTTAGTGGTGCAGGGCTTGCGTGATTCTATGGTGGAAGATGAGGACGGTGAGACTTAGGCCGGTGGACACCGCGGGGCGAACACAAACAGTATCATAACCCGCACTGTAGTGGATCCATCCAACTTGTCGGGACGAAGCATACACCTTAGCAGTTGCCAGGGGGGGGGGGGGTTGGTTAATGGGAGTTTGGGGTGGGTCGGAAGCCACATGGATGGTGGCCCGCCAGGGCACCTTGGAATTAATAGGATGGTGGGGTACTGCGTGGAGTGAGGAATGGCTGGGGGGAGCGGCCAGGCAGGATAGATATGCAGCACCTGGGGCAGGTCCCGACAGGGGCGGTACCACTGATTACCACTGGGATGGCTGACGGGATCAATGTTGAGGGTGGGGGGGTAAAAGCGGATACGTAAAACGACATATCAACCATGGTCCCTATGGGACGTGCACCGTGATGTTTTCCTCTTGAGTAGAGTATTATGCCGCCCGGCCTCCGGGATGCGGGCTGACTGGCTGTGTACGATCTGTGTTTTACTACTGAACGGGGGGATGTCACGAGTGAACTGGCTGACTAATTGTATCCTGTGGTTTATAACTCTGCAATAAAAATATATTTAAAAAAAAAAAAGAGTAGCTTGGGAAGAGCTTGCCTCTATGTCAGTCCGTTTGGTGGTTTGATCTTGTTTGAACGTGGAGTCACTATGGGATATTGCTTGGGCAAGGGGGCAATTGCGGAAGAGAGTTCAGGCCGTTGGGGTTGGTGTACCTTGAAACTGAGTTTTGGTTGGTATTGCTTTGGTTGCATGTGGTGAATGGCTATGAGGGAATCTGTGCTGATAGTAAGGTTTGTTTGTGAGAGGGTGGGTAGATATGGGGGTTGGGTTTACTCAGCCACAGGGGTTGTTGGAAAGTAGGTGTTAATGGGTCTTATTTTGGTTGGATGTGGGGACTGCTTAGATCGACTTAGATGACTGGAGAGTGGGGCTGGTTCCATGTGGCATGCACGGGCGCGGGGGCTGGTTGGGAGTTGACCTTACTGGCGTCTCCGTCGGATCATGTGGGTGTTTATGGCACTTACTTTGTTTCTCTGCTGCCAGCACTTGTTGGTGGTCCTGCTCGAAGGAGGGGTGTACACCGTGTATTGAAGTGGTTTTGCTCGTATTTGAGAACTTACCAGCCTGTGCCCTCGGCAAACACTGCCAGGGAGTGATGAGCAGACGAGAGGGGAGCGGGGACCGGAGCGGTGGTAGGGACAGGGAGGAGACTGGGGAGCAGAGGGCAGAGACCGGAGCAGAGGGGGCTTCTCTCCCAGCACACCCTCGTCCCTCGGCTGCCGCGTCGCATCCCAGGTAAGGGCTTAGCCGAACATTCATTTCATTTGAAGCCTTTGTCAGGGTGATGTTTCCCCCTCTTTCCGCCGGTGCAGTGCTCGCTGCTGCTGCTCGCGGATTTTCGGATGATTTAGGGACGCGACAGAAGAGAGCGACGGAGCGAGGGGTCATCTGAGGTAGAAAGGAGCGTGGCTAGAAGAAGGGAAGAGGGCTCATGTGGATGATGGGGTTAGAAAAGAAGGAAGGGGTAAAAGAGGGAGCAGAGGGAAGATATAAAAGGAGAAAAGGAGACGGAAAGGGCGATATGGGAGGAATGAAGGAAGGAGTCTGAGAGAATGAACGAGAAAGGAAAGCGCGGGGACGAATGAAAATAAGCAGAAAGAGGGAGAGGAAGAAAAGATGCGGGGACATAAGGGGTCATAGCGCCGAGAAAGGAGTTTGGTGAAGATGAAAGAAGAGGAAAGAATCAGAGAAAGGAGGTAAAAAGGTACAAAAAGAGCTAAAGAAGGGAGTACAGAGAGAGAAGAAGCATGATGAACTAAAGATATAAGACACTGGATGGGAGAGGAGCAAAGGCAGGCGAGCACTAAAGAGAGGCAAAGTGGGACCGGAAAAGAAGAGATAGCTCACGCGACATGCGTGAGTACTGCTACGCAGTGCACTGCAGGTCGCGAGACCTAAAAAAAAGCCTGTAATTGGTAAAACGCACTCTCGCGCGCCACAGCAAGGCGTGTCATTTCTATTAGCATGCCTGTTGCTGTGTTGCTCCTCCCACGGCCTATTGGTGTCTGTTACGAGCTTCATGCGTGTAATAGACACCAACAGGCCATGGGAGGAGCAATGCTCGCGCCAATAGTGTGAAGTCTTTTATTATGGAAAGAATGCCAAGGCCAATGAGGTAACACTAAACAAAAATGCACACGCACAAGGGTCTTAGAGTCCAAGGTGACTGCTGAAACCCCGTTTTTCGATTACAAAATGCCTCGCGCAGTGCATCGCTAGGCGCGAGACCTAAAAATGTACGGTGCTGCACATGTCTGCGCCGGCTGACTAATTCTTGAGAGCTCACTATGCAAATAATGGAAATGGGATGAGTAAAAGCAAATACATTAACTCTCAATGTTCAATTTTAGCTTAAGAAAACTTAGCCACAAGAAAAGCTGATTCCTAAAAGTGGTATAAACGCTTTCAGAAACTGGGCCCTTTAATCGCTCTCTACCAGGTAGTGAGCCTTCTTTCTGTGTGCCGACCCTAATCATCTGTCTGTCTCACCTAATATTGGCCCTTGCTCTCAGTTTCTCCACCTGATGGCTGCACCTAAAACAGGGTTCTCCAAGGAGTAACTCCGGGAGCTACTAGTAGCTCTTCAGCTGCCTGGAAGAAACTCTACTGTGTGTAACCCAGCCTCTTAAATTAGAAGCTTTTGTTTGGTTAAAATAACATACCGTATTTTCCGGCGTATAGGACGACCCGGCGTATAAGACGACCCCCTACTTTCATTGACAGACTGTAGGTTTAATGCTATATTCGCCGTATAAGACGACCCCCACTTCCTAACGTCCTACAGTCCACTTTCTATCTCCATGGACTGAGATCATGTGGTACTGACGCTCCTCTCCTTCCGATGAGCGTAAGAATTACGGAAGGAGAGAGAGATCAGCACACGTGGAGGAGCGCCTCGTCTGCCTGGGGGATGTGCAGCTGCAGTCTAGGTAGGGCTCACGGCGCCATTTGTTCATTTGTTTTAGTTTAAAAGTTGGGGGGATGTGCAGCTGCAGTCTAGGTAGGGCTCACGGCGCCATTTGTTTTACCGTACTTTAAACCTTGCGCAGCGTTTGAGTTGCCTCTGGCTGGCGACGGGCTGTAACTGTACAAGTACGGTACCGGTAATTTATTTTCAAGACCGCCGACGGGCTGATTTTGTGTTGTTGCACAGTGCAACCATCGCCTACGTTCTTTGTTGTTGTGCTGGAGTTCCCTAAGCGCCACCATTTTCAACTGAGGAGCGGTCTGACACCTTCGGGTGAAGTCCGCGCTATGTGAAATAAACCGCCAATTTTTGTATCCGGCGTATAAGACGACCCCCGACTTCCCAGAAAATTTTAAGGGGTTAAAAGGTCGTCTTATACGCCGGAAAATACGGTATGTATGCCAACATGGAAATATGTGCATATGAGATGAAAATATGTCTGTGTCAGAACTCAAGTGCTGATGTTATTAGAAAAACAGATTTTCAAAATATATTTAAGCATATATTTGAGTGAATCATGCAATACTACTAATGTCACCTTAGTGACAAGGGCATTTCAGCTATGGTTGTTACCCATGTTACCCCAGTTGCTGATCCATCCCTTAATTAGCGCCGAGACGCCCACGGGTATTCGCCGCGCTCTACAAATGTCAATAAATAAATAAATAAATAAATAAATGTACAGACATTCCAAATTGAAAAATCCTTTTAACATTACTGCTGGCAATCCTGCTTGCTGCACAGAGGTAATCACTGCTGGTAATCTTACGTGGGTGGCCACTAATGTAATCTTTTCTAACGCGGTCACTAATAGGACACTTAATATTAGTAGCTTGGGATGCTTTTCATTCAATACAAGCAGCTTTCATCACGGAAAAGGTTGGACACCCCTGACCTAAAGACAACTGCGCATGTAGTCTAAATATTAGAAAAAAACATTAGAATATTCCAAAAACTAAGCTGGATCATGTAACTTTACAGGTATGCAAATGCAAAAGACACATAATAGTCCAATCCGTCTTGAGCAAAAAGTCTAGAATGCAGTGATTCTTGGCATGTGAGCACAAACTTTACGTTCATGCAATGCAACGTTCATCCAACCAGTCACAACAATGTTAAGTCACTGCATTGATAGGGTGGATGTGTTTTTTGGCCTATAACTCTGGAATGCCCCTGAAGGCTTTGCCCATAGTCTACATACGCTACAAACAGAAGAGTTCCTCATTTTTTTTTTTTTGAAAATAATTTTTATTGTAGACACACCTGTACAGGCCAATAAACGGATAGCAGCAGCAACCTAAGTGTCAGCAGATATACAGTACATTTCGTTAATCATTACACAGCCTTCCGGCCCACAACCCGGGGGTCGGGCGGCGGTAAAGTATCTGCACTGCCATGCCTGACGTTCCGTAGAGAGGAGTGGTTAATGTCCGGATTAAGTGTATGCCTACTTTTAGTACCCTACCAAACTACGCGCTGAACCCCAACTCCCCCCTTCCCCGCGCTAGCCCCTAAACACCCCCCCCCCTCTCACCCCAACCCGCACACCATCCCCCGCCTAAGGCTTCATTAAAACTACCTCTGGGAAGCTAGCCTCATGTTCCCCGTGTTCCTGCTGTTCCTGGGGCCTCAACTCTCTCCCTCTATGCCCTCCCCTCCGGGAGTTTCCTCCTGTGCGTCAGCCTCGCTGTCCCTGAGCGCCTGCACCATTACTTCCCATGCTGTCGCGGTGTCAGCTGCTGTCTGGCTAGGGGTCCTGCGCGCTGC
This sequence comes from Lissotriton vulgaris, assembly GCF_964263255.1. Classification (NCBI taxonomy): domain Eukaryota; kingdom Metazoa; phylum Chordata; class Amphibia; order Caudata; family Salamandridae; genus Lissotriton; species Lissotriton vulgaris. Next base: position 1,184,218,487 of record NC_141697.1, read on the forward strand.
CTGGTATCTATGCGTGCTGTCAGCCGAGGCCCATTTCAGAAACTCCTGCCGCCACCTCCGTGGAGTAGGCCCCAGCCGCGCCTTCCAATTCCTGGTAATCTCTCTCTTCGCTATCATCAACCCCATGTCGATGAACTTACTCGTGAGCTTATTTTTGGGAGTGTGGGGGAACCAGTGCAACAGGCATTCGGCCGGTCCATACTCTAGCGATCGTTCCGTCACCTCATTCAGTACTTCCCCCACTTCTTGCCAAAAGTCCTGCAGGAGCGGGCACGCCCATAGCATGTGTACTAACTCAGCTCCTTCTTCCGGGCACCGGGGGCAGGCTGCTGTGTCGTCTCCAAAATACCGCCGTATTCTACCTGGTGTCATATACGCCCTGTGCAACACATAGTAGTGTATCAGCTGGAACCTGGCGTTCCTTGTGCTGTTACGGGCCCTGCGGACAAGTTGCGCCCAGGTCGTGTCCGGAATGTCCTTGTGCAGATCCGCCTCCCATTTGGCTTTCAGGGATGCGAGAGGAGGGATATTCTCCCTAACCATTCGGTTATACAGGCATGTAACTGCCTTAACCGTGCCCGCCGCCATCATGGCGTATTGGCAAGCCGCTGCCGTCTCGGGCTCTCCAAGTCCCGTGCCCCAATGGGCATGCATCGCCCGGGTCACCGCTGCGTGCAGCAGGAATCCCCCTCTCGAAATATCGAAGCGGTCTGCTAGCTCCCGGAACGGGAGCAGTGTTCCACTCTCAAAGAGGTCCCCAACCACCTGAATTCCCGCTTCTTCCCACTCCTGCAGGCACGACCAATCGCCGCCATGTGGCAGTGCCGTCAGCATGGCCAGTGGTATCTCAGGCGCATAGGGGCGTCGGGAGCCCGCTCTCCTCTGGGTCCGATTCCAGCATTGCCGGTATGTGCGCTGTTCCAGCGATAAGTCCCGACTGTCCAGCCGCTGCTGGAGGGTTATGTACGCTAGGACGTGCCTGGGCGTTCCCCTCAAGTTTTCCTCCTCTGGGCCCCGGAAAACCCTCGCAACCTCCTGCGTGAATATCTGCAATTGGGCCGCTAGGTAATAGAGCTCGAAGTCCGGCACCGCCAGCCCCCCCTCATCCTTCGGGCGAGAGAGCGTGGCCAGCGCTACTCTGCATCGTCCCGCTCCCCAGATGAACGACGTGATCTGAGATTTGAGGAGCTTAAAAAAGGAACCAGGTATCCAAATTGGGAGCGTCCGGAAATAGTACAGTAATCTCGGCAGGGCTACCATCTTTAGCAGGGAAATCCGGCCCGCTACTGATAGCGGTAATGTGGACCAGAAGGACATACAGCCCTTCAGTCCGCGCACGCACCGTCCCAGGTTGCCCTCGAGTAAGTCTTCCGGCTTGTGGTAGATATGAACCCCCAGGTATTTCATGCAGGTAGGGTTCCAGGTCGCCTCCGACTGGTGCTGCGGCTGGGCAGTGCCCTCCAGCAGCGGGAACAAGCTTGTCTTGGGCCAATTGACCCGCAGGCCCGACATCTCTCCGAATCTCTCAAGTAGAGCTTCCGCCTTCCTCAGGTCCTCCCCTCCGTCGCGGAGGAAAAGCAATAAGTCGTCAGCATACAGCGAAATGAAATGATGTCCGTCACGGGTCTGCACTCCGTGGATGTGCCGCCCCGTCCGGGCCGCGGCCGCCAGCGGTTCAATGGCCAGCGCAAAAAGGAGCGGTGATAGGGAGCAGCCCTGTCGAGTGCCCCGCTCCACCGGGTATCGCAGGGATACCGCCGGACCTACCCTCACTCTCGCAATCGCTTCCGCGTAAAGGACCTTAGTCCAGTGGATATAGCCAGCTCCCAGGCCGAAGCGCTCCATGACAGCGTAGAGGTAGTCCCACTCGAGGCTGTCGAAGGCCTTTTCAATATCAACCGACAGGACCAGCTCCGTCCCTGTCCTCTCGGTGAGCCCGTCCATGATGCGGATGAGCCGCCTGATATTAGCCGTGGTGTTGCGGGTCGGTATAAAACCGTTTTGGTCGTCATGCACCAGCCCCGTCATGTGCGGTAGGAGTCTCGCCGCCAAAATGGAGCTCAGGATTTTATAATCTGCGGTGAGCATAGATAGGGGCCTATATGACGTGGGGTCAGTGCTCTCCCTGCCGGGCTTCAGCAGTGGGACCACCAGCGCCTCCCTCATCGATTGCGGTAGTCGACCCGTTGCCTTTGCCTCCTTGTAAACAGTCTGGAGACGGGGGGCCAGTATGTCCAGGTTTTTGGCGTAAAACTCTATGGGGAGTCCGTCTATCCCCGGCGATTTGTTCCTCGCCATCCGCCTCACCGCTAGTCGTATCTCACCCGCGTCAATGTCCGTCCCCAAGTCCTTCGCCTGCTCCGCCTCTAGCTGACCTAGGGGCAAGTCAGCCAGGAAGGGACCCACCAGTTCCGCCCTGCCGCCCGGGTCACTCTTGTACAGGCCCTCATAGTATTGCTGGAACACGTTGACTATGCCCAGTTGGGTCTGCTGTACCACTCCCGTCGCATCCCGCAGCTGGAGTATGGGAGCGCATCTTCTGGAGGGGTTCGACAGCCATGCCAGGAGGGTGCCAACCTTATCGCCTTCTACATGGGAGCGTAGCACGTACCGCTTGTGGTCAAAAGCCCGAAGCCTTTCCACCTCAACGGCTACCGCCTCCTTGGCCGAGCATAGGGAGTCCTGGAGTTCCGGCCTCCCAGGCCTCTTCCTCTCCGTCTCCCTCAGGTCCTCGTCTACCTTCGTCAAATCCCTCAGCAGTACCTTCCGCACGCCCACATAGTCTCGGATGCAGATGCCCCTTACCACTACCTTAAAGGCATCCCACTCCATCGCCCTTGAGGTTGCCGTCCCTGCGTTCTCCGCGAAATACGAGGTCACGCCCTCCGCAAGGGCCTCCCCGAAGAGGGGGTCCTCCAGTGTCTCAGGCCTCAGTTTCCAGAGCGGAACCCTGGGCTTCCCCATAACCCACGCCAGTCGGACCAAGAGCGGGTTATGGTCTGAGATTGTCCTCGTTAAGTATTCCGAGCTGGTGACGCACGGCAGCACCTCCCGGGAGCAAAGTATGGCGTCTAGTCGGACGTGCAGGTCATGGAGCCCTGAGAAAAACGAGTAATCCCGATCAGTCGGGTGCTGCCCTCTCCAGACATCTACGAGTCCCCAGTTCTCCTGCCAGTCCCTCCTTCCCTTAGAGAGTCTGTGTACCGGGGAGTCACGAAGGGGGGGGTGAGACCTGTCCAGCAGGGGGTCGGCAATGGAGTTAAAGTCACCCCCCAGCAGGACCGGGCCCGCAAGGGGGTGGGCCAGCGTTCCCGACAGTGCAGCTAAGAAAGCCAATTGGTCCGTGTTCGGGGCATAGATGCTAGCCAACACTACATCTCTACCTTCGAGTTTCCCCTCCACCACCACATACCTCCCTTCCTGGTCAATCCAATGCCGTGAGAGTTGGAAAGGTGTGCCCGCCCTAATCCATATGAGCACCCCTCGCGCATAAGCCGAATAGTTGGTGTGGTAAACCTGGCCCCGCCATCTCCTTTGTAAGGCCTCCCCCTCCCGTTGTGTGAGGTGCGTCTCCTGCAGCAGCGCGATGTGTACTCCCCTCCGTACTAAGAAGGCATGCACTTTGTGTCTGCGTTGCATAGTGTGAAGGCCCCGGACATTCCAGGTCATACAAGTCAAAACATTTGCATTAGCCATTATCCCAGTGATCCGGTCGAAACCCTCCTCCCAGGTCTAGCCCGCCGGCGGTGATGGTGCCCCCTGTGTGAAAAACAAAACTCCCCAACAGCCCTGTCAATGGTGTACCCAGGGTCAACAGTGTCAAACAAACAAACCAACAATCCCCAACTGTGGAGCCCCCCCCCTCCCCCAGAACAGGCCCCAATATCGAAATACCAGTCCCCATCCAAACTCCCGCACCTGGTAGCCCAGGTCTCAACTACACAGCCGCAGCTGTGGGTGCCTTAAGGGCCTACGGAGTGCGGCCTTGTCCAAAGGGAGGCCGCGTCGCCCAACTCCGTCCCTCCCCCCAGTTCCTCATGGATCAACTGCCCCGAGTCCCGCCGTGCACCCCGGCCCCCATTGTGTGCGAGGGCAGCTACCCCCTCTCCCGTACATCCCCAACTTTACCTGATCAGCATCGACAGTAGTTCATATATTGTGGACCTCATCAGCCGTTTTCGGTGTCACCAGCGGTCCCTCCATGCGATGTAGTCCCGACAAGTCCGATTCCGAGCCAGAGGCCGAAACATGAGTGTCCGAGTCTGAGGCCCCTCTGGACTCGGAGCCCTCTGCTCGGCCGAGCTTCCCCACCTCCAACAGCGCCGCCTTCCTCTCCGCCTCCGTTTGTGAGGCCGTTGGGCCCAGCTGCCCCTGGCCTCTTTTCCAGAGTCTTTTCGATTTCCGCTGCCGCTTGGGCGAGCGCTCCCGCTCTTTCTCCCGCTCTTCTCTTATTCTGGCTCCATCAGTCCCGGCCTTGTACGTCTCCCACCAGTCCCAAGCGTCCGCCGATGTCGTGAAGAAAAGCGCCCTGTCGTCCACCACCACTCGTAGTCTGGTTGGGAAGAGCAAGGAGTAGGGGATGCCCTCGGTCCGCAATTCCCTCTTGATCGTGAGGAAGGAGGCACGCTGTTTCTGCGTCTCAAAGGTGAAATCCGGAAAGAGGGTGACTCTACTGTTTGCAATCTGGAAGTGGCCGTCCTCACGGGCCCTACGCAAGAGCAGATCCCTGTCCTTGTGATGTAGCAGCTTGGCAATGATCGGTCTGGGTGGGAGTCCAGGTTTGGGTGGTCCTGAGGGGACTCTATGGGCCCGCTCCAGAGTGAAGAATGGCGATAGTCCTTCTGGCGCCACCACCGTCTTCAGCCATTCCTCCATGTAGGCAATCATGTCTCCCGTCCCCTCCGTTTCCGGCACACCTACGACCCGAATGTTGCTGCGTCGGTTTCTATTTTCGGCGTCCTCCGCCCGTCTCTCCAGGGTGCTTATGCGGTCCAGGGCCTCCGTCAGCTTACTCTCCATCGCCTTGTGAGCTGGCGCCATGTCCCCGATCGCCACCTCCGCCTCCTTAACTCTGTCTTTCAGTTTATCATGGTCAGCCCGGAGTAGGCCCAGCCCCGACGCCACCTGCGCTATGTCGTTGTGGAGCGCATCCCTGGTGGCCGTTATGGCGTCCAATATTCGGTCCTGCAGCCGCTGTAGGTCCGTCTGTTCCGCAGGGCCCCCTTCTCCTGCCTTTGATGCTGCCGCCTCCTCCGCCTTAGTCCTCGGCTTTCCCATCGTGGCCGGCCCGCTGCTCTCGTCCACCCCGACTGCCCACTGGCTCCGGCGTCGTGTGTCGCCCCTTTGCTCCTCGGGGCTTCGTTGGACGGCCACTGCGCCCCGGGATGGGCGTCTCAGTTTGTGCGTTCGTCGCTATGTCCAGCCCCCAGGTGCTGTGGGGTAGCGTGCACTTCGTTACCGAGGCGGTGTAACAGGCCGTATGCCAGGGGCCCTTTTACCGCCCGTTGCAGCCTCCGTGGGATCACCCAGCGCCTCCACGAGACGCGTGTGTCACTGCCGTGGGGGAGGGGGGGGGGGGGCCAGAATGCGCTGCAGCGCTCACCGTCTCCCTCAGTTCCCCTGCTCCCCAGGAGGTCCTCACTCGCTCACCGGGCCGGCCGATGCCTAAGTCCGGGTCGGGCCGCCAGATCTCTGCCGTACGGGGCCACCAGGAGGCCACGCCCACCTCGCTTTCCACCGGTGGCGCTGCTCGCCGCGGCCGATTGCCGAGGAAACAATCCTTTCTGTGCGGGGCACGGCACCCTCAGCTTTCGCGCCCTCACCCTGCACGCCGGCAGTGCGAGTCTCAGCGAGCCGCCGCTCTCCAGGGTTTCGCTGCGGCCGCCATCTTGCGCGGCGCTAGTCCCTCAGCCGCTCCAGAGGCCGCCGCGATCGGCGGTCGTTCCCAGGTTCGCGGAGTCGCCGGCTGCCCAAATCACGCCCAGGTGGTCACCGCTGGGCCACCGTCTGGCGCCGGGGTACACACGGGCTCCACGGACCCTGTATCAGGATTCTTGCGGGGGAAGAGGCGCGGAGCTCCGGGCTCACGCCGCCATTCCCTTCGGCGCTCAAGCCACGCCCCTCTGAAGAGTTCCTCATGGTCAACACTTTTGTAACATAAGCATGGTTATGTTATACATTGCATCATAAACTGAGTAAGCCTTATATCCCGAAAGGGAAATCAATTAATATGTGCCCTGAATTAATCTTTCCACATCCAATTATAGCAATAAAGAAGAAACTACTCCTAGTCACACAGTCCACATATCTTTGAATATATGCCGATGAGAACAGTCTTCCAAAAAGATGATCACTCACAAAAGCCTCTCCAAACAGGTCCTATACCCTACAGACCACACCAGCTGATACGCAAACTGGATAAGCAAACTGAACACGCAAACTGAACACACCAGGTCACTAGCAAACGAAAAAACAATTGTCTAAGAAAACAGCAGCAAAATGAGTGTCCTGGATTTCAAGTATTTAATACAGCTAGGACATAACTCCAAAGAGCAGCCAAATGCTGGGCACAGAATAATTCAAACCGTCCACCCACCACTATTCTTTCACACACCACTTCTATTCCCAAAAGAAATGTATGTAACCAGTAACCATATTTCGTGGAGCATGTGACCTTGGATACACGTTTCTCAAAAGCATTTTCGAAAAAACAATGAAATGTGTCTGAGAGTAGACACATCAGCAACGTCAATCTCACTCTAAACCTTCAAACACCAGGGAAAAAAATAAGACAACCATCTCTGCCATTTTCAGGACCAGGAATATTAAAATCTATATCTTTCTACTTCTCGGTTTTGTTTATAGGCTATCCTTCCTTTGTTACTTCCCATGAGTTATCACAAAGTTGTTGACATACTACTCTCTTTTTTCACACCCCATGAAGTATCTATCGCCATAGTTAAGTTCGTTACGCTTTATAACTGCGGTCATACGCCCTACAAAAAACATAAAACAGAGGGTGTGGGTTCTATTGATTACACATCTGATCGTCACTTAAAGATTAAAAATCGCAGGCAAGAAAAACTGGGGACTTCAATAATAGAGAAAGGGGCAGTCTCAGGTGGAGAAGACAAGAGAGCTTCTCCCTTGATCGAGGCAAGCGGGACAGCTCCGCTGAGTGGGAAACTGAGGGCGTGGATGAGTATCATTAAGATGAGCGACTATTAGCCCGATTAAACAGGAAATGTCATGTATAAAACACGGTGAATTGGTCGACCGGTGCGTTAAATGGGCTAGTACTGAGTGCCCAATCAAACAAGCATTTGCAATGCAATAGGTCTCGCATTAGGAAAGTTTGAGGTATTGGTATTGTAAATGACAATTTTTTTTTATCAATGTGTTGGTTTTGAAAATAGCGAAATTAATAGTTTGTCATTTACAATGCCAATAGTTTTAACTTTTGCAAATGTGACACCTATAGCATTTGTACTGCAATATGTGTTGTATTTACGTGACTTAGATGTATTGATATTACAAATAACAATGGCTTTACATTTTTTTAAATAATTAATATTGCAGGTTTTAAAAACAAATTAATAAAAGGCATTGCCATTTACAATGCCAATAGCTCTAACTTTAATAATGCGAGACCTATTGCATTGCAAATGCTTGGTATTAAAGTTGGTAATGCTGTTTGGGCATTAGTTGCACTTCATTAGTACCAGTTTAATGACTAAAAATAGAAATAAGGAACAGAAAGGTGACCAGTTCAACTTTGCAAAGGGTCTTCCAATGCGCGGCAACATGAATCACTGCATTTTTAGTAACTTGTGAACTGTTTGGGCTAGAAGAAAATTTAGTTTTTCTTAAAATATGCATATTATGTAGCAAATTGTGGAATATGTGGCACATCTATAATTATGCAAAAATCTATTGGCTTTGTAAATGTTCATATGCTGAATATACAATTCAGCAGGCGGCTTCTATTGCCTAAGTCACTAACTGTGTTATTATTGAGGTTGGTGTGTGGCATGTAGGAGAGTCAGTTTTCCAGACAATAAATTATTTCTTTCCAGCAGGTTGGCTGTTTTACACAACTCGGGGTGACGGTTGCGGTCCTTGCTAGATAAAATATTTATTTTTACTACAGTGCAGAGTGCATTGTGTTCTCTGTTCCGGGGCTTAAAAGCTTCCCGTGCTGGCGCTCCGCTTTCCTAGTTTCCTGAAGTTCTGCTGAGGAGTCTGCGGCCAGAGCAATAAATGCAACAAGCATTGGCATAGACACTAGGTTTCACCTTTGGGACCTTATAAGTATTAAGTCATGCAGCACATTATCCTGGGTGCTACAACAACTACTACAGATGCAGTATGTTTCCAATCTTGGTTGCTGTAGTCCCCATTAATAGTGGATCTGGGAGAGGATGCTAGTGGGTGACTGCGCTTAAAATAATGTTTATACAAATGTGCTCCTGGACAGAGACAGATGCAAGTGTATACACAGACAGACATAGCGACAGAAGAAAGCGTGCACAGACAATGCGATAGACGCAAATGTTGACACAGACAGGGCGACAGCTGCAAGCACGCAACCGTACAGATTCAAGTGTGCACACACACTGACACAATGACACCATGACAGTCGTAAATGTACACAAAAAGCAAACCGCCTGACTACTTTAAAGCAAAGGAATGTAAAGAGCATCACACATATGGAAACATGCCCACAACCACAGATAGTCACAGAGTAAAAAGGACAAACCAATATGGACAGACTGATAGTCACAGTGAAATATTTTTCATTAACCATCACACAGACAAGTTAAGGTTAACACATCTAGACATGCACACATAGACGCCAGGTTGTAGGCAAACAAAGGATGCTAGAAACACACACTGGTTTGCGAACAGAGGTACTCACAGACATACATGCACAAAGACATGCCGAAGCAAACATACACGCCGTGCAGACTGCTACGAGGATAAGGGGATATGCACTCAAAACATAATGGTAATGCAAAGCACATGAGACATACCGACAAGTACACACATATGCAAAGAAGCAAATCCGCAGGTAAACAATGAGAGAAATTGTCAACATGCAGACACATAGAAGCAGGGGGCTTTGTTAAACAAATCCTATACAAAAAGAGCGGTAGAGATTCCTACTCAAAAACATGTGCACAAGCACAACACAGTCGAGTTTGTATGTCCTGCACTGCTCAGTGGTTTTTGGTGACGCTGATGCTAACTTGCGGGGCTGCAGGCAGAAGAAACATAGGGAAAACAACCAACAGATGAGCATGCATATCGGTTGTAAGAAAAAGTAGGGGTGAAGAAGAGGGACTGCAGAGACATGCAGTAAAGAAAAGTGCATGTCAAAAATGAAACAAATGTAAATGTAAATGTACATGTATTTATATAGCGCAAATCGCCCACATCGCAGGCATCTATGCGCTTGCTTAGGGAACCAGTCCTGGTATTCCCCTGTGAGATACCACGGCAGGATATTCACAAGGTGAAAGCCAGGCATCCCGCCGCGAGGGGCCGTTGTGGAGATTAAGCAAGCTATTGCCCAGAGTCGCATAGTGTGAACCCGTGAGTCGAGAAGGCACCGGAGCGAGAATTAACGAGTCCGTGGAATTATTGAGCCCAACCCACCGTCGGGGCGGGGAATTGAACCCTGGTCCAGGGCCGATCTCAGCTTCCGGGTCTGCCGCCTCCAACCCCTGAGCCACACTTCTCCACTGTGGGATTCCTCTTTGTTGCAACTCACTCGCCCCGATCCCTCTTTACTAATTCTCTCCAGAGTGGCTCTGCCAGCCAGCCAGCCCAACCCTTGGGAAATCAGTAGATGGCATGATGCAGGTGCAGGGGCAGCCTTTTCTAGCTCACAGTCAAATGCACACTCAATGTTCACTCTTACCCCCTTGCAGTACTAAGACTGCACGTTCAAGTCCTTGAAGGCTTGGGCGTCTCTTCTCCAAGTTTACGGCAGGGGATGCATGTCACAGCAGTTGCAGTTCTGACTGGGCCTGAGTAGGGGAGGTCCTAACTGGACCTAAGATGATCACGGTCCTTGCTGCCCCATCTGATCTTATGATGGAGCTGGAGTTCCAAACCCACGCTGATGGAATATAATATTTGCAGTTTAAACTGCTGCTCTCTGGTCAAACACTACGCAGAGGTATCAGACCTCCTACAAGAGGGCTCCCCTGATGTGTTATTCCTTACAGAGACGTGGTTCTCCAAGGACTTCGTAGCTATACAGGCTCTGACCCTTCCTGCAGGCTATGCTGTGAACAATGTGAACAGAGTGGTTGGGAGACGGGGGCATAGCAATTTTATATAAAACTACCGGCAGTTTAATCCCGAAGGATATTTCCGCCTATGAAAATGCACTTTTTAAAACTGCACTGACAGACAATTTTAAATTCTTTGGGCTACTCCTCTACAACCCGCCGGGCCCATCGAAAGCTTAGCTTAGCTAACGCTGTCTCTACGGTTCTACAGACAGCCAATTTTAACATAATAGGCAACCTTAACCTACACTAGGAGCTACAAGATGCCCCTGACATCACTAACTTCCTTAAGGATATGGCAGCCTGCCAACTGTTGCAACTAGTCCCGGGGCAGATACATTTAGCTGGCCATCTCCTTGATCCCGTTTTTTCGAATCTCCAGTCTTTGGAGGCACGGGCCCACCTTCCTATGCCTTGGACCGATCATTCCCTCATCTCTCTGCGGTTACCTTTGGCTGGCCCCAAGCCGCAACCCCATCGCAATCCTTCGATGAAGCGTCCGTGGCACAAACTGGACCCGGCCGCCTTTCAACCTGTCTTATGCACCAAGTGTCCAGAATGGCCCCTAAACATTGAGGCAGCTAACAATGCCTTCTTGGGATGGGTCAATAAAGCACTGGATAGCTGCAATCCCGCTAAACTAACTAATTCTAAACGTGCACAGACCAATGCCTGGTTTGATGAATCAGTAATTTTGGCAAAGAAGAATTGTAAGACTCTAGAACAGGCCTGGAGATGGTCTTATGACCTCATAGCTAAAGCACACCATAGGAACACAAAGCATACCATAAACTAGTCCGTAAGAGTAAGGCCGCACACTAGGCCAAAAATGATTATCACAAATAGCAACCCTACTAAAACCATTTTCGCACTCCTGAAAGATATGGTAAAATCCCCGTCTGCCTCGGACAGCACCACATTTTCCAATTTGCAGCGTGAGGTATTGGCTACATTTTTCGTTAATAAGGTGGAGCGTATCTACAGTAGCAAAAGCTCATTTCTCCTTTCTTCGAAAAACATGCCATGAAGAATATGGGGGTGGTAAAGATATTGGAGGGCGGTGGGGTGCTGAGTTAAATCACAGGGAGTGGGAGGTGGGTGCGGGGGTGCTAAGCGCAGCTTGTTCTGAAACTTCGAACAGAATATAAACACGAACAGAGGCAGATTAGCGAGGCCACGAGTGTAACAGAGCCTGTGCCTGTGCATGTGCATGTGCATGTAAAAACAGCAAATAATCCATTTGACAATAAAGACTCAAGTTGCCGTGGACATTTTACCTGGCCGGAGTATGTCTGTCCTTTTCTGACGTGACGCAATACGCACATGCAGTTTAGCTCATGTTGATGTTTTTGTTGATTGCGTGCTTTATAACTGAAGTTAACCAAACGACATGAAATAAATCTTAACGAGAACAGAGTAGCATGTGCTTTTAAAGAGAAGAAGAGCATCATGGCTGATATGTTTAACAGTTCAAATAATGAGGAATAAAAAGCAGATTTACAGGGCCGTCAAACAGTATTGACGTGCGGGAGGTGGGGACTGCACAGGGAGATGTGGTGATTTACGCCAAATATGAAGCAATCCGGCCGGCAAAATAAACGAGCGGCAAAGAACAAAAAGAAAGTGGACACACAATGTCAACAGATATATTCCTTCATAGCACGTCTCTGTGGGCTAAAACATTTCTTTAAAAGAATTCAGACTTTACTACGAATTGACGGAATGGAAGTTCATGTCCCCAAATCAATGACTTTGCTCAAAACACTTCCGTATGTCTGGATTTGTACACAAAATCCCAAACTATTTAGACTTTCAGAGAGTTGTCTGCGAACACACAACGCCTAGCTTTAAACAAGCAAACTCACCGCCGCAGCCCGGCTTCAAAAGGAAGCCAGGCAACCTTTGTTGGGACGGGGGCGGGGCCGGACAAAAACAGGAAGCAGGCGCTCCTGTGCCCGCCGGAGGATTTCCGTGTTAGCTAGCGGGGCTCCCGTGCTCGTGGAGAGCCCCGCGGCCCCCGCCTGCTAACCTGAATGACCCGCTGGCTGCCGAGGAACACGCAAGAAGAACATGGTGAGTGGGGTGTGAGGGGGATGTGTGCGCGGGCGTGTGTGCGCGCACGTGTGTGTGTGTCTCTGGTGAGGTAAGGGGGGGGGAGCGTGTGTGTATGCAGTGTGTGTGTGCGCGCGTGTGTGTGTGTATGCGACGGCAGGGGTGGATTGTCTGTATGTATGGGTGCGTGCATGGGCGCTTGTGTGTCTCTGTGTATGCGCATGCGTGTGTGGTGCCGTGCGCGCCCTCGCGGAGGAATCTGAGACAGCGACGCTCGTGTGTGAGCTCTGTCTTCACATTCCTCCTAACACGCCAGCAAAAGATGTCTCGCAGACAGCAGGCTTACGCCAGCTTTTTACGTCTGCGAGACCTAAAAAGGATGGATTTAGGCCAGATCTCTGTACTGGGGTGAATGTATGACATTGTTCTGCATTCTGTCCATCAATTGTTCTTTTTGTATTTGTCACCCCGAGTAGGACGGGTATGCCTAGACGTGGGTCCCATGCTCTTCATGCCACTGGAGTCAAGCTATCGTGACTGATAAGGGCTGAAAACGAGAAACCGGTCCTGGAATGCTGGTATCCAGTCTATAAAGGACCTGGCTTGGCAGTTCGGGCTGGACTGTTCCAATTGGGCGCAGGGTCAAGACTGGTTTGCATATGGCTGGGTCCAAACTTGAATGGCATGGTGAGCAAAAAAAACGATGGATTTAGCCCCAGATCTCTGTACTGGGGTGAATGTATGACATTGTTCTGCATTCTGCCCATCAATTGTTCTTTTCCCATTGTACTGAGTGCGAGCACTTTTTTTATTTCGAGAGGGAGAGTATCTGCACTATTCAGAAACAAGCAGGTACTCTGGTACAGAGTAGCTGCACTTCTATTTTTCGATTTCCTGCCCTGGGGGAAACTCTTCCTCCCCTCGGTCCGAGACTGCCCCTTTGAATATCATTGGGCTCCACAGTATTTCTTCACTGCAACTCCTTAAAGATCTTTACGTGACGACGCGGTTCTATAGTCAATAGAACCACCAGCCCCATTATGAAGAACCGCCTACGACAAACTGTTGCAGTCACTGTCAAATACAACCGCTCAACTGAGGAAAAGGTTGGATGAAGGAACATAATGAACCAAACTGAGAGCAGGGGGTAAAAGGAGGTGTCCGGTCAAGATCGTACCACTGAGGGTCTCCAACGAATGACGCATAGGGGCAATTCAGGGAAGGTTTGTAATGAAGAGGGTTGGAAGGCACCCTGTGGCACTCGTATCCAAAGAGAGGAGCTAAAATGTGGAATACATATGTGGACTCAGGTAAGGAGGCATCAGAGAACTCCAATGGGGGAATCTAAGACGGTGTCCCAACCGACGGCTTTCCTCTTTCCCTTCCCCCCGGCGCTCACCATGTTGCAGGCTCGGGCAGCGGCTCTGTCCCACGCTCTCCCCAGTCAGCCCAACTTTGCTCCTGCCGCTCTCAGACGTGGCAGCTCACGGCGGCGCCCGCTGTCTCTTCCAGGATCACTTCCGGCTTAGCTTTCCGGAAGTGCAGCTTCAACCACCAGCCGGTGCCCAAACTGTGATGACTGACCATTCCTATGCGACCTCATGGAAATAAGCTGGGGTCGTGGGTATTTTGTTTATACGGGGACTTTTAATACCACTCTGAGCATTATGTAGACAAACAGTACGCAAAAAGCATGTCGCAACAGTTTAACTTTCCTTCGCTTACGATTTACTTATTTATTTTTGACAATTCAAAAGCTTGGACAAAAAGATTCATGTTTCTCTCTCCAGGACAACATTTGTATTTAAGTGTCCCCTCCCTTAAACCAAACGGTATCACTAAATATATTTCGCCACTTTAGTCCGCTCTCTATGTTTCTCGTTTTTCACTTGAGGCATTTGTTCGGAGCATGCTGTAGTCAACGTCTAAGGGGTACGAATATAGCAGCCATCTTGAAAAAGTCTTCAAAGTACCAAATACCATGGTTTAAGAGTAATCGGGCCCAGGATGTTCTTCTAGTGACTTTCTTGCTAAGGTTTTCCTAGACCAGTGCTAAGCCTTTTTTTGGATGTTTTGATTTATTTTATTGAATGCGATTTTATATAGCCCGAACATTACGCGAAGGTGTCAGAGCGTTTTACAAAATAACCAGTTGTGTTACATAGGGACTTTGGATTACATGAGTTACATAAGAGATACAAACAGAAAAAAATTGCAAATGTACAAGGTGTAAAGTGACTCAAGAGATGTAAACAGGGAAACAATGCACATGTACAAGTTGTAAAGTCACTCAGGAAGAGATACAAACAGATAAACCCTAAAATCACATAGGAATTAGGAGTAAGTACAAAGGTCTACTACATATACTAGTTGTTAGAGTGCTATATATATATATAAATAGTACATTCAAATTCAGGCAGGATTACATTTTAACAGCGATTAGGCTTGGACAATTATATTGTATTTATATATATATATATATCCTGAACACTCGAACCACTTCCAAATACCACACACAGCGGTTTTAGGCGAGGAAAGAGACACAGACCTCTGAAGTTTCTTCTGGGCAGTAAATCTTCTTTATTAGAGAGACCCAAACACACAACGCGTTTCAAGCCCTAAAGCCCTTGTTCACGTGTGTATATGCAGTCCAGCAAAAAGAGAAAAACAATCAAGGGTCATCAGGAGGAGTCGGAAGGGAATAAGGAACGGAAGAAAGGTCTAACAAAATGCCGGGTCCGGGTCGTGGGTATAGACGGAGACCATCTTCAAAAATGGCGGGATCACAAAAGTCACCAAAGTCAAGAATCCAGAAGAGTAACCCAGAGAGCAGGATTCCATTGAGTAGAGTCAGAGGGAGGGCGCAGCCACAAAACCAAAGGCAAACGGAAGACTGTAAGATGGGTGCACATGCTCTTGACCACTTGGGCATCGGTGTCGACGATCCGCAAGAAGACGGTCCAGGGAAATCAGCATGGGAGTTAGAGAGTAGTCTTGGCAAAAAGGGAGGCAGCAGCATGGTCCGGGGGGGGGGGGGGGGGGGGGGGAATCCCAGGCTCAGAATGGTAGGAAAAGCCTGGGAGCGTCGCACCGCAGTGCAGAGTAGATTCACCACCAAAACACCCCCATACCTGGAGAGGACTCACAGGTCCCAGATGTCCTATCGGAGGCGAAGCTGGAGGGCAGTTTGGGGTAGTTCGCCATTAAATGTTCAAAACTTTTTTTCACAAAACGTGTTGACGCCAAATTTGCATTCTTTTTTTCCAACAGCCCAAGTGTTCTAACAGCCCTGCAAGTACCACGAATCAGGAGTTAAACTAACGCATTTTAGTGCTGGTATACGCAGCACCGCCCCAAAATGTATTAGTTACGCATTTAAAGCAGACCCTGAAACATTCAATGTGTGTTACGAGGAGCTGCAAAGAGTGCCCTGGCAATAAGCGCATTATCAGCATACATGTGTACTGTCCTAACAAAAATATAAATGCATATCATAAATTAACTCTGGGCGACCCAGGGTCCGTAAATCTTTGACTCACCCAAGCATGAATCAAGTTGAGCCCGGCTTGCAACCATGTAATGTCATCTATCAGTGGCATGTCACAGCGCAATGGTCTTAATTATTCTGGACAACACCTCGTGGATCCGGGCAAAGGGCGTTGCATTGCGTGAATTGCAGGAATTAACTCAGCCCGGGTGCCACACAGCCAAATCATCACCAAAATCTAGTTCAGCCTATGTTACAGCAGCCATCAGCACCAAATATTCATTTTTAAAAGAGAGAAAAACTATTTGGAGCCTTGATAATGCTAGGCCCCCTTGGGCCATATAGAGCCGGCTCCGGCCATGGGGCAATCACTAAAATAAAGAGCAAGCGCGCTGGACTCAGCTTCATGTGGATTCGTCAGCGCATTTTGTTGTTTATATTAGGCACATAGGTGCCGCAGTTAATTTGGCCTAACCTGCAGACAGCTTGTTTTCCAGTGCAGTCCATGCCTGCTGAGACTCCCTTAACACAGTATAGCGCTGTGTACTGCAGGATGATTTCATGTCCAACGCCACTGGAGTAGAGCAATCTCACATGGCTCTCACCTTGCTCCTTCCACCCTTTCCTCTGACACCAGGCCATGACTGATTGCTAGCGATCATGTCACACAGCAATCTTGGCGCCAGACACCTTTGTGCGACACCTCAGTGTCAACAACGTGTACATTTTTAGTAGCCCGACACCTCAGTGCACGGTTGCGGCACAATATTCCCTGTCCTACAGGTGCACACAGAAGCGCCAGGATTCCCATGCAATAGTCAGAAAACAGAGCTCGAGGTGAGAACGAGGACCCGACCAAAGGTGTGATGGTGAGACTGAGCAACCAAAGAGTGCAGTCCAGTGCGGTGCCAGTGAGTGGCAATGCAGCAATGAGGCAACATCACCAAGCCTTTCTCAGCACAACCCATAGCAATTCCTAAAGCTCACTGTTTGACCCTCCCTTGGCTGTCCAAGCACCCATTAAATACACTCTCTAACTCAGACTGGCACTGCAGTGAGGACGACAACCAGAGGCACAGATGAGAGTCCAGCAGAGCACCAAAGAAGTGCAATATGGCAATGGCTGTTAGTGTGTGGGAGCGAGGTCAAAAACATAAGCATAAAGTACAAAGTAATTTTGACTTTCATCTTAAGGTACACCTTAAATGAACAATACATCATCCAAGTTAAAGAAATTGACAGGAAAAGGCACTCTTTTTCCTTTTACATTTACCTGATGAAAACTCACTTGTTAAATGCAATCACAGCAGAGAGAGTGAGAGAGAGACACAGATATAGATAGTGTGTTTTTTCTGTATAGTGGTACTCCAAGGTCCAAGCTAGCAACTGGAAGCACTGTGAATATGCAAATCATTATTTTAAAATGGTATTGTCTATCAAAAACGATAAACATTTGTCACCATGAAGCTTGACATTACTCCAAAGGCAAACTCAACTTATTCATGGGTGGCTGTAAGACTTCCCATACTTCTCAAGCCCTCATGCCAGTCAACTATTCACGTTTGAGATTCTGAAAAAGGTACTAGGTTAGTAATAGAGCATTTACAACATAATTTTGAATTCATATGGATTTAATGAATGTGCAGAAGTTAAAAGGCATAAAATAAAATTAAAATAAAATAAATGTTAAGAAAAACAAAAAATGCACACCTTTGTTACACTTTCACACACTAGACCTTAAACTCTTTGAATTCAATATTGAATGCTGCTTACTTAGAAAATGCAAACATAGAGACTTTGTTAAAATGAGATCATGAAGAAAGATGTAACAAGTGCATGTACTCTTGACCCTGACTAAAAACTGCTATTCATAATAAGTTTAACATTATTCACATATTTTCTAGAAATGTTTAAAATAAGCAATGTATTGTTAATGTTTGATTAAAAGTTTAGTTTAAATGGAAACTGGTCAACCATATATAAAGAGTCAGCACTATTTTTAGGTCTTGCCTATTATATCCCGTTAGGGGTAAGTAGGCGAGATTATAGTAAGCGGTTAAAAAAGTCTACCAAACTGCGGATCGCGTACAGTTCATGTGAGGCAGGCGTGTGAGGCAGGCGCGTGCACATCAAACACCATCAGCCTGTTCATCACACTTCAAAGGAACCCGCTCCTCAGCCGCTCCCCTGCCCCCCAACAGAATGATTTCCCGCTCCCCGCCCCCGGCCACAGCAATGTGGAGAGCTTGTTTATTTTTGCATCCATTTCGCGGGGAAGCCAAAAGTGAAAGCCTACCATGCTTGTTTACAGTAGCCTTGCACCTCAACTGCTATTGCTGTGTTTACATCTCTCTAGGGATACTCAGCTTGAAAACACTCGACTTGCTAGCTGCAATGCTACATCCACTATGCTTTGCCTCTAGACACATTGATCCCTCGCAGACTGTGCTGACTCTGCCCCTCCTGATTCTGAAACTGACCAACGCAGTCACCACGCAGTCTCTTCTCTCTGTCTTATGATGTCTGCCCTGCCACCATTTACTTCGAACCCTCACCCTCACACCTCCTCACCCTCACACCCTCTCACCCTCAAACACCCTCAATCACCCTCACACCCTCACCCTCCCTCACACACCCTCACCCACCGTCACTAACCCTCACCCACTCTCACTCATCCTCACCCTCACACCCTCACCCTCACATCCTCACACCCCTCACCCCCTCACCCTCACAACCCTCTCACCCTCACTCACCCTCACCCCCTCACACCCTCAATAATCCCTCACCCTCACACCCCCTCACCCTCACACTCCCTCACCCTCACACACCCCTCAACCTCACTCATCCTCTCACCCACCCTCTCACCCTCACACACCCCCTCACACCTCTCACCCTCACCCTCACACCCCCTCACACCGCCTCACCCACACACACCCTCACCCTCACACCCCCTCACCCTCATTCACCCTCACACACCCTCCCACCCTCACACACCCTCTCACCCTCACCCTCACACACCCTCACCCCTCACCCCCCCCACCCCCTCACCCTCCCACACCCTCAAAAAGTCTACCAAACTGCAGATCGCGTACAGTTCATGTGAGGCAGGCGTGTGAGGCAGGCGCGTGCACATCAAACGCCATCAGCCTCGGCATCAGACTTCAAAGGAAGCCGCTCGCACACCACCATTTGTCTGAGCCTGTGCATCAGACTTCAAAGGAATCCGCTCCTAAGCCGCTCCCCTGCCCCCCCCATCAGACTTCAAAGGAATGCACTCCCGCTCCCCCGCCCCCGCCACAGCAATGCAGAGAGCTTGGTTTTTTTTGCATCCATTTCGTGGGAAAGTCAAAAGTGAAAGCCTACCATGCTTGTTTACAGTAGCCTTGCTCCTCAAATGCTGTTACTGTGTTGCCATCTCGCTAGGGATACTCAGCTTGAAAACACTCGACTTGCTAGCTGCAATGCTACATCCGCTATGCTTTGCCTCTAGACACGTTGATCCCTCGCACACTGTGCTGACTCTGCCCCTCCTGATTCTGAAACTGACCAACGCAGTCACCACGCAGTCTCTTCTCTCTGTCTTATGATGTCTGCCCTGCCACCATTTACTTCGAACCCTCACACCTCCTCACCCTCACACCCTCTCACCCTCAAACACTCTCACTCACCCTCACACCCTCACCCTCCCTCACACACCCTCACTCACCGTCACTCACCCTCACCCACCCTCACTCACCCTCACTCACCCTCACACCCTCACCCTCACCCTCACAACCCTCTCACCCTCACCCCCTCACACCCCCACACCTTCACACCCCTCACCCTGACACTCCCTCACCCTCACACACACCCTCAACCTCACTCATCCTCTCACCCACCCTCTCACCCTCACACACCATCTCACCCTCACACACACTCTCACACACCCTCACCCTCACACACCCTCACACCCTCACCCTCACCCCACTCACCCTCACACACCCTCACCCTCACCCCCTCACCCCCCACACACCCTCAGACCCCCACACCCTCTCACCCTCACAGCCTCACCCTCACACACCCCCTCACACCCCTTCACCCTCACGCCTTCTCACCCTCACACCCCCTCACACACCCTCACCCTCACACACCCTCACCCTCACACACCCTCACCCTCACACACCCTCACCCTCACTCACCCTCTCACCCTCACACACCCTCTCACCCACACACACCCTCACACCCCCTCATCCTCACACACCCTCACCCCTCACCCCCCACACCCTCACCCTCACACACCCTCACTCACCCTCACACCCTCACACACCATCTCACCCTCACACACCCTCTCACCCTCAAACACCCTCTCACCCTCACACCCTCTCACCCTTACACCCCCCACCTCACGCCTCACACTGCTGCACGCCACACACTGCTGCACGCCTCACACTGCTGCATGCTGCACACTGCTGCATTGTCATACTACTGCATGCTGCACACTGCCACACGCCACACACTGCTGCACGCCACACACTGCTGCACGCCTCACACTGCTGCCCGCCTCACACTGCTGTCCGCCTCACACTGCTGCACACTGCTGCATTACTCACACTGCTGCATGCTGCACACTGCTGCACACCACACACTGCTGCACGCCACACACTCCTGCACGCCACACACTGCTGCGCGCCACACACTGCTGCTCACCTCACACTGCTGCACGCCTCACACTGCTGCACGCCTCACACTGCTGCACGCTGCACACTGCTGCATGCTGCACACTGCTGCATTACTTACACTGCTGCATGCTGCACACTACCGCACGACTCACACTGCTGCACGCCTTACACTGCTGCACGCCTCACATTGCTGCCTGCTTCACACTGCTGCATTACTCACACTGCTGCACGCCACACACTGCTGCACGCCACACACTGCTGCATGCCTCACACTGCTGCACACTGCTGCATTACTCACACTGCTGTATGCTGCACACTGCTGCACACTGCTACACGCCTCACACTGCTGCATTACTCACACTGCTGCATGCTGCACACTGCTGCACGACACACTGCTGCATGCCACACACTGCTGCACGCCTCACACTGCTGCACGCCTCACACTGCTGCACGCCTCACACTGCTGCATGTCTCATACTTCTGCATGCCTCACACTGCTGCACGCCACACCGGGTGCACGCTGCACACTGCTGCATGTCTCACACTGCTACACGCCTCACACTGCTGCACACCTCACACTGCTGCACGCCTCACAATGTTGCACGCATCACACTGCTGCACGCATCACACTGCTGCACGCTGCACACTGCTGCATGCTGCACACTGCACATTGCTGCACGACACACTGCTGCACGCCACACACTGCTGCACGCCACACACTGCTGCACACCTCACACTGCTGCATGTCTCACACTGCTGCACTCCTCACAATGCTGCACGCCACACACCGCTGCACGCTGCACACTGCTGCATGCTGCACACTGCTGCACGCCACACACTGCTGCACGCCTCAAACTGCTGCACGCAGCACACTGCTGCATTACTCACACTGCTGCATGCTGCACACTGCTGCACACCTCAAACTGCTACACCCTGCTGCATTACTCACACTGCTGCAAGCCACACACTGCTGCATGCCACACACTGCTGCACGCCACAAACTGCTGCACGCCACACACTGCTGCACGCCACAAACTGCTGCAGGCCACATACTGCTGTACGCCTCACACTGCTGCACGCCTCATACTGCTGAACGCCACACAACACCACCATTTCTCTCAAAGACACCACCATATCACTCTAGGACACCACCATATCACTATAGGACACCACCACATCACTATAGGACACCACCACATCACTCTGGGACACCACCACATCACTCAAGGACACCACCACATCACTCAGGGACACCACCACATCACTCAGGGACACTACCACATCACTCAGTGGCACCACCACATCACTCAGGGGCATCACTCAGGGGCACCACCACATCACTCAGGGACACCACCACATCACTCACAGACACCACCACATCACTCAGGAACACCACCACATCACTCAGGAACACCACCACATCACTCAGGAACACCACCACATCACTCAAGGACTCCACCACATCACTCTGGGACACCACCACATCACTCTGGGACACCACCACATCACTCTGGGACACCACTACATCACTCTGGGACACCACCACACCACTCCAATACACCACCACATCACTCAGCCCAACCACATCATCACTCAGCACCACAACAGAATCACTCAGCACCACAACAGCACTGTCCTTGCTTGCTACCAACAAGCATTGCCATAGCCAATAGGACTCACATTAGGAAAGTGTAAGCTATTGGCTTTGTGAATAACAATGCTATTACTTTATATATTTTCAAAGCCAACACATATTAAAATAATTGTCATTTACAATACCAATAAGCTCACACTTTCCTAATGCGAGACATATTGCATTGCAAATGCTTGTTTCAATACAGACCCCTAGAACTAACTCATAATTCCTTTTTAGGTTATGTCAATGTGAATTGTTTATATTTTCCTGAGGAGTGTTTTATTTTCTGCATAACTTGTGTTGGTTTGAATGATATCCCATTATAAGTATACATTGGAAAGATCCGCCTTGAGCCGATCTGGACAGTGTTCAATATTAGTTGCAACAATTTGTTAACAAAATGTAGAGGTTTACAGATCAGCTTTGGGCAATGATTGGACTAGAGAAGACATCGGACACAGAAGGTTGCAGATACTAACAAAATGTGTTGTTTATATTAGTGTGTGTTCCTAGGCTAGTTCAGAACGGATCCTGCTGATGCTGCTGACCGACTCTTCCTATCTTACCTCTCTCCTGTTGGCTTACTTTTTGCAGATTTTGGCCGGCAGAGCTGATCGAGACTATTTTCTGATACCCTAGACCCTGCTCTTATTTGAGACTCTAATGTGTTTCTCAAACTTCTCTTTATGAGCTATTCTTTTCATTTCTCTTATAGCTTTGAACAGATTAACTGAAGCTTTAGGCTTGCTCTCACACTATCATCCCAGAGCTCATTATGAGTTCTAATTGACTCTCTGCTCATTTATTTAGAATAGGGATCTTTCCTTTATGGAACACGCTTGATATTGATTTATGCTTAAACAATTGTTACTAATCTTATTCCTGCTTATGATTAATACAATTGCAGAATAGAGAACATACTAAAGATTTTTCTTCATTAAAACCCTTTAAAACTCTATTAAATCTCTTCATTTACTCAAAGCCAATATTGATTATTGCTAATAAATAATTGTATTAATTGATGATTAGAATCTCGACCCTCACAACAATGGCCAAGGTCCATCGGCCTGAGTGAGAGAGGATTAACAGAAATGTATTGTAAACCATAAGCCTGATTCTCGCTCCAACATTAGTCACCTTCCATTTTGGGTGTTTTGCAGCAAGATCATTCCAGACCTTCTCAGTGCTCTAAAGTGATCATTTCATTGCTTGATTTTACTCGAGGAAGTGTCACTCCAAATGTCACCAATTTGGTCATTAAATGTAACTCATAAGTACAGTGAAACCATGGAAATGTTACACACAAGCTTCTGAAACCCTGGCAACTATGTTCTAAAGGTACCCAGGATTTGTAGATTCCCATGGAGAGAACTGAGAAAATAGCCAAAATATAGAAACATTTTAGAATTTTGGGGGAAATGGGAACAATGTGCTCAACTAGATAGCATGTTTTTTCTCCTAAGAAAGTCATCATCGAAAGGTTTGCTCTGCCAGTATCACCATCTTCACAGCTTTCAGGAATAAGGAGAGTTGTATCAAAAAACAATTTCTTTGCCAAAGCTTTTCCAGTATTCATAAAAGTGGTTCATGTTTTCCCAATTTTTTGGTTTTCAAACTACTTACAGTTTGTAGTGGAAAGAGGTGTGAAACCCCTCAGTGATCATGGAAAGATACGCATTTTTAAAAACTAGACAACATTATGAATTTAGCAAGGGGTAATTTCTGTAGTTCCCTCAATATTTTCCCAGAGAAACTAATTGTTAAAATAAATAAAATAAGGGAAATGAGTAGGAAAAGATCGCCATTAGTGGCAATGTTTTAATCTGTACTTTTTTGTTGTGATGGGTGATTTGCAAAAGCAATACATTGTTATTTCCCACGGACCATTCTGACCACCCTGGGATATCTGGGGGTTGTAGTTGCTCTAAAAACACTTGGTAGCAAGAGTCAACAACTGAGCTGCAGCTTATAATGATTTTTCATTGTATACCAACCATTCTGCAATTTATATGGAAAAGTATAATCATGGCCACTGGAATTATGCAGCAGGGGAGGACCAAATTAGGTTGCATGGTTGATTAAATTAAGCATAAAGAAAAGGCTAATTATGCGGCGTAATGCAGCACATTTTGTGATGGTATTACTTCATTATTTTGTAATTTTTACACATGGAAACACTGTCTGGGAAAAGATGACACCTCAGTAGTACTAGTTTAAAAAACAAATTGAGAAGTAATTAAGTAAACTATGACCAGTCAACTTTTGTAAAGGGCCTTCCACTGCTTGGGAACATATGTCGCCACATTTGAAGTTATTCTGATCTATTTGAGCTGGAAAGATTTTGTTTGTCAGCAGATTATGCAGCAGAAGATGGATTATGTGGCAAAAGCGGCAAGCCATCATTATTCAGTAAACGCTGTGGCCGCAGAATTGAACAATTACAGCAGCTCTGAATATAATGAATGAAAAATGGATATGAAGAAATCGTATGTATTTCTGAAATGTGCACAGGATACTGAGTTTGAGAACAGCAGTTATTTGTACACCTCTGGATTTAGGGCTCCCCAGACTATCATGCAGGGCAGACTCTAGACATGGGCAGTGTGGGCAGCTGCCCAGAGCCCAGCACTTTCTTCACAACCATGTGGCCAGCAAATGCACCATAAATTGTTATTTTTGTTTCTCTTTCCTCGCTGGGTCATAACTGTGAAACCCAAACGCCTTCCCTGGGTCTCACAGCTGTAACCCAACACTCTGAGGCCCAACAATGTGAGAGAGTTAAATGGCCTCTCCCTTGGACTTGACAGTGCTAGATCATGGCTGCAAGGCCCAAGGAAGGGGATCTCTCTCCCTTGGGCCTTACAGCGATAAACCATGGCCCTCCTTGGTTTGACAGCACTGGGTCATAAGTGGGGGCAGACAAACCCTTTTGAATTGCTTGAATGGCTCCCATACCCAATTAAACTGTAATTTTGTAAAATGTATGGATCATAGCATCACGTTTGCTAAATGCTTGATGGCTGTCTGGATGTTTTTTGGTACCACACCCGAAGCTTTTTTGCACAAATCTATATTTTTTGTAAGTATTACTGTACATTATTTAGTACTTGCAATGTAAAACATTTCCCATTTTTACATCGTATTTTTCAACATTTATTTTTAGTGGTGTGTCACTTCTCATTTAACTGTATCATGCAAACTATGAAAATAATTGTAATGGTTGTTATTAATCTCACTGTAAAACTTCTCACAGTGGCACTGTGAGGTCCAGGGAAAGAGCCTATGACTGTTTGGGCTTGGTCCCTCCCCTGGTTTGCAGCGCTAGATCATGTTCTGTAAGGGCCAGGGTAGATGGTCCCCCTCCAGTGGACCTTGCCGCACTAGACCTTGGCTGGGAGATCTCTCCTTTGGGCTGCACAGAACTAGACCTTGGCTAAGAAGCCCAGGGCAGAGGGCCCCCTTCACTTGACCTCACAGCACTAGACTCTGGCTGGAAAGGCTTTGCTTCACTTGGCCATGGCTGCGGGTCCCTACTCTGGGCCTTGCAGTGCTGGAACATAGCTACAAGGCCCAGAGAAGGTATTTTCTCTTCCGGGGGCCTCACAGCACTAGACCATAGCTTCGAGGCACATGGTAGGGCAGCCTGCTCGCCTTATAATCGCAATGCTAGACCAATGCTGTGATGCCAGCGGGAAAGGGTAGCGAAGCCCAGGTGAGAGGGCCTCCCTCTCCCCTAACCCTCACAGCTCTAACCCATGAGGCCCCGGAAAGAGGGTTCCCCTCCCCTGGGCCTCACTGTGGTAGACCATGGTTGCAAACATTAGGGGGGTGGAGACTTTTCCCCTGGGCCTCACAGCACTTTGCCAAGGCTATGAGTTGTTCAGCTAAGAGGTAGGGTTATTTGTTTAAAAAGTCTACATCACTTAGACAGGGGTGTATTGATAACCTACATTTAACCTATTGGTAGCTTATACTCCTAAAAACTGACAATACAAATAAAAACATGAACTGAAGCTTTAAGTTAGGTGTGATTGTGACTTTAGGTTGCGAATCGAAGTAAGATTTTAAGTTATTCATTGTACATTTGGATGCAAGTCAAAATTATTTTTTAATGTACTTTTTAAAATTTGCTTTGTTATTGTTTAGTATTTTTCCAATATAGTTATTTTGACATAACGATTCATAGATTAGGACCAGCCGACGCGTGTTTCCCCCCATTTGCATGCAGGCCTGGAGCTTTTTCAAAGGTGTGTATGATCAATATACATATATAAACAAACCCATATGTGTATTAGATTAAGAGTTTTTCTGCATGAATGTGTACGAAAGACCCAATAAACGTACAGAAATATGAACATCAGTACATTTTGTATACATATACATCAGTTATGTTGATTTAAATGGAGGAAAATAAATAACATTTATGTCAAACATTACATTGAGAAAAAACATGTAGGACAAACAGAGAGAGTAAACCAAACACAAATCTAAATTTGTTGTACATCAATAAGACCATTGTTGTTTCAGAATATTATGTGGTCACTGCAAATGTATGAAACGGTAGGACACAGCACACTTGTGTTTGATCATGCTGGAATTCAGGATATAGGGCAATAGTCCAATGCTAGCGCAGGTGTGCGATCATGTAAAGTGTTTGCTAACGGACTGATTGAGATCTCGGTGGATGGGTTACTCAGTCACAGTGGTGATGGATATACTGTCCGCCGAAATCTAAGGCCCATTATATAGTATGGTGTTTAGATTTTGGCAGACAGGATATCCGTCAACGTTGAGACGGAATAACCTATCCACCGAGATCTAAATCATGCCCTAAGTAATAGAAGCAAGATGATAGTAAACTCTAACAGAGGCCTCACACTATGGAAAACGCAGACGAGGCTGAAAGTGCTACAGGAAACTTGGGTTACTCAACTAAAGACCCTATATCAGACTCTACATCAGACTCTATTAATGCCCCTATAATAGATAAAACTCGAGGAAATCAAGATACCAGACCCAAGAGTCACGCTGCAACAGTTATACTTACACAGCGCAGTTCTAAGGAGACAGAAGAAGGGACTAGGAAATTACATGCGAGAAAAGACAACCATTCAGACTCAAGCGAGCAGGAAAGTGATCGCCTAGGGGATCTTTTTCGATCCCTGAGAGGCGACATGATGTCGAAATTTGAGATATCGGAAGCCAATCAAAAAACAATACAGGACAGATTCGACATGCTAGAATCTAAGCTAGAGGAGGTCACTCTGCGTACAGGGAGACTTGAATCTGAGACTGCTGCACTGGACAAAACTGTGCATGAAAACAAAAAGGATATAGAACATCTCAAAGCCCAGAACAGATTATTGGTTATGGACATTGAAAGGATGGAGACACATGCTAGGAGGAATAATTTAAGGATTTTGAAAATACCTGAAGGGGAAGAATTGGAGGATTTAAAGGGATTTGTTTGTAAACTTTTGAGAGATGGCGTTTTAAATGATCGCCCAGATATAAACTTGGAGGAAGAAATCCAGAGGGTGCACAGAGATCCCTACAAGAGGCGTACAGACAGGAAAACTCCCAGGAAAATACTTATAAATTTTCAGACATACAGTGTAAAAGAGCTTATCCTAGGACGATCCCTCACGAGAACAGACTTACGGTATAACTCCAGTCCCTATCTTATAAGGTCGGACATTGGTGCAAAAACCGCGCAAAGACAATGGGAGCTGGGCACTAGAATGCCGGATTTAAGGTCAGTGGGAGCACACGTCCAGATGAGATTTCCAGCTATGCTTAGGATCATGTGGAAAAACAAGTCATATAGCTTTACACAGCCAGAAGAGGTTGATAATCTTTTAGACCGAATAAGAAATGAGCAGGAGGAACAGGAGCAGGAATAGGCCCGGATAGATAAGCTGAGTAATTAAATAAAAGTAATAAATAAAAAGAAGGATATAAGAAAAGAAGAAAGGGGGAGGGGAGAATAAGAAAAAGGGAAGAAAGAAAAAGATGGAAAAGAAAAAAAAAATAAAAAAATAAAATAAAAAAAAATAAAAAATAAAAAATAAAAAAAAAAAGGGAAAAAAAAAAAATATATAAAGGAAGAATGTAATAAATGGAAGGAAAAAAAAAAAAAAAAAAAAAAAAAATCATAAATAAAGAGAGGACAAAAAAAAAAAAAAAAAAAAAAAAAAACTTTAAAGGAAAGGAAAAAAAAAAATTTTTTTTTTTTTTTTTTGATAAAATATAAAAGGAGAAATGGTGGTGGGAGAATCTGCAAAAGAAAAAAGGGAAAGAAAAAGGAAAGGAAAGAGAAAGGGAAAAAAAAAAAAAAAAAGGGGATTGTTTGAGTTGGCTGAACGATGAATAGGGGGACTGAAGGTTTAGTAGCAATTTAATTGGTTTCATAAAGTAAATGAATGTATAAGTAAGCTGTATGATTGAAAAGGGGGACATGAGGATCTATTTGTAATTTTACATGTCTCACTCGAATACAGTAATACAGTAAATCGGTCAAGGGCACCACATAGGAGCACCGAAAGGCGAAGTCATCGCCAGGTATGTTGGGGGGGTTCCTCAGGGGGGGGTTCAGTGGGCGGGGGGACTCGGGGGGGGAAAAATAAAAAAATCCTCATATATAAATAATTGTTTGATGTATAAAAAAATAGATGGGTGCGTGAGTACACTAGAACTATGACTAATACATATAAGCTTAAGGTCCTGTCATGGAATATCAATGGTATTGGGGAAAGAATAAAACAGAATAGAATTTGTGAATTCTTGAGAAACTCGGAAGCCCAAATTATAATGCTTCAAGAAACACATTTGGAGGCAACAATTTGTGATTCTCTTTTTAAAAAGAGTAGGTGGGTTCAGGATATAATTAGCTCCAGGCAGGTAGGCGTTACCAGGGGTGTTTCCATTATAATTCGATCTAACAGCGGGATAAGTTTGAGAAGTTTTGAGACGGACCAATCAGGGAGGTGGCTAGTTGCACAAGTATACATTCATACTACCCCTTATACATTTGCAGTGTATTATGGTCCAAATGAGGATAATCCTGCTCCGCTTTCCAAATTAGAACTAGCTTTATTTACGACAACTGGTCCACTAATTCTTGGCGGGGATTTTAATCTGGTCTTTGACCAAAAATTAGACAGAACCTCAAAGGCTAAATACCATGCTCCCTTAAAATCACTCGCTGTCCTGCATGCTTTAATGAATGACTTCATTCTAGTGGATGTATGGAGAAAAAAGTACAAATTTCAACCAGGTTTTACTTTTTATAGTAAAAAATATAAGAATTATTCCAGAATAGACCATTTTTTGGTCGATCAACACCTTCTCAAAGACATTAGTTATCTCTCTTTCACGCCCTCTGGACTATCGGACCACGCTGTACTAGAACTAGAAATTAAACTGAATATAACTTCACCAAAACCAAGGTGGACTCTGGAAAGATCTTTTTTATTGGATAACCAGATAAAAGCAGCTGTTAAAGATAACACATCAGAATTTTTCTTAATTAATTCAGGATCCTCCTCTCCTCAGATAGTATGGGAAACCTATAAGGCTTATTTGAGGGGTGTTTTAAGTTCTTTAATGTACCATAAGAGAAAAAGTATAAAAATAAAAAGAAAGGAAGACCTAGCAACTATAACTAGAAAAGATATTGAACTACAAAATGCAATAATAACAAACTCCAGAGAAATACATGCGTTAGAGAAGGAACTTGTTGACTTGCAGCTTAAGTTAAAAATTTCAGACGAAAGAATCCTTAAAGAAAAATGGGAGTCCAGTAGATTAAAATTTTTTGAGTATGGAGAGAAGTGTGGAGCACTCCTTGCTTGGAAAGCTAGAGAAGAGAGAACGAGAAACAACATAAAAGCGTTGGTACTTACACAGTCAGGTAATCTGATAGAAACAGATGCAGAAATAAGAGAAGAAGCTAGGTCCTTTATGAGAAGTCTCTACACGGAAGATAAAGATCCCACAGGGATGGACTTAGAATCCTGGTTGAATATAAAACATCTGCCGCAAATGTCCGAATCAGAAAAAACATACTTGGAATCTGAGATAACAGATGGGGAAATTCTAAATCAGTTGAAGAAAATGAAAAAGGGGAAAGCTGCAGGCTCAGATGGGTTGCCAGTAGAGATTTATTTGGACAACAAAGATCAATTAATAACTCCATTAAGAGAACTTTTCAACTTTTTATTGATCCAAGGCCACTCTACACCTTCTTCGTGGGGAGAAGCTATCATAACGCTTATACCCAAGCCTAATAAAGATCCAAAAAAAATAGAGTCCTACAGACCTATTTCATTACTGAACTCGGATATGAAGATTTACTCAGGAATCTTAGCCACCAGATTATCAAAGGTTATAAAATCCATAATCCACCCTGACCAGAGAGGCTTTATCCCTGGGAGACAGTTAAACGAACTAACGTTACAAGCTATAGGGGCTATAGATTATTCTATTGCTAAAAACCTCCCATTAGCGCTGGTGGCCATAGATGCGGCTAAGGCCTTCGATCAGGTCAATTGGAACTATCTCTGGGCCACAATGGCGGCTTTCGGGTTCCCTAAAATCTTCACAGAGGCAGTTAGATCCCTATACCACTGCCCTAAGGCTAAGGTTTTAGTCAATGGAATCTTATCAGAGTGGTTTGACATATCTCGAGGCACTAGGCAGGGTTGTCCTCTGTCCCCCCTATTGTTTGATGTTTATATGGAGCCTTTTGTGTGTGGGATTAGAGAGGACAATATTATTCAACCATTCCAGCTTGGAAATCTGCCGTTGAAGGTGGCGTTGTACGCCGATGACCTCCTTTTATATACCTCTGATCACACGGCAGCAATCCCAAGGTTATTTTTCTTATCTGAGGAATTTGGGAAACTGTCCGGGTACCAGATTAATAAAGAAAAAACAGAAATTATGGGGTGGAATAACAACACACACATAGTAGGTGCAAAACAGAATATGAGATACCTGGGAATTCACCTAACTCAATCTTTAAACGATACCACTTCACTCAGTTGGCAAAAGGTGGTTAAAGATATTAATAAAACTTTAACAAGATGGGGTAGCCTGCCTTTAAACATATACGGACGGGTCAACCTTATCAAGATGACAATTCTTCCCAAACTGACCTTTTTATTCAACTGCATTCCCCTTACATTTTCACTAAAAGACATTAATATTTTACAGGGCAAAATCGGATCCTTTATATGGGCTTGCAAGTCAACAAGAATTGCATGGAAGAAATTGAGGAGGGGTTTAAAAATAGGAGGGCTTGCCCTCCCTGACATTTTGTCATACTGTCATGCATTTCACTTTAAAAATTTTAGGCTTCTTGCAAATAAGCTGGATGCATCATCACAGGGCCGCCTATTTCAAGCATTGTTAACTGATTTATCCTATGACCATGATTACTTTATTTTTAAGTTTGGAGACCAGAAATTCTTTAAAAAAATTCGCTTTAAAATTTTACAGACTGCGCTAAAAAATTGGGGGTTCATGAGGAAGACATTTAATATCCCTTATTATCACACACACTCCCCAATATGGGACTCTCCTGGTACACCTCAATGCCTCCAGGATCAATTATCTCAACCCCTAATAACAGCGGGCTTCAAAATATGGGGGGTCTCTGGGCAGACTCGGGCCTAATGAGCTGGAATACGTTGGCACAGCTAACGGAGGGACAGCTGACTAGGTTTAAATATTACCAGCTGTCCGCTTGGTGGTCCAGTCAAAGCATGCAAAGCGAGGAAGATACAGATATTCTGGATGCAATTGGTAGAAGGGGGAAATGGGCAAAAGAGTTATCTTTCTGGTACAATTCAATTGTTAAAGAAAAGGAGAGTGAACTACACTCGGAGATAATAAAGCTATGGGGAAACTGTATAGCAGAGCCCCCTGACGAAGTTTGTAAGGCATGGTTAGACTCTTTTTCCCTTTTACAGTGGTTAATTAAACCCGCCAATTTAAGGCGTAATCACTTGTTTACGGCTCACAGAGTTTATTGGACTCCGGCCAAATTACATAAGATAACACGAAACAACTATTATTGTCCTCGTTGTAATCAGAACGCCGCTGATGATATCCACATCTTTCTAGAGTGTCCAGCCATTCAAAACTTCTGGAGAGCGATAACTGATTTTTTGGGAGATGTACTTTCAATAACTATTACATGCTCTCGTAGATTAGTCTTCTTTGGTTTTCTGAAAGAATATAATATTAAGAATCTGGATACTCAATTCATCTTTTACACAATAGTTATCGCAAGGAGACAAATCTGTATGGAGTGGAAGTCAGCGGCTCCTCCTAGATTCGCAGTGTGTTTGAAGTACCTAATGGAAGTGTGTAAAATGGATCAGGCTGGTCGCAGTGAGAGCCTGGAAAATGTCTGGTCTAAACTGATGGTCTGGATAGATAAATGAGCAGTCCTGTGATTATGCCAGAGGTTGTGTCGGTCCTGTCCTCCACCAGGCCTAGGGCGTCCAAAATAGGTCTGGAGGAGTAGGATAAGGAAAGCAGCCTACCTCTGGGAACCCCTGTTTGCTATGATACTGTTCTCCATGGTGGACCCGTAAGAAAAACAACAGTATAAGAGGCAACAGCGAGACCCATCTAGAGCATACATATTCTGGTGGCATATATGAGGACAAAAAAAAAAATAAAAAAAAAAAAAAAAAACAGAGGCCTCACTTTTAAGTTTTCTAAACCTACTTGTATAAAATCAAGGTACTCATGATTGGGTACCAAAGACTGTTTGGTCATTTAGCTGGTGGAAAGTGGAGCAGGTGGTACCCCCAATTCCTAGTACAACAGTAACAAATGCGGGTGTTCTCTCATGTTTTACCCCAAGGTAAAAAGTAAAAAAGAATTGCCCATGTGTTTACTTTAGAGTGTCATAACACGTTTTTTATGCTTTAATAATCTCCAAACTCGACTGCTGCTGGTAGTACTACATGGGAGTCACCAAGAAATTAATTGCAAACCTACAATTAATGCCGAACATTAGTATTTGCCTAAATTGTGAATTACACTGACATGCATATGTCACTTATTACAGACATCTCCATCATGGGCTACCAGTTGATGCACCAATTTTATTTCTAACTCTTTGGCTTGCTTACTGTTCTGCATCTGGACCAAGCCCTAAATATTTTCAAATGTATTCCATCTTGTAAATGTCCAGTATTCATCTAATCACAATATGGTTACCCTTCATTTGTAAAAGTTGACAGTGGAAAGCCCTACCTTTAGTTGGATTGTTGCCAAGCATTGGAACAGCATTCCTTTTCCAAACAAAACAATTGGATTTTTTCTTATGTTCAGGAAAGCTTTAAAAGCATTTCGTTTTTATTTATTTATTTATTTTATTTTATTTTATGCAATTTATAAAGCGCCCAAATTCCCATGGGTGTCTCGGCGCTATGGACTGGACCGAGGGGGCTGACACGACTGATTATTGATTAAAGAGCCATGTAGGCGATGCATAGAGCCTTGAACTTGGATCTGCTTCTGATAGGTAGGCAGCCAGTGCAGTTGACGAACCACGTTAGAGATAGGTTTAAATTTGGGACTACCTGTCATCAGTCTGGCAGCTGCATTTTGCACCAGTTTGAATTTCTTAAGAACTCTTTCTTGAGCATTAATGAATAGGCCATTATAATAGTCTACTTTGGATGTGACTAGTGTGCTGATTAGGGTCTTAGCGGCGGTAGTTGGAAGGTATGGGAGAAGTTTCTTTATCATTTTGAGGGTGTAGAAGGATGCGGAAACAACTGCATTTGTGTGGTGCATAAATAACAGCTTGGTGTCGAAGATGACTTACTAGATTTCTCACCTTTGAGACTGGTGACGGAGGTGATACTAAATTCGTTGGCCACCAGAGAGGGCACAAGGCGGGGGAAAGTTTGCCAAAGAATATCACCTCCGTCTTTTTGGAGTTTAATTTGAGGCAGTTGTTTGCCATCCATGTGCTGATGGCAAGCATTCCCTGCTGGAAGTTGGCTGCCACCTTAGCCCCGTCGTTATGAACCGCCAACACCAGTTGTGTATCATCGGCGTACGACGTTAGGCCCAGGTTGTAGGATTTGATGACCCTCGCTAGGTCCGACACGTAGATATTAAACAAGGTCGGGCTAAGCGAGGATCCCTGTGGCACACCGCAAAGGAGGGTGAAAGGGTGGGAGTTGAAGTTGCCAAGCGTGACGGATTGTGATCGATTGTCTAGGAAGGATGCGAGGAGGGCCCTGGCCATATGAGAAATGCCCAAGGCAGTGACACGGTCGATCAGAGTTGCATGGTGAACCGTGTCGAACGCCGCAGAGAGATCCAACAGGACGAGAACCGCAGCCCCTCCTCCATCAGGAATCTCTCTAATTTTGTCCGATGCTTTCATGTTTCCATGCCGTATCCCTTTCTGAAGCCAAACTGGGTGTCATCTAATAGGTGGTTTTCATCGATGAAGTGTGCTAATTGGGTGTTCATAACTTTCTCTGCAATTTTTGCTGGTAGAAGCAGACATGCGATAGGTCTGTAGCTTGTGGTGTCAGTGGGGTCAAGGTTGATCTTTTTTATAAGGGGCTTGATGACCGCCTTTTTTCCAAATAGAGGGGTATATGCCTGTTTTGAACATTGAGTTAAATATGTTGGCTAAATTGGAGCCTATGATATCAGGGATAAGTTTTACAGGAGGCCGGGGTACATGGGTCGTCAGGGGATCCTGATTTAATTGAGGAGAAAAGATGAGAGATATGATCAGGGGAGATTTGACTAAATTCCTCAAGTGAGGAGGAGTGGTGTGTGTTAATGGGGATAGCTTCCCGGGGGACAGGGGGGCTTGTGGATTCGCTGGGTGCTGCTGTGCTTCAGGGACCTAACAAACGCCCCTGTAGCCCCCGCGGTGCGGGGTGCCCCACTCTGTGGTCTGAAGCAGGAGCAGCCTGCTCTGACCACCTCGCCCCCTCCCTCTGACTGAAGAGAAACAAAGTATCAACATTGTTTCTCTTCAGTCAGAGCTGAGGCAGGCCCGGGAAAAGGGTGGGGGTGGGGGCCCCAGAGACAGCAGTCTCCACTGCTCCTCGGAGGCAGCACAGACCCCGGCCCCCACTCTCTCCTCTAAATAAGCAAAGCCCACCCCACAACAGATGAGAAGAGACAGGGACATGGGTGGGGGCCCAGAGACAGCAGTCTCCACTGCTCCGCTGAGGCAGTACAGAGCCCGCCACCCACTCTCTCCTCTCCATAAGCAAAGCCCACCCCACAGGAGAAGAGACAGGGACAAGGGTGGGGGTGGGGGCCCAGAGACAGCAGTCTCCACTGCTCCTCTGAGGCAGCACAGAGCCCAGCCCCCACTCTCTCCTCTCCATAAGCAAAGCCCATCCCAGAAGAGAAGAGACAGGAACAAGGGTGGGGGGGGGTGGAGCCCCAGAGAGCAAGAGCAGGAGACAGCACAGAGCACTGCTCCGGACCTTGACAAGGGTGGGAGTGGGGGCCCCCAGAGAGAGCATTCTCCAGGGCAAAGCTCACATGAGAAGGGATGAGGCAGCAAAATGGTGCCCTCCGGTAAGCACTCTTCTTAGAACACACCATGCGGGCGTCCGCAGGGGGGGGGGGGCAAGAGGGACCAAGAAGGGTGCAAGGCAGAGGGGAGAAGGGTGCAAAGCAGAGAGGAGAAGGGTGCAAGGTAGGGAAGGGTGCAAGGCGGAGGGGAAAAGGGTGCAAGGTAGAGACAGGTGCAAGGCGGAGGGGAGAAGGGTGCAAGGTAGAGAAGGGTGCAAGGCGGAGGGGAGAAGGGTGCAAGGTAGAGAAGGGTTCAAGGCGGAGGGGGAGAAGGGTGCAAGGCAGAGGGGAGAAGGGTGCAAGGCAGATAAGAGAAGGGTGCAAGGCAGAGAGGAGAAGGGTGCAAGGAAGAAAGGAGAAGGGTGCAAGGTAGAGAAGGGTGCACGGTGGAGGGGGAGAAGGTTGCAAGGCAGAGGGGAGAAGGGTGCAAGGCAGAGGGGAGAAGGGTGCAAGGCAGAGGGGAGAAGGGTGGAAGGCAGAGGGGAGAAGGGTGCAAGGCAGAGAAGAGAAGGGTGCAAGGCAGAGAGGAGAAGGGTGCAAGGCAGAGAGGAGAACGGTGCAAGGCAGAGGGGAGAAGGGTACAAGGCAGAGAAGAGAAGGGTGCAAGGCAGAGAGGTGAAGGGTGCAAGGCAGAGGGGAGAAGGGTGCAAACGCAGAGGGTAGAAGGGTGCAAGGTAGAGAAGGGTGCAAGGCGGACGGGGAGAAGGGTGCAAGGCAGAGGGGAAAAGCGTGCAAGGTAGAGAAGAGAAGGGTGCAAGGCAGAGGAGAGAAGGGTGCAAGGCAGAGAGGAGAAGGGTGCAAGGCGGAGGGGAAAAGGGTGCAAGGTAGAGAAGAGAAGGGTGCAAGGCAAAGGAGAGAAGGGTGCAAGGCAGAGGGGAGAAGGGTGCAAGGCAGAGGGGAGAAGGGTGCAAGGCAGGGGGGAGAAGGGTGCACGACAGATGGGAGAAGGGTGCAAGGCAGAGAGGAGAAGAGTGCAAGGCGGAGGGGAGAAGGGTGCAAGGTAGAGAAGGGTGCAAGGCGGAGGGCAGAAGGGTACAAGGCAGAGGGGAAGCGTGTAAGGCAGAGGGGAGAATGGCGCAAGGTAGAAAAGGGTGCAAGGCGGAGGTGGAGTGGGGTGCAAGGCAGAGAGGAGAGTAGGGTTCAAGGGGGAGGGGGAGAAGCGTGCACGGGGGAGGGGGAGAAGGGTGCAAGAGGGAGGGCAAGAAGGGTCCAAGGCAGAGGGGAGAAGGGTGCAAGGGGGATGGTGATGTGCCCCCGCCCCCCCTGGAAACATTTCTGCGGACGCCCATGGAACGCACACTACTTTGTGAGGGAGAGTAGGAGAGAGTGGAGAGAGAGAGTGGAGAGAGAGAGAGAGAGTGAAGAGAGAGAGAGAGAGTGGAGAGAGAGTGGAGAGAGACAGTGGAGAGAAGGAGAGAGACAGAGGGGAGAGAGAGTGGAGAAAGAGAGAGAGTGGAAAGAGAGAGAGAGTGGAGAGAAAGTAATGAGAGAGTGGAGAAAGAGTGGAGAGAGAGTGGAGAGAGAGTGGAGATAGACAGTGGGGAGAGAGAGTGGAGAGAGCGTGGAGAGAGTGAGTGAGAGAGAGTGGAGAGAGAGAGTGGAGAGAGAGTGAAGAGAGAGTGGAGAGATTGGAGAGAGAGTGGAGAGAGAGTAGAGAGAGAGAGAGAGTGGAGAGAGAGAGAGAGAGAGAGAGTAGAGAGAGAGTGAAGGGAGACAGTGGAGAGAGAGAAAGTGGAGAGAGAGCAAGTGGAGAGAGAGTTGAGACAGAGTGGAGAGAGTCTGACAGAGAGACTGGCTGACTGCGAGAGAGAGAGAATGATTGACTGAGAGAGACTTACAGAGGGAGAGAGAGACTGTTTGGAAGACTGACTGACTGAGAGAAAGAGACTGAGAGAGAGAGGCTGAGAGAGATTGACTGATTGACTGCGAGAGAGACTGACTGAGAGAGAGAGAGAGAGGGAGACTGACTGAGAGAGGCTGACTGACTGACAGAGACTGACTGACAGAGAGAGACTGACTGACTGAGGTAGAGAGAGAATGACTGTCTGAGAGAGACTGACTGACTGGGAGAGAGAGAGACTGACTGGGAGAGAGAGAGACTGACTGACAGAGAGAGAGACTAAGAGAGAGAGAGAGAGACTGACTGACGGAGATTGACAGAGAGAGAGAGACTGACAGACTGACAGAGAAAGAGAGACTGACTGACAGAGAGAGAGACTGACTGACAGAGAGAGACTGACTGACAGAGAGAGTCACTGACAGAGAGAGAGAGAGACTGACTGACTGAGAGAGACTTACAGAGGGAGAGAGAGACTGTCTGGAAGACTGACTGACTGAGAGAAAGAGACTGAGAGACAGAGGTTGAGAGAGAGAGCCTGACAGAGAGACTGACAGAGAGAGGGACTGACAGGGAGAGGGACTGACAGAGAGACTGACTGGGAGAGAGACTGACTGACTAAGAGAGAGAGACTGACTGACTAAGAGAGAGAGACTGACTGACTAAGAGAGAGAGACTGACTGACTGAGAGAGACTGACTGAGAGAGAGAGAGACTGACTGACTGACAGAGAGAGGGATAGAGACTGACTGATAGAGAGAGACTGGCTGACTGAAAGAGAGACACTAACTGACTGAGAAAAACTGACGGAGAGAGACTGCGAGAGACTGACTGACAGAAAGTGAGAGACTAACTAACAGAAAGAGAGAGACTGACTGACAGAGGGACTGACAGACAGAGGAACTGACAGAGAGAGAGAGCGACTGAGAGAGAGACTGACAGAGAGACTGACAGAGAGAGAGAGACCGACTGACAGAGAGAGAAACTGACTGACTGACTGACTGACTGACTTACTGAGAGAGAGAGAGGCTGACTGACAGAGAGAGAGAGACCGACTGACTGACTGACAGACTGGTAGAGAGAGAGAGAGACTGACTGACTGAGAAAGACTGAATGAGAGAGAAATGGACTGACTGATTAAAAGAGAGACTAAGAGAGAGAGAGAGAGAGAGACTGACTGAGAGAGAGACTGACTGACAGAGACTGACAGAGAGAGAGAGACTGACTGACTGACTGAAAGAGAGACACTGACTGACAGAGAGAGAGAGAGACTGTGATGGATTTGGAGTCAAAGTGTGTATGAAGCTATGCAATGCCTCTTAGGATTGCTATTGTCTACTAATAAAAATGTATTATCAAAATGTGCTCTTTGTAATTACATCTGCTTTTGAAATACTGCATTGTCGCATT
Organism: Lissotriton vulgaris; assembly: GCF_964263255.1. NCBI lineage: Eukaryota > Metazoa > Chordata > Amphibia > Caudata > Salamandridae > Lissotriton > Lissotriton vulgaris. Next base: position 1,184,257,448 of record NC_141697.1, read on the forward strand.
GTCTAATGTTTTAAAATGGAAACGAGAAGGAGCAGTGGATGCACTTTTGTCAAAACTGAACGATGAGTGTTCCCGATGTTGTATATCATGACAGGAGTCTGCATCAGGAAACCCACCTAAAATTGGGCATATCCTGACAGGAGTCTGCATCAGGAAACCCACCTAACATTGGGCAAACATCCCCGGTCTACCGATGGCAGGGACCCTGTAATGAATGGACCACCACCTATGATAGCTGCTGCTGGCAGACTAAGCCCAACATTTAACTCCACCATCCAGTGTTACTTATAACGGCTGTATTGGTGACAGTGGCGTAACAATAGCCCCGCATCCCCTGCAGTATGGTGGGTTGCTGGCCTGAGAGCTCCAGAATGGCACGGAGAATTGGGGGGGCCCCCTCAAGTTTCGTTCCGCCACTGCTGTGCTTGTGTTAGTTGAGTTTTGGGAAGTAAAATTATCGTAGATGTACTGACTTTTTCCTGGAAGAAGATAGCCAGCGAGTTGCAGAGTGACTGGGAAGCGGTAATGGGAGGAGTGGACCTTTGCCCAGATAGTTTAGAGACTAGCTGGAACAATTGCTTGTCAGAGTCTTGTGCAGATTCGATTTGATTAAGGTAAAAATTGCTTTTCGCTGTGATCAGGAGGTGTTTGTATACGGCTAGGGTCTGTTTGTAGAGGGGTTTTTGGACAGGATCATAATTTAAATGCCAGCGCGTTCTTGGTGTCTGCATTTTTGTTTCTCGAGCCTGAGGGTCTCGCTGAACCAGGTTGCGGAGACAGAATTCCTATTATTTGACCTTTTTTTGAAGAACTTTATCTGCATAGCTATTAGTCATACCAGGTCTAGTGCCAGGACACACTACAAGGTAGAAGTTGTGTTATACAAATTGGAATAATACAACAAACCAGACACTTTGTCACTTGCAGTACGAGTGATAGAGTGGTATTTAGATGGATTCCCAGATTGAGAATGTCTGTAGGGGGGATACACGGGGTTGGCCGCCCAGCCCCTCACCCACTTCATCTTGTGTTTTTTCAGGATGGAATTATTTGTCTTACTACGGGCTGCTGACATCTAAAACTGGCAATGCCCTGACATCTCCAATATCGACCAGGTGTCGAAGGTCATCCAAAGCCAATAGGATCATCAGCTCTGTACTGAGTCATGGGCAGAATACAGCTTAGAATGAATTCAAAACATTGTCTTCGACAAATTGCTGGAGCTGTTTGGAACCCAGTTTTTCCAACATTTTCCAAAGAATGCTGGAAGAGAGATTGGACGAAAGTTGTTCACATGATGTCAGTCAAAGGTGTTCTTTAAAAAAAAATGGATTTAACAATGGCAGATTTCCCTCCAATGGGAAAAATACTGTGTCCATTAGACCAGTTATACAAGTCCAGCAGTTGCACGTTTAAGAAAAGGGAAAAGAAGCTTCATAAATTTAGCTGGGCATAAGCTGGTAGGATGACAGCTTGTAACAGCGACATTAAGATCAGCCCCATTGGTGCAAAAGAGTTCAAAGCAGTCCTTATTTGAATTGTGCTAGCTGTCATAGGAAAATGAGCAGGCGTAGGAATTGTTTTCTGCCTTGGTGTTATTTTAGTTTGCTCTTGTTGAAGAAATGTTGAGCAATATCAATATAGATTTAAAGGGCATTTTGCAAAATGTCTTATTTCTTGCATACTGGCTAACATTTGGAAGCCAAAAATAGAGAGAAATCCAATTGGTAAAAACATGTTCTGCTATTCTTTGTTCCCACATGTCTCTCATAAAAACTGTACCCCACTTGTGTGACTGGGTCTAGCGACTGTGACTCAAAACTACCCAAAATGTGACCTGGAGATATCAAATTTCACCATTTCACCAAGCAAAATCAATGCTTTTTTTACCAAGTAGGTAGCTCTGGAATTTTGGTCCTAGCTCAGATGCCATCCATGGAACCCTGCCAAACCCAGATATTTCGGAAGACTAGACACCCTGGAGAGGTGTGTCTCATATGGAGCCTCTGAATTATTTTACTCAGAAGGCAATGCAAAACTCAATCTCTGGCTAAAAACAGTTGCGAGAAAATGTCAGAATGCTACACGAATCCCCAAAAAATCCTACCACCCAGCATTCCCACACTTTTCGAGATAAAAACGGTACCCCACTTGTGTGGCTGGGTCTAGCGCCCATGAGACAACGCTTGAAAACAAAACGTGTGATATCATTTTATATGGAGAAGTGTGGGGATGATGAGTGGTAGGAAATTTGTAAATCCCCACTGATTTCAAAATTTTCAGTCACAGAAAAGTTTAGAAAATGTATGGTTTTTGCCAAAGTTTTAGGGTTGAACAGCATTGTGGGTAATAAAACATAATATTAATGGAAGGCACACCACTCTGGAGTCTGGACTCATCTAGAAGGCTAGTTGCAGAAATGTCTGCGTTTGGTAGGCACATTGCACAAAAATGGGCGCTTATGAGTGGAAAAATGTGATCTCTTTATGATGCGATTAGGAGCCTTCCCTGTAATGAGTGCTAGACCCACCTACACAAGTGGGGTACACATTTTATGAGGCGGTGTGTGGGAATGCTGTGAGGTAGTCATTTTGTTGATCACCACAGTTTACAGAACTTTCCCTTCCAGAAAATATGTGTTTTTAGCCAAAGATTGAGGTTTTTCAAGGAACCTGGGTAAAAAGACATTGAGGGGGTCACGCAAGTCCCACCAGCCTCAACTCTCTGGGGCGTCTACTTTAAGGAATGTCTGTGTCTGGTAGGTTTCCCTTAGTGGAAGGCGAGCCAGGGCCACATCACCAAACTGTTTAATTTATTTCTTTGATTTTTTGATGTTTTAACATTGTATTTTGGGAGCTTACTGTGCCGCAGGCACTAGGCTAGCTACCCATGTGATGAGATGACCTGCACATTGTTTACCATCCTGAAGGCTTAACTGGCCTTATTCAGTCTGCTCTTGATGTCACTGCCTGCCCCTCTATTATGTCTGATAGTACTTTCTAGACAGGTGAACTCTTCAGTCATGGCTCGGCTCCAGTGATTAATTTGTAAAAGAATGAGAGTCAGTGCGCAGATCTCTGCTCAGATGCTCGCAGGTGATGCTATTAAATGTCGACATGCCAAATGCTAGTCTTGAATCTATATCATGCCTCTTGAATCCACTACAGAAGCACACCGCCCCAATGTCTCACCTTTGTAGGTTCCTGATTTCTCCCACTGTGAAGGTTGATCTGGCTTTTTCTTTATCCTTAATGCCCCTTTGTTCTTTGTGGGTTTTCTCTTCTCTTGCTCGCTGTCAAAGTCTGATGAGGAAAAATAACTTCCAGACCACAAAATGAGTGCCTTTGGGCCGTACAAATTGTAAATTGATACTTGTATAGCGCACTACTCACCCGCAAGGGTCTCAAGGCGCTTGTACGAATACCGCTGTGGAACCCATCCTGGCTTTCCCTGTGAGGCGTCCACTCCTGCGCACCCCCAAGGTAGAGGCCAGGCATCCTTAGCGTTGTGGGGGCCGTTGTGGAGATTAAGCAAGCTATTGCCCAGAGTTGCAGAGTGGGACTCCATGATTGAATAGGCACCGAGGCGAGAATTATCAGGTCCTTGGAATTTTCAGCCCAAGTGAAGTAGTAGTGAAGTAGTATGGCTCACTGGTTAGAGGCGGCAGACCCGAGAGCAGAGGACGGCCCGGGACCAGGGTTCGATTCCCGGCGCGGCAGGTTTCTGGACCAGGGTCAGCGGACTCGATAATTCTCTCGCCTCGGTGCCCACTCTGATCAGCGATCACACTCGGCAACTCTGGGCATTAGCTTGCCTCATCTTCACTAACGGCCCCACCAGACCGCCGGGGATGCCTGGTCTCACCCTGGAGATACCCATTAAGGGACCATCTCTCAGGGAAGCCAGGAAGGGTTTTGCAGCGGTCGAAGTGCCTTGGGACCCTACGGGTAAGTAGTGCGCTATATAAATGCCAATACATACATACATACATACAAGTCCGGCCGAGGCGGGGAATTGAACCCTGGTCCCGGGCTAGAACTCTGCATCAGGGTCTGCCGCTCTAATCATTGAGCCACACTTCTCCACTGTGATGGCCGTACCAGCAATCACTGACTTAAATTAAGAACCTCTAGGTCCTCTCCATTACCTTGATTGGTAAAGGGTTTGGTATGCTGAGTGGCATGACTTCTGATTTCTTCCTGTTGTTCTTCATGCCCACTTGCTGTGCATTGATGTTGAGGTGAGACGTCTCTTCCTGCATATGCCGGTGTGTGTGAGAGAGCGAGGCTAGGTCATTCGCATTGTCAAGGTCTTCTAGAGCAGATAATAAGGTCCATCTAATGCTTCTGGCTCTTGTGTTCAATCAGTCAATCAGTATTTGTAAAGCCCTGTTCTTCACCACCGAAGGTATCCGGGTGCTGAGGTTTTGCTAGTCTCAGTCGAAAAGTCTGGACTTGAGTCCCATTCTGAATTCCGTCAGTGTGGGCGATGTTTGTCGGTGGAACGGTGGGTCGTTCCAGGCCTTGATGGCGAGGTAGGAGAAAGAGCGACGTCCACTATCACTTTGCCGGATGCGGGGTGAAAGAGCTAGGGACGTGGAGCGCATGAGTTCAGGCGGTGTTTGATGTCTGCTGGTCCCTGGTTGTGTAGGGCTTTGTAGGAGAGTGTCAGGATCTTGAACCAGCCTCTCCTTTGGATTGGGAGCTAATGGAGGTCCCTGAGGTTGGGGGTGATGCGGGTATGCTTGGGGAGGTTGAGGATGAGTCTAGCTGCTGTGTTCTGCATGGTCTGCAGTCTTTTGAGGAGTTGGGTAGTAATACTCGTATGAAAGTTTTCCATAGTCTAGCCAGCTGGTGACAAGTGCCTGGGTGACGGTCTTTCTGGAGTTGACCAAGATCCATCTGAAGATTTGTTGGAGCAAGCGGTGGGTTTGGAAGCAGGTGGAGGCAACTGCATTGATTTGGTGCTTCATGGTGCGTTTTCTGTCAATGTTGAAGTAGAGGTTGCGGTTAGGGTCTGTTGGTGTGGGTCCGAGCTCGGGGGACCACCAGGTGTTGTACCACGAAGATGTGTTCTTCCCAAAGATCAGCACTTCTGTCTTGTCCGTATTGAGCTTGCTTCAGGCAGTTGGTCCTCATCCTGTTGGATGCACTGGCCATGACATTGTGGAAGATTGTTCTAGTGGTGAAGGGGCCTTCAGTGAGCGAGAGGACGAGTTAGGTGTCATCTGCATGGGATGTGATGTTGAGTCGGTAGGCTCTGACTATGTTGGCGAGGGGTGTCATGTAGGCGTTAAACAGGGTGGGGATGAGCGATGATCTACTGGGTACACTGCAGATGATGCTCTTGGGCATCGAGGTGAAGGATGGTAGACGGATTCTCTGTGTTCGTCCTGTGAGGAAGAATGCAATCCATTTGAGGGCGTCCCACTGGACGCCGATGCGGTTAAGTCTGTTGATGAGGGTGTGGTGGGCTACGGTGTTGAGAATATCTGAGAGGTCAAGAGGGATCAGGGCGGCTGTTTCGCCCCAGTCGAGGGTGGATCTAATGTCTTCAGTGGCGGCTATAATGACGGTTTCTGTGCCGTGGTTGGTGCGGAAGTCGGATTGTGAGCCGACCTGCAGATTGTTTTTTTCAAGGTGTTCGGTGAGTTGGTGGTTGAGGCCTTCTCGAGGACTTTGGTGGGGAACAGAAGCAGTGATGAGGCAGTGATTTTTTAATTTGCTGGGATCCAGGGAAGGTTTCTTAAGGAGGGGCCTGACTTCGGCATGTTTCCATCTATCAAGGAAGGCCGCTATGATGATGGAGGCGTTGAGGATGTTGGTGAGTTCTGCTCTGATTTCTTTGGTTCCGAGGTTGAAGAAGTGGTGGGGGCAGGGGTCTGTGGGTGCTCCGGATTAAAAGGAGGACATGATGGCTATAGTGGTCTGTGTGGTGAGGGGTTCCAAGTGGTGATTGAGTGGCAGCTGTCCGTAGGTGAGAGGATGTTGTTAAAGTCAAAGACGGTGGGTTGGGGTTCAAAATTCTTGTAGATGCTGGCTATCTTGCTTTGTCCGACAGGGTATCGCAGAGTCCTTGGGAGGGGTAGATCGTGTCCTCTGTGGGTAATGGGCAGAAAATTCTCTAACAATGGTGAAGAGTTCCTTGGTGTGGTTGGCGCTTGTGTTGATGCGGTCTGTGAGGGCATTTTTTTTGTGTCCATGATGCGTTGGCAGGTACTTGTTGAGGGCTGATTTAAAGGTGGTCCGGCCGGAAGGAATCTTTGGTAGTGCGCCATTGGAACGTTGGAAGTTGAGGTTGCAGAGTAGGATGTAATGCTTGGAGTTGATAGCTAGAGGAGCGAAAAATTCGGAAATGGTGTCGCAAGATCCAGGTCGAGGTCTTGGGGGTCTGCAGGTGGGGTGCCTCTGTTGGTTGTCACGGCGTCAGTTTGGACAAACAAACAATTTTGTGCATTGCATCACCCCTTCAATGACCAGATGGAAGAGCAACGCTGACATTACACATCCCTGTCTCACACCACCCTGACTTCGAAGCTACACTCACTATCACCCACCTTGCTGGTAAAATGATCATAGAAGCTCTTGATGAGGACAACTATCTGCTGCAGTTTGCCATTGGCTCATAGGCTCAAGCAGCAGCAGCAACAGGTGGTATTCCCATCACCATATTATTCCCATGGTAAAGGATTTGATTCTCCGCCAGATTAGCAACTCATTCAGCAATCAGAGTAAAGGATTCTCTGTTACCACTTACCTCTAAATCAGGCTCTTAGACTCCTGAACCTCAAAGAAACCAAGCATGAATGAGGGGCACTTCCAGTAGAATATCAAGGATGCCATGAACCCTAGTGCAAGCAATAAAAATTGACCGTTAGGCTGCCGTGGGGTAGTGAAATACAGCAATTATCAGGATTCGCTGGGCTTCTCAGATCTCTGCACTGCACTTGCTGCACAATGATAGCTAGGCCCCTGCATCCTTCCTCTATATTTATAGACCAGAAAACAATTTGACTCCTTCTCTCCTTCCTCTCCATCAGTTGCCTCGTCATTCAACTTTTCTCTCTCTTTGATGTCTCCCTTCTCTCCACTTTCTCTTACAACTGTTTGCTGTCCATCTCTCTCCCATTACCAGTCTCTCCACTAACTGTAGCTTTTTTCACTTAATCTTTTCCCTCCTCTCTAGCCCCCTCTCTTTCATCTTTCTTTGTATGTCCTTTATCTTCCTCTCATCTCACTGGCAGAAGGCACAAGTGGCTCGCTAGTCAGATTGTTACTGTCTGTTGCTTGAGGGACTTGGGACAAAAGTAGCACTTTTAGGACACCCCATCGCGCAGGACCAATCACCCCACAGCCCTTTACTCTGCACACCGACAAAGCATTAACTTTGCTGAGGAAGAGAGCTAATCCCACCAACTCAGCTCACCTTTTTCAGAGTCTCGCTGTCATCCGCCGAGGGCTAGGATGAAAGGAGGTGCACATCATGCAGAGCCCACCAGCCTGACTCATTATATGAATAAGACCACTGAATAAAGTTCCTTTTAAGGTCAGTACCCCTGTATTAAGTTCATACTTATTGTTTTTAATCAAACAACTTTAAATATATGACGATAACCACTTATAGTTTACATTTCAACACACAGCATCGAGCCACCCAAGAAAGACAGAGTGGGCATAGCCATAATTCCTCGAATAAGCCATGGTTATACAATTGATAATTCCATTCCACATCTTTATCCATCCAGTTATCTTACAGAGCATCAATCCCATTTACACCACTATTCCTTCCCCAACATCACATCACAAGATCCCAGTGTTGTTGCCATTCGCCCCATAACATGTGTTGTTTCTGGGGACAGTTCCTGTATTTATAGATTGGGAGCTCAAACGCCATTCAGTGGTCCATTGCTCCCCTCCCCCCCAGGTAGTTCAGGTTGATCATTAATAAACCAATTTCGTCCCATGCTTAGGGTGACCAGATATATACATAAAAAACAGTATATATTACAAACATAGAAGATTTTTCATCAATCGAGGGGCATTAAATGATTTTTGTTACATTCACCGACATTAAAAATACATAACAATGAGGCGTGAGGATGGAATTAAATGCAGTTTTTACAGACATTATTATCTATATTGATTAAATTGCTTTCTGATAAGGGTTGCTAACTAATCCTGGTGTGGAAGACATAAAAACTTGAATCACTACATTTTCAGGAAACCCTTTCCGAAAACTGGGATGTGTGCTAAGCTTATTGAAATTTGCTAGGATAGACAGTGAAAAACAAGGATAATCCCAAAATACTGATTGCCTGGTTACCCTAGTCATGCCCCATTTCCCAATAATCAGTCCTCTTTGTATAGACAGCAGGTGCCTACCCACTGGCCTCTAGGTTAGACACAATATAGAGGATGGCCAATTTAGGGGTAATCTCCATTAATAAAACCAGAACGGCTTCTGAAGGTTTAAACCACTTCCATTAAAAAGGTATGAGTCAAGGACACAACCACGCTTTGTGGAGAAAGTCATCGTCATGGCTCCCACATCTCAGGCAGCTTGAGGAATGCTCCCCCTGCCAAAACTCCAGAGTTTTTCCATTGTGAGTTACATTTTGTCAGGGATTTGAACAGGATCATGGGAAATTGAATCGCAGTAGCCCCCGCTGGGTGTGCCATAAGGCACTTTGCCGTTCTTCATCCTCAAGTGATCCTAGATACATTTCCAGTGCCTGTCTGAGAGCACTGAATGCAAGAAGATTAATGTCACTAAGTCACTTAGCGGCAGATTAAAGTCTAGTATCTAAAGAATTGGTATCTGCGTATCAAAGTCAAACTCAGATTTGTCAAATGAGAGGAGGGCCTTGCAGGGCATGACTTAACATGTATAGTATTCTGTTGTCACATCCCTCTAAACCTTGTCAATCGTGTACCTGGTTCGGTCTGCCACCTATCTACAGTGTTGTTTCCCTATTCAGTTTAACCTTCCATGCCACGGTCTTCAAGGTTTCATGCCACGCCTCAACACTGGCGCAGTAGCAGGAAGAGATCTGCCCGGATGCAACTCTCTTACAGAAAGTGTGTTGGGTGCAATTCCCCCATTACCCATCTCTAAGTCACATAAGTGAGGTCTGAGCATGAACCACTCATCCATTCATTCACCACTATTAATGTGAGCTCAATAACAGGAAAAAATATCAGGTGCCACAGAGCCAAAACCAAAACGAGATTTGAAGCACTTAGACATTGACATCCTGGTGGAGCCACTACTCCAGTAGAACACTTGTAGGAGGGAGATGAGGTGGACAAAAAAACTGAGGGATTTGGGCAGTTTTGAAGATGATATAGAAGTCCCAGGAGGGAAACCATTTTGAAGATCGTTGCACGACCCATTACCAACAGGGCTAAGGGGAATCGGAAGGAGATATCATTATGTAGCCTATCCAGCTGAGAATTCTAGGTAGCCAGGATCGAGCTACCTCTGTTGAAATATAAATCCTTAAGTATGTAGAGGGATCGAACAAGGATAACCATAGAAAGAAGGTGATCATAAAGACAGAAAAGGTGAACAGCAAAGGAATAATTTGGAGGATCTTAGTCAGTCTATAAAAGAGTATGTTTAAGACCCAAGATAAAATTAAGGCATGAGCGATCACAATTCAGCATACAGAAGTAGGCTGGATTTAGGAGGTAAGGACCGTACATCCATATTTTGCTTTTTTGGCCAGAGGCTGGATAAATTGAAGTGCATTGGCTGATCTTAGAATCCTAATGGGCTAAAAACAATGGCCAGAATGCCACACAGAATAATTAACAGTGTCTGAGATTTGTTCTAGCATTCCATTCATCGCTGTTTTGGTTTCCTCAGGGGCAAGACTGTTGCTTTAGTCCTGTTCGAGACTGCCATGCCTTTTATTCTGGTCACAAATGGGAAAACCGGCATCATGAGGTCCAACCTATTTAGGAAGGGGTTCTGATGAGGTGGCAATTGCAATCCTGCAGCAGCTGGCTCACCAACACAATATTACTGATGGCAGATGTGGCTCAGACTCTGCAGCTGGAACTAAGCAGTTCCTGACATTCTAATGAGACTGGGGAAGCCTTAGGTGGGTGGACTTGGCATTCACCAGTTTTAGACTGATGCCCTATTACTGCCTTAAATAACCCTGAAAGTCTGAGCCAGTTCTTGTTTTGGGCAGGAAATTAATCAATGGTACATATGCACCCCAGCATAATGTAGTAGAAGCAACATTTTATCTCAGTGGAATAGTTTCCAAGGTATTCCAGCCACAGCCATTGCTTTCACAATGACAAATCCTCAGGGAGCCACACCACTAATTCTTCAATTTCATTCTACTGAATGAAGTACCCATGGCTCATGTACTCATATTAAAATAGTACACATTTATTATTTTCTACATTATTTTTAAAATTCAAAATAGGTTAATAACTATTTTATATTTAAATAATAAATATGCACACTTTTCTAGCTTTTTTACTTTAATTTATAATTATTTATAATTTTAACTATTTTGAATAATGTAATTTAAATTTATTTCCTATGGTGTTTTACTTTAAGTCCCCACTTCCATTATTTTGTTTATGGGAGTTTGTTGCAGTGCTAATGCTTTACCATGTGTAGTGCTAGACTTACTACAAAAGTATAAATTACAAAAAAGTGTAAGTTACTACAAATGTGCAGTTTGTGAATCAGGCCCAATGTTTCTAATTAACAACACAACAGAGCCTTACCGAATAGAGACACCTACATAGAAGGACCCACATTAGGGATTTGATACCCAATAATGCTTCTAAATCCCAAGGGTGTGTAAACTAACACTAAGCCCTGAGGTCCAGGTGTATTTTCAATTAAAAACGTTACTACAGGTAAAATCTCTCTCAAACAGCAGAAAAAGTGAGCAAAGAGAGAGTGCCTTAAGGTAGCACCACCCGAGGGGGTTCCTGGCTAACAATTACCAGTTTACCCGCTTCTCATCATCGGCCCTCTCTCTTTGTAGTGTGTGAAAAAGATAGCAAAAGTGTGTGAAATTCCTAAATAATAATCGTGCAGTGCAGCAATAGTGAATGTGACCAAAATATACACTATTCAATGGCTGTAAATGTGTATGTGCACCAATGTTTCTAATAACAATGTCAAGTAAATAAAAACTAAAAATCTTTTGAATGGACTCATTAAAGAACGGAGTGTTGTGAAAGATGTTAACTGACTGTAAACGCACAGACTGTGGACTCGACTTCTACAATATTCAGACTTAGCCATGCTTCAACCCTGCTACCACAATTTTATCTGATGGCTTTTTTCAGTTTCAGATAGCTTAGTTCAGGGCTTCTCAACCTTTTTAGAACCACAACCCAATTTTTAGAACAACAAACTTTCGCGACCAACCTAGCATTAATGGACATGAGCCAGGTGATTGTTTAATGTAACTAAAGCAGCGTGTGGTAGCGCAAGGTCATTTACAGATAGCACATTTTCAATTGAAATGGGCACTAAATTTGTACAGACATAGTACTGACAAAACTATATTGCACATGTAGGAAAGTGCCCCTTTTTGCCTGATACCTGGTGCCATCTTGACTGAGTGTGCCCTGCGCCCTGCCAATCAGGTTCCCAGGGCCTGTGTTCTTTCCCAAAACTGTACCTTTGTTTCCACAATTAGCACAGCTCTGGGCCACTTGTAAAAGATACAGCTGATACCAAGTGCAGCATGTATATGCCACCCTCAGGGACCACTCAACTTAAAACCCACACACTGCCATAGCAGGCTGCATGTTTTGGTGCAGACCAAACTGAAGAGTCAACATGGCACACATCCCTGTGTGTCATGCTCACCAATACTGCCTGTGGCATGGGTAAGTCACCCCTCTAGCAGGCCTTATAGCCCTAAAGGCAGGGTGCACCATACCACAGGTGAGGGCATAGCAATATACCCCTACAGTATCTGTGCCATTCACAGACATTGTAAGTGCAGTGAAGCCATTTTGAGTACATGGGCTGGGGGTTCGTCAACAGGAACTCTGCAGCTCCATAATGGCTTACATAAAACTGAGACATTTGGTACCAAACTCCTCAGCATAATAAACCCACACTGATGTCAGTGTTGGATTTATTATAATATATATACTTCTAGTGTATTGGCTGACTGGTCCCCGCCAGCCAGCCACTAACAGAATGGTTTCTGACCTCATGGGGTGAAAGGCATTGTGCTCTCATATGTCAGAAACAAAGACTGCTCTGAGTAAAGGTGCTTCACACCACCCTGTGGCAGGTCAGCAACATTTGGTGGTGAGCCACAAAGGCTCTCACCTTGTGATATGTTGATTTGGGCAGCTCCAACTAATAGAGATGCCAGACCCCCTGTCAAGGCCCCACTTTTGGCAGCAGGACAGGCGGGAACATTAGTAGGCGGAGGAAGAGTGTACCCCTTGGCCTGGCACACCCCTAAGGTGACCAGGAGCTGAGGTAAACCCCTCTCTGAAAAATCCTCCATCTTGAACTGGAGAATTAGGCCAATATGACTAGGGCTGTGCCCCTCTCCGCAAACGATAGGGGGCACCTAGAAGGGTGTAGTCACCCTAGACGACATTAGCCATTGGCTACTGCCCCCTGACCTCAGTAACCCCCTTAAATGTAGTATTTAAGGTCTCCCCTAAACCTAGTTCCTTAGATTACGATGACCTACGAAGAATGACTGAAGAGCTATGCGGCAGTGGTGAAGAAGACGACAACTGACTTGGCCCCAGCCCTATAGGCCTGTCTCCTTCTCCAGGGACCCTGCTCAAAGAAATCAGCATGTCCTGCAGCCAGTATCTCTCCAGGGACCTGAGCTGACTTCAATAAAGACTCTTTCTCCTGAGGATCTGGATTGTCCAACAAAGAAACTCCAGCTTCAAGGACTCCGATCCAGGCAGATCCGTGACCTCTGCACACTCTGCACCCAACGCCCAGAGCCGCTGGTGGTGCAGTACCTACCTGGTCTTGAACCTTGCCCTGTGTTGTCCTAAACCCCCAAAGTCTGGGGAAGTAAGTTGAGTGCTTACCTGCAAAATGTAAAAAAAATATATATTAACACTTTTTTAAACTGCATAGCTTACAAAGCAACTGTAAGACATTGAACGTTCACCAGCACACAGTGACAATTTATAAACAGTACAATTACAAGTTACTATTCACATAATTCACTTCTAATGATTCTTTATTGTATATACCAACATCCTGACCCCCGGCAGGTAGGGGCTCCCCTATTTCCTTTATTAGCTTATGGATGACGGTTGGGAGATGCCTGACACGTCACATATTTCTAATCCATAGTATCGTAGCCAGCGGCCCCAAATCTTGGAGAATTTCTTTGGGCACTCTCTTGCTTTATAGGTACCTTTCCTGCCCACATATAGAGGTCCACCCCCGTCCTCCATTCAGCCATTGTTGGAATGTTGGGGGTGTCCCAGTATTTTGCTATATCCCTTTTGGCCACTGCGAGCCTAAGTTACATAAAATGGGGGTATGTCTGGGTACATCTATGTCTGAGGGTATACTCAATAGAGCGTATTTGGCATCTCTGTGCAGCTGTGTCTCAATGACCTCACTAACAGCCAGATTCATCAAGGGAAATGCGCTCGCAAAAGGGCCAGATTCTGAGAATCTGGCCCTTTGCGAGTGCAATTTTTGCATTTGGGATTCATCATCCCAAATGCAAAAATCGCTAATAAAGAATTCGCAAATTTGCGAGGATTAGCATTTAAGGAATCTCTATTAGAGATTCCTTAAATGCTATTCATGAAACATTTAAAAATTACGAATTCGCAAATTAGGAGCGCTATTTACCACGAAGTCAAACCTCGTGGTAAATAGCGAAAACCTAGAAAAACGCATTTAAATGCATTTTTCTAAGTTGCATGTTACACACACACATGTCCTTTGGACATGTGTGTGCACAACATCAGTGTAAATTCACATTTCAGGGGTGCTACAGGGTGTCTTTTGGACACCCCTGACACCCTTGAAATCGCATCCTTATTTGCGATTAGCAAATTGCTAATCGCAAATAAGGAATAACTCCCCATTCATTCCTATGGCCTTAGGCCCATAGGAATGAATGGGGAGTTATTCCTTATTTGCGATTAGCAATTTGCTAATCGCAAATAAGGAGGCTGTAGGAATCGCAATTTATTTTGCGATTTCTACATGAATCCCGATTTGCAAGTCCTTAATAGCGATTCCTTAATAATCGCTATTAAGGACTCGCAAATCGGGACTTTGATGAATCTAGCTGTAAGTTCCTCAAATATCTCGGCCCAGTATATTTGTATCTGGGGGCATTCCCACAGGGTGTGCATAAATGTCCCTATGTCCCTATGTCCCTGCCGCACCGCAGACAGTCCAGGGACGCCGTCCACCCAATTCTATGAAGGGGGTGTCTGTCAAAGTCTGACCTGTGTAAAATTTTAAATGATATCAACCGTAGTCGCAATCTAATAGCTACCTCTCTTGGGTACAATAAAGCCACCTCCCAATCTACGTCTTTTAGTTCTCCCAGGGAGTTTTCCATTTGCGCCATATGTCCCTTTAGATTCTCTGGTATATTATTCATTAGGGATTTATATGTCCATGAGATGGCTTTTTCAGGTATTTCTCCTATAAGGAGTCTTACCTCAAAAGTGGTGCGTATTCGGGTATGTTGGACGTGCCAACCCTCTCACCCCTCCAAGCATGGTGTAGTTGCAGGTATTTATATCTCTGGTTATAATTTAACTGTTATTCCTGTTGTAGGGAACTGAAGGAGGTCCGTGACCCACCCTCAGGAGGTCTCCCAGCCTGGATATTCCGATTGCATCCCAGGGCCCAAACCCACTCAGCTTCCCTAGTTCTGGTAGGCGTGTACCCTCCCAAATTGGGGTCTCGTAGGTATGTTTCTTATCCCAGTCCATTGCCCCGTATATGTAGCGAAGGTAAGTGCAGGATTCAAATTGGCTCCTCTCTAATGCGTATGTTGGGTGATCCCCTTGGAGGTGTCCCCATTCGTTGATGGCTATCAAATGCGCCACACGGTAGTATGATCATATGTCCAGGAGGGCAATCCCACCATTGTATTGATTACTTTGGAGTGTCTGGAGTGCAATCCTCGGCTGGTACCAATCCCATAATAATGTTTGCACCTCGTCGCTTATTGTTCTAAATCCTTCTTCGGGTATCTTGTTATAGGTAGGAGAAAGTACAGTATTTTCGGGAGTGTGATCATTTTAAACATGGCTGCTCTACCTAGTAGAGTCGAAGGTAGGCGTCTCCATCATTCTACCTCCTCAAGGAAATCAGTTATGATCCTGCGGATATTGTGGGAGAGGGTCAATGTTATATTGGTAGTTATGTAGATGCCTAAGTATTTAAATCCCTCATGTTCTACTTGCAGTGGACAAGGGAATTCTCATGTGTCAATAAGTCCCCTAGGAGAGTAAAGATTGGATTTATTCCAGTTAATTCTATATCTCGTGTGTCAATCATATTCCTCAAATATCTGTAGTATGATTGGGAGTTAAACAGTGGGGTTGGTGACATATAGGAGAATGTCATCAGCATATAGTGAGATCCGTTCGTCATGGCTTGAATCGGTGTCCGCAGTAAATCCACTTATGTTCGGGTGGACCCTGGCTAGGCATGCTAGTGGTTCTAGTATTAATGCAAATATCAAAGGTGATAGGGCGCAGCCCTGTCTAGTGCGTCGTTCCACTGGGAACGGTTTTGACATAACCACATTGACCAGTACTTTAGGACTCTTCCGGTATGGATTCCGGGCTCCGTCTTTCGACGCCTGAGATCATTGACCATAGCGTTTCTCTGGGGCACGGGCAGGCGACGAATCGCGCTGGATACCCTCTTGCGACCCAAGGATGAGGGAGGCAAGGCGGTGCCCGATTTCGAAGGCTATTATCTGGCGGCTCAGCTGCAGACCTTCACTCAGGAGGTCGCGAGGGTGTATCGAGGCCCGGAGCATTCTAGGGATGGGGGCACCGCGGCATGTGCTGGCATACATCACGCTGCATCAGAAGCTCTTGGTTAGAGATCTGACAGTGGAGGAACAGACGTTCCGACTTTGCTGGAACCGGGCGCGCAAACGAGCAGGTACCCGATACATGTATGCTCCGGAAATTCCGCTAGGAATGGTTACAGCCTTGCCTCATGGTGGGGACTGGTCGCGATTGCTCGGCTGGGAAGAGGCTGGGGTTCAAATGCTGGGCGACTTGTATGAGGATGGTGCGTTGCTTCCGTTCCAGGAGTTGCGGGAGCGGTTCGACCTCCCGCGGGGAGATTACTTGTTACATGCGGCGGTAACAGGCGCCATGCAAGACCACTGGGGAGAGGGTTTGCAGGAACCTGCGACATCCATGGCGTGCCAATACACGATGATGGCAGCTGGGACCTTTAAGGCGGTAACCTGCCTGTACTCCAGAATGTTGCGGGAGGCCTTGCAGCCGCTCGCAGCTTTGAAAGCTAAATGGGAGTTGGACCTCCAAATGGAGATCCCTGATACAACTTGGGGTCAATTGCTGCGAAGGGCGCAAAAAAGCTCAAGGAATGCTAGGTTCCAGCTCATACACTTTTATATTATTCATCGGGCATACCTCACGCCTGGGAAAATACGGCAATACTTTGGGGTGGAACAGGCGGCCTGCCCCAGGTGTAACACAGTTGGGGCAGATCTGGGTCACATGCTGTGGGACTGCCCTACCTTGGGGGGAATACTGGCAGGAAGTTGGGAGGGCCCTGAATAATGCCACAGATAGGGAAATACAGTATACCAAAGCAGTGGGGGTCCTACATTGGTTTCCACACACGTCTAAAAATAAAAATACTAGCCGATTTATAGATTTGGGGCTGATCCTGGCAAAGAGGGAAATAACGAGGAATTGGAAGTCAAAAGTGGGACCCACGTATAAAAGGTGGTATGGTGAATGTCTGCGGTGGGCAGCCTGTGAAAGCACTCTGAGGTACCAGATGGCTAGGAGGACTGATGATGAGAAAGCCATGGAGAGGGCTACAGCGTGGGAAATGATGGTGCAGGCGCTCCGGGATGATAATGATGAGGAGGAAGGAGAGGAGGTGGACTCGGTAACAGCTGACCCCACCAACACACCTGGGAACACACCTTAGTGAATGTATAGGACCTCCTTGCACACACCAGACCTTAATCTAATCTGACTGGGATTATCATACAGCGCTGCCACGGGGGGGGGGGGGGGAGTACGGGACTGTAAGAAGTTATTGGGAAGGGTGGTTGATGGGGGTGGGGGAGGGGCAAAAATTACAAAAGCAGTCCACTTCTTCCTGTGAATATGACCACGGACATTGAAATGTGCAGAAGGGAATGGACTCAGCACGATGGCAGCTTAGTCTTCTTTTTGGAGACGTGCCTGGTATGGTGGGGGGAGAGAATTGATAATGTGCATTCCGGCTATGATTGATGGATGTACCATAAAGATATTGTCTGTACAATCATTTTGGTGCTGCAATAAAAACGATGTTACAAAAAAAAAAAAAATAACCACATTGACCAGTACCTTTGCATGCGGTGAGGTATATAATAATTCAATTCCAGCCAGAAATACCGGACCGAAGCCATGCTTTCTTAGTGTCTGTCTCATGAATGGCCAGTGTATTGCATCAAAAGCCATTTCCGCATCTAAGGCTAAGAAGATGTGGGGGCTGTTCTATTTTTAACCCTATCTAAACAATTTGATAGCTGACGCAATAAATGGCAGCAGTCTCATCGCTAGGATAGTGGCAAGTATTTTGGTTTCTATATTTAGGAATGACATTGGCCGGTAGGAGCTACACTCTGTCGTGGGTTTCCCGGCTTTATGGATAACTACTATTGTGGCCATTCGGAGATCAGGGGGCAGTTTACTCTCTGTTTGTGTTTCCAGGTACATTTGCAATAAGTATGTGCTTAGTAGGCTAGAATTTGTCTTGAAAAATTTGGTTGGTATTCCATTTGGTCCTGATGGTCTTCCCAGTTTTTTCTTTACCTATTGCCGTCACTACTTCTTCTAGGGTAAGTTATTTCTCAAGAGCCTCTCGGTCTTCTGAGAACAGGGAGGGGAGGTCGACCGACTGGAGGAAGTTTTGAATTTGGAGACCTTCTGCTAAGTTCCTGGATTTATAGAAATCTGTGTAGTAGCCTGCAAAGGCATCTGCTATATCTTGTGTTGCTGTTAGTATATTACCGCCACTATGTATGGCGGACACCCATCTAGGTTCTCTCTCTTTCCTTCCCAGCCATGCTAGAAGCTTCCCGGCCCTGCAGGCAGTCTCATACAGGTGGTGTTGTGTGGCCAGGAGGAGTGATTTTACCTCTCGGCAGGCCAGGGCCAGATATTCCTCGCGTGTGACTGATATCTGATGAAGGAGGAGTTGGTCTGTGTGTGGGTCTATATCCCTTTCCAACCCCAGACGCCGACTTTCCAAGGCTTCGACCTCTTGTTATGCCTTCTTCTTTCTACATGCTATTGTGTTTGTGCCCTATCTCGTAATACTGGTTTGAAGGCCTCCCAGAGGACCACCACGATGGACATTGAGCACTAATTTTCGCGGAAATATAATTCCGAACTTGTCATAATGTCTCAAGTGATTCCTGAGGTTCCACACGTTGAGCCTCCATTGGTTATGTGTTTTCTGGGGACGCCCTTCTATTTTGAGCCATAAAGGGGACAAGCCCCTCGCCAAATACTCCACTGTGGTCACCGGCTCTATTTCTCCCGCTGGAGCCAGAAGGTAATCTAGTCTGGAGAAAGCTTTACAGGCACCTGAGAAATATTATTAGATGTGATCTGTGGGGTGGTGTAGGTGCCAGAGGTCAGTTAGGCCCAGTGTCTGTATGAATCTGGCCACAGGTGTGTCCCCTCGTTGCTCGATGCTTCTGTGTGCGCGATCCATAGACAGATCCGCCATGTCATTGAAATCCCCTCCCACTATAAGTGTAGAGGATTCAGAGCCCAGTAGGATCTCCTTTACCTTATCCAGGGTCTGCTGCTGTAGTCTTGGGGGTGCATAGATACTAATCAGGGTGAGTTCTCGTCGCCCCCAAACCCTATGTATTGCGGTATATGTGCCATTTTGATACACCCACTTTCTATGTATATGAAAGGGTGGTGTCTTTTTAATGAGGATTGCCACCCCCTTGGAGCCTATGGAGAATCCTGCACGTGCCAGTGTTGTGTATATTTCCCTTCCGAGAAAGGCGCAGTGGGTGCCTCAGAGGTGCGCTTCCTGGAGAAGGATTATATCTGGTTTAGTCACCAGCCCTCTTTTAAGCTTGTGGCTTAGGCCATTGACATTCCATGTCATTATGGAGTACCCTTCCTCATTATGAGTCTGAACTGTTGGTTCTGTCATGGTTCCTGTCTGTGCGCTATCAGAAGTGTGAATTTGTCTCCATGTGTGCGGTCTAGGCGTTTATCAGCTCTATAATACATCTTAAGCTGCCCTTTCCCCTGTTTCTTGAAGGAGGTAGTATTCGCCCTTCTCTCCCACCCCACTCTCTCCCACTGCCCACACACTTTCCCCGAACTGTCAACATGATAACTGTGTTGTACGTTAAGCCCCCACCCTTATCAAAGGAACAACAAAAACGTAACTAGGGATACAATCGGAATACTAGACTTTTAGACCCCTCTTTGATGTATTAGGAGAGTCCCAAAAAAGCACCTAGTGCTGTCTTACTGTCCTTTTGGCCTCTGACTGGCCCAGAGTGTTTCATCCTTTCTTTCTCTCTTGATGCCGTAGTTGTAAGGGGTCTTCTTGTGCTGCTGTGCCCGGTTCTGGTTCCTCCAGATGGGTGATCTTTTGCAAGAGCAGATGGTCACTTTCAGAACCGGTCGAGTGTTCCAGTTCCATGGGGTCAGGAGTAGACTGTCTTCTCAGTCGGGTCTTGGAGAGTTTCTTCCCAGTTTTAATTTGTGGCTGACCTTCATCTGTATCTGAGGCATGGATGACTTCTTCTGTGATCCACCTCAATCTGAGCGGGGTGCCTCGATGCAGTTTCCCTGTGCATCCTGTGCACACTTCAATTTCAGCCTTTGCGACCGGGGTTTGATATCTGGCGTGCGACTCACCACATGGGATCAAGCCTGAACACTTTTTTGCGGCATGGGGGTACATTCTTCTATCCAGCTCCATGCATCTTCCGATGCTTGAAAAAAGAATGTTTTGCTTTGGAAGATGACCTTTAATTTCGCCAGTAAAAGAAGCATCTATTGAATATAAAGATTTTGCAGTTTTTCTTAGACCGAATCGAAAGTTCTCCTTTCCTTCTGGACCTCTCGAGAGTAGACTGGGAACACCATTATTTTGGTGTTGGCGAGTAGGATCTCCTCTATCCGCTGCATCTTGCGGAGTATCAGGTCCTGGTAGTTCAGAAAGCGGGCGATTAGCAGCCTTGGGGGAGCCCCTGCTGGCAGGCTCAGGCAAAGCATCCTGTGAGCCCGTTCAATCACAAAACAGGACGAGAACTGTGCATTCGGAAAAGAGTCTTCAAGACATTTATGCAGAAAGGTTCCCGTATCAGATCCCTCAATGGCCTCCAGAGAGCCTATAAATCGTAGATTGTCTCTATGTGCATGATTTTCTGCATCATCTACTTTCCAGGTGATTTCTTTAATGGAGGCTGCAAGACAAGTAACCTCCTTGCGCAGGGTGTGAGTTGTCTCTTCGACCTCCGATATATGTTGTTCGGCTAGTGTGACTTTTTTCAGATTTGTTGCGTAGGTCTTGTCTCAGTGGGGTGACGTCTAAGCGAACTTCTTCTATTTTACCTTCCAATACTTCTCTGGAGGATTGTATCGCCTGTAAAAGGATTGCATTATCAGGCATCTCCACCATTCTCCCCACTGTCTCTGGGGGAACGGCCAGTACTTTTGCATATTTGTCCATTTTCCCTTGTCTTTGTGGCTTTGGTTCCTTGTCTCTTACCATTAGGGAAGAATGCGTTTGGTTGCATATTGGGGTATAGATCTGGGCTACGTCTGACTGAGAGACTCTGTCTGGATTGTTCCTGCCGGTCCCTGCGCCAATGGTTTTTACTTCACGGCGTTGACATTTGTATGCAGGCTTTTCTTTTATCTTGACTATTTAACCCTGGGGCTCACCGAGTATCTCACAGCCTCGGGTTCCTTCCGGGCGTCTCTCTTCTATTTTGAGGGGCGCCTATCAGCCCGAGCACAGTCTAGCACCTGTTCTAGATCACATGTTGGTGTCTTACTGCCAAGACAGCAGTCCCACCGGGGTACCGTCCAGTTGCAGCAGTGTTTTAGATCTCGGCCTCCAGTAGTGGTTTGCCGTGTCTTTCGTGGTCTGGCGGGGTTCGACCTGGTAGTTGTCTCTCTAAATTGTGATGTCGCAGGGGGCTGTCCATTCCTGATGGGGCTATCGCCAGAGACAGAGTCCGGGGGCCACATGATAGTGCTGGTTTTTGTTAGGCCGTGTAGTCCTTTCTTCTGTCTCAGCCCACTGCACTTGATCTTCGTGGGTTTTATTTCTGTCTATGGGATGTTACGGGCTTCCCCTTCTGGGGAGGGCCCTGTTGTGCTACTCCTGGGTCGCCTCTCCCGACAACCCTGAGCTTGCCACCACATCGGTTGCTGAAACGGCAACCGATGGGTGTTCGTCCCGCCTGGGAGCCCCGGTGTGGTGCTGGGATCTTGCTGGGCCTCGTCGTTTGCCCTGTCACACAGCTGTCGTACCTTCACTTGTATCCTCCAGCTCCAGGTTGGTGTGCGATCTCTGGCGGTCCTCCCGTTCTGTTGAGGGACCGGTGCCAGGTATCGGAGGGTCTCTTCCGCTGCAGCAATGCACGCCTGTACGCTGCCAGCTGGACTCCAGGTGGTCGGCCTTCACTGCTGTCGCCACTTCACGTGTAGCCTTTAGTTCCGGGGTGGTGTACGATCTCTGGCGGTTTCACCCGTTCTGTTGAGGGACCGGTGTTCAGTATCGGAGGGTCTCTGCTGCTGTATTAATGCCCACCTGTGCACTACCGACTGGACGACAGGGGTTCGGCCTTCACTTTCACCTCTTCCCGGTCGAACACAGGCTCACGGGACTCATACAACGGGGCCACTCTCAGCCTGGCCACGCCTTGAACCCGGGTCCTCGTCTCACTCCCGTCTCCGGTGCGGGCTCTCTGCGCTCAATAGGGGAGCGGTCTGGCCGCTGTCTGGGGCTGCCGTTACTGTAGCAGTTCTCGCCAGGCCGCGCAGTGTCCCGTTCGTGGGCCCGTCTGCCACATCTAATCCCCCTTGTGGCATTGCAGTCTTCGGTGGATCTGGGAGGAGGACTTGTCTGTTCTTTGGGGAGAGGCCACCCCTCTCTGGGTAGTTTTGGCTGAGCTGCTTGCATACTGGGCACCCTGGCTCGTCTCTCTATAGTGGGCATAGTCCTCCACAGGGTGCTGCCATTTTGGTACACAGCCTCCAGTTCGGTCGAGGTCTGAATGACGCTTGTTATATCTCCGAGTATCTCTAGTGCGTTATTTCGCTGCTGTATTGCGTGGAGTCACCTTAACGCCCTTGATGCACAAACAAACAAAGCTAGGAAGGCAGGATTTTAACAGGATCGATGCTGGGCTGTCGGAGCTCCTTTTGGACACGTCTAGTCCGCCATGTTGCTGGCCACGCCCCTTACAAAAAGCAGTCTTAAACCTGTAAAATATACAGCTGCATTTACAAAACAGTACTGCATTCTTGAAAAATATTGCTACTTTTACAACACTGTAAAAAGTACCTGCACAAAGTGATTCTTGGTTCTAGAATAAAATAACAAAGTAACAAATTTCTATACAAACAATTGGTCTGGGTTCCCTCTTTTAGTGTGTGCTATCATTTCTTGCCTGAGTGTGTACAGTAATTGCTTAACACAGCCCTCTGATAAGCCTAACTGCTCAGCCTAGCGACCACTAAATTAAGAGTAAGGTATTATCTACTTTATGCCGTGCTATACCTCTGAGGATCCACTGGACTCTGTGCACACTCTACCTTACTTTGGTATAGTATACACAGAGCCAGCTTCCTACAGAGCAGAAATGACAATGTGTGGAAATTAGGTTTCAGTGAATACTTGTCATTTGTGCATCACCAACTAAAGTGTGTTGATTACCATCACACT
This sequence comes from Lissotriton vulgaris, assembly GCF_964263255.1. Classification (NCBI taxonomy): domain Eukaryota; kingdom Metazoa; phylum Chordata; class Amphibia; order Caudata; family Salamandridae; genus Lissotriton; species Lissotriton vulgaris. Next base: position 1,184,280,617 of record NC_141697.1, read on the forward strand.
TTAGAATTACAAAAATAGTGCTTCATGTTTGCTTTCTTAACTGCTGAATGACTACACTTCATTTAGAAGTATTTACATTTTGTTGTGTGTTACAAAAACCGCATCCTACAACCTTTCCGTTCAAGCTCGCAGTACCCAGCAAGATTGTCTCACAATTCACTTTACTTTTCTTTTTCTGCCTGCAAAGTGAGAGAAGGTTCCCATCTTACAAAATAAGCAGTAATTTGTCAGAGGACATAGTCTGCCATTTGACCTATGTCTTTGAAGCACTGCAAATGTGACAAGATAAATACAGAATTTAAAAACATTGCTTGGACTTGTGCAACCCACCAAAAATCGGCTTACAACCCACTAGAGGGTCGGGACTTGCAGTTTGGGAAACACAGGGTTAGTTACCGGTTTTCACAGTAAAATGAGTCTGATGTGGTATTGCCTAAGAGTACCAAAGCTGTCGTTTCTGTAATATGAAATTGAAAAAATTAAAAAATGTAAACCGCCTTTTTAGGTCTGGGCTTAGCCAAGACCTTTTGATTTTGCTCAAATATTTATAGTATACTTACATAGGGGGGTTTAAGCCACCTCTCTTCATCCATTGGTCTGTTGTTGTGACATTCACATTTTGCTTCTGCCCACTAAGGAATATAGCATGGGGCAGTGGGTCAGCCTACTTAAACCACTGGTTAACTTCACTTTGAGTGACTGCATTTTGCTTTCTCACAAAGAGCCCATCCCCACACATGCTATACCCTTCAGTGCCAGTGTTTTATTTTTTACTTTATAATTTCTTTAGTGTTGCTGTTGTGTTTAAAACCAGATGCGATAGCAGGACGCTTCAGATGCACATTCCACCTTTATCATGTTTTGCCTATTTGACTGTTGCTGTGTCATCCCAGATTGTGTCGATTTGAAACTGTTCTGTATTAGGTTATCCTCTTTTTACTTTTTTTAAATTTCTCTCCTCCTTTCTTTCTTTCCTGATTTCTTTTCTCCTCTCTTTCTTCTTTCTTTCTTTCATGCCTTCTTTCTTTCTCTTTCCTTCTTTCATTTGTTCATTCTTGACTTCTTTCAATCTTTTTTCTTCCTCGCTTTCCTTCTTTCTCACATTCACACTTTCTTTGTATTCTCTTTTCTATCTTGTTTCTTTCCTTTTTCCTTTCCTTCTATATTTCTTTCTTTTCTGCTTTTTTCCCTTTCCTTCTTTCACTCCTTATTTCTTTCTGTCTCTCTTTCCTTCTTGCACCTTCTTTCATTCTTGCCTTGTTTCATTCCTTCTTTCCTTTTCTACTTCCTTATATTTCTTTCTTTTTCACTGTCCTTCTCTCTTTCTTTCTATTTCAGATCCCTTTCTTTCCTTCTCTCTTTCTTTCCTTTTTCCTTTCCTTCTCTCTTTGTGGCTCTTGCTTTTCTTTTTTCTTTCCTTCTCTCTTTCTTTCCTTTTCTCCTTCATTCTATCACTTTCCTTCTATTGTTCCTTCTTCCTTCTGTTCCCTTCTTTCTTTTCTTCTTTCGCTATGTCTTTCTTTCCTTCTTTCAATCTCTCTTTCCTCTTCTTTGATTTTTTCTTTCATTATTTCCTTTTCTCTTTCCTTCTCTCTTTGTTTCCTCTCTTTCCTTCTTCTTCCTTTTCTTTTTCTTCCTTCTGTTCCTGTCTTTCTGTCCTTCTGTTTCCTTTGTTCCTTCTTTCTTTCTTTCTCTTTTTCCTCCTCTCTTTCTTATCTTATTTATGTCTCTCTTTCTTTCCATGTTTCTTTCCTTTTCTCTTTGAATGAATGAATGAATGAATTATATCTTATAATGCGCTAACTTAGCCCAATGGGCGTCAAGGCGCCTACATCAAATAAAGAAACTAGCCAGGTCAGACAGCAGTATCTCATTGGTAGGCTCTGATGAAGTACCAGGTTTTAAGGGCTTTTTTAAACAAGTCGATGGAGGGTAAGGTTTTGATCTCCATCGGAAGAGAATTCCAGAGCTGAGGAGCGGCGACAGAAAAAGCTCTCGCTCCCCATCTGGTCAACCTAGCGCGGGGCACTACCAATTGATGTAACCCGGCCGATCGTAGGCATCTCGTGGGTACATAGCGGGTGAGCAGGGTACCAAGTGCGTCTACAGGGCCAGCCGCAAGTGCTCTATATGTGAGACATAGGAGCTTAAAGGAGATTCTAAACTGGACAGGGAGCCAGTGCAGATTTCTCCTCGCAATGGTGGGAGATGATGCTACGGGAAGGGCCAGAATGAAGCGCGCTGCGGCGTTCTGTACAGTTTGCAATCGATGGATAAGGCCCTTGTTGGACTCCACATAAAGAGAGTTACAATAATCAAGCCTGGAGCCAACAAGAGCAATTGCAATCTGTTTGCGTGCCTGGAAGGAGAGATAATGGAGAATTATTTTTAAGATCTTGATAACGCCCCAGCAAGTGGCCACGGTCCTATTCACTTGGAGCGTCATGGAGAGTGAAGTGTCAAAGATGACGCCGAGGTTTCTGGCCGATTGGGAGGGAGTGTGGCAGGTACCAAGAGATGAAGGCCACCACTGGCTCGACCACATGTGTTGGTCTTTACCAAAGACCAAGACCTCTGTCTTGTCGCCATTCAGCTTTAGGGAGTTGAGGATCATCCACTCCGCCACACGCTGCATGCATGACCTAAAGCTGAATGCGGATGTACTGACAGAGTGGGCCAGTGACACCATGATGTGGGTGTCGTTGGCGTAAGACACCACCTCCATACCCTGCGATCTTACTAGTCTAGCAAGGGGGGCCACATAGATGTTGAATAAGGTCGGACTAAGGGCCGACCCCTGTGGCACCCACACTGCAATGACTTGGCAGGGGAGAGGAAATCTCCGAGCATGACTCTCTGTTCTCTGTCATGGAGAAAGGAGTTAAGAAGACTCAGGGCCGGTCCAGTAACCCCTGCCTCCCTGAGCCGAGATGTTAAAATGGCGGGAGACAGAGTATCGAACGCAGCCGTGAGGTCTAATAGGACCAGTACTGTGGTTTGGCCAAGGTCAACTTTGCGGCGAATATTATCCACCACAACAGTGAGAGCGGATTCAGTGCTATGATGTTTTCTGAATCCGTGCTGCTAGCTATCAAGATACTCACTAGACTCAAGAAAGGTGGAAAGATGTGTATTAAGGTGCGCTTCTAACATCTTTGCTGGGGCTGGAAGTAAAGAGATCGGCCTAAAATTCTTAAGGAGGCCCGGGTCCAGAGATGGTTTTTTAAGGAGAGGCTTCACTATAGCCTTCTTCCACACCCGCGGAAAAGAACCCTGGACAATAGCCTCGTTCATAATTTCGAGCAGGGGCGGAAGGATGCTATTTCTACACTCCTTTAATTTTTTTAGCGGTACAGGATCCATTGGGGAGGAGGATTTGGTCCTGTCTAGCAGGAGATTAAGTCCTTCCAGTGAGAGTTTTGGAAATTGGGTGAAGGATTCAGAGGAGCCTTCAACCAGAGTATCAAGGTTGGCTATAGTGAGAGGAACATCATTGTCCAGGGAGTGTCGTTGAGCTTCTAAAGAAGTGTGGATATCCGTGATTTTACTATAAAAGAAATCCGAAATGTTGTTGCAAAGATCTTGTGAGCTCACCACTGGATCTGGAAGTTGGAGAGAGCACAGCGAATCAGCAATTTTGAAGAGTTCTCTAGATGAAGTTAGAGAACTTGTAAGATTGGAGAAATACTCCTGCTTTTCCATGATCACTCTCTGTTTGTATTCCCGCAAAGCGGACTTGTGTTCCTCCCGGTCCTTCATATCCCAAGATTTCCTCCAACTTCTCTCCTTACACCTACAGCTCTGCCTCAAAAGTCTTAGATGTTCAGAGAACCAGGGAGCAGTGGGTTTCTGTCTCGCCACATAGCGGAGAGAGGCGGGGGCAAGCTTCTCAACTGCAGTAGTGATGGAATCAGCGAGTTCTTGAGCTGCCTCGCCTGCCTTCCTTAAGGAGAAGGGCTCTGTGGCCCGAACGTGGGGGGCAAGAGCTTCATCGGTGAGGTTTCTATCATTTCTCCTAAGCAAATGTGGTGGCGACCTGATTAGCCGTGGCTGAGGCGGGGAGAGCAAGTTCTGGCGGCACTGCAAGATGGTCTGACCAGACCAACGGCAAAGGGGGGCCAGTAGATAATCTTGAGTCACTGGAAAATACCCCGTCCAGAATATGGCCAGCCTTGTGTGTAGGGCTGTTCACCAGCTGAACGAGGTCACAGGCTTCAAGTGACTCAATTAGTGTAGAGGTGTCCTTTGAACCAACTTCCTCAAGGTGGAAGTTAAAATCGCCCAGAATAGAGAGACAAGGTTTTCCAAAATAGGGTTCAAGGATTCTAAGTAGATCTACACAAAAACTAGCTCTAGGACCAGGTGGTCTGTATATAAGTATCCCGGTAAATGAGACAGATGGGGCACACAGAATGCAGAAGTATAATGCCTCAAAACGGTCTTGAGGCATCGATAGGGATTTGATGGTGCAAGAAAGAGAGGATTTATAGAGGATGGCAAGTCCTCCACCTCTACGAAGCGGTCTGTCATGCCTATGGAGAGAATAGCCATCAGGAATGACCAGAAGTAAATCATGACCGGAGGAGTGCGAGGCCCAGGTTTCGGTCACAAAGACCCAGTCTGGCTGTCTCTCTTCCACAAACTCGTGGAAGGCAACATTATTTTTAATGAGCGAGCGCGCATTTATTAAGAAACCCGTTCTAGGAGGGATGGTAAGACGTTTTCCAAGGCATGAATGGGGTCTTATAGGAACGGGAACAGGGAAGCGAAGGGGAGCTCTGCATATAAGACAATGATGGGAATGTAATATCCCCTCAGGAGAGAAGCAATAATGGCAAGAATGCGCTGACGGTTTTAGAGCCAACAGCTCAGAGATAGAATATTGCCTAAGTACCTCAAAAGATGAAGGAGGAGTGTGAGCCGAGTCCAGCCCGTCCTGCAGCGCGTCCTCAGCGCGGACGGGCGCAGACGGGCTGAACTCAGGCGTAACTCCGGCGGATATCCGGCGATCCCGCTGCGCGTCGGCATGGCTTGTAATTATACTGGTCCAGCCTCCTAGTGAGAACTAGACCGCTGGAAGCCTCAACCCTCACTGAAGATGGCCGCCAACGAGACGGGGCGAGGGACCTGCTAAGTGCGGTGTTCTGCCAATTATAATGCGGGTAAGCGGGTCAGAGGTGCAAGTTAAGCGTGGCCGGCAATTAACAACTATTAAAAACAAGGGATAAGTGATAAAATAAGAGTAACCAAGGAGACAAAAACGGGGCAATTTAAAATTCAAGAGAGCTGCGCAAAAGGTACAGCGCTGTCAGGTAATGCGCCGAGGCTAGTAAGGGCGCTCACCTGTCATTTGCCTTGTATTTATACTGGTCCAGCCTCCTAGTGAGAACTAGACCGCTGGAAGCCTCAACCCTCACTGAAGATGGCCGCCAACGAAACGGGGCGAGGGACCCGCAAAGTGCGGTGTTCTGCCAATTATAATGCGGGTAAGCGGGTCAGAGGTGAAAGTTAAGCGTGGCCGGCAATCCATCTATTTCTTCCTGTTTCTATTTCCTTCTCTCTTTGTTTCCTTCTCTTAGTTTCCTTCTCATTCCTTCTTTCTTTTTCTCTTTCTTTCCTTCCTTTCTTTATCTTCTTTCTTTCCTTATCTCTTTTTACACTCTATCCTTCTCCATTCCTTTCTTTCTTCCTCTCTTTATTTTCTTTCTATCTTTTGCTTTCTTTCTCTTTTCATCTTGCTTGTCTTCTTTCTTTCTTGCCTGACTTCTTATTTTCTCTTTCTCAACTGCATTCTTCCTCTTCTTTCTTTCTTTTTTTCTTTCCTGAGACTTGTAGCCAATGCCAAACTGATAGACTTTTTAAGAAGTTCCATTCAGTGCCAGGGAGTACTAGTCGAGTAATGTGTGTGTTTTTTGACACCCCAAAAAAAGTTTTTTGCCTTTAGCAATCTTTTTTTGTTTATAGACTGATTAAGTCCTGGGCTATACCTAAACAATAACATTATGCACAAACCATGACAAAACAACTTAGAAGTGCGAGAAGGCTGGCGGCTAACATCAGACCTAGAAGAGGTATACATGCACTGTAAGAATGTCAGATGTGTGGGTCTTTCTCATTATTTACACAAATAATTCAAATAACACTATTTTGTTTTATTTATTTTATAGTGCTACTCGTCCAAATGCAGTGTGTCAGGGCACTTTTCATCACATGTACACATTATTCATTAGCCATAAATCATCCAAGTGTGTAAATTAATGAACAGGATGTGTTACATAAGACAGTGAGGGTTACAAGGTGGAGGAGTCACGTTGTTCACAGCTCACTGTGTTATAGTAGAAGGATTACAATGTATGAACTGCAAGTAACAAAAGGATCACTGTGTTAAAAGCAGAAACCCACTGAACTATCTACATAAAATAATAATCTGTCTTCAGCATGTTACATGATGTGCTTTGCATGAGACACATTAACACTCTATGCTATTTTGATTCCAAACTGGGACTAGACAAAAATCAGATCTCTCCAGCAAATGTGTCAACTCTCCAGAGTTATCTCACTATTATTATTATTATTATTCCTTGAGATTTACTGGACAAGCAAAAACCTTCTGCAGCAGGTGCCATTACCCTATAAGAAATTTTACATTGCAGACTATGCAATCAATTAAGCAGAATAGATTTACTGGCACTTTTCTCCTTGTAGTCAATTTATTTATGGCAGAGTTAAAAAAAAGTTGAGATCCAGATTTTGCGTAGGGTTGCTTCACTTTTTTTTGGCACAACCCAGACACAAAATCTAATTTATTAAATCTCATAATGTGCTCAAATGTTCTCATAAAAGATCTTCTAAACATGTGTTAGATCTTAAGAACTGATGTCACTGCTTGTGGTGTCACTTCCTGTGAGTTCATGGGTTGTGATGCCGCACCCTGTGATGCCATGTGCACTATTACACGCCATGATGTCATGCGCTGTGATGTCACGCTGCACGCACCATGATTTGCATACTGTCTAACGTGGTTAGTCCCCCCACTTTTTTTATGGGGGGGGTGCTTGTGCCCTGCATTTTAGTACCGAGGAAGATTTACAAACATTGTAACCTTATAGCATTCGGAGTTATAAGAAAACTTTGTACCTTTTTGTGCGAGACCAGCCTATTGACATTTTCTATGTAGTAGGTACATTTTCTTTTTTTATCTATATATAAAAGTGTTAATGATACTTAAAAAAATAGTATTATCGAGACGAATGTGGGAATTTATATTTTTCTACCATCCAACATGCGTCGACCCTTTCCGGTTACAAGCACGGTGTAATTAAATTATTTTGTATAACGTCGTGTTTTTTCCAGGTGAATGCCTCTCTATGTATTAATAAATAACATAGCGGAACACTACCTTATTAGTCATGCCAACGAAGAAGTATCGTATTGTAACGGACGGACATCAGGGCAGAACCAGATGTGCGCTCGCGACAGCTGCAGCTAGTTTGCCCTATACAAGGACATAAACTCTCACTAACTAATCACCTAAAAAACGTTAATTAACGGTGCTTGGCAGCCTCTTGGGAGCGCGCGGTCGGAGCCGCCGCGTGGTGGCGCCGGTGTCTGCGGCGCGCATGCGCGGATCTTCCTGCAGGACAGGGTCGCAGCTGACAGAAACCTGCCCTCCATGTAAACCCGGGCGGCGCGAGGCTCCGAAGCGGCCTTTAAGTCCCAGCCACGCGCCTCGGCCCCCCGTTCCGGCCTCAACATGAGCGGCACGTCCTACCAGCTCTGCGGCCTCCTGGAGAAGATGGGCTCCAGCGACAAGGACTTCAGGTGCGGGGCAGGGGGCCGCCGAGAGTGAGGGCAGTGCCGAGGGTGGGGGCCCCAGGGGACGTCACCAGCAGACCGGCCAAGTCTTCTGTTGCCTGTGTGTGTGTGTAAGACAGGTCTCAGTCTGCCTGCATGTGACGCCTGGATACTCACGTGTGACTCTTAGGGACAGTTTGGTACAAGGAAAACCATGTTGCAGTGGCTGGGTTTTTTCCATTTAATGCGGGGACATGGAGGCTTGTATTTATAATTAAATTATACGAGCAAGCTCTATATAAATACAATTTACAAATACCAGTATGCATGAAAACGGATAATATTATGAAGCTGGCATTGATAAGTGCTGCATCTACCATGTACTAATGTTATGAATTATGTCATCTCAAATAATATCATTGATGACATTTCAGGTAACATTATGACATCATAGATAAGAACAGAAACGAAAATCAAAAAGCCCGAGGTTTTGCAACATGGAGGCTGGGAGCAGCTGGGAGCAGCATGCCTAAAGATCCATGCCCCCCACACCCATTCACTATACCCTGTCCCCATACCCTAATTTTGCACTGATTAGGAACATATGTAGTCATTTGCAAGGACTCACATTTTAGGATGTTAAAGAATGAACAATAGCCAAAAGGTTTGGTTTACAAATGAAAGTGCCTCTTAAGTAACTGGGGAGGATAGGCATTCAAAAATCGTAACCCTGGTAAGCAGGGCTAAAGTGCACAGTATTATGGCCAACAAAAAACGGGTTTAGCAGCAGAAGGCAAAGATCTGAAGTGACCCTACACAGAACGCACATTTTCAACAAAGCATATGCTTTTAACAATAAGCAAACCAGGCGTGGTTTGTTGTAACTATTCATAATAAACAAACCAGACCTATAGTATTTGACTTGCCTCTTACAAATCAACTAGTCATATTTATAGTATTTAAAATAGGCTTCACACCATAACCAACTCAGGTCTACTGTACTGAACATCCGCTTTCCCTCGAGGCACCCATCAGGCATACAGTCATAAAATTATAAATGTTCTCGAAATTAAATTTGGAAAGAGGGGACTGGAAGGGCATAAGAAGGATTCTAACAGTGCAAAGCATTTTTCCCAGGGTTTGTCAGAGGGGGGCAACAAGCATAAAAACCCTTGCCTACTATGGTAAATCGCAACATTACCTGTAGTAAAATACTTGTCTACAGTCTTTAACACAGTGTAGTAACAACCAACCTGCAGCCATGGCTTTAGCATATGTTTATCAAAATGAGCCAAACCTGCTGCCTTTTTTTAATAACATTTCATAATAAACAAATCAGACCTCAGGCATCTGACAAAACTTTCCCATATGAACCAATGAGGCCAGTAGCCTTTATCATAGGCTTGTCATAGTAACCAGCTCAGGCCTACTATATTTAGCATAACCATCCCCATGAGCAAGTATCAAGTATGCAGTCTTAAAATTAAAAACGTGCACAAATGTACAGTTGGCAAAACAATGGACCCCTCCTAAGAGGGCCTTTTGAGGATTAGCACGGTAGAAGTCTTCTACATCCAGAATTGTTCAAACGGCTAACCCACTCTAAACCTCTTGCCTGCTACTGTAATATGATAATTCATGTAACAAAATACCTGTCTCCAGGTTTAAATACAGTGTAATATTCTACACGTAAAGGACTATTGGCTTTAACACAGGCTTTTAATAATACATATATAAAATCTACTGCTTTTGTAACTTTTCAAAATAAACAGATGAGATCTATGCCATCTCAGTTAACTTTTCCTTATGAAGCAATCTGGCCTATTGCTTTTATTTCTGGCTTAACATAACCAACTCTTGCTTACGCTATTGCACATAAACTTTCCCACAAGGCAGCCATGAAACATGCAGTCTTAAAATTAAGAATATTGAATAATTGAAGTTGGCTTGGCAAAACAATATGTCCTCTCCCCCTAATAGATTTAGCAAGGATTATCACATTTAAAATTGAAAATCAAATGAAATGTGCAAGTTTTGGTTAGGCACACTATCCATAACTTGCACAGCTGCCATGAAAACCATAACTCACACACTAAATGAAGAACACAGCGTGGGGGCACTTTCTCTTAAAGTTTTTTGCAGAGTTTTTAAATGGGATCAAAGTTGATAAAGCAAAAAAAAAATTCCTACAGAAATTGTGACCTAACCACTGACACTTTTAATTCCATTGTAATATTTATATGCAATATATATATATATATATATATATATATATATATATATATATATATATATATATTATATATGTTTATATTTACTAAAAAAAATAATTTTTAAAGGAAGTTACAGTTGAATAATATGTTGATAGTCACTTAACAGTAGAGAAAATCCTAAGTTATGGTGCTACCTTCACCTCATGTCCCACCCCACCATACTTGGTTAAGATTAATCGCCAGCCTGTTATTACTTGACATAACTTGAAAAAACATTTGTTTTACACACTAATTCTTGTTTGTTATTTCAGGCGTTTTTAAAATGTGCATAATGGTGTGACAATTTAAATACTGGGTGTTGATGGCTGTTGTATTGACATAAAATTATTGGGATACAAGTGTATGCCGGTAGATGTGTGCAGTAGTGAGTGTTTGTATTTGTGATGGTAGTTTATTGGAGTATAGTTTGGCATTGTGTATACAATGCTGCCTGTGGCACCCCTTGTTATTACTTGACTAAGAGTCTGATTTAGAGTTTGGTGGGTGGGGATTGCAGAGGAGGACAATACCTCAACTATTTCGAGTGACTTCTGTTGCCAAATTTAGAGTTGTCTGCTGGTTTTGTGGACAACTTTTTGAATTTACAAGAACTGCTATCAATGGTTGCTGTCAGTGTTGGAAAAGTTAATGAATAATACTATAAGCCCTGATGGCTGTACGTCAAACTTTTCAAACGTTTTCAGTTTTTTAAAACAAACTCCTACTAGTCCCAGCATCCTGGGAGTTTTCTCCAAGGGTGTAGGAAGTAAATTTATTGTTTTTTTTCTGTCCCTTATTGCCAGGTTTTTCTGGCAGTGATGGACAGAACAAAAAAGACTTTACACCATCCACCCAAAATAGGGCAGTGGTGTAAAGTCCTTCATCCGACGGCCCAATCTCCATTGGGCTGTGGGAGGAAGTACTCCGTCAGTGGTGCCAACAGAGGTTCCGTTAACTGAATACTTGTGGTCTGTCCAACTCTAAATGAGGCGGGCAGACTGAGGGTTTCGCCAAACTCTATATCAAGCCCTAAATTTAAAACATGATGATGTGTTTGAGAAAATATGTTATTAGGAGTGCTTAAAGACAGTATTATGTGGCTAAGGCTTTGTGTAAACATTGATTACCATTGTTAAATGGTGCTTTTGTGAGTGTATAGTGGTTATTTTGTTTGCAAATGACACTGGCTGTCTAGTTTTTTAGGGTTGTTAACATGTACTGTTGTTTGTGCATGTATGTATGAAGGTAGGTCAGGTGAGTTGACATGTGATTGTTCCTGTGTGGGTAAAGGAGCATATATTCCATTAAAATAAAACTGGTAAAGTGAAGTTAGGATTACAAAATAATAGCAGAAAAACTTGAAATTAACCAGTTATGTTTAGCTATATTTTCAGGTCACGCGTAGTTTATTTTGTGGGTGAGCTATGGTTTTAATTGTGGTAGCGCAAGTTATGTGTGTGTAGTTAATTATAACGGGCTAATTTCAGGGAGTTTGGGTTTTGTTTCGTAACAACACTTTCTGTTTAACTGATTTAAGAGGATATCTGATGTTTTTAACCTATGTTAATGTGTTATGTATAGAAGAAAGCATACCTTCTTAGTTTTAGCACCAAGACGCCTTGGCATTCGTGCGCTTTATAAATATTTTACTTACTTAACAAAGTGATTTTTTTTAGGAGTAGAAGGAATAGTATCTAAAGTAGGAAGGTTTTAATGAGGTGGGTTTTGAGCTTGCTCCTGAAATGCACCAGTGAAGGACAAAGTTTAAGGTGCAATGGGAGAGCATTCCAGAATTAGTCCGTATGGTGAAAAAAAACAATCGACACACGTACACCTACTCCTTGTTTAATTAGCATACAACACTGGCTCCTCTGGCTCTCCCCCCGCCCGCACACCCCCCTACATTGTTGCTGCTACATAGCTTCTCTGACGCAGGGGCCTCTCTCACGCTTCATTCCTTTTCTCCCTCTAGCCACTTATATCTACTCATCACTATCTTCTTTCTGTAGGCTTCTTATCTACACTTTCTGTTCCTCTCTCTGCCATGGTACTATATTTGTTTATTAAGGGTCTTGAATCTCACCCACGATTGTATTTTACTGCTATGTTTCGTGTATCACGCGGCCGGCCCAACAAGAGTTGTAGGCAACATGCTGTGTCTAAAATGTTCAATTAAGCCTCCCCGAAACCCCTTGAGGTTGTGGGCCTGACGCTGTTTACACCTGGACCCTTCCTTTGTTCCTTATATAGAAAATAAAAACAGATTTTACAAAAAAAAAACAATCGACATCTCTGCTGTTTGTAAATATTTTGGATTACACTCTTTAGGTTGGCACCGCAGAACTTAACCAAGACTAAACTAAACCAGGCAGGGTCTGGTGGCCTAGTGGACTAATGTGTCCACTGTAGGGGCCTGTTTGACCTCATGGTCACAGGTTCAACTCAGGCGGGTTCACTCAGCCTTTCATCCTTCTGAGGTCGATAACATGAGTACCATTGAGTTGGGTAACAATAAACATCTGTTATTCAGCGGCAAGATAGCCAATATACCCTTCTGGGTGAATGTGCGCTTTACAGATACATGTTATAATAAACCCTGTTTCCAGAGGCAGGGGAAATTAATTGAATTTAAAATCATGCTGTGAACAGTGTTTGCTCTAAAAAATAGCCCCCCACCTGCTTACAGTGTGCAGTTTGAACGTCGACCTTTCAAATTTGTTATGACGATTTATGTAAAATGTGCTTTTTATTTAATCCCCATGTTAATTGGCTGCAAACGGGAGATGGAGAACCTGAACCTGTGCGGTTAAAAGCTCTAATTAAAACAAATCAGTGGGAGATGGTGAAGGATTTGCTGCTGCTGGCAGGCCTCCTTGGCTACATGTATTGAGCAAGCGGGCGTGCCTTTGATTCCAGTAGTGAGAAAGCAATGATTTGTGCGAAACCCAAGCATTTTAGCCCAGTGCTAGATTTTAAGATTTCTTATCCGAAATGTTAGTCTAATACTTAGGGGCATATTGCGAAAGACCTATGGTCAGAGGTTTTCCTATCGAGAACGTTGGTTTCCATTCCGACCGCCTAGTTACAATATAGGCGGTCGGAATTGAAACCGGCCGGTCATTCCGGCAGGACTCCGATGGGCTCCTTGAGCCCGTTGGCCAGTTGGAGACCGGCCCGTAATTCCAATGGACTGCGTTTCCGCAGTTGGGATTACGATACTCAGTTTCCCGCAGGCTTTCCATGCTGGGCTTTCCTTCTTGGAAAGCCTGTTGGAAAGCGAGTTTGGGGCCCCCTGGGAGGGTCCCCTTCCCTTTGCGGCCTCCGGTTGGGGTGAGGGGGCAGGTATTGTGCCCCCAAGTTGATCCCTGCAGCGTGTGGCAGGCACATTGAGGGGCTTCTCCCATTTCCCTATGGGAGTTGTGTTACGGCCGGTTTATGGCCGTTGCACACGATCCCATAGGGAAATGGGAGTGTGCACCATGTGTGGTTGCATCGTAATTAAGCAGTCGGGACCGCCAACCACAAGTCAGTCGGTCCCGATTCTGCAATAATGTCGGTCGAAGGCAGCTCCGACCAACATCATAATCGGGCCCTTAGTATCTTCTTTTGCTCATTTTCAGCCTTACATTTTCTACTCCCATTTTTTTTTGTATGTTGGGGCTTTTTTCCTCTAGATCTTGTGGTGGTACTATTCTCCCGGCCCCCTCCACTTCTGTAAAAAGCCTCGGCGTAATAATTGACGCCGACCTTTCTCTCCGACCTCTAATTAGCTCCGTGATCTCATCCTGCTCCTTCCAGCTTGGAAAGATCCGGAAGGTCAGTCATCTGCTTCCCACCCCTGCTTTGACTCAGGTCATCATCTCTCTTGTGCTCTCCCGTTTGGATTTTTCCAACAGCATCTATCACGGACTTCCCAAAACTCTTCTTCACCGTCTTCAGGTGATCCAAAACCAGGCAGCCCGGATCATTTTTAAATCCCCAAAATGGCAATCTGCCAGACCTATGATGTACAAACTTCACTGGTTACCAATTGAACAAAGGGTGGCCTTCAAGCTGGGCTGTCTCACATACAAAGCCCTCAATTGCCCCTGCCCTGCCTTCCTGACCTCTCTGATCACCCCCTACTGTCCAAACCGCAACCTCCGCTCTATCCGTCTTAAATCTCTTACCAAACCCAAAATTAGAACTAACAAATTTGGTGGACGTAGGTTTGCCTTTTTGGCTCCGAAATTCTGGAACTCCCTTCCTTTGAACATCAAATCAAGCAGCTCCCTCCTGCAATTCAGGAAGTTGCTCAAAACTTTTCTCTTTCCCCTTCCCTGCTAACCCTGCACCCAACCTCAGCTCTGGAATCCGATGTCTTATAGCGCCAGGAAACTCATGGTGTCAGTGCGCTCTACAAATTTCATTTAATAATAATAATAATAATAATATTCACTGAGCTTGTCAGTATGGTGTGCCAGTGTTCTGTCTCGGTGAGGTTCATATCGGTCTTCCCTCACTGTCATTTGGCATCTATTGTGACTTTTGCTAGTTTGCAACCTTCTATTGGAGGCATGTAACGAAAGATCCATTAATTTTCATTTTAACGCTTTCTTTAAAGCTCTTGCGTCAGTCAATATGTTCCATCACAATGTTCCTCGTTGATGTATGAAAACAGAAAAACAAGATTTTGCTATATGAAAACCTTCCACAGAATTGGTAGAAATGTCTTGAAATTGCAACTTTCTGCACTTGCGTTAGCAACAGCAAATTGATTGGGTGCCAAAACGTTTATAGGTGAAATTAGGTCAACTGCAGATTTACTGGACTTAGATTGATGCCATCCACTTCCCCTGACAATACTCTTAATACGAGAGCCGAGGCTTCATCGTCTGTTTTTTATTTTTGTGTTTTACAAATTTTATGTGTTGCAGAACTGCAGAATTTCTAGATTTCTCTCTTTATTGTGAAGCTGCCTGATGGGCATTTCTGTTTATGACATACTGAGAGGCAGCGAGAACAGTGACCGCTGTTGGGATACCCTGGCTGTGGCCATTCGAGGATCCACTGTATAGAGTTTCAGAGTAGCTGGCCTATATTTGTAGACTTCATGGAGTATGCTGTGATGCAGGGGGACAGCTGCAAGAGGACTGAATAGCTGTTCACATTTGAAAGTGTGTTTCCCTGTGGTCTGGGAGTCCATCCAGGCATCCAATGGCCAGAAGCTGCCATGCTATCGCACCTTAGGGTGCATAACCTGTTCACAAAGCACTGGAGATTCATTCCCTTTGAAACACTGGCACAATTCATCAACCTGCACATTAAATTAAGTAGTATTTACCTCTGAACTGTTTATGCTTCATCTGATAAGGAACATACTTGTGTGAAATTGCAACTTGATAGACTTTTTCATGTTTGTAAAGTTACTTTTCCTCTGATTCTCCTCTACTTTCATCACCCAAATGTATGTGCAATGGATGTACCTTGATCATATGTATATGCCGTTTTAGCTGTAAATTCAGGTTGCCTGAGGCTATAAGTTAGGATATACTCCTCCTCCCAGTATTAATCCAATGCCCCCAATGCAGCCCTCCTAAAGCGGCCTCTGGTGTGGTTCTGTCTTTTTAGGATAGTGCAGTAAGATAAGCACACACCTGTTTATCGTACTCATCACAACTCTTCAGTACCCCCCTCCTTTCTGTTCATCGCAGGGATGGCAGTAACTACTTCCAAGGCAGAGCTGAAGTGTCGTCTTCAAAAGGTGGTTATTTCATCCAGTGATCCTCTTTTCAGTTCCACAGCTGTCTTGCTCCATAGACCACTCGGTATGGCTTTACAATTGAATTTTGTTGGTTTCCTCCAAGTAATGTTGTGCCATTATGGCAGTGAATTGCCACTTCTGAGATTGACAGACTTTTATAACTCCACATTTTGATTCAGTACAGCACATAGGTGCTTTCTTACACTGCCGATCCCAGAGAAAGCTAAGTAGAAATGAAACTCCCTCCTGAGGGTTTTTATTTTACTTAGGGCTTAGGGTGGTAGTCCTCGCCTCACTGTCCTGCTTATTCCTATTTGTATACACTTTTTAAAATAATGTATATATCTGTTGCTGATGTATGTTGTGTGAATTGTTTATTATTAAGTGGATAACTCCTGCTCTCCTATCTGCTTGAATACTTATTTTCTGGAGCCTCGCCTTTTTTCCTGAATGTTTCTTTGGTATTCCTATGCAGCCCCTAACTGGTTTTCTGCTGTCCTTAGCTATCTGCTTTCTGTTTGCATCCATTGGTTCCTGTCTACACAATGAGCCCATTTCTCTTCCTGTTTGCAACCTTTAGATTGGCTTCTTGTCGAAACCATTTGCTAAATCTCTACTCACCAGCATGTGTTCTTCCTATCTAGCCACTGCTTCCTGTCTATAGCTTGTTTACGTCAGCCTGCATCCATAAACACCTGTCTGAAACCTTCAGCTTCTATGTGCCTTCTGTTTACACCCACCTTCATCCTGACAGCATCTCTCAGTCTCGCTCTACGTTCTGTTTACATATTTCAGTAGCGCTCTGCACTGGTCGGCTTCCCACACTGGTCCGCTTTCCTCTTTCCCTGACTTCTTCCTCATTATACATTGCCTCACTCCTAGCAATTGTCTGATCCCTTCTGCACCTTTCTACCTCTTTTTTTGCTCCAGTCTGCACCGTATGGCACATCTCTTCTTCTGACTACACCCTTTAGCCTCTGTCTTCCCCACTTGGCCAGCATCTTCAGCTTGCCTGTGTCTATTTTCCTCTGCAGACCTTCCTTTATGATCCCTTTTGCTTCCCACTGCGACCCTAGCCCCCTATCCTTTTCCTGACAGTTCCTTCGTCTCCAGCCTTCCTCATTTTTAGGTCTCGCCTGTCGATGCGCATGCGCATCGAGCAAGCGAGACTATTGCGAGTTATCCACTCTTTATCTGCACTGCAAGGAATCGTGGCGATTCCTTGCAGTGCCCGTGACTTTTAAGGTCAATGCGCATGCGCATTAAGCTTATGCGCATGCGCATTGACCTTAAAAGTCACGGGCGCGTGCACGTCCGTCTCCTAACAACACACACACACCCTCTCCCCCGCTCCGCCCCCTCCCGCCGTGTCGCATTTCTCTTTCTCCTCCCCCTCCCCTCTCTTTCTTCCGTCTAACGCCGTGTCACACCTCTCCGCCCCCTCCCCGCTCCGCCCCCTCCCTCCGTGTCGCATTTCTCCTCCCCCCTCCCCTCTCTTCCGTCCGTCCGTCTTGTTATTCAACGCTCCATGTCTCCAGGCACCAGTCGGGACCTCCTGCTTCCCTGGGCCTCTCACCGCGGCTACAAGCGCGCCCCGGGTCTCAACGCACCACCACAGAGGTGCTCAGGCCGCAGAGCCAGTCCACCGCAGGCTCGTCTTCAAATCCGGTTCGGAGCGGGATCCTCGGCATTCAATCGCAGTCAAGACAGGTCTGCCCCATATCCCGCGGCCCGGCAGACAACACCCAGTATGGCAGGCATGTTCAGGCTTTCATCGGCCGGCTTTTTTCATTACTTAGTGGCACCTCACCCCTGATTTGTGTTGAGAACCCAATAGGAATGCATACTTTTTTCGAGCAGACTCCCTTCCGTACTCCTGTCCCCCTGCTCTCCTCTCCGTTGCCCACCCCCTCCCTGCTGCACTTGCACATGTGCATCTCCTCATTGCCTCCATAAGTTACTTCCGGTGTTGAATCGATAGTACAAGCAAAGCTGCTGAAGCGTGACACACACCCATCGTTTTCGCCTATTGTTTTTGGATGGCACATATCCACTTGTTTCTGTTGAGGGGCACCGTACGGATGCTCTGTCAGTGTGATCTCTCCTTATGTTTTTATAATTATAATGTGATGTTGTCCATTCTTTGTCCCTGCACCATGTAGTTTGCTGACATTGACCCTCAAGGTTTTGTAACATTGTTTCAGTCTCGTTATTGCGCCGTGTGCTTGTTAGAGCAACAAAAACAAAGCTGGTAATACGCATAAAGTAAAAGATTTGCCAGTCAGCATCTATACTGCTAGTTGAAGCCTCCCTAGCCAAGCTGTTGAAAATCTTTTTATATGTGGCGCGGAGAAGGAAGCGGGTTCATGTTTAATTCCAGAACGAAAATTATTTCTGTTACAAGTCACGGCCTGCGGTAGTGAGTGTGAGTCTGTATACTGCAGCACCTTTGTTTGACAGTGGCTCCTCCATAAGCTATCCTCGTCGGCCATTCCCTAAGTTGTCAAGAAAAATGTAGTGTCTTCCTTTGTAGGTTTATTTTCTAAATG
Source organism: Lissotriton vulgaris (assembly GCF_964263255.1). Classification (NCBI taxonomy): domain Eukaryota; kingdom Metazoa; phylum Chordata; class Amphibia; order Caudata; family Salamandridae; genus Lissotriton; species Lissotriton vulgaris. The sequence continues at coordinate 1,184,298,955 of NC_141697.1, forward strand.
AGCAACACATCATTCAGTAGACTTGTAATAAATAGATTTAATTCATACATTGGAAATGCCTTCTGATTTACTGTCCTTGTCATATGCACTCTCCTGGCACTATGGAAAATGCCTTGCTTGTAGAACACCGACACCTCTCTTCTCTCTTGAAAGTTCGAAGACATGAAAGGGTATCATAAACATGCCTGATTAACTTCCAAATAGTAAACCAAAGCCTGCTATAACCCAAACCTCACTAATCTCCATGTCACAGTGCAACCATCATCATTCCAGCTGTGTCTTAAAAAATGGCATTTTGCTGTTGTGAATAGCACATTAGTGTCCACTTGTTTTTTACAGAAAGTAGTCACACAAGCACAGTACACAAAGCTCCCCGGCCTGTAGTTCAAGCCCCACCCCACGCAGCACCTGCAGGGGGCTGCCTGATAGAATCAGACTGCCCACACCCCTCCATAGGCGGTATTCCGGTGCTATTGTGCTCACTCTGGTAATCATGACGCCCCCTGCTGCGTGCATTTACAATGTGATGCGTTCCTTCCGCTGGAGGGCAGATTCGACCACACACTGTTCACAATCACAAGCAGGCTCTGTTCTGCAAGGTGCCGGGGGACCTTCCTGCAGCCCACGCGTTTCTAAAATGTCAGTTCCGTAGGTGTTTCCGACAGCCCTCCCCGCGGCTCACAGCACGTAACTTTCCTTAAGGGATGTTGTTTATCTCGTGTTTTGTTTTCTTTTTATAGGGATATGTTTTTATGCATTTATGACAAGGTCTCGTGGCGGTGTCACCTCGCATCCCAAAATACCTACCCCCTCACCCTCAACCCCTCACCCTCAACCCCTCACCCTCACTCACCCTCACCCTCACTCACCCTCACCCTCACTCACCCTCAATCCCTCACCCACCCTCACCCTCACTCACCCTCACCCACACTCACCCTCACCCACACTCACCCTCACCCACACTCTCCCTCACCCTCAACCCCTCACTCACCCTCACTCACCCTCAACCCCTCACCTACCCTCACCCTCACTCACCCTCAACCCCTCATCCTCACCCTCACTCACCCTCACCCTCAACACCTCACCCTCACTCACCCTCAACCCCTCACCCTCACTCACCCTCAACCCCTCACCCTCACTCACCCTCACCCTCACCTTCACTCACCCTCAACCCCTCACCCTCACTCACCCTCAACGCCTCACCCTCACTCACCCTCAACGCCTCACCCTCAGTCACCCTCAACCCCTCACCCTCACCCACCTTCACTCACCCTCACCCTCACTCACCCTCACTCACCCTCACTCACACTCACCCTCACCCACCCTCAACCCCTCATCCTCACTCACCCTCAACCCCTCACCCTCACTCACCCTCACTCACCCCCACTCACCCTCAACCCCTCACCCACCCTCAACCCCTCACCCTCAATCCCTCACCCACACTCACCCACACTCACCCACACTCACCCACACTCACCCTCACTCACCCTCACCTTCACCCTCACTCACCTTCACCCTCACTCACCTTCAACCCCTCACCCTCACTCACCCCCACTCACCCTCAACCCCTCACCCTCCCTCACCCTCATTCACCCTCAACCCCTCACCCTCACTCACCCTCAACCCCTCACCCTCAACCCCTCACCCTCAACCCCTCACCCTCAATCCCTCACCCACACTCACCCACACTCACACCCACACTCACCCACCCTCACCCACCCTCACTCACCCTCACTCACCCTCGCCCTCATGCTAAAGATTTACAAAAAAAACCATTAACAATTCTAAAAGCACTAACTCTAATGCTGCGAGACCTATTGCATTTCTAATGCTTGTTTAACATTAAGGTTATTTATGCTTCTTTTCTATGCGTCCCTATCGCATTGGCTCCCTGGGCACTGATGTGTGTCTTATTTCTGCCACTTATCTTCTGCCTGTGTTTCTTGTCCACTGTTTACTCTTTTCTGCACTCTGTATATAATTCAACCCCTGTCAGCCTGCTTCCTATTTGTTCTCCTTGGCCCACTGTGCATCACTTCTGTGGCGCTGTCTGCTTCTGCTTCCGGTCTAAGTCGCCCTGGTCCCTATGTGCCCCATGCGTCCAGCCTGTAGCTGCTTCTTTGTTCCTTTGAATTGTTTGGTTCTTGACTGCTTGTTATCTTCACCTCTTAGCTTATGTTTGTTTCATTACTATGACCCCAGTCCCTCTGTAGATGCTTTAGACCTTGTTTGAATCCTCTTGCGGCTGGTTATGCTCCTTGACCTTTTCCTTCTTCCTGGGAGAGTCACTTGATTTCCTGTCTTGTCTCCTCTCTGTCTGCAGTCTTCAGTGTCTATGGTGTTTTTAATCTGCACTTTTCAGACTCTGTATGCTTCCTACCTGCTTCCTTTGGCGCCTCAATTGCACTCTCTCTCTGAACTTGCTAGTTACAGTCATGCATTTCATTTGTCCGGTGCATCCATGGGGCCTGGCTGCCCACTGGATAACCACTTGTCCAGTTGGAACTGAGAAACTTGGATCTACGGTTAGGCTTCAGTGGTTACTAAAAGGGAGTGAGAGCTCCGAAAATGGAGTTGCTAGGAAGGTTCCAGAATCTGGACAACCAAAGAGCCAAGGATAAAGAGGAAATCATCTGTATCCCTCTTGAGTTGAAAGGCGACTGATACAGGCTCCCAGAATGCCGAGGGCATGCTGGTTCACCACAGCGCAGGCCCAAAATACACTCTGAAAATCTTCGACCTCATAATGGCCCAAAAGTTCTTGAGTTGATAGTGACCATTTGGAATGCAAGGGCCTTATGGCTACTGGGTAGTTTCCTTCTTCAAGGTGGCCTCCAAGCATGCTTGGACACTACTACTGATTCTTCCAGGTTGGTGGACTGGCGTCCCTCCACTCCAGGCAACACATCTCCCTTTTCCTTTCTGGTAACAACAACAGAGTGTTCTCGAGTTACTTGGCCTGCTGTGGCCTGAGTGAGGTGCAGCAAAAAACTGTCTTGCTGCTGGAAAACATTCCTCTGGGCTGGTGGTGTCTTCTTCCAAGTCCAGATGTGATACAAAAATGCTGGGCAAGAAATCCATTATTTACTGTACATTGGTGCACTGTGGAGAGTCTTGGCTAGCCACAGTTAAGGCACTTTTAAATTTGAAACAGTATTTCAGTCTTACAAGAGTGTATCTTCCTGAACTTTCTCCTGGTTTACTAAGCACTTGGAGAGAAACGGCTAGGCACCAAGTCCCTCAGCTTCTCTGCAATAGACTGCTCCTTTAAGGGTGGAAGGGGAGCTCAGACTATGGAGGTAGGGTTCAAGGAGAGAATGAGGACTCCTGTTATTGTGACTTTACATTCCCTCCAGTGTCGAAACAGTATATTTTCTCCCCTCCAGGAGACTCAGACTCCGGAGTTGCTAACCGCAAACCTCCCCAAGTGTGGCATGTACATTAAGTAGTTGTCATTGACTTTGAAAGAGGGAACACTTTTGATTCATTCCCCAGACCAGTGGAGCTTTATTGTCTGCCTGTGAATGTCAGCAATGTCATAGAGCACTTCTAGTCGATTTTCAGATTGCCAATTCCATAGGTAGAAAATAACAGGCCGCCCAGAAAGCTGAAACAGGTACAGACTAGCACTTATTTCCCACCTTTCCAGCTTGCTGCTGATTGCACCCATACTTTTTAGCTGGCTTTGTATTCCTCCTCTGAAATTTCGTTATTGCAGTGGCTTAAATCTTTCACTCAGACACTCAAATATATTTGCTTCTAAAATTGACAAGAAGATATATCTCAGTGGAAGATCACAAGTCTTGCATGTGCAAGGCTTTATACTGAATCTCCTTTATGCACGGTAAATACACCTTAAACATTCTTCCCATGCATGTAACTGAAGTGATCGTGGGTGCATACATGCATTTCCTCACCTTGAAAGTCATTTAGAGTTCCGTGGGATAGTAGAACCACAGTAAAGTGGCAGCTCTCCCACACCACCCAACAGTTTAAAAAAACTATTTTTATTGTATTGCCTTCATGTATTAAAGAACATACATATGTTTTGAATAATCAGGATCAAGATAGAAGTACAACTCCTGTTTACCAGTAGGAGTCCTCTTCTCAGACACCCAGTTTGAACTACAAAGGACCCACCCTCCTAAACTTTTGCAGTCCTTTGGCCTCATTTGGAGAGGACGGGACTGCTGATTGACCACTGGTGGAGTCACTGCTGGTGGAACTGACGGCCAGTCAAAAGCGGTGGCCCATCCACCAAAGGGCAACTACTGTTCATGCATTTGGATCTGTTCTCCTAATTCACACATTCCCTGCCCTGATCCGCAGTTCAGTGCATGGTGGACCACGCCAGGGGAAGCAAATAATGACCTCCATGTACAGGAAGAACAATTTCAGTTGGGCAATGGTCATTTTGTTTTTTCAGAAACAAGCTACTCCTCTGGGGGTTTGTTTCTGAAAACCAGATTTAAATAGAGAGCGATCCACACTACATATCCCTGAACCTTAAACTCCATACCACCCTAAAACATTACTCATCACAGAACCCTAAAAACTCCTTTTTTTAAATATTTATTTTATTATTTCTCTTCCATATACAATGAATATGGAAGAGGCCGATATAACATTTATTCATATCAGTCGACACTGGTCTCCATCATTCTTAGTCTCATTTTCTCACCATTCTGATTGATATTTTATTTTGACTTATAAAGCGCATGGCTACCTAAAAGGTTTCCCATCACTACCTTCCTCCTAAGTCCGGGAAAGTAAAGCCATAACCTAATCAATTAAAGGGAAGATGAAAACAGCCAGGTTTTTAGCTGCTTCCGATAAACTGTGAGCGATTTACAGGCTTTCAGTGAAAGTGGCAACTTGTTCCAAAGCTTATGGCCAAAAAAACATGTCCACCCTGACGAGACTTCCTGATTCTAGGAACTATTGCCAGATCCTGATGTCTAGATGGAAGTGTATGATGTGGACAGTATCCAGCCACGAACTGTCTCAAATACACAGGCCCTGTGTTAGCAAATGCAATTGCTGGGTCCAAACTGGAATGGCATGGTGAGCAAAAAAACGATGTTTTTTGGCCCAGATCTCTGTACTGGGGTGAATGTATGACAATGTCCTGGATTCTGTCCATCAATTGTTCTTTTTGCCTGTGTTAGCAAGGCACTCATGCATGTATCAAAGGGTCTTGAAGTGGACTCGACGCTCAATGGGTAGCCAGTGTAACGTTTGTAGCAGGCTGGCCAAGGAAGTGAATCTTATTGGATGAATAAGTAAGCTGGCTGCTGCATTTTGAACTGTTGGGAGCCTTTTTAACAGAGCTTTTGCAACACCCAGATATAGTATGTTGCCGTAGTTAGCCTGGAAATCACCAGAGCCTGGACCACAGGAACCAGAATACATTGCAAAATCTTCCCCGGCCATTTAAAAATGCCAAAACAGGTAGCCACCACCATATTTATCTGGGAACGCATGGTCAACTTGTCATCTTGCCACGCTCCCACACTTATAACTACCTGAGCTGGAGAGGGGGACAGACCTATATTTACAGCCCAAAGGTGAGGATCCCAAAGGTGGGAATGATTGCCCACAAGCAGAACCTCTGTCTTGTCCCTATTAAGTTTCAGTGAATTGATCTTCATCCATGCTGAGACAGATATTAAGGGCTATTGCATTACTGTTATCCTTCGTAGATTAGGATACCACAATTTGGGTGTCATCGGCGTAAGAAAAAATTGTAAGCCCCTGGGATTCTACAATCTCAGCAAGAGGCCTCACATATAGATTAAACAGTAGTGGGCTAAGGGTAGATCCCTGCAGCACTCCAGAGACTAGGTGACCTGGTTTGGACTAATGCTGATGTGAGTGCTCCTGAAAGGAGCGATTAGACAGGAAAGAACTGAGCCACAGCAAGGCTCTGCCCTGGATACCTATTCCTTCTAGCTTACAAAGCAAAGTGTAGTGATTCACAGTATCAAATGCAGCAGTGAGATCTAAAAAAATCAGTAATGCAGTGCTACCTGAGTCCACTTGGCCTTGAAGATATTCGGTAACACCATAAAGGGTTGACTCAGTACTGTAATAAGTGCTGAACCTTGATTGTGATGGATGCAATATCTAATTGTGCTCAACATAGGATGTAAATAGTTGATTAATATAGTTCTTCAACACTTTGTCTAGGTGTTGGTAAAAGTGAGATGGGCCTATAATTTGACCATATGAGAAGGTCAAGGTTACTTTTCTGAAGTAGAGGATAAGCCAAGGTCCGCCTCCACACTACAGGAACACACCCTTCAGTCAGAGAGACATTTAGGAGCTGGGTAAGATGCTCCATAATTGGTATGTCTAACTTAGCTAAAACAAACGGGGTTCAAGGATCCAAAGGAGATTCTGACCTGGTCACTGCCAATAATGAAACAAAAGTAGTCACCTTTAATGGACAAAACCACCAGATGAACCACCCGATGAACAAAGATGGTATTTGACCAAACAAGCTGTCGATGTATTAGAGAATGTGATTTGAATATCCTCTTTTTCTTCCTAAAGAAATCAGCAATTTCATCACCTTGGTCCTGTGAAAGTGGGGTCGTATGGGGCCGTCAGAGCCTGAGCAGAGAGATTTTCTACCACCCTAAATAGGGTTTTAGGATAGTTATTAGCTGCAGCAATTTCATTCGCATAGTATTAGGCTTTAGCAATGCAGCACTGTTTCTGATAATTCTTTAGAACACTCCTACAACTTTGTTTACCCTCAATGTTATAGGTTTTTCGCCATGCTCTTTCCAAACCTTTACAAAGTTTCTTCAACGAATGCAGTGACTAGGAGGAAGGATTCTATAATGTTTCCTACGTATAATAGGAGCTAACACATCCAAAGAGACTCTGAGCCATACATCTACGTTGCCTAAGTCTTCTTCTACCGAGTGGCTCTGTACAGGACAATTGGCTTCCAATGATGAATTGAGCGCAGGAAGATCTAACTTCGACAAATTCCTGCCAGAATATCTCGGCTGGTGTAATGGCTGGATTTTCTGAGTAGGTGGGATCAGCCCCCAGGGGCCCCTCCAACCCAGCCAGAACGTACTCACCTTCCCTCCCCAGGACCCCTCTATCCAGGCACCTGGTACCTACCTGAGGATGGGGAACTCGCAATATACAAGCTCATATTATTAAAAACACCACTAAATCTACAGGGATACTAAGAATACTCACTGATTACTAGGGATATCCATACCCTACACCACACTTATTCACATCAGTTGGTCTCGCGGCCACCCTGACCCAGACCGTTCTACCCTAGGGCAGATATGACACACAATCCGGTGTGTCTACACACGGGCCTGCAGAACCCAATGCTCCCTTTTCCAAACTGTTCGCAATCCTGCGAAACTACACGTTAGTTCGACCTCCTAACGCTCTCACTTATTCAAGCCACAATCCAGTGGGTATTAACACTGGTCTCCCACCCAGTGCTGTCACTAACGCCGCATATCAACGACGACCACATTCCTATGAACAATTATTGGGATAATATCTCAGTTGTCTACTCGGGATGAAACTACAATAATAACTTTGAATATAGTTCCAGATTATATAGTGTACTCCCTGCTCTTGGCATCAAAGGTCCACTCACTCCCTCTTTATGTGATCACCACTTACCTGATTGGGATTACTCATCCATTCACGTAGCAACTACCTAGGAGATATATTTACCTTCAGTGAACAAGAATAGGAAATACACACCAGTTTGTTATAAACTGGGGGTTATTTTATTACAACAATATAAACATTTACACAGATCTGACAAAGACTATAGGTAGAACACACCGCTTGAAAGAGAAGGATTACACATAACAGGAACACTCCGCTGAAAGGGAAAAGATTAGACATAAAGTGTAAGTGTAGCTAATGTGATGAAAACAATATCACCTGATTAGTGTGAAGTCTTGTTCTAGCTGTCATCTGGGTTCCTCTCTCGTCTGTGCCTTGGCTCATCTCAGACTCTCTCTCTCTCCTGCACTCTTGGGTACACCTCTGCGCTGATCACTCTGTCTCTGGACTCCTCTCCCCCACACGAACTATCTCCACCTTCCGTCTTCAATCTTAATGGTTCCTGCCGCTCTGATCACCGTTCATTCCACTAGCTTATTCACTCTGTCTCTGCGCCAATGTCCAATTAACTCCATCTGCTCCCATAGGTTAGTCCACGATCTCTCCTCTATCTCTTCTAAAAGGCATTACTTCAGACTCCAGCTATTCACACCTCCTCCTGATAAGCAACTGCTTCTGACTGCTTCCTTCAGTTCCAGCTCACTATTCAACTCAGCTCTTCTCCAGCTTGAACCCTCTCTGCTTGACTCCCTCTGCTCGACTCTCTGGCTGACTGACCCTCTGCTCAACTGACTGGCTCCGCCTCTGCACTTCACAAATATAGAATGCTGTTTCCTCATGGAAAGTTCCAGCCATCAGCCTGCCGCCCACCAGGTCTCTGCATCACCTCGCATCAAGGACACACACCCAGCCGGCCGGCCTTTTGTTGTGTCTTCTACACAGAGAATAATACAGCCTACCGATAAGGGCTGGCCCAGACCGGTTCTCTCCAAGTGAAAAACAGCCTTAACTATAAACTTTGCCTTTGCCCTGAAAAGCCTCTCAGCTTCATCAAGATGGAGTCCCTCTAGCTCTAGGCCTGTAGGCCTGAAAGGGGTGAAATGCTCCTTAGCTCTGTCAGAATACCTACATAAACCATACCAATGTGTCTAATATGTCAAAGCCAATAGGCAATAGACAGGTTAAAGTCAAGAATAAAGGCATATTAAGCAGCTATCCTCTTCTAGATCTGGAAAAAAAAGGCTTAAAAGGGCCAACACAGGCTAAGAATACCTATACTAGATGTGAGCAAGACTAATGATCTATATCACTGCTAAATAAAGCCAAAAACTCTGCCATCACATTGCACCCCTAGATCCTTATCTTGCGAGCATCAGTAAACAACAACAACCATCTAAACAAACATCAACATAATCTATCCAACATAGGCTAAGAATACCTGTCCTAGATGTGAGCAAGATTAAGATCTATATCACTGCTAAATATCTCTGCCATCCACCCTTAGATCCTTATCTTGCGAACATCTTATAAACAATAACATCTAGATAAACAAACATCAACACAATCTATCAACAAATCAAAACCTAAAAAACTCCCTAAAAACAATGACAACTCAAGGAAATTCCACCTGAAACTCAATTGTAGGGAATAGAAACCTAAAAACAAATCAAAGCACCCTTGACTTGAATGCTGAAACATATCTGATAACAACAGAAACTAACCAAAGCATCCTCAAACTAAATGTGCCTCAACTTCTAATGATAACTGGTGAAATCTAGTGATGTAGGGACTTATGTGTTGAATGAAAACAGCAAGGGGCCTAAATGGGGCCTACTTCGGACAACTTAAGGCTAAATGAGGCCTACCTACTATTGTCAACTTAAGAACTAAATGTGTTTCAACTCCTAATGAGAAAACAAGAAAGGGCCTAAATGAGCCCTACGTACTATAGGCAACTTAAGCTAATGATGACTCATGAAACTATTGGTGTAGGGGCTTGTTTGTGGGATGAAAATAACAATAGGCCTAAATGAGGCCTACCTGCTGACATTTGTCAATTTAAAGTGAAATCTGAGAAATAAACATGACAAACTGTGTCAAGGTTTGGGCAAACATTAATACATAATCATACTAAAAGACACACCACCCAGAACAATCCAAATTTTAAGGCAACCACCCTTTGATCAATCAAGGTGAAAATGTAAGAACAGTAAAAAAAAAAACAACAACCCCATTTCTACAAGATAGCTGGTGTAACATTAAGAACACATGTGGGCACCGCCATTCAAAAAAAAAAGTCCTTCATTGAAATCACGCAAAAACTGTTTTGAAGAAAACAGAAAAACTATAATAGGTGACATGTTTTTTTTTTTTTGCTTTAAAAGTGGGGCCTGCTTGTCCAAGGGATCATGCATCAAATTCTTTTATAATACTGTTACAAATAAAACATGTTTTAGTTTTTTGTTTTTTTTTAAAAGTGGGGCCTGCTCGTAGTGATGTCAAGAAAAAATTGCAGGCCAAGGAATTAAATAACTTAGTCCAAAAGTCTTCAGTGTAGGCCACCACCCTGCATCCTCTGTATCCGGACACTTCCTCCAATGCGGCCATCCATCACCCTTCCGGTCTGGTCTGGTCTGGTCTGGTTCCATCATCCAAAAACAATAAACTAAAATAAAAACATGAAAGTAAAAAGCTAAAACAAAAAAAAAGAAGTGGAAGGGGGGAGGGACCCACGCACAACCACAACTTCAGCAATCCTAGGAACAAGAGAACAAGTATCATTATTCTTGTAAAATAAAATTTTCCATTTAAAAAGCACCCCGGGTGCCTTTCATTATTGAAAAGAAAATATCCTAATTAATTAAAAACATTTAAAATTTAACTTTTAATAATATTAGCAGGGCCTAACATACCCTAATCCTCCCCAAGCCAGCCCCTCCCTTCAGAGCAGGAGCCACGCTACAGTGGGAAGCTACTTTAAACACTGCAATATGATGAGCCTCTCTAAACCAGCCCCTCCCTTACATAAACAAGCCATCCGCGGAAGAAAATTGGATTGTAGCCAATCATAACGAACAGGGACGTGATCGAAACTTGCAGAATGAAGGAAAAAAAACTCGTCTGCACAAACCAGCTGGTCTGCCAAGGTCGAAAAACAAATTTCTCATGCCTTATTTTCTAACTAACGGAAGCTAGTATTTAAAAAAAAACAATTCTGTTACAGTGTACTGCCAATTAAAAAAGCTCCAGTTTTTAAAAAGACTTTAGTCCAACTAATTCAGCTAAAGGCAAGACACTTAAAATATGGGCACTTATTTAGAAAGGGGCAACTACCTTTGGCACACAAGATTATACATTCTGCATTTGAGAAAAAACGAATTAACATGGTCCATTGTAAAAGAGAAATAATTTGCAAAACAACATAAAATGCAGATACATTTCAACATTGGATTTAATTTAATGTTTTGCTGACACATTTATAAAAGCATACATTTTAATTTACATTTGGGAAAATAATAATGTTACATTTTAACATTTTTCCTTTCAAAGGCACATGGTTGCCTTCCACTAATTAAAAGCACATGTCACCATGCACAGTCGGGCAAGATTTATTATTCTCAAACCAGCACATTCCTGTCTAGATGGAAACCCCTCACAGAAATAATTAATGAAAACAGCTCCGTAGCGTGCACTCTAACGGGCCATCTTTTTAACATTTCACTCATTTTAAAAGAACACAGCTTTCCCCGTAATCAGACTGGTTGATTTATAACCACATCAGTTCCAAGGTAAACCCACACAAATTCGTAGATGCATTTCAAAAAGAATGTGAAATGAACAGAACCCTTCGCAAAACACAAGATGGTACCTTTCCGTCAAGAAACTGACAAAGCACATAGGCAGACCAAGGAATCAAAAAAAGTCAAAATCAAACCATCAAATAATCCACTGACTTTTATAGTCAGGTCAGATAACCATGCATGTTGACAGCATGTAAAAAATAAAGACTGCCATCTCAACTCAAGATATTAACCCTTTGGCAGCTCAAGCAGAATCATTTCCCAATGTCCATGGATACATGGGAAAATCATGATCACATTTCTTCACGTTTACAGATGACACGTACACATATTTTCAAAACGTTATCCCCAAGCACCCGAGAGAGATCCAGCTCTCTCCTGCCAAACGTAATGATAACATGCCCTGTCCAAGCCATGACCACATGGCGCTATTCACAAGCCATATTTACAAGACAAACTTTTCACAAACAACATTTCCAAGGCGCAATGCACAAGGAACACAGCAGATCAACATGAGAACATGCACCTCACAAGCCACAATAATATGGCGCTATTCACAAGTCATATTTACAAGGAGCTATATTCAAAGAACTTCACAAATCATATTACAATGAACACATTTCACATTGCACAGCATAAGCAGATGCAGCAAGCAATTTAATGGGCAATTTAAAAGCATTTTTTACACACATTTACACAATTGGACCATCACAAAGATGTAACTGGCTTCCTCATGTAATGCCATCCTTCAACCCTGACACTTTAAACACCAAGATGAAAACCATTCTTTCCACCCTGAATAAGCCAAATGCCATGATGTAATGCAATCTCCTCACGCTGCAACTGTTCAAGCCCATAGGTCTAACAGGCTACATAAACTGCAACATTACGCAAGATGGAACCGGCGTTCAGGGCACTCCCTCAGAACACATGGGAAACTCTCTAAGCACATGGCCAGGACACACAGGATAGGTAAACAGTTCGTGACGCCAGATGTTATGGCTGGATTTTCTGAGTAGGTGGGATCAGCCCCCAGGGGCCCCTCCAACCCAGCCAGAACGTACTCACCTTCCCTCCCCAGGACCCCTCTATCCAGGCACCTGGTACCTACCTGAGGATGGGGAACTCGCAATATACAAGCTCATATTATTAAAAACACCACTAAATCTATAGGGATACTAAGAATACTCACTGATTACTAGGGATATCCATACCCTACACCACACTTATTCACATCAGTTGGTCTCGCGGCCACCCTGACCCAGACCGTTCTACCCTAGGGCAGATATGACACACAATCCGGTGTGTCTACACACGGGCCTGCAGAACCCAATGCTCCCTTTTCCAAACTGTTCGCAATCCTGCGAAACTACACGTTAGTTCGACCTCCTAACGCTCTCACTTATTCAAGCCACAATCCAGTGGGTATTAACACTGGTCTCCCACCCAGTGCTGTCACTAACGCCGCATATCAACGACGACCACATTCCTATGAACAATTATTGGGATAATATCTCAGTTGTCTACTCGGGATGAAACTACAATAATAACTTTGAATATAGTTCCAGATTATATAGTGTACTCCCTGCTCTTGGCATCAAAGGTCCACTCACTCCCTCTTTATGTGATCACCACTTACCTGATTGGGATTACTCATCCATTCACGTAGCAACTACCTAGGAGATATATTTACCTTCAGTGAACAAGAATAGGAAATACACACCAGTTTGTTATAAACTGGGGGTTATTTTATTACAACAATATAAACATTTACACAGATCTGACAAAGACTATAGGTAGAACACACCGCTTGAAAGAGAAGGATTACACATAACAGGAACACTCCGCTGAAAGGGAAAAGATTAGACATAAAGTGTAAGTGTAGCTAATGTGATGAAAACAATATCACCTGATTAGTGTGAAGTCTTGTTCTAGCTGTCATCTGGGTTCCTCTCTCGTCTGTGCCTTGGCTCATCTCAGACTCTCTCTCTCTCCTGCACTCTTGGGTACACCTCTGCGCTGATCACTCTGTCTCTGGACTCCTCTCCCCCACACGAACTATCTCCACCTTCCGTCTTCAACCTTAATGGTTCCTGCCGCTCTGATCACCGTTCATTCCACTAGCTTATTCACTCTGTCTCTGCGCCAATGTCCAATTAACTCCATCTGCTCCCATAGGTTAGTCCACGATCTCTCCTCTATCTCTTCTAAAAGGCATTACTTCAGACTCCAGCTATTCACACCTCCTCCTGATAAGCAACTGCTTCTGACTGCTTCCTTCAGTTCCAGCTCACTATTCAACTCAGCTCTTCTCCAGCTTGAACCCTCTCTGCTTGACTCCCTCTGCTCGACTCTCTGGCTGACTGACCCTCTGCTCAACTGACTGGCTCCGCCTCTGCACTTCACAAATATAGAATGCTGTTTCCTCATGGAAAGTTCCAGCCATCAGCCTGCCGCCCACCAGGTCTCTGCATCACCTCGCATCAAGGACACACACCCAGCCGGCCGGCCTTTTGTTGTGTCTTCTACACAGAGAATAATACAGCCTACCGATAAGGGCTGGCCCAGACCGGTTCTCTCCAAGTGAAAAACAGCCTTAACTATAAACTTTGCCTTTGCCCTGAAAAGCCTCTCAGCTTCATCAAGATGGAGTCCCTCTAGCTCTAGGCCTGTAGGCCTGAAAGGGGTGAAATGCTCCTTAGCTCTGTCAGAATACCTACATAAACCATACCAATGTGTCTAATATGTCAAAGCCAATAGGCAATAGACAGGTTAAAGTCAAGAATAAAGGCATATTAAGCAGCTATCCTCTTCTAGATCTGGAAAAAAAAGGCTTAAAAGGGCCAACACAGGCTAAGAATACCTATACTAGATGCGAGCAAGACTAATGATCTATATCACTGCTAAATAAAGCCAAAAACTCTGCCATCACAGCTGGCAATTAAGAGAACGAGCTCCTGGGGGTACAGGGAATAAAAACAGGACTGCAAAGTGGTCAGACCATGGTAAAGGAATTGCTTGGTCTGTCTGGATATTGCTGAGATTTGAAAAAATCAGATCTAGTAAGTGATGGCAACGTGAGTGCAGGAACGTCCTTGGCTGTATCTTTATTATTGTCAACAATTCAGGCATTTCTATTAATGTTGTTATTCTGATACTATGGGTGTGAGTGGTGTAGCATTTCAGAACCTGCATTACCATACATTTTTTTTTATTTATTTATTTTTTTTTAAATCTGTTTATTAGCATAGTTTTGTGAGCAGTAATAGCATACAACTTCATTCATATAGTCTCAGTCTAAATTCCGCAGGTACATGTATGCGGTTGCTCCAAGCATATATAGAAACATAGTGAATTCGATTTTTCATTTTGTCGATGTATTGGAACAAACTAACAAAACCCGTTCACAACCGGTCCCACCCTCCACCCCTACGAAATCCCACCCGACACTCTCTTAGTAGGCACATAAATGAAATATCGACATGTGGGTCACACTCAATGTAATGATACAAAGTGCAAGGTTAACACACAGGTAAGATGGGGTAGTGTGAGCGATGGGTCGGGGCTGCCCGTCCCCATCGTAGTGCACCGTAGGCAGTGGTGGTCGTGGTCGTGCATGGGAGAGTGAGTCGGGGCACGGTAATACCCCAAATGGCTATTCACTAGCATCCTCATCACCGTCGTCATTGCCAGCCTCAAAGACCCCCAATGTGTCAAACCATTCCAGTGAGATCGGCGTTTTCCGGAGGCCCCTATTCTCCTCCCTTTGTAGTGCTACGCCCTCAGCTTTCCCCCAGCGCACTACCTCCGCCCGCCACATATCTGGGTTGGGTGGTCTCGATGATTTCCATCTCATCGTGATGGCACGCTTCGCCAGCAACAAGGCCAGATCAGAGAAGCGCGCCGCCACGGTTCTGGTGCGGGTCGATGGTCCCAGCCCTAGAAGTGTATTTTCCAGTGTAGGTATTCGGGGCAGTGTACCCGCTTTCGCGAGTGAGTCATGGACAGTGTTCCAGAAATACCCTAGTTTGGGGCATTGCCACAGCATATGTACTAGCGATGCGTCGTCCGCATCGCATCGGGGGCAGTTATGCCTGGTCGCAGGGAACATCACATGTAGTCGGCGCGGTGTCAGGTAGGCTCTATGTAATATCATCAGTTGGATGAACTTGTACTTGGGGTTCCTAGCTACCTTCCTGGGGAACTGAAGTATGCGCTCCCATTCCTTGTCTCGCAGCGGTCTTCCAATTTCTACTTCCCATGTCGCTCGTAGTGGTGATAGTGTGAGTGCCCTCCCCGACTTAATGCTAGATGTGAGCCACTTGGTCAGGTGGCCGCCCGTTCCCATGAGGTAGAGCATTGTAATAAGAGGGTTCGTAGTAGGCTCCTGCCCGTCAGGCGACCATTTGCATGAAATGTAGTGTCGGAGTCCGGCGTGAAGGAGAAAGGAGCCGCCGGGGACGCCCTGTGAAGTCCTGAAGTCTTCGAAAGATAGTAGGTGTCCCTCTGCTAATAGGTCACCCACGTGTGTCACGCCTGCGTCATGCCAGGGATCCAGTAGGGTCGCCGTGAGTGTGCCCGAACCCAGTGGTATGCCCAATAGTGGAATCGTGGGGGCATATGGAGTCCCGAGGGACGTGTACTTCAGTGCCTTCCGCCAGTATGTGATCGCCAGCTTGAGAAGTGGCGGGGCGGTTCTGGGAAGGTCCGAGCCAGGAAGGAGCAAGGTGTGCACTCTCCCCTTAGTACGGTCATCCTCTGTTATATTAATCTCGTGAAGATTACGGCCCGCCACCCAGTAAGCTAGCCATTGCAGCTGACATGCATAATTATAAGCCCTGAGGTCCGGTAAGCCCATGCCTCCAGAGTCGGAGGGGAGTTGCATCTTGGCCAGACCTATGCGCCTGCGGCCATTTCCCCACACAAGTTCGGTTAGCAGCGAGTCGAGGGTCTTAAATGTCGCCGCTGGGATCAGGAACAGCAAGTTGGTGAAGTAGTAGATAAGCCGGGGGAGCATCACCATCTTGGAGATTGCCGCTCTCAATACCCGGAAGGGTGGCAATGTAAGCCAAAACTGAATCTGTGATTTCAGCGCCCGAATGGCCTTCCCTAGGTTGCCGTCTATCATCATGCTCGCCTCTCTGTATATCTGGATCCCCAGGTATCGGAAGGTAGTGTCAGCCATCTGGAATGCATGAGGGGCAAAAGGCAGGGGAGCCGACCCCTCTGTGGCTGCAAAGGTGATGCATTACCATACATTTACCAATTTCCCTCCATTTAGGTGTTTTAGTTGGAATGATTTTTGTGATGAGGGGAAGAGACCTGTGTTTATGCAGTGCATTTCATGGTAAAGTTTCTTCTTATTTTGTACCTAATGTATAACTCCCTCATAAGGGTCTGTTGTTATCTTTCTCAGTTTGTCATACCACGAATACGTCCCACTCAGTTATTTGTGTTTTTATCGATTCCCTTCCTTTAAATTTAACCAGAGCAGCATTTATGCAGATCTCTTTCCTATACATTCAAAGGAGGAGGGGAGTTACTTTTTCAAATCATCGAAATTTGCCTATTGACAAATACCATCGCTAGATCTGCAAATTGTACTGTAATATGTGTGCCCAATACAGTGTAAGGGATCCGTTGTTGCTTCCCTTATGTCCTGTAACCACGGTTCGAACCCTAAACACAACGTACAGCCCCAAAAACCTATCATCCATGACCCCTACAAATACCTTCCCACCACACAAAACTACTCATTCCTTAACCCTAACAACTAAATACCCCCCAAAAAACTCATTGCCACACCAAGAAACCCATCCTTGAACTCTAAAATCTCTTACCGCCCCAAAAAGCGACTCATCCCTCAATCCTAAAAACTCTTTGCCACACTGCAAAACTACCCATCTATGAACCCTAAAAAGTCCTTACCATCTAAAAAAAACTAACTTGAACCCTAAAATCTCTTCTCATCCTAAAACTCTATCCACCTGTGAAACGCAAAAACTCCATACCACACCAGAAAACTACCCTTGTGCCACATAATTACCATTTTTGGGTGCATACTTTAGATTACCTTGCATTTTGTGCAATAAATGCACCATAACTTTTTTATGTTTATGATACAGTGATGTTTTCTTAATAGCGTTGGTACCTTTTCACTGCATACGCACAGAACTTTCCATGAAGGTTATGACTGGGATGCCATGAGTGATGTAGTATATGAGGTCAAATAAGCATTGCATGATGGTCCACAATTCATAGCTAGTTCACAAAAGTATAGCTGGCATATTGTAGTGGTTTTTGGGTTTTATAACGTTGGTTCATATCTCCTTCCAATACATAACTATAATATCACTTTAATTGTTTTTTATTTCAGTGAAATATGCATATATATAAAATACTTATATCGGGTTACGCGATTTAAGTGTTTAATAAGCAACTTTCCTGTGAAATGAGGTGTTTAGACAGAATATCAGAAACAAAAATTTAGTGTCAAGAATATCGAGGAAAAAAATATTGAGAGTTTCTATAGGTAAGCAAACTTTTACTATATATAACTCCACATCTATGTACCTTGATGATATATATAAGAACAGTAAATCTGTATTTACCTATTTGCATTTACCTTCTCGATATTTTGGCCCTCAATATTTTTGACATGATATTCTGTCCACACAATATTTATTTTCTTATATTCTGTCAGTGATCCGTAAAATAAAGGTTGAAAACTGTACCTATGATGTAATGTCTCCTGATATATGGCATGTGAAGTACCGATAGCAGACCATCTGGATGAGAGATTGGCATTTGAATCATGCAGTTTTTCCCAAGTTGATATCCCTCTTCCACTTAAATGTGGCTCAATAACAATATGGTTATAGGAGTGTGTTGGGAAATGTCATTAACACTCATAAATACCACTGATAAATGTAAGAGCATGGGCCTGTATTTTATGTAGCCAGAATTTTTTAAAATCCTGTTATGCACTATATTTTGTAAAGTCCCAGAATGTATTCACAAGCTGGAAAAAAATGGCAACTTAGTTGGCTAACAACACTTTGGACTTTCAGTGAGCCTAGAAAGTATTGCAGGATTATTCAAGTATAAATGCAGTAAGGGCAAATTTAGGATTTCTTGAATCTCGCACATGGATTGAGAGAGCTTGTATCTCCCCAAGCGGAAGCTACATGAAGTCAAAAGGTGTGCCTGCAACAGAGGCTTGTAATATTGTCATATGACCTTTCTCCCTCCTCATCTTTAGCAACTGCACCCTGAGCATTTCGAGTTTGGAGAGGCAGGCTTTGCCATAACAATGTCTCTTCTCTCTGCTTTAACTATTCTTCCCAGTGCTCTTACCCGGTGATAATATGCAGTCCTCCAATCAAAAAGCTATCTTTGATTTCTCTGCAGGTTTATGGCCACCAATGACCTGATGGTCGAATTGCAGAAAGATTCCATGAAGCTGGACGAAGACAGTGAGAAGAAAGTTGTGAAGATGCTCCTGAAGTTGCTGGAGGATAAGAACGGCGAGGTGCAGAACCTGGCAGTAAAGTGGTAAGCGGTTGCCCTGTGCTGCCAGCAGCCTGTTCTCTGCAGTTGTGGAAGCGTTTAAGTACATCCAAGAGTAAGACACGTCCTCTTTGTAAAAGAGAATAACCTCTTCATTGCAGTCCTCAGTCTTTCACTATGCAACTGCTGGTGATGTTAGGAAAACAGAAAACTCTTGGGAGGCATCCCTAGATATTCAGAAGTCTGCTCCATGCTTAATGTGTCCAGTTTAAAAGAATGCTGTAGTCCCGGCGGCCTCACTTGTATAATAAATTTGCGTGACACATGCCAGTGTGCCCGGTGCTCGCAGGCAGGCTTTTCCACAGTCACTGACTCCCTGTTTCCACCTATACACTGTGCTGCGTTATTTTCATGCATAATTAAGAAAATCCCACTCAGTTTCTTCAACTGCTTTTTAAGAAATGCATGTTCTCCTCAGTTTTGAAATTGAATTCGTGTAGTTCAGTTTGCGTACAGTGCTTAATACCAGCATTAAGTCATATTTCTATATGCTCCTGTTTTAACAGTTATGGGATCTCTGGCGCAGGGAACAGTTATCCATCTAGCATGACACAATTTGGGCAAGTAAGGAAGCCTGGATTAAATCCAGTGCCATCTGGTTCCATAATTTGGAATTTAGCCACCACGTAGAATTTGTTTCAAGCACTCCCTATTTTGTACTGCATTCTTCCTTGTGAGACATGAAGGGCATGTAAAATTAGGAGGGTTGAAATATTTAGCTGGCCTTGTTGGGTGTGTTAATGTGACCAAGTCGCTAGTATAGCAACAGTTTTCAGAAATACCAGGCTTTTTCCCCTTAAAACTCCAACAAACCTGCTCCGAGAGGTCAGTATTTAGCATTTGTATTTATTCAGACCAATTGAGCGTTTGTACTAGGATTTACGGAAATATAGCATTATTTACATTTTATACATCATGTTTTTGCCTTGTGCCCTGATGGGTAAAAATGATGTGAGGGTATGACATTGGGAGCAGTGCACTCTGGTGATGTACTGTAGATGTTGGATCATCCGGACTGTTATGAAGAGTGGGGGCTTTGGGATGTCTCCAGGGAGTACGTTTGAATGGTAGGGCCAAAGTTCTGTGCATGGTCGGGCTAGTAGAGCAGAGGCTTTTAGCGAGGTGTAGCTGGAGATCGTCTTTGTGAGGGGAATGAGCAAAGTTCTGAGTGCAACCTTAAATGATAGGGTTTATGGAGTCATGTTTTTGGTAGACAGCATGCCTCTTAGGAGGTGACTGTGCTCACACTTTACAGGTACAGCAACCCTGCTGACCATGATTGTGCTCTTTAAAAAAGGTCAAGTACTCATACCCTGGTGGAAAATCCCTGCTACATCTGTACTTCATTGCTGACTACTCCTGTTTTAAATGTTTCTCTTCAAAGAAGTGAAATGCGGGTGATTTGCTTTCCTTTACGTAGATCCATATAGGGTTTATAACTGGCAGACATCAGCTGTATATATGCAAATCACAAGATACTTGTTTCCATGGTTCAATTTGTCTCTTACAGCTTGGGCCCGTTGGTAGGGAAGGTGAAGGAGTACCAGGTGGAGACAATTGTAGATACACTGTGCACAAACATGCTGTCCGACAAAGAACAGCTGAGGGACATTTCTAACATTGGCCTGAAGACCGTCATTTCTGAGCTGCCTCCAACATCCACAGGTAATAGTGTAACAGTGTGAAGTTCTAGAAAATTGAAGCTCAGATCATACTGTAAATGTATTTGCATTATTTTTCAGTGCAGTTTCAGAGATCAAGACCCTGTTTCAGTAATGATTTCTTCAGGAGATACACAAGACGCATCCAATAAGTAACTTTGACTTTGGGCACTTACAGTCTGGCATAGATAGTGCAGTATTACATTACACATCTCCTGTGATGGGCTTTATTACAGTTACTAGCAGCCCGTGCCGACGTTGTCCGGGTATGAATTGCTGCCGGCCAGTAGTATATTATGTAGGATTTCGTTTTGATAGCATTTCTTATCTCTGACAAGCCTGTGAAACGCTCCGATTCACAGTGCACTGCTGATGCACTTAAGAGTGCGCATTCAGTAGTGTGTGAACTCGAGTTTCCCTACTTTATTTTTTCTTGCAATATTATATAGCGCGAACTCGACAACATGGCATGAGCACAATTTACATTACCGAAGAACACATTTATTTGTGGTTGGCACGGGGAGACAAAGCGATTTGCCTGGAATCACAGGATGTTGAGCTGATGCTGAGATTTGAACGTAGCTCCCCAGCTCTAAAGTTTGCAATTCTAGAACTTGTGGCGGGAGGTGTGTCTAAAAGTGTATGTCGGTGCTGGCCATCAATGAGAGAGATCTGTGCATTTTTCTTTTTTTTTTTAAAAACTTTATTTTTTGTTATGCAATAAAGAGAACACAAACATTCCCCCCCAATTGCGACATCATATAAGAACTGTTGCATACAGAACGACGACCTCATTAAGGCACAGTAGGGAGACAATATCACTAGGCCAAAATCGGACATTGGGGTTATAAAAAGTACCATACATTACAATCAGAACATAGCGACAGTGAACATGAGGCTGCGGCCAAGTGCAAACGACAACCCAGATCTACTCATCCGACCTGTGCATTTTTCAAATCGGTGGTGAAAAAATATGAGTATGTTGCTGGAAATGTGGGCCGCCGTGCCACCAATGTACTTACCGGGGGAGGGTAAACACCCATTATTCCGAGAACTTTCTTTGCACATACCATCATTCCGCATACTTTCATTACGAAAGTACCATGACTCTGCAATGCCATTATAACGCATGGCATTACATTTTATATGCTTTTACCACGCATACATTTACAACGAAATTCGTTGTAAATGCATGAATGGTAAAAGCATGTTTTTTTTAATGTTTGGATAAGGTAAGTATGGGTATAGGGGTATATGTTTTGGGGTACTGAGGTATATGTTTTGGGGTGTTTGGGTATTTTAAGGGTTCAGATATAGTTATGGGGTACAGGGGTAGTTTTAGGGTTTAGGGATAGGTTTGGGTTTTGGGGTACAGGGGTATTTTTAGGGTTCAGGGCTAGGTTTGCGTTTTGGGGTATAGGGGTATTTTTAGGGTTCAGGGGTAGGTTTGGGTGTTGGGGTATAGAGGTATTTTAAGGGTTCAGGGCTAGGTTTGGGTTTTGGGGTACAGGGGTATTTTAGGGTTCAGGGGTAGGTTTTGGTTTTGTGGTACAGGGTTATTTTTATGGTTCAGGACTAGGTTTGGGTTTTGGGGTACAGGGGTATTTTTAGGATTATGGGGTTGGTTTGGATGTTGGGGTACAGGGGTTTTTTAAGGGTTCAGGGCTAGGTTTGGGTTTTGGGGTACAGGGGTATTTTAGGGTTATAGGGTAGGTTTTGGTTTTAGGGTACAGGTGTATTTTTAGGGTTCAGGGCTAGGTTTGGGTTTTGGGGTTCAGTGGTATTTTTAGGGTTCAGGGGTAGGTTTGGGTTTTGAGGTACAGGGGTATTGGGGTATTGGGTTCAGGGCTAGGTTTGGGTTTTGGGGGACAGGGGTATTTTTAGGGTTTAGGGATAGGTTTGGGTTTTGGGGTACAGGGTATATTTATAGGGTTTAGATGGGTTAGTGTTTAAGGGTGTTGGGGTATTTTAAGGAGTAAGGGTGGGTTATGATTATGGGGTGCAGGGGTATTTAAAGGGAGCAGGGTGGACACCCAGAGCTGGAATGTACAGAACCTGGGAAGAAAAAACAATGAAATATTGGGCACAACGCTCGCTTTTTTTTCCCCGTAATCCCGCGCCCCGCACACGCCCACGCCCACAGCACATGATATGAGACATGCATGAATGGCGGAACGTACCACACGCCCCCAGCGTTTGTCACGCCCCCAGCACAACGCAGACACGTCCCCAAGGGACTATTTTGCTGGCACGGTTCTTTTACCTTTTAAATGTATATGGTGGGCTCTGCATAGCCTATGTCCTTTTGCTGCAACTGCCCTTTCCAACGCTGTGTTGGGTGTTGTGATTGGTGCTGTGGTTCCTGAGATTACCCGCCTAAAAGGTTTGGGCTCACTCTTTATTATATTAGTGTAGATAGATCCAATAACACTTCAACCAACTTCTTTAGTATTTTAAAATGGCAGACTAAATGTTTTAAAATCATTTTCTATTGTCTAGGTAATAGCTAGCACCTTTCAAGAGCTAAAAGTCTGGCTTCTTAAATTTCAGAAAGTGAGATTCTCTTTCAACAATCTTGGGCTTACCTGTAGGTTTATTAATTATCAAACACACAACGATGAAGGGAGAAATGCTTGCAATTTGTTTAACCACTGGCAAATGCTCGGGTTAGCATTCCAACCAATTGTTCTTTTGCTGCCTCAGGTTAGACCCAGCCATATGCAAATCAGTCTTTGTCCTGCTTCAATAGGAACAATCCTGCCCGACCTGCAAAGCCAAGTCCTCTTTGAATGGTAACACAAGCAACTCAAGATTGGGCCTCTACCGCTTTGTTGCAATAGCACAGCGAGCAAGGCACCTACGTCTGGGCATACCCTTTGTGACTTATGGTGTTTAATGCTACTAGGGCCTCCTAGATCACTTGCACACTGGTGTGCCCTCTGGCAACTCTTATTCCGTATTTGTCTTTTATTAGTAATGGTAGGCAATCCTGGGTATAATACAAAAAATTCACATAAAAATTACCAATAATGAAGTGCTTAGGATATAGGAGTCTATTAATCTACTTTCACTAAAACAGCTCAAACAATCTAAAAAAACAAAGCACCCCATAGCGTTGTTTTGCTTTTGCTCATTCAACCAACTCCTGCATTGGTAATTTCAAACACATTGTGGCTCAAAGGACTACAGAGTCTTTTTTAGTTGAAGGGCCACTCCTATGTATTGCATTCCGATGGAATATCTGCACAAACAATAACCAATTCTCCTTTCAGAAAATAACTTAAAATCCTCCTTTTCTGCATGTCCTTTGGTGCCCATTCCTTCAGGCAACTAGCCAGTACTTTCAGACTCCACAATCAGCAGGACGAGATGGCCCATGCAGGTTACTGTGTTCATTTATTACTTTCACTATGTTGATACTTATTTAATGCCTTGTTGTGAGTCAGAGGAAAGTAATTCCCAGGCAACTATTTCTTCCTCCTGCTGCCAGCGAAGAGAAGGATAAACGCAGACAATTATGCTGCATTTTAGGAACTAAATATGTCTGTTGAGGCTGATCAGTAGAGGCCTGCCATTGGCATCCCATTCCAAGTGATGCACTAGCTCCACACAAAGCAAGAGACACCACTCCCCGATGAAGAAACGAAAGAATAAAAAATACCTTTCCATCTCAGTATGCTATTAATGTATCCTAAACTGATACAATACACGGTGAGGATCACAATTACACAATAATGTGTCACTCATATAGACAATACATGTACCACACAGCCTACACATACCAACATGTACAGTATACATGTGGGATGCAAGCGCTAGGTACCTTTGGTATCTTAGGTTCCTTTGCTGTAGAAACAACCCAGCTTCTGGGTTCGGGACAACCGTAACGGTTTAAATCCCTGATTAACCTTCCCTTCCTCCCTCCAGACAATCGACAGACTTTCAGGATTTCATCGGGACTGGTTATCGACTTAAAATTTCGAAAATCTTTGCCTGCTCGACTCGACTGCCGCTCCCCAGGTCCGCCTCTCCGGGGCCTACGACGATTGCCGATCTGCTGAATTGCCTGGGGTCTCTCAGCGTCGCTCCACAGCACCCCTGCCAGACCGCAACTCCGTGACCTCCTCCCTGGCACAACTTTTGAGACCAGCGCAGGACGCGGTGACGGGGTCCTGCTCACAGGAGTGCCTGCCTCGCCCTGCAGCGGCTCATCCGTGGTTTATGCTGCCTGCCCCCGCTAGTCGCGTACCGGAGCATTGCCAGGCAGAAAAAACGAGGCGGGTACAAAGGACCTAGGACATCGCATCTCCCAGCCCCCAGTGAATACATCACAGAGACACGCCGCGATCTCTCATAGCCTATGAGAGGTGAGTCTCAGCCCCTCGACCTCTCCTTCCTGCGGTTGGAGGAGGATTACACAATGGTGCCATGAATCACCGATCCGCCAATACCCACTCGGCATAATCTGAATCTCCGCTAGACTGGCTCCGAAGCTAACGCTGACCCGCCACTTCCCACTCTGTACATTGAACATCACCCCCGGACTGGCTTCGCCACTCCTTACCCCCCCCGCTGCCGTTTACTGGGCTGCGGCGCCTGACCTCATTACTGTTTTGCTTGCCCTGACCACCGCTGATCCTCTACGGCCGGTAGTTGTTTCCTGACTTTGGGGGATTCAGCCGCTTTGCCCTCAGGTCTGCCTAGCTTAAGCTCAGCTTGGTGTATTACGGAGTTCCGTCCCCACCCCGTGATTATGATCCATTGACCTATTGTGCGTGAGTAAATGCTCCTCCAGGATGGTGACACCCCGACCCGGTCCCCCATGCCCCACCCTGCTGCTGTGATCGGGCGGAGGTGCCGGACCAAACTAAATTTACAGATGCTTTCACCGTGGCCCCCCTTGTCTCGCTGTAGCCGGTGGCTGTGTCAAAGCTCTGGAGACTTGGCTACCCTGTCTATCTGCTTGGATCCATCGTTGGAGTCTCTTGGCGGACTGTGACAGTTCCCCCCCTCCCCCGTTCTGTGAGGATGTCCTCCATTTTGGGGCTCCTTCCCCTCATCAATGACTGATGAGCAACGAGAAGCCCTCACACTATACCAATATTTCGGCCATGTTGGAACGGGCGTTTGACATATACCTTCACCATAACACTTCTCCTATCATTCCTTTACCTACGCAACCCACTAACCCAACCCTCTAACCAATCGAGACCCACTTACTCTCTGACAGTAGTTTCAACCAACTCCTGACTTGCATACTACTCTCCCACTCAACTTTACCCCATTCTAGACTAACACTTGTCCTATCCCCATCGACCTATATACTATCCCTCCCCTCAACTACACCCCCTTTCCTGATTGAACTCTGACCTTTTCCTACGCTATACTACGTATCCTAGTGCACTTTACTCACCACCCTAATACCTTCCCCTTTCTGCCCTGTTTTGATCTACACTCCACCCGGTTTATGTCGGTTGATGCTCTACTTATGCAGCCTCCTCTTCATTCCACTTTCCTCCTAAATCTGCTTCTCCCTCATCACTGCCTTTAACTCCCCTCCTCCCTTCTCACCATTAATGTTTTATATTTCTGGATCGCTTCCATCATTTGTTACGCACAACATGAGCTGATTCACATCTTTACCACTACTCTCTCACCTTACATCCCTCTTATCTGATGCGTCTGTCCTCTGTATTTTCATTAGTTGGTTCGCTATCTTCATCATGTATTCCGTACTCTACTGTTCCATGTGATATGATATGCACTATCCTCGCCATATAGTCTATATCTGCCATATAGGCCATATTTTACTGCTGATCCTGTGCATTGTAAGGTGCTCCATCTGCATTATGTCTTCTATATTCTACTGTTTGTTTATCTTGTTATGTTCGCGCTAGGTGATCTGATGTGCTCCATCTTCCCCACATATGCATATGCTTTATTGCCATTTATGCCTTCCCTTACTGTTTATTTTGTACCAGCATACGAACACCGACTTGATCTCCCTCTTTTATGTTGTGCACTATCCTAGCCATATATGCTACTAGGAGCCCGTGCCGACGTTGTCCGGGTATGAATTGCTGTCGGCCAGTAGTATACTGTTTTGTAGGATTTCGTTTTGATAGCATTTCTTATCTGTGACAGGCCTGTGAGTTGCTCCGATTCACAGTGCACTGCTGATGCACGTAAGAGTGCGCATTCAGTAGTGTGTGAACTCGAGTTTCCCTACTTTATTTTTCCTTGCAATATTATATAGCGCGAACTCGACAACATGGCATGAGCATAATTTACATTACCGAAGAACACATTCATTCGTGGTAGGCACGGGGAGACAAAGCGATTTGCCTAGAATCACAGGATGTTGAGCTGATGCCGAGATTCGAACGTAGCTCACCAGCTCTAAACTTCGCAATTCTAGAACTTGTGGCGGGAGGTGTGTCTAAAAGTGTATGTCGGTGCAGGCCATCAATGAGAGAGACCTGTGCATTTTTCAAATCGGTGGTGAAAAAATATGAGTATGTTGCTGGAGATGTGGGCCGCCGTGCCACCAATGTACTTACCCGGGGAGGGTAAACCCCCATTATTCTGCAACTTTCTTTGCGCATACCATCACTCCGCATACTTTCATTACGAAAGTACCATGACTCCGCAATGCCATTATAACGCATGGCATTACATTGTATATGCTTTTACCACACATACATTTACAACGAAATTAGTTGTAAATGCATGAAGTAAAAGCATGTTTTTTAAATGTTTGGATAAGGTAAGTATGGGTATAGGGGTATATGTTTTGGGGTACTGAGGTATATGTTTTGGGGTGTTTGGGTATTTTAAGGGTTCAGATATAGTTTTGGGTTATGGGGTACAGGGGTAGTTTTAGGGTTTAGGGATAGCTATGGGTTTTGAGGTACAGGGGTATTTTTAGGGTTCAGGGCTAGGTTTGGGTTTTGGGGTATAGGGGTATTTTTAGGGTTCAGGGGTAGGTTTGGATTTTCGGGTACAGGGGTATTTTAAGGGTTATGGGGTAGGTTTGGGTTTTGGGGTACAGGGGTATTTTTATGGTTCAGGGCTAGGTTTGGGTTTTGGGGTACAGGGGTATTTTTAGGGTTATGGGGTAGTTTTGGGTTTTGGGGTACAGAGTATATTTATAGGGTTAAGATGGGTTAGTGTTTAAGGGTTTTTGGGGTATTTTAAGGAGTAAGGGTGGGTTATGATTATGGGGTGCATGGGTATTTAAAGGGAGCAGGGGGGACACCCGGAGCTGGAATGTACAGAACCTGGGAAGAAAAAACAATGAAATATTGGGCACAACGCTCGCTTTTTTTTCCCCGTAATCCCGCGCCCCGCACACGCCCTCAGCACACGCCCACAGCACATGATATGAGACATGCATGAATGGTGGAACGTACCACACGCCCCCAGCGTTTTTTCACACCCCCAGCACACGCCCACAGCACAACGCAGACATGCCCACAAGGGACTACTTTGCTGGCACGGTTCTTTTACCTTTTAAATGTATATGGTGGGCGTCTGCATAGCCTATGTCCTTCTGCTGCAACTGCCCTTTCCAATGCTGTGTTGGGTGTTGTGATTGGTGCTGTGGTTCCTGAGATTACCCGCCTCAAAGGTTTGGGCTCTGTCTTTATTATATTAGTATAGATATCTGCCATATTTAAATGTTGATTCTGTGCATTGTGAGGTGCTCCATCTTCATTATGTCTTCTATATTCTACTGTCTGTTCATTTTGTTATGTTCGCGCTACGTGTTTTGATGTGCTTCATCTTCCCCATATATGTGTGTATCGCCATTTATGCCTTCGCTTACTGTTTATTTTGCATCAACATACTACCACCTAATTGATATCCCTCGGCCTCTACCCACCCTCATCCATCTATCACTGTTTGAACCTACCTAATTTGTCCACTAGTTACCCCACACCCCCTACCAGCTCCGCTTTTTGCAGTCTGGGTGTCCTCTTCTTCTTGCTGCCCCTGCTTGGTTGCAACCACACCTCTCACGGCTGGTTCCTGCTTTAGCTAAACATATCTCAACCCAGTATTTAGCCTCCTTCTCAGAGTGGTCCAAGCTGTCTTTGCTTCTCCACACTCTCTCCCTACTCTCCCTACCATGCCTCCCCTCACATATCCCCTTCTACCTCATCCTCACCCATCTCGAAACTAGGCCCTAACTCCTGGTCTATCATATACCCTCCCCATCTCTCCAAACATGGGAAAAAAACCTTAAACATAAACTTCTATGTCTCCACCCAAAAATCTTATTTGCTGACCCCAACAATACCCTCAACTCCTCTATTGTCACCAACTACATCTTCTTCTCCAAACACCCATCGAAATGGAAAAGCCTATTCCTTCGACACCTCCCAATCACTGTCTCCCGCAAGATTCCTTACGGTCTCAAACTATCCACCACTCCCTCTTCCTCATTCTTGGTTGAAGTAGACATCTCCATCTTCAAATCTGGAAAAATCCTCATCTAAGCGTCTGAAAATCAACTCCTCATCTTTGAACATCACTTTAATGCGCTATCCCAACTCCTCTCACAGCCCTCGAACCCTCACCTCTCACCCCCTCAACCCCTGGACTCTGCTCCTCTCTTCTCTTCCCCCGCCCCCACATCTCTTCTCTCTGACACACCCCAACTCCTGGTTCCTTCACGAACCATGGTGTCTCTCACCCCCCACCGCTTCTCCCGAACTTACCCTCTACCCCTCCCTACTTCGATGTCTAGTCCTAACATCAACTGACTTCCCCAGCCCTCAACTCCACCGCTATCCCCAACACCCGATCCCCCCCCGCACCCCCTTCCACCTGCACAGAATCGCCTGATCGCCAACCTCTACTGACTACCCCAGCCCCCAACTCCACCGCAATCTCCAACACCCGATTCCCCCCCCCTGAACCCCCTTCCACCTGCACGGAATCGCCCACTCCCACACCCAACACCACTGCCCCCACCCAGCCTCAATTGGCCTCCCTTGCCTCCGTCTCTCGCTCTATCTTTTGTGCTGACTCTCCGCTCCCCCTCCCCCTCTAACTCCCCACACAACTCCACCCTCCTCTCCCCCCCCAATCCTGAGGACTATTGCCTATCACTACTCGCATCCATCGCGCCTAACGGTTTTATCTGTTACGAAACCTGTGTTTCCCAAGCTCCAAATGTTTCTGCACCCCCCACATCCCCTGCGCCCATCGACTTGCCCACCCCCCTCTCGACTATTCTAAACTACCTAATGCCCCTGTCCCAATCACTCCTCAATCCATTAGCCCACTCTCCTCTATTCTCCTTTCGCCCTCTACTCCAATTTCACCTCACTCTCTGATGCACTTTCTCCCCTCCCACCTCCCCAAATGTCCCACCTCTCCCCCTCATTATCTCCCACACCTCCCACTCTGATTACTCCTTCTCACACTCCCTCGGTCCTGCATATATCCATATATCCCATAATACTCCGGGTACACCAACCCCTATTGTCTCCCCGCCCCATCTTCCGATGCTTCCCCCCAATCCGAATTCCCCTCCAACGTCGACCCCCTGTGCCCCCCATCTCCCCAAAGATGATCACGCTACACACCATACTTCAAGTCCCCTCCCCCTCCAGGCTATCCCCCCCCCTTCCGCTCACCAATCTCTGTCCCCCTGATTACGCCAACTCCTCTAACCTCCCAAATACTATTGATCCTCTTCACTCCTCACACAATCACTCCTTAATGTTGAACTACTCCTGATGTCCCTTGTCGTTGAACCCGCCTCTCTCAGAACTGATGTCTCACCCTCACTAAAGCCCACCCCTCTGACCAGGCTCACACATTGGTCCCTTCGCAAATCTCTATCCCCTTATCGTCACACACCAACTCCTCTACTCTTAATCCCCCCAATAACTGCCCTCCTTGCACTGAAGCTGTTACCAACGCCAACACGCCTCCTTGCGATACCACCTGCACCAGCACTCCACCTTGCCCTACCCTCCCTCGTAACCTCAATACCTCATCCATACCCACTGAACTCACCAAAATTGCCCATGCCTTCAATGCCAACACTTCCTCCCCTCTACCACATGACACATGCACTCCATCCGTGGAATTCAACTCCCTTACTAGCTCTTTTGCATCTCCCCTGAATCCTACCCTTCTACTCCCCCCTAGCCTTCAGTCCACTATCCCTGTTCTCCTGGGTACAAGCAGACTACCCCTTCTTCCGACATCACCTAGACCCCCACAACAACTAAGACCCGTACCCCCCTGTTCCCCATCTCAATCACCCAACCCCACCCCCTTGTCATGCATGCTGATTAACTGCCGATCCGCCTCCTGCCACGCAACAGAGATTGCGGAAACTATTCTCAGTGAAAACATAGACATAGCATTCCTTACTGAAACCTGGCTTAACCCCCATTCCACTCCTATTCTAGACTTGCTGATCCACCCCTGGTTATCTCCTCATTAAAAAAGATAGAAGTGAACAAATAGGAGGGGGCCTTGCCATTATCTTCAGAGTTCATCTTAATCTCTCGCTTGTCCAACTGCAAGACCCATCCACATTTGAGTACCTCTGCGCAGATATCAATACCCCAGGCTCACCCGCCACTAGGCTTCACACTCTCTACCACCCCCCTGGAAACTCTATCTCCTTTACTGAAGAGATGTCCGATCCTATTACTCTAGCGTAACTCTCCCACTCTAAAAACATCTTTCTAGGGGACTACAACATCCACTGGAATAAAAATGACGACCCTGCTGTCTTAACAATATCATGGACATCACCGACCTGACCTAACTCTGCCAATCCCCAACTCGCACCAAAGGTGCCACCCTTGATGCTATCCTGTCTAGCAAGGATCTCGCCTCCCTCTCAAAGAAATTTCCAGTAGACTGGTCAGACCATCGCCGTATCCTCTTCAACTTAAATGGCTCCATTATACACCCGACCCCCATAGGCAGTTTACCTTTGAAACCTACTCGTAAACTTCACCTTATTCTGCCGGGCGAATTGGAATCCACTATTAAATCTCACTTACTTCTCCCCCCTCTCTCCCATAGCACCAATGACCTAACCGAACACTACAACAATTCTATTCTTGAAGCCCTTGATCAAATTGCCCCTATCAAATACAAACAAGAAAAAAACATCCCACCAAAATCCTGGTTCGATTCGGACCTTAACAAGGAAAGACGGGCACTCAGGCAATCAGAACGTACCTGGAGGAATCATCCCACCACTGACAATTTGGTGCTTCTGAGAAATGCTAGGGCCCAATACAAAAAACACATCTTCAATGAAAAAGCCTCCTATCTTCGAGCGCAGTTAGACCAGGCGAGAAACCGCCCTAGAGAACTCTTTAACATTGTTAAAAAACAAACCTCCTCTGGCCCTCCTAAAATACTAGCCACTATTGAAAGATGTGAAGAAATTGCCAGCTTCTTCTCCAACAAAGTCAACACGATTGAACTTTCCTTCGCCTCCACCCCCTCTCACCTCAACATCCCCTCAAACATCACCCCCTCCCTAACATTCGTAGCACTAGCTCGCCCTCCTCTCCCCCGTTTCAAGACCACTCTCAACCACTCTCCGTTCCCCCCTCCCAGTCTCCACTCTCATACACCACCAAACTAAAAGCAATGCCTCCTGGAGCGAATTCTTCCCTGTCTCTGAAACAGCTATCATCAACATCATCTCAAAACACAAACCATCCTCTCACACTAAAGACCCTCTTCCCTCTCACCTGGTCCAAGAACTCAAGCACATCATTGCCCCGCTCTGGACCAATATCATCAACTCCTCTCTTTCCATGGGCTGTGTTCCCGCCTCCCTTCAGATAGGTAAAATCTCCCCCATCCTCAAAATCTCCTCCGCCGACCCCAATGACCTCAACAACGTACGCCCCATCTCTAACCTTCCCTTCCTCTCAAAAGCCCTGGAAAAATGTGTCCTTTCCCAACTAGATAACCATATTGTCTCTTTCAATCTCCTTGACATGTTCCAATCGGGCTTCAGAAAAGGATGCAGTACCGAAACGGCCATGCTCAATATTACAGATGACATTCGCCGCTCTCTAGACAGAGGTGAATCCTCTC
This sequence comes from Lissotriton vulgaris, assembly GCF_964263255.1. Lineage (NCBI taxonomy): Eukaryota > Metazoa > Chordata > Amphibia > Caudata > Salamandridae > Lissotriton > Lissotriton vulgaris. The sequence continues at coordinate 1,184,331,701 of NC_141697.1, forward strand.
TACTAATCCTCCTTGACCTTTCGGCGGCATTCAATACTGTCCACCAGCCTACCCTTCTTAACACCCTTAAAGTTTGCTTTGGTCTTGAGGGCACCATACACAAATGGTTCTCCTCATTCCTTCAAAACAGATCCCAACAAATTAAGCTCAGTCAATGCCTCTCCAAACCCCAACCAGTCTCACTTGGCGTTCCACAAGGCTCTATCCTCTCCCCCACCCTATTCAATCTATTCTTGGAACCACTCGCCCTCATTCTCAAACAAGCCATAATATGCTACCACCTCTATGCCGACGACACCCAACTTTACTACAAGATCAAATCCCATAGTGACATCCTTCACATCAACGACACATTGAATAAAGTTCAAGGCTCAATCATCTCAAACTGAACCCTAAAAAAACTGAAATCATCCTATTTAGTCCCAAGAGCAACTCTCTCCCTATTCAACTCTGGATCAACGATATCGCAGCTCTCAACTGCTCCCTCTCCACCTCGAACTCTGTCAAATCCCTAGGCATCAGCTTTGATCTAAACCTGAATCTCATCCCACACATTAAAAATGCTGCAAAAAATCCCATTTTCTCCCTTCATCACCTCAAAAAACTGAAACCTTTTATTCCAGCCGATGACTTTAGAATTGTTGTCCAATCACTTGTCCTGTCTAAAATTGATTATGGTAACGCAACACTCGCTGGCACCCCTAAAATCCACCTGGCACCGATTAAATGTGTTCTCAACCTCACCGACAAACTTATCTCCGATTGCAAAAAATTCGACAACATCTCTCCTGTCCTTAAAAATCTCAACTGGCTCCCAATCGAAGGAAGATCCACATACAAGATTGCATGTATCATGCACAAAGCCCTCCACCTAAACACCCCCTCTTATCTTGCTGACAAATTACAAAAAGCTGGGTACTCTAGGTCCCTTATGAGCACTAATTCCCTTGTCCTAATCCCGCCCAAACTCAAATGCAAAAAAGCCCAATCCCGTGCATTCTCTGGTAATGCCGCTACGATTTGGAACTCTCTCCCCAAGGATCTCCGCTGCAACCCCTCCTACCCTCTCTTCAAAAAAAGGCTCAAATCACTTCTTCTCAACAAATATTGGGGCACCTAATGTCACAGATTTGAGCACTGTCCACTCCTGCTCCCCTGCTATCCCCTCACCCCACCTCTCTTACATCCTCTCCTCCTGTTTTACACCCCCTATTTCTCAGATTCTCTATACTCTCCATCCTCTTTTTGATCTCCTTGCCTCTCCTCCCCACTCACTCATTTAAAAGCTATGTTTTCTATCCTCCATGATTACTTGCACGCGGCTTTTGTCGTCTTATATGGCTACCTCCTATCCATTTGAATGTAATGTTTTATATCTTTCATGATTAATGCAAACGGTGAACTAATTCTTGTATGTATACCTACCTTGTAAAGTGCTCTGTTACCCTCGGGTCCAGTAGCACTATATAAAACTCTCTAAATAAATAAATAACTTATTTTTTAGTGATTGAAGCAACTTTTTGGTGCACTAATGCAAGAATGGTGAGTGAAGCTTATTAAATCAGACTTTTTCCTACAGAAGGCTGCACTGCCTCTCCTTGTGGAGTATCAAGAACATTTTCCAGGCTTGCGATGCTTCAGACTGTGTTTAAAAAGGCTGCTCTAAGCTTGGCACATTCACACACGCATGTTTAAACAATGTTCTCTTTATATAGAGCACAACTTAATGTTGTTTTTTTCAACAGGATTATATCCTCAGATTGCATACCAACTCAAAAAGCCATCTTCTACTATATTCTTAAAACCTTGCTTAAAAAGTTGACTCTGACTTACAAAACTCAATTGATTGCTTTTCTTACTTTCCACAGAGTGACTCTCTGCTTCATTCCCATCCTCTGTATGACATCTTTCTGAATGTAGTCATCTTGCATTTGCATGCCTGTCTGTCTTAATCTCTGTCACATTACAAGCTCTCCTTCTTTAAAGCTAACAAACCTAATCTTCACAATGTCCATTTGCATGAACTCACATAACCCCTCTAATGATCACTCCGAACTCCTATTAATTTAATGTTTCAAACAGGAACAGAAGTAAATACATGGAATGATTTCTTGAGAGCACATGACTAAACCCAAGAACCAATAACAATTAGATTAAACAATAACCTTGAGTGGTAGAGTAGCATGCTACTTGCCTTAATGTGTTTAACTGACTCGTCGGGTAGCAAGCACTGTATCAATGCAATTACACTGCAATCTCTGAGGATGCTGCTACATTACATTAATCTGTTAAATTGTTTAGTATCCTTAAAGTTGAGAAGTGGATAGGTGTAGTCCAACAGCCAGGGAGTAAAGTATGTTATATGTAGTAAACGCAAAAGTGACACAGATCCAATTCCTAGAGGCACTGTTACATTTGCCAAAATACTTTTTTTCGTAGCTTGATGTAAATCTTTTGAATGAATGACGTTACAATTCATACATTTACAATGCATGCCTTTACAACGCAGTTTTTTTATTGCAACTTCCTTAACAACGCATTCTTTTACATTTCATGCCAATACATCGCATTTTCAGAAACTACCTTTACAACGCGTTCCAATACATCGCATTATACCTTTACAACGCATACCATTACAATGCGTACCATTACATCGCATTTAAGGTAAGTGTTAAATAGTATAGTGGTTATAATTACTATTATAACTCCAGTGAGTGCAACAGTAGGGTAAGTGTTGGATAGTGTAGGGGTACAACTTAATATTCTAACTCCAGTGAGTGCAAAAGTAAGGTAAGTGTTGGATAGTGTAAGGGTACTATGCGTTGTAATGGTATGCATTGTAATGACTTGCGATGTAATTCCTAGGTTGTAGTGACATGCGTTGTAATGACATGCAATGTAATGGGCTGCGTTGTAATGACATGCTATGTAAAGGAGGTTGTGATTTAATGACTGCTATGTAAAGGTAGTGCGATGTAATGACTGTGTTGTAAAGGTTGTTTCCCAAATCTTTTCTGTAGCTTGAGAGACATTTTGTGTAAAAATAAATTAATAAATGAATTTATTAAATAACACAACAAAGGATTCAACATGCTCCCACATTTGTATGTCTGAACTGTTAATATCTTCACATAGGCCTGTGCATGAGGTTGAATAAATACTATCATTTTAATTGGCATGACACAGTAGACACAAAAATTATTAGGAATATGTTTGACAGACTGGTTGTGAGTGTTGGGCATTTTTTGCTGTTGATTCCATGATGGATTTGTGGGTCTCAAAAATTATCAGCTGATCCTTGTTGCTGAAATATTTTCCCATGGACTCAGTAGAGCCACGCAACAAACACTCATAGACTTTTGGGGGGAATAAGGACATTCCAGAGGGATGGGAAATCCTCTCACTCGCTAGAACAAACGTAAATTTCAAGGGCAGCAAACCGTGGATAGTCTGTAGCACCCATGCAGTGAGTGCAACCACTCAGGAACCTAGAATGTCCTGTTGACTCCACAGATATCATCCATGATGCCGCATGAGATATTTGGCGAATTTTCACTACTGTACTGATCGCCAACACAAATTGCCAGAAGAGTATCAATGAATGCATTTTTTGCAAGTATGATCACAAAATGTCAAAAATTTACTGGACAAGATTGATGTTACTGTTATTGGTCGGGTATTGTTAAATGTACCACCCTATCTATGACATACTCACTGTGAGACTTCCACTGGTAGAGCAGTAACTTATGGGTAAGTTTTGATGGAGGTGATGTGATTTTGAGGGCTCTGATGTCAAGGGTACCGATACCTCACTGGTTATGATGTTGAGAGAGGCAATGCTATTACATACAAGTATGATGTTCTGCTAGGCTGAATGTACTGAAAGACCATGCATGAAGATCTTATATTCATCAGATGCCATAATATCAATAAAGCTCATATTGGCAAGGTGGTGCTTTGCATTGAGTCTGTCTTTAGGGCACTAGGAGATCCAGGGCATAACAACACCCTTGAATATCCTCTAAGCCCAACAGTATCCAGCATTTTCACATTTTGTGTGTCTAGTGCAGGGTTTGAAAGTTCTAAACATATACTTTGAATGGTGAAATGAATCACTGGTGTGTCAGTTCACAAAGGGACTCATCTGTCCCGTACAACTGACACAGCTTTTTCTGATAGATACATCTGCCGTGTGGATTCCTCACCTTGTGAATATCCCCCTTGCGTCAGCAACGTTCGGAAATTTTCTTCGTAGCACGCCGTCGTGGGCGACGTCACAGGAGCACGGCATCGCGCGCGACTCCGTCTGACGTCACCGACCCCATATTAGGCCCACGCCGGCGTGATGACGTCAGTTCCCTTTTTTCCGCGTCTCCGACGCTAACGGTTTTCGGGATCTTCAGCGATACCTAGTATCTTTCTGACTAATATTTGTCACTGTTTCTCTCTTGCGACTTTGTTCTTCTCCGGAGATGTCGTCGAGGAAAACAGGCTTTAAGCCATGTAGGTCTTGTGCCCGCATGATGTCTATCACTGACCCACATAAGGATTGTTTGTGGTGTCTTGGATCGGGCCACGACGTCAAGAACTGCGAGTCCTGTTTTAAGATGAATCCGAAGGCGCTTCGGGAGCGTGAAGCAAAGTTGCTCTTGGCGAAGGTGAAAAAGGACTCTGGGCGACTTTCGAGATCTACGTCACGGAGATCGAAGTCGAAGCAAAGGTCTCGGTCGAGGTCGAGATCGGCGTCGAGGTCCAGAGCGGGTTCGAGGTCTGGAGACGACTCGAGGTCCAAGGCGAAGTCGAAGTCCAGAGAAAGGTCTAGGTCTAGATCTAAGTCGGCTTCCGGGCATGCTTCGAGCTCTTCGAGGAGAAAGCATAAGAGGAGGAAGCACAGTTCGAGACATCATTCGGGGAAGGATTCCTCTGACTCGAAGAGAAAGTCTCACAAACACCGTAAGGACTTTGTCTCTCCTTCACCTGCTTTGTCAAGAGTGGGTTCTCCGGCGCCGGAGCCGGAGCCGGAGCCGGACCCGGAGCCGGTTTCCTCGGAGCATGAAGAAGAGGAGGTGACTCAAGAACCGGCTTCGGCGGAGACTCCTGTGAATCCAGAAGGTCAGGGTGAGGATGTGTCGGGTCGGCCTCCATTGCAACATCCGGTAGGTCTGTACCCTTCCTTTCCTGGTCCTGGGCAGGATCCCTCGCATTTTCTCAATGCGATGTTTGGAGTTTATTCTAGGGCGATGTACCCCGCTGGAGCGCCTGGTGGCCCCATGGGTCCGTTATCGTACAACCTGGGTATTCCTCAGTCGTATGCCCCTGCTCCATTTATGCCTTTCATGCCGGCGCCTCTTTCACCTTGCCTCGGTACGGCTCCACCGAGGTCTTCGACTCCGCATGCGGCTTCGCCGACTCCGGATCGACCTCGCAGTCGAGATCGAGGTGCCACACCTGTTCTTGACTCTCGTCCTCCTGCTTCGGTTCCTCGAGCGACGTCGGAACCGGCTCCGTCGGAGTCGTTACCGGATCCGTCGACTTCGATTCGAATGGAGTGGTCGAGGCGAAGAGCTCAGCGTCTTCTCGAGCAAAAGGATGATGAGAGTTCAGATGTGGAAGAAGGCGAGCTTCCTGATCATGGTGATGACTTCGAAGAGCTTCGGGATGCTAGTGGTCTGGAACTCTCTCCCGAGTGGGGTCTGCCTTCGACTTCTGATGCACCATCAAGGGACGTGGCTCCTTATCACGTGGTTATTAGGAAGGCTGCTGACCTTCTTAACTTAAAGCTGCCCACAGTGGAGTACAAGCCCAACATTCTCACGGAAGTCCTGCATTCTCCATCTTCAATTGTGGAGCCAACTTTGCCGTTTACTGATGCCTTGTCAGATCCAATTAAGGAAATTTGGAAGAGGCCGTTGTCTGCTCCTGCAGTTTCAAGGGTTATTGCAAGGCGCTATAGGGTGGCTCCTGATGACCCTGCATTTCTTTCTACGCATCCGTCTCCGGAAAGTCTTGTGGTTCAGGCGGCTTGTTCTAATAGGGCGGCAGGCTCCTTCCCTCAAGTGCCTGCTGACAAAGAGTCTAAGAAATTGGATCAGGCTGCGAAGAAGACTTTCTCTTCTGGAAGCATGGCTCTAAAGTCTTCAAATGCTACTTGCCTTTTAGGTAGATATGTGCACGCGCTGATGGACTCAGTGAAGCAATTGTCACCAAAACTTCCTGAGGAGGATAGGAAAAACTTTAATGAAGTCATCTCTGACACTCAGGCTGCGGCCCGCATGGTCATCCAAAGCGGCATGGACACTGTGGATTCAGTTGCCAGAATTATGGGCTCATCCATTGCAACTAGGAGAGCCGCATGGTTAAAGTCATCTGATTTCTCAGCGGATGTACAATCTACTTTGTTGGACTTACCCTTTGAAGGATCTGGCCTTTTTGGTAAGAAGGCAGATGTGGCCTTGGAAAGGTTTAAAGACAGCCGTGCCACTGCGAGATCGTTGGGTCTGCAGATGAGAGGGTCTGCAGCTAGAAAATTCAAGGGATTTGGTAAATCTTCTTTTCGTCCCTTCAAGCAGGGCCAACAACAGCAGCAGCAGCAGAACCCTCTATATAAGTCCTATAGAGGTAGACAGAGGGGTCGTGGACGTGGACGTCAAGTCTCCTCTTCCTCCACTTCCTCCAATAATGCCCAACCCCCAACCGCATCAGCAAAGCAGCCCTAGATCCACCATTCTGGATCATGTAGGGCCAGTAGGGGGTCGGCTTACTCACTTTCTACGAGATTGGGAATCGGTTACATCAGATCTTTGGGTTCTCAATCTCGTAGAGAATGGGTATGCACTTCCTTTTCAGGAGTTCCCTCCCAATTACCCTCCTTGCCAAGGTTATTGCTCGGAGGACCACCTGCTTCTCCTGCAGGAGGAAGTCCTGGCTCTGTTTCGAAAGGGAGCGATAGAGGTGGTTCCAGAGCAGGAGAGGGGTCAAGGGTGCTACTCCCGGTATTTCTTGATTCCCAAGAAGGATGGCAGGCTTCGGCCTATCCTGGATCTCAGGATTTTGAACCTCTATCTCAAACAGGAGAAGTTCAAAATGCTCACCCTTGCTCAGGTTCTTCTGGCGCTGATGGAAGAAGACTGGATGGTGTCGATCGACTTGCAGGATGCGTATTTTCACATCCCAATCCTGAAGTCGCACAGGAAGTATCTCCGTTTTACGGTGGGATCGCAGCACTATCAGTTTGCGGTCCTCCCGTTTGGACTTACTACTGCGCCTCGAGTTTTCACCAAGGTGATGGCGGTGGTGGCGGCGCATCTCAGGAGGTCAGGGATTCCTGTATTCCCTTATCTAGATGACTGGCTGATCAAAGCAGAGTCGCCGGAGATGGTGCTCCATCATCTGCAGGAGACAACTCAGTTGTTACACAGGTTGGGTTTTTCGATAAACGTACCCAAATCTCACCTGGTGCCCTCCCAGCGCAACCTGTTCATAGGTGCGGTACTGGACACTTCTGTATGTCGTGCATTCCCTCCACCTCAAAGGATTCGCGACATTCAGGAAATGATTCCTTTATTCTTCAATGGAGCGGTTGTTCCAGTCCTGAAGGTCCTTCGTCTGCTCGGTCTGATGGCTTCTTGCATTCTGTTGGTCAGTCATGCACGCTGGCACATGAGGGCGCTCCAGTGGTGCCTCCGCAGGCAGTGGTATCAGCACAACGGAGATCTCAGGGAGTCTGTGAGGATCTCCAGAGAAACTGCAGCGGACCTGTCCTGGTGGGGCGTGGAAGGCAATCTGTCACAGGGAAAGCCTTTTCAGCTACCTCCATCAGTGGCCACAGTGATATCGGATGCATCCACTCTCGGGTGGGGTGCTCATCTGGGAGACCTGGAGGTCAAGGGTCTTTGGTCTCCGGAAGAAAGGTTGTTTCACATCAACCTTCTGGAATTGAGGGCGATACGTTTGGCGCTCAAGGCCTTCCTCCCTTCCCTTCGCGGTCGTTCGGTCCAGGTCCTAACGGACAACACGACTGCGATGTGGTACATCAACAAGCAGGGAGGAGTAGGGTCGCAGTGTCTCTGCAGAGAGGCTCTGCGTCTCTGGTCCTGGGTTCAGGACCATCAGATTTGTCTGGTGGCAAATCATCTGGCCGGGGTTCTGAACGTGCGTGCGGACAGTCTCAGTTGGCAGTTTTCTGCCGACCACGAGTGGAGGCTTCACCCGGAGGTTGTTCGCAACATCTTTCAGATGTGGGGGACTCCTCGGGTGGATCTGTTCGCCACTCGCGAGAATGCTCACTGCCCTTCATTCTGCAGTCTCCAGTATCCGATGCAAGGAGCATTGGGGGACGCGTTTCAGTTGAGTTGGGGAGATCGACTCCTTTACGCGTTTCCCCCCATACCTTTGATTCCTCGGGTTCTGAGGAAGATTCGTCAAGACCGGGCCCAAGTCATATTGGTCGCCCCGGATTGGCCGAGAAGGGTGTGGTATTCGGACCTACTCCACCTATCCTCTCACCCGCCGCTCCGTCTCCCTCACAGGGCAGACCTCCTCTCTCAGTTGGAGGGGCAGGTTCTACACCCCCACCTCCAGACATTACACCTTCATGCCTGGAGATTGAACGGGGCAACTTGAGTTCTTTTTCTCTCCCTCACGAGGTGGTGGATGTCATTCTCTCTGCCAGGCGTGACACCACTAAGTCCATTTACTCCTATAGGTGGACAAAATTTGTTTCTTGGTGCAGGGAGAGGGATATTGACCCTTTGAGGGCTCATTTGTCTAATATTTTACAGTTTGCCCTTTATCTGGCGCAGCAAGGTTTGGCTGTGTCCACGGTCAAGGGTTATCTTTCGGCCTTATCGGCGTTTCTATGTTTGCCGGATCAGCCTTCTCTCTTTAAGTCTCCGGTGGTTGTGAGATTTTTGAGGGGTCTTGTGAATATGTATCCTCCTACCCCTTTTATTATTCCTCATTGGGATTTGAATCTTGTGCTGACCTTTTTAATGGGTTCTCCCTTTGAACCCTTGCACAAGTGTCCATTGAGGCTTCTCTCTTTTAAAACTATTTTCCTCGTTGCAATCACCTCGGCAAGGAGGGTAAGTGAGCTTCAAGCTCTAAGTTCCAAACCCCCGTTCCTGACCATTCATGCAGAAAGGATGGTTCTTAGGACCAGGGCTGCTTTTCTGCCTAAGGTGGTGACTCCTTTCCATCTTGGGCAGTCCATTACCCTTCCTACCTTCTATCCTCCCCCTCACCCGTCTAAGGAGGAAGAGAGACTGCATCGCCTGGACCCTAAGCGGGCGGTGTCCTTCTATCTGGACAGGACTAAGGACTTCCGGATGGACGACCAGCTGTTTGTTGGCTTTGCTGGCTGCAAGAAGGGCAGAGCGGTGCACAAGCGCACTCTTTCCAGATGGATAATCCTGTGCATCAAGATCTGCTACTCCCTTGCGGGTAAGGACCCTCCTGAGGGTATTAGAGCTCATTCAACTAGAGCAAAGTCTGCAACATCTGCTTTGTCTAGGGGTGTGCCTGTTGAGGATATTTGCAGGGCCGCGACTTGGGCCTCCCTCCACACTTTCGCGAAGCATTACTGCTTAGATACCGAGGTGAGGAGGGATGGCCACTTCGCGCGTTCTGTCCTCCAAGACTTCCTGGTGTAGCAGAGTAGACACCCTCCTCTGGGAGTGGGGACTGCTGTGGGAATCTATTCACAAGGTGAGGAATCCACACGGCAGATGTATCTATCAGAAGAACAAGTTACTTACCTTCGGTAACGCTTTTTCTGGTAGATACTATATCTGCCTGTGGATTCCTCACTGACCCACCCGCCTCCCCGTTGTCTACTCTGCTATACCTGGTCTTTCTGTATATATGATTATAATACTGTTGTATTGATTTGGTTCTATTTGTACTGTGTACATTGTATATTTGCATATTTGCTATCGTTGGTCCGTCCGTGTGCCTCGAAGGCACGGAAAAAAGGGCGGAACTGACGTCATCACGCCGGCGTGGGCCTAATATGGGGTCGGTGACGTCAGACGGAGTCGCGCGCGATGCCGTGCTCCTGTGACGTCGCCCACGACGGCGTGCTACGAAGAAAATTTCCGAACGTTGCTGACGCAAGGGGGATATTCACAAGGTGAGGAATCCACAGGCAGATATAGTATCTACCAGAAAAAGCGTTACCGAAGGTAAGTAACTTGTTCTTTTAGACACTCACTCTTTGAAGACTTCAGAGTGACTAAGAAAGGAAACTTATTGTATTCTTTACCACATAACTCACCTGCATGAAAGGAGGACCTGCAGCACAAACCACTGGGTTCAGGGGACGTCTTTCTGCTTTGGAAAATGATCTCCAAGTTGTTTACTCCTCACCCTTTCATAGAGTCTTTATTTAATTTGTAAATGTTTTGAGAAAGCACAGTATAAAGAGATCATTTCAAGACCGCAATAATTTGACAGCCAATGTTATGTCTTCCGTTTACAGATAACACTGAATTCGATACATTGCTTACCCCACTCTTCAGGAAAAATGTCTTAACTTATTTCACAGATGACTCTACTTTCAGCTGCCTGCTCACGATAAAGCTTTAGTCTCTATGACCTAGAAGCGTCCATACCTATCTTTCTCTGTCTAACTGGCACAGTCGCAAAGTTAGGCTATCCCAGCGGACAATCTGACTCTACCAATATTTTAACCCACCCAGTACCTGTCCTTCAATAAAGCTTTCCTTGTGGGTTCTGCGAAGAACAGCAACAGGATTCTTCCTTACACTATTCAGATCCCGCCCATTGAATATACTTTTTTCGGGTGCCATCTATTTTTTCAATAATCAAGCATGGGCTCCTCTTATTACCTGAAAACGCTGATTTAAAATGTCTCTTTCTCTGTTGACCCATATCAGCACCCCTTGCAATCAAGTCAGCTCTCTTCTAAATGGTGGGTTGGCCAAGAGGCTTCCATCTGCGATGTCACAACACCAGTGTAGAAGCAGGAATTCTCCAACCAGCTAGCTTTGAGTTCTATATCCCCTGCCTTGCCATTTCTGCCTCAGCGCCCCCCACCCATGCCAGTTCTCTGCGAGCAGTCTCCTTAACACCAGTTTGACAGTTGAATTAACACACATTTCCCCTGGTATTCTCATGCTCAGCTGTCTCCTATGGGAGTGGAAGCCAGGTGTCCACATAGCATGCCATGTTGTTGTTGGGTGCAGGGCAATAGGGAAACGTACTTTCAAGTCCTCACCAAAACCTCTCCTCTGATTCCCTTAGAGCAGTTAACCTGCTCCTAGACTTCTCAGCTTCACAGACCTCAGGTTTAAAAAAAAAATTCTGTGCAGTTAGAGCTGCACCATCCCCAGGAGTGAAGCATGCCCAGATGTTTGATCTACTAGCTCTGGTTAATCCAGAATGATAGTATCCTCTTCTCTAGATGTCTTTATCGTATAACCAAAATGTTTTCCAGGATTAGATATTACTTCTTGAGGCTTCGGTTACTTGATACCTTGTTTCCAGACTTTCTCTTGGCGAGAGCCGTGGCCAGGCTTAACTCAAGTTAAACACTTTTGTTTCTGTCTCGCTCTACTTTTTTCCGTATCCGCATGCTAACCAAATTTTGGCCCTTCTGGTAAAAAATGTTCATTTTATTTTTATTTTTAAAGTTTTATATAGCGTTTGCTTGACCCTTAGGTATCGGAGCGCTTTACATACACCCTGTAAAAAAAAACAGACGAAAATTTCATTACATAGTAGGCAATCAGTAAGGGATTAAACCAGGGATAAAAAAAACCAGGGATAAAAATGTTTTTAAAAAAATAGATCCTGAAACCATCTGGGATTTGTTATGATGCTCATACCTCTTTAGGGCAGAGATTTTTGTTGGGGCGTGTTAGTATTCTTATGGAAAAAAATGCCCCTGAATTTTAAACATGTCTTGTACTGGTCGGTTGAATGTTTGCACACCCTTTAGCTTTTCTATCTATAGCACAGCTACCATAATATGACAGGCATTTAATCAGCTCCTTTTTGTCTCACAAGAACCACGCTAAGTCTTGAACTGCAACCTCATGAGCACATGGATAATGTAAAAGCTTCATAGACCCATTGACTTTTTCCAGAAGATTTTCTCTGACACTTTAATCAAGAAACTAATAGTGCACAGTTGTTTTCTTGGGCAATGGTTTGTTCAGTTTTTTTCTGCACGTTCTGCCAGTGTTTTTTGTGGTTGGCTCTGTTCTAGGGTCAAATCTAAAGAATAATCCCAAAAAGAATTCTATATCTGATTTTAGACTCGCTGTGTCTTATTGACATTCAACAAATCACAAGTCACTGGAAAAACCCTTCCCCACTCTATTATAAACAATACCCATCTCAAAAACAATTTAAAGACCTATGGTGGTCTTACAGACATTCCTCCCAACATGACCTTTTCCTAGCATGTCCATCAATCCTCTTGACTTAATAAGTAACCCCGTAGCAATGGCGGCATATGTAATAAATATCATGTGTCTGCCTTCCTAACTTCTGTCATAGAGATGCTCTGTCTGTATTTTGTCTCATTTTGTATTCCTTGGTAATGTTTTACTAAATGTCTCAATAAAAAATGTTAGACTGAAAAATCTTTTTGGGAGCAATTTTCCTTATTTTGTAGCAAATGACTTGGCAAATACATAGCTTTTTCTTTCAGAGATTACATTTTTACCTGGCTCCTTCAAATAATGAATCATAGTGATTCATTTAATACTTTAACCCCTTCGCTGCGGCGCAGCGCTAAGAGGGAGGCGGGGCCGCGCAGCGCTCCCGTGCTCGTGACGGAACCGCTCCGTCACGAGCCTCGGGTGAGCTGTGCTTGTGACGGAACAGTTCCGTCATGGCCACCCCGCTCTTTAAAAACGCCCAGCGAAGGTGCAGAATTCGTGCCGCACAGGTGCGATGAGCGGGCCGTGACGGAACCGTTCCGTCACCAGCACAGCCCACCCAAGGCTCGTGACAGAACGGTTCCGTCACGAGCGTGAGAGGGGTTAAAGTTGTGATTCCTTCACACTAGCATATTCCAGAAAGTCCTTCAATAGTTTCAGTTGACACCAAGTGTCCCACTATTCTGTGTGGAGTGGAGTGGTTCGGCTCACTGGTTAGAGGCGGCAGACCCGAGAGCAGAGAACGGCCTGGGACCAGGGTTTGATTCCAGACGCGGCAGGGTCTTGGACCAGGATCAGCGGACTTGATAATTCTCGCCTCAGTGCCTACTCTAATCAGGGATCACACTCGGCAACTCTGGGCATTAAGCTTGCCTCATCTCCACAACGGCCCCTCACAAACGCCGGGGATGCCTGGTTTCACCTTGGAGACCCCCAGAAGGGACTATCTCACAGGGAAAGCCAGGACGGGTTCCCCAGCAGTCTATAGCGCTACGAGGCCTGCGGTGCGGATAGCAGTGCGCTTTACAAGACACACAATTTATTATTTATTTATTTATTCTAGGCCAGTTGCCGTTGACACAGCTGGTTAAACTTGCAGAGACAAATTCTAGCTCAGACCTATTTTCTGTACAGATGAACAGTTATTCTGCTTTAAAGCTAAGATGAATTTCTTAGTCCATGAAGTACTACTATATAGACCTCTTTAGTCCCTGAAGTCCCCAAGCTATTAGGAACTGAGCGGTCTCGGTTTGCCCACTTCCTTTTGCATGTAACTCATCAAGTTGAGGTTTTCATTGTAGGATTTGTAGTCCTGTTTATATCACCACAACCCAGTACTACAAGTCCCAAAATGCAATGATTAGCACTAGAGTATATAGTAGGACTACTCCTTCATAGACTTGGGAAACTTGAGAGCTCTGGCGCTGCAGTAACACGTTAATAATAGTAGTGACTGGATAAGTTCAAGTGTACCAGAGAACAAACAGAACTCATCTCCGTTCTGTAGTTCAAGTAAAATTTTAGCTGAAAAATGCTGAGGTTGTGTACCACCCACACTATCTCTAAAAATGTTTTCTGTTTTGAGATATTAGATGTCAAACGGAACCTCGCCCGTGATATGACCGATGGAGTTACAAATGTAAATAATCTTGAAGATGAGTTTATATATAATTTTACCCATATGAAAGGAAGGACTATAAACATTATATTCAATTGTTTCAGTATGTGTTAAATAATTAATGCCTTCAGGTTTTGGTACTTATTCGTATTATTATTGAGAAGTTGTAAGCATTGTACTTGGTATGCTGTGAATAGCTGCATGGGGTTGGGCACAGGCGCACAATTCCCTCTGTGCGTGGCCTTCATGTAGTCAAACAGATGCAGGCCTCTTCTTCTTTTTTTTTGAGAGGCTGGAGAAGGGGTTAATGAACCCACATTCACTTATGGGCCCTTGTTGAACTTCCCACTGTGTCCACTGACCCAATACCCTGTCCTTTTGAAACCCTGTAGGAGGTCCTACAAGGGTCCCAATTCTGTGTGGGTTTGCAGGCCCAGAGCAAGGGTTCACAAAGTGGAGGATCGGATGGGGTGGTTGGGGGACCCAACGTGGCTCCAAGACCCAGAATCCAAGGTGGGCTTCACAGATATTTGAGTCACACTGAGGACTGTGAACCCTGCCTGAGGGTCCACAAACCACATGGCCAAATTTACTTCCATTTAAAAAAAAAAATCTTATCGGGAGGGTCTATTCCACCGCCATACAACCTGAGCCATAAGGGATTTTTCACTTTTCAGGATGCAGTACTGAAACCTTGCATCCTGAAATGAGGGCCTGCAACAGATTTAGACCATCTAAACAGTTAACAGTTAAAAAATCTCGAACTTTTTATCACTTTCACACCCACGCCAGAACATTTTTAAAACGCTAATTTCTCAAACGATTTGTACCAAACCAACCAAAGTGCTAATTGATTAAAGATGTACATTCATGCCGGATATAATGCAGTTCAGTTCAACTCTTTTCCTCTTTAGAGGGAAGAACAGAATACCATGGAAGTCAAAATGGGAAAAGTATTTTGTTTACCCTGCCTCTCCCCCTTCTTCCATTCTCCTGATAGACATGTACAAAACCTGCCATTCTGAGCCCAGATTTTGTGCATTTTTAGGTCGAGCGTCAGCTAAGGACCTATTGTCAGCGCTTTCGGGGGAATCTGAGACAGCGTTCGGGCACGCGCCTCTGCTGTCTCAGATTCCTCCTCGAGGGCGCGCACGGCGCCGGGCCCATCTCCTGCCTCGGAAGCTCCAACACCACAAACGCATACACAGAGACACACACACGAGCGCCCATGCACGCACGCACCCATACATACAGAGAACCCACCCCCGCCGTCGCATACACATGCGCGCGCGCACACACAGCACACACACAAGCGCACCAATACCCCCCCCCCCCCCGCCGCCCCCTCTACAAGTAAGGATTGATAACGTTGGGCGCGTGCGCTTCTGACTCAGACAGCATAGCATGGCAGCGCGCACACATCCCCCTCACACCCCACTCACCAGGTTCTTCGTTCGTGTCCCTCGTTTACTTCTGCCTTCCTTCACCGCACACCGCCTGGTTGTTGTGTATTGTCTCGTCTCTTCGCTGCCTTCCTGCCTCTCCACTTTCAGTCTTCCCGTTCCTACCCCTTTCTCCGCCCTAGCTCATCCTCCTTGCGTCTCTCCTCCCTCTGGCCTCTCTTTCCCCTCCTCCTCCCCCTCCCTCCCTGCCGTTGCCGTGCTGCAGGCCTTGTCGTGCCGCACTGTCACCTGTCGGGCCGGTGCTGCCGGTCGCCCCGCTGCAGGCAGTAAGAGGGCGCAGGACAGTCCCGTCACCTCAGGCGTGAGCCCCCGTCCCCCACCCAGTGCCGGCGCTTGTTCTAGAAGATGGTTTCGCTAAAGAAAGAATAATTAAAGTAATTTTAGCGAGCAGAGCAGCGATCTGTGTCTGCTTATTAATCTTCTTCACGCTTCTGCTTCCGTGGCGCTGCCAGCTCCTTCCCCCTCCCCGACATCTCTCAACTTCTTTTGGTACAGCCGGCTGCGGAAGATCAAATTAATGTAGTGTATCAGCGGCACAGCTCCGGGGCTGTCACACTGCAGCTCCTCTGTACTTCGCACTTTGTGTATGGAGTCTGTCATTCACAGCGGAGTGCATGGTTCCACCTCCGCCATCCACTGGATATAAAACGGCACCTTGGTAGCAGACGAATGCGATGGAATTCATGCAGTGATGCCACGTGCTCCGGTATAGTTGGTATCTGTGTTGATGCGGAACGATCATCACCAGTCTGGTATGCATGAAAAGGCGACTCGAGCTCGTAGGTAAGGAAGGTGTGTTCCACAAGCAGTGCAGCAGGGGCTGGTGCCTCTGTGTTGTGTTGGGCTCAAAGCTCCTCACAGTGTGTCCACGTGTTCCGAAATTCTCACGCTGTCAGCGTGCCCCACGTTTTCCACACTGTCAGTGCCCAGACACCATGCTTTTCGCATGGTCTCTTTATGAGCCCCAAAGCACCATATTACCTGTCCTAGGGCTCAGTTCTCCCCATATGATGTGTCTTTCCTGGTGCCTTTAGACCGGAGAATCACCATTTGTTTTACCCACAGCTATGTTTGTCTTCCTGCACGTAGTATAAGCCCCCCGTGTTCAAAGCATAACTCCTGGTGTGATGTCATACTTCTTGAATTGTAGCCTTATTTAGATGCATAGCCTAGGTTGTGCTGTACTCACCCCTCGGCTCTAAAGGAGACTTTCAGATGACACAGAGTGCTGCTCAGCATCAGAGCTTCAGAACTGCTTCTGAAGTCTGTAGCAAACAGCATTGAAGCAGGTGAAGAAGGGAGGCTAGCGAGTGAGAGACCCCTAGAGCGTGTCACCCACTAAAGATGGGTGAGTTGAGAGTTATGGCATAAACTGTTCATAAGTTACAATCTTCTTGCATTCTCCAATAGCTTCAACTCTTCTTTTCAGCTGTTCCACTCTGTCCATGCACCCCAAAAGCCTGACAGTGTCTGCTCACATGTCTATCAATGTGAGCCCGTGTGTCCCATGCTCTTCACATAGTTGTGTCCTTTGCTCAAAGCTCCTCACCCCATCAGCGGATGTTTCTCAATGTCATCACACGCTCACATGCAAAGGGCTTCTAACACTGTCTGTCTGTGTGCCTCAAACTCCCCAGAACCTCTGCCCATGTGATAAGCATTCCTCACAATATCTTGGGGATTAGACATCCTGGGTACAAACCCTCATGTACAACCACAGGGTCCTGGACTCTTGGGAACTTCCCTACCTAGGTACAGCCTATCTACTGGGCTCTGAATGATTCTCACTCCTAGCTACAACCAACCTACTGGGCTCTAGGAACCTATCTTTCTGAGTGCTTCCCACCAATATGTCGACTAGGCAGATAGCCTCCACAGGTTCAACACACCTTCAATTCCACAGGGACAACACAATCTCATCAAGGAAATCAACTCACCTAGTCAGTACTAGGATCAAATAATGCTAGTTCTAAGCAAAAGATAGAGGACAGTAACACCTCCCAGTCTTAATTTTTTATTTATTTATTTTATTTTTAGAGTTTTATTTAGCGCAAACTAGACCCGAGACATCGGGTATCAGAGCGCTTTACATAGCACCAGTTTTGTTACAAAAGGACACATTCATTTTTGTGAGGCACAGGAAGATTAAGTGATTTGCCCAGAATCACAGGATGTAGCGTCGTTGCTGAGACTCGAACCCGGTTCTCCAGCTTCGAGGTCCACCGCTCTAGCGGCAAGGCTGCATCTTCTCCCCTAATCTGATGTAACGTGTGACATCATATGATACATTATAATAATTCACTATGTGATCCCTCATCTTCAAAGGGGCAGACATTATGGGGTGCATTAGGATGACGAGCGGACTTAGTCCGCCCGCCATCCCATCGTGTGAAGGGACTGCCCACCATAAGGGCGAGGGTCCCGTGGGGGGTATTAGGATGCGCCCGCCACAGTGGCGGGCGCATCACGTATTCTTAGCATTGTAGCAGGCGGTGCTGAAAGCACCGCCCGCCACAATGCTAAGAATACATCTTGTTCATTTCAAAGCACAACGTGACTGGCACCGCGCGGTGCCTGCCACGGTGTTCCTTGAAATGCAGGAGGGTACCGTAGGTACCCCCCATGTGCAACCCCCACCCTCCCGGAGTCCCTGCGGGCCCGCAACGGGCCCCCGCAGGGAGACTCCGCATGCCGCCACGGAAAGGCATTGTTGAATGCCCATTGTAATATGGCTGGTGGTGTCTGATAGACACCGCCACCATATACCCACTCAGCACCACCACAACACCACCACAGCACCACCACAGCACCACTCAGCACCACTCAGCACCACCACAGCATCACTCAGCACCGCCACAGCACCACCACACCATCACTCAGCGCAACCCCAGGTTATAGGTGTCACATTTGCGAAAGTTATAACTATTGGCATTGTAAATAACAAAGCTATTAATTTAGCTATTTTCAAAACCAACACATAAATAAAAGAATTGTCATTTACAAGACCAATAGCTCAAACTTTCCTAATGCGAGACCTATTGCATTGCAAATGCTTGTTTTAGAAAAGTTAATGTAGATTTGTCGAACAGCGCCAAAAGATATTAAGAAAGATAAAGTTCCTTTTCCCTGAAGACTCCGCTCTAACTATATTTATGGAGTTGCGATCACCAACTCTGTATTGTGTGTGTCTCAATAAAATACATGGGAGCCTGCGATCCCTGTATAAAAAGCCTGTCTCTAATTTCCTTATTACAAATGAGTTGTGATGTGATAATGCCTTCTTGCAGAGCAAACAGCCAAGAGAAAAGGCAGGCCACAATGCATCATTACACATGCAGTTTAACCGTGGCGCAAATTCCGCTGCAGTGCAGAGGTTTTAACGAGTGAGCTGGGCCGCATCGGCCAACGGACGTACGCAGCACTGGCCAGGTAGTGCTCGTGACGGCCGTTGGCCGACCGGAGCACGGAAGAGGTTAAAGAAAAAAGTGAAGGTGCATTTTTGTCTTCTGATCTGTTTTTCTAAAACGAATAATAAGCAGAAAGAACACATTTATTGCATGTTAATTTTTTTGCAAACTGAAGGTCATTACAGCAAATCTAGAATGTTTTATCTACCTATTACGAACCTCACAGTTTTTTAGTCTCCCTTATATTAGACTGTTCCTAGTATCGTCTTTATTCCTGCAACCATACTCTCGCTTTTCAAATGAAACAGCAAGTCATCAAAATTCAAACAGTTTGCAAGAAGACCATATAGAATAAAGTCACCTCCGAGTTACGTGATCTGGTTGAGGCTTAACCTCTGTGACTTGCAATCTCTTTTTAATGTATGTCAAGGGGTGCTTTATTCTCAATATATATATATGTTCTTTTGAAGTGGTCATACTGTGGATATATATATATATATATATATATATATATATATATATATATATATATATATATATGAGTGGATTACAAGTTTGAGTGCTCTTATTTGATAAAATATGTGGGGTGAAACCCATATTTCATAGGTAAACGTGAAATATGACCAATTTTCATGGTTTCCTCAGAAATACAGATTTCATCATCACATAGAGTACCCCTTCACCGGGGGTCTACAACTGTTTCTGTAAGAAAAGCGTCATATGTTCACTGAACATCATCCAGCGCTATTAGTGTTAGTGTTCTGACAGTGACCACCCCTTCCAAGATTCTCAGCAGTGATCACATCAGTACATTAGGCAGGGGTGCCAGCAGTAAAGTAAAAACGCACTATCAATTTGGACTGCATTTACATGGGAAATACATGACAGCCGTAGTTGCAAACCTGTGGCAATAAGGTATTAACGAGTAATAGATCTCTCCAAAAGAAATAATAGTTTTGAATTTATTTTGAAAATGTAACCATTTTTCTCCAGACATCAACATGTGAGTTCTGAAAATACACACATTTTCGTCTCAAATACGCGCTTTTTAAATATGGTATTTGAATAATATTCCAACCAGGCTAAAACTGCCATATTAGTAGGCTGGGCTGGACACAGGGGATCTACTCGCAGGTAGCTGGAAAGCTACTGGTAGCTCACGAGCTACTCGTTGGAGATGCCTGCCCTATCACCAATCTGCAGGGCTTTATCATGGTCACTGCCATTAGGATAATACAGTATGGAGGACAAAATTATGCAGCACATTGTGCTGCACATTCTCTGGCAGTATTAATTTTATCCATTTGAGCTGGAAACGTCAGATTCACAGGATTTTATATACTATTAGCATTGGTGAGTGTGGATAGAGACCATGTTTCAAAAGGGGTGAAGGCTTTCACAAGTCATGCCACCCCTCAATTTTATGCTATGCTGTTCTTTCCTGTGCATTAGTTAGCAATGAAGTAGGATATGATCACGTCTCATTCCACTATACCCAGAAGATACAGCTCCACGATGGCAAAATCATGGGATTTGGCCTATGCACTGCAGTAATAATTGACAATCTCTGTATACATACAAATACAAGTATCTTTCTACATATCTTGACTAATTAAATGACAGGAACTGTTTTGTGATTCTAGCTCCAACATATAAACCTCTGAAATTCCCTAGTACGTTTTTTCGGTGCACAAAAACATGCCATTACTTATGTCACTTGTTTTACTTTTGCTAGATTGCCTTGTTCCTGTATCATTGACAGTTTGTTGTTTGGAGCATGGCAGACGACATGAGATAGGTAGTGCATTGTCTTCCCAACGCCCGCAAGAAGTACCATCCAGAGTGTAAGGCATTTGGCAGGGCACAGTAGGGATAGATTGTAGGCCCGGTCTGTGGCCAGATCTTCTGGGCAGCCCCCGATATGCACAGCGTTAGCCCACATGCAGCTTTGAGGAGCCTTACACATTCCATATTATTCCTCAGTACAGCAGAACTGATTTGAGAAAACGTTGCTTATTTTCTCACAGACTCCATTCTAGGATCAGTTGACAACTGGAGCTGTACAAAGCTTTGTTATTGAGATGCTATCTCACTGCACAGGTTTTACTTTATGTGCTCTGAATAGTGTTTATAACTGCATCATTTGTTTACAGCTCTTGCATATGAACAAAACATAATGGCATAAACCATACATGCATCTTTGTATAGTGGACCAGAAAGAGTACATTGTGTAAAGAATACAAGCAAACCCCAGAGGATTGTTCTTCAGGACTTAAGGTGAGTACCGGGCAAGCTCCAAGGCCACACCAACAGGTTACTCGGGAAGCCTGGGGTGCCTGGATGCAGAGATGTGGCACAGCGTCTGGTGTACCATACAATTCAGCGGGAAAACAGTCCGGTTACAAAGATGCTGCAAGCTGGGACAGGAGGACCAGTCTGGAGGAACCCCAGGGGGACTCGACCCGTCAGACCCTTGGGCACACAGGAATACCCTTGGCCCACTTTTCCTCAGCTTGTGGGGCTCTGTTGCAGTGGTGTATTTTTGGGGTCGGATTCCGGTGCAGGAGGTTGGAGGGGGTCTGCAGAAAGAGGATTCAGGTGGCAGCTGGTAGTCCAGTCTGGGTAGACCTAAGCGTGGGCTTAGCTCTTGCGGATCTGGGCACCATCACCTCACTTGAATTCAGGCTCTGGGGTGCAGGTGTGTAGGTGCTTTGAGGCGGCTGTCAAAGACTCACATCTTGGTCTTCATTTTGCAGAAGAGGGGCAAACCGAACAGCTGGCCCACTCACAAAGTGGGTGTCACTGTCCCTGAAGTCCCTCGATATGCAGGTTGGCCTTCCTCCTCGTCGTTCGTGTCCGGACTGGGCACAACAAGCCATGGCTGCAAGGGGGACTGGACCAGAGTATTGGTCCTGTGCAGCTCCGGTTAGGTTTTGGTGTCCTCCCACTTGTTAGAGAAACAGATCTGAAATTCAGGAGCACAGGGTCCTCTTCCTGGAGAGCTATTGCATCGGGCTGTCCGGGGAGTGGCAACTCGGTGGAATGCACCTTGCGTCTTTTGTGCCTGGAGCTGTAGGCAAGTAGCTCCACTACTCCAAGGGAGTTTCTTCAGGTAATTGGTGAAGCACTGGCAGCCCTCAAAGTTTCTTGGAAACTGCACAGCGACAGGACGAGCTTTCTTCTCCCCCAATTGTTGGGGGCAGCAGTCAGGCTGGCAGGGTTGGCGCCAAGTCAGTAGCTTTGTTCTTGTGAAAAGGTTCTTCTTTGTCCACTCCTTCTCATTAACAATGGTTATATTCTGCTCCTGGAATACAAATGGCCTTAGTACACTTATAGAAGATGAAAACGTTGTAGGTTTTTAAAAATTGTTTGATATGTTAATTTTGCAAGAAACATGGAATTTGGTTAGTACGCCACTGATTGGATATTACGAATATCTGAATGCGGCAAGTAAGGATGCAGCATTTGGCCGACCAAGTGGTGGACTTTCAATATATGTTTCTTTAAGTCTTAAGGTTGAATATTATGAGATAGATCTTCAAGTAAAATGGATTCAGTGCATTAAATTAGTAGCTAGTCAATCATTGATTATTTTAAATGTTTATTTAAGTTCGAAAAAAAAGGTTCGAGCTACTCAATTGATCCAGTTATGGGAAATGGTGAAAGTGCTATATTATGGTCATAGGGATGCACAGATGATCATTTCCGGTGATTTTAACACTCCTCTTTTATCATATAAAAAGCGGGAATCTTTTTCAGATCTGTTAGCCCAATTGTCCAATTGTGAATTTATTAAATACAACTTAACAATTTTTTATGATAGAGAGCACTTACCAACATTTAATAAAAATGATTGTCCATCTATAATTGACTATACAATACTGTCAGATAAACTTTCAGAATCAGTCCAAAGTTAAGAGGTTGTTCAAAGGATTGAGAGTGACCATAATCCACAAGTTATGACGATTAGTCTACCCTTCGAGTACCTAGCAGAAACTAGAATATTAAGAACAGTTCCGGCTGCATTTGACCTAAAGAAGTTAATATGGAGTGAGAAAACAGAGAAAGATATTATTGATTTTCTCTCACTTCTAATTCTTGATGTAAGGGCAGCCTACTCCGAAGGAATAGCAATGGTTGCTCTTTGGCCCACCTTATGTGACTCTTTATTGAACAAATTCCCTAATACTAAACCAACTGGGCGGGCAATTTTGAATTCTAAGAACCCAGGTTGGTATTCCCATCGCTTACTATACTTGAAACGCTCCCTTAATAAAACTATAAGAGCTTTGTATAGAAAACCAAAAGGGTCATCCTACTTTTTAATGTCAATTAAAATCAGAGACTTAAAGAGGGGTTATAAAACTGAAATTTGGAGGACTAAACAGTTGTATTATGAAGAGACTTGGGCCAAACTTCACTATGCATGTAAATCTAAGGATCTGTTTTTGTTTTGGAACATTATTAACAATTTAGAAAGGAAATTTTAGAAATACAAGTGCCAATATAGATGAGTTAAGTTGGATACATTTTTTAATTATGAAAATAACTCCCTTAAGCAAACCGACCGAGGTGGCTGCATGTTTTAATCACAAAAGTAATATGGATCGAATAGAGGGGAATGTTCTTTTTAGAGAAGGCTGTTTATCAGACTCTATCGATACTGAGTTATGGTCGGTGGAGAAAGTTAAAAAAGTCTTACATACATTTAGATCAAATGGAGCACCTGGCCCTAACGGGATTACAAATGCCATTTTTAAAGCTAAAATTAAGCATTGGCCAGAGCTATTGACGTTCCTTTTTAATGACATTCTTAAGTCCGGTTGTATCCCGGAGTCATGGAAGGGTAGTATTATACAGCCGATCTATAAAAGTGGGCCTCAGGATAACCCCGCAAATTACAGACTAATAACCCTCACAGACGTAGATGCGAAAATATTTTCAAGTTGTCTGTTAGAGGAGTTGAAGATATGGGCGGAAAGAGAAGAACTGATCCCAATTTTCCAAACCGCTTTTAGGGAGGGTGAATCGACTCTTACAAATTTGATTTTATTGTCATTATTAGGAGAAAGAGCACAATGTAGGAAGCAAAAATTGTACATTTGTTTTATCGACTTAAAAGCCGCATTTCTGTACCCAGAAATATTCTTTGGACTAAGTTAACAAATTGGGGTATATCGGAAATTCTTTTAAAAATGATTAAATTATTGTACTCCAATACCTGGGTACAGGTCAAAGTTGGTGACGGAAGACACACTACCCGCCACCTTGAAACAAATGTCAGCTTAAAACAAGGCTGTGTGCTCGCTCCCTGTCTTTTTAACTTATTTATGTCTGATCTCCCCGCACATTTTAAGGATGTAAACTCACACTCCCCTGCAGTAATGGGTAAAGAAATACAATATTTACAGTATGCTGACGATACTATTTTACTTAGCCAAACCCTGATAGGATTAAAAAGATTAATACATTCATTTAACTTATATGTGACTCAAAATGGTCTAACAATGAATACAAAAAAAAAACAAAAATAATGTTATTAGGGAAAGGCAAATTAGGGGTAAAGTATTTGAATATCAGTGGGTTGTCTATTGACTGTGTAAAAGCTTATAAATATTTGGGAATTACTTTTGATGAGAAATTGTCATTTAGACAGCATTTTGATAACCTAGAGGCAAAAAATACCTCACTTGCTTTCGCTTTTCGAAAAATGAGAGATAAGTTACTATGTCCCAATTATGACCACCTGCTTAAAGTTATGAAAGCTAAACTTATTCCCTCCCTGGACTATGGGTCCATAATTTTTAAGGGTAGAGATGTGAAAGTGTTGGAGGACATAGTTGCAAGGACATATAAATCAGTTTTTAGGATTCCTAGACAAAGTTCACGTGCCAATTTAAGATTGGAATTTGGCCTAAGGAACCAGATACTTGTTCGCTGAGCAACATTTTCAAAAACATTATTGGCATTTTCCCGAGCCGACGAGGGCTCGTTGGGCAATATGTGCTGACGTGAGATTTCAAAAGGCGAATAGTCCAGAAGTTGGCAGGAATATTTAGTTGAGTGTCGCCTAACTTTTGAATGCCCAAAATTTGAAGATGAAACAATGAGTAAAATGACTTATAAAAAAATTAATTAATTCAACTGTGGCTTTGTTATCAGAAGTTTGGGATACGGATGAGATGAGGAAGAAAACTCACTTCTGGACTATTGCCAATACTTTTGATAAAGTAATGGCCCAACCATACTTGCTTTTTCATCAGAAACCTCTAATTAAAAAGAAATTTATGTTATTAAGGTTTGGAATATATCCAACCAAAGAAGGAACTCCCAAATGGGAGTCAAAATGGTCAACAAATAATTGTAGGCTGTGGGGCCGTAATGATGAAACCTTTTGCATATTGTAACATTATGCCCAAATATGTTGCAGGAGCGGAAAATGAAATGGGAGTTAGAACCTGTAGATCGGCACTTATACTTTGTTTAAGCGGTGTCAACGTACATGTTATACATCAATTTGTCCAATTCATTTTTAGAGTGGAAAAGAAATTATGTAAGGTTGACACGCAAAGTAAATGTTAATCTTGATATGGCTGGGTGATGTTGAGGTCGCTGTATTAAGGGAGTTGATGAATTAATCTAAGGGCACTTTTTAACCTTTATATATGTTGTTTTTAATATTGTCCTGCTTATTATGCTTATTATTTTTAACGAATGGTGTAGGTGCTCTTTATCTCAGAATGATTGTCACCTACTATAGATGGTTTTAAAAAATTAAATAAGCTGCAAGCACATTGCACTTTAGTTTCTGTTTTGACAAAATGTTAAACTGTACTTTTCTCGGTCGCTTATTGCCATTGAATAATTATATTCTTTGTTGTTGGCAAGAGCAATCGTAGTTTTTTTTTTTTACGATAGTTGCAGATAGTATGTAAATAGTTTTATTGTGTCTTTTTTCCATTATATTACGTAATTGATTATTTGCTGCTATCACCTTGCACTTTGGGTATTGTTGTTGTAATTAGCATGAAACATTGTAGGACCTTCTAATACAATAGTTAAAGGCAGTATGTAAACAGTTTTATTGTGTCTTTCAGCAATCGTCATATGTTGAATATTTGCCGCTAGCACATTGCACTTTAGTTTTTGCATTGTAAACATATTGTTTTTTACTGATATTTTTCTTTAACTAGGCTGTTCATTGCCATTGATTATTTGTTGCTAGCTCAATTGCACTTGAGCATTGGTCATTTTGATGACCAAGTCACTTTAGCATGGATTATGCAATACGATTGTTATAGAATTTTTATGGTTAATTGACATCGAATATTGCTGCTAGCATTTTGCACTTTAGCTTTTGCCTTGTGAGCAAATAGCATCTTAATTTTTAGAAGTAGACTCACCAAACGTATGAAAATATTAGCAGCACGATAATCCTTGACTGGAAAATGTTCATCAATGGTGACAATTTCTACTTATGCACTGTATCCTTATATGTTCAATTAGTAACCGTGTTTGACCTGTATTTGTTTTTCCTTTTTTTTGTAATGGTTTTAATTAATCAACAAATAAATATTTACCTACCTACCCACTCCTTCTCTTGATCCATCGAAATCTGAAATCTTGGTATCAGGGGGTCCCCTAAATACTCAATCTAGGGGCATCAAGGGGAGTGATGGGTAGTAGCCAATGAGGTACTTACCCCTGGGGTCACTACTCCCCCCTAGATGACAACTTCCTGTGGGGAGTGGGCATCACCCTGTTCCAGAATTACTAATTCCACCACACTCAATATGGTGGAATTTCGAAAGTCACGTTCACGTCAGACTTGTTCACCCTAGAGGTGTGCCCAGCCTAGCAGTGCAACACTCCTCCTGCATAAATAATTTTCCATGTTGTCCTGGCGGTAGATGGCTCAGGGTGGGGTAGGGATGTGGTCAGTATCCTCTCCTGTGAGAGAAGCCAAACTTGCATACGAAAAGGTGATAGGCTCTTTGAAGCATCCTGCCTTGAAATGCTAATTTACCAGATTTCCCAGGGGGAGGAGGTGATAACAACTCTCCCCACAGCCGGCCTTGTTTCTGCCCTCTGAGAGCGGGGTCAGAAACGTACCGAACCAGTCAGCTAGTACACTAGAGGGCTGGTATGTTTCCGAGGGTAGCTCTAAGGTACCCTTTGTGTGCATGTATTAATAACTCCATCACTGGAATCAGTGTGGGTTTATTAATACGAGGTGTTTGTTAGCAAACACCATATGTTTCAGAGAAGCCATTCTGTAGCTGGGGAACTCGTATTGACCAGTACATACCTTAAGATGGTTTCCCTCTAGTAATAGAACTAGACATCACAGGGGCGTATCTGCTTATGCAGATATGACCTCACATAAAATATAATGCACCCTGCCATTGGGCTCGAGACCTGTTGTAGGGATGACATACATATATTAGATGCAGTGACTTTGGCATGACACACAGCTTTGTGTCGTGTTTTCACTTATGGATTGCACCATGTCACATAGCCTGCACTGACAGTCTGTGTGGAATTTGTATCTGTGTCTCGTAGGGTGGCATAAGACTTGCTGCAGCCCTTAGGGACCCTCTTTAGTACCCCTGCCCTAGGTGTCTGGAGTATCATTTACTAGGGACTTACAGGGGTGCTAAAGTCCTTAGCCAATTGTAGCACAATTAGACTTTACCTTGTTTTAGGGAAGGAGCACTGGGACTAGTTAGCAGGCTTCAGTGCCTGTCAAAGTTGAACATCGGCATCCAGTAACTAAAGAAGGGGCAAAAAATGTGTTTGGGAGGGGTAACTGCGATAAAAGCGCTGTTCCCTACACTATTTATTTCCATTGTTTTATATATCAGTATACACTCATTGAAAAATTAATTGTTAAGGCTCAATCGAAATTTGCCTAGCTTACGTAACGGTAAGTTTCAATTCTATTAAGGACACGGAGGCGAGGATTATGCTATATCTTCCTTCGCTTTATTAACATAAAGAAACCACAGCAGCTTAGGAAAAGATATAATAAGAACAAAAAATGCTTTAAACATAAAGCATTGACGTAATGTTCAACAAAAAATCAACAACAACTCCCAAGAGTCTCTTTGTTATAATCATAGTCCACAGTCCTTTGTCACTGTTCATCATCCCTATATAACCGGACTTCCCATCATCTTCCTCCTCTTTCTTCGCGCAGATCACGCTAAGCCTCATTGGTCCTGTTTAGCACCGTCGTTGCCTGCCAAAAAAGGAACAGCATCAGCGAGGTGGCCCAGGAAAAGGTTACAACAAGGCGAGGAGCATTCAGTGAACAACACAGTACAGACAACGTAAAGGAAAACGCTTTACTTACTGCCATACGGGTGGGTAGAGACACCACCGTAGTCCGGGTGGGATAATCCTCGCCTCTGTGTCCTTAATAGAATTGAAACTTACCGTTACGTAAGCTAGGCAAATTTCGATTCTATGTCAGGACCGGAGGCTTCAGATTATGCTAGTTTAAAGCTTACTTACCACCAACTGAGCCAAATCCACCACCGGCTTAAAATAAAACCTCTTGAAGGTGGAATCCGAGGACCAGTCCGCCGCTCGCATAAGGTCCTCCAGACGAGCACCCACCGAGAATGCCTTAGAGGCCATGGCCCCCCTGGCGGAGTGTGCTCCAAAGAGAGAAGTATTGATGCCCGCTTCTTGCATGACCCAACGCACCCACCTAGCGATAGTGGGGGAGGAGACAGCTTTGTGTGGCTTCCGCAGGGCAATCAACAACTGACGCTCGCCCGGAGGGCGAAGATCTAATGTCAGGTCCTCATATGCTTTGAGGCATTGCACAACACACAACTTAGGAGTGTCAGTAAAGGCTGGATAAGAAATGGAACGCGACGACGTCTTAGTGCGTCGACCCACCGTAAAAGTAACCCCCTCCGGGGAAAAAATGTGTGCAGAAACATCCAGCGCGCGCACGTCCGAGACGCGCCTACAAGAGACCAGACATAACAACATGGCTAATTTCGCCGAAAGCTCCTTCAGAGACAGATAAGAATTCGCTGGCCACGATAGGAACAGGTTCAGGACCAAATTGACGTCCCAAAGGACGGAGTACCTGGGCTCTGGCGGCAGCGCGAGGCGAACCGCTCGCAGAAGCCGGCACACAAAAGGGTGTTCCCCTACCGGATGGCCATCGATGTTATCATGGCCCGCAGAAATCGCCGACCGGATAGCATTGATCGTTCTATACGCCAAACCCTTGTCGGCCAAATGAGCCAGGAAATTCAGCACGGGAACAAGGCCGGCGACCATGGGATCCAAATCCCTTCGTAAACACCAACGCATCCACTTAAGCCAAGCGGATCTGTAACGCTTCGTCGTACTATCGACCCATGCTTTGGAGAGCAAGTGCTCAGCCGACCCCGAAAGGCCCGGGAGCGTCCAGCGTCTCCTGAGAGCCTCCACGCCACGAGGCGGAGAGTGTTCTGCATGACGAGAGGGTGAGGTTCCCGATCCGGGCTCGTCAGGAGCAGAGGAAACAGGGGGAGTAGGATTGGAAAATCCCAGGAAAGTTCCAGAAGAACCGGAAACCACACTTGAGACCTCCACAGCGGTGTAACCAACACCAGGTCCGCACCCTGGCGGCGTATTTGAGCCGCCGTTCGCATGATCATGGAGAACGGGGGAAACGCAAACGGCTGTTCCCGACTCCAATCCTGCAAGAACGCGTCCGTGGCCTCCGCCAGAGGGTCCGGCCTCCAGCTGTAAAACCGCGGCAGCTGGTGGTCGAGACGGGACGCGAAGAGGTCCACCGAGAAGGGGCCCCAAAGGGAGTGTAGCCACCGGAAGACTCCCGGATCCAGTTTCCACTGGCTGGCATCCCTGAGATGTCGAGAGTGCCAATCCGCTACCTGATTGGACTGGCCTGGCAGATACTCCGCCGTCACCGCAATGTGACGAGACAGGCAATAATCCCAGAAGTCCTTCGCTAAATCCGCCAAGGCGCGGGACCGAGGACCTCCCAGGTGGTTCACATATTGGACCGCCGAAACATTGTCCATCCGGAGCAGGACACAAGCCTTGACCGAATCCTTGGTCCAACAGCGAACCGCGAAGGAGCCCGCAAGGAGCTCCAAACAATTGATATGCAATTGTTGTTCTTCTGACGACCAGGCGCCGCCGGTGGAAAAATCCCCGCACCGGGCGCCCCAGCCCGACCTGCTGGCGTCGGACTCTATAATTAAGTCCGGAGCCGACCCGAAGATCGCTCGCCCATTCCATGCCTCCATGTGAGACAGCCACCATGACATCTCCTCCTTCACTTCGTCCGTGAGGGGAACCCACTGATCGTAACACATCCCACGGCGCAAATGCTGCGCTTTCAGGCGCTGAAGAGCCCTGTAGTGCAGCGGGCCCGGGAAAATCGCCTGGATGGAGGACGACAGAAGACCCACCACCTTGGCGACATGGCGCAGTGACGTCCGATCCCTCGCGATCGTCTGCCGAAGCAGGTGCCGTATCTTTGCGACCTTCCGGCTCGGTAGGCTCAAGACCGCCTGCACCGAGTCCACCACGAAACCTAAAAAGGTGATCCGCTGAGTGGGAACCAAGACCGACTTGGAGCCGTTGACGACGAACCCCAGTCTCTGAAGCAGGCCGACCGCTTGACGCAGTTGTCCTGCCAGCACCTCCGGGCACTGCCCCATGAGGAGGATGTCGTCTAAGTAAACTATCATACGGACCCCCTGGCTTCTGAGGAACTCCACCACCGGGTGAAGGACCTTCGTGAAGCACCACGGGGCCGAAGAAAGGCCGAACGGCAGGGCGGTGAATTCGAACACCTGGCCGTCCCACAGGAATGGTAGGAAGCGACGATGAGGGGGGTGGATGGGAACGACCAAGTAGGCATCCTTGAGATCCAGTCGCACCATCCAATCCCGAGGGAGGAGCACGTCCCGAAGGAGGTGGATCCCCTCCATCTTGAAGTGACGGTAGACCAACCACCCATTGAATTCCTTGAGGTTGATCACAGGCCTCTTGCCCCCATCCGTCTTGTCTACCAAGAAGACGTTGCTGAGGAACCCATGCGGGTGGCGCGTTGATAGGCGGATGGCTCCCTTGCGCAGCAAGTCCGAGACCTCCCCGTCTATCAATCGCGCGTCGGAATCTGAGAAAACCATTGGGCGCGGGGGCCTCACCTGAGTTGGCTGGTCGTGAAACTCTATATGGAAACCTCTCACAGTTTGCAAAACCCAAGCATCGGCAGTGAGCAACTCCCACTCCCCGTAAAAGCTTGCCAGCCGCCCCCCAATCGGAACTTGATCCAAGCAAAGTACACTTACCGGGGGCATTTCCTTGTCCGGACCTCTTTTGGAATCCTCTTCCACCATAGCGTTGTCCCCTTGTGGGGTAGAAATTGGTGTAGTTGGCCGAGGTCTGGTACTGACCTCTTCCGGAGCCTTGTCCACGGTTGTTGGTCTGCTGACCACGGCCGATCGCGCGGCCCCTGCCGCGACCGGCCCCTCCAGAAAAACGCTGGTGAAACACCCTCTTGATGCTGGACTGGGCCTTGTCCAGCGACGTGAACGTGTTCACGAACTTTCCAAGCTCGCGGATGAAAGGTTCACCGAAGAGGCCACCCTGGGCCACTGCACCTGCCTCCGACGAGGCCAGGTCCCCCAGCTTCGGGTCCAGTTTAATAAGGAGCGACCGCCGCCGCTCCGTGGACAGGGCACAGTTGGCGTTGCCCAAGAAGACGATCACCCTCTGGGCCCAGTTGGAGAGCACCTCCGGTGAAATGGCGGTGCCATTCGCCCGAGCCTCCTCCGCCATATCGAGGATCTTCGTGGCGGGCCCGACCGCATCCAACAGCTTGTCCTGGCAGGCCCGCCAGGACCGATCGATCCCCTTCCTGGGGTCCTTCATGAATTTCGCCAGGAAGGTGGCCATTTTGGGGTCCAATTCTGGGGTCATAGCCACCTTCCCCTCCAAAGTAGGCCGAGGGCATTCCCCGCGCAGGCAACCCCTCGCCTCCTTCTCCAGGGGCTTGCGCAGCCGGCCCGCGACAAACTTCGCCACCGTCTCCCCCGGGGCCCAGGCCGCGGATCGGGGGTGGACGATCTCGTCCGGGTCCAGCATGCCCGACTCATCTCTGGGCATCTCCTTTCCCGAAGGCGCCGGGAGCCAAGACCGGGTCGACTCCCCGTCGTCATCCGTGTCCGGAGAGTCGTAGATCGGGGAAGCGGGCGCCGTTGACAGACCGCCCGAAGAGCCAGGGTCCACCAAGGGCGTCGGAGGCACCGCTGTCGCCTTGGCCAGGAAGGCGTCACAAAGACGCTCGAAGGCGCCCTTATCCACGCCTTGGGCCTCCGATGAAGGCCCCTCACCCCGGGGTCTCTTCGGAGCGGGCGGCAACCCGCCGGACGTCCCCGGGAGCTCGGGGGGCGGCGGCACCTGCGCCACTGCCAGCTTGGCACACTCCTCTACGATGCGGGCCGAAAGGCGGTCCTCCATGGGCCCTACCACCTCCGTCACACAACGATAGATGGAGCTGTCCACTGCCTGATAAAACTCATCATCCTGCAGATAGGGGCAGGCCTCCTCATCATACTCCCCTTCCATGTCGGAACCAAGGGCAAATGCGGGGCACCCAAGAGGGCGGCAACCGAGAAAGTTCTCGAATGTGGGCAGGCCCAGCGGCTGCGATCACGTTTTGGGCCAGCTGACGTGGCAGGTGGGCTGCACCAACCCCCAAGCGCGCAGACCCTCCTCGCCGGGACCGGGTCTACGTACCCCTCAAGCGCGCTAGGCCACACACGAATAAAGAGGTGCACAGATCTCGCCCGAAGGCGATTCACGCGGTCAAACCGCCATACAGACCCCAAAGGGCGTCAATTTGTGAAGTACAGACCCGGAGCACCAGGTGTCAGAGGGGTACGCGAGGGTCGGCCCCTGCGCAAGCAGACCCCACGGCGCGGCTCCTCGCACCGCGGAGGCGCGCCGGAGGGTCGGCGAGGCGACAGGCCGCCCCCTTGCGGTCTATGTACACACCGCACACAAGTGGGAAAAAAGTCGCGTAGGAACGGCAGAACGTTCCCGCAACTAGGGGACTCTGAAAGGAAATAAACCATGCAAGGAGTCCCCAAAGACCGCAAGACACAAGTACAATACAAGAAGACAAATAGAAAAGCACTTATCTGGCTGCGGGAGCAGCGAAGAAAGAGGAGGAAGATGATGGGAAGTCCGGTTATATAGGGATGATGAACAGTGACAAAGGACTGTGGACTATGATTATAACAAAGAGACTCTTGGGAGTTGTTGTTGATTTTTTGTTGAACATTACGTCAATGCTTTATGTTTAAAGCATTTTTTGTTCTTATTATATCTTTTCCTAAGCTGCTGTGGTTTCTTTATGTTAATAAAGCGAAGGAAGATATAGCATAATCTGAAGCCTCCGGTCCTGACATAGAATTATGGTTCAGCGAACACAAAATCAAAAAAGCCCTGAAATTCACAAGTTATGATGTGCACTTCAGGCACAGGGCTTCTTTTGTTTGCGATATACTGTAATGATCAATTGTGTGCCCATTTTATGCTAAGTAGGGTTTTCGCCAGGCCAGTCGCCTAGCCCACTTAGGCCGTGCGCAGGGAGGGTTAGTCGCAAGGCCTTCTTGGCCTTTCACTGAACTTAGTTTGGTAGCTGCCAAATTGCATATTGAACAGCACCAAAGGTGTTATTGAATGAAACTTTTCTTTCCCCTTTAATCTTGGCCCTCTCCTTTGAGGCATTGGCTTGAAAATATAGGATAATCAACATAAAGAAAACCTGCTAAACATCTGTCAGACTTTGTGCACATTCATCAAACGGTGCAAAATGGTTTGCAGATAAACACTTTTTCGACCCCACCCCTATTTAAAATATACCTCCCTATCTCCCCTAACGTACTTGCTTGAAACTGAGAAAACCAGGAGTAGGCAAAAAAATGCTAAGGCTTTGCTAAATTTTGTGCGGATCCATCACACGGTGCCAGAGTTATTAGTGAATCAAAAATGTTTTGTTGCCCTCCCTGCCTTTTTTAAATCTGAATGAATCCTGAAATACTTGCACTAGTTATAACTGTTTGCCATATTTAAGGCAGATTCATCAAAGCGCTCTAAACTTATAAACAATTAAACATTTTATAGCTTTTCCCTTTAGGGCCCCCAGGCCGATGGAATGACATAGAATTTGACATACCAATAGAAAACCAATCCTTCAAAGCTTCTGTCAAATTTTGTGCAGATTCTTCACATAGTGCCAATATCACTAGCAAGTGAGCTCTTTTTTGTCTGCCCTCTACTTTTTAACTCTGCTCCCCCTCGTTGATGAGCATAAACTTAAAAATTCCCCCAAAAAGTTAAATATGCTTAGGCTCTGCCAAATATACTGCAGATCCATCAAACATTGCCACATTGCCATCAAACATTGCCAAAGTTAGTACTGAATTAAATATATTGTTTGACTCCCACCACAACCTAACATTGACCATACCCCTTTCACCTGGCTTTGATCTTCCTGAAAAACGTGCACTTGATGTAACTTGCTAACTTCTTGCCACATGCCGGCATACTAAACAGCAACAAAGTTATACGCAGAGGGCATTTTTATTGAAACGCCTATCCCTTTTGAAGTTTGGCCCCCTTGGTGCATTGGGACAAAGCCTGACATATCAGTAGAAAACGAATCCTTCAAACCTCTGTCAAACTTTGTGCTGATGCATCACAAAGTGACGTACCTATTAGCAAGCGTTAACCCTTTCAAACCCACCAACAACTATTTCAAACATTAATATTTAAAAAAAACTATTGAAAGAGGTTTATACGAAAACGACAAAAGTGCACTTTCTGAGTAAAATTCTACTTTTATGCTACGTTTGGTGTAAATACGTTCAGTGGTTTTGGCTGTAGATGCAAGAGAAATTTCCTTCAGGAAACTAAAATGGGAAAACACATATTTTACCTCCCTCACAACTTATTTTTCCCCCTGCACAAAACTGTACAAAAAAAAGTTAGTTGACTAAGGTCATTGAATGCCAGATTTGGTATAGGTTTATAGATGGGGATCTGAGGGTCAAAGTTATAGGCAAATCATAAAATGCCTATGCATTGAAAAAGGTGGCAATCGAACCCTTTGTTTTATTACACAGTGACGTCTGTCTGCAGCTGATTAAGCACATGGAGGTGGATGCCTGCTCACATTGGGTGAGACACTTGGGTAACCCTTTGGCCCTGCAAAGTGGGGGTTGCCTGAACAAAGCAAGTTTGGTGCAGGCCCTTGACAAAAGCCAGAACCTACGGCCAACCCTTATTTATGCACAGCCTTTGGCTGTGCGGAGCACTCGTTGGCCACCTTAAGCGGGTTGTGTGCAGGACCTGCCCACAATGCATAGCTTCAGCAGGGTGTGAAAATAAAGTACATCATAATGAATCCAATTGCCTGAAAAATACACTCAAAAATTATTTATGGTCATGGCTCAAAAGTAAAAAAACACAAAAATTGGCCGGTTAGGGTTAGTAACGCACACATTCTATACCATAACTTGCGCCATCTGCCACACTCAAATAACAATTTGCTGACCATGCAGAAACATAAAAAGAGCTAAATGACATCAACAGGGCAGCAACTTGTGGTTATGATGTTTGTTGTGTGTGTTACCATAACTGACAAATTTAAATGTTTTTGGGTGTCTGAGCCAGAGCCACAACTCAGTTTTAAACTGTGTTTTTCTTCAGTGAAGATAGAGAAAGCAAAATGAAGTCGTTGACTTTACACGGGTGTTGTACTGTTGTTTTATAATTCGAAAGAGTGTTTACCTTGGCCACACAGGCCAAAATATTCACTATTTATGAATTTAATGAGTACATCCTCGATGAAGAATTGATGTTAAAGGCAAGTGCATGGGCTATTGCTACATTTGTGGTTCTCATCTATAGACAAATATACCTGAATAGAAAGTCAGCACAAATATTTTTCATCCGACTATGTTCCATGCTATAATGATGTTTGTGAAGTTTAGTTAAAAACCTTATTTTTTGTCTGCTTTTCTGCTGTGTCATACATGCATATGAAAATGTGATTGAGACATCTAGCCGCATAGTTTTTGAATTTCCCAGACGTCACACTGGATCTGGAATTTTTTTGCGTGATCAGTACCCCTGTGCGCTGGTTGGTGATGTTGATTGGCTCAGTTCGGCATCGTTCGCACGAACAGTGACATCCGCGTCACCTATATAGGCGCCACCTCGGCGTGCTGACATCAGTTTTTTGTCTTTCCCTGCCAGTTAGCACTGATCTGGAGAAAGAGTACCCCTTTGCCGTATTTGCAAAGGGGTACTCTTGATGTCTTCGAGCAAGACAGGGTTTAGACCGCGTGGTGCCTGTCATTTCGCCATGTCAGTTACAGACCCAAGCCTCATATGTCTGTAATGTCTCGAGTGCAACCACGACTCCAAGTCGTGCTCGGACTGCTGGGCCAAGGCACTGAAGACTTAGAGGGAACGTTCAAAGAAGCTGCTGGTGGCCTGCAGGCAATGCAGCTTCGATCTCGGTCCCGATCGGGAGGGAGGTCACAGTACCACTTAAGGAGTCCCAAGTCTTCTTCCTCTAACTCCAGGTCAGCGGGACATTCGGGAAAGAAGCAAAAGAAGTCGAAGCGTGCTTCGAGTTCACTTCCTCCGTCGGCTGACAAGATGAAGGAGCATTGACGTTCGATGCACGGTTCTTCAGAATCGTTGCCAGGGCCGACTCCAAGCCTCCCAGCTTTTCCAGGAACAAAACCTGTTCAAATAAAATAATTTCATGAGGCCATGCACTGCGTATTTGAGCAGCCTGACCACATCTGGTTCCGCGCCAGCCTCATTCTGAGTCTTGACGACATGGTGCTGGAGCCATATCGACCAACCCTAATGTCGACGCTGACAGGACCTCCGCGTCCGAGCTCAGGCCCTGAGACCTATTCTCAAGGGCAAGGCATGGGAAATAATGGGAGGGGTCACTGGACCCTTTAGAATACCAGTTCGAACAGGATATGGAATGGTGTGAGGAACTCAATGAGATCAGTGATCTGGACACCTCTACAGATACTGGTATGCTTTCTCCCCTTACCAGGAGGGAGCATCATATTCCATGGTGGAGAAGAGGGTTGCTGAGGTCCTGGACCTCGAGTTGCCCTCGGTGGGTGTCAAGTCTAACATATTGATGGAAGTGCTACAAGCGGGAACTTCCTCTTCCGAACCCCTTGTAGGAAGCTGGCTCTGTATATACTACACTAAAGTAAGGTATAGTGTGCACAGACCTCAGGGAGTCCCCATAGGTATAGCAGAGGTTAGGTAAGTACTGACAGCCCTCTTTGTGGTAGTGTGGGCGAGCAGTTAGGCTTATCCAGAAGGTGTGTTAAGCATTTATTGTATTCACTCAATCAAGACTTATTGCACACACTCAGAGACTGAATCCAGACCAATTAGGTAAGTATAAAAAAGGTATACTTATGTTTTATTTTTAGAACCAAGCAGGACTTGGCACAGGTAAGTAAAATATACTCTCAAATGAAAGACTTCATAAGGAAATGCAGTTGTTGAATTTGCAATTGTTACAGGTTGGTATTGGTTCAAACAGCAGTTTATATTATACAGTAATTACTTTTGGAATACTTTTTGTTTACTTTCATATTACATCGACTCGGGGTGGTATGCCTAGATAACACACCGGGGGATCTCACAATACAAAGTAAGTAAGACTTTATAGGGTTTAAGGTACAGTTACTGTTCTTCCATACAAAACAGCCGTTCAACACTTCACATAACATTGGTTCCTATGAGAGAAAAATGGTTAACGGTTTTGGGGGTTAGGACCAAGGTTCCCCCAAGGTCTATGTGTGCACTCAATCTGCAATACCATCAGCGCTGGCGCGGCTGGGTGCAGAGTGCAGGAGCCCAATGTTAGCCAGTGGGGCTAAGGAGGTCTTCAGTTAGGGGCTGTTTGAGAGCAGGCCACTTGGCTCTGGGATCAAACTCCTGGGGTTAAGGTCAGCACTGCAGGGGCCAACGATCGGAACAGGAGCTGCACCACCAGCGGCACAGAGGCGGCCGGGTGGAGGGTGCCAAGAAGACGTCGGGGACCCGGTTTCCAGTGGAGACCTTTAGTTTGGCAAAGTTGTTGCATGCTCGGGCAGGGAGACTTTCTGAAGGCGACCACTGGCTGGCTAGGTAAGTTGGGTTCTTGTGGGATGTCAGGACACCGTCGGTTGGGCCGCCCAAGGCCCTGGGTCGTGGAGTGCAGGGGTGTCTTTTGGCGTCTGGTTTCTTTACCATCTGTGAACGTGGTTGGGGGGACCCTTCAGGTTGAGGCTGCAAGTGCCGGCTTGAGGAACGTTGAATCCGGATTCTGCAAGTGCCGGCTTGAGGAAGGTTGGATCCGGATTCTGTGAGTGACACTTGGCTTGAACAAATCTAGTGCTCACAGGAGACAGAGTCTGTTAGATGAGTGCAGGGCAGGTCCTCTGGGATCTCGGGGTTTCTGGCTGCTGGACTCGCCGGTAGGGCTGGGGCCAAAGCAGTAGGTGTCCTCTTTTTCCTAGGTCAGCACAGCTCTTCGGTCCTTTT
The DNA here is from genome assembly GCF_964263255.1 of Lissotriton vulgaris. NCBI lineage: Eukaryota > Metazoa > Chordata > Amphibia > Caudata > Salamandridae > Lissotriton > Lissotriton vulgaris. The sequence continues at coordinate 1,184,370,225 of NC_141697.1, forward strand.
TCTTTCTTTGTGGAATCTGCAGAGGCAAGGTTCAGGGTTGCCCCTAAATAGTAAATGTAGTGGCATTAAAAGGGGTGTGTAGATCTGAACCTATGCATCCTTTATTTTGGGTGGGTGAACCCCCTATTATGCCACCCTCCAGTGGGAGAGGAGCATGGGCCTCTTCTTAATTGATTGAGTCCCCTCATCTTCAAGATAGAGGGGACTGAGATGCGTACTTCACCTTGCCTCCCCCACCTGAGGGGTCTTGAGTCCTAAATAAAATGTCCATGGACTCGACAATTCTCGCTCCGGTGCCTACTCGATTCACGGGTTCACACTCTGCGACTCTGGGCAATACCTTGCTTAATCTCCACAAAGGCCCCTTACAAAGGCAGCAGGCCTTTGAAGCTTCCCCTTCGGGGACCCAGCCAATCCTGGGGGAGGAGGCATGACACTTCTGCTCAGAATGGGCTTTAGTTCTGGAACCAGAGAGCGGAGGCTCTCTACCCAGGGGTCCAGAAACCTGTCTGGTGGTGGCAAATGGTGGGTAACCATTCAGGAACCACACCGGGGTGGTTGTTTTTCAGAGGGCAACTCTAAGATGCCCTCTGAGTGCTTTTTACATTAAATCCCACACTGGTATCAGTGTGGATTTAATGTGCGGAGACGTTTGCTACCAAACTTCCCAGGTTTTAGTAAAGCCATTATAGAGCTGTGAAGTTCGTAATGACCAGCTCCCAGACCATATACTCTTTATGGCTTTGCTACACTTACAATGTCTAAGAATGGACTTCCACACTGTAGGGGTACAGGGCTCTTGCCATTGTACCCTCAACTGAGGGCTAGTGCACCCTGCTAGAGGGCTGACTTACCTATGTCTCAGGCTGTGGGTTTCTGGCATGGCACACAGGGATGGGTGCCATGTCGACTCTTCACTTTTCTCTGCACCAGAACACTGCAATGGCATTGTATGGGTGTTAAGGTACAGGGTCTCTAAGGGTGACACAATAGGGGCTCTAGCCCTTAGAGACTGCGTTCCATGGTCACAATGCCCTTGGTACCCATGGTACCTTTTGCATGGGGCTTACCTGTGGCCAGAGATGTCCCAATTGTGGTTACAAAGGTACAGTATTGGGAAAGAACACAGGCCCTGGGAACCTGATTGGCAGGGACCCAGGGCACATGACGTCTGGTTGCATCAGATGTCAGGCAAACAGTGTAAATATGCACCCCTGCTCCATTTTAATGAAGCACTAACAGGTGTCCTACTTGGAACCAAGCCCAAGCTCAGCACAGGGCCTTCTGTGAACAAGACAGTTGCCTGCTCCCACTGCCTGCACCTGGGAACCTGAACGTCCTCACCCAACACTCCACCCCTGAGGGCTTCATGGTTCAAGCCGCTACTTCCCAGGACACGTTGCCTTCCCCACCCATGGACAGGGAATCCAAGAGGCTGGATAGCTTGAGTAAGATGATGATTTCTACCACCAGACTTGCATTGCAGTCAATGAACACTGCATGCTTATTGGGCCACTACTCCCATACTGCCACAAGACCCGAATGAGACCCGGACCGTTCTCCCAAGTGGTCAAAGACTAGAGAGACGCAGCAAAGTTCACCATTGTGTGTGGTTTGGATACAACTGACTCGCTGTACATAACGGTTTAATTGACGGTGGCACTTAGACGTCATGCTTGGCTTGGAACATCTGGCTTTTCAGATGTCCAGGCTGGATCGCTTTGAGGTCTCACGGGCTACGGCCAAGTCCTTGGGTCTCGCAGCTGCAGCGCATAATCCTCAGTCTGCATACCGCCCCTTTTGTGGCTACGGAAGGAGCTTTTCACCGCACCAAACATATTCCAGCCACCGCCCCATGCAAACTTCCCAGACTGTGCTGGGGTGAGGATGCCAGAGGTCTGCCACAGCTACCAATCTCCCTGCAGACGCAACCTCTAAGCCCTCCTAATCTTGCCCTACACGATCATTGGCATACAGTTGGTGGCAGAATCACCCTTCATCTCCACCTTTGGCAGTCCATAACATCAGACAGATAAAATGTAACTGATTTTTTTGAGGATCTACTCCCTTCTCTTCGAATTCCTCCCCCCTTGCCTCCATCTCACTACCTGCTGACTGAGGATCATTTGTTCTTGCGCTGCGAGGAAGTCATGTTTCTTTTAGCCAAGGGAACCATAGAGAGGGTTCCGGTGTCAGAAGTAGGCAGTGGTTGCATTTCCCGCTACTTTCTGATTCCCAAAAAGAACAAAAGGTTTTGCCCTATCTTAGATCTGAGAACCCTCCACTTCTTCCTCAAGAAGGAGAAGTTCAGGGTGCTCACAGTGCCTCAGGATTTGTCTGCCCTAGACCAGGTAGACTGGATAGTAGTGTTGGACTTGCAGGACACCTATTTCCCTATTCCCGTCCTGCCTGGACATCTTCGTTACCTGTTGTTTACGGTAGGCTGTGTGCATGTTTAATTCATGGTGTTCCCTTATGGCCTTACAAGCGTCCCTCGAGTGTTCACCAAGCTGACGACTGTGGTCGCAGCTCATCTGCGCAGATCAGGGGTGATAGTCTTCCCCTATCTCGACGACTGGCTGTTGTCTCTAACTTTCAGACTATGGCGTACCTCCTGCATTTGCTGGGGTTCACTGTTAACGTGCTGAAGTCACACCTGACTTACTCTCAGATGCTCCCTTTCATCGGAGCTGTTCTGGATACAGTGCAGTTTTGGGCATATCCTCCCGAACAGCGAGTCTGGGATATTCAGGCTATGATACCAATGTTTTAGCCTCTATCTTGGATTTTAGTGAGAATGGCTCTGAGGCTGCTGGGCTTCATGGCCTCCTACATCCTGCTTGTGACGCATGTCAGAAGGCATATGTGGGCTCTGCAGTGGGACCTCAAGTTTCTGTGGGCGCAGCACCAGGGGAATCTTTCTGTCATGGACCAGATCGCAGAGAGAACTGCAAGAGACCTGCAGTGGTGGCTAACGAACCACAGTTGGGTCAGAGGCAGAACTCTCTACCTTGCCCTACCAATTCTCACAGTACTGACTGATGTGTCACTCCGGGGATGGGGCGGCCATCTGGGAAAGGTGGGGATCAGAGGACTATGGTCGCCGGCAGAATCCGGACTCCACATAAGCATGCTTGAACTCAGAGCGAACTGCTATTTTAAGCCTTTCTACCCTCCATCAAGTGAAGGCTAGTGCTGGTGTTCAGGGACAACACTACTGCCATGTGGTACTGCAACAAACAGAGAGGGGTGGGGTCATGGACCCTTTGTCAAGAGGCACTGCATCTCTGGAAATGGCTGAAACAGCACTGCATATCCCTGGTGGTTCAACACCTGGCAGGTTTCCTGAACGCCAGGGCAGACAAACTCAGCCATTGATGTCTTGCAGATCACAAATGGATTCTCCAACTGGAGGTGGTAGCAGCAGTGGGGAGAGCCTTGGTTAGATCTGTTTGCCTCCGTTGAGAACGCTCCATGTCAGCAGTTTTGCGTGCTGGAATTTCCAAGCCAGCTCTCGCTCTGAGACGCTTTTCGTCTCGAGTGGAGCTCAGGCTTCCTGTACAGCTATCTAGCACTGGTCTGGGCACTGAGAGTTTAGTATCTGAGCTTCTCAGCATGAGCATCAATCCTCCGATTAGGCTGCCCCTTTGGGAGGATCTCTGTCGCAATAACAGGTGAAGGTCCTCCACCTGAACCTGTCCTTTCTATGCCTTCTTGCATGGAGATTGAGCGGCGACAGTTGACAGTTTTCGACCTTCCTCCTGAAGTCTGCAATGTTATCTTGGCAGCCAGGCGTCCCTCCACCAAGACAATTTACATTACCGGTAGAAGAAATTTGTATTATATTGTACAGAAAGGTCTATTGACCCTCTTTATGCCCCCTTTTCTGATGTTTTACTTTTTATTTTGACCCGTGCCCAGAAGGGCTACATTCTGGGCACTCCGAAAGGGTATCTTTCTTCCTTGTCTGCCTTCTTGCGGCAGCCTGACCAACCCTCATTATTTAAATCTCCCATTGTAAATAGATTTCTGTAAGGTCTTGTACTCATGTTCCCCTTTCATTATGCCTCAGTGGGACCTTAATCTGGTTCTCACATTACTGTTGTGTGCTCCTTTCGAGCCTTTACATAATTATCCCATCAGGCTGCTTGCCATCAAAACAGCGTTTCTCTTGGCAATAACATCTGGCCGAAGGGTAAGTGAGCTGTAGGCTTTATCATCCAAGCCTTTATTCCGGTCTGTCTTTCTAAACAAACTGGCTGTTCCCACTCGTCCTCTTTCTTGCCGAACGTGGTAACACCATTCCATGAGGGCCAATCCGTCCCCTTGCCCACTTTCAACATCAAAAAGAGAGGTGTCATTCTACCTTGAATGCATACAAGAGTTCCGGGGTGGATGACCAGCTCTTCGTTGAGTATGTTGGAGCGAAGAAGGGTTGGGCGGTGCAGAAACGAACCGTTTGTGCTGGGTCGTTCTCTGTATTAAAATCTGCTATGCACTGGCCACGAAACAGCCCCCTGACTTCATGCATCTGATTGCTCTGAATAACACATTCCCCAGTCGCTGAAACAATAAAAAAGCTGCTACCAGTGCAAAAGCCATCTTCTTGGACACTTCTTTGTAGCAAATGCTGTGAATAGATGTGCTCAAGACTGCAAAGAACTTTGGTAGTATGCTGATTTTACAGTCTAATACTGTGAATAATTCCGCTCTAAAAAGCTTTAATGTGAACTTTGGTATTTTCCGTGGGTGGGTGTGGTCTGCCAAGATGAAAATTTTACTGCTGTGTGAATCCAAACACAGTAAAAGCATTCTATTTGTAAGGATTATTTGGGAGTGAATGATGATTCTATAAGTTGTGTAAACTCTTTTTTGAACATGCTGTCTAAAATACACTCCAACTCTTTATCTATACTTGGACATACTTTTCGCACTTAGTTTGTCAGCGGTTCAACCACAGATTAGAGTTGCCTCTCAATTTGACTTGTGTTTCTTTGGTGCAGGATCAGCAATGACAGCGAATGTGTGTAAGAAGATCACTGCACAGTTGACTGGGGCAATCGGGAAGCAGGACGATGCAGCTGTGCAGCTGGAGGCTCTGGACATCTTGTCAGACATGCTAAGCAGGTAAAATGGTCTAATCTGGAGTAGGTTGCAGGCAACATACTTAAATTTATTGGAGCCCATATTTAAAACAAAGATGCTGGTAGCTGTTTGCTCGAAACGACAGTGTCTGTAGTTAAGCCAGAACGACTAACCTCTTCACCGGGTCCATAACACAATATCACATGCTCCATAGATTGATCAGTTCAGAATTGTGGAATATTGTATGGAAATGTTTGGTTCATTTTAGTTGGAAAACAGGTCAAAAATGCAGGGAAAACCTAAAACTCTTCATGGCAATGAATGAATAGCAATATTTCTCAACAAAATGCCTAACGCAAATGTGCAACATTATACTTTACTCACTGCATTAATTTTTTCACACATTTTTGAGTGCTTATGAGGGAGGTCTAGAAACACATAACATTGACTTGGCCAGGTAGTTTTCCAGCACTTACTTGCTTGGCACGTACTGACTGCCTAACTTCACTTTTAACTCTGCCCTTCTAACATTACTGTAAACTATCACCTCTCTCAGCTGCCTGTGTGTATAACTTTTGAATCGGGTTCGCTTGCCACAACCGTGCCTCATTCTTTTTAGGCTGAGCCTAGACGTTGCTTGCACAGTCTCTTTGAGACATGTTGTATTTACATTGATTTTCATTTGTTTGTTTGAGTGTCGTTTCAAATGGTTTTCCTAGAAGTGGTTAATCTTCCCTTTAAGTCCCTCCTTCTCATGTGTTGCTCCCTCCAACGGAGCATGACACTATTACTTGTAGTCTTTTGCTGGTGTGCATTTGGCTTATTTCTGCTCACACTTTTTCCTTTTGTTTCTGCATGTGTTTCAGGAAGGTACCTTTCTCTTCGCAAAGCTGCTCCTCCTATCTTTCAATTTTGAGCATGCAAACGATATGCTCCTCCAACAGTACTTAATTTGAGCTGTGGTTTCCTCTGCTCAGCACTGGCACTTAATTGTCAACACCGATGCTTGGGACAGTCTGCCACTAGGTGGCATTGTCTAGCTAATTTAGAGATGACCACAACAACAGTTAATTATGAAATCAGTCTACATTAAAATTGACGATTACCTGCCACCTAAGCCATTCATATAGCTTTGGGAGCCTGGAATAGTCGGAATTGTCACACTTCTAGGAGTGTAATGGTTAGTAGTTTTGTTACGATCATTGGCAGCATGGCTGGGGCAATGCTTATTGCAAGCTGCAGTGGCCTCCTGACGAGAGCCACGGAATATGAATATATATATATATATATATATATATATATATATATATATATATATATATATAATCTCGCTCAATTCTCCTATAGTTACCACAGGAAAAACAGCACTCTGGCCTGGAGGTGGCAGATTTCAATGGGTCTTTATTCGAATAACAACCTATATCTTTTTTTTTTAACAAATTAAGCACTGTGCGCCAAAGATGAATATTTACTTTTTTCTAGGTCATGCTAAATAATAGATGTGTATTTTTGTGTAACTCGTGTTGTCGTTATGTGTTAGAGCTCCTTTTGGTTCTGTTTTTTGCCATGATTTCTGTGATGCGGTCTTCCAAAATGGTTGACTCATAAACTGAATCAGAAATGTGTGGCGCGGAACCCTGTATAGCTGGCATTCAGCTGTAATTCCATGTTGCATACCGGGGCACGCTGGAAAGCTATACTGTGATGTGGTGAGTAAAAAATTGAACGGCGAGAAATCGCCTCCCAGGTGGCATTGTACCAGAAATGAAAATTCACAATGTTTAAAACAAAAACAAGGCTTTATTTGAGCTATCTTCCACCTGAAATGGCCTTTACTACAATAGAAGCAAATTGGAAAAAAACTTTCCCTTGACTTTTTTTTCTCTCAACATTTCCCACTTTCCTGTTCTTAATTGTTGGCATGCATTGCACCCTCAAGTGCAAGGATATTACTCCAACCCCACCTCCCCCGCACAGATATCTATCTACAGGCATATCTCAGTATACCCTCAAGAACACAGGTGTGTACTCATTTGCACACATGAAGTAGGTATGTCTTTAGTCTACATGAGAAAAGTGTGCCATTCGCCCTGTGCTGTATTTACTTTTCCACACACCATCCTGTGCCCTATCACATAGAGGTACACAAGCCCTTTCTCTATAGCACACGTCACAGTTCTGCTGCCAAATAGCCCCATGTTTTATTAAGATAGGTTGGATGCAACATTTTTTCTAACAAGGGGGCTTAACCGTATTTTAAGTTTAAAGAACACACAGCATCAAGCAACAGCATGTGATTATGTGGCATTTATCTTTTGCAAGATACATTTATGTACTGTATTAATCCGCTTAGCTACCTTACTGATAATGGAAGCTGGAGCCTGCCTATTAAATTGACTCTCCCTCCGCTTAGCAAGCATTTCCGAGTTTCTGGCATGTTGTATCATCTTTCTGTGTTTGCAGACAAGTCAGTTTTAGGGAGGCAGCATTAACAATGTGCAACCTTGGGGGTCACTGAAGGACAACATGAACTCAGAGTAGTGCTCATCTTTGCCCTCGCCTTTGTCTGTCTTGCGTATGGTAAGCGAGTTTCTGGTCACATATATTTTAGCCATTCTTTAAATTTCAAAGCACTACTGGGTGCTTTTATTTTGAAAATGATGACTATATTGATGGCTGATATAATGGCAATATATTGAGCAGTACTTGATGACCATATTGACTGGTTCTTGTAATGGTACCAATCAACAGTGCACATGCTTAACATGAACAAATACAGAGCACTGGCAAATTGTATTTGATACAGTGGGCACAAGCATATCTCCACAGGGATACTGTACTTTCAATGAACTAGAAAATACCAACACCAGGTACTCTGGAATAGTGGGTACCTGCTCGTCTCTACATCTTTGTAAAGCACCGAGAAGAAGTGTAAGACTTTTGGTGACGCGGTACCAACCCTTCTCCCTGAACGGGGCCAGCACTTCTCATCAGAGCTGCAGTATTTTTAATGTGCAGATGCCAGCAAGTCTGTGTCTGGCAACAGTCTGGGACCCTGCTGTGCCTGGGACCCTTCTGCAGATACTGTCATGCTTCACTGTTGCATCCCTACTCGCTTCTTTGCATGACCTGTAAGACAATAATGAGGCCAAACCGGCGCCTTTCAGATGTGCTGGCGCATTGTAATGAATCAGGACTCTTTTGCAGAGCTGCAGTAGTTTAAAGGGAGCTGTTCCCACACCTCTCTGCTGCTGAGTCCCCTGTACTTCATGGAGTATTACTGAAGCTTCCATATTGGTCAAGCGTTGTGCTGGTACAAGCTTTAAAAATCTGCTCCTATTTTTATTCATAGCGCTTGCTGCCACAGATTGACGGCTTTGTATCTCTTGTGGAAACAAGGGGTGCTCGCGTGTACCCCTCCGATACAGAATAGCAGCCAAGCAGTCACGTGGGCTAGCCCAGGCAGTATTTTTAGCTAATACACAACATACTGGGATTTAATGGGGGGGCATACACAGGACGAGCAAACCAAACCTACAAGTCCCAAAATTCAAATGTTCTTTTGGCAAAAAAAGCCACGCTTGTTTGAAAGGCGTCCCCTAAACGGGAAACAGCAGTTACAACGCAACTGTTACAACGGACTACTTTTACAACGCAACCACTACAACGCAGGATCCTTTACAACGCAGGATCCTTTACAACGCATGCCTTTACAACGCATGACATTACATAGCAGATGCTATTACAACGCATGCCATTACAATGTAAGTATAGGTAAGTTTATCTTTTTTAATACATGTATTTAATTTGGGTTTTGGGGTACAGGGGTATTTTAAGGGTTCAGGGCTAGGTTTGGGTTATGGGGTACAGGGGTATTTTTAGAGTTCAAGGCTAGGTTTGGGTTATGGGGTACAGGGGTATTTTTAGGGTTCAGGGCTAGGTTTGGGTTATGGGGTACAGGGGTATTTTTAGGGTTCAGGGCTAGGTTTGGGTTATGGGGTACAGGGGTATTTTTAGGGTCCAGGGCTAGGTTTGGGTTTTGGGGTACAGGGGTATTTTTAGGGTTCAGGGCTAGGTTTGGGTTATGGGGTACAGGGGTATTTTTAGAGTTCAGGGCTAGGTTTGGGTTATGGGGTACCGGGGTATTTCTAGGGTTCAGGGCTAGGGCTAGGTTTGGGTTATGGGGTACAGGGGTATTTTTAGGGTTCAGGGCTAGGTTTGGGTTTTGGGGTAAAGGGGTATTTTTAGGGTTCAGGGCTAGGTTTGGGTTATGGGGTACAGGGGTATTTTAAGGGTTCAGGGCTAGGTTTGGGTTATGGGGTACAGGGGTATTTTTAGGGTTCAGGGCTAGGGCTAGGTTTGGGTTATGGGGTACAGGGGTATTTTTAGGGTTCAGGGCTAGGGCTAGGTATGGGTTATGGGGTACGGGGGTATTTTTAGGGTTCAGGGCTAGGTTTGGGTTTTGGGGTACAGGGGTATTTTTAGGGTTTAGGGCTAGGTTTGGGTTATGGGGTACAGGGGTATTTTTAGGGTTCAGGGCTAGGTTTGGGTTTTGGGGTACAGGGGTAGCTTTAGGGATTAGGGATAGGTTTTGGGTACAGGGGTACAGGGGTATTTTAAGGGTTTAGTTAATTAAATATTTATTAATTACAATTTTTAAAAAGTATATATACTTACCTATACTTACGTTGTAATGGCATGCGTTGTAATAGCATCTGCTATGTAATGACATGCGTTGTAAAGGCATTCGTTGTAAAGGATCCTGCGTTGTAAAAATCGCGTTGTAATGGTATGCGATGTAAAAGTATGCGTTTTAACGTCATACATCCCCCATAAACCTGTCACAGAAGTGTGATTACTTACAATACGCTATTCAAACTCATTTGATCCTGGGGGCACAGCTGTGCTATTGGAAAATATTACAAAACACGTTGACACCCTGGCTGAAGTACAAGTTTAAAACAGTGTGTAGTAATTGTATAGCTCTTCAATCCCTGGTGGTACAGGACTCGGGATAATGTGCTGCATGGCGACACACTTGAAAGGTCCAAAAGGTGAGACCTATTGGCTATGTCAAAGTTCTTTTTAATGTTTCCGGTGACCTTACTGTAAGCCATATCTTTGTCTAATGTAGATGTCCAGGCATAGAGAAATACAATAGTGTTAGAGCGAAAATCTGCTGTTGATTTTCTAAATCGCCTTTAACTAGGAAAGTTACCTGCATTGTCTTTAGAAAAGGCCGCCACAAATCTGGTCAATAGGTATATGAAGATCTGTGAGCATCTTTCCACCCTAGACATTCAAATTTCCAAAAATGTTAACAAAGAGATACGTAGATTCTATTACAGTTACTTATTTGTGAGGTTTGAAAGCTGAGAATATTGACACAAAGGGAAAAATGTGTATTGAGGATGTTGGGTAATAAGGATTCCATGTTTGTAGTAAATTGCAGAACATAGACTAGATAAATAATGTTTTTTTGTCTCTGGTTGCAGGCTCGGTGGGGTCCTTTTTTCATTTCACTCATCCATCTTGAACTGCCTCCTCCCTCAGTTGAAAAGCCCTCGACTGGCTGTCCGCAAGAGAACCATCATTGCCTTGGGCCACCTGGTTTTGACTTGCAATGGGAACATCTTTGCAGAGCTCATGGACCACCTCATAGCTGAGCTGAAGAGGAATGAGTCTACCTCTGTCACCAGAACATACATCCAGTGCGTGGCTAGCATCAACCGGCAAGCTGGACACCGAATTGGTAAAATGTTTGCGGGCTGCTCTTTACTCTTCATGTCTGTTTACTAATTTTTCCTCTTTCTCACGATAGAGCCTTCAAAACTACAGAAACCTGTCTTATTATGTATATCTTTATCTTGTATATTTTTGATCTCACAGGACTCTTCTCATGTCTAGGTTCACTGGCCTCTTTCTTCTCATGACTTCTTTATTTCTTAGGTTTCCTCAGTATCTTCATGGCTCTTCCCAGACAAGGCTTCCCTACACATTGTGGATGTCTTGACTGCTGTCTCCCTGTGTCTACGTTCACAGGCCCACCATCTCCTTTTATTTTATTTCCCATGCTTTCATTCATTAGCCTTCGGGCTATCATATCTTTCATGACTCCTTTAGCTCTCAGAATCCTCCATTCCCTTCATGGATTTTTAGCTCAACTCCCTAACCTGAAGCTTCCATATTATATAGCACATGGATCTTCTCTCTTTTTAGTTGTCACATCTCACAGTGTTTCCCTTCTCCTGATAGGGTTCCACTTACTTTCTTAATGGCTTGTAGTTCACACTTTTAGTTCACAGTCTTCCCTCTGCTCTTTTTTGTTATCGTTCAGTTCACTGGATCTTTAACTTTGTGTCTTGTTGTAGTTGTCATGCTCCCACTTCTCATGACTTTCGTATTTCACAGGGCTTTTTCTTTTACTTTTGCATCACTTTAGTTCACATGGCTCTCCATCCTTCTTGGAGCTTCATTTGTTTCACTACTTCAGTGATCTTTCCTTCTACTATTCACATCAAAAGGCCCTTTCATATGCACCCACTTTCCTTGGCACACATGTTTCCCATCTTAATGTCGCTTCATTAGCTCAGCCTAATTTTATTGTTCAGCTCGCTGGTGTCACCATTTTGTCCTGTGTCGCCCTTCGCTCCTGAGGCTTTCCATCCACCTCATTGCATCTTTGACATTGAGCTCTCTTCTTTCTCTTTATATGGTTATTTAGCTCAGATGATTCCAGACTCTCATCATGATTTTACTTCACTTACATAGCTCGTCGTTCCAGTTGCGGTTTACTTAACTCGCATGCATCTCCTTCTCATGGCTTCATTAGGTCACATTGCTCCCATAAATCTTTGTGGTGCTATGCAGCCCACATTGGCTCTCCATTTTCCTTGTGGCTTTATGGGTGCACACACTTCTGCAAAATCATGAAGCTTATGCCACGCATTCCCCGTTTATTTTGCTTAGATGACTCTCCTGCTTTGTGGCGTTTTCACACACAAAGCATTATTCCCATTGTTTAATATGCCGCTCAAACTTAATTTAGCTTACATGGTCTCCACATCTTTTTTGTTGTCTTGATTGCCTGGAGAGCATTTCTCTCTCCTTTGTGCCTTATTTACTCTGCAAGGTTCTTGTTTCTCCTTTGTAGTTTTGAATAGTTTGAAGAGCATCCTTTGTTGAGTTTGGAGTGATACTTGCAGGACAATTGCTTCTTGTTAAGGACTTTGTTTTACTTGCAGGACTATGCCTTCTTGTCTGCTGCTTTACAAAGCTTGCATGGTTCTTTCATGTTTATCTGTGATTTTAATGTGCAAGTGCCTGTTTCACATCTGTGATTCTGTTTAATTGCATTGCTCTCCCTATATAGTTTTGTTTATCTCGTAAGGGCACTTCATTCTTGTTATTCACATTCTTTAGTTCTCAGGGCTCTCCTTTCATGTGTGCCATTATTTAGCCTGCAGTACTCTTCTTTCTTTTCTGTGGTAGTGTTTAAGTTGTTGTTCCCTTTTACTTAAGGTGATTTTTAGTTTATAATTCTGCATCCACCTCTGTCTTTATGAATGAAGTTCCCAAGATAGAGCATCCTTCGGGGTTTCTGTCTAGAGTAGTATAATTTCTAAACCCACAGCAGCCTTTAGAGGGTGCAGAAAAGGAAATAAACTGGAGAGGACATTTTAATCTTTTTTGGTATGTGCTTTTGAATCACACAGGTTTACTGCCACCTTAACGAATTGAGTCTAGGATGCCTCCTAGAAGGGCAAGTTTTAGGTTCTTGCATCTGCAGGAAACCCTTCGGGTTACTAGTTGGGTGGAGCAAATGAATGATGGGACACATTAAAACCAACCCAGGATTGTTACTCAGAAGGAAAAAATAGAACATACAGAGAGCAGAAGCAGAACTGTTGTATGACTTTTATTTTAGATGACCATAAAGCAGTGGTGTTATGTGTCTTAGAAATCTTCTGACGGACTCATACAAACAACACATACCTCAGACATTTGTCCATTCAAATAAAATGTTTTTAACTCCTGGGCTTTGGGCTCTTTAGGTCACTGCCTGATTCACTTGTTAGTTGGGAGCAGTAACAGACCTTTTTCTGCCTCTGTCCACTTCCTCTTGCATTCTCAAACAACCGTTCTTGCTCTTTCTTTCTGTGTTTTTCTCTATGTTGGACAGGTGATCACCTAGAGAAGATGATTCCGCTCATTGTGAAATACTGTAATGTGGAGGACGATGAGCTTCGGGAGTACTGCTTCCAGGCATTCGAGGCTTTCATAAGGAGGTGTGTGTGCCTGTGTGTTTATGTATCTGTGCACGTGTGTGTGTGTGTGTGTGTGTGTACGTTTGGTCTACTGTGCTTTGCTGGATCGGCCACCGAGAGGTAATGCCATTAACATAAATTATAAGGGAACACTAGGAGTCTCCCCAATAGATATATCTTTTCTCTCATGTACTCTTAAGCATTGGTTGCAGTGTGTCACAAAAAAATTTCCTTGATTTATATGTTCAATTGTGTATTCCTAATTGTCTCAGTTCTTTCATTGAGCAATCCCAGTTCCTCGACTCTCACCAGGCAGGTTTCAGACCAGCACACTCCACTGAGTCAGTCATCTTAGCAGTCATGGACGGGTTAAGGAGAGGGCCTGACAAAGATCTGACTCAGGCTCTGGTACGCCTGGATCTATCTGCCGCTTATGACACGGTTGATCATGGGATCCTGATAGACCGTGTCAGTAATGCTGGCATACAGGGTTTGGCTTTGAAGTGGATTTCCTCCTTTCTCTGTAACCGTTCCCAGGCAGTTCAGTTCGCCTTGCCAACTTCTCGGCCAAGAAAATGAATTTGACTTGCGGGGTTCCTCAGGGCTCCTCCCTCTCGCCCCTTCTTTTAAATTTATACTTGCTTCCTTTGATCTGGTCCTTGCGCCAAAGAAGGGTCGAAGCATTTAATTATGCCAATGACCTCTAGCTGGTGTTTGACATTGACTCCTCTAACACCTTAGTCTTCAACTTTCAGTCCACCATGAGTTTTATCCACGATTGGATGTATGCCAATCAATTAAAACGTAACCCTGATAAAACCGAGTTGATCCTAACTGGAGGAATGGCCAATCCCTGGAACTCTATCTTCTGGCTCCTGCTCCTAGGTAGTCCCCCTTGCCCAGTAGGATCTGTAAAAAGCCTTGGGGTTATTATTAGCAATGACCTATCTATGAAACCCCAGATCAGCGCGGTGGTCTCTGCCTGCTTTTTCCAGCTTCGCAGAATCCGTAAGATCTGCAGTTTCCTGACCACCGAGGCCCTGACCCTAGTCACACTGGCCCTGGTCACTTCCCAAATTGATTATGCCAACTCACAAATGTACTGCTCTTCTGAGCTCTTCGTCCCCACCCATCACTGGACCCAACACCTCCACTGACCTTCAGTCCAAAACCCTCACACATTGGCTTACCACTGCGGCCGACTCTGTGGCACCTCTAAAACCTGTCAAGACAAGGCGCAGACATGATGCCCAAAAGTGGTTTACCGCTGAACTTAGCGCACTTAAACTTAGTCTTCGCCAGGCTGAGAGACACTGGCGCCGGGATTATTCCCCTGAATCTAAAGAGCTTTTTTCGCTTCGGCTGAAGGAGTACAAGAAATCAATTACTGCGGCCAAATCTTGCTATTTTTCAAGCAAAATCTTGAACTCCTCCAACAAATCTAAAGATATTTTTTCCATAGTGGACGAACTATCTAACCCGGAAAGAGTTGCCCTAGCCCCCCTCCCCTCCCAATCCCTTTGCGATTCCCTTAACCAATTTTTTGTCGAGAAAATCATCAAAATTAAAACCAGCATTTCCATTCCTCCACCGGCTCCCACATCCTCTTGTGTTCCTAGTTACTCTCACACCCACACTCTTACTCACATCCCTCTCATTTCAAAGGATAACTTTTCGTCACTCCTACACAAAGTCTCCTCTGGCTCTCCCAGCGATTGTTGCCCCCCCCCCGGTCCTCCGAGAAGCCTTCACCTCTTGTCCAGACCCCCCCCCCTCGCTCTTTTGAACAACTCCTTGACCAGGGGGGAGGTTCCTGGACCCTTCAAACAGGCTGAGGTGGTCGCCATTCTGAAGAAACCCTCGGCAGACCCTTCCATCATGAGCAACTATCGCCCAATCTCCCTTCTTCCTTTTCTTAGCAAAGTTCTAGAATCGCACGTCACTCAGATTCTCAGTTCTTTTGTGGAAGACTCCGGTGTTCTGGACTCCCAGCAGGCTGGATTTAGACCCGCGCACTCAACAGAAGCCGTCATTCTTTCTGTCATGGAGGAATTGCGCAGGGGAGCGGACAGAAACATCTGCCAGGCTTTGGTCCTCCTGGATCTGTCGGCCGCCTTTGACACGGTCGACCACGATATCTTGGTCGACCGTGTCGGAGAGGCCGGCATCCAGGGTACCGCCTTGGCCTGGGTCAGCTCCTTTCTGACTCAACGCCATCAAGCTGTCAGACTATCCCAGTTCTCTGCTTCCCAGGTCAAACTTACCTGTGGTGTCCCGCAGGGTTCTTCCCTATCCCCCCTCCTTTTTAATTTGTATCTTTCCCCACTTATCCGTGCCCTCCGGCAGTTCAATGTCACAGCGTTCAACTACGCTGATGACATACAACTAATCTTCAATATTGATGCCTCTGATGATTCCATTTCTACTTTCCAAAATACCCTCTGCTTTATCAGCAATTGGATGAGCTCAAACCATCTGAAGCTCAACCCCGACAAGACCGAGCTGGTTCTTGTCGGGGGCCCTTCCAACCCCTGGGACTCTTCCTTCTGGCCAGTCAGCCTCGGCAGTCCACCCCGCCCGGCCAACTGTGCCAAAAGTCTGGGAGTCGCCATCAGCAGCGACCTTTCTATGATGCCCCAGATCAGCGCGGTAGTCTCCTCCAGCCACTTTCAATTAAGGAAAATTAGGAAAATCTCCCGGCTACTTACTTTTGAGGCCCTCACCCTAGCCTTGCTAGCGCTAGTAATATCGAGGCTCGACTACGCCAACGCGCTCTATGTTGGCATTCCAGCCTACCAGCTTAGGCGGCTTCAGCTCATCCAGAATCAGGCTGCCCGCCTGATTCACTCTCTCCCAAGAGATCAACATGTCCGCCCCCTCCTGAAGAGCCTCCATTGGCTCCCGGTAGCCGCCCGCTGCAGGTTCAAAATGGGCTGCATCATTTTCAAATCCCTTGCCGGTCAGGGCCCCCACTTCATCTCTTCCCTTCTTCAACCCTATGTTCCCCCTCGCACTCTCCGGTCTTCCCAACTGGCCCTGTTATCCACTCCCAGATACAAGAGGAAGAAACATGGCGGGCTTAAGTTCTCCTTCCTGGCCCCCACTTTTTGGAATTCCCTCCCCCTGCCTCTCAGACTGTCCACTCCGTACCCCAAATTCAGATCTTCTCTCAAAACTTTTCTTTTTACTGAATCTTACCAATAAAACGTCCTCTGTTGCTTCTTCATCTGCTCTCTTCATTATGGCGCCAAGAAACCTAATGGTGTTAGCCGCGCCTTACAAATTTCTTTAACATAACATAACATAACACACTCTATGTCGGGATTTCTGCATATCAACTCCACTAAAACTGGTACAAAACCAGGCAGCCAGGCTGATCCATCATCAACCTAGATATCAACATGTCAGCCCCTTACTGAAGATCCTCCATTTGCTCCCGGTGGCTAAATGATGTGCCTTTAAACTGTGTTGCGTCATCTTGAAAGCACTTGCTGGGTGTGGCCCAGCATTCATTTCCTCTAGGATTCAGTGCTATACCTACTTTCGGGAATTGCGCTCCTCTCATCTGAACCTGCTCTGTATCCCCGCTTTGAAACGGAAAAAACACTCTCCCTCATATCAACATGTCAGCCCCTTACTGAAGAGCCTCCATTTGCTCCCGGTGGCTAAATGATGTGCCTTTAAACTGTGTTGCGTCATCTTGAAAGCACTTGCTGGGTGCGGCTCAGCATTAATTTCCTCTAGGATTCAGCGCTATACCTCCTTTCGGGAATTGCGCTCCTCATCTGAACCTGCTCTGTATCCCCGCTTTGAAACGGAAAAAACACGGTGGTCTCAGATACTCAGTCCCTGCCCCGCAATTCTGGAACACTCTCCCTCATGGTCTGAGATCAGTCACATCCTACCCTCAGTTCAGATCACTTCTCAAGACACTCTTATTCTCCCAGGCATTCAAGTAACGTGTCTGTCTTGTTAACTGTTGCCCCCCCCCCTCTCAACGCCATGAAACCGCTTGGTGTACTCACACTCTACAAGTGTTTTTAACATAACCTAATATTTCTAAGAACTTTTTCTTGCCCCAATACTGGAATTTAAAGGATACAGTGGAGGTGCATTGTCTTATTCCGAGCAAAGTTTAGATATTTCTGGGGAGCAGCGGGAGCTCAAAGAATTGTTGTCGGAATGCAGTGTGTCCCCAGAGCACACTCTGTTAACATCGTTTTTGTGCAGTGTAATAGTAGAGTAAATGACATTCCTTATAATGTATGGATGTAGATCAGGTACATTGACTGGACCACCTGTTTGTTCTGTTTTCAAGATGCCCCAAGGAAATCTCACCTCATATCCCTACGGTGACGTCTTTGTGCCTGAGGTTTATTGCCTACGATCCAAACTACAACTATGACAGTGAGGATGATGAAGAGGAGGAGGCAATGGAAACTGATGAAGGAGAGGATGAAGATCAAGGTAACAGCCACTGCTGAGCCATTGTTGTGTGTATAAGATAAAGAGCAGAAATCAGTTATTATTCTTTTTCACTTTTGTTTCCTTCCTTTCGGCTCCAGAGAGCCTTCTACTGATTTTGAATAGATAGATGATAGCACTTGTTGCTTGTTACCCGTCTGCACTTTTGCAATACTGCCCGATGCATTTCTTGCAGTAAATGAGTGAGTACATACAGCAAAAAATGTGGCTTGTCGGTCCTAGTGAATTCCTGTCTTCCTTAATCATGGCTGCAAGTTGGTTGTACTTCTACTGACTGATACCAAGATATTTATTTTCTCCACAGGATATCAAAATAGTGGAAAATAACTCAAGGCTAGGAAGCAATATTTTTTTACATGAGGCTTTTCGAGCCTCGTCGTAATGAGACCCTCAGTGCCTTTGTATGTTGTTGGAATTCAAAGTGGCCAATGTATGTGGCAACATTCTAATCAGGCTTTGAACAGCAAGTCATGATGAGAACTGAATGACAATCAAATAATGTATGTTTTCGTCGATGAGGAAACCACATTGGGTCTTTTTGTGATCAAGCACAACTATTTTCTGTTCACAAGTCGGTAAAGAGGTCTGTGAATGGTGATATTGATAGCTCAGGCATGGCCAAGCAACATTGCTACTCAGAGCTGTGGACGAGGTTTTGGAGAGACCGATTCACATCAAACGGGACAAGTGTCTACTTTCCAGAGACCAGGGATGCGAGTACTTCATCATGAGGCAGGTTTACTCCATGTGACAGGCTGGTTGCTCATGAGCTAGAGTATTGCACATTGAAAGTTCCTGATGATTCTTGGAAAACACGTTTGCAAATGGATTTGTTTTTGTAATTGAGCATGATCTAACAATCTATATCAAATATCTATGGACTGCCATCAATTTTGTCTTTATCTATTGCTCCTAGTTACTTCTGACCTCAAGTATGCTTTCTTCAAAGCACACTTATCTGCTATCACTAGATTGTTTTAGAAAACCAGAGAGAGGGAGTTCTTCTCATAAAAGATTATAAAGGAACTTATGAGGAGTCTTGTTATTAATATTCCTAACTATTAAAAAGCAACACCAGCTTGGTTCCTTGATAAAGGATCCATTTGATCTTACACAGGTCTACCATTCATCACCTATCCTGAATGACTGCTTTTGGTTGGCAATAACGTCAGCCACTCAATAGTTGGATAAAACATTTCTGTATCTCACTAAGGGCCAGATGAGGGTCGCCCAATACCTGTCGGTAACGGCCGAAATGTCCAAATTTCGGCCGTTACGACCGGTATTCGGCTACTGAGATGTAGGTGGCCTAAATTACAAATTCGGTAATTTACCGATTAGGGGCCAGATGTAGGTAAATCTTATTTACCGACTCTAAAATACCGAAGTTTACCGATTAGGTATTTTAGATTAGGTAAATAAGATGTAGGTAATTATTCGGTAATTTTTACAGAATCTGAATGATTCGGTAATTACCAAATCGGTATTTACCGATTCGGTAATTGCCATTGATTCCTATGGGCCTTGAGGCCCATAGGAATCAATGCCAATTACCGAATCGGTAAATACCGATTCAGTAAAATTATCGAATTGTCAAGGGGGACAGGGTGTCACTTTGACACCCTGTTGCACCCCTGATTCTGGCTTGTGTGCCATGTGACCCACATACATACCCCTAGGGCATGTATGTGTGCCACATGGCACAGGTGTACATGCACAGATGTGCATGTACACAGGAATAGTATTTGGTGGTAAATAACGAATTCTTAAGGGCCTGTGGCACTGTTTTAAGTGCCACCTACATCTTGATTTAAAGAATCAGTAAATTTACTGGTTCGGTATTTTACTGATTCGGTAAATTTACATATTCTGTAAAATTTAGGACCACTACATGTCAAACACCAAATACCGGTCGGTAACGGCCGAAATCGGCCGTTACCGACCGGTATTCGGTGTCCTACATCTGGCCCTAGGTATTTTAAGGAATCTGTAAATTACCGATTCCTTAAATTACCGAATTTGTTATGTAGGGAGCACTCAAATGAGTGCATTGCATAGGTAAGGATTCGGTATTTACCACCAACTACAAGTTGGTGGTAAATATCGGAAACCTTTGCAAAAGCAATTATTTTGCTTTTACAACAGTGCGATGTGGCAGACATACATGCCTTTAGGACATGTATGTCTGCCACATGTGCACCCATGCACTATTCAGGGGTGCAACAGGGTGTCAATGTGACACCCTGCCACCCTTGAATGAGTTCCCCATTTTACTGAATCGGTATTTACCGATTTGGTAAATCCAATTCATTCCTATGGGCCTGGAGGCCCAATGGAATAAATGGGAATTACCGAATCGGTAAATACCGATTGGTACATACCGAATAGTACAGATTTGGTAATACTTACTGAATATTTACCTACATTGCATTTACCCATTCTAAAATACCAAATCGGTAAAATTTGGTATGTTAGCATCGGTAAATCAAGATTACCTACATCTGGCCCTAAGAGCCTTAATCGCGTTTCTCAGAACTAACCCCAGATTCATGATTATGGTTCTGTCAACGTTTAATTTGAATGAATAAGGAGGTTTACCTACTTTTACAAGCAACATCAGCAGCAGAAGGGACATTGCATCAATTATTGCCTCAAATTCTGTTTGGCTAGAGCAGAAACTTTCTGCCGATCAGACCATATTTTTGGGTCCTTTGGCCAATTCAAGAGAAGAGCTTTGTCAAACCAATACATCTCGAGATGAATTGTCTCATGCACTTCTACTGCTTTTGCACAAAGAGGACAGCAGTTGCCAGGCAGTTGCAGAGGTTCCTCCAGCAGTAGAGTAGTGGCAACCAGGCCCTGCTAACATGAGTATCTACTAAATACATTTGTAGAGGCTCTATGTGGAGTTCTACTCACTCCTTCTCCAAACACTGTCACGATTTGCATTGCAAGCCAGATTTGTCATGTGCCAAAACCTGTTTGCTTAAGGTAAGACTCATTCTCACCATATAGCTGCTAAATTGATTTGCTTATCTATAGTGAAGCATATGACATACCTGTAAATTTATTTCTCCAGCATTGATATCTTTCATAGATTCATGTGCTACCCACCCTCCTCCCCTTTTCTTAAGAGGCTTAGTTTTGTACCTTGACGAGCTAAAAAGATCTGGCAGTTGGAGCCTAAGGGGAGCAATGAGGGTCACTCTTCTCTCCCCCTCATTGGCTAGAGTCCAGGCTATATCATTTCTCTGGCTCTTTTCAATGTTAGGCCGTGCTATTTAACATTGTTTTACCAGGGCTTCCCAGCACGAGGATGGGGAATAATGAAGCATGTGAATGTATCAAAGATAGCGACAATGGAGCACCGTAAATGCAGTTAAATAACTTTTTCTTTCTTATTCTATATTACATTATGTGAACTGATTTTTTAGTTTTTCCTAATATAAAGGATAAAGTGGTAACCATATTTCTCTTCCAGGGGATACTCATCAATAGTCATAAGCACTGAATAATCCCCTCCTACCTGCGGGGACCCCGGCGCATATACAAACATACATATATATGTGTACGTTTAGCTAAAAAAGTATGTAATACCTTCAAACATACATATATACATATATAAACATGCAGCCAACCATAACTCAAATAGGCTAATATTCAAAATTACATGATTTTTCATTAACATGAAGATAAAGTCATATATTCTTTCTGTGAGAGAGAACACTTTTGTATCTTCTCTTTAGGAAATGATTTACAAATTATGTGCATTATTTGTTGTTGTTGTATTTGTGCAACTTTATAAAATGTTTTTTACAAAAATAAAAACAATGAAGAGAGTTTTCTCCATGTGCTTTGCCACCAGCCTTGGCACCTGAAAGTGAATAGAAAAAAAGGAAAGATGACCTGCCTTCTTTTCTACCCCTGCTCATAGAACATTAAGAGAAAATATGTGGTAATCTGCCTCATTGAAAAAGATACACCTTAAACAAGCATTTGCAATGCAATAGGTCTCGCATTATGAAAGTTTGAGCTATTGGTCTTGTAAATGACAATTTTTTAATTTATGTGTTGGTTTTGAAAATAGCTAAATTAATAGCTTTGTCATTTACAATGCCAATAGTTATAACTTTCGCAAATGTGACACCTATAGCATTTGTAACGCAACATGTTTAAATAATTAATACTTAAAAAAAGTGATTGTAATTTATAATAGTAATAGATTAAACTTTTGTAAATAACTTTTGTGAAGATTATGTTCAGTGTATTTTATTGTGATGAAAATCCAAGAACAGAAGTGAAATATTAACATCTTTTTGTGACATTTGTAATAAAGCTTGAAACATTGAGAGAACATATTTGAACCAGTTGTTGTTGAAAGGTTGCACAGATTGATGCTGTGATGGCGCGGAGTGATGTTGTGGTGGTGCTGAGTGATGCTTTGGTGGTGCTGAGTGATGCTTTGGTGGTGCTGAGTTATACTTTGGTGGTGCTGAGTGATGCTGTGGTAGTGCTGTGGTGGTGCTAAGTGGTAATGTGTTGGTACTGAGTGATAATGTGGTGGTGCTGAGTGGTGCTGTGGTTGTGCTGAGTGGTGCTGTGGTGGTGCTGAGTGGTGCTGTGCTGAGTGATGCTAATGTGGGGGTGCTAATGTGGTGGTGCTAGTGTGGTGGTGCTGAGTGGTGCTGTGGTGGCGCTGAGTGGTGCTGTGGTGGTGCTGTGGAAGTGCTGTGGTGGTGCTGTGGTGATGCTGAGTGGTGCTGTGGTGGTGCTGAGTGGTGCTGTGGTGGTGCTGAGTGATAATGTGGTGGTGCTGAGTGATGTGGTGGCACTGAGTGATAATGTGGCGGTGCTGAGTGGTGCTGTGGTGGTGCTGAGTAGTGCTGTGGTGGTGCTGAGTGGTGCTGTGGTGGTGCTGAGTGATAATGTGGTGGTGCTGAGTGATGCTGTGGTGGTGCTGAGTGGTGCTGCTGGGCCGGTTGCTAAGTGGTGCTGTGCCGGTGCTGTGGTGGTGCTGTGCTGGTGCTGTGCTGAGTGATGCTGTGGTGGTGCTAATGTGGGGATGCTGAGTGATAATGTGGCGGTGCTGTGGTGGTGCTGTGGTGGTGCTAATGTGATGGTGCTGAGTGATAATGTGGTGGTGCTGAGTGATAATGTGGTGGTGCTGAGTGGTGCTGTGGTGGTGCTTAGTGGTGCTGTGGTGGTGGTGCTGAGTGATAATGTGGTGGTAGTGAGTGATAATGTGGGGGTGCTGAGTGGTGCTGTGGTGGTGCTGAGTGATGCTGTGGTGGTGCTGAGTGACCACCACTCAGCACCACCACAGCATCACTATGGAGTGGTGCAGTCATGGAGGTCAGCAGATGCGTTAAGCAAGACCTCTAGAACTGTTTCTGGATGTGGAGGCAGGGCAGGGATCTGCGAAAACCCGGGAGAACAAACAAGCACTGGCAGTCTTGCTTGCCAGTGGAGAGCGAGCGATGCAATTGCCTGAAAACCAAGACGTGCACTCCCATCAAGTGCTAAACAAGTTATTATTTTAACTTATAGTTGAAATAGTAGTTCCATTACGTCAACTGTGAAAGGTTACGCCATAGCAAATCATGAGCGAGGGTATGGTTAAGGGGAGGGCAAACACAGAAAGGCGAGGAAGTCTATAAAAATAAAAGCTCTTGGCAATGCTGTGGGGAGGGGGGAGGAGAAATGCGAGACACGGCCTGGCTGCCGTGAAGTGGAAAGCTGTGGGCGGGGGAGCGGATCCCCTTGAAGTGAAGCTCTCGGAGGCAGGCGGCTGGTGGAGCAAATGGTAAGCGCTTTCATGAGCACATGCACTCGATGTAATCCGCCTGGTGGTTTCAGAGCTTGTTTTGCCCTCAATATTCTCGTCCTATTTTCGCTTGCGCAATTAATAGGACGAGACCTAAAAATACACCATTTAAGGATGAGCTGTGGATTTTGGCTGATGCCACCATTGTATGGATGACCACCTACGTAGGAAAACGTGAGCCAAAATAGTAAATGCCATGGCATAAGGCGCAGATAGCTATGCTTTTGGTCCCCCAGTAAGTAGGGGAATGTGGGGGGAGAGGGAAAGCCTTTCACGCAGGTTACCGGAAGGTGAAGGACAGTACACAACAGGTCCTTTTGCAAAAGTTTTCTCATCCGTTCTTAACTGAAGTGACTTGCTGCTAATGATAATCATAGTCCATAAAGTTGATTCTGTACACTAATTGCAAGTGAACAGCTAAACATATGAACCTAGAGAAGAACTAGCGAAAACGTGCTGCAGTCAGTTGTTATGTGATAAGCTGTATTGTACATGCAGCTGCAGTGTTTTAAAGACTTGTGAGCTGTCATCCTCTCGGGTGAATATGCCAGATTGTGCCCAAGGTTATAGATTCTCACATTGTTTTCTTCTTCAACTATTCTTTTGAAACAGTCACATTTCAAAGATTGCAGTCGGTTGCATTTATTTCCAGTAAACCTGTGGGTTTTAAATATGAAGATTGTCTTCCTCTCCCCCCGTCCCCCTCCCGCCGATCACTACATTTCCAGAATACAAATATTGTCTTCTGCACCCACCAACCTAACAGCTTTCCTCCCACCCTGGTTAGTCCCCACAGTACACTGCCACTATAGAGATGTGAAATGGGGTACAAAGGAACAGTGAAAGATACTAGTGTTCAGATTTACTAACGGCTGCTGGTGTGGAGCAGGGGAGTATGTATGTGTTTGTATGTTTTCCACCGTGTGTAACCTAGATGCTCACACTCACCCATCCTCCTTTGACTAGTTCGGTTTGTCCTGTTAGATAGTGACGATGAGTACAGCGACGATGATGACATGAGCTGGAAAGTGCGCCGCTCAGCAGTTCGATGCCTGGAGGCCCTACTGAGCACCAGGCACGACATGCTTCAGGAATTCTACCAGAATGTGTCCCCAGTCCTGATCAGCAGGTTCAAAGAACGAGAGGAGAATGTAAAAGCTGATGTCTTCTGTGCCTACATTGCCCTGTTGAAGCAAACACGACCTGCCCAGAGCCGACACACTGCCTCCGACAAAGGAGATGCGTCTGTCACCATGTTGCGCAATCAGGTGGGTGTGCTAAAAGTTGCTAGTTATTGCAAACATCCTTATTCTATAGCTGAAGGTGTGCAGAATTTATCACCAATTGGGAGGTGCGAAACTGTGGATCTTATGCCATACTGCAAAGCAATAAACCCCTTCCATCCCAGAGTAACTGTTAAAAGAACATTACATTCAGTCACATACTGCACACTGGTCAGATATCAGTTCTGAGTGCTAATACTGTTAGGATGGGGTACTCAGTGATGACCTCTGGTAGGATATGGGTCTTCAATGACTGGACACTTCTAACATAGTGGTCTTCACGACTGAGCACTATTAGGCCAGAAGGGTTGTGGTATTGTCTTTCAGATGCAGAAACTGTTGTGATTTGGGTCATCAGCGCCGGATGCTGCTAAAATATGAGTTGTCAGGCCTAGACACTGCTAGGATATAGATCTTTCACAGCAATTACAGAAAATTGATTCTCAGGAACTTCTCATAGTAAGTCCCTAGAACATGGAGCTTATGGCCATGGTGGCTTTAGCATTTGCTAGAATCTGGGTTTGCAGCTGTATACACCTCTATTATATAAGACTCCTTTAAATGCATGTGGGGGTTGTGTCCTGCAAAATGTTGGCATAGGTGTAGTTTTTATGTAAGTACTGCAAGGACGTTTCTTTGGATCCCAGTCATTACTATGTAGCATACCATTTCCCACATGATTTAAAACATGACACCTATGACTTGTATGCTGTTCTAAGCAGTCAGTAGGTAGATCATATGTGATATATGTGTAAACTTGTATTTATTTAATTTATTTATTTATTTATAAAATTTCTAAAGCGCACAAATACCTTCCAGTGTCTCGGCGCTAGAGTTCACAGATTGCAGAGGATTTCCATTGACAGTTTACTGATTGAAAAGCCAGGTTTTGAGATATTTTTGGAATGTTAATAGTGATGTACAAACGATTTCTTTGCCTCAGACAACCTGTCTTCAAGTGATGTAGAACTCCTCTTGATATTACATGAACCATTGATGTGAATAAAATGTGGAGCTCTGTTTTATATGAAGTATTCGGCACAGCACAGACCGGGTCCAGCAAGTACCAAAACACTTTTCAGAGAACGTTTTGTGTTAACAGGAGAATCTAAAACTTCTGTTCATAAGCATCTAGACAATTATACATTGGACCTATTTACTTTACATTGTCCATAGTTACGATTTCACGTATAGGTATAGTATAAGTATAGGTGCAGGCATTTTAAGTATAGGTATAAGTATAGCTTACGCCTTTAACCATCATCATGGAGTATTTTTGATTCAGTGTCAGAGCCAGGTCTCAATTGAACTGGAAACGGTTACTACATTGACATGCAAGTTTATCTTTTTCTTAAGCCTTGTGATTTCTCTACCAGCAGTTTTTGCTAATTCTTTCCATTCTGAACATACCTTGTTTCATTGGCTCAGAATTGATAGGGGGAATGGACTGTGGGTGGATAACATCCCTGTGTAAAACACTGAATGGGATCTCCTGCTCTTACATGTTGTGCTTTGATTGCAGGTTCCAAGCATAGTCAAGGCCTTGTATAAACAATTCAAAGACAAGAGGATTAAATCCAGACAAGGATGCTTCAGCCTGCTCACTGAGTTAACTAATGTTTTGCCTGGCTGTCTGGCTGACCATATACCTGTACTAGTGCCTGGTAAGAAATCTCGATTTGTTGAATAACCTATTTCCTTTATTATTTTACATTTTTAAGACATGACTCTCAATTACATTTCTCTGTTTCCTTTTTTCTTGTTTGATAAACATAAAGTAGTGTTTCCTAAATGCTCTCAAATCATCAGTTTTAAAAACACGCAACTCATTCTTTCAAGAGTATATTTGGTTACTAGGGGAGCTTCCTAGTCAAATATGTATTACAAACTTATCTCTCACTGCTTTGCCTTTTCCTTTCAGAACACAGCAGTCACCTACTTTATTGGGAAACAATACGGTTGTGAATAACTATCCTGACCAATTACCTTTGAGCAGATAGGGTTTAAAGCCTGAATTTCTTTGACCAATATGCACATCTATTATCAACACATTTTCTGTTAGTGCAGAAAATCTCATTTGATAAAAACAGAACATGACACAGCGCCTTAAGATAGTCACAAAGGAGATAAAAGTGACTCTATATAGCTGGGCACTTGCTTTTACTTTGTGCTGCACAGATTAATGCAATAAAGCACTCTATCTGAACCCCACGACGTGGTCTGCACACACATATATATATATATTTGACTGACATACAAAAGTGCAGTCGTATTAGCATGTCAATGTTGGTATGCAGCTGCATTCTGTTACTAGGTGTCTAAAGCAATGGATTTTTGGGAAGGGAAGTGGCATTTCTCCTCATCTTTGAATTCTCTACAGTGCATGTATGGCTTAGCAGGCTACCTGACTTTAATTATTCACTGTTTTTGTGAGGGTCTCAATTTTGCCCTCGGACATTAGCATGTGTTTCTTACTAGTATCTGCTCAAATATTATATGCTATTATAGGAAAAGGCATCGTTATTTGTAAACGCCAAGCATGGATAGGTCGGAGTTTTTTTCCTGGCACTTGTTTTATGTTGGTTCATTGAGGTTTTCCTTATTCTGAATTTTTGTGTAATGAGTATCGCTGCTTCTCCAATTTCGTCGTGAGGAATGAAACCTTGGAGCTGAAAGTGGTTGTTTCTTTAACAAAATGTGTACATATTTATTTCAGAAAGCATAATTAATGTGTCCTTGCAAAGAAATGCTGACCAGTCTCTTGAGTACTATATACGCCACTACGCAGGAGGTGGATATTACCACTGCTAAAAGTAATGAAAATTCGTAGATGTCGCCCTGCCTATCTGGCGCTGCAATTCCTGGAAAATAATTTAATGACAAAATCTGTGGCACAGTATCTAAAATTATGTATTAGGCACCGCATGAACTTATAAAATAATACTGAGTTTCCTGTCTAAAACAGATTTTAGCAAAATGTTTTTAAAGAATTATTTTAGCACAGAACGAATTAAGTGTTTTTAAAAATATTTATTGTGTTCTTTGTACTTTTATGGCTTTCACAAATGGAAACCGAATAAAGACGATTTGATTTGATTTGATTTGAGTACTATATTGAAAACACAAATCTGTTTCGAGGCCGTTTGCCTTTGTTAATGTGCTTCATGCCAAATAACACACTTGGGGTATCGCTTTTATTGAGTGTTGGGAAGATCAAATACTCGGTTACCCAGAAGAGGCTGTTTATAGATTGACTTCCTCTGAAATATTCCAAGTCATCATGCTGGGAATCAGCCGGTAGAACATTTAACAGAGCAGTATGAAAATGTAATAGAACTGCGTTTGTAGCCCATCCACTTCATTATTTGGCCAGCTCATTCACTTCATTGTTTGGCCTGCTCTTTAGCCAAAGCGGTGGAGAATTTTAGACCTTTACTTCCCGTAGAGACCACCATTCTTCAATCCTCTAATTGTACTCTATTTTCTACTGCTTTTCCAAGCATTTCAAGAGAGTAGGTGCTGCACCAGTGCTTAATTCGATCCGGTAGTTGCATGTGGATTCCACCAGCTCTTACTTTTCCTCATCAGTCGTTGACTCACAACAAGAGAGAAAAACAAATGTGGAGTAAAGTAGGAAGCAGAAAAAGACAGGTAAACAATGACAAAAAGGAGAAAGCAGGGATGAAATAAAGGGATAGGAAGTGTATGGTGGGAGAACAAAGAAGCATGAAGTAAAATCCGGACACTAGGCCCTACCCTTGTGTGGTATAGGTGCTACAATATACTCTTTAGCGTCATTGCAAGTATTGATGGACCACTTTTTAAAAGAGGTGCCCGAATCTGTGGATCTGTCCTATTCTGGAAACAGAAACTCCTCAGCTATGCTAATCTCCGCTCTCCTGCTAGCAGCCTCATTGTTCGACCAGTTCTAAATATAAACCCTCCAAAAGGTGCAGAGCACCCCAAGGCACGCTTGACCCAACAGTCCGCTCAAAATAAGGAGGATGACGCTTCACTAGAGACTCCTGCATCCCATGGTCACAAAGATGAAGATGCAGATGGCAACGCGGTGATACCCATTATTACAACTATGTTCTACCAGAATCGTGATCGCCTTAAGCTGCGATAAATGATTTCTAAATATTATGCAAAAAAATGCTTGCATACAGGAAACCGTTTTGTTACCTTTTTATAGTGTTAATAATGGACACAACACACAGTAGCATTGCGACATAAATATTTTTTAGTTTCCAGTTTTAAAAGGCAGCCTAGCATAGAATGCAATCTGCCCTGCAGCATTAAGCAGCCAACAGTGTCTCCGTTCCCTTTTGCCAGCTCTGTAAATGGTATCTTAGAATATTCATCTGTTGCTGCATACATTTCTTTTGTATCCATTTTCTTTATTTTCCATCTTTTACGCTTTTACTGAGCACTTAAATGCTTAATCATTTCCTGAAAGCTTGATGTTGAATTTCCACTCTTTTTCCTCCTATTTTATTTCTGTCACCAGAGACCCAGATTTGCCTTAAGGAAAGTGTTCAGAGTTGATCTTCTCAGGGAAACATAGCTTTTGGACTTGTTTTCTGAGGAAAAATACCTTTTTCCTCCAGTACCCAGGGCCTGAGCAGCGAAGGGGCTATGAAATAGTATGCTTCTACAAAGGTCCTTTCTGAGCCTGTCTTATACTTCAAACATATCCCTCAGGGTGTTTCTCTCCATTTTGTGAGCCTGTTGACATTGAAGCACATATGAGAGGGAGTTCTTAACAGATACAGAGGATATCGGAAGGAGTTTAGGACATATGTTCCAAGCGCTGGGATACTCCCGGGTAGCCGTGTGCTATACAAGAACAGATTCAATTCAATTCAATTTAGGACATCAGAGGAGATTATTGAAGATGGATGGTCATGGGGTAACCATACAAGAATTACAGATCATAAAAGTGAAGCAGGGTATATTAGCAAACTTTTGTACATGACTACAACATGAACGTCCATCAAGAACATTGTAAAACACATAAAGAGAATGATTACCAGTAGCAATCCTTGTACTCCGGTCAACATTCGGCAAGGAAAAAAAGCAAGTCTCCTAAATATGAACGAGATGTCCTGCATTTAACACAGATCGACACTACAGACTTTAGAATTCCCTGAAGTGATGAAGCTCAAAAAGTCACACTTTATCTGGTGAAAAGAATGGGCATTTGTAAACAGCGTATGTACCATCTTATCTGTTGAGACAACATAATCATATCTGTGATCCAGGAATTCGCATTGTCATGAGGGACACTTTGACTCAATAAAGATGATTTGGTGACAATCAGATTTCTTGTGATCTAAGGGCCACATGCATCAACATAAAAACCAGTTGCAAACGGGCAGATTTGCATAATCTGCCCCTTTGCAACCGGTATTTTAGCATTTTTGTATTTTGAATTTGGGATGCATCATCTCAAATGCAGAAATCGCAATTTAAGGAATCGCAAAACTTGCTATTTTTTCTATTCAATTCAATAAAACTTTATTCGTTTTTTTACAACCATAAAAGTATACAATTGTTAACAATGCCTTCAATAAAATAAATATATACAGTTTTAAAATCATTTTCTAAAATTCACAAATACATTTTGATCTCCTCAAGGTAGTGTGTTTCTATTCCCCTGGCTTCTACCCTTTTGTGACTCATTCGCCTCGTACCTATACACCTGATCATCTCAATTCTCAGTGCATTTAAGGGCCTCTCTAACTTTCTTTTTATATTTTCCCATGGCACAAGCTAGGTCTAAATTAATCATTTCCACTAAAAGGTTTGCTGCATGCATCCTATTTTTAATATCATACTGTGCTTCTGAATTCATATCTTAGCGTAGATCACCGCCTAGTGTTGGGTCCGGATGTTTGCACCTTGTTGTCTTGGAAGAGTCTTCTAAGTATCACAAGATAGGTGACTCCTCCCCTGGACTACAGTGCGCATGGGCATCTTCTCCATTTTCAGATTGTTTTTCTCCACCATTGGGTTCGGATGCACTTCGACAACTCCAACTTCGGGACCGAAGTTTTTTTACTTTCTTAGGCCAAAAACCTTATACTTTCGACTGTATTGTTTCCGCTCGGTACCCCTCGACTCGTCAACTCTTTCCAACTATATCTGGTAGTCGACTCGGGCCGTTGGGCCTTTTCAACGCCACGTGGGCCTCCTGCCGATGGAAAGGACCCAGTTCAAAAGATGCCCACAATGTTGATCCAAGTTTCCACATAGCGATAAGCATACAGTATGCAACAGGTGCCTATCTCCGGGGCACAATGAAGAAAACTGTCCAGCATGTGCTCAGTTCCGGTTGAAGAAAACCATCCTGAACCGAAGAGCTGCTCGACAAGAGATGCAGCGACAGGCACCTGAACCGGAATTTTTTATTTTTTTTTAAAACCTTTATTGTACCTTCTTACAGTTACACAGCATGTCGCCCACAACCCCGAGGGGGCGGCCGCTAAATGGAAAGAGATAGCAATGACAGCCTTGTGGAATTAAAGTCCATGTGGTGAAAAAGCCACTGTAATGAAAGGCTCGCCACAGAAATAAATGAAGGTCACTAGCACACGTTTCATACAAAGTAAATGAGGTTTTCGTTTTCCATTTTTTGATGAAAAATAACAAAAGAAACAAAAGAACAGCAGGAAATCACAGTGCGATCATTGATAAATAACATTGCAGGATAGCTATAGGAAGGTCTCCAGGACAGGATAAGGTGCCGTGTATTATCTAGGAACCAATGTGGAATGTGTAAAAACTACCACCCCCCCCCCCCCCCCACTTCCCCCCCGAAGGTCCCTCCACCTCAACCGCTCCCCCTCACTCCATCCCTCCCTCATCATCTGAGTCTAGCGGATCGTCCTCTGGCAGAGGATCGCAAATGTCGCCTCGGTACACATTCCATGGGGACCACACCTTATTCCACTTGCCCGGACAGGCCCGACTCAAGTACACCGCCCTTTCAGTTACCATTGTTCTGTCCATATTCATGCACCACTGTGACGTTGTTGGAAGGTCTGCCGCCCCCAACGCTGCGCAATGTCCCGCTTCGCTACCATCATTCCCAGTGTTACCCAGAGTCGACCATGCCGGGACAGATCTGTCGGTTCCCATATGTTGAGGAGACACCGCCTTGGCTCCTGGAGAACCGAGAACTCTAGCACCTGGGATATAGTTCGCGATATTTGTCGCCAATAATTTTGTATGCGTGGGCATTCCCAAAACGTGTGAAAGAAGGTGCCCTCATCCCCGCAGCCACGCAAGCAAAATGGGTGTGGAGTTCTGTGGATGCGGTGTAGCAGTGTCCTCGTGTAGTATACCCTGTGAAGGACTTTTAGCTGGACTAGCCTCATCCTAGCCGATATGCCCGCCTCTTTTGGGGAAGCCAGAGCCTCATTCCACTCATACTCATCTAGGGCGCCCACCTCCTGTTCCCACCTTTCCTTGAGGGGAGCCAGAGGATCTGGCGAATTGTTTAGGAGCTTACGGTACGTCAAGGAAGTTGCTCTCTCCACCATGAAGTCGGTCAGAAGGCGATCCTCCAGCGGGGAGGACTCAGGGAGAGTCGATCCGGAGGGGATGGCCGAGAGCAGTGCATGGCAAATCTGCACGTATCGATATTATTCGTGCGGCCCAAGGTCATATATTTCTCTCAGGCGGGTGAATGAAATAACATCCCCCCCGCTCCCACATGTCCCCCACTGTGGAGATGCCGATGGAGTCCCAGTGGGAAAACCCCTTGCTGGTTCTCAAATTGCCCAAAGCGCGTGCGTCCCAGAGCGGGGTGAGTTTGGTGAGTTTACCCTTCCATCCTAGCGCAGCTGTCGCCGCGTGCCAGGTGTCCACAGTGACTTTAGTGGGTCCTATGAGCAGTCTCAACTTTCTCCGATCATAAAGTGGGGCAAGTATGTTATTGGTGCCCAACTGCGCCCTGTCTGCTTGGAATGCCGGGTCAGACTGTGGGGCGTGTAGCCACTGATTAATGGGCCTGAGTTGTGCTGCCCAGTAGTACACGCTATACTACATCCCGATAAGGCTACGCCCCCGCCGGTTCTGTATCCTACATTAAAGATAGTTAGCCTTAACACTCGCTCGCTCCATTGCCATCACCTGGAGATCTACAGCATGCTTCAGGATAATGACATCGATATCCTGACTCTTTCAGAGACCTGGACGGGTGAGAATTCAATGCCGGATATCATCGCCGCTCTCCCAAGCGGATATGATGTGATGTGGCACAACCGCCCAGGTGGCGCACGGGGAGGCGGGGTAGCTATCTTCTATAGGAAGACCCTGTTAGTTGAAAAGTTACTATCTGGAGAAGTGTGGCTCACGGTGTAGAGCAGGCAGACCCGGAAGCTGAGGTCAGACCCGGGACCAGGGTTCAATTCCCGACGCGGCAGGGTCTTGAGCTCAAATGTCCACGGACTCGATAATTCTCGCTTCGGTGCCTGCTCTAATCATGGGTTCTCACTCTGCAACTCTGGGCATTAAGCTTGCTTAATCTCCACAACGGCCCCCTGCGGCGGGATGCCTGGCTTTCACCTTGGGGATGCCCTGTAGGGGCTATCTCACAGGGAAAAGCCAGGACGGGTTCCCAAGGCAAGCGCCGGGAAACCTCCGGGTAGCTGTGCGCTCAATAAATGCAATTATAATAATAATAATAATCTGAGACAATTGACCTGACTGATGTGCTTGGGGTAAAGGTCACTGTGCACGATGTGTGCTGGGTGATCTTGTCAGTCTACCGTACGCCCAATTCAACTCCACTCTTCAATGATCTATTCTGCCCTATTATATCTGACTTATGTTCCAGATATATGAAAATCCTGGTAACTGGAGATTTTAATTTACATTCGGATAAACCCAACTGGGACCTACCCACGCGCCAGCTGGACACATTAATGTCTGCGGTGGGTTTTAAACAAATTGTGGATGTTCCCACACACGAAAAAGGTCACACTCTTGACCTCGTGTGGACCACAGATGCCAGTTTAACCCTTAAAGACGTAGCCCCTTGCATCTGGTCTGACCACCACCTGATATCCTGTGAGGCCCGCATTAAAGGCTGTATCACCAGCTGTCCGCCTGGTATCAGGAAAACCCGGAAATGGGCCGAGGTTGATCTAGCATCCCTGACTAAGGCGCTCTCTGTAACATCCCAGGCCGCTGATCTGGAACGCAGCCTGGATCGTGAATACTCTGATCTAACCAGGAGCATGACCCGGGCAATTGATCAAATAGCGCCAGTGAGATCACAGCAAATAAAGCGATCCGGTAAAGGGGCTCCTTGGTTTACGCCAGCCTTAAGGGAAACAAAAAGAAAGCTTAGAGCTCTGGAAAGAGTATGGAGGAAAACCAAACAGGATACTGACAGGAAACGCTATAAAGCTTCCCTTCAACAATATAAAAACCTTATGACCCAAGCCAAAGCGGACCACTTCGAGTCCCGCCTAAGTAAGGCAGCGAATATTCAGAAAGAGACCTTTAAAATATTGGCAGAGTTGAGCAAAAAAACAGATAACTCTAGGGCTCCTATTGACTGCAACACCTTTCAGGCCTACTTTTTAGAGAAGGTGAAGATCATCATCCAGGAGATAAAGATTGGGGTGGGATTGGGGACTGCTATAACATCAGCATCTGAGATCGTGACCGACTGCTCCCTTGAAATATTTCCAGAGATGGATGTATTGATCCTAGAACAGCTGATGAGTAAAATCAAATCTGGCTCCCCAGCTGATCCGTGCCCACCTGAGATCTTCCGTGTTGCGCGCCCCTTGCTGGAGGAACGTATCATCTTCCTCCTCAATAGATCTTTAGATACGGGGTACTTACCGGCTGAGCTCAAGGAGGCGCGTGTAAGACCTCTATTGAAAAAGTCTGGATCAGATCCTGCGGTGTTAAAGAATTACAGACCTATTTCCCAGTTGCCCTTCCTTTCAAAAGTTCTTGAGCAGCATATATTAAAGTCCCTGTCCCTCTATCTGGAAACTCATCATCTACTCCACGAGCGACAGGCAGGTTTCCGTGCTCATCACAGCACCGAGTTGGTGATGCTATCGGTGTTGGATGAACTAAGAGGCATGGCTGACTGCAAGAAACCGAGCGCCCTGATTTTGCTGGACTTATCAGCGGCGTTCGATACTGTCAGCCATGCCTTGCTTTTGGATAGACTGAAGGACTTTGGGATTAAGGGCCAAGCCTTTCAATGGTTGCAATCATTCCTTACAGGAAGGACCCAAAAGATACAACTGGGAGACGAAACATCTGAGATGGGGATTTTAGAGTGCGGGGTGCCACAGGGGTCCGCCCTGTCCCCGCTTCTATTTAATCTCTACCTGCAACCATTGATTGCTTCTCTGGCCACTATGGGCTGTAAAGTCTATAACTACGCGGACGACACGCAACTGCTGCTAAGTGTCGATGACACCACGGCCGCACAACTCCAAGCTCAGAACATCTTGCGGTTCACAGTGCAATGGATGACGGATAACCTGCTAAAAATCAACCCTGACAAGACTGAGGTACTAGTGATTCCATCCACTGCCTCACCTTGGTGTGATCTCTATTGGCCCACAGAGTTAGGCCCGGCTCCAAAACCAAGTTCATCTGTAAAGAGCCTGGGGATCAAACTGGATGATGATCTGTCAATGGCCCCTCAGATCTCTGTGGTTGTGGGAAGTTGCACAAACATCATTAGGCAACTGCGGAAGTTAACTCCTGTCCTCTCACAATCCATGATGCGATCAATAGTAGCAGCCACCATCATCTCCAGAATTGATTATGGTAATGCCCTTTACCTTGGCTTACCGAAAACTCTGACCAGTAGACTTCAGGTCATAATGAATGACGCTGCCCGGTTGATCTTCAGATTACCGAGGAGATCTAAAGCCACTCCCCTACTACAAAGTTTGCACTGGCTCCCCATTAAAGAAAGAGTGGAATTTAAGAACCTATGCACGGCCCATAGGGCAATCTATGGCAAAGCCCCAACTTACATCAAAGATCGTCTGCAACTTTATTGCCCTATGAGAACACTTCGATCCTCAGACTCCCAATTACTGGTCTGTCCTCGCTACAGGCTAGTGACCAAGGGAGGGAGAGCCTTCTCAATGCTAGTCCCTCAGCTATGGAACAGGTTGCCGGAGGTACTGCGTCGGGAAGGGAATCTACTACGATTCAGGAAGAGCCTAAAAACATTCCTGTTCAGAAAAAGTATGAGCACAGTATAATCCAGCTTCCATCTTGCTAAATTATTGTTTACTACCATCTTTCCTGGCGCTTAGAGGCCTGCAGGTGATTAGGCGCGTTATAAAATCTCATTAACAATAACAAGTGCAAGTTCGGAAGTGCAATGCCCCCATCATACCAGCCTCTGCAAAGTTTAGCTTGGGCTATGCGCGCCGGCCGATTGCCCCACAACAGCCCAGAAACCACCGCTGCAACCTTCCTGAAGTATCCCGCTGCCACCGGGAATGGTGTGTTATCTAGGATGTACAGAAAGCGGGGCAGCGATTTCATTTTGTACAACGCTGCTTTCCCCACCATTGTTAATGGCAACCCTGCCCAGAAGTTGGCGTCCTGCTTGAGACGCTCCAGCGGGGGTGTCAAGTTTAGTCTCTTGTATTCAGATGGGTCCCTCGTGACGTGGATGCCCAGGTATTTAAAGGAGGAACCAGCCAGTCTCAGAGGGCAGTCTGGCCCGAGTGTCGGGGTTCGACCCGCCAACACGTACATCTCCGACTTGTTCCAATTTATGGTGTAACCAGAAACCTTGCCATGCTCGTCGCATAAGTGCAGAAGGGCCGGAACTCCATGCTCGGGATCCGTCAGATACACCAGCATGTCGTCCGCATAGAGGGACAAGCGGTCCTGCCATCCCTCCTCCATTGAATTCCCTTGAGCAAGGGAGTTTGTCTGATGCGAATAGCCAGAGGTTCTAGGGTAAGTGCGAAAAGCAGGGGAGACAGAGGGCAACCCTGCCGGGTGCCCCTTCCAAGCGGAAACGTGCGTGAAATGTGGCCATTCGCAACCACGTGTGCCACTGGTGCCGCGTAGAGTAGCTTTATCCAAGATATGAAGTTCGGGCCAAAGCCCATGTGAGACAGTACTTCGAAAAGGTAGACCCACTCCACCAAATCGAAAGCTATCTTCGCGTCCAGGGCCAATATAACTGCGCTATCACTAAGTTGGTCTGCCCTCGCCAACACCCCATGAACCCTACGAAGATTAAGCGCAGTGTTTCTATGAGGCATGAACCCCGATTGATCTGGGTGGATAAGATCAGGCAGGTGAGTCAGCAGACGGTTGGCCAGGAGCTTCGCCAAAATTTTACTTTCTGCATTCAGCAGAGAGATGGGGCGGTAGGATGAGCATTCCTCCTGAGGCTTGCTGGGCTTTGGTATAGCCACGATCGTGGCTGTCCGCTGGTCCAGTGGGAGCTGCCCCCTCTCGCGACATTCTTCATGCATCTTAAGTAGATAGGGACAAAGGTCCTCAGAGCGCGCCTGGTACCATTCGACCGGAATGCCGTTCGGACCAAGTGCTTTTCCGGGTCGGAGCGCCCCTATGGCTATCCGCAGTTCGTCGGTGGTCAGTGCCGCATCCAGGTCGGCCATAGCCTCCAGTAGCAGTGTTGGGATATCTATGTCGCTCAGCGCACACTGGGCCGCGGAAAACATTTTTGACGACTAACATGAAATCCCAGAGGCAGCGGACTCCAACCTAGAGCTAGTCACAGTAGAAGACCAGTCGGACTCCGATGACTGCATCCCACCAAAGCCCCTACCCTGCCTCCACCTCCACAAAAGGCTCCGGTCAAAGCATCGCCTAAAAGCCTTAGCCGCGACCGGAACACCGCTTCAGAAGCCCCGCCTTCCGGCTCGGCTCCGAAGACCATACCCAAGCCTTCCGGTACCCCGGGGCCGAGCAAAACGCTGCCCAAGAAGGCCGTCGATTCAAAAACGGCGGCAGAGCCGAGAACGGGCACCAACACTAAAAAAGTAGTTGATCCAAAAAAGGCTGTCGAGCCAAAAAAGGTCGTCGATCCGAAAAAGACCGGCGACCAGAAGAAGGTCGTCGATCCAAAGAAGGTCGTCGATCCAAAGAAGACCGTCGACCCGAAAAAGGAATCGAGCCAAAGAAAGTCGTCGATCCAAGGACTGCCGCCGAGCCGAATGCCGTCGAACCGAAAAAGCCAGTCAAACCGAAAAAAGTCGTCGAGCTGAAAAAACACATCGAATCGAAAAAGGCAGTTGACCTGAAACAGACCGTTGAACCGAAGAACTTGTCAAGTCAACCAAGGCAGTAGAGCCAAAAAGAGCAGTCGAGCCGACAAAGGACGTCGAGACCAAAAAAGCTCAACAGAAAAATAAAAACAAGCAAGCGACCGATCCAAAACCATCAGCGCCAAAGCCACGGACAGTGGAAGAAGAACTTTTTCATCCTGATCCAGTGAGCCCAGACCAAAATAGACTGTATATAGAACCTGATACAGGGCACATATCAGTTTACAATAAGAACAAGAGAAGACTGGACACTGAAGCTCCTTCTCCTGTTCCTCCTAAGAAAAAGGACTTTGTGACATCCCCTTCAAGACCTTTCACACCTCCTCTTTTCACTCCTGACATGCCTTATGTTCCATATTCTCCTACACCCCCACATTATGATGAGGGAGAAGACATGGGTGAAGATCCTCAACAGGATTTTATAGACCCTGATGATCAAGGAAACCGAAACCAGGATCACACATGGGACGATCAGAATGACCCTGATGACCCATATGATACACAATCCATACCCGATCCCTTGCCATACCCCACAAAGCCATCTCCTACTGACGACACTGTCGCTTTTAACCAGCTAGTTGACAGTACAGATCAGTATCATAGTGTACAAATGCACACTGACCCTGCAGAGGAGGATTTCCTATGTAACACCTTCCCAACATCAGAGTAGAGTGTACGTATACGTCCTATGCTGAAGAGAGTACTAAAGCATGCACCAGACATCTATAAAGACCCAGCCAGGGCGCGTGTCCTCAACCCTAGAATTGAAAAGAAATATAAACCAGCCCCTACAGACCCCTCTTATATCAAGTCTCAGCTACCACTAGACTCTCTAGTTGTATCTAATGCTAGGAAAAGGGCAAATTCGCAAACAGGTGATGCCCGCCTCCTGACAAGGAGTCAAAAATTTTAGAAGCCTCAGGGAAAAGAGTGGCCTCTCAGGCAGCAAATACCTGGAGAATTGCCAATACACAAGCTCTCCTAGCACGCTATGACAGAGCACACTATGATGAACTGGAGGGATTATTACAACTCCTACCAGAACCCTAAAACGCAAAAGCAAATGACCTAATACAGGAAGAGAAATTCATCACTAACGCATCCATAAAATGCGCCCTTGATGCAGCTGATACAGCCGCTAGGTCTGTCAACACTAATGTGTTGCTCAACCGACATGCCTGGCTCCGCATCTCGGGTTTTAAAAATGAGGTGCAATCTACCATACTCAATCAACCCATTAACCAGGATTTCTTGTTTGGCCCTGCAGTTGATACCATCTTAGAAAAGATGAAAAAAGATACTGACACCGCTAAGTCCATGGGTGCACTTAAATTTCAACAATCTAGGAGCTCCTTTCGTCGTTCCTCTTTTCGAGGCTCAAGCAGAGGCAACACATCCCAAACCTCACTACACAAGGCACCTTTAATAGAGGCTCCAATAGAGGAGGTTACAGAGGGAACAATAACAAGGGCAGAGGACGTGGTGGTAATAACACCAGAGCCTCCACCGCCACCAAACAGTGACTTGTTCACACTCCCTCCAGACCACGTAATACCAGTCGGAGGCAGAATAACACAATTCCTACCAGTCTGGAACGCCATTACGACAGACAGGTGGGTGAGACAAATTATCCAGTATGGTTATTGCCTGGAACTCACTTCTATTCCACCCAACATACCGCCCAAACACCGTCCAATGTCCAAAGAACACATCACGCTGTTACAACAAGAGGTGCTATCCATGCTAGAAAAGGGTGCCATAGAGCCAGTCCCATTTCAACATCAAGGGACAGGAGTATACTCTCTATACTTCCTCATTCCCAAAAAAGACAGATCCCTCAGACGAATATTGGACCTCAGACCTCTGAACCAGTATATACTCTCAGAGCATTTCCATATGATCACTCTACAACAAGTACTCCTACTACCCTAGCAAGGCGACTTCCTTGCTACATTAGACCTCAAAGATGCATACTTTCACATCCCTATACATCCTATACACCTCAGGTTCACAATAGAAGGTCACCACTATCAATTCAAAGTTCTCCCCTTCGGGGTAACTACAGCACCAAGGGTTTTTATAAAATGCCTAGAAGTAGTAGCAGCACACCTCAGAAGGCAACACATCCATGTGTTCCCCTATCTCGACGATTGGCTCATAAAAGCCAACTCATATGCACAGTGTGCAAGCCATACGTCTCAAACAATCCAGCTACTGCACAGTCTAGGATTTTCCATAAACTACCCAAAATCACATCTGCAACCCTCCCACATACAACAATATCTGGGAGCAACAATAGATACCTCAGTGGCGAAGGTATATCCAAATCCAGCCAGGATAGCCAACATACAGGCTCTCATTCAAAGATTTCAAATACAACACTCCCTGCCAGCACGAGTGTTCATGCAGCTTATAGGCATGATGGCCTCCTGCATATTCATTGTCCCTCATACTATCTTACAGGAAGGCCTAGCTCGGCAGTGGAACCAAGCTCAAGGACAACTAAAATACCTAGTGTTAATAGACAGTCGCACTTACAACTCTCTGCAGTGGTGGAACCCACAAAACCTTTCCAAGGGGCGACTGTTCCAAGAGCCAGTTCCACAAGTAGTATTAACAGCGGACGCATCACTGACAGGTTGGGGAGCCCATCTCCTTCAATATACAGTACAAGGTCTCTGGACAGTCAGGCAAAAGACACTACATATAAACCACTTAGAGCTAATAGCAGTATTTTTAGCAATGAAAGACTTTCAGAAATACTTGTGCAACAAGGCTGTGTTAATCCGGACGGACAACATGGCAGCCATGTACTACATCCAACAACAGGGAGGGACACACTCTCTGCAGCTATCTCACCTATCACAGAGCATATGGAGGTAGGCAATTTACAAAAACATTTTTCTCCTGGCAGAACACCTCCCAGGAATAGACCATCATGACACAGATAGCAGATCTACTAAGCTGACACAGCCAACAAATACGCGAATGGGAGATTCACCCTCAAGTTCTCCAACCATTCTTCCAAAAGTGGGGACATCCAGAGATAGATCTGTTTGCCACAAACGAAAACTCAAAATGCCCATCCTTTGCCGCCAGGTTCCCACACCCGTTGTCACAAGGCAATGCAATATGGATGAACTGGTCAGGCAGATTTGCGTACGCTTTTCCACCAACCCCACTGATTCCATTAGTGGCACGCAAACTAAGGCAACAGTCACTCACAATGATCCTGGTTGCTCCCACATGGGCAAGACAGCTATGGTACACGACGCTCCTAGAACTCTCAGTAGTTCTCACCAAAGGCTGCGCCTTTCGCCAAAATTGCTAACACAGAACCATGGAGAACTCGGACACCCAGATCCCAATCAGCTGAACCTAGCGATCTGGCTCCTGAGGTCTTAGAGTTCGGATATCTTAACTTGCCTCCAGACTGCATGAACATTATCAAAGAAGCAAGGCGCCCCACTACCAGAGCATGCTGCGCAGCTAAATAGAAAATATTTGTAATTTATTGTAATATTAACCAAATCAATCCATTAGAATCCTCCATACAAAACATAATCTGTTACCTGCTACATCTTCAAAGATGTAATCTAGCGTACTCATCCATAAGGCTACACCTTGCTGCTATAGCAGCATATCTTCAAAACAGACATGTGTCCCTGTTCAGAATACCACCTATCAAAGCTTTTATGGAAGGACTTAAAAGAATTATCCCTGCAAAGCATCCACCTTCGCCAGTCTGGAACTTAAACATAGTACTTACCAGACTCATGGGACCACCATTCGAACCACTTCATTCATGTGAACTACAATTCTTACCATGGAAGGTGGCATTTTTAATTGCCATTACCTCCCTCAGGTGAGTGAGTGAGCTCCAGGCACTAAGCATTCAGGAACCTTTCATGCAAATGCACCACAATAAGGTAGTGCTTCGTACAAACCCTAAATTTATGCCAAAAGTTTATCTCCACTTTCCACATCAAACAGTCTGAAGAGTTGCCAGTTTTCTTTCAAACCCCTCAGTCAGTAGCTGAAAGAGCTACACTAGACGTTAAAAGAGCTCTGCTATATTATGTTGACAGAAAATATCATTCAGAAAGACAAAGCAACTATTTGTTGCCTTTTCACCACAACATAAGAGTAATCCCATTTCTAAGACCGGAATAGCCAGATGGATAGTTAAATGCATTAAAATATGCTATCAAAAGGCAAAGCGCACTTTAACAGTTCCCCAAAAGTCCACTCAACGCTCAAAATGGTGGCATCCATGGCTTTCCTATGAAATATTCCCCTAGGAGACATATGTAGGGCAGCTACATGGTCTGCCATACACACTTTCACTAAACACTACTGTGTTGACGTGCAAGCTAAGCAACAAGCGGCTGTAGGCTAGGCTGTCCTTAAAACTCTTTTTCAAACCACTGCAGCTGGTACTGGCTACCACCGCTAGAGGAGAAACTGCTATACAGTCTATTCTAAGATATGAATTCAGCAGCCCACATGCCTCGAACGGAAAATGCTACTTACCAGTATGCATCTGTTCTTGGCATGTAGGGCTGCTAACATTCATATCGCCCACCCTCCTCCCCGGTGCCTGACACAGCTGCAGGGTTATCTTTTTTTACATGCATTTCCATGGTCATCTCTTACTTTTCTATACTTCATCTGAAGATGGAGAAGATGCCCATGCGCACTGTAGTCCAGGGGAGGAGTCACCTATCTCGTGATACTTCGAAGACTCTTCCAAGACAACAAGGTGCAAACATCCAGACCCAACACTAGGCGCCGATCTATGCTAAGATATGAATGTCAGCAACCCTACATGCCAAGAACAGATGCATACTGGTAAGTAGCATTTTCCTTTTAAAATTCGGGCATAAGAACTCTTTTCGAATTTGTAAAAACCTCTGACAATCTAATAAAATATGTAGAGTATCACATTTTGTTCCTAAGGTGCAAGTGCAATTTCCTTTTTTATCTATCATGGAACTTTTAACCCCTTTGTTAGCGTGACATGGATTTACTCCAATTCTCAGCCTGAACACCTCTCTCCTTAATGGGCAACTAGGTAGCCTGTCAATATAGGGGAAGTGTACTTCCTTTTGCCACGCTGTGGCCATATGGAGAACTGATCTTTTCCCCAAGAGGTAATCTTGGTCCTGAACTCGAGATGTTTCTTTGCCCAAGATCCTAAGTTCCCTCTTATCTATCTTAAGTTGAAGGGAAAGGGGCAACAGCTTAAGCTTTAAATATTACATGCTTTCTTGACAATATCTCTGGTCTCTTTTGCCCACTTTAGCTCACAATTTACAATTTCATTCCTACACCATTGTGAGATTTTTTGTTCTTCACCCAAACCCAAACGTTGCCAATAGCGTAGTAATGCCATGCAAGCTGTTTTACCCCATGAGGTAATTCCCAGTTCTAGCCTCGCTGCCTGTACCATTGACGATTTAGGCAGAGAATAGATTTTTCAAGCTATTTCCCTCTTCTAAGTCCCACTGATGTTTACCACTCAAGTAAAGGACTTCTGCCCTGTCTTGTGTATTGGTTACACCTTTGCACTGTGTTAAGTTAGCATGTGCTGGTTAGAAGTTAAACGCCATTTTTCCTTTCCTGCTGCCTCTGCACACAACACATTTTGTTATTAATGCTTTTCGCCTAGTTAGGTATTTTGCTTTACACGAAAATAACATGTTTGCTTATAATATCAGTCTTGCTTGGTAAGCTATGTCTGTACAGTGAGTGCCGAGGCCTTCAAGGTTATTTCAACACAGCGCTTATTGTTTGGATTGATCAGCGCACAGAGTAGACATAGTATGAATGCAGCTGTGGCCAACTTTGGTTTTAGGCACGAATAATAATGCACTGCACAAGGCAGGAGACACACTTGATGAATATCCGTATGCAGAGTGTTGGTGCAGGAGATGATGTGATCCATTTCCACTGAACCCAAAGGTATGGGCCCGCCCTTCTAAACCCAAAGAGACCTTCTGTAGATATAATATAATATACTTGCTAGGGAGGGCAAACCGAGGTTCTATTTAAACCTGTTTCCTTTAGCATTTTAACATGCTTTCACCCTTTGTATTTTATGGAATAATAACTATGCTGATAACCTTGATCTTTATAATATGTTTGCTTGTATTGAGTGTGAGTTTAAGTTTGAGTTTAAAATTACTTTTAGAGCGCACGTATACCAGCGGTTTCTTGGCGCTATAGCTAACAGGATCCGGGGCTAAAAGACTAGGAGAGCTAAAGGAGTGTTATTCGAAAGACTTCGTGAATAAGTGGGTCTTGAGGTGATTACGGAAATGTGAGTAGAGAGTGATGGTACGCAGTTCAAGGGGAAGGGAGTTCCAAAGGGTTGGGGCAAGGGTGACAAATTTAGAGCCTCCCCACTTCTTTCTCCGGTAGCGTGGGATGGTGAGGAGGGATTGGGAAGACGAGCGGAGTTCCCTGGTGGGAACGTATGGAACGATCTCCGAGGAGATGAACGCTGGTGCCAGGCCAAGTCGGGC
Organism: Lissotriton vulgaris; assembly: GCF_964263255.1. Taxonomy (NCBI): domain Eukaryota; kingdom Metazoa; phylum Chordata; class Amphibia; order Caudata; family Salamandridae; genus Lissotriton; species Lissotriton vulgaris. The sequence continues at coordinate 1,184,415,012 of NC_141697.1, forward strand.
CAGGAAAGTGATGGAGGTGAGCTTCAATTGAATTCTGGCTCGCACGGGGAGCCAGTGTAGAGATTTCAGAAGAGGGGTAGAGTGGTGAAATTTTGGAAGTTTGAAGGCCAGGCGGGCCGCCTGGTTTTGTATCTGCTGTAGGCGCCGCAAGCTATATGCAGGAATGCCGGCATACAGGGCGTTGCCGTAATCCAGGCGGGACACCACCATGGCCAGGATGATAAGTTTGAGAGCAGAGAAAGTGAAGAAACGAGACACCCTGCGTATAGTGCGCAGTGAAAGGAAAGAAGAAGATACCACAGAGCTAACCTGGGAGTGAAGGGTGAGTTGAGAATTGAGTTTTATGCCTAGGGTTTTGACAGAGGAGGAGGGTGCAGGAGAGGGGCCAAGAGAGGGAGGCCAGAAAAGAGAGGACCAGGAGCTGGATGAACCGCCCGTCAACACCAACTCGGTCTTGTCGGGGTTAAGTTTGAGGTGATTGTGGTTCATCCAGTCCCTGATATGGAGCATGACAGATTGAAAGTTTAGAACAGAAGAAGGGGAAGAGGATAGATTGAAAACAAGCTGGAGGTCATCCGCATAATTAAATACGGCGACCTCCATCTGTTGGAGAGAGAAAATCAGAGGAGCGATGTACAGATTAAACAGTAGGGGGGAGAGGGAAGAACCTTGGGGAACCCCGCACTGAACTTTACGGACGTCCGCTGTGAAGTCACCCAGGCGAACGGCCTGGGTGCGGTCGCTCAGGAAGGAGGATAACCAGACCAGGGCAGTCCCCCCGATCCCCGCCGCCTTGATACGGGAAAGTAAGATGGTGTGGTCCACCGTATCAAAGGCGGCTGAGAGATCGAGGAGCACAAGGGCCTGGTACTGATTGGTATCCATACCCTCCCTGAGGTTGTCCAGGACCGAAATGACAACGGACTCCGTAGAGTGTGCGGGGCGGAAGCCGGCTTGGCGAGGGGCAAGGGCTCCATGCTTCTCCACAAAGGAGCTCAGAGCACAGGTGACATGGCGCTCGAGCACCTTGGCCAAAAATGGCAAGAGGGAGATGGGGCGGAAATTGGCAGGGACAGAAGGGTCTGCCCCGGGTTTTTTCAGAATAGGCACAATAACCGCGGACTTCAAGGGGTTGGGAACTACGCCTTGAGCAAGAGAGCTGTTAAGGAGGTGAAGGGGGGGGGGGGGGTCTGGGCAAGAGACAAAGATATGGCGGAGAATGTGAGCCGGACAGGGGTCAAGCGTAGAACCAGACTTGACCAGAGGCACCAAGGAGGTCAAACCTTCCCTAGTGATGAAGGGGAGGGTGGTGAGTTCACCCTTGGGAGGGGGACATAAAACATTTCAAACTTGCACGTGTCCTCGTTGACTCCTCATTCTGGATTGATATGTTAGTATAACGAAAGAGTGTTCATGTGTTCCACGTTACCTGAGGTGTTCTAAGTCCATGTTCTGGGTTGGCTAAATCATTGGGGTTTTGTAAGTACCAATGAGACACTGAAAGCTAGTCTTGTAGGGGATTTTGGATGCTGAGGTGAGTTTTGGCACACCCTAATTCACTGAGGTTCCAAGTCTCTATGCACAGTTCTTTGTATGAACAGAAATCCCTGCTACAGCCCCATACAAGAATTGAGATGGAACCATTGCTGAGTAAGCTTTTAGGACCGGTCGGTCAGACAATTCACCATACACATTGTTAAATCTTTTTAAACTCTTCACTGAGGTAGCTGTTCTAAGTTTTAGTGCGTCGAGATGGCTACGCCATTGAAGGCTTCTTTCAAACCACATCCCCAGGTATCTATATTCTGTTACTTTTTCCAACTTTTCAGTCCCCAAATACCAAGAAAACCCTGTTTTCCTTCTACCCAAGCATAAAGTCTTAGTCTTTTCCATATTAACCACTAGTCTCTTGATCAGACAGTATTCTTTAAACATGTTTAATTTCCTGTGTAAACCAATTTCCGTCTGGTCCATGATTACCAGGTCATCCGCATAGAGTAAGCACAAAATATGTTTCCCACCTTGTTTTGGGCTGACCCCTTTTGCATTTCCTAAGATTAGGGGTAAGTCAGCGATAAACAGGGAAAAGAGGAGGGGGGCCAGTACGCACCCCTGCCTTAACCCATTATCAATTTGGATTTTGTGCGTTAAACTCCCCTCTACATCTAAAATTATATGCGCCCAATTTTCCGTATGCAGGGCTCGAATCAAGCTCAGTAGATCCCCCGGGATATTGTACCCTATCAAGGTCAACCATAGCTGCTCCCTATCTACCAGGTCAAATGCTGCGCGGAAGTCCATGAAGCAGCAAAACAGACTGCCCTCTGCTCGAGCGACTTCGCCGTAATTGCCCACAGGGTGAAGCAATGGTCTACCGTTGAGTGTCCCTCTTTAAACCCTCCCTGTTCGGGGGCCACGATCTGTTTTTCTTCCACCCAATCTTTGAGTAATCCCAGGATTATTTTAGCAAATACTTTTTCGCCTATATCTAGTAGGTTTATTAGTCTGTAATTCGGGGCGTTTACATTGCCTTTTTTGTGGATAGGTCTAACAATAGCTCCTTTCCAACTATCTGGCACATTTCCTGTCTCCAGAATACCCTGGAACACATCCGCAAAGAACTCTGACCACCACGGACGGCTGGTGACATTTGAAAGTGGTGGGGTGTAATATTATTATCATTCTGAACTTTGGCGAGCGAGCTTAGCGAGCGAGCCCGAACAACCCACAAGGGATCAGGGATTATGAATTTCCCTCCTGCAGGTGTCCCAGGGGTTATGAATTCATCCTCACGGTTAACTCATTAATGCTGCCATACATCAAAGGAATGAGATTAAAAATGCATTTCATTTGCAGTGTGTGTCACAACGGTCTTTCAGGACAGATCAGGAAACAGCCAAAGATACAGTCAAAAAGCGTTGGATGAAAGTAATCAACGGCTGGGACATTTTTCCAGAACTCGTTCCGACTCTATTCTTGGGTAGAAGCGTAAATACATACATTACATTGACAGTCAATACAGAGTATGTATACTGGCCGATGGTTTCTGAGTAATTAAATAAGTTTTCGGCATGAGCCCAAAATTCCTCGAAAGTGCTGTACATTCATCTGCCCTCACTCTCATGTACAAATAACAAATATGTTTGGTTGGATGCTAGCCGAATCACAATGCGGTGGTGTCTATTAAATTAATGTGGTCATTAATTACTGCAACTACGTCCTTTGTTTTAATTAGACACCCTGGCACTCTCCGTGATCTGCAGTCACCCCCGGCAACTTATATCACACCATACACCAGGGTCAGAATACACAACAATATACACAGACCCACATTATGAATTCCTTGACAAAAAAAATCACAGCACACTGTATAACTTCACTTCAGTCTTACAAAAAAAATGTGCCAAGCCATAACTCATTGAAAAGTACAAAATCGTGACATCCAGATCACAACACGCACAGCTAAAATAAATCCACGTTCACTTTACCCGTTTACTTTGGCTATCACATGATTCCACCTTAGGACAATAAATAAAGAACAATTTAACCCTTATCACAACACATTGTTATATAAAACCTCATACTGTTAACACAATCATTCTATATCTGCCCACCTAATCGCTAGTTGTAGAGGTACGTCTACAGAGTGAAGCAGAGGAGCAGAAAAAGAGAGAGCCTCAGCTCATATTCTTGTTTTCTGTGTGTCCCCGCCTTGAGATTCTCTGAACACCACACATTGTTTAATAATCCTGTACGCAGTCCACGAGGCCCAAACCTACCCCTTTTATACTACGGACATCATTTTAAACCTGTCTACCCCTACTTTATTTGCGCAAGTCCAGTTAACTGCTCCAGCTGTTTGGCGCACGCCACATATTCTCTCTCCTGGCTTGTGTGTTAGCTGCCCTGCCATGCTTGCACAGTGCTTTGGCTGCCTGGGCTTGCCATACATCTCGTGCTGATGCCACGTGGGATACCATTTTGAAGGTCGGCAAACTGCTAGTTTGGAGACCTGCAGTGCTTCCGATTAGTAAGGGGCAATTTTGTGAAGCGGTTGATTGACACATTAATATACACATAAATGTCAGTGGCTGCACCAGGCTTTAGGTCAAACGTTATCGTGGTGGCTTATGATTAAGCTTAAATTGAAATTGCAATAACTTCAGAAAACAACCAGCGAGATTTAGGCCCATATTTCCCAGTCACACAGTCTGTATTCAACCTCCCAACACCATCTCCTCCTTACTCCGGTTTTACAAGCATTTTGTTGTCTTTAATGGAATAGAAGAGGAAAATGACATAATAATGGCATTGTAGTGTGCGTCACATGTATGTAGCATATAGGAATGGTTGGGGAGTGTCATGAATGTGGTACACCGCAGTGTGGTGGTCGAGGTAAGCGTTGCACATGTTCAGCACAGGCATGATTGGTGAATGCCATACATGCAGTGCTCCTCTTCGTCTCGGTTCGTGTGAACATTGTCTGCTATTCAAGGGGCCAGCGCATACCGTTTGAGTGCTGAATAGCTTTTAATGCTTGTAAATACCTTATTCTTTCGGTGCCGGTGAGTGATATGCGGGCGCCTCATACCATGCACAGTCACAGTTGCCAATTAAAGTGCTGTGCCTGCGTGCTGTTTTTCGTGTTTCTGTGTTTTTTAAGTGAAATTTTTGCGACTTCAAGGTGCGGACGACTGCCCCTAAATGGTTTTGTTTTTTAATTGCAGCGCGCAGCGCTCCCTCCGTTTAACAGGAACGTTGTTTCAGGCCGTTCGGGCCTTTTTCCGCTGCTTTTTATTTTGTTTAATTTTGTCCACGAGCTCCGGGGCGAAGCTGAGACACTCTGAAGAAATTTTGGTTGGAGAACTATGTTTAGTGGGAACTAAACTTTTGTTCTTCATCTGAGTCGTTGTTCCGGACTGTCCTATACAATTACAGCCAAACTGGGCTAAACACAATTGCCTTTCATCTGCCTTCTCAGGCTCGTGAACGAGAGGTGTTCCTTGATAGAAAGAAAGAGCCAGGCTCAGAAAAGACCGAACGCTCACATTTTATATAAATATAATTAAAAATACACTTTTAGTGGTTTGTTTCAACGCAAAGCAGTCTTTGCTTTCGTTCGCCCTTTCTCTCATTGTTGAACGAGGCGCTGGCTCCCTAAGACCAACGCGAGCTGTGTACGCTGGGATCAGAAGGGTAATTGATGTCTCACAACTTATCGTCCTCAAATTATTACCCCCCCCCCTTCACACCTTTACCCGCAATCAGTCCCGATTTAGGCAGGAGATTTTTTTTTGTACTTTAGCAGCCCACTCACTTTCTAATTCACAAAAAAATTACAATACTCTAACGTGTAGGCAATCTTCTTTTTGTTACACTGCATTATCAGTTAGGAGATCTTCACAGCCCAGCTCTTAGTTTGTAGCGTTTATGAATTTTGGGAAGTTCTGGAAAGTATAACTATCTTTGTAAAGAAACTGGTGAGTCTGCCCCACACTGGCAAGCAGCGCCCAAACGTGCATATGTCGCCTGTGCTTCAGTTGAATGTCATCGCGGCTGGGGGGTCCCACGGGGGTGGGGGAGGGGAATTAAATATAATTTTCACAAAACTTACCTCACGTCACCGCCGGTCCGGGTCCGCGCCACCTCTCTCTGCTCCCCTTGGCGCCTTCAGGTCACGGGTCACGAATGGCAGGACACTGGCAGCCCCTCAGCCTATCCTAGCGCTGCAGCAGCGCCAGGATTGGCTTGGGGCACAGGTTACTCTTTGCCCCCAGCACGCCCATTAGGAGACCGACGGGCTCCTAATGGGCATGCGCAAAAAAGCGCAAACACAAGTGCGCATGAGTGGGCACGGGTAAAATAATTCACCCTCCGTCCCCACTCATGCGCAATTGTCTTGCTGCCTATTGCCCTGGTGGGTGCCTATTGCCCCGGCGGTCCGACATGCTGACTGACATGCTTGTCAGTGTTCCCTCAGCGTATTTGAACGTAAGTAAAGTTCAGAGACGCCGAGGGAGCTACGGGCGGGGAGGCTACGCCCCCCAGCCCCAATGGATGCATCGCGGCTGCTGAACACCATTCTGGCTTAGTTTTTATAATAAGTGCCGGTAAATTGTCTGGGCCAGCTGCAAGGGTCACGTTTAATCTAGAAATTATCTTCCTAATATGACTTGGGATAAAACGTTTTTTAGCTCTTCCCTCACACCTGGCCATGCAGTTGGACTTATTTTATCTATTGTTGGCCACTTCCCATAAATTTCCTCCAGGTTGTCCACCCATTTATCCTCGGGAACCGAGCACTGCAGAGACCATGCCACTTTACCTGTGCTTTCTTGTACCAGGCGCCAGAAGCCTTTCACATTTTTATCTTCACTGGCCTCTAGCAAGGCTACCCAGCATCTGTCTTTATAAGTTCTTTTCTTATTCCTGATGATTGTTTTATATTTTATCCTTAATTTCTCAAGTTTAGTAAATAGTCCTCCATTAAACCTACCTTGTACCTCGAGATGTCCTGCATTTAACACAGATCGACAATACAGAATTTAGAGTTCCCTGAAGTGATGAAGCTCAAAAAGTCACACTTTATCTGGTGAAAAGAATGGGCATTAGTACACAGCTTATGTACCATCTTAACTGTTGAGACAACATATTCATATCTGTGATCCAGGAATTCGCATTGTCATGAGAGACACTTTGACTCAATAAAGATGATTTGGTGACCGTCAGATTTCTTGTGATCTAAGGGCCACATGCATCAACATAAAAACCGGTCGCAAACTGGCAGATTTGCATAATCTGCCCCTTTGCAACAGGTATTTTTGCATTTTTGTATTTTGCATTTGTATTTTGCATTGCATTTGTATTTTGAAATTGGGATGCATCCTCTCAAATGCAGAAATTGCAATTTAAGGAATCGCAAAACTTGCTATTAAGGAATCACTATTTTTTTTGCTATTCCTACATGCATAGGCAATAGCGATTCTTTAATTGCGATTCTTTAAAAATCACAAGTAAAGAATCGCTATTGTCTATTTTGATGCATGTACACCTAAATCTTTTTGTGTGTCCCATTGTCGCCCCAACTAGAATCCTGTATGTATTAGCTAGTTAAAAAGCTGAAACCTAGATGAAAGGCAACAAAGCACTATACAGGATCAAAGGCAGAGATACAATCAGTGAGTGAAAGGTGAGACCCGTTAGGAGAACAGAAGCAGACCGTTGCTGTGCTGTGCTGTGATTTAGTGCTCTTTAACAAGTTGTGTCTTCAGCTCCTTCCTTACCTGGAGCAGGATTTGGGATGTCCTGATGGATCTGAGGATGTTGTTCAAGATCCTGGGAGTAAATTTACTACAAGTCACGGTTCTTGATGAATCTTTTCAAGCCGAACAAATGAAGGAATTTCTTTTACAGAGTCAGCGATTTGTAAAGAAGGTAGGGAGGACCACAAACCTTCTTAGAATTGATCTGTTTTTGTAGAATCTGAAAAAGAATTCCTCAGCAAAGGAAGCTTGAACTTTGCCCACAGATCTTGCTGATGTGATAGCAAGCACGTTGTGTTCTGTGTCTTGGTTTTCCATATGGGCGGGATTTGTGCTAGTAGGAGTCTGGACTAGCAGTGTGTCTGGAGGGTTTTTTAAAGCAGATTCGATAGTTGAGGAATGCTGGGCCAGTGTTCTATAGTACTTTGAAAGTGTGGGTGAGGAGTTTGAATGATGCTCGATTGTGAATGGGGAGCTAGTGGAGCTCCTTCAGGTTTAGTGCGATGGGAGTTTGGCATGGGAGGTTGAGAGTGATTCTGAGTTCTGAATGGTCTTCAGCCTTTTGGTGAGTTTTTTGCTGGTATAGAGGGCGTTCCCATAGTCCAGCTTGGTTTTGACCAGGGCATGCGTGGCGGTTTCCCGTATGCTGATTGTGAGTCATTAGAAAATCTTTCTCAGCATCGTCAGGGTATGGAAGCACGAAGCAGTGACAGCATTGACATTGGCAGTCATGTTGAGTTTGCTGTCGATTATGATCCTGTGGTTGGGTCTGAAACCAAACTGAGTGGTGTCGAGCAGGTGGTGGTCATTGAGGTATTCATTGAGGTGTCTGTTGAAGATTGTTTCTAAGACATTGCCCGGGAAGGTAGGGAGATAGGTCTGTAGTTGACAAGCCTTGAACTGTCCACAAAGTGTTTCTTCAGCAATGGTAGTACAGTTGCTTGTTTCCAAGCCTCTGGGAAGGTCGAAGAAGAGGTGGAGGCATTCAGAATGGATGTAAGCATGGCGCTGATGGGTTTCATTCCTCTGGAGTAGGCATTTTTGGGGCAGGGGTCCAATGGGGGCCCCTGAGTGGATGGACTTCATGGCGGCAGCTGTTTCTTTGGGGGCTGATGACAAGCCATGTGGTTAGCATTGGTTCGTTGGATGAGATCCGAAGGCGTTTGAGGTCCGTTGGGTCCAGGTGCGGGCTGAAGGTGCTGTTAATGGCAGGTATGACTATGGACTCATTCATATGATGAGAAATCTGCTGGAAGGAGTATCAAACAGACAAAAATGGTACTTACCTTCAGTAATGATTTTTCTGATAGATACCATCTTTTCACATAGATTGCTCCCCACCCTCCTTTCTCCTCTTCTGAGTTGGTGCCTTTTCTAATAAGTATCGAAGTATGAAAATTGTTACTCTTGTTTTATTGTCTGCTGTCATTAAGTTCCTTACATTCCTCTCCGCGCACTTTGTTTGGAAGCTGGAAAAAAGTAAGTAATGAATGACAGCGCAAATGTGTCAGTCACAATTGAATTCAAATGTTAATTCCTGGTGACTCTGGAGAGCTATTAAGGGAAAGCTCTACAGATCCGGTTCTGGCACCTGGGGATTTTCCTTCAGGCGAGCAATATCCAGGAAGATATAGTTATCAGCTGAAATATTAGTACAGACGTAACTTGATTTACATGTGATTCTCTATTGTAGGAGACCTCCTGTCAGGTTATACTAGGTGGAATGAATATCGCAAACGGCCCAAGGACAGTTTTATTCACAGCCTTTGTCAAGTTGGATTATTGATATTTCCTTTTTGTTGGGGTAATTTGAAAACTGCCATTAGTAATCTAAAACTCATTATATCCAGGGAGATTTATTTTAGGTAAAAAGTGTGTGTGTCTCTTGCCAAGTTGGAGGTACCTCCTCCCCAAGAGTTGTGTATCCTACTACAGAAATGTGATTCTCATGTCTGTAATCATCCTGACCCATTCCTGTTCCTTTGTAACAGTGGGACAGAGATAATCCCGGTTCCAAGAGCCACACATGGTAGTCTTCAGGAAGTACCATGATGCACACTGCATCCAAACATTCATTCAAAATTAATTTTAAACTTTATTGGAGCCTAGAAAAATGAAATAAATGTGACAAGTTTCCATACATAAAAGAATGTTTTTGGATAACTGTTTTGCAAGTGAGTAAAGTGAATCATAAGACTGCAAATAAATATGGTTTTGAGGAGAACATATTTTATTCAACTGTATGCCTTTCGATCTTGGAGTATAATAAATACTTGTTTTCCTTTAACAGGGATTCTATTCTCCTTGACTGATAAATCCAGCTCTTCCAACATGAGGATTGATACACTGGTCTTCCTTCATGTCATCCTGTGTAACCACCCACCTGAAGTGTTCCATCCACATATTGAGGCTCTCCTTCCACCTCTTGTGGCCTGCATCACGGATCCGTTTTATAAGATCATCTCTGAGGCCCTTCTAGTGACCCAGCAACTGGTGAAGGTTATCCGTCCATTGGATACACCCTTGAACTTTGACTGCAAGCCATATGTCCATGAGCTGTTTGCCAGCACATTGAAGAGGCTCAAAGCTGCAGACATTGATCAGGAAGTAAAAGAGCGTGCTATTGCTTGTATGGGGCAGATAGTCTGCAACCTTGGGGATCACTTGGGTGATGAACTCCAGCCCACCCTGCAGATATTCTTGGAGAGGCTCAAAAATGAAATAACAAGGTTGGCCACTGTCAAGGCGCTTACACTCATCGCGTGCTCCCCATTGAAGATTGACCTGCGGCCCATCCTCGGGGATGGGTTTCCCATCCTGGCCTCCTTCCTACGCAAGAACCAACGGGCCCTGAAGTTGAGCACCCTAACTGCTTTGGACATCCTGATCAAAAACTATAGTGACAGCCTAAAGCCAGCCATGATTGAGGCCGTTCTGACTGAGCTGCCACCTCTGATTGGGGAGAGCGATATGCATATTTCTCAAGTGTCCATCGTGATGCTTACATCCTTGGCTACAGTCCATCCTTCATCTGTGTCCAAGATAAGTGGTTCCATCCTGCTGGAACTGTTCCGCCTTGTGCACTCCCCTCTGTTGCAGGGAGGGGTCCTCAATGCCATATTAGAATTCTTTCAGGCTCTGGTTCTCTCCAATACACGTGGCCTAGGGTATGCAGATTTGATGAAACAACTAACAGGCCCTGTGTACTCATCCAGCCATGCCACTGCTCCTGTGTCTGTTCACAAGCAGGCATACTACTCTGTAGCCAAATGTGTGGCTGCCCTTTCATCCATGTGTCCCAAAGAGGCTTCTGGGATGGTGACTCAGTTTATCCAAGATGTGAAGAATCCCAAGTCCAATGATGCTGTGCAGATGCTGGCTTTGCTTTCCTTGGCTGAAATGGGGCGCACCATGAACCTCGGCTCACAAAGAGATCTCAAATCAGTCATTCTAGAGGCCTTCTCGTCCCCTAGTGAGGAGGTGAAATCTGCAGCCTCTTACACCCTAGGAAGCGTCAGCATCGGCAGCCTAAAAGAGTACCTTCCCTTCATCCTGAAGGAGATTGGGAGCCAGCCCAAGAGGCAGTACCTATTGCTGCACTCCCTCAAGGAGGTGATCAGTGCCTCGCCTGCCGATGACCTGAAACCCTTTTTAGAGGACATCTGGGTTTTGCTTTTCAGACACTGCGAGTGCTCAGAAGAAGGAACCCGCAATGTGGTGGCAGAATGCCTGGGGAAGCTAACGCTTGTCAACCCTTCCCAGCTGCTTCCAAGGCTAAAAAAGCAGCTGACTGCAGGTAAGACTACACACACTACTGACCATATGATAAACTCACATCTTGAAGACTATACTAGCATTTTAGTTGTGCTATTCCATTTACTAATAGTGTTACTGTTGGCCTGAAGAGGAATTTAAGTTTTCTTTAATGAACAATCTTTTATACTATACTATCATAAGTGAAGTCTTGTCCGCCCGAGTGTTGTCCCTTCCAAATGTCTGACCAGTCCATTTGTCCAACCAGTTTTGCATTTGGGTTGTAAGTGTTCCTGAACCTTCTGCGCAAAATAAGGATCTTTCCTGTGTTCCACCTATAACTGCATTCAGGCGGCCTCCTCGGAGTATGTCCTTTCCCACTTCATCTAGAGGTACTCTGATCCTGTTCTTGAGGAAATACTTTTTGTTGTTTCAAAACTGTTTATTGCAAAAATTACAGTTATAATAGAAAATGTATGTCTATTATAAAGGAGCTGTTGCACGAAGTGCAGATGTAAGGCTACTTTTCCTGCCACCGACAGTGGTGAGCAGGGAGTGCCTACTGTGTTTGTTTAAGTAATAATAATTTACAAAAAGTGCTTTGCATAAAAGTACTAAAGAAATTAAGGATTTTGATATTAAATATTTACTCATCCTCTCTACTCTAGTGTTTCTTAAGTAGTATATTTTTACTATTTTTACTACTAGCAAATACGTATGGCGCAACAGCACCAAATTCATTGTGGTATATGTTTGATATGGGGAAGATCATTTTCACCTCAGATTAATGATTGCAATTAAAACATAAATGGTGAGCAGGTTACTTTTAAAACTGCTGCTCCAAGAGCACCCCCTCGCACATTTGCACATTATTTTGTAAACAAATAGTGCGAGAAGAGATATTAAAAAATGAGTGCATGCCTGTGTGCATTAAGTGCTGTCCTAATTCTATGTCAGGACCGGAGGCTTCAGATTATGCTATATCTTCCTTCGCTTTATTAACATAAAACTCCACAGCAGCTCAGGAAAATACTCAAACAGTGGAAAAAAATGCTTTCAATCCAAAAGCATTTGAAGAAACGTTTTAATAGTCCAAAAAACCACAACTCCCAAGAGTCTCTTGTGCACTTCTAGCCCACAGTCCTTCCACCATGTCTACCACAGATAGATAGCCAGTCCTCTCTTCCTCTTCTTCCTCTTTCTTCGCTGCTCCCGCAGCCAGATAAGTGCTTTTAGATGTTTTCCTTGTAGTGTGTGATATTTACTGTATGATTCATTACTACGATTTGTTGGGGGCTTGTCGCGTTGTTTACGCTATCTTTCCTTGCAGAGCCCTCAGTCGCGGGAACGCTCTAACCGTTCCTACGCGACTTTATTTTCCCTGATGGAGTGCGGTGACTGAAAAACCCATCAGAGGGCGCCCGCGCGTCTCGCCGACTCCTCCGCGCGTCTCTACGGTTACGGGAGCCGCGCTGAGGAGCCTGCCTGCGCCGGAGCCTGCCCTCGCTTACCCCTCTGACGCCCGGTTACCCGGTCAGTATTCCTGCCTTTCCGACGCCCCGCAGGGGTCTGTATTGAGGCGTAGACCGCGTGAACGCCTTCGGGCGCTTTTTTGTGCACCAAACTTATACGTGTGGCTTAGCGCGCTTGAGGGGTGGCTGGACCCGGTCCCGGTGAGGAGGGTCCGCGCGCTGGGGGGTTGGTGCAGCCCTATCTGCCACACCTGTTGGCCCAAAAAAGTAATTGCAGTCAGCCTGTCTGCCCACAAAATTGACCTTACAATACACCCACTTGGGTGCATATAGTGCCAGGGTTGCTCCTGTCTTTGGGGGTTTTTTCCCCTTTTGCCCTGTCTAGTGGGGTTTTTAGTTTCCACATAATTGTTATGGCCCATGACGGGGATTATGAGGAGGAGCCCTACTCCTACCTCCAAGATGATGAATTCTACCAAGCGGTGGATAGTTCCATATACCGCTGTGTGACTGAGGTGGTGGGTCCCATGGAGGACCGCCTCTCAGCACGCATTGTAGAAGAATGTGCGAAGTTAGCGTCTGCACATTTGGGGGCACCTACTGACCCCCCGGGGACATCGGGCGAAAGGCTGCCGGCACCAAAGAAACCCTGCAGGGAGGGACCCCCTTCAGGGACGTAGGGGGTGGACAGAGGCGCCTTTGAGCGTCTCCGTGACGCCTTTTTGGCTAAGGCGACTGCTGCTCCCCTGCACCTCTGTCGGGCCCTGAGTCCGCAGTAGATGTGGGAACGGCCCCCTCATCGCCGGTGTATGATTCCCCCGACACGGATGATGACGGGGAGTCGGTGCGCTCTTGGCGCCCCTCGGGCTCAGCCGCAGAGTTTCCTCGGGATGAATCAGGCATGCTGGACCCGGACGAGATTGTCCACCCGCGGTCCGCGGCCTGGACACCGGGGGAGACTGTCGCGAAGTTCGTTGCGGGTCGCCTGCGCAAACCACTGGAGAAAGAAGCCAGAGGTTGCTTGCGGGGTGAATGCCCAAGGCCCACTTTGGACGGCAAGGTAGCTATGACACCCCCGAGTTAGACGCAAAAATGGCCACCTTCCTGGCCAAATTCATGAAGGACCCCCGCAAGGGCATTGACCGATCCTGGCGATCATGTCAGGATAAGTTGTTGGATGCAGTCGGGCCTGCCACAAAAATCCTCGACATGGCGGAGGAGGCAAAGGCGAATGGCACGGTCATTTCCCCGGAGGTGCTGTCAAACTGGGCACAACGCGTTATCGTGTTCCTGGGGAATGCCAACTGCGCCCTGTCAACCGAGCGTAGGCGATCTTTGCTGATTAAGTTGGATCCAAAATTGGGAGACCTAGCCTCTTCGGAGGCAGGCGCGGTGGCCCAAGGGGGCCTCTTTGGCGAGCCTTTTATCAGGGAGCTGGGCAAATTTGTGTCTACCTTTACATCGCTGAACAAAGCACAATCCAGCATCAAGCGCGTTTTTCATCAGCGTTTCTCTGGAGGGGCCAGTCGCGGCAGGGGCCGCGCGACCGGCCGTGGCAAACCAACCAATAATAGAGGGCAAGGCTCCGGCAGAGGACAGTACCAGACCTCTGCGAACTTCAATAATTTCTACCCCACCAGAGGGCAATGTTTTGGCGGCAGAGGTTACCGAAAAAACTCCGGACCCAACAATACCACCGGTGAATGTACTTTGTTTGGATCAAGTTCCAATAGGAGGGAGGTTGGCGTCCTTTTACGAGGAGTGGGAGTTGCTCACTGCCGACGCTTGGGTCTTGCAAACCGTCCGTGGTTTTCACATAGAGTTCTACGACCACCCCACTCAGGAGGTTTTTCCACGGCCGATTGTGTTTTCAGAGTCCGATGCGCTTTTGATAGACGGAGAGGTCGCGGAGTTGCTTCGCAAGGGAGCCATCCGTCAATCAACGCGCCACCCCAATGGGTTTGTCAGCAATGTCTTCCTAGTGGACAAGACAGATGGGGGCAAGCGACCTGTGATCAATCTCAAAGAATTCAACGGGTGGTTGGTCTACCGGCACTTCAAGATGGAGGGTATCCACCTCCTTCGAGACGTGCTCCTCCCGCGAGATTGGATGGTGAGGCTAGACCTCAAGGATGCTTATTTGGTGATCCCTATCCACCCGCCGCATCGTCGTTTCCTTCAGTTCTTGTGGAACGACAGGGTGTTCGAGTTCACGGCACTTCCGTTCGGCCTTTCATCGGCCCCCTGGTGCTTCACAAAAGTGTTGCATCCGGTGGTGGAGTACCTGAGAAGCCAGGGAGTGCGGATGTTGGTCTACTTGGACGACATTCTCTTCATGGGACAGTGTCAGGTGGTTTTGGCCGGGCAGTTGCAACAGGCCGTGCAACTCCTTCAGCGACTGGGGTTCGTCGTCAACGGCTCCAAGTCGGTCATGGTTCCCACTCAGAAGCTTACCTTTCTAGGATTCGTCGTGGATTCGGTGGAGGCCGTTCTAAGCCTCCCATCCAGGAAGATCGCGAAATCCGACATTTGTTACGGCAGACGGTCACGAAGGACAATACGTCTTTGCGACACGTCGCCAGGGTGGTAGGACTCCTGTCGTCCTCCATCCAAGCGATCTTTCCGGGGCCCCTGCACTACAGGGCGCTTCAACGCCTCAAAGCCCAACACCTCCGGAGAGGAATGAGCTACGATCAGTTGATTCCCCTCACGGAAGAGGTGAAGGAGGAAATGTCATGGTGGCTTTCTCACATGGAAGCATGGAATGGTCGGGCGATCTTCGGGTCAGTCCCGGATCTCATCATAGAATCCGATGCCAGCAGATCGGGTTTGGGCGCTCGGTGCGGGGATTTCTCCACCGGCGGCGCCTGGTCTTCAGACGAACAACGGTTGCATATCAACTGTTTGGAGCTCCTGGCGGGCTCCTTCGCAGTACGTTGCTGGACCAAAGATTCGGTCAAGGCCTGCGTTTTACTCAGAATGGACAATGTTTCAGCGGTTCGTTATGTGAACCATCTAGGGGGTCCCCGCTCTCGCGCTCTGGCGAATTTGGCGAAGGACTTCTGGGTCTACTGCCTGTCGCGTCACATTGCAGTGACAGCAGAGTACCTACCAGGCCAGGCCAATCAGGTAGCAGATTGGCACTCCAGGTACCTCAGAGATGCCAGTCAGTGGAAACTGGATTCAGGGGTCTTCCAGTGGCTACAAAACCTTTGGGATCCTTTTTCGGTGGACCTGTTTGCGTCCCTTCTGGATCACCAGCTTCTGAGGTTTTTCAGTTGGAGGTCGGATCCCCTTGCGGAGGCCACGGACGCCTTTCTGCAGGATTGGAGTTGGGAGAAGCCGTTTGCATTTCCCCCGTTCTCCATGGTGGTGCGGACGGTGGCCCAGGTACGCCGCCAAGGAGTAGAGTTGGCGCTGATTACACCGCTTTGGAGGTCTCAAGTGTGGTTTCCGGTTCTTCTGGAACTTTCTTGGGATTTTCCAACCCTACTCCCCCTGTTTCCTCTCCTCCTGAGGAATCCGGATCAGGAACTGCATCCTCTCATCTTGCGGAGCTCGCTCCGTCTCATGGCGTGGAGGCTCTCGGGAGACGCTGGACGCTCCCGGGCCTTTCGAGATCGGCTGAGGGCCTTCTCTCCAAGGCGAAGTACGACGAAGCGCTACAGATCCGCTTGGCTTAAGTGGATGCGTTGGTGTCTTCGAAGGGATTTGGATCCCTTGGTCGCGGGCCTCGTTCCCATTTTGAATTTCTTGGCTGAACTAGCCACCAATGGCCTTGCCTACAGAACTATTAATGCGATTCGATCTGCGATTTCTGCGGGTCACAACCCGATCGATAATTCTCCGGTCGGAGAACATCCTTTTGTGTGCCGACTTCTGCGAGGTATTCATCTTGCGTTGCCTCCAGAGCCTCGGTATTCGGTCCTTTGGGACGTCAATTTGGTTTTGAATTTATTCCTTTCCTGGCCGGCCAACGCCTACTTGTCTCTAAAGGAGCTCTCAGCTAAGTTAGCCATACTGTTGTGCTTGGTCTCTTGTAGGCGTGTGTCTGATGTGCGCGCGTTGGATATATTGGCGCGAGTCTTCTCCCCGGATGGGGTCACTTTTACTGTGGGGCGTCGCACAAAGTCGGCGTCGCGATCTATCTCATACCCAGCTTTTCTGGACACTCCTAAGTTGTGTGTTGTGCAATGCTTAAAGACATATGAGGATATAACATTGGAAATCCGCCCCCCGGGCGAACGTCAATTGCTGATTGCCTTACGGAAGCCACACAAAGCAGTCTCCTCCCCCACTATTGCAAGGTGGGTGCGTTGGGTCATGCAAGAAGCAGGCATCGATACAAAGCTTTTTGGGGCACACTCTGCCAGAGGGGCCATGGCTTCTAAGGTGTTTGCAGTGGGTGCTCGCTTGGAGGATTTAATGCGAGCTGCAGATTGGTCCTCGGACTCCACGTTTAAAAGGTTTTATTTCAAACCAGTGGTGGATCTGGCCCAGTTGGTGGTGAGTAAGCTTTGAACTAGCATAATCTGAAGCCTCCGGTCCTGACATAGAATCGAAATTTGCCTAGCTTACGTAACGGTAAGTTTCAATTCTATTAATGACACGGAGGCGAGGATTATCCCACCCAGAATGCACAGTGGTTCCTACCCGCCCGTATGGCAGTAAGTAAAGTGTTTTCCTATATGCGGTTATGTTCTGTTGCTAATATATGATGCTCCTCTGTCATGCTGTCTCACTCCTGTGACTCCTCGCTTAAGCTGTCCTTTTTTCTGGCAGGCAACGAGGGAGCTAAACAGGATCAGTGAGGCGAATGCGTAATCTGCGCGAGGAAAGAGGAAGAAGAGGAAGAGAGGACTGGCTATCTATCTGTGGTAGACATGGTGGAAGGACTGTGGACTAGAAGTGCACAAGAGACTCTTGGGAGTTGTGGTTTTTTGGACTATTAAAACGTTTCTTCAAATGCTTTTGGATTGAAAGCATTTTTTTCACTGTTTGAGTATTTTCCTGAGCTGCTGTGGAGTTTTATGTTAATAAAGCGAAGGAAGATATATTATAATCCTCGCCTCCGTGTCCTTAATAGAATTGAAACTTACCGTTACGTAAGCTAGGCAAATTTCGATTCCCTCTCTTTTCTGGGTAGCGGCTAAAATGCACACTTTCTTGGCAGTTACTGCACAACACGTGTGCACTTCTCAAAGGGGCTGGTGAAGGAACAGCTGAATGTCACAGAGAGGAGTACAGACTCCTATCTTCAGTTTCACCTGCAGCAGCCCCATTAGATAAGCTGAGATGGGGTGAGGGAGAAAGAACAGGATCTGCATTAATACTTCTTCCATAAATACCCACAGGCCCATGTGGTTCTGGCGAATTTAATTCAACATCTTTTATACATTTCTAGAGAGGCAGTGAACCAGAAATGTTTCTTTTCATAAATGATAGGCGCAAGGCTATAAATTTGTTTCGAAGTGTCTGTAGTGTCAATTATATTATTTAGCTACAACATTGAACATAAATTCCAACAACATTTCTTGTGCAGAGTGAGAAAGTGCTCACGCAGTGCAGATAAGTGCTTCAACACAATAAAATCTGTGATTGACTAAACATTTCCAAACTTTTTCCATGCTTTGTACGTTTCACTAATTTACACATTATATATGTGTCAGATCATTGTCATTCACTTTTTCCCAACTAGGTATAGGTAGTACAAGTTATGTCTTGCAATGTACTGTTTCATTGTAATTCCAGTGTAATTCCAACCTACTTTACATTTCTGGGGATACTACAGTGGTTGCTTGGAGATAATGCCATATTGATTCAAGTCTGGTGCAAATATTTGATTTCTCTTCTTCCGCTGACATTTTGTTTTGTGTTTTTGTGCAATTTTAGGCTCTCCATATGCACGCAGCACTGTGGTGACTGCCATCAAATTTACCATTTCAGACCAGCCACAACCCATTGACCCACTTCTCAAGGGGATTATAGGTAAGTGCCAAAGAATCACCTGGAACCTGATTGAAGGTATAGTCTTTAGAAATGAGGCACATAAACTGAATGTATGTGCATTCTAATGAAGCAACACATATCAATCCAGGGAGGTTACTTCTGCTACATTATAAAGTATGTCATCATCTTAACCCCTTCCACATCACAGGCCAGTGCTCCAAAAAGTTAGTTGTCATTGTAGTCTGAGCACCGAAGGAGAATAAATAAATTAGGTCAGACGGAATACGGATGAATTTGGTTGGGGAGTCCTGTTAAACACTGAACAACACTGGAAAGGCTCATATCAATTCGTAGAAGGCGTTTGTAGGACTCTTGTGTCCTCACAGTATTACAATTGATAAGCACATTTTCACTCCCAGCAGAGAATTGCCATTGGTATATCATGTATGGGCGCTGGAGATGTATGTGTATTTAGAGACAGGGACACGCCTTGGGGATCGTGGGATTCCGGTCCTGAAGAAAGCCCTGGACCACTTCTTTGGGCCACCAAGAGGGCTGAAACATGTTGACCTGAATGGATGTAAGACTCATAATGGTGTCTTGCACATCCCATCTTTCTTTTTTAATCGTATCCTCACCACCTGCCCACTACAGTGGAATATCCATAGCAGAAGTGATCAGGATTTTTACACTTTATCTGAATCTGTAGCCTTTTTCCCCTCTTAAATCCCCTCTACACAACCTATGGCCCACCAGCCAGGAGAGGATTCTTTCTCTAGCGAGCACGGAATGACCGATGATGAAGCATGACACCCAAGAGGAGGAGTGGCGCGGGGCGAGGTCTTCCCGTATATTTTTGTAAATATCCCATACGTCCCTTCTATTGACATTATAGATACAGAAGTATCCTTGGTGAAATGTATTACCCCACTTAGAGGATACAGCGGTTTCTTATTTAAACCCCATAAAGGACACATTGCTCTAATGCAGTGGTTTTCAAACTTTTTATTACATTAATTTGGGCTCCTCCAGAATTTTTCACAATTTTTCTACTAAATTTGCAGTGTTTACATTTGCCTAGACTTATTTAAACATTACAGTTATGTTAAACCATTTAAAAATGCAATCATGATGCTAACATGATTGCCGCACATTCTGTTCTGTCCTTATTAACGTGTGATAGTATCCACAGTGTGATTATCTGAAATGGGGGGCGGGGAGGTTTGAAGGATATTCGGAGTCCCTTCCCTTTTGACACATACTCCCAGCCAGATATAATTGGCAAAGGATGTTAATAATGGCCCATTACAGAGTGGCTTACTGCCGATCATTTTGTTTTCAGTTGAAAACAAAGAACTGCTATCAGGATGATTTCTTTTTAACCAGAGCCTGGCGCCCCCCCTGGGGTCAGTTCAGGCCTCCCTTGGGAGGACCCTCCCCACCCCCACGTGTGAAGACCCCTGCTCTAATGTGATAGTGATATTTAGCAGGGAGAGTGCAAAAATGAATGGCCCAATCGTATCTCCGATTCCCTTTGCCATCCCCTATGCAAGGGGTGTTTGTGCATAGTCACTTGAGTACATGACTCCTCCCTGTTACAGTTTGATATGGTGTGGTGCAAGGAGCAATCAATTCACTGTTTATTTCTCTTCTCCACGCAATGTCACAAAGGTGGTATCCCAGAGTCTCTTGTTTGCATCCCCATCTACAACCCCCCTCTGTTGGACACGTCATAGCTCAGATCATTACCAGAGACACCTCCAGTGCAATATGTTCCATCACTTTGAGTGACTAACCTAGGGCTTCTCGGAAGATAAGGGTATCCAGCCCTTCATCACCTGCAGCTTGGCAGTGCCTGTCTAGGCCAGGGCCTGCAGACCTTTCCTTTTCCCAAGGACCTAAAAGGGAGCTTCCTGCTCACCCATAAACTCCCTCCTTCCCTTGTAAACTTTTGACGTTCCTATTGAAGGCATAAAATCAATTTTCTTGGGAACTCAACTAGCGAAGTCTAAAAGAAACATAGTAATTTGTAGAGGATATCCATATTCGTATTGAACCCGGGCGATGAAGCAGCAATGCTCTTCATCAAGGAAACTTATCATTGCCATACTGTCCAGGTTCACAACAAGTTCATAGTTATCGTACTAGTACTAGTAGTGGACCTGGATGGTGTGGCACTAATGCTTTTCATAACAGAAAATTATCATTGCCACACTGCCTAACTCCACGAAGAGTTCTCAAGATGCAAAAAACAAAGAGAGAAAAGGAACTGCGCAAAGGAAGCAACAATATGATCCACATATTAATTCAGGCTCCTTCATAGAAAACGTGTAACAAAACAAAACAATTTAACAGAATCCTAGGAAGAATGGGTACCTAGTTAACAAACTTCAAAGATGCTGACAAATTTTTACAAAAACTAAAAAAGTGACTGGGTAACGCTGTTAGGATCCCACTCCTGATTAAGACCTCCAAAAACCTCAGTTCCACCTGTGCAATAAAAACGCACCTTGTAGTCGCCATTAACTGAGGAACACTTCACAGGATATCTGGACAACGATACAGCATGGGATCACTCCAAGAAAGACCTGAACTCTATAAAAAGAATACAAGGTCCTGTATTCGCAGTGGGACTCCTATTTCAATAGAAATCCTAAACAGAAAAGGGTTTCTGATCCCCTGAGCTCCCTTTTAAGTGTTGTGTTTCGCACAAATGGTCATCACATTTGGATATGATTTATTGTTGATTTTCTTGTGCCTTTAATTGATTCTTGTGGTATATATTTCGCTTATTTACACACCTATTGGTTTGTGGGTGCGATATGAGATCAATTGATAAAATGAACAGTGATGGAATATTTCTGAATAAATGATTAGGAATTGATGGCTGACTGAAAATGATTTAGACTTTTCATTTAGTATGAGGCCCTGCTTTCAGCAGACTTTAGTGGGCCAAACCCCATACATTGATAACTGGTTTATTCATGTACAAACTTTTTTAACTCATGGTAGCCTACAACATGAATCTCCTCTCCTGGCAAATGTATAGCTTCCCTATGTGTCTGAACCGTACCTACGTGCTCATGGAAATAATGAGGGCTCACACCACCTTTGTTCCCCCTTACCTTTTGGAAAGACTACAGAATCTTAATGTCAGCTGAACAGATCCAGGGTTGTATATAAACACAAGTAGTGGGTTTTCTCAGTTTGATCCGCACATCTATTGGCTATCTAAGTCTATGAGGAAATTCTTTACTCCCAATTCACTTGGTGAGAGGTGCTCTTAACAAAGTGTTCTAACACCCGCCCACTAGGGTGTCAATCAGTCTATGGATCTAAAAGACCCTGACCCAATATTATATCCACTACACCCCAGCACACCAAATCATTATTTCTATGCTTCAATATATATATATGTTCAAGAGGAATGTAACAAAAAGAGTCTTATCATGGTATGGTCCGATTTCCCAGAGTTTGACTTCAAAAAAGTATTCCAATCACAAACTTCAATCAAATCTTGTATGCTTTATTTCAAATCAAGTATACGTTGACACAGCAGCAGCCGACGCGCGTTTCGCCCACAGGGCTTTTTCAAGGCTCGAATCACGAACAATCATTCGAGACAATGTTTTTTTGAATTGTGACTGCCAAGATATGATTCAGTAATTCATTAGGACCTTGGTTTTCTCAACCATTCTTTTTCCCATATATACGCGAAAATACAAACAGTGTAATCCAGGCAGTCTCAAACTACCTTAGTCCGTCTCGATATCTAAAATAACCCAGCGGATCTTGATAAATCCAGGACCCTCAAGGTAACAGACGTCCTCTTGGGCACGTTTCCTCTATCACAATCTCGTTTCAAACGCGTTTGAAAGTCAAATTCAGTGTAGGCTAACTAATCATATTCTATTACAAAGAAATATGTGGGGCGCAGGTTCTGCAGCTATTAAACTACCAATGTTTCAATTCAAAGCAGTGTTCATGGTTTCCAGGAGATTCTGCCTAATTGCCCAAGGCTATACGGCCCGGTGCTGTTTTCTCCTCCCTTTCTATTTGCCATGCTTGGTGGGCAGTCAGTCAAAGGAGTATGTTAAAGTTGTTTTTAGCATGCTTATAGGTTCATCCCCCTGTATCAATGCCTTCTGTCAAACTCTAAGTTAGAGGTCAAAAACAATCACCAAATAGCTCCTTTTTTAAAGTAGGGAAGACGCAAGTGTGTGCATGTACGCTCCAGCTTTGGTGATACCAGGCAAACAAAAACATCTATACAAGCAGTTCCCAGCCCTCTTACTAAGCAGCACCTTACACACATGTCGATAATGTGAGACCGTTAACAGGCTAGGAGTAATAAAGTCACCATAATGGCAGCTATCTATGTTTCCATTTAACAATTGGTATTACATTTTTTTCTTCCAATTCTGCAGGCGATTTCCTAAAGACGCTCCAGGATTCTGATCTTAATGTTCGACGTGTTGCACTGGTGATGTTCAACTCTGCTGCTCACAACAAGCCATCTTTAGTTCGAGATCTGCTGGGCATGGTCCTGCCACACTTGTACAGCGAGACCAAGATCCGAAAGGACCTCATACGAGAGGTAGGACAGCTTACCTGGTTATAGCAGGCAGATTCTAGAGTTCTTATTCTGCTGTTTCTCCCATGAGAGAGTAGGCATTTGGGAAAGTGACAACTACCAGCATAACATTTTATAAATTCAGAATGATTGCAATGGTGAAGACCTAGACTTTCAAGTAACAACCTTTTTTTTGTGCGGTATACTCTCTCAAATTCATAAAATGTAGGGTAGAGTCGCAGACTAACCCGCCACAACCTTAAAGTGGCAATCATGGCCACAATATCAAAATGTGGAGTGAAGCCTGTCCCCCCAGTGTATTTTTCTGAGAGCTCAAACAAAAGTGCTTAAAAAAGTATGGATCAAAACAAGAGTTGGTAATGGGGACATTTCTCATCAGAGGCTCAGTATCTGTTTTCCCTCTTGTAGAGTGTGAAATTGCCTTACCAGGTAAAGGCTCATTAGCTTTCTCATAAAAATGTGACTGCACAAACCACCCAGAGGGGCCTGTTCTGCCCAAGACCAATGAATATTTGTGAGATATGTGAGGCTTAGCATTCTGCAAGGGTACCTCATCATTTTACATTACTCCCCTGGTATGGTGTCGGCTGAGAAAATGTGTGCATCGTCATGTTAAAATCCGGAACAAGGTTTAATTATTATATCACCTGCATTTTGGATCAGACTCCTGATCTGAAATGCATAAGGAATTTATCGAATTATAATGCACTAAGGACCAGATGTAGGTGACTAAATACCGGTCGGTAACGCCGAAATTTGCTGAATTTCAGCGTTACCGACCTGTATTTAGCCATTCTTAATGTAGGTAAGGATTGGTATATAAGGAATCTGTAAATACAGATTCCTTAATACTGATTCCTTATTGCTCTTGCATTTAAGGAATCGGTATTACAATTCCTTAAATGCAATGTAGGAAGCACATTAAAGAGTGCTTTTGAGCCTTAAGAAATCGGTAATTACCACCAACTTCAAGTTGGTGGTAATTACTGATTTCCTTAAAAAAACACTTTTTTGCTTTTTTTAAAGTGCCATGTGGCACACATCCATGCCCTTAGGGCATGTATGTGCGCCACATGTGCACACATGCACATTTCAGGGGTGCAACAGGGTGTCCTTTGGACACCCTGGCACTCTTGAAATAACTCCCGGTATTACCGATTGGGTTATACCGAATCGCTAATACTGAAAGTCTTCACATTCATTCCTATGGGCATCCAAGCCCATAGAAAAGAATGGGTAGGTATTCCTTATTACCGAATCCCAATTACTGATTCGGTAATAAGGAATAATAAGGATTCGGTATTTTTTACCGAATCTTTACCTACATATGAAATACCAAGTTCGAGGCATGTGGGCTGCTGAATTCATATCTTAGCATAGATCGCCACCTAGTGTTGGGACCGGATGTTTGCACCTTGTTGTCCTGAAAGAGTCTTCGAAGTATCACGAGATAGGTGACTCCTCCCCTGGACTACAGTACACATGGGCATCTTCTCCATCTTCAGATTGTTTTTCTCCGCCATTGGGTTCAGATGCACTTCGACAACTCCAACTTTGGGACCGAAGTTTTCCTATTTTCTAAGGCCAAAAACCTCATCATTTCGACGGTATTGTTTCCGCTCGGTATTCCTCGACTCAACAACTCTTTCCATCCATCTCTGGTAGTCGACGCGGGCCGTTGGGCCTTTTCGACGCCACGTGGGCCTCCCGCCGATGGAAAGGATCCCGTTCAAAAGATGCCCACAATGTCGATCCAAGTTTCCTCATAGCGATAAGCATACAGTATGCAACAAGTGTCTGTCTCCGGAGCACAACTAGGAAGACTGTCCAGCTTGTGCTCAGTTCCGGTCGAAGAAAACTATCCGGAACGAAGAGCTGCTCGGCTAGAGATGCAGCGACAGGCACCTGAACCAAAAACCTTTTCGATGACAAACATGAACTTCCAGAGGCAGCGGACTCCGACCTACAGCTCGTCACAGTAGAAGACCAGTTGGACTCCGATAACGACATCCCACCTGGGCAAACCGTGAGTACTAAAGCCCCTACCCTGTCTCCACCTCCAGACAAGGCTCCAGTCAAAGCATTGCCAAGAGGCCATAGCCGCAACCGAAACACAGCTTCAGAAGCCCCGCCTTCCGGCTCTGCTCCGAAGACCATTACCAAGCCTTCCTGTACCCCAGAACTGAGCAAGACTCTTCCTAAAAAGAGCGTAGACTCAAAGACGGCCGCACAGCCAAAAACGGGCCTGACATTAAAAAAGTTGTCGAACCGAAAAACATAGACCAGCTCAAAAAGGTTGTCAATCCGAAAAAGACTGTCGACCAGAAAAAGGGCGTCGATCCAAAGAAAAGTATTGACCCAAAGAAGGGCGTTGATCCAAGAAAGACCGTCGACCCAAAAAAGGTAATCGACCCGAAAAAAGGAATCGACCTGAACAAAGTCGTCGATCCGAACACTGCCTCCGACCTGAAAAAGGCTGTCGAACCGAAAAAGGCTGTCGACCCGAAAAAACACATCGAGCCAAAAAAAGGCTGTCAACCCGAAAAAACACATCGAGCCGAAAAAGACCGTCGAACATAAGAAGGTCGTCGATTCGAACAAGGCCGTCGAGGCGAAAACAGCCGTTAAGCCGTCAAAAGACGTCAAGCCGAAAAAAGCTCAAGACAAAAAGTAAAACAAGCAAGCAAGTGAACTATCCAAAAACATTGGTGCCGAAGCCACGGACAGTGGAAGAAGAACTCTTTCATCCTGATCCAGTGAGCCCAGACCAAAATAGACTTTTTATAGAACCTGATACAGGACATATAACAGTTTACAATAAGAACAAGAGAAGACTGGACACTGAGGCTCCTTCTCCTGTTCCTCCTAAGAAAAAGGACTTTGGGACATCCCCTTCTAGACCTTTTACACCTCCTCCTTTCACTCCTAACATGCCTTACGTTTCATATTCACCTACACCTCCACATTATGATGAGGGAGAAGACATGGGTGAAGAGCCTCATCAGGACTTTATAGACCCTGATGATCCGGGAAACCAAGATCATACATTGGACAATCAGAATTACCCTAATGTCCCATATATTACACAACCCATACCAGATCCCTCTACATATCCCACAAAACCATCCCCTACGGTGACATGGTTGCTTTTAACCAGCTAGTTGACAGGGCAGCTCAGTATCATGGTGTAAGCATGCACACTGACCCTGTAGAGGAGGATTTCCTATGTAATACCTTCCCAACATCAGAGAAGAGTATACGTACACTCCCTATGCTAAAGGGAGTACTTACGGTACAACAGGGGGTGGTGATGGAAGGAGCATCTGAATCAATCAAACACTCACACCCAGTCAAAAGATCTGGGTTTAATCCATCACCGTTCTTTAGCCCACTCTGCCAACCCAGTTCAGACATGGCCATATGCAAATCAGTCTGACCCTGTGCCTCATGGGAACAGTCCAGGCCGAACTACCAAGTCATGTCTTCCCTGGACCGGAAACAAGCTTCCGAGGACCGGTTTCTGGCATTCCAGCCGTCTTCATGAATGCTTGAATCCAGTGGCAAAGTGAGCAAGGGACTCACATCTGAGCATACCCTGCCACACTTATGGCGGCCAAAAGCGGTACAAAAGGGGGTGGTGATGGAAGGGAGTACTTAAGCACGCACCAGACCTCTTTAAAGACCCAGCCAGAGCGCGTGTCCTCAATCCAAGAATTGAAAAGAAATATAAACCAGCCCCTACAGACCCCTCTTATATCAAGTCTCAGTTCCCACTAGACTCTCTAGTTGTTTCTAATGCCAGAAAGAGAGCATACTCTCAAATAACAGGTAATGCCCCCCTCCTGACAAGGAGTCAAAGATCTTAGAAGCTTCAGGAAAGAGAGTGGCCTCTCAGGCAGCAAATACCTGGAGAATTGCCAATACACAAGCTCTCCTAGCATGCTATGACAGAGCACACTATGATGAACTGGAGGGATTACTGCAACACCTACCAGAACCCTATAAGGCAAAGGCTAATGACCTAATTCAAGAAGGGAAATTCATCACTAACGCATCTATAAAATGCGCCCTTGATGCAGCCGATACAGCCGCTAGGTCTGTCAACACTAGCGTGTTGCTACGCCGGCATGCCTGGCTACGCATCTCGGGTTTTAAAAATTAAGTACAGTCTACCATACTTAATCAACCCATTAATCAGGATTTCTTGTTTGGCCCAGCAGTTGATACCATCTTAGAAAAGATAAAAAAAGATACTGACACCGCAAAGTCCATGCATGGGTGCACTTCAATTTCAACAGTCTAGGGGCTCCTTTCGCCTCTCCTCCTTTCGAGGCTCAGGCAGAGGCAACACATCACAAACCTCTTCATCATTTAAAACTAATACCCAAGGCACCTTTAATAAAGGCTCCAACAGAGGAGGTTATAGAGGAAATAATAACAAAGACAGAGGACGTGGTGGTAATAACACCAGAGCCTCCATCACCTCCAAACAATGACTTGTTCACACTCCCTCCAGACCACTTAACACCACTCGGAGGCAGAATTACACAATTCGTACCAGTCTGGAACACCATTGCCATAGACAGGTGGGTGAGACAAATTATCCAGTATGGTTACTGCCTGGAACTCACTTCTACTCAACCCAACATATCACCCAAACACCGTCCAATGTCCAAAGAACACATCACGCTGTTACAACAAGAGGTACTATACATGCTAGAAAAGGGAGCCATAGAGCCAGTCCCTTTTCAACACCAGGGCACAGGAGTATACTCTCTATACATCCTTATTCCCAAAAAGGACGGCTCCCTCAGACCAATATTGGACCTCAGACCTCTGAACCAATATATACTTTCAGAGCATTTCCATATGATCACTCTACAACAAGTACTCCCGCTACTACAGCAAGGCTACTTTCTCGCTACATTAGACCTCAAGGATGCATATTTTCACATACCTATACATCCAGCTCGCAGGAAATACCTCAGGTTTACAATAGAGAGTCGCCACTATCAATTCAAAGTTATTCCCTTCGGGGTAACTACAGCACCAAGAGGTTTTACAAAATGCCCAGCAGTAGTAGCAGCACACCTCAGAAGGCAACACATCCATGTGTTCCCCTCCCGGGACGTTTGGCTCTTAAAAGCCAACTTATACGCACGGTGTGCAAACCATACGTCTCAAACTATCCAGCTACTGCACAGTCTGGGATTTTCCATAAATTACCCAAAATCACATCTGCAGCCCTCCCACATACAACAATATCTGGGAGCAACAATTGATACCTCAGTGGCGAAGGCATATGCACATGCAGCCAGGATATACAACATACAGTCTCTCATTCAAAGATTTCAGCCACAACACTCCCTGCCAGCTCGAGTGTTCATGCAGCTTATAGGCATGATGGCCTCCTGCATATTCATTGTCCCTCATACCCGACTTCAAATGCGTCCATTGCAGGAATGCCTAGCACAGCAGTGGAACCAAGCTCAAGGACAACTGAAAGACCTAGTGTTGGTAGATAGTCACACTTACAACTCTCTGCAGTGGTGGAACCCACAAAACCTTTCCAAGGGGCGACTGTTCCAAGAGCCGGTCCCACAACTAGTATTAACAGCATACGCATCACTGACAGGTTGGGGAACCCACCTTCTTCAATACACAGTCCAAGGTCTCTAGACAGTCAAACAAAAGACACTGCATATAAACCACTTCGAGTTACTAGCAGTATTTCTAGCAATGAAAGCCTTCCAGAAATACTTGTACAACAAGGCTGTGTTGATCCGGAAGGACAACATGACAGCCATGTACTACATACAGAAACAAGGAGGGACACATTCTCCACAGCTCTCACCTAGCACAGAGCATATGGAGGTGGGCAATTCCAAAGAACATCTTTCTCCCGGCAGAACACTTCCCAGGGATAGACAATCAGATGGCAGATCTACTAAGCCTACACAGTCAACAAATACACGAATGGGAGATTCACCCTCAGGTTCTACAACCATTCTTCCAAAAGTGGGGACATCCAGAAATAGATCTGTTTGCCACAAAAGAAAACTCAAAATGCCCGTCCTTTGCCGCCAGGTTCCTACACCCGTTGTCACAAGGCAATGCAATATGGATGAACTGGTCAGGCAGATTTGTGTATGCTTTTCCACCAACCCCACTGATTCCATTAGTGGCACGCAAACTAAGGCAACAGTCACTCACAATGATCCTGGTTGCTCCCACATGGGCAAGACAGCCATGGTACACGACCCTTCTAGAACTCTCAGTAGTTCCGCACCAAAGACTACGCCTGTCGCCACAATTGCTAACACAGAACCATGGCGAAATAAGGCACCCAGATCCCAATCAGATGAACCTAGCGATCTGGCTCCCGAAGTCTTAGAGTTTGGATACCTTAACTTGCCTCCAGACTGCATGAACATTATCAAGGAAGCAAGGCGCCCCACTACCAGAGCCTGCTACGCAGCTAAATGGAAAAGATTTGTAACCTATTGTAATAATAACCAAATCAATCCATTAGATGCCTCCATCCAGAACATAATCTGTTACTTGCTACATCTTCAAAGATGTCATCTGGTATACTCATCCATAAGGCTACACCTTGCTGCTATAGCAGCATATCTTCAAAACAGGCAACACATGTCCCTGTTTAGAATACCACCTATCAAAGCTTTTATGGAAGGATTTAAAAGAATTATTCCTCCAAAGCATCCACCTTCGCCAGTCTGGAACTTAAACGTAGTACTAACCAGACTCATGAGGCCACCTTTCGAACCACTCCATTCATGTGAACTACAGTTCGAGGCATGTGGGCTGCTGAATTCATATCTGTGCATAGATCGCCGCCTAGTGTTGGGTCCGGATGATTGCACATTGTTGTCCTGGGAGAGTCTTCGAAGTATCACGAGATAGGTGGCTCCTCCCCTGGACTACAGTGCGCTTGGGCATCGACTCCATCCTCAGATTGTTTTTTTCCGCCATTGGGTTCGGATGTCTTTAATTCCCTCTTGTCGGAATCGATAGAAAAACTTTCTTGAGACCAAAAGGTCTTTAGGCTATACGTCAGTATTGTCTTGCGTTCAGCTTTACTTCTTCTAGCTCGGCTCCGAGCCGGTTTTTGTACTTCCGCGTGCTCTCGGCGCGGAAGGCCTAGTCGACGCTCCTGACTTATCGACCAACCATCATGGACCGAAGTCCATTCAAGAGATGTCCGGTCTGTAACTCGAAGTACCCCCACATCGACGTCCATCCGGTGTGCAACAAGTGTCTGTCGCCGGACCATGATGAGGCCAAGTGTATGGCCTGTTCACGCTTCAGGTCCAAGAAGACACTTAAGCTTCGGCGAGCTGCGCGCCTGGAGGCCCAGCAATCTGCTTCGGCGCCTGCGGCCATTTTCGATGCTGGGGATGTCGAGGAAGAATATATCCAGGACGTTTCGGAATCAAACCCCGCGTCGGACGTCGAAGAAGACTACGATGCTGATGCTGAGGTGTTTCGAAAGCGAAGAAGTCGTCGAGGAGGTAGGAGACGACGACGGTGCCCTCGGGGCCATGGAGGATAGCTCGGACGAGGAGCTTCCTCAAACTGACTCTGGGGCCGTACCTATTTATAAGGCCCAGGTCGAGGGATCGCCTTCGGGCCTTACCCAAGACCTCGATATGGGTTCCACGGCCCCGCCTTCGGGCCCGGCCACAGACATTGCTACCGAGCCACTCTCTGGCAAAACGAAACCGAAAGTGAAACCTACGGTCTCGACGCCAGATACTGCGCAGGTGCAAGCATCGAAACCGAAAGTGCGCATCGCTTCGGTCGGATCGATAACTTCGGAGGCTTCGGGGCCGAAGAAGCCGAAGATGGCTGTCGAGCCGAAAGGCCAAGTCAAGGGCGTTGAGACGAAGTCTGCCGCGCCGAAGACTAAAGTAAAGGTGGTCGATACTGGCGCGTCGGCGCCAAGGACGGTCGACGCCGGCAAGGGCCTTGTCGACCCGAAGAAGGCTGTCGCCGAACCAAAGAAAACTCTCAGTGACCCGAAGAAGCGACTTGATGACCCAAAGGTCCTCTCTGCCCCGCGTCCGCACGATAAGGCCAAGGGCGCTGCGCCTCGTGAGTCGACTACGAAAGTGGCCTCGAAGGACCCTACTCCAAAAGTGGCCTCGAAGGACTCTCCTGAACCAGCGCGTCCATCCACCGCGTTCACCAAAAAGGTGATGGACTCCCTGCAGCGCATCAAGGACGGCACCGCGGCGGTCGAACCGAAGGACCCTCCGCCTGCGAAGCCTGTGGAGAAAACAGTTAAGGCGTCCACGCCGATCCTCTTTACGTTGCCACCTAAGACGGCGCCGAAGGCTTTCGCTCCTAAGGCAGTGGCCGGCGTGCCCGAAAAGGTCTCCTCGGCGCCGAAGGCGTCGTCAGTGGTCCACGGCCCGCGACCTCGACGACCTTCGGGAGATGAGCGTCAGGAACACATCATCGACGCCGAAACGGGCAGGCTTTCCCTCCTGAAGCGGAAAATCACCCCAGAACCCCAACTGGAGTCTTACAAGATCCCTCTCAAGAAGAAGAAGGACTCTGCTTGCTCTCCAGTCTTGGTGGAACCCCTTTCACCACAGACTCATGATGTGTCGCCCACTTACTCCGATGTGGACGCTGGTGAGGGAGATGAAGAGGATGAATACAGTTATCCAGTCTATACAGACCCTGAGGATACAAATGAGCCCTGGGCAGCTGGTGGTGACCCTGGGGATCCTCATTCAGGACAAGACCCTCAACTCTTTTCTGCAAAGACTTCACCTACAGAAGACTCTGCTGCTTTCAATGCCCTCATTGAACGGGCCGCAAACAATCACAATGTCCAGCTGCATGCTGACCCTGTGGATGTGGATTTTCTCTTTGACACTTTTTCGGTGTCAGAAAAGACTGTAAAAACTCTGCCTATGCTAAAAGGTGTTTTAAAGCATGCTGCTGAGATCTTTAAAGAACCAACCAGGGCAAGGGTGATAAACCCTAGGATTGACAAAAAATACAAGTCGGCGCCTACTGATCCTACCTACATTAAAGGACAGTTGCCTCTGGACTCCCTTGTCGTCTCGAATGCCCGGAAGAGGGCCAATTCTCAGACTACGGGTGATGCTCCTCCCCCAGACAAAGAATCCAAGGTCTTTGAGGCTTCGGGGAAGAGGGTAGCAGCACAGGCAGCCAACATATGGCGCATCTCTAACACACAGGCGCTTCTAGCGCGCTATGACAGGGCGCACTACGATACACTAGAGACCCTGTTGCAACACCTGCCTGATCAGTACAAGGAAGGGGCTGAGATGCTGATTCAAGAAGGGAAGCTAATCTCTAACGCTTCCATTAAGTGCGCTCTGGACGCAGCTCATACCGCGGCCAGAGCTATAAACACCAGTGTTATGTTTCGGAGACATGCCTGGCTGAGAATCTCTGGATTTAAGCCAGACATCCAAACCACCATCCTAAACCAAACGGTTAACCCAGATCACCTGTTTGGCCCAGAGGTTGACACGACCCTAGAAAAAATGAAAAAGGACACTGACACTGCTAAATCCATGGGTGCCTTACAGTCCCAGCAGTTTCGTGGTGGGTCCTTTCGTCGCTCCACCACTAGAGGCGTCTCCAAGGATCAGCTTTCACAGTCCACGCAATACTACAATGGCAACACCCAGACTACTTACGCCAACAAGAGTCGAGGTGGATATCGTGGCAACAGCGCCAAGGGCAGAGGACGTGGCAACAACAGCTCCAGGTCCTCTGCCACCAGCAAACAGTGACGCCTTGTCACTGCCCCCCGACCACACAACACCGGTCGGGGGGAGACTCCAGCAGTTCCTGCCCGTCTGGAAGTCCATCACCAGGGACAGGTGGGTCAGAAAACGTATCCAATACAGTTATTGTCTGGAGTTAACATCCACTCCACCCAACATGCCCCCAAGGCACCGTCCTATGTCGGACGAGCACTTGCGCTTATTGCAGCAGGAGGTCACCGTCATGCTGCAAAAAGGGGCAATAGAGCTCGTGCCTATGCCAGAAAGAGGCACAGGGGTATACTCCCTGTACTTCTTGATTCCAAAGAAGGACGGGTCCCTCAGGCCCATCCTGGACCTCAGGCCACTCAACTACTACATCCTGTCGGAGCACTTCCATATGCTGACCCTGCAGCAAGTGCTCCCGTTGCTCAGGCAGGGGGATTTTCTCGCAACTTTAGACCTAAAGGATGCGTACTTTCACATTCCACTGCACCCTTCACACAGGAAATACCTCAGGTTCACCATCCAAAACCAGCACTACCAGTTCAAGGTTTTGCCTTTCGGTGTCACCACGGCACCCAGGGTGTTCACAAAGTGCCTGGCGACAGTGGCGGCGCATCTCAGGAGATGGAACATCCACGTCTACCCCTATCTGGACGACTGGCTCATCCAAGCAAAGTCAGCCCAGCAGTGTGCCGCCCACATGTCCCACACCATTCACCTCCTGCACGATCTGGGATTCTCACTGAATTACCCAAAATCCCACCTCCAGCCCGCCCACATACGGCAGTATCTGGGCGCGACCATAAACACTCTGGCGGCCACAGCACA
This sequence comes from Lissotriton vulgaris, assembly GCF_964263255.1. Classification (NCBI taxonomy): domain Eukaryota; kingdom Metazoa; phylum Chordata; class Amphibia; order Caudata; family Salamandridae; genus Lissotriton; species Lissotriton vulgaris. The sequence continues at coordinate 1,184,448,649 of NC_141697.1, forward strand.
GCTGAATTCAGTGAGGGTTAGCAGCATTCAATCGCTGATACAAAAATTCAGACCTCAACACTCGCTTCCAGCAAGAGTGTTCATGCAGTTGATAGGCATGATGGCCTCCTGCATTTCCATAGTCCCGCACGCGAGGCTACATATGCGTCCGCTTCAGGAGTGCTTAGCACGTCAGTGGACTCAGGCTCACGGGCAGTTGAAAGACCTAGTGTTGGTGAGCGGTCGGGCATACAACTCTCTGCATTGGTGGAATCCACGAAACCTTTGCAAGGGCCGACCGTTCCAAGAGCCTGTGCCACAGATCATCCTGACGACGGACGCCTCTCTTCAGGGTTGGGGAGCTCATGTGCTCCATTACACTGTGCAGGGACTATGGACGCAACAGCAGAGGAAGATGCACATCAATGTTCTGGAACTGATGGCGATCTTCATGGCACTAAAAGCCTTCAAAGTACATCTGTGCAACAAGGTCGTGTTGATCCGGACGGACAACATGACGGCAAGGTACTACATTCAGAAGCAGGGAGGAACACACTCTCCGCAGCTGTCTCATCTGGCTCAGAGCATGTGGAAGTGGGCCATTCAGAGGAACATCTTCCTCATGGCAGAACACCTCCCGGGCAAGGACAATCCGATGGCGGACCTGCTCAGCAGGCACAGCCACCAAATGCACGAGTGGGAGATACATCCATCAGTCCTCCAACCGTACTTCCAAAGGTGGGGTCATCCAGAGATCGACCTCTTCGCCACAAGGGAGAACGCAAAATGCCAAAGCTTCGCCGCCAGGTTCCCACACCCACAGTCGCAGGGCAATGCGATATGGATGAACTGGTCAGGCAGATTTGCGTACGCTTTTCCCCCAGCACCCTTGATACCGCTGGTGGCACGCAAGCTCAGGCAGCACTCGATGACTCTCATCCTGGTTGCTCCAACGTGGGCTCGCCAACCATGGTACACCACGTTTCTGGAACTATCCGTGGTACCGCATCAGAGGCTACGTCTCACACCCTGCCTTCTGACGCAGAGCCAAGTGCGACATTCAGCATCCAGATCCGCAACCTGGCGATCTGGCTCCTGAAGTCCTAGAGTTTGGCTACCTGCACTTGCCTTCCGACTGTATGGACATCATTCGGGAGGCGAGGAAGCCCACCACCAGAGCAAAATGGAAGCATTTTGTCATTTATTGTGCAGACCACAACATTAACCCGCTAGATGCGTCTATTCAGAATATCATCTGTTACCTTTTCCATCTGTACAAATGTAATCTGGCCTATGCTTCCATTCGCATTCATCTATCAGCGATGGCCGCTTATCTTCAGAATAGGCAGCACCTCTCCCTCTTCAGGGTGCCTGCCATTAAAGCTTTTCTGGAAGGGCTCAAACGAGTCATTCCTCCGCGGACTTCACCAGCTCCAGAGTGGAACCTCAATGTGGTCCTCACCCGGCTGATGGGTCCACCCTTTGAGCCACTGCACTCCTGTGAGATTCAGTTCTTAACATGGAAAGTGGCTTTTCTCATAGCGATTACATCGATACGGAGAGTTAGTGAATTACAAGCCCTGACTATCCAAGAGCCATTTATTCAAATTCATTCTAACAGGGTGTTGCTTCGCACTAACCCTAAGTTTCTACCCAAAGTTGTGTCTCAATTCCATATCAATCAGACTATTGAATTGCCTGTTTTCTTCCAAAATCCAGAGTCATTGGCGGAGAGAATGCTCCACACCCTTATGGTCAAAAGGGCCCTGCTGTATTACATCGATAGGACCAAGGATTTTAGGAAGACTAAGCAACTCTTTGTCGCCTTTGCACCGCACCACAAAGGTAACCCTATTTCCAAGGCTGGTATTGCTAGGTGGATCGTTAAATGTATCCAGATCTGCTACCTGAAAGCAAAACATACTCTCACCATTCCACCAAGGGCCCACTCCACTAGGAAGTTGGGGGCCTCTATGGCATTACTTGGAAACATTCCTTTGGAAGACATATGTAGAGCAGCCACTTGGTCTACCACACACACATTTACAAAGCATTATTGTGTTGATGTGCACTCCAAACAGCAAGCAGCTGCAGGGCAGGCTGTTCTCAAAACACTTTTCCACACTGCTGCAGCTAGCACGGGCGGCCGCCGCTAATGGAGGGACTGCTATGTATTCTATGCACAGATATGAATTCAGCAGCCCACATGCCTCGAACCGAATATGCTACTTACCAGTATGCATCTGTTCTTGGCATGTAGGGCTGCTGACATTCATATCGCCCGCCCTCCTCCCCGGCGCCTGTAGCAGCTGCAGAATTCACATATACTTCTAGCATGGTCATCATTCACTGAGTTTCACTCCATCTTGGCCACAATGGCTAAAAACAATCTGAGGATGGAGTCGATGCCCATGCGTACTGTAGTCCAGGGGAGGAGCCACCTATCTCGTGATACTTCGAAGACTCTCCCAGGACAACAATGTGCAATCAACCAGACCCAACACTAGGCGGCGATCTATGCACAGATATGAATGTCAGCAGCCCTACATGCCAAGAACAGATGCATACTGGTAAGTAGCATATTCGATTCTTAACATGGAAGGTGGCATTTTTAATTGCCATTACCTCCCTCAGGCGAGTGAGTGAGCTACAGGCACTAACCATTCAGGAACCCTTCATGCAAATACACCACAATAAGGTAGTACTTCGCACTAACCCTAAATTTGTGCCAAAAGTAATATCCACTTTCCACATCAATCAGTCCATAGAATTGCCAGTTTTCTTTCAAAACCCGCAGTCGGTGGCTGAAAGAGCCCTACACACACTAAATGTCAAAAGAACTCTGCTATATTACGTTGACAGAACTAAAGCATTCAGGAAAACAAAACAACTTTTTGTTGCCTTTTCTCCACAACATAAGGGTAATCCCATTTCAAAGACGGGAATAGCCAGATGGATAGTTAAATGCATTCAAATATGCTATCAAAAGGCAAAGCGCACTTTAACAGTTCCCCCAAAAGCCCACTCAACGCGCAAAATGGGGGCATCCATGGCATTCCTAGGAAATATTCCCCTAGAAAACATATGTAGGGCAGCTACATGGTCTACCATACACACTTTCACTAAGCACTATTGTGTAGATGTGCAAGCCAAGCAACTAGCTGCTGTAGGCCAGGCTGTCCTTAAAACTCTTTTTCAAACCACTGCAGCTGGTACAGGTGACCACCGCTAGAGGAAAAACTGCTATACAGTCTATGCCAAAATATGAATTCAGCAGCCCCCATGCCTCGATCGGAAAATGCTAGTTACCAGTATGCATCTGTTCTTGGCATGTAGGGCTGCTGACATTCATATCGCCCACCCTCCTCCCCTGTGCCTGTCACAGCTGCAGAGTTATACTTTACATACATTTACATGGTCATCTCTTACTTTCCTATACTCCATCTTTGCCACAATGGCGAAAAACAATCTGAAGATGGAGAAGATGCCCATGCGTACTGTAGTCCAGGGGAGGAGTCACCTATCTCGTGATACTTCGAAGACTCTTCCAGGACAACAAGGTGCAAACATCCAGACCCAACACTAGGCGGCGATCTATGCTAAGATATGAATGTCAGCAGCCCTACATGCCAATAACAGATGCATACTGGTAAGTAGCATTTTCCTTCCTTAATATGGAATCGGTAAAATTCGCTATTAAGAAATCGATATTTCACATTTACCTACATCTGGCCCTAAATGTTTTGATAAATTCAGTCATAAGATGGATATATGATTTACAGTTTAGAATCATTCTGGCTCGAAATCAAATGGAAAGATGTGGAAATTCATATCATTAACTAAAGTGTTTTCTGAAAGAGAAGAGACACTGTGTATTGTTTGAAGCATAACAGCACAACACATTTGTGCGTCAGGGGGAATATTTGTTGTACAACACATAGAATGGTGATTCATACTTAAGATTTTCTTTGAGGAACTTAGGAACTGATTAAGAAGTCGAAATTTCTTCTTTAGATACTTCATGAGAAGACATACTGCAAATACCTTTATGAATGTGTCCATTGTATGCTCCATGAGTCAAAGAGCTAGAGAAACTATAAGATGAGCCTGTGGTTTCATCAGGATAGATTCAAAGAAGAAATAATTGTATACTTCTAGTTCTGTTGAAAACATTTATTTGTGGCTCTGCTAGTTAACCTTTAGAAGACAGTCAAGTCATCAATTGGAGATATTCTTACTGGGTGGAATCTGGAGCAGGCACACCAGTCCATTACATAGTTGGAGTCCATGTGTGTGCGAAGCACTTCTGTGTCTCTCTGTTCTCTAGCTAAGGCACTTTGTTTGTCTGCTATGTTGAGAATGATTTGAGCGAACCACCTCTGAAATGCTCGACACCTCTGAACTGAAACCAGTTTAGTGACTGGACACCCAAATGGATCTAGATTATCCTCTGAGGGAGAACCAAAGTAGCTGATAGTTGAGATGTCTCATCTTCAGAAGATGGAATGAGCAAAATATCATCAGCAGTAGGGTGGACTGGTGATACAGAAAAGTACATAGACATGCAAGATGGAAGTAACCTAGCTTTGGCTGAGGAGGTAAAAATCCAGAGGAACAGGAAGCCCACCTGGCACCAAAGTTATTAAGTGCTTGTACCTTAAACATCCGTCTGGATATCCTCTCAACATTGACCGCAGGTGGCTGTGGCCTCTCTTCACTGCCCACTTACTTCAAGAGGAGCCAGAATCGTTTTCCTGATTAGTGGGAACTGCCCTTTTGCATCTGAAATCGAAGTAGAAGCTGTTGATAAGATAATTTTCCATATTTCTCTTTTAATAGCCATAAAACTACTTTACAACTTCTTTCTGTAAATGTTGCAGATTTTTGATGGAACGAGTCAGAAAGAAAAAAACACACAGAGATCATGCCCAGGCTTCTTTCCACCCCAGATCCTGTAAAAAAAGGGAAGATATGATGGCTGCGTGGAAAAGACTACAAAAAAAAGCCAGGAAAAAACTCTTTCTCCAAGAAAACATTATTAGAAAAAGGAGGACGATATCCCAGTATATAAACTGAAACAAAAATAGCATGTTAACTAAGCACACGCTGTAATATTCTTCACAGGGTGGAAAAAACGCATACCACCCAACATCATGTTGGGCATGATGGGATACTTTAGTCTTACAAGTTCTTAAAGAGGCAGTATCAGTTTGCGTTGTTTTACCCTTGTTCACACTAGTACATAATTTTCTGCTTAATTTGTACTCCGTATTAATTTTACAGTGTTTTTTAGCCACATGTGCTGTAGCTTGGCTCATTGGTTAAGAGAAAAGTAAAAGTTGCCTAAATTAGCATGTTTTCTAGTTTTTTTTACTTAATATGAAAGGCGAGACTTTGTCTTAGAAAAGTGTCCTGGGGTCTCACATGTACTTGGAGATATTCAGTCAACTTGCCTTCAGTGTAACAGAAAATCTTATAGGTAAAAAACTAATGCGTCACAGCATGGAGAAACAGCAATTACCTCCTCATCACTGAGCTTCATCACTTTGTTTTTTTTAATTTTATTTGGGTCCACCTATAACGAATTACACCTCCCATTACTCTCCTAATTTTTGGTCTGTAACCCAACAGATCGCGTACCCTACAAGGAAACAGGCTGGGCAGACATGGGATATTACAGCACTGCGGGTTTTTGAAACAACAGGTGTCCATCTCCATTCCTCTAGCCAATGGGGTGGAAAGGGCAGAATCGAAAAGAACCATCCACGAAGTTGTGCATATTGCTGTCTCTACTGGCGTGATATGTAGCAGCAGAGCCAGTTAGTGCTAAAATGATGTCCCTGTGTATCAATGGCAGCCCAACAACACTAGTGTGAGGTAGACCGAACTGTCTGCAGTAGCTGGGAGGGAAAAGATCGTTTGAAATGAATGCTGTGTAGCAGACCTTATATGGGGCTCAGAAGCGAAGTCACTGAAGTAAAAAATCACTGTTTGTCCAAGGACAGATTAGATTGCAGGACGTTTTAGCCCAGTATTTGGAGGTGCATGCCATTTCATGTCAAGGAATCAAATGCTGAGATAATGAGTTGTTAAGCATGTGGGGTCAGACCTGTAACACACATGCCATTTTTCATAAATCATTAAAGAACACAATTTGCAAGGAGTGGCAAGATATCGTGAAATTAATGTTGCTGATGTATCCCGAAGGGGCAGATGTGGGCCTGTAATGTCATGCATGCGGATGTCATGCATACTCACTAATTTTACAGGTCACGCATCTATTGTTGCAGATGATGTTTAACTAAAGAATGCCACAGATATAAATCTGCAGCCTTTGATGAAAAGGTCTATGTGAAGGCTAACTTATTATAAGCAATGTCTACTTAGTACATTTTGCTTTGTCTTTCCTAAAGGACCTCAAGAAATCGTACATTACCACACAAGAAGATGCTGATTGTACTGATCTGTTATCTTAGTTACAATAATACATCTGTGTCTACCGTGTCTTTTAATAGCATAATGTTAGTTGCTTTCATTTAAAGCATATCAATGCAGATAAGAAGACGGACAGTGTGACCGGGAGCCGCACTGATGCCAGCAGGGTTGTGGTAGGGGGTCTGAGTGGGTCAGGGATTGTGCAAGGAGATCTAAAAACATGTTTAATAAAACCGGAGGCATTTATGTTCGAGGCATGTGGGCTGCTGAATTCATATCTGTGCATAGTCCGCCACCTAGTGTTGGGTCCGGATGATTGCACATTGTTGTCCTGGAAGAGTCTTCGAAGTATCACGAGATAGGTGGCTCCTCCCCTGGACTACAGTGCGCATGGGCATCGCCTCCATCCCCAGATTGTTTTTTTCCGCCATAGGGTTCGGATGTGTTTTCGGTTCCCTCCTTCGGAACCGATAGTTGTTCGATTTTTACTTGAGACCAAAAGGTCTTTAGGCTGGGCGTCGGTATAGTTGCGTTCGGGTTTTCTTACTGACTCTCAGCTCCAATCTACTACTGCCCTTCCACGTGCTTCGACGCGGACGGGCCTACACTAACTCATTTGCGATGGAGCGGACTCCATTCAAGAAGTGTCCGCTATGTCACTCGAAATACTCGCACCTCGACGTGCACCCTGTGTGCAACACATGCTTGTCGCCGGATCACCGGGAAGACACCTGCATGGCTTGTTCAAAGTTTAGGAGTAAAAAAACTTTGAAGATTCGCCGGGCTAATCGACTCCAGGCACAGTTGTCGGCTTCGGCACCCACACCTGATGACGTCTTTCAGGAGTCGATTGAGGAGGATGCCGGCGTACAAGAGTCGGACTCTGGCCCCGCGTCCGAAGAAGAGGCCTACGACGCGGACGAGGAGGCCGGCGACGAAGTCTCCGGTGAGGTAGGGGACGACGAACTGATTTGTGCCGCCATGGGAGATAGCTCGGAGGAAGAGCATCCCCAAACGGACTCCGGGGTTTCCCCCCGTCATACGGCCCAGGTCGAGGGATCGCCTTCGGGCCTTACCCGAGATCTTACTACAAGTCCTACGTCCCCGCCCCCGGGCCCGGTCACGGACATTTCTGGCAAGAAACCGAAAGTGAAGCCAACCGGTCACGCACCCTCGGATGCGAAACCGAAACCGAAACTGGCGTTGGTAAAGAAGGTTCTGGAGGCGTCAACTTCCACGAAACCCAAAATGGCCGACTCGAAGAGCCACGCCAAGATGGCCGACCACAAAAGCCGCGCCAAAATGGCCGACCCGAAGTCCTCGGGGTCGGCGCCGAAGGTGAAGACTTCCGACGCGGCTGTGTCGGCACCGAGAGGGGTCGCGGACCCGAAGACGGCTTCGAAGAAGCGTCACGCCGACGGTGCGACGGGCCAAGAGGCGTCGGCACCGAAGAAGAGGCCTGCTGACGACCGGGCTCTCGGAGACGAGGAGACGCTCGAGACAGTTCAGCCCTCGGCATCCCTTACTAAGAAGGTGGGAGAATCCTTGAAGCGGATCCAACAGTCCACTGTGGTTCCCAGCCGGGACGCTGGCGTGCCAAGGCCCACGCCGAAGCCTGCCAAGGGACAGACGCCCATCCGTTTTACCCTTCCTCCCAAGTCGGCGCCGAAGGCCTTCGCGCCTAAGCAGAGCGGACATTCTCAACAAGCATTGACGCCGAAAGCTGCCTTGGTGGTATCGAAGCTTCGGCTCCAACCGCTCGCGGTGGAGGAACGTCGAGAGGTGACAATCGACGCCAACACCGGAAAATTGTCGCTCCTCAAAAGAAAGATTACCTCGGAGCCGCCATTGGAACCCTTTAGGATTCCATTAAAGAACAAAAAGTACTCTGTGGACTCTTCGGCTCTGATGGAACCTCTGTCTCCACAAGCCATGGAACGCTCGCCGGCCCATTCCCCAGTGCCTGAGGTGGAGGAGGAATACGACGAGTACACATATCCTGCGTACTCGGATCAGGACGAGGAGCAAGTGCCCTGGACAGCAGGAGGCGACACGGACGACCTGCAGTCGGGTCAGGACACTCAACTTTTCGCCACTAAAACGTCCCCGACGGAGGACTCGGCGGCGTTTAATGCATTAATAGAAAGAGCTGCAGCGAACCATGACGTCGAACTGCACTCAGACCCGGTGGATGCGGACTTCTTGGTCGACACCTTCTCGGTAGCCGAAAAGCAAGTCAAGACGCTACCTATGCTCCCAGGGGTGCTGAAGCATGCACAGGAGGTATTTAAGGAGCCCACCCGGGCGCGGGTGGTCAATCCTCGCATCGACCGGAAGTATAAGGCGGCGCCCACGGATCCCACGTATATTAAGGGACATTTGCCATTGGACTCCCTGGTGGTGTCCAACGCTCGAAAGAGGGCGAATTCGCAGACTACTGGTGATGCTCCTCCCCCAGACAAAGAGTCAAAGATCTTTGAGGCATCGGGCAAACGCATTGCTGCACAGGCAGCAAACATTTGGAGGATCTCTAACACCCAAGCCCTGCTTGCACGTTATGATAGGGCCCATTACGACACATTAGAGGCCATCCTACAACACTTGCCTGACCAATACAAGGAGGCAGGGGAGATGCTCATTCAGGAGGGTAAACTCATTACTAATGCATCCATCAAATGTGCCCTAGATGTAGCAGACACTGCCTCCAGGGCTATCAATACAAGCGTGTTACTCAGACGCCATGCCTGGCTTCGAATTTCTGGGTTCAAGCCCGACATACAAACCACATTACTGGGTCAGACGGTGAATCCCGACCACCTGTTCGGCCCTGAAGTGGATGCCTCCCTAGAGAAAATGAAAAAAGATACCGAAACTGCCAAGTCTATGGGGGCTTTACAAAGTCAGCAGTTTCGGGGTGGTTCTTTTCGCCGCTCCAATTCAAGAGGCACCTCAAGAGGCCAGGCACCCCAAACCACGCAATACTACAAGGGTAACACCCAGTCCTCGTATAACAACAACAAGGGCAGGGGTGGCTACAGAGGCAATAATATCAAGGGCAGAGGACGTGGAAACAATGCCTCCAGGTCCACCGCCTCCAACAAGCAGTGACGTCTTGTCACTTCCCCCCGATCACACAACACCTGTCGGGGGGAGACTACAGCAGTTCCTGCCGGCGTGGAGGTCCATCACCACGGACAGGTGGGTGAGGTCTCTTATTCAGTACGGGTACTGTCTAGAACTTACGTCCATTCCACCGGACATACCGCCAAGAGGCCGTGCTATGTCCGACGAGCACTTGACCTTGTTGCAGCAAGAAGTACTAATCATGCTGCAAAAAGGGGCGATAGAGCTCGTTCCATTGCAAGAACAAGGGACAGGGGTTTACTCCCTGTATTTTCTTATTCCCAAAAAGGACGGATCACTCAGGCCGATCCTGGACCTCAGGCCCCTGAACTGGTACATCAACTCAGAGCACTTCCATATGCTCACGTTGCAGCAGGTGCTTCCCCTACTTCAACAGGGGGACTTCCTAGCAACGCTGGATCTGAAGGATGCCTATTTTCACATTCCCCTGCATCCTTCACACAGGAAGTATCTCAGATTCAAAATCTTAGACCAGCATTACCAGTTCAGGGTCCTGCCGTTCGGGGTCACCACGGCACCAAGAGTTTTCACCAAGTGCCTAGCGACTGTAGCAGCGCATCTCCGTCGCCAGCACGTCCATGTCTTTCCATACCTCGACGACTGGCTTATTCAGGCAAAGACAGAACAGCAGTGCGTAGACCACGTGTCACGCACCATTCACCTCCTGCACGATCTGGGATTCTCTCTGAACTACCCAAAGTCCCATCTCCAGCCCGCCCACGTGCGTCAGTATCTGGGCGCGACAATCAACACTCTGGCGGCCACTGCGCAGCCGAGTTCAGTGAGAATCGCCGGCATCCAGGCGCTGATCCAACGATTCAGACCCCAGACCTCGCTTCCAGCGAGGGTGTTCATGCAGTTGATAGGCATGATGGCCTCCTGCATCTCCATTGTCCCGCACGCGAGACTACATATGCGTCCGCTTCAGGAGTGCCTGGCACGTCAGTGGACTCAGGCTCATGGGCAACTGACAGACCTAGTGTTGGTGAGCGGTCGGGCGTACAACTCTCTGCATTGGTGGAAGCCACAAAACCTTTGCAAGGGCCGACCATTCCAAGAGCCTGTCCCACAGATCATCCTGACAACGGACGCCTCTCTCCAGGGATGGGGAGCTCATGTACTCCATTACACAGTGCAGGGACTATGGACACTTCAGCAAAGGAAGATGCACATCAATGTGTTGGAACTGATGGCAATCTTCATGGCCTTAAAGGCGTTCAAAGTACATCTGTGCAACAAGGTCGTGTTGATCCGGACGGACAACATGACGGCCATGTACTACATCCAGAAGCAGGGGGGAACACACTCTCCACAGCTGTCTCATCTGGCTCAGAGCATGTGGAAGTGGGCCATTCAGAGAAACATATTCCTCATGGCAGAACATCTCCCAGGCAAGGACAACCAGATGGCGGATCTGCTCAGCAGACACAGCCATCAGATGCACGAGTGGGAGTTACATCCATCAGTACTCCAACCGTACTTCCAAAGGTGGGGTCATCCAGAGATAGACCTGTTCGCCACAAAGGAGAACGCAAAATGCCAAAGCTTCGCCGCCAGGTTCCCACACCCCCAATCACAGGGCAATGCGATGTGGATGAACTGGTCAGGCAGATTTGCGTACGCTTTTCCCCCAGCACCTCTGATACCGCTGGTGGCACGCAAGCTCAGGCAGCACTCGATGACTCTCATCCTGGTTGCTCCTACGTGGGCTCGCCAACCATGGTACACCACGTTTCTGGAACTCTCCGTGGTACCGCATCAAAGGCTTCATCTCACTCCCAGCCTTCTGACGCAGAGCCATGGCGACATTCAGCACCCAGATCCGCAACAGCTCAACCTGGCGATCTGGCTCCTGAAGTCCTAGAATTTGGCTACCTTAATCTTCCTCCCGATTGCATGGACATCATTCGGGAAGCGAGAAAGCCCACTACTAGAGCTTGTTATGCGGCTAAATGGAAGAGGTTTGTCGTCTACTGCGTGGAGCACAGCATTGACCCGCTAGACGCTTCCACTCAAAATATCATATGTTACCTTTTTCACCTGTATCGGTGTAATCTAGCTTACTCTTCCATCCGCATTCACCTGTCGGCTATGGCAGCATACCTCCAAAATAGGCAACACCTGTCACTCTTTAAGGTCCCTGCTATCAAGGCTTTTCTGGAAGGACTCAAGAGAGTCATTCCACCAAGGACTCCACCAGCACCGGAATGGAACCTCAATGTGGTTCTTACAAGGCTGATGGGTCCCCCCTTTGAGCCACTACACTCTTGCGAACTGCAGTTTCTGACCTGGAAGGTGGCTTTCTTAGTAGCAATCACATCGCTACGGAGGGTTAGCGAACTGCAGGCGCTCACCATCCAAGAACCTTTCTTCCAGGTCCATGCCAACAGGGTGGTGCTCCGCACTAACCCTAAATTCTTGCCCAAAGTGGTCTCACAGTTCCACATGAACCAAACTATTGAATTGCCGGTGTTCTTCCAAAACCCAGAGACGCTGGCGGAGCGGATGCTCCACACTCTTGATGTAAAGAGGGCCTTGATGTATTATGTGGACAGGACGAAAGATTTCCGCAAAACCAAACAACTTTTTGTTGCTTTTGCCACTCAACACAAGGGAAACGCAATCTCCAAAGCAGGAATAGCTAGATGGATAGTAAAGTGCATTCAGATCTGCTACGCTAAAGCAAAGCGCACTCTCACTATCCCACCGAGGGCCCACTCCACTAGAAAGTTGGGGGCCTCTATGGCATTCTTAGGTAACATTCCCTTAGAAGACATCTGTAGAGCAGCCACATGGTCTACCACTCATACTTTCACCAAGCACTACTGTGTAGACGTGCATTCAAAACAACAGGCAGCTGTTGGCCAGGCTGTTCTAAAAACGCTTTTTCAGACTGCTGCAGCTGGCACGGGCGGCCGCCGCTAATGGAGGGACTGCTATGTATTCTATGCACAGATATGAATTCAGCAGCCCACATGCCTCGAACTGCAAATGCTACTTACCAGTATGCATCTGTTCTTGGCATGTAGGGCTGCTGACATTCATATCGCCCACCCTCCTCCCCGGCGCCTGTAGCAGCTGCAGTATGTATTCATATACAAACATATGCTCATAGCATGGTCATCACTCACTTCTGCACTCCATCTCTGCCTATGGCTAAAAACAATCTGGGGATGGAGGCGATGCCCATGCGCACTGTAGTCCAGGGGAGGAGCCACCTATCTCGTGATACTTCGAAGACTCTTCCAGGACAACAATGTGCAATCATCCGGACCCAACACTAGGTGGCGGACTATGCACAGATATGAATGTCAGCAGCCCTACATGCCAAGAACAGATGCATACTGGTAAGTAGCATTTGCATTACAGGTTAATAAATGCTTGCAACCATATTTAAAAAGACAATCCTAAATATTAGTGCTCAGCAACTGAACAGCAGCTCGTGCTGCCAAGGGGGCCGCATGTAAAGGTCAAGAGGGCCGCAAGCAAGTATCACTGCTCTACATAAAAGAAACGGTAAACTGAGAAAATGTACCTGTCGTGCTAAATTACAAAGGCTGGAACTAACAGTCAGCTGCAGAGAGATGTACTTTTAACTTCTTTTTGTTTTCAGCCACCACAGTGTGGCCTCCTGATCTCGGATCACCTTCAGGTGCATGAGGCTACACTTATCTCACAACTTAGTCATGGCATGAGCTCAGCCACCAGAGATACACGTTGTGCTTGTTTGTGATCAATACCTGCTTCCTGCAGTCACAGCATTGCTTAAAACCTGTCAAATCTGCCTGCGGATTGCTGGATCCGCATCAGAGGGTGCAGGAAGAAAAGAGCTGATATCAGCATTTAGGGATGGTATTTACATGCAGTTCCACTCTGTCACTCCAGGCCTGTATGGAACCAGCGTGGAACTGCAATGCGCCACTTAGTGGTATGCAGTAGCACTGCTGTAAAGTTTCCCTTTCCAGTCTGGCGCCACGGTCTTCAGAGGTGAGAAATATGCAGGTAGATAGATTGGTAATGCTACCTCCGGTGGACAAAGTTAAGTAACTTGTTCTTCTATGACTTTCAGTTTGCAGGTTGAAAGATTCGGATTTCAAAAAGTTAGGAATGTGTAGGGAAGTGACATAGGTGATTCAACTATCTACAACACACTTCACAGCGGGAATATATACACCACTTCACTTGGTCACCTTTGATGCTCAGAACACTGGTAGGTCCTTGAATCTCTTTGCCCCACCCAAAGATTTTTCATTTTGTATAATATGGGTTTCATAAGGTATGACCTTTGCTAACCTTGACTGTGCTGCCACTTGAGCCGCCCGCCTTGTTTTGGTTGATCATAGGGGTATCCTCCCATAAAGAGGGTACTGAAAGAATTTTTGTTATTTATTTCAGTAAGCAGCCTTCTGGTTTCTCTATGTAATTTATCATTGGTGTTGCAGAAGATACAGTGGTCACAATTTGAATTGTTGGATTTCCTACCTACAAATTAACTGACCTACAAGGTTATTTCCTTTGTAGCAGTCTTGTCGTGAGACACTTAGGCAATTTGGTATGCCTAGTCACGTACTAACATACGCTCATGAACTCTCTACTTCATTGATTTTTAAGCTTTATCTTTTTCCGAAAGATATCATCAAACTTGCACCTGGTAGAATATGGTCATTTGTGTAGAGGAAGTGAAAGTACTAGGTTTTGGAACAAGACGTGCAGTCTAAGTGTATTTCGTTTGAATAGCGATAGTGCAGCAGGGAGGAAGAGCAGCCTCTTTGCCTGCAGCTAATGGTGTACGAGTGTGGGATATTTGCAGATTAGCAACCTTGGTATCTCTCTATACATTCATAGCCCCTTACTTTAGCGCAAGACGCCTCGGAATTCGAGCGCTCTATAAACTTTGTCCTATCCTACGTATTCCATGTCAGAAAATCATCAGCATGTCAAGCTGCAGGTTAAGAACTATGGGTAAATATGAGATGAAATGTATGTCACCTAGGATATGGAAGGAAATAAATCCTTTAATGTAGCATCATATTGTGCAAGTAACGTCATTTGTCAGCAGCATATTGCCAATGTAAGCAATGTGATGAGGAAGTTATGACTAACCATCTTTAGAGTGAGCCTTCTGTTCCCCATCACTTTGCTTTAGAATGATAGGAGCCTGAACTGAAAATGCCATGGGCATAATACAGGAAGAAGTAGTGGTGGTGCGTTGATCAGTAGGTGGCTGGCTGTGATGATCTGCTGTTAGTCCCTTCCCTGCCCTACTTAGATTATGTCATGTCAGCCCTTTACTTCAATATACTTGGTTCCCATTTACTTCTTGAACTGGTATTGAACTATGAGATTGTTTTCCTGTATAACTGTGGCCCGAAGGGGAGGCACCAGTGAACAAAGAGAATCAAAATAAAAGGATTTGCTAATCTAGACTAGGCATCTTGGTCAATTTTAAAACTATGAACCTTCAAAAAGTAATCCATTTTTATGATGAAGAGAGTTTTGAAGTGCATAAATCTTTGACATACTCCTGTATCTAGACAATTGCATACTCTTATTGGAAATAATGTTTATTAATGCTATCAGTTTGTTGGCATCATCCCAATGAGGATAATAATCATTGCTGTATTTATGTGACACAAAATTTTCCATGACTGATGTGGCATTACCACATCATTCCAAACCTCCAAAGACCAAACATGAATGGTAATAGGGCTCACACTCACTTTTAGCTGAATACATTACTTCAGCCCCCTTGAAGAGATATTTACTATAATTATGATTATCAGTAACTGATTTAGGCATTAGGAAATATGCCTACATTCAAAGAGAAGTCACTCTTTCAAGACGTTTATCAATCAAGCGTATTAAATCATAGTATTCTAGTGGATACTTCTACCTGCAGATTCCCCACCTGTAGAAAATTCTAACGCATCATAGTGGATCCAGAAAACCTCAAAGCTCTCAAATCATTGGTAAAGGGTTCTGGACAAGCCCCCCCCCCCCCCCCCAGGTGGTGTTTCCCAGGCCATAAAACATCCATACTTTTGACATTGTTCTGGAGCTTCTCTCTTTCTGATGAGATTTCCTCACAAATGCAAAACAATTGCAGTACAATGTCTCCTCCCAAGAAATCAGGTTCAGACCCTGCAGAGATTGTAAAACAGATTTCCATTATGGATGCACAGGATATTTGCCTTTGGGGCTTGGTAATTGATCATGACTCCAAGACCTGTTCGCCCTGCCTTAGCATGCACCCTAAGGTCATAAAGGAATGGGAAGGCCAAGCTCTTTATGCTAGGGCCAAGGATGGCCATTGATGCCGTAAATGACCCTGGCATCATTCCCAGCCTCCATTATCCTCATCCAAAGAAACGGCAGCAGCACAGGAATACATAGAAGCACTCCAGAGGTAATACACCCCATCGCTCTCTGTCTCCCACAGCACCTTTGTCCTCAGAACCAGAGTTTAACCATGTATTTAGACCATCCTCCTGACACCTCTTCTCTTTCAATGGACCTGGCTCTGTAGCAACCTCTGCTCTTCCGGCAGCCATCGCTGCCGGCATGCACTGCGCAAGAGACTCCAGCATTGATGACAAACTTCCAGGAGTTCTCAACACCCATGGTTGGACCCGGCGATATTTGACAACACCATGTACTCTATCTTGCTAAGGCTCTGACACCGTCCTGGTGCGACTTCCAATGTTCTTCTCAATTTCAGCTGACTTCCTTCGGAGCTGCATTTTCAGACCTCTACCATCACCACTCTGCTTCAACCCAGCACTGGCGCTGCAACATATGCCGTGGATGGTGTCACTGCTAACACCACCTCCTCAGGCTCCGGCACTGAGCCTCAGATCTGCTCTCACAGGGATGTCAAGGGACTTTTGGAAGAGGAGGTATATAGGACCAGACGCCATCAATTGTTTGAGACAGACTCTGATCCCCAACGAGTTTCTT
Organism: Lissotriton vulgaris; assembly: GCF_964263255.1. NCBI lineage: Eukaryota > Metazoa > Chordata > Amphibia > Caudata > Salamandridae > Lissotriton > Lissotriton vulgaris. The sequence continues at coordinate 1,184,465,164 of NC_141697.1, forward strand.
CCCAATGGTGACCCTGACCAGGATACTCTGGGATTTCAGGGATTCTCTTTTGCAAGTGGCTAATACAATTGCCCTGAAATGCCTATGAACTTATCCACTGGACCACCAATGCCTGAAGTAGTGTCTCTGCATATATTGATGCTAGAATCGTCAGAGGTGTTGGATTTACAGTTACCAATGACGGAATCCAAGACTAATATCCTTTCTGAAGTTCTCCTGCCTGCTTTAGCGTCCTCGGAACCTCTTCACTCCTTTAATAAGGCTCTACTAGAATCCATTATGGTAGCATGGGAGTAACCTTTGTCTACCCTGGCAGTCAACCGGGTTGTAGGCTGACACTATTGTCGGACTCCTGGTCACCCAGTCTTTCTGTCAGCCCATTCTTCACCAGACAGCCTCGTTGTTCAGGCCTCCTGTTCTAGTTCTCAATCTGGAGGTGCCTTTCCTAGAGCCCTATTTGACAAGGAATCTAAACGATTGAGGCTTGGGATTAGATGAATTTTTCTGCAGGCAGTATGGCCCTCAAATTGCTTAATGCCAACTGTCTTCCGGCATATTATAAAGTAAAGTCTTACCATGGCGGGCCACTGACCTTTGCAATGGACACTAACACCACAAGCCAAAGACATGCTTGGCTTCAGAATTCTAACTTTTCCTCTGATGTCTAAGCCAAAGTAATAGACCTCCCGTTTCATGGGGCGCTTCTTTTTGGAGAGAAGCAGACTCTGCTGTGGCACTGTTGAAAATCTGAAAGCCCACAGCAAGATCTCTCGGCCTACTGCTTCTGCTTCCGACCAAGGACTACTAGTCATTTTATTGCTTTCATGGCTTTGGAAAAAGGTCTTCCTTTGATTCAAGGTAAAAGCACTTGACACTGCAGCAACAGCCTAACACCCTAATCAGACAGTACAGCGGCTGAAATAGAGGGAAGAGCTGTGGATCCACCTTGCAACCTTTCTCTTCTTACTTTTCCTCTGCATCAGTAGGACAGCCTGTATAGTTTACTTCCCCAACCCCCCACGAAGACTATAGGAGGGCAGGCGCCTCACTTCTTTTCTGGCCTGTAAGGCCATTACTTCGGACCAGTGAGTCCTTCAAATCAAAGAAATGCGCTACACCTTTCGCTTCCTTCGGGTTTTGGCCCAAGATCTCCACCTTCAGAACATTTGGCCATTCTTCAGCAGGAGGTGGCAGCTCTCCTCCTCAAAGGAGCGGTGAAGTAGGAACCACAGCGAGAAAAGGACTAGGGTTGTTGTGCATGTTTCTTCATGGTGCCCAAGGAGGACACATCAGGAACCTGAACATCTTCCTCAAAAAGGAGAAGCTCAAGATGATGACCTAGCTCAAGTTTTACTGCTGTTGGAGCTTGGAGACCTAATATTGTCGACCTGCAGGATGCCTACTTTAACATCTTGATCCTGTGATCGAACCAGAAGTACTTGCAATTTGTTGGTGGGTTCTACTCACTACCCTTTGGCTCCACATTGGCACCAAGAGTCTTCCAAAGGTAATGGCATTGTTTGTGGCCCATCTTCAACGGTCGGGCATCTCAATATTCCCATACCTGGACAACTTACTCATCAAAAGCAGCTCGCTGGAGATACTGTCACACTATTTGTAATCAGCAGCATCCCTGCTGTCCGGCCTGGGCTTTTCGATCAACCAGCCTAAATCACATCTGTGGCCCTCCAAAAGACTCCAGTTCATAGAGTTGGTACTGGACACCACCCTTCTCCACTCCTTCCCTCCGTCACGAATGATCAGAGGCATTCAAGAGATGGTTAATCTTTCCAGCAAGGCATGAGAGTCCGAATGCTGAGGGTCCTACCATCCCAGGGTCTGCTGGCATCCGGCATTCTCCTAGTCACGCATGAATAGAGGTGGTCTATCTGGAAGCTGTACACGCCGGCCGAGCCTACCTCTGTTCCTGAGGCTCCGCTGAGGCGTGCTGCCCGTGTGTTGTGGCTGTGGGGCGGCCGGGCTTAGCTCCGCTGCCTTCCATCGCCAGGTACTTCCGGCTGGCCGGGCTTGACTCCGCCGGTTGGGAGGGTGAACAACTACAGCCCCCAGCAGCCCTTGTTCCAGGACGCCTCCCCCACCATCACTGCACAGCGCCAGGAGGTGCATAAAGACCCACCCACTGCTGAGGACCGGGTGGTGGTCTATCTGGAAGCTGTACACGCCGGCCGAGCCTACCTCTGTTCCTGAGGCTCCGCTGAGGCGTGCTGCCCGTGTGTTGTGGCTGTGGGGCGGCCGGGCTTAGCTCCGCTGCCTTCCATCGTCGGGTACTTCCGGCTGGCCTGGCTTGGCTCCGCCGGTCGGGAGGGTGAACAACTACAGCCCCCAGCAGCCCTTGTTCCAGGACGCCTCCCCCACCATCACTGCACAGCGCCAGGAGGCGCATAAAGACCCACCCACTCCCTCGTCCCGCGAGGACGCGCGCGGGACGCGCCGGGCTAAGTCTGGGCAAAGGGCGGGCCCTCTGAGGCCCTCAGAGACCGCAGGAGACCGGACCGGGCCACCCCCCTGTCATTTGCCATTCCCCGCATACCTAAGGTATTCATCCCATCTTGTGAACTTATAAAGTAAATAGTGGGTAACAGGCCTGATGGAGGTCAAAAGTAAAAGTAGGGTGGCGGTTAAAAAAACACCTATGCACACTCGCTCAACTACAAGGAAACAAACATTGGCGCCAACCCCTTTACCCACCTTAACTGCAATTGATAGGATGCTGCAACAAACAATTGGTGTTGTTGTTAACGCTATTGAAAGTACGGAAAGAAGATTATCTTTACCAGCGAGTATGTGTTTAATAAGTCAAACGTCACAAACTATCAATACACATGTTAGCGTTCCAAATGAAACAACAATGTCACATGATTCACTTCTATTGGAATCGTTTGCAGGTTTGCCAAGGTATGACTTAATTCAATCTGATGTACCACAGCCTCTAGGACCTACTGTTTCTTGTACTAGGGAGAGTAGACTGTCTATAACACCTGACTTGTCAGCTAGCATATCACCACAGCCCCTAATATCTAGTGTTGTGCCTGTAACTAATGGGGAATTGGATGGCTGTGTTACTAATGCTGTCATTCCAACTGTACAAATCAGTGATATCAGTTTGTCAAGTAGCAAAACTGACTGTGACCCTGTACCCTTTAAAAGGAAACTAACCCAAAGTCGAAAAAGGTTAATAATAAACAAACAGGCTAAAACATATAGAAGAAAAAAGAAGAGGGCCATACAAACTCTAGAAACCAACGAAAGAGAAGGTGAGATACAGCAGAACAGTGGAGGGAGACATGTAAAAGATATACAATTACTGGAAATACAAACTCCAAATAATGTCGAGGCATTTAAAGAATGTCTCGAGAAAATGGTAAAAACCTACATCGCACCAGTGATGGAATCTCTAGAAATTCTAAGTAAAAAAAATAGAAAACCTAGAGAAACTGGGCATAGCTAACTTGGATGTCCTAGAACACCTGGGTTCACAAGTCAGACCTCATTCAATTAATGTAGATTCTGGGAACCAGAGTAATAGTAAACCAAGTGCAGTAAATCGTACTCCTAGTGTGCCCATTGTGAAGGGAAACCCGGTACCTTCTACAAGTGGAAGGCAGAGGCCAACAACCATCACCCCCAAGGTAGTAGGTGGGCAAAAAGTAGATGGGGGCCAAAGAAACATCAATGAACCCGCCTCCAACTACAAGAGCCTACCCGTACCGAGGCGCCATATTAATAATGTCATTCCAGCCACTATTAATCTGCCACTTGATTGCAGACCATTTGTAGCGATACTCGCGAATGTCCCCAAGTTGTTGCCTAACCAATTTGAAAATCAAGAAACCTTGAAAAATAAAACCTTGTATTGGTTGGTGAAAAATTGTGGGTTCCCAATACGAGGCACAGAAGAGATTATAACAACACAGAGGGTAGGTTGGGTAGGGCCAAATAAAAAGGAGATAGACGGGGACTGCATAATTATAAATTTCAGGACTACAGAATGGGCGAGAGATTCGATCTTACATGCACCTATGCCATCAAATCACGAATATAACATCACACTGTTCCCACTTGATTACTTTTATAGGAACCAGTCAGGAAGACAAATCACTACACATAACTTCCAGCATCCAAGAGCGGCCTTTATCAAATATCCTAATGTTGTACCTATTTGTCCTCCCCTACTCCCTAATCTGTATGACAACCTCCTGGTCCCAACTTCTAACAGATTTCAGTTGCTCAGCTCACTTGAGGAGAATGACTGACTGAACGTTCCATCCTTGACCCCGCGTTCTGAAAGTATTGTAACAGGTGATACATTAACCTTGGAGAAAGAGCTGGGTGATGAAAGCTGTGTAAATAATATAACTGAGTCACAATTAATTTCATCAAATATTGTGCTATGTACAGGCAATGTTGTAGATAATGAGCCAACTGTAACAAGTGTTAATGCTAATGTTACCCCGATTGCAAGCTTTGAAGCTTCACTCTTGTCTAACCACCCCGAAAGTATAGGAACAAGTTATGCTGACTCCCTTATAATTAATACTTGGAATATAGCCGGAATTGCCTCTAAATTATGTACCCCATTTTGGGACAATTTCATTATATGTGGATACGACATTATATGCTTACAAGAGACATGGCATACAGGACAAATAGAAGTTGAAGGTTACACCTCTTACAGTGTGGCAGCAGTAGCTTCCAAAGCTGGCAGAGCTAAGGGAGGCCTACTGACTTTGGATTCAACTAAATTAACAGAATTTATTCTTGGGGAACACTCTGTAGCCTGTCAGCATGCGTCTATATTGCGCCTAACACACAGTCATGGTAGGGACCTAATTATTGTACATTTTTATAATAATATTGTGGGCCCTAAACGTGATATGATTGTTCCCGATGTTGAACGCGCTATTGAAGCTGCAATTATTCTTTCTAAGAACAATTTTGTAATTCTGTGGGCAGGTGATTTTAACATCCAAGCCTGCAGACATGCTCGGAAGGGGATATGTGGTCACCACGAGGATTATACAGGGGGTGACAGTGTTTATGTTAATCATTTCCCGCACAGTAATTATGGCAGCGCACTGAATAACTTAATAGCCAAGTTTAATTTGGAACTGCTTGATTGTACAAAAAACAAAAATAATGAAATTTGTCCAACTTTTAGGGGGAGAGATGCCCATTCCAATATTGACCATATTTTGGTGTCTAGCGGCTCAATTTTCTCAAATGTTTGGGTAATAGAGCAGCCTGTGAGTGATCACAACAGCATCTCTGTGGAGTTAATGGGCTGGGGTCAAAAAAACGTTGTGAATGGTAAAGCTGTCCATGGGATTTCTGCTGAGAAACCGAATGGTACGAGAATTAAATGGATTAAAATTGACCCTAACAAACTAACAAAGGATATTATTTGTAAATGTACCAGAGAGGTTGAATACTGCCTTGCACCTAATGTGATAGCGCCTGTTGTTCTTTCCAATTTTATGAAAATTACATGCACAGTTGAAAATTCCCTGTTAAAAAGAAACAGAAGGGTTAAAAGAAACAAAACTGTGTGGTTTGACAAACATTGTGCCGAGACCCTGAAAAGGTTAAAAAGTGTACTTAATGCTAAACCTAGAAATAAAGAAAGAGTCAGAGAAGAACGTATTAATTATAAACTGGCCCTGTCAGCTAGGAAAAGGGAGTTACAGGACGAGGCCTGGAATAAACTTGATATGGCCGCTGCAACTAAAAACCATAAACTCTTTTGGGAAACGATAAATGGCCCATTCTTAAAGAATTAAAACATTCCTGAGGTCAGTTCACATGTCAGCTGTCTTGCATGGATTGCACATTTCTCTGAGATTTTTAATTCTGATCTTAAACCTGATGGGTCTATCTTATGTTTTAATTGGAAGAAAATGCAGTTGTTTTTAACTTTAAATGAAGTGACAGATGCAATCAAAAATAGTAAGGGTGGTAAAGCACCCGGGCCCGATGGGGTACCCATGGACTTTTATAAACATGAAATATCATTATGGGCCCCAATCTTAACTCGTTACTTCAATGCTGCGGTGGAAGATAATTTACCACTGACATGGGGCCAATCAATTATTATACCCCTTTATAAAAAAGGATCCAGGTCAGAGGCAAGGAATTACCGTCCAATCTCTCTTTTGGACTCAACAGTTAAAATCCTTAGTCGAGCCCTACTAGTGAGACTGGAAGCCTGGGCCGAGGAGAATAACATCCTGTCCCCAGTGCAGTATGGGTTTCGTAGGGGATTAGGAACAATGGAGCAGTGCGTGAACCTGGAACTCATAGTTGGCAAGTATACCAAAGCCAAATCTGGTAATCTTTATTTATGCTTTGCCGACTTTAGTTCCGCGTTCGATCTGGTGGAACACGCACAACTCTGGCCCACACTACTGGCAATGGGCGCCCCCACTGAAATTATCCATCTGCTTGCTCGCTTGTATAGTAATTTATCAAGCAAAGTAAGGTTTGGAACAGATGGAGAGTGTACCCCTTTCTTTGAAGTTAAGAGAGGCATCCGTCAAGGATGCGTACTTGCCCCTCTACTATTTTCGCTTTTTATTAACCATGTGGATACAACTCTAAAATTGATTAATGCAGATGCTCCAACTATAAATGGTAACCCCGTCCCAGTCCTTTTATACGCGGACGACGCAGTCCTCCTCTCTAGGACACATAATAGACTGCAACAATTAATTGATCAATTCCATGTTTTTATTAAGAACAGGAAATTGAAAATCAACAAAGGGAAGACGGTTACCATGGTTTGTGGTAAGAAACCAAGAAAACACAAACCCTTTTTTTAGAAGGAGAGAAATTAGAACCTGTTAATAGTTTCTGCTATTTAGGCATCACCTTTTCGGGAAATGGGACATGGATTAATGAACAAAACAGTGTCCTTTTTAAAATGGCCCGGAATACAAACTGTATATTTAGATTTGCTGCTAAATTAGGGGATCGCAGAATTCGTGAAATGTAACCCTTTTTAATGCTAGATGCATTTCTTCAGCTATATATGGAGCCGGAGTATGGGGGTATGATGCACAGTGTGCCAAATCTATCCAGGTGAGGGAGAATGTGTTTTTAAAAAGATTAACCAGTGCCCCAGTTATGGCTTCAACGGAGCTAATACATAAGGAATTAGACATGTACTATGTCAATGATCTAATTGCCCTTCGTCCTCTATCCTTATGGCGCTCAATATGGGCAAAGGAGGAAACCAAGTTTACGCAGGACGTAATAACAGATTGTATCAAACTTGATCGCCGATCGAACATTCCCTGGCTGAAGCATATACATCATTGGTATAAAACATTATATGGACTGGACATTTATAATGAATTAATAATGGACCCTATATTATCAAAGCGGGAGTTGAAGGTCTCGTTTATGAAATTTACAGAAGAGACTAGGATGGAAAAATATACTAAACAGAGTACATTCAATCTTTACCAACAATATAACATTAATGTAGGCTTCCAATCTTATTTTCTAACAGTTAGTATTCCCTCCCATCGATTTGTTTTAAACCGCCTCCGCTTAGGAATTGTGCATCACCTTGTGGCCTTCCCTGTGCCTAAAAAACCTGGAACTTGTTTGTGCCCATGTGATGGCAAATCAAAACAGAGCACGTGTCACTGTATGTTATCTTGTACTTTTTATACTTTTTTAAGGAAATATTACTTGAAACCCATCTCTTTAAAATATAATACGCATCATCTACAAACAGCAATGACAATAGTGTTTAACCTAGAGTCCCCAGATGTATGCTTTTATGTGGCCACTTATATTTTAAAATGTATTTCTGCAAGAAAATCAATTATTATATGAATTTTTCCAGCTGCTAAATGTACTATGCACTTTATATTAGATGCTGTTGATATCATGTATTTGTATTTTGCACACATATGCTTGTTGGATTAATTGCTGCTACTGTACTATATTTATCGTAGGATTGGCTTAGCACTTGCACTTTGTTTCATTTATCATTATTTTCTGTTAATAGTCAGTCTAGGTGCTGCTAACTGCATATTGCACTTTAGAATTGCCAATTTGCACATATACTAATATAGAGACAATATTTAGCACTTTAAATTGCATATTTACACATAATTAAAGGTCGTAGGATTGTTAAAATGTTAGTCAAAAGCTTTGAATGGCCTAATGATTATGCGCTATCAATACTGCTAAATGTTTCTATCATGAGCGCTATTGTGTTAGATTGTTTTTATGATAGCTTAATTTAGTATTGTGTAAACAATTTTTGTGTGTATGTTGCTATATGGTTGTATTTCTTTGCAAACCGAATAAAGCATCTTTGAACTGAACTGAACTGAATAGAGGCACAAGAGGATCCCTGCAGTGATGCCTCTGCAGGCAGTGGCTCCAGTACAAGGGAGACTTGACGGCCTCTATCATGGTGTCCCTATCGCTGCAGCAGAAGTTGCTTGGTGGGGTAACAAGGAAAACCTAACTTGCGGGATGGCCTCCACTCCCCCTCAGACCATGACCATGGTAGTGATGGATGCCTCCACCTAAGGATGGGGAGCCCAACTGGAGAATCTTATGGTCATGGTCCTCTGGTCTCCCGGAGAGCTGGTTCGTTACGTCAGCCTGGGGCAATTCAACTGGTGCTCAAGGCCTTCCTCACCTCCATCGTGGGTCGGTCTGTTCAGAACTTGACGGACAACAAAACTGTGATGTGGTATGTGAACAAGCTATGGGAAGTAGGGTCTCACCTCCTTTGCCTGCAAGTGTTATGACTGTGGTTTGGGGCGCACCGCCAAGGGATCTGGCTCAACGCCAATCACTTAGCGGGGGCTCAGAATGTCCAAGCCAACAGCCTGAGCCAGCGCCACTTTGCCGATTACAAGTGGCATATTCTGCCAGAGGTAGTCCAGGACATCTCCCAGTGGGGCACTCCTTAGGTGGACTTATTCACCTCCTTGGAAAATGATTAGTGCTAGCAGTTCTGCGTCGTCTAGCATCCGTTTAGGGGAACCTTGGGGATGTGTTTAAGTTGAGCTGGAACTTTTAGCTGCGTTACTCATTTTCCTTATACCCTTGATTCCACGAGTTACGAGGAAGAGTCACCAAGACATTCTCATCGCCCCAAATTGGCCACGAAAAGGGTGTGGTATGCAGTCCCTCTGTGCTTCTCATGTGTCCGCCGCTTTGCCTCCTGTTCAGACCGGAGCTTCTCTCCCACTCTTATAGCATGGTTCTGCAGTCCAATTTCTGTGACCTACACTTACATGCTTGGAGACATAGTAGGGACAACTGAGCTCCTTTCAGCTACCACCGGAGGTGCTAAACCTAGTCTTGTCAGCACGTCACCCCTCCTCCACGTCTGCTTGCTCAGGTAAATTGAGCAACTTTTTTGCATGGTGTGCAGACAATGGTGTACACTGTACAGGCCATGTTATCGTAGGTGTTGAAATTTGCGCTTTCCATTGCTCAGAGGGATTGTGCTATTGGTACTATCAAGGGGTAGTTAGGCTGCTTTGTTTGCATTTTTATGTCGGTCAGATCTGTCTTTTAAGTCCCCTATACCTTTGAGATTTAATAAATTTGTTTCCACTCCCCCCCCTATGTGGTTGCCTAATTGAATCTGAATTTAGTTTTCCCCTCTCTGATGCGTTTGAGCTCCTTCAGAGTTGTACTGTATGAATGTTAACTCACAAAACTCCGGGCCTGATTCACAAAAGTAAACTGCGACAAAAGTCTAACTTTACGAATTTCGGTATTAACAAAGGGCATTTACGAGTAGTAAAGTTAGACTTTTGTCTCAGTTAAACTTAAGTTTTGGTCTTAAGTTAAACTGAGATCAAAACGGAGACAAAAGTCTAACTTTACCACTTGTAAATGCCCTTTGTGAATACCGAAAGTCGTAAAGTTAGACTTTTGTCTCAGTTTTGGTCTCAGTTGAACTTAAGACCAAAACTTAAGTTTAACTGAGACAAAAGTCTAACTTTACTACTCGTAAATGCCCTTTGTGAATACCGAAAGTCGTGGAGTTAGATTTTCATCTCGGTTTACCTTTGTGATCAAGTCCCTTCGTTTTTGGTTGTCATCACTTCTGCTAGAAGGGTTGGTGAACTGCAGGCCCTTAACTGTCCCCCTCCATTCAACACTTTCTTTCCAGATAAGTTGGTGTTGCGACCCAGAGCTACTTTCCTTCCAAGGTGATGACACCTTTCCATCTCGGCCAATCCATTACCCACCCAACCTTCTGTCCTCCCCCTCATCCTATGAAAGAAGAGAACCGGTTGCATTGGTTGTATCCTAGTCAGGCAGTTAATTACTATCTGGACCGCACCAAGGTATTTTGTCAGGATGGCCAGCCGTTTATCGTGTACTGTGGTGCCAAAAAAGGTAAGCCTGTAAAAAAAGAGGGTCTTGCATAGGAACATCCTCTGCATCAAGATCTGTCTCACCTTAGCCAAGTAAGAGCCTCCTGAGGGGATCAGAGCCCAGTTCCACCAGGGATAATTGACCACTTCTGCATTTTGCATAGGTTTTCAAGTTGCAGACATCTGTAAGGTGGCAACTGGGTTTCCATGCACACCTTTGCAAAGCACTACTGCTTTGAGTCGGAGGTACGCAGGGACACAAACTTTGCCAGGTCCATTCTGCGGGCTTTCCACATTTAACCATCCATCAATCCTTCTCCTGGCAGGTTATTACTGTGAAATCTGTTCTACAGGTGAGGAATCAGCAGGTAGAATTATCCATCAGAAGAACATTTTATTTACCTGCATTAGCGATATTACTGGTGAATACTCTTATCAATCTGCAGATTCCTCATTGACCCAGCTGCCTCCCCATTTGATGGATGAGTTATAGGGAAAGTTAATATGATCCCATTTTATATATATATATATATATATATATATATATATATATATATATATATATATATATATATATATATATATATATATATATATATATATATATATATATATTGGTATTGCAATCTTACGTCCATGTCAATCTACCCTCCCACCTCAAAGGCTGGGGAAAAACAGGGGAAAAGTCATGTTGTGCAGGGGTGGGTGCTTCAAGGCCTTGGTTGTGCCGCCTGACATCATGTCTGCCGTCGACTGAGTCTGGGGCTCTTTACCGCTGTCTTCAGAGTTTTGAAGTTTTCTGGATCCAGTCTGACGACCTGGAGTGTACTGAGGAATCTGAAGGTAGATAGAGTATCCACCAGAAAGACAGTTACTGCAGGTAATGGACTTTTTCTTTTTTCACCTTCTCCACCCTGCCACATATGCAGTGTTTTGTGGTACTCCTAAGCATGTACAAATAAATAATTATTCCTCCTCCACTTCCACCATTAATCATAAAAGCTACACTGCTTTATTGTTTTGTTCCCAAAAGCTGTGCTTGCATCAGCTAGAAACCTGTTGTATGAACACAAAAAACAAACACTCAGAGGAAGACATATTGACTTGGTTGGGAGTGTGTGAGGAAGATCAAGTTGTTCGCAGGTTTTTCCAAAGCATAGGTCTTACAAACCTTTATTAGTGTAGTGTATCTTCCAAACATTACGGATAGTGTGCATAAATAACTCCAGATGCACACTTTGGAACTTACCATAACCTGCTATCTTTTTTACAGGTGGAGATGGGACCTTTCAAGCACACAGTGGACGATGGTCTGGATGTACGGAAGGCCGCCTTCGAGTGTATGTACACATTGCTTGAGAGCTGTATGGACAGGTTGGATATCTACGAATACTTAAACCACGTGGAGGATGGCCTGAAGGATCATTATGACATCAGGGTAATCTGCTTTCCTCAAACCCGCGTGCAGGGCTATTGCATGGTTGCCAAGAGCATGCTTGTGATTGCATGCCCGCTGACCTGTGAAATCCTGTACATGGGTTAGATGGTGAGCTCTAACATTCTCAGTTTAAAGAGTAATTTAGATCACTGGAGTGTTGTTGAGTATATACGTGACTGTCTCCCACCACGAGGCTTGGGCCCTTGCTGGATTTCCATTTACACTTTGGCAAGCACTGAAACCAATCCATAATCAAGAGAAAGGAATGCAGTATCCAGTTGGTAACATCACAGTTCTGGGACGAGTCTGTAAAATAGCTCAGAGAGTAAATGCATCTATTGCATACTTCTTAGTCAACGAATTATCAGTTTGTACACTCAACCTCACATTCTTGAATGTTAATACAATGAGTACTAAGCAAATTATTTTAATGCATGGAATCTGGAGAAGTGGGGCTAACTGCCATGCTGGATGGAGCAGTTAGAGCGAGCACGCTCCTCGTCCCTAGATTCCTCCTAATTCTGCCGCCCGAGTATCCATCTGGCCAGCAGGGAGCTGGCAAATGATGCCAGGAACCTGTGGATCACACTGTTGTGTCCCGATCAGGCCGAGTGCATGTGCGGCGGTAAGCGGGCAGTCCAGCTGCGCTGCCGAGCGCAGATCAAGCTGGGGGCCACTTGGAGGAGCGTGGCCAGTGAGGGCAGCTCGGCATCTGTGCTTGAGCTCGAGGTGCCACCGGAGCTGAAGGCTACCTTGCCAGGGACCCACTATGGCCACAGACTAAGCTGCTGTGGTTATCTGAAAGAGACACGTTAGTGATAGATTCCTTACCTTAGAATATCCCCAGGCGTCAGACTGGATCCGTAAACTTTTGCGTAGCAGTACCCTTGCGCGTCGGTAGGCGTTGTCTGCGGCTCCGCGTCCGTCGTGGGCGCCGTGATGACGTCGTCGGAGTACTTAGACGCCGCCTCCGCGTGCTGACGTCAGTTCTTCTTTTTTCCGCGCCAGCCAGCGCAGATCTGGAAAGAGCAGTTACCCTAGTCAATTTTTGACTAACTTTTTGGTGATCTTTTTGATCTTTTTCGAAGTCTTACGACTCCGACGGTGCCGTAGGGATGCCCGGCTTCAAGCATTGTGAAGACTGCGACCGCACCATGTCGGTCACGGATCCTCACCGCCAGTGCCTGACGTGTTTGGGCGTCGACCACGACGACGAGGCCTGCCCCAACTGTCGGGCCCTTTCAAGGAAGGCCAGGCGGGAGCGGTCCCGCAGGCGCATCGAACTCCGGCAGTCGGCCGCGCGCCGCGTGAGGTCCCGGTCCCACAGGAGGTCGAGGGACAGGTCGCTGGGACGGAGCCGTCACAGCTCCGGGAGTCGGCACCACTCCTCCGGGTCCAAGTCGTCAGGTAAGAAACACAAGAAGTCGAAGAGACATCATCGGTCTTCTGACTCCCCCCGACGCTCGTGCGATGCGGCCGGGGGGGTTCGGGTGACACCGCCCACGCGGCTCCTCAGGAGTCGCGGGCGCCGCTTCCGGCCCCATACCCTCCGGTCCCTGGGCTGAACGGGACGCCGGAGGAGATTGAGCGTTTCCTCATGGCCATGAGGTCCCTTTCTCCTCCGACTGGCTCCGCGGCGCCTTCGGGCACAGCGGACCCATCTGGGAGCCCTAGTGGGTCGGGGGCTTGGACCCCCGACGCCGTTGGGTGCTTCGGCCCCGACGCCGCCGGCCCCGCAGGGCCCGGCGCCGCTGGGCCTACCTCGGGCTCTGGATCATCACCGGTGGATCTTACGACCCCCCCGGCGTCGGTCCGTGTGGTGTCACCTCCGGCGCCGTCCTCGGGCGGCGTCGTCCCCGATATCTCCCTTGCTTCGGTTCCGACGGCGCCTATCGGCGCCGCACCCGATGCAGTTTGGAGATTTTTACTTCTATGAACCGACCTCATACAATTACAACCCTGAATCTCAGGAGATGGGTGATGATGAGGATTGGGAAGGGTCTGAGGACCCTCTGACCAAGGAGTGTCAGTCTAATATGGACTGGGCAGGAGACCTTGGGGAGGCCAGTGGCCTGGACACCTCTCCAGACACTGGATTTGTCTCTCCTCCTACCGTGGCTTCGGAGGAGGGGGCTACCTATGGTGTGGTGTTGACGAGGGCTGCCAAGGCCTTGGGCCTTGAGCTCCCCGTCGCGGCCGTGAGGACTAACCTCCTCACAGAGGTCCTTAAGCCGTAGTCATGCTCAATGGAGCCTCTGCTGCCGTTTAATGAGGTCTTGACCGACGTTCTTTTGGGCACTTGGTCCAGGCCCGCTACGGGTTCGCCCGTAGATAGGAACGTGGCCAGACTCCACCGCCCGCTCCGGGCGACCCATGTTTCCTGTCCTCCCACCCCACCCCCGAGAGTCTGGTCATCCAGGCCTCTAATTCCCAGACCGCATTCCCGCCGGCCCCGCCGGACAGGGAATCCAAGAGGTACGAGAATTATCTCATCCCTTAGTTTGGGACTGCGGTCTTCCAACACCGCATGCCTCTTGGGCCGCTACACCCACTCTCTGTGGGAGACGGTGGCGGAAGTGCTGCCAGAGTGCCCGTTGGAGGTACGGGCCAAACTCGGCCAAGCCCTTGTGGAGGGCCGGGACGCAGCCAAGTATTCCATCAGGTGTGGGCTGGATACTACCGACTCGCTAGGCAGAGCGATGGCTACGACAGTGGCGGTGAGACGCCACGCCTGGCTGAGATCCACCTATTTTTCGGCAGAATGTCCAGAACACCCTTATGGACATGCCGTTCGATGGTCGTCGCCTCTTTGGCGACAAGGCAGACCACGCGCTTGAGCGCTTTAAGGACTCCAGGGCTACGGCCAAGTCCTTGGGCCTCTCGGCCCCGCGCCAGCAAACGGGTGCCTTTCGCTCCTTTCGTGGCCAGGGAAGGGGCGCCCCCACACGTGCCGCCAGCCACTCGCCGCAGACTGTCGTCGAGCGCGGCGGCGGACGTGGAAACCGCTGCGGAGGCGGTCGGGGAACCAGGCGGAGTCAGTCCACACCTGCCCCCGCGGCATCCACTTCTAAACCCTCCTAGTCCGTGTTTTTCGGCCCATGTGACGCCAGTGGGAGGCAGGGTTCACCATCACTACTCTCACTGGCGCACTGTCACTTCGGACAGGTGGGTGCTGCAGATCGTCCGGAGGGGCTACTCCCTCCCCTTCGGGGCGACTCCTCAAGCCATGCCACCGCAACACCACCGCGTATCGGCGGATCACTTGCGGCTCCTGCAGGAGGAAGTTTCGGCCCTCTTGGCCAAGGGGGCCATCGAGCGCGTTCCTGGGCCAGAAGTAGGACGTGGTTGCTACTCCCACTACTTTCTGGTACCCAAGAAGGGCAAAGGGGGCCTACGCCCTATCTTGGATCTGAGGAACGTCAACGGCTTCCTCCGGAAGGAGAAGTTCAAAATGCTGACTCTGGCTCAGGTCTTAGCTGCCCTAGACCCAGGAGACTGGATGGTAGCGTTGGACTTGCAGGACGCGTATTTCCACATCCCCGTCCTGCCGGCCCACCGGCGTTACCTGCGGTTCACGGTAGGCCACGAGCACTTTCAGTTTACCGTGCTCCCCTTCGGCCTTACCAGCGCCCCACGGGTGTTCACGAAGGTGATGGCGGTGGTTGCAGCTCATCTGCGCAGGTTAGGGGTGTCAGTCTTCCCCTACCTAGACGACTGGTTGTTGAAGGCGGGCTCGCCTCAGACAGTTGTCAGCCACCTCCAGACTACGGCGGATCTCCTGCACCAGCTGGGATTTTCCATCAATGTGCCGAAGTCACACCTGTGCCCCTCTCAGAAGCTCCTTTTCATCGGAGCGGTTCTCGACTCGGCGCAGTTTCAGGTTTACCCGCCCGAACAGCGGGTTCGGGATACACAGGCTCTGATTCAGATCTTCCGGCCTTTATCCCGAGTTTCGGTCAGGTTGACGCTGCGGCTTCTGGGGCTGATGGCCTCCTGCAGCCTTCTGGTGCATCACGCACGGTGGCGGATGCGGGCTCTGCAGTGGGACCTGAAGTTTCAGTGGGCCCAGCATCAGGGCAACCTGTCCGACCATGTCCTGATCTCGGAGGGCGCTGCGAGACAGATGCAGTGGTGGCTCATGGACCGTGATTGGGTCAACGGCAGATCCCTCTCCCTTCCCCAACCGGAGCACGTAGTTGTGACGGACGCGTCCCTCCAGGGCTGGGGAGGCCACTTGGGAGAGGCGGAGATCAGAGGCCTCTGGTCTCCGGCGGAGTCCCTGTTCCATATCAACCTATTGGAGCTGCGGGCGATTCGTCTAGCACTGAAGGCATTCCTCCCGTCTGTCCGAGGGAGTGTAGTGCAAGTGTTCACGGACAACACCACCGCCATGTTGTACTGCAACAAACAGGGCGTGGTGGGGTCGTGGACCCTCTGCCAGGAGGCTCTGCGCCTCTGGCAATGGCTGGAACATCAGGGCGTGACTCTGATGGTTCAACACCTGACAGGTTCTCTGAACCCCAGGGCGGACGAACTCAGCCGACGGTGCTCGATGGATCACGAATGGCGTCTGAACTCGGACGTGGCGCAAGGTCTCTTTCAGCAGTGGGGAGAGCCTTGGTTAGATCTATTCGCCACGGAAGAGAACGCGCAATGTCATCAGTTCTGCGCGTTGGAATTTCCAAGGCGGCACTCGCTCGGAGACGCTTTTCGTCGCGAGTGGAGCTGCGGTCTGTTGTACGCCTTTCCGCCTATACCACTTCTGCCCAGAGTGCTGAAGAAAATCAAGCGCGACCGGGCACAAGTCATCCTTGTGGCTCTGGACTGGGCACAAAGGTACTGGTATCCCGAGCTACTCAGTATGTCAGTCGATCCCCCGGTTTGTCTGCCTCTTCAGGAGGACCTTCTGTCGCAGCAGCAGGGTACGGTCCTCCACCCGAACCTGTCCAGTCTCCACCTCCATGCTTGGAGATTGAGCGGCGACAGTTGAGGCCATTTGACTTCCCTCCTGAAGTCTGTAACATCATTCTGGCAGCCAGGCGTCCCTCCACATAGTCGGTATACGCCTGCAGGTGGAACAGATTTGTGGCATGGTGCACAGCAAAGGCTGTGGATTCCCTCAATGCCCCTCTTTCTGAGGTTCTCCTCTTTCTTCTCTCTCTTGCCCAGCAGGGCTCTGCTCTGGGCACTGTCAAGGGCTACCTTTCGGCTCTTTCAGCCTTTCTGAGGCTGCCTGACCAACCTTCTTTGTTCAAGTCCCCTATCGTTAATCGATTCCTGAAGGGCATCCCTCATACGTTTCCTCCTGTTCCCTTCGTGATGCCTCAGTGGGACTTGAACCTGGTTCTTACGTTTCTGATGTGCGCTCCCTTTGAGCCACTTCACAACTGTCCTCTTCGCCTTCTTTCTTTGAAGACTGTCTTCCTGGTAGCCATCACCTCTGCAGGAGAGTGAGTGAGCTCCAGGCTCCATCTTGTAAGCCTCCTTTCCTTTCAATCCATCCGGACAAGGTTGTGTTACGGACTAGGCCCTCCTTCCTACCCAAGGTAGTCACGGCCTTCCACATTGGGCAATCCATCACGTTGCCTACCTTCTTTCCGCCTCTGCACCCCTCGAGAGAGGAGGAGAGGCTCCACCATCTGGACCCAAAACGTGCGCTCTCATTTTATCTGAATCGCACACAACAGTTCCAGGTGGATGATCAACTCTTTGTTGGATTCGCGGGCGCTAAGAAAGGGAAAGCGGTGCACAAGCGGACCATCTCCCGGTGGATTATCTTGTGCATCCAGGCATGTTACTCCTTGGCTAAGAAGGAACCCCCTGTTGGGCTGAGGGCTCATTCCACTCGAGCCACGGCCACTACAACTGCCTTGGGCCGAGGTGTGCCCTTGCAGGACATTTGCCAGGCGGCTATGTGGGCCTCGCTGCACACGTTTGCAAGACACTATTGCCTGGACAGTCAAGTCCGGAGGGACGGCTACTTTGGCCGTTCCGTCCTCCAGGACTTTCTGGTGTGATTATTGGTTCGCAGACCCACCACCACGGGGATGGTATTGCTGGGGTATCTATTCTAAGGTAAGGAATCTATCACTAACGTGTCTCTTTCAGATGGACAAGTTACTACTTGAGACATTAGTTAGTGATAGATTCCTTACCGACCCACCGATCCTCCCCGTTCTGCGAACCGATATCTAGGGTTAAGGTCATCCCCTTTCAGGGCCCTAGTTTCATGGCACCAGTGTTGGTTTTTGGCATGGCTCTGCGCTTCTGGCGCAGAAAAGCTGTGTCTAAGAACTGACGTCAGCACGCGGAGGCGGCGTCTAAGTACTCCCACGTCATCACGGCGCCGACGACGGACGCGGAGCCGCAGACGACGCCTACCGACGCGCAAGGGTACTGCTACGCAAAAGTTTCCGGATCCAGTCTGACGCCTGGGGATATTCTAAGGTAAGGAAACTATCACTAACTAATGTCTCTTACAGATATATCGTTACACAGGTAGTAACTTGTGCTTCAGATGTCTGGGCTTGCGCTGTGACTTCACCCTCTGTTTGCAGGCTAGGTTAGAAGAATGCTGGGTGACTCTAAGCTGCCTCGCGACAAGATCCCTTGCAGAGGTTTGACTGGCGGCATCACTATTGAGACCAGGAGATTGCACTGCAGCCTCTTGGTAGAGGGCCATCTAGCTGTTAGTGTTGCACCTATCTCTCTTCAGGGGGTGCGACCACCGTTTTTGTTGCCCTGGAACCCCTACATGGGATAAAAGACTCTATGCTGTGTGCTGCTGCCTCTTCCCCATCTCCTGCAACATGCGGATCGCCACTGGTTGCAGATCACCGCTGACCAGCAAACTGTTTACCCTGGACCCATGAGCTCTAATGGAACAGCAGGGACTGAGCTCAAAGCGCACCCTATACACTGCGGGGACCCTACCCTATCCTCTCTCATATGGCGCAGAGGGCTGCCTATCCCGAGGCCTGTTTCGTCTTCCCTCTAGCATACTCACCCCACCAATGAGCAGAATCTTGGGGCGCTGTCAGCGCCATAAAGCGGATGGCGGTGCGGTAGCGAATAGCGCTCCCCCGCCACCGCACAGATCCCCGCTGACAAACTGGATACCATTTTAGCTGTCAGAAGCTCCACTAGCGACGTACTTGTGAGCTAAATAGACTCAGTAGTGGACATTGGGTTGCTACAGGATGATCATAGGAAGATAGCAGACTGTGTCCGCCAGGTGGAGTCAGAACATTTGGTGCTGAGCCCAGCAATTCTGAGTACACTGATGGAAGGGTATAGCATGATGAAATAACATCAGCGTGGTGGGCCTACCGGAGCGGTTTGAGGGGGCGTGAAGGTTCACGATCCTAGAGGACTGGCTACAGGAGGCAGTAGCCCAGAAAAGCTTGTCCAGATATTATGCCCTGGAGGGTGCACACAGAGTACCAGCCTGTCCCCGTATGTCCAGCTGTTACACTACAGGGATCAAGACGTTCTCTTACAACAGGAATACAGCAATACTCCCTTCTAGCTGGATAATGCTTGAGTCTCCGTTTTACCCATTTTACAGCTGAAGTTCAGAAGTAGGGAACTTCCTTCTTGATGGTGAACAAGAGACACAGAGATCTGGGATTCCGTATGCACTGCTGTTCCGAGCTAAACGAGTGCTCTAGGACAGGAAGTATATATTTTTCTCACCCTGGAGGAGGTATGGCAGTGGCTAAATTACTACGACCCAATCTGATGCCTCCCCCCGAGTCTGCCCCTCGAGAACACTGCAGACGCAGGAGATCCTGTCCACACCGAGGGAGAGGTACGCAGGTCACACTGCAAAAGGCTTGAGGTGGCCGAAAGGATCACATGTCCCAGGGGTAGCCCCGAGAAGGCGACTGGCTCTGAGGAGGGTACCAGCACAATCATTGGGAGCAGCACCAGCTCTGACACCAGGCCTTCCCTGGCATGACTGACAAACTCATATGACTCAGGCTATACTTTTGTTAACCCCTTTTTCCACAGGTAATGGTTTAAGAGAATCCAATACATTGTCAATAAAAGGGGGTTGTTGCTGAGTGAGTCTTATCGAGCGAGGTATTCCGAGTGGGCTGCCCTGTCACTTTAGAGTCCATTGTAAAGTAATATACCTAGGGGTACAGAGAGGTCACACGAACATGAGTGGTATGAGTTTTGCCTCAGTAGAAGTTACTTACTCCAAATATTTTCAGTCCCCACACCTGTATCTAGTCCCTAGGAAATTATGCTGCGGTGTGAGTCGGGGAGATGGGCACGCGGTACATGATTCCCTTCAGGTCATCTAAACTATGACCCGTAAAACGATTTCTCTACTCTACAATACACTCCAGCGACAAGATACAACTGTGGGGTCAGCGCCACCGCTGGACGGAGAATATTGACACTCTGATAACATAAAAAGCCTGGGATAATATCCTATTGGCCGCTCCACGCATATCCAGAAATTGCAAATTCAAACTTATATACAGCAATACTTCCTTTACAGAGCCTACTTCATCCCCAAAAGGTTACATGCAATGTTCCCTGAGGCACGTGCGACGTGCCCCCGATTTGACACAGAAGGTGCAGAATTATACCACATGGTGTGGAATTGCCTGTCCCACCATATTTACTGGGACACTGTAACAAGTTAAATAACCATAGATATGGGTCGACACATCCAGAAAACCCTGATTTATTGCCTATTACGCCTCTTTCCTTCAAACCCTGGGTGAACCTAATCCACCAGGTTCATGCACTTGGCACTGCTCTTGGCACGCTGTCAATTGGTGATCACCTAGAAAACCCCTTGAGGACCTAGCCTCCTACTAGGGCTCATGGAGGTGGTTTAATGGGCAGAATGGGAAGGCAGAGCTCTGCAAAGCGAATCGGACTCCGATCACCAAAATGTGCACAAGTGTGGGATGCTATATTGGTGGAATGCCTCCAACCAGATGGCTCTGGTAACTTTCAGATACTCCTGAGAGAGAGAGGAGGGGGACCCAGACTAATACTGTGTTTCAGCACAGCCTCCTTTACCTCACCCGCCCCCTTCCTTCCCAGATGTTCTCCAAACTGGGGCCCTCCTCCCACTTAGATGCATATCCTATATTAAGTAGAATAGACAACACCATTCCTGATCCTAACAATCCCTGTCTCACCTCAATTTTCCCGCCCCACCAGGTTAATCGGTTCTTTACCTTTTTGTTCTTCTTTACTATTGTAACCTGGTTGATTTCCTCACAGCATTTGGCAACACGCCACCTCTGTTATATGTACTCTGAAACCTCAAGTACTCAAATTAGGTTTTTCCTCCTGATGGACCTTTTCGAAACTGTAAATGCTATCCCATCTGATTAGGGTGGAGCCGGATGGGAACGGAAGGTACTATATTTGTACTGCACTTGAAACTATATATACAGAAACCAGTAAAAGTATGTTTAAAAAACTATGTATAGTCTGACAATTCTGTTTTTTAGCTCTATGTTTAGCTAGCACGATTTCTCAGTGGAATAATACCGCAGCTGCATACATCTGCCATTGCATTATATAATTACACATAATCTGAGAATTAAATTAGTAGTGTACTATTTGGATGTACTAATCATTATTTTATTATATTATCTCGACGATTGCATTCCCTGTATAAACCAGTCTCTAATTTCCTTGTTACAGGTAGGTTGTGACATCTGTAGTCACCTGTAATATGTTTTAATGCCTGCTACTGCTGCCATCAGCAAGGAAAAAGTCAGGTCACAGAGCAGAGTTACTACCGCAATTTAAACAGTTACAAAAATAATAACAGGCCTTTCATTCTCTTGATCTGTTTTTCTACTTTGAACGGTAATTAGCAGGAAGAAGACATTTATGGCAACATATTTGTTTTTGCACACTACAGGTCATTACAGGGAAGACAGGACCTCTCTGCATATTTATTTAATCTGGTTTGCATTAAACTGATTCTAATATCTTTTTTCCAACAAACTACTAAGTTATTTTTGGTGTAATTAATTTTGCTATACAGATTTTGATTGTATTCTTCATATCTGTAACTATATTTTTTCATAAGAAAGAGCAAGACATCACGTTAAGCAGTTTGTGGGAACAGTGATGGTGGAACCACATATTATAAATAATAAAATACCCTCTACCATGCTCTAAAAGTGAATATCAAGTCACCTCGAAGTTCCTTGGTCAAATAAAGTTCTTCGATTTGGTCACGGAACTCTTCTGCAACTTGCAATATCCTTATGATGTATGGTATTCAAGTGTGCAGACAAGGGCACAATAAATCCTTCGCCTTGTCATTGGTTGCTATTATTCTGAAAATTATATTTACATAATGAAAAACGAAGAATAAATGCTTGGTCCAATCATAAGATGCTATTCTATGAGTGGATGTTCTCCAATTCATCCTTCCACTAGCAATGACTATGTTATATGGGCCCTCCATCCAGAAAATCTAAAGTTCATTAGGCATTGCTAGTATTGTCTTAACTATGCACTACTGGTAACAGCTTCCTAAGTATTTGTTGTAACACTATTATTTTACAACTCTGTAACCGATTTTATTGTCATCCCAAAGTAGGAATACATTAAAAGCTTCATTTACTCTCCTAACACTAAAAAGCTTAAAAATATTAATTAATTAATACTTCCTGGTAATCTTTATACTGGGACATAATGTTATAACTTGTGATAAAAACTCACAGGCTAATTTACATAAACAACACCTTGAATTTGTAGTTGGAGCTACTTGCCAGTGTCTCTTGGCCACCAAAATATCTACCTGTCTAAATCTCATGAAATCCCTTCAGAATTAAGGACGTAAACCTGAAGGTAAATATCTCAGCATGGTATGGTTAGCAGCAATATAAGTATTTAAAATTCTGTCCATTTTTAATTAGTCAAGTCTGTTAAATCATCCTGAAAGCTCATTTCATAGTTCTTTTTTTGTGAACCATTGTTTTAAATCTTGACAGTCGATGCTCACTTGAGATGTATCTGCTCTAGTAGTGGTGCAATTCTCTGCTGATAGGGGGAGGAATATCCAGTCTGCAACCCGATTACTAATAATTTAATAGATTTGATGTATGTAATTTAAATTTGCTAAGATTGCTAATTTTGATTCAGCAGGAAGACCCATTTCTAATATTAACAATCATTGCGATGTAGCCGACAAACTGGAATAGTTTTCTAATGGCTTTGCATTCAGGCCTATCTTACGTTCTGTACTTTTCCTGTCTGAGGAGATGGATACATACAAGAGCATTGCCCATATTTTACTTAATAAAACCTTAAATAATGTCGCTCATCTACCCCAGCCAAATTTAAACTGAAAAACCTTCATGTCTGCTACAGTTCTCTTGACTTTGATAGCCAGATCTTTGAAATGAGATCTAAGTGGCAGTAAATAACATACTAAGATACTCCCAGGTCATGATAATTTCAATCTTAGCATTACCTATATAGGAGGAATCGATGTCCTTCTTCTTGCCCATTTTATTGATATAATAATATGCCCACCCGACCTCTGCGAAAGCATCTAATGGAATGCATATGTGATAACATGTCAGCCACATATACATTAAAAAGGGGGCTAGAATACACGCTTGTTGTAGCCCATTCAGAGTTACTTTCTATGAAGTCATGATCGATTCCAATTGATTTTAATCTTCATCCCTGTTTCTTGAGTGCAGGGAATTGATCAAGGAAAGTATAGGCAGGTCAATACCCAAACCCTATAATTTTCCAAATAGTGTAGTCTTATCTTCGCAGTCAAAGGTTGTTGTATAGTCAACACAGCAGGGGTACTGGCTTCAACTTTTTTTGTTAAATTGATAAGTATTATCTTCAGTGTAATTATGTTTTCCATTGTGCTGCACAAGACCTATTACCAGGGGGGGGGGGGAGGGGGCAAGTTATTTAGTCTTCATCCAATTACCTTAGCAAACAGTTGCTTTCAGCAGCAGCAAGCAGTCTGATAAATCAATCATTGTTTGGTGGTCCCTTTTTTTACAAATTGATATCAGTATGCACCATGTAAAAATTTGAGAAATAGACCCACATTCTGTGATATTTTTAAACTTAGGAAGCGATATTGTTGCCAAGAAATTCCGATTTCGTTTAAATAATGCTATGGGCAGGCGGTTTCAGGCCCGGAGCACATGCATTTTTTGAGTTGTTCATTAATTGTAAAAACAGCACGTTTAGTGCAAGCTCATTTTCTAAAGAATGTGCCTTAACACCAAAGGAGAGCTAAAAAGCTAAGCATCAACACCAGAGAGTGTAGTACTGTCCTTTCAGAGATCTTTTTCTTCAGCTAGCACTGGAAACTATTGTATGGCCTGGCATGGGCAAGGAGATGTTCAGAAGTTTGCGTGATTGAAAGTGCTGTGCAGCTTATAAACAGGAGCTTCTACAGTAAGTAACATTTACGTATTCAAATTTCCGTCCCTTCAGTTGTACATATAGGAAGATTCCCAAGCCTGAAATCCAGTTATAGGAGGAACAGCGTTGAACTCACTCTGAGAACACCTCCCATTGTCTAAGAACCACTTTCTTAAGAAGAATAACAGGGAATGGTCCTCTGGCCTTAAATCACTTCACTTGTCTATCTTCCAGTATTTGTCATAATTAAAGACCAACATGCTTATGCCAATGGCATTAGACTAAAGACAAGGATATAGGTGTGATAATTAGCACTGCTTGTAATTTGTTTTCATACAGCTTTTTGGCACAGTCTTTCCTGATTGAATTATTGTAAAATTGTCTTAGTGAAGACTGAGATGACAATAAGTCATACCTTCAAGAGTCGGGCTCCCCAGTTCAGCAGTTGAGACTGGTGTGATATATAAATACTGCTGTATGGTAAGAGATCTTCTGTGAGAGTAGTGCAATTAAGTGAATCGCCTGGTTTTGCCACTATGAAACCAATAAAATCACAAGGTTTCAATATTGTTATCCAAGTTTTCCCCTTCACTTGGGCAGGAAAGTATTTTCCATGGACTCTTTTGCCATGCTAGTCTGGGATGTGTACTATTTCTTGACCTTCTCTCGAATGGCAGCTGGACAGTAAAGATCTGAATATAATTTTTCAACAGTGGAACACAACTTGCGATAGACATATTTGCAGTGTTCGCAAGCTCCAAATGCTTGTCATAACCCATGGGGATGTGCAACCGAATAGTCTGATTAAGCAGCCATGTGGCAATTGAAGAGAGCTAAACCCTCATTACCTCAGCAATGGCAGTGCAGTACTGGTGCACAGTCCTAAGTATGTTGACTGCAGCAATGGCAGTGCAGTACTGGTGCACAGTCCTAAGTATGTTGACTGCAGCACCATTCATACTCGAGGTGCACGCAGCTCTCTTTGGACGGGGACACCAGCCATGTGTTGCATCTCAGTGCTGCACCACAATCCAGCTGACTCCTGCTGAGGACCAAGAATGTAGGTGTTCGTGGCGCCTTTCCAAATTCTTCCCCAGCATGTTACATTTGCCAAAAATAGGACTCAATCTGACATCCACTTCTCACTTCATTTTTTTTAAACTTCATAATATAGTCAACACTTTGTCAATCTTTGCCAGCTCAATGTCAAAGAATTCATGCAGTCCTATTCTGAATTTGCCACTGGTTTTGGCTTCTTCCTTAACATGCGAACTGAATGCTGTCCTTGGTAGGTTTTTGGCTTCTCCATTTGAGCACATTCAATTGTAGGTTAGATTTCATATTTGTGCTATGAATTCTTCCAAAATCCTGTTACTCCAGTTGAAAGGACTCTACTCACACGCTGGATATTAAAATATGTATCGCATAACTAGAACCAAAAACTTTGGCATATCCTATAATCATTATGTTGCTTTTTAACGTAACAACAAAGTCATACATGTGATCCAGGGAGCTGGATAACAACATGCATAACGCTGTGCTGCGGCACAGCAAAACAGGGGGACCTCAACATTTCTACATGGATCTGGAATGCAGATCCAAAACAAGAGTATGATAGCTGCTGAGTAGGAAACTTTTTAATCAAGGTTCACCTCATTCCTGCCTTCTGCTATTTTCTGCTGCTCCTTGTTTGTCCAAATTCTTGCATATGACTAAGAAAAACCCACTGCTAAAGAATAGAAAGTTACAGACTTCTAACTACATTCTCTAGCTTTGGTGGTTTTATAGATTTACTTGCAGTACTCTTTCCTCCTTTTATATTAAACGCTGATATATTTCACTTTTAGTGCTTTACACATTGAAGCTCTGGTAGCCTTTAAGGGGATTGGAGGTCAAAGCCTTTCCACCTCATTTACTGCCTAGCAGCTCACATTTTGAAGTGAACAGACTGCAAAGGGTGCTATTATAAATCTGTGTCTTCTGACACTGTCAACGAGACAGCCTGAATAATTTAAACTTGGAAAACTAGTGTTCTATGAAGTGATCAGGACACCACTAACTTTACAGTTCATTTTGAAAGGATCAACCCATCCCCTGTCCACAATCACAAAAGGGACTTGGATGTCTGCACCAGTTCCCTCTTGCGTGCCCAGGTCAGTTACTACATCTCAAAACTGTTCCTAAGGTAGCTGGCAAACCATCTGCTGCAGGCATCATCATATCTGGCTAATTATTATAAGTTGATTATCAGAAAACGACAAGCAGGCCAGCAGTAAATGTCTGAAATAACGAGAAGAAATTAAAATGAATAAAGTGCCAGACAGAAAAGCACCAGCATCGGAAATAGTTCAGCCATGCTACCGAAAGAACTGAAAACACAGCTGCTAATAAGCATGAAAATAATGCTTTATTGCTATTACTACACATAATACTTTATTTGCATGAAATGCAAAATCAGTAGATAACATGTAGCATTAACATTTGTCCTGCTTAAAGGAATTTTCTCCACATTGTGCATGAGATTGGACATTATTTCACAAGTGTTGTTTCCAGATTGGTGACCTGCGTACATTGGGTTTTGGCCTCCAGTAGCACCATGTGGATTTATCTATATTGCAAAATCTGTGATCAACCTCTGATTATGTTCAGTGTTGTCTCTTAATATCTATGTCATTCCAAGCACAGCTTTATTTAATCAACTTTGGAAAAACTTTATTCAGAGGATATGCAGATAATAAAATTGCATCATTAGATGTAATGGCAGGCATGTTTTTAGTTTTTTTAACTGAGTGGGCAGATAAAAGTAGGTGCATGAATCCTTCAACCTTCAATATACCCCTCACTGAGCCCTGTAGAAGAGCAGATTGTGACAAAGGAAAAAGTATCTATGTATACTGCCAGTGGAGCACATCATTGATTAACTGCCGTCTGCTGTTATTAAAAGGTACCATCCATTCAGTAACACACCATCATTTTATTAAGGATAGTTGTGTGTGACTGGTACTGACCGTCTAGCCTTTTTCAGGCATCAAGTGTGGCAGGGAGGCATTTCTCCGAGGACCCTGCTCCCTTTTCTCCAATGTATTCCCATAGACAGTAGCTAATATGATCTCCTCAAAGACCACATGTGACACAGCCGTCTTCCACACCACTTGCATTGGAATGGCCATCCTTCAGCCGCACACATTCTCACTCAGACCATAAAAACTAGCACATATATCTATTCTTGAGCATGTACTTAGTATCACTTATTCTTTTGCACAGATGCTGACATTCATTATGCTGGCACGGTTATCTACATTGTGCCCCAATGCAGTGCTGCAAAGACTGGACCGACTGATTGAGCCTCTGAGGGCAACCTGCACCGCAAAGGTATGTATTGTGTATAGTAACCAAGAGCCTTTACATTGCAGACCACTAACTATGCTGATACTGCTAAGTGCAAATCATTAATTATGCAGGGCTAGCTTAGTAAAATAAATAACAATGCAGACTACTTACTGCAAGTCACCAGTTTTGCAGACCAAGCGTAGTCCAACACAATAATTGTACTTACATTTTATTGAAGCACAAGCGGAGGGTTTAGCTGCAACCATGCAACACATTATGGCAGATGTCCCACATAAATCTTCAAGTCTGCCGGCACTTGAGCTGTGATAATTCCAGGTCTGTGACCATTCAAGGACCGAGACTGCACACATGCTGGTTACTAACACCCAGGATCCAACAACTGGGATCATGAAGAAACATAAACACTGACCACGCAGAGTCTCGGGCACTGACCTTGACGGGACACAGACTGCGATCATGCAGGGTCCTAGTCTTTGAATGCAAAGTCACAAGCCCTGACCATGAACGGTACAAGAAAGTGAAGAATTCCTTTGGCCAAAAGTAGTCCGCCCACGAACATACTATCGATTGAAAGCACATCAAAGTCAACATGCAAAGCCTTCAAAGTTCAAAACATTTGCCGTAGGGAGCCTTTCTCGCCACATATTCATCATGCAGAGCATTTATAGCTCAAAACACAAAAGGGTTTAGCCCTTAATCAGTAAAGCCAGGCCACTCAACTAGAAACCACCACAAAAAATGCCAATACTGATGATCATTAATTAATCCTTTCATGCAAAGATCAAAAAACCTAATCAATCTGATCTGAAAAAATCTTTTTTTAAATTGGTATTCACTTTTAGTTGATTACGTTCATTTTGGATAGGTTTTTGCAAACATTTATTGACATAAACCAATTTTTTAAAGATATTTAAACATACTCTGGGAACACACCAAGTCAAATGAAAAAACATTAAATGACACAATATATTGTCGATATACAAACATAACACATTATGCTACAATAACATAAATATAGCTCAGGTTCTGTACAAATTCTTTACCCATAGTTGCAGCAAAACCAGTACCTCTGAGCATAATCTAACTTGGTTGTCTTTTAGACAAAAAACTGATATACTATGTCCTATAATGTTTTGTTTATTTGGCTTGTTGTGTTTCCAGTGTATGTTTAAATATCTTTAAAAAAATGGTTTATGTCAAAAGAAATAGCAAAAAATATAAATATAAATCTTTCTATTGGCTATTTCAACAAGTAACATACAGTACATTTTCATCGCCAGGGCAAACATCATTATTCTTAAAATGTGTGTGACTGTCTTGCTGATTGTAATAACCTCCCTGTTTTCTGATGCTGTTTGGCATTGTTTGCAGGGAAGGAGTAATGATGATTTGATGTTATACCTGCACTGAATTAGCATTTCTAATTCTGTCAATTCTCAAGGTGATGCAGATATGTTACAATGTAATGTTGACAGCTCAGAACTGTTGGGGGAACGGGCAAGTCGGACTGGGACAGAAAATAAGCTGGGCATCAGAATAAAAGTGTCACCCTTCCCCACACACCACCATTAGCGAATCAGATTGCTTAAAAAAGTGGCCCACATTTGCAAATCGCAGCAATATTGAACGTGAGTGGTTTTTAACTAGCGAAGACATGTATAGGTGTTTTACAAGGCAATGGGGCTTTATATATCGGTGCTTGCTACAAGCAAGGTCTGTGGTAATATCATGGAAATTGAGAGTGAAAACGGAGCTACCAGACCGTAAAACACGCTCCCAAACACCCACACACTGACCTGTCAGTCCAGCCCTCCCAGAGTGCCCTATAGGCCAGGCCTGCCCTGGGAGCGGGAAGGAAACAGCAGGTTTGAGACTAGATTATGCCCTGCATTTGCATAGAAATGGCTCCCTTTCGTCGGCTACACAAGGCCGCGCTCCATTCACCGAATTGATGCCCTGCCCTTAGCTTGCATCCCAAGCCGAGTTCGGCATCTGGAGAAGCTTAGGAAACTCGATGCATCAAATTACACGGCTCAAACCGTTGTTTATAGCAGACCATTTTGTCCTGTCAGCCCCCTGACAGAATGTCAAAGCTTTTCTTGCCTTCTCCTTCAGCTTCCAGCGTCTGCAGGGATCTGATACGCAGCCGCTGCATTACACTGGGGAGAGCCGTCAAATGAGTGCGATTAAGGCAGCAGACGCAGCTGCAGGCTCTGAGAACATCTGCTGCTTAACTGCAGATGTCTCATGCTAGGATAGATCCTCGGCCCTCGCTCCCGCACAAAGCTCCCATTCAGCGCGGGCTTCGAAACGCCCCTCCAAACCCTCTCGAGAATATCTGCATATAGCGGCCTAAAGTAATCAAGGCAAGAAACACTGGCGTTCTGATCAGGACGCCTACCCGCGCAGCATTTGTGACACTGTGCGAAACCTAATTGTGATTCAACCAGTGGAAAAAATGCCTGTAGGTCGCATAAGTTTGAAAACGACTTTTCAAATTTAACCTAAAATGAAGTTATCTTGGAGCTTAAAGTTCTTCTGGGGAGAATGGCCAACTAAGCAAGCAGATGGATGCAAGGGCCGGACGCGGTCGGGCTGAAATGGCTGCCGCAAAGCTCCGACATTTTCGGAATTGCTGCGTGTTTTTTTTGTTTTAGTGACGGATGACGTCAGGGTGAGAAAGAACGCAAAAAACACGCACCCGAATCCGAAAAAGACGGGGCTTAAAGGGAGTGACGCCCCTCTCCAATGGCTAGCCAGCATTTACGAGGCCAGCCAATGGAGAAGAGGGGCGGGTTCAAGCCCCCTAACTAAAAAACATTAAATCTTCGGACCGAACTGCGCAAGCGCAGCCTACGGTCCTCGACCTAAAAAGGGGCTGGATGGTACCTCTTTTCTTCATCCATACCATTCAATCAACACGTAATCAGGCTGCTTATCTTTCATAACCTGTGAACATATTGTGTCTGTTCTAAAGATCCTCTATTGGCTGCCAGTAAAATATTCCTTTGTCTCCTTCATAAAGGGCTCCATAGCCCAGCAGAAGATTATGTGGCTAAGTCGTTCATCCTTTATCTTCCATTTTGAAGATTAGAATCTACAAATCACAGTTTACTCTGCTCTTGGCCGTTCTGCTACAAGAGGTTTGGAGAAAAATCTTGCTTCATGCACAAGGATAATCTTTGTGGAGCTCTATCCTACAGCATCTAAGACAGGACACCGGTTTTCTCAGAATGTTGCTAAAAACATAACTATTCAGGCAGACGGATAGTTAGTGTATTGTTATCACCTCTGATGTCCATTCGAACCTAGTCTTGCTGGTTAGATGTCTAAACCCAGCTACTGTCCATCTTTTCAAGTCCTTGTCTGACTCCATTGACTTCTAGTTGAGGCTCTACCGTTCCAGCATAAAAGGTTCTTTGCTGCTAGCTGTCAGTTAAATACAACTGTTGATAGTATGCCAGACTGATATATTTGACCCAAAGCATTCTGAGCCTACCAGATGGTAATTTGTAGTGCTTTATAAAAAAAAAAAACTATCAATGCAAAGCCAATAGGTTGCACTTTGCAGATTAAGCCAAAGGGGAAAAAAGAATAAAAGCTATGATGCAGTATGCGAGGACATGCATGTTGATGTATGCATGCGCATACATCATCATGCAAATGCGCATATTCGTCACAACATATGCACACATATATGAAATGAGGCAGGCACATTTTTTATACCAATCCGAAGTGGATCTGTAAATTAAACAAATTAATTGGAGTCGCTCGAAAGTGCTTTTTTGTAAGGCAATTTGCGGCAATGTCCTTCATGCAAAATTGAAAATAAAGGACTTTGGGGTAGAATGGAGGAGTAGGTGGGGTGAAATAATAAAACAATAAACCTAGGTGGGGGGGGGGATAAAAAGCAGCGATGGAGGGAGAGATCAACACAGGCAGGGAAAAGCACACAAGGGAGCAGGCAACTCGGAGCATAAGAGTGGTGGGGTCTGGTATGTTAGAAGCACACAAAAGAGCAACTAGGAGTGCAGGTGTGGCTGATATTTGGCAACGAAGAGAAACGCACAAGGGGAGAGCTGGAAAATACATGCACTCTCATGGAATGCTTAACAAAAAAAAAAAGTTACATAAAAAGTTAGTGGAGGAAGAATGCAAGTCAGCCAATCAAATGGATGGTAAAGTGCAGGTGAGAGACAAATACAAGAAGAGGAAGGAAAGCAAGCCATCAAATAAGATGCAAGCACATGATAGCAAATCACCGGTAAGTAATTGGCAGGCTTTAAGCCCATTATACGTTTTTGGGAAGCCCACAAAAGGTCTTTTACAATCAAACAGCTTGTGATAGCTGAGAAGAAAGACCTAAAAATACAAGAATCTATATTTAAATATTATTTTTGTCGACTTGAACCAAAACAGACAAAACCACGTAACACAGACCTTACAAAGGTTTCATGGACAGAGCCTGATGACCAGGGATAAATACTTAAAGGTGAAGGCTGAACCAAACAATACACAAGTTTTTTATACATTTCTACATATTTTCTTTATTTATAGGTGAAAGCTGGATCAGTGAAACAGGAGTTTGAAAAGCAGGATGAACTGAAGCGCTCGGCAATGAGAACTGTGGCCGCTTTGCTCACAATCCCAGAAGTGGAGAAGAGTCCAGGGATGTCAGACTTCACCTCCTACATTAGTGCCAACCCAGAAATGGCGTCACTCTTCGAGAGCATCCAGAAAGATTCAACATCGATTTCAGGTGTTGAACTGATGGAATTTAGTTAAGCTGGGACTATCGCTGTTTGTGAGATACACTGAGAGGATTGAGAAAACACTGAAGATGGGGCCTTATTCATAGCACTTTAAATGATTTGTGAAGACATTTCTGCTTAGGAACAGAGTTCTGACCTTCTAAACATTTGCTTTTTGCAAACAAGGTACCCTCTGGCTCACTTTCAAGAAAATGGACCAGGACGACCAACGCAGTCAATTGCAGCATATTCTACATCAGAGCTGAACCTTAAAGAGTAGGGTGCAACTAAACTGCATGGCAAGGTACCCATACATTATCCTTATACTTATAAAGTTGCAATCATTAATTCAGAATTCATAATTTTCCGCCATCTTCAAATACATATTAAAACGCCCGCTACACCCGCTAATAAAATGCACTCTGAAAATGTTTGCAGAGCCCAGAACCTGAATTTTTCTCTTTGGTTTTAAATTGGAGAATTAGCATTCTACCTAGGACCCTTCGCAATAAAACAATAAATGAATTACTGTGAAATGTAGAAGAGTTACTGCAAAGGATCCGAAAGAAACTCCTGACGCAGTGAGTGTGTCTGTGACTCGTTAGAGTGTAGTGTGTGTCCTGGACAAAACTACTGCTCGAAATATATGTTCAAAAAGAAGACACAGCAAAATTGACTGTTCTTTTACGCTGATCATCACAGCTGTGTAGGGTATTCGCATTGAACTAAAAGGAATTTCAAAATAAAAGATCCGAGACTAACCACAAAAAGAATAATGGCTTAAAATATGTTTAGGTGTTGGTATGGATGCTAACTGCAAAAGTAAAATTTACGAAAAATCTTATTAGTGACCAGATGGCTTGGATGTAGGTTTATGAATGCTTTATGTTCTGGACTGGTGCATATGAGTCTTTAGCTGAGAAATCCCCTTGACACATTTTGCACCCTGTTTCTAATCTATGTTGGGAAGCATAATCCAAAATCTGTCTGTTCTTCATGCACTTTAAAACATTTACTATGTAACTCCAGGACCATCCAGTCTGGCCACTTTTTGATTACCTTTGACACCAAGATATGCTATATCTTTCCGTTTACAGTAATTTTTTATCTCCTTCAAATACATTTTGTGGAGGCTCATCTTCTATATTGGATTTTCTTCTTGGTGGTTCTTCTGTGCCAACATAGCTTCGATTCTGTTGAAAGTGCACCCTCGTAGTCTACGTCTACAGGTGGCTGCCTCGTGGTCGGCTTTCTCAGAACATCACTCTTTATTGAGCAAACAATTTAACTTTTTGGTTACAAGTGGTAACCCAGTGACAGTAAGAAGTGCCTTGTGGCTCTTGCGTGCAGTTCTGATTCTGCAGGCTTGTGGTCTTCTTAAGTGGTAGATAATGAATGTAACATGCTGAAGTTACAGTAAGCATGTTCTTACCTACTTGATGCTGTTTGGTTTATTTAAGACTGTCACTTATCAGTAATGGCTGGGTGATAAAATCTAATCCACTTTTAAGTCTGATAGAGAGGTCAGAGAAGGTTAATTGTCCCATGATATTATCTTTACCTTTAATTTACAGCTGGTTTGCATTGATAATCCTTTATTACACCTTCCTCTGTGGGGCAGGGTTTTTTCTTTATTGGAACTAAAATAAGCCTCTGCAGTTTAGATCAGGTATAAGGTGTTACTATATTTACATTCTTTCTTTATGTCTAGTATTTAAAATAAGGACACCTGGCTGCTAAAACATAATAAAGGCCAACCCCCCCCCCCTCCCCACCCTAAGAATTGCTCAAGCACAGAATATATATGTCCCTTATCAAATCTTAGCTCCTTAAGACTAAGATGTGGACACATACATCAGGTGAATTGTATGTATTTATATGTAGGGAAACATTAAGACCTGGTTTAGCACGCCTCTCAATCACCGTCAGAATGGTAAAGTAACACTGTAGTGTTTAAAAAATAGCACTCCACTCTCACCAGCCGATGTTAGCCGAACAAGACGTGAATGAACCAAAAGAGAGCTGGGAACTGCAAACGGTATCACCAGGTAGAAATGTCCAGTAAAGAATGGCTAATCCATAAATCATGCACAGGCCTTTTAGTGTGCAAATTAAATAGTTAGGTGTGGAATGTTCTGCAGCACAGCATGCTATACGTCACACATTCAGTGGCATTTTTGTTCTTAGCTTTTTCTCCTTTTCATTGTGTGCTGTGAATCATTTGCTGGTCACTGATATTATCCAAATCTGAGAATGTCCAAGTTGTATGATTTGTATGGATCTAATAAAGGATTAACATTAAACAAGCAAGATATGGATGTGACGGTCATTTATTCACCAAGCCTGACACAACTCAAAAGTGAATCTGCTTGCTCCTTTTAACTCAAGTAATTCATTTCCACATGTTTCTGCATATTGAGGCTAAGGGGTATTGAGTATGGGCGATTTCATCAAGAACCGCTGAAACATCAGGAGTGTATGTGTCTTCTGGCTGGATAACACCCCTTGTGGATATCCATTGGAAAGGGAGTTTGGTGATACCAAAAGATGCTAATCTTTAAAATGTTTTAGGTTTTGTCCCATCTTTAATTTGACAAGCATACCTACCTCTGTCCTAGGGGCATCTCTTCAGCACTTTGGGCCAGAATGACATTCAATTTTAGTGAGAATGGATGGCATATGGGTACTAGGGCTGAGTCCCTTCTGGTAGGGTTACAGGAGAGGTTGGTCACACTATGCTGTGCAAAATGCAAAAACTTTGTCTGAACGGGATACAAGGAGCAGACATCGCCCTCAAAAAGTATGTCCTTTCGGTCTGATACACTTAAGGATTGAAATTAGGTATAATGACTGATTTATTGGCTTGGTAAATGAAATATCAAGAATGTTTGGACTAAGAGTAGCCACTCTATAAACCCCTTGTATAATGCAGTTCTTTATGCCAAAGACAGTCATTGGCAGAGGAACCTATCTATCGATCTGAATGACAGTACATAAACTCTTATATGACCAGCTAGTGGCTATCCTTCAAGGATCAGACACTATACCCGCATTTGCACAGGTCACTTCACTCCACTATATTTGTCCCCAGGAGTACCTACCAATGGCACACGCACACTTCAAACTAAGTGGAATTTTATGTACATGTGAGTGATTTTAATGTGAAAACTATAAACATTGAATTAGCTATGTCAGAAGTACTTCATATATATATATATATATATATATATATATATATATATATATAGCTGCACGTTTCTGTAGTCCCATGAAGGTATGAGAAAAAGATTGGCTGGCACACTGGTATCCAGTTCACAGATTTTATTTACACCAAAAGACCCCCTTCACCCCTTACAGACGCATTTCGCCTTTGCAGGCTTCGTCAGTGTAACGTTAGTGCAAAATTGAAATCGCCATTTAAAGCCATTGGCCTGCTATACATGTCATGAACATAAAAGGAGGACATTTGTTTAGCATTTTGGCGGCCAACTTATAATGTGCAAATTACATTAAAATATCTGGCTTTAACATGGTGACTAATGTGAAAGTGCATTGTGCTCATTAAAAACAGTAACGTTATATTATAAAAACGTATTTTTTTTCAAAAATTTCATTAACACAGCAAAATTCATATGATCAGCAATTGAAATGTTTACAACCATCATTTTTTTTTTTTTTTTTTTTTTCAATATGCCTAATATTAGTTATTCAGCCCTGAATGGGCAATTTCATCGACAGTGCAAACAGTGCTATTCAGGCATGACAGATTTGTTGGAAAAAACGGAGATGTTATATGGTTTCAGTTCATCTACTTCCCATCTCTTCCACACATCCCAGACACTTCACAGATTTATAAATGAACCCAAAGTTCTTCATTATTGTTTAAACCCCACGGAGTCATGGTTTTTAAGCTAATGATGTATTTGGACTTCAGGATACGCAGGGACTTGTCTCTATCACCTCCACGTTCTAATTTGGGGACCTGATCAATGCAATAGAAACTAAGTTTTTCCCACTTGCTCTGATGGTATTCGGCAAAGTGTCGGGCAACAGGATATGCTTTATCCTTGTTTGTAATTGCCCGCATGTGTTCAAGAATTCTTAGTTTCGCTGGTTTGATAGTGCTGCCGATATATCGCAGCTTGCAAGGACAGGTGAGACCGTATACAGTATATTCTGAGTTGCAATTAAGCAACTGCTTGATCTTTATGTTGGGTTTGTTGTCGCCTGTGCGATTAGGGTATTCAGATATTTTACCACTGAATCTGCATGCCTTACACTTAAGACAGGGAAAGAAACCAAACTATTTCGATATTTTGATGGGTTGAGCCAAAGATCTAAAATGGCTATGGACCAAATGGTCTGCCAAAGATGGACATCTTTTGTAAGTGATTAAAGGTCTCTTTGGCAGATTTTTCTTAAGGACCTTGTCAGCAGTGAGTATGTGCCAGTGTTTCTGAAAAATATTCACTATTTCGCCTGATTTGGTGTTAAATTCCGTTATCATACGGACCTCATCAGGTGCCTCAGTTTTTTGTTTGGGAACAAGGAGATCCCTCCTGTTTGTCCCAGAGGCTTTCACACTGGCTTGTTTCAAAATATTGCTGTTATATCCCCTACTCTCAAATCTACCATGAGCTTCAATTACTGCCTGTTTGTAGTCTTGTTCAAGAGAACAATTTCTCTTTCGGCGTAAAAACTCGCCGTATGGTACATTTTTTACAAGACTTTTCGGATGGTATGACCTGGCATGCAAGACCGCGGTTCCCGTGGTGGGTTTTCTGTACAGGCGGGTTTGTAAAACATTATTCTGTACAAATACTTCAAGGTCTAGGTAATTGATGCTACTGGTACTGATCGTACTGGTAAATCTCAAATTGAGAGTGTGTTTAGGGTAGAAATATACTCCTCTGCTGACTGACGATCCCCCTGCCAGATTATGAACAGGTCATCTATATACCTAGTCCACATCAGGATTTTCTCAGTCCATTCCTGTTTTGAGTCGTTCCATGCCTCGTGCTTCTCCCACCAGCCCACGAATAAATTCGCGTAACTGGGGGAGAAGCACGAGCCCATAGAGGTACCCCTCTTCTGGTTGTACATAGTCCCATCAAATAAGAAAATGTTATTAAACAAACAAAATCTAATCATGGACAAAATCATGGCGTTATGGTAACGGAAATGTTCTGGCTTTTGATCTAGAAACCATTTCACGGCAGAAAGGCCCTGCTCGTGGTTGATGCAGGTATAAAGATTAACTACATCTAAGGTAATTAACAACATTCCGGAGTACCATGTGATATTGTCCATAATGCTCAGGAAGTCTTGCGTATCCTTCAAATAGGATGGAAGGTTTTTCACGAAGGGAGCCAGGTATGAGTCTACAAATCTGGAAGTGTTTTCGAGAAGGCTTCCAATGGAGGACACTATTGGGCGTCCTGGAGGTCTTTTGGCATGTTTGTGCACCTTTGGCAGGTGGTAAAATGTAGGTACAATCGGCGCTTCACATTTTAGAAAGAGGTACTCATCCATGGTTAACAAACCTTCTTTCTGCCAGTCGTCTAACATGTCATGGAAAGTCAAAATGCTTTTGTTATACTCAGATCTCTGTATTGGGGTATAACATTCTTTGTCTTTCAACTGTCTATGTGACTCTGCCAGGTAATGGTCTCGGTCAAAGATCACAATATTCCCTCCTTTATCAGAAGGTTTGATTTCAATTGTTGTGTCTTCTTTGAGCGACCTGATTGCTTGCCATTCTCTTTTCGATATATTTGATGTTTTGTAATTTATTTTGTTCTTTGTTCCAGATGAGATTTTATCTAAATCTTCCAGCACTGCTTCGTTAAAAAGATCAATTGCATCATAGTTAGTGACGGGCAGCTTTTTCGACTTGTTTTTCATATTGCTGGGATCCCGTTTTTGCGTGATGTTGTTCTCTGGTGACATTTCAGCTGTTGTGGTATCGAGCATAGTTTCTTGTGTGGGTGCCA
Source organism: Lissotriton vulgaris (assembly GCF_964263255.1). Lineage (NCBI taxonomy): Eukaryota > Metazoa > Chordata > Amphibia > Caudata > Salamandridae > Lissotriton > Lissotriton vulgaris. The sequence goes on from NC_141697.1 coordinate 1,184,503,475, forward strand.
GGAGTATATCAGCTAGTTCTTCGCATGTTTGGGTCACGTTTTGATTTGTGCTGGAAACTACAAGGTTATGTTCCCTAAGATCACTTTTCGGGTTTTGAAGGAAAATTTTCTTAAACTTGAGTTTCCTGATGTATTTGAATAAATCAACACGTACCTTTACCGAATCAAAGTCACTAGCTGAGCAGAAGCTTAAACCTTTCTTGAGGATGAAAATTTCGTCATCCGTTAATTTTCTTTTCGAAAGGTTGATGATGTTATTCTCTTGTTGGTCTTTTATCTTCTGCGGTTCAATCCGCTCCTGGTCACTGTCGGGGATGCTGCCGCCTGTTGGCCCCCACCTCTTGCTCCTCTTGCCCCTCCGCGTCCTCCTCTTTGATTTTTTTGGGGTGCTGGTGGATGGTTTCTCTGTTGGGGGCGGAGACGAGTTTCCTTGATCACCTCGAACTCGTCGAAAAAGGATCCTCAGTTGCCCCAGTTGTCACGTTTTTTTCTCTGATGCTCTCCGTTTGTTCTCCTTCTGAGACCTCCGATTCCTCAGTGTCCTCATTTGTTGGTGTTGCATTCGTCTGTGCCATGCGTTTTCTGGTGGCATCAAACTTTTTTGCGAATGTTAGGATTCTTCCCGTGAGGTAGTCTTGTTCGTCTCTGAGGAATTTGGATTGCTTTCTTTTTCGGATGGTTAGTTCATAGTCTTTAATCCTTTTCTTGATGGCATCCCTTAATTCTTCTTTTTCTTTGGAGTCTTTTTCTTTTGCTATTTGTTCTTCAATGTCAGCTATTTCTTTAAGACATTTCTCTCTGTCGCTCCATGCGTATTTGATCAGGATACGCACCATTCCTTTCGCGGACTCCGCAGTATACTCTGCCCAGTCTTTAAGTAGCCCTGGATCCGGATTTTCATACGAAGGTACAGTGTAAATCCGTAACCCTCTTGGGATCCTTCCACATTCTATGTACCTTTCTAATGAAGTGGCCTCCCACCATTTTCTAACTTCTCGTTCTTGTATTTTTTCCAGTTTCGAAAATAGCGTTTTTAGCACACTGCCTGAGGCAATTGGTGTTGTGGATTTGCTGGGTTGCGCTTGTCTCGCTGCGGAACTCCTGAACATGAAGTTAGCAGCCGACTCCCTTTCTCCTGAGATGCCATCTTCTTTCGACATTTTTCGTTTTGCACTAGTCTTGCTGTGTTTAAACTAGTTTTGACAAAGGGGTGGTGACGTAGTCACTATGGATCGGGGTTTGGTGTATTTCTTTTCGGAACCTTCGGAGATGAGGCTAAGCGTGTTTTTTGGAAAGTTTAAATCGGCGTTCACTCACCGGGTTCGCCGCCCGTTCTTGGTTCCCGCCAGCCGCCGCTGAAGCGTTTCCAGTCACCGCTCGGCAGACCCGTTTGTTCCCGCTTTCCGTGTGCCGTTCAGCTTCTGAGCCGCTGCACTTGTTTCCGATGTTTTCGCAATTGCTCTGCTTATTTCTCCTCTGCGCCAACGGTCATATTAGTTTATAGCACAGTTTCGTTCACCGCCGTCGCTCCGCTACTCTCCGGGTGCCCAAACGCCAGCGTTGGTGAGACGCCTCGATATAGCTGCACGTTTCTGTAGTCCCATGAAGGTATCAGAAAAAGATTGGCTGGCACACTGGTATCCGGTTCACAGATTTTATTTACACCAAAAGACCCCCTTCACCCCTTACAGACGCGTTTCGCCTTTGCAGGCTTCGTCAGTGTAACGTTAGTGCAAAATTGAAATCACCATTTAAAGCCATTGGCCTGCTATGCATGTCATTTACATAAAAGGAGGACATTATTTGTTTAGCATTTTGGCGGCCATCTTATAATGTGCAAATTACATTAAAATATCTGGCTTTAACATGGTGACTAATGTGAAAGTGCATTGTGCTCATTAAAAACAGTAACGTTATATTATAAAAACATATTTTTTTTCAAAAATTTCATTAACAGCAAAATTCATTTGCTGGTCACTTATATTATCCAAACCTGAGAATGTCCAAGTTGTAGGATTTGTATTGATCTATTAAAGGATTAACATTAAACAAGCAAGATATGGATGTGACGGTCATTTATTCACCAAGCCTGACACAACTCAAAAGTGAATCTGCTTGCTCCTTTTAACTCCAGTAATTCATTTCCACATGTTTCTGCATATTGAGGCTAAGGGGTATTGAGTATGGGCGATTTCATCAAGAACCACTGGAACATCAGGAGTGTATGTGTCTTCTGGCTGGATAAAACCCCTTGTGGATATCCATTGGAAAGGGAGTTTGGTGATACCAAAAGATGCTAATCTTTAAAATGTTTTAGGTGTTGTCCCATCTTCAATTTGACAAGCATACCTACCTCTGTCCTAGGGGCATCTCTTCAGCACTTTGGGCCAGAATGACATTTAATTTGAGTGAGAATGGATGGCATATGGGTACTAGGGCTGAGTCCCTTCAGGTAGGGTTACAAGAGAGGTTGGTCACACTATGCTGTGCAAAATGCAAAAACATTGTCTGAACGGGATACAAGGAGCTCCCGCTTGCTGAGAGCGGAGTTAGTGTTTGCTCTGATTTGGTGGGAGCTGTCAAATTCTCTGACCAAGTCAGATCAAACAGCTATGTCTCAGGGGAGCAGGAACTGGCCCTGGGGGATGGCAGTCCCCAGGGCCATAATTGGCTAAAGGAGGGGAGGTGGTAGTCTCCAGGATCCGGGGAGGGATGGGGTCCATGTGGCCACCCGCAAATTTGTTTTATTGCCATGGGGAAGTGGAGCTCCCTGGGGCTTCTTAAAAGCCTAGGAGGGGGGTCCATGTGGTACCCCTCCATGTTGCAAAATAAAGGTGGTGGTCAACAGGGCTCAATAAGCCATAGGATGGGGCCCCCTGCTTTTTTTTATTTATTATTTTTAGAAAAATGCCCTTGGTACCTGGCCCACCCAAGGGCTCTATTCAAAACAAGCACAGGAGCCTGTGCTTGTTTTTTGGGGGGGTCTTTTGCTGCAGATTTGCGGCTCCATCACGTTTTTGTGGCAAAATTGTACAAATAAATGCTTTTATGCCCTGGCGGAATCCTTCTGGGACCCCATAACCAGAGCTAAGTGGTCATGGTATTCCTACCCTTTAACTTTTTTTAAAAACTTTTTTTGTGGGACTAGGCTGTAGCCAAGTTCCAAGATGGTTGCCAACACTTTCTGGTTGAAGTGTTGGTAGCCAATCAGATTTGAACACTGGGAATAATGGATCGTCTGAGGATCCGTGTCCCTATAGATCTACAAATTTGGATTTGTTTTAATAAGCCAAAAACTACTGAACAGATTGACACCAAACAACAAAAAAGGGTTCTTCCAACTTTGGTGTAATTACATCCAGCCGTTCAGGCTGTAGTCGTGTCAAAAATCTTTATGGAGGGGGGGCGTGGCCCAGATGGAGGCGGAGTAGGACGTGTTGTTCAGTCCCTCCGGCGCCGCATTTATAACAGCTTTGTATATAGCCCTGCGGAGAGTCCAGTTGCGGCCCAGAGGAATTGTCTGGTGTCCTGGGGCTGCCCCGAAAGTCCGAGCGGGGTGATTGCCCGGGGCGGAGTGCAACGTCAGAGACGGGCCGAGGTGCAGCCTGCGCGGGACGCGAGACCTGGGGATCGCGTTTCCAGCAACCGGAGCCCGCCGCGCTCCCGGCGGGGAGCACAGAAATACAGCGGCGGTGGGAGCAGGATTCAGCGCGGCCCAGACGGGCGGACGATCGTGAGTGAAACACTGCGGCGAGTGGGGACGGGCAGCCCCCCTGTGAAGACCCGCTGCACTCGCCTTGCTGGTCAGCCCTGGGGGGAAAGAAATCGCCTCGAGTACACGGCGACTATCGGCAGCCTCCGAGCGTGCTGCTCTAGGCCCGCTGGGCCCTTCGTGGATGAGAAGTGGGGAGAGGAGCTAGTAAAGGCCTGCACATCGGCCTGCTGCCCAGCGGACAGCGCGGCAGCCGGCGGCGGACTCGCTTGGAGGGTCGGCAGCCCCTCCCGGGCAGGACGGAGAGTTCCGGGTCCTTAGTGCCTCGGTGAAGAAGCCGAGTGGTACCTGACATCGGAGAGCCAGGGTGACGGGTGGTGCTGAAGCTTGGCGCCCACCCCAACCCGCAGCGTTTGGAGCCAAGAGAGTTCTGCTGGAGCTGCCGCAATTTCCGGTGCACCGAAGACAACGGGGCCGTGAGGCGCTTGGAGCCCAGCAGTAGCTAGAACCGGGGTGGTGCAGGTGCGGCCTGTCAGTGCGGATGGTGAGGAGGCCATCGGCAAGTGCAGGTGGCATTGGGGGCCCAACTTTCAGTGATTGCCTTCCTCCCCGCCTCGCCCGCTTCCAGCGCTGAGCCAGCCTAGTAGACCCCATCAACCTAGGTGGGGTGTGCAGCAGTCTGCCGCATTTGACGGGTGGCCCTCCGACCGCTAAGACTCCCATTGTGTGTGGATTGACGGGCTTGGCGAGGCGGCAGCGCGGACGAGGACGAGTGGATGCCGCACCTGTGTTGCTGTGAGTGGGTGGCAAAATGGTGGCGACCAGGCCAAAAAAGGACAAACCCCCGAAAGAAAGCGCCCTGAAAAGCTCGCCACAGCGGACCCCGCCGGCGACCGACCAGACCCAGCAGCCTGACGACAGCAAGGCCTCTGCCACTAAAGCCATCACCACCCCTTTTACACCTGCCACTAAAGCCTTCATGATAGAACTGTTTGCTGCAATAAAGGAGGACATCAAGGAACTGCGTTCCCAGCTTGCTTCGGATCTGAAAGAGGTGCGGCGTGATGTGGATGCAGTAGGTGAGAGGGTGGCGACGCTGGAGGAGCATAACTTAGGAACTGCGGAGGATGTGTATCGGCTCCAACAAGATGTTCTACACCTCATGGAGCAAAATCTAGATCTGCAGGCGCACACCGAGGACTTAGAGAACAGATCGCGCCGCAACAATATAAGGATACGAGGGGTCCCGTGCAAGGGTGAGGGAGCGGACCTGCGGGAATACATCGAGGCTCTCTTTCGGCACGTCCTGAACGAAGAAGATCTGCATGAGATCCAAATGGACAGAGTACATAGGGTCGGTCTGCCATGGGGATCAAAAGCCCCTCCCCCAGATATCCTAGTATGCGTTCCCGACTTTAAGCTCAAAGAAAGGATTTTGAAGAAGGCACGTGAGCACGCCCCCCTCGAATTCCGAGATCATCGACCTGTGTTGTAACCAAGATCTGGCGGCCTCTACCCTGGCCAAGCGGAGGGAATTCCGGCCGGTCACCAACTTTCTGAGGGAGCAAGGGGTTTCCTACTCATGGGGGCACCCGTTCAGGCTTATTTTTAAATGGGACAACAAGCTGATCCAGGTTCGGTCGCTGGAAGCGGCCCGGGAAATCTTGGGACTGGATCGGCCCGCTACCCCAACTAGCACTTCAGCTTCCCCTATCCGACCGCGGCGCCACTCCTCCGAGTGGCAGAAGGTTGGCAAGCCAGCGAAAACGACGAAGCCTGATCTGTCCATTAGCCTGAGAGAGAGAGGAGCGGCAGTAGCTTCCGTGGCGAAGGTGACAGAGGCCTCAGCGGGCACATGAAAACTGGGTCCGTTGCTCGACCCCTGCAGGCCAATAGCTGGTGCCGGAGGTGACTGTCTGCGGGGAGACAAGGCTCACCAGGCACAGCTGGCAAAGACCGCGCCGTGAGGGGAACGGCTGAAATAAACAGCGCACTTACCTGCCGCCGCCGTGAGGGAAACGGCAGAAAACACCACAGCTCCCCCTGCACCGCCGTGAGGGCAACGGCCAAGGACTACGACTCCCAGGTGCCCCGGGGCTCACCGGCGCACCGGTGACGTCAGAGCCTGCGCCCGGGAGCGCTATTAAACACGGGAACGCCTCCCGTCCCGCTAGGACGCGCGCGGACGCGCCGGGCGGAGCCCGGGCAGAGGGCGGGCCGTCTGTGGCCATCAGGGGCCGAAGGAGGCCGGGCTGGGCCCCCCCTCTAACCACCTGGAGCAAACATGGGCAAAAGGAAAAATGTAGGCTCCAAAGATGATGCGGGGTCAAAAGCTAAACACCCTAGACATTCCGAATCAATTATTTCATATCTAACCTCAGCGGTGGGGGCTTTGACTAAAGAAATTGCACACGCTGAGAAAGAATTGGGCCTGAATGCAGAGGAGTTAGACCCAGCCCTGAGTTCTGACCATAACAGGGAGATACCCTTGGTTCCAACTGTTGTAATCACCAACCGGGATTTGATACCACCTCCTATTCCACAACCAACTCCCCCAGATGCCTCGACTGTCCACTTACCCACATCCCCCACGCCCACTGTGACCCCACAAAGGGCACATAAGAGGAGAAAACCACTAAGCTCTCTGGGAAGGTCTAATAAAGACTTGGCAAACACCAATAGACTGGACTCTCGCACGAAGAGCCAAATTGGGAAATTTATCGAGGACCTTTTCATTGAGCGCCTGGAACCTGCATTGGTATCTGTAGCTAAGGATATTGTGGACACACTTAATACTTGCGTAGCAGGGCTTCTCTCTAAATGCGAAAAAATTGATCAGCTATTGAGACAACACAGTGGGGATAAGGGAGGCCTGAACAAGCCTGATGCTACATCTAATAACCCGTCTACAGCTGACAATTTTATTCCAATCCCCAGTCAGGTCACCAGTGAGGGAGGGGCTACTAGTATAGTGGGGAAGCAAAGCGCAAGGGGCGAGCTTCATAACCCTATAATGGAGAAAAATGCATGCCACAACCGGGATAAGTTTAATAGTAGACATCCCCGTCACCCTGGTTACAGCCTGGAGTTGCCTCCGGATGCTGCTCCTTTGGTGGCCATCTTCACTGGAGTTCCCCCGGTAAGGGGGGGGGAATGGGAGGCCACTGCTGACTTGTTGAATCTAGCTAGCCAGTGGTGCAACCAGTTTAGCTCAGGCGAAGCTAATATAGCTAGTGCAATTACAATGGTAAGGAGGGTACGATGGGTGGGCCATCGACCAAAGAACATTCCCGGGGATTGTGTGGTGGTGAATTTTAAGAATAGGAACTGTGCGGAAAGATTATTTTGGGATGGCTCAGAGCTAACCAGTAAAGGCATCAGACCCCTTCCCCTGGGGTTTTTTTACCCACCACCCGGTGTTTATAGACACGCACCCCCATATTCTCAACAACACACAAGACCGAGCAATACAAGTAATCTAACATACCAGGCGAGGATGACTGCTCAGCGGTCTTTAGCTCAGAGGCCAACTAGGATGGGGGACACGGAATCAATGGATTTACTCCCAGCCTCCCCGATAAATGTGCAACCTAGGGGAGAGATACATCTTAGTAACAGGTTCTCACCCTTATCACAGATGGAATCTAATGACTGACTGGCCCAGGTAACTGTAATCGAGGGGAGGGAAAGAGACTGCCATATAACTCCCATAGACTCATGCAAATTTTAAAGTTGGAATGTGGCGGGCATTAGATCTAAAAGTGCTGATCCCATCTGGCTGCAATTTATTAAACGTTTTGACATTCTGGCGTTGCAGGAAACTTGGGATCCAGACTCTAGCTTTAATCTTGATGGCTTTCAAAGCTTCTCTACCCCTGCGATTAGAGGGAATATGGGAAGATCTAAGGGCGGCCTACTTTTCCTTGTCTCCTTAGATATTACTGGGTCATTTAGAAAATGTCATATTGAGTCAAATAATTTTCTCATCCTGGAGTGGTCCTGGTCTAATAAGAAGTATATGTTGATAAACTTGTATAATGCTATGGATGGTCATGAACATTTTAATATATTAGAACAATTTTTGTCAGTATATAAAGCCAATCACTCTTATTCGATAGAGATTTTCCTCATGGGGGATTTTAACATACACCCTTGCAAATGGGACTGTTATGGGGATGATTTAGACGGGCAGCTAAATAGTAAGGTACCTCATTTCGAACATGGTAAACAGGGAGAGGATCTGGAAGCTTTGCTCTCCAATATGAATCTGTCAGAACCAGGTAGGGAGAGTGGTAATGAGTATGCACCTACCTTTACAGGAAGGGGGGTCAACTCTGTTATTGACTACATTTTTGTGTCACCCCCTTTGCTGACTATAATATCAGCCTATAGAGTAGTGATATCACCATTTAGCGATCACAACCCTCTTGTTTTAGAATTGGACATAAGCGCCAAGATTACCACCAGGGCACCGGGAAGGGAAGCACCACGAGCCATCTCTACAAAGGCTCAAGGCAGACGGATAAAGTGGGACAAAATTGTCCCAGAGGCCTTCTTTGAAGAACTGATGGTCACAACTGAATCCCATATGGGCATCTGCCTAGATGAGAATGCTGTGGGCGAAGGAACGATAACCTCCTTCTCAGCCATCTGTAAACAAATAGCAGTTAATTTAAACAAGGGAAGAGGGTCGCACCACAAGAAAGCCCATAGATGGTTCGATAGCGCCTGTTCTAAAGCTCATGAGGCCCTCCTGGAGGCACTTAAAAGGAGCCCGAGAGATAGAATTTTGGTTTCCTCTCTCCGCAGGGAGTACAAATTGGCAATCTCCCGTCGGAAACTGAAAATCAAAGAAGAAGCATGGGATAGCTTACAGGATGTTGATGTGCTAAGGGATAGCAGGAAGTTCTGGGCCATAATTAATCAGCCATTCTTTGCGGATAGCGACAGCCCAGACATGGACTGCGTAATTCCGGACGATGTTTGGCTTGGGCATTTTAAGAACATTTATGGTGACATGGACATGCCTGATCTAACATCTGTTCTCCCAACTATCAGTTGTCCCAGGTCCCCCATCAAATTCGAACTAGAAGAAGTAGAAAGTGCTATCCGTGCTACTTCTAAAAATAAGGCCCCTGGTCCTGATGGGGTGCCTGCAGACCTTTTCATTATGTATCCTAACTTCTGGGCTAAAATCCTAACAAATGTATTTAATGCTGCAGCACTGGTGGGTTTTCCCCCATCCTGGGGTTCCTCAATTATCGTGCCTATTTTTAAAAAGGGGAGCCGTGGGGACCCCGCCTGCTATAGGCCATTCTGTAGTAGGGGATCTCTGTGTATAGTCATAATCTAGTGAATAGTCCCGCCCATGTGCGTGGACCCCGGCAATCAAAAATAATCTCTTAAGTTGTCAAAATAATGCAGAAGCTGCAAAGACACTTAAGAGAGAATTTAAAGACAAATAATGCAGCCTATATCCACAGGCTACACTGTCCAGTACTTCAACTAGAAATTCCACCAAAAATCACCACACACAGCACAGCCTGCTAGTTTCTACCATAGAGAAACTTGCCTCCCCCAGTCAAAGACCCAGGAATGATAGAGAGGAAGGTAGGGACAGACAAGCCCCATAGGCTGCCATTATGTGGCTTAAATAGGATACTGTGCCTTTAAGAGAACTTTCCAGAACTTCTCCCAGTATCCCAGAATGCATAGCAGGTCCCTCTACTTTCAGTTCTTTTTTCCGGCTCCTGCTTACAGGACCCTGGCATTGAGCTCTCCCTTTTTCAAGGGTTTATTGAATTCGTTTTTGCACTTTTAACTTTTAAAAGTGTTGCAGTTACTGCTTGGTGTTCTCTTCTCACTTTTGTGCTGTTTTTTAGGCGTTTTGGGGCTCCGAAATGCCTGGCCTTTTTGTTAAGTGCCCAGCATGTGAGAGGAAGAAGGCCAAAAGCGACCCCCATGATGTCTGCATCGTGTGCCTTCCAGAAGATCATGGCCCTGAGGAGTGTGTTATCTGCCAGCAACTTTCTGCTAGGACCCTCAGGGACAGATTGAAGATCAGGCTGGCTGGCCTGGAGGATAGGCGTCAACGTGCTGCAGGTGGGTCTGGGCAGCCTGGGAGGGATCCCTCTGCCGAGGCCCCTGGGGGGCTCCCCGGGGGCAGGAAGTCCAGCCAACGATCCCATTCTCCGTCGGCGTCGATGGCATCGACGACGGCGTCGAGAGGGATGACGACGGCGTGCTCCCCTTCTCCCCGGGGCTCCGGGTCGAGACGGCGGGACGGTTCGACGGCGAAGGAGAAGCCGACGTCGAGGCCGCCGTCGACGTCATCGTCTTCGTCGACGTCGAGATCTTCCTACCGACGCCGAAGGCACAGTGACGTGTATCGACGCTCGCCGTCGAAGCGGCGCCGACGCTCGCCGTCGAGGCGACACCGTCGATCGACGTCGAGGGGCTCCTCGACGTCGGGAACATCAGGACGACGACGGCGCTCGTCGTCGAGGGCGGCCCGCCCGACGTCGAGAGGACGACGGAGGTCGACGTCGAGGAGTCGACGTTCGGCGCCGAGGAGGAGACGGTCGACGCCGAGAAGACGGCGCTCGACGCCGGAGTCCAGGAGACATCATTCGACGCCGGAGAAGCGTTGTTCTGCGTCCAGCAGACAGCGGTCAGCGTCGAGGAGCAGGTCACCCGCTCCAAAACGGCGGAAAAGGGACTCTAGTCCCAGGAGTCACGCTACTTCCAGCAGTGGTCGCAAGAGGAAGAGGTCGCCTGCGGATGGGGATGGCTCTCCGCACCCCTCGCCTAAAGGGACACCGGGCTCGGTGTACTCGGAGGTGTACACTCCGTCCCGGCCCAGGACTCCGACTCCTCCCCCCGTGCCTAAGGAGGACCCTCCGCCCAAACCACCACTGCCTTCAGGGGACCCTTCTCCACCTCCGGTCCCTCCGCATGGGCCCGCACCGCAGCCGAAGGTTCCTCCGCCGAGGTCCACTTCCCTGCCGTCCCTGCCTGCTCCTCCCAAGGGGACTCCGAAACCGAAACCCCGGGAGGAACCGAAGACACCTCGTGATGAGCCGAGGAAGACCCCTCCGCGCAAACCGAAGGAGCGCCCACGAGCTGGCAGGTCTCGCTCTCGCTCTGGGCGGAAGGAGAGATCGAGGCACAGATCATCCACGAGATCGAGGCACCGCCATAGGAGGCGCGAATCTCGCTCACACACGAGGTCCTCTGGGACCAGGGATTATTCACCTACCCTATCGGGGTCACCGGACACCAGAGTGTCCCCGATAGATGACCTGGTGGCCTTTCAGGACGTACTGTTGCGGGGCGCGGCGAAGCTCGGCATTTCCCTGACGGTGCCTACACCAAAGACATCGGTCATCTTCGAGACGCTACATCAGAAGCATCTGTCTCGTCCTCTCCTGCCCCTGGTGCCGGGCCTGGAAGAACCTGCTATGGCTCTGTTTCTCACCCCGGCTGTGACGAGGGCGGCTCCGTCGAGATTACTAAAGAAGTACCGGGCTCCCGACTCGGATCCGGCCTTTTTGAGGGCTGAGCCTCCGCCTGACTCAGTCATCGTCACGGCGGCCCGCAAGCAGCATGCCACCACCCCGACCTCCACGGTTCCCCCGGACAAGGAATCGAGATGGATGGACTCGGCAGGGAGGAAAGTTTGTGGTACTTCCGCGACCTCCATGAAAGCGGCGAGTGCCACGGCTTTGTTGGGTCGCTACGACCGCGCCCTCTGGGACTCCCTTGAGCACTTTGCGGAGCATTTGCCCCGGGAGCAGCGTGAAGACTTCATGGAAGTCCTGAGTGAGGGGATGCTGGTGGCCAACCAGATAATTAGCGCGGCTGCGGACTCTTCCCTGTTGGCGGCTCACGGATTTTGCCACGGGATCAACCAACGGCGCCACGCATGGCTCCGGCTTACGTCCCTGAAACCGGACGCACAGCAGAGGGTGGCCAATCTGCCGTTTTCCGGTGAGACCCTCTTCGGGAAACATGCTGATGATGAAATGGCCCGCATGAAGGCGGAGGCCGAAACGCTGACGGCTGTGGGCCTGGAAAAGCCCAGAGACCAAGAAGCAGTACCGCCCCTTCCAACGGCGGTTCGGCGGACAGGGCCGAGGACGAGGACAGGCTTCAGGGCACTCGCAACAGCAGCAGCAGTTCCGGAAGCCGTTCCAGAAGCGTCAGAAGGGCAGGGGAGGCCAGCAGTCGGCTCCGGCGCCCAAGGGCAAGGCGGGGTCTAGGCCCTAGGAACTTACTTCCCCCGGATCCGTTACCCACTCCGGTAGGGGGAAGCATACAACTTTTTCTGGCAGAGTGGAGAAAAATTACTCAGGACAAGTGGGTGCTGAATATTGTTTGCAATGGATACAGTCTTCGGTTCACCAGCCCTCCTCCAGCTATTCCCCCGGTCACCTTGCAGTTTCAGCTGCGCGAGCTTCAGGCGGAAGCGGATATCCTGTTGAGGAAAAGGGCGATAGAAGACGTACCTCGGTCTCAGAGAGGAAGAGGTCTGTACTCCCGGTTCTTCCTGGTTCGCAAGAAGGACAAGAACGAGTTCAGGCCCATTCTGGATTTGCGACAGGCAAACAAATGGATTCGCAGAGAAAAGTTCCGCATGCTGTCGTTGCATCAGATTTACCCTCAGTTGCAACAGGGAGACTGGCTTTGCGCTATAGACCTACAGGATGCTTACTTCCATGTGCCCATTGCACACAAACACAGGAAGTTCCTGTGGTTCCAAGTCGGCACCAATCACTATCAATACACAGTACTCCCATTCGGACTGAAGTCTGCGCCGAGAACATTCTCGAAGTGCATGGCGGTGGTAGCAGCACACCTGAGGAAGAACAAGGTGTTCGTCTACCCGTACCTGGACGATTGGTTGATCAAGGCATCCTCCTTCTCGGAAGCGCGAGCACACTTCCAGAAGACGTGCGTTCTCTTGAACAAGTTGGGGCTGCACATCAACATGGCCAAGTCTGTCCCGACTCCGGTCCAATGCATACAGTACTTGGGAGCCTCCATCAATACGCTGTCAGCAAGCGTGTCTCCTTCGGAGGAGCGACGATTATCACTCCTTCGGAAGGCTCAGGCTCTCATGACGTCTCCATCTACAACAGTGAGGACGGTGTCTTCTCTACTGGGATCGATGGCCTCTTGTATCTTCCTGACGCCACACGCACGGCTGCACATGAGACCATTGCAGGAGTGCTTGGAGGACCAGTGGGATCAGAGGAGAGGATCTTGGGACGACAAGATTCGACTGTCGCTGCATGCTGTTCAGTCTCTGAAGTGGTGGTGTTCGGCGGAGAATCTCCTCAAAGGGGTTCCCTTTCACAAGGACATACCCAGGCAGACTGTCGTGACGGATGCGTCTCTTCTGGGATGGGGAGCGCACTCCCGGACTCTACAGATTCAAGGCACGTGGTCACCGACGGAGGCCACGTATCACATCAATTTCCTGGAACTCAGGGCTGTTCACTTGGCGCTGAAGGCCTTTCTTCCGTCCTTCCAGACCAACTCTCTGCTTTTACAGACGGACAATACCACCACGATGTATTACCTCAACAAGCAGGGGGGCTCGAGATCGCGCACTCTGTCTCAGGAGGCGCAGACGATCTGGCACTGGCTCCTAGCCAGAGGACTGACGATAATGGCCACCCATCTACCAGGTGTGCAGAATGTTCAGGCAGACGCGCTGAGCAGGCTGCTTCAGGAAAACCACGAATGGGTCATAAACGACGAAGTACTAGGAGAAGTCTTCGCAAGGTGGGGAACTCCAGACGTAGATTTGTTCGCCACCGCCGAAAACAGCAAGTGCAGAGACTTCGCCTCCAGGTACTTCCAACAAGGGACGCTGGGGAATGCGTTATGGATCGACTGGACGAACAGCTTTCTGTACGCTTTTCCTCCCATTCCCCTGATTCCGGCGGTACTCATCAAGCTGGCCCGGTCCAGAGCTCGGATGATACTCATCGCCCCGGAGTGGCCCAGGCAGTGGTGGTTCACGGACCTACTTCACCGGTCTCTCCTTCCTCACATTCGGTTGCCGTGCAGGCCGGACCTTCTCACGAAGTTCGGGGGACGGATGTTACACCCCAACCTCTCGTCTTTGAGTTTGGTGGCATGGCTCCTGAGATAGTGCAATATGGCCATCTGAATCTGCCCGATGACTGCATGGACATACTGAAGGAGTCTAAGAGACCTTCCACTCGGACTTCATACGCTTACAAGTGGAAGAGGTTTTGTATCTGGTGCCAGTCTAAGAACCATGATCCTACGACCTGCAAGGAAGATGTCATCCTTCCTTACCTTTTGCATTTGGCGCAGTCTGGCCTTAATGTCCATTCCATTAAGGTTCATCTTGCTGCATTGACTGCCTACAGGAAATGCCCTTCACAGACTTCCTTTTTCCAGATCCCTGTGATCAAAGATTTTCTGGAAGGTTTGAAGAAAGTATTCCCTCCTGTCAGGCTTCCCTCGCCTTCATGGGAATTGAATGTGGTGCTGTCCAGATTGATGAAGGAGCCTTTTGAGCCTATTCATAAGGCTTCGTTGCAGCACCTGTCCTGGAAGGCGGCGTTCCTCGTGGCCATTACATCGGCCCGCAGGGTGAGTGAACTTCAGGCGTTGTGTTGTAATGAACCTTATACTGTATTTCATGCTGCTAAGGTTGTTATGCGTACTCACCCTAAATTTCTTCCCAAGGTTATTTCTGATTTTCATGTCAACCAGACGATAACTTTGCCTACGTTTTTTCAAAACCCTTCATCCCCAGCGGAGAAGTCTCTTCATTCCCTGGATGTTAGGAGGGTGTTGAAATTTTATCTGGATAAAACCAAGGATATTCGTAGGTCTGACCAGTTGTTCATCAATTATGGGTCGGTCAGGACGGGTCTTGCGACCTCGAAGCAGTCCATCTCTAGGTGGATTGTGTCCTGCATTCAATTGTGTTACCAAAAGGCTAATAAGACCTTAGGAGGTAAGCCTAAGGCTCATTCCACCAGGGGCAAAGCTGCCACGACGGCTCTGCTCCGTAATGTGCCGATTGCGGAAATCTGCAAGGCAGCCACTTGGAAGTCGGTTCATACCTTTGCTAAGCATTACTGCCTGGACACTGACGCCAGGGCAGACGCTCAGGTTGGGCAGGCTTCGCTGCGGAATTTGTTCGCACAGTAGTGGCGTTATGTATTTATTCTCCACCGCCGCTTTGGTGTGGGGATGGGCTTGCCATTCTATTCACTAGATTATGACTATACACAGAGATCCCCTACTACAGAAGGAGTAGTTTCTGTCCTGTAACTCCAGTTCTGTAGTAGGGGTATCTCTGTTATAGTCATAAGCGCCCGCCCTCCTCCCCGGTGGAGATTTTCATCATGTAAAGAATGCGACAGGTCTGGCGTGCTTCGCCTTCAAAAAGAACTGAAAGTAGAGGGACCTGCTATGCATTCTGGGATACTGGGAGAAGTTCTGGAAAGTTCTCTTAAAGGCACAGTATCCTATTTAAGCCACATAATGGCAGCCTATGGGGCTTGTCTGTCCCTACCTTCCTCTCTATCATTCCTGGGTCTTTGACTGGGGGAGGCAAGTTTCTCTATGGTAGAAACTAGCAGGCTGTGCTGTGTGTGGTGATTTTTGGTGGAATTTCTAGTTGAAGTACTGGACAGTGTAGCCTGTGGATATAGGCTGCATTATTTGTCTTTAAATTCTCTCTTAAGTGTCTTTGCAGTTTCTGCATTATTTTGACAACTGAAGAGATTATTTTTGATTGCCGGGGTCCACGCACATGGGCGGGACTATTCACTAGATTATGACTATAACAGAGATACCCCTACTACAGAACTGGAGTTACAGGACAGAAACTACTCCATCTCCCTGTTAGATTCTTCCGTTAAGATCATGGGAAGAGTTATACTTCAGAAAATGGGGGATTGGCTGAATGGTGGGGGGACTCTCTCGAATCTCCAGTACGGTTTTAGGGAGCACAGGGGCACCATGGACCAATGTCTTAACCTTTACCTTCTGATCAACAAGTACACAGTGGCAAAGGAAGGCTTCCTATATCTCAGTTTCATGGATTTATCATCAGCCTTTGATATGGTGAACCGTTCTAAACTATGGTGTATCTTGTTAGATATGGGCATAGATGCTCCCCTAGTATATTTTCTAGCCTCACTTCATCAGGACCTAGCAGCAGCCGTCAGGGTCACACAGGACGGAAGGTGCA
This sequence comes from Lissotriton vulgaris, assembly GCF_964263255.1. Taxonomy (NCBI): domain Eukaryota; kingdom Metazoa; phylum Chordata; class Amphibia; order Caudata; family Salamandridae; genus Lissotriton; species Lissotriton vulgaris. Next base: position 1,184,519,434 of record NC_141697.1, read on the forward strand.
CGGCCCAATTTAGATCTAGACGGGGAGTCAGACAAGGCTGTATCCTGGCTCCCCTTCTCTTCACGATCTATATTAATGGCCTGGAAAAATCTTTGGTAAGGGTCGGTGCGGACATCCCTAGTGCAGGAGGAACGGGTATCCCGGTCCTCCTGTACGCGGACGATGCCGTACTCATCGCCCGTACAGGTCTGGGTCTACAGAGGCTGCTGGACAGCTTCGGAAAATTTATGGAAGCCCTAGACCTTAAAATCAACAGTAAAAAATCTCATGTCATGATTGCAGGGGCCGGTAGGAAGCCCAGGAATGTCAACACTTTCAGATGCCTGGGTGCGGAAGTTTCAAGGGTTCCAGTCTTCACGTACCTGGGGGTCTTATTCGATGAGAAAGGTAATTGGGGTCCCCAGCAGAAGTACAAAAGCAATATAGTGGCTAGATCCACCACAGGGCTTCTTAATTTTGCTAAAAGACTGGGAGCGAAACCCTTGGAACCTATGCTCAAAATCTATAAGGCTAAGTGCTGCGCAATTGCTTCCTATGGGGCATCGATTTGGGGATATACTCATGCGGACAAAATTCAACTGGTAGAAAATAAGTTCTTTAGATCACTGCTGGCGGTACCTCAGTCATCGTCGACCATGGCAGTACATTATGAACTAGGCATGGGATATATTACTGACCATCTTAAGGCAGCGCCGTTGATTTGCTGGGCAAAGACATGGCTGAATGAGGACATTACTCTTAATCATCTCATCCTCAAAGACTGTCTGGCCCTCGACAAGGCACATAGCATCCCATGGCTGGCATACGTTAGAGCGGCGTGTGTCAGGCTGGGACGCCCGGACCTGTTTACCACCCTAGAGGGAATCAATAATGAGGATCTGGGATGGATTAAACAGAATTTCCGAATTATGGCTGAGGCAGATAGGGAGGAGGCAGAACTTAAAAAATCAGGAGTAAGAAGCATTTATGCCCTGCAGTCCTCGCCCCAGATAGAACCCTACCTTAGGATTGTAACAAAGCCATACCATCGCTTCTTGCTGACAAGGTTCAGATTTAACCTGATTCACCTGGTGTTGGGTGACCAACAACACTGGGGTAAGCCATCTGATTCACCACCATGTTCTTGCGACAACTTCTCGACACAAGACACTCTCCACTTAATTATGTTTTGTGACAAATTTGTGGAGGCACGAAATACATTTTTGTTGCCCATACTACGAGAAGCGGGTTTCTTGCAGGTGAGGCCTGCATTACTATATTTGCAATTATTGAACAGCGTGCGGGTTATCTTTAGCGTAGCTAGTTTTCTGGTGGCTGCAGCAAGAGTGAAAAATACAAGAACTCTACATATGAATTAAATTGAACCACATCCCCATAATCTCGGAACAGAAACAATTATAAATTGTAAACTGTTTTAATAGTGGTTTAAGTATATCTGGAGATATTTTTGTATTAATCGTATTAATTGTTTCCCCATGAACTATGTAATACATATTTTGTATATAAATGAACGTATGTACATAGATGCTTGCTTTTAAATGTATATATTTTTTATTCTATATGTATGTATTGTTGCTTCTTTTATGATTTTAATTAATCGAATAAAGACTTTTTGACTGACTGACTGTCTGCGGGATCCAGATGGGTAATGTTCTATCGTCCTCGCCATGGGAGTTGTCCTGCATCAGGGCTTGGGTTCAGGCCATGTCCCCCTGCTCTTTGGGCCTGTCCGGACTATTGTTCCCCCTTTCCGCTTGTTTCGTTTAGGGGTGCGGTCACACTGTTGGGGTTTGTGTTATTAAGGGGTTTCCTATTTTGTGGGGGAGGGGGTTAAAGGGGTCAGGGAGGGTCAAGTGGTTGGGGGGGGGTTCGTCATCAGTCTCTAGGTGCTGTCAGTATGCTGTTGATTGTGCTTCCGCCAGTAAATAGCGCAGGGAAGGGTCCCTTTTGTGGCTTGTATCATTCCTATCCTGGGGATTTGGTCTCTGAAGGTGATGGGCCCCAAGAATGGGGGTCTTAACGACTCGGTGCAGCGAACTGCGGGACTGCGATATGGGGAAGGTCCAGAGCAGGCCCAGGTGGGTGGGGCCTCAACAGACGCGTTTAAGGCCTTTTGTCCTGTGACACGACGATAGGGAAAGACCTGAAGATTGTTAGTCTGAATGTGCGGGGCCTCAACAGCCCGGTTAAGCGTGCCGCCATTTTATCTTTGTTGGAGGGTTCTGAGGGTGATGTATGTTTGTTGCAAGAAACGCACCTCCTCTCCAAGGATACTAAGAGGATGAGGGATAGGCGCTTTCTAAACTCAGGTGTGGTCCTCCTGCGCTGCGAAGAAACAGGGGGTGACTCTACTAATCAGCGCCAAGGCTCACTGTAAGATCCTGTCCCACGTGGTTGATATTAAAGGGTGCTTTTTAGCGGTCAGGATTCAATGGGAGGCTACTCTCCTTACGGTGGGCTCCATATATGCTCCAAACGTCCACCAGGAACCCTTCTTGACATCGGCGCTAGCGGAGGTGCTAGCTTCCCCGGATGCATGTGTGTTAGTGGGGGGAGATTTGAATGTGGTCATGGATTCGAAGCTAGACAGGTCAGAGGCGCGCCCGCATCAGACTGGGGCCATCTCCCAGGGAGGGAAGCAGTGGCTGCAAGAAGGGGGGCTCCACGATGTATGGCGCGCTCACCATCCCCTAGAACGCAACTACACCTATTATTCCGTGGCTCACAAAACTTACGCGCGCCTGGACCATTTCCTGGCCACCCCCTCGCTCATGCCCCATCTATCTGCTGCGGAGTTCGCCCCGCCCTCATTATCCGACCATGCCCTTATTTCTGTGCGGGTTGCCGGTAGCGAGCAAAAGCCCTCATCAGCGGGGTGGCGCCTTCAGGACTCCCTCCTCAATTCGGATTCGGTAGTGGAACGCATGCGGTCCACGATCACTCAATACTTCGCAGACAACGACGGTATGCCGCTTGGGTCGGTGTGGGAGGTGCTCAAATTAGTGGCTAGAGGGGACTTCATAGCGGTGTCGGCGTCCCTGGCTAAACTACGTAGAGAGAAGCGCGAAGAACTGGAGAGGGAAGTGGGAGGTCTGGATGTGATCCACAAACGGACGGGGGCCCCACGTGTCTGGAGGGAATTGGAAACTAAGAGGCGCATGCTTAAACACCTTGACCTCGACCGCGCGGAGTACGCCCTTTTGCGCTTACGCCACAAGTTCAATCTCAGTGGGGACAAGGGGGGGTAGAATGTTGGCATATCTACTACTGGCTCGCACGCAGCGGGCTGCTGTTCAGGCCATCCACGATACGAACGCAGTGGAGCAGACAGCGGACGCCCGTATCGCAGACGCATTCCAGTGGTACTATTACACGCTGTATACCCAGGAACCGTCAAACCCGGACCGGGTGAAGGCTTATCTGGCGACATGTGGAGTCACACCCCTTACACCGGTATCGGCAGAGGCTCTCGATGCGGAAATACGCATTGAGGAAGTCATCTCCGCGATCTCGCGGTTGAAGTTGGCCAAGTCTCCGGGACCGGACGGCTCCTCGGCCATTTTTTATAAAGAATTATGCAGAGAGTTAGCGCCCTTTCTAACCCGCCTCTTTAACTCCTTTCGGGAAACTGGAGCAGTGACACAGTCTATGTCGGAAGCGGTGATCACGGTCATCCCCAAGGCAGGGAAGTACCCTATGGAGTGTAGTTCATATCGGCCCATCTCACTCCCCAACATCGATATGAAGCTGTTCGCTGGCGTCTTAGGTGCTTGACTCAGCCCATTAATGGATGGCATTATCGAGCCCGATCAGGTTGGGTTTATTCCCACGCTGCAGGGGGTTGAAAACACGAAGAGGCTTTGCACCTCATGGACTCAGTGCACCACTCCCGTAAGGAGGCCCTGTTCTTATCCATAGATGCCGAGAAGGCATTCGACCGCGTCGACTGGTCATACATGTTCGCAGTTCTGAAGACCTTCGGGCTTGGGGACACCTTCGTAAACTGGGTGCGATGCCTCTACGCCTCCCCGCGGGCGGCGGTGCGGGTTAATGGATGCAAATCTGCCCCCTTCCCCATCACACGAGGGACACGGCAGGGGTGCCCCCTGTCGCCATTGCTCTTCGTGCTCTATATGGAACCCTTTGCTCATCGCATCCGGGATAACGCGCCATCGTGGGATTCGTTTTGGGGCCGAGGACCATAAAGTGAGCCTATATGCTGACGACTTGATCCTCTCGCTCACTTGCCCCCACACCTCCTTACGGCACCTGTCGAACGAACTGCGTGACTTTGGTGCAGTTGCTGGCTTTAAGGTCAACTTTCTTAAGTCCCAGGTCCTTAACATCTCGGTGCCAGCTTCGGACGGGCAGGACCTCTGGAGGGACTTTGATTTCTTCACTCCGACATCCCTTACTTTAGAATCTGCTTAGCCCCCACCATAGTGCGGACTGTCTCCCTCAACTATAAGATCCTGGTTGAACAAACAGCCAAGTCGCTGTCTGACTGGTCCCGTTTGCAGCTCTCCTGGTTTGGTCGCCTGGCTACCGTGAAAATGACGGTCCTTCCGCGCATTCTCTACCTCTTCCAAATGTTGCCCTTGAGTCCTCCACCTGGTACCCTAAAGAAACTACAGGGGCTGCTTACTAAGTTTCTATGGAACCACAAGCGTCCGCGACTTGCAACCTCGTGGATTACGGTCCCGCGGGCCAGTGGCGGCTTGGGCTTCCCCTCCCTTGTCGCGTACTATCAGGCGGCGTGTCTGCGCTTTATTCTTGAATGGAATAGGCCGCTCTCCAGCAAACACTGGCTGTTTATAGACCAGGCAGTTGCAGGCTTCAATATTTGGCGTGAACTGTGGATTCCTCGTAAACACAGAGCGTGGGGCTTATATTCGTCACCGGTGACTTCTCTGACGATGAAAGCATGGGACCAACTGGCACGACGAAGGGGCTGGACCACCTTTCCGTCGCCCATCTCGCCCATTGTAGATAACCCGGATTTCCCCCCGGGCTGTGCGTCGCCAGTCTTCCAGCGCTGGAGAGAGCTGGGCTGCAAGAGAGTGGGCCATCTCTTTGACCTAGATGGTCTGATTTCGTTTTCTGCATTGCGCCGGGACCACTTTGCCCTCCCAGAATCTGACGCCTTCCCCTACTCGCAGGTAGCACATTGGGTTACTCAGTCTCACAACGTGGCCGACATGTCTCGTCCCATGACGGCGTTGGAACGTTGGGTGATATATAACAAGCATTGGAAATGCAATAGGTCTCGCACCATTAGAGTTAGTGCTTTTAGAATTGTTTATGGGTTTTTTTGTAAATGTTTAGCATTTTTGTTTCCTGTAGCCAATGCGAAAGTATTACAAATAAAAAAAGCCATAAACATTTCTAAAAGCTCTAACTGAAATGGTCTGAGAACTATTGCACTGTGTGAGGGTGAGGGTGAGTGAGGGTGAGGGGTTGAGGGTGAGTGAGAGTGAGGGTGGGTGAGGGGTTGAGGTTGAGGGTGAGGTGTTGAGGGTGAGTGGGGTGAGTGAGGGTGAGTGAGGGTGAGTGAGGGTGAGGGGGAGTAGTTGAGGCTGAGTGAGGGTGAGGGTGAGGGGGAGTAGTTGAGGCTGAGTGAGGGTGAGTGAGAGTGAGGGTGAGTGAGGGGTTGAGGGTGAGGGGTTGAGGGTGAGTGAGGGTTTGAGTGAGGGTGAGGGGTTGAGGGGGAGGGGTCGAGGGGGAGGGGTTGAGGGTGAGTGAGGGTGAGGGGTTGAGGGTGAGTGAGTGAGGGTGAGGGGTTGAGGGTGAGTGAGTGAGGGTGAGGGGTTGAGGGTGAGTGAGTGAGGGTGAGGGGTTGAGAGTGGGTGAGTGAGGGTGAGGGGTTGAGGGTGAGTGAGTGAGGGTGATGGGTTGAGGGTGGGTGAGGGGTTGAGGGTGAGTGAGGTTGAGGGTGGTTGAGTGAGGATGAGTGAGAGTGAGGGTGAGTGAGGGGTTGAGGGTGAGTGAGTGAGGGTGAGGGGTTGAGGGCGAGTGAGGTGGTCAACATATGAGGTCTGAGCGTAGAGTACTCACTGAACTGAGAGGCATGAATAGGTACACTATGTTTACACTTACTGGACCATGGACTCCGCAAGCCTGCTAATGATATCGACATGAAAAACCCTTTTCACTAAACAAATTTGACCACAATTCGGTTGATTATCCTCATTGAAAGCCCACCTTAGCCTTTGTGTATCTGGAGAACAGTGGTCTCCATTTTACAACACGTACAAAACAGAGTGTTTGTGAGGTTTTCACCACACGAATATCATAGCGAGCTAACGCCAGAGGGTGTGGAATAGGATCACAGCCAGAAGCCTTGGCCAAAACAGGGAGCGAGCGTGGATCAGGAGTAAAATGCCTTCATTTACAAACAATTGGGTTACTATTGACTTCTCACTAACAACTCTGAAATGGGGGAAAGCCGAAAATGTAGACCTGACCAATATCTCTACAATGAAAATACACGCTTAAGGGAATACTGAATCTGCTTACCGGCAAAAGTGCGAGCAAAGAAGTCGTGTATCGAAAATTCTGCACCTTCTCCATAAATCATTTACTTGCTCATTTTGTGAGCTACATAAGTACTTCAGGCTAATACTGTTGAGCACTAAGGGGATTACTAGAACAGACTCGGTGACAAATTACACACCCACCTCATGAAAAAAATACGGAAAATGGACGACTCGCCTGGAGAAGCTACCGCTGTCACTAGCAGAGAGCGGCTTTCAAACACGCCACCATGGCCACTGCTTCTTCAGTGCTCCCCGACAACAGAGTCAGCTGACGTTCCCGCTCTATGGCTGCGGGTCGCATTAGCTCATGAATGAGGTGGTATGTAGGTGAGCGCGCGTATCCCTCTAAATGAACGTGCATTTTAGCCCGGGCTTCCATGCTCCAGATATCGAGATTCTAAGTAATTGGCACAACCGAAAACAAGATCAAGCCACAATTCCCCACACCAAACCAAAAAGGGGGGGAAGTGGGGATTTAAAAAAAAATGCGACACGGCGGGCAGGGGAGGGGGCGGAGCGGGTAAAATAAACAAACAAGACGGAGGGAAGAGAGGGGAGGGGGGAGGAGAAATGCGACACGGCGGGAAGGGGAGGGGGCGGAGCGGGTAAAATAAACAAACAAGACGGAGGGAAGAGAGGGGAGGGGGGAGGAGAAATGCGACAAGGCGGGAAGGGGAGGGGGCGGAGCGGGTAAAACAAGACGGACGTGCACGCGCTTTTAAGCTCAATGCGCATGCGCATTGAGCTTAAAAGTCACGGGCACTGCAAGGAATCGCCACGATTCCTTGCAGTGGATAAAGAGTGGATAAGCCCCCATAGTCTCGCTTGCTCGATGCGCATGCGCATCGACAGGCGAGACCTAAAAAGGACGATCGCAAACTTATATCAGAGCTGTATGTGCTGATTGTCGCACGCCCTAAGGCACGCAAACAAAAGCGCAGGTTAGGTGGGAGACGGAGCTGGGGCGCCCGCTGTCTGGTAAAGAGTGGGAAAAGGTGTTTTACCGCGCGCAACGTACGGCGGCCAATGTTGCAGGTGCTGAGTCGGCCTATAAAATAGTGTCCTACTGGTACCATACCCCGGCGAGGATTCACACGTGGGATCCTAAGTGCTCAGGTCTTTGTTGGCGAGGCTGTGGTGCACCGGGCACTTTGACGCATCTGCTCTGGCACTGCCTGAAACTAGAGCAGTACTGGAAGACGGTCCTTGACTATGTAGATGAGGCCTTCCACATCACGTTCCCCAGGGCCCCGGAACACGTGTTGCTAGGGCTTCCACACTCCAAAGCGTTCCCCTTGCGTTCTATGCGGGGCAGGCAGATAGCTTTAGCTTTGCACGCAGCGCGCCTGGTTATACTCACGCAATTGCGATCCCCTGCTTCCCTTGACCCGAGGGATTGGATTTGACGTCTATGGCACTTACTGGCCATGGAGAAGTTGTCGCTATGTGTGGATGGCAAAGGTGAGATGTATGCGGAGCTGTGGGCACCATTTCTCCACCTTCTATCTCGCGATTTGCGTGAGGTCACATGCCCCAAGTATTTGCAAATCTTACAACTTATCTCACTGGTCCCGCAGGGTACAGTAAACTAGGATGGCGTGTTCTGGTATGTGCTGCCAGTGGGGAAGGATTTCGCGTTCATGGAAGCGTTTGTAGGGATGATGCGAAGGAGGGAGGCGGGAGGGGGACGGGGGTGGTAGTGGGGGCGGGGGGTTTATGTTTTTGTTTCACTATTTGGTCTTTTTCTATAAATTGCAGTGAATATTGAGACTCCTGGCTGTTCCTCTTGGCTTTTTGTATGCCCTCGCCGGGACGCCCCCCGGGGTGTAGGCCCTAAGGTTGTGTTCAAATATTACTGGACTGGGCTCTGCCGGCCGAGGGATGTAGGCAGCCAAGCTGTGTTATGGGATAATATGCTGCTCAATAAAAACAATTGATTTTAAAATCTTTATGGAAATTTACATTGGAAAAACATTTTTTTTTTACACCCCCTCATCCCCCCCTTTTTTTCTGCCCCCGCTTGACCGATCACCCTGAACGTTTCTATGCACAACAAGAATCACTGGCTCACTTTTTGGGGGAAATTTCGTGAAGATTTGTCAAACGGCGTCAAAGTTATAGGCACGTCAAACGCTTTTCCTGTGGAAACCTACATACAGGAGACTGTCAGTAGGGAATTATATTCATTCACCGAAAATAAGCACCAGTAAAGTTGCGTTAAAGTGAGATGTTGAAATGAGACATGAATGTACGTTACAAACCCAAAAAGCACTGAAATACGCCTGTTTACTTTATTAACTAACTATAACTTGTGCCCCATAATGCACTGCTTATGACCATTATAAATTAAATTATATCTGTCGACATCACTAATTATATTTAAATGAGAGCATTATTGAAATTACTATAAAGGTCAACCAATGATTTTGACAGTGTGCTATAGATTTTGTGAATGAGGAGAAATACAAAAACCTAAATCAATGTTAGGACTCTTATAAGGCTTGTTTGTAAGCTTTCAAAAGATGTGAAATTGCATACTTCAGAAGTGAAGCATATTGCTGTCATTATCTTTTTACTTGCATTCTCCCAATGGATGGGTGCAGTGGGTATAGGTCTCTAGCGCAGAGTTGGACTCTGAATATCATTGAAAAGTAGACCCTTTGGTCAACATTTGCTGTGAAGGAGTTGAAGACAGCAAGTAGAATGTTAGGTGGTTATGGAGGGGTGGTTTCAGGGCCTGGCGAGGGACCGTCAGGATGTTGGCTGTTGAAGAACGTAAGGTTCTGTTAGGTGCGTAAACACAGAAGGCCTTCTTCAAGAAGTCATGTCAGGTGTTGTGAATGGCCTTGAAGGCGATACAGAGAGCTTTGAATTTAACGTGGCTTGTTATAGGTAGCCAGTGAAGTTTTCGAACCACCGATGAGATTGATAGATAGATACTTGGGGGTATCTGTTATTAATCTAGCGGCTGCATTCGGCACCATCTGCAGTTTGTTGGTGATCTTTTTCTGGGTGTTGATGAATAGGCCGTTGCAGTAGTCGGTTTTAGACATTACTAGGGTGCTGACCAGGGTTTTTCCTGGACTTAATGGAAGAAAGGGTGGGAGTTTTTTAATCATTCTGAGAGTGTAGAAAGATGACGAGACAATGGTATTGGCATGTGATGAGAAAGTCAGTTTGTCTACGAATATGACCCCTAGGTTTCTTTCGGGGGGGGGGTGGAGCAGAGCAGTGGTCCCAAGTTGGTGCGCCAACAAGTAGGGGACCATACCGGGTGTAGCTTGCCAAAAATCAGAACCTCCGTTTTGTTGGAGTTTAACTTTAAGCAATTGTTAGCCATCCAGGAGCTAATGGCGAGCATTCCATCTTGGAAGCTGGCCGCAATTGCTCCTCCATCATTGTTAATTGCGAGCACCAGCTGTGTGTCGTCGGCATATGATGTAAGTCCCATCCCATGGGCCTTGATGACCATGGCCAGGTCTGACACATAGATGTTAAATAGTGTCGGACTCAAGGATGATCCTTGTGGCACACCACATGGGAGGGTGAATGGAGAGGACTTGTAGTCACCAAGACTCACTAGTTGTGTGCGGTTGGACAGAAACGAGGCTAGTAGTGCTTTGGCCTTTAGTTTGATGCCCCTGTATGAGACACAATCGATCAGTGTAGCGTGATAAACCGTGTCAAAAGCCGCTGATATATCCAGCAGCACTAACACTGCAGCCCCACCTTGGTCTAGAATTGTTCTGATTTAGTCTGCTGCTTTGAAGAGGGCTGTTTCTGTGTCATTACCTTTCCTAAAAGCGAATTGCCTCATCCAGGAGGTTATTTTCTTCGATGTAATGAGCTAGTTGTGCGTTGATTATTTCTCAAACGTTTTTCCTGGGAAAGGAAGGCTTGTGATAGGTCTGTAATTTTTTGTGTCTAACGGGTCAAGGTGCTGCTTCTTCAGCAGAGGTATGACCATCACCTTTTTCCATGTGGCAGGATAGATGCCAGTGTTGAACATGGCATTGCAGATGTCTGTTAGGTTTGGGGCTAGTAGGTCGGGAATCAATTTTGAGACAGTGGCTGGGCAAGGGTCGGTTGGGGAACCTGACTTGATGGTAAATCATAGTGTTTTTTCAGTGAATTTGTTTGTTTTTAAACATAAGTTAAGGTATTATCACCTAACTATAATGTCACTTGAACATTTGTATTTTTAAGTGACTATATAGATGCGCATGTTCGGAAAAATGTTAGTTGTTTGTCTTTGAAAATCTTTCAAACCCCGGGATGCACTGTGACTCCCCCCTTAGTGGGTAACGTACATGAGCACCTCCACCATGTGAGATAGTTTTTGCCCTCTATCGGGTTTGGATGTGTACCGACGGGGCTTCGAGACTCAACAGGTTCACACTTCTTTGGGCGTGCAAGGTGAATCCCACTCTCGGAAAAACCTTCATCATCTGTGTTTCTTCTCTTGACACAATCCAAAGACTGACACCATTGATCCTATCCCCCAACACCAGGGACCTCCTGCCCTCTTGCCCCCTCACATTGACAACTACCACAATGGAGAAAGAATTCCCTCACAGGTTAATGGAATAGACAACTGTTCAGTACTGCACCCATTGCTCATGGCTCAACCTTAAAAGCATCAACACTCTTGTACCACGAACACCAGGCCCTACTTCCATGATCCAATGTCTGCTCCACAGTGCAACCAGAACTTACTTACAAAGACAGAGGTAATGTCCTCCTCACAGGCTTTCCACACACCACCCTTATTTCGCCAAAAGCTTGCAGTTCTCACTTACATAGGAGGAGGCAGTGCTCACCTCACAGGTTTTCCACACACCACCAGTGTCCCTCCAAAAGCTGACAGTCCTCACATACATAGACGGAGGCAATGTCCTCTTCACAGGCTTTCTACACACCATCCTTGTCCCTCCAAAAGCTGACAGTCCTCACATAGACGGAGGCAATGCTCACCTCGCAGATTTTCCACACAACATTCTTGCCCCTCCTACCCAGTTCAAAGAAATGGCTTTTCCCCACCCCCAATTGATTTTAGAACCCTGCGTTATCAGCAGGGCAGCTTTACCACAAGCCCTACTATCTTAGGAGGAAGTAGCATTCCGAGGAGGAGACCATGTCAGGAGGGGGCACATTCTTCAGATGAATAAAGTGCAGCAGCAGAAAGGCCCATGTCACGCCTTCACCCAAAATTAGAACGTCACTGACTTCAACTGCTTCTGAGGCCGTGTAAATGAAGGGGAAGTAAGCCAGCAAGATGGTGCAGTGGGATATATGCTCACTGATTACATCGACTGACATACATGTCACAAGATCAAGAATCCTTGAGTGGCAGCTGAGCTTTCCATCCTTAAGAGGTGGGTAAACGGAGTACTGTTCAATGGGATAATAGAAGCATTCGTCCCTTACAGCACTCCAATATCGCAGCGCTGCACCACGAAGCTTAGTAGTGATTCAGCAAGCTATATTGTCAATATATTTTAATGTTGTTGTTCTTATTAACGGCCACCTGTTAAGATGCTGTTTCCCTCCCAATTCCACCATACATAGAAATGCTACGTAACTAAATGTACCTGCTGCTCTCGTATTCTCCCTCCCCCAGTTTGAGCAGCGCTAATGTACTGGGCACCCCAAAACCCTTGACCGCTGTGTGTGGCAGACGCCTGCTCTACCCATCACTCTGTTCACTTGTGATCAGGCTGCCAGGACGTGTCCTCTGGGAGCCCTAACTGTTCTCAAAAGCTAGTTTCAGATTGGGAAGGTGTTGAAAATAAACACAAATTTCTGTTTTGCGCTCCTTTATTCGATTAACTGCTGGCTACCAGCATGCACACCCAGAACACTCGCAGTCCTACACGGAGTCTCATCTCCTTTCGGAGAACAGGTTTTAAAGGGAAATACATTTACTCGTTTGTAATAAAGATAAACAGTTCATTGATTGACAGCAGACATGTCAGACACTTCCTCGTGCAAACCTGTCTGACCTCATCCTGGTCCATTTGTCACTTCCTGTGGAGACAGTTCTACGTCGTTTATTTCCCTCTATACACTTGTTCTCTGTCCTCCAGCAATTGCTTTGGCAAGTCATAATCCGGATTTAACAAGGAAAAAAAAAGTTTCAAAGAAGTGGAGATGCCGGGGATTGAACCTGGGGCATCATACATGAGAAGCATGCACTCTACCACTGAGCTACATCCCCACATAGGAAAACAAGCCAGTGCCACACTAATGATGTAGCTCCGTGACAATCAAGCGACTAATACCCCGAAGCCCGCTTACCACTGGTGCTGCTCTGAGGGCTGAGGATCTTCATGGCGGCGAGAGCGCGGTGGGTGCGCACAAGACGACGTGAGCGTGCACATCCGCTGCTCCCAGTCTGAATTCCAGACTGACTCACGAACGCGACCAAATCAGTTTACAATCCTGCGCACGTGAACAGCTCTTCTCTCTGCCATTGACAATGCTGGGCGTGTGGCCAGCTCTTGTCTCCACTCGTGGTCGGCTGAGCCGACAGCTATAGTCCTCGCGGCAAGAGCTCGCTTTCGCCATGGCGAGACCTACAAACATGTTGGATAAGAGGGGGCTAAATATCCCTTTGTTTCTACGAGGACTTAGTTCACTAAAACCATTTGTGAATCCTGCCGTAGCCCATTTTGGTGGCCTAGATAAATAGTTTAAATGTAAGACTGAAAAGTCCCTACTTGGGTGCGTCGTTGGTGCTGGCAGCAACATTGTACATTATGAAGGCATGTGGGTATAGGAGGATACGGTATTAGGCGGAGTTATAAATATTCCTTCCACTTACGCATACAACAAAGGGGTTCCGTGCTGGGCTCTGAACACAGTCAGGGTACACAGTTACACCGGCTGTCACAGTGGTTAACTGTAAACAGACATCCACTCTTCACTTAACTGTGATATTGAGCAGATAGTCTCCCTCCCAGTTCCTTCACATTCCGCTAGGCATGGAGAGAGAGGGAATGTGGAATCCTTATGGACAGGATGTGTGGTGGTGTTAAAAGAATTTACGCAAGTCTTTTACGTTGAGATGTCATAGAAAAGCTTCACAGCGCTGTGCTTACGGCACTACATATGCTCTTTGAATCTATGGACTGTCAAGGCACTGTCGACAAAACCCTGCTAGCTATTGACATACCATCTCTCTAAAACCTCGGTGGGGAGTAGAAGGGTTGAGTTATTCCAAAAGAAGAGGAAGTGTTTGACGAGATGTGCAGCCCGTCCCACTAGTGGTGGGTGTGAAAGTGGGCTAGTGAAAGCATGCATAGCGTGCTTCAAGAATAAACAAGCATTTACAATGCAATGGTCTCGGCATTGTTAAAGTTACAGCTATTGGCATTGCTCATGACATTTTTTATTTATGTTTATTTTTAAAACATAAATAAATGGCATTGTCATTTGCAATGCCAATAGCTTAATCTCTCGCAAATGCGAGACCTATTGCATTTGCACCCACACACAGAGCCACACACAAAGCCACACACATACAGAGCCACACACACAGAGCCACCCACAGTCATTCACATAGAGCCACCCACACACAGACAGAGCCACCCTCACACAGACAGAGCCACCCTCACACAGACAGAGCCACCCTCACACAGCGGCAAGAAAAAAAACGAACAGAGGCAAGAAATAACAAGGGCAGCTCCCCCCAGATACAGAAACGTATTCTCAGGTGCTTTGTGAGTTTGCAACCGCCTGCCCCACCTACAGGGCAAATTGACCTAAAAAAAACAGGCAGTCTCACCCCAAGGAGGATGGAAGCAAAAGAAACTAGGAGTGAGGGATGCGGAATGAAGACCAAGGAATGAGGGATGCGGCATGAGGAAGTAGGAGTGGCGGGCGTTTCTCCAAGCCATTTGTGAATGACCTTGGAGAAACATGGTGGTGTGGAGCGCTCCTCTCTTGCCTTACGATCTCGGAAGGCAAGAGAGGAGCGCTCCACACCACCATGTTTCTCCGAGGTCATTCACAAATGGCTCGGAGAAATGGCCATAATTTTTTGTATTGAGGGGCGTGTTTAGGTCACACTGGGACCTCGGCGAGAGGGAGGGTGTAACGCCCACCACTAGAAAAGGGGCGGCCTTAAAAAAATAGAAAAACGCCCCCGAATCACGTCAAGGCGGGCCCTGAACTGAGTGACGCTCCTCTCCTCCAATGGCTGGCCAGCATTTACGAGGCCAGCAAATGGAGAAGAGGGGCGTGTTCAGGCCCCCATACTACACAACATAAAATTTCAGCTCCGCCCACTGCTTACGCAGTGCGACGGTAGCCTCAACCTAACAAGCATTTACAATGCAATGGTTTCGCCTTTACAAAAGTTAGAGCTATTGGAATTGCTCATGACATTATTTTTATTTATGTTTTTTTTTAAAACAAATAAATGGCATTGTCATTTACAATGTCAATAGCAGGGCAGGAGAGCAAGCACAAGCAACGAGGGGGCAGGACAACAAGCACAAGCAATGAGGGGGGTGGGGTGGGGGGGGGGAGGACAGCAAGCACGAGCAACAGGGGGCAGGACAGCAAGCACAAGCAACGGCAGGACAGCAAGGGGGGCAGGACAGCGAGCACAAGCAACAGGGGCAGGGGAGCAAGCACAAGCAACGAGGGGGGAGGACAGCAAGGGGGGCAGGATAGCAAGCACAAGTAATGAGGGGGGGCAGGACAGCAAGCACAAGCAACTTTTTGTGGACCTGTGAGATTGTCAGGTGGACAGGGTCGTTGTCTCCCTTGGCTCCCCCACACACAGAGCCCCACACACTCACACAGAGCCCCCCCCCCCCCCCACACACACACACACACACACACACAGAGCCCCACACACACACACACACAGAGCCCCCCACACACACACAGAGCCCCCCACACACAGAGCCCCACACACACAGAGCCCCACACACACAGAGCCCCACACACACAGAGCCCCACACACACAGAACCCCCCACACACAGAACCCCCCACACACAGAGCCCCACACAGATCCACACACAGAGCCCCACACTACACACACGAAAAATCAAATGGCACACTTTTTTGCTTACATTTTCAATAAACATTTCCCCGTTAAAAAAAAAAACAAGGGGAGCCTGCATCAAAGTCAAAAACATGGATAACAATGCATATTTCTTCCTTCATCTCAGCACCTGAGTGATAAAATTCAGAACGGCAAAGCATACCAGAAACAACTCAAGACGCTGTTAATAGTGCAAACCCTGCTGATGAGTATTAAAAGATCTTCCGCTGAGTAAAGGGCGAAGGAACAGTCTTCTAAACGAGGTATACAAGGTGCAAAGTAGGGGCAAAGTAGCATAAAGTTCTTACTTGTCTGAAGTGACCTCCCATCTCATAGGCAACACGGTAGTAACATGAACCATGTGACAGCAATAGGGAGCGCAACTAGGTAATGAATTGTATTTACTTTTAAACATGTAAGATAAAATCAAAATTCCAATGCCTTTATCCATGTCTGGGTTGAAAGCGGGACATATGATTGAATGTTTACCATATTGAGTGCTATCATGATCCTAGCATTCTCCTTATTTGTACAGAGCCTTTTGTTGACTTGGACTTTACAGTGTGTATTAATATTACCTGGATTTTCAAAAAGGACTACTCAATCCAAGCTCTTGAAAGCTATTTTGAACATATTTAATCCATGGCTCTGCTATCCAATTGCTTTGCAATAGACAGTCCAACCACCCTATCTTCTAGAATGCTTACACCAAGTGTATTGTGTGTGTTTAAGACTTGGGGTAGATTTTGGATTATCTAGAAGTCTATTTAAAAATGTATTCTCCACCACCTGTATGGTTTAGCTGCCATGTACCCCCAAAGCCAGCCACATATGTACCGGCAGCGAGGCTTTACTTTTATAAAGCGTGATCATTTCTTTTGGGGGCTTATGTCCTAGTTCCTTGACAAACCTGAAAAAAGATTCACACTACGCCTCCATGGATTGAGACCTCTGGGTCAATAACCTTTCCCACTTCATGTGGTCATTGAATAAGATACCCAGATAACTAAAAACCTTGTCTTTAAAATTGGAGCCTCCCCAATAAACACATTTTCAACCTAGCATTAAAGGGGCCACAGGTCATAACGTAGGATTTAGTATGGTTAACTTTAACCTTCAGCCCTTGCATAAAATGTTTGAAGCCATTTAAAAGCACTTGTAATCTATTTGCTGTAAGAGTTATTAAAACCATGTTGTCTGTGTACAAAGTACAGGGGCTAGACGTAAACCTATTTTGGGGACGTCAGGTACACAAGAAATTTAAATGGTATCCAGGGCATTAATATAACAAATATAAGAAAGGAGCCAAAATTCAACCTTGTTTGACACCCCGACTAACTTGAATGGGGGCATATGGTCTCCATTTAGGGTATAACGTACCTGCATACAGGTGTCAAAGTGAAGGCTTTAAAAAACATGCAATATGTCCGGTTAAACTCCTTAGGGTATCTCAGTCCACTAGCTCATAGGCACATGATTGGTCCATAAAGGTATGCGAGTGGCCCCTCTCAATGATAACTAGTTACCGGATCCGTTTCCACTCATTGTCGTTTGGGCACTGTATAGCTTTATCAGTAAACCTGCATGTCTAGAAACATGTAGTATCTATTTTAATGGAAAACGTACTGTCTGTAAATGACAGTGCACCACAGTACCATGTTGCATTAATATATGAGTTCCAAAATTCATCACCGGCTACATACCACACCCTTACTACTCTCCTAATGAATGAGTGTGGCTCAGGTGCTACACTTGTTTTTTGTATGAAGCTTGGGTTTTTCACAATCCATTTGACTAGTGGTTTAACCCTTTCGATGCTGATGACGAGCTCAGCTCGTCATCACCCACGGGTGTCGTGTGCTGATGACGAGCTGAGCTCGTCATGAATAACTGACATCCTGAATTTTTCAGCACAGGACGGGAAAACTGCCTGCAGCCATGTGGTTAAGCCAAAGGCAGCACCCGCGGTCTGAAAATTGTTGCAGTACCAGGTTGAAGTCTCCTACTAGCAAAAGGTGTAAGGCCAACCGTGTCCCAAGAGTGATATATGGTTATTACGGAGCTTTGATGGCAGCTTTATGGGTGTCTTTGAGAAAATCAACTCGTCAAAACAACCCGCTATGCCTAGGGTATGTACTAAGACCTCTGGTTTCTTCTTTATGCATCGCAGCTGCCTCAGACTCGTTCCACTTTTTATTTTAGGGTGCCAGAGAAAGAATCCAGTCTGGGAGGAAGCCTTCCAATCTACTGTAATTAAACTTTGGTCTTAAGTTTCAACACTGCATTTGCATCACACGTCGAGACATTGTCACTAACAGGTGTAATTTGATACTGCTTCGCGCAGCAACCACCACTTCCTGTAACGTCAACATAAACAAGCATTTACAAGTGGTGCGGGAACGGTCACACTGGGAGGGGGGGGGGGGGGGGCAGGGGCTGGAACGGGCACACGGAGAGCGGGAGGGGGGATGGGGGGGTCGGGAACGGGATAAAAACAAAATGCTGCTTACCTGATCAGCGGCCTCAGTGCACAGCCCACCCCTGCAAAAGACATGGTGGAAATGAAGAAAACATGGCGAGACCAAAATTTAAAAAATTGCACACGCCCACCGCCGCAATGACGATCGGAAAGGGGTGGAGAGGGAAGAAATCGCGGGAACGCCCACGAATCTGGTCCGGCAATGACGGACAGATCTCTGTTCCAATGGCTAGCCTCCATTTATGGAGCTAGCCAATGGAACAGAGGGCGGATTCCAAAGCCACTCCGTTATTCTCATTAGGTTTTGGCCTGCGCGAAAAAGCTGCGCAGTGCGCAGCTTTCGCTTAGGCGAAACCTAAAAACCAAGTAAAATGCTGGTGACGTCTCTGGGGCCTGCTCTGCACCCTGGAACCGTCCCACATAAAAAAACATTGTGGAACATAATGGTTGAAACGGTGCCACAGTACACAAAGTAGAAGGACAATACTACGAAGATGAAGCAAGGTATTAAGAAATGCATATCATGGCGCAACCATCGACCTATGAGGAAGATCTGGCAGCAAAGGAAGCAATGTGGAGATTTCTTCCACAAGATTTACTTCCATTTATTGAATAAGGGTTCTATCTGTCACTGGAGGCAAAGGACATGAGTGTGGTTGACAAAAGTGAGGCAGGAGTAGTAGTGAGGAGAAAGTTAATCCATCACGTCTAGGACTAATTAATTAGCATGGAACAGCAAGGTTTTGGTGCATCCCGAATTGCCTGTGGAGGACACTGTCGCTCATGCAACAGAAGGAAGTGGTGAGCACCTCAATCCATCAAAGTTCGAGCAAGCACTCATTCCTGGGGTGAAGGGTGCGGGAAGATCAAGAAGTGGTACAACCACCCAAGCATGGGCTTGCATCTGTGGCAGTAAAAGCACGAGGAGGCCATGCCTCTCGGCAGAGGCAGACAACGTTGAGGTTAAGAATGTGGGGCAGAGAGAAAGGCATGCAATTTGCCAGTACCCACAGCATCCGGGAAATGCTTATGAAAATAGGACAGGGAGATAGCATGTGGTGGTGCATGCCTCACAACAGACAGAGCACAACATCAAGGACATGAAGATCGGGTGAAAGAAGTGAATTAGGCAGGGTCAAACCTCCATCCAAAAAAAAGCCTGTTGCCTGCGACAACGGGATGCACTCATGGTTTCATGCTGCTAGTAGACTAGTAGGTCAGAAAAAAAGCAGTTTGCATTTAATGGGCACATGAAAGTGAATTTTCCTCTCACAATTCTGAGTCCACAACCTCATTTTTTAGAGGGTGAAACTATTTTTTCATGACATTTTGCAATGTCCGTGCATAAAAAGAATTTCAAGGTACCACAGGAGAGTGGTTAAAGCAGTGAGGGTCTCCATTTGAGACCTGTCCTGTGCATACAATTCTATCACGGGTGAAAATTATTTGAAAATATGTAGTGCAAACATTTGAGAAATGACACTAATTATACTTGGAGGTGGCTTTGTATGCTTAGTAGTTTATGTTATGAGTATTTTTTTTAGTACAACGGTGTTTAGAGACTCATTTCATGTAGCTGGTATATTAAAAATAGTTACATTTTAAACATTGGAAAAATTGAGAGTTTCTGTATTTGTTCACTCTTGCAAGGACCCCTGACCCACCTCAATGAACATCAATTCAATAGTTACTGATATATAATAATTAGAGTGATTTGGAGTTGTCTATGTAGGTGGTATTGGACTCCATGTAAATTAACACATTTGTTTATATCAATATTTGTTTTAGCTTTTCCAATCACAAGTAACCCCAGTCGAAAACGTTACAGAAACAAATACATCATTATGAAATGACTGGTACAGAAATGTAAATTGGGATATTTAGATATATACCTAATTTAGTCAAACATTATAATATACCCTTACCTTCAAATGCTTCCTATGTACTGGGTCTGCTCCTGTGAAGACCCTATCAGAATGTTGTGATTCATACGTCTATAACACAAATGGAGTTCGGTATTGAAGTGAGATAGCAAAATACTACAGGTATTTTTGGGCAAACCCAACGTTTGATCATAGAAATCTCTAGCAGTCTCTTTAAGTGTTTCAAATGGACACTGACTCTACAAGTGAGGTCTCTAAATGCCAGCTAATCAATTTTGTGAAGTTATGGCTGAGGGAGAGATTTAATTTATGCCCAAATCCCTGTGTCCTGCCAACCTGTGAGAATGAAAATCACCTGCACTGTGTTCAGCCGCACCTGTAATATATAGTCACTACCAACCATCAGCATGTGGGAGAACATACTCCGTGAAGTCCGTGTTTTCTTTAGACAATTCCCAGTACTTTTAAATTGATGGCAAAATGCCCATGCTGAAAAGCACTGCATGAACATTTGGAGAGCTGTGAGATTCATTTAATCGCCTCTCATCAACTGTACTCTGCGTGCTACCAGCTACTACTCCAGAATAAAATAAAATCATACCTCCTCAAAGTAGACTTCCAAACCACTCTACCGCCACTGGTTCCCTCCAGACCTTAAGGTTTAAGGAAAATGACTTGCGCGACCATGACATCACCCTGACCCAAAGGAACTCCTTTGGCTGCCATTACAAATGTATTTCATCTTCAAAGTTTCTCATACTTCACATAAAAGGCAATAGAAACCAGTACTTCATCTCAACTAGTCCAAACACTCATTTTAGTAAGATAACACGAGGCACAAAGCCCCAGCTTTATCAGAATCGAAATAAAGTGTAAAACAAGAAAGATCAAGAAATACTCCCTAAGGTAAGGAGATCATCCCACCACAGATCGGGCATGCAACATTGCATCACCATTTCATGAAAAAGACAATAACATGTCTCATCCATAATCAAAACGTGATACTCCTGACCCAACAGACCAAAGTAATCCTGTGTAATATATGCAGTTCCATACTGCCTAGGTCTGAGCTACATTAGTCCCGATCATACCTAAAACAGGTCTTGAGTTTAATTTTTTTCTTTTCACAGATTGAAGCTAATGCAGCTTTCATTGCAAATATGTGACTTTATGAAGAATGATATTGAACAATTGTTTTCTCCGTCATGCAACCTATATCCAGATGGGGTAGTCCTCATGAACGCAGACCATTTTCATTATCAACTGAGGTTTGGGAAAAAGAAAAGAGGGGATGAGCTTTATTGCCCCCCCAAATATGGACACCAAGAAGCGAACACATTTTTTCCAACAGATCAGAAAGGAGTGTTAAGGAGGTGAAAAGTCAGATATTGAGGATTACTTCATCAAACATTGGTAACCATTGTTCCTGCGGTCACACCAGAGGAGCACATAGTACAATGCACCTTCCTCCAATGCTACTACACAGTACTGGCTCATTCCCTAGTACAAGTCACTCTGCAGTTATTTCTACTTAGGTCAAGGCTCTATACCTTTTTGCATGCCTAAAAGCAGTGTCCATGTGCATGATTCAGGGCACTGCTCAGAACCTCATGCATGATAACATACTCTTCCACAATTAGCCATACAACCTACTAACACGCTAGCAACCATCTATGCACACAGGCCTGCAGCAAGTCGAACAAGGCTGATGTTAGGACTAGAATATCCCTTGTTTGTAGCCCTTTCTTGAGTGCTTGATTTACTGCTGTGACAAACATTACTTTCCATAATGGCTGTGTCTCAAGGGAAGTCTGGAAGTGACAAGAGAACCAACCCAAAACGGTTTGAAGCCTTAGACTGTAGATCCACATTCCCTGTCTGGAAAATGTGCATAAAAGAGGGTTCCAAAGCACCCTACCCTGTGTGTTATGAAGTAAATACAGTGGCGTAGCAAGGTCAGGTGGTAGCAGGAGCGGAAAATTTCTTGTCACCCCCCGACCACATTAAAATTATTAAAATAGGAAAAAAAAGATAGTTACACATATGTTTGCCATTTTGTCTCCCCTTCAGTGCCATTTTGTCAGCTGCACTCACCTCACCACCCGGGGCAGCTCGCACCCACTGCACCCCCCTTCCTACGCCACTGAGTAAATATTTGCACTCCTCGTTCCATAGAATGGAAAGTGTGGTGTTCTAGGCTGGGAGCTGCTTGGGGGACAGTTAATGGGACCTGTTGAGATGTGCAGACCTGTTCCCTTTTGTATAGGGAGTCTACATTAAACCATATGAAGGAAGCCATTCTACGTGTACTTCTTGGAGTGTCACACCTTGTGCCATAGAATGGAATGTTTGTTCTAGGCCGGGAATTGCTTGGGGTACAGTTGCTGGGGCCTGTTAATCTGTCCAGACCTGTTCCCTTTTGTACAGTGTCTGCATTAAACCATATGAAGGAAGTCACACTACATGCACTGCTTGGAGGGTCACGACGACACTACACCGTGGTTTCAGTTCCATGTTTTTCTTGACCAAGATGGTGTGCGCCGCAGAATAGAACTTGTGTGTTGACCCGTGCTGGTATTCCCATTGAAGCTGGTCTTCCCAAGGTGAGGGGACATCACCTGTAAACTACACAGTTGCCGGACAAACTGCTGGTCTGCCAAGCACACAAATACCTATTTGCCCTCTCAGAGTCAAAGAGTACCTGGACTGCAAGTGGAAAGACTGTCCAAGAGGGAAAGCCAGCTATGTTCGGTAGTGAGGAGCACCCAGAAGTTGATGATTGCCCTTGGGAGTGAAGCCAGTGCTGACCTAAGTTGTGAGTGGTCTCCTGATCCTCCTTTTATGGGTCCCAACAACAGACCATGTTCAAATATAAAGCTTAACAGTCATTCAGTACAGCTCGGCACTCCAACCGCTTGGTGCAGTCATCTGACCCCCACTAAATCCCAAGTAGGAGCGGACACCAACAAATCATTCTGGAGTCAATCCCAGCCTAAGGCCACAACTGCCTGGAGAAGCACATCCCTGAGTGATCCCAGCCCTGAGGCTGCACGGCACAATGAGCACCCACCGGTTCTTGTGCTCCAAGCGAGGCCTGCCTTGAACTTTGGTCCCTGAGCAGCCCTGCTATGCTACTGCTTCCTCACCACAGCTGCAGTACCAAGATAATTCTCTGTTGCAATCCTGCGTCAGCAGACAACTAACACGGTGCCAGACCAAGTACTGTCTGCCGGTGCGAGCAGACACCAACAAAGACAGGGTATCAAGGCCTCCAACAACAGACTAAAGCAGAAGCACAGGTCCTGTACTGTAATTGATACGTGACTGACCCCAACAATCCCTTTAGGTTGGGAACCCATTTCAGAACTGAACTGCAAACTGCCCTGAGTGACTGGAGACCTATGAACAGCACCTGTTCCTAAGAATAAAATAAAAGCACTCTAGGCATTAGAGTCCTAACTCCTAGAGTGGGGAGAGATTGCTATAGTAGGTGGGCATTTTTTAGATATGAGCGTTAGTAATAATTTTGCACCGAAGACAGCCCCACTCACATCAGAGTCCTGTTACGGTTTTGCTTGGGTAGTAAAGTATGTTTTCCTATTCATGACAAGCTCTGGGCTCGACAGAATAAGTACTGAGTCTGTTAATCTGCTATTGAGTTATTAGCTCTTGTCCCTCACCCCCCTGAGAATCCTTGGACTACTTTTCCTCGCTACCCCGAGAGCCACCTGTAAAAGTGTGTTCTTGGCCCACTTTACACACCTGTAATAAGACAAACACCAAGACACCAATAGTAACCATCTCAACCACCACCAGGTCGGGAGTCCTGTTGCTTGTAGCTGGACTATCCCCCCTTCACCCGGGACTCCCAACCACGCCACGCCCCCCCCCCCCCCCCCCCCACCCCACGGAGCCATCTGTGGCTGGGAGCCCAGAGGGGAACAGAGGACAGCAACACCAAGCCAGGGCGAAAACTGAAAAACACAGCGGCGAGTTAAAACAAGCACTCACCTGGGGAACAACGGAGGCCCAGCACGGAGCGGGCAATTAGGCAATGAGGCACCAAAAATAAACAAGCACTCACCTGGGGAACAACGGAGGCCCAGCACGGAGCGGGCATTTCGGCAACCCCGCCCACAGCCGCATGACGTTGCAGAATCTGGTCCGGCCTTGACGGACAGATCCGGCATCCAATGGCTAGCCTCCATTTATGGAGCTAGCCAATGGGAGCCGGGGGACGTTCCTATATCCCATATTGTAATCATTAGATTTCGCCTGCCCGAACTGCTTACGCACTAACATCAGGCGAAACATAAAAAGGAGTTCCCACTTCAATGAGTGAATCTCTTCTAACTGACACCACGCCCAGAGAGAAGAGAAGGAACACAGAACTAGGGTAAAATGAGGAGCCCTTTGAATTCATGTGCAATGTGGAATCAGCGCTCACTCTCTGGTATGTTTTGAACCTATTCTTTTAAATAATTTGTTTTTGTGCATTGAAACTAGGCGGTTACGACCCTACAAGGGTGTAGAATAGATTTACACATTTCAGGAATTCACAAAGTCGAGGGTTTTTCAGGAATTCACAAAGTGGAGGGCTAACCGTATCATTCATTTATTTTTTACAGTTTATGCCCAAGGAATTTAGAGCGCGTTACGTCAACACCAAATTACACACGTCAGATTAACTTCATTTTTTTGGGGCTCAGGAAGAAAAAGGATTTGTCCAGAATCACAGGATGAGGCAGCGCCGAGATTCGAACCTGGTTACCCAGTTCCAAAGTCGGCAACTGGGAACCCAGATCCAAAATAAGCTACAGCTCCCAGCCTATCGGTGACAATTGTGTGGATATGTTATGGGAACTAATATCGCGCACAGCTGCTCCAGCGAAGGAGCGTCTGGCGCTTGACAAGGTAAACACCACAACACAACTAAGAGAGCAGCAGACTAAAAAAGAGCCAACAAGCTAAGAAAATAGGAAGGTCTTAATGGACCTACGAAATGAGAGATCATCCAGCGCACGGATCTTTAGAGGAAGGGAGTTCCACAGGACCACAGCCCGCACTCGAAATGAGCGGCCTCCAGCTCGGCTAAGCTTGAACCGGGGAACCACTGCAAGTTCATGGCCCAAAGATCTTAAGGAACGGGCAGGAACGTACGGAGACAGGAGGTTAGTAAGAATCTGGGGAGAGGAGCCCTTGAGGATTTTGTAAGACAGGCAAAGCACTTTAAATTGAATCCTCTGCTTAACCGGCAGCCAATGAAGGGAACGCAAGGTGTTGGCAACGGAACAGAACCTGGGCAGACCCACCACTGCTCTGGCTGCCGCGTTCTGAACACGCTGCAGACTGATTTCAGCCTGGTTAACCCCTACCAGGAGGGAGCTGGCGTAGTCAAGCCGAGAATCCACCGTCGCCAGCACCACTAGCTGCCTGGTCGAGGCGTCAAAAAATTTCAAGACTGGTCTTAGACCCCGCAGTATGCCAAAACAGCATGCAGCAGTTCTCTTGGTGTGACATACGAGGGCAGGATCTAACCATACCCCAAGATTTTTTATCTCCGTTACCGGAGTCAGGGTGGTGCACTGCAGGTATTTTTGTGCCGGCCTCCCCTGCTGGTTCAGGGCCCCTTCGCTGTTGGTGTTTGCACTCGATCCGATAAAGTAAACGCCGGAAAGAAAAATTGTTTTTTCAAAGCTGCCTTTAGCAGGACAACCGTTTCACTGCTTCGGTTTCATTGTAAACAAACACTGGCCCCTTCCAAGCACCCCTTTGCAGCTTGTTTTCACAGGACGTCGAGTCAGGCGCCACAAAGGTTGTCAGGTGCGCACCTGCACTTCAAGGCTGGTCAGGCTAAACCCAGCTGCACCTAGGGTAACTTCTGTGCATTCCATCTTTGGTTGAGTAAACATACACATATATTTGCTCACGTGTAAATCTACCGAGCAGTGCAAAGGGACAGGCTAACTTTGACCTTTTTTTTCTCCTTGATAAAACTAGTTTTCCCCTGGAGTGACCCTCCCCCTTTGGTGGTCAGTTTTTGGGGTGCTTCCGTCTCCTCCATCCTAGTCAGAAGTAAATTCCCATTCCTGGTAGGAAGGGGTTGGAGGAGATTCACAAATGTGTACATTCTGAGTTTGCCTCTAACTATCAGGACATTCCACCCCCGGGGCTCACATTCTCAGCCGCTCCCTGCACTTGTGCTCAGATGCACTCACGCGAAAATCTACACTTGCGAAAATCTACGCGTGACTGCACAACACGTGTGTGACTTCCTGCAATGGATCAGCACGGGTGTGAAAGGCGACAGGCACACATTACGTTAGCAAAACACACACACCTTTTAATCCAGCACGTAATCTTCCTGCAGGATTTCACTTAGATTGCCAAGTAACACAGGCATGGACCTTGTAAATGCCAGTGTTATGAAATAAATGTTGCTATATTTGCAACTATGAATAAGTGTCATGCAAATCCCCACGCTCCCATGGTGCTTTGCTTCCACTGTTATGGCCTGGCTTGAGCGCGCAGCTGTGGCCCAGAGCTTCAAATGGGGAATAATAAGAGCAGGGACTCCTCAAAAGTAGCTGGGGCGGGACATGATTATCTAAAGACACTACTTCCATTTGCCAGGTATTAAGTTGAGGGGCGTGTTTAGGTCAGACTGGTAACTCGGCGAGAGGGAGGGTGTAACGCCCACCACTAGAAAAGGGGCAGGGCTTTAAAAAAGAAGAAACTCCCCAGAATCGCATCACGGCGGGCCCTGAACTGAGTGACGCTCCTCTCCTCCAATGGCTGGCCAGCATTCAAGAGGCCAGCCAATGGAGAAGAGGGGCATGTTCAGGCCCCCATACTACACAAATAAAATGTCAGCTCCGCCCACTGCTTACGCAGTGACGGTAGCCTCAACCTAAAAACTAGTGTACACAAACACTGCCTTCTGTGACCGTTTGCACCTGCAGAATAGAATTAAAGTGCCTACCCACTAATTAGAAGACAGTGTCTACAGCCGCCAGTAAAACATCCAATACACAGTGGGCAGGGCCAAAAGAGGACAGGGTGGCAACCAGTAGGGATTAAAAGGCCTCCAGTGCAATCATTACACTATATTTATCATAATCAGACGATAAATGACACGCACAAATGAACATTGGGGGCAGAGTTGGGACACTACTTCTGGAACCATATGGATTCCAAGAAGCCCTCGCATGGCAAGAGCAGCGCATGCACACTTCTAATGCAGGCAAGCCCTACAAAAGCAGAAGGGAGAGAATATTTTAGTGACATCCCAAAACAACAAAACTCAAGCAGAATATGGTTCTCAGTCTTTCTTGCTGCTGCCTTGTATAACAAAGTTACATTGTATTGGCCCCTTCAGGAAGAAATAAAAATGACTTTCATTCATCTTTTCCTTTCTTTGAATGGCACTTAGTTTGTGGACGCAAACGTGTTTTCAGTGTTTATATGTTTACACCGGTGATGGCTATTTTCCTTTCTGTGGGGTTTTATCAGTTATAGGTTTACACCTAAAGCCAAATAGCCTAAATATAACCTTTACACCGCTATGGAGTTCCTGGCCCCCTCCCCATGCAGTATTCCCACCTATGACTTAGGAGCCAGTCAGCAGCAGATTAGATATTGGTCTCTAGCCAGCTTTTGAATCCCCTAGTGGCAGATGGCATTGAACGCAGTGTTCATGGTGATCAAAAGAAGTCACCATGTGAATTCCAAGTGTTGGGGAAAAAACTAGTATGGTGGTGGGCACAAGGGAGCTTATTGCTTAAGACAACATTAAACTGCTTGTGTGGCGAGGAGCTGACTTCCAAATGAGTGTGCGTAGGCCATGCACAGAACTGCTGTTGGTGTACATGTCTTTCAAGTGAGCAAACCCTTTGACAGTTAAGGACTTTGTAAGGTAAGGGCTACTTAAAGATTTAACTGTAGGATCAGACGAGTAGTATCTCAGTCTAGCTTCGACAGGGAGTGTAGGCTAGCTTGTATTTGCTTACATCATGCCCTTCAAGCTGTCCCTGGAGATACAGCTAAACCACCCAGCCGCAGAAAGGTCTACAAACTAAGCTTGAAGAAAAAGAAAGTGGATCAGTACCAAGAATGGGATGATTTGGTTACTGCAAGTAAGGTTAATAATGCTAGTCTATTCTGGCACAGTAAACAAAAGCAAACTATCAACTGGTAAGTAACTTCACTAGGCACAAGTAGAAGTCCTGATAAATGGGTAGATCATCTCTCCAAAGTATACAGTTCAAGGGACGCAAGTGAAGAATGCCAGGCTCTCGAATAAAGCTCCTGGACCTGATGAAGTCCCAGTGGATCAAAATATGTCAAATATGGCAGCTGCCCTCATTACCAAAGTTCTTAATCTGGCGTATAAACTGTCCTGCCTCCATGGCAGAGAATGGCCATAATTGTTCCTCTTGACTCCTGCCATTAGTGGGAAGGATAATTTTAGGTCAGTTAGTCTGGGTGAAGGATAATGGCATCCTCACTGGTCTTCAGAATGGGTTTTAAGGACTGATGACAATGAAACAATGCTTCAACTTGTAACTCCTAATTAACAAGTATACTGCAGGAGAGCAATGTCTTTTTTTGCAATCATGGACCTCACCTGTGCCTTTTATAGCTTGGTACGGTCCAAATTGTGGGCCAAGTTGGAGATTGATAAAGGCCTAGTACTACATTACGATCTCAGCCAGTCCCGTATGGACCTGGCCGTGAATGCACCACTTTTCTTTGCAACAGATCGAAGGAGTGTCACTGCCCCATTACTTTTCCTTTTGTGTTTTAGCGGATTAGAAGCTGTTGGCCAAGTGAGCAGATAGCCCAATGACCAAAAACCTGACCATCCAAGCCCCACCTTATGCCAATGATGCAGTGTTACTTGACAGAACCTCAAAAGCCCTGAAATTGTTAACAGAATGAAACAAATGTTATGGCCTTTCTGAAGCTGGCTGGGAACCCCACCAAGACTGTTGTCTTGGACCAAGAGATGTTAACCCCTTCGATGCTGATGACAAGCTGAGCTAGTCATCAGCCATGGTGGGTGTGTGCGGATGACGAGCTGAGCTCGTCATTTAACGCTGCTTTTAGAAAAAAGCAGCGTAGCGGAAAGACCGCCGCAGCGATGCGGTTAAAATGCCGACCTTGTTATGCAAGCTCACCAATAACAAGAGTTAATTTTCCTACCCGTGGGGGAGGGGGTGCATTCGATTTTCAGGGTTCTTGGCTAGTATGTATATAGAGTGCTAGAATCCAATATCTCAATTGTATATGGTGCATTTCTAACTTGGCTTACTGTTTGGAAAAAACCTTATTGCCTTCTACCCCTCCACCGACGGGAGCACTACCTCCCCAGTACTGGTCAGCCAATGGCCGACAGAGCACCGCCCACTTAATAGAACGCCCACACCGCGGCGGAAAAACGCCGCAGTTAAGGAGTTAAAACCTCCCTTAACCTTTAACTCATCCCCTCCACCACCCTTTTACTCATCTAGTCTCCTACTGCTATAAGCGCCAAAACGAAAGAATTCCAAATACTCTTCCATCCCTTCACTATCCTTTTCAAACAAAACAGACTAACATGTTTACAACCCAAAATGCCATATTTCACTCCAATTCATCACTAATCCTTTATGGTTTCAGAGTATCGCGCTACTCGCAGAAAAAGCACTTCAACCCCTCAAGGGTAAAAAGCACTATATAAATGCAAACGTTTTTGCCTCTTCTACTACTTCGCTATCCTTTTCAATCCAAACGAACAACTAACATCTACCACGCAAATTACTAATTCACCACCAACACTATGGGTTCCAGAGTAGCGTGCGACTCACCAAAAAAAAAAAAAAAGCCCACATCAGGGGTAGCAAGTGCTAAATAAATGCAAACTTTGCCCCTCCACTATCCTTCTCAATCCAAATAACTGGCTAACATCCACCACTCATTACTTTCATATTTTCACTATATGAATTCACCACTAATACTTTAAGCGATTTTTCAGCGAGTAGCATGCTACTCCGGAACGCATAGACTATTCAGTGGTAGTAAGCGCTATACAAATGCAATTACAATTCATTATGAATCCTTTCCCATGGAAAGGAAGTTCCCCACATAGTTGGCTGCATTTTGTAGATCTTTCTAGTTTCATATGATGCAATTTCATCCCAGTTCTGAGGTGCTCAGGGATAACCAGTTATAGACCACCCTTACTGCACTTGTCACTGAGCTCACTCCTGATTTTAGTGTGTGTTCATTTCCTAAAAGTCGAACCATGCCTCTCTCTACACAGATTGTCTCAGTCTCTACTACTCAGTTAATTCATAGGAGCAGGGGGAGACCTTCATCCCCCTGGTTCACATAAAACCTAAAAAATCCGAGGCAGGCAAGCGGAGAGGGAGTGGAGACAGGCGTACTTTGACAGGGACAGGCTGGCATGGAAAATAAAGTGGACAGAATACAAGGAGATCTATAGAGCTAAAGCATCGTATTATTCCAACAAGATTACCGATGCCGCAAATAGCTCCTGCAGTATTTTACATTTTTTTTTAATAGCATTATCAGCCCTGTCAAGAATGAGATCCCCTCCCAGGAACTGTGTGAGAACCTAGCTAGATTCTTCCAGGATAAGATCATTGAAGACCTGGGGATGGGTCAGCAACAATCCAGAGCCAGTCTAGACCCCTCTGTACTGGCTGAGTGTGATAGACCTTTTAAGCAGGACCTAGTCACCCCTCCCATTATTATAATCTTGGAGTGGCCTGCGAACAGGAAGAGTTCAGTCCCTTGTGGAATTACGCAAGCTGACTGCAGATGAGTTTAGGAGTGTGGCCTCGGTTATTACATCTGGGTCTCCACCTGATCCGCTCCCATTGAAAATCTGGAAGGAGTTTGAGGAGGAGCTCTTTCCCACGCTTCGGCTTGTTTGGATTCAGTTGCTCTCCACTGGAGTGGTTCCTTCGCAGTGGAAGAGGGCGGTGGTGACCCAGATACTGAAAAAGCCCACCCTTGATCCCTAGTGCTTGAAGAACTTTAGACCCATCTCGCTCCTACCTTTCCCAGCAAAAATAGTTGAGTAGGTGGTGGCAGGCACTCTTTCCATACATCTTGAGCAATACAAGCTCTTGGATGAAGTGCATTTTGGCTTCAGGCCAGCCCATGGTACAGAGACAGCCTTGGTGACCGTACTGGATGAGCTTCGTTGGCGAGCAGACAGGGTCAGGCAAGTTTGTTGATACTGCTTGACCTGTCTGCCGCCTTAGATACGGTGAACCATGTCATCCTGTTGGACAGGCTGTGTTGCTGGCAGAGCCCTGGAGTGGTTAGAGTCCTTCCTCAATAACAGGGAACAAGCGGTGGCCGTCCCTCCCTTCCAATCCACCTTCTCTGCTACCCTGCACAGATTTCCCAAGGCTCAGCAGTCAGCCCGGTGCTATTTAATATCTGAGGCCCTTATTTGCTCTCATTCGGAAACATAATATCGAAATAGTCAACTACGCCGATACACAGTTGATTCTTTCCCTGGAGGGAGATAATTTAACCTCCTTGGAAGAATTTCATAACTGTCTGTGAGACGCGTCCGGGTGGTTGAAAGCCAATTCACTGCAATTTAATGCAGAGAAAACGGAAGTGCTGTACTGCTCTAGGCCGCAAACTTCTTTACCCTGTAACTTATGGCCTGGGGATTTCTCCTCAGAGGTACAGCCAGTGAAGGTAGTGCGCAACTTAGGTGTCATGTTCAATACAGAGCTTTCTCTGGAGGCGCAGGTATCGAAACTAGTAGCTGGCTGTCTAGCTGTCAGACTTCTGAGAAAAATTCTTCCCCAACTTCCGCCCCCAGCCCGAGTTGAAGTGGTACTTTGCACTGTGCTCAGCAGGCTAGATTATTGTAACTCCCAGCTGCTGGACTCTCCAAGCTTTCTTATGGATAGACTTCAGAGTCCAGTCTGTTGCGGCTAAACTAGCCCTGGGGTGGGCGACGAGAGCCCCCTCCTCTACGGCTTTGGCCCAGTTACATTGGCTCCCGGTGAGACAGAGGGTACAATTTAAGTCGGTCTGACCTTCAAGGCCCTGCATGATCTTAGTCCTGTGGGCCTACAAAGGAAATGTAGATGTATGTTCCAGCCCGCAGCCTACGCTCCTCTGCCAGGTTGGTGATAATACCTCCGTTTAAGAAAATCAAAGCAGGAGGAGTTTTACAGTTTTTAGCTTGAAACATCGTCTTATATCCCCTTCACCACTTACCAAAACCCAAGTCAAAAAAAGTGGATGTCATGCGTTCCCTAGCAATGAATAATTTAATCTCTAAACAATGTAAGCAGAGGGTGTTTATCCGATGAACAGATGATTTCCTGTGTTTGAGACTAGAATGCACAAAGTTTTTCAGACAGCCCTCGGTCCAATGCACAAATCCCTCTGAAAGGCAGACGCTGTACACCAATGATCCAAGCTCAAAAACCAGTTGAAGTTACAGTTTTTATTTGCAAATAACAGCCGCAAAGAAAGAGCAGTCTACTCGTTCTCCTCGCTGCGCAGTCTGGCGTTTGGATTTGTGAGTTTGATGGCGAGCTGGGCGGCCCTCTCTACAATGGTCTTGCGGTTTTTGGATGAAACATTGTGGGCAATCTCAGCACAGAAGGACCTGAAAAAGCAAAGAGTGACCCGTGAGCAGAAGCATGGACAACTTTCATTTATAATTCGGAACCATAACATTGTAATGCAGTAATACACACGCCAACACCACAGCAACAGCCTTTGCTGCCCACAACGACCCATTGTGTGCTGTTCATGCTTTCAAGTCCAAGCCAAGATTACTGCCACAGGAATAATAAAACTTTTACTTATTTATACAATCTCAACCAAACACGTCCCTTGGCATCACAACATAGGCAGGCAATGATTTTTTACCTGCAGCAATTTACGTAAGGGTTTCACTATTTATACATGTACAATTGGCGAAAACATACACAAGGTGACCAGCCACTTGTAAAGCCACACAACTCACCCAAATGGTGCCATTGTAAAAATAACATTGGTGCAATCATCAGTCACACAGATCCTCCCGCCCTTAGCAAGGGCAGAAATTCAAGCAAAGAGGGATAATATTCTTCCACCAGTCTCATTCCTGTGGAGTGGAGAGGTGTGGTACAGAGTCATGGGCAGCTGACATGAGCGCACAGGGTTCACGGTTCGATCCCCGGCTCCAGCGGCAGCTCAGCACCATGTGACTGGGCAATAGCTCACTTAATTTCCACGACAGCCCCCAGAGAACCATAAGGGTGAGTAGTTAGCGCTTTACCCCCCCCCCCATTCCTAAAAAAGTAGAATTGAGGATTTCACTACTGTAAGGCCCTGATCAGTGTTTCAAGTTCCCTCCTCCTCACGAGATTTCCCTTGGAAAGACCACCCCACAACACAACATTGAGCAAACAACCAAAAATGCTAGCTTTGACGACATAATTTCGTTAGTTATCTAACAGGAGCACTGCAGACAACAAAAAGTGCAGCAGAAGAAAGCAGGCATGCTTGCTTCTGGGGAAATCTAGACAAATATGTATTTACTGCAGGTAAGTAGCACTAGCTTCTGCAAAGGACAGCAACTTAACCCCGCCAGTAACAGAGATGCCCCCTTCCCTTAACGAGGCACACAAATTCTAGTTTAACTCAATGCTTCTCTTTACATAGCCAAACTTACTTGTTACTCATCATTAGCACCTCCAGCTCCTTCACGTTGTGTACCAGAAACTTTCGGAAGCCTGAGGGTAACATGTGCTTGGTCCTTTTATCACTACCATAACCAATGTTGGGCATCAGGATCTGGCCCTTAAACCTCCTGCGCACTCTGTTATCAATACCTCGTGGTTTGCGCCAGTTACGCTGCAACAGAAAAATAGCATTAGTCAGGAAACCAGAAACTGATTGTTTAATATTATCAAAATAAGCCTGAGGGCAGATCTCTTTTCACACTACTTCTATGAATGCATTGGGCTACAGGTGCTGCTGTGCTACCCAACCACTCAATCTTTCAAAAGCATGTCTGTCCTAACTGCAGAAATGTGCATCATTTGAAGCACTGCTCAAAAACACACCCAACTTATCCGAGAGCCACGCTACACTCAGACATCAAACATTGCATGCCCACAACGACCAACACAAAGTCAGGTTTAATTACATGGCCGCATTAATATGTAATAATTGGTTTATGCCTAGGTGTCCTATCGTGGTAATGCCAGAGTTTAAATAAGGCTGCTGTCACTCTACCCCTTATAAGTGGTATTACAAATGAAGGGGAATGTCGGGAGCATAGGGCCTAATAAGACATGACAGAGGATACACCAGTGGCAATGTTGAGCTACTTTAAGTAGACTGAGTTGGGAGTTTTGCAGTATACACAAATGCAAGTTCCAATGCGCTACAAAGAGGTTATTTTAATGTTGCTCTCTGCATGGCCTAGTTCATTTAGATGTAATGTTTAGTCACTAATTTATGAGATTTGCCTTTGAATTGGAGGCTTTAATATTTTTTCTTCATTTATCTTTGAATGTCTCATATTGCTGCTTAGAATCATAAGGTATTAAGATTGAAATATAAATTGATGTACCCTGATTTTTAGATACTCATTAGGGATTTCAAATATAAAATGTAATTTGTGTAATCCATTATTGCTTGCAAAGTGTAATAACAGACTTTTTTATACATAATATGGGATCTAGTTCTAGATATTACAACCTAGCTGGTAAAAATAGGTTTCAGAAATTGTATTGATTGAATGGTGCACGACAGTGAACGTGTGTTCAAGAAAGGGGAGTTATTAGTGAACTCACTTGGAGACCATGCTCCTTTCTCAATCAACAGGGCACATCTACCATGTTTGTGGTGCCAGTGCTAGAGCCATAGAAAATGCACGGGTAATACAGCTAGTCTTTGCACTCTCATTGGGCCTCATGTCAGTTTGAGGTGTCCAGAGCTACTTTGGCGAGTTTCCCCTTCTAGATCAAATCCTGTAGCAGGCTGCCCACCTCGTTAAAGTGAGGTGGGGCATGAAGCAGGGTAAATATGCATAGTAATGGAGCAGGTGGGCAGCACTGCTATTCTGCCTGTTTGCGGGGGAGGGACAAAAGTGTGAGAAAGGGGTAGTACTGCCCGTCCTATGTTCCCTTCAAACATTCGACTCATTGTATACCAAAAACCCAAATACGTAAAGGTGTTAATCTCCCCCACCGGGCGAGATTAGTTTCAGCAGAACCCCAGGCCAGCCAGTCCGGAGTCTGTGGAAAGAAGTTTGTATTATCCCAGCTCACTTTTAAGCTGGACATTCCACCAATAAACACAACGACCATAGCATGTACATCCATCGAGGTCTCAAAAGACAATTAGCAATTTACCTTCAACCATGTACCTGTCAGGTGAGAGCAGGGAGGTGTCGAACTAAATATATCTGAAAAAAGCCACTTATTGACAAGCAACTTTGAGACCCTATCGGGCAAGTAAGTAGTGTGCTTTACAAAACACTGATTCAACCCCCTCATTTCAAAGCAGCCACAAAATGCTTTCTCCCACAGCAGAAAAAGCAAAGCCATTGCAAGTTTCATACGGGTAATCAACATTTCAGAGGGGCTGCATATCCAAACCACACTAGCATTTATTGTACATAGAGTAGTTGCAGCAATCGAGGGCGTGCATTTCACAGCATGAAAGCAACTGGTAGGATGCTCTCCATAAAAATTCAAAGACACCTAAAGCACTTCAGAACATGAGCCGTGAATGTACAAGCACATTGTCAAGCTAAGCCTAAACACGTCCAAACAATGTTGAACAAGCAGCATTTGCGAGATTTTTAGCTGTTGTCATTGTAAATGACAATACTTTATTTATGTGGTTAAAAAACCTGCAATAATAAGAGGCATTGTCATTTACAATACAAATAGGTCATGGTTTCTAAAATGCAAGACCTAATACATTGCAAATGAGTGTTTCAAGTGTCCCAAGCTCCGCTTTCACATCAATAGAGGCACACGGCTTCTTTTAGATGAGCCGTTTACGAAAGGTCTGCGACCGCTATGAAGTGCCCCAACCAAATAAAGCATTTGTCAAGTTGACAAACAAATGCCCCCCCCCCCCCCCCCCCCCTAAAAGCACCAAGTGAACGTGTGCATGGCACGCTGAATATTGCAGGAAAGCATGTAGTGCCTGCAGTAGGGGAAACATTTAAAATCGTGCTTACAGACTAAACTATACAACCGAAGTAAAAGGGACAGTTCTCAAGGGAGGTACTAAGGAGGGACTAACAAGCCTATTAAGGAATCAGAAGCCAGCATTTATTAAGGACAATGACAAATATGGGTGGGGCTTCAAGTCAATACTACAAACAGCATGTCTCGCAGCGCATGCGCTGCCCAGACTAGACCTAAAAACATGACATACCTTAATCTTGACATAACGATCAGACTGGTGACGAATGAACTTTTTGGTTCTTTTCTTAAGAATCCTCGGTTTGACAAGAGGTCTTAGGGCAGCCATGATTGCTAGGGGAAACAAAAATCCAGTAAGTGATAGTTTCAAAATCATTTCAGAAAACCAAGTTATCTGCCGAAATAAAGAGCAAACTATCACAAGTCTATGTTTACCTACACACAAAAAAAGTGACATCCCATGACCGGTTCATGTTAGAAGTGAGAGGAAGACCGATCACAGGACACTCAACTCAAATTATCAGTTGTCACAGTAATCCAAAACAAGCACTGGCATGTCCAATAGGTCACGCATTTACGAGGTGCTAAACCTTTTAATTGTATGCCAAAATGGCAAGCTTCAGAATTATGGCAAATATGCATCCATAGTCACGCATGAATACTCTGCAGCAGCCTTTTTTTTTACACTTACGCAGTAAATTGAAAAACGCAAGGAGCGCATGAAAGCGCATTATAGAGAAAGGAGTAATCCAGCAGCCATGGCGCATTGCATTTTAGTATCCCATCCATGGATTCCTCTTACCGGGTTTATTCATACTCCCCATTGCAAATTTAGAGTAAGATTACGCATGGTTGACAACCTTTGAGTTCTTGATTAGTCAACTCCTGCCTCGGCCTGGTTCTCATTTCCCTTTGCCTTCTCCCTCCCTCTCCACAGACTGATAGCCGAGCTCTGGTCTTTATTCCTTCTGATCTGGAAGCATGTAACTTTTAGTAAGATTTTCTTCTCATCCGGAGACCATCCACTGGTCCTTTCCCCAGCGTGTAGCCGCATAACCGGCTCCCCGCCTCCCTCGGACACATGCTGCTTCTTTCAGTGCCTCCAGCATGGTGTAAAGGATGGTTCAGACCACACAGGCTAGTGCCCACCATCCCCACCTCAACAATTGTAATCACCTTTTTTCCCTTAAATCTGAGCCTAGGCACAATAGTGTTATTGTGATTCTTGCAGCCCAGACGCCACGCGACCCCATTGGCAACTCGCTTCTATCCCACCTTACTTTTGGGTTATCATCCTTGCGGCTTCGACTGTCGCCTTTAATTATGTAACAATTAATGTATTCTCTATAGTCCACTTTTGAATTTTACAATCACTTTCCCCATACGGCACTGCAACCGAAAATTATAACCTGGTCCAGATGATGGCCTAAAACTCTATAATGGCTGAAACACCATTGACTTCTACAGCATAGTTTACGGCACCTTCCTCGTTATTGCCCTGAATTAATCTGCTTTTCATGTATCAAATTTATGGGCATCATTAAGATTACACTGTATATATCACTTCTTTTTGCGCCCTTCTTCCTGTTATATATACACCCTTCACGTGCCACTAGCGCTGTTCACCTTCTCACAAGCACTTGAGCACACTATAGTATAGGTTACATGACATTTAATGTAACAGTGCATTTGTGATTGTTTAATTTAACCGTATTGCCAAACATAATTGAAAAGCTTCTCAATCGTACGTCTACCTGCTCCCCTTCCCTTGTTCATGGCAATGCGCTGTGCTCCTTTAAATGGCCCACTAAACAAAACCCTTGTGACACTGCAGTTCTGTTATACATTAAATACCCTGGTCTCTACCGGTTTTACGGGTAACCTCCTGTTTGTTATAGCATCTCACTTTAGCGCTGAAAGGCAACATGCTATCGGAGCCACAGGAATCAGCCTAGAAAAATAGGACCAATCTATGGAGCACGTTCCACAAGAGTATTATTTAGCCATTGTGAAATTTTAACGCACTAATACAGTTTGAACATGTTCACCTCATCAGTACCAGTCCAAACCAGGCATATCAATTGAACTAAACAATTTGCTTTCGTAAGAACCTGCCACTGTGGTAGCACTTTCTCTCCAAGTAAACTTACATAGGTTTTAGCTAGAAATTAAGCTGTAGACGTCTGCAAGCTATGCATTTGACAGTGAATCATATGGCTTGTAAATTCATAATTATGCGGTTAACGCTGTGGTCTTGATAACTGTCAGTGGTCTGGGAATTTAAACACACATAGAACACACACGACTGTTGAAGATGGTCTTCCACTTGCTAACCACTCTCATGGCTAGTCATGGAATGGGTTTTCATCTGCATGACTCTTCCTCGTGCATCAGCGCCAGAAGAGCACAGAAAGCTCCCCAGCAACGATTCGCGGCAACCATTAGACACCTGTAGACAGTGTTGGAGAAATGGCCAGTCACTTGCAAGTAATACACAATTTAGCATTCGGACTATTCCCATTTTAAACCCCATATCAGGACGCCACAGAAAACAACTATCATAATAGACATGTCTTGTCAGCCCCCACAATGGACTAATTAGCATGGTTGCAAAATAATCTCTACATATAACGCACAAACAAAGAAAGTCTTCCCAAGATGCGAACATGCTTACCCACCCTCCCCCCCGATAACCTGTGCTATTTAAATTATGAGCCACCAAGAGGTACACAAAAAATAAACTTTATGCCACACGAGAAATTTCAAAAGCAGGATGAATCCGATTACAAATAACCATCCTTTTAAAGAGGACACGAGCTTCCGATGGAATACAGTACAACAGGCTATCTAAACTGCGAAGGAAAAAAATACACCATATCAGCTTTCATCAAACTGGCTCTTACTTACAGAACCGTTCCTTACCAAATAGTTGGTTTTGTTATACTTAAAAACATTGTGCCACTTCAGTCAAATGACCAGGGCGTTGCCTTAGTCGAATATTCAAAATGCCATATAATCTATCATATGCAGGTTCATATTCAAAGCGTTGAGCTCATTAACGCACAAACCTGAATTACAAACAGTACCTCCAGGAAAAACACTAACGAAAAATGCAACAAAACGTTGGGTACCACCGATTATTCCATTAAGGGGGAGAAGTAGCTCCAAATACCATCGATCGTTGGTGTTTTACTACAGACATACCTTGGATGCACTAACATGAACATGTAAACGGTAGGCCTCGGTGTTTTAGTTAAAGACTTCGTGCATCTTACACACCAACGCAGCTAGTATGAGTGGCAAGTAATGCTCAATTTTCCCTGCTTATGCCAGTCCATGGTATTAGGGTGACCGTGATTATGTAAAGCTAGGTTTGCGTGCCCCGTGGTAAACCTGGCAGTGGGAAGCGAAGCCCTGGCGAGTAATACATTCGATGCCACACTTCGATATCAGGCAGGGTCTGAAGTGGAAAATTACTACGGGGGCCATAAATTATAGGGACAGAAGTGGAGTCACAAGGAGCGGAGTCTTAGAGTCAACGTGCACATGTAATATAAAAAAAACTGCCACAAAGCAATTAACAACAAGTAGAAATTATAGTAAACCTGCTGTATGGATCCTAATCTGTCCAACACGTTTCAATCCAATAAAATCACTGGTTAATGGATTTGTTGGAGCACTATGGCCGTTAAACCCTAGGTTCGGCTCATAACAAAATAGTTAGAACGAGTGAACCTGACCGTTACAAAGCAAGTTTACCTTGGACACTCCTTTATAGGTTTTATGTAGATATCTTTTTAGTTGAAAGCTTTTTTGCAGACTCGTGAGCTATTTGCTGGTCTCAACTTGCAATCCTTGTAGCTTAGTAAGCATATTGAGTTAAGTACCTGACTCGGGGAGCAGTTGGCAAAACATAAGGAATTAGTTTTTAAAATTATTTTCTCAGTCTTTAGTTACTTTAAGACTCCACTCAAAAATTAGCAAGTTCTTTATAAATGGTTCAAAGCACATTTAAATACTGACTTCTGAAATAGAAAACGCATGCTAAGCTCTTTTATATAACGTGTGTACAAGTCAAAACCATGCAGAAAAATCACAGTTCATTTAAGGATGGCACGGAATCAAGTGTTAAGCACTAAACTACTTCTCAGCCCGAGTGAAACTAACTGAGGGCAGTAGTCCTTTAAATGAGACATAAGTGAGGTGGCTAAAACTGCAAATAAACCTACCAGGCAGTATACAAATTGCACATTTTCACTAGGGTCTGGGTCAATAACCGCCTTACCCATCCCAATTTCAACGTTGTCAACATGAAAAAAAATGCCATTACCTTCTACCCAAAAATCAGCTCTCTTGACTAAGCCTCAAGACATGGCTATTCTCCTCCTCCTCCTAACTCCCCGTTCAGACATGGCTATCCTCCACCTTAACTCCCCCGACACCTCTTAGTGAGTTCTGTGAATTTAGCGCCGAGACACCCTTATGGGTATTTGTTTGCGCTTTAAAAATTGCTAAAATTAAATAAAATAAATAAGTAGGCAACACTCGCGTGGAGTAATACGACTGACAGGCGTGCAGCCAACACATTAGCACAATCCTTAATGGCAAGTGAATTGCGCCACCACGTTCAGCACCCATTAATATCAACTCGGCACACTTTCAGCAGAGCTTCCGCACATTCTATATCTGCCCACGCGAACCGAGCACGAGGAGCAGTCTCGTACACCTACGATCCACCCAGGTTAAGAGGTGCCACTGCAGAAATTACAAGTCACCATAGCGCAATAAACGACTGTGCAGCCATGCGCAGTATATTTTCGCGTGACCAGCCCGAAAATATAGTTAACACCACCGACTAAAGCCAACAACGACCCCGACACATAGTAGAATATTAACCGATTAGAACACCGGATCAAAGACACATATTATTCTAGCTACTCGCCATTTTGAACACATCTTTACTTTCAGTGAAACCGAACCCTCCGGTAAGGGCCGGGGGCTGCGATATAAACCATTCCAAAACGTCCACATGCTAACGGCTTCTCTCCTGCAAACGCAGAATCCATTATCTAAAGCTAAACTGAGGATGGCAACAGATTTCGCTCACCGGCTCAACAATGTCCGCCTGCTCCGCAGAGAGGCCAAAGGAAGAGGGAGCACAAAGGATGCCGGGATTGCATATAAGGACCTGAAAGGGGCGTAAATCAGGACCCGACGTCACATGGTACATTTTATCAAAACTACTGATAACGCATAGATTCCTGTTGTAGACAGCTCATAAAAATCCACTTTTACCAGGGAAAACGACCGAGATACTAAGTATATGTGTTGTATACACTATAAGTGATTATAGAGTTAGTACACATTGAAAATGCTCATGTGATCTTCCAGGACCTGCTAAGGCTCACTTGCGCTCAATTAGGAAGTAAAGAGTACTAGGCAAGAACGTCTCGCTGACAGTTTAGAAGAAGAGACACCGGTTATTGCTCCATCTAGTGGTGGATGATCAAAGTGCATGTGCCAGAACTACATTATGAGTAAATTCATACATTTGTAAACAAGCATTTGCAATGCAATGGTCTCGGCATCATTAAAGGTAGAGCTATTGGCATTGCTCATGACATTTTTTTTTCTTTAAATCAAAAATAAATGGCATTGTCATTAACATTGCCAATACACAGCACTCTGCACTCAACAGCACACAATGCTCTGCACACTCACTCTGCACTCACTGCTCTGCACACTCACTCTGCACTCACTGCTCTGCACACTCACTCTGCACTCACTGCTCTGCACACTCACTCTGCACTCACTGCTCTGCACACTCACTCTGCACTCACTACTCTGCACACTCTCTCTGCACTCACTACTCTGCACACTCACTACTCACTACTCTGCACTCACTACTCACTACTCTGCACTCACTACTCTGCACTCAGCACTCACTCCTCACTACTCTGCACTCACTACTCTGCACTCAGCACTCTGCACTCAGCACTCACTACCCACTACTCACTACTCTGCACTCACTACTCACTACTCTGCACTCACTACTCTGCATTCACTACTCTGCACTCACTACTCTGCACTCAGTACTATGCACTCACTACTCTGCACTCACTACTCTGCACTCAGTACTCTGCACTCACTACTCTGCACTCTGCACTCAGTACTCTGCACTCACTACTCACTACTCTGCACTCACTACTCACTACTCTGCACTCACTACTCACTACTCTGCACTCACTACTCTGCACTCACTACTCTGCACTCACCACTCTGCACTCACCACTCTGCACTCACTACTCTGCACTCACCACTCTGCACTCACTACTCACCACTCTGCACTCACTACTCTGCACTCACTACTCTGCACTCACTACTCTGCACTCACTACTCACTACTCTGCACTCACTACTCTGCACTCACTACTCTGCACTCAGCACTCACTACTCTGCATTCACTACTCTGCACTCACTACTCTCCCCTCACTACTCTGCACTCACTACTCTGCACTCAGCACTCTCCCCTCCTCACCCGACCCTCCCCAAGCCCCTTTCGCAGTGGGTGTGAGGTTCCGCCCCGTGACCTTCCAACTCACGGCTGCGAGTTCATGGACTTCGCCAAAGCTGGCCTGGCGTCCTCGCGCAGCGCTAAAGTCAGTAGATTCCTTCAACG
Organism: Lissotriton vulgaris; assembly: GCF_964263255.1. Classification (NCBI taxonomy): domain Eukaryota; kingdom Metazoa; phylum Chordata; class Amphibia; order Caudata; family Salamandridae; genus Lissotriton; species Lissotriton vulgaris. The sequence goes on from NC_141697.1 coordinate 1,184,562,268, forward strand.
AGCCACGCCTGCGGAAGGTGCACGTGACCTCACCCGTGGTTTCCGGTGCACGCCTGTCCCCTAGCTGCTCGTGCACCACCGGCCTGAACCTAAGTCAGCAGCATGTCCATCACCGAGCCTCACTATCTGAGGTGCACGTCACCCTCGGCTTCCGGTGCACGCTTGTCCCCAAGCTACCTGTGCACCACCGGCCTGAACCTCGAACAGTTGATGTTCACCACGTCTCACTAAACCTGACTGTGACCAGCCACCCACAGCGTGAACAAGGCTGATGTTGGGTATAATTCTGCGACATGACAATAAGTGCACGTTAGAAGCATTATGTATTTACTTGTATTTAGTTATTTAACATTCTTGCCACGAACGACCACCGGGAAGAGGCGCTAGAGAGCGTCATGCAGCAAGGAGAGTCTCCGAATACATAAATACAGCAGGATAAATTAAAAGTATGCACCATAGATGCAAGAGCAGCCGGTGGTGTATGTTCAGTTTTAGCTACAATAAAGGATGATTTCAAAAGAAGCAGACCTGAGAATTAGAAGGGTGCACGAGGGGAGAGCAGAGATGGATGGGGTGTCAGGAGATGGAGAGGCAGTCACAGGCGATGGCCTCGGGTGCAGAAATCGCTGCTGGAGAATTACTCAAAGGGAGAGAGGGGTTACCAAAGACGTGACTCATGAGCATTATTTTGACTGCAGTAACTAAGGATTGTGCCCAGTGCAAGCTGAGAGAGCATCCTAAATGCCCCCGGAATCCCGCCGCGGCCGCCCCGGAAGTCAGGCACGGTCGCCTGTGACGGGGGCGGGGTCACGTCCAGACCGGAAAAGGAGGCAGGCGGAGTCAAATGCGTCTCGCGCCCGGGGCTCCTCTGAGCGGTGTGGAGCCCCGGGGCCGCGCCAGCAGGAGGTTGGGCGCCGCGTGCTGAGAGCAGAGTCCCCGACATTGGCCAGGTAAGCTCCAAAAGGCTGAGGGGGCTTGGTGCACTTGTGTGTGTGCGTGTATGCTCGTGTGTGTATGTATGTGTGCGACGGTGACGGCGGGGCAGGGAGGGAGGGGGGCCTCGGTGCACTTGTGTGTGTGCGCGTGTGTGTGTATGTGTCAGGGGGGTGTCTCTGTATGTATGTATGTGCGTGCGTGCATGGGCGCTTGTGTGTGTGTATGCGCATGCGTGTGTGGTGCTTGAGCTTCCCAGGAGACAGCGCCTGGCCACAGCGCGCGTTCCCGTTTCAAATCGGCTCCAAGGATGCGCGCGGCTGGAACTGTCTCCTGGGAAGCACACTCGCTAACAAAAGATCTCGGCGGAGACGCGCTTCCGCGCGGCTAGCCGAGACCTAAAAACAAATAGCTTTGGCAACGTCAATCATTTTGTAATTCGTGTGATGAAAATATGTTCACAAGCTTGAGTCTTACACAGAACAGGTATAATTAGAGATGCTTACTTATTACATACTCGCTGACATTTAGACCAAAAGAGGTAGTGTTTTTCTGTTTCCAAATCTGGCAATTACCACCATAATGACAACACAATAAATAATAGTCATATGATGTGATCTGAATAGTTAGCAAGTAATGACATCACAGGGAGTTACATCATATGAATTGATCTGAATTAGATAGCAGGTAATGACAGTGTCGCCACTACCCAGGGTCGGATTGGTAAGGCGGGCAATCGGGCAATGGCCGAGGGGCCGGTATCCGAGTTCCAGCTGTGGGCTGCTTTTTGGGCAGCCTGGGGGTGCCGATTTGTGCAGTGTCTGTGGTAGGATGCCCAGCATTCAGTGGGTGCCGGAGTGGCCTTTATGGAGGCAGATGGGCCTCCATTACCTTTCTTTTACCAAAGGTGCAGAGGAGTTACTCCCTTTGTCTGGCTGGGTCAGCCCATAAATGTATGCAGATTGCGCAGGGCACGGGGGCCTGAACAGAAATGGCCTCACTTGTATTCAGGTGTGTTTCACCAGTGTGAATAAATCCGTGCATTTTTTTAAATCAAGGTGAAGTTAATAAAACATGCCTCTGCTCGCCAAAGCATTGTTTTGTGGAAAGGCAATATGCAAATGTGGGCCACTTTTTATTAGCGTGCCCAGGCCGATTGGCCTGGGAGCTTATTCCTCGAGACCAGTCCGAAATAAGAAAAAGACCTGCCGCCAGTTCTGGCCTAACGAATCTTGGGAACTCTAGTCAGTCGCTTGGAGGAGGAACTAAGGTTTCTGGGAGGGACATAGTCATGAATCCTCTCTCTTGATTAACTGTCTCACAAGACATGAAGAGCTTTGTGGACAATGACCAAGAATTTAAAAAACAATCCTTTTTTATGGGAAGCCAGCAAAAAGAGCTTTCAAATGCAAGGACATGTGTCTTCTCAGGGGGTTAAATGAGGATACAGGCAGCCGAATTCCGCTCCACCTGAAGTCTGCCAAGAAGGTACTCTGGGAGACCCAGGTAGAATGAGTTCCTGTAGTCCAACCTGGAGGTTATTAATGTTTGGATGACCATTCTCTTTAAATCATTTGACAGGAGGGGAAGGATTTTTTTCAGGGTTCTAAACAGACTGAAACAGGAGCCATCCAGTGACTGGACCTGTGGCTGAAAAGAAAGAGCACTGTCAAACTTGATTCCAACATTTTTTAGGGTTCCATTTTGGAGGCCAGGGAGGGGGGCATCATTGGGCTAGAAGGTCCTCCATGAATATGACGATGTTGCGCCCAATAAAACAAACTCGTTTTTATCCGAATGACATTTTAATTGGTTGATAGACAACCAATGGTACATATTAGAGAGGCAATTTTTAATTACTTCCCCAGCAAGCTCTTTTCCCTTCCTACAGGAGAAGAATAGCTGAGTATCATCAGCATAGAAGATTACCTTAGCTCCTAAAGTCTCCGCTAACACAGTTAAGGGTGTGAGATAAACATTGTACAAAGTAGGGCTAAGTGCAAAGACCTGAGGCACTCCAACCATGACCTCACGTACCTTGGAAGAAAAAGGGGGCATCCAAACCTCTTGGCTTCTTTCCTCCAAAAATGAAGTGAGCCACTTCAGGGCTAGGCTCTTGATCCCAGTAGGTTGGAGGTGACCAGGGAGTCTTTGATGAGGACCAGTGTGAGAGCTGTTTCCCTTTTCTTGCTTTAAATGGTTTGGAAACTGGGCTTATACTAACACAAACTGTGTTTATACTGTCCTCAGTCTTGAATCACTGTTGTAATATACCACGTGATGACAAGTAATGTTTCTTGTTATAAATAAAGAATTGCAAGTTTACACTAATAAATACAGAGCGTTCCCAGAGACTTCTCCCAGCACCATAGGAAGGACACTCAAACTGTATCAGGTTATCAATGTACATTGAATCACTTGGCATGCTTGCATAAACTTAATGCAATTTTACTGGAAGAGAATACTCAAATGTGTTCTTTAGTAAAAATGTTTCCTCTAGCCTGTTTCTCATTGGTAAAGTCCTGAGAACCATGTACTTGTGTAGAAATGTATGAAGGTCATTCTCTAAGATCCTCTAAAAGGATATACGTTTATCTGTACCCCGGAACCAGCTACTTCCCACCCTTAGAAGGTGAACCTATATCCGATTTTAAATAGAACCTTACTGAGTTCTTTGTGGTTATGAATTGTATGAATTGAATTTGAATTTGAATTTAAAACATTTGTAAAGCGCAGCGTTCACCCTACGGTTTCTTGGCGCTGTAGTGGTAGGTCCAGCAATTGAGGGCGGAGAGAGCCGGCGCAGAGGAAGGAGGGACAAGTTACAAGGAGAAGGCCTGTTTGAACAAAAACGTTTTTAGATCTTTGAGGAAGGAAGAATAGTGTGTAGCAAATCGTAGGTGGTCAGGGAGCTTTGCTGCTAGATATATTGATGGTAAATTTCATATATTTTTCCTAATAATTACTTATATAAACCTTCAAAACTATTACCCCTGTGTATCATTCTTTGTAAAGGATGTCAGTGTTGATTATTGAACTTGATCTTAAATGCAATCGTGACAGGTCCAGTCAGGTAGCACCAAAGTCATTATAGGGTCTACACCCCTCCCAGTCCTAGCCGTTGGCGCGCTTTGATATGCATAAAAAGACAGATTAACACGCTGACACTAGGTAACCTGATATGGTGAATCTTGGCAGGGAAAATCATGGATGGTCCCCCCACACTAACAAGGAAAGGCTGACGGTCTCTGCGAACGTGAGGCTCAGCGTCAGACGGGCCTCCATGTCTAGGGTTTTCTCTGAGAGAAACAGCGGCTCAGTTTCAGACGGATCTCCATGTCTAGGGTTTTCCCTGACAGAAACAGCAGTGGCTTCATCAGTGGAAAGCCTGCAGTTATCCCACCTATAAAATTTGGCATGGGAACTGCAAGATTGGCAGAGGGGTTATTTGTCCTTTTTAGGTGGGAGCCGCATATCTTCTGACCTCTGGATGGGGCCCAGATTATATTTGCATGATGAAAGAGAACTGGAGGCATGCAGAAACAGAAGCCATAATTTATTCACAAAACACAAACATCATCAACACAGGTTACAAATCTACATAGTAAAACTCCATAGGAACAGTGATATTCTCATGCTGAGCCCTAAGTATAGACCAAAGCGCCAGACTGGCTCAACATAGATCACCCAGAGATGGAACACCGATGAAGTCGCAAGCTGTAGGCGCAAGGTCATTAGACGTACATAGATACAGGACCAGTAACATACATCACCATTCTTTGTGTTAGAATGTGTGGCTTACCAGACAGGGCTCACCATGCATGATGGTGTAACATCCCAAATCCCCTCGCACTGAGTAAATTACAAGGAAATATAAGCTAGTGGTGGTCATTAAATGCCAGTGCTTCCTGGTGAAAGGCTTCACGTTTGTGGAGAACACACTGAGCAATGGTACTGGTCAAGGGAACTACATTTCCCAAGAATACTTGAACTCTCACATTATTTGGAAATGCAGGTGGACATTTGTAGAGCTGACTTAGAGTCATAGGGTAAATGTATTGTAGTCATGTACTGGAATGTACATTTACTGTATGTGCATTTCATTGTTGTCTTACCTATTCGCCCCTTTACTTTCCTCCATTGTGAGTCTGCTCGTGCAAGGGCCTCAAGCGCAGTTTTAGAATGTTAACAGGGTCTGATGGTTTGTGTTCACCTGTTACGGCATTCTGTGGCGAAATACAATGTGAGCTACAATAAACACGTTATGTTCTTTACCTATTGCCTGTCGTTACTACAGGAGCTTTTGGTGAATGGGACACAATTTTATCTGCCATCAGGGCTAGACTGAGAACACCATTCACCCTGGACATTTTTTCAATCCGCCCCCGGGTGGCGAGGGTGCAAGTGTGAAGCACTGCTGCTTAAACCAACCCAGCCCCCAGTACTTCTGCTTTTGTTACTGGGGGCCGATATTGCAACACTGCTGCAAAACTGGCCCCCACCACTCCAAAACTGGCCCACTGCCCACACCCTTACAGCTTCCTAGACGGCCATTCCAGCCCTGCTTGCAATGCTTTTTCTCTCTGCTTTGATGAGTTTCTCTGGTGCTTCAAATAGAAAAATAGAAGTGCAGCTACTCACTAAAGTGATTAAGATGGGTCTGGATCGGGCGTGTCTTTGAGGCAGGCCCATACAATATCAGCATTTTCTTCTTCAGTGTAAAGTTCCCTAGTGCCCTTTGGCCAAGTTCAGCTCTGAGTTGCAGGGCGAAATTGGTATTCTTTGTGTTATGTAGTCAGCGGTCTAGTAGTTGGGTGGGTGGAGCCAGCTGGGGTGGAAGGGAAGAGGAGGAGTGTGGACAGGATGGGGTTAGTTAGAGTAGGGACAGGGACAAGGAAGGAGGCACTTAATAAAGCTCCTGTATGAACACATCTATACTTGTCTGTAGTCATTACAACGATACGACAACTGGCGACGAGGGTGGGATAAGCATTCCCACTGCCCACAGAACCCTGCAGGAGCGCCCTGTCCCGAGCAGCGTCCACAAAGAAGAACGCTGCTGTGAAAAGCGGAGCTGCCGCCTGAAGTGAGAGGCCAGCAGCAGGTGACCCTGTTCCCCAGTCCGGCGACTGTGAGGGAGTAAAGAGGGGCCGAAACAATGAGCGCTGACACGCTCGAGCGAAGGAGACCCTTCGCGCCAAAACCGCGACTCACGCCTGATGCGTGTAAGTCGGCACGCATTGAAAGAGCAGAAGTCGGGAGCCCACTCCGACCCTGCCTGCCACCCAAAGTCATCCGGAATTGTCCCGACGGCCAGCGTCGCTCACGGAAGACCGACGGACCCCTGCCAGCAAGCGTGGTGCAAGCGGAGCTTGAGTGGTGCGCGACCTCGCAAGCTCACTCCCAATGCGTGAGGGTTGACGAGGGGACGCCGAGTGAGCGCGAGACACCAAGAAGCAAGGTGGGAGCCCACCCCAACCTTACCTGAGCGCAGCCGCAGAGACACAGAGTGTGGAGGCCAAGAGAAGTGTTGCCCCTTCATGAAATCGACGGCCGGTGAGTCCCGACTGAAACAGCTGTGGTCTGAATAAATAGAAAGAGAATCTCATGTGCAGCTAGCAACGGCGCCCATCTTGGGGTCAGGCAGCCTTAAGGACAGACCCCTTGGTCATTGTGGGGCGGCCATCTTAAGGTCAGGCGTAGAGATTGGCTAGTGAGAAACGACACGCACGAGCTACAAAGAAACGTAGCAAGCGTGAGGCAACACGAGTAACCAAGAATAAACAAGCACGAGCAAGGTTGAATAGACATTGAAAAAAAAACGACTGTAATTAACCAACCAAGGCAACTGCGAACAAGCGGCGACAGGCCAATCAGAGTCAGAAAAGGCGGGAAACACGCGTCACCAAGATGGTGACCCCAGAGACATCCCCACAGCAAAACGAAGTCAAGCCCATCATTGCAGGAGTGTCGCACCTGCGGGCCCCAGAACCTCTAACACTGACTACAGGAGGGAGCATGGGCCCCAAGTGGCAGAGCGGCTCGAAGATTTCGAAGACTACATTGAGGGATCCAAAGTAACTGTTGATAAAGAAAAATTGATCGCCCTCCGCAACCTGGCAGGTCGAGAGATAAGCAAAATTATCAAAGATCTTCCCCCAGCAGATGCTGGGACCTATGACAAAGTACATGAGGCGCTGAACAAAAAATTCCTCCATAAAACAAATGTGGACTATGAACGTCATGCGTTTCATCAAGCGCGCCAAGGAAAGGACGAGGCGCTGAGCGTGTTCATCACCCGATTGCGGCGACTATCGAGACACTGTGAATTTGACACCTTTTCAACAGATGCCGCCATAAAGTCACAAATCATAGATGGGTGTCACTCAGAAACCCTGAGGAGGCGGCTGTTAAGAAAACCCCATGAACTAGACGACATTGAAGAAATGACTCGCGTCTATGATCAGGCCGAGGAACATGCCACCAACATTGAAACCGGGCACAATGTGAGCCATGAACAAGCGCGTCGCATCCAAGCCAAAGGCAGCAGTCGAAGAAGCTCGAAAGACAAGCAATGGAGACCACAACCGTCGTCTCATCAAAGACATCCAGAGCACAGGAGGCGAGAACCTGGACGGAGGGAAAGGAGACCAGAAAGGATGAAAAGATGCTACAGGTGTGGATATGACTATCCTCATGTAGATGCCTGCCCTGCCGTGGGTCAGAGATGTAGGAAATGTGGGCGGACGAGCCATTTCGAAGCGATGTGTGGGGACTACCCCAAAGAGAGACGAAGTGAAACAACGAGGTCGTCTCGTTCCGACACCAGAAAACATCACATAAGAGCTGTTCACGGAAAGACTACAGTATCCTCAGGCTCGTCACACTCCAGCCGAGAATCGCGCAGATCTCGATGGGAGCGTAGGTCACCGTCTCGAGACTCCAGATCATCATCCAGAGATTTTGAATATACAGTTGAATACGTGAACATGATCGCAGATCCCGACCAACTCAAGAAATATCCACGCTTGGATATAAAAGTAGGGAATCATGACACTAAATTTGTGCTGGATAGCGGGGCTTTGCTGAACTATATCCCAGTCACAGAATATGAGAGGATGAGCCCCAAGCCTCCTCTAGCTTATGCACCAGTCCGAGTTTTCACTTGGATGTCCAAGAAGCCACTTCAATGCTTGGGAAAATTCCCAATAACACTCAAACATGACACCATCACCATACCGGCGGTCATACATGTCATCAAAAGCCCAGAGGCTGACTGTCTACTCAGCCTACCAACTGCAGAGCGTCTCCGCCTTGTTGAAATTCTCTTTAAGGTCAGTGATGACCAGGACATTGTCAGCAAGTTTCCCAGACTGTTTCAAGGACTAGGGAAAATGAAGGGATGCCAAATACATCTACACATCAATGAACAGATCAGGCCTGTGGCACAGCACCCTCGACGTGTACCATTCCATCTCCAAAAAGCTGTTCAGGATGAACTTCATGTTCTCCTGTCAGCAGACATCATTGAACGGACGGATGGCCCAACCCCATGGGTATCGCCAGTGGTCATCGTACCGAAGAAAGGCACCACTAGCAAGGTGAGACTGTGTGTTGACATGCGATTACCCAATACTGCAATAGAAAGGGAACGCCATCCTGGGCCGCATCTAAGCGACATGATCTCTGCTTTGAACGGGGCGAGGGTGTTCTCGAAGCTGGATTTAAATAAAGGCTATCACCAGTTGAAGTTGGATGTCAAGTCCCGCTACATTACAACACTTGCAACCCACTTAGGACTCTTCAGATACAAGAGACTGAGTTTTGGTGTCTCATCAGCCGCGGAAATTTTTCAAGAGGCAATTCGGCAAATCATCCAACATATCCCTAACACTCTAAATTACAGCGACGACATCCTTGTGTATGGCTCCGATGTCCGTGAACACGACATAGCACTTGATGGCGTCTGCCATGCCCTGCTAGATGCGTACCTGACATTAAACAAAGATAAGTGCGAGTTCCACCAGTCCACTTTAAAATTCTTTGGCCATATTTTCTCGGGCGCAGGGATGAAACCTGATCCGGACAAGATAGCGACTTTGAACAAAACCAAGAGCCCTCAGGATGTCAGCGAACTGAGATCGTTCCTGGGGATGGCCAGTTACTGTGACCGTTACATCAGAGACTATGCGACCATCAGCCATCCTCTTCGCACCCTCACCAAACAAGGCCAACCGTTTGACTGGACACCCCAGTGTGATCAAGCGTTCAAAGAGATCAAGCGTGCAGTAGAGTCTGCTGACAACCTCTCGTACTTCAATCCTAGACGGAAGACTGAAATCACTGTGGATACCAGTCCTGTGGGGTTGGGGGCGATCTCAGCACGATATGACAATGACTCTGACCAGAGACGCATTGTTGCCTATGTCAGTCGCAGTTTGTCCGATCCTGAAAGGGCATACTCGCAACCTGAGAAAGAGAGTCTTGCGGTGGTTTGGGCATGTGAACATTTTCATGTTTTTATCTACGGCAAGCACTTTACTTTGATCACCGATCATCAGGCGCTAGTCACCATCTACGGCAACCCCAGATCCAAAATGCCTCCTAGGATTGAGAGGTGGGGCCTGAGACTTCAGGAATATACTTTTACAATTGTCCACAAACCCGGGAAGGCGGAGAACCCGGCTGACTACATGTCCCGACATCCTCATGCACCATCGGACTCCAACCCTTCATTTGCCGAGGAGTACATCCACTTCGTGGCTGTCAGAAGGCTCACTCCAAGTCCATCGAAGCCGACGATTCTCCCAATGCCCCACCACCTCAGTGACGGCCAGAAACCACTAAGCCACCTCTGAAGTAGCAGGGAAAGGGGAAGTGGACAGAAAAAGAGAGACAGCCTGGTTGAAGAATATTCTTCTCTGGTCTTCGGCCAACGTAGTTGATTAACACTGGCACCTGCAGTAAAACATGCACTTAATCTTCTCTGTAAAACTCTTAACAATTTTAAAGAACTACAATCCTACAATTACTATGGTTACCTGGAAGACCTGGCTGTTTGCTTCTCTCTTATATGTTGAGTGGCTTACTGCTACTATAGTTCTGACTGTACTGTGTCTGAAAAACATATGTATATATATATATATTAGCTTTAAATCACTATGGCGTTTTATGTAGTCTCACTGCCACTAATTTGAGTGATGTACCTGAACCCCTACTCACCAAATCTATATGTAGCTGCCACCTTAATCACCAGGAAGTTTTGACAGTTCCTAGTTAAACTTCAACTGTGGAAAATGAAAGTCCCGTAATTAAACTGATGCTCAGAGGAATGATGAAACAGATATGCGACGCCAAGCTCTGGTGTAAATGTCAGTATTCTTGACAGCGACCAAAAACCTTTATATAGAATGTTCCTTCGGAAGAATTAACTACACAAGTCTTTAACAAAAACTGTCTTTCTCTAAAGTACCTGAAGATGGCACTAGAATCCTGTGCCTAAAAACTGGCTTTGAAAACGTCTTACTGGACTCTTCTCAGCAGCTGTTGGTGCTCCCACGTAGCGCATGCGATTTGACTGTAAATATCCTGATGGCTGTTGGAAACTCCGTCAGCAGAAAGGGCTTGACAAGAAACGAATGTCTAAAAAACGGCGGACTTCACAAGTAACGCACCCGTCGCGGTGCGAGTTCAGTTGAAGTGCGTCATTCTGAAGTTCAAATCAACCCCTCAGCTGAATCACCAGCGCGAGCTCCCAGACACTAGACTGCTGGCGCTGGACAACGATCACGGAACTTCAGGCTGCCATGCTGCTGTGGATTACATAATGCCTGTAAACATAGTTTCCACATTAGCCTGGACACCAGGAATCTTTTCTTTCCTCGTGGAACTGCTGGTACCTTCTTGTTCCGAATTGGCTTTGCTAATGATTTTGACCTAGCGCCCTGAACAGTGCCCATAATCCTGACAGTGGCCGACCAAGCACTGCCACCTGCCATTCCCATGGAAGTCATCCAAGAAGTCACTGCGCAAGACGTTATCTTGCAGAAAGTACTCCGTAGGATTCAAACCAACCGGTGGAGACATGATCCTCAAGAAGAAGACAATGATCCAGCTGTCAAGCAGGAGATGCAAGCATTCCGACACGTCTGTGATGAACTGTCTGTTACCACAGATGGAATAATACTACGTGGTCAACGGATTGTGGTCCCTGGTCAATTACGGCAAGGCGTCATAAACCTTGCCCATGAAGGCCACCGAGGAGTAGTATCGACAAAGCGAGCCCTCAGGGAACACGTGTGGTTTCCCCTCCTCGACACTCTGAAGGATTGTCATCTGTGCCAGCTGACCAACAAAGGTGATCCACCGGCCCCATTGCAAATGACCACCCTACCCAGCGGAGTATGGCAAGAACTCACCATGGATTTCTATGGACCACTACCTTCTAGCAAATATGTGGTAGCCATAATCGATGAATACTCACAATTTCCCATCACGCAATTTGTGCCATCCACAAGTGCCTCTAGCACTCTCAAAGTGCTAGATGAAGTGTTTGCAACATGGGGTGTCCCCAGAGAGGTGAAAACGGACAATGGACCCCCGTTCAATGGGCACGAGTTCAATGCGTTTGCGAAACACCTGGATTTCAATCACAGAAAAGTTACACCTCTTTGGCCACAGGCGAATGGCACCATCGAAAGATTCATGGCCATGATCAAAAAGACATTCCAGCAAGCCACGGCCGAAAAGAAGGACCTGCAAGTGGCTCTCAATGAGGTTCTCAGAGCCTACAGGACAACCCCCCATTCAACCACCGGAAAGTGCCCTGCAACGCTGATGCTGGGGCGCCCCATGAGAAATCGCATCCCGACCTGGGAAGGGGCCTTGCGAGCAGTGTCACCAATCCGCAGCCATCTAGAAATAATGGTGACTGATAAATGCAACAAAGACAAGATGAAATCATATGCCGATGCCAAAAGGAGAGCAGGATCACCATCCTTGCATGAAGGTGATTACGTACTTGTCAAGCAAGACCAACAAAGAAAAACTGACTGTCGATTCCGAGATGAACCTTTGCTGGTTACCCAACATAAGGGCACCATGCTAACTGCGGAATCTGATCAACGGCGAGTTACCAGGAATGTGTTGCACTTTAAGAAATGTCCTCGAGACATGAAGGGACCTTTGATGAATGTGACTGAAATACGCATTCCGGAAGCGTCGGACCAAGTTGACCTAGAGAGTAAGGGTCAGCTGAGTGAACCCCTGATTGAGAAGAATACTGGAGCCATGGCGATGCGACCTCGCCAAACATCCAGCGACCACAGAGACTCATTGAGGAGATATGAGTTAGCGCACTGTTCTGTTTGTTTTATTAAGAAAAGGGGAGATGTTATGTGGTCAGCGGTCTAGTAGTTGGGTGGGTGGAGCGAGCTGGGGTGGAAGGGACGAGGAGGAGTGTGGACAGAATGGGGTTAGTTAGAGTAGGGACAGGGACAAGGAAGGAGGCACTTAATAAAGCTCCTGTATGAACACATCTATACTTGTCTGTAGTTATTACAACGATACGACACTTTGTTGTTTTATATGGTGTGAACTTCGTCGGAGGGCATTCAAGCTTTTTACATGAAAAGCAGAAGTTTTACGTGAAAGCATGCTTCTTTTGCTTTAATGGCTGTTTTTATAACAGCGTGACACTTCCAGTATTGGGAGCTCTACAAGTAGGGTGACCAGACGTCCCCGTTTTCCCGGACGGTCCCCGTTTTTGGAGAAGTGTCCCGACACCTTTCCCCAAGTGACTCAAATGTCCCTGTTTTCAAACAGTGTCCTGGTTAAACACAGAAATGTCCCTGTTTTTCATTTTTCCGGTTGAGCATGCACTTGCATACTCTCTTTGCACTGTTTACGGCGTGTGTCATCACTGAGGTGCGCGCTGTAGCAGGAAGGGAAATCCTTTGAAGAGAGACATTTTCTCTCTGGATTTCCCTTCTCTTTTTACACGCAGCGCAACCTACGTCATCGTGCCAGCCATATTTGAACAATTGCATATCATCAAAAGTGAATCTTCGCTAGAGGAGGAAATAGTGATATTAAGGTGCAAACCCAGTTTATGAACTTTCTGAACTACTGTGATCTGTTGAAGCTGTGTGTTTGCTGCTCCCCCAGATGTCCCACCTAGAAGTACATGAAACAGAAACTTTAAAGTATTTATGAATGTTAGGATGAGTGTCCGATAACACATGTGGTGATGACGTCCACAACGTCCTTCTCAAGCTCCAACCATTCATTTCTACCAGTTCCAAGATCAGAACAGAAATCCTGTGTTCTCCATATCAAAGCTATGACTTGACCTTTTGACTGACCTTTCAGATCACGGCAAACTGTTTAGCTGGAAAGGACTTAAAGGAGCAGTATTAATACCTGTGGAAGAGGCGAGCAGCGCTGCTCTAGCTTTTTGCTCAGATCTTCACACTATTGCGCTATGAGATGATACCAATGGTTAGAGTGCACTATATATACACCCCAGTAAGGTAACATGACATCCCAGCAGTGACCACGCAAATGTGGGAGGACTGTGTGGTCGGCCAGCCTTTGCGACCCTTAAGATCCTAAGGCAGTAATACCTGGAGAGAAGTGTTTTTCTTACATTGGTCCATGGCTGCCCTTTGGCAATTTAGCAATCCGCAGTTTACCTCCCATGCTTTTCTGTCATGAGCAACTAAGGAACATTAGTGAGTTGTACTTTACGTGGTGCTGACGCGCAGCTATAGAAACGAGCATTGATAAAGCTAGTAAATCTGGTGTTTGCTAGCCTGTGATGTTTTATTGATTTTTGGCAAATATATGCTATAGTCCTTAAAAGTGTAAATGTAATAAAAAGTACTAATGCTGCTGCGTAAAGGAGAGGGGTGCCAATAAAAGACCTCGGATTTGTTGTCTGTAATGCTTCATCTCGGTCTGTGGAGGGAGCTGTCATTGCAGTCCTTTTTCTATGTCTATGACAGCTGTCAAACAGTCCTACTTTTATGTCTATGGTTACTGCAAACCATAGTCCTACTTCTATGTCTATGACCTGTCCCCGTTTTTTGTTTTGAGAATCTGGTCATCCTATGACTACAAGTCAAGACACATCTCCTTATTCCTGTCGCGCTGTCAGAGTGTAAGGCTGCAGGAGCAACCTGCCTCTGGAATATACTGGCCATTAACTGTCATGCGCCCATACCGCAGAGCCTGACTTCAGCATGCGACTAGGAGTAGCGGTGCCCTCTTGACACATAGAGAAGTCCCTGTACTCAAAGGGAGAACTCTGAAAAGTGCTGGTACTCAGTACCGGTGAGTACCGGCCTATTTAAAGCACTGAGGGGCTTATTTACAAGCCCGTTGCACCACCGGTACATCACTTTTTCTCATATTAAAAGGGACGCACCGGAGGCGCTAGGGCAGTCGTGGCTGGCATGATTCGCGGGTGGGAAGTCGGGGGTCGCGCGGCGGTGTTAATTTTAAATAAAAAATAAAAATGAACCTCAGGCGGTCCGTCACGAGTCGCATTGTCCTTGCAGGAAACAGCCGCAGGCAGCCTCCCTCCCCTCCCCTAAGCCAATCACAACGCTGCAATGGCAGCATTGTGATTGGCTGGGACGCCAACCACCCAGGCGTCTATGGGAAGGCTTTTTTTCTCCTACATGGAGAAAAGGGAAAGTGTACATGCCTGGTTTGGTCGGCCCTGGGGCCGACCAAACAGTCAGTGCCCACAACATTGGGCTAGCCACTCCTCCTTTGGACTCCAGCAGACCCGCCCACCCACCCGCCCCAATCAAACCCTTCTTCTGTTTTTTAGTAGTGCGAAAAGCAGAAATATTAAGTGATATTTACACCATTTTATGTTTCGGCTTCTCGCACTACGAGAAAGCAGTGGGGCTACGCTGCGCAAGGGGCTTGTAAATAAGCCCCTGAGTTTGTTAGGCTCTCCCTGCTATTTTGCCTCCCGGCAGTGCCAACTCAGACTCTGCTTGTTTCTGCGCTCATGTGCAGGTCTGCCCCACCGTGGGGCTTTCCCATCGAGGCTGCAACCTCCTATACCCACACCACAGGCAACGTCTCTATTGCAGCAATGCCTCTCCACTGACATTACCGCTGTGTTCCTCAACCATGCCCCAGGGGGAGCCTCCTTATTAGCATCGCCTCCCACATTACTCATATAGGCCCTGGGGGCATATTCCAAAGTAAATAAAACCACCCACACTAATTTAACATTATAATCCCCATGACCATAACAGTTGCAGTGCACCTTTGCCACCTGTTTGAATTCTGCTGGAATTTCAACCATTGTGCCAAATTACAGGTTTTCTCCAGCAATCCATGATACCTTATTGTGCCAACCTTCCCTCTCCCTCAATTCTCATTCAAGGCACATACTTAT
Organism: Lissotriton vulgaris; assembly: GCF_964263255.1. Taxonomy (NCBI): domain Eukaryota; kingdom Metazoa; phylum Chordata; class Amphibia; order Caudata; family Salamandridae; genus Lissotriton; species Lissotriton vulgaris. The sequence continues at coordinate 1,184,577,620 of NC_141697.1, forward strand.
TTGACTGCAAGCTTATATGCAATCTTCCCATTGCCTTGGGTAATGAATGCAGCGGCAATGCCTGCCACTTTTTTTAATGTTCCCTTACTCCAAGGGAACAAAGCCAATGGATCAGGAGTTTTAAGATGCATTTGATGGCCATGGATGGAATACAGTATTGTGCATGCTCAACTCTATAACTGTTTGGGTGCTGATGGTAGGCGTTTGTTTGACAACATGTCTCCAGTAGAAAAGCCTTATATAGAGGCCTAGAGGATGATGGAGGAATACTTCAATACTAGCATCAGTATCATCATGGAACACCACAAGTTTTATTACATTACAGGTATGCCACAAGAATCCAAGTCTTGATAACGTAATTCGTACTATCAAAAGATGTGAATATTCTGAGAAGGGTGGGAAACTGCTGAAGAAGCTCAAAGGTAAGGATAATGAAGTGAAACTTGGGTGCTCAAATGCACAGCCCACACCTAACAAATACCATGACAAGTAACAGATTCAGTAGTCGCAGACAAGAAGAACTGAACCATAGTGAATGTTACAGTTGTGGTTCTGGTAGCCATGACATCTTTCAAACACTGTCGCTCACAAGGAAAGGAGTGCCGCAATTGAGGGCAGAAAGACCACTTTGCCAAGGTTTGTCATACCAGTTATCATCACCAAAAAGTATTTACGGTGAAAAAGAATGATGACGGCATCGATTTTGAGGAGTACTTGGATGACTTTGTTTTTATTGTTGATTCAGAAAAGGGGGTGGTGAGGGGTTGGTGATGAACAGAGTGTCTGAATTAAGCAGACCACTTTTACCCAGTCCAAAGATCAGGGCTTGATCCATCACCGTTTTTTAGCTCACTGCACCATCCCAGCTCAGAACCTGGCTACATGCAAATTAGTCTGTTCCTGTCCCAGTGCATCACCACCCCCTTTTCTGAATCGTTTGTTTTTATTGTTGTCGTGCCTGATAAGTGCAATACCCATGACCAACCAAAATATACCACAAATGTGAATCAACATGATAACACTATCCTGGTGGACACCGGGTCACGGATAACCATCATATCCATAGAAGAGTACAACAACTTAACTTGTAAAAGCCAATTGAAAGCAAGTTGTATCACACCAGGGGCCAGATGTAGGTAATTCCGATTTACCTACTCTTAAATATCAAATCATACCGATTCGGTATTTAAGAGTAGGTAAATTGGAAGTAGGCAGATGTAGGTAATTTTACTTTTTCAATTACCGAATCTGTAAGATTCGGTAATCGGTATTTCCCATTGATTCCTATGGACCTTGAAGCCCATAGGAATCTATGGGAAATACAGAGGGCCCGATGTAGGAGCCCTAATACCGGTCGGAAATGGCCGATTTCGGCCGTTTCCGACCGGTATTAGGGTTTTCTAATGTAGGAGCATGCTTTACAGAATCGGTATTTTACCGAATCTGTATTTACAGATTCGGTAAAATTACCGAATCGGTAAATACAGACTCGGTAAAAATACCGATTCTGTAAAAGCACATGTAGGTAGCACATCTTTGAATGCCTCAGGCATTTCAGATTCGGTATTTTACCACACAATCCTATTGTGTGGTAAAATACCGAATTCAGCTGTGCATGTACATCTGTGCATGCACACCTGTGCAATGTGACACACAGAAATGCCCTTAGGGCATGTATGTGTGCCACATTGCACACAAACCTGTACTTGGGGTGCTAGAGGGTGTCAAAGTGACACCCCCTGCACCCTTGCAGGATTCAGTATTTACCGATTCTGTATTTACAGAATCGGTATTTCCCATTGATTCCTATGGGCTTCAAAGCCCATAGGAATCAATGGGAAATACCGATTCTGTATTTACAGAATCGGTAAATACCGAATTTTACAGATTCGGTAATTCAGATTTTAAAATTACCTAAATCTGCCCCCTTCCCATTTACAGACTCTTAAATACCGAATCGGTAAAATTCGGTATTTAAGAGTCTGTAAATGGGAATTACCTACATCTAGCCCATAGCATTTACCGATTGTAAAATACCGAATCGGTAAAATTCGGTATTTTAGAATCGGTAAATTTGGATTACCTACATGTGGCCCTATATGTCTTCAGTATTTCTGATGTCAACTTGAGTGATGTCTTGCAAGACTACTAAACAGTTTCCACAGGAAAGTTAGGTCTGCTGAAGCAATTCCTACATCACACCAAACTGAAGGACCAAGCAATGCCAATAAAGCAGAAAGTACGCAACATTTCATTATCCAAATGTAAAAGAAGTTTAATTCCATGAGGATTTCTGTGACCTCACTTCGTTAATTACCTCCAGTGGAGCTAACAGATTCCGCTGAATGCTCTTTGGCCTTAATTCGACCTCAGCAGTTTTCCAAAGGATAATGAACAAACTGTTTCCTGTGACACCTTGACAAAAGAGACACTGACTTTGTGTTGGACAAGAAGTGCTCTGACAGTGTGTGCATGTTGAAGAAGGAGTTGAAAAGGGTATTATCCCTGAAGACATTCAATGAGCCCCTGCTTTCAGTGGTGACTAAGAATGCAAGTCAAGTCAAGTTGGCATGGGAGTCATCCTTAGCCTGATTGGTCAGGATGAGGATCACCTCATCACCGTCACTTCTCACAAGTGGAAATAAAATATTCTGCCATTCAGCGAGAGTTGTTGGCGTCTGTGTGGGCTGTTGACAAGTTTAGAAGTTTTTTGTGAGGAGAGCCATTTCTAATTAAACAGCCACAAACCTCTAGTATCTTGACTAAGCATGGTGTTGACAAAAGTATCACCTTGCATTATCAACTAGTGTGCAAAGTGCATAAGTATGTTTTCGACATTGAGCATATTCCTGGTAAAGCCAATGTACCAGTTGACTGTCTCGATTGCCATGTGAGATTGCTTCCGCTGAAGACGAAGAGAGTGACACTAATGATGACATGGCTTTTGCGTACTTGTTGGATGAGCTTTTTTTGTGTGGAAATTCTTTAAGTAAGGCTGGATGGATGGCCGTAATTACTGAAGATTCAGAGTATTCTGAAGTATTTACATTCATTGTGAAAGGTTGGGCCCGGAAAAAGGGGTTAGATGTAAACCTTAAACTTTATTGGTAGGTAAAAGAGGAGCTGTCAATTAAAGGTGATTTTTTTCTGAGAAATGATGTGCTGGTGCTCCCCATTCATTTGAGACTCCTCATTGCTTTCGCTTATGAAGTGCATCTTGGTATGATTAATAAAAAAATAAAACTGAGCATGTATTATTGGTTGCCACCCTTGGACATTCAAGTAGAAATATTTGTTCAAGAATCAAATGTGTGTAGAGAAGCAAACAAAACATTAAAAACATGTTAGTCCACTGTCATCTCTTCCACTCCCTAAGGGGCATCGTCAAAAGGTAAAGGTGGATTTAATAGGACCCATGAATAAGTTCCATGAAACCAGACATGATGCTGTTGTTTTAGAAGATTACTATGGCAAATTGATTTAGATTGCATTTTATGACTCTCCCACAACTGGCAATGGTCTTGAATTACTAAACCAAGTTTTTTCCCAAGGAAGGATTTGCCTTAGAATTAATAAAGGATAATGGTTCCCAATTGATTTCTGTAGATATGTCCAAATGTCTTAGCTCACAGGATTAACTCACTAAGCATGTTTGTATCATCCCAAAATTAAGAACCAAGTTGAGCGGGCCAACTCCATTATCAAGGAGACAATACAACTGTCCCTAAAACGTAACGTACCTGTCCAGAAGGCGTTAAGATTAAGAACCCACCTCTGAGCTTGTCGTACTACACCACATAATGGTCGTCACAGGCAGAACCCCGTATGAATTACTGAGAAGAAGACTTGCATCCACTAAGCTCTAGCCCCATTGGTACAGGAAAAGGAGAGGAGATATTCAAGGGGTACGCATTGATATTACCACTTATTGAAAGGTACCATAATAAGACTAAGCACTATTTATTATGATATAAGAAAATCTTCTATTCCTAGTAAAATATCTGTTGGTGATTTTGTAAGGATTAGTCATGAATACAACCAATTCAGTGGTGACAAGTTTGGGAAACCCACAAAGGTGATCAGGGCTTCCTGTTCAGCCATTATGCTCAGCAATAGCGGGTGGTGTAATGTGTTATGTGCTGTTAAGGTTACACCTGATCACCAAACATCCAACAAACCCTCAGGGACCACTGTCTGGCTGCCTGCAGGGGCCAATTTCAGGGAAGCTTCACCATCTCCTGCCTTTGGTGCTACTACTCTGTCACCACACCACTGACATTGTTTCATAATTGTTCTAGCGATTCTGTTGATGACATGTGCCAATCTCAATGGGGGTTGAGGATGAGGTCTTTAGATAATATGGTAATGCCTCTCACTTTCAAGGACTACTGGTTGCACTAATTTCCTCTTAAGGAAGAGAGAAGTTGTAGTGTTGACTTACAGCCAGATTGTATATGTATTATAGCTGTAAAGTGGATTTTGCATTGTCTGTATGTTCATTTCCTTGTTGTCTTTCCAATGCCCTGCTTTCATTTCCTTCCTCTTGTACTGGAGAGCACGAGGGACTCACACACTGTTTTAGAATGTTGACAGGGTCTGATGGTTGGTGTTCAGCTGTTACAGCATTCTGTGGCAAGATGCCACGGGAGAAACAATACACACACCATGCTCCTTACCTAGAGTTTGTGTCTTTACTAAATCATCTTAGATCTTTTGGGTATACCTTTGCTTGTATTTAACGTCCTTTTTGATATGTAATTGTGCGACAACACTGCTGCAGCCTAGACATTGAGCTTGGATTCTTGCTTTCATTTGATAAGCTTGTGTTGGAAGAAAACAAACTTTGAACTATTTCAGAACACTGGATTCAACATGCAGAGACTTAACGCAAACCTGTGTTACAAGAGCTCTGGGTTGCTCTCATCATAGAATAAAAAAAATACACACACACACACACATATATATATATATATATACATATATATATATTGCAGGTCCACAAACGGGTGCTCCAGCACATTCGAGCAATCAACACGAATGATGCCACATACCCTGTAGCTAGGCATTTCAAGGAGTTCCACAATAACAACAGTGGTCTCCTTAGATACTATGCTATTGATGCTATAGGTCCGCTCAGGAGGGGAGGTAACCGAGAAGGTATCTTAAGGGCTCTTGAGACTAGATACATCTTGGAGATGGACAGCAAAAGCCCTAATGGTCTGAATTCCACGGAGGACTTTTACACATGTCTATAGTCCTGTCCATCCCCTTAGCCTGCATTCATACCTCCCATCACAGAGTTGTATGCTGTTGCTCAGCGCACCCACATCCTATGTCATCTTCTGAGTCTTCTAGGTGTCACCTACGAAATGTAACTAGTCAAAAAGATAATGTTTAAATACATACTTTGATTAGCCATTTTATTAGTTTCTGCGTTGGATCCTCATTAGGTGTGTTTAGCTGTACCTTACAATTTCAATTTCAGTAAGAACTGTTTTTTTAATTTTCACTTGTTTATTAATGTGTTCGTAACAACGGCATGGGTTTATGTGGTAATTGCAAACACAGTTGGGCATCAGAAAATTTTGTTAGGCATGTACCATTTGGGCCCTTATTGTTATCCGGTTATCTATTACCAGTTAATATTATAATTGGATTACGGGTAAATAGTACGTAAGATATTTATTGTATATAGATGTATATAGATGAAATTTTTGTATATATTTTACTAGGAAGCTGGAGGACTTACAGTTTGCACATTAGGGGCTATTGCATTCATGCAGTGATTACATAGTAGCCACTTCTCGCGCAGCAGTGCGGCTGCAATATTGCACAAACTGTAAAATACATGAAATTTCACAAAGTTATGAAATTGTATAAATTTATAATGTACTTTGGGAACACCTAAATTGTCCTCCATGTAAGCTCTGCAGTCTTACCGGATAACCATACTGTATTTAAACAGGTATTATCAAATCGTGGCCCAACATTGCCTTTCCTGCCCGTTTTACACTTTTAAATGATAATTTTAACAAATGTGTTATATATTTTTGCTAATTAAGTTGCAACCAATCACTATTGCCGTTGTCACTGCACTAGCACTTTAAATACACGCAACTCTTTCAGTGCGTCATGTGACCAAGGCCACTGTGTAGGCCGAAACGTTATCCTGGCGTGGTGCACTGCAAAATAAAAACTCACCTGCACTCTGGGTCTTCCGTGTTCTTACTCGTTTGATGGCTGAGGATTGATAGCCTGGCGTGGTAGCAGAAACACAAGTGCGGAATATATATATATACTGAAAAAAACAAGGGTTACAGGTGCATAATAGCTAGGCTCAATTTTTATTTGTACAAAACCAAAGAAATTCAGCAGTTATAGTTACCTGCGCAAACTATAACTTAGGCCCACATAATGCACTGCTTATGACCTCACATATTACATCACTCATTACATGGTCAGTGACATCACTGATGACATATCGAATGACACCAATGAAGACATCACTGATGACATCATCCAGTGAGTCTAAGTATTTATGATTGTTAAACATATATACTAAGCTACTACAAAAGTTAAATTACTATACAAGATGTACTAGTAATGATTGATACTACTTCTAACATATATTTAGGGCTTCCGGTTTTATGATATTTATTTTTTTAGCATTCCTGTCTGTATTTATCCATATTTATTTTGTTTTTTGAGAATAAATGGAATCGCAAAATGGTATAGTTCTACATTTAACATAACATGTGTATTTGTAAAGGGCACATTCACCCATAGGTCTCTTGGCTCTGAATAACAGATGTGTGAGAGGGGGCCCAACGGGAGACACCTTGTCCCCAGACTACATCGCCCAGAATTCCCTCCTTACCCAGGACGGCAGCATAATCGACCCCAGCTGGACGCACGAAAGGAGACACCCACCTCTCATGTTTTTCCGCAGAGAAGCCCGGAAATAAAGGGAGGAGCAGAACACGGAGGAAGCAGCGAGGCACCAGTAAAAAGGCACGCAATCCAGGAAGGAGCGCCGTGGACCAGCGTGAAGGCCGAGTCAAGGACGGAGAACCGCGCAAAGGAGGACGCCAAGGTTTTGAACCGGGAGCCGGAGCAGCACGCCGAGAGTCAAGACTGCGTTCCAGATGGCGAGGAAGCGGGGGAGACCGAAGACCACTGGACGGAGGAGTTGTGGTATCCCCGGAGGAAGCTGGAGAGCGAGCCGTAACTCCGGAGAGTTAAGGTGGGGCCAGTGAGTGACACCGCACCTGGGATTCTGTTGAGGGAGGTGGGAGGAATAGGGTCTTGTTGAGGGTGGTGGGAGGAATAGGGTCTTGTTGAGGGTGGTGGGAGGAATAGGGTCTTGTTTAGGGTGGTGGGAGGAATAGGGTACTCTTGGGGAACTTCTCAGCACTCTGTAAGTCTTATGAGCTTGGGCACTTCCTGACACTCGTGTGTTTCATGGCCCTAAATCTCACCTCGTACTCAGCCCTGCCAATTCTCATCTAGACCCAGCTATTTCCTAAATACCTTGCTATAGTTACCTATCCCCTGTGCCTCTAGCACATCTGTGTCCCCAATCATTGTCCTTCCCATACCTCTGAGCACTACCGGGTGTAGGTGAAGGTAAACTACTCTTAGACCAGAAACTGACAGGCTCCATTTTTCTTTCCTCTTAGTGAGCCTCCAGGTGAAACCAACGCCACGGACACAACAACGCCCCAAGATCATCGTCTTCCAACCGAAGAGGGAAGAACAACACTGGCCTCCTCAGCCAATCCTTCGGGAAGTGAGAAGACCCCTGTAGAGGAAGAGACTTTGGACCCTGTTGTGAAATCAAAATCTGTGCCAACTGACAATAAATAAACCCCTGTTTGTCAATATATTCAGCCTCCGCGTCTGTATATCCGGCCTGCCCTCCCACAAGTGGTGTCAGAAGTGGGATCCAGCGGAGACATGGAGGCTGCCCTTGCTAAAATGGCTGAACAACAGGAACACTTGGGCAAAGTGAGGGAAAGATTTCTGCTCGTGGTGGAGGAAGACCGAGAGAAGACACAGAAGGCCATAACCCGACAAAGCCAAACGCATGGAGCTGCTATGGATAAATTGGCTGAACTCTTGGGTAACCAGAACGGACCCACTTCCCTACCCTCTATGGTAATGCAGAAGTATGTCAGCGGGGATGATCCAGACTTTTTCTAAAAAAAATTCCCATACCTCTGAGCACTACCGGGTGTAGGTGAAGGTAAACTACTCTTAGACCAGAAACTGACAGGCTCCATTTTTCTTTCCTCTTGGTGAGCCTCCGGGTGAAACCAACGCCACGGACACAACAACGCCCCAAGATCATCGTCTTCCAAACGAAGAGGGAAGAACAACACTGGCCTCCTCAGCCAATCCTTCGGGAAGTGAGAAGTCCCCTGTAGAGGAAGAGACTTTGGACCCTGTTGTGAAATCAAAATCTGTGCCAACTGACAATAAATAAACTCCTGTTCGTCAATTTATTCAGCCTACGCGTCTGTATATCCGGCCTGCCCTCCCACAAGTGGTGTCAGAAGTGGGATCCAGCGGAGACATGGAGGCTGCCCTTGCTAAAATGGCTGAACAACAGGAACACTTGGGTAAAGTGATGGAAAGATTTCTGATCGTGGTGGAGGAAGACCGAGAGAAGACACAGAAGGCCATAACCGGACAAAGCCAAACGCATGGAGCTGCTATGGATAAATTGGCTGAAATCTTGGGTAATCAGAGAGGACCCATTTCCCTACCCTCTATGGTAATGCAGAAGTATATCAGTGGGGAGGATCCGGAATTTTTCTTTAATAATTTTGAACGCATAGCCACGGCGGCAGCCTGGCCTGCAGATAAGTGGGAGCAATACTTGGCCCCTCTCCTGTCGGGTGATCTGCAAACAGCCTATCAGGCAGCCACCGTACAAGGGACAGTACCTTATGCTTGTAGTGTAGTTCCAATATTCCCAATAGGCTTATTGTGTTTTTATCTAGGAACCTAAATCAATATTGCTATTTTATGCCCTTGTACGGCTATAATCAATAATATCCCTATAATGGCATAAGAATCAGATCCATATTTAGTAAATAGCCCTTGCAGTCCAAAGCACGACACAGCTACTTCCTTGGATTCCTAGAGAGCACAACAAGCTCTTTCGACACACCAAACCTCCAGCAACCTGGGAAATCCCCATTTGCTTTTGTTTTGATTTATCATTGAACTCCTGCGAACACTAAAGGAACAGTAAGTTCTTAGTGACATCTTTATTGACGTCTTATGCCCAAACCTTACGTCAAACTCGGCACCTTTCATGTATAAATATACCAACGTTGCCTTAAGCAAACACACGGTGGTGGTTTTGGAGCCGAGCAGCTATCTACTTGCCTGAGAGCCCAGCTGATGCGAGATCCCACGGATGCTGCCCCTCCCTTTTTACGCACTGAGAGAGACGCTGTCTTTTCTTCTGCCGAGAAATCCAGCTCCGGTGTTCTGAGCCGCCTTCGCGGGCTGCTGGGATATCGAGTCCTGAAAGAGAGATACCAGACCTCTTGCATTCTAATACCCAGGTACGTAGCTGACTAAATCCTTAAAGAGAATTCTTGAGTCAGATTCTTGGCAAAACCAACTTAACTTAAACTGCTACTTACTTACTCCTTCCCACGTATTAGGCTTAGGTCAGGTACACCCCGGTAGGCGTATTTAGAATCACCAGTTGAGTACGTTAGTCAATGTATATATGTATGTATATATTTTATCCATTTTAAAGTATCTTATGGCTAAGAAACCATATCAATGCTTTTACAGTATTATTTCATAATACTCTTTTTACTGTACGCACTTTACTTTACATTAAGTATTGCAATTATGGCAATTCATTTCTCTTGCATGAGAAAGAAGACTGCTCAATAAATTACACCTTTTATTGAAAACGCCCGTCTCTCTTTTCTCTGCACTCTGGTGAAACTAAGTACGCACAATTTGACTGAGTGAAATAGCGGTCTATTGTTTTCACACGACTCTAGAGATACACTCTTATTCTGAGGGAGCAAAGTTGTCATGTTATATAGTTGTCTGAAGCTAATCCCTTCTTGTCTATCCAGGGAGGTTAAACTCCTCCTCATTTATTCGAGAAAGTTTCAAGTGACCTCTGAGCTAGCTGGCAAACCTTAAGTCTAATATAGTCAGTAGAGACCTAGTCGACCTCAGTCCTACGTCTACACTGCTGAATATATTATTCCAATGCGCAGAACCTATTGGGAATATAGGAACTACACTACATGGCGCCCAACGTTTGGTAAGACGATAAAACTAACGCAAGACGTTAGAGTAACTCAGTCGTGCTTTTTTCACACAGACCCTTTTTCCCGTAAATACTCCAAAAGACGTCTGGAGTGGGTAAAAGGTTAAAATCCGCCGGAACTTAGTAGGAAGAGATTCCTATGTATAGTTTTTGGTTTAGTCAACGTTGAAGGATACAGTGTTCCAAAATATTGTGCACCTAATCTTTGTTTCCTTGAAACTTGATCTGCAACAAAAACCTTTCTGCCAGTTAAATGGGGGAAAGTGAAGACGAAAGGGAGGCAGCTAGAATAGCAGCTTGACTCCTAGAGGATGACACAAGTCTCCTACAGAATGACCCGAATGCTATACTCATTCCGGTCAACTATAACTCTTAAACTTATAGAAAATGGACTGACATCACGAGGTGGTACAGTCATATTCGTGGTAGAGGCCCATGAATATCGGCAGACAGAGGTGTTCTATTCATGGATAAACTTTCCAGCAGCAAACGCTGTAACACACGAATACCACTATTACAAAATAGAGGAACCTCCGGATGAATACACTCCTTTCGAGGACGTTGAAATCCCACTAAATTACCAAGAGCACCTGCTCTGGTTTAAAGGCGCCCTAAAACATAATGTTCACATCACCAGGCTCGGTCCACTAGGTAGACCAGGAGCAACGTGGCCGGTTCTAGCCAGCTACACACCACATCCAGACATTGCTAAAATGTCAAGCGAAGAACTCTTAGTTAAAATAAAAGAATTAACAAAGGCATATAGAGAGTTAGTTCAATTGGCAATGGAGGATATACCTTACCTCCAGAAATTGAAAGAAACAGATATAACAGCCCAACCAATTGAACTTGCCAGAATCATAGAAAAATCCTATGAAGAATTAGGTAGAGATAGTTTGGGTGGAAAACCGGTAAAACCCCAACTAACTGAAAATCCTGAAAAGATATTTATTAAAAATAATCTAAACACTCCAAAAAAGAGTTGGGATGGAAATAAACAATCCACTCCAAAAGAAAAAAGATTCCAGTCCAGAGGAAGGTCTCCTCGGCGGAGAGAAAGATCTCCGGACCAAAGATATAAGTCTCCCCAGAGGGAGCCCTCTGAGAAAAGGTACAACCTTAGAAATAGGGATAATTTGAAAAAGCCTGATAGATATCAAGATATTGATACACGTCCCTCTCGATCTTTTCAGACTTCCTCGCAGAAATCGGAAAGAAGAGGATGGTCAGAACAAAGGGAAGAGCACGTCAAGTCCAAAGACAAGGAACCTGCTCAAAGTAAAAAATTACAATTTCTAAGAAAGATGGTAGCCAGTATTAAAATAATCAAACATGCCGAGGATACTGAGGACACAGCTGAAAAACGGAGAGTGGGCCCAGACAATGCTAGACAGCGCAGCAGAAGTGACAATAGCGCGCAAGATCCCAATGAATCATCTGGAGACAGTGGACACGAATGAATACATTCAGGTGGAAACTGCAGATACCAGTGTTAGCAAATCTCATAAAATATACGAAATAACATTGCATATAGAGGGAGATAAGACTAGGAAAGTAAGGGGTCTGTTTTGGGATAACCTTTCAAAAGGCTATGACATCCTATTAGCTGAGAAAGACTGGCCACCAGAGTTTGTCAGGGAGTGCCCTCATGGCGAAGAAATGATTATGCCTGCCTTCTCAAATCATATTCCAATACATGGAAAATACACATATGCAAGAAAATGGGCAGTAGCTCAAAATCATGTAGGATGGGATGAGGACTCCCCTCCTCACAAAATCCAGTTAAAATGTCAACCAACTGCACAAAGGCAGTACCCAATTAAGCAAGAAGCTAAAAAACAAGTCAGGGAGATCTTAGATCAACTTCAATACCAAGGGGTGATCGAAACATGCAGCTCTCAAATGAACAATCCTTTGTTTCCTGTCTCCAAACCAGACGATTCATATCGTCTAGTCTTGGACTACAGACACTTTAACTCATGTTGCAAAACATTTGCAGTACAAAACTCACACAGTGCAGCACTAATCAATAACATCGTTCGCAAAAAATACAAAACAACATTAGACATCTCTAATGGATTCTTTTGTCAAAACATTGCACTTGAAAGCAGGTATTTAACTGCTTCCTCAATAATGGGGTCACAGAAAAAGTTCTGTCGACTCCCACAGGGATTCAAGAATAGCCCAGGATTATTCTCAGCAAGGGTAACAGAGTTACTACAAATATATGATGATGAGGCATTATCTTATGTTGATGACATCTATCTCACAGATGATGACCTGGATACTCACTTGAAAAGAGTGAACACCATAATACTTGGGTTCGCAGCAGAGGGTTACAAATTCAAGTTTAAAAAGTCACAAATTGCCTACCTAACTGTCCTGTTTTTAGGATACGAAATATCAAGTGTAGGCAAAAGTCTAGCAGACAACTTCTTAGAGAAGTGCGCTGTACTCCAAGCACCAAAATTGCTGAAGAACTTACAATCAATACTAGGTTTCCTGAATTTCGGAAGAACTTACATTCCAAATTATGCAGAGAGGGTTAAACCTCTCTATGAATTAATAAAACCTGATTTTACACCAATCAATTGGACTCAGAAACACACAGAAATTTGGAGATCATTGCAAACAGACATGTTAGCTAAAACTAAATTACAAACTCGCAACAACGCACGCAACCTTGTAATCCGAGTCATCCCAGGAAGATGCGGATTCACGTACCTGACCTCTAATGAGGGAGAAACGGTACCAATAGCTTACAAATCACATTTGTACACACAAGCTGAAAAAACCTTCAGTCTTACAGAAAATATTGTAAATGCGGTCAAAATTGCTGTAGCAAAAGAAAGAGCCCAAGCCCAAGGCAAAAGAATAATTGTTTATACAGCAGAATCCGCCCTTGAGGCGTTATTAAGCCCAGTTAATCTAAAAACAGTGGCATTAGATCTAAAATGGATACAGTGGGAAAATTCTCTTGCTGCAGAAGACGTGAAATACTATTTTGACCCAAACATGAAAAAACTGAAAGATCTAAAATATGAAGAATATCCTCTGCCAATCGAAATTCTGCCTATCCAACAGTACTCTTGTGTAATCTATATGGACAGATTTGCACAACATTACGATGTGGATAATAAATCCTACAATTCAGCGTGCACGATTGTTAAAGGTCGCTGGCGCTGTGGTAAATTCAGACAAAAAATAACAAAAACTGAATCACTGAGAAACTGTTCGGCTCAGCGAGCTGAAATCAGATCTTTAAAGATGGCGCTTGAAAATGCTGATCGTGAATTCCCGACACTAATAGTGTCGGGAATCGCATTTCTGCGTCAAATCTTACAATAATGACTTGCAGAACTGGGTTCAAAACGATTACAAAAATGACACAGGTGCCACAATAAAGCATAAGAAGCTTTGGGAACAGGTAGTTCTTTTGCAGAAAGAACTACGACAGACTCACGTGATACATACACTGAGTCATCAACGTGATGGCGTTCACGTTGCAGGGAATACATTGGCTAATACAGCCACAGCGGAAGCAACTCAACCGGCTTCCGTAGCCACAAAAAGCGTTCAGAAAAATACAGAGATGGGGAAACCATGCTGGCGGTAAAAACTTCTTCAAAAGGCAACTGTGCAGCACTACCCGTGAACCATCCACTCAATTATACATACATAATTGATGCAAACTCCATTCCTTTTGCTCGAATCCCTGGAGTGGGGGATAGAGTAATTCCAAACACGAACAGGAGAATCTTCTTAATAGCGGACGCACACATGATATTGGGTCTAAGGCACCAAGAGATCAAAGAATCTCTGAAAGAATTACAATCAGAATACTGGTGGCCGGGGATGAGCCTGCAACATCACAAATTTGCAAAGAGCTGTCCAAACTGCAACAGAGATCGCAGTAGCGAACCGACCGGAGAACTGCCATGGCCATTCTTGTAGTGAGCATAAGGCTATCTATAAGTAAAATCCAGCGTCCCATTAATTTCTTTTTAAGCCTAGATTCACTTAAAAATACAGACCCCAGCGCTCGGCTGACGCCAGAACTGTTATAAAAGGTTTGCAAATCTTTATCAGCACATACGCAATTGGCATGCTACATTCGGACCAGGGTCCTGCTTTTAGCTCTCGAGCTTATAAGGAGGCCATGACCAGCATGGGGATTGCATTGCGGTACTCTTGTCCCTTCCATCCTGAGGGAAATGGGATTGTGGAAAGAAAAAACCGGGACATAAAGCAATCTATAACGGCGAGGGTATTAGGTTCGGGTGATGGGTGGGCCCAACATTTAACAAGTGTCCAACGTAGTCTTAATAATCTGCCAAGAAATTCTCTAAAAGGTTTCAGTCCGTACGAACTATTGTTCGGTACTAAAATGCATATTCAGGACTTAGATAGTCAGACTTCAGTGGTAAAAAGAAAATGGTTTGATATCAAAGATCGTTTGGCAGTTTTACAGGACTTAAATGAAACAAGAAAAGCCCTGAGCAACATAAAGTTAAAACAGCAGCCAGCAGTCACTGAAGATAAACCACCTGTCTATGCAAGGCCTGTCTGGATTCCAAAGATTGGGGATCTGGTCAGAGAGAAGATCGCAGTGAAGAAGGAATTTGGGCCTTCTTACAGAAAAGCAGTACCTGTTTTAGCTGTCAGCGGAACAAGATCAGTTGTACTACCGCCCCTTGCTTGTAAAAAGGAGAACCGAGTTGTATCCATCGACCTGGTAAAACCACAATCATGTGGCCAATAATAAGTAGTAGGCCCAGTGGACTCCCAAGAAATAGCAGAATACCAAAATTTGCTACAATCCAAGAGGTTCAAACTGAGAGACTAATCACATTTAATAAACCTGCAGTGAATAAAAAAGGACTATGCAACAATGCCATGGAACTTGTGCCTCTTGAAACCTAAATTGAAACAGTTTGTCAAGAAACACCTGTCTACAACGATGTAGCCTCAGACTATGCTAATGAAAGAAAAAATTAAAAAGCAAAGGAAAATTCGGAAGCAATTCCAACAATTGACAGAACTGCATCTGGCTACTTCATCAATTTCGATAACTTTTCTGAAGATCCAAGCGAACCTGAAGAAACGCCAGCAACAACAACCTTCAAAGACAAATTAACTGAACTCTTTCATCAACTCAAAGAAACCTATCTGATTTCTCCATGGGTTGAATTTTGGATTGTGTTAGGTGTACTTTTCCTCCTGCTTTGGCTCATCATGGTACTTTGTTTGGGAAAATTCATTGAGTTAAAATACAGTACAATGGACACAGCAAGTCAGAACATCAACTTGGTCCTAAAGCCACACAAGTCATCTCACATCGAGAAAAGAGAACTATCATCAGTGAATGTCACAGCCGTTCCAATACCCGGCGGGGTAGCTTGGGACAAAACGGATTACGAAATCTATGGCCCTGTTGAACTCTTGAAATATCCACATCAGTTCAAGGTTTCATTAAATGACTTTGTAACACCAAGTACATTCTCTGATGATTGGGACTTTGAAAGCATAAATAATATGATGTCAGATTTAGTAATGTCAGCAAAATTTACAGAACATGATTACTTACAGGGTTCGTCGAATTATGAACAAATGTACTGTTACACTCACTTTGCACATCACTATTTACATAAATCTGCTCAACCTAGAAATGTTTTAAGTATAATCAATGGGAACATTGTGCAACTCTACCTAAAAGCAGTTCGAAAACATTTTATGAGAAATTCCCATACTTCTCAGGGTTTAACACAAGTGATGCAGAAACGTTTTATTTTAAACTGGTAAATAAGACAGGGATAAAAACAATGTTGACAAATACTAAATTGATTTATTCTGAAACATTTTATGAAAAAATGATTACATTTGGTTTTGAATTCTGGAAAAAGAACATTGAAACGAAAACCATCTGGGGTACAAAAAATTGGCAGGTCCGAGGTTTAGAAGCATTATTTAGAGCCTGCATGATCCCAGAACAAATAATATTCTTGAATGACACCATTCAACAGACTACTTGTCTTGGCCTAGCTAAGATTAAAGACTTAAACAAACCGTCTATTCCAAAGCCAATACCTGATAGTAATACCACTACAGCTGTTGAGATAGACGTATCCAATATTTTACACCAAAACAGAACACATCCTGATTGGAAAAAGTGGTTGATCTGGCCAACAGACACAAATAACTGTCAAGATAGATTCCTGAACAAAAAACAGGGGTTCAAAATGACCAGACCCTAGATACTCCCAGAGACAACATCCAGGGATAGTAACAACATACAGTGTAGGGAAACTATGCCTTGAATGGCTACAGACATCCACACTGGCTGAAATTAAGCAACACTTGACTTTACTTAAAGACGGTGCTGACTTGCGGGATTTCATAATGGGACCACGCAAACAGCGTCAAAAACGTTTCATAGCAGCCGGTATATATGCTGCATACAACGAAGCTTGGAAAGTAACTCAAATTGAGACAGCAGAGAAAATACGAAAAATTGATCGTATTAATTTGGAAAAATAACTTTCTGTTGTGGACAATGGGTTAATGACTCTGTCCTCCAGAATATATTAACTGGACAGTATTGTATCATCTGCTATCGATATAATAGATCAGGACTTACTAATGTTACAACATGGTCAGTCTCAATTACGTTCTATTGTACAGCTCAGCTGGACGTTGCAAAATCTGCGTTCAGGCTACGTGCCATGGCGTTTGATAAACACAACATCATTATTCTCTATCTTTAACCTTACTGATAAACAAATCAGTTTGGCACAAAAAGGAGCAGACTATACGATTCTGAGCATTGAAAACTTGTGAGATTACCATTGACAATGTCAGAAAGACCTGTCATTGAATGGATAATACACGGAATAATTACAATTCCGATAACAACTTTCCAATTTAAATACTGCCAAGAATATATACCAGCGGGCCAGTAGGAAAGGTTGGGTAAAGGGTACATTAAGTCATCATGGAAATTGCCTTACACACACACATGTTATAGTGAAAATAAACAGAATGTATTTCTTAGTGGTAACAATTGTAAACAATCACTAAGCGGTATACTTCTGTGCCAAGGTATTAATTTGAATGGGGCCTGTGAGGGGAATTCAAATAACCTTTCATGTCACCAGCACGGCACACCTGCAACACAAATAGAGCCATTCTTTAGACGGCTTTCTAACGGGAGCTATATTCTAATAATGGACCACAGCTGTTGTGGCATGGTGCCAGGGAAAGCCTATCTCATAAGCGTTAGTTCCATGGTCACTTGCTGTATGCAAGTATTGTATCCAAACAGCACTCCAGATACGGAGGCGACGATTTGGCCTTCTTTGAATTTCTCTTTTATTCGAATTGATACTTTAAGCAGAATGTAAATGTAAATGTAAATGTATTGGCATTTATATAGTGCACTACTTACCCGTAGGGTCCCAAGGCGCTTCGACCGCTGCGAAACCCTTCCTGGCTTCCCTGAGAGATGGTCCCTTAATGGGTATCTCCAGGGTGAGACCAGGCATGCCCGGCGGTCTGGTGGGGCCGCTAGTGAAGATGAGGCAAGCTAATGCCCAGAGTTGCCGAGTGTGATCGCTGATCAGAGTGGGCACCGAGGCGAGAGAATTATCGAGTCCGCTGACCCTGGTCCAGAAACCTGCCGTGCCGGGAATCGAACCCTGGTCCCGGGCCGTCCTCTGCTCTCGGGTATGCCGCCTCTAACCAGTGAGCCACACCACTTCACAGAAGTCTGTTCTTTTACAGACAACCGTGCCTTAAACGTCATCAAAAGAAACGTATGATCTTCTGGTTGCAAGGACAACGGCGGAGATACATACCCTTTTATCAACAAATTGCCCCGTGCATTTCGTAGAAATGGTAAGCCAAATCCTAAATATGTCTGATGCCAGTGGTATCCCACATATATTTAAGACAATTTTTACGGGACTGTTAACACCCTTCGAAACAGTTCAGGGCATTTTTCCCAATTTTGTCCATTTTGTCTTTGGCGGCCTACCACTACTTTTGGGACTTGTAGCAGGAATTTTATTTTTGATCCTTCTGCTCCGATATGGCAAGCCAAGTCGCAGACAAGACTCCAGCAACGATGGAAGAAACGATCCTAGCTATACGCTATCGGGACCGCGTAACTAAAGTCCTTGGATTAGCCCGGCTAAGAGATCTGAATATGACCTGGTTTCTTTCATTCAGACCAATCTGGCAAAATTGCATCCTACCTGTGCTTCGATGTATGCTATGCAGAGAAGAATGCGTGTTGGGCGTCTGTCTTACACTACCATCAGCAGTACCATTGGATACAGATACTTTGCTAAGTCCTATAACGGCTCATGCATCATGTTGTCCCCAGCGGCTACCCATTCTGATGACGGCATTCGTTGAGACTTGTCAGAAGCGAATCCCTTCTTGTCTATCCAGGGAGGTTAAACTCCTCCTCGTTTATTCGAGAAAGTTTCTAGTGACCTCTGAGCTAGCTGGCAAACCTTAAGTCTAATATAGTCAGTAGAGACCTAGTCGACCTCAGTCCTACGTCTACACTGCTGAATATATTATTCCAATGCGCAGAGCTATTGGGAATATAGGAACTACGCTACAGGCTCTGCGCATTGGAATAATATAAACAGCAGTGTAGACGTAGGACTGAGGTCGACTAGGTCTCTACTGACTATATTAGACTTAATTAGTTTTGCCAGCTAGCTCAGAGGTCTCTAGAAACGTTCTCGAATATTCAGGAAAGAGTTAACTCTTCGGATTTAGACAAGAAGGTATTAGCTTCTGACAACCATACAATCATGACAACTTTGCTCCCTCAGAAAACAGTGTATCTCTAGAGTCGTGTTAAAACAATAGGCAGCTATTTCACTCAGTCAACAGTGCATACTTAGTTTCACCAGAGTGCAGAGAAATAGAGAGACGGCGTTTTCAATAAAAGGTGTTATTTTATTGAGCAGTCTTCTTTCTCATGCAAGAGAAATGAATTGCCACAATTGCAATACTTATCATAAAGTAAAGTGCGTACAGTGAAAGTAGTATTATGAAATAATACTGTAAAAGCATTGATATGGTTTCTTAGCCATATGATACTTTAAAATAGATAAAATATATACATACATAAAAACATTGACTAACATACTCAACTGGTGCTTCTAACTACGCCTACCCCGGTGTACCTGACCTAAGCCTAATACTTGGGAAGGAGTAAGTAAGTAGTAGTTTAAGTTAAGTTGGTTAAGTAGGTTTTTCCAAGAATCTGAATCAAGAATTCTCTTAAGGGTTTAGTCAGCTCCGTACCCTGGTAATAGAATGTGGGAGGTCTGGTATCTCTTTCTTCAGGACTCGATCTCCCAGCAACCCGCAAGGGTGACTCGGGAACACCGGAGCTGGATTTTCTCGGCGTGAGAAAAAGCAGCTTCTCCAGCGCGTCAAAGGGGAGGGGCGGCTTCCGTGGGCTCTCGCATCAGCTGGGCTCTTGGGCAAGTAGATAGCCGCTCTGCTCCAAACCACCGTGTGTTTGCTTAAGGCAACTGTTGGTATATTTATACCTGAAAGGTGCCGAGTTTGACGAAAGGTTGGACATAAGACAGTTCTTTCTTGACTCCAGGAGTTCTTATTCAAATCAAAACAAAAGCAGGGGGGGATTTCCCGGGCTGCTGGAGGCTTGGTTTGTTTAAAGAACGCGTTGTGCTTTCTAGGAGTCGATGGGAGTAGCCGTGCTGTGCTTTGGACTGCCTGGGCTATTACTGAATGTGGATATGATTCTTATGCCTTTATAAGGATATAATTAATTATAACCACATAAGAGCATGAATCGGGAATATCGAATTAGGGTCCTAGATAGAAATACAACACCCACTCCACGGATTAATGTCCATCATTACTAAAAAACTAAGCAATAGTAAACATATAACAATGCATGTGTGCTTTCCAACCCACCCCAAAATACATATTTCGCATTTGAAATGGTATATGGTAAATACACGAAAATGAGTGTCATCATTTAGTTAAATGCATATATATATCAGCTGAATGAATTGCGAAAATTACACATGAAATGGCTCTGAATACAGAAAAGAAGGTCGAGACCATTCCATCACATATTTATACAAAATGCTGTATATGTGCTAGAGGCTTAGGTAAAATATTGTCTCTAGTATTCTAAAAATAGAAGCTCTGTTCTCTAAGAATAGTTCTACTTTAAGCAGAGTACCATGTGCCAAAAAAAAGTTAAATATTTTGGAAAAAATGAAAAAAATAATTTCGCTTTCAGGGGAAAAAATAGTTCCAAATGTTTTCAGTAGCTTTGTTTATCAAAACTGAAGGCCGAATTCAGAGTTCAGGGAACGCTGTGTGATTATTGTTTTTAAATTTTATTCTCGTTGTTAGGAGAGAACATCATATCAGACAGACTCGCAAAAAATTGGTCTACAACATCAGGTCAAAGTTCAACCAAGTTCGAAAATGCTGTAACTGTGCAGTTTGGAGTGTGATTGCTATCATCGATGTTTGGATCAGCAATGCTCACAGAAGGTTGTACCTGTTTGGTGCTGCTTTCCTCTCGTACCTCACCGCCACCTACTCGTAGTGGTGAAGTCTCAACGAATGCCGTCATCAGAATAGGTAGCCTGTGGGGACAACACGATGCATGAGTCGTTACAGGACCTAGCAAGGTATCGATATCCATTAGTACTGCTGATGGTAGTGTAAGACAGACGTCCAACACACATTCTTCTCCGCATAGCAGACATCGAAGCACAGGTAAGATGCAATCCTGCCAGATTGGTCTGAATGAAAGAAACCAGGTTGTACTTAGATCTCTTAGCCAGGCCAATCCGAGGATCTTAGTGATATGGTCTCTGTATCGTATTGCTAGGATCGTTTCTTCCATCGTTGCTGGAGTCTTGTCTGTGGATTGGCTTGCCATATCGGAGCAGAAGGAACAAAAATAAAATTCCTGCCACGAGTCCCAAGATTAAGGGTAGGCTGCCAAAGACAGAATGGACAAAATTCTGGAAGATGCCCAGAAGTGTTTCAAAGGGTGCTAACAGTCCCGAAAAAACTGTCTTAAATACATGTGCGATGCCACTGGTATCAGACATGTTTAAGATTTGGCTTAACATTTCTACGAAATGCACAGGGCAATTTGTCGAGAAAAGAGAATGTATCTCTACCGATGTCCTTGCCACTTGCAGATCATACGTTTCTTTGGATGACGTTAGAGGCACAGTTGTCTGTAAAAGAATAGACTTCATTCTGCTTAAAGTATCAATTCGAATAGAAGAGATATTCAAAGAAGGCCATAAAGCAGCCCCCATATCTGGATTGCTGTGTGGATACAATACTTGCATACAGCAAACGACCCTGGAAGTTACGGTCACGAGATAAGCTTTCCCTGGCACCATTCCACAACAGCTGTGGTCACTTATTAAAACATAACTCCCGTTACTAAGTTGTCTAAAAAATGGCTCTATCTGTTTTGCAGGCGTGCCATGCAGGTGACATGAAAGGTTATTTGAAGACCCTTCACAGGCTCCATGCAAGTTAATACCTTGACACAGAAGTGTACCGCTTAGTGATGTTTTACAATTGTTACCACTAAGGAATACCTCCTTTTTCCCTTCACTATAACATCTGTGTGTATAGGGAAACCCCAGGTTGATTTGATGTATTCTTTACCCAACCTTTCATACTGGCCCGCAGGTATATACTCTTGGCAGTATTTAAACTGGAAAGTTGTTATTGTAATTGAAATTGTTCCGTGTATTATCCATTCAATGACAGGTCTCTATTACATTGTCAATGGTAATCTCTCAAGTTTTTCAATGCTCAGAATCGTATAGTCTGCTCCTTTTTGTGCCAAACTGATTTGAATATCAGTAAGGTTAAAGATTCCGAATAATGACGTTGTGTTGATTAAACGCCATGGTACGTAGCCTGAACGCAGAATTTGCAATGTCCAACCAAGCTGTACAATAGAACGTAATTGAGACTGACCATGTTGTAACATTAGTAAGTCCTGCTCTATTATATCAATAGCAGATGATACAATGTTGTCCAGTGAATATATTCAGGAGGACAGAGTCGTTAACCCATTGTCCACCACAGAAAGTGATTTTTCCAAATTTATACAATCAATTTCTCATATTTTTTTCTGCTGTTTCAATTTGCATTACTTTCCAAGCTTCGTTGTATGCAGCGTCAATACCGGCCGCAATGAAATGTTTTTGACGCTGTTTGCGTGGTCCCAGTATGAAATCACGCAAGTCAGCACGGTCTTTAAGTAAAGTCAAGTGTTGCTTATTTTCAGCCAGTGTGGATTTCTGTAGCCACTCAAGGCATAGTTTCCCTACACTGTATGTTGTAACTATCCCTGGATGTTGTCTTTGGGAGTATCTTGGGTCTGGCCTGGTCATTTTGAACCCCTTTGTTTTGTTCAGGAATCTATCTTGACAGTTATTTGTGTCTGTTGGCCAGATCAACCACTTTTTCCAATCAGGATGTGTTCTGTTTTGGTGTAAAATATGGGATACGTCTATCTCCACATCTGTAGTGCTATCACTATCAGTTATGGGTTTCAGAATAGACGGTGTATTTAAGTCTTTTATCTCGGCTAGGCCAAGACAAGTAGTTTGTTGAATTGTGTCATTCAAGAATATCATTTGTTCTGGGATCATGCAGGCCCTAAATAATGCTTCTAGGCCTTGTACTTGCCAATCTTTGGTACCCCAGATCGTTTTTGTTTCAATGTTGTTTTTCCAGAATTCAAAAGCAAATGTAGATATTTTGTCATAACATTTTTCAGACTAAATCAATTTAGTATTTGTCAACATTGTTTTCATTCCTGTCCTAGTTAACATTTTAAAATAAAATGTTTCTGGATCACTGTTGTTAAACCCTGAGAAGTACTGGAATTTCTCATAAAATGTTTTTGAGCTGCCTTTTGGCGGAGTTGGACAGTGTTCCCATTGGTTATAAGATAAAACATTTCTAGGCTGTGCAGTTTTATGCAAATAGTGATCACCAAAATGATTATAACAGTATAACTCTTCATAATTCGATGAACCCTGTAAGTAATCATATTCTGTAAATTTGGCTGACATTACTAAATCTGACATCATATTATTAATGTTTTCAAAGTCCCAATCATCAGAGAAAGTACTTGGTGTCACAAAGTCACTTAATGAAACCTTGAACTGGTGTGGATATTTCAAGAGCTCAACCGGGCCAAAAATGTCATAATCAGTTCTGTCCCATGTTACCCCACCGGGTATTGGATTGGCTGAGATGTTTACTGATGACAGTTCTCTTTTCTCGATGTGGGAGGATGTGTGAGGCTTTAGGACCAAGTTGATGTTCTGACTTGCTGTATCCATTGTACTATATTTTCCATCAATGAATTTTCCCAAACATAGAACCATGATGAGCCAAAGCAGGAGAGTAAGTACACCTAACAAAATCCAAAATTCAATCCATGGTGAAATCAGATATGTTTCTTTTAGTTGGAGAGCCAGTTCAATTACTTTGTCTTTGAAAGTTTTTGTTGCAGGCGTTTCTTCATGCTCGCTTGGATCTTCAGAAAAGTCGTCAAAGTTGATGAAGTAGCCAGATGCAGTTCTGTCAATTGTTGGAATTATTTCCGGATTTTCATTTGCTTTTACATTTTTCTTTGTTTCATTAGCATAGTCTGAGGCTACATCATTGTAGACTGGAGTTTCTTGACAAACTGTTGCAATTTGGGTTTCAAGAGGCACAAGTTTCATGGCATTATTGCATAGTCCTTTTTTATTCACTGCAGGTTTATCAACTGTGATTAGTTTCTCAGTATGAGCCTCTTGGATTGTAGCAAATTTCGGTATTCTGCTATTTCTTGGGAGTCCACTGGGCCTACTACTTATTATTGGCCACATGATTGTGGTTTTACCAGGTCGATGGATACAACTCGGTTCTCCTTTTTACCAGCAAGGTGCGGTAGTACAACTGATCTTGTTCCGCTGACAGCTAAGACAGGTACAGCTTTTCTGTAAGAAGACCCAAATTCCTTCTTCACCGCGATCTTCTCCCTGACCAGATCCCCAATCTTTGGAATCCAGACAGGTCTTGCTGGGACAGGTGGTTTTTCTTCAGTGGTTGTCGGCTGTTGTTTCAACTTTATGTTACTCAGGCTTTTTCTTGTTTCATTTAAATCCTGCAAAACAGCCAAACGGTCTTTGATATCAAAGGATTTTTCTTCTACCACTGAAGTGTGACAATCAAGACCCTGAATGTGCATTCTAGAACCGAACAATAGTTCGTATGGAGTGAGACCTTTTAGAGAATTTCTTGGCAGATTAATAAGACTACGTTTGACCCACCCATCACCCGAACCTAATACCCTCGCCGTTATAGATTGCTTTATGTCCTGGTTTTTTCTTTCCACTACCGCATTTCCCTCAGGATGGAAGGGAGAAGAGTACCGCAATGCAATGCCCATGCTGTTCATGGCCTCTTTGTAAGCTCGAGAGCTAAACGCAGGACCCTGATCAGAATGTAGCATGCCAATTGCGTATATGCCGATAAAGACTCGCAAATCTTTTATAATAGTTCTGGCATTAGCCGAGGCTGCTGGTCTACATTTTTAAGTTAATTTTGTCTTATTAATTATGGGGACGCATTTCTCCGCTTGGATTTCTGCATTATAGATAGCCTGATGCTTTCTAACACAGATGTCCTGGCAATAGTCTGGTCCGGTTCACAGCTGCGATCTCTTTTGCAGTCTGGACAATCCATTGCAAATTTGTAAATTTGCACGCTCATTCCCGACCACCAGTACTCTGATTGTAATTCTATTAGAGATTTCAAGATCTGCTGGTGACTCGGACCCAGTCACATGTGTGCGCTTTCAATCAAGAAAACTCTCCGGTTCGTGTTTGGAATTACTCTATCCCCCACTCCAGGGATTTGAGCAAAAGGAACGGAGTTTGCATCAATTATGTATGTATTACTGAGTGGATAGTTGAGAGGCAATGCTGCATAATCGCCTTTTAATGAGGCTTTTACCGCCAGCATGGTTTCCCCATCTACGTGTTTTTCTGAACCCTTTTCAGTGGCTACGGAAGCCGGTTGAACCGCTTCCGCTGTGGCTGTGTTAGCCAATGAATTCCCTGCAACGTGAACGCCATCACGTCGATGACTCAGTGCGTGTATCACGTGAGTCTTCTGTAGTTCTTTCTTTAAAAGAACTGCTTGTTCCCAAAGCGTTTTATGCCTTATTGTGGCACCTGTGTCATCTTTGTAACCATTTTTACTCCATGTCTGCATGTCACTATTGTAAGACTTGACACAGAAATGCGAATCGCACACTATTAGTGTCGGGAATTCACGATCGGCATTCTCAAGCACCATCTTTAAAGATCTTATTTCAGCTCGCTGAGCTGAACAGTTTCTGAGTGATTCAGTTTTGGTAATCATCGGTTTGAATTTACCGGAGCGCCAGCGACCTTTAACAATCGTGCATGCTGCATTGTAGGATTTTTCCTCTACACCGTAGTGTTGTGCAAATCTGTCCATGTAGATTACACATGTGTACGGTTCGAGAGGCAGAATTTCGATTGGCAGAGGATATTCTTGTTCGTATTCTAGATCATCTAGTTTTTTCAGTTTCGGGTCAAAATAGTATTTCACGTCTTCTGTAGCAAGAGAATTTTCCCATTGTACCCATTTTGAATCTAATGTCACTGTATTCAGATTAAGTGGACTTGTTAATGCCTCGAGGGCTGATTCTGCTGTATAAACAGTTATTCTCTTGCCTTGGGCCAGGGCTCTTTCTTTTGCTACAGCTGTTTGAACCGCTGTCAGAATTTTTTCTGTAGAGCTGAATTTCATTTCAGCTTGAGTGTACAAATGTGATTTGTAAGCTATAGGTACCGTTTCTCCCTCATTAGAGGTCAGGTATGTGAATCCGCATCTTCCTGGGATGACTCGGATTTCAAGGTTGCGTATGTTTTCGCATGTTTGCAATTTTGTTTTAGTTAACATGTCTGTTTGTAGTGATCTTAAAATTTCTGTGTGTTTCTGAGTCCAATTTATTGGTTTGAAATCAGGTCTTATTAATTCATAGAGTGGTTTAACTCTCTCTGCATAATTTAGAATGTATGTTCTTCCGAAATTCAGGAAAGCTAGTATTGATTGTAAATTCTTCAGCGTTTTTGGTGCTTGGAGTACAGCACATTTTTCTAAGAAATTGTCAGCTAGGCTCTTGCCTTCACTTGATAATTCATATCTTAGAAACAGGACAGTTAGATGGGCAATTCGTGACTTTTTAAAGTTCAATTTGTAACCCTCTGATGCGAACCCAAGTATTATGGTGTTCACTCTTTTTGAATGAGTCTCTAGGTCTTCATCTGTGAGATAGATATCATCGACATAGGATAATGCCTCACCATCATATATTTGTAGTAACTCAGCTACTCTTGCTGAGAATAATCCTGGGCTATTCTTGAATCCCTGTGGGAGTCGACAGAAGTGTTTTTGTAACCCCATTATTGAGAAAGCGGTCAAATACCTGCTTTCAGGTGAAATGTTTTGACAAAAGAATCCATTAGAGAGATCTAATGTCGTTTTATATTTTTGCGCACAATGTTATTCATTAGTGCTGCACTGTGTGAGTTTTCTACTGCAAATGTTTTACAACAGGAGTTGAGGTGTCTGTAGTCCAAAACTAGACGATATGAATCGTCTGGCTTGGCGACAGGAAACAAAGGATTGTTCATTTGTGAGGTGCATGTTTCAATCACCCCTTGATATTCAAGTTGATCTAAAATCTCCCCGACCTGCTTTTTAGCTTCTTGTTTAACTGAGTACTGCCTTTGTGCAGTGGGCTGATTTTTTAACTGGATTTTGTGGTGAGGCGAATCCTCATCCCATCCTACATGATTTTTATATAATGCAGGAGCTTGGGCTACTGCCCATTTTCTTGCAAGTGTATATTTTTAATGAATTGGTATATGATTCGAGAAGGCAGGCATAATCATTTCTTCGCCATGAGCGCACTCCCTGACAAACTCTGGTGACCAGTCTTTTTCAGCTAACAGGATGTCATAGCCTTTCGAAAGGTTATCCCAAAAGAGACCCCTTACTTTCCATTTCTTGTCCCCTTCTATACGCAATGTTATTTCGTATATTTTATGAGGTTTGCTAACCCTGGTATCTGCAGTTTCCACCTGAATGTATTCATTCGTGTCCACTGTCTCCAGAAGATTCATCACGATCTTGCAAGCTATGGTCACTTCTGCTGCGCAGTCTAGCATTGTCTGGGCCCACTCTCCGTTTTTCAGTTGTGTCCTCAGAACCCTCGGCATGTTTAATCTTATTACTTGCTACCTTCTTTCTGGGAAATTGTGATTTATCACTTTGATGAGCAGGTTCTTTGTCTTTGGACTTGGCCTGCTCTTCTCTGTGTTCTGACTGTCCTCTTCTTTCTGATTTCTGTGAGGAAGTCTGAAAAGATCGAGAGGGACGTGTATCAACATCTTGATATCTATCAGATTATTTCAAATTATCCCTATTTCTAAGGTTGTATCTTTTCTCAGGGGGCTCCCTTTGGGGAGACTTGTTTCCTTGGTCTGGAGATTCTTCTCTTAGTTGAGGAGACTTCCTCTGGACTGGAATCATTTTTCCCTGGGAGTGGACTGTTTATTCCCATCCCAACTCCTTTTTGGAGTATTCAGATTATTTTTAATAAAGGTTTTTTCAGGATTTTCAGTTAGTTGGGGTTTTACCGGTTTCCCACCCAAACTATCTCTTCCTAGCTCTTCATAGGATTTTTCTATGATTCTGGCAAGTTCAAATGGCTGGTCTGCTATATCTGTCTCCTTCAGTTTCTGGCGGATCGCCACAGATGCTGCTTCTCCTTTTATGTTGGCTAACAATATAGCCGAGACCTGCTTGAAGTCTTTCAATAATTTCATAACCAGAGTTAAAGCAGGTTCTGGACTGTATTCATTTTGAATCTGTCTTAGTACATCTGGTATAACCGCCATAGACGGAACACCATGTGTTTTTGTGTATATTGAAGCAAAGACTGTGCCCCAGGTGTCATAGTCTTCCACATGTGGTGCGATCCCCATTGGAAGACAGATAGTCAGAATTCTGTGTTTCTCAGTAGGAGTAGTATCTGGAAATACTGCTTCTATTTGAGTAATTTTCTGTGCTAACCAGAATGGAATGTGTTCCTGTTTTGTGGGTACTTTACCAAGACATGATTGTATGTTCGGTGGTGTAATTTTGTTTGTGTTCCCCTGATGAGGGGTCGCTGTGGAATATTAATTGTGGGTTGGACTGTTGAAGTCCGCATGACATATTGGACCAATTGTCTATGCATTTTAATTAATAGTTTTAGCTGAGCTAAAAGTTCCCGGTCTGACATTTTATCAATGTCTGGATGTGGTGTGTCGCTGGCTAGAACCGGCCACGTTGCTCCTGGTCTACCTAGTGGACCGTGCCTGGTGATGTGATTATTATGTTTTAGGGCGCCATTAAACCAGATCAGGTGCTCTTGGTAATTTAGTGGGATTTCAACGTCCTCGAAAGGAGTGTATATATCCGGAGGTTCCTCTATTTTGTTATAGTGGAATTCTTTTGTTTCAGCGTGTGCTGCTGGAAAATGTATCCATGAATAGAATACCTCTGTCTGCCGATATTCATGGGCCTCTACCATGAATATGAGTGTACCACCTCTTGGTGATAGTCCATTCTCTATAAGTTTAAGAGTTATAGTTCTTCTTACATTTACCAGAATGATTATAGCATTCGGGTCATTGTCTTGGATGGTTGTGCCATCCTCTACGAGCTGAGCCGCTATTCTAGCTCTCTCTGCTTCATCGTCACTTTCCACCATTTTTACTGACAGAAAGCTCTTTGTTGCAGATCAAGTTTCAAGGAAACAAAGATTAGGTGCACAATATTTTGGAACACTGTATCCTTCAATGTTGACTAAACCAAAAACTAATACATAGGAATCTCTTCCTACTAAGTTCCGGCGGATATTAACCTTTCACCCACTCCAGACGTCTTTTGGAGTTTTAAAGGGGAAAAGGGGTTCTGTGTGAAAAAGCATGACTGAGTTACTCTAGTGTCTTGCGTTAGAATATCCCCTTACCAAACGTTGGGCACCATGTAGTGTAGTTCCTATATTCCCAATAGGCTCTGCGCATTGGAATAATATAAACAGCAGTGTAGACGTAGGACTGAGGTCGACTAGGTCTCTACTGACTATATTAGACTTAATTCGTTTTGCCAGCTAGCTCAGAGGTCACTAGAAACTTTCTCGAATATTCAGGAAAGAGTTAACTCTCCGGATTTAGACAAGAAGGGATTAGCTTCTGACAACCATACAACATGACAACTTTGCTCCCTCAGGAAAGAGTGTATCTCTAGAGTTGTGTGAAAACAATATATGAAATGGGGGTCCCTGTGAACTGTGTAGACATTATTCACATTTATTTAAAGCAACGATAGCAAAGGAATAAAGTAAACACACTGTAAATTAATCACAATGAGTAAAAACTGCAATTTATAGGTTATAATAACAGTGCCCCCAAAAAAAGGAAAGAGTGAGGTAGCGTGATGCTGTGAGGAATAAAGGAATAGATAAAGGATGATAGTATTCGTGACAAGTAGATATATCAAATTCCTAAAATATTTACACACTAAGGGGCCCATTATTATCGCGGTTTTCCTGCATCCTCCGGGCCGGCGGAAGCCACCGCCGGCCCGGAGGATGCGGGAAAACCGCTGCGGACCCACCAAAGACCCACCGCCACATTAGGATGGCTGGTGGGTCTTGGTTTCAGTCCGCCGCTTTTCCGCCGCGGTCAGCTTACAACCACGGCGGAAAAGCTCTAATATGGTGGCGGTGTCTCTCAGACACCGCCAGACATATTAGGATGGCTTCTAAAACATGCTTTTCCGCGGCAGATTGTCTGCCGTGGAAAAGCATACGGATCTTCACTAAGTGGGTGAAGGTTGGGTGGGGGGTGCACATGGGGGTACCTATGGTACCCCCCTGCATTTACATGCAGAAAGCGGCAGGCACTGCGCGGTGCCTGCCGCTTTCTGCATGTAAATGCAATGCATGCCTTTTTAACATTGCGGCGGGTGCAGCTTGAAGCCGCACCCGCCGCAATGTTAAATATAGAGGATGTGACCGCCAGGGTGGCAGTCACATCCTAATTGTACAGGAGGGAACGCCGCAGCACATGCGGACGTTCCCTCCTTCTCAGGGCTCGCGGACGGACGCAAGTCCGTCCGCGATCGTAATGAGCCCCTTAATCGGCTTCAGATCCCTGAGCCAAAGAAATGGCTACCTCCCCTCTTTCTCAGTTGACGCCGCCCGCATTTCTTTGGATACTATATACCAGCGTCAAATAGATGTTTTTTTGATAAATAATGGGATAATTCATGATTCCTTTCTTTGGCCTATAAATTGCAGTTTTTACTCATTGTGATTAATTTACAGTGTGTTTACTTTATTCACAGGGACCCTCATTTAATATATCATATAGCACCCAGGTCCCTAGTGACTTTTTTGGGTAAAACCCCCCTTCCTTTCAAAGTGTGAAAACAATAGGCAGCTATTTCACTCAGTCAACAGTGCATACTTAGTTTCACCAGAGTGCAGAGAAATAGAGAGACAGGCGTTTTCGATAAAATGTATTATTTTATTGAGCAGTCTTCTTTCTCATGCAAGAGAAATGAATTGCCACAATTGCAATACTTATCATAAAGTAAAGTGTGTACAGTAAAAGTAGTATTATGAAATAATACTGTAAAAGCATTGATATGGTTTCTTAGCCATATGATACTTTAAAATAAATAAAATATATACATACATAAAAACATTGACTAACATACTCAACTGGTGCTTCTAACTACGCCTACCCCGGTGTACCTGACCTAAGCCTAGTACTTGGGAAGGAATAAGTAAGTAGCAGTTTAAGTGAAGTTGGTTAAGTAGGTTTTTCCAAGAATCTGAATCAAGAATTCTCTTAGGGGTTTAGTCATCTCTGTACCTTGGTAATAGAATGTGGGAGGTCTGGTATCTCTTTCTTCAGGACTCGATCTCCCAGCAACCCGCAAGGGTGACTCGGGAACACAGGAGCTGGATTTTCTCGGCGTGAGAAAAAGCAGCTTCTCCAGCGCGTCAAAGTGGAGGGGCGGCTTTCGTAGGCTCTCGGGCAAGTAGATAGCCGCTCTGCTCCAAACCACTGTGTGTTTGCTTAAAGCAACTGTTGGTATATTTATACCTGAAAGGTGCCGGGTTTGACGTAAGGTTGGACATAAGACGTCACTAAGAACTAACAGTTCTTTCTGGACTCAAGGAGTTCTTGTTCAAATCAAAACAAAAGCAGGGGGGGATTTCCTGGGCTGCTGGAGGCTTGGTTTGTTTAAAGAACGCGTTGTGCTTTCTAGGAGTCGATGGGAGTAGCCGTGCTGTGCTTTGGACTGCATGGGCTATTACTGAATATGGATATGGTTCTTATGCCTTTATAAGGATATTATTCATTATAACCACATAAGGGCATGAATCGGGAATATCGAATTAGGGTCCTAGATAGAAATACAACATGCTGTCATCAAACGACGCATCATGGAGAGACTGGGAGTGGATGACGAATCCTACAGGATAAAGCTGCCTCAAATTAAGGAGGGACCTCAGGAAACACCACATGCCCTGTATTTTAGGGTAAAGGACATGACTGACCGTTGGTTGAAACCAGCCACTACTGATAAAGATGGCATCATGTCCAAAATCTATTTAGAACAATATTTGGCTTTCCTTCACCCACCTATACAGAAATGGGTCAGACAACAGGCCCACCTGACATTGGAAACTGCTGTGGAAATAGCTAGTGCGTACAACCGCGCCCAGGAAATTCAAAAAGGAAGAGACGAACCACCATGGAAAGCCAGTGGAACAGGAATCCATAGGCCACCCCAACCCTTAACCCCAAAAAAGCCAGAACCTGTGGAAATCATCCCGAGAGTAGCCACCCCGACCCCAGTATTCCGCCCCCCAAACACCGGACCACAGTGCTTTCCCTGCGGGGGACTAGGACACATTGCCAGGTTCTGCCCCCAAAAATTGGAACCGATGGAAATCGGGGTAGCCAGGAATTATTACTGTTCCTCATCCAGTAATCTACTACCTCCCTATCATTGCAAGGTAAAAGTCAATGGACAACAAACACTGGCGTTAGCAGACACAGGGTGTTGCAAAGTGTAGTTCGTCCTCAAGACCTGGAACCCTGGATTGGACCCAGTGACGGAACGGTTGCTATACGTTGTGTACATGGGGACGTCAAACAATATCCAACCACTCAGGTCCAAATACAATACGATCATGATCCGGGTAGTTCTCTGAAGGTGGGTCTTAGCCCTAATCTTCCCGAAAAAGTCATCCTAGGAAATGACTATCCCCACCTTTCCCAAATGATAACGGCTAATCCGAACAAAGGAGAAGAATGGTGGGCTGAAGCTCCATTTTCGGGAGAAGAAAAACCCGACTGGCCGTATCCCAAACCCCGGAAAAGTCGTAAACAGAAAAGAGCAGAGAAAGGAAAGGTTCCAGCTGTCTTACCTACTTTACCAGAAGAGAATCCGTGAGAAACAGACAGAAGCTTTCGCGCCACCCAAAGAGAAGATCTGGTATTTCAGGAAGCTTGCAAAAATGCCCTAGACCACGAAGATCCCCTTCATGTAGGTCCTTATTTCTTTACTAAAAATGGGTTGCTCTATAGAAAAGGAGGCCCTACCCAAACACCATAACTCCTGATTCCCACACCCTTTAGAGAAAAGGTGTTGTTTCTGGCCCACAGCCATTTATTAGTGGGACACTTTGGGGCAGACAAAACAGAGAAGCAGATCACTGAGCGTTTCTATTGGCCCGGCATCTTTCAACAAGTAAAGAAGTATTGCAGGGAATGCCCCATATGCCAGCGACATAGCAGGTACATACCTCCCCGCGCTCCCTTACATCCTCTTCCGGTTATCGAAGAACCTTTCAGCAGAGTAGGCATGGACATAATAGGCCCTTTGCTACCGTCCAGAAGTGGGTGTAGATGGTACACAGTCAAAATATCGAGTAGTAAATATCGACCTACCAAAATATCGTGTTAGAGATTTCGAAGGTGCAGAATATCGATGTCAAGAATATCGTTGGACAGAATATCGATTCTAAGGTAAGTAATATCGAAATTCTTTATATCGATGTAAGTAATATCGAAGTTAGTAATATCGATAGCATATATATCGATGTTACTAATTTCGATGACACTAATATCAATATTTGTATTACTTTTTTGTTTTTTATTATGTATGTGTTATATGTTGTACTTAAGTATTTAAATTAATTAATATTATAACTGTGTTAATTTTATATATTAATATTTTTATTTTTAAGCAAATTATATGTTTTAGTACCGGAGCGGGTTGTGGGTTTATAGGGGAATAGGGTGGGAAGTAATTTAATTATGTTAAATTGATTATTAATTAGTAGGATTTATTAATAAATTGTAATTAATTGGTAATTATTTTTAATTATTGGAAAATTATTTTAATTAATTGATTAATTGATAAATATGTTCTGTAGTGGGTTATGGGTTTATAGGGAAATAGGGTGGGAAGCAATATATTTAGGATAAATTAATTAATAATTAGTAGTTAATATTAATTAATTTAAAATAATTGGTAATTACATTTAATTAATTGGTAATTCATTTTAATTAATTGATTAATTGATAAATATGTTCTGTAGCGGGTTGTGGGTTTATAGGGGAATAGGGTGGGATGTAATTTAATGATGTTAAATTAAAAATTAATTAGTAGTTATTATAAAATAATTTTAAATAATTAGTAAATAAATTTAATTAATTTGTATTTAATTTTAATAAATTGATTAATAGATATATATGTTCTGTAGCAGGTTGTGAGTTTATAGGGGAATAGGGTGGGAAGTTATTTAATTATGTTTAAATAATTATTAATTAGTAGGAAGTATAAAATCATTTTAATTAATTGGTAATACATTTTATTTAATTGGTAATTAATTTTAATTGATTGGTAAATAATTTTAATTAATTCATAAATAGATAAATGTGTTCTGTTGTGGGTAGTGGGTTTATAGGGGAATACGGTGGGAAGTAATTTTAATTTAATAAAGTAATAATGTATATACATTAATATTTTTGTTAATAATATAATTTTATATTAATTATTAATTGGTAATTAAATATTATAAAATTGTATTTTTTATATTTATTTATGGTTAAATATATTTTGCTAATCATATCTTTTATAATTATGTATAGCTATTGTATATGGTTTATATTTATTTCATAGTTTATATTTTTATAATTTAAAAAAACTTTTATTTATAAGTATGTTATTTTAACCCCTACGCTATCCAACACTTTCCCTACTGTTGCACTCTCTGGAGTTGGAATAGTAATTGTTACCCCTACGCTATCCAACGCTTTCCCTACTGTTGCACTCTCTGGAGTGGGAATAGTAATTTTTACTCCTACGTTATCCAACGCTTTCCCTACTGTTGCACTCTCTGGAGTAGGAATAGTAATTGTTACCCCTACGCTATCCAACACTTTCTCTACTGTTGCACTCTCAGGAGTGGGAATAGTAATTTTTACCCCTACGCTATCCAACGCTTTCCCTACTGTTGCACTCTCTGGAGTGGGAATAGTAATTTTTACTCCTACGCTATTCAACGCTTTCCCTACTGTTGCACTCTCTGGAGTGGGAATAGTAATTTTTACCCCTACGCTATCCAAAGCTTTCCCTACTGTTGCACTCTCAGGAGTGGGAAAAGTAATTTTTACCCTTACGCTATCCAACACTTTCCCTACTGTTGCACTCTCTGGAGTGGGAATAGTCATTTTTACTCCTACGCTATCCAACACTTTCCCTACTGTTGCACTCTCTGGAGTGGGAATAGTAATTTTTACCCCTACGCTATCCAACGCTTTCCCTACTGTTGCACTCTCTGGAGTGGGAATAGTAATTTTTACTCCTACGCCATCCAACGCTTTCCCTACTGTTGCACTCTCTGGAGTGGGAATAGTAATTTTTCACCCCTACGCTATCCAAAGCTTTCCCTACTGTTGCACTCTCTGGAGTGGGAATAGTAATTTTTACCCTTACGCTATCCAACGCTTTCCCTACTGTTGCTCTCTCTGGAGTGGGAATAGTAATTTTTACTCCTACGCTATCCAACGCTTTCCCTACTGTTGCACTCTCTGGAGTGGGAATAGTAATTTTTACCCCTACGCTATCCAACGCTTTCCCTATTGTTGCACTCTTTGGAGTGGGAATAGTAATTTTTACTCCTACTCTATCCAACGCTTTCCCTACTGTTGCACTCTCTGGAGTGGGAATAGTAATTTATACTCCTACGCTATCCAACGCTTTCCCTACTGTTGCACTCTCTGGAGTGGGAATAGTAATTTTTACTCCTACGCTATCCAACGCTTTCCCTACTGTTGCACTCTTTGGAGTGGGAATAGTAATTTTTACCCCTACGCTATCCAACGCTTTCCCTACTGTTGCACTCTCTGGAGTGGGAATAGTAATTTTTACTCCTACGCTATCCAACGCTTTCCCTACTGTTGCACTCTCTGGAGTGGGAATAGTAAATTTCACTTCTACGCTATCCAACGCTTTCTCTACTGTTGTACTCTCTGGAGTGGGAATAATAATTTTTACCCCTACGCTATCCAACGCTTTCCCTACTGTTGCACTCTCTGGAGTGGGAATAGTAATTTTTACTCCTACGCTATCCAACGCTTTCCCTACTGTTGCACTCTCTGGAGTGGGAATAGTAATTTTTACCCCTACGCTATCCAACGCTTTCCCTACTGTTGCACTCTCTGGAGTGGGAATAGTAATTTTTACTCCTACGCTATCCAACGCTTTCCCTACTGTTGCACTCTCTGGAGTGGGAATAGTAAATTTTACTTCTACGCTATCCAACGCTTTCTCTACTGTTGTACTCTCTGGAGTGGGAATAATAATTTTTACCCCTACGCTATCCAACGCTTTCCCTACTGTTGCACTCTCTGGATTGGGAATAGTAATTTTTACTCCTACGCTATCCAACGCTTTCCCTACTGTTGCACTCTCTGGTGTGGGAATAGTAATTTATACTCCTACGCTATCCAACGCTTTCCCTACTGTTGCACTCTCTGGAGTGGGAATAGTAATTTTTACTCCTACGCTATCCAACGCTTTCCCTACTGTTGCACTCTCTGGAGTGGGAATAGTAATTTTTACCCCTACGCTATCCAACGCTTTCCCTACTGTTGCACTCTCTGGAGTGGGAATAGTAATTTTTACTCCTACGCAATCCAACGCTTTCCCTACTGTTGCACTCTCTGGAGTGGGAATAGTAATTTATACTCCTACGCTATCCAACGCTTTCCCTACTATTGCACTCTCTGGAGTGGGAATAGTAATTTTTACCCTTATGCTATCCAACGTTTTATATAATTAATTGTAAAAATATTAAAAGTATATTTAATTTTTTATATTTTTTACATTTTATTTGTGTTATTGTTCTATGTTTGTAAATGTATTTGTAATTTTGAATATACTTTATTCATTTATAAATTAGTAAAATAATTATTACACCTTAGTGTTCAGTACATATATATTATATATATATACACTGTATATATTTAATTAATGTATTATTATTATATATGTATTATTTATTAATTTTAAACATTATTAGATACTTTTTACTATGTAGATTTTATTTATTAGTGTTATATACTTTATTTTACATTTATATTTTAAAAGGAAAAAAAACAATATTTTTAACATCGATATTTTTAACATCTATATTATTTTTTCGATATTTTTGTACTTACCATGTTGTAGATAGGATGTCGATATTCTTGCTTTCGATATTTTTGACTCGATATTTCTGTAGGTCGATATTTTTGAGGTCGAAATTCTGTCAGTGATCCGGTGTAGATATGTATTGGTCCTTGTGGATTATGCCTCCAGATTTCCTGAAGCGATAGCCTTACGCCGGCCCGATGCCGTCAATATCACTAAGGCTATGATAACCGTATTTTCAAAAGTAGGGTTCCCAAAGGAGATTTTAACTGATCAATGGACTCCTTTTATATCTAGGGTCATGAAACAAGTGTGCTCCCAATTAGGAATACAACAAATTAGAACCGCAGCCTACCACCCCAAGACAGACGAGTTGGTGGAACGGTATAATGCCACTCTGAAGACCACATTAAAAAAGCTCTTAGATTTAGAGACCAGGAAGTGGGAGGACATGTTACCCCTGGCCTTGTTTGCTATACGATGTAAAACCCAAAAAAGTACCGGGTTTTCACCTTTCGAATTGTTGTACGGCCATCAGCCCAGAACATTGCTGGAAATGGCCCAGGAGAAATGGGAAGGCGAACCAGACAACACCAGACCCTTAGTGGATTATGGGGCCGATTCACAGAACGAACTTAAGACAAAATCTTAAACTTACTACTTTTGCTATTCACAGAAGTTAGGATTTTGTCTTAAGTTTGTCTTAAGACAGACTTAAGACAGACTTAAGTTAGGATTTTATCTTAAGTCTGTCTTAAGTCTGTCTTAAGACAAACTTAAGACAAAATCCTAACTTCTGTGAATACCAAAAGTAGTAAGTTTCGGATTTTGTCTTAAGTTAGTTCTGTGAATCGGGCCCAGTGTCTCTAGTCTTAAAACCCATCTGGGACAGATAAGGACTATTGTCTGTATTAATCTGGAAGAGGCCCAGTTGGCTCAAAAAGCTCAGTATGACAAAAAAGCAAAGGAAAGGAATCTGGAGGTGGGAGATCCAGTATTGCTGATGATGGCTTCGTCTGATCACAAATTACTGGGTCAGTGGCAGGGTCCCTACATAGTCACAGAACAGGTCACCCCCGTTACATGTCGTATCGAATTAGATCCAGCTCGGGGCACCTCACAAATCTATCATATCAACTTGTTAAAAAAATGGGAAGGACCGATAGAGGCACTGACAGTGAATCTAGGACCAGAGGCCCCTTTGTTTGAACAATGTATAGACCCTGATCTTTCCCCCCCCCCCCCTTAAATACAGGCTAACCCAGGGTCTTATGCCACTGAGAGAGGTATTTTCTTTAACCCCTGGAAGAACCACCTTGGTAGAACACGCCATCAAGACTCCGGTAGGGAAAAGGATACGTCTCCGACCCTATTGTATACCAGAGGCACGTCGCCTCACTATACGAGAAGAAATACAGAAGATGATTCAAATGGATATAATAGATCCCTCCATTAGTGAGTGGAACTCGCCAATAGTCCTTGTACCGAAGCCGGACGGCTCGGTCCGGTTTTGCATTGACATCAGGGAACTCAACAAAATCTCTGAATTTGACACCTATCCATTACCCAGGGTAGACGAGATGGTAGAAAAAATAGGAAGATACAAATATATTGCCACCCTCGACCTGTGTAAAGGGTATTGGCAAATCCCTTTGCGGCCACAAGACAAAGAGAAAACGGCTTTCTCCACACCCGATGGGTTCTACCAATTCAAAGTATTAACTTTTGGGTTACATGGGGCCCCGGCGACTTTCCAAAGAGCCATGAACTTCATTGTACGGCCACATGAGGAATATGCTGGTGCATATATAGACGACATAGTCACTTGGGACCAGCATATGGACCATTTGTCACAAGTGATTAGGACATTAGGACACCATGTTCTTAAAATTAACCCAGCTAAAAGCCACCTAGCAGCCCAAACAGTTAAATACTTGGGATATTTGTTGGGAGAAGGAATGATTAGGCCCCAAGATTCTAAATTGGCAGCCATCTCCCAAATCCCGTTACCAAAAACAAAAAAAGACCTCAGGGCCTTCCTAGGGTTGCTTGGGTACTACCGGAGGTTTATTCCCAACTTTTCTCAAATGGCAGCACCCCTCACAAATCTGTTACAAAAAACGATTAATGCCGAGGATCACCTAAAACATCCCACCCCAGACATTCTAAAGGCCTTCGAAAAGCTAAAAGGGTCTCTCACGTCTGAGACAGTGTTAGCCAGCCCTGATTACTTCCTTCCCTTTGTCTTACAGACAGACGCATCTGACCAAGGGGTAGGTGCGGTGCTTTCCCAAGTGACGTGACAAGGACAGGAACAGCCAATCTTGTATATCAGTCGTAGGTTGTTTCCAAGGGAACAAAATTATGCAGTTATAGAAAAGGAAGCCTTGGCCATTAAATGGGCTATTGAAACCCTGAGATATTACTTAGAAGGAAGGGAGTTAACCCTATTCACAGGCCATGCACCCTTAGAATGGTTAGCCCGTAACAAGGGAAATAATGACAGAGTATTGAGGTGGTTCCTAGCTTTACAACCCTATAGGTTCCATACTCGACATCGGAAAGGAGCTGAACAAGGGAACGTAGACTTACTGTCAAGGTACCCCCAGGAGAAAAACCCTAGTATCAAGACAGCAAGGGAAAGGGGATGTGAGAGGGGGCCCTACGGGAGACACCTTGTCCCCAGACTACATCACCCAGAATTTCCTCCTTATGCAGGACGGCAGCATAATCGACCCCAGCTGGACGCACGAAAAGAGACACCCATCTATCATGTTTTTCCGCAGCAGAGCCCGGAAATAAGGGGAGGAGCAGAACATGGAGGAAGCAGCGAGGCACCAGTAAAAAGGCACGCAATCTAGGAAGGAGCGTCGTGGACCAGCGTGAAGGCGGAGTCAAGGACGGAGAACCGCACGAAAGAGGACGCCGAGGTTTTGAACCGGGAGCCGGAGCAGCACGCCGAGCGTCAAGACGGCGTTCCAGACGGCGAGGAAGTGGGGGAGACCAAAGACCGCTGGACGGAGGAGTGGTGGTATCCCCCAGAGGAAGCTGGAGAGCGAGCCGTAACTCCGGAGAGTTACGGCGGGGCCGGTGAGTGGCACCGCACCTGGGATTCTGTTGAGGGAGGTGGGAGGAATAGGGTCTTGTTGAGGGTGGTGGGAGGAATAGGGTACTCTTGGGGAACTTCTCAGCACTGTGTAAGTTTTGTGATTTTGGGCACTTCCTGACGCTCGTGTTTCATGGCACTAAATCTCACCTCGTACTCAGCCCTGCCAATTCTCATCTAGACCGCCCCCCATTTCCTATATACCTTGCTATAGTTACCTATCCCCTGTGCTTCTAGCACATCTGTGTCCCCAATCACCATCCTTCCCATTCCTCTGAGCACTACCGAGTGTAGGTGAAGGTAAACTACTGTTAGACCAGAAACTGACAGGCTCCATTTTTCTTTCCTCTTGGTGAGCCTCTGGGTGAAACCAACGCCACGGACACAACAACGCCCCAAGATCATCGTCTTCCAACCGAGGAGGGAAGAACAACACTGGCCTCCTCAGCCAACTCTTCGGGAAGTGAGAAGATCCCTGTAGAGGAAGAGACTTTGGACCCTGTTGTGAAATCAAAATCTGTGCCAACTGACAATAAAGAAACCCCTGTACGTCAATATATTCAGCCTCCACGTCTGTATATCCGGCCTGCCCTCCCACAAGATGTTTATTGTTACCCAACTCAATGGTACTCATTT
The DNA here is from genome assembly GCF_964263255.1 of Lissotriton vulgaris. Lineage (NCBI taxonomy): Eukaryota > Metazoa > Chordata > Amphibia > Caudata > Salamandridae > Lissotriton > Lissotriton vulgaris. The sequence continues at coordinate 1,184,618,593 of NC_141697.1, forward strand.
TATCGACCTCATATGGATGAAAGGCTGAGCAGACCCGCCAGTATTTGAACCTGTGACTATGAGGTCGAAACACAGTCCCCTGCAGTGGATGCATTAGTCTACTGAGCTACCAGACCCGGCTTTTGTCAGGTTTGTTTAACTCTTACATGTGCACATGCCCTCATACGTGAATGCCTGTCACGTTTTAGCTAATAAAGATGCCACATATAACATAAAACTACACCCACAGGTACATATTAGAATTATACTACAAATATATGCCAACATATGCCTGTATTTAAGGAAATCTCATCAGGTGGTTTAACTCTATCTGTTCAGCTTTTGCTTGGAGCGCATGAAAGACAGCATGGATAGTCTCTCACAAAAAGCATAATTTTCAGTATTTTTCCGCTCTTAAAATTAAATACAGACAGGAAACATTGTTTTCTGTCTGTATTTATCTGTATGTTTCTGTAAAAATCAGTAAAAACTGAAAACTGGGAGCCTTACATATATTATGCGTGTGGATGTGTGACTGTGTATATATCCATGTGGGAGTGGGTGTCTGAGTGGCGGTATGGGTGTGTGAGTGGGTGTGTTAGTGACTGTATGGGTGAGTGAGTAGGTTTCTGAATGGCTGTATAAGTGAGTCACTGTGTGTGTAAGTGGTTGTAGGGGTGAGTGAGTTGCTGTTTGAGTGGGTGTTTGGTTAAGTGAGTTGGTGTGTGAGTGGCTATTTTGGCAAGTAAGGGGCAGATTTACAAGGAATTGATGCATCTGCATAGATGCGTCAGTTTCCTTGCGCCAGCGCCAAATGTCCTTGCGCCAGGGGTGGCTCCTCCATTAGGGCGGGGGTGCGTCTCCCCACTGCTTTCTCACAGTGCAAGAAGCAGAAACATCAAATGGTATTTTAAATACCATTTTATGTTTCTGCTTCTCGCGCTACGAAAAAGCAGAATGATATGCCTGGTTGGGGGCGTCGGGTCGGGGAGGAGTGGCTTGCCCAATGCTGTGGACCCTAACTGTTTGGTCGGCCCTCTGGGGCTGACCAAACCAGTCATGCGTACTCTTCATTTGCTCTATGTAGGCTGCATGCAGCCTACATAGTGAAAATGGCCTCCCTACAGGGGCCCAGCTGGGCACCGTCCGCACCAATAACAACGCTGCCATTGCAGCAGTGTGATTGGCTTAGGGGAGGGGAGGGAGGATGCCTGCTTCCTGTTCCTGCCGGAGGCAGGAGAGCACGCCCCCACCCGACCCCCCCACGGTCCCCCACAGAAGAGTCATGTGAGCCGCGACTGCATCCCTTGCAGTTCTCCAGGTGAATCCTGGTACCTGGGGGCTAGTCGAGGTTTATCCCGTTACCTAGCTTTGCAATCCAAATGCTGAGTAATTATTGTAGAATTGTTTGGTTAACAAATAATCCATGCTTATATTATGCAGAAACCCAGAGGTTCTGGTTAGTGTAATGATGCAATTGGAAATACAGTGTGCCCTCATCTGGTCAGGACACTGCCCCCCTCGCTCCCTCTCTTCCCCTTTTTCACCCTAGTATCGCAGACGAAGTCTTGCATAGTATTCAAACTGGCGAGCTGTTATCATGGGCAGAGAACGCAGACCTTCTCCAAATCTGAATAACCACAAAGTTGCCAGAAAATTGATTTCTAATAACGAGCTAGGGTGTTGATATTCTATCTAGTAAAAAGTGAAGAAGTCATGACTGCCATTTTGCTGAAAAGGCAACTGTGTAAGCAAGTAGCAGGACATTTTACCACTCTCAGCCCTTTGAGGAGAACTTTTTGGGCAACCCCATACTGTACAAATGATCAACAAAAAAAACATAGGCAGGACACTATTGTTAGTTGTATGTTTATATTACCGCAGATTTGAAACGTGTTTCACAAATCAATCAGTCAGGGAATTGTGAAGCTCGCTCCTCACCCGTGAGGGTCTCAAGGCGCTGGGGGGTGCAGCTCCGGGTCAGCCGAAGAACCAGGTCTTGAGACTCTTTCTGAAGGTGTGCAGAGTTGAGGAGAGTCTGATGTTGATCAGGAGCTCGTTCCACGTCATTTCTGTGATGTAAGAGAAGGCCCTTCCACCCGCTCTGGTTCTGCGGATGTGCGGGGTTTCTGCGAGGGTAAGTTCGGTGGAGCGGAGGTTTCTCCTGGGTATGTGGAAGGAGACTTTTTCATTGAGGTATTTGGGTCCGGTGTTGTGGAAGGATTTGTAGGCACTGGGTGAGTAGCTTGAAAGTTACACTCTCTCAACAGGGAGCCAGTGGAGGTCTCACAGGCTTTGGTTGATGTATTTGTGTCGTGGGATGCTGAGGACGAGTCTGGCCGCTGTGCTCTGGATGGTCTGGAGTTTGCATTGCAGGGATTTGTTGATTCCAGTGGAGAGGGTGTTTCCATAGTCCAGTCTGCTTGTTATGAGTGCATGGGTGATGGTCTTCCTGGATTCAGGGGGGATCCATTTGAAGGTCTTGCGAAGAATACAGAGGGTGTTGAAGCAGGTGGAGGTGACGAAGTTGATTTGGCGGGTCGTGGTGAAGGAGGAGTCGAATATGATGCCGAGGTTCTGGGCATGGTCCATTGGGGTGGGTTGCCGAGGGCGGTGGGGCACCATATATTGTCCCAAGCTGAGGGGGTGGGTCAGAGAATGAGGACTTCTGTCTCCTCCAAGTTGAGCTTCAGACAGCTGCTGCTCATCTAGGATGCCACGTCTTTCATTCCTTTCTGGAAGCTGAGTCTGGTGGAATTGGGTTCCTTTGTGAGGGAGAGGATGAGCTGGGTGTCATTGACGTAGGATACTATGCTGAATCCATGGTGTCTGGCGATGGCGGCGAGGGCGGCCATGTAGATGTTGAAGAGCGTGGGACTGAGCAACGAACTTTGGGCTACTCCGTAGTTAATCTCTGTGGGTTCGGAGAGGAAGGCAGGAGTCTGATCCTTTTAGGTTCTGCCGGTGAGGAAAAAGGGGAGCCAGTGGAAGGTGGTTCCTTGTATGCCGGCGTTGAAGAATTAGGCTGTGAGAGTGCAGACCTCTCCGCAGCCTTCGGTGTCGAAGGCTGCGGAGAGGTCGAGTAGGATGAGGGCCACGGTGTGGCCTTGGTCGAGGAGTATGCAGATGTTGTCTGTGGTGGCGAGGAGGGTAGTCTTGGTGCTGTGGTTGCGGTGGGATCCAGATTTGGAAGGGTCGAGGATGGCGTACTCCTCGATGAAGCTAGTCAGCTGGGCATTGACGATCTTCTCGGTGAATTTGGCTGCGAAGGGAAGGAGAGAGATGGGTTGGTAGTTTTTCAGGTCCGTCGGGTCTGTAGAGGGTCTTGAGGAGGGGCTTGACATCTGCGCGTTTCCAGTCATTGGGGAATGTGCTGGATTCAAAGGTGGCGTTCATGGTGCATCGTAGCTCGGGTGCTATGGCGGCTCTGTGGAAGATGTGCGCTGGGCAGGGGTCTGTGGGGGCTACTGAGTGAGTGCTCTTCATGGTCGTGGCGGTATCTGCAGTGGTAACCGGGGTCCAGGCGTCGATAGTAGGCTGGCTGTTGTTGCTGGTGTAAGGGGTGGTTTCTGGAGTCTGTTCACTGAATTTGTCGTAGAGGGCCTTGATTTTCAGATGGAAATAGGAGCTGAGCTTGTTGCAGAGTTCCTGGGAGGGTGTGACATCCGTGGCTTCGCTGGGGGTTTGGTGAATCCTTGATGATGCTGAAGAGTTCTTTTGAGTTGCTGGAGTTGGCGAGGATTTTGTTCCGTATGAAGGTCCTTTTGGTGGATCTAATGAGTTGACGGTATTCTGTCATGGCGTTCTTGTAGGTGATTTGGTTTTCAGTGGTTTTGCTGTTCCTCCACTGCTTCTCCAGACGTCTGCAGGTGCGTCTGGTTTCCTGGAGGTCGGTGGTGAACCAGGTGGCCTTCATGGCGTGCTGTCTGTCGGGGTTGCGGAAGGGGGCAAGCTTGTCTGCGCAGTTGGTGATCAATTGGTGTAGTTCTTTGGCTGCAGAGTTGGCATCGTACGAGGGGGATTGTGGTTGAGGGTGGAGTTGAGGTTCTCCTCTTTGACCCTGCTCCAGTTCTTTCGCGGTGGGCCTGGTGTGGATTTGTGGGCGGTGGTGTTGAAGGAGAAGTGTACGCAGTGGTGGTCTGTCCAGGGGGGTTGGGTGGTGTGGCTGAAATGGATGTTGTTTCTTCCTGCGAAGATGGGGTCGAGGGTGTGTCCTGCCTTGTGGGTGGTGACGATCTGTTTCAGTCTGAGGTTGGCGAGGCTGTCCAGGAGGGTGGCAGAGTTGGGGTTAACTGGATCAATTCCCCAGGAGCAATACAGACCACTGAGACCAGAAACAACAAAAGAAATGACACAAACACTAACTTGCCTCCTTCAAAAGACGTTTTGATTCCAAATCCAGAAAACTGGTCAAGGCAAGCTGTCTAGGTGGCTCTTTGTTACACCCCGGTCCTGCATCTCCAAAGACATGCTACTTACCACACTTGTTGCCTCTGCAAAACAAATAATCCTTAACAATTTCCTAGCGTCAGAAACTTTACCATTCACCCATAAGACTTCCAACATGAAATCATTCATCAATCAAAGCAACAAATCAGGATATTTACTTGCTGATCTCCACTGGCCCATCATTGGAAATCTGATCAAAAGAGCTGCCTGTCTTAAATCTCACACTTTATAGAAGGGGAATGCATGCTCTCTGGACATCTGCTGCCTTTGACACAGTTCATCACCAAACCAGTCAAGAAGAGCTGGGCATACAATGAAGTATTCTAGATTAGATCTCTTCCCATCTTCAAAGCACGTGCAACATCATCTTGCTGCATCCAATCACATCAGCTCCTTTCACCACCAATGGAGTTTTATCTCAAGGCTCAATCTTCTCAGAGGTGGAGATTTTCAATGTGCACCTCGCCTGGCTATTGGACCTCGTCAAGTCCTTCAAATTAACCTGCTACAACTACACTCATGCACAGATCATCATAAAACTGGAAAATCCCAAATACTTAGCACTTTCAAGACTGACCACTATTTGAATGAATGCTGAGTAAACACCTTAACCTTAGATCTTTCAAAACCAAGACCCTAACCTGTTAACTCATCGAGGAAAAAAACAAAGAGAACACAAAAGAAAAATATTAGGCTCAGACTTAGAACCCTAAGATGTCTTTTTGCTCTCCTTATTAGTTAGACATATGGAAAAGGTTTGGGGGAGGGGGGCTTTTTCTTCCCATAAGGCAGCCATTTCCTACTTAAATGAGGGTTGGGTCTTAAAAAGAAGCAGCCATTGCCTCCAGTTAACTTCATTTGCCTTTGTTACAAAGGGATTCCTTTTCAGTCAATGTATATTTCTGTTAGTTAAGACACCTTCACTTTCTCCTTTCTATGCCTAGTCTCTCACCTTTTTCTCGACTGTCAGGGATCCCATATCAGGATCCCTCTCTTATTGGTTATTTTTTCATTCTTTTAACCCATCACTTTGTATGTACCTTCACTTGGGGCAGCTAAGAAGGGGTGGAAAGCAAGTATGAAGACAGAAGAGAATGAAAAAAACAACCCCCCAAAAAAACCTATACTCGCCACTTCCCCTCCCTTCTCCCATTCTGTACAATTCCTTAACCTCGCCCGGGTTGCCATAGCCCTCCAGGGCTTTGGGGCTCTTATTTCCATCTGTTGGTGGTGACCACTAATCCTCTGTCTAGACGTCTTCGTCCTGGTCTTCAGAGTCTTTTTCTCCATCCATGTCTTGGTTCCTGCTGGGGTGAGTCGTGTCCACTTCTCTCTCTTGGTAGTGCCTGTCAATCTTCCTTCTGGGCTCCCACAGAGCAGCACGTCCTCTTGACAAGTTGCCGAGCACTCTCTCACATGGTGGTGGACTAAGATCTATCGGTCTATGTCTTCTGAATTCCTTAGGTCTAGTCTCCTAGGAAGTGAGCTTCCTTTTCTTTGCATGTACTTGTCCCACCAGTATATGAAGTGGGGGGCATGCAACATCAGCATAGATCCTCCTTTATCTAACATCAGATTGCCCCTGTTCTTGTAATGGTGCAGGACACTAAACATCAAAGATGCTGTTGAGGCCTGTTTCGAAGCCAACTTCATCATCAACCTTGGTTCCGAGGCTGGTGTACCAGGGTCTCAGCCGGCAGTTGCATGCGTTTTTTAGATACAAAACAGATTCTTAAGGCTGAGCGGTTTCGGGGATAGTGGTCAGTGCTGATAGAATCTCTGCGGCCACGTTTTGTGGACTCCGATCACCCTGGCTTCGTCCTGGCTTCGTGGGATACTGCATGGACCTCCCCTTCTCCGTTGGAGTATGTTCCCTTGAGGTCTTCGGTGCCAGACTCGGTCAAAGGCTTGGGAAAGTTTTTGTGTTGCATTTTGTAGTGCACCCACTGGCATTCCCTCCTGCAACAGCATGCTTATTTTTAAAGGCCTGGCACTCCAAAAAGTTTAACTCCTTGTGGTCGCTCTTGGTAAACAGACGTACAAGAAGACACTGTGTTGGTCCAACAGTGGAAACTTGATGTTGTATTTGGGGCAACACTGAAATGGTGTGTTCTCTGTAACCTACCCCATCATTAATCATTCTTATATGGCCTTGCCGATAAGAAATACTCTAGTTTGAGTCTGAAGAGATTGTCGAACAGTCAGTGAGTGTCTTCTTAAATCATTGGAGGCGAATCTGGTGTTTGCATTAGAACGATTGCTTTTTGCAGCTTGAAGATCATAGCGCGCCATAAAACAAGACCCAATCCAATGGCAGCGAAAAACAATCCAAGGTAGAGTCTGTGTCTTGGTGCATTGTGGGTGTCTAGGAGGGATCACGAGTCACCTCAAAAACTGAACCTCCACTTTGGAGAAAAATATCTTGCAACATCTGCGGCTAATACAAGATGGCAGTAGTGTGCAGAGCATGTGATCCTAAAGCAGCACATGCTGCAAACAGTGTGTTATTATTGTTGTTATTTGGCATGCGTCTAGCCCATATTCTGCTTTTTTACGGTGCTGCAAAAAAGGTAGTAGTCTGTATAGTTTGTGGAGATGTATTGTCAGTATGGCGAAGGAATGTGCCTCTTTTAGGGAAGTGTGTCAGGCATAATGGGCTGTGTGTTTAAAGACTGAGGTTAGAGGGCTGCTGTATCTGTTCCCAAAGAGGCTCAACCTTCGTAGGAAACTGTAATGATGTGCACGGTCTAGTCGTTGGGATGGGAGGAGTCACGGGGTTAGAGGAAAAGGAGGGGCAGAGACAAGAAAGGGGCAGTTAGAGTAGGGACAGGGAACGAGTAAGAAGTAAGAAATAAATCTCCTGAACACACACTATTAGTGTTTGTCGGTATTGGTCTGAAGACACGACAGAAACTAACCCATAATCACAGTAAAATGCCCCATAATATTTATACGTCCATCCTTCTGACAAATAATGTTGTGTACAAGTTCTACTGTGAAAATTACTCCCCAGAATGGAGGGAGGACTTTCAAATATTACGCTAATGTGACCAGAGTGCAGAGACATTATATTAAGGTATGGGGTTTTGTCATCTTGTGTTATGCTCTGCTATCGATTACTTTAAAGCATTAAGGGGCGAAGGGTGAGACGAAAATGTTCCTGGTACCTCTAAGGAATCAGGACATTAGGGAGCTGATATCTACAATGGTGTTATTTCTAGAGGATATTCTAATTTATGAGACATTCTGATCCGAGGAAATGAACACCTGAGAGTCAGAGCTCTGAGCCAGCACTTGACAACTGAAAACCAGAAACCAGAGGAGGCCTCATAATGTTCATAATATCCCTGGTATTTCGAATGGAAAACAGAAGAGGCTTGAAACAGGCCAAGGTGAGCCTAAAAAGAGCAGAGGTAGCTCAGGCTCTCAACTGTTCCATCTTTGGACTCTCTTCTCTTTGAGCAAGTTTTACCCCATTAGACACGTGCTTCTCTTTTCCCTACCATACTTTATTACTCCACCTTTTAGGTTTCGGCTTGACATCCGACCAGACATATGTAATGAATAACATAATGATACACACTATACATAAGAGAGGCTTTGGAGCAGCCCCCTCCTTTCAGCTACTGATTTGTTAGCTGTGCCATTATATATCCTTTTTGGGGTCCGGAGTAGCGTGCTACTCGCTGAAAAGTGCTTTGACGCCTCGTACAATTACAATATTTTGGATCGACTCACAGGACAGTCATTTGTTTCTTCAAATGTCGGTCATCTTGAGTGACAGCATCTTAATTTGTCATGTTTGAACTCCATCCAGAAGGGGAGAGCACAAAGAGATACAGAAATAAGGGGCATATTTAGAATTTGGCAGACTAGGTACTCCATCAGATACATGGCAGAGTACTCTGTCCACCAAACACTCAGGTCACAGACTATCTAGAGGTGTGTGAACTGTAATCCCCTCTCCAATGGCTCTGCTGATGGAAACCTTTGACCGAAAGCCTGACTGACATTGGGCCATAAGTAAAAAACCTTCATAACTGCGTTGCATTAGGGGTGGATGTTACAATGTACCCTAATCCGGTTTGCGACTGCCAGAGTAAGCCTGGCATTCCCAAATAGTAAAACAAACTGAAGACCCCCACACACTGGGAGAAAACTCCAAGCATGTCAGAGACATTTATTTTATCATTTTCCCACTTTGGGTGTCTGTTTTTGAGAAGTAGAAAACTTGTGTGGGCACACTGAATAGTGAGAATGCACAGCAACGTTTTAAGGGTTTAGGAGGAGCTATCGTGGCGGTGGCTGCTCTGAATGTACGTAGCCCACCAGAAAAGTGGTGTACATCCCTCTGCTGCCCTGACAGAATTGGAGTACAGCTCACCAAGGGCTAAAGAGGAACCGGAGTTCCTTTGTATGTATGACAGGCTAAATAGCTGTGATCTTCCCCACCCGCAAAGATACCGATATGGGGAATAACCGTAACACTGGGGGTAAGGACAATCTGGCGTATTACAAGGTGGACCCTCGGGGATCCCCAAGAAACGAAGAATTATCAGGGAATCAGTAATTCTAGCTCATATTTGCCAGTTAGTTCCTCATTTTTTATCATAATTTCACGAGGGGATTTTAACTGTATTCACCCACCAAAAGGTCTTTGTGGAAGTAAAGAAATCCTTGGATCTCAAAATCCCAAGGGGGCCAGTTATTGCTGTTACCGGCTCAATGGGAATTAAGATGTCACTTGTAATGAGAGACTAGGTCTACAGCCACTGCAGCATGTACCTGACACTGGTCCACCGGGGAGCTAGGAGATTTTTGTGCTTTGCTAAGATGATGTATGTACAAAAGGAGCATAAACCCGTTAACTGTGTTGGGATTGGGGTAGGTAGTATGGTATACACATATGATATCCCAACTGGTGTTATTTAAAGACAATTATAAGTAATATGTAAACAACATTATCAGAAGGAAGTGAGGAGACTCTTTCTTGGTTATCACATGTGCTCATGGCATCATTTTATATAGGAATATAACGAAAAGGAAAGAAAACAAGGTAATTGGCAGTTGGCAACTTCGCGCCGCCTTTGCTGATCACGTTGGCACTTGCGCCGCTACCGTGGTCTTCACCCACGCACACCTAGCACCAAGTACAATTTGGGTTGTCATCCATTGTTTTAATTGCTTAAGTGCAGTGCTGTCACAACTGCCAATTACCTTGTTTTCTTTCCTTTTCGTTATATTCCTACATAAAATGATGCCATGAGCACATGTAATAACCAAGAAAGAGTCTCCTCACTTCCTTCTGATAATGTTATTTACATATCATTTATAATTCTTGTTAAATGCAATCTAGAAGCAAGGGAGAGAGTAAATTGTGGCAAAACACCTTCACCCCTTAGCAGCGGCGGCTATTCCGCCGCAGTGCTAAGGGGGAGGGGGGGCCGCACGGCGCTCCTGTGCTCGTGACGGAACCGCTCCGTCACGAGCCTCGGGTGGGCTGTGCTTGTGACGGAACGGTTCCGCCACGGCCCCGCCCGCTTAATAGAACGCGCCGCGCAGGCGCAAAATCAGCACCATGCAGGCGCGGCGAGCGGGCCGTGACGGAACTGTTCCGTCACCAGCACATCCCACCCGAGGCTCGTGACGGAACGGTTCCGTCATGGGCAACAAGCAACTATTGCCATATTTTGTTTCATAATTCAATTTAACACTTGTACAAATAAAATGTCCCCAAATAAAATTCTCTCGTTTGCAGAACTGCGCTAACTTCTGCTGAGTGGCATTATCTGTCAGCTAAGTGCACAACACATAGAAAGTTATGTCTCTGAATAATGTGATACGAAAGTAGGAAGTGATGAAAAGAGCGTATTCAGGATCTTCTGTTTGAGGAGATCATCTTGATAAGGGCATGAACATACAAAGCTGCTGCAATCATATTGGACTATATGACCCAGCAACCACCTAGATTTACATGAAGCTCTAATTCATAGCAACTGTAGCTATTCAGTGAGTGTCTTCCTCAGAGCTTCACGGTATGCTGAGTCTTTCATGCTTCATGGGAACTCGGCTGCTCCTTTTTTTAAACTGTTTGCCCCCTGAATTGACCAGCTCTGGACTTACTGGCATTCTATTCCTCATCATCATCACCTAATGCTCCTGAATTGTTTTTCCTGTCCTGGTGATGACCCATTGAATCACTCGCCAAAGTCGAAACGTCAAATATTCACAAGCAGATTAACAAGAATGTCTAGATATAAAACACTAACCAACCTGCATCACAGCTATGAAATGTTGGACTGGCCTATATGGTTATTCTATTGTCACTTGCTTCAAAGAACACCTAAAGATTATATTTTTTCTGCAATACTCGCTCCGCGCTGAGTTGCACTATACAAATACAAAGCACCTCCCAGACTTATATTTCTTGCAATATTTCACAGCATGCGTGATATAAGAGTAAATTAATCACGTTCTTGCATAGATTCAGGTCTGTGTGTTTTAAATATTTTGATTCTGTAGCATTTTGTGCGCATTGAAAACAGGTCACTTACTTGAGTGTCTTACAGAACCCCCAAATTATTATTTTGCATTTGTTGGCGTAAGAGTCACAGGAGCGGACAATCTCAAGAAATTCAAGTTTGACCAAGTGTTAGCCCAAAGCTACATAAAAATTAAGACACTCAATTGATTATAATTTAGAAGTTTAAACTTGGGGTGCTGATTGGCTCAGATATCTGCATGTGTTGCTTTGGCAATATTGCATTGTGTAACATTAGCAAGGGCTGCATCCGTGCCCTTTTCATCAACAAAGTGCCAGCATCTGCAACTTGAAAACATAAGCCATTAAAACCCCATAGTTTGGCAGTCTTGGCAACAGCAGCAACACATCACAGTATTTAATACAATACTAAATATAAACTTCGGACTTTTTTTGAAGAAATGTGGAAGAGAGAGCACATTCTTACACTAGATGTAGGACTGCGCATGTGCGCACAAACGCACACACACACTCCTCTTTCTTACATAGTACTTCAACTGCTATGATGGCCTAACCTGAATACAATCATACTCATAAAGGCACTTCTGATGTGCCTCACAGCTCTTGAATGCAATCTGCATACATACATTTTGGATTCAGAAAAGCATTCTTGAGTTTGCATGTCACAGTCAGCCACTCACAAGGATGCCTCTTTTATGCTGGGCTGCTACATATGTTTAATTAAAGACGTAACCATTTTGTTGTGGTTATCATAGTCACCTTTCGTAGGCAGCTTTTATTTACAAAAATACACTTTTTTGTCATATTTCGGCATTTCAAAGAAACTGGTAAACAGTAAACAAAAAATTCAGGGGAATATTAGAGCCACAAATAGATGCCAATCTTACATCCTCTGGTACAGGGTAATTTCCCACTTAAATGACAGTTGGGTTTTAATTTCTTAAGGAAGCGGGATGAAAGGGATACATGTATACAAAATATGAGTGAAAAGAGGGTTAACCCTTTGAGTTAAAGATCAGTTGTTTCATGGTTCACTCTTTCTATCAATCTACAACATTAGACAAATATACCTCACAACTTTGATTTTTTTTTTTACTGTACAATAGTTTAATTTTCAATTTTACTAATGTTTTAGCTTTTAATTTGTTTTTCATCTTCCTTCGGTAGTTGCCTTCACCATGAGAAGCAAAGTCACAGCACTATTTTCAATATATGCCAGTCACCCCTAAGGTAGAGCCCCTGAACCTAGGAGTCATAGTGCATTATATTAAATGTGTGGACATATAAGTGCATGCCAATTCGTCCCTATAGAAGCCTCCTTTCCTTGGGGGCTACTATAAGTGTTGAGGGGGCAAAAGAATTACATAGGCTGGCACCTGGGCATTCCCAGGATACCAGCTCCACTATGGTCCCACTTAAAGTGTCATGTTTGGTATCAAACCCGACTTTCTCCCAAGGTCAGTTGGCTACCTTAGAGACTGCCCACCTGGTTGCCCCAGCCTTTCATGTGGCCAGGCTAAAAGCCTGCAGCTGCTGCCGCCAAGATAGAAATCTGATCCCCTACCAGGAGGTATGAATGCTCCCAGAAGTCAGAAACAAAGGCCTGCCACCCCGCTCCGTGACAGGATGGCTAGTGAAGTGGCATATCAGAGCCTCACCGCCTCTGATATGCCCCACAATTGCAACCCGGGCAGATGGGAACATTAGATAGGAGGCATACACCCCCAGAAGGCTAGCCACACCCCCAGGGTGGGCTACCTGGTCTATATAGCCGAAGAAGGGTTCTGACAATTTTTTTAAGTGGCATAATAGAGGCTTCTGGGAAAAAAGGTGACATGGTCCCCCAGAAGTTGTCACCTCCGGTGCGGATTAGCCAATGGGGCTAGTAGCTCTTTAGATCCTAGCTCCTTCACCCCTAATGCCCCTAAATCTAGGATTTGAGGGGGCTCCCCTGGCACCAAAACTTCAGATCTGATCAACTTGCAACCAAAGACAAAGAAAAGACCATAGTCTGCAACTTCAGGACCTGCACAAAGAAAAGGCACTAAAGACTGCCCCTGTGGCAACCACCCTGCAACTGCATGACTGCGACTCATCATGGAACAGAGACTGGTTCCAGGGGGAAGAGGAACCCATCTGCAAGCCCAAGGCAACTCCAGAACTGACTTGGACTAGAGGTACTAGTTCCCTGCAGCCTGCAGGCAAGAACTGCACTCCCGGATGCAAAGAATCACTGGCCATCAGGCAGAATCACTGGCCATCAGGCACAATCACTGGCCATTGGGCACACTGAGGGAAATCTCCCAAAAGCAGTGCTTAATTTAAGCTAGTGGTTTCCGGTGCTTGACACCAGCACTTAATTGTCAACACTAGAACTTATGGCTGTGTGCCAAAAAATGGCACTGTCTGAGATGACCACAAAAACAGTCAATTATTAATTCAGTATACATTAAAAATGGCTATTACCTGCCACCCAAGCTATTCACATAGGCCTGGAGTAGTCTGAATTGTGACACTTGTAAGAGTGTGATTGTTAGTAGTTGTGTTGTTACCATCATGGCAACGCAGACAGGGGCAATGTGTAGTGCAAGCTGCAGTGGCCTCTTGACGATAGCCAGTGGCTCCTGTTTTCAGCACCAGGGACAGTCGGGACTACTCAGCACCCGGGCATAACCTACAAGCCAGGTTAAATTCAACTGACTGTCCAAGCTTGGTCCTGGGACCCGCCTCACCTTCACACCCAGTGGTTTCCATTGAACTCGACCTGCAAGTGATAGTTTGTCACTAGTCCATTTCCCTATTTACCACAATGTTAATGTTTTGCAGGAGTGAAATGCACGGATTTATTTTCCCTTTAAAAATCTATAAGTCCGGGTTATACTCATGCGATTGTAATCATTTTGATGTCTAAATGTATATTTAAAACACTGCTTTATTTTTTAAAAATGATGTCATATATCCTTTGAGTCGTGGCAATTACTGATCGCCCAGGTTGGTGCTCTGAAATGCTTCCCTCATGTTCCTCCAGTAAAGCCTGACTGCTCTGTGTCACACAACCTGGAGTGAGCTAGGGATTTATTAGTATGAATCCAAGGACCTATTTGGGTAACATGAGATAAGTTTATAGTGAAGCCTATCCAGACTCACTACATAATAACCTACTTTCCTACATTTACAGCTTACGTATTATTTTCTGTACAGAATGCCTTTACGATTGGAGAAAATGGACCTAAGAAAGGAATCTAAAGCTTTCCAGACAGGCATTTGCACTGATTGGTGCGGGCAGTCGGGAATACAAACAGGTGTCTAGCCAGCATGTGTACATCAATACACTACATTCAAACACTCCCCAACTAGTGCTTACTTATCAACCCCTTTCTTCTGCATGTGTGTGTCAGTCCCTTTGTCCTGCCTGTAAAGCCCCTTCAGTTCTGCTCTTTGGCTGGAGCATCCTCACACTCCTTTGTAACCCCTTTTAGTTTTCCTTCCGGTTTGTGAATCCATCCCATCCTGTCCCCTTGCCACTTCCTAGCCCAATGAAACCTTTCCATTACAGTGTACAGTTCTGTCTCCTTCTATAGTGTTGGCCGCTGGCTCAATGTCACTGGGGCAACAGGCTTCCAGCCTTGAGCTTCTATCTGATAACTTAGTAGGTTCTGGAAGTTATAGGTTGCTTTTGTTGAATCATTTGGACTGACACATCTCATAACAATGATTTCTAATAGAGACGCCCATGATTGGAAGCTTGGTGTCCAAATGATATGGAGGTAGGCGGTACCCTTACCTGGTTACAGCAATGAGTTTAGCCATCCGAAGTCATTTGACCAATGCTGCTGAGGTACCAATAGCCGGTCAGAGGCAGCAGCCTGTTGGAAAATCTACAGATTTTCTCATGGTCCATGCTGTCTCTCCTGGCATTAATTTAAGGATGAAGGTGGGCAGCTTTTCTTTGATCAGAGGTCACCTCCAGTAAAACTGGGGTTGGTCTGCAGCATTACAACAATATAAATCAAAGAGCACATATATTGGTGCATTGATAATATAAACATTGGTGCTCTGTGATAATACAAACATTGGAGCGCTGATGTAGAACCTGATTAAATGGGTAGCAGTTTTATATCAGATGCCTTTAAGCAGAGTGAGAAGGAGCAGGAAGGAAATGGACAACTTGACAAACATGGGTTCTGAAGCCAGACAGATTGATGACAAAAGGGTCCATTCTTTTCACAAAGCACCAGGTTTGGAGTACCCAAGGTTTTCTGCTTGTAGAATAGACCAGTGATGTTAAATGGAAAATACGACTCCAGAAAAGAAAGATCCTGCTTGTTCGAAGACAGTAGTGTTACCTCTAACTCTTCTGCTGATCTTCCACCAAGATTCGCAAAGATTTCGTCGACATACTCTTGCATGGCAGATACAGAGGGTGAACACCAGCAATAACGGAGAGGTGCAAAAGGATACAGAAGAAATAGTCTTGTACTTTAAAAAGGTGTTAGGTGTCATAACAGGTCACTGGCAGAATGCCACATTTAATAATGACTCCTCCCGAAATTAAGCTAATCCTATAAAATGTAGTTTTTGTTGTCAGTATCTCCGTAGATCACGTAGCCCTGGTCGGACACAGGCCAGGTATGCGTATTGTTGTAGATCCCTGGATAAGACTCCCTTTTGGGTTTGATATGGCTGAAAAGGGCATCTCCTGGTGTTGGAGTAAGGTTTGGAATGTAGATGCGGAGCTTGTCCAGAAGGTGTCCAGGCCAGAAGGCGTTGACATGTGGAGCGGAACATAGATGAGGGAACTTTCTTTTCAGATTCCTGAAGTGATCAAGAACAGAAACAATATGGTCAGGCATTTACATTAATTCAGTGAGGCTCACCCCCACAAGGTCCCTTACCTAGTAACCACACATTCAAGTCCTCACCAGACTCTGAAGCACCCTGAGTAACCACCAGTGGCAGAGAAGGGGGAAGATGGCTGCCCTCTGCTTCTGTAGTGCCCCGCTGCCCCATTCTTTGTCCCCTTCCCTTGGATCTACCTCCTTCATCTCAACCCTTTCTACACTGCTCAGCTATCAGTGACATTATGTCAAGAATTTCTCTCTGCTGTCAGTGATTGGGTCAGGAAATATAACAAAGGGCACCTGAACAGGATATCTCACAAAAGGCGCCTTGCACACTAAAAGTTGCACCTCTCCACTTTTGGGATTTAAACTTCAGAATCATTAACAAGTATTAGGAACAAGAAAGTTAATTTATCAAAGACAAATAGTTGGAAAATTCGGATGCAATGCATAATACAAGCAGATTTAAATAAGATTGTTTTGTAAACTAGAAGCCATAATCAAACTTTTTAAAGCCAAAAATCACTAGTTACCTCCTTCTGCATGTGTTGCAAACCGTTTTTATGAAAGTCAGCATGGAACAAATGACCAAATTCCAGTCGTGATTGGACCAAAAAAAGACACTACTAACCATAACCTTTTGAAGGAGCGCAAACAAGCATCGGCAAATCCAATACTTCGGGATTGATGCAATAACAATGCAGCATTAGCACATTACAGGGAGGCATAAGGGAGACAGTTAGTAGGGCGGACAGCGAGGGCTACAGCTGTAACATAGTCCATCATGCAGTTGAAGGCAAACACTCAAGTAGAGGCGGAAGGATACCACCAAACAACCAGTATCTTTAGGTGAGAGACGATGACTCCCCTGCCCTGCACCAAGATGTGTTTTTTAAACCCATTTAATTCAATGGTGTACATAGATCAATACAGAAAAAAAAGAGGAGAAATGTAAAAAAAAAAAAAAGGACCAGTACTATAGGTATGAGGCTGTCCAATGCAAAAGAAATGACTAATTTAGGCAGCGCGCTGTACAAACCGATAACTACAAATAAATGTGTAGCTTCAATAGCAAATAAGCAATTGTGAGCCAAGGACATATGGTAAATAAGGCAAGAGCATAGGTCAATAAAGACATAACAGCATATGGAATAAGCAAGAATAAAGGGAAAGATATCCCGGGGAAAAAGGGGAAAATTACTAGAAAGGTAAAGAAAACAAGGGGATGGAGAAAAGAGAAAGGAAAGAATAAACCAAAAACAGAGCAACATATCAAACAATCACTGGGCAGGCTAGCCTCTGATCAAGAAATGATTAGATAATGCATTCAAGCTGCAGGAGTGGGGGTAGGAAAGCATTTGCTCGGCAGAGCCCAGCCAAACACAGGTCCTATACAGCCATCGCCCCTATATAGACTGACTCAATTGCAACTCTCACTCACAACACAGACCACACTGGGGAGTGGCGGTGGGAGGGCAAGGGGGTAGGTAGCATTGTTCTAGTTCACTTGGCACTAGAATCCTGGTCCAGAATAAAAAAGCAACTTCCCATTGTCATCAGCATTTTGGCAGTCTCGGAGAAACTGTTCCCAGGCCAGGCCGTGGTTAGGGTTAGGCTGGCCCCTCTGTGCTTCTCCCCTCAACAATGTACCCTTGCACCCTGCTAATTTTTTCAGTTCACACCACCATCCTTGTAGAGAGGGTCCTGTTGTAGATTTCCAGGCCATGGACAATTGTCTCCTATCAAGTATCAATGCCAGATCAGCGAACCTAGTAGTGATCAGACTGTCGAAGACACCTGAAAAGATCTGTCAGCTGCTAAGTTAATCAGGCGCAGGACTGCACCCCAATAAGGTGTAAGCACTGGGCAGTCCCATACCCTAAGGTGTAAGGCTCAATCCACCAGATGTCAGTGTGACAAGTGGTGTGGGCGCCAGGGAACATGAGATTAGTGCGCTGGGCGTGCAAATAACAGTATTGAATCAACTTGAAGCGACCATTACGGGAGACCCATACAGTACATTAGCTGAGTACGAATGTGATAGTGGAAAGCCTCTATCAGTCACCTAACGCTAAAGTAGGGTCACCAAGTTGCCTTTAGCTTGGACAGGAGTGTCCTGTAGTAAAGGGTTATCATGGGTCTGCGGTCAGCAGTGGTACACACAAACGTAAGTCTCTTGGATTCCGACAGCTTTGAGTCTCCACAAACTCAAGATCAGTGGATAGCCAATGTGATTTCCCAATATAAAAGATAATGTTGGGGAGGAAGGTCATATTCTTCAGTCAAATCCTTAAAAGTCCACAAACTCAAGGAACAGTCAGCAGTCTCTGAGGTTGGCCATGCAACAGCAGCACCAATCATGTAACCCAGACTAATCTCCCCGATGCGTAGCTGCAACCACACGACTAGTGAGAAATCTTTAGCGAATGGATGTTTAGTCTGTGAAGGGCGCGAGCATAGGCAAGACACAGTGCTGCCAATAGGGGTCCTCCAGGCATGGGTGATCACCAGGTCGTAGTGCGGGCAGAATGCCCATTAGATCAGGGGGAAAAGGGACGATTCTGGAGTGTGGGATCAGGTTGCCCCAACGCTGATCTCTCCAGTGAGCCACCCTCTTGATCTGTGCCACTAGGTAATAGAGCTCAAGATCCGGGACTGCCATCCCGCCCTAGTCACTTGTTAGCCACAACTTCCTCAAGGCAATACAGAGACGTTCAGATCCCCAAAGGAGTTGGGTCAGTAGACCATTTGCTTCTCTAAACAAAGATCTAGGGAGTCAGATAGGCAATGCAGAGAAGTAGTATAGGAGCCGAGGGATGAAGACCATTTGAGTTAGCAAAACTCGACCCATAACCGATAATGATATGTGTCCAGCCTATAAACCCCCCACCCAGCCTATACACACCAACACAGTGTAAAGTAAATCCCATCATAGGGAATCGAACGCCTTCTGTATATCAATGGAGATGGCAAGGGCATTTTGGGAGTCTGCGGTAGGCAGATGCAATCGCACCAATGAGCGGTTACTAGGGAACGTATTTGTGGTATAAAGCTCGCCGGTTGGGGTCGATGAGGTTACCAACAAAAGGCAGCAGTCTTGCTGAGTAGCTTGTAATCAACATTGAGGATAGACAAAGGTCTACATGATGTGACATTATTACCAGGCTTGTTGCGTTTCAAGAGGGGCACCAATAAGGTCTTCCTCATCACGAGAGGAAGGCAACACGCAGCGTTATACAATTTTGTGAGCACTGGGCTAGAATATCGAGGTAGATGGCATAGAATTCAATTGGCAGTCTGTTTGATCCAGGCGTTTTGCCCTAAGCTAGAGCCTTTATTGCATATTGGACTTTCTGAATTGCAATCTTGCCTCCCAGGGAGGCGGAGTCGGTTGGGAGCGGCCGTGGAGGGCAAGCAGCTGCAATGTAATCATGGATAGTTTGAGAAGGCGTATCACCTGACTGGGAATACAGGCGAGTATAATACTCTGTCTACGCGCATTCAAGACTATCATCAAACCTGTGCATGCTAAGGATTGGGGCACCAGGGGTCTCTGCAAAGTTGGAAGAAAGAGTGCTGTGCAACCAAAAGCCCAACAGGAGCACAAACAGTGCTGTGTCACTAAGAGCCTCTCCACAGGGTCCCAAACAGTGCTGTACAACCAAAAGATTCTGCACAGGTGCTTCATCGAGTGGTGTACAGCCAAGATTCTCTGCACCTGGGGATGGGGCGAGGGGAAGGGGGAGGATGAAAGAGTGCAGTGCAACCAAATGTCTCTGCACTGGGGGCGGGGGTGAATCAAAGAGTACAGTTCAACCAACTGGCTTTGCACGGGGGTCACTAAGTGCTGTGCAACAAAAGCCTCTGCAAAAGGGGCTGCTCAAAGAGTACTATGCAACCAAAAATATCTTCACAGGTCGAACAAAGACTGCTATGAAACCAAGAGGCTCTGCAAAGGTGACACAAAGAGTGCAAGCAAGGGTCCCTGAACAAGGGACACAAGAAGTGTTGCAAAAGCAAGATGCTGCAGCCGGGGCTCAACATTGTTGGGCAACCAAGAGTTCTTGCACAAGCAGCCTAAACAATGCAGTGCAACTACAAGTATGCACAAGAGGCACAATGAAAGATTTGTAATGAACGCTGCACAAAGTGCTCAAAGGGTGCAGTGCCATCAAGGGGCTTTAAATGAAGAGTGCTCTGCAACCAGGAGTCCTGTAAGAAAGAGCTCAAAGTCCGAATAAAAACCTAAATTCTGCTCATGGTGTTTGTTAGACCTGGCATCTTTTGACTGGTTTTTCCCTGTCTGTTTGCCTCTGACCTCCTGTTTTTGACTGTGCGCTGCATTTCGTTTTTGCTGGTGTTAGGACTCTGGGCACTTTACCACTGCTGACCAGTGCTAAAGTGCAAGTGCTCCCTGTCTAAAATGTAATGATATTTGGGGCCGCTGGACTTCCAATTTAAAAATACAACATTTTTTGTGAAATTGGTTTTTAAATTGCAGGTTTGAAAATGTCACTTTTAGAAAGCTGGCCTATTATTTACTTATTTTAATCATTCTGCATCTCTGCCTGTCCCTTAGAACATATCTGGGTTGAGGACATTCTTCCAGGAAGAAGAGCTGGATAGCTGTCAGGCAGGACTGCAACTTTGCTTTGCTTTGCTGTGTTGGCCTGCTGCTTGCTGCTTCTGTCTGGTGAGGGAAAGGACTAGCCGTTGCTTGTTACATACTGCTTCCAAGGTTCTCCAAGGGCTTGAGTTGAGCTTGTCTCCTCTAAAGAAGTCCCAGGGCCATCAAAAACTTCACCTGCAAGCCCCAGTCCCCTCTGCTGAGGAGTCCTACTTGCAAGGTGGTGCATTGGAAAAATAAACTTCTGCTCCTTTCCAGACCCCCACTTAGCAGATTTCAGACAGGCAATGCTCGCACTGCTCTGCTCCATCCCAGCTCCCTCTGGCAGGCTATGGGTCCTAAGAACCAATTGGAGCTTTCAACTGGGCAGATGCTGGCACCCGCAGACCTGTCTCCTCATTCCAAGAAAACCTTAATGGTCCTTCATAATTTCTGCCCATGATCCATTATGAAGTATAGCAAATTTTCTAAAGACAAAGAACATTTTGTTCAGTTCCCAATGCAAAGGACAACAGTTTATGGCAGAAAAGTCCCCTTGTAGGTTGGAGGGGCTGTTTGGCTGACCGAGACCCCATTCAGATGTCACACGTCATGTATCACAATGATGAGTCAGTCTTCTGCCCCCTATAGGAATGGATGTTGGAGTCCACAGAGGTCTGCAGAATGCTAGTGGCCTAGATATATCCCCAATATGGACTTGGAGGGCCCCACTGGGAAAGTTACTTTGTTTACAGCTCTTCTTCAAAAGGTTTCAGAGGTCCTTGAGTTTCTTTTGCTTGTAGAGAAGAACACGGATGCAGAAATTTACAGCTACCATTTTCCATGGTTCAACTATTGCTCATCTTCAATGAGGCATTGGTGGACCCAATTTTGGTTGCATTGACCAAACCAACATTTGTGAACTACCAGGCCATCCGCTGCAATCATCGGGCTCCTGGGGACTCAAATCTCTTACACTCACCCCTCTCTAGAGAGCCTTGTGAAAGTGTTGAAGAGTTGATGGTGATAGCAGCAATGGGAAAAATGTCTCTGTAGAGAGAAGGCTGATTTAGTTCTGGAGTGCTTCAAGAAAGGTCAGGATGTGGCTTTGGTCCTTGAGGCTTACTTCCTCTGTCATTTTCACCAGCGGTACCGAAGGTCCAGGGGATAGTCTCAGGGACTGTTGTTTTAGTTGCATTAGCCCTCGCAGCACGTACAGCAGCACAAAAGGTTTTTCATAGATACGAGGTGTTTGTTGTTATGTTATTTTATATAGATTTGTATAGTGCACTATTCACCCGAGAGGGTATCCTGGCCCTTCAGCCGGTGGGTAGGTGGGTGGTCCCCAAGGTGCTTTTACGAAGAGCCAAAGTCTTCAGCTTATTGCGGAACTCAAGAAGTGAGCAGGAGGCTCCGATGTGTTGGGAAGGTCATTCCATATTTTGGTGCGATGTAGGAGAATGAGCGATTTCCGGTATTGCTTTGCCATGCGTCAAATGTGTGCAAGCGAGAGTGAGGCATAGCATAGGTGTCTGTGGGCTGGTGAAAGTGTATGATTCTGTTCAAGTATTTCGGGCCCTGTGTTGACGGGAAGAGATAATGTTCACACCAACATATAGTTTACTAATTGTGTCACCCACACACAACAAAGCTGCAGTCATGCATAGTCACTCAAAGGACCCTGGACCCCACTGGTCAATTATAGTACATATAATATTGCAAAGGAAATGCATAAGAAAAAACCTTTTTATTTTTTCAAAAATATCTATCGCAAATCATCAATATAAAAAAAATGTTTACAATATATCAAAATTCAATACATTAAAAACACAATGCTCCATTCATTTAAAAAGTGAGAGACAAGAAGCCAAGTGCAAACAATTAATTACATTTATTATAAGTTGCTTCCTAGTAATTCTCATTTTTATGTGCTAAGTTGTCCACAGTCCATTATATTCTATTGGACATTAACACGTTCCTGGGATATAACCAATTAAAAACCACAGGTGTTGACGCGTTTCGGTGATGTTATTCAAATGTAAACCACCTTTCTCAAGACTAAAATTCTATGACAGTCTCTCTTATCAATAGACCCAACGATTTCCAAGGGTGATACTGGAAATGTGATCTTCCTGTCGGAATGGGCGGGGCTTCAAAAGGCTCCAGGTGCCAGTTTTATGTAATCAAGAAATAGTAATAATCGAAGATTAAGCATATACTCCGCTATGGTGTTGTTTGTAGATTTTGTGGGCCTGTTCTGTACATATAAAATAGGCGTTCCACAGTGCTTCTACCGATAGTGGAACCTGACTCGGCGATGTCTCCGGTCCTCAAGCGTTTAGTTATACAACTCAACTTGTAAATGTTGAGCCAGTGAAGCTTCTTAAGGTGCGGTGTGATGTGGGTGCAGCATGAGAGGTAGAGTATGAGTCTCGGTATTCTGGATGGTCTGGAGTTTGTGTTGGATTTGTTTGGAGATTCCAGCATAGAGTGTTGCTGTAGTCCAGCTTGATTGTGATAAGTGTGTGTGATGGTCCGTCTGGTGTTCTGAGGCAACCATTCAAAGATCATTCAAAGAATGCGTAGGATGTGAAGACAGAAGGTGCATACTTGAGCCGTCATGTTGACCTTGTCATCTAGGAAGATCCTACATTTCTTGTGTGGTCTGTGGGTGTTAGTCCTATGTCCAACAGTCACCAG
This sequence comes from Lissotriton vulgaris, assembly GCF_964263255.1. Classification (NCBI taxonomy): domain Eukaryota; kingdom Metazoa; phylum Chordata; class Amphibia; order Caudata; family Salamandridae; genus Lissotriton; species Lissotriton vulgaris. Next base: position 1,184,641,670 of record NC_141697.1, read on the forward strand.
GTGGAGTCCCATGGGAGGTCTTGTTGCCGTAGACCAGTACTTCATTCTTGTCGAGCTGAGCTGCAGGCAGTTGGTTCGCATCCAGTCTGGTACCAAAGTCATGTAATTGGTGAAGGTGGTCCTGGCTGTGGCTGTCTTGTCCGTCAGGGAAAGGATGAGTTGGATGTCATCGGCATAGTAGATGACGGTGATGTCTTGTGATCTGCTGATGTTGGTGAGCGGTGTCATGTATATGTTGAAAAGGGTGGGGGTGAGGGACGATCTCTATGGGACTCCACATATCAATCTCTTGGTCCGGATGTGAAGGGAGGCAGCTAGACCTATTGGGTTCTTCCTATGAGGAAGGAACAGATACATCGGAGAGGAAATCCTAGTATTCCAATGTTGTGGAGTCTTCTTATGAGGGTGTCATGAGAGACTGTGTTGAAGGCCGTGGAGAGGTTGAGCAGGATGAGGGCAGCAGGATGAGGGCCACTGTTTCTCCTTGGTCCAGGATGATTTGAATGTTATCTGTGGGCGCGATGAGTACTGTTTCGGTGCTGTGGTTCTTTCTGAATCCTGATTGCGTGTTGTCTAGAAGATGGTGAAATTCTTGAGGAGGACGTTGTTTTCTGCAAGTTTCCATTCATCCAGAAAAGTGGCAGATGAGATGGAGGTGTTGATGATGTGGGTCAGGGTGGTGGTGATTGGTGATGTTCCCCGGTTGTAGATGTAGTGGGGGCATGAGTCCATTGGGGTCCCTGAGTTGATGGTCCACTTCACTTATACAGTGTTGTTTCAGCTAAGGGTTGTCCATTCAGTCACATGTCCATTTTAATTGGTGTGTGGGTAGGTTAGCAATGTGTCCTCTGGGGTTGGAATGGTGTGCAAAGTTGCTTTAGATGTTTGCAATTGAGTTGTGTAAGAAGTTGGATAGCTTGCCGTAAATTTGTTGGGAGGCAGCATGTAAATCCTAAATGAACGAGAAAAACTGCAAAGGTTGTCGATGGCAGCATAAGCAATACTTTTTCTCCTTCTCCTTAGCTCTCCCGCCAAACAGCTTTAACCGACCCTTGAGGGAGCATGAGCATCTGTGCAGCCTGTGGGGCTATGGGAGGGTTTCCTTTAATTTTCCACACTGCCCATCAAACGCAACGGAGTGTTGTCAAACAGATTTATATGCTTCCCTTTCAGGATTTGCCACCTCACACTCTCCCTGTTCCCACTATCTTCTCAGAAGACCGAACCCGCATTCTGGAGACCGAAACTCTCACTCGATTGAGCAAATAGGCGATGGAACTAATTCAGAGAATGAGATTAGCAAGATGATACTCTTTTGACTTTCTTTTTCTCAAGAAAAACATTAGACTATGTCCATTCTAGACCTCTGTGTTCCTGCGAAAGAAGTTCAAAATACTTTCCCTCTTGCAGGTTCTTTTCGTTCTGTAGCTGCATAACTGGATCGTGTCCATTTACTTACAGGATGCGTAGTTTCATGCGCCGATCCTGCAGTCATGCAGAAAGTACCTCCTTTTTGTTATGGCTCCACTAATTATAAATTCAAAGTCATTCTGTTTGAGCTAGCATCAGCCCCTCAAGTCTTTACAAAGGCGATGTTGGTAGTTGCAGCACTTCCTCGCAAGTAGGGTATCCTTATTTTCCTGTACATCAATGTTGGCCTGCAGAAGGTGGGGGTGCTGCAGCTGCCAGTTGCCACCACTTGTGGTTTCTAACCAACCTCCCCCGGAGACACTCCCAGCCTTTTCAGAATTTCCTTTTCATCAAGAAGGAGCAGGATATTGTCTCTCTCAAGGCCTTCTTGCCCCCCGAGTGAGTGCAGTATATTCAGGCTAAGATCCCAATGTTTAGGGAGGAATTCAGCTTCTGGCAATGAAAGTCTTCCGCCTTTTGGGTCTTCTGACGTTCTGCATTCTACTGGTGCACCACACTTGGTGGCACATGCTTGAACTTTAGTGGTGTCTCTCTTTTTAGTGAGCCTTGCAATGTCAAATCCTGAAAGATAGAACTCTGATTTCCTCAGAAACAGTTTGAAACCTCCAGTGATGACTAGTGTCAGGCCACCTCAAGTGCCAGAAGACCGCCACTTCTGCCACTGTGAGTAGCTTCAGTGGTTTCTGATGTATTCTCCCTCCTTTGGGGCGGACATCTTGATGCATTGGAGATCAAAAGCCGGTGGTCCCCAAGGGAGAAGAGATCACAAAACATCTTGCACAAGTTCTAGGCAATTTGCCTGGCCCTCAGTGCACTCCTGCCTTACATCTAAGACAGAACACTCTAAGCCCTGTTGGGCAATATAAGATTAATGAGCCACACCAACAAGCAAGCTTGCATGAGTGTACGCCCTCTGTACCTTAACCCGTTCACCGCAGTGGTAATTCCGCCACAGTGCGGGCATTTCCGTGCACGGGTGGAATGCCGTTGGCCAATGGCCGACGGCAGCACTTGGGAGGTAGCGTTGCCGTCGGCAGCGCTTAAGGGGTTCAACTTCTTCTGCTACGGTCACCACTTTGTCTATTACTTCTCCTCTGGTGTCTGCTAAAATTGTGCCATCGAAATGAAGTTGTGATCTTGGGCTCTGGCTCACAATGTTTGGCTAGTCGTCAACCATCTGGGGGATCTCAGATATGAGGGCCAATGATTTCAGTTGGCACCATCTGCTTACCGCAAGTGGTGTCTTCCCCGGAGGAGGTTTAGTCCATCTTCACTTTTTGGAGCAGCCCTCCAGTGGGTCACAAAAATGCTCCCTGTCTGCTGTTTCACCTGTGGGGATCCTTTCAATTAAGTATTTTCTCTCATCACTCTGATTCCCAAGGAAAATATGTTAGGATAGCACATAACTGATTTTACCAGCACCAGACTGGCTTTGGAGGGTGCACTACTTGGATCTGCCCCACCTATCCCTATACCCAACTCTTCCCTGAATGGTCCTACCACAGTTTGGGGAACACAGCCTGCAAGCAAACCTCTGACCCCCCTGCTGAGCTGGTGGTTGAGATTTTGTCAGCTCTCCACCATACAATCTGTTGACTCTGGGCATTGGTCCTATTTTGTCCCTGGGTGTGCTGGAGAGGACGTTGACTCCCTCATGGAGCACTTATCAGATGTGTTGTGCTTTCCTTGGCTCAACAAGGTTTTACTGGGAGCAATTTGTTGGCTTTTTCAGCTTTTCTTTAGTTACATTATCAGCTGTTGCAGTTTAAATCCCCGCTTAGTATACATAACCCATTTGTTTCTGCCTTCTCCCTTTGTTATGCCTCAGTAGGACCTTACCTCCATTCTCATTTTGATGAGTGTGCCCTTTGAGCCTATGCCCAATTGTCCTCTGATGCTTACCATGAAGACCATCTTCTTGACTGCCATTACCTCAGATGGTTGTGTAAGCAAGCAGCAGCTTTTGCCTGTTTTTCCTTTTACCACATTTTCATAGGACACACTGGTCCTTAGAACCAAGGCTTCATTCCACTGAATGTGGTCACCCTATTTCACATGGGTCTGTGCCTCATTTTGCCAACATTCTGTCTGCCGTCTCTTCTCACCAAGGAGGAGGAGTGGATATTTGCAGGGCTCACAGCTTTTCCTTTGCTATACTGGTTACAAAAAGAGGAAGACAGTTCAGAAGTGGACCATTTCTCACTAATTTGAGCTGTGCATTAAAATGTGCTATGTTCCTGCCAAAAAGGAGCCTCTGGAGGGCAGAGGGGCCCTTTCCACCCAGACCAAAGCTTTGTCTTTGGTATTGCCCATGGAGGAGTCTTTCGTGGCTATCTGCTGTGCTACAATGTGGGCTTCGATCCACACCCTCAGAAGATCTTCTGGTCTCAACCATGAAGTCTGCAGGGAGGGTCATTTTGCCAGACGTGTGTCACATGACTTTCTTGTTTGACGCTTCCTCAGGCACACCATCTGGGAGGAAGTCGGTGAGAAATATGCAGGTAGAAGGATCAGAAGGAAGAAGTACTTACTATTAGTAGGGATCTCCCTGGTGGATACACTAGGTACCTGCAGATTCATCACCATTTCCACCTACCTTCCCGTATTGAGGAGGATTGAATCTGCGACTTTTAATGAGGTTGCATGTTAGTTTTGGTACATTACAATTTCAGTCAATCTCATTGACCTCATTTAAAACTCTGAGGGTGCGGATAGAGGAGCAACTGTCAGTGTGCAGGAATGGCACCTCATACAATTTTGAGAGTCATATACAGAGTGGCTCCTGAAGTCAAGTTGGAACCAATGTGCCACCTTGCAGTGCAGGAAAGCTATTTCAAGTATCTTGATCCAGTCTGGCATTAGGAGAAGGTTCAAGAGGAGAGGAATCTCTAGGTAGAAAGAGTATCCACCTGGAAGATTGTTACTGGATGTAAGTAGCTTGTTCTTTGCAACTAAAAAAACATCAGCACTATGTGTTTAAAGAAGACTTTGCATTCAAGGCTGACTAAATGGGTGGAAGGCGGGCTCAAAGAGTGCTTGCACAGGGTCCCCAAAAAAAGACTCTGCTACAAACAAAATCATTGGTAATGCTATAGGGGAGTTGAAAGAAAATGGAGAAAGAAAGAAGATAGGATGGGAAACCAGTCCCTCAGACCGTAGTCCGTCAGTGATAAGTCAATAGTTTTAAATAGTTTGAGAAGCCAGGACCCTTAAAATGCACAGACCGCTGTTGCACCATAAAATAGATTGTTGACTAAAAAGAGATAAAGAAGAGCACACTTTCTTGCACAAAGATGTATCTACTTACTTGGTCATTTCCTGATACTCCTCAAATGTCGTCCAGCACTTCAAAGTGCTGTTGTGGTCTGAGTGGTACTTCCCCCTGACTAGCGATTTCACCTTCCGGGCGTGCTTCCTAGTTGGGTAGGAGGAACTGCAGAGAAAATAAAGACGATTGAAAACGCCATAGGCAAATTATTTGCAGACTCAGAGGCCCCAGAGATCCTGGTCTGTGTGAGGTGATCTCAAGCTGATTTTTTTTTTTAATAAACATGTTTATTAACATTTTCTTAATTACAATACAAAGACATTGTTGAGCTGAAAAACGTAGTAGCATATTCAATGTGACGTCAGCATCATACATGAATGGCAGTGGTGGACAATCAAATAAATGTAGCATATTCTCATACATTATTGTGGGCTCCTTCCGGTTTCGCAACCCGTACACCCACCATAGGGGATCATTGTGGCTCAGAGAGTGAAAGCCCATAATGTGCTAGCCATGGCTCCCATATTTTCCCAAAATTTTTCGGGCAACCCCGTACTTTATAAGTCGTCTTTTCCCCCAACATATAGATATCCATGCCTTTTTCCATTTGATCAGAGTGGGTTCGCCACTGCCCCCATGCCTTGGCCAAGTCGCGTTTCGATCTCAAGCTGAATTAATCAAAATCAGAGATCCTGGTAATGCAATGCTCTCCAAACTGTTGGGACAGATGCCTCTGGCCTAATGCATATGGGCCTTTCCCCATACTTACCAAACTGGTAGGAAATCTGGGAGTATTAATACATGCTACCCTTTCATCAGCTGTAACAAACAACAATGTTGTAGAAGGAAGGTTAAAAGTAATCTCAGCCACTGGTGATTCGGTTTTCCAGTGGCGATCTGGGCTGTATTCCAGTTCATCATTTTTCACCCACTATGCCAATTTATACAGAGACCATCCACATGCAAATCAGCCTTGGGCTTGCTCCAATAGGTACAGTCCAGCAATCCAGCAAGAACTGCCAGGTGAGGTTCCCTCCAGACAAGAACACAAACAACCACAGACCAGTTTCAGCATACTTGGGACACATGAGCATAGGATCGACATCTAGCCAACAGATCACACTTAGGATGTGTACAGCAACAAACACCAAAATGATGGAAGGAATGCTTGACTAAATCTCAGCTACTGGCAATCACTTGGGACTGCACTTCAAACCATCCTTGTTCACCCACTGGAGTAGGACCAAGAGTTATTTTCAAATAGATGGCTTCTGCGGGCGAAAAACAGTACTTCTCTTGCTGTCTTATGGTCTTCTAGACTAGAGTGTACTTCTTAAGATGTAGAAAGATAAAAGAATGGGGACATCTCCAACTCAAACCTCTGATGCAACACTCTAATTAACACTGTGGTTAGAAGTGCCAACATGTTACTCTCCATGCAAACCAAAATAATTTCTCTCATGCAAAAACCTCGCATCATTCTGAACTTACAATACGTTCTGTCTTGTCATGGGTACCAAGACTAGTGTCATGTGAGGCCTTCCAAAAATCTGATAGAATTCAAAGCTATGCCTTAACCTATGAAAGTTTGACGCCCTGAAACCAGCAATGAAAAAACTCCATTGGCTCCCTATGGATGATAGGAGGAGCTTTAAGATACTGTTAGAACAAAGGCCCAGAATACTTGCAAAAAGAGGCCTAAGCACCCCATTAGGAATCTTCAGAAAGTTTCTGCCAGATACCGCTCATGAGGCCAGGGAGCAGACAGGGGCGACTGGCCCACAAAAAAAAAAGCAAAACAACCAAGGCATGACATTCTGAAATGGTATTGATCAACAAATTTGTTTGTAATGAGAAGAGTTGGTAAGGCTTCATAGGGTGTAGTCCCTGACTCTGGGACATCCGTTAGTAAGATGCAGCGACTCTCACCCACTGATGTGTCATACTTCTGCATTGAGTTCTGCTCCTTGTGGTTGGGAGGAGCAATATCCAACTGGCTTCCTTTTGGAGCTCTTTGCGGAGATCTTTTATCCTGAGTTCATCAGGTCAAAGTGGTCTGTTGAACTTACCCCGTTCAACAACTTTTCTTCTGCAAAGAGGGCTGAGGGATTAAGATAGGGCAAAGTGAAAAATGGAAACCCATAGGGGGTGTTTAATTAACAGTAGGTTCCATGGCAAGGTTAAAAACAAAGAATGGACTCTCTGGACATAATTATCATTAGAGTCTGAGAGAAGCCCACAACCGTGAGGGTTGAGGACTTCTGCCACTAATGACCAGTGGACTGCCTCTTCAACTGGGCCAAGTACAACATTTCCCACACTTGAATCTCAGGGGAAGTGAGGCAAGCAGTCACAGGCTTCTCAGGGAGGTAAGTGTGGGGTTACTCAGGCTAAAGAATCAAGGCCATGCCCCCAGAAGTCAATTAGATTAATGCCCAGCCCAGTGCTTCTCTTCTTAGAAAGATATTATACAAAAAACTTAGAATTCCTTTACACACTCAATAATACACCAATACCTAGCTCACGGGTGTAAGTCTGTGGGCTCTAGGGGCCTCTGCCGTCTAGGCCTCCACCCTTCTATAGTGGGTCCCTCCACCCTCCTTTAATTGGGTTCCCCCTTCAAAGTTCAGAGTTTGATGTAGGTCTATGTACGCAGCTCGTGCCACCCAACCCCAGGGTATTTCATTAACGCTCAGCCTCTTTGGCCGAGGCAAGTTCAGTCTCTCACCAAGTTTGTAGCAGCAGCACTCCTTGGTTTGACCTTTCTGTGGCACTGGGAAGTCATTGTTAGAAGGAAGCCTACAGGCAGCACACAGAAGTTATCCCTGGGGTTGTACAGCAGCCAGCCGTGCAGATTGTCCCTCCAAGGAGTTGTCGCAGGAGCAGGGGCTTTTTTTGGCGCCCATTTTACATGCAGTAGCTGCTGATCGCAGCTCACTCTTGCACTTTGGTGGGTACTTGACTCACAGCACAGCTCACTCCGATACTCCGGTGAGTACTTGGTGCTTCCCCTTAAAAGCGATGGCCACATGTCAGCAGATTATAATTCAAAGGCATGGCAGAAGCTAGTATTGTCTTCAGCAACACTGTGCGTAGAGGTAACAACCTTGAATCTTCACGAGGGGCTCCCAGGGCACCTCTCAGGTCACTTAATCTTCAGGACTGGCTCCGACCCAATGACCCACATGACCCACATGACAATGTCATGGTCACCCAGTCTGCTTATGAGACACACAGGCCTCCAGCAGATGCATATCTCAGCTTCAATCAGGCATACCACACAGGCACACCGCTCGAGGTGGCTGGCGACTGATGGGGATAAACAACAAAGGTTGAGGTGCACAGTTCAGCAGTACCTGCTAGTCCTTCAGCACATCTTCTTAGCTAGTATCTGTCAGACGGACCCTACTCCAGGGACTAGTACAACAGACCCTTCCATGATCAAGGCCTCCTGCAGGATTGGTGCTTGGTTCCCTTGCGGACAGGCAAGAGATCATAGCACCCAGGACAGTCCAGTAATTCTGTCTTCAGATTGGATTCCAGACAATATTTCCTCAACTCTGTAGAGTTGGATGCCAGTGTGACACCAATCCTTGGCTGCATAATAGTCCCCGAGTACTCTGAGTACTCAGCGGAGTACCCCCTCCTCGATAGAAGAGACCACAACAACGAACAACAATTGGACTTGAGCCTCAATTTTTTCACCAATTTTGAAGATGGAGGATGTGTATTGCAGGTATGTCCTTGGAACTGTTTTTGGTAAGGTCCCTTTTCATTTGTCCTGGACAGGCCACTGTCCAGCCCAGACCTGTGCCCGTAAGGATTCTCTGCCCAGCAGGACAGTCTGCAGGTGGAGTGCCCACCACAGAAGTACAAAGAGATGATAGCAGGCTGCACCCTACTATTTATGATCCCTCCTCACAGAGTTCTGGAAGAGAGACAAGAATGTGTACCATTTCGAAGGGCTCCTTTCCCTAACAGATACTGCAGGCCTTACACTGTACTCCTGTCATCTAACTAATAGCCTCAGTAGTCAGAGTCATTTACAGCTGAATGTATCAAGAAGGGCCCTGGCACTTCCAAGGAAAGTCTGTCTCCTCTTTCCTCACAATAGCATCCGGAGCTCCTCCTACCTTCTAGGAGATGTCAGCAATACATGTATGCTGTCTGAAGAAAGCAACTACTCCTCCATCTCGTACTCTGTTCCAGGCTATGGGCTTCCAATATGGAACCCGCAGGCCGTTATCCCTCATGCATGGCACATTATCACATTTGGCATTAACACACATGTACATTGCACGGAATGTTGCGTTCTGGGTTCAATTTGAGCAGGGGAACGTTAGGTGAATGAGTCTGTAATCATGCATTTGTGTCTTACAGATAAAAAGCCTGTCATTAAAATTCAATAATAAGATATAGTACCAATACTGTACACCACGTATGAAAACCCGCCACAGGGACTGTAGTCCCCTGGCACTATGCGCTTGATGCACTCCTCCCTTTTTGGAACTAGGTCTAGGAAAAAACATTGACACATACTGGGCCTTTTTCAATGCACACATGCAGGAATAGTGTGTGGCATTACCAGAAATCTAGAAAACCAGGATCACAGGTATGCAGCTCAGGCACACAGGGCAGTGGACCTGACTGTACATCATACAGGGGACATTCTGATCCAGCAATGCCAGTTCAAGCAACAGATGCCTAGATAATCAACACAAACATGGTAGAAGGTCACCTGGAGTACTCCTTGGAGCCCCAACTCAGAAGAGAGCAAAACTGCCTCCACTTTAGTCATGTACCTCAAAACAAAATGTTCAAGAAACATGTGCCTAAACAACTCCCACTAATGCATGAAATTGAAAACATTACTTTGTGGTTCCTATCAAATTGATTAGACTCTTATGGACTTTTGTGTATCTATTATTCTACTCTTTCTCGTTCTGTATATTTCAGCTTCCAGCAGTTATTGTAAGACGACAGAGCTTTACAAGACACCTATATAAATGAACACCCACCCAGCTGATCCTTTAATATGCATATGCTGAGCCACAACCTCACATGGGCAGAAAAAGGAAATGGGTTGGAGGTGCATGACTAGAGGGAGGGCTGGTGTGTGTGAGAGAGAATGGCACTGTCTCTGAACCAGACAGCAAGTGGCTGCATTCTTTTCAGAACCCTTTTCTAGTTAAGTCTGTTGTGCAGGTATTTCCAAACATTTGTGACAGTGGGAAGAGTCAGATAAAAGAGATCTGGTTATAGAGGAAGTTACTTTTCCCCATATGCAATGCATTTGTTTTGTGAGTGATAACTGTGCATTGTTTTTCTGCATGGGCAATAGCTTGTATTGACAGCTTCCACATGCCTAGATGTTGCGAATTTACATTATATATGTGTTTAGTATTTATAAAGCTTTTAGCCACCCAACAAGAGTTTCCCAGCACTGATACAGTTCAATTTTACACTGTGATGCTGACTTAAAAAAGCAATGTTTTGAGATATTTCCTTATCAATGCTTCACGTGGACTAAGCTGGAGCTGAAGAGGAAGAGAGTTCAGAGTTTGGAGACCAGCTAACTGAATGGGTGTCCTCCAGCTCTGGATCTTCGAAGGTTGTATTGCTAAACTGGACTTTGCTGACTACAGAGTCCCAGAGGGCTCATATAGCCAAATCAGGCCACTGATATACCTAGGACCGGAGTCTGAGAAGACCCTGTAGGCAATGCATAATGCCTAGAACTTAAGCCTTTTTTCCACTGGAAGCCTGTGGAAAAAGGGCAAGTAAGCAAACATTGAATAATATTTAGGCATGTGGAGTAGCAGCCACACTGCAGCATTTTGTATCATCTGCAGTCGTTTTAAGGGACGACTGCGAGACACCCAAAGAGAGTATGTTGCCATAGTCCAGGCGGGAGATGATAGTTGTCTGGACTACGGTCTTTTGCAGATGGTTGGGTAAAGCTAGTAAGATCTTTTTCAGACGACAGAGTACGCCAAAACAATACCCAGACAGTATTGTGGTCTGGAGGTATATCCTTAGCTCATTATCAAATCAGATCCTGAGGTCTATTATTGCAGGCTCAGGTGAAGGAAGAGAGTCAAGCTCCTCAAGCCACCCAGCCAGAGACAAGAGTGTTGGCTGGCTGCCCACAATCAGCAACTCAGTGTTTCCTCCATTAAGCTGCAGAAAATTCATCTCCATCCAGCTGGAGACCACAAGGAGGCAATACCTAATGAGTGCTGCAGTACATCCATGTTCCGGGCACAGGAAAAATAGGTGTCATTGGCATGCTAGAATAGAGTGAAGCCAAAAGGCTATACCCAATCTGCCAAAGGATGAACGGGTGCAGGGATGAGCCCTGAGGGACTCCACACTCAATTGTAAATGTCTCAGAAAAATAGGGTTTGTCCAGGGCCTGAAAGAGCCGGCCTTTAAAGAAAGAGGTGAACCAAGTCAGGGCCTTATCTCTAATCCCACAGTGTTATAGCCGAGTCAGAAAGATTTTGTGTAAAACTGTGTCAATAGCCATGCTGTGATCTAGCAAGATCACAACAGTGGTTCCAGCCCTGTCCAGCATCCATTTGAGTTCCTCTGTTGTCAGCAAAAGGTGCAGATATCGTGCTATATTGAAAAGCCGAACTGGGAGGCATGAAGAATATTATGGGCCTCAATAAAAGACGAGAGCTGGCGATTGATATATTTTTTACCAGTTTAGAGACGAAAGACAACAAAGAGATGAGAGGGAGGTTTTCAGGCTTGGCAGCATCCAATGAAGACTTTTTGAGCAGGGGTACAAGCACTGCAAGCTTCTTTGACAAAATCATGCAGTTGTAGTACCCCTCCTCAAAAGGTCTTCATTGGATGCTGCGAAGCCTAAAAACCTCTGTCTCATCTTTTTGTTGCCTTTCGTCTCGGCAGAGAAAATGGAAAGGTTCAACAATTATACCAGTAAACGGTAAAAGATGGAGGAAGTAACTTGAAAGACCTTTGGCTGAACTGGATCCAAAATAGAGACTGATTTAATGGTTTCCGCCAGTGCAGTCAGAGCTTATATATAAACACATGAGGACCAATACCATTACCAATACCAATTGCCGGTTTCCACATTGCCAGTATGATATCATGGGTTCCCAGATTGCAAAGGTGACCAGTTTGTGCATGCCAAAGTAAAAGGTATTACCAGTTTCTAAATGAACAGTAACATATATTGCCTTTTTCCATGCACCCAATAAAACATATGAGCGGTTTGCACATTTTCTAAACAGATATTACCCGTTTTACAGGCCATAGATAGGGATATTACTACTTTCCACATGTCCATATAGTGCCAGATCTAACCAATTATCATATAGTGTTGCCACCAAGAAACCATTGCAAAGCACTAAGAGAGTCACTTTTAACAATGAGGTTACTTTTAGGAGATAGCTCACTTGTGTTATCATTCTGCTTTGGGATTGCAAGGTGTGAGGAGGGAATCAAGCTTCACTTTGACTGCGGCAGGTGTCAGAGGCGTTGAGGGTCTTGACCTCTATGTGATGGTCTCCTAAAGGCCTTGATGTGACCTACTGAAGTTTTCTGAGGAGCTGATGAAAACTTTTAAAAAGATTGTTGGCACTTCTACAGAGGGAAGGCCAACAGGAAGATTAATGAACTGGCTGAGAACTTGGCAGTATTGATCAATCTAAATTTGGAGAAGAATCCATTAGCTAAATTCCCTCTGTCTTTTTATCCCAATGGTGAAGAAAATTCCATCACTGGAGACTTCCCCAGAATTATGTTCCAGAAATTGGAAGATTATTTTCTGTTACTGCCAAACTCCCAATCAAACTCTAAAAGTGACTAGCATTCACTTTCTGCAATTCATACATTTTATCTTGTCATCCAGGAAATCAATGCCAAAGGAGGTTAAACATACCTGAATTCTGTATCCTTGAAGTCTGGTTTTCGACTCCTATGCAGCCTGGACTTGCCCTCACCGAGTACATCCAAGGATTGTTTCTTGAAAGCATCAGAAGAATAGACTGACGGCCCTTCCCCTGAAGGCAATGCAGCTAATCGTGACTTGCTACGGGTTTTATGAGATGTCCCTGTTGCAGAACGTAAGTGCGATGTTTGTGTTCCTGGTGGAGATGTCCATGTTGCAGGACGTAAGTGAGATGTTTGTGTTCCTGTTGAAGATGTCCCTGATGCAGGACGTAAGTGATATGTTTGTATTCCTGGTGGCGATGTCCATGTTGCAGGACGCAAGTGGGATGTTTGTATTCCTTGTGGTAAATGAGATGTTCGACCACCAGCATATAAATGTGGTCTCAAATTAGTAGAAGGTAACAGAGACGTCCCTGGTTGTTTCAGCCTTAGGTGCTGCTCAGAATCAGTTAACTGTTTGTCTCCAGGATACAAAAGTGCTGTGCAACAAACAAAAGGAAGACATAAAGTAAGTTAATAATAACATAGTGGGCATAAAACAAACTGATTGGCTGTGCAAATATGTCAGGGAAAATAGCATTTCTTTATCCTAGCCATCCGACTCACTTTTGCAGAACATATGCATTTCTTTAGAAAGCTGATGCCAATGTTTACAGTTTTAAAGGATCAGGACAAGAGAGAGGTCTACCCAAAAGAGGAGAGGAACGCAGCATTAGAACCCAAGTCTCCTAGTTTGAAAGTTAATTGCTTGACAGCAACATCCTGAGTCCTCCCAATGAACAATGTTTCAAGATTCTACTGGGTGCCTTATTAATGGCCTCTACCTTATTGGTCAATGAAATTGGTGCTGTGAAACCAAATCAACACATGAATGGAGGAATATTGTAGGTGTTTGCCCAAAATTGTATAAGCAACATTTAGAGCTTTAACAGATGTATGGATAAATAGGTGGTATTCATTTTGTACCATGAGTCTAGGTATATAATAACAATCATAAATGACAATGTTGCTCCACCCCCGGACAGCTATACTGGGATTTATGTTTTTTAACTTGTAAGTTGTACATAATACAGCAAAATGTTGATGTCATGATGAAACACTAATGTGAGACACAGAGAACAGTGTCTTTTGACTGTTTGAAGTTTGACACCTCTAGGGTGCGCTGATGAGACACCTTGATTAGCTGGTGGCTAGCATATCTCCCTTGCTATATGGGTTATATCAAGCCAGTATGGAATCTCTAAGTAAAGGAAAAAGAAGGACAAATACCACCAGGTAGGAAAACTATCAGAAAAAGGAGAATGGCTAGGGAAAATTCTAGGGAGTTAATAAGTTTAGGACACAACAGTAGAAATTTAGATGGGAGCCAATAATGTCACCCTACAGCAGAGGTCTTCAAACTTTTTTAGGTTGAGCCCCCCCAGCTGAATTTTTTTAGATGTTGGGCCCCCCCACCACCTGACAGAAATTTCTGGAATCTGGTACACTACATGATCGACTGCCACGTGCATATTACGGGCCATATCCGGCAAATAATGTTCAACACAATAAGAGTGTTTAGTAAACTGCAGGTTTGTGAGCGGGTGTGGTGAAATGACAAAGGCGTATTACACAGCTCAAAGCATAATTTTCCAAGATAAAATGTGCGCAAATTCTTTTTACTAGGATGCTTTGTTTTACACAGGACAAAGATTAATAATAACACCACTAACATGAATGTGACGGGTGTGCCGGTGTTTAGCCACATTTAGACTAATAATCTGTGGGTGGATTTTTGCTACTGCCATCCTCAGGTTGTGCTCAACATCCAGTCTTGAATGGTACTTAGTCTTTAATACCGCAAGCGCCGAAAACCCAATCTCACAAACGCCTTAATAAATAAATAAATAAATTGTAAGATGTAAAGCACCATGCATAAGTGAACTAAAGGGAGGATTGCTGTGATGAACTCACTATAGGGAACACATTATGGGTGTTGCATTAAGTGGAACTTAAAATATGGAACCTGACTTTGTTGGAACCTGACTTTTCTTATGGGGGCTTTGCATTTAAGTAGCAGTTGGATGTCACGCAAAATGTCATATGCATGATGTATAGATCCCACACATGAGCACACATAGAATACAGAATAGTAACACATAGGCGAAGAAGTAGCCAGACAATTTAAATACCTCTCACTCTGAACTATAGCTCTTATGGCACCAAGAAAGCAAAGTAAGTCATCACAACCCTCCCCATTTATCATATACATTTTGTCATCTATTAATTCTTTCATCCATCATTCAGTCTTTCACCATTCCGTCTGTCCTTCCATCTCTGTCCCATCCATATCCAAATCTTTTCAACCGTTTGCAAACCTATCCATCATCTATCCTTCCATCCATCATTTCACTCATCCATCCCTCTATCCACCCTTTTACTCATCCATCCATCATCCATCCATCCTTTCACCCAATCCATCCTTTCACTAATCCATCCATTCGTCCACCCATCCATCCATTCACTCATCCATCCAACCATTTACCCTTTCACCCAAGCTATCCTTTCACTCATCCATCCACTCTTCCACCCATCCATTCACTTATCCATCCAACCATTTACCTTTTCACCCATCCAGCCATCCTTTCACTTACTCATCCATCCACCCAGTCACTCATCCGTCCACCCATTCAACCTTTCACTCATCCATCCATCCATCCATCCTTTATTCCTGCTCTCCACCCTCCCTTTCACTCATCTATGCGTTCTTTGACTTATCCATCTTTATGTTCTTCTTTTCACTCATCCATGCACACATTTGCCCATCCATTCTGCCAATCATTCATCCAGGTTTTCACTCATCCAGCTATCCATCCTCCCTTTTTCTCTCCATTCCCCTTTCACTTAGCCACCCATCCTTCTATCCACCCTTCACCCATCCACCCACTCAGCCATTTACTCATCCACTCATGAATCCACCCATTGACCACTCATCCACCCTTTCACTCTTCCATCCTTTTGTCCATCTAACCTCCTCTCACTCACTCATCCATCCTTACATTCACCCTTTCACTCATCCATCTATCTATTCATTCATTCACCCTTTTACTTATCAATACATCAATCCATCCATCATTTCTCTCATCCCTCCACCCATTGACTCGTCCATCATCCAGCCTTTCATTGATCCATCCACCATTTCACTGAACCATCCACCCTTTTACCCATCCATCTACCCTTCCACCCATACATACATCTATTTATCCTCATCCATCCTTCCACTTGTGCATCCATCCATCCTTTCTCTCATTATCCATCCACCCTTTCACTCATCTATCCATCCTTTCACTCATCCATCCACCCTTTTACCCATACATCCACCATTTCACCCATCCATCTACCCTTCCACCCATACATACATCTATTTATCCTCATCCATCCTTCCACTCGTGCATCCATCCATCCTTTCTCTCATTAGCCATCCACCCTTTCACTCATCTATCCATCCTTTCACTCATCCATCCCCCCTTTTACCCATTCATCCACCATTCCACCCACCATTCCACTCATACATCCACCATTCCACCCATACATCTATTTATTTACCCTTTCTCTCATCCATCCTTCCACTCATTCACTCATCTATCCATCCTTTCTCTCAACCTTCCATTCACCCCTTCACTCATCCATTCATACTTTCACTAATCCATCCAGCCATTCACCCATTCCTTCACTTATTCACTCACCCCCTTTTCACATTAATTATGAGCTAAGCCTTTGTCTGCAGAGTTGCAGACAGAAGAGGCCCATCAAGAACTTAGCCCCTGCTGTATTTCCTAAAGCAAGGGGTGGGGTGAGGTGGGGGGAGGGTTCACCATGCCCCTGTACATAGGGAATCGGAAAACTTGGAAATCATGAGTCATGCATGATGCACAGTGCCAGGACCTCAGGTGACCGTGACAAGGTGTTGTTTCCAAGGCTTTAAGTGGGATGAAAAAACTGGGGGTCTCTCCAAGGGGCCTGTTTGATGTAATTAAGGGCGTGTCTTAAAACACTGAAGCTAAAAATATGTACTGAGCATAATGTGCAGCGACTGGCATTTTGCTGTTTCTATCATTGCATCGAGGAGTATTGTACTCATCCGTAGGTCCCTCTCAGTGAGTCTGAGAGTCAGAGTGCACGCTGCCTGCACAGGAGGCAATAGTTTATCAATATATATTACCGGCGCCAGCGGGACGGCACTCGACCCATGACCTCAGGCCTTCTGAGTCACCGCGGCGAACCTGTGCAGCACTATAGGAGCAGAGCTGCAGTACTGGCATCTGACTTCACGGCACCGGTCTCAGCTGAGCTGCCACAAGAAGTAATTAGTCATAATTATTAAGTACACACCTGAAACACTAACGGTATGTTTTAAAGGTATTAGTAAACACTTCTATGCTATATGTGATTTTAGACTACTTTTACAGCATGCACATGACACACACTGGTGCAAGTACTCTTAGGTAGCACGGACCCCGGACAGGGAGGCCGCTCAGCTACTTATGAATTATTACGGCTCACAATCTTTTTGAGATAATACTGCCAGACTGTGAACTACCCCTGGCCCCAGATGCCTCATTGTGTCGTGTGTTGCCTCAGGTTAATAATAAATTACGGGCGGCGCTGCGCGCCCTTCTGTAATCAGCAAATTAATTTTTTATTAAACCGCTGTTTTTTAAATATATTAGTCTGTGGCCGGGTTGTGACCCCTGGGCTATGTGTGTACCCTTACATTTTTGGTGCATTACAGCTGTTTTAAGGTCTTCTTAAAGTCTCTCGATGCTAAATGGGTGTAATTTCTGATATGTAAAAAGTGTTACTCGTCGTTGTTGAAATGTCACTCATAATTACTTTGAAATTATAAAAATGTCACACATAGCAATCTGTAACCTTGGCAGCTATGGCAGTGGGAGGCAAGGGGTCTCTGCTAAAACAGAAAGCGTGTCTGTTTGTTTGCTTTCGTTTTTAGCAGAGGAGACTCCTTGCCTGCACTGCAGCTGAAGCTGGAAGCTCCGTGAATTAACCCCCTCCTGGGAGAGTTAACCGAACAAAAGAACGGGCACCTCCTGCCCCATCGATCTCCCCTCGCACCCCCTCCACCCATACCAGAGTTCTACAAACAAAGGTAAGATTGGAGTGGAGTGTGCGCCCCCCCTGGGATGGTGTCGGGCCCCCCCAGGGGGGCGCGCCCCACAGATTGAAGAACTCTGCCCTACAGTGTTCCACTTATGCTGCTCTAGGTTGAGTATCAGTTTATTGTCAGTGGTTCTACTTAAATAGTTCAAATATGATATTGATGTGCACGGGAATGTAGTTCAAATACTTTGTCTAGGTTGGACCTCATTAGCGCTGAGCGTAGGTCTAAGAACCCCACAATTCCCAGTGATATCTGCACCATCATTGCACTGGGGTGCGTTCTAGCAAGTGAGCTTATATACCATACCCTAATCAGACACCATGCTTCACAGTTTCAGGCCTTCTTGGCAGACACAGAACTCAGTCCGGCCTGAAAATCAGCATGGCGTTTTGGCACATAAAGGTAAGGTCTAGCCACCGAAGGGTCAATAGTTCAAGTCCTTCCTAATTGTGCTCCCTGGGCTGTTGAGGTAATAGTAAGCATTTAAGATGGGAGAAAGAACATTCAAAATAGCAGCAGAGAAGGCATCAATAGAAGTTCCTACATCAGATCTGCCAAGGTGTCATCAGTGCTATTTGTGCATAATTCCCAAAGGACAACGTATGCTCTGTTAACAGAGGGATCCATTGGAACTCTCAAACATCTTCGAGGCTCCTGTAGCATCCATTATTCTGCTGGCAGTCCTTCCATTCCGTGCCTAGGCCGTAGGCCGACAATACTCAACTGATTCTCCATCTTGATGGTAAGTTATTGGTCACTCTTATTCAGCTCCTAATTGATATATTGGTAATAGCCATTTAGATGCACAAAAACACCCGAGAAGTGAACATCACCCCCTTGTGTGGGGATAAGACAGTACCTATTTAAGTGACGTGTTGCCTCCTTGCCCAGGAAGACCTATCAGTTTGCAGATGAATGTAGATGCTATTGAGTGTCCTGTGTTGTGGCTGTCTAGAGGGAATGGACAAATGCAGCTGTCATCCAGCCCAGCCCAGACGTGTATTGGAGGCAGCCTGTCAGGCACACAGAGCAGTTAGTGCAGAGAAATGTCCACTTTATAAAAGTTGCATTTCTTTGTTTTTTAAGAACTTTTAATTGAACACATAAGAAAGCAAAGTGGCACTTATATCACAAAGGTTATTAATGAGTACAGTGGGTGCATAATGTGGCAGAAGGCAGATTCCACAGGGTCAGAGAGCAGCATGCAGCAGAGCAACTAGCAGAAAAACAGTTCTTCAAGAAAAGCAGTCTAGATGAGCCCTTTGAGCAGCACAGCAATTCCTCTTATAGAGCTTGGTTACAAGTACAGTAGTGTCTGAATAGATGGGGTCAGAGATCCAGTGCTTATACCCAAATGTGCCTTTGATGTTGGGGTTGACTTCAAATGAGCTCCTTGGCGTTCACAGGTCCCCCTTTCAGCCCAGTCTTGTCTGCCAGCCTCACAATGGGGGTAAATTAGCTATTCATTGTGTTACTGTGTGTATGTGTGTTGTACAAATACTTTACATATTGCCTGTTTAGGTAAGCCTGACTGCTCTGTGCCAATCTAGCAGAGGGTGAGCATAGGCTAGCTCTTAGTGTATACCAGCTTACCCTGACAACAGTGGTGCTTCCTACCGGGCCTGGGTGCATACCTCAGTCATCCAGAAAACCAATTTCTAACAGTAATGATGTATTGTATTGTATTGTAATTGCATTTATATAGTGCTTACTACCCCTGACGAGGCGTCAAAGCGCTTTTTCAGCGAGTACCACGCTACTCCGGGACCCATAGAGGATTAGTGTTGAAATAGTATAGTGAAACATGCAAGTACATATTAAGGGGTGGATAGGTTAGTCAGTTATTTGGATTTGTAATGATATTAGAAGGATAGAGGAGGGAACAAAGGTTTGTATTTATATAGCGCTTGTTACCCCTGATGGGGTGTTGAAGCACGCTATTCGGGAAGACCATAAAGGATTAGTGGTGAATTAATATGGTGAAATATGAAAGTAATTTCAGTGGTGGATATTAGTCAGTTATTTGGAGTGAGAAGGATAGTGGAGGAATAAGAGGGGAAGAAAGGTTTGCATTCATATAGCACTTGTTACCTTTGATGGAGGTTGAAGCGCTTTTCTGTTGAGTAGCACGCCACTCCGGAACCCATAAAGGATTAGTGTCGAAAATTAGTATAGTAAAATATGAAGAAATTTGAGTAGTGGATATGTTATTCAGTTATTTGGGTAGAGAAGGGTAGGTGGTGGGATAGTGAAGGGTAAGAGTTTTGTATTTATATAGCGCTTGCTACCCCTGATGGGGTTTTGAAGCGCAAGTAGCATGCTACTCTGGAACCCATCAGGATTAGTGTTGAATTAGTATGGTGAAACACGAAAGTAATTTTAGTGGTGTATATGTTAATCAGTTATTTGGATTGAGAAGGGTTGGGGAGGGGTAGAAAAGAGGGAAGTGTTTAGAAAGATTTGTTTTGCTGTGACTCTGTCACTGAGGTCACCTGAACCGTGAGCAGGTTAGGGCGGTATGAACGGTGTGACCACACTGGGTACTTATTTCGGGTAGGTGCGTAGTGTTTGCAAGTATATTATGGTTTAAAAAAAACTTGCTGCCTCCCCTTCCTTGCTTCCAGCAATTTTCGGCAAAAATAAAAATGTCATGATAACTTCGGTGATTAATGTTCTTCTTAGAGAGAGACTGGAGTTTTGTCTAGTGGATGGGTTGACTCCTGGAAAGGTAGCACAGAGGGTTAATGTGCCTTCTGCAAAGAACATGCAGATCACAAAGTGCACATAATGTGTTGTATCATTTCCACTTTCTCTGGCATCAAATTTAGTCTTGGAAAAAGCCATTGATATTGATAGTGGCGAGCATCTATGTCAAAACTGAGGCACTGTTGATATTTTTCCATGATAAAAATATGAAAGTAGGTGCCTTGGAGGCCTACACTTTGTCATGAATGTCATCATAAAGCCATGCACATCTGTGCCTACAAACCATTCCTACCTCTAGCTGTGGTATCGGCTAGGTATTTATTGATTATCGGTTGCAGCAAAGCAGCTTTCATGACATCTGATGTCCAGGAAAGAATCTCATCAGCAATCTCAGGTGGAAAAATGGATCCAAATTGTTAAATCTTGTTGACGGTTTCAAGGCTGTAACAATAAGTAACTGTGGTGGTGTTTGAGTCTGGGCAAAAGAAGTACTTTGGTAGCATTTCTTCTCTCACTTTAGCCATGCCTTAGCCTGTGTGTTCAGCTGTGTTGTGGGCAGATGGCTTGGCCTTTACCCCTGCCCATGGTTACTGTGGCATCTTCTGACTTGGCTAGGGGCTTTTCCATTACTAAGAAAGGCTCATAATTTGCAGTAATACTTTCTATCCCAATTTTTTGAACCTTCTGGCTCTGAATGTAGGGTGTACAGTATCCTTGTGATGGCTGATTGTTCAATAATGGCCTCCTCCATAGATAGTGATATAGTGAAGGCTTAGACAAATTCAAAGATGCAAGCCTATAAAACAGTGTAGACAAATACAGAGTGATTGTGATATCAAGCCCAGTACCTGACTGGTGTTTAACTTAACACTTTCAAGCTATTTGGTGGATGAGGTTTGCCCTGCTTCCCTAAGTTCAGAACCCATACAAAAATGTGGCTCTTTAGTTAGATCCTCCCCAGATGCAGACAGAAGTTAAACTGGCTGCTGGGTGTCGAGTCCAAAGTACTGCAGCTGTGCTTTTATTTATTTCCTTAGGACATCACCATTTAAGGCTAGAATAGATGATTTTAAAATGGAGCTGGATGTCTTTTTTTTGTCAAGAAATTACAAAGTGTTTTTTAAGGTCAGCTTTTAAATTACTGGTGGTTCAAAATGTATTTTACTTTGTTAGGTTTACCGTTTGATGCCTACAAATTTCTGGACAAGGTAATGCCAAAGGTTTGCTCATTGTCTTGCGCAGGGTTTGAAAAACATAGATATTTCTTTTCAAGGGTGTTTACAGCAGCAGCAAGTATGGATGGATATAACTACTGACTATTTGGATGACTTTTTTTCTGCTGCTGGCAAGGAAGTGGATGACTGTAAGGGGGTTTTAGAGAATTTTCAGGGTTCGATGGAGGAGTTGGGGGTGCCTTTGGCACTAGAAGAGACAGAGATCCCAGGTTTGCAGTTGACACATTTTTGGGATTGAAACTGGATTGAGGGACAATGGAAGTGAAGATGCCTTAGGCTAATGTGGGTAATATGCTGAAGATGTAGCTGAGGAATGTGCAGGTCCTTTTGCCCTATCAGAACTTTGCATGTTGGGTTGTGTGAGTAGATCGGTCACTCTGTAGGCACTGAGCGCTGGCAATGTGTGGAGCGATATTGTTGCATTATCTACCAGCGTGAAAGCAGTTTTATGGGTTTGGGTGACATGTTTGAGAAAATGTAACTGTGTGATGGCATGGTCATTGGAAAAAGAAATGGAATGACCAGTTCACATTTTTGTCAGATGATGCTGTTGTGTGTTTACACAATATCATGTACTATCTATGGCCTTGGAGCTAGCCAGGACACAGCCGTTGAGCCCCGACTGGCTGTATTAATTACATGCACACACATACATCGATTTATGTTTTTCATGTTATGATAGTTGCTCTTTCAGTCATATAAATATATATCTAAAATGGTATACTACTTATATTGGCAAAGCTTTCTTTTGCATAAATACAGATGTATAAGGCTGTATATTATTCCATGAAATTCTCCTCATGATAATGCAGCATTACGCGGACAACTTCGGATAGTCCTTGTGCAAAACGACTACAAATACCAACTGTGCTCTCTTCCAGGAAGAGAGGGTATTCATTTGCACCAGGGAGGATTATTAGGGCCTGTGTTAAACAAGATCAACTCAAGCTTGCCATTAGGTATGCAACTGCTGCATTTGACCTCTCACAATAGCAGACTTTTTAGCTGCAAGCACTTAGTTGGAGGAAGAAGAAAAACACATATGATATATTTCTTCGTAATATTTATGTTGTTTATGTTTTCTATTGCCACAGTAAGTTTGATATTTGCTGCCCTTACTTAGCATATACTGTAGTACTTTGGCTTGTAATAACACACTCTAAAAGCAGTAGTCTAAATGTATTGTGTGTGTATTAACTTAGGGAATAAAGTATAGGGAGCCTAAAAATGTAACCTGTTCATCTATGGCACGTCTGCATGTTTCTAAAGTGGATACTTTTACCAGGTAGTTTATGGCAGATGTTCACTGGATACCTGTCTGTTTCCTCTGCTCCAGATAGTAAGTTGGTATGCCAGTACAGCCTAGGAGCAAAGAGAAATCTACTAGGTGTGACCAAGATTGCTTGGCAACATGTCAGTGTGGGTGACGTGGATTTTGGCTTATTTCCCTTGGTCAGGTGGTGTGTGAGCAATGGTTAACTCAGTGTAGAAAGGACTTGTTGACCTTTTGGAATTTTTCCTGCTGGTGGTGGGTATTGTGTGAGAAGGTTGCCAAACAGTAGGTGACTTTTAATGTTGATAATAAGGCTGTGGTAGTGCTAGTGAAAAGGAAGGTGGCAAAGAATGAGAGGATATTAAGGCTGCTAATCGTGTTTGTATTGGGCTGCTTAATGCTCAGTATGATTTTAGGACAAGGCATATTCCAAGTATAGGCAGATATTGCAGATGTTTCATCCGCATTGACAGAGGAGGACATGAGGTGGAGATGTTGGGTGACAGTGGCTATCCTTCAGAAGGGGGTGGTTTATTGGGAAATGTGTTTTTCTATTGGGGGGCAGTGGTTGTTAAGCTGTACACAGTATGGATATTTATATTTTCTATGGCATTTTGGATACTGGAATTTCTAGGGTGTGAAAGGGAACTGGGGCTACAATGGGAGGAAGTTTGTGATGGGGCATCTGCATTACATATTTGACTCAGGAAGCCCAATGCAGATCTGGTGTGAAAGAGAAAGCAGTGTATTTAAGGGATCCTGGAGATAGGAACATTCATCTGGTTCGTGTTTGAAAGGAATTATTATATTTATGGATTTACAGATGCTATCTTTATACATATGAAGGGGTAGACCGTGCCCAGTTTTAGAGACTCAGGGAGTTAAAGTCTGCTTTGGAAAGGTTGGGTCTCAGATAATGGTACTGTTTCTTTACAGATAGAGTTTGTGACAAAGGATTGCAGGATTGGATTTTCTGATAAACAACTGAAGGACATTTGGTGGATGTCAGATTACATAAAGATATATGTCTAACCAGAGGGGGGTTTGTATCGGTAGTGTTAATGCTGTAATATTTTCACTCCCCCCAAATTTTGCCTCATCCCAACCCAAACAATGGGATAATGCGGGTAAGGATGGTTGGACACCCCCTGTTAAATGAGTGGCCATACAGGTCTATGCATAATTGAATAGAATTGGTTCCAATGAGAATATGAAGGAAAGCAACAAAGTAATTGATGAGTGGCATGTCCTGAAGGAAGGTGATGCCGGCATTTTGCACAAGATTGGGTGTTGAAAGGATTAAACATAAATACATTAAATTTAAAGAATATGATTTATTTAGGAAAGATGGAGTGCATCTATTGTCCTTGTGGAATGTGTACTAACTATATTATGGAAGTGCAGGATGTGATAGCCCATTTCCTGCTATAGACGTCATTGGGCTAACTAGGAAATTATGATGTGACGATAGTGCATGGGGGGAAGGCAGCTGATCAGTGAGGCTGTAAGACGACACCAGAGGAACTGTAGAAGAGTTTAGGGGATACAGAAAAGGAGAGCAGTTGAGGAATAAAGAGAAGAAGATCAAAGGATGGTTAGGGGACAACTCAGGGTGAAAAAGAATGGGAAACATTTAAGGTTGTTGGGGATTGGTGATTATGTGTTGAAGGAAACGTTGCCTTGTATGCATCCATACAGCATTATTAAGATGGGATCATTAGACAGTAGGACTTTTCAATGGATTATATGTGAAAGTATGTGAAGGATGTACACAGCTGTCAACATCCTACCAGGGAGGGAGTTAAAGAAAATGTAGTGTGTACAGGTGAGAGGGTGCATTGTCTGTGGGGGGGAGAAGGGTGAAGCCAAGGAGATGCAAAGAATTACGTGCAGAAGAGAGTGAAAAGAAGGTGCTGAAGAGGAAAGAGATGAGGTGAAAGATATACAGATTGGGATCTTTTTAGAACGAGCTGAGGAGAAAAAGAGAGTAAATGTCTAACCAAGAGACTGCTGAATAGAGCGGTGAGAACAGGAGAATCAGGAGTGACTAAGACACTCCGAAGACCTTGACCCTTCCACACTCCAGAGTAAAGTTGAATTCACAGTCTTCTGAAAGAGTTTAAATTACTGTGTGTGTTCTATCTATCTATCTATCTATCTATCTATCTATCTATCTATCTATCTATCTATCTATCTATCTATCTATCTATCTATCTATCTATCTATCTATATCTATCTATCTATCTATCTATCTATCTATCTATCTATCTATCTATCTATCTATCTGTCTGTCTATCTATCTATCTATCTATCTATCTATCTATCTATCTATCTATCTATCTATATATTGTGACCAAGAACAACTTGTTGTTCGAAACGCGTTATCCCTCGACTTTTTGATTTGCCAAATAAACATCATTTTGGAAGAACTACGGGCTCGTCTGAATTCTCTGACCTGAATTCTGCTTTTCGGATATATATATATATACTAGCAGCCCGTCCCGACGTTGTCCGGGTATGAATCGCTGCAGGCCAGTAGTATATTGTTTTGTAGGATTTCGTTTTGATAGCATTTCTTATCTGTGACAGGCCTGTGAAACGCTCCGATTCACAGTGCACTGTAGATGCACTTAAGAGTGCGCGTTCAGTAGTGTGTGAACTCGAGTTTCCCTACTTTATTTTTCCTTGCATTATTATATAGCGCGAACTCGACAACATGGCATGAGCACAATTTACATTACAGAAGAACACATTCATTTGTGGTAGGCACAGGGAGACAAAGCGATTTGCCTGGAATCACAGGATGTTGAGCTGATGCCGAGATTCGAACGTAGCTCCCCAGCTCTAAAGTTCGCAATTCTAGAACTTGTGGCGGGAGGTTTGGCTAAAAGTGTATGTTGGTGCTGGCCATCAATGAGAGAGACCTGTGCATTTTTCAAATAGGTTGTGAAAAAATATGAGTATGTTGCTGGAGATGTGGGCCGCCGTGCCACCAATGTACTTAACGGGGGAGGGTAAACACCCATTATTCCGCAACTTTCTTTCCGCATACCATCACTCCGCATACTTTCATTACGAAAGTACCATGACTCCGCAATGCCATTATAACGCATGGCATTACATTATATATGCTTTTACCACACATACATTTACAACGAAATTCGTTGTAAATGCATGAATGGTAAAAACATGTTTTTTTTTAATGTTTGGATAAGGTAAGTATGGGTATAGGGGTATATGCTTTGGGGTACTGAGGTATATGTTTTGGGGTGTTTGGGTATTTTAAGGCTTCAGATATAGTTTTGGGTTATGGGGTACAGGGGTAGTTTTAGGGTTATGGGATAGGTATGGGTTTTGGGGTACAGGGGTATTTTAAGGGTTCAGGGCTAGGTTTGGGTTTTGGGGTACAGGGGTATTTTTAGGGTTCAGGGCTAGGTTTGGGTTTTGGGGTACAGGGGTATTTTAGGGTTCAGGGGTAGGTTTGGGTTTTGGGGTACAGAGGTATTTTATGGTTCAGGGCTAGGTTTGGGTTTTGGGGTACAGGGGTATTTTTAGGGTTCAGGGGTAGCTTTGGGTTTTGGGGTACAGGGGTATTTTAGGGTTCAGGGGTAGGTTTGGGTTTTGGGGTACAGAGGTATTTTAGGGTGCAGGGGTAGGTTTGGGTTTTGGGGTACAGGGTTATTTTTATGGTTCAGGGCTAGGTTTGGGTTTTGGGGTACAGGGGTGTTTTTGGGGTTCAGGGGTAGGTTTGGGTTTTGAGGCACAGGTGTATTTATAGGGTTCAGGGCTAGGTTTGGGGTTTGGGGTACATGGGTATTTTTAGGGTTTCGGGATAGGTTTGGGTTTTGGGGTACAGGGGTATTTTTAGGGTTCAGGGCTAGGTTTGGGTTTTGGGGTACAGAGGTATTTTAGGGTTCAGGGGTAGGTTTGGGTTTTGGGGTACAGGGGTATTTTTAGGGTTCAGGGCTAGGTTTGGGTTTTGGGGTACAGGGGTGTTTTTAGGGTTCAGGGGTAGGTTTGGGTTTTGAGGTACAGGGGTATTTATAGGGTTCAGGGCTAGGTTTGGGTTTTGGGGTACAGGGGTATTTTTGGGGTTTAGGGATAGGTTTGGGTTTTGGGGTACAGGGTATACTTATAGGGTTAAGATGGGTTAGTGTTTAAGGGGTATTTTAAGGATTAAGGGTGGGCTATGATTATGGGGTGCAGGGGTATTTAAAGGGAGCAGGGTTGACACCCGGAGCTGGAATGTACAGAACCTGGGAAGAAAAAACAATGAAATATTGGGCACAACGCTCGCTTTCTTTTCCGTAATCCCGCGCCCCGCACACGCCCACGTCCCCAGCACACGCCCACAGCACACGATATGAGACATGGCATGAAGGGCAGAACGTAACACACACCCCCAGCGTTTGTCACGCCCCAGCACACGCCCACAGCACAACGTAGACACGCCCACAAGGGACTACTTTGCTGGCACGGTTCTTTTACCTTTTAAATGTATATGGTGGGCGTCTGCATATCCCATGTCCTTCTGCTGCAACTGCCCTTTCCAACGCTGTATTGGGTGTTGTGATTGGTGCTGTGGTTCCTGAGATTACCCGCCTCAAAGGTTTGGGCTCTCTCTTTATTAGATTACTATAGATATATATATATATATATATATATATATATATATATATATATATATATATATATATATATATATATATATATATATATATATGTATATTTATGCACACACAGAACTATAAAAAACACACATGCACACAATCTGAGTGATAGCCTGTTGTACGTGACCCACCATATTTATCTGTGGCCCCCTTTTGTGCCGCCCTAAAAATCGCATCTAGAGACGCCACTTCTAAAGCTTTTTTTTCTTACCTTGCTCAAGTAATTCCTCCGACAAAGGAACATTATACTTGTGGCAGAGCTGCAAAATGTCCATGTACTCCAGGAGGACTTCACGCCTGAAGTGGTTCACCATATCCCCGTGCTCAGGGCCAAGTGTGGAGGGCATTGAGTGCTGGTCTATGGCTGCATTCCCAGACTGGACTACACCGCAATGGTCCACCCATTCCTTCAGCTTGCTCTATAGGGAACAAAACACACATGGGCCTAAGCCCTCAGTCACCTCCTTTGGGTTAGAAGCAAGGGTGCAGTTGTCATTCATACAGCAGGGGCAGTGGTACTCTGCTCCAATGGTATAAGAGTCCACTTCACTCCACTGATGTCTGCTTTTAGTGTTACAATACGGCATAGGGGACCATCATCACGCACCTGAACCTCAACATCCATCATAATGTAAAACCTACATCTCCCCCAAATGTATCAATTCACTAAAAAACACAATGAAATGGATAACGATGTTGCACAAGACAGATGAGCTGCAGGTAAGGTTTTACAAAACTCCCTTGGGTACACCACATTACAGTTCAGTACTAATACAACCCAGAACAACTTAGAAATTTAGTTTGAGCTGTTCAATTGATGACACCTAGGACTCCCAACCCCAGGATGCACTATGTTGGTAAATAAAAACCTGGAAGCCGGTATCCCTAATGCCATAGTGTCATCTGGTAACCTAAACTTCTGGATGGACAATTCGTGTGACTCAGGCATCCACTCCAATTTATTTATGTGTTTTTATATAGCGCGTACTTTACCCGAAGGTGTCAGAGCACTTAAAAATAGAACCAGTTACATTACATAAGGACTTCAGAGTACATGAATTACATAAAATATAAACAGATAAACTCAAAAATAACAGAATTAATTATTAGTTTGAGCTGTTCAATTTAGTTTGAGCTGTTCAATTGATGACACCTAGGACTCCCAACCCCAGGATGCACTATGTTGGTAAATAAAAACCTGGAAGCCGGCATCTCTAATGCCATAGTGTCATCTGGTAACCTAAACTTCTGGATGGACAATACATGTGAATCAGGCATCCACTCCAATTTATTTATGTGTTTTTATATAGCGCGTACTTTACCCGAAAGTGTCAGAGCACTTAACAATAGAACCAGTTACATTACATAAGGACTTCAGAGTACATGAATTACATAAAATATAAACAGATAAACTCAAAAATGACACCCAGGACTCCTAACCCCAGGATGCACTAGGTTGGTAAATAAAAACCTGGAAGCCGGCATCCCTAATGCCATAGTGTCATCTGGTAACCTAAACTTCTGGATGGACAATACATGTGAATCAGGCATCCACTCCAATTTATTTATGTGTTTTTATATAGCGCGTACTTTACCCGAAGGTGTCAGAGCACTTAAAAATAGAACCAGTTACATTACATAAGAACTTCAGAGTACATGAATTACATAAAATATAAACAGATAAACTCAAAAATAATAGAATTAAGTTCATATGTCTACTACAGATAATTGTGGTTAGAGTTACATATATACAAGTTGCAAATTCCCTCGCAGCGATTAAGGTTGGACAAATGTATATTTCATATTTACAGAGCATGATCTTCTTGCCATTGCTGGGGTACTTGCGGTGCAGGTTCAGCTAGGCATTCAGGGTGCTGTTCCACTCATGGGTGGTGTTCTTGGGCCTGGAGGGATCGCCAAGCTGGTGCTGGCCATAGAGGTAGAAGGCCAGGTGGTGGTGGGCTGTTTTTGAGCTCGTGCCAGACACCAACTATGGGAACGGGGTAAGCTTGGCACTGTATGGCATGAAGGCACCATAGCATGTGTAGAAGAGTTCATAAATGGAGGAAAGGTAGTCATTGGTTTGGTGCTGTAGGAGACAGACAGGAGTCGTGGGAGCTGGCCTGTCTGTTGTGCACCGCTTGACGGCATTAATGCAGAGAGACTTGGGCAGCGCGAACAGGCGGGGCGGGCAGGTGATAGTATCAGAGACAGGAAAGACAGCCCTGATAAAGTATCCCGGCCGTAGATGAGCCGCAGGGTACCCTGGGGAGCACTGCTGGCATTTTCAGCCGAGCTGCGTCAGACTCCAAGATAGAGGAGGGCAGCGTTGGTCCCACTCCTTGATCATCCACCCCTTACTCGCCATCTTGTTGATCAGGGTGCTCTGAATGGGGTGAGATGTCCTCCACGCTTGTTGTTCCTGTTGCCTCAATGCTCCTGGGACCTTGAGAATGGTTTATAGCGCCGGAGCCAGCTCAGCGACGCGGGAGGCTGGTAGCAGAGGAATGCAGGGGTGGGACCATCATGGCCACCTCATTCACTTGATCAGCCTCTCCGGCAAGTCGCAGGCAGGCAGGGGAGCAACTGGTACAGTGTCAGGGAACCCCTGCTGTTGGTCAATCCTATCTGATTTGCACCCACAGTAATGATATTACAAGACAGGAGGCTCATGTTATGCAACCTCTTTCATTGCTGTTTATTGAATAGCACCTTCAAAGCACTGCATTTCCCATCGTCCTGCAGGAAGCCACGACATAAAGAAATTACATCAATCCTCTATAAAAAGGGGCAGTCCAACCAACGCGTCCCTTTTCTTGCTGCATGAGTTAAGTACATGTTACGCCCTTGTACTGTGTTAGATAGAGTTTCTGGGAGAAGGGTATTTTGCTATTAAGTATATTTGAAGGTGTCAGGAGGCTGTTTGCAGCCCTGCCTTGTTAAACGTGGGGTTTATGTATTGTTGGTGTATTGGGCCCTGTAGCATGAAATAAAGGACCATGCACTTTGGTGTTCTGCTTGTGGTCCAAAACCTAACAGACGGTCAGTCAGGGCGTTGAACACTTTAAAGCAGACGCATTGACTGACTGACGGACCGTCGGTTACCAAGCCGTGCCTATAGCAGGAGATACACATTATACAAAATGGCCAGGGCACTCTGGGAGTTTTGTCTCTGCCAAGGGATATCTCTAAAAATAGAATATTTGCCAGGGGCACACACCTGGGTGGCAGACTGGTATTCAAGGAACCTCCATGATGCTAACAACTGGCATCTGAATGGGCAGATCTAACCATGGCTTGGGGTCCATTCGACATAGACCTATTGCCTCTAAGCTAATCGCTCAGTTCAACAGATATTTCAGTTGGAGGCCAGATCTGGAAGCTTTAGCGACATACTATTTTTCTGCAGAAGTGGTCACATGGAAATCACTATTCTTTTCTGTCTTTTAATAATAATACCCAGGATTGCGTAGCAGGTGGGCAGGCAGTTACCAAGTGAGGTCTTGATAGCACAACTGTGCACGACACAACCTTGGTATCCCTCCACTTAGAGCTTGAGGAGGATAACCCGATTCCCACAATTACTCAGGCTCCTCAGCGGCAATACCGTAAGCTTGCTCCGGGGAGCAACCTGAAACTGGTGGCATGGAACCTTGCAGGTTGCTCTAAGACATGCCAGGACTTTTGAAGCCTCCTTCAGGCTATATAAAAAGCCTCATTGGCACAAGACACATTGAAAGCATATAATTCAGCCTGGGAAGTTTGGAATGGCAGGTGCATGGATCCTATTTCATCAGATGTCATAAAATGTTTACATTTCTTGGCCTTTCTAGTGGCTGGTCAAAAGTCTTGTGGGAATTTTAATGGGTACAGCTCAGTGACATCGACAGGACATCAAAGAGTTTATGGTAAACTTGATAGGGAACACCTTTTGATTTGCAGGTTGATGAAAGGGATTATATATACAAATCCTACTAAACCCAGCTATTCCGTGTTATGGGATGTGAATTTGGCATTACAAATGTTCCAATTATGGAGTTATAATGATCATTTTTCTTTGAAGTTATTATCAGGCAAGTTGGTTATGCTACTTTGTCCAGTATCATTTAGGAGGGTTTCAGATGTTAGATCTTTGGATGTTTCTACAATGCATTTCTCACCGATTGAGGTTGACTTTACCATTACAAGGAGTAACAAGTATGCCTCTACCTCTACAGAGATTCTGTTATTCCCCTAGCGCCCTAGATTATGTGTTGTGAAGTGCATTAGGCATTATGTTGAGTTGACTGAAGCCCTTATAACCTTTTCCCTGCAGTTATTGGTTTAATTAAGCACATTGTTCTCTCCGGTGTCCGCAACCACCCTTAGCAGATGGGTTAAGGGGTCAATGGCGCTTGTGGGGGTGAACACAAGCCGTGTGGGACTCACTCAGCCCAGAGTACTCTGGCATCAAGAGTAGTGGCTAGATTAAAGGATATCATTAAATCAGAAGATTGGTCTACAGTGTCAACGTTTAAGACTTTTTATGGGAAGCCAGTTCATTACTCTGTAAATGCCAGTTGGAGCAAAAGAACAAAGAAGCAAGTCTTATTGTACTTGGTCTGAGATATGCATACACATGCATATAATTGCTAATATGTAAATTAAATTTACAAAAGGATTGCAGGAGTAAAACTTGTGGAAAATGATGGTGCTGCCACCGTCCCAGGAGTACATCATTTACTGAGAACTCTCAGTGAATCCCCCTAAAATGAAACCATAATTGTAAATCTATGCCAAAATTTAACAGGAAACCTAGAAGGAAATTTACAATTTGTTTGTGAATTGTACCCTGAATATTTGTGTTCTGAATTGGACTTCATTGGGCAAGTGCACAGATTCTTTGGGATTTTCGTCCTCTTGAGTTAATTACAGGGGTAAGCATTTCACTTGGGGTTTGTTTATCAAGAGATTTAGCAACCCTTTTTTATGGCACGCGTAAAATATGATCTCAGGAAAGGTTACCGGTTTGCTCCACATTACCAAGGGCGCTGTGCTTCGGTCCTAGTGTTTCATTTAACAAGCAAATGCATTCTGGGAGTTGTATTCCTAGTTTGCCTCAGTTCATTCAATTGAAATAACACACCTGAAAATAAGGGTTTATAAAAGAAAATCTCAGGGCTGGAGCATTGAATCCTTGGTGATGTAGCCATCTAGTAACTTTATCTTAGTGTCAAATTTGTAGCTTCTGAGTATTTTGCTCCTGACAATGAGTTTAACAAGCGATTGTGATTGTACAAGCTTTATTCGAGATAAATTCTCATAAAAGCAGCATAAAATTGAACATGACAAAAAAAATAAAAACATATCATTTGACAAATACAAATTCATGTAAACATTTGTGCAAGCTCATACAATACCTATATAAAAGATTTACATATATGACACAATAAATTTAGATTTTATAAAACAATCTAATAACATGATTAACTGGACCCTCCCAGAAATCGCCGCCTGATTGCCCATGCCCACCCCAAATATTTGGCTACCCCAACAACTATCGACTCCTGAGTTGAAGTGCACAAAATTCTCAGTGCCACAGCACTATCTCGTGTCCCGAGGTTCTTACATACAGGTGTAAGCCATACCCTCCTGGGTGAAGAATAGGCTTTGCAGGCAAATAGAAAGTGGCCTAGGCTTTCCTCAGCTGTTTCGCATACTGGGCATAACGTGTTGGTCTTCCTCTGCCAACCTGCGGTTAGTTTTTTTAGGGGAATAGAACCAGATCTAACCTGAAAGACTAGCTTCCTATCCATTGGGACCGTAATAGTATCCCAATAATTTTCTAAAATAGGATAGATTTTAGTCTCCAGGAAGCGACCCGCCATAGAGTCAGACCTAACACCTCTCAACAAGTTACTGCCCACCCAGTCCCAGTATTGTAATTTGAGGGCTTCCTTACTAGGGAAGACCTCCCCAAGTGGATTGGTCCAAAGGTTGGAGAACCCAAGGTTAAATAACATGGACCTTAAGTTTTTTAGCCACTTTATCTTGTGGAAGTTATCTTCCTTGATTATCGAAAGGAAACCCTCTGCATATTGCCTAATCTCAGGGGTTGTCCATAGACGTCTCCAATAGAGGACAGGGCACAATCGCGCTCTATCACTAATGGGACGCCTACCCAACTCCAGAAACAGTGGCAATAGGGGGGTGCTCTGTGGGAGGCCTGTAATCCCTCTGAGAAACTTGTTCTCAGATGTCTGTAAAGTCGAGAGATTGTCCCATGCCCATAACTCTGCACCGTATAAGGTCGCGCCTAAGACCGTGGCGTCATAAACCATAAGAACAGGTTTGATCGGTTTCGTCTTAGATTTTCGATGTTCCCCCCGCAATCCTCCTGATAGTTGTTGATGTTTTAGGGCCGTTTTTTCCAAGTGATGAGACCAACCAGGGCCCTCTGCTATCTGTACCCCTAAATATACAAACTCTTTAACAGTCTCTAGCTTGCTATTATTCAGGGTTACCTTAGGATAAGTTTTGCGGCGTGGGGAGAAGGCCATTAGCTTCGTCTTCCCCACATTTACTTCTAGGCCGTGCTCTTTGCAGAAAGCATCAAATATATTTAATGCACGTTGTAGCCCCACAGGGGTTTTTGACATGATCAGGGTGTCGTCAGCGAACATCAGGATCGGGACCCTGACGTCCGCTAACGATGGAGCATCTACGCTTGCTTCCAACATTCGCTCAACAATCCCATTAATAAATAATGAGAATAGTAAGGGTGCCATGGCACAGCCTTGTCGGACCCCCCTTTCCACCGGGAAGTCCGGAGTTGACTCGCCATTCCCACCCCACTGTACTCTTGCAAAGTTAGATTCATGCAGACGCATGATCAGGGTGAGCAGTTCAGCAGGAATCCCCAGTTTTTGCAGGACTAGCCATAACTTGAACCTGGGGACCAAGTCAAACGCCGCCCGTAGGTCGACAAATGCGACATACAGGCAGCCCCTACCAAGTAAGACCGTCTTCCACCGCAGTATAGTAAAGCGGAAGACCTGGTCAATAGTGCTGGTCGCTCGCCTGAATCCTGCCTGGAATGGCGAGAGAGCGTTGTTGTCATCCACCCAGTCCATAAGTTGATTAGTAACCATTCTCCCCATTACCTTTTGCACGGTTGCTATCAAACTTATGGGCCTGTAGTTGGCGGGGAGTGAACGATCTCCCTTTTCCTAACAGAAAAATGTATTTCACCCACCTCTTCATGTCATGTTTGAAAATATCCGGGGGGATCCCGTCTAACCCTGGTGCTCTCCCGCATTTTACCGAACTAATAGCATTCTCAACTTCTTTGTGGGTGAACAAATTGTCAGCTGCAAAGACTGGCAGTATGCCCTCCCCTACCCCGGGTTGCATAACTTCAGCATATTGTGGTCTGAAGTACTCAACCCAGGCTTCTTCGGCTACGTTGTTATCGGGTCTTGCGGGGCTACCTCCTCTACCCCACTTGATGATTTTCCAAAAGAGCCTGGAATCCCTGCTACTAGAAGCCCCTTTTAACTCAGCCCAATGATCTTCGTCCCATTTCCTCTTTGCCCGAGAAATGGCTAATTTATACGCTTTCCTTGCCACTCCAATTGCAACATTGTCCCTATTTCTAATAGCTTGGCCCAATTCCAATCGTGCGGATCTACACTGGCAATTGTACCATCTACCAACATCCGGGTTTTTCCTCCCTTTATTGGTCTTAGTCAGAAAACATGGTTTTAGGAGGGAAAATAGCTTATTATGGATATCAGTGATGTCCCTAGCCCCTGGAGTTGTGGAATCTACCACCTCCATGGCAGAAATTGCATTATCCACCACAAGGTTAATGTAGGTCATTGTTTCATCGTTTGCCAGTACCCGTGGCCATTTTAGCCTACGTCCATCATTAGACATAACTGGGATCTGGTCATTCCTTAAATGCGAGTTCTCAGGTCCAACATCCCACCACCTATGGGTCACACAAAGGGGGTTGTGATCACTTTCAATTCTAGGATTAATTGCCATATCAATTACCCCCTGCCACAGCTGGAGACTACATATTACGTAATCGATTCTGCTCCTACTGTTGCCGTTATCAAAAGTACAACTACCCTCTTTGTCCCCTGGGGTTCTCCCATTCAGGGCTCCTAAACCGTGCTCCATACAAATAGCATTTATTAACAGGATATCCTTTGTCCACCTTGTGATGGGATTTAGAGTTAAAGGTGGTACTCCCCAAAGATTATCCTCCTCCTTCCCTAGGGGGTCATTTGTACAGTCAAGGGGTTCAAAAGTCCTATTAAGATCCCCAACTACTATTACCCTGCTATCTTGCGACTTGGTTTCTAAGGCAGCAGACAGCGCCTCTAGAGTAGAAGAGTTAGCTGAGTTACTCCCTCTTGCATAAACATTATACAAGTCCATTAAAACCCCCTTTTCTGATGAGATTCTTAGCAGTTGCAGATCGCTAATTCCGAAATCCAGCATTTTAATAGAGATGCCCAAGTTCCAGACAGTAAGACCTCCCATTGGTCATCCTCTCCCACCTTTGGTGGCTGGTATAGAAAAATTTAAATAGCCACGGAGAAAGACGGGGTCACAAGCCCAAGTTTCTTGGAAACAACATACATCGAACCCATTGATGAATTCTACCCAAGATTGGGAGACTAGCTTACTGCCCAACCCAGCAATATTCCAAGATAAAAACATACCAGAGCTGAGCTCGATCCCACCGGAATTGCTAGTTTTGGAACATGGTTGGGGAGCCATTAGGTTTTCAACAGTATTGGGGACCTTCACACAACCGATGGCGTTTGCTGTTGGTATGGATTATTCCCCAACACTAGCATTTGTGTTTGCTGTCCCATCGCCTCCCGCCACAGTGAAACTCCCATTTCCAGTTTTCTCAACAGTTTTGTTTGTACCCGCAATATCATCATGATCATCACAGCTCCCTTTAGATTCGTTGATACACCCTCCGATACTACTGCACGAATCTTGCACAGTTTGTCAACAACCCCAACTCTGATCCTGCCATCCGACAGGAGGGTTATAATTCATACATGTAGTATAGTTTTGGAACAGTGGAGGTGGAGCTGGTGTAGGAATAATTGGCAAAGGTAGGGTGGGATGATTTATGGGTTCATTAAGCAGGCTAGTCAATACACTGGTTGGGCGGGGGTAAAAAAAGGTGAGATCGACAATTCCAATACCTCCCTTGTTTGTACCCCATCCCTGTCTAGTTATCCATCCAGCCACCCTTGGATCTTGAAAGTTAACCACAATACAATCCCCTCCCAGACTTTTAGTTGTGTACCCTATCCAATCTATTCTCCTAACCCCTAAGATTAATCCATCGACGTCTCCAGGGAGAGGACGATTCTCCCATAACCAGTGCATGATCTTGTTTTTAAGCATCTGGAAGGTTTCTCTCTGTCCTACAGATAGAGGTGGAACATTTATGAGAACGGCTACGTAGGGGAAAGAGTCTGGAGTAAGGTTCACTGGGGGTTTCCTATGTGGTGGCTTTATCAAGGGTGGTGGGATCGGTTTGGGAATTGTTAAAACAGGGCGGGGTACAGGTTTGTTTAGTAGTGACTGGTTGTTAATAGGTTGGGCGGGTGCTGTAGCTTTACCCGCTAAGGAACATACATTAACCCCTAGCCCTGCTACAGGTTTGTTTGACACCAACTGGTTGTTGGTTGGTTGGGTAGGTGCATTAGCTTTACCCACTGTGGAACATACATTAACCCCTGACCCAACTACAGAAGGAGGAACTGGTATTATTGTTGGTTGGAGCACCACAGACTGGACTGGATTTGCAGTATTAGGGGGATTTGGAGCAGAGCCCAGATGTACTAATTCAGTAGGATTGGGGGTTCTATTTACAGGTGCACTACCTGACTTGGATGGTAATCGGGGATTAGTTTGCGGCCTTTTTCCCTTGTCTTGGGTTGTATGGTTGGTATTGCCCTGGTGCTTGACGCTTACGTCCATCCTAGCGTTTGTTTTAATCAATGATTTTGTGGAAAAGAAGTTGTCTAACGTTGCCTGCTCAAAGTGGTCTAGGCGATCAGAGAGCTTAGCAATTCTATCCTCTATCGGGGAAAGAATTGATCTGAGCAGCTTTTCTAGCTCAGGGATCAGGTTTGTAATCAATGGAATCTTATCATCAGTTGGGGGGCCTGACTCAGAAGCAATATTCTTAGCAGGGACAGGGCTATCCAATAAAACAACATTCCCATTCAATACACTTTCTGTGCTACAACTTGCTTCAATGGCAACCTCTCTAGTACACATAGCTTTATGTAACTTCCTATGCTTTTGTGGGGGTTTCACAACAAATTTACATTTTCTCGGTACGGTAGTTCTTTTCCTTTTGGATCCGTGCTTGGGTTGAACCAAGGCAGCCTGGGCACCTGGACCAAGAAGCAGCGTAGGGTTAATATCACTCCCACTGGATAAGATCAGTTCAGTATCATTGTCTTTATCCACAACATTTGTGGGTACCTCAAATTGCTCGTTTACGACTGGGAGATTTACCGAGGATAAAGGTGTTACCAAGGTGGGATATGTTTGAATAGAGTGCTTGTCCGTAATGTTTTTTTGTTTTTTTAAAAAAATTTTGAAAACCTTTATTGAAACCAGAACACACAGCTATTCAGCCTGACATCCCGGAGGCAAGGCAGCAAGAAGAAAGGAGAAAAATAGTGTCAAACAATAGAGACATAATCGTCGAAGGTTAATTTTATATGATATAAATACAACAACAAGCGCCGGCGGGCGCGAAGTGGCAGTGTGTGTAATGTGACGCTGGGTGTCAGGGATGGGTAGGGAATGAGGCAGGGAAACACGTATCAAGGATAAATGGCAGAATGGGGAAAGAGGCGGGAGGGGGAAGGTAGCAGGAGAATATAATACAATAGAGCTCAGTTGGCGTCACAGGTTAGGGAGAAGCATTGTCATGTTGACTGATTGGCTCAGGCGGTAAGCACACATCCCCCCTATATTCATTCCATGCTCCCCAAATTTTAGTCCAAGTTCGAGGTCTCCCTCTGGCCACATAGACTGTCTTCTCCCTGAACATGCACCAGTCCATGTTGGCCTTCCACTGTACCAGCAGGGGGGCCTCGGCCGCACCCCATCTCTGGGCTATGTCCCTCTTAGCTACCATGTTCCCAAGGGTAACCCACCTAGTCTGTGCAACGTTGTGGTCGGAAGGCTCCCATACGTTCAAGAGGCATCAACGGGCCTCCGCCTGGGCAGCCACGGCAGTCACCTCCTCCATAACGCGGTGTACCCTTCTCCAGTAGGAGGCGATCACCGGGCAGTCCCAGGTCCGTAATGTTTTTAAGTAGTTCAATCGATAGTCTGCGCTCAGCACGCTTCTCAGCCAGTGATATCTCTTTGTCAATGGATAGAGATGAACGATTGAAAAAAAATTTATCCAGTGGACCAATTGCCAATGGGCCAGTCTCAACCGGTGGAGTTGGCGGACTGACACTACTTGTGGAGGCAGACATTGCACTGTTATGCGCCAGCAAAGTACAATAATTAGATATCACTTACTATGGAATGCGCCGGTGGACAAATATCAGGGGAATGGCCCAGCCCGGCCTCCTTCGGCCCCTGACGGCCACAGACGGTCCCGCCCTTGTCCCGGGCTTCTCCCGGCGAGCTCCCGCGCGCTCCCGCGCAGCGGTGGAGCAAGCGGTGATATGTAGACAGTGTAATTGGTGAAGGGGCGGGGCTTGCAGGGAGAGCGGCCCAGGTGTTCGCTGCCGGGCTATCAGGGACTCCTGGGATATGGAGTCCCTGACCACACTGCTCGCAGCCCCGCAAGTCTTACCAGCGCCCTTGGATACTGCACAAACTCCCCCGAGGTTCCTCTGAGGCCAAACAGCGACGCGGGACCCGCGGAGCGGGTCCGGCGAGGAGTTGCTGGGTCCACGAAGAGAAAGCTGCCACACCACAAACGGACAGCAGGTGCTCGATTAGAGGGTCCCAGAGAGGCAGTGGAAGCAAGGGCTTTTAGGTCCGTAGGTGAAGGGGCGGGGCTTGCAGGGAGAGCGGCCCAGGTGTTCGCTGCCGGGCTATCAGGGACTCCTGGGACATGGAGTCCCTGACCACACTGCTCGCAGCCCTGCAAGTCTTACCAGCGCCCTTGGATACTGCACAAACTCCCCCGAGGTTCCTCTGAGGCCAAACAACGATGCGGGACCCGCGGAGCGGGTCCGGCGAGGAGTTGCTGGGTCCACGAAGAGAAAGCTGCCACACCACAAACGGACAGCAGGTGCTCGATTAGAGGGTCCCAGAGAGGCAGTGGAAGCAAGGGCTTTTAGGTCCGTAGGTGAAGGGGCGGGGCTTGCAGGGAGAGCGGCCCAGGTGTTCGCTGCCGGGCTATCGGGGACTCCTGGGATATGGAGTCCCTGACCACACTGCTCGCAGCCCTGCAAGTCTTACCAGCGCCCTTGGATACTGCACAAACTCCCCCGAGGTTCCTCTGAGGCCAAACAGCGACGCGGGACCCGCGGAGAGGGTCCGGCGAGGAGTTGCTGGGTCCACGAAGAGAAAGCTGCCACACCACAAACGGACAGCAGGTGCTCAATTAGAGGGTCCCAGAGAGGCAGTGGAAGCAAGGGCTTTTAGGTCCGTAGGTGAAGGGGCGGGGCTTGCAGGGAGAGCGGCCCAGGTGTTCGCTGCCGGGCTATCAGGGACTCCTGGGATATGGAGTCCCTGACCACACTGCTCGCAGCCCTGCAAGTCTTACCAGCGCCCTTGGATACTGCACAAACTCCCCCGAGGTTCCTCTGAGGCCAAACAGCGACGCGGGACCCGTGGAGCGGGTCCGGCGAGGAGTTGCTGGGTCCACGAAGAGAAAGCTGCCACACCACAAACGGATAGCAGGTGCTCGATTAGAGGGTCCCAAGCATAATAGAGAATGATTTGCAGTGATTGGGGGATTTTTCTCAAGGTCATGTAATAGAAAACAGATTTTAAAATCATTTGTAAAACATATAATAGATATGTAAACATAGAAATCCAAGTCAATTCATAAGCACACTTGAAAATGCAGTATTTTAGCAATTTGTGTAATAGGAAAACAGTCTAAAAATAATCCTAACATTCATGTTTGAAAAGTGGAAGCAATGTCTTTGCTTATTATTGTGCAAACACAGCAAAACTGTGTGAAATCGATTAGTAGCTTGGTTGTCCCAGTGCAAAGTCTGCTGGCTCCATCCCTATTACCCAGACAGCCAAAATAGTGCAAAGGTATGTGCCTGTATATTTCACCAGTTCAAATGTTCTGTATTGCTGGCCCTAACCCTTAATCTGGCATTGCACACATACCTTCCTTCTCCTTCTCCTCTCTCTGTACATCTTCCCAATCTCCTCCATGTCTTCGTAGGTCAGTGGCCTTCCTTCTTCTAAGTTGATAGCTGGTGGCTCGAGTAGTCCAGACCACGTTTCTGCCGAGCTGGGCCTACTGTGCAGTTCCGGTGGCATTGGCGTGAGTCCTTGAGACCGTCCTAGGAAGCCGTAAGCAGATTTTGGTAGATCGTCCAGTGGCTGGCTGATATTTTCAGAAATACCATCTTGGATGATAAGGTTTGTGGATGGTTCACTTGTTCCTTTGAGGGAGAGTGAAAAGTTATGTTATAACCCACATAAAAACAGCATCAGCCTCAGAGACCTCAAGTAGATGTTCTAACGCTTTGTGAATGGCTTGATACTTCGTCCTGACCCCTTGAAATGGACAGAATAAGAGAGGCCTAGATGCTTATAAGCTTTAGGGGACTGGTCATCTCATTCAACACTGATGATCAGCTACATACTCTAGAAGCACACAAAAAGGAGCATCATTTTATTTATTTATTTTATTTATGTATTCTCTTTTATTTATTTATTTACGAATTTCATTTATAACATCTATGAAAAAATACAATAGCACTGTTTTTGAGTTAATTGGTAATGGAAAACCTTCTTATTTGTGAAAGAGGTGCTAAAGCCACAGGAAAATCAATCAATGGAATTTCATCCACCAAAGGTACAATGTTGTGGTGTAAATTCCACCAGTGGATTATCCTCTGATTTAGCACTTCTTGCAAAAAATATATAATTTTACATAAATATCCCAGCAGGCCGTAGATTCCACACCAGATGCAGCTTTTCTAATATGTGTTATCATTACTTTCTTCATCTCTGAAAGCATGTGTTGAGGGACACATAGTGATCTCAGTAAAAGACCATAGCTCACAGCTTCAGTTTGTACTTGTTGAACGTCCTTCAATATGTAAAGAAAATTATGGGTACTGCAAATTACAATACAAGTGAAGGATCTAAAAAAGAAATCCACCAGGAACCTCTATCTGAAATTGAGTCAATTTTACACTGATGGGATTTGCACGATACGTCAGTGACATTCCAGAGAGCTCAGGGTTTAGAGAAGATAACATGATTCTGGGTCAGTATCTTCACCATCTAGCTTTGGGGAGGCATTCCATTTTCCATGATCCTAGAATGAACATGGCCATATTGGTATCCAAGACCCTAATAAAATAACAGATTTAAAAAGGTTTTCCAAGTGCATTTTCACAAGTATTCTAGGGCCCTTTCATTTCTGTACCTGAGTTATACATTATTTAAACAGATGATAAAACACAGTGAACAAACCTCTCTAAGGAAAATGTTCTTGAAAAGTCTTTAAGAACAACAAAGAAGTGGTTGAGTGAGTGATAGGGAGTATCACTTGTGTGGTATGAAATGCAAAGCAAACTCCATCTTGAGAGTGGGATATGGCTTCATGATATATTAAAGAGGAAACTGGACACAGAGAAAGTTTTGGCCAACTCCCCAGAAGTAGAATCAAAGTTCTTCTGGCCTTTAGGCACTCAATTCATGCATCCTAAAGTCTAAACTTAAAAGTGGGCCACTTCTGAGGGCTAATTTAGAACTGTAAAGCCCTTACAATGAGTTGGGGTATTTATGATTTTAACAATGCTTACAAAGCAAGAGGACTCCTAGGCCCTCATTACGAGCGGTCCCTGAAATTCAAGTACATATGGAAACTTCTGTTACCACAACTACCGGACTTCTGAAGTTTGTGGCTAACAATGCACACCCACAGTTTTCCCCAGATAACTTTTGGCTGTTCAAAGTTGTCAAATCTTTATTGAGAAAACAATGTTCAGAGACATGCAGATTTTGGTGCAGCCAGCCCCAAAAACTGGCATGTTATAACCCATTTTGCAGAGTTGAACTCAGAATAGGAGATAATTATCACAGCTGTTAAATTCCGATCCCCAGGAGATTAGATTTTAGCTTGTACAATAATGAGCTCATATGGGTCCAGGCTACTCGTAATGAGGTCTTATAGCCATTGAGAACAGGACAGAAAATACACAGAGTGAAACAGTGACTAACTGATGCAGGGAGGCAAATTTACTAGGTACAGAGCAAGACCTTAAACCAAGAAAAAATATTTTGAGAGATTCTCTTCTTTTTCAGGGTCAGAGGAAGAGTGCTTTTTTGGTTAATTTGGCTTATGCCTGTGCTCAAAGAAACATATACTTAGTGGCGACGGGAGGAGCCAACTTAATCTTCTATAAGTTGGAGGAGGCAACTTAATCTTCTATAGGTTTTAAATGTTAGACTGGACAAGGGCCATGTAGGGAACCACAAGCTTTGATAACAGTAAAATATTTGCATATGTTGTGACCAACAATTAGCTAAAACATAGGAACCCATTCAATACTGGACAAAGCAGGATATTCCACTGCTATTTCTACTCTAATTTTATAGTGTTTATCTGAGGGAAAAAATGAAGTAATAACCACTGGCAACGTGGATGCATCAGGATGCACTCCTTAGCGGAATGCGAGTGGACCTAGGGTGGGAAAATATCGTACCCTTCTATTCGATGACATACTGCTCTACCCTGCTGGCCTAGACAGTTCCATGCCCTGAATCCTCAAGATTCTGACTGTATTTGGGTCTTACTCGGGACTTTGCATCAACTGGTCCAATTCAATAGAGTACCCGCTATCACAATAGGGACTATCACTAGAAGAAAACCGGTTGAATATAAGTACCTGGGCATCTTTGTGAATATGAAGAAGGAGTTATTTATCTGGGAAAATCTCACTAAGGTCCTGGATACCTACGGAGGGGATGTGCATCGATGGAAGAAGCGCCCGTTGTTCCTGCTAGGAAGGGCCGCCCTTTACAAGATGATCTACCTGCCAAAATATCTCTACATCCTATAAAACATCCCGAGGGGTTTTTAAAAGCAGTAGATTATGTCACCAGAATTTTACTGTAGGATCAGAGTGCTCCGTGGGTAGCCCTACTCACTCCGACTAGGAAACCTCTAGAGGTTTCCTAACCTGCGTCTGTCCTACTGGGTGACCCAGCTCCAGGTATTTTAAGATGGGGCTTTCTCATTCCAACAAGAGCCATCGCTAATGGTAGACCGGCGGGCAATTAGCCCTGTGGCCAATGTCCGCCACATATATGAGAGTAGAGAGAGGGCACCCCTGCCCCCACTGACAGAGATGGTGGCAAAAATCTGGAAAAGGGTAGCAAGTGCCCTGAGTTGGAGGGTAAAGTGATGCTGGAAACACTGCTGTGGGAGGCGGATGTCCGAAACAGGGTACGCGCAACAAAAATTAGACCTGCTAGGCATTTCGAAAGTGGGAGATGTCTGGCGTGATGATCACATTTTCTGCGCTACAATAACATATGAGCTGGCAGGCACTCAATACTTCCGATACCTACAACTGCCAAATATCTAATGGAGTTATGGAGTTCTGATGAAAGAGATCCCAGAGGAAACCCCTCCTGGAATATAGACTCCTAAGGGCTCCCCTGATTAGTCATGTGACACCAATCAATCAAATAGATTTGTAGAGTGCTTTTTGGCACTTATGAAGGAATCCAGGCACAGGCAGGGTCCAGCTGATTATCCAAATAGCCAAGTCTTCAGGGACTTTCGGAACTCTGTAAGAGATGGGGAGATTCATAGATGAAAGGGAGGCTCATTCCATGTCTTCGCTGCTAGGTAGGAGAAGGAATGGCCTCTGCATTTGCTGTTTCGGATGGGGGGGTGAGGGTTAAAGAAAGGGGCGTGGATTGGAGGTGTCTGATGGGCTGATGGAATTCAGGCAGTGGTGCAAGTAGGTGGGTCCGCAGTTGTGTAGGGCCTTGTCATGGGTCAAGAGCTTGAACTGG
The DNA here is from genome assembly GCF_964263255.1 of Lissotriton vulgaris. NCBI lineage: Eukaryota > Metazoa > Chordata > Amphibia > Caudata > Salamandridae > Lissotriton > Lissotriton vulgaris. The sequence goes on from NC_141697.1 coordinate 1,184,686,569, forward strand.
CATCTTTTCTGAACAGGGAGCCAGCGGAGCTCCCTGAGGAAGGGGGCGATGTGGATTAGTCTAGAGAGATCCAGACGGAGTCTGGCAGCGGCGTTCTGTATGGCAGGTAGTCATCAGAGAGGGTGAGCTGCAATCCCTCTGTAGAGAGTGTTGCTGTAGTCCAGTTGGCGGGAGAGGAGGGCCTGGGTGATAGTACAACTGCAGCTTTGGGGTAGCCATTTGTATATCTTACATACCATGCAGAGGATGAAGTAGCCAGAGGAGGAGACTGAGTTGACCTGAGTTGTCATGTTTAACTTGTTGTACAGAAAGGTGCCTAAGATCCTAGCGTGTTGAGGGGAAGTAGGAGTAGGTCTGAGTTCTGCGGGCCACCAGGATGTGTCCCATGGGAATAGCAGGCGTAACAAGGTCAGGTGGTACCCGGTGCGGAAAGTTTCTTATCACCCCCAGCTTGACAAAATGGCAAGAATATGTGCTTAAATTTTTTTTTTTGCCATTTTGTCACCCCCCTCAGTGATGACACCGGGGTAGGCCTGCACCCACCGCACCCCCCTTCGTACACCACTGCATGGGAAGCTTTTGTTTCCGAAAATCAGCCCTTCTGTCTGTTCCCAGTTCAGCTTTAGGCAGTTGTCCTTCATCCAGTTGGTGACGTCTGTCATGCAGTTGTGGAAGTTGGTCTTGGTGGGAGAGGATGAGATGTATGTCGTTAGCGTATGATATGATGTTGAGTCGGTGAGCAGGGATCTTTGGGGTACTCCACAGATGGTTTCGGAGGTGAAGGGGTGAAGGCAGACTTTTTGCGTTCTCCCAGAGAGGAAAGAGGCAATTCATCTGAGAGTGGCTCTTTGGATGCCTATGTTGAGCAGCCTTTTAGTGGTGGAATACCGTATTGAAGGCAGCTGAGAGGTCTAGAAAGATCAGAGCCGCAGTCTCTCCTCTGTTGAGTCAGGCTTGGATGTTGTTGGTAGATGCAATGAAGGCTGTTTTGGTGCTGTGGTTACCGGATAGGGAGGAGTCGAGTAAGAGGTGCTGTTACAGCTGCGAGGAGAGTTGGTGGGTGATGGCTTTTTCCAATACTTTGGGAGGGAACGAGAGCAGGGGGTTCGGTCGGTAGTTGTTGAGTTTGCTGGGGTCTGCTGATTGTTTCCTTAGCAGGGCATTGACTTCAGCATGTTTCCAATCCTCGGTGAAAGTGGCCATGGCAAATGAGGTGCAGAACAAGGTGGTAAGTATCTGGCTGATTCTGGCTTCACCTAGGTTGAAGATGTGGTGAGGGTGTGGGTCGGTTGGAGCCCCTGGGTGGACCAAGTTCATGATGGAGATGGTGCCCTGTCGGGCGAGCTGGCTCCATTCAGTTAATTGGATGTCTGTGGTGGTTGTGGGTCATTGTGTTGCTTGAAGTTGTGGCAGTGGGTTGGGGATTTGACGTTTTTATAGATGTTAGCGATCTTGTCATGCAAAAAAACTTGCAAGGTTGTCACTGAGTTCGTGTGAGGGGTTCATTTTGTTTCTTGCAGCTGAGGGGTTGTAGAATGTCATGAATGTTCTCTACCCTGCTACACAATGGTCTTCTCCTGCTCGACTGCCTATGGGATGAATGTAAGGAGGACCTAGGTAGGTTGGAGGATGATAACTGGGGGCGGCATATAGTTAAACTCATTAGGTGGTGATCAGGGCGGGATTCCAGTTGATAATGCTGAAGATTCCACATTGGGCATACCGCACCATGAGCAGGCTTTTTCTTATGGGTAAAATAGAGGCAGACCTTTGGCGCACGATGGTCTGGACACAGAGTGTTGGTGCACGATACGATATGGAGCTGCCTGAAGATCCAGGGCTTCTGGAAGGGAGTGCGGGATAGGATCTCAGCTATCCCGGACATAGCGATACACCTTACTGTGCAATTGATGGTCTTAGGAGTGAGGAGAGTTCAGACTGGAGGGGTACAAACTCCTTTTCAATGCTGCTCTGAAGGTGGTGTGGTGTGACTTGATCCGGAGGTGAGGAAGTGATATGGTCCCATCAATACATGAATGGGGAGATGAGTATGGATTGGTGTATGAAGGCAGAGGAAGTGGTATACCAGGTGAGGGGTTGCCCCCCCCCCCCAAAAAAAATAGATAAAATCTGGGGCTTGTGGCAGGCAACAGAGAATATGACTTCCTGAGTGCTCCCGGGTGAGGTGGACTGGGATGGGGGTGCAAAAGGGACGCGGTGGAGTAGGCCTAATTGATGGTCTTTGTCATGTTATGTAATGTGAATTTGTAGAGCACAGCTAATCACCCGTGAGGTTATCCAGGCACTGAGTGGAGCAGGCTTGAGAGCGGAGGAGGAGATCATACATGTTTTGTCTGGAAGAGCCATGTCTTGAGGTTCCTTCTGAATTCCATGAGGGAGGAGGAGGTTCTGAGGTGTTTTGGGAGGTCTTTCCAGGTCTTGACTGCGAGGTATGAGAAGAAGCATCTTCCGCTTCTGGTCTTCCTTGATGAGAGGGAGATGTGGACTTGTTGATAGAAGAGGAGGAGATGGTTGAGCTGGACCAGTGATGTGACGAACTTTGTAGGAGTGGGTGGGTAGCTTGAACTTACATCTTGCCTGGACTGGGAGCCAGTGGAGATTGTTGAGAGATGTGGTTATTTCACAGGATGTTCAGGATGAGTCTGGGGGCGGTGTACTGGGTGATTTGGAGTTGGCATAGGACATGAGCCCGGGGAATGGACTCACAGTACTAAACCCATTGCTCCACTCCTGAAGGTCTATTGCTATGTGTTTTGATATACGAGGGAATGTTGGAATTATGACTGGACTAGCACACCTTGCATAGAAGTTTTCTTGTTGTACAACAAACATTTATTAATTGTTACCACTGCAGTGTGATTTCAGATGTGAAACTCAATAAAAAAGATTTGAAAACAAATTATTTAATAGAGTTTTAACAAGCCAAGAGGATGATAATAGGGTAAGTAAAAGTGGTATAGTTGTTTAAAGGCTTGTTATGAGTTCCTCACTTGGTGCTCAAACTGTTTATGCCATGGTGTTGTAATTAGACATCCATCCTCTTTTTAAGAGATGTAAATAATGAGTGTTGTTCTTAAATTAATCTGTACACCACTTACTGACTGTTTGACCATGTTTTCAAAAATGTATTTCTAGAGGATGATGCTATCAAGAGCTCATAAACCTACTGTGTGAAGAACCATTATATATGCAAAATTGTTAGTGATATTTTTCATTAATGTAGCATAATGTTTAAGGTCTACAAAACCAGGATATGCCAAAGTGTTCTGATTAATTCATGGCATGCAGGTGGTATACAAAGACCAGTGAAATCAGCCAAAATCAAATTTATAAATTGACCAACTAAGCATGAAGTCCCTTTATCACAATGTCTAGATTAAAAAGACATGTTTTCTAAAAAATAAAAGTGCATGTGGCAGAAGACTAAGGAAGATTGAACTAAGAATCCAGATCATCTAGCACAGCAATACTAATACAAATTATAAAGAGATGTGACATAGAGTCTGCAGATAAACCAGAAACAGTGATTAGTTGTCAGAAGGGGCATAACATGACATGGGAAATCATTGTTAGAAATTTGCAGTGATAAAATCCTAATTTCATTCATGGGAAATTCTGAGCAAGAGATGTACCCCCACATGCATCAAGCATTTTTGGAGTCGAAAACGGTGCGATTCCTTAAAATCGGCCGTTTGCGATTCCAAAAATGCTTTTTGGAATGCATCAAGCATTTTTTGAAATCGCAACATTTTTGCGATTTCCAAAAATGCGATTGCTTTTAGGAAATCGCAAATTTGCGATTTCCTAAAAGCAATGCATGAATACTTTTGAAATTGCGAATTCGCAATTAGAGGGACAAATTTACCGAGTAGTTGAACTACTCGGTAAATTTGCAAAAAGTGTAATTAACACTGAAAACACATTTTAAAAGCATTCATGTTACGGACACACATGTCCTTTGGACATGTGTGTGTGCAACATGATGCGAAAAATACATTTCAGGGGTGCAGGGGGGGTTCATTTGAACCCCCCTCACCACCCTTGAAATGCAATCAGGATTTGCGATTTTGAAATTGCGAATTCGCAATTCCCATTCATTCCTATGGGCCAAAAGGCCCATAGGAATGAATGGGAATTGCGAATTCTCAATTTCAAAATCGCATTTTTTATGCGATTCGGTAGAAATAGCGATTTCTACCGAATTGCATAAATATTTAAAAAATAATCATGCATAGGCTTTTGCGATTTCTAAATTGCGATTCGCTTTTTATCGCAATTTAGAAGTCGCAAAAGCCGAGATTGATGCATGTGGGCCATTGAGTAGAGGTTGACTCAGCTTTACTTCTGATTTAATCCCCAAGCACCATCCATCCTTCAGCTCATCTATCACAGCGAACTATTAACTCCTTCTAAGAACTCTAACACCATCCTTGAGTGAATCTAACAATACCTGATTTAGGCTTCTTGAGCTGATGCTGCCATTCAGGGTTTTCTTGCTTCCATGACTTTCGACCCACTGCTAGCTCCTTATAGTTAATTGAGTCTGCATCCTCGGAGCCAAGGAAAATCACCAAGTCATCAAGCTGCACATCATTCAAAGGGATATTAGCCTGGAGACAGAAGACATGATTCATGTTATTTAAGGGCCCTTGCCCTATTGTCTGCTTTTTAAGGCAGAAATGACTTTCTTCAGTAGACTCTAAACATATAAACTTTACAAGTTGCTGCTGGGCTGATTTCAACATACATTGCCCATCACAAAAATGAATGATTGATTATCCTTAATATGTTGGTTTATGAGGGCTACATCCAGTCATATTTCCAAGGTTAATGAATCCAGGTTCATTTTATTTTATGTAAAGTTCCCATGTTGATAATTCGAATATCTGTCATGCATCTGGTCTATGTGTGGTATTGGTTGTTGCCTCTGAATATATTAAACTCTAAATATATTAAAGGATTCATTTAAACTAACAATTTGTGTTTTCTTTTTATTGGGTGTTTAAATTGATACATTTCCAGTATTAGCATGGAACCCACACTGACCTCTTTGCTTTTTTGCTCACATTTCTTTATTGGCATTTGAGCAAACACCTCCACATATGACACAGAGTATAGAGATAAGCCTTGTAAAAGGTCTGGTTATCATACTTTTCTCTCTGCCTCCTCGCCCCCCATACCAGCTACAGCATTGACAACAAAGCAAGAATATGACATAGTGTGATATGGTGCAATGGGAGGCAGGACAAGAACACAAATTACTTTATGTGCGCTACGCCCTTTGAGGAGTAGAGAACATAAAGACAACCATTATAATCTTCTGACTGGTGCTTCTCTCCCGCGGTAGGTAAGGAAGTGACACGGGGAAAGGAAGCGGAGAGCGAAGCATCATAAGGTCCACCCCCAGTGTGTCACACTGACCTCATTGTAACCCAGTATAAAATAAATAACATATTACTTATGTGCAGGTGAAAGCACTTGCTCTCCACAGGGTCCTGGAGTTGTAGGTATATTCGTACTGTAAGTTACAAATACCACCTTGCTATATGATGTCGACAACTCCTACATTCCGTCTTCATGAAGATTAATAAGTGAGAATTTGGTGAGACCACAACTTTTCATACATTGCATACTGGAAAAAACTGCACACAAACAACATCATTTGGGCCATCTACCCTGGAATGGGATAGTCAGAAAATGATTATCATACACAGTAACTGTGGTCTCCAAGGGAACAATCTCTTCGTGTCGTCTTCTTAGTGCACTCTATTCTCATTAGCTTCATCCTCCTTCTCCCCGCTCCTGAATCTCCTGTTTCATCCGGTGAATACTTCCACCAATCTTTCATTGACTGACAGCTGCTAGTGAATACGCAGTAAAGGTATGGTTTTGCACTATGGATTACCCTTAACTTGAGTATAGAATGTTTGCCTTTGCAGTGACATCTTGAGATGCCTTCCTAAAGGGTTCCATTTGGTTCCTCCTTCTCTGCCCAACCTAGCTGACATCTGTCAATTACCAGACCCAGAGTAAAAAAAAGAGCTTAGCTTTCTCACTTCACTTCTAGCCGCTTCATGATTGTTGCCCCACCACCTTCTCCTGCAGGTCTGCCTCCAACCGCTCTTATGCATTGACAACTCAACACCTCCAGTTTCAGCTATCAAGACATTTCTAGCTGATTATCAAGCCATTGATGTACAAATAGTTAAATGCTCTTGTTGTCTTCCTCAACCCCCTTTGGAAAGATAATCACACAATTTCTTTAAGCCTTCTGTTGACGTTTTGCCTGAAACGCTATAGTGTACTTCTTGGGTAACATGTGCCGCCCACTGCATATCTTCAGTATGGCAGCTCCCTTCACCACTTCCTCCTCTCCTTATGCAGGGTGTTCACTGTTGTGTCCATTGATTTAACCAAGTGTTGCTCATGCATCCACATTCACATTTCCCCTGAATGTCTGTATCAATATGGGGTTGCTATGGAGGCAAATGTCTCGCATCACAGCTGTCAGCCTAATACTGTCCCAGCTCTGCTTACCCGAGACTTTGAGTCCAATTGAGGCACCGATCGCTCAAAAAACCTAACCCAAGCCTAAGTCAGCATTGGTCACTATTTAGCAGACACTTTGGTCCAGAATCTTAATAATACTTGGAGCCAACGTAGAATGGGGCGATCTTATTCCTCTGCCAGCCCTGCCCTCCTACAATCTATATTTATTTCTGCATTTGTTTCTTTATCAGTGCGTTTTCAGATGTATTTTTAGTTTCTTTAAAACAGAGTTTTTTTTAAACTTTGAAATGTTTTCTATTCTTTTAGAGATACATGGAAGGAGAGCTCTATCATTAGAAAAGAAAGAGAGAGAGAGTATGTGGAATGGAAGACACATGCTGGTCATACTATTGACACTTTCGTCACCGTTGTGTCCAACAAATACAATACAACTAAACCACAGTTATCTCGCTGTCTCTGTCTCTCTCTCTCTAGTGTGCTCTCTCTCTCGCTCTAACAACATCTTGTGTTGTCCATAATCTCTGGAAATGCACCCACGATTCACCATCTTACACACCTGATCTATGGTAAAAAGAAAAAAGAAAACTAAATTTGTGTCCATTATATAATTTTACACCAGCAATTGGCTCTTTTAAAGATAAATGTGATCTGGTAAAACTTCAGTTTCGTTCCTTTCTTGTGCAAGGTAATACCAGTTGGTTAGAAAACACTAAATCAGGACCATATTTTTAAGAGGCGATGGCCCACTGCTATAATGTACCATCAAACATACTATCGAGATGGCCAGCTCCCCATCAGTACTCTGACCCTAAGCTACTTCTTTTAGCATGCTTTTTTTAAAAACAATTCACAATCCCCTAAAAGTCTAATGCCCCTCTTACATGGACCCGGCATTTCTTGAATTCCTAGTTGGGCCGGTTGCCCAGTATCATTTTGCAATGACCACTATGTTCTTCTTGTGGCTATAGCCTGTGCCTGGAAAAAAGCTTTGCTTGTGGAGTCAGAAGATCTCCTTGACAACTCATTATCAATGCATCCCTTCCAGCTAGTAAACCCTGCTACCCACTCAGAAAGCCATCTTCTTCACCAAAGGTCCCACCCAATCCTAATTATCACTGCAGAAACCCACTACCCATCCTTTTGGCTGACCATCTCTATTATCCACTTCATTTAGAAAATGCTGCTAATGACCTCTCCTGCTACACAGTTCCAATAATTCCTATGATTAGCTCCTCTAAGAAGGAAGACAGACTCACCTTTCACTTGTACAGGATACCTTGGTTCGGACAACAATATGTATCTGGATAGGTGTCTTAAAGTGACAAATTAAAAAAAGCTATCAAGATTATTGCCCCCACCAAAAGGGTCCCCTTTGAGAACCACACATCTCAGGCAAAATGGTTCATGCCAGACTTTGCAGCAGAGAAACTAAAACTGTAGCAACTGGAAACAACCCTCCAGGGCTCTTAGAAGGACATAGCTTTGGGAACATAGCTAAGATCATTCAACATCTTAGATTTATAACAGGCCGGCCAGGTTTAGATATGACATGAGTAAGGAGGGCACTGACCTATCTGTTATTCAAGAAATTAATAATGTAGGTATCAGTGCTTTCATTTTGCTGCATATTTCAAATAAGTTCAACACAGTCAACTATTGCCTACTCGTACAACGTTTGTCTGAGAAAGGGATATGTGGCACAACATAAGCATGAATTATTCTTTCTAATTGTGCCAATTAGTTACCTTTTTAATTTTCTTCCTAGCTGATCAAATGTGGTGATCATTCTCCTTGCATATCCATTGTCTTGGTGCTCAATCATCTGCTTGCTGTCCATTTCCTCGGAGGGGCTTAGACTCCTCCCAACATATGCACTTTACCACTTCATTCGCTCTTATGCAGTATTGTAGTGACCATTCTACACTGTGCTTTTGCTGAACTAGAGGGAAGGGCCCTTTCTATGAGCTCCTGAATGCACTATTACTGAGAGAAGGCAGTGAGAGGATGATGGAATTCACAGCTTGGGCTTGTAAAGTTGCAAACTCTTTCAATCGTAAAATGCATGAAAATGTTTCAGAAACGTCTCAAGCCACCAACACTTCATACAGGTTGGGAAGTTTAAATTATAACTTATGGGAAAAATTCCCTACAAATCGAACTTTTAAGAGGAGAATTTGTTTGCAAAATTTGCAAGAACATTCTAATAAAAAAAAAAAATTGCAACAATTTTCACTTGTGGGTGAAGTTTTGCAAAGTTGTCATAACTTTACAAAACCGTACTTGGTGATATGTTGGTTTCGCCCAGCGTTAATTCAGACGTATTATAGCCGCATGAATTGACAGACTTTCATACCCACCTCTTTTCTGACTGCTTTCAGATCCGAGCTGGAGATCTTCTTTTTCTTGGTCTTGTCAGTCCTGTTGTATAGGTCCACAAGCCGCAATCGGTTGTCCTGCAGATAACGGTCCAGGATTGAGAAAGCTTCAGGGCAGGGCCTTTGGATGGAGGGAGTGATAGAACGATCACGGCTGCTCTTGGGTTCAGGAGAAGTTAAGTCCTGAAATAAAAGAAAAAGGGGAGAAATTGTGTGCTGTCCCAGTAATTGATGAGTGTGACCTTGTTTTGGGAAGTGCGGGTGTCACACAACATGCAGGAAATTATAAAATATGGAATTTTGTACATATACCAATTATGAGACCCATTCTAGCTCATTAGCAAATCAGCAAAAAAAAAAATAGGATAGAAATACAAAAATGCCAAGGAATTGTGGATAAATATTGATATCTCTTTTGAATAAATACTGACCACAAGATTGGATGAAAATCCCAGAGGCCCCTAAGCATGTTTGGTCCAAGTCCAGTGTCTGGCAGACCTAGGTTCAAACCTGCCTTTAGCACTTGACTGACTAAAGTAAATATCTATAACGGTGCAGTTTATATGTGTTCTATGTTAAATTTTGTACTACCTAATAGATTTTGCATTACAATTTCCGATCACATCTTATTTATTACCATGTAGTTCCAATCGGATGCTACACACACTATTCTGATCATCGTTAAATTCATACTGGTGCAATAATGGTGTTCTCTTTAAAGAGCAAGGTCCCACTATGTCAAAAACCTAAAATAGAAAAATAAATCAAAAATAAGTGACTCACGCTTCTGACCCAGTCGTCTTACTTATTAGAGTTTGTCCACCACCCTGCCTACGGAGATCAAAAACAAAAAGAACAATTGATGGACAGAATGCTGCACAATATCAAATATTCACCCCAGTACTGAGATCTGGGCCTGAATCCAGCTCCTTGTGTTTGCTTTATTTGCCCCAAGCTGGCGGGTATGCCGAGACGTGGGTCCCTTGCTCACTTTGCCTCTCGATTCAAGCTAGTGTGGCTATTGAGGGTGTTACCCCAAAACCGGTCCCAGGATACTTGTTTCAGGTCCAGTGAAGACGTGGCTTGGCAGTTCGGGCTGGAATGTTCCCATAAGGAACAGTGTGAAGCATATGGCTGGGTCTGAACTGGGGTGGCGAAGTGAGCTAAAGAACTATGATGGATTCAACCCAGTTCTGTGACTGGGGGTTGAGTGCCTGAAAAGTTTCAGCACTCCGTCCATCATCTCCTTGTGTTTGCTTTGTTGGCAGGGTATGCCCAGACGTGGGTCCCTTGCTCACTTTGCCTCTCGATTCAAGCTAGTGTGGCTATTGAGGGGTGTTACCCCAAAACCGGTCCCAGGATACTTGTTTCAGGTCCAGTGAAGACGTGGCTTGGCAGTTCGGGCTGGAATGTTCCCATAAGGAACAGTGTGAAGCATATGGCTGGGTCTGAACTGGGGTGGCGAAGTGAGCTAAAGAACTACGATGGATTCAACCCAGTTCTGTGACTGGGGGTGAGTGCCTGAAATGTTTCAGAACTCCGTCCATCATCTCCTTGTGTTTGCTTTGTTCGCCATAAGTTGGCAGGGTATGCCCAGATGTGGGTCACTTGCTCACTTTACCACTGAATTAAAGCTAGCCTGGCTGATGGGGGGTGTTACCCCTAAACCGGTCCCAGGAAGCTGGTTTCCGGTCCTATGAAGACCTGGCTTGGCAGTTCCGGCTGGACTGTTCCCATAAGGAACATGGTCAAGACTGATTTGCATATAGCTGGGTCTGAACTGGGGTGGCGAATGAGCTAAAGAACGATGATGGATTCAAGCCAGATCTGTGACTGGGGTGAGTGTCTGAAAAGTTTCAGTGCTCCGTCCATCATCTCCTTGTGTTTACAGAGATCAAAAAGATATGACCATTTGCAAAATGTACAGAAGCTAGATGGAAAAGGGAAAATAGATGAAAACAAGTGGTTTGGAGCATGTATTGGCTTTCTGCCTCTTGCGTCATGTGTGAGTCTAAGAGGTGCCAATAGGCAAGCCCATGTTGAAGGTAGTCGGTGTTTGATGGGTTTCTTGGTTGCTCTTGCTGGGCCACTGGGCCATGGAAATTGTGTTTAGCAGCCCCTTCACCCCCTACCCCGTTCTGCTAGCATGTTTCCCGCACCATGGACTGCTGACCAAATCTCCTTAGTTTGTTCCTTAAAAAAGTAAGCCAAATGGGAATCAGTGAAAAGCCTATAGCATGGTCAACACGGATCTTCTGTGCCGCTAAGGTGATGTGCTAAAAGTCTGCTAATTAATATACATGCCCCGGTTTCTAGTGCTCCTCACATAAAGCTAAGAATCAACAGAAATAATCCTATTTGCAGTAGCATCAAATACCCACAAATAAATATCTGGTTTTCCAATTGCATTTGGATCATTGTAGCCCCAACTTGACACCAAACGCCAAATCACTTGGTTCCTCTATTGATTCTGACCTTTCCCTAAAAACATATCACAAATAAAATCAGCCTGATACATTTGTAGACTGACAGATAAAAGCCCTCTATGTGAAGCTGAGGTTGCAGGAACCATTTGCTGTCAGTACGATAAGAACAAAGCAAGTTAAAACATTTCTCAACAAGTTGATCATAGCTGAAAAATAACCTCAATTCTCTTAAAGGGAAAAAATACAAAAATATTTTAGAATCCTTTTGGAGTACCTTTCCTTATTATAAATGTAAAGTGCTTGGACTAAGGTGACCTGTGAACTTTAACAAAGTAACTGCAGATTAGAAAATTGAAAAAATGCATATATAGTCTATCCCATATTCTGTTTCTCTTCCCTGATTTCTCAACAGCACAGAGCTTACACACGAGGAATCCTTTTCTAAAACACCACTTTCAAAACTGTAAAAATACATACAAGGGGTCGATCAGGATGGCGGTGAATCCACATCCTCCGGGCCGGTGGAAGCCACCGCCGGCCCGGAGGATGCGGATTCACCGCTGCGGACCTCCAAAACACCACCAGCCACATTAGGATGGCGGTGGGATCAGCGGCGGACAGCAAGTCCGTCCGCCCCTGATCCGCGGGATGCTGTCCGCAATTTGGTGGCGGTGTCTGCAAGACACCGCCAAACAAGTTACGAAGGGTGAGGAAACATGCTTTTCCGCTGCTGATTTTCCGCCGTGGAAAAGCATGTGGACCTTTGCTTCTGGGGGCCCGTTGCGGGGTGGGGGGTGCACATGGGGGGGTACCTATTGTACCCCCCTGCATATGCATGCACAAAGCGACAGGCACCGCGCGGTGCCTCCCGCTTTGTGCATGCATATGCAAAGCATGCAATTTTAACCTTGCAGCGGGCGCTGCTTCAAGCAGCACCGCCGCAAGGTTACAGATACGGGATGTGACCGCCAGGGTGGCGGTCACATCCTAATTTGCACGGAGGGACCGTTGCTGCCCCTGCGGACGGTCCCTCCACCTCGGGGGTGGCGGACGGACGCAGGTCCGTTTGCCATCCTAATGAGGCCCAAGGTTTCTAAACCAGCTTGTCCAGAGTTTCACCCAACATCCTAAAAATCCTCAACTACTACTATAAAATTCACATATACCCACTTAAAAAAAATAATATATATATATATATTTATTGTGTATTGGCTTAACAGATGTCTCTTTACACATACCACTTTGTAATGTTAGTCCTTAGATAGGCACTACACACTGTGTGTCCTATTGACATGAGTGCTGACATCAAGACAATATAGAAAGAATAGCAGGATTTAACAAGGTGCAATCATACACTATAGGCCAAGTCCATTTATTCTCCTGTACAAAACTATGACCAACAGAAGACAGCAAGAGACAGATGATAGTCATCAGTGTTCATAACGTATTAATTATCTGTGTCAGGTCTCTGTAGTATGTCATTAGGTTTTGGGCTCAATTGTAATAAGAGGACACCCCAGGCCTCATGCTTTGAGCTGGTAGTAGTCTATTTACTATGTCATTGGCCTGAGCCCATTTGTGGCGCTCAGATTGTCATCTTTCTATGCCGGAAGCTTGAAGAGATCTCCATTGCATTGCATCTACCCTCTTGGCTAGGACCATAGGTAAATCAATCAACTGGCATGAGGACTTATCTGCTTTAGGTCTCTGCAGTAACCCCATCAAGCCAGTGATGTATCAAGGATGTCATAGGACCTGACACAAGCAAGGGAAATGGCCCTCTTAACTACATTTGGGGTAGTGAAATGAAGCAATTCTCAGGGTTCGCTAGGCTCCAGTGCACTGAACTTATAGTAGCTATGTCTCCACCCTCCCCCCATCAAGCAAGCTGTTTGCCAGTCCAGTTTCCCAACAACCTTATCGCTTCAGCCCAGACGGCCCGAACCACTGGGCATTTCAACCGTGTTATATGATAAAATGAGGCCCATGGTCTGCCAGATCTGGGACACCCTCTAGCTACTGATGGAAATAGTTTGTGCAGTTTGGACGGGATGAGAAGTTCACTGCAAATAATTGAGTTGCATGAATTTCAATCTGGCATTTCTGGAAATCATGTGTATCTGCTTGAGAGCAACCATCCATTCTGTGTCAATGAATTCTCCGCCAAGATCTTCCTCCCAGCTCTGCTTACGGCAAATGAGATCTATGCGCTGCTTTAACTAGAGGGATTTGCAGATGTTAGTAATCTTGTACAGGCTGTCCTACACCATGTCGGTGATATCTGCGGTGTCTTGTCAGTTTTCAGTTCACTAGGTGCGGCGTCCCAAGTAGTTATGGTAGACCACTGCATTTGCCAGAAACTGAATAGGTGATAGGTCATGAACCTGTCTCAATTCTGCACGGAGCCTCAGCCCAGACAACAGGTTCATTGAGGGCCCAGCGACATTGCGCAAGTGCACATGGTCCTGGCCCCCGACTGAGCTCTATGCTGAGTTGTTCGCTATAATCAGGTGTACAACTCGAGAGGAAACACCTCTTGCACATATAAGCACTGTAGCGTGTGCTTTACACCCAGGGCACTGACATACTCATACTAACCCCTGTAACACCCTACACATAAAAGGTCCTGACGAAAGCCAGTAGAAGAAAAGGCCTGGCTGAAACTAGTTGACCGCACAGGACGTCGGAGGCCATAAGCCTACCGTGCACGTCCGATAGCCTTTGTTTTTATTGACTGCCTGGGGCCCACCATTAAAACAGTCTTTGGGACACCCAGGACAGTATTTTAAACCTCACTCAGAGCACACTCACAGCACCCTCACGAACCAAAAAAAACCTGCTCCGCAGTAATCTGGCGTCGAAGCACACCTGAGGTACACTTGGTACCTTGGGTGGGGCCTGATGATGAAGCATGCCACCAACTAGGTTGGTGGGTGAGGGCCTTCATAAAACCTAAGGGTTTTCCTCCACCCGCAGACATACAAACAATTTAAACCAGGCTAGTTCTCATTGATTGCTAACAATCAATTCTGCAAATGTCATAAGGGCATCAGAGTCTGGGTCAAGTTTTCGCTGTAGAAAACTTTACAAATAAAATAAATAAATAGAGATATCCCACCTCTGTGGTTCAGCGTTAGTCAAGCCCAATATGTTTTCCGTCCCTATCCACATATCTCCACATGGACACTCTCCATGCCCACAGCAGAAAACCTTCTAAAACCTCATACGGGATTACTGGTGGATGCATAGCACCCAAACCCAATCAAATGCTCAAATTCTCAGTCTCTTCTGATGTACTCAAGTGCCGATACTGTTGGGTACAATGAAAACCTAGATATATATTTCGGTTGCAGCATATTCTTTTCCCCTTCACAGATATTGTCCCTGAAGGCCACCCAGAGTTGAGGAATTTATTGTGGTTGCACCGTAGCGTTTGTTTCCATGACCATACACATCTCTATTTTACCCAACCTAAAATCTACTTGTGTTCTATAAGAGATCCACCAGGTAGTAGTCACGGACTGTATACATCCTTTGACTAATCTTTTCTGGGCCAGTTCTGTGCTTCTCGGGTCCCAGTGCGGAAAGCGGTAAAGTTCATCTCCACTAATTTTGATATGACATGATATCAAATTATGTGACATCAGAGGAAGTAATATCACCTCAATGTTCATCCTCCTTGGAATCATTAAAGTGATTTTACAAGTAGTACCTTAACTTCAATAAAATTGGATAAACATAAAAAACGACTCTAAGTAAAATAAATAGCCTTATTCTAAAGCTCTATTAAGTGGATATCACATTACATTAGTCTCACTACATGCAAAAAAAAAAAGTTTGCATCCGGATTAGTCCACGATTTGAATTACAAAACAAATGCAGATGTAATACTGAATAGGATGGTCCTCAGATACCTGGTGCCAGATAGGATATGCTTCTTTTTGTACAAGAAAACAAAGCATTAGGGAAAATAGTTGGACGTTTTATGTTAGGCTACAATCAGGGCCACTGTAAAAAGAAGCAACTTGATCTAGTGAGAAGTAAGGAAGTTCCAATAATCTGTTTTATTTTAATTTAAAAGTTTTAGAAAAGGGCTGTCTAAGCTTAGAAAAATGGTGGTAGGCTGTCGTACAAATAAAGTATCATTATTTATGGGACGGAGTCTTCACTCGAGATGAGGTGACAGAGAAGGCAAATGAGCATGTTAGCAAAAAAGGTGTGTTAATGATAAAAAATAATCGATATTACAACATGGTGATAAAATATAAATCCAGCAAAAAATAAGGGTGGGGGGTTACTCTGGTGTCTGTGTATTTAAAATTAGGACACAGGGTAAGAGATTTAAGGAATTTTTATTCCAAAATGTTTGATTAGAAGGTGATCTTTCAGCAAGCATTAGAAGAGGAACAGTGATGTGGCCATCTGTATAGTATATAAATATAAATAAAGCTCTTTAAAAGAAACAATAATGTAAATACATGGGACTTTTAGGGTATAATCGAACTACCCACCACTACTTCAGGTGCTTTCACTTTGTATCAAACTAATCTCCCTGATTCAAGAAGTGGTCCCATCCTGCTGCCCCCTTCCATTGATGAGTCATCACCCATAGGTTGCTTTGTATGCATTTGCCTAAAGTAAAGAAGCAATCAAAATATATCTAAACACCTTCAAACATGTAAATAGGCCTTCAGATTGTCTCATTGTCACCTCTTTGACATATCTTTCACCGTTATGCCATCTCCCATATCCTGCCTTTGCTCTGACCACCCTCTGCCTGCATACACCAGGGTTTAAGTGCCACTTCAAAACCCAAAACATGCAAAGTGGAAGTGTACAATAAAAGAGATACCAGCTGTGCTACACACCTCTTCCAGGGCAGGTAAAGCGGTCTCCTGCTGTGCTTGGTGCTGGGCCTCCATGGTATCCAGAATTTTTTGTTCCAACTCAGTGAGGAGCGATTTGCTCCTCAGCCATTTCTTCACATTTCCAAGATTTTCCAGCTCAGCCCGAAACTTCTTCCTTCGTGATATCCAGGCGCGGCAATCACCAATGCCGTCGCTACTCACCACCCCATCTGTCCCCTGCAGTTGGCCAAGCTCCTCGTCAGGGGTCTCCACCCCACACAAGGGAGCCAGGAATGGCCTCCTCTGACTGACCTCTGGAGTAAGGGTGACTTGGGTGCCCTCTGAAGGGGGCTTTTCCATTGGCGGTGCCACAATAATTCTGCGCCTGGATTTTGGGGGGCCAAAAGCCCGGGCAGCAATCCTGAAAAAGTGTGTCTGTGACAGATCTCGTTCTTTATACTTCTTGGCCATGTCAAATGAAGACGGCTCTTCCTTGCTGGCGCCATCTTCATAGGAAACTTCCTTCATTGTGCAAAAACCTTTACCAAAAGGAAAGAAAAAAAATATTAGCTTTCTTAAAAAAGAACCTTTGCTGTCTTTGTACTTTTAGATCTAGCAAACACTCCTAATTTTGGAAAGATGTTTTTGTAGCAATTTATTTAGATTTTCAACAAAATAAGACATGCTTTCACGCTATAACAATTACCATTAGGTACATACCACACACGCCATGTATATAATACTCCATAACTGTGACAGTTTCGTTCCTTCCTAATGCTTTGATTCGGTTGGAATATCAGTTTTTGAGGAACCGTCAAATGTAGACGCCATTACATTAAGACCAGTTTTCAGAATCAGTTATGGTTTTATGTAAAATATTGCACATTCACATCATATCTCCTTACCAAAACTATGACTCCCATGTTATTCAATGTAGTGATTTGTAACCACACCTTGAGTGCTTATAAAGTCACTTGATATATAGGTCTCCCTCCCAGGAGAAAATAGGTCAACAAAGAAACAAAATACAATCAAAACAAGGATGATAATACCCCACACAGCAAAAAAACTTTCAGACAAATACTAACACTCTCACTCATTCATTCACAAGCGTCCAACTACTACAAAGGTGCATTCATTCAAGGGAACAAAAGTTCAGGGACATATCCAGATACGCCCTCCACTGTCACCTAACTGGTTTATGCCCTGATGAAGGTGAGACCTCGCCGAGGTCGCACACCGAAACGTACGTCGGCACCACAAACCTAACCTGGCGAAACCTACATGAACCACAGCTTCCCCTTATTTGTTCATTGCTACTAATTGTAGGGAAAGATACTCCCCATTATCCAATTTTATTTCACTCTGTGATAACATTTATGCCATTTTCCATTCTGTCAAGTTTGGACCCTTATTTATTAATGAAAGGATACAATATTGTATTTATCATCAGTGTTTCTGATCATTTTGTTTCTTCCACTGCTACCTGACTCTTAGGTTCTCGCCACCTGTTGACCATGTCCCTGAACTTTTGTTCGCTTGAATGAATGGACCTTTGTAGTAGTTGGGCGCTTGTGAATGAATGAGTGAGAGTGTTAGCATTTGTCTGAATGTTTTTTTGCTGTCTGGGGTATTATCATCCTTGTTTTGATTGTATTTTGTTATTAAATGGCTCATAATGTATGAATTGTTTTTTAGGTTTTGGCCTGACCGTAGCACTGCAAAGCAGTGCTCCGCCCAGGGCGAAATCTAATGTTAGAGACAGTATGGGGCTTCGTCCCGCCTCTGTCTTCCATTGGCTAGCTCCATAAATGGAGGCTAGCCATTAGAAGAGAGTGGCTGTCAATCATTCTTTCCCCGTCGGAATGCGATTCGGGGCGTTTCTCGGTCTTTTTTTAAGTACCGCCCTCTCCTCTTCCCATTGGCTGGAATTTTACCTTCCAGCCAATGGGAAGGGGAGAGGGCGAAAAACACGCCCACAAGGAGTTATTGTGCCGTTGTTGTGCCTTCTTTATCCCCCGCCCTCCCTCCTGTTGTCCGTGCCTTTGCCGTTGTGGGGCAGAATCGAGTGTGGCGCCTCTCTCTGTGGCGGAGGGTCTCGACCTCGGCCCCGGCCGAAGTGGGGCACCACACATATAGCCCAGGAGACGAGACTGCGTCATAACAACGCTGGTCCTCGAAGACGAGGCAGATTGACATATTGGACGAGGGCGAGACGCTCACACCGGCCCTGTGGAGCAACCATCGCTCCCGGCACTTGGAGGCGCCCAACCGAGCTCTAGTTTGAATCGGCGCTCCGGAGCTCAGAGATCCCACGAGTTGTGAGAATTGCCGCCCTATGTGAGATTGCTGTACGGGTCCTGGCCCCTTCCTCGCCATAACGTGTGGACCTTTGTGAAACCCCACCCCCACGATGTCGAATGCCAGAGGAACGAAGAAGGGAGACCGGACCTTGCCCGACATGCTGGGCAGAGGCGCCCCGAGACAAGACAGGAACCAGCCAGCCCCGAGCCCCCCGACCAGCTCTCGGGGTGCGGAAGGCGGGGAACCTCCGGTAACTAGGTCTTTTCTGGAGTCGCTGTTCAGCTCTTTGAGGGAGGATTTTCAAGCCCTAAAACAGGAGGTGGCCGGGGAGGTTCGAGAAGTTCGGAGAGAGGTTGACTCCCTAGGAGAGAGAGTGAGCACGGTGGAGAAGGCTGGCCACTCCAGAGATGAAGAAATCACGCACCTACAGCAGGAGGTCCTGAGACTGAGAGATCAACAGATCGACCTACAAGCCCATGCCGAGGACCTTGAAAACAGGTCTAGAAGCAACAACATCCGGGTCCGAGGCGTTCCATCCAGTGAAGAAGGAGAAGATGTGGCCGCCTACCTGGGGGCCCTGTTCCGTGAAATCCTGAAGACTTCCCGATCCGAATTGATAGGGGACACAGAGTGGGCCGACCCCGGAGGGCCTCAGCGCCTCCCCCAGACATTTTAGCCTTCCTACCGAACTTCCCTCTGAAGGAGCGGATTCTCCGTGAGGCCAGACGACAGCAGCCTTTACGTTTCCGAGACCACCATGTGGCTCTGTATCAGGACTTGTCCACAATAACGCTGCAGAAACGGAAGGCCTTTAAAATAGCTACGGATTTTTTGAGGGAACATGACACACAGTACTCATGGGGTCATCCCTTTCGTCTCATCTTCCGCTGGAATGGGGCTCTACACCAGCTCCGATCCCTCCAGGACGTTTGAAGTGTGCTGGGAATCACCGCGACGGACGCAGACACTCCAGCGCCTCGTCGTAGGCGAAGCACACGGGATGGCTGGCTGCTGGCCGGAGGACGGCGATCCCCGCCGCCGCCCACGAGACCCGACTCACCTACAATTTGGGCGGAAATGACCAGCGCCATACAGGAGGCTTCCAGGACCACGGCGGCTGGTGATGTGGCCTTGACGGCTTGAACATACTCCGGGGGGAGATTGCAGTAGCCTTATCTTCATTGCAGGTGCGGGGGTTCCGGGGGTAGGGGGGTGGCGGGAGCACTGGGGGTTGTGGCTGGACATCCACTTGAATAACTTTCCACGGCCTTGTCCGTTGAGGACCAGACTGGGACAATGGAGTACTATGCATGGTTGGGGATGAGGGGGGTGGGCGAGGGAGTTGAATGGAAAAGTTTGAGGTTTGGGGAGTTCACTGGACGACGGGGAGGATGGGGTGGCATTGGGCTCCAGGGAGGGGGTTCTTTCAGTTGGGGGGGAGGGGATACGGGGACTGTACTGTGTTATGATGTGATTTACTTTCACTGCGCGCCGCGGCTACGTTCTGTTGCCTTTGAGATTATCCATGCGGGCCGAGCCCGACTTGCTGAGCGCTACTGGTTCTCTCCTCACTGATGGCCCTTAAGATTGTCACCCTGAACGTGAAGGGGCTGAATAATCCGGTCAAACGAAAGGCTGTGCTGTCCCTACTTGATGACACACAGGCAGACATTTGTCTTCTACAGGAAACCCACCTTTTAGCTAAGGACTGCCACAGACTGCGATCCCCAAAATTCCCCACACAGCTCTTCTCTTCCTGCACTTCCAAAACAGCAGGGGTGGCGATCATGGTGTCTAGGAAGTTCAAGGGGGAGATACTACACAAGGTAGCGGAACAAAAGGGGAGGCTCCTAGCTTACAGAGTCAAGGTGGGAAGTCTGGTGTTCACTGTAGGCTCGATATATAGCCCCAACGACCATCAGGAACAGTTTTTGAACAGAGCACTGGAGGAAGTGACAACCACCCCAGACAGACACATTGTTATTGGAGGGGACCTGAATATGGTCTTCGACACGTCCCTAGACAGGTCAGCGCAAAGACGCCTGCAATCAGGGGAGCTCTCACACTCGACTAGGTCCCGCTTGGAGGATCTGGACCTGCATGATATGTGGCGCCGCCTCCATCCTACGACTCGTACCTATTCATACTACTCACACGCCCACAAATCCTATGCGAGACTGGACCATCTCCTGGTGACGGGTCCGATGTATGAGCTGGCCTCGGCCGCTGACATAGGGGTCCTGTCCCTATCGGATCATGCCCCGGTGGAGGGCACTTTCCAACTACCTCCTGTGTCTCCCTCACGAGGGGTCTGGCATCTCAGGGACACTCTGTTGCACAAACAATCAGTAGTGATGCATATCTGCGAGTCAATTGAGGAATACAAGCGTCACAACGATAATGATGAAACCACTCGCGCGACACAATGGGCCGCCTTAAAGGCGGTGCTCCGCGGCGAGTTTATTGCAGTCTCCTCAGCGGAGAATAGGGACCGACAGCTAAAAAAGGACGAACTTACACGCAAGGTGAGGGAGCTGGAACAGGTGCATCAGCGGACAGGAGCCCCTCGAGTCTGGAGGCAACTTAAAGCCGCCAGGAAGCTACTGTCCGCTCTCGACATGGACAGGGCGGAGTACGTAGTACTACGCCTGAAACACAAATACTACACTGGCGGAGACAGGTGTGGCCGGCTCCTTGCGAATAAGCTCCGCATACAACATCAGCAGCATCGGGTGAAAGAACTGTCGGTTCCCAACGGAGGAACAGTCACAGAGGATGGCCAGATTGCAGAGGGCTTTCGTAGATACTACGCCGATCTCTACACGGGTGTCCCCCCCTCAACACAAGCCGAGACTGACTATCTGGAGTCGGTAATTCTCCCCTCCCTCATACCAGACCAAGCCCAGCATCTTGAGCGGGAGATCCGGATCGAGGAGGTGGTCACGGCCATTTCCTGACTCAAACACGGGAAGGCTCCGGGACCTGATGGCTTCATACCTCTCTTCTACAAAACATTCTGCCAAGACCTGGCACCACTGCTGACGTGTCTGTTTAACTCATTCTCTGAACAGGGTGCTATCCCTCCGGAGTTCCTCCAAGCGACAGTGTCAGTGATCCCTAAGCCGGGCAAGGACCGGACCGCGTGCGGCTCCTACCGCCCGATCTCGCTCCTGAACGTGGACCTGAAGTTATACACCAGTATCCTTGCGGCGCGTCTGGCACTCCACCTACCGGGTCTGGTTGACCCGGACCAGGCCGGGTTTGTCCCAGGCAGGCAGACAGTTGATAATACTAAAAGGGTGACCCACATACTGGAAAAAGCCTCCCGGATTCCCAGGGAATGCATGCTCCTCTCTATAGACGCGGAGAAAGCATTCAATAGAGTGCACTGGCCTTACCTAGAGAAAGTGTTGTGTAAACTGGGCATAGGGGAGAAGTTTCGGCACCTGATATTCAACTGCTATAGATTCCCGTCCGCAGTGGTGAGAGTGAACGGTTGCAGCTCCCAGAAGTTCGCGATAGAGAGGGGCACCAGGCAGGGGTGCCCGTTGTCGCCGCTGCTCTTTGCCCTTTATATGGAGCCGTTCGCTCAGAGGGTTCGTCAGAACCCTGATGTGACAGGCGTCCGCATGGGGGAGTTTGTCCACACCCTTAGTCTCTATGCGGACGACGTGATCTTGACTCTCGATGATCCTAGGAGGTCGCTGCCTGCTTGTATTGATGAGCTGGAAACCTTCACTACTGTGGCAGGTTTTAAGGTGAACTTTGGGAAATCAGCAGCCCTCGACATCTCGCTGTCTGACACCACTAGAGCTGACTTGCAGAGGCTCTTCCCTCTGAGCTGGTCTAAGGACCAAGTGCCCTACCTGGGAATTCTTCTAGCGCCCTCTCTTCCTGCCGTGGTCACAGCCAATTACACGGCCTTAAGCAAGAAAATTAAGGAAGAACTGGCCCGTTGGGACAAAGGCACATTGTCTTTGCTGGGCAGAATAGCCGCAGTGAAAATGACCCTTCTGCCGCAAGTCCTGTATCTCTTTCGGGCCCTCCCGTTACAACCCCCCAAGGGGTGGCTCAGACAGACCCAGTCTGATATCGCACGCTTTGTATGGCAAGGCCGTAAACCCAGGCTCAAAAGAACCTTATACACGCTGGCGCCTGAGTCCGGGGGGCTTGGCATACTGGACTTGCACAAATATTTCCAGGCTGCACAACTACGATACCTAGTAGAGTGGAGTCGATGAGAATCTGATAAACACTGGTTGTTTCAGGATCAAGCGGTGGCGGGCCCACCGCCCTCCCAACCTCTATGCGTCTTTCGTCACGCGGGTTCCGCTCCAAGTATGGGATGCCGTGTCTCACAAACACGAACTTACCACCTTTCCTTCCCCGTTTACGCCGATACACGGAAACCCGGACTTCAGCCCTGGTATGGAACCTGGAGCCTTCGCGCTCTGGCTAGCGGCCCGGTGCTCTGCCCTATTTCATATGTACGGCTCGGAAGGCGTTGTTTCCTTCCAGGATCTTCGACGGGACTTCGACCTGCCCGAGACAGAGCGCATGAGATACATGCAGGCGCGTCACTGGGCGCTCCAGCCGCAGATACGCGCCTTGGCGGACCGGGAGCTCACGCCTTATGAGAAATGGCTAGTGGCACGCTCTTCAGACGCCAAGCTTATCTCAGACCTCTATAAACTCTTGCAGCCCCCCCCTTTTCATATCTACAATCCCGGACGAGAACGCTGGGAGCGGGAGCTGGGACGATCACTGAGCCACACTGACTGGGACCACATCTCCTACCGGGCACGACACTCTGCTTACCACACTGGGCTCACTGAAACATTTACCAAACTATCCACTTACTGGTATCGCACCCCCGAGAAACTTCATGAAATGAACCATACCATTCCACGGACCTGTTGGCGAGACTGTGGACAGACTGGCACACTTACTCATATACTATGGGAATGCCCCCTACTGAATCCCTATTGGGAAGAGGTGTTGAATGAGATAGACCGGTGCTTTGACATTGAATTGCCCCGCTTCCCTGCCTATGTTTTGCTAGGTTTGCCAAACGGCTTGATGTACCCCCTAAGATCTAAGAAGGGTAGGCAGATAGCGATTGCCTTGGGCTCGGCGATTCAGAATATACTCATTCACTGGCGCACTACCACGCTCCCTACTGTTGTTGGCTGGCTACATAGACTGTGGCATGTCCTAGGCATGGAGAAGATGTCCCTGGTGGTGGCGGGGGATGTGGATACATTCGAAGAGCTGTGGTTGCCATTCCATACATTGTTACAGTCAGAATTTAGGGAAATTACCTGTCCTAGATACCTCAGACTGCTACGGCTGACATCCCAGTCAGCCCGTCCACCTGAAATGCCTGAGATGATAGCTAGGGGGGAAGGATGGATGACTATGCTGCTGTGGTGGGGAGAGGAAAGATCGTTAGCACAGTACAGAGGGTGGGGGAGGGACTCGGGTGGGATGGGAGGAGGGCAGTTGGTTGAAAGGGTATTGTTTTTCTTTTTGGTTTGTCCCACCCACAGGTGCACTCGCCATAAGGAACCGGAGAATGATGTGCCCAACACACTGTACGAGCGGATTGCACATCTGTAACGAACTGTTTGCACTATTTCTCGTGGGGCATCTGTGGTTATTTGTTTGTATTGTTTCTTTTTCTTTCAATGCTTCAATAAAATACTTTAAACCTAAAAGTTAAGGACATGAATACAGGGCCAGAAAGGGACACATTCAATGCCCTTTTTAAATCTCTTCCGGCCTGAAACGGGGAACCAGCTCACTTAAAGCCTGAGTGTGCGATGCAGGTTTCTTCGCTCAACTCCTGTCTCCGTTATAGCACTGCACTTCACTCGGACCCAGCTGCATCTGTAACATGAGAGCAAGTGGCAGATCTTACTAATGCTCCTGAACAACTATCAGAATCCAGTTTCTGCAGAGCTTTCCCACTACCCGAGTGCACACCAGCTACCACCCATTCAGCTAGCCTTCCATCGCTCCTGCTTAAACCTGCAGCCCCCTCGTCACAGCCCTCCATTGCCTTGCACAAATCAGAGCTCAACCTGTTGGAAAAATATCCACTAACTCATTGCACTACCAGGCTGGTTAAAAAAAATATATTTTCGCTAGAGTAACAGAAGTCCTTAAGCTCCTTAGAGACCATCTTAAACGAGCATTGGCAAAACCCAAAGGTCTTGCTTATGTGAGAGCATTGGCTTTGTCAATTTGTTTTAGCTATGTCAGCACGGTTAAAAGTAAAGTTAGCAATAAAACTCTATGTAATAACACTTTTCTTTCTCTAACTTCACCTTGATCTGTAATACACAGACACACGTAAATTGCATTAGTTTAACTGATTTACGGAGAAAATCCAAAGCTTCGCTCACTACATAAAATAAAATGGTGTTGCACTCACGCATTCAAAACATCTCAAGGATCACGTGCCATCTAAGAGGTGCGAGGCTAGTGAGGTGAGCTTGGCATCCTGGTACGTTCAGTGCTACATTTAAAGATAGAAATGCAGAAACAGAAGTTGTAAAATGCAAAGGAAAAAGTAAACTGGACTAAATGTGTTATTTGTACATCACAATGTACATCTTGTATTCTCTGCATATGGTTAAATTATACACTGGTGCCCAATGTTTGGACGTATTTTGTCTATTTCCTTCAGAGTTCTTAAAATTCCGAGTGGACTTCCATATTTTGCCCATTTATATTCACTGACTATCCGTTAGATGGCCTCAAAATGCTAATGCTGTGAAAATTAAATCACTGCTGGGCACATGCTGACTGGCTCGAGGCGTTTAACTGTGTATTACAATGGAAAAAACACAGGGTCCAATTCACTCGATCCTAAGCTTCGCCATGCTTCAGAATGTAAAAGAGAAAATACACAAGCACAGAGAGATTACTCTACAAATGAGACGCCTTGGGACTGGACTGTCCTCCTGCAGGAAGTGGTTACGTTATACAGGCTGGAAAGCACAGTTTACCGAAATGAAATAGACCAGCCTGGGACCAAAGACTGAAAGTGAAAAGCGAATACCGTCTCCTCTGCTAGGAGCTATTCCATTGGCACCAATTTATGAATTATTTGAATTATCAGCTGTCTGCTGAGCTCGTCCAGTAGGGTACAATAGGTCTCACATTTGCGAGAGATTAAGCTATTGGCAATGTAAATGACAATGCCATTTATTTATCTGTTTTCAAAACCAATACATAAATAAATATTTTGTCATTTACAATGCCAATAGCTCTAACTTTTGCAAAGGCGAAACCGTTGCATTGTAAATGCTTGTTTATGAATTTTGATTAAAACAAACCTATGTATCCTAAATGTTTTCTTGTTGACCTATTTTCTCCTGGGAGGGAGACCTATATATCAAGTGATTTTATAAGCACTCATTGATTCATTACAGGTGGAGTTTTCTTGTTATTTTGTACTGTTTTCTTCCCCTGCACCTCCACCTACAATCATCTTCAGGGGTCCCCTTGTTTTATTGGAACTATAAACTACTACAACCAAATTCTTCTAACCTAAATCGACTCATACAAGAGAAATGAGACCTGAATACCTCACTGTCCCAAGAACATTGGAAACTGAATTGGAAATCAGTGGCATCCCATAAAATCATACCTGGGCTCTCTTGAACCAAGTTTTCGCTTCTTCATAGAATTTTCTGGACCCCCCTTTGGCCTTCATAAAGTTGGCCTGATCAAAGAACTGACCTGTTGGAATTGTTAATGACGAAACTGGAGATTTAACACATTTACTCTTTACTTGCAACGCTGTCACTTCATTCTGGAACAAAGTGTTTGAGTTCCTCTCCTCGTTATTTGGTTTTCAGATCACAACGTCAATGTGTTTTATTGAATATTGATATCGCTTTTTTCGGTATTCCTTTTGTTATAAGGATGGTTTTGTTTTTGACAATAGAAGTAGCATTTAGATATGTAGGAATATTACGCTTGTATCTCACATCATTTATGGACATCCCCATGTTTAAGTTACCGCGATCAAACTTTAGTGGAACATGTACTAGGAATTGCAGTCACTGCTTGAAGTTGGCGGCAACATGATGATCCCTTAATTTGACCTGCCCTACTGTATATTTAGTCTGTACAAGGAGTAGCTGCAACAAGTTTCGGATCATGCTTTTGAATATTGAGTCCAGCACCTCTGTCCTGTGATACTGCTACCATATTTCATTTATTCCTATACAATGTAATGTATGTTATAATTAGCATATTGATTATTACAAAATGCTAATAAAATTATTTTTACAAAAAAGAATATTGATTATGAGTTTGCGGTATTGGCAAGCTGCATATTCAGTATACTTCACAAACTCCATACACAAAATTAGCGTCACTGTGTGGTAACACCCCGCAAATTTCAATATAATTACAAATTCATCTCCCCAGAATGGGGAATAGTTGTGCCGTCTCATTTTTAGCAAGCTGAATTCCACACGTTTCCCCCAGTTCTTGGGAGTTTAATGTTCTGCTCAGAGCAGGTGGTCAATATGAACTGGGGGCTTGGGTGGCAAGTGCTGAGTGAGGGTTGAGGGAGGAAAGAGCGGAGAGGGCGACGAGGGAAGTGGTAAAGTGTGCCCTGGCTTGCTTGTGCAGGGTGGAGGACGGAGGCATGGCTGTTGTTACAAGGGCGTAGTTTCAGGGGGGGGGGGGGTGTTAGGGGTGCGACACCCCGCAAATAAATGCATTCTTTCAAGGTGGGTCTGAGGACCCTGATGAAGGCCTCCTATGCCTTTGTTGGTTTTGCTCATCATCCTCATTTGAGTAAAATGTTTTCTTTTTTTAAAGGAACTTAGACAGAGGCCCACCTAAACCTTGGCCATCCCTCCACCCTTCTGCATACTATTGTTAAGTTGGGAAATTTGCGATTCATCCCCACCCCAAATCTTACTGACTAAGCTACACCCCTGGTTGTTACAGCCAACGCCTGAAATGATTAAATCTGTCCAGCCTCTAAAATCACGTCTGGTGTTCCCACAACTAGAAAATATGGGTGCATGAACACCCAATAACTTCTGATCAAGTAGAGCAAAATTCCACATGGGAATTCTGCTCTGCCTTGCTCGTAAACCGACCCAGAATACCCACTCAAAAGTATGGTTGATAAATAGGCCACTAGAAAATCTATGGCATTATAAGACCATAGACATACAGGCACGTGAACAGTAAAGGGGCATATTCCCCTTTACATGTTTTAAAAAATAAAAAAAAACT
Organism: Lissotriton vulgaris; assembly: GCF_964263255.1. NCBI lineage: Eukaryota > Metazoa > Chordata > Amphibia > Caudata > Salamandridae > Lissotriton > Lissotriton vulgaris. The sequence goes on from NC_141697.1 coordinate 1,184,714,322, forward strand.
GTTTACACATGATGTTTAGTGAACACTGATGAAGGATTACATGGTCTGATAAATATTTTTTTCGTTCACTTTTTAAGCACTATTGAAATGTTGATTTCTTTGTAGAACTGGTTTCATCAAAAGTAAGCACACTACACATAGATATATTTGTTTATTATGTTAGTGTACTTGCTAAACCGATTTTATCCATGCCACTTTATACATTTGCATGAAGGTGGTATATATGTAATTGGTGCAGAATTGAATTGTTATAAGTCATTAGAAAGAAAACACGAAAGACAATTGAAATGTGCACAAATCCATAAACAGACAATGAGAAATATGGACCAGTTCAAAATAAATAATAATTACCACTTTGCAAATAATGAGTTCACAAGGAGTTATATCCCATCTTTCTTCACCATATGAAAAGTGCGATGATTGGGCACATCCTGACAGCTGGAAACGTAAGAGGACTGTCGGTAGATTAGAAGGTACACATTAAAAGAAGTAAAGGCAGCCAGGGCTCAAACAATGAAGGGCTCAGAGTCAGCAAAGACACAGCAGTAGAAACATCCAGGCAGAGGGTAAGTCCTTTTCAATCAGCACAACTCCTCAAGGTGTGAGAGGAGTGGGCATAGATGCCAGAGCATCATAAAGACATCAACATCACTGGAGTCCCCAATGTACTAGACAGCCTACATCCCAAATTCCTGTGAACCCATGTAATCAGCAGCGGGCAGTCACACACGGCCTCTGAAGCCCGGCAAGCCTCAGCAGTGTGCGAGGCACAAGCCCAGGCAGAAGTACTGGACATGGATTCAGGCAAGAAGAAAAGGAAAATGTAGATGATGGATGTTGGAATGGCGATGCCCCCTGCCTCTTATATAGGTGTCTGAGTGCAGAAGTCTAGGCCGGTGCAAGACAATGAGAAGTCCAGGATCTGATCTGTGACCTGGAGGGATGCACCAAGCATGCATTAAAGAGAGAGTGTACTCCTGTCCATGTTCTGTGTTTATCACAAAAGGCTGTGGTGGCAGAAATTGTGTTCTGTGATTCATAGTGAAACTAGACCTTTTTATCTGTGTCAGTGAGAGTGTGATACACTGGCCCCTCTTATGTAAAGTTCAGCTGATATGTAAGACTAAGAATCTTGAGTTGACATCCACTGTGAATGTTGAGCATGTGCGTACAGTGAGCCTACGGTGCACGTATGGTAGTAGGACTGTGCTTGAGACTCTGGGAATTAAATCCACTGGGATCCATTTTGGATGCGCCTGACTTGACATTGCACAAGATGATGGAGGACGAGGAACCCCCCCCCAACATTGGAAGTGCATTGCCTGCATACCTATGGTTGGAGGGTGTAAATCCAGACACTGAAGTGAGGGGGTGAAGACAGGGCTACCTTTTGAAATTCTATGAAGACTCTTCTAACAAAAAGGGCTTTATTTACAGAGTTTGGCGCATGGGATACTCCATCATGAACTTGGCAGATGTTGTGTCCACCATATCACATGTGTATTATAGCCTACTGCACCTGTAAAATGGCAGATGGGATATCCTTCTCATTTTGACAGAATGTCCCATCCGCCAAACTTTATTAGCAAACGACTGCTGATTACTTTTTCCTGAGTACTCCCATTTTATTACTGTAGGGGGCAGGGCAGCAGTTTTTGTTCTGCAAGTTTAGGAAGTTTTTAGGTCAGGCCTGCCCTTTTGTCTGTCCCTGATTACTGTCCAGATAGGCTCATTACAGGCAACTGCAGAAACCTAAGAAATAAAGTTAGTGTGCTGAGAATGCCGCCTCAGTGGGGGAGGGCTTACACATCATTAAAAGTATGCCCTTCCTAACCACACAATTTAGATTCTACTTTCTCTAGTTGAGATCTAGCGACTCTTCAGAATAGCACACTAGCTTTATTTATTGAGTTTAAATACGCCTGAGGAGGATGTGTGCTAGACTACATGATAAATTCCTGTCTGCAGAACACCGCAATAATGAGACCCCTTCAAAAACCTTGTTCCATTTCCAAGTGCTTCATGACCAAAGAAGGGAGTTATTCGCAGAGTGCTCTAAAGACTGCTAGGTGACCTGGGCTAGTGCCTGCCTGAAACCCAGTCTCCCAGTGGTGAGTGGACCCGAAGACTGCACTCTCTATTGGAGGATCTGCCTAGTACCGAGACGCCTGCCTGCCTGCGGGCCAGCTGGTAGAGGAAAGCAGTCTGCCTGGCCCTGCGGGAAAAGAGACTGTATTGGAAGAAAAGTCCCCCATGTTTCTGGTCTGACAAAAACCCACAGAAGTTTGACTGCCTGAGAGAGCAAAACCAGACATAACTACTGCTGTAGTGGGTCTCCCAGAAATACTCTTTTGTTTTGGTCAAGAACTGAACCCGAAAGGCTACTTAAGTTTCCACTTCTCATATGCCCACCCGGCCTCTGCAGTGGACCATGATTTGGTACTACTCGGTGGTGTAATAAGCTGCAATGTCGCTAAGGAAGAGCCAAACGAACTAGGGTGACTTCAGCTGCCAGGAGCACAGATTTGTCTGTACTAACCTTGGGGTGGATTGAAACGACCATGCTGTTGTATCTGTCTGCAATAACCCGGAGGTAGGCTGCAACCACTTTGCCTGTGGGATCCGTCTGCACTGGCCCAGAGGTGGGCTACAACTACTTTGCCATGAGCTCTGCCTGTACCAGCCCGGAGGTAGGGCACACATTCCTTGCCATTTGATCCAAGTGCACCAGCCCAGAAGTGGGCTGTGATGGTTCAACAAGCTGGATCACTACACCAAGGCCCCATTGAGCTGCACTCATCTGCTCTACAGAGTCAGAGGATGGGTAAGAAGCATCACAGGAGTACTGTTGGCTCTCTCCTGCCCTATGACCCCTCTCCCCCCCCCACACCCAATAACCCCCACTACCACCCCTCTACAAACAGGGATGTACAGAAGAAGTAAACCTCCCGCGATAAGGGCGTTACAGCACCCACGAAAGGTTATACGTGCACTCTGGTATTTGTGTGGTCCTGGATCTCTGGTGGGAGTGTGGAAGTAGAAGTATCAGCCACTGGTGGGGAACCTAGGGCCCGATGTAGGTAGGCCGTTACCGATCGGTAACGGCCGAAAATACCGATTTTTGGCCCTTACCGATCGGTATACTGCCATCGAGATGTAGGGCAAAGAAAAAGGTCCAAATCGGAGCGAAAACCGAATTGGAATGAGAACCGAATGAAAAATAAACCGATACGTACATACCGAAAATCGGATATTTAACGAATCGGTAACACACCGAATCGGATGCAAATACTGAATCGGTCCATGTACCGAATCGGTAGTGACACCGATTCGGAAAATAACCGATTCGGTCCATGTACCGATTCGGTAGTGACACCGATTCGGAAATTATCCGATTCGGTCCATGTACCGATTCGGTAGTGAAACCGATTCGGAAAATAACCGATTCGGTCCATGTACCGAATCGGTAGTGGCACCGATTCGGAAAGTATCCGATTCGGTCCATGTACCGATTCAGTAGTGACACCGATTCGGACATAAGCCGAATCGGAGAACCTACCGAATCGGTAGAATCACCGATCGGGAAATTCCCCGATTCGGACACATGGGGAGATGTAGGGAGGCACAGAAACACCGATTTCGGCTCAAAATCGGTAGTATTCACTCGGTATTTACCATGGATTCCAATCAGGTGGTAACCAACTCCAACCCATAAAAACAGCCCCAAAATGCATTGCAACTTGCAGGATGGCAGCTTTTTATGTCATTGCGAGGCGGCTACGGCTACAGCAGGAAGGGCAGAGGGAATGGCAAAGAGATGAACAGGTCTACAGACAGAGGATAACCCTGTTCATGCTCACAGAGGCAGAGATCCTACAGAGATACAGGCTGGACTCTGACACCTTTCTTGAGCTCATCAGGGACCTCAAACCATTGTTGGACCACCCCACCCCAAGGGCACACGCCATCCCAGCACACGTCCAGGTGCTATGCAGCCTACACCTGCTTGCGTCTGGCAGCTATCAAAGTGGAGTCGCAGCGGTAGGAGGGGTGACCCAGAGCAGCCTGTCAAGGTTCTTCCACACATTCCTTGACGCCATGATACACAGGATGGACCAATACATCTCTTTCCCTGCAACCCACGCAGAACTGCTACAAACTAAAGCTGACTTCTACCAGATGGCACAGTTTCCCCAAATCATTGGCTGCATAGATGGCACGCACATTCCGATTTGCCCCCCAGCTGACACAGAATACATATACCGCAATCGGAAGTCTACGCATACCATCAACGTGCAGGTGATCTGCAATGCGAAGTGCACCATCACAGACCTGGTAGCAAAATTCCCAGGGAGTACCCACGACTCCTACATTTTCCAACAGAGCAGCATATATCCACGGCTGATGGCTAGCGAATTTGGTGAAGGATACCTCCTAGGTGAGACACATCATCAGACCCCCATAACACAAAGTAGCTAGGTGTAATACATGTATGCATGTGTGTAATGTTACCCCTTTTCCTTCCAGGCGACAGTGCATATGCCCTCCGCTCTTTCATACTCACCCCCTACCTCAACCCCTCCACACCCAGCCAAAGGAGGTATAACCGGGCCCACAAAAGCACAAGGAATGTCGTCGAACGGACCTTTGGCATCTGGAAAAGTAGATTCAGATGCCTGCACAAGAGTGGAGGTGTAAGGCAGTATACCCCCATCACCTGCTGCAAGATCATAGCTGTCTGTGCAATGTTACACAACCTTGCGGTGAAGAAGGGCACTGAGGTGGAGTTGTCTGACTACGAGGACCATGACGACGACGATGCTGTGCCACTAACACAGCCAGCTGGGGTGTCTACTCCAAGTGATGGCAGATACAGACGTGAGGAGATTACAGAAAACTATTTCTGAGTGAGTACAGATGCACAGACAGGTAAATGGTTGTGGTGAAAAGCAAATTTTAATACTGTTGCAACACCGTTACTGCACTGATGTGCAACAAAATAAAATGTAATAACCAAGAAAACAAAAGTCTAAGGTCCGGGTTGCCTCACCCGCCCTGGCAAGCCTACTTCTTTGAGCGCTTGGCAGCCCCACTGGGGTGTCCCTCACCCCCTTCAGAATGTCCTGCGGCATCTGCGGAGCGCCTGGTGCTCCTGCGCGGCTCTGACGCAGCGCTGGCCGGGCTGCTGCGGCTGCTGCTGTCCCCAGTATCCCCCAGGTCCAGGGCTGGATTGGCGGCAGTGTTTGAGATAATCATAGCCTCCATTGCTGTAGTGATGCGGGCCATTCCCCTGGTTATCTCGGCAGTGTTTTGGGTTAAACTGGCCTCCATATTGGCACTGCGCTGACAAAGTTGGGCCGTTGCAGCAGCAAGGCGACTAATGGAGCGGTTTTGCACGCGGGCATCCCGCCTGCGCGAGAGCTCATGCTCCTCAAGTCTGCCGCATAACTGAGTTATGGCAGTGGTCAGCCTGCCAAGACCTGCTGCTACCTCCTTGTTAGTATCTACAAAGGCCTTGAAACCTTTCACCATCTCGCCCATCTGCAGGTTATGCTGGCGGAGCTGGCGCTGGCAGGCCATGATGGACTTCGCCTGCTGCCGTTGGATTTTCACCATGCTCCCTTCAAGGCCCTGGAAGACACTGCCCTCCGCTGCCGGCGCTGCAGTGCTGGGAATGGCACGCCGCCGGGTACTGCTGCTGCCGCCCTGCTGTGTGGGCTGGGGTGCCACTGGTGTGGGTGTGGTGGTGGCCGGGGCCTGACCCCCTGCTCCCAGGATAGGGTTTACTGGAGCCACAGCCATAATCGTGGCAGGAGGTGGTGTAGGTGCAGGGTGGGCCCTTGTCGGCGAGTTTTCTGGGGAGAACAGCAAGGGGGGTGTTCCCGGCATTTGTGGGGAGTGAAGTAAGTCATAGTCAATTGCCAGGTCTCCCTCAATACCAAGCCCAATGGTGTTGTCCTCCTCCTCCTCGGCAGCCTGACTCGTGCTAGGCCCTGCGACTGCACTGGTAGTTGGTGCTGCTGCCTCTGTTGCCTGTGGTCCTCCGCCTGATGGTGCCCCTAGGTATAAAGAAGCATTTGTAAATTGAGTGCCGATGTATTACAGTCAGCACAATTAAAGCATTGCACATGTCCTTGCATCTCCTTTGAATGTGTTCCACTGTTTCCTATCTTGTGATTCTGCACTGCCATTTTTCCCTAACTTCTGCTGACTACATATACCATGATGCTTTTCTCTTGTATGTTGGTTACAGTACTGGGCTGGGGTTTGGCTGTGCATTGTGTCTAATGGGGAGGTGTCTGGTAGGGTGTGTCATGATGCGCATGCTTCTTACCTGTAGCTGTGGCTCTGGCTGAGCTGTCCAGGGTCCCGATTCCGGTCACGCTCTCCCTCTCGATGGCGCTGGACACCAGTTCCTCCAGCTCGGTGAGGGGTGGCGCCGGGTTCCTGCCTCCACCTGTCGCTCCAGCTTGCCTCTGGATCTCAGCCATCTTTCTTTTGGTCAGGCTGCGTATATCGTAGAAGCGTTTTTTAAGGTCATCAAGGGACCTGGGGGTGACACCTACAGCATTGACCTTTTCTGCGATCTCACTCCAGAGCCTCCTCTTAGTGCTGTCCTGCACAGTGAGGGACAGCCTCCTGAATAGCTGCCTGTGCACCCTCACCACCTCCTCCACCAACACCTGCAGCTCCATGCTGCTGAACTTTGGCTTTCTCTTCTGGCCAGCCTTCTGGCTCTCACTGGTGTTTGCCATCTTGCTCTCAACAGTTCTCTGCCTCCTGCTCCCACTGCTGCTCACTGTGAGTGTTCAGCTCAGGCTGGCTCTCCAGAAAGTTCTTAATTAGCTGCACCTGCCAGGGTTGCCACTCCCTGCTTGGGTGGGGGAGGGGGGATCCACCTCATTGGCTGTATCGGATTTTACCGAATCGGCTTTTACAGAATCGGATTTTACCGATTCGGATTTTACCGATTCGGATTTTACCGATTCGGATTTTACCGATTCGGATTTTACCGATTCGGTAAAATCCGATTCGGTTTGTTCAATGCATTCCTATGGGCTTTTTGCCCATGGGTGTGTTTTCAAACCTCCGATTCGGTAATTGCCGAATCGGATTTTACCGAATCGGCTATTTCCGAATCGGTGGTAGCCGATTCGGTACATTCCGATTCGGTAGAAGCCGATTCGGTACGTAGCGATTCACAATACCGATGCCGACCGATTCGGAATTATTTCGCTACTTTTTTCCTACATCTTGTTTTCCGATTTCAGAATACCGATTCGGCCCGCCTCTGTATTTTGAAATCGGAAAATCCCTTTTACCTACATCGGGCCCCAAGTGCCTTATGTGCAGATGCATGGCAACACAGGTCTAAGGAGCACATTGGGTGTAGACTATCACCCTAGAAAAGAAATTGCAAAGTATTCCAGTACATTCATTAAAGTGCTTTTTTATAAACTGCAAAAGGCTATTACACAGAACCATTTATTCGGACTGACCACCTCGTAGTACTCCAAGGCACACAATGCAACTATGAATGATTTAGGGAGAGTGACAGATCCCTGATTTTATTTTTGTAATAAAAGCACCTTAAATGATATGGTTTGATACTTTTGAGACTTTTTCGGTGCTGTATTCTATGCCAGTTTTAATTTCAGACTTCATTGAAACCTTTATTTTTTCACTTAGCAAATATATCATTTTGTTTTTTGCAAAGCTCTTGCCCCAGCAAATTTTGCGTTTTTTTTATCCTGGTTCTGTCTACTCATTGATATCTGTTATATTAATATCAGAAGGATGAAAGGTTGAAGTACCCTGCTGAGAATCGAAAACACGAAAAGGAGGCTGCAAATGTCAGTGGGAGCGAGTGCAGAGTACTTGCTGTCCTTCCAACCAGTAGCCACAGCCAGGCCTACAGAAACTGACCACGGAAGCCCTCTTAGCCTAATAGACATTGCAAGCCTTTAGCCCAGTTTTATGGGTATCTTGAGCAATGGTTTCAAAGGCTGTTGAGAGGTCCAGGAGATCAGGTACGCCTGAGCCTCTGGCGTCCATCATACTGCACCAACCGTCCTCTGATAATGGCATGACAGAATTATAACATTTAGATTCATTTACTGGTAATGCACCATATTCAGTTTGTAATATTTCTAACTTTAGCCCAGTGGAGATATTACTTACTGAAGATATTTTCTCTACATAGTTATCACTGGCTACCAACAAGGCCAGATTCAGATAAAGATAACAGCGCATAATAATCATCACATCGAAAATCAATTATATCAGTTGAGAACACAAAAGAAACTGAAAACACAAAAGGGAGCTAGTATGGACCAAGCATTTCCATCTGGGTAGCATATTATAGATGCCCTTTGAAGTTCAGCTCTTGGGAACATCTCAAAATGGCACCATGGCAATAAGCATCACAAGAAGATCATATTTGGAGTTCAGCTGCTCTGAACATCTTAAAATGGCAAACAAAAGGAAATGATGGACGGAGCGCTGAAACTTTTCAAACACTCACCCCCAGTCACAGATCTGGGTTGAATCCATCATCATTCTTTAGCTCACTCTGCCACCCCAGTTCAGACACAGCTGTATGCAATCAGACTTGGCCCTGTGCCTCATGGGAACAGTCCAGCCCAAACTGCCAAGCCATGTATTCCCTGGTCCGGAAACAAACTTCCGAGGACCGGTTTCGGGCTAACAGCCCTCATCATCCAGGCTAGCTTGAATCCAGTGGCAAAATGAGCAAGGGACCCAAGTCTGGGCATACCCTTCCAACTTAGGGCGAACAAAGCAAACACAAGGATTTGATGGACGGAGCGTTGAAACGTTTCAGACACTCACCCCCAGTCACAGATCTGGGTTGAATCCATCATCATTATTTAACTCACTGTGCCACTCCAGTTCAGACCCAGCAATATGCAAATCACTCTTGACGCTGTGCCTCATGGGAACAGTCCAGCCCGAACTGCCAAGCCAGGTCTTCCCTGGACCGGAAACAAGCATCCTGGGACCGGTTTCGGGCTAACAGCCCTCATCAGCCAGACTAGCTTGAATCCAGTGGCAAAGTGAGCAAGGGACCCACGTCTGGGCATACCCTGCCAACTTAGGGCGAACAAAATAAACACAAGGAGATGATGGAAAGAGCGCTGAAAATTTTCAGACACTCACCCCCTAGTCACAGTTCTGGGTTGAATCCATCATCATTCTTTTGCTCACTTCACCACCCCAGTTCAGATCCAGTCATATGCAAATCATTCATAACCCTGTGCCACATGGGAACAGCCCAACCCGAACTGCCGAGCCAGGTCTTCCCTGAACCAGAAACAAGTATCCTGGGACTGGTTTCTAGGTAACACCCTTCATCAGCCAGGCTAGCTTGAATCCAGTGGAAAAGTGAGCAAGGGACCCACGTCTGGGCAAACCCTGCCAACTTAAGGAGAACGAAGCAAACATCTCAAAATGGCACCATGGGAATAGCATCACAAGAAGATCATGTTTGGTTTTTAGCTGCTGTGAACATCTTAGAACAGCACCATTGTGATGGCATCACAAGAAGATCATATTTGGAGTTCAGCTGCTCTGAATATCTCAAAATAGCACCATGGCATTAGCATCACTAGAAAATCATGTTTGGAGTTCAGCTGCTCTGAACATCTTAAAACGGCACCATTGTGATGGCATCATAAGAAGATCTCATTTTTAAGGAAAACATAAAGGACATTACAATATGACAACAAAGCCAACCTATGCAGGGTGACAGGGAAAAACCAGAAGACACTGCAAGGGGCGACCAAAGTGGCAAAGGATCCTCCAAAACTAAGGGGCCCATTATGATCGCGGATGGACTTGAGTCCGTCCGCATCACTGAGTAGGAGGGAACCTCCGCATGGCCTGCGGAGTTCCCTCCTGTGCAATTAGGATGTGACCGCCACCATGGCGGTCACATCCTCTATTTTTAACATTGCAGCGGGTGCGGCTTCAAGCTGCACCCGCCGCAATGTTAAAAATGCATGCAATGCATTTGTATGCAGAAAGAGGCAAGCACCGTGCGGTGCCTGCCGATTTCTGCATACAAATGCAGGGGGGTACCATAGGTACCCCCCATGTGCACCCCCTACCCCCACTTCACCCAGGGGGCCCACAACGGGCCCCCACAGTGAAGGTCCATATGCTTTTCCACGGCGGAAAACCCGCCGCGGAAAAGCATATTTTTTTGGGCATCCTAATATGGCTGGCGGTGTCTGAGAGTCACCGCCACCATATTAGGGCTTTTCCGCTGCGGTTGTAAGAAAACTGCGGCGGAAAAGCTGCGGAATGAAACCAGGACCCACCAGCCATCCTAATGCGGCGGTGGGTCTTTGGTGGGTCCGCTGCGGTTTTTCCGCATCCTCCGGGCCGTCGGTGGCTTCCGCCGGCCCGGAGGATGCGGAAAATCCGCAATCCTAATGTGCCCCTAAATCAGGAAATTTTTTTGACATCAACGGTACCAAAAGGAGGCTATCAGTACTGTGCAGAATCCCAAAGTCTAGGAGGGAACCCCGGAAAAAACTGGCAGCCACGTGTGAAACAGAGCGACTGTGCGCTGTAGGTGAAGAGAATTAAGCATGTCTCCCAGAACATACAACACTAGGCCTGGGTGGGTTTAAGTGCACAGTTCCTCTGAACCAGGTTCTCACTAATTAACAGTTGAAACAAATGTACTTTTGATCAGGACAAACTTCTGGAACCTGGCAACCCTGCAATGAACAGCATCCTGTTATATTTATAGATCACAAAAGAAGATCCCAAGACCATGTGATTTATATATTTAGAAGTCTCCAGCTCGTCACGTGTGATACCAATGAAAAGTAAAAATGTACCCCAATAAGTTTGTCGCATTCAATGTAGCCTAAGGCTAGTAGATGGTTTTATGACATCATAGATCTCAATATTCAATTCTGAGCTTTTGTTCAATAACCCGGTATATTCTGCGTTGCAGAAAAGGTACTTGTGTAGTCAGTCACTAAATAATAAGACGCATGGTGGGGGAGTGCTAACGTTAGCAAAAACATCATTATTACTTTTTCCTTGGTCGCTTCAGGTCTCCTTCCCAACCAGTCCATTCCTCATAACCCTTCCTTTCACCTGGATTTTCTAATTTCATGCTACTGAAAGGAAAATCCTGCCAAGAAGTGAGCCACAAATGACCCCTGTATCACTCCTGAGGGCCCTGCTGGTCGACTTGACACGCACCATTTGAAATACCATATGGACAGATTTCCACCTACAACCGGAAACCCAGTTTTAAATATGTCACCAGTCTTGTTCACTTTGGGAGCACCACCTAGTGACCCACATGCATAGGGGAAAGTGTTTTACATATAACTTTGATGTGATTTTAATTTTGGCCGTGTGCAAGCTAGCATCAATTTCATCATTGTAAGGGAAAGGGGGAAGTTTGCTTCTTTGACCAGCATATTCATCCGGGTGATAAAGGACATTCCCATATCATACAATTCCCAGATGTATCACACTTTGTGATGACTAGAAAGCTGTTCCTATAAAGTGGGGTCAAAGCAACAGGAGAAAATCACAAGCTCCTTTCTAGGTAGACGGATCTCATCCTATTTGGACAGTGGTAGCCCTCCTTCATCTACAAGATCATCTGTGAGTTTTTATTTATATATTAATGTGGTTTCTGGATACACTAAACAACCTAAGGCTTATTCACGCCTACATGATGCCAAACAATATTGAATTATATATTAACTTTCACACAAAACAGCTGAAAGTCTTTCCTGGGACCCTACAATTACTTAAACTGACACTAGGTAGAGAAAGCCAGAGGTGGAGCTAGGCAGAGAGGTGTTCTGAAAGATCGAGTGGGAGAAACATTATTTCACCAGGGGGGGCCTTGAAAAGTGGAGGCACTGGGCAATTGCCCAATCTGCCCAATGCCTTAAAACACTTCTGAATTTGAAGAGAATCGGGGCAGTGTGGAATTTTCATGAACATTGCAAAACATTGTTCTTCTGCCAGATTGGGCCTTCTCTCAGAGGCTTTGTTCTTGAGGTACCAATTGATCCAGCTGATACCTATGTCCATTTAGCACCATACGGTGGTTGGTTGTGTCACAGGCAGCCAACAGATCCAAAAGAATGAGAGAGGCTGGTTGAGTTTCAACCAAGCCTGCCCCCCACAAAATTTCTGCCTGCATAGACTGTCACACTTGTTGCTATGAAGGCTAATTACTGTGCATGCAAAAAATGCAATACATTTCATGTAAAACTTTAGTTGCTATGTAACTTTTATTTCCTTTGTTGTATTTTGGAAAGGCAGGCTTCATACAGATCAATGAGTGGGAGCTGCTTCTGGGTTTAGGCTCAAGGCTTTTTTTCCTAGAGGGGGTGATGCTGTGTGAATGACTGTTAGTTTGAGTTTATCCAGAGCAGAAAATTGGGGGAAAGTAACGCGGATCATGGTTTTCACGTCTGCCATTATGCTATGGAGAACGTTCTTATCCTTTACAGTGGAGCCGGGCTGTGCCAAAAGGCTTTAGTTGTCAAGACTGGTTGCATAACTCCAGTTAAGGTCATTGGCTCCAAGTTGTTGAAGTTAACTTTTAGGAGGGGGTGTAACAATGGGAAGGAAAGTCGACAGGTGAGTCACTTGTTGTCTTCCTAATGTTTGTGATTGTTGCTTTAAAGAAAGATGGGGGATCAATTTTTGAAGTGCTGCTGTGCATCAATGAGTGTGTTTATTAATAGGAGGTATTATAACCCATTTTCTTGTTACCACGCGGAAGTTATTAACATCCATTGAATAACGTAAAATCAGACCCTCAAAGGATGTGCTTGATAAGACGGGAATGAATTTACAATCCTATGCCTATGTCCATACTCTTAATTCTAAGCTCCCGGGCCACTCCAGGTTATACCTCGACTCCTTGGGATACACCTAGTCTCCTAGACTAAACCTCTAAGACTAAAACTGAAAACCCCTTGGCATAAGACTAAAACCAAACTCCTGAACTACCATAACACTTAATGATGGGATGGAACATCTAAATGCATACATAAAAATGAGTCAACCGATTGAAGTGGTCCACATGAATACCCACCATACACACTGCGTCTAATGGCATGTGTCCTATGTGTGACCGTGGGAAAGTATATGCTTTCTGTGCTGAGAATATAAATCCCCAAGCGATGAGTTTGTGCAGGGATGAAATCACTGACCCCTATAGATAAAACACACCCAGACCCTTGGGAAAGATTGATACCCTCTCTGCAGAACGCACAATCCCTGACGAACTGCTCATACTGCCTATTGGGTAAAACACACTGCCTTTGAGGGATGGTTGATGCTGGCTATGCAGAAGACACAGCAGGTATGGAATTGCAGATGCTTTAAGTGCAAAGCACACATCCCCAGATGAACAGCTCATTCTGTTGTGTAGTTAACTAAAGCAAAACAAATTACTGCTTGCAAACATTCCTTAAAATGTTAACTTGCTTTAAGCAACATTGTTATGAAATGTTGCTTTGAAAATGATGGTAGGTTTATTCTGCTTCGGCAACCATAGTTTTTCTTAAAAACCTTTGATAAATAGCTGAGAAATGTTCTGTTCCACTAAACCACGGGAGTGCATTGTTCCTAAAACACTTTGGCTATGGGTAGAAGATACTACTTATTAGGTGACACCCTTAAAGGTATGAAAACGTTTATTTTAAATGGAGCAATGCTTTCACGAAAAACGTTAATAGATCAATTAAAAGTAATGTGACTAAATGTATGGGCTTTGAAAGTGCAACTATAATATATTAAAATGACAGCTGTGGTTTTCTCCGGTTTCCAGAAGTACAAGGCACACAAATATATGCAGGAACTAATGCCTGTAGAAATCAAGAACCCCAGGGTAACAGATCAAGTATTTTTCAGGTCTGGCGTTAGCCAAGGCTTTTTGCTTTTCTGGTGTTAGCCAAAACCATGTGATTTTACTAAAATCATATGCATAATCGACTTGCTTTCTGCCGGCCCTTTTCATCCACTGGTCTGTCATACACATTTTACCTCCATACAGTGCTGGAACATTTCAGATTGGGGGTCGCTCGAAGCTGCGTGGAAGGACACTGCAGGATCGTGAGGAGTTTGCCTTTGTTTGTCCCTGGGAGGCCAAGTGCTGCGTGTGACGGCGGAGGAAAAAGCGGGACTGCGAGTCCCAGGAACGCCAGCGGCTCGGCTGGCCGCCGCACCTGTTTGACTCTTCCCCTCTGACCCCGCCCCCCCAGCCCAGGTGACCTCTAAATTCACTGGTTATAAGAACAACGAGGGTGACGCGCCACGCGGGCGCGCGCGGGCGGGCGCCGGGCTAAGCCCGGGCAAAGGGCGGGCCGTTTTTTGGCCGTTAGAGGACGGAAGAGACCGGACCGGGCCACCCCCCTGAGGTCCTTCTTCTCGTTCCCTCCCGTTGACTAGTTGACTGCCCAAAAAGTTGGACGATACACCATGGCCAGTCGGGAATCAAGAAGTAAGGCTGCGACTGCAGTCTCTGGTACTATGGACAAATTCCTCTCTAAATTTAACTTGACGGCCAGCAATGGCCCCTTGTTACTTGCAACACTAATAGAGGAGGGTGTAGAAAATAATGGTCTGTGTTCTTCTTCTAGTTTATCAGCCAACACTAGCACTCCGCCAATGCTTGATGCCACCCATCTGTCTTTAATGGACAGTATTGATCAAACTATAGAGTCTGTACTGCAACAGCTCAGGACACCATCATTCACGCAGAGGGATAGGGACACATCACGGGTCATTAGTGATGTGGAGCTCTCCCCTGTCGTGGAGCTGGCACAGCCCGGGGCTCAGGGTAAGGATCCTAATCCATTGGAGCATGCGGGGTGTAGAGCGGAGCCTGTACCAAAACTAAAAAGGAAAAGATCAAGAAAACCCAAAAATGCTAAAAGGGCAAAAACTGATCCCATATTGCCCGTGAGGGAAGATAGTTTAAGTGTCTCTGTGCCATTAGCTTCTGGTAATGATGATCTGGAAGTGCTGGTAACTTCACCCATCCCCTCTGTGCCTGTGCCCCCTGAGCCATTTATCTTCGGCAGGGTTTCCCCTAATAATATAGAACTTCTTATTACCTCGTTTACTGATATCCTTAAGAGCTTTCTAAATCCCCTTGCCCTCAAAATAGACTCAATCGAATCTAGACTAATAGCCCTTGAAAGATCAAGTGCGTGCACTGAGTTTCAGTCTGGGAGGGGAGTCAGTACACTGGTAACACAGGGGCCCACTGCCGGAGCATCCCATTCTCCCCCGACCACACTAGCCATAGTTGCAACCACATCGACAGTTCTCCCTGGGGAAAATATTAACAATAGCGCTATATCGGTGAGCCAAACAGCACCTGTACCACCTCCCAGGTCAGTGCCACCGATACCTGTTCCCAGGAGGTGGAAGCAATTAGCTTCGGCCACTTTACCTAGTCAGGAGAGACCATCCAACGGGATGGATAATGGCTACAAAAGGCCGGATGGCCCAAAAACCAGGCATAAGGCAGTTCATTTACCTCCAGAGGCGGTGGGTTACACTGTAATTTTGATGGGGGCACCTGAGCTCGCTAGCGGCGTAATGGAACCTTATGATTCCTTACGCAACAAGGTAATCAGCTGGCTAAATATTCATAGACCCCTACCACCGCACTTAAAGGGAGAGGTTCTTATGGTCAGAAGGGTCCCATGGGTTGGGAATACCGCTAAGAAAAGTGTGGGGGGCTGTATTATTGTCAGCTTCAGGAACCCCCAGGTAGTCACATATATTTGCAACTGGCTTGGTAATACAGGTAATACAACTATTGAGTTGGTCCCTATCTCACACTTTTATCCAAATGTCCCAACCCACACTGCGAGGAGGGACGAAGGCTGGACACGGGTGGGCTTTGCTGTGGATGGGACAAGATATAGGCCTAGGCATAACATCTTCCCCGGCCAAGTTAATTACGCACATCCCAACAGATACACTTGCCTTGATGAAGTGGATTGACTTTGTAGGGGTGTCCCCTCACAATCCAACGGAAACATTGAGAGTGAATCTGTGGGACAGGGGGCGGTAACTAGTGTGTTGGAGATTCGTAATAGAGACTTGGAACCTCTCCAAGGGAGCATACCAAAGTCCCCCATCACTAGGGGGGTTGCAGTCACCTCACCCCAGAGTCAATCCGACAGCATCCCAACACCTCCAGCCCCGTGTGTCCCTAACACTACCTCTATTTTGCAGCCCACTTTGGAAGCTCCTGCACATCGTCACGCATCTCGACCAGCGGACGATGTAGCGGAAATTCCATTGGGAACAACCGGAGGACAGGCACCAAAAACTTCTACTGAAGTTCTGAAGTTCTTGTCCTGGAACGTGGCGGGTATTGCAAATAAAATCCACACAGTGGACTGGGATCTCCTTGTGGAAAGGAGCGATATCTGTCTCTTCCAGGAGACTTGGGCAAGGGATCCCCTGAGTAGAACGGGCTATGCAGTCTTTGAAATCCAGGCCAGGTGGAGTGGCAGGGTGAGGCCCTCGGGGGGTTTGGCGGTTTGGGTGGCTACTCACATTGGGTGTTCTGCGGAGAGTGTACCTACGTTCTCCCAGGACATCCAGTGTGTGCTTCTCAAATGGCCAAATGCTGTAAATCTGGCAATTATTAATGTATATTCCCGCCCTGTTAGTGTGGCCTTGGAATCACCTACTCTTGAAGACCTATCATCCTTCCTGGGCCAACTTCCGAGTGACTGTAAAATAGTGATGGGCGGTGACTTTAATTGTCACTTTGAATCTCTGGAAGGCTTAAAAGAGGGTGCCATCACCACTAAAGATGATTACTGGGGTGTTCCACCATGTCAATCCCCTCACCCAAAATCCTGGTCCCCTCTTGCAGTTCAAATTACGTCCCTTACTTTAAACTATGCGATAAGGGCTTGCAACGGACGAACTCCCTCCGACAGCCCTTCATTGTGTACCTTTAATAGGAGGGGCCATGAATCGAGGCTGGACTACATTTTTGTTGACATTTCCCTATGGTCCAAGGTCCAGGATTTTAGGATAGTGGCTAGAACAGACAGTGACCACAATGCACTGTTACTAGAAATGAAACACCCTGCCCCTGTTGGCGAGTCTCCATCTTCCAACCCTTGTGGTGACCCTGGGAATTTGGTTCTTATCTCCAACAGACGAAGGGTTAAATGGGGGAAAATAATTAGTGCAGAAGATAATATAAGTAGAATCTATGAAGCAGCACTCCCTAACCTTGAAGAAATGGAGGATTTAATTAATCTGCCCAGACAACCGGATTTTAACGAGCAACTAAGCCAAATCCATGACAACCTGGTGGGAGCACTAGGTGAGGTTTTTTACCCTGTGGTAGCCCCACGATGCAAAAAGACCAGAACCTCAACCTGGTATAACTCCTCTTGTAAAAAGGCTAAAACAGAGCTCATCGCCTCAATTAAAGCAGGCACAGACAGGGGTAGGGTAGTCGAACTCAGGCGGGAGTACAAGGCGGCCTTGGCACTGGCAAGGTCAGAGTGGGACTGGAATCATTGACAGGAGCTCTCCCTAGCACTGGAAGCCAGGGATTTTAAAAAAATGTGGTCCCTGGTTAATTTTGGTACAGGAGAACCTAAAGCTACAGTAGAGCCAAACATTGCACCCTCTGCTTGGGAAGACCACTTTGGTAAACTATATCAAGAGACCGAACAACTCACAAATGATGAAAATGCCCCTGGCGATTTATCCACCTCTGCAGCTGGTTTGGAATTTACCCTTGGGGAGGTGGTGGGCACAATGGAGAGATTAACAATGGGGAAGGCCCCGGGACTGGATAGATTGCCCGGTGATCTTTTCAGACACCATCCGGAGATCTGGGGCCCGTACTTTTTAATTCTTTTCAATGCCATCTTGGGAGGCATGAAGATCCCCTGTACTTGGCTGGGGGCAGAGATAGTGCCCATTTACAAAAAGGGTTCTCCCCTTCTCCCAGCCAACTACAGGCCGATCAGCCTTATAGATGTTCCCCAAAAACTCTTCTCCCGTCTTCTCCTGGACCATCTTATGGATTGGATGGAGGCTAATGAAATTTTGAGCCCACTCCAAGCTGGCTTCAGGAAAAACACGTCCACCATGGACCAGATCTTCCGCCTCGTCCTCCTGTACTGGAAAACGGTGAGGATAGAGGGGGGAGACTGTACATGGTGTTCGTGGACCTGAGGTCAGCCTTTGATATGGTCCCACGCAAGAAACTATGGGAGGTCCTAAAGAAGCTAGGTGTTCCTACACAAATACTGCGTGCCATAATTAGGCTCCATGACAACAACTACGCGCAGGTTAGGTGCGGGAGGGATGGAGCGTTGTCATCAAGGTTTCCTGTTCTCAGGGGGGTGAGGCAGGGTTGTGTCTTGGTGCCAACCCTGTTTTGCCTCTTTGTTAACAGTGTCATATCCCACCTGGACAATGTTAGAGACAATGAAGCCCCCCTTTTGGCAGGCAGGAGGGTGCCAGCTATTATGTTTGCTGACGACACCCTCCTGCTTTCCAAATCTCCGATGGGGATACAAAGGATCCTAGATGGATTTGGTCTCTTCTGTACACAGCATGGTCTAGAGATCAATACCGAGAAGACCAAGTTCATGATCTTTAACCCATCCCTAAAGACCAGACCAAATACCACCTTGGGCGAAGCCAGTTTGGAAAGGGTTACAACCTTCCAATACCTGGGGGTCACATTACATGAGAATCTATCCTGGGACCCCCAAATAGTAAAATCCCGGTTGAAGTTGTGGCAACTTTCAGGTGCCATCCTAAAGGCTGTGAACACTTCCACCTTTAAACCCATAAGCCCGGCGCTAGAGCTTTACAAAACTCAAGCTAAAGCGGCTGCATCCTATGGCAGCGAGCTTTGGGGGTATAAAGTGGGGCGTGATCTGGCCAATGTGGAAAATAATTTTTTAAGATGCCTTTTGGCACTCCCTCATGGTACACCTCTGCTACCCCTAAGATTAGATGTGGGTTTACCCTCTATCGCTGTAGAATTGGAGTCAAAGCCAATAAGATTCTGGCACAGGCTATGGACCACCAGCGAGCTCGCTCATTACAGGCGTGACCTCACCCATGTAATGAGCCTGAATAAGAGCGATAGAATCCCATGGCTGGCCTTTGTTAAAAAGGAATTGTACCTGTTGAAACTGGTTGAACTGTGGGAGGACCCAGAGCAGGGATGTCAAACTATTTCCCGTAAAAAATCTGGTGCTAATCCACAAGGAACATAGTTTGGCTCTTCTTCTGTCCGCCTCTACCAACGGCACCCTGACAAACCCTTTTTTTTAATTTAAGAACTCCTATGAATTCGAAGGTTTTTTTGAGATTATATTCCCCATCCTAGCGAGAAAATTGTTTGTACAGTGGAGGTTAGGCACTCTGCCCATAAAAACCTTCACCTGCAAATGGCTTAAGGGGGGGATAGATCTTGTCCCGGATATAATACACATGACGAGGAGGAAATTCATCTTCTCTTCTTTTGCCCTGCCTACAATAGACCCAGGAAATACTGGCTGGTGCCCTTATGCAGGAACCTGGGATTTAGGTCTTACCTGTTTGCATATAGAATTTTAAAAACAAGCACCTTGCCCCATATTGTATTTTCAGTGGCTAAATTCATTATGGCTATGTGGCAGATAAGGAAAAAACTATTACAGGCCTAAATGTAGAACTCATGAATGTTTCTCTTAATCAGAATTATGCTTTTTAACCCTGAAACTATTCCTCCTAAATCATGTAATTGATCTTTCCAATCCATTTTTTATCTCTGGTACAACATGAAAGCTATTTTTACTTACTGTATTTTAAAAATGTAATGTGTTTTTCTAATGTGGATGTATAAATGTATTTTGTATGAATCTTTTATGGTCTTAAGGACCGAAATAAAGAAATTTTGGATTGGATTGGATTGGATTGGGGGTCTTGCCATCAATGTTAGGTCACTGGAGTCATAGGGATTCTGAAAACTTTCAGCATCACACAAAGAACAAGTGTAGCAAATGAGCGAAGCCCCTTGAGCAGGAGAGTGGTAAGGTATAGCATGTTGCGGGTGGTTCATTTTGGAGCACACTGTCACAAATATATTACTAAAGCATGGCGTTCAAGTGGACAGACAACACATTTTCCATTGAAATGACTACTAAATTTGAACAAACATGTAGTTTTATAGATATACCTATGTACCGCAGCAACAACTTGTTGACATCAGGTTTCAGCAAATAATTATCATTTGCACATCACTAAGTAAAGTGTCTTGATCCTATTACAAACATGTTAAACGATTAAGCAGCAATTTGCAAAAAGACATAGCCTGACATTTGACCTTTGTCTCTTAAAGTACAGTGAATGTGTCAAGATAGAAACATGGTTTAAAATTAACTTTATTGTTCATTCACCTTCTGAACTCCAGCATGGTTATTTCTGCGGCAGCACCCTCCCTGCCCCTACTTCCAAAGCCTATGCTACAGCATACAGCATGGGCAAGTGGATAAGCCCCCTTCAGCTATTGGTTAACTTTGCTGTGAGGGACAGGATTCTGCTCTTTTACAAGGAGCACATCCACACTCAAGGTAGTTGTTAGAGAAGTCGACCTCGAAGTTGGGTGTTAGACCTGTCAGCCCTAGGGTGGTCTTTCCCTGTGAACTTCAAGTAACCAACATCCAAGGGCGCAGAACCACCCAAGCGACAAGAAAACTGCTTTCCTGTGACCAGAGACTCCTGGGGGATCGACCAGGTACTGGACTGTGCTGCCCTGCGCACTCACTGCCCTCATCGGGGACCATCTGCCCCCCCCTGACTGAACTGCTCTGTGGTCCCTGCTGAACTGGGGGAGAAACGCTATAACCTGCTTCCCCCTGACCAGCGCTGTACATCCTCCTGCCTGCCCTGAGCTAACTGTGGTCCCGTGGGTCAAGCGCTGTAAGCCTGAGGCACTTTTCCCCTCAGAGATCATCCTGCCGGCAGTCGCCCCAGGCGCTCTCCTGAGCCTGCTTATTTGGCCCCGTGTAGCGCTGCGGCGCCTGGATTGAGCCTCCGCAAGGCGCTGCTGTTTCCCCCACTCACCGCTGCAGCCCGGGGCTGTGCGTGCCGTCTGAGGCACCTGTGGAGGCCTGGCGCCCATCGCGGCGCTCGCGCCGCCCCCGTGACTCCCCTGAGGCGCGCCTGCCCTGCCGTTGCGTGGCGACCGTCACCGGCCTCATCTGCCCCCTCGGCGGCCCCCGTGTGTGTGGCCAAGGCACTGCTGCAGCACATTTAACTGGGGAGTACCGGCTCTTCCCAGGAGCAAACAGACACTCTAAATTGTGAGTGCCTTCACTTCTATATTTCCATTTTAAAACACTGGGGAATACTTTTGTCGTGACAAAACACTGTTATGTACTTGTCCAAGCCGAATCGCTGGTAAAATGGGATCCTGAGAAAATCTACTATTTGTATATATGTGTATATAGAGATAACTCTAACCACTAGTATATTTAGTAGACCTTTGTACTCACTACCATTCCTATGTGATTCTTAGAGTTTATCCATTTGTATCTCTTCCTTGAGTGACTTTCCAACTTGTAAGTTTGCAAATTGTTCTATTTGTATCTCTTCCCTGTGTGACTTTACAACTTGTACATTTGCAATTTTTTTTTCCTGTTTGTATATTTTTATGTAACTCATGTAATCCTAAATCCTTATATATCGCAACTGGTTATTTTGAAAAGCGCTCTGACATCTTCGGGTAATGTTCGCGCTATAGAAAATCGCATTAAATAAATAAATACATTTGTATTTAGGAAGGCGTCAGAGGGTTTTTTCGGTATGGGGGGGCTGGTTGGGTACCTGTCTCTGATGCTGGACTCAAGTTCCAAAACACTTCCAGAAAACTGCTACAAATTTGCACCCGAGGACTCCGCGGTTCATCCTCGCGATTAGAGTGTTACATCCGGTCACCATGGCAACTGGTCCAGCCTTCAGCCATAGTCCCGCCCAAACAAGGCCTCTCCCGTCTGTCAGAACATCATGCAGGGCGGGTTAATGACGTCATAAAAGCACAGAAGACAATGAAACTGTCAGAGAGGGGTTAATTTTCATACGTCGCTAGCGTAAGCCATCTACGTTTGGGAGAGATTACTTTGCTGGTAGATAAGTGGCAGGTTTGTCCGATCTAACATGGCTGCAGGCGTACGTGCTTACAAACACGGCAGCGATGGAGGCGTAAATGAGCTTGATTACAGTCATAATAGTTTCGTATAATGGGAGCGCTTCCAAATCAAGACGTGGTCAGCGCCATCTAGTGTCCGTGGATGGCAGAGCATTCTAGGCTGCCAGAAAAAACACTAATGCTTTCCAGGCCTAGTAAGCATTAAGGAAGGGGCTTCTTGAGGCCAGAGCTGGGAACTAATCTATTTATTTCGCAATACATCATGTTCCAGACCGTTCTGAACAACAGCAACTGCTGTTCATTTAACTAGCCGTAAACGTCAATGTTAGCCGCTTCTCCAAAATGCCATGCTGTGCATGATATTTGCAATTCTGAGCTTTCATTTAAAAACAAGCATTGGAAATGCAATAGGTCTCGGATTTATTTGAGTTAGAGCTAATGGCATTGTAAATGGCAATGTCTTTTCGCCATGTGTTATGGAGTGTATGCATGTGGTGTGTACTGGAATTATGTGGGTTGGATTGGAATTGTAGCAATGGTGGCATGCTGCGCTTTAGATAAATATGTTTAAAAGTAAAGTGCACCATACTGCGATTGCTACAATAGTTAATTGTGGATGCGTTAACAATTGATGTGTGCACAGATGGCTGGTGGTGTGTGTGCTTGGTGGAAGCGCGCACTGACGGCTGGTGGTGTGTGTGCCTGGTAAAAGCGTGCACAGACGGCTGGTGGTGTGTGTGCCTGGTGAAAGTGTGC
Organism: Lissotriton vulgaris; assembly: GCF_964263255.1. Lineage (NCBI taxonomy): Eukaryota > Metazoa > Chordata > Amphibia > Caudata > Salamandridae > Lissotriton > Lissotriton vulgaris. Next base: position 1,184,737,300 of record NC_141697.1, read on the forward strand.
ACTGGTGTGTGCGCCTGGTGAAAGTATGCACTGACGGCTGGTGGTGTGTGTGCCTGGTGAAAGTGTGCACTGATGGCTGGTAGTGTGTGTGTGTTTGGTGAAAGCGTGCACTGACGTCTGGTGTTGTGTGCCCGCTGAAAACGTGCACTGACAGCTGGTGGTGGTGTGTGTGTGTGGTTGTGTGTGTGGTGGTGAGTGTGTGGTGGTGAGTGTGTGGTGGTGAGAGAGTGGTGGTGAGAGTGGTGTGTGTGTGTGTGCGGTCTTATGTGTCTGGTCTTATGTGTGTGTGTGTGTGTGGTGGACTTAGTTTGAGTGTTCGTACCCTGCACACTCACACACTGCCCCTACACACACACTGCTCACCCTGCACACTCACACACTGTTCACCCTGCACACTCACACACTGTTCACCCTGCAAACTCACACACTGTTCACCCTGCACACTCACACACTGTTCACCCTGCACACTCACACACTGTTCACCCTGCACACTCACACTGTTCACCCTGCACACTCACACTCTGCACTCACACTCTGCACCCACACTCTGCATCCACTCTCTGCACTCACTCACACTCTGCACTCACTCACACTCTGCACTCACACTCTGCACTCACTCACACTCTGCACTCACTCACACTCTGCACTCACTCTGCACTCACACTGACTCTGGACTCACACTCACTCTGCACTCTCACTCACTCTGCACTCTCACTCACTCTGCACTCACACTCACTCTGCAACCACACTGCACTCACACTCACTCTGCACTCACACTCACTCACTCTGCACTCACTCTCACTCTGCACTCACTCTCACTCTCACTCTGCACTCACTCTCACTCTGCACTCACATTCACTCTGCACTCACACTCTCTCTGCACTCACACTCACTCTGCACTCACACTCACTCTGCACTCACTCTCTGCACTCTCCTCTCACTATGAGATTGTTCTTCAAGTTGGCAGGTATGAAATGCAGGTGTGATAAAACTTCACCAGCTCCTCCTTGAAGCCACAGGTGGCCTTACAGTGGCCTCAGGGCTTTAAGTGGGATGAAAAAATTGGGGAGTTCTCTCAAAGGGGTGTGTCCGTTCTAATTTAGAGCGTGACTTGAAACACGTAATCTTAAAATCTGTGCTTACCATAGTGTGACTCCCAGCTGGCATTTTGCTGCTTCTGACTGCATCCAGATATATAATACAGCAAGTAACATTACCCCTACAACAAGCCAGGACTATTGGCTTTGTCAATGGTTGTTAGTTGCAGAAGATAAATAAGCAAAAACTTTGGCTTCGTTGTATAGAACATTGAAAATGCGTCAGGTCTGAAATGATGAGACTGTGAACGAAATATAACGAGTCTTTTCGAAGTTACATCAAAGGCAGAGCTAAGATGTATTTTTCACCCTGAGGGTAAAAATGGAGGGATCTCAGCACCTGCTTTTTACAACTGCCGGTGCAGAGCACCGGCAGGACCCGGCTCACTTAAAGCCGTGAGTGGTCTCATTCACATACATACTACGCTGTGCTTTCTACGCTCTGAAAAACAAACCCCACACCTCAAGAGGAGGCGGGGATTCCAAGGAAATCGCAAAAGTCTTACTTCCTACTGGTCAGAGTGGTTATGTTTCCTGTTCCCTGTGAAGCTCTCCGGTGAATCTGGCTTTGTCCACAGTTTATAAATATCATTATCGCAATATTGAATATTCATCTCCATGCCTGTAATAAAAATTAAAATTAAAAATACAGATCCACGCAATAAGCACTACAGATATATTTTAAAAGGCAGCCGCCTTTTATTGGTATTTATCGTGTCATCTGCTATTTCTGAAGAATGCACGAGCCAGCGTTCCAGCACAGCTCCAATTTCCTCCAGCACGGAAGGCATTGCATGTCAGTGAGGGATTTAATTTGCACAGTGGGCGCTGCCGGGTTCTATCTCCTGCAGACGCTCAATTACTCCCTCCCGACCTGGCGCCCCTCGGTAAGTGCGGCGGGCACGGCCTCACTCACCTGCCATCCTGGGGGGGTGGGGGCAGTGATGAGCTGTTCCCTAATGTGCACGGAGGGCCATATTTCCACTTTTCACAGCCATAAATACCTGCGCGCCGGCTGCAGGAATTATAGCTCCTCTCGGCCCCGCTGTCTGCACAGTATTAAAAATGTGTGCGTAATATGGAGTGTTGAAAGGGAGAGGCCATTTCTGCACAGAGGTCAGAAATTGAGTTTTCTTCCCAGATGAGCATTTATTTACATACCAGCCCTAAAGCACCTATGTGTGATTTTTTTTCTGACACGTCGAGGTGTAGAATGCTGTGGCTCGTCGCCTGCCGTCAACATCAAGTCTTTTCCCGCCGTGCCAGCCTTTCAATGCTAAAAAGAACCGGAGCCGCGCTTTTAAAATGTGTCATATGTCAACTTTTACGAATTCATTTTTGGCTACTGTTTTCTCCTCACCTCACAAACCTTAGATATCAAACATTACCCATCCAGATCCATTGCTGGGTACAGCTCATCTCCTCCATAGCTCTCCCCCAGGGCTTTAGGCAGGATGAAACAAGCTGATAACGAGACCTACAAAAGAAGCTCGAGTGGTGCCAGGCGCGCGCCACTGCGACCGAAGAGCAGAGAGTAGCCGGAGGCATCTGAAAAATGCACGGCGAAGAGCGGGACGGTTCGTGGAGGCACGTCTGCGCTGCAAGGGGGCCTGGCCACGAGAGCACACAGCAAAAAATGGTGCACGCGCGCCTGGCATCTATCTTCAATTACCGCGGGCACTGACAGCTGGTAATTGAAGAAATATGCCCTTCTTCTGCGTGTGTCCGCACGGAATATGCACTAGGCGGAGCAACTCTAACGCCTATGGCCTATTGCGTGCTGGCTTGTAAAAACACAAGCATGCGAGGCCCAATTGCCATGCAGCTGCCAAAAATAACCAGCAAAAATCACGAGCTTTCTGGAATTCGGTAGGTAAGATTTTTGAAGCCCTCAGAAAAGGACTCTTAAGCCACGCCCACTTCGTGGGACGTAGACCGAGCCCTAAAAACAGCACAGTGTGGCATTGCAGAGCTTACTTGCTTTATTTAGTCCAAGTAACGTTATGTTATCACAACTTCTATAGCGCACTACTACCCTTAGGAGTCTAGGCACTTAACGTGCCTGTTCAATCAATCAATCAAAGATATTTATAGAGCGCACTACTTACCCGGAGGGTCTCAAGGCGCTGGGGGGGGTGGGGGGAGTGTGCTGCTACTGCTCGAAGAGCCAGGTCTTCAGCTTCTTCCTGAAGGAGAGGTGGTCTTGGGTCAGGCGCAGGTCGGTCGGGAGGGAGTTCCAGGTCTTGGCGGCCAGGTAGGAGAAGGACCTTCCTCCTGTTAATGATTTGTTAAAAGATAGCCTAGGTCAATGTGTGTAATGTAATTGGGATAGCCAATATAATAGTACAATGTGTCCCTGTGAACATGAAAATCACTATCCAAAGTGTCATAATACAAGTGTGCACGTTAAGTACAAATTATTATGTGTTTTTCTTAACAAACTACAAACACAATTAAAGGAATTAGGAAAATATCAAATTCTTGTTTGTTCTTTTGAGGCCTCCGCTGCCCTTGACGACAAAAAACAAATAAGAATTTGTCAGTTGATGTTGTCTAATACAAGATCTTGTGATACATCTTGGTGTGGATAAGAAGTTTCTTCTGGCATTGTTTGCATACAGTGAAGTTGATTGATTAATAAGAATTTAATTGAATGACACCAATGAGAACCACTGTGATTGAAAAAGTGTTTCTGGCCCAGGTTCCCATGGGCTTATGAAGGGCAGCTCTTGTACTTTATAAGTACTCCCGTGCAGGTGGATAATTTAGTAACATAAATTGACAACAAGCATTTACAATGCAACGGTTTCGCCTTTGGAAAAGTTAGAGCTATGGGCATTGTAAATGACAACATTTTTATTTATGTTTTGGCTTTGAAAACATAAATAAATGGCATTGTCATTTACAAAGCCAATAGCCTAATCTCTCGCAAATGCGACACCTATTGCATTTGCACCAACACACACACACAAAACCGGCAACAGAGGCACACACAAAACCGCATTGCAAGCAGGCAACAGAGGCCCACACAAAACTGCATCGCAAGCAGGCAACAGAGGTACACACAAAACCGGGTCGCAAGCAGGCAACAGAGGCACAAACTGGATCACAAGCAGGCAACAGAGGCACACACAAAACCGGGTCGCAAGCAGGCAACATAGGCACACACAAAACCGGACTGCAAGCAGGCAACAGAGACACACACAAAACCGGACCGCAAGCAGGCAACAGAGGCACACACAAAACCGGGTCGCAACCAGGCAACAGAGGCACACACAAAACCGGACCACAAGCAGGCAACATAGGCACACACAAAACTGGACCGCAACCAGGCAATAGAGGCACACACAAAACCAGGTCGCAACCAGGCAATAGAGGCACACACAAAACCGGACCGCAAGCAGGCAACAGAGGGACACAGAAAACCGGACCGCAAGCAGGCAACAGAGGCACACACAAAACCGGACCGCACGCAGGCAACAGAGGGACACAGAAAACCGGACCGCAAGCAGGCAACAGAGGGACACAGAAAACTGGACCGCAAGCAGGCAACAGAGGCAAGGACCAACCTCCTTTAAGCTTAGGATGTCAAGATGAAATAGGAAGGTCTTATATACCTTCTGGTAGTGCCGGGCACTTAAAAAATACTGGAAAAAAGTGGGGGGAACGTATCTGACATTGTGGAATATACAATGTTCCCACTCCGAAAGATATATTTTTTTAAATATCCTAGACCAGACTGACATAGATACCATAAGGCCTTCATTTGATTGGGGCTTATTATTGCTGAGAGATTTTTGCACAGACGCGCAGGACGACTGTAGGGTTCTGGAAATACGCATTTATGAAACGAGGGGCTGTCACCATCTACACTATCGTGCATGTGGCAGGTGGAGGAGAGGTTAGAGACTGAGATAGCACCTCTATTGATTATAAATATTTAAGAACTGTGCTGTCAATCTCTGTATGCTATGACCAGGCTCGTGCATGGTAACTTGATATTGCTGTATATGTGTATCAGATTTTTAACAAAATTTACTTTGTATACCTTTAAAACACTAAGAAAAACAGTTGTTAAAAAAAGAGCGTAGCTAACAGAGTGTGTAGAGATCTGTGTACGGAGCTGTTGCAGAAAGAATCTCCTCCCAGTATGGTTTCTGGCTCATTGTGTGATGCACATTGCTATAAAGTCGACATGCCTAGGTGAGGTCGGCCAGTCTATAGGTTGAAGGGTTGGTTAGATGCCCTTATTTGGCCAAATGGGGAGGCGCTTGTTGTTGGAAGAAACGCTGTACCCAGGCACTGACAGCCAGACACAAGCGGCTGTCGTTGGGAGGGACCGGCGGGGTCAGAGAGACACGAGAAGTCAGTGGGGCTGGGGCAGTCAATGCGGTCACTGCACGTGCAGCGGAGCAGGCAACGCGGCGCAGGGCTAGTGGGGCCCGCACTCACAGGGATGGGGCTCTGACCTGGTGGAGACTAATTAGCTCACCTACGGGAGTTACCCCACAGCCTAATGTATAGTCAAAGCTGAAATTCATGCTTTGCTACACAGGCTAGCTTTGAGAGTCTGTATATGTGAACAAAGCACGTATTCATTTCTTATGCAAACATTTCATGTCTCATGTGAAGGTTTATGGGAATGCGTGAGTTGCCACAAAGAATAATGTATGCATTTATAAACATTTAAGCATCAGCCCATTATGAAATAACCAGTGGCTCCTTGTTTGCATGACAGTTAAAGATATTTCAGGGAAGCCACAGATTGCCATTAAAGCTAGTAGCGTTTGTCTTTTAAACGTAACACTAATCTCTGGGATGTCCTGTAAAATCAAAGGCAATTAATTGTGCTAGAGACGAGTAGAAATTCGGATGCGGAGCACTAAGACCGTGCCATACTTTCATTCTGGGAGCCCTTTCCTGGTGTGCTGTATAGAAACTATACTTCTGCATTAGTGGTTGAAGTGCCTGCCGCGTTTAGCGCACGAGCCCGACTTTAAAAAAAAACTAAAATAAATTTTGAACAGGTTAAAATCTTATTGATTTTACTTTTTTTTATAAATCGCTTCTAAGTTTTCCACGTGTTATGGGGCGGGAGGAGAGACAGGCATAAGGAGAAAGGGAGTCTGATGAATGGGAGGAAAGCAAGGGAGAGATGCAGGAAACGAACGAGGGTCAGGGGGTGGGGGGACTTTAGCACAACGACGGTCACTGGGTGAGGAGGGGACACGAGCACAACGAGCAACAGGCCACAACAGGGGTTTTCATCTGAAACAGAATTAGCCCCTAGTTGTGATCAGGGTCAAAAGTAGTACTGGAGTCACCGAACTCTGATTACCCCACTGCGACTGCAGGTAAACCCTGTGTGAAAATATGCAAAAGCTGGAGCAGCAACGACGGTCAGGGGGTGGAGGGGCTTAGACACGAGCACAACGAGGGTCAAGGGGGTGGGGGGGACTCGAGCACAACGATGGTCAGGGGGGTGGGGGGGACACGAGCACAACAAGGGTAAGGGGGTGGGGGGACTCGAGCACAACGAAGGTCAGGGGGTGGGGGAGGACATGCACAACGGGCAACAGGCCACAACAGGGGTTTTCATCAGAAACAGAATTAGCCCCTAGTTGTGATCAGGGGTCAAAAGTAGTACTGGAGTCACCGACCTCTGATTACCCCACGGCGACGTGCAGGGTCCAAAAAATCGCTGACAGCGCATCTGGCGTGGTCAGTGTATGTACCAGAGTACTGGTGTGTGCGTCTTTATTTGCTAGCCGCCCAAAAGTCCATGCCACCACACTCCTCTCACATAGTAAGATATTGTAAAGGTTGTCATGTCCGCTCGCAGTCTCACGCGTCACACTTTACTGATCAGTTTAACAAAAGACAAGTAATCCTGCTGAACGTCGGCGCGGTTTGAAAATTAAAATTGTAAATGTTGCAGCAGCATAAAAGAGGGATTGAGTCGGAATGTTATTTCTTAGCCCAGACAAAGTCGCTGCTGGAAATAAAAGTTCTCCGCCCAGTCGCATTTCAAAGAGGCCGGTTTTGAATGTGCTGTCTGATTCGTGCCCCACCTGACCAGCCTCTGCTTTATCAGGCCCCGGCCAGCTCTGCACTGCGCCAGGCTATTGTTGGCGCAGACGTTTCGGAACAGGGCTGCACGTGGCCGGGCACCGGCTGACGCTGCCGGGGAGGCTTTGAATTACTTTGTGAGGAGGCTGCTGCCTGCAGTGGAGACGAGGGAATAATAGCCCAGCCTGAGAAAAGAACAGGCAGATGTGCAGCAGTGTGAGCATTGGCCGCGGCGAGGAATAATGAATGGAGAAACCGCAGAGGGCAACGGGGAGGGAAGAGGACAGCAAGGGGGAGAGACGCCGAGAGATGGAAGTGGGGGCAGAAGAGAGAGTAAGAAAGCAAGATCGAGAAGCAGCCACTGGCACCCTTCAATGACTGCAGCACACATAGGCAGCTGGCAGCGCATTCCTCTGAGAGCCAGCGGGACCCGCAGGCAGATAAAGGGAGGGCGCGTTTATACGCGCTGGCAGCAGCCGAGGGAAAGGGGGCCAGTGAGGGCACAGAAAGAAAGAATACTTTTAGAAACAAGCATTACGGGCAGAGCTCACTCTCCTGGGGGATACAGAGCAGGGGCTGAAATCACTCTCCACCGGGCGCCATCTTCAAAGAAATGCCCAAAACAAACCTTTAAAAAAACCACAAAAAAAAACGCAGCAATGACGATCGCAAAGGGGCGGAGAGCGAAAAAAATCGCCGGAACGCCCACGAATCTGCTCCGTGAATGACGGACAGATTTCTCTTCCAATGGCTAGCCTCCATTTATGGAGCTAGCCAATGGAAGAGAGAGGAGGGACAAAGCCAGTACTGTTGTACCATAAGATTTCACCTGCGCGAACGCTGCTGCGCAGCGGATCGCCAGGCGAAACCTAAAAATGACATTATGTTGCCATTCACCAGCTTAATAGTTCCTCCACTTTTTTGTTTTTACTAAATCTTGCTATCTGTTCCAATGTTAGCATACATGCTGGTGCTGTGCGGCATCTTTACACAGTGAACTCTCTGCAGGACTTTTAAGTGGCATGAAACAGTTGAGGGGGCTCTAAAAGGGGCACGGACTATGAAATTAAGGGCGTGGCTTAAACACAAACTGCATTTCTGTTATTTTCATAGAGTGCCATCCAACCAGTATTTTGGTGCCTCCATGCAGGGATTTAAGTGGGCCGGGTCTCACCGGGTTTGAGCATTGGCAGTTTTTAGGTTTCGCCTAGCGGAAGCTGCGCTCTGCGCAGCTTTTCCGCGCAGGCGAAATCCTGTTGAGAACCGTAGTGTGGCTTTGGTTCGGCCCTCGTCCGTGATTGGCTGGCTCCGTAAACGGAGCCTTGCCATTGGACGAGGGGCCTGTCCGTCAATGCTGGACCAGACACGGGGGCGTTCCCGACATTCTTTGGCTTTTGCCGACGTCACGGGACGCCGGGAACGCCCCCGTGTCTGGTCCGGCATTGCCGGCACTTCTGCGAGGCTCCCGAGCGAAGGAGGAGCCCCGGGGAAAGAGCATGTCCCGCCTCGGAACGAAGTCCAGGTGAGTCCGCCTCCCTCCCGAAGTCCGCCACGTTTCCCGCCTCCCTCCCGACGTCCGTGACCTTTCCCGCCCCCCTCGTCCTCTCCCGCCCGCGCCCCCCCCCCCCCCAGCCCTGTGGGAGGCACTAGGACCCAGGGCCTGCTCGATCCCCGTTCGGGGGTTTCTTCAGCCGGCCGATCCTATTTTTAGAATTCTCCAGCATTCACATTTCTTTCTCAGATAACAAATCTCACCACTTGAATTGAAGTATTAATTCAGACAGTCATTCGTCTACGAGCACTTACGGGGAGTGTAGCAAAGTAAAACCGCAACTAGGTGGCACTTCAATCACCTCTCTGTTGTCCGGGCTACAGCAGCTCTCATCCTACTACGGCCTCATCACCGCACGTGGCCCTAGCCCTGCCTCCTCAGCACCGTCCAGGAGACTTGAACCACAGCAAGAGGGGGGGGACTTGAACAACTGAGGGTGCGGTGCAAAGAGGAACTGCCGGCAACGCTTCACAGGTAGCCACCCGCATACAAGACAGAAATGAGGGTGCAGGAGTTACGTGGTGCTCGTGGTAATCACACACTTCCGGAACACACAGTCCTCACGAGACGAGGTAATAATACTGGGCACTGCAGTTAATACACCAATGCGTGGACAATTGGTAGCTCCCTCGGGCTGCTTCACACCCTACAGCTGCAGGGCTTGCACAGGTGAGGCTGCTTTCTCCGCCATGGGCGAAGAGGTGCACTCTCCGAATCACAAAGCAGGGCCCTCAGAGAAATCTGCGCAGGGACTGCAACCACTCACAGCTGCGGCCTCTGTAACGTGCGCCACCCTCCTAGCACACAGGCAGCACGGGTACTGGCGCACTCACCGTATCTCCTTCTCACCAGAACGACTCCAAGCAGTGCAGGACATGAGAATGCGGGTGCAGGCATCCTGGAAATCTGATGCGGCATCTGGCCCTCGCCTTCCCAGCTGGCCAGTCGTCGTACCTCCCTGCACCTCACGCTTCATGGCAGGAAGAAAGACATCACCCCTGCACCGCGACTGCCGGATACAAGGCTGCAGAGGCGCTTCAAGCAATCATGCATCGGCGCTAGCCAGCACTCTGAGCTGCACTTTTGCCGGCACTTCTGCGAGGCTCCCGAGCGAAGGAGGAGCCCCGGGGAAAGAGCATGTCCCGCCTCGGAACGAAGTCCAGGTGAGTCCGCCTCCCTCCCGAAGTCCGCCACGTTTCCCGCCTCCCTCCCGACGTCCGTGACCTTTCCCGCCCCCCTCGTCCTCTCCCGCCCGCGCCCCCCCCCCCCCCCAGCCCTGTGGGAGGCACTAGGACCCAGGGCCTGCTCGATCCCCGTTCGGGGGTTTCTTCAGCCGGCCGATCCTATTTTTAGAATTCTCCAGCATTCACATTTCTTTCTCAGATAACAAATCTCACCACTTGAATTGAAGTATTAATTCAGACAGTCATTCGTCTACGAGCACTTACGGGGAGTGTAGCAAAGTAAAACCGCAACTAGGTGGCACTTCAATCACCTCTCTGTTGTCCGGGCTACAGCAGCTCTCATCCTACTACGGCCTCATCACCGCACGTGGCCCTAGCCCTGCCTCCTCAGCACCGTCCAGGAGACTTGAACCACAGCAAGAGGGGGGGGACTTGAACAACTGAGGGTGCGGTGCAAAGAGGAACTGCCGGCAACGCTTCACAGGTAGCCACCCGCATACAAGACAGAAATGAGGGTGCAGGAGTTACGTGGTGCTCGTGGTAATCACACACTTCCGGAACACACAGTCCTCACGAGACGAGGTAATAATACTGGGCACTGCAGTTAATACACCAATGCGTGGACAATTGGTAGCTCCCTCGGGCTGCTTCACACCCTACAGCTGCAGGGCTTGCACAGGTGAGGCTGCTTTCTCCGCCATGGGCGAAGAGGTGCACTCTCCGAATCACAAAGCAGGGCCCTCAGAGAAATCTGCGCAGGGACTGCAACCACTCACAGCTGCGGCCTCTGTAACGTGCGCCACCCTCCTAGCACACAGGCAGCACGGGTACTGGCGCACTCACCGTATCTCCTTCTCACCAGAACGACTCCAAGCAGTGCAGGACATGAGAATGCGGGTGCAGGCATCCTGGAAATCTGATGCGGCATCTGGCCCTCGCCTTCCCAGCTGGCCAGTCGTCGTACCTCCCTGCACCTCACGCTTCATGGCAGGAAGAAAGACATCACCCCTGCACCGCGACTGCCGGATACAAGGCTGCAGAGGCGCTTCAAGCAATCATGCATCGGCGCTAGCCAGCACTCTGAGCTGCACTTTACAGGTGGCACGGCAACTCCACTTCACATGAGGCAGGGTCAGCGCGCCCCTCCTCCACAGGAAACGGCCGCAACGGCAGCACAGAGCCCACGAGCACCTCCGGGCCGGCCTCATCGAGCTGTCTCTCCTCTCCTGCCAGCAGAAACACCGTCAGCTGCAAGCAATCACAGGCACCCTCCCCAGCAGCAGACCGCCGCAGGCAGCACAGTGGAAGCACGGCCACAGACCGCCCAGCAGGAACGCCGCAGGAGGCAAACAAGAACAGACCCGCTTCGTCGCCAGTGTTATATCGGTGGACTCTAGGCCCACATGCTGTTGAAAGCAACATAAACCGACACCGGAGACCTAGTTGCTGGTAATGGCCACAAGTACGCGCACTCGGGCTTCTTTATTAGCAGGGCCCCTAATTGGTAGCACCTGTGTTGGATGGGTGTAGGTGAGTGTGGGGCCAACCCTCGAGGGAGTGGCTAGCAAAGCATTCAACCGTGTCCAACAGGACACAACACCCGTGTTTTAGTAATGTTGCCATCACCAGACTTCTAGTGCTGTTGTAAACAGGGATGTAAATCATGTAAACTCGTCACATCGCTTTAGACAGCGCAGGAAATCAGTGGCTGCGCAACACAAAGAACGTGGGGGGGTAGGTAATCAATTGAAAGTCCCATTAAGAGAATCCAGTCTTAAGAAAATAACATAAGAGTGTGGTTAGTATGACAGTGTACCAACTCCATTCTAAATTGGATGTGAATATATTTTATGTTTTATTATACCTGGACCTTACATTGAAATTTCTTTGTTACCCTATTTACTTACATTTTCTTTCAAAGGCAATGGTTCTGTTCACTTTTAGCAGCAGATGTCGATGGACTACAGTTCGCTAAATGTCCGGAATGTGAACATTTGGCTTCTAGTGCCCTGTAGACCGTAGTTCCCACAATCTCTTGTGCAGAGACCCTCGTCCTCCAGTGTCAAAGAGCTCATAAATTCACAGGCCCGGAGATTGCCCTTTGTACAGTTAACATCATTGGGACTCTATGCCTGTTGTTCTAATTTGCATAGATCATTATTCTTTCTAGAGTGGAATGTCCTGCTGCATTCCACTCTAGAAAGTGCTTCCATTGGGATGCACGAGGCATCAGAAAAGTGCAAATACTGAAAAGTATATTAAATCATTGTTTTCAAGTTACCTCTATCTCCTGTGTGCGCTATATGCAGAAACCCATCCTTTGTTTTGTTCCAGTATTGGCAAATCCAGAAGGACTAGCTTTAATGTGCTGAATAGCATTTGTGTATGCAACGCATGCAAACTGTGTTTGTTCGGGCCTGTATTGGCTCATTTAAGCCAGACCTATTGGTGTTGACAGTACTTATTTTTAGTTGCTTCTGCTACACTTATGTTCACAACTCATCCTGTACTAAGATGGTTTTAGGTTTGCACTGCTCCAACAATTTACCTTCTGCTTCATTGCTGATCTGCTTTCTCCTTGGGCTTGATGTAGTGGTTACAGTATAAAGCTGTTCTGCTGGCACAATAATAGTTTTCTTTGAGCCGTATAAATTAATCGAATGGAATGTCGCCTTAGTAACTATAGATCACTTTACTCCACTCAACGTACCTTCACACAAACGAGGCAAAATGAGATGGAAACATTAAAATAATCGGTATGGGGGTTCATATGTCATCTTTAATCTGCCGAAAATTTTTCACTTTTTCGGTGGTACTTCCATAGAGGGCAGTGGGGTGCTATGTTTGTGTACAAATGGTGTCTCTGCAGTAATATGCCCTGATTAGGGTGAGGTGGGGTGGGGAGCAAGAAGGGGGAAGGAAAGGAGAGAATCAGGTGCTAGAAAAGTTTACGCTATATAAAACTGCATTAAGTAAAATAAATACTTGCACCCATTCACAGCATTATCTGAAAAAGTGTGGGCAGAAGGTGAGGTGGGGAGCTAGAAGGGGGAAGGAAGGGAGAGAATCGGGTGCTAGAAAAACTCGAGGAAGATTACTTCATATAATTCTTTTACACATTGTTTTATTTTATTTTAATTGTAACGGATCTTTGTGCAGTGTGCAGAGTAGTGAGTGTGCAGAGTAGTGAGTGTGCAGAGTAGTGAGTGTGCAGAGTAGTGAGTGTGCAGAGGGAATAGGGAGTGCAGAGGGAATAGGGAGTGCAGAGGGAATAGGGAGTGCTAGGCACTGCAGAGGAACTGCAGAGATTAAGCTAATGGCAATGTAAATGACACTGCCATTTATTTATCCATTTTCAAAACCAACACATAAATACAAATTTTGTCATTTACAATGCCAATAGCTCTAACTTTTCCAAAGGCGAAACCATTGCATTGTAAATGCTTGTTTAAATGGGACCTCGAAAGGGTCTCTATCAAGCTCTGTTTTATGCCCTGGCACAGTCGGTCTGTTTTTTTCCAGACTGCAGTGGCAGCAGGCATATCGACGTACGCTGCTCACACTGCTCACTTCTTTCTAGTGGAGAAGTTCCGGCATGACGTCATGCCAGGTGAGCGTTGTAGGGGAAGGGAAATGCTTTAAGGAGAGTATTTTTTTCTCTGGGTTTCCCTTCTCTTCTTGAAACTCAGGAGCTGCAACATTGTTGTGGTGTCACCAGGGCTTTCAGTGGAAGCTTTTTCCATATTAATACAAGCGATAGTTGCTGCTTATTTATCTTCTGCAACTAACAACCATTGACAAAGTCTAGTCCTGACTTGTTGTATGTACAATGTTACTTGTTGTATCATATATCTGGATGCAATGACAGAAACAGCAAAATACAAGTGGGCGGGACACTATGCTAAGGACACATTTTTAGCTTGTGTTTTTAAGCCATGCCCGTAATTACATTGGTCAAACCCCTATGAGAGACCCTCCAGTTTTTTCATCCCACTTAAAGCCCTGCCTCCAGGTTATGCTTCTGGATATATAACACTACACTGCCATCCAGCTAAAAGCCAAGACTATTAGCTTTTTAATGATTAGCTGTTTAAGATAAATCTTAAAACGAACATAATAAGCTACATGGGAAATACAAAAAAACAACATTGTGGAAATAGTTAACATTCTTTGGGATGCAAGAGTAAGTAAAACATGAAATGTAAACAGGGACACAATTGTTGACATGGATAACCTTAACCATAGTTACATTCATTGTTCAGAAATCGATCAGTGTTTTTACCAGTGAGGTTAAAGATAATGGTATAGGGCCTGGTAGTGACCAAGACCCAGGTAGACATCGCCCACTTAACGCCTTAACTCTCTGGAATATGTTGTGTTGCAATTTAATATGGTACTTAATACCAGTGTTAAACAGCTTTCTGTGGGCGACGAGCATGCTTCTCCATCGGTTGTGCTTGGTTGGAGGTGTTTGTAACAAGCCCTGTTTGGGAATTGTTTTGTGTGATGACCAGTTAGTAAAGTTGCCACCACTGCAGTTTTTTATCGGCTTGCTCTGTATTTTAAGTCCAGGTTGGAAAAAACATTGGTAAAAGCAGTAAAAAACGGTATATGTTCCCCCTTCTAAAACACGTAGCTAAAAAGGCAAACACATAAAGAAATCAGTTACAAGTATTTGAGAGCTTGCTAAATTGTTTCAGGTTGATTATTAGAGCAAATAGATAATTACCATGTTACAAAAGAATCCTGACAATTTCACACACCTTCTTTTTTCTGGTTCCAGCTCTTGGCAGTATCAGAAGAGCAAAACGTAAACAAATGGAAGTATTTTTTTTTCTTAAAGGAGGTAACTCTACCAGTGAAGTCATTCTTATTCTGGCATATTTAGCCGACTTGAGCATGCGGAAGAGTGAGAGACTGAGTCTTATTCTCTTAAACCTCTTGATGTCTCATTTTGGACCATGGGTGAATGTTCACCAGGATGACTATGGACTTTGACTGTCTGTCACAGATGGATGAAAAAATGGCAACTCTTTGCATCTGGGCGACCTGTAAAGTGTGTTACCGCTGGTCTCAGGGCCATAGTGGAAATTGTTGGCCCAGGGACACCGAGGTGGATCTCAGAACTAGAGTCTGAGATGTGGGTATTATTGGGGTATGCGTTGGGGTCTGCATTTTTCTTAGCAGATGAGGAGACATGTTTGTGTCAGAGCACTTACGTTTTCTCATTCAAGCCATGAGTAGGTAATCCAGTCCAGACTGTTTCTCGTATTCTTTCTTATTCTGAAATTATACTGGAATTGATCAGACAATATGTACCAGCATTTAAAGACATTTCCTGGACTCAATGAGCTCTTTACGCATGGAACTTGGAAACTTGTGAGCATTGTTTAGTGAGTTTTAAGTGTGTGCTTCCCTGGCATATGATTTTGATGTGATTGATCCTAGATGTAGCAGATAGGCTGGTGTAGCACGGGGGGCATACAAATGTTTTAATGAAAGTGTATTATGCCTGCTGTCCAGCATACAATTAAAACCTGGCAACTTCATTTGCTGCCTCTGGTCAAAGGGTGTTATCACTCATCATAGCCCACTCAAATAACACTTGTTTTTTGCCCAGGAGCGTTTTATGAATATGACAACACTCCTGCATAAATCCTCAGACATATTCTTTCCTTCTGATGCATGTCAAAGAACATTTTTTATTGGACCAGAATTTTAATTCGGGGTGGGTGTAACTCACGGATTTACAGAAAAACTCCACGAGATTCTGCAGAATTCAACCAACGGGCAGAAAATATGCAAGCTGAGCTGCTTGCAATGCAATTTAGCGTCAATATTGTGAGTAATGCTAAAAAAAATCAGCGCAAGCGGCACCATGCAGGGGGTGTTCATCAACGTTTACATTTACCCACCCAGGAACCCGGGCCCTAATTCAATATCTGTTCACGCAGAACTCCCATTATACTAGCAAAATTTCAATGTGAGTAAATACAATTTGTGATGGCAAAATCACATCATTCCTGTTTCTGTGATCCTATAAATTATGTTTTCGTATTATCAAGTTTTGGTGAGCTGCAGAAAAAGGTGTGGCCCTGTCAGAGCTCTAAGAGTTAATTGTTGGCTAAGAAACCTGGAGACTTGTCTTTTAATACCCACTACATAACATAAAAAATAATCTGGACACAGAATTATACTT
The DNA here is from genome assembly GCF_964263255.1 of Lissotriton vulgaris. Taxonomy (NCBI): domain Eukaryota; kingdom Metazoa; phylum Chordata; class Amphibia; order Caudata; family Salamandridae; genus Lissotriton; species Lissotriton vulgaris. Next base: position 1,184,753,401 of record NC_141697.1, read on the forward strand.
GCAAAAGACTCATGGGCAAAGTATGGGCAATTTAGCTTTTACATAAAAAGTTGTAGTTTCAATTTTTGTCCAGCTAGGAATACGTAAGCCTTTATTTAGGAATGGATTATGTTAAAAAACATATGCCTGCAAATTCCCCTGCAACATTGTTGGCAGGTTGCAGGAAAAGTGATCACATAACACCAGTAATAAAATGCCTTCATTAAGTCCTGCTGTACAAACCCTTCAAATTGAAACCTTTGTGTATAGTGCACAAAATATAGCTGGTCAAAGACCAACAGAGAGAGGAAAAATAATAAAAAGCATATTCGTTAGAAGTTGGTCAAATCAGCCAATTGTGATTTTGCAATGTATTCATTAACCCCTTCGCTGCGGCGGCTATCCCGCCGCAGCGCTAAAGGGGCGGGGCGGCCGCGCGGCGGCCGCATGCTGGTGACAGAGCCGCTCCGTCACCAGCCGCGGTTGAGCTATGCTGGTGACGGAGCGGTTCCGTCATGACCCGCCCCGCTCATTAGAACGCCCGCGCAGGTGCGAAATCAGCGCCGCGCAGGCGCGGCGGCCGGGCCATGACGGAACCGCTCCGTCATCAGCACAGCTCAACTGTAGCTGATGACGGAGCGGTTCCGTCATCAGCATGGAAGGGGTTAATAAAGAAAAGAACTCTTCACTAACAATAACTACAACAATATCAAGCATTAGCAAAGCCAAAAGGTCTCACCTTTGTGACGTATTGGTTTTGCGAATGGTTTTTAGCCATGCTGCACCGCAGACGCGGCTGAGAGTGCCATTTTGTATGCCATGCATCAGGGCTTTAAGTGGAAGGAAAGAACTGGGAGATCTCTCGAAGGGGTGTGGGCGATGTAACTAAGGGCATTGCTTAAAACACATAAACTTAAAATCTGTGCTTAGCATAGTGTGCCGCCCAACTGGTATTTTGCTGCTTCTGTGTCAGCATCCAGATATATTGTACAACAAGCAACTACAACAAGCCAGAGCTATTGGCTTTATCAGTGGTTGTAAGTTGCATAAGATAAATAAGCAACAACTATGGCTTTGTTGTATAGCATATTGAAATGGTTCAGTTCTGAAAAGATGAGACTGTGAAAGAACTATAACGAGTCTCTTTGAAGTTACATCAAAAGCAATGAAGGTTGAAATTGCTGCAGAGTTAAGATTTATTTTTTTCACCTAGGGTGAGGGCAAAAATGGAGAGCCCGATAGAGGCCTGTCTCAGCACGTGATTTTTAGAACTGCTGGTACTCAACACTGGCGGGACCTGGCCCACTTAAAGCCCTGCCTTGAATGACACACTTGCCTATAAAAAGATGCTGCCACTTTTGTTTTTATTTTTAGATACCGCTCCGACTTGTATGAGTAAATAAAAACAAAATAAAATGTGCAAAAGCATATTTTTCTATTTTAAAAGCAGACGGATGAGCATAACCAACAAACAGGCAGGAAGCAACACGGGAGCGCAAGGGGAATGTTAAAACAACAAGGGGCATGAAGCAACACGAAGGAGGGTGGGGACACAAAAGCAACATGGGGTAGGGAGGTAAGGAGGGCGAAGAAGCAAAATGGGGTAGGACGGTAAAGGAAGACATAGCAGCAGCACAGGGAAGACAGGATAGTTGACAGGGATGCAACACAGGGCTGGGGAAGTAACATTGATGGCGCTGGTGGGGGGAAGCAACAACAGGAAGTGTGAAGGATGGCACGGGAGAAGCACATGGGCAATAAAGAGCATCAAGGAGTGCAGAGGTACAGACGTAGAGAAGGCAAACAGCTCATGGAGTCCTTAACACAAAAGAAAAAATTGTGCTTAAAAGCAAGCAGTGGTAGCAGAGACGTGAGCTAATCAGAAAAGGATAATGAAGCAATGCTCCAAGGGAGGGACAAACACAAGGTTGACAAACTGGTACCTGCATAAGGGACAGGCAAATAAGAGGGAAAGGAAAGCCAACCAATGATAAGCAATGGGTGGACTCCAAGTCCCTCGATGTTCTTGGTAAACCACAATATGTATTGCAACAGACTGCACATGAACTGTCTAGTAGACTTTACCAACAAATGAAAGTTCTTCTTAAATAACACCTAACTAGAGTTTGTTTCCCGAGTTAAATATGGCTATCTACTTTGCTACAAAAGAAGAGTTGAAGATATTTTTCTTATATAGTTGTTTATGGATTTTTATATATTATTACATGTGATTCAATTGGAGATATAAAATTAAAGAAGTAAAATGGCATTACGTTTTACACAAATTTTGAATCAATTCCAGAATCTGACTGAGAATATGACAAAAATAAGTCAGTGAACTTCCATTTTTATCATTTAAATGTTCCTATTCTTTTCAGGAAGGATTGTGTTAGCACTGAAAGTTGCAACTTCTCTAAAACGCATCCAGAAACTGCTTGTGCTGATAAGTACCTAGAGTTGAGGTACTGCTGGAGAGCCTAGTGAATATATTTCTCTTTACTGCTAATCAATCCCTGCTCCTAAATCTGGGGCAAACTTCCCTAGCTATAAATTGTCCAAGACTTTACAGCTAACTTTGATGATGATCTGTTATTTGAACATTAATTGTTGCTGTGGTAACAAATGCTTTAACTGTGTCATATAAAGAAATTATGGATGTTAGATTCATTAAAATCATTACATCACATCACACATAAATAGAATTAAAAAAAGTTATATTGAACGAATCCAAACATCAAGATAAATGAATTCATCTGCCCTCCATATCAGTGGCATTCGCACCAAACTGCTTTCTACCTACTGAATAGCTCTAATAATGTCAGTAGTTATGTCCTCCCAGGGTTCCTCCATAGCATCTACTCCTGTTTTCTAATTAGAGCTCTCTTACAGCTATAGAGCTGCCTCATATTTATTAATGGCAAAAATCAAGGGGGTGAACCTTCATCCCTCAAAACCTGGGTATGTTTATAACGAGCTACAGATGGTTCTTTCAGGTAAGGCAATTGCTTTTAAATTCATGAAGTCTTCATCGTGCAAAAATAATAATAGTAGATATTATACATTTCTTTGTAAATTTTACATTGGAACTAGAACAACAAACGATATTTGACAGAAAAGTCCATTTTTACTTTTTTCTCTATGAAGCATATGATCATATATGGCTGTCACAGTTCAATAATCATCACATGACATAGGTGACATAAAATTGAGTGAATAATGTGACATACGTGGCTAGGTGTAGTTTATATATAAGTGATATGACAAGAACAAATATGTACACAATATACAAAGTCAAAAAATGTTCGGGGGTCTGTCCAGTTCAGTTATAAACAAAGTGTCTCAGGTACAAGCTTGATAGGCTTATTGAATCTTTGGACCAGAATACCTAATGGACATGGACCGTATATGATTATATGCTTTATAGAGAAAACATTTACTTTTCTGCCAAATATCGTTTGTGTTCCAATGTAAAATTTACAAAGAAATTTATATCTAATAATATTGTTTTTGCATGATCGAGACTTCATGAATTTAAAAGCAATTGCCTTTCCCAACAGAACCCTCTGTAGCTTGTTATATCATATTTATTCATGACACACAACACCTTCACCCCAAATCTGATGGCTTTGGCCTAACTCCCATCAACAACTGCCCGGCTTATCAGTGAGTAAGTTAATGTCCACTCATTCCCCCAATATAAACTAGCCACACTTTACGTATTGATGCTCCAATAAATATATTTAGTCTTCCAGTTTTCTGGTATTACTGATTATAACAGATATACAGACAAAAAATCTATTTCTCAATAGGTATTTATGGTCTTATATTGTTTAAACAAAGAAATTCATTTTTAGTGATTATTGCTGTTGACAGTCACAACCTTTAGGCCCTTAGGTGTGCAGATTGACTTGTTGTGAAGTTGAGAAAAATGGGAGGTTTCCTGATGATGATCAACAGCTGCAAATGTGCACGTGTTTGTAGCACAAAGTTGATCTTTCCATATAGCAATAGCATTAAAAACGAATGTCAGTTGTTACTTGCCATACCATTATATCTGGAATCATAACATCATAGTAATTACATCAGAAATCTTTACATTGGGTATGCTTTTACTTCGTGTCATTGAAGGTATGTTTTTTAAAATTATTATGTATTCATATATGCTTTCTTTAAAATTAGTTGAACTGTGTAATTTTCTCATAACATTATTTTAATATAGTTTGATTCCAAATTCTTTTTTTAAATGTATATTAGAAGTTTTTTTATATATGTTTTCTTAAAATGTAATGAGAAATAATAACCTATCTTATATTTATATATATATATATATCCAACAAACAATGCTCCTTCTGGTCTCCGGGGACCCGTAGACACGTGGTGCGTAGAGCCGGCGGAGTATGCCAGACAACAATATCCCACTTGATTCGAAGTAAACGCACACTTGGGGGGATTTGCTCAAAAGATGGCTTTAATTTTCAGTTACGCGTTTCGACTACATGGGGCACATTAGGATGGCGGGCGGGCTTTGCCCGCCCGCCACCCTAGCGGAACTCGGGACCGCCCGCCTGAAGGGCGGGGGTCCCGACATTGCCATTAGGATGCACCCGCCACAGTGGCGGGCGCATTCCTCAATTTAACATTGTGGCGGGCGGTGCTCACCGCTCCGCCCGCCACAATGTTAAAAACAGAAGCACGCATTTGCATATTCGAAGCGGCAGGCACCGCGCGGTGCCTGCCTCTTCGAGTATGCAAAGGCAGGGGGGTACCACAGGTACCCCCCGTGTGCCACCCCCCTTTGGCCTTCACTCTGGGGGCCCACATGGGGCCCCCAGAGTGAACACCACATGCGTTTCCGTGGCGGCATTGCCGCCACGGAAAGGCATTGACAAATGCCTATTCTAATATGGCTGGCGGTGTCTGATAGACACCGCCACCATGTTCTCCCTTTTCCGCCCCGGCCGCTATGCGACCGGGGCGGAAAACAGGCGGGGGTCTTTCTCACCGCTGCGGTCCCCTCCGCCATCGTAATATGGCGGGGGGGGAATGCAGGGAAGGATGGCGGGCGGATTGCCTCCACCAGGGTGGCGGTGGCCACCGCGACCCTGGCGGAGGCAATCCGCCCGCCATCCTAATGGGCCCCAAGAGTCTTGATCACACATCGAATCACAGGCCGGCTTCACTTACAAACACTTTGCAGGAAAACTAACAAAGGACAACACAGGTCCAGGGGTTGTGTGGTCAATTTCTGTGACAGACATCTTGAAATGTGTTATATTCACACATCTATAGTGCCAAAACATGTTATACATAGTTTAGAACAGCTATTAGTTACAACAGTATCTACACGCGTCGTTTGTAAGTACAGTATGTACTGTATGTAGAGCTCAGTCATATTAGAGTGCACATTGCAGTAAGTTACAGTACAATAGAGGTCCTGTAGATAGTATGGTAAGTTCCTGTGGCAGACTTCTTAAAATATTTTAGTTCACATAAGTGTAGTGCCTGCAAAGAGTTTAAACAAATTTAAACAGCCTCTAATTATAACAGTATAGTTGCAAATCATATTTTAAATACAGTACTAATCGTCAAGTGCAGTGCAAATTACAGTCCGAAAACATACATATCAAGTCGTAATGGTCTCGTAATGCACTTCTTACAGCTATGTCTACCTCATCAGCTAGTTTCAGAATATGTTTCACCATGGTGGTTTCCTGCCGCGCGGCATCGAGGATGAACTTGAGACTTTAGAAGACAAACAGGACGAAACAAGTACTGATAATGAAGACAGTAAATCTAGGATTATTCTTACTTTCAACTCTAAATCAGAGGGTATTTACAACATTCTCACAAAGAATGGGAACTTACTGAAAACCAACCCTATTATTTGTAAAAAAAAAATATAAAAGCGTCTGGCATAACGGCCAAACTAAGGAAAAACATGAACTAAAATAACACTTAATTTTGTGATCTTTTGTGTTGAGGACAGAGGGGTAAAATGAGACAAGGCAAAGTTTATTGCTGTGCCTCTATCAAATTGTCAAATCAGCAACTTACAAAACGCTTCTTTTCTCATCTTCGCATGCGTAGAGCAATAGTCTGGCTAGGATCTAATCCACAACCCAGCTAGGGTTCACCTGACTAGTGGTGTAAGTCAGCCATAGAGAGTGGTTGGGGTGTGAACCCCTGCTCAAAAAACCTGGTTCCATTCAGCCAAGCAATAGTAGGTGAAATCTAGATTTTTTTAAAGATTGAGTAGTTTCTACTCAGATTGCCAGCCCCAATTGCCCTTCCAGTTCTTTCCTCATTCATGGGGTACATTTCTTTAGCAGTAGGCAATGGCCGTGTCTTTTTAAAAAAATGCACGGGTGCTACTAGTGTCTCCAATTGCCATCCTAGCCTCTGGCTTTTTGTCAAAAGTATTTTTATTGTTCAATGAGAAAAAGGGGAAAGGGAATCATGGAAAAGAAAGATGCGACAATCCCGCAACTCAGCCCACGCAGGGGTTTGTAAAACATGAGCCCAGGAGCGACCCAACTGAGTCAGGCCAGGCTGTCGCATACAAGGCAATGTCATCAGCTGGACGCACAGGGTAGTGCTACGCTGCTAGTATATAGGACATTAGTCATTAACCCTCTAGGGCAGTACGCTGAAAGGCAAAAGTGCACCAGAGGCTATCAACGGGACGCCTTAATTAGTCCTCCACCAGGGTGGAACACTTGGCACATGAGAATGCTAGGAATCCTGCAGTGGATTTAGGGTTCTATGCTCTCAGTGCAGCAGAGCACTTAGTGGGATGTAATAGTCAACAAAGAAGACATAAGGAACTACCCCCCCCCCCCCTCCCTCTCCCTCCCTCCCCCAGTGGTAGTAGCAATAAAGCGCAGTCAAAGAACCAGTTGAGTAGCGACAGGGGTTCAAACCTGGAACAGGTGGAGCTTACGGACGCTGGGCGGGCAGACTGCGGATGGCAGGCCCCTGGAGAGGAACTTTACCAACGGGCCCCAGCGAAATTCAAAGTTCTTAAAGTCATCTAGAAAGATAAAACCGCGCACACAGATTCAATATAACAAGTAGAGGGCTACTGTATGTGTTAAACAAGAACAATTGTCCAATGTTGGTTCCTGGAGTTTATGATGTATATCTCCTTTTATTAGATCATCTCATCAATGGTCATTTACAGCCATCCGACACGTGTTTCGTTAAAGCTCTGCACAATTACAGATGCTATAACTCTTCAGGGCTCAACGACTGGATCCTTATTTGTTTAGGGCCCTAGTCCGGTGATAATTCCAACCCGGCAGGGTGACCTAGTAGTACAACGGTGACGATGTATTATTTCCAATGTTTCACATGTTGCAATATACTCTGTGGTCGCCAGTATTCCACGTTTATGTGTCGCAATTGTAAAACGGTCCGAATCACAAGGCAGTACAAATTCCTTCTACGGAACACCACACGGGTACGTGCGGTGTATGGGCTCAAGGGTTGAATCTGTTATATTGAATCTGTGTGCGCGGGACTTTGTGGTTAAGTCTTGGGTGTGAATTTTTACATTCAAATTGAGGGGTTCTTGAGGGTCCCCCCTCCCGGCTAGCACCAGTTACTATTGCATTACAACTAGTCACGCTAATATTGTCTGAGCGCCCTTACTTCCCGTATACTTAATACCCTTTTTGCTGTTGTGTTCATCTAGAAAGATATCAGCCATTCTTTCCAAACTGAGTAGCTTCCACAACCTCGAGTGCCAGAGCGAGGTGGCAGGTGCCTCCTTCTTTTTCCAGGCTGCTGCCAAAGTAATTTTAGCTGCCCCAATACAGAGCCACAATATTCTCTTATCCGCCCTGGTCTGGTGTTCGAGATCGGGAACACGAAGGCCCAGCAGGGTGGCAGCCATCGTGGTAGGGATAGGGTATCCCAGAACATCTTTAATTTGGGCCAGGATCTCTTCCCAGAATTGGCGTATAACGGGGCAGTGCCACCAAATATGCTGGAAGTCCCCCAGGAACCCACAACCCTTCCAGCACCTATCTGAAGTACCCGGGAAGATCAGTTTCAATTTGGCAGGGTATAAGTACCAGTCCATCATTGTTTGCATATGCGCCTCCCTAAGCTCCACCGAGTGGTTACATTTAGCAATATCGGACCATAGGTGAGACCACTCATTATCAGAGATGTCGTATTGGAGGATCCACTCCCACATATGCATGTACCTGGGCCTACGGGAAGTGGTAGTGGTGAGGATGTGTTGATAGATGAAAGTGATCGCCCCTTTCATGGATGCTGTCCTTGTCAGAAAGTTCTCGAATGGTGTGAGGGGTCAGGTGGCCGCCACCCGCACTTGTGGCAAAAGTGCCCAGTGGAGTAATTGGGCATGGTGGTATCCTTCATTCTCTAATATCCCATAGTCCCTCTTGCAATTCTCAAAGGTAAGTGGGTCATAATTGTGGAACAGGTGAGTAAGAGCTAGACATCCTCCGTCTTTCCACGCCTTGAAAGGCGTGGAAAGCCTCTGGCTTTTTTACTCATCCAACAACATCTGTTCCTGGTGCATGTTGCCATAAGAGGTATTGGGTCTTCTGTAACTACCTAGCCTATTTTTTAGTATGCTCAAAACCTCAGAGCATCCCGCTGCCCCTATGACTAGGTTGGTGCAATCCAGAGGTGATTTGTTTGGAACTATATAATAATATATGATACGCTATATAAATAATGTGCCATTGTGTAATGTACATGGTGCTCATTCAAAGCAGACCAATACCTTCAGTTGCGTTTGTGCTATATAGTAAAACTGCAATATATTCTGACCACGGGGATGTGGCATATGGGCCAGAGCGGTGACTTTAGAGGTGGAGAACCAAGTTCAAGTCTGGTATTCTGGGCAAATCACTTAATCTCCCCGTGCCTACCAAAAAATTAATGTGTTCTTGTGCAATGTACCTGAGGCTCGTGTAAAGCGCTCGGGTCGAATTCGCACTGTAGAAATCTACCCCCCTCCCAAATAAAAAAAAAAAAAAATATATATATATATATATATATATATATATATATATATATATATATATATCGCTTGCTACTATGTAGACCGCCGAGAAGCTCGTAGTTGGCTTTCCGTATGCTTAAACGCTTCAGCGCCCTACCTAGCGCTGAAGCGGTACATAATGCAACAATACAGCGCTGTGATGCCTGGTACAATCTTTTGTGCTTGTAAAACATAAACACCGAAGACCGCTCTAACGGAAAGATAAGAGACCATTGTCAGGTTTTCCAACGAACCGATTAAGAAATCACATGAAAACCAGGGAAGGTAGCGTCCATGTACAGAAGTGGATGTGCGCTTGCGCGGGCACTTACGCCGAGCGTGCGCAGCGGTGCTATGCTTCGGAGTAGAGCCAATGGGCATGCGCTTTACACGAGACAGGAGAAAACGGGTTCGCAGTACGGCGTGCTTTTTGACAGGTCACGCAGGGTTAAAACTACGCGTGCGCATGCGCGTTGTGTATTCTTTGATCTTGCGCGTGCGGGCGCCAACCCGTGGAACAGGATTTTGGATCCGCCATCCTCGCACTGTAAGCGGGCATGCTTCCTACACAGGACGCTGTCTTCGCGAACCTGCGCAGTGCGGTCCGCGTCCCCTCCTGTGCCTGCTGAGGATCTCCGTGATGGCGTTTGATGAGGCGGGAAGGTAAGACCCTGACCAGAGATCAATGGAGGGTGGAGAGGGACATGCGCGCCGTGGTGCATGGGTGCCGAAGTGCTCGATCAGTGGCACCTAGAGGTTGCGTTTTGCTCGCAGGCCCCTCTTCCCGCCAAGACAAAGGGTGTGAGGGGAGGGGCAGAGGGAGGAGGGCGCTGCAGGCACTGGAGGTTGTAAGGGAGGCTAACTATTAGTAATATTAGGTACTGGGGTGATATAAGGAGGGAGTAAATCCGATTGAGTGGGGTAGGGGTGGCAGAGAAAGGGGGGGGGGGAAGATAAGACTGGATAATTTTCCCTATCCACCATAGGAAAAGCTGCGGTTGTTGGTGGGCTTGTTTGGAACGTTGATCGGTGCGAGGGGACTTTGAAAACAATCAGGATGGCGAAATACGTAGGTGAGACCCCTTTGTGGGTGTAGTGGAGGGAGTCTGGCAGGTTGAGAGTAAACGTGTAAGGGGGGGGCTGGATCTAAGAGGGGGCGTGGCAGAAGGAATCGATGAAGTTTATGGGATCTTAACCCTTGGGCTTGGGAGATGAAGATGTTAGAGGCTATTGTGCTTGGTCATGCAGTCTAAAGGTGGTGCAGGGTAGAAGGGATGTTGGATTAGGGTACCTTGTATCCTGCTGTTCCTTACCGTTGTTGACTGTGGGAAGGGGCCATGACAGAAGAGGCAGAGCATCTAGTGGGTCGTGTTATTCTTCAACAGTGTGTGTACCAGGGGTGGGTGGAATTTTTGTAATCGCGTTACGCAAATCTCCGTGAAACAGTAAAAAATCTCCGCAAGGACGCAGAAATTCTGCGAACACGCTTGTTTGCGATGCTTTTTCACTGTTTGCTTGCTCTAGGGGGTGGGGAAATATCTCGCAAACACTCATTTGAGAACGCGAACATGCAAAAAATTTGGCGAAGTCGCGGAACGCAGGATATTGGGCAATTTTGTGTTCTCCGCGGAACGCAAAATTACCCAAATTCCACGAGTGGAACGGAATTTACCGCCCAGGACTAGTGTGTCCATATACATATCTGTTTTAACTTATGCACATGAAAAAAAACATTTATAAAGGAAACACGCGGTCCTTAGCATAAATGATTAAAGGTAAACAATATTATATAGACCACAGTAGGCTGCTATATATTTCTCAGCCCCTTGTCCAGCCGGACAGGGAATTTAATGATCAAACAAATCGTTCAAAGTAAGGGTACATATTAGAAACGAGTATTAAGGTTACAGTAGGGCACAGTCCTGTACCGTACAAAGGAGGGGAAAGTGAGGAAGTTATAGAGTGAAGGATTACCAGGCAAACAGGGTGAGCTTACAGGCCACTGTCGTGAATTTGAATTAGCAGTGTGTCCTGGAGTAAACCATACATATAATAATATAATAGGGTGAAAAATATGTTTACTCAAAAGAGTTGACGTTTCGATCCCACATTCAATTTATAAAGGGATCATCTTCAGGACTTTGGGGAATGGTTTTGCCTGAATGGGAGTTAAACGCCAATTGCAGTTGAATTGGAGGAGTTCAGGTAAGTTTGCAGCAGTACAAGCTGGGTACTGGCGGGGAGGCCGGAATTATGGTTCCATGCAGGCGTCCAACCACACAAGATGTGGTGCAAGTAGGGCGCCCCGTTATTTGCTTCGAGGCGTCTGGATAGACAGAGTTCCGGTACGTTGACGTTGTGGGGGGCAAGCTTCCGTGCAGACTTCAGTTAGCACGGTTCGAGATGCGAAAATTGCATCGCGTTTTGGTTTCTTGCATCAATTGGCTGTTCAGGTAACAGATTTCCAAGGGGCAGCATGAGCAGTGGCGCCGTCTGTGGAGGCGCGGTCAGTTTGATGACTAATCCGCGGGTCTTTGAAAGGATGTCAGGACGCCGATTGCGAGCTGTGCCTTACACGATCGTGTAAGGCACAGCTCGCAATCGGCGTCCTGACATCCTTTCAAAGACCTGCGGATTAGTCATCAAACTGACCGCACCTCCACAGACAATAACGGGGCTCCCTACTTGCAAGATGCATATAACTCATAAAGGAAAATCCCACCCAATATTTGAATTAATAGTACTGAAGTTTTACAAAAAACTTTAATTATTAAAAAAACTGGTTACTATGTTAAAATCTCAATACATATTCTATCTATCACAGTTTTATGCAAAACAAATCATAAAAAAATTAATGTAAAATCCCCAATTACAATAGGTTTACACAATATACCATGACTTAAAAAGAGAACAATGGTTAGACAGTGTACTTTGTCTTTCAAAGAAACATATCCTATGGGGCAGTTTAAAAACCTGGCCTGGATACACATGTTCGTATCTGCAGGTCCAAATTTTCCCTTGGATTATGTACAATGATGCGTCGACGCGTTTCGATGGGTTTGATTATTATTCCATCTTTATCAAGACAATAGTTAGTTCGTTTCTCTCTGTATTCCTTATTTTATAGCTTGGTTTACATGCCCTCTTGAGTCAAACTTTATAAATACGTTCAGTTCTTCTACTGATTAAAACTGTTTTCTGTTTGATTTCTCGTCAGTTGATGCAGATACTCTGCTTAGTGCAATTGATGGACTTATATGTTCCAACTTCCTTTTGGCCAACCCGAGGTGTCAATACAATTTCCTGCCGCTTGGCTACTATATTTAAATGCCTTAATTACGTATCACTTTCTTGTACACTCTCCCATGTCCATTCGTTCACGAGGGTGGAGATATTTTTTTGTTATAGACCTCCTCTAATGTGTTGCACTCTTTAATGCAGAGAATCACCGAACGATTGCTCCTCTTCTTGGGTTGGTAAATGCCTTGTTGTGAGTTGAACCTTGTATCCTGTTCCTTTCATAACCCAAGGGAATATTTGTTTTATTTATAAGTTAAAACTGAGATATTAAACCAGAGGAAGAGCACATGAGGTTTAATCTGTCTGTTGATGTAGAATATCATTAAACAGACTTGGGTCCTGATTACGAGTGCCTTGTAATATTCTCACCCATGCGTAAACTTCTGTTTACATATGGTCGGAATTGCGAGTTTGAAGGTATTTAACAAATCCAATAATCATTGGGTGTGTTAAATAACGTAACCTTTGTTACATTTCGGCAGGTCAAGCCTCCCGAAATTTAGCAAGAGAGAACCTATGTTATTTCCTTATTTGGGGGGGTTAAACACCACAATCCGCAGGTATTCTGCATGAACTCATTACAGGTTTTATTTATCCCACCATTTAAATAACATACCCAGTGGTATTGTTAGTTATCAGGGGCTATATAATTCCTAGATTCGTAATCAGGCCCATAGTGAGCATGGACCCAGATGTTTCATTGTGTAAAGTGGTTGTAACATGGAACGTGCTTAGTGTTCTTGTGCTGAATTTGACCTTTTTTACTGTATTATTTCATGTTGAACACAGTGTATTTTCACTTACAAGATCTAAATGTTATTATTCTTGTACAAACTATAGTGGTATCAAAACCCATATTTTAAAGGTAACCGTAAAATATATGAAATGTTTCATGAGTCCTTGTGAAATACTGATTTCATAATCATAATGACTGCTCCCAGCCACTCTGCAGAGCTTTATCGTTGCAGGGCTACCTCAATGACAGAAATATGCATCATAACTGACATAATAATTAGGCAAGATTTTCAAAGCAAAAAACTTCAGTTATGCTGCACGTTCTCTGGCGATAACATTTTCATTAATGTTAGCAAGGTACAATTTTTATGAAATCTTCAAATTATGTGACTACAGTAAATGCTGCAATAAAATTGTACAAATCCATTAGCCTTCATCGTCCAGCTCTTTGTGTGTGTATGTATGTAGCCAACACTTTCAACATAGTGCATTCTGCAATCCACATTTTACCAAAAACGCACTCCAAAAGGGCACCGAAGAATCCAATTTGAAATATTGCAGTATCCACCTTATATAATATGAAGTACTATATAAATTATACAGAGCATTTCAACATTGCCAATAATGTGACAACTAGTCTTTTGAAGCAGTTCCTAACATGTATTCCTTTGTGCTGTGATGTGCCAAATGCTTAGTACTATCTTTGGGAGACTGCACTTAGTGAGTTGTGGTTTTGCAACCTAATAGTTTGATGTTTACATCATTGGGATAGTTGACATTTACCAGTGGCTATACTAACATAAAAAAACAGCCCAACTTGGCTAACAAGAAAACCTCAAAGAAAATTGAATCAATAACTTGTCTTAATTGGCTTCTAACAAAAACAGTTTGTTCTCTAGAGAGAGAATCTTGCATGAAATGCAAATCAATCTGGTTATGTTGCTTTGTATAGTGAACTATAGCCGAGAGGGTATCCAGACACTTGGGCAAGGTGTGTGGTCTCAATGAGTTTATATGAAGAGCCAGGTCTTCATCTTCTTGTGGAACTCAATAAGTAAGGAGGAGGTTATGAAGTGTTGCAGCAGTTCATTAATTCCATGTCTCCGGTGCAATGTAGAGGAATGCGAGACCTCCAGTCTTGCTTTTGCAGAGCATGTGTGGAGTGAGGCAGAGCATAGGTGTCTGGTGGGTTTGTGAATGTGTATGCTACTGTTTAGGTACTCTGGTCCTGTATGGTTTTGTATTTGCGCATGAGAAGTTTGAATTGGCTCGCTTGTGAAGGGGGAGCCAAACCTTGATCAGTGGATTTATATAGTGCATCTAATATCCAGAGAAGGTATCCAGGCACTTGAGGGTCATGATGGTTCAGGTGACCCAATCGAACAACCAGGTCTTAAGTGCTCTTCTGAATTCCAGTAGGGAGGTGTAGGCCCGTAGCTGCAGAGGGAAGTTGTGCCAGTTTTTCTTGCGAGATGGGAGAAGTAGTGTCCTCAGCTGTTGCTTCGGTGGATGCTAGGGGTGTGGGTGAGTGAGAGGAAGGCAGAGCATAGTTGTGTGGTAGGACAGTGGAAGTTTAGGCAGTAGTTGATGTGGGATGGTTCTTGGTTACGCTCTGCTTTGTAGGCATGGATCATTAGCTTGAATCAGTATCTCTTCTGTATAGGGAGCTAGTGAAATTTACTGGGGGTGGGGGTGATGCTGCTCCTTCTCGGGTCGGGAGGTAGAGGATGAGTCTGGCAGTGCTTTGTATGGTCTAGGGTCTCTGCAGAAGGTGTGTGGTGATCCCAGCATGGGCTGGTGATCTGGGCCAAAGTGAAGGTACGCCTGGTGTTTAAGTGTGCCATTTGAAGTTTTTCCGTAACGTGTCAAGTTTGAAAAAGCAGGCAGAGGAGACTAGTTGATCTGAGTGTTCATTGCCAGTTTGCTTTCCATGAATATGCCAAGGTTTCTGGCATTTGTCGTCGTTTTGGGTGATGGTCCTAGTTCTGATGGCGACCAGGAGTTGTTCAAGGGGTGGTATTGCCGAAGATCAGCACTCCCAATTAGTCTATGTTGAGCTTCAGGCAGTTGTCCTTCATCTAGTTGGCGATGCTCTTCATGCACCTGTGGAAGTTGGCTTTTGTGTTGGTGGGATCTACTGAGAGCGCATGGATGGACTGATTGTCATCTGCTTAGGATGTGATGTTTAGTCCGTGGGATCGGACTATGTTGTCCAAAGGAGTCATGTGGTTATTGAAGAGGGTGGTGCTAAGGGAGGATCTTGAGGGACACTGCTGAATATATCCTTGGGTTCGAAGGTGGATAGAGGTAGGTAGAGCTTGTTCATTCTTCTGGTGAGGAAAGATGCAATCCATTTGAGGCGTTACCTTGGATACTGATGTGATGCAGTTTTCTGATCATGGCGCAGTGGGATACGGTGTCCCAGGCTGCTAAGCGGTCGAGGAGGTTCAGAGCTGCTGTTTCTCCTGGGTCTAGGAGGGCTCTAATGTCATCGGTGGCTGCGATCAAGGCAGTCTTAGTGCTGTGGTTGGTATGGAATTCGGGTAGGAGGTGTCTAGGAGAAGGTTCTGCTTTAGATATTTTGTGACTTGTTGGTTGATGGCTTTTTCAAGAACTTTGGCTGGGAAGGAGTGAAGGGAGATGGGGCGATAATTCTTGAGTTCGCTCAGGTCAGCAGATGGTTTCTTGATAAGTGGTTTGACTTCTGCATGTTTCCAGTCTTGGGGAAAGATGGCTGTGCAATTGGGGTATTGTAGAGGGTTGTAAGCTTGCTGCTGATCCAGGTTAAAAATGTGTAGGCAGGTGTCTGCGAGGGCTCTTGAGTGAAGAGTTCATGATGGGGGTGAGCTGGTCCTATGTGGTCTGTCGGTGGTCTGCTTTAGTTTCAGTGAGTGCCTGAAGAAAGTCCTAGTTGGGTTAGTGGTTCAAAGATCTTACAGATGGTGGTCTTGTCGGTGAGCCTGTCTTATAGTTCTTGGGAGGGGTGATGCTGTCTTCTGTGGCTGCGAGGTTGGTACAACTCTGAATATTTTGAAGAGCTCTTTGCCGTGGTTGAAGCTGGACTTGATGCGGTTGGTTAAGACTTTCCTCTTTGTCTCTCTTAGTAGCCAGTATAGTTTGAGGTAGGTCTTGAAGATAGTTCTGTCTGAGGTGTCCTTGTTTGTGAGCAATCTTCTTTCTAGTTTCTAGCAGTAGCCTTTTACTGTCCTCCGTTTGAGGTGTCTTGCATCCTCCTTCCGTGCCTGCTGGTCTTGATGGAGATTATGTTGGTGATCCAGGAGTAGACTTTTTTTGACAGCTTGGTCCGGGTTTGATACAGTGCAGAGGCATGATGTGTTGAGGGCATCAGGCCATTGGCTCTCTGATACTTTGCGCCAGCTGCCGGGCCTGGGTGGTTCAGGACTGGAAATGTTGAAGTGTATGATGGAGTGGTTGGTCCAGGTAAGTTCGGTGACGTAGCTGTACTTGACCCTATTGTTGGAGGTGAAGATGGGGTCCAGTGTGTCTCGTGCAATGTGGGTAGGGTCAATGACGAGTTGAGGGAGTCCAATGCGATTCGTGCTGTCGAGGAGGCTGATGGTGTTGGTGAGGTCATCAAAGTGGAAATTCAGATCTTCGAGGAAGATGTACTCTTTGGAGTCAATGGGAGTGGGGCTTTGAAGTTGGGGATGACTGTGCTGAAGCTGGGGCGTGATCCAGGTGGTCCGTAGGCGAGGAGACTTCTGGTAGTGGTTTTCCCATCTGTTTGGTGTTTGAAGTTGAGGAGTTCCATGGTCTGAATGGTGTCTTCTGTCTCGGTGGTGTAGTGGATGTTTTCTTTGTGGATAATGGTGATCCCATCCTCCTGGTTTGGTGGTGCATTCTCGGGTGTGCGATTTTGTATCCATCTGGTGTTGCTGTGGCGCTGTCTGGAGCAGTCACATGGTTAGCCAGGTTTCGGTGAGGAAGATGACTGGGGTGAGGCCGATGATGAGGTCCCAGATCTTGGTGCCATGTTTGCAAAGCAAGCGTGTGCTGAGCAGGAGGCAGGCCATTAATGTGAAGTAGTTGCGTTGTGTTTGTTGGTTCGCGGGGTGTTGGATGGCGTGTTGGTGGGCGATCTGATGGGGCAGGCGAAGGAGCAGTGGATGCAGGAGAGTGGACCTGTTGTCGATCGTGGTGAGGTGCGGCAGCATCGGTTGATGTGGTGTCCACGGTCCAGGGCTAGGGGTTCAGCGGCAGTGTAGATACAGGGCATAGGAGAACCAGGGTTCCTGGCGCTCAGCGTGGTCCAGGTGCAGACAAACCAGTAAAGCTATCTGAGTTAGGATGTGGTGTGGGAGGTAGAGTATGAGTTGCGGCTGCATTCTGGATAGTCTGTGCCGGAGTTGTTTGGAAATTCCGGCGTAGTGTTGCTGTAGTCCAGCCTGCTGGTGTTGAGTGCTTGTATGATGGTCTGTCTGCTGTTCTGAGGCAACCATCTGAAGATCTTATGTATGATGAGGAAGCAGGAGGTGCTCACTGCATTAACGTGGGCCATCATGTTGAGCTTGTCATCTGGGGTTATCATTGGATCTCTTGTATGGTCTGTGGGTGTTGGGCCTAGCTCAGAGTGCCACCAGGTGGAATTCCATGTATACCAATCTCGTGGAGTCTTCTGATGAGTGTGTTGTGGTAAGCAGTGTCGAAGACTGTAGCGGTAGAGCAGGATGAGGGCTGCTGTTTTTCCTTGGTCCAGGATCTATCGAATGTTGCTGGTGGCTGTGGTGGGTACAGTCTTGGTTCTGTGGTTCTGAATCCTGGTTGTGTGTTGTCTAGAAGATAGTAAAGTTTGAGGTGGGTTGTTTGTGCTTGTTGATATCCTTCTCCATCCCTTCGGCTGGATAGGGGAGCAGGGAGATGGGTTGGCAGTTGCTCAGTTGATTCGGGTTGACTGCGTGCTTCTTGAGGAGGGCATTGATTTCTGCAAGTTCACATTCATTCAGCAAGTAGCGGATGTGATGGAGGTGTTAATGATGTGGGACACGGTGATGCTCATTGGTCATGTTCCCAGGTTGTAGATGTGGTGAGAGCATGGGTCCGTTGGGGTCCCTGAGTGGATGGTACGCATAATTGTCACTGCGTCGTTTCAGGTGAGGGTTTTCCATTCGGTAAGGTAGCCATCTTCATTGGTGGTGGGTAGGTTAACGATGAGTTATCTGGGGTTGACTTGGTATGCAAAGTTGCTGTAGATGTGTGTGTGATTTTGTTGTAGAAGAAGTTGGCTAGGCTGTTGCAGAGTAGTTGGGAGACAGCAATTTTTAGGTCGAGGTAATTAATGTTTCTTAGTGGGACTATTTGTCCCGCCTCACTTTTTGCCTCTCTCCCATTGGCTGGCTTCCTAAATGGAGGCCAGCCATTGGAAGAGAGCCGTCCCTCCGAATAGGCTCCGTCTTTTTCGGATTTGGGGTGTAAGTTTTGCTGTTCTTTAGACCGTGACGTTGTCTGTCACTCAAAACAGCAAAACACGCCCCCAACCGAAAATTTTCAGAGTTGCCGGCCGCCATTTTATTATTTTGTTGTTGTCAGCTAGCCCTCCTAGGACCGGGAGTCCGCGTTACACACGGTCTGTCTTTCTTTTATTTTACCTCTCCCCTTTTGTCCTCCCCTCCCCAATGTGCCGTGTCTTTTTCCCGCCCCCTCCCGCTGCCTGCCCTGGGCGCCCCACTGCCACTGGAGACGGTGTCTGGAGCCTCTCCCGCCGCCGCTGAGCCCCTGCTCAAGCTGATCCTGGCTGTGAGTGACCCTCGCGCTGTCTGAGCAGCTCCCACGCACCAGCCCCGCACCCCTGATCTCCCCCGCCGAGCCGTCGCCTGCTATGCTGCTGCTGCCCCCGGGGAGCAAGGGCGCCTAGCCCTGTCAGCGCTCTACCTGTGCCGCGAGCAGCATTATGGTCCTAAATAAAAAACACAAATGAAATAAGGCAGATCCAAACCGAGCAACTAAATGCACATTTAAAATATTTGCCAAGTGAAGAGATTAGTGTCAGAATTTTCAAGCGCTCCTGAATGACGAGGAGAACTCTTATTATTTTGAGCTCACATCACTTGAAGACTATTCTTATGTTGGGAAAACAATGGAAGCCTAACTCTTCTGTTAATAAAGAGTGCACGTCTCAACCGGTCTTCCCCAATTTCCCACAGTCTGTATGTAGCAGGCTGTTTCTCTCTAAAATTCTTTTTTTTTTTCCAGCGCCAAGAAGCCCAGCACTGACACTGCGCTGTGTAATAAAATCATCCATTAATTCAATCAACAACCGTTCGATAAACTGACCGCACTGCAGGGCCACTTGGATGTGCCAACTGTATTATATTGCAGTTGTATTTCCACAGCGCTTTCATACTCAATGCTTTTTTGAAGAATGTCTTTCTGGTAGGGAGAATACGTACGTGCAGGACTGCTATTATTGGGGGCCTGGATCCAACTGATCCCCAAATAAACTGCAAAATGATAAAGTTTTTGCTAGCTCTTGAAAAACGCTTTAAAGCAAACGCGTCTATAATAAATTAATATTATTAAGCCCCTTTAGCACTGTGGACTAAGTCTGAAGGAAGTCTCATTTTCATATGTAAATACAAGCTAATGATAGTTTTAAATTTTTTTTATTTTTTAAAGGTTTTAGGAAAGACAACGATAGAAAGTAATTTTATTGAAATTGTATGTTTACTGTTTTCGTTGTTGATTGTTTTAAGCTAACATTGGCTGAACGCTGTAAAGAAAATTTGTTATGGTTTTTATTACCTAAACAATAAAATAAATTATTATTCAGTCTGGTGCGTCGCTACTCGGAAGGTACCATATTTCTATTGTGTTTTTGCTGAGTGATCGTGTGTTGGAAGCGTGAATCCAAGTGGGAGTAACATGCAGGTCTGCTGTGGTGTAGAGTGGAGTGTAGGCATTGCTGGTACTTGTGTATTGGGATGGGGTATTGAGATGAGGGCGTTTTTAGTGTTTGTTTGGGTCCTGGAGAACCAGCAGTCTGTACAGGTGAATGCCCCTACTTTGGTGTGAGCTGAGGTGCGGGGCGGAAGCAGGTGTGGGGGGGAAAGGCTTCCGGGGTCTAGGGGATTTAAGCAAGCTGCAAAGCATTGCTGGGGAGTGATCGGACCAGGGTTCATGGCTCTTGGTATGGAAAGACGCAGACAGGCGCAGCTGACATTAAGTCCTGGTAGGGGGGAGAAGTCCAGGTTGCTAGGTTTAAATTTCCTTTGCTGATCGGTGATGGGAAATGAAGTCCTCTTGCGTGGCATTTTCTTTTAAAGATGGTTTTGGCAGGAAAACCAGTAATGTCACTTCCTATCCAGATGGCTGATCGGAAATTCAGTGATGTCACTTTAGTTTCTAAGGCTAATATGCTTAAGATTATTACTTTGTGGGTCTTGTGTGTGTACTTGGAGGTACAGTCTTCTTTTGATGTTACCCCTTGTTTGGCCTACCTTTTCCCCA
The DNA here is from genome assembly GCF_964263255.1 of Lissotriton vulgaris. NCBI lineage: Eukaryota > Metazoa > Chordata > Amphibia > Caudata > Salamandridae > Lissotriton > Lissotriton vulgaris. The sequence goes on from NC_141697.1 coordinate 1,184,773,898, forward strand.
GGTACAGTCCACATCAACACCTACATGTCCTCTGATGACTTGTTAAGCAGCAGCCCTGGTGTTACTTTGTCACTTTATTCTTTCACGCAGATACGTACTGACTATCCAGAGAACACAGGACATAGATATCCATGACTCTTCCTTTTAAAATGCAAGATGACCTATTTCTACAGAATGCTTGCTCGAGATGTTTTAAAACAAATACAGCATAAATCTCCTTACAGTGCGGAATCCCAGACTGAACCATTAAACCCACAAAACTTGTATTCTTAGTACTTGCAAAACTGTCATTTCCGCTTCCTTTTAATAGGCTGGTCAAACCCTGCATTGAGCTAGTGCTAGGTTCTCAACCAGATGCAGCAATAACATTTTTTTAAAAAATGCTGTCAGAATGGGTGACAAACTAATGCATTAGACGGCAGGGGAAATGGCCGCCTAGTCTGTGTCAGGAATTTACAAATTGCATCTACCTATGTTCCAAAAGTGGGGAATGGTGGAAAGACCATTGTAAAGCCTTGTCGGGTAAATATTTGGTACCCGTGTATTTCCAAATAGATTCCTTTCGATACCATACCATGTAAATAGGTTCAGGTCATAGTGGGTTTTAGTTCCTTCCTAAGATGGCCGCCACGATAGCCACTGAAGCCATTTAGAGATTAGTACGTGAGGGTTAGTTGATGTGTGCCTCGCGCAGCGTTCAAACTGCGCACTTCAACTGTTCGGGTTCCTGAGGAAACAGCTAGAGTTAGACGCTCCGTGTCAAATGTTCGTGACAGGAGTTCGTAGAGTAGTTTAGTTAAATTCTTGAGTCCGCTAATCTAGTAACTTGCCCAGAGAGAGTAACATATGTCAAATGTTACTTTTGAGTGGATTCATTGAAGTTCGTGAAGAAACGTTCTTCCGTCTGCTGCAGTGACTGAGACTTCGTTCTTCTCCTTCCGCCATCGTTGTGGGAGCCAGTTCACCCTGCTGAAGCTCGACAGGGGTTCCTTCACTGAAGGTTCAACGGACTCCATTGACCTCTTGCGGAGCTAGCGAGAGGAACAGTAAGCCAGCGACTGCTTCCCCTTTGCTTCCCCCATTCGCCGGCGAACTATATACTGAACAGCTATTCCCTTCTTGCGTTTAACCTGTTCTTCCTTTTCCCCCTTTGCGTCCCTTGTTCCTTTTTGCGCGCTTCGTTTCATTCTGCATTGGAATCCTTGGAGCCGCATGTTCACTGCAAGACATTAACAGATATAAACAGAACCCCAGTTGGGGCAAATACAGAGAGCTTACAGGTAAAGAAGGAGTGAGAGAGTATTAGTTCATGGGTCGTAGTCTACAGTAAGGGTCACCCAGTAATGTTAGTCTTTGTCCTGCAGGCATGAAGCTCCCTGAATGTATCTACACATCTTAATGAAGAGTAGCAATACCTTTGGGAACAACTGGTAGGATAAGATTCAATATTTACATAGAGTGAGAATATTGGTAGGTGGAAGTTGTTGTTTATTCTTTCCCTCCTTGTTCTGTGCATTAGGCATCTACAGTAACCGAAGTCAAGGTCAAGATTGATCTATCCAATCAGTGAAGGTGCCAGAAGTTCTCAAGGTGTCTCTTCTCTGTCCACTTCCCCTTTTCCCGGTCACTAGTGAATTCGCCCAAGTGGCGGAGTCACTGGTGGGAGGGTGATTGGGTACAGCATCTACTGCCTCTGCGAAGTTTGGAGCCTTCTGACAGTCTGTCTTCGCGCTGCACAGGAGTCCGGATCTCGCTGAAAACAGTGTGGGGCAGAGCGCAAAAATATGCCAAATCGGTGAATTTGGTGACCGCAAGGCTTGGTGCAGCTAGTGAGCCGCTCGGCGCCACTTTTGTACTGAGGGAACGAACGAGCCCGTCTGCTGTCTGTCTGCTGGACCGGGAGTTACGATGCCGACGCCATTTTATGGCCGCAGACTCCGATCCACTTCAAGACGTTCTACAACCCTCCCTACTGATCCGGATACACCCCTTGAAGCCAGCGAGGTGAGCGCATTGCAAACCAAGGAGACGCGGCGCCTACCTCATATTCCTGGGACTTTTGCGCAATGAGAGGGGTATCCCTAGTGCGATCTTTAGGCGCCTGATCCCAAAATGGTGTAGCGACTGAGAAGCGCTGCCTTACATGTTCCGATTTTGGCCTCTTCGCTCCATTCCAGCGAGTTTGCCACTCTCTGAGCCCACTTTCAACCGGATTCTCATATGCTGTCTGCTATAACGCTGCCTGCAGCCTGCCAGAGCGAACACGACCAGCCCATGCCGCCTTACCTTAAGATGGCGGAGTTTGGACATTGCAATACATACCACCATGCTAGGCGACCGTAACCCAGGCCCCACAGAGATCAACAAAGGAGACCATAGAAGACCAGTGCCAGTGAGGCTCAGTGCCAGTGCTACTCAGTGCCAGTGCCAACAATGCTCAGATAGCCAGGGCACAGGAACTCAATGCAATGAATGTGTGCTCCTTAGCGCTATCACCTGCCTCTTGAGCCACAACACAGCAAGAAGCCCAGATAATTGGGGCACGATCCTCCGTGTAAAGATTTGTGTCAACACTACAGAGCGCCAGTTCAAGTAAAGCGCCTCAATTAACGTGGATGCTCACCCCCTGATCTCATGGTAACACACTGTTTCCAGATACGTGGGGCACGCTCTATTGGTTAAAGCCTTGCGTCAGTACTTCAGTGTCTGTGAGTCTTGCTTGGTCCGGACCCTGGTAACGCTCCTCGGCCATTAAGGCCCTGGAAATTTCACCAGCATAGCATCACAGGCGCTTGTTTCCCTTACTCCTTCTACTCTACCAACCTCTGACCTCAGTCCCGACAAATCTGTTTAATGCTCCGACCCAGAACCAACAATGGTGGACAGAGAATCCAAAAGCAAAAAAGTTCGGCCAGAAGCATCTATCTCTGACTCACCCATCAAAGTCAAGGCTGACCTCTCTGGCACTCTTGACATGATTTTGAAGAAGTTGGCAGAAGTGCATGACCGTGCCAAATCTACGATGTGCAATACTGATTCGATGCAGCTCGAGCTCACCACAATTAGGGCGGACATGAATACTATGAATCTGCGTCTAAATGAAGCGAGGCAAAGGATTAGTGACAATGAGGACAAAATATCAAGTAGCACTAAACCGATTCAACATCTAGAGTCCACTGCCAAAGACCTCAGACGCCAGACCGCAGAAGTGAAAGATCGAAACCGCAGAGGCAATATTCGCATCTTCTGGGTGCCGTAAAATGCAGAAAAAGATGCGGAGTCTTGTGTGTCCTTCCTGGAGGCCTGGATTCCTACGGTCACTGGGATCAAGTTCCAACATGGTCTGGAGTTGGATAGAGCCCATAGGATACCGACCTTCTTACAACGAACAGCAGGAGGTCCCCAACCCCTAATATGCAAACAAACCTCTTCGGTACCAGCATACGGAAGCCATCCTACAGTATGCAAGAAAAAAACAACCTATTGTCTGGGAAGGAAACCGCATTATTTTTACGCAGGACTACTCCAAGAAGACGGTGGAGCTGAGAAAGTGGTTCCTATCACTGCGAGAGAAACTACGAGCTAGAAACATTCAATTCTGCTTTGCAGGTCCAGTGAAATTCAGGATCGTCGACAGCTGGCTAACACGCTTTTTCTCCAGCCCACACAACCTGGTTGGTTACCACGACGATTCACCGACACAAGAAATGGATTTTTCAGGAGGAGCCTCCAACAAAAGGAAAACAAGAGTCTCACGACACAGTCAGATCAATAAAATTCCAGTCGACTACAAGGATCAGGTTCCTCATGGACTGTAAGCCAGAAGGAACAACTTCAGTACAAACGCACATCTAAATATCGGACGTCTGGTATGCTGCCTTACTTGAAATGCCTACCTCTTGCCGATCTTCTCAACACTGCCTGTTCTGCATCTTGTGTCGTGCTCCTCACAGATTCCTTCGCAGAAAGGGACTTTTCCAGCACGCCCACATGCTAAGTATCAGTTTATTGGTTTAATGTCTTAACCTTGTACCTAATGCTACCTATATTACTAGTATTGCCGGTTCCGTTTATTCAGCCCACTTTGTCCACTGTCTGTAGGGGTTCGTCTCTACGCAGGGATTGTTCAGATTTTAGGGGTAGAATCCTACAGCCTGAGAAGTGAAGGTTTCCCCGATTTCATTAGCACGCAGTTCTTAATTACAGCTACTGTTCTCCCAAGAAGGGGCTATTGTTAGAGCATCCAATGTCTAGACCTTCTAGATGACAAATGTTTGTATTCACCTTGTCCGAAGTCTATAATGAAGTCTCAGCTGAGATGCCTTTATCTTACAATTATGATAGGAATAATTATGTTTTGTCTAACGATTCACTAACTTCGAATATCCAAAATGGAGAGGTATTTAGTGACCACACTGTTCCATTTACTGCTATTGTTACTCCTGTGTTGAGCTTAGGCAGTACTGCTGTCGCAGCTCTTAAGGTGAGTTCTAGGGTGGGAGGGGGGGGGTTGGAGGGCTGGGGGTTGGGTTGGGGGAAGGGGTTTGACAAAGGGTCGGTAAATCTGGATGTTTTAGTACTGTTTTATTGTGCTATGCTCCTTTCTCTTAGTACATTTCTCTTCTTTTCTTACTCTCTACACTCTACACTCTATACTCTATGCTCTCCACGACCACCATGGATTACTTCCTGAAATTGTCACCTGACATGGTTTCTGCTCCACATGGTTTCTGCATGGGTTCGGCTCCACATGGTTTCTGCCCCATATGGTTTCTGCTCCACATGGTATCCACTCCATATATCCTACCTGCGGGAAAGGAAGCAAAAACACTTGACTGTTACATCGAAGGGGCTTACCCAGCACACTAGCGCAGGTCGTCATATTCACTACTCTAATGGGGCCCCACGTCTGCGGATTCAGGGATCACAATCTGCACCTTATCCCCTACCACACCATTAGCTATCATGATTCCAGATAGGGACTTAGCAGCTAGTCTAAATATTGTCTCGCTAAACGTTAAGGGACTCCATCACCCCGTTAAACACATTTTTTTTTTTTTTACATCTTTTTAAGACTAAAGGCGACATAATTCTCCTACAGGAGACTAATCTATCTCAGGAGGATGCTGAGTTTTTTTAAACAACACTGGACTTCTCACACGCTATGCTCCCCGGCTGTTCACAAAAAAGGAGGGGTGATCACTCTTATTTCCCCAAAAATCACATTTAGCCCTGATCTCTCACTCAAACGATAACGAGGGCAGACTAAGCATAGCTCGCGTACAAAGAGATGAGGACCATATACACTTGGTAAATATCTATGGGCCTAATGCAGATATCCCTGAATTCTGGAAACACGTCTCAAAAGAATTGGAGAATATCCCCCAGGAGGAGCTCTTGGTGGTGGGCGGGGATTTCAATCTTCCACTAGATCCCCTATTGGACAGGCAGTCTAAATGTGGGTACCACCCGTCACGCTCTCACGAGGCATTGTTACGACTATGTTCTAAATTCCACCTGCACGACGCGTGGCGACTCCAACACCCTGATGGACATGACTACACCTTTTATTCCCCACCACACAATTCTTACTCGAGAATCGATTATTTACTAGTCTCAAACCCATTTACACACCTTATTGAAGAAACAGGTATTGTCCCTATCTTGGTTTCGGACCATTCCTGTATCCACATGAAACTAGCAGGCTCCCACACCCTTATCCCCCCTTATCCCCCAAAGCGGTGGCGGCTTAACGAGGAGATCTTACTGATCCCTGAAAACAAAAGACTGATAGAGCTCGCCATACAAGAATACTTTGAAATAAACTCCCGACCAGAATCCGATATATCAACAGTCTGGGATGCCTTTAAGGCCACAATAAGCGGTACATTCATAGGTTTCAGGGCTCGCATGAACAAGGACCAGAATTCTGAATTAGACTCCCTAGAAAAAGAAATCAAACAACTGGAAGCTTACCACACTTCCAATTTAAATGATAAGCCTACCATTGACCGCCTGACCAATCTGAAATATAAATACGACATCCTAAGCAAACGCGCAGGTATATGGATCAATAAATTTAAAGCGCAGAAGCTCTGCGAGGGTAACAAGGCTGGGAAACTCCTGACATCATACCTTAAACATAAGAGGAAACAATTCCACATCACCTCTATTAAAGATCAGGCCAATACCAACCATACCAAACAGAAAGATATCCTTCGCACCTTCCAATCCTTCTATGAGGATCTCTATTAGAACAAAAACCAATTTAACCGGTTCAAGTGCGCTAAATATTTAAATTCAATCAATTTACCTCTTGTTTCGGAGGAAGACCAAAATAAATTAGGGGCCCCATTCACACTCAAGGAAATTTCGGCCGCAGTTAGAACACTAAAGAATAATAAGGCGCCAGGGCCAGACGGCTTTACGGCTAACTTTTATAAGACTTTTGAAGACCATCTCAATACTGTACTCCTTAACCTGTTCCAATCTTTTTCACGAAAAGGCAAGGTCACCCCCACGATGAGTGAGGCAACGATAATATTTATACCGAAAGACGGGAGGGACCCTTTACTACCAAAAAATTATAGACCGATTTCCCTTATAAACTTAGATTGCAAAATATATGCGAAGACATTAGCCTGTAGACTAAATTCCATCTTACCAACCTTAATCACGAGACTCCTTTGCCATGTGCTTGAAAAATCAAAAATTTGATGCCCCCACGGTAGCAATTACACTTGACGCGGAAAAGGCATTTGATCGAGTGTCGTGGCCTTTTCTGCGCCAATGCATGCAAGTTTTTAACCTGGTAGACGTGTACATTGATATGGTCATGGCGCTATATTCCCACCCATCCGCAAGAATCGCCATAAACAGTTCCCTCTCTGAACCCTTCCAACTTCAACAGGGGACTAGACGGGGCTGCCCCCTATCGCCCGCTCTATTTCTACTGGCTTTGGAGCCATTCCTCTGTGAGATAAAACAAGACAGTGATATTAGTGGGATTGCTTTCGGTGACGGGAGAGTAAAACTTGCGGCCTACGCAGACGACATCTTGGTGGTCACGAAACAGCCAGATATCTCTATAGCAGCACTGATGAAATCTATTGACTCCTACTCCCTGCACTCGGGTTATAAGCTGAACCGAGACAAATCCGAAGTTAAACCGCTAAACATCTTTACCAATAGAGAGGCGTTAGGCACATTTGAGCTCTGTTGGCAAAACGGTTACATCAAATATCTGGGAATTTAATTCGGGAGCTCCACTATTGAGACTCTCCAACACAATGAATCCTTGACCCTCGAAAATCAAAAAGCAGCTAGATGGTTGGTCACCTCGATTTATTATTTGGTGGGGCAGACTGGAGACCATCAAGATGAGGATTGCGCCGCTGGTAAACTACCTTGTCACTATGCTCCCACTGATATTATCCCAAGAGTTTCACCATAAACTGTACAAGACTCTTACTAGCTTCATTTGGAAAGGAAAAAAGGCAAGAATTAGCCTTTGGAAGCTTCGGCTGGATAAGTCCCTGGGTGGAGTCAACCTCCCGGACTTTAAAAGGTACCAAATAGCCTTCTTAGCCAAACAAGGATCCCGCTCGCCTCTTTGCCCACAAAATCAACTCCGACGCCTTCTGCTGGAACTGCAAGCGTGCGGAGGGAGATTTAGACCATCTTATCCTCCAATGCGACTGCGTCTCAACATATTGGGACAGAGTATTTGGTTTTATCTGCAAAGTAATCAATATCTTGCTCCCCAAAGAACTCCCTTACCTAGTCTTCGGTTTTGTTAGAGAAACACAGCTTCCTGAACCAGATAGAGCCCTGCTAGATCTCCTACTCATGGCGGCTGTTAGGGTGATCCTCAACAACTGGAAAGACACCAAAAAGGCTAGTTATGCTTGCTGGTTGAACTGGGTGATTAACCTCCGAGGGGCAGACAACATTACTCTCCTAAACACGCCCTGGCGGCCTGCACGAAGAAAAATGTGGAACACGCTCGATAACTATTTCAGCATCCATAAACCTCTGTGAATTCTCCAGGGTCCCTGGACACTCACACACTGATAACACATCTCGAGTCATGCTGAAACGGTCAGACCCTTTTTGCTATACCATGGCGCACCATCCTCTCTTTGTTCTTCTTCTCTCTCTATTATTTCCTTCTCTTCCTTCTCCTTTCTCCTTGGCCTTCGCCTTAGTAAGGCCTAGTAACGATAGATGTGATGCCCGGATAGTGCCCGGACACACATTAAGTAACAATGTCCACCATAATTACCCCATTGTAATGTGTCGTGATTATCAGGATCGTAATACTATGATTTTACCTATGTTTTGATTGTATTTTACCTGCACACGGAGTGTATGCACATCGTAATTTGATTGTACTGAAATATCCAATAAAACTTTTTGAAATCGAAAAAAAAACCCTATATTGCGAAATCTCTTTGCTAGGTGGCAAGGTTTTCTACCTTGTCCATGGAATTTTATGAAATGATTGTGTGGAGTCAGTTGAGAGCAGGCTAGGAAAAAATAATTTGATCAACCATCAGTGTGTCAGAGAAAATGCTTCTTTTGCATGGTCGCATTTTTCTCAAAGTTGAATCATCTAATCGGTTTATGCTGCAAAGCTTAAGAGTAGATTTTAACAAGTAACGTAATAAGGGGACTTTTGCAGTGTTGGGCCAACGAGTCTGCTGCAGCTTTGTAAGAATATGGTAATGGGAGTCTGTGTAGTATGTTCTGAATGAGACCCCATTAAGGTTTCTCTAATAGTTTTATATAGGGTAAAAACCCAAGTAGCCCTTTTCACTGGCTGACAGATTCTTGGTTGATAGGGTGCAGTTTTCTTGTGCGCATGCTGTGAGCTGAAGAGAAAAGCACAAGCCCGTAGCCTTCGCAATAAAAGGTTACTTTCCAAAGCGATTGCAGTTATTATAATAATAATAATAAGTGGCAAGCTTGTGAGGTACAGTTTTGCCATACATCTGTTTCCTTGGTTCAATGAACTAACTTGTTGAACTAGGAAGCGTTCTTGGGTTATGATTTGGAATTTGCATTACAGAATACTTACTGGATATTGGATAGTTCAAGAGAGTGGTTGGGATGTTGCATTGGGAATTGGTAAGCAAAGGTTGTGGGAGCTGTGTGTGCTTCTGTGTTTGACAGTGTTGCCCAATACCTAAGCTTGGTACCATTTCCTGCAACGTTTGCTTAGCTAACTGTGAGAATGCTAGTAATGCCTCAGCCTTTAGCTATTTCCAGTGACTAGGAGCAAATCAGTTCCAAGGGAGTGTAGCTTTACTACTTTGGTAAATCCTGATTTGATTATGAACTTGATTCAGTTAATGCCTTCCTTTCGGAGATATCCGTGGAAGCTATGGTGTAGCCAGTCTCACTATGTTACTTGACATGAAATTTGGGGATGAAGTGGTATGTCTGAGACTCTCACCGGAAGAACTGAGGGTTGAAACTTTGAGATTTACACCCATTGTCTTTAAGTGGTGTGGTTGGATCACTTAATCTTTGCTTCTCCACTTCGCTCGACAAAATGGGTAGCATGTGGGGCATGAATGGAGGTGTGGCAGGATATGCTCAGACGTGAGTCCCTTGCTCACTTTGCCACTGGATTCAGGCAAGCCGGGCTGAAGACGGCTGGAATGCCAGAAACCGGTCCTCTGAAGCTTGTTTCCGGTCCAGGGAAGACATGGCTTGGCAGTTCGGGCTGGACTGTTCCCATGAGGCACAGGGTCAGATTGATTTGCATATAGCCATGTCTGAACTGGGGTGGCAGAGTGGGCTAAAGAACGGTGATGGATTAAACCCAGATCTTTTGACTGGGTGTGAGTGTTTGATTCAGATGCTCCGTCCATCACCACCCCCCGTTTGTACGGCATACCTTGATTGGCATATGTGTGCACATGCGTCTTGATGGGTTACCATTTCATTTACCATTCGAAGATGGTGGACTCCTTAGAGCAGTAAATAACAAGCATTTTCAGGGCAAAAGGTCTCACATTTGCGAGAGTTTAAGCAATTGGCATTGTAAATGACAATGCCTTTTATTTATCTGTTTTTATAATTAGCACATACATAAAAGGCATTGTGATTTACAATGCCAATAGCTCAAACTCTTGTAAATGCGAGTCATGTTTCGCTTCAAAGAAGCGTCCGCCATTGTCCCATGCTGCTTAAAAAGTAAAAGCACACATGATATGCTAAATGTTGCAGGAAACCATGTTTTGCCTGCCGTAGGAGAAACTCATTAAAGAATATAGTGCTTGCAGACTAAATAAGACCTATCGTGTAACAGAAGTAAAAGGGCCAGTCCTCATTAAAGGTTACAAATGAAGACGAGCCAGTACTAAGGAGGGACTAACAAGCCTAACGAATTAGAAGCCAGCATTTACTAAGGACAATGACAAAAGCCAATGAAAAATATGGGCGGAGTGGGCGGAGCTTCAAATCCATACTCTAATACAGCCTGCCTCGAAGAGCAGTCCATGCGCTGGCCAGGCTCTACCCAAAAAATTAATTCATATGTATGCAAAAGTGCTTTTCAAAAACTGAGCACCATGGCAGTTGTTGCTCTCTCCAAACCATTGTGGAAATAGTTTGTGGGAACGGTGGTGAGCAATGGAGGAGTGGGTGTAGTAGAAGCCAGTGTAAAGGGAGCAAGATAGTAGCTTGAGCCGAAGGAAATAAATAAAATGTATAGAAAAGGGGGGGGAAACTGGTTGGGAGATGCAATAGCTGAACTGAGATTAGCGGGAAAAGGGAGTAACATGGTGCTCTCGTTTTGAAGTATTTAGGGGGTTGAAAGCAGCACTTGATGGTAATTGTTGGCATTCGTGTAATGCCCACCGATCACCCTTCGCAAGCTGGTGGTAATTCTGGTCATGTTGTGGGCATCTATAGCATGATGATTCCCACTTTTGGAATAAATGCTGGTATCACAGTGATGCATGGCCGTATTTGATATTAAACATTTATTTATTGATAAAGAAAAGCTAGTATTTTAATACAAAAACTGCGGGGTTTTATGCAAATTGTGATTGAAGCAGATTTTCAAATGATAATCGGTAGGTACCCTCTTTCTGAAACTGTCAGAGGACTCCTGTCAGAACTCTACGGCCTCTGTAGCCTGAGTGAAAGCACTTCTGTATCAGACCAAATCTCTCTAGCCTCGTGGTACTGCCCAAGATTTCATGATCAGTGTAGTATAAAGTCGTTCATTAATCCTAACACATAATCGAGAATCTACTTAAAACGTGTGAGGTGTAAAAATGAAAGGAAGTGGAATGTACAAGTGTAGATAGAGATGTTGTTAAGCTTCACACTGTGTGAACTTGCATATCCAGGCTCGTGTACTTGCATCACTACTAGGAAGTTCTGTCTTGATTGGCGAGCCTAGAAAGTTCTACAATTATGTTTTCAGTGCACGTTCAGAGCATACAGCTTTATAGTAAATCAATATTTCTTGATTTTGATAATGGGAAGTCTCGGTTACAGTTATTTTGTACAACATTTTAATTTCAGCTGTTTTTAGGGGTTTGATACAAGCCATACTCCAAAGCATATGCAGGTACTACCACCACACAGTGACGTGCGTACACCAGCCATCAAATGCATTTCCACTCGATCAGTAACTTGCCCCAGTATTCCCTTCCCTTCCCTGCCCCACCCACTTCCTCAAATCTCTCCTCCCCCCCCCCCCCCACCCACCCCCCTCTGATGCAGGCACAGATCTGAGAATCTAATTGATGTTCTGATTTTTAGAGAGGAAGCACCAGAGAAGTGCTTTGGCTGAATCAGTCTCAACAACTTCGTTCTGCTACCAGGGCCACCATACCTTTTTAGAAGATAGCTCCACTGGTGTTTAGTAGTTGGAGTGCCTGCAACTGAAGGGGTGGGAAGCATAAATGTTTTTATTTTATTAAATGCCATATCCATAATCCTTGAGGGTTTTCCTCGTGAATTTGTGCTTTGTGTTAGTCAATGTCAGGGATCCACCTGACATTGACTATCCGTGGATCCCTCCTGTGCATCTCACCTGCTGTTGTACCCAGCTAATGTGGTTGTGTGCAGGACAGAAGTAGTTACCCCTTATCATTCAACAACAGCACTTGGAAATGTCTTTGCTGTTGCTGTCCAGGCAGAGCGGCCTTCACACCTTCTCCTGTGTCACAGTTGTCAGTCACTGTCCGTGATTGTGGATCCTCTTTTGGGATTCAGGTCTTCATCATTGTTTATAAATGTTTCTGCTCTGGCCGTGGGGGATGTGCGTGGCTTGCCATGCCTCTTCCTACTCTGCAGCACCTGTCGTGTAGCTTAGGGGTTGCTGTAATACTTGTCAGATTTTGGGCTTTAATAGCCCGCTTCATCTTCTCTGAGGTCCAGGAGATTCTTCGCAGTGAGTGCAGAGCACCATTTTCGACAATGTCCAACTAGATGGCTTATCTGAACTGTGTCAGACGAGTGTTAGGAGTTTGTCGATTTTCTGATGGATTCTTTTGTCCGTTATTGTGGGCAAAAAAGGTTGGGGCATGGTGAAAGTAGAGTTCGAGGCATGTGGGCTGCTGAATTCATATCTGTGCATAGATCGCCGCCTAGTGTTGGGTCCGTATGATTGCACATTGTTGTCCTGGAAGAGTCTTCGAAGTATCACGAGATAGGTGGCTCCTCCCCTGGACTACAGTGCGCATGGGCATCGACTCCATCCCCAGATTGTTTTTTTCCGCCATTGGGTTCGGATGTGTTTCGGTTCCCTCTGTTGGAATCGATAGTTGTTTAACTTCTTTTACTCGAGACCAAAAGGTCTTTAGGACTCGCGTCGGTATTGTCTATCGTTCGGGTTCGTTTGTTTCATCGACTCCGAGCCAACTCCGCCCTTCCGCGTGCTTTCGGCGCGGACGGGCCTACACGACGCTCCAAACTACTTCATCATGGAACGGAGTCCATTTAAGAGGTGCCCGGTGTGTGCATCGAAGTACCCACATATCGATGTGCACCCGGTGTGCAATAAGTGCTTGTCGCCGGACCACGACGAGGCCAAGTGTATGGCCTGCTCCAAGTTCCGGTCGAAGAAGACGCTTAAGCTCCGCCGAGCTGCGAGACTGCAGGCCCAGCGATCGGCACCCCCTCCGATGGACATCTTCGACACGGAGGATGTCGGCGACGACACTATCCAAGATATCACGGAATCTAACCCGGCGTCGGAGGTCGAGGAAGACTACGACACGGAAGACGAGGATTTCGATGAAGTCGTCGAGGAGGTAGGGGACGACGACGGGGCCATTGCCACCGTAGAGGATAGCTCGGAGGAGGAGCTTCCTCACACTGACTCCGGGGCCAGCCAACATTATAAGGCCCAGGCTGAGGGATCGCCTTCGGGCCTTACCCAAAGTCTTGATTCCCGTCCCACGGCTCCGCCTTCCGGCCCGGCCACGGACATTGATGCGGCGCCACTTACGGTACAGAAACCGAAAGTGAAACCATCGGTCTCGACGCCAGACGTCTCGAAACCGAAAGCGCAAGTCGCACTGGTCGGATCAAAGGCTTCTGAGGCCTCGGCGCCGAAGAAATCCAAGATGGCCGTCGAGCTCAAGGGACACGCCAAAATGGCCGACCCGAAGACTACGGTGTCGAAGCCAAAGGTGAAAACGGGCGACGCGGGGGCGTCGGCGCCGAAGTTGCTCGACGCACTTAAAAGTCGCATCGATGCCAAGAAGGTCGACCTTAAGAAGACCACGAAGAAGCGGCAGGACGACCCCAAGTCTATCGCTGACCCGCTTCCACTCGACAAGGCCAAAGGGGCTGCCGCGTCGGCTCCGAAGACTGCGGACTCGGTCGCCGGGCCAAAATCTGCTTCAGAAGACTCTCTCGAGTCGGTCCGTCCCTCCGCCTCGCTTACTAGAAAGGTCAACAAGTCCCTTCAGCGTATTAGGGAGGGGACCGCAGCAGTCGAGCCGCAGGACACTGTGCCCAAGCCTCTCCAGAAGCCGGCGAAAGTGCCAACGCCGATTCTCTTCACGTTACCGCCGAAAACGGCGCCGAAGGCTTTCGCAGCAAAGCCAAGGGCCGGGGGGCCCTCGAAGTTATCCTCGACGCCGAAGGCATCGTTGGTGGTTCCGAGCCCGCGCCACCAACCACTGGCGGAAGAAGAGCGTCGAAGTAATCATCGACGCCAACACGGGCAAGCTCTCTCTCCTTAAACGGAAGATCACCCCTGAACCAGCTTGGGAGCATTTCCAAATCCCACTGAAAAGAAAGGCAAACCCTGCTGGTGCCTCTGCCCCTTTAGAGCCAGCATCACCTCAAGGCCAGGAACTTTCACCCACTCATTCTAATGTTGAGGAGGGTGATGGTGACGACGAGGATGAGTATGCCTACCCAGTCTACTCAGACCCAGAGGATGTGACTGAGCCTTGGTCTGCTGGTGGCGACCCTGGGGACTCGCATTCCGGACAGGAGCCTCAGCTCTTTTCAGCAAAAACTTCTCCAACTGAGGACTCTGCTGCTATCAATGCTCTTATTGAAAGGGCTTATTTAACAACAAGGGGTGGTGATGGACAGAGTTTCTGAATTAAGCAGAATACTCTCACCCAGTCAAGAGATCAGGGCTAGATCCAACACAGTTTTTTAGCTCACTGCACCATCCCAGTTCAGAACCTGGCTATATGCAAATTAGTCTGTTCCTGTCCCAGTGCATGATGGGAACAGGGCAAACCAAACTACCAAGCCAATTCTTACACTGGGAAGGAAACAAGCTTCCGGGGACCGGTTTCTGGCATTTCAGCCGTCATCGGCCCAGCTTGCTTGAATCCTGATGGTGCAATGAGCAAGGGACTCACATCTGAGTATACCCTTCCACGCTTAGGGTGGACAAAATATTTAACAACAAGGGGTGGTGATGGACAGAGTTTCTGAATTAAGCAGAATACTCTCACCCAGTCAAGAGATCAGGGCTAGATCCAACACCGTTTTTTAGCTCACTGCACCATCCCAGTTCAGAACCTGGCTATATGCAAATTAGTCTGTTCCTGTCCCAGTGCATGATGGGAACAGGGCAAACCAAACTACCAAGCCAATTCTTACACTGGGAAGGAAACAAGCCCTGATCTTTGGACTGGGTAAGAGTGGTCTGCTTAATTCAGACACTCTGTTCATCACCACCCCCTTTTCTGAATCGTTTTTGGCCACTATAGGTGTGGCAGGGTACACTCAGACATGAGTCCCTTTCTCACTGCACCATCAGGATTCAAGCAAGCCGGGCCGAAGAAGGCTGAAATGCCAGAAACCGGTCCCCGGTAGCTTGTTTCATTCCCAGTATAAGAATTGGTTTGGTAGTTTGGTCTCCCTTTGAGCCACTACATTCCTGCGAGGTTCAATTCTTGACATGGAAAGTGGCTTTCCTTGTAGCAATTACATCGCTACGAAGGGTTAGTGAACTGCAAGCCCTCACAATCCAAGAGCCTTTCTTCCAAGTTCATGCTCCGCACAAACCCTAAATTTTTACCCAAGGTTGTGTCTCAGTTCCACATCAACCAAACCATTGAGTTGCCGGTTTTCTTTCAGAATCCAGAGTCACTGGCAGAGCGGATGCTCCACACCCTTGACGTTAAACGGGCCCTAATGTATTACATTGATAGGACCAAGGATTTTCGGAAAACTAAACAGCTTTTTGTTGCCTTTGCGCCACATCACAAAGGTAACCCTATTTCCAAGGCTGGTATTGCTAGGTGGATCGTGAAATGTATTCAAATCTGCTATGCAAAGGCAAAGCGCACTCTTAGCATTCCACCAAGAGCCCACTCCACCAGAAAGTTGGGGGCCTCTATGGCTTTCCTTGGAAACATTCCCTTAGAGGACATATGTAGAGCAGCCACATGGTCTACCACACATACATTTACTAAACATTACTGTGTAGACGTGCACTCCAAACAGCAGGCAGCTGTAGGGCAGGCTGTTCTCAAAACACTTTTCCAAACTGCTGCAGCTGGCACGGGCGGCCGCCGCTAATGGAGGGACTGCTATGTATTCTATGCACAGATATGAATTCAGCAGCCTACATGCCTCGAACTGCAAATGCTACTTACCAGTATGCATCTGTTCTTGGCATGTAGGGCTGCTGACATTCATATCGCCCGCCCTCCCCGGCGCCTGTAGCAGCTGCAGTGTTCACATAACATTTCATGGCATGGTCATCTTTCACTGAGTTTCACTCCATCTTGGCCACAATGGCTAAAAACAATCTGGGGATGGAGTCGATGCCCATGCGCACTGTAGTCCAGGGGAGGAGCCACCTATCTTGTGATACTTCGGAGACTCTTCCAGGACAACAATGTGCAATCATCCGGACCCAACACTAGGCGGCGATCTATGCACAGATATGCATGTCAGCAGCCCTACATGCCAAGAACAGATGCATACTGGTAAGTAGCATTTGCATTACATTACACACCTTTGCTTTGTTAGCTATAATGACAAGTGTATTGTCCTAATGTGTTCACATGGATGGTGACCTAAGATCTGCATTGGTGAAAAGTACAATTGGAAGGCACTATATGACATATGTTGACTGTTGTAGGTCTGTAAGCAGTGTCCTGTCAAATGAGTTCTACCATATGTTTGTGTGTGAATCTTCTTGTTACTTAATGTCATTGTGAGTATTGTGACAACTAACTATATAATGAATCTGCCCGACTGAATACATATGTATTGCATCATATAGGCTGTCCTGTTGAGTATTGTGTGCTGTTTCTTGGTGAGTTTTGTTGGGGGCCATTTGATTGCCAATTACAGGCATGGCACATCGATGTTGGGTGCAAGTGGCAGGTTATGTCTAAGGTGTTGCATTGAGTGCTGTGGTAGCTGAGCACTTGGCTCTACAACATCCCACTGCAAACTTGAGATGACATCTAGTTAAACCGTATATTGAAAGAAAGCTGTTAAATATTTTTGCTGCAGTATTTTAGTTTCAAAATAAAACTTCGCAAATCATTTTATGCAGTTTATTTCAAGCTGATATTTTCAGTGCATTTGCAAGATGTCCGGCTGATTTGTTTCCAACAAAGATATTTCATTGTATTTTGGCAAACAAATTCTGTGTTTTATACCTATTTGTCTATAAATGTATGCATCCCTTTGTAAATGTCTAGAAACAACAATCACTATAGTTAGATCACTGAAATCTGACTGGTTTTAAGTAGAGTACGATGTCCTTTAGAATGCTGGAGAGTAGTTGGATGGTTGAAGACTATTTGGTTGTCACATTAGAGATGATGGACCATCAATTGAAGCAGACTCTGGTTAATGCCACAATATCTTGGCAAGCTATTGTTTTTACCTCAGGCATGACTTTGACTCAAACCCGGTATGCCCATAGCAACATGTTAATTCCATCCAAATGGTACAGCTTGATCCCAACCTTTCTTGTAGTCGTCCAAGGTTTAGACTTTTCAGAGATTCAATTTACCCTTAAGCTACTTTCTAGAGTGCAGTTGCTAGACAACTCACTTGTATATCCTATTTATAATCCTTACAGGAACTGGTTCTTCAAATTGCCATTTAAAAAAAGAAAGAACAATTTTTATTCAAAGATTGTATACATTTCGCAGAGCTCTGTACCCCAGAGTTATCTGCAGGCCAAATATATCATCACATGTAGATTGCAATCCAATTGTCTTATAGGATAAAGCAAATACTAACAAAGCAAGATTACCCCCCCCCCCCCCTAAAACTCCCCCCTCCCGGATCCCACCCAACCCAGTCGCTTGGTCTCCTTTCACGTCTCCAGTTCCTTATGCACGCAACCAACAGAATGCAAGCACCTGCTATAATAGCCCCCATCACACGTCCATTGGAGTGTCCCGTTCCACCGGAGGTTCATGCCACAGACCCCTAAAATCAGTCCAGCGCTTCCAAATTTTAAAATGCTTTCGTGGACATCCCCGGGCAACAAAGATCGGCCACTCCATACCCATGCAGAAGTCGAGCCCTCTCTTCCATGCCACTACTGAGGGGGCCCGCTTATCCTTCCATGCTCTGGCCACATCCCTTTAGGCCAGTGTAAGATCCAGCAGGAGTAACTGCCTCTTGTAGATGTTACCCCCCACTCCATCCATGATATGCAGTAGGCCCAGCTGTGGCATAAGGGGAAGCTCCCAGCCCAGGACCTCAGACATATAATCCCACACCCCACTGAAGAACCTATCCAGTGAGTTACAGTTCCACACTGTGTGTATGAATGTCCCAATTTCCTGCCCACATCAGAGACCATCTTGGGAGGCAATCCATCCTGCCCGCCACAAACGCTGTCTAGTGAAGTACACCTTGTGGAGGTACTTAAATTGAATGAGCCGTAGACGTATTGCAATGGCAGCACCCCTGGGGGCCGCCATCGCCTCTCTCCAATCCTCCTCTTCCAATTCTCCCACATCCCCTTCCCAGGACTCTCACAGCTTTTGTTGCGAAGGGGAGCAATGCGTAACCAGGGATTGGTATATATGCAAGATCTTTTTCATCTCCAAGTCACCCATGAACACCTTTGCTTCCAGCGGACTAAACTCTAGAAGGGAATCCAACCCCTCGAGACATGGGGCGAGGGCGTGACCGAATTGAAGATATCTAAAAAATTGAGAACGGGGCATACCCTATTCCTGGCTCAGATCTTGAAATGATTTCAGTGTAACTCCTATCAGGACATCCCCCTAGGGTTGATATCCCAATGCAATCCCAGCCCCCGAAACCCTGCAGAGTCGCCAGACCAGGCAGGCGTCCATTACGCCAGAAGGGAGTTTCACCCGTCGGAGTGTTCCACCATCCCTTACGCCACAGCGCTTGTCTCCAGATCCGGAATACTGTCTGTGTGACGGGTGGTAATGTCTTCCGCACCTGTGCCGCATATAGTATCGTGTGTAGTGAATGTGATCCCATCAGGTAGCGCTCCAGGGCGTATGCCGGGTCTCCCCTGACCCCCTACCACCACTCATTTAAAACTAGGAGGTGAGAGGCCTGGTAATAGGAGAGGATATCGGAGGTCGCCAATCCACGACAGTAAGTCGACAGGAAGTGGGTGCGCAGTGCCACCCGTACTGTGCCCCCCCCGCCCAAAGGAATTGCCCCAACACCGAGTCCACGTGTCGGAACCACTGAGGGGAAATACGATAGGGGTGATTTTGCAATTGGTAAAGTAGCCTGGGGAGGGCCACCATCTTAAAGATAGCTGACCTACCATAGATTGTCAGTGGCATACGGGTCCATGTCCTAATATCCGCCCTGACCTGCTCCCAGACAGGCACCACGTTCCGCTCCCAGGAAACCGTGGGGACCTTGGATAAGAACACCCCAGATACTTAATACCCCCCACTGCCACCTGAAGGGCCGACGCCCAATTGCCCACCCTCAAGCGCTCCCCCACACCGTCAAGGTCGATTTTGCGAGGGTTCAAGTACAGCCCTGAGGTCTCGCCGAAAATTTGTATGAGGCGCGGCTCTGACCTATTGGTGTCGGGAAGGAAGAACAGAACATCGTCCGCATATAGCTCAATTCTATCGGACGGCCCCTGCTCCCTTTCGAACCCCCGCAGCTGCACGTCTATGCGTACCCATGCAGCCAGCGGCTCCATGGCTAGAGCAAATAAATATGGCGACATGGGGCAACCCTGCCTGGTGCCCCTCCTGATGGTAAACCTGGAGGATAAGGCCCCTGCAACCCGATCCGAGGCTGTCGGATTTGTGTACAAAAGTCATATATATGACAAAGTGGGGACCAAGGTTGAGCCGAGGTAGGAGCGCGAACAGATAGACTCAACTCAGCGAGTCGAACACCCTGTCCATATCCGCTAAAAGAAGCGTCGTGTGTACCCCCGCATTTGAACGGCCGATATGGCAACATGCGCCCTCCGAATGTTGTGTCTGGTCGCCCTCTGGGGCATAAAGCCAGCCTGATCTGGGTGAACAAGGTCTGCTATATGAGGTAATAGCCGTCTGGTTAACCGGTTGGCCAGTGCTTTGGCCAAGTTCTTGACCTCCACATTAAGCAAGGAGTTTGGGCGATAGGAAGCATGTTTCTCCAGGGGTCGGCCCGGCTTATGGAAAACTACTATTTCTGCATGCCTCCAATCGGGGGGGAGGCTGCCCTGTTCCCTAGCCTCCTCCACAACCGCTCTGTAATGAGCACCAACCTGTAGATGATATTTCTTATAGAATTCGCTGGGGAACCCATTGGGCCCAGGGGCCTTTCCGGTATTAAGTTCACCCAAGGCAGTGCCCAGTTCCTCCGCTGTCAAGGGGAGCTCCAGGCGCTCCCGCACCTCATCTGAGACCGCGCGCGGCAGTAGATCTGCTAGGAATTTGTCTACCACAGCTGCAGGGAGGCATTCATTCGGGTCGTAGAGATCTGCATAGTATGCAGCAAAGCCGTCTGCCAACACTTTAGGGTCCGTGACTGGGAATCCCACACCATCCAGAATCCCGGGTAGGGTCTGAGCCTGGAACGTGCCCCGACATAACCGATGTAGCATTGTTCCCGACTTGTCCCCCCACTGGTAGATCCTACTGCGTGTCGCGAGCCATATCTGTTTCGCCTTGTCTATCAACATAGAGGCATAGGACTACTGCGCCAGGAGATGCTGCACCGCTTGAACCTTGCCGTCCACGCTTCTCCGAGGCTCCAACGCCTCAATCTCCGCCTAGGCCCGTACCAAGTCCTCACTGCGCTTCCTCCAAGCCGCTGCGCACCAAGCTATGTCCACTCCCTGTTGTGTCGGCTTTATGGCCTCCCATAATGTTCCGGTATCCGCCACAGATCCCACATTCTCAACCAAAAAGTGGGTAATGGCCTCGCTCATATGCCTCTGATAATCCGGCTGCTGTAGGTGCCAAACGGAGAGGCGCCATCGAAAAGGCTGCCGCCCCCTGCCCAAACAGAAGTCAATGGTAGTGGGAGAGTGGTCCGAAAGCCCGCATGGCAGTATATTCACCGATTCTACTCTATGAATCGCCGCTCTGGGAACAAAGATATATCCAACCTAGAAAAAGATTTGTGTACAGCAGAGAGGAACGTGTAGCCCTGCCAGGTACCGTGTAGGTGTCGCCAAGTATCCACCCAGTTCAACCCCCTAGCCATGTCATTCAGCTTAGTCGACGGACCCACCACCTGCCCACCCCCAGGTCGATACCTATCTTGAAGGCTGTCCATATTATCATTCCAATCCCCCCCCCAATAATCACCGAGACATCTGGGATGTCCGCCCACATATCGAATAGCTTCTCGTCCAAGGACCACTGCAGAGGGGCCGGGGCATAGACACTTCCAAGTACCAGTGGCTCCTCACCTACCATACCCTTGATAATAACCTAGCAGCCCTCCGTATCAATCCACTGGGCTGAGTGAACATAGGGAATTCTACGGTGCACTAAGATGGCTACCCCCTATAGATCCCTTAGTAAAACCTGCATGGAATACCTGATGGTAGCGTTGTAAACACAGTATTTTCGTACCCAGTGGGTGAGTTTCCTGCAGCATCAGTACATCCGCTCCAGCCCTCTTCGCCTGCCGCAATACTGCTACCCTCCTAACCTTATCCAGGATTCCCCGCACATTCCAGCTGAGGACTCGAAAAGAGCCCCGGGGCCCATCCGCCCCATACTCACAATTTACCATAAGGGAACGTCCAGCGTGGGCGCCCAGGTGGTGGGCCATTCAGGTGCACACATGCCAACTATCAAGACCCCCATGAGACCATGCAACTCCCACCACTTCCCAACTGAACCCCCCCCCCCAGTGCAAACAACCTCTCCATCCCCCTCCCCCCTGCCCCCCACCCCATACCTCAAAAATGTTGAAGTACCAGTCGCGGTATAGTAAACTCTCGGCCCCCAACATGGAGCCTGAGGCCGTCTACACCAATGGATCCCCATCGAACAAACCCCTCAACCAACCCGCAAGTAGGGGGACAGTCCGCCCATCACACCCCTTCGCCACCCATCATACTCAAGGCCATATGCATATCTACGCATCAAACACCACTTGCTTGCAAATCAGTAAAAACCACAGCATTCTAAGGCACAAAGTTACGTCCAGTGATGCTGCAGACTCAGCCCCCTTACTGTGTCTGTCAAGAACCTCAAGGATCCTCTGTTAGGCTTCCAGATTCCCCCTTCCCCCTCTCCGAAGCACTGCCAGATGCAGAGCGCTGTCTGGACCTGGACCTCCAGTTACTCTTCTGCCGTGTCCCCGAGAGGCCTGCGTCTGCTTCCCACTCTGAGATGAATCTGACTCCAGCCCCGGCGGTGTATGCACTCTCACTATCACTGTCTCAACTGTCCATTTGAACACCTCCTCTGGGGTATCGAAGAAGTGGGTGCGGGACTAATACACGACCCGCAGGCGGGCCGGGTAGAGCAAAGCATATGGGAGTTTAAGATCTCTCAGGCAAGTTTTGGCCGACATAAACGATTGCCGCTGCCGTTGCACCAAGCGTGTGTAGTCTGGAAAGATCAGGATACGGTGGTTCTCGTACAGCAGCGGTTCTTTTGCCCTGGCTTCTCGCAGAATAGTGTCCCAATCATGATAGTTTAACAACTTGGCTATCACCGGCCGCGGAAGGGCCCCTACCGGCGTTTGTTGCATGAGGGCCCTGTGTGCCCGCTCAATCATGAAACATCTGGAGAGAGAGTCAGGGGGGAGCCAGCCCTGTGCCAAGAAGCCCTCCATGCTGCCTTTCTCACATCCCTCCAGGAGCCCAACCAAGCGTATGTTCCGCCGGGCCCGCCCCTCAGCATCCTCCACCCGGAGTGCCAAGCCCTTCTCAATGCCCTCCATATTGGCCACCTTATGCTTCAGGGCTGCGACGTCATCTTCCACCCCGGAGATACGTGTTTCAGCCTCCGTTATGCGGGACACAGCATTTCGCAGATCTTGGCGCAATAATGTGACATCGGACCCCACAGCCCCTATCTTCGCATCCAACATATCCCGGGACTGTGTTATGGCTGCCATCAGGGCCGCGTTATCTGATGCTTTTTAATTGCGGCCCCTAGACTCTGGAACACCCTACCTATTCATATAAGGACCAGTCCCAATCTTCTTCAGTTCAGAAAAAAACTGAAGACCTGGCTTTTCAACCAGTAATTCTCTTTTCCGTATTTCCTGTCTAGGGTGAGACTTTTACGCAATTTCAGCGCCGAGACGCCTAAGGGTATTTGCACGCGCTCTATAAATGCCATTAAATAAATAAATAAATAAATAAATAAATCTGGCCCAGTGTCTTGATGACCGCCCGTCGCTCCTGCTCCTCCGCTCGGTCCCATGAATTTGTCAATGGGACCCCGCTTGGGGGCCCGCTACCACTACCACCTCGCGTCATGGCTACCAGTCACCGTGGGCTGCCCCCTGGGATACACTAGGCGCTTCTACTGGCAGGTCCACCTCAGCAATACTGGGACCGCGTGTACGTGTCCCTCCACTCACTGCCCACCAGCAGGCACTTTGAAGTCAGAACCCACTGTCCAGGCCGGTTCCCCTCGTCTCCTCCACCGGGCTCAATGTTGAGAGGCCCTCAATGTCTCGCTTGGGCCCCAGGACACAAACTAGACCTCTGTATGGCCCCTACGACCGCCACGGCCCGGCCTGGCCACCGAATAAGTATTTGGCTAGCCTCCTCCTTCCCCACACCACAGCACGGCATTCAGGACCGTGTCCACCAGTGAGGGTCTACGCCTAATGTTATAGCTCCAGAACACAGCACCAAGACAAGGCCCCAGCCAGTCGGGGTGGGCCCCCAAACCACTAACACACGGCCAGGGCAGGCCCAGCACCAGCACCAGCACCAGGAGGCCCCACTCCAATCCAGGACCCTCTCAGCAACGGGGCCCAGGTATCCTCCGTGCGGGCCCCTGCGCTGCTTGCTCTTCCAATGCTACCTGAACCGACCACTGGGCGGGCCACAGGCCCCCTCCAGCCTCGTGTGTCAGCAATGCCCCCCGGTCACGCCCACCGGGGATCTCGGCTCTCCTCCTTACTTTTGTCCTTCTGGAGGGCCGATGTGCTCCCAGAGTGTCCACCACAGGGTCTATGGCCGGTGTCCGCCTTAGAGGGTCTCCAAGCACATTCTCCCCGGCTCTGCTGCTGAATTCTAGGCCTCGCCACACAGCCGCCTTACATAGACTAGGATCGGGGCCCTCTACCCCCGGAGCCCACGGCACCAGGAACTCCAGATGGACAGGCCGGCACTATCCGGCACCGCTGCCGGGTCCACAGGCCACCTCAGGTCCCATTAAGCCAGGGACTCTCCCCGCAGCACCACCGCCACTTCGATCGCCGGGAGCCACGAAACTCGAGGTCCCCGGCTTCACCACACTGGATGGGCCCCACACTTCAGTCTCCGACCCCCGGCGCACCAAATCACTCCAAATTGCGCCAGGTGCTCGCCCCGGGAATTACCGCTTTCCGCCGTACGTTTGTCCTTCTGGGGGCCGATGTGCTCCGACAGCGACCACCACAGGGTCAATGGCTGGTTTCCGCCTCAGTGGGACTCCAAACTTGAGCCCCCGGCTCCGCCGTCGAATTCCAGGCCTCGCCACACCGCCGCCGTACAAGGACCAGGATCGGACACTCGATTCCCGGAGCCCCCGGCACCAGAAAAACCAGATGGGCAGGCCAGCATTGACTGGCGCCGCCGCAGGGTCCACGGGCCACCGCAGGTCCCCGCAGCACCACCGCCACTCCGAGCACCGGTAGCCACGAAACTCGATGTCCCCGGCTTCATCACACTGGATAGGCCCCACACAGCACGGCTTCAATCGCCGGCCCCCGGTGCAGCAAATCGCTCGAAACTGAGCCAGGTGCTAGCCGCCAGGTTCCCATGCCGGACTCTTCCCCTCTGGGTCGCACTAAAGCGGGGGAGGCAGGATAATGGCAAGGATCGATGCCGGCTGGGACGGAGCTCAGTTAAGCTGCGTCCGCCATGATGGCTCTCTTGGTCACGCCCCCCCAAATGGCCATTTTAGACCCAAATCAGAGTAGGTGACGTTGTGTAGGGATATTCCTACAGGAGACATGCACTAGAGCCAAGTGTGCCACAGTAGATTCGTTCTTGAGGCTTTAACAGAAGGTGATGCACAATGAATGAATTCTAAATTTTACTTCCTCCCTTTCTTTTCTGATTCTGTGGAATCTTCCCACAGGGAAACTATTGGAGAGATTCAGGCGAAAGGACAGGTTTGCTATCAGCCAAATCTATTGCACTTCTGTGCAGTTTCATTAATGTCAATGTTTTTCCATTGAAGCACTACTGGCAGCCTGATTGGTTTTTCATGGCGTCGTTGTGAGACGTTGGCCTGGTATATGCCGACCACTAATTATAGTGGGTACCTTGTACCAGTCCAAACAACCCTTATTGATGATTAGGTTAAAGACAACTTTTTATTGACGGCTATCCTAGTGGTAGCTATGGAGAGCAGCCTTCAGGCTAAGTCTCAAAGGAATGTAAAGCAGCTTATTTTACCAGATCAGAACCTCCTGAATGACCAAATGAAAGGAGAACCACACAAGGAATATATAAAATAAATGTATTTATTACTAAACACTCTCTACTAACCTCTTTGAGATTAGAGAACAAAGCAGACAATATTAAATCACTAGAACGTCAGTAAATAGAACAATACACAGTGGGCTCCAGGGGGAGACAAAACCATATACTAAGAGTGGTATAACTACCACGACTTGACTAGACACAGTACCTAGAGCACGTAGAATCGCTGGGACCCCAAGGAACCACCCAAGGTAGTGGCACAGGGGACTCACGGAGGACTGGTGCCGTGTGAGAACACAGGCGTGAGCTCCCTACAACTCTATGGGAAAGTCGCGGTTGGAATTTTAATGATTAAGGGCACTTCAGAGAGGACTTTGAGCAAACCCTTTCAAACATCGAAGGTTCTAAGGCCAGCACCCTTGGGAGCAATGGAGTGCTCTTGTTACCCAACCCAGGGAAGCCGTGTGCATAGGTGTCAAGTGATGTCTGGAATCTTCGTCGTTTTTCAATGGCGTGATGCTGAAAAGTGCTGCTGCCGGGAAGATGAAATGTGTCCGGTGGAATCCAAGCCTGGATTCGAGTGGAGAAGAACCTGAAAGCAGAGGGGACAGAGTCTGGGTCACTTCAGGGTGACCAGGGGCTCAGTAGACGAATGCCCACCGATGTCTGGTGCTTCAGGTGAGTTGACACGATGCTTGACTCTGCAGCCACGGGGACCAGGAGACCTCGATGATGACAAAAGTCTGGAGGTGAGCAGTTCCACGAAGGATGTCGGGTACGGGGGGTTCAGTGTCCGGATGGAACACCAACAAGCCTTGGCAACTGTAACCCACGCTGTCCGAGATAATCCACTTCTGTGAGGACTAGCAAGGCCATGGGGACTCTACAAGCAATGGAGAGTCTGGGCATGTCTGGAGCTACCAAGAAAGCCCATGGAAAGTTAGTTACCTTCACAGGGACCCACAGGTCAACGGACCAGATCGCTAAGGGACCTCAAGATGAATCACGAAATACCAGCCCACGGATCACTCGTGGAGTGTAGGCCGGAAATCTTAGGTTGAAACACTGCTCGGGGTCAGGACTACAGGTAGTCCAAAGCACATCTTCAGGGGTCGCTGAAAAGCATATGCTGCTGCAAAAGAGCACGGTGCACAGGGGTTCGGGTTGCACGGTCCCCACGAGGGATACGTGCCTCAGAATTGCTGAGAGCGCAGATCAACCTCAGAGACCTCTGGAACCCACCTCCTGTCCTGGAGAAATCATCGGAGTCCTCCGGAGTTTTGGAGATGCAAACTGGTCAGATGCGTTTTGGTGCCTGCTTAGCAGAAGAGTAACTCCTTTACTCCAAGGGAGATTCTTCTGTTATCCATCGTTGTGCAGCTCGTCAAAGTACTTGGTTTCTGTAGCAGAGTTTAGTCCAGGTAAAATCTGAAGTTCTCAAGTTGGGAGTTCCTACTTTATACCCAAGGAAGATGTGGGACAAACTCTGGGGACCTCTCCTATGGGAGGGTCAGGACAGAGGGGTAGTTACACCAATGTCCTTTGTCCAGTTTCGCACCAGGGCAGGAGCCAATGGCTCCTGCAACTGGTTTGAACTGGACTATGCACAGGGACACCAAATGTGCCCCCAGTACAGACGTCAAAGCACTCTGAGTGCACCCACCCAGCCCAAATACACTGAAAACCTATCTGGGAGGTGGTTACATCTCTCTGTGACAGGAAGCCTATTATCAAGCCTTCCTCTGCTCGAGCTTGGCTCAGCAGCAGGAGGGCAGACTCTTGTCTTTGGCTGGCAGCTTGCATTTTGTGATGCCCGGGTCGAGAAATCGTATACCGGGAGTACCGGTGTGTTGCATTCGTCCCTTTTTAGGAGGGTGGAATCATACCTCATCCGCCAGTTACTGGCGGAGACGCATGATTCCAAGGTGTTTGACACGAAACACAACATGTTTCTAAGTAGCCGTTTTAAAGTTGGCATTTACCACGAGGTTATAATGCACTTAAAAGTATATGGTTGGCTTCATCATAAACCACCCTGGAAAATAGGTTCCGAAGGCTGCATGTGTGGGCACCCTCAAATAAAACCCAGCACCCTGCCTTCAGGATTGATGACGCCTGACATAGGGATGACTGACAGGTTTATGTGTGGTGTTCTAAGGTAGATATAGGGAACCTACTTCTAAGTAAGGGGTGCATACACCACCTTACACAGGCTACTGTAGCAGACCTGTTGTGTCATTTTGAGTGGTCTCTCAGGGGTGGCATAATACATGCGGCAACCCCTGAGAGGCCTCTGGGGTATCAATGCCCTGGGTATAAAGGATACCATATACTATGGACTTATAAGGGTACCCCAGAATCCAATCTGTGGTGTGTCTAAAGTACATGCAATTGTTTTAGAGGGGAAGCAACTAGGCTGGGCCCTGGATAGCAGGATCCCAGCCAGTCTAAGTCTAAAACAGTAAAACATCCGCAAAAAGTGAGGGTAACTATGAAGCAGATCCTACTCTCCTACAGTCGTCATGGAAGACAAAGTAACATTTCTAGGCTATGGTTTAGGGAAAGGTCCAATACGAAGACCTTTTATTAGAGTGGTCTGGGAAAGGGGCATAAAGGACTGGGAGAGGCATTTTGTGAAACTAGGAAGAGTGCCTGAGAGTTCTTTGGGTGTGTGTGCACATAAGTGGCTATCAACAATTTTTACTTGTACAGCACCCAGCCTGGAGTGTAGGTGTCTACACATCCAGTGGATTTGGAAAAGATGAGAATCAAACCTAGTTTTTCCATTATGTGGAAGCCTACCCATAGCGTGGAAATAGTCCAATACCAGCTATGTTTAAATGAATTGACTTCGTATCTGCTGCATTATGAATACTTTCTTCAGTTATTTTTTTTTCTTATGTTGTGGTTTACCGTTTGTTGTTCCCTATTGTTGCGATTCTTCTTCAAGGAACCCTAACCTAGTGCTGGCTTACTTCATGGACCCACTCCAACTCTTTTTAGGTCGAGCCTAGCGCAGCGCGCATGCGCTGCTCTACTCTACTTTAAGGGCTTTTTGAAATCTCACCAGACGCTCACATACTCGCCAGTGTGCTTTTAGTTTGGTCCCAGGCGTTTGCGTGCGTCATAACAAAGACAGCACGCAATTGGCCAAAGGCTCTTTTTGTCTCACTCATGTTCACGCCCAAGGCGTAATGCTTTCTGTTACGCACAGCAGCAGCAGCAGCAGCAGCATATGTTTCCAATTATCGTGCCCAGACGTGGGCGCAATAATTGGAAACATGTGCTGAGGCTCGCAACCCCAACTCCTGCATCTCGCTTCCCAGTATACACATGCTGATCAAATAATCCAACCCACTCTCAATCCTCCCCCCCCCCCCCCCCCCCTTCCCCTCCCCCACAAACTCTGATCCTCACCATGATGGAACACACCCATGCTGATCTAAAGTGTTCCAGTTCAGACTGGGCTTCCACGCGCAACTCTTATTTCAAAGTTCGGTTCAGGTAAGGTAAACAGAACTGCAACTCCAAGCTATATTAGTTTTTTTGGTTTTGTAATGGATGCCAAGGCAGAACTTTGCAAAAAACACAGGCTGAGAGCACATTGTGTGCGTTTTAATGTTGCACTTCGTTGTAAATCCTTGAAATACGTTTCTTGGCAATTTGGCCCCAGCTTGTATAAAGAGACTCCCCATCCTAAGTGTGCCAGTTACCGCAAACTCTCAATGAAATTAACCACACGAGACGCAACCCTAAACCAACGTGCTCCATCAAAAGCTGTCAACATATGTGCTCTGATCCGGCTCACAGCATTACTAAAGGGACACCACGCGAGCCAGATATACACAATCACCTCCTACTAAAAATAAAAACCTGTTTTAAAAAAAACTTTCAGTGCAATGCGCACACGCTTCTTTAAGCAGCACGCACTAAGAGCTTATTGCTTGGGATCCGCAAACCCTGAGCCTCTCCCTCATTTACCAGCCCCCTCCCCCTCTCTCTCCCCTCACCTGCCTGACCCTCACTCAGTGTCATGCCCTCCACGGCCCCTCTCTGACTGCAGCGCATAGCCCCTCTGCCTACATCACATAGCCCCTCTGCCTGCAGCGTACTGCCCCTTACTCTCTTCTCGTGCTCATTTCACTCTTCCCATATCCCCAACGCACCTTCTTTGCCTACTCTCTAAACCCCCTCCTCCACCGCTATAATCAGTGTGCCTTGCACTCTCATTCACCTAGTTCCTCTACCGCCTTCACTACCTTTTGCCCCTCGCTGCTTTTCTACTCCTCCTTTTCTTTCACCCTACTCTGAGCTCTGCCATTCATTCCTTTCTTAGCTCGTCTCACCGCCTCCCTTTTTTTCTACTCTTCCCCCCCCCCCCCCCGCCCCTCCTATTTTCTTGCCATCGCTGGTTGCACTCTCTCCTCTCCGCTGCTAGTAATACCTGATGCCAGCTAGCTCCGCCCCACCCCCACCCCTCTACCTCCCACCTTGACTGTTGCGATTCATGCTCCCAGTTCTTCTGCGCCTGCTACATCAACTCCCCCCCCCCCCCCCCCCCCCCCTCGCTGCAGGCGATGCACCCCCCACCCCGTTCGCCACCTTTTGCTCTATGTAAGGGCCCAGGATGGCCAGTTGCACCCTCTTCTGTTGCTACAGGTATACCACCCCCTCTTTGCTCTATTTGCCCCTCACCAATGCTGTCTGTGCTCTGATGCTAATCTCTGAGCAAGCACATTGTGTTCTTCTCCACTCCTCACATGTCCTAAAAGCAGAGCCTGGTGTTCAGGAGCAACGTGCCTTCCCTGCATGCCCCACCCCGCCCTCCTTCTCATTCCTCCTCCCCATTCCTGCTTCCAGTCTTTTTGCACAAGCCACTGCGTGGACATGACCAGCATTGCCAGATAAAATCCATTGGATGCATGGAATGTTAGTCTTTCCATCAATGGGTACATTAGTGCCCAGAATATTTACATCATTCTGTCCCCTCTCCCATGCCAGGCCACTTGGACTGATAATAATAGGCTTCGTCCTCTCTCTTGCTGTTCTTCCTTCTATCCTTGACTCCAGCCCGGGCTCCTTTCTTCAAGATCTCTCGTCCAGCGCTCCCACTCTGCAGCTCCCAGCCCCAACCACCCCTTCCGTCCCATTCACTCAGCCTTTTTTCCTCACAGCCTTTTCTTAACCCACTACTCCATTTCTTGTGCCTCCTTTATATTGCCCAGTTAATTTCTATATCCCACGTGGCCTTGACCTTTCCTCCACCCATACATCCTCTACTTCCCATGCCTACATCGTTTGCTAGTCCTTTTGAATTCTCCCCCTTGCCCTTCCCAGTCTGTGGATCCATTCTTCTGGCTCTTTCATTTCCTGTATTTCCACTCTCCGCCCCTCAGGGGACCAGCACCACCGGTCCATGCTCTCCAGTTTTACTGACCATGACATCTTGACTTTGATATATATTAGGAAAATAAGGTGGTCATGCTTTTCTCTGGTCCAATACATGTTGTTTTCTATGAGATTGCACAAAAGGTGGGGGGGGGGCTTTCCCTTTAGTGAGAACAGTGACCTCCCTAGGGTGCAGAAGACCCAGGTTTTAAACCTCAACCCTGCAAAGCTATTTATGGTCTACGTTTGGTGACTCTGCTTTGCCCTGATGTAAATGCATTATAATAGATACTAAGCACTAGCCAACACAAACTCCCTTTAATAGACCTTCAACTACACTACAACTGTAAGCTGCTGCAATTGGTAAAAAAAATCCTTAACAGGACACTTTGCAAAAGATTACTTGGCACTCATATTCACAAAAACTATTTGCACCTACCAACGGCGAGGCCTATTGGCTATGCCAATGCTTGTTACTTGACTGGTTGCTCATACTCTTGTGTGGTTGAGCAATGCATTTTCTGTCCGTTGCAAACACTTAACTCTTTTCCTTGATATGCAGCGGTTTCGAGAGGTCAGCTGGGTCTGCCTCTAAATGTTGAGGAGGGCACTTGATTTGTATAAAATTCATACATTTTCTTCCAAGTCAGTTGTAGCATGCAGAGTTGCTCTTGCACACAAGCTGATGCTTTGTTTAAAACGGACATCGTTTTTGTGGCTTCTGGTACTTTTTGTTAACAGAAACAACGTTCATAGAAAGTTGTCGATGGATGATTTTTCAACTGCTAGCACTACTGTATGCAAGATAAAACTCAACCAAAGGCGCGTTTATCGAATTTATCAAGACGAAATTGTAGCACTCTGGAATAAGATCGTGCCTGCGAGTATGATTCTCAAGTTAGTGATTTTTTTTAACCTATTTTGCAAAAATCATTTCATGTTTGCCCCTCGTTTTATGCTCTGTTCAACGACCCGATTACTGCTTATTTGTCCATTTTAAAATCGTGTAAATCTGAGAATGATCTCAAATCAGTAGAAAGCAATGTTTTTTTATTTTTATTTTTTTTATCCTTTAGTAAGCAATGATACCTTCCATGTATTCACATGCAAAATTATAGTAGTCATCTCAATCAACAGTGCAAACTGTGGCGCTCACGTCTAACCTGGTTGATGCTCTGATATGAGCCTCATAGTTGTTACCTGATCAAGCTAGACCAATACCTAGGTAGAGATTCTAACACTGCTGAGGCGAGATAGCCGGGAGCTTCGTTCCGCTTTTATAATTGCTCTTAAAAATACTGTTTTTAACTAATCTGTATTTGGCATTTGCTGCACGTTCATCCTGAGCACACCCCCACCCTTACCTGATCAGAATCCCCCGCGCTGCCGATTCAAGGGCTGCCGCGGATCGGAGTTCTTGCCGCCATTCTTGGGCCGATCACAGGCCACGCCCACAGAAGTAGGCCACGCCTCTTCCCCCTGCACTTAACAATGTGCCCCCGTCAAACGCGCAGCGGACGCGCGCAGCGGGCGCGCTGCCTGCGCGCCAAAGGCAACCCCGTCTGCGCCCGTCCGCGCCTCGCCCGTGCCTAGTGCCACCCCCCTGCTCAAAAAATCTGCTACTCAAGAGAAGCTTTACTAAAACTCAAATCAGACCCATCGTCCGGCATTCAACCGCTTGACATGACGACTTGGATAGGCTCCTGGAGCTGCAGACTCTGCAGACACAGCCTTGGCCCCAACAATCAAGCGACAAATCAGCCACCCATACAAGTAAGAAACTTACGGTACGGACTGATCAACGTCAGGTCCATGGGAAAGCACGCCGCGCATATCTTTGATCTAATAATGGAAAATAAACTAGACTGCCTATTTATGACGGAAACCTGGTTGACACCCAATAGTAACCCTGACATAACAAACTCCCTCCCTCCAGGATACCTAATCTCCAGAGAGGATAGATCTATTCAGAGGGGTGGAGGTATCGCTATTGCCTACCGTGACACTCTGAACTGCCAAATCTTTTCCATACCAGGCCTCAAAGGGGCAGAAAATGTTGGTTTCGCGCTAAAAATACATGACTCCTTCACTTTCTCAGGGGCTCTAATCTACCGACCACCTGGCCCACACACTGACTTCACGAACAGCATCGGTGAAGCCATAGGCAACCTAGCCCTCAAATCAGCTAATTTTACCATCCTGGGAGACGCCAACATACATCTGGACGTCTACTCAGACCAGGCTACGATCTGTTTCACTGATACTATGAACGTGCTCGGCTTGAAAATCCTTACCACCTCCGCCACACACAAGGTGGGACATACACTTGACTGTATTTGTTCCAACATCAAAGCACTTAAGGTTGACACCCCACAAATATTAACCTGGACAGACCATAGCTATATCTCATTCGAATTCCCAGTGACACTCCACTCTCGAACCAAAAAAGCTAACAATCCCCCAGGGCCTGTCATGAAAGGACGCTGCTGGAAAGATCTGATTGGGCAATCAGACTTCCTGACAAGAGCAGACAAATCTAGACCAACTCCGTCAGGAGCTCCTGACAAAGACAGTCAGGCTTTTAGGGAATGGATCACACACTCAGTAAGAGCCATAATCCCATCCCTCCCCGTCCGAATACCTGGAGAAAACAGAGACTAACCGCCCCGTGGTTCTCTCCCATCCTTAAAGAGGAACAAAGGAAGGTTAGGGCGCTCGAACGGAAATGGCGACTTGGCAATGCAGACCCTGACCAAGACATGTATAAAATCGCACGTCGCAAATACCATGGTTCAATTAAAACAGCCAAAAGGGAATACTATACAGAAGCCATTAATAAAAGCAATAACAAACAAAAAGAAATCTTCAACATTGTAAACACTTTTACCAACCCTAAAATCATGCAGAAAGACACCCCCCCCCCTCACAGACCCTCTGCGATTCTATTGCAGACTTCTTTGAGGGTAAAATCTTAACACTAACCAAAGATTTCCCGCAACCAAACAACAATGAGGAGAACAAAGCAATCAACTCCAGCTTAAAAACTCATAACCTGACCACTTTTCAACCTGTAAGCCAAGAAGGAACTCGGATAGAAATCCTCAAAATCAAATCAGGATTCCCCTTTGACCCCTGCCCCACGCTGGTGCTCCACTCACTAATTGAGATTGCCAACCCATTCATTAATAGCATCATAAATTCGTCACTCAACCATGGTCTGGTTCCCGAAGAATGGAAACTAGCAGCAGTTAAACCCTTGCAAAAAAAAAACACTACCGGACCCTACTACCCTTACAAACCTTCGTCCCATTTCCCTGCTTCCAGCTTTCTGCAAACTTACTGAGAAAGCTGTTAATAAACAACTCACTGCCTTCCTGGAAGCCAACAACATCTGGCATCCCAACCAAGCAGGCTTCAGATCTCAACATTCAACTGAATCAGCTCTAATCTTCTCCTCCGAAACCCTCCGTGCAGCACTAGATCAGGGAAAGAAAGCAGTCCTGGTTCTGCTAGACCTGTCCGCGGCATTCGACAGTGTTCCATACCATTCTGTTGGACCGCCTAGCCGCGGCGGGAATTGGCGGAACCGCACTGAGCTGGATAAAAAGTTTCCTCGCTAATAGGAGACAAGTGGTGGTTTTAGGACAGTACAAGTCAGAAGAAAAGTTAGTAGGCTCCGGAGTCCCTCAGGGCTCCTGTTTGAGCCCCACACTTTTCAATATGTATATGGCCCCACTAATCACCCTCATCTCCTCTTTTTGCATAGATACCATTGCATACGCAGATGACACGCAACTCATTCTGGTGCTGGAGAATGACACCTGTGAAGCCGAAACTAAGCTCCAAAACTGCCTCACCGCCACGTTCAGATGGATGAATCTAAATCATCTTAAGTGCAATACTGGGAAAACTGAAATTCTACCTGTCGGCAAAGGTAACACCTTTAACCCCTCATCGTGGTGGCCTGAGGATGCGATTGCCCCCCCTAGTATTGCCTCCTCAGTCCGTAATCTAGGGATCAAATTTGACCCCTCCCTGAGTTTCAAACAGCAAGCCACAGCCGTAGCAGGGACCTGCTTCGGTATTATTAAAGGGCTCAGGAAATTTTTGGACCTAATTCCCATCTCCGCAAGAAAAACGGTCGCAGTAGCCCTCATGACCTCCCGCATCGACTATTGTAATAGTCTATATGCAGGGACCAACAGAGAAGTCTGCCACAAATTACAAATGGTACAGCATGCCGCAGCCAGACAAGTGCTGGGATGGAAAAAGAGAACCTCATCCGCAGCAGCAATGAACATCCTACACTGGTTGCCCATCTACAAAAGGGTGCTCTTTAAAATTCTACTGATCTCTTTCAGGGCTTTCAATGGAAAGGGACCCAACTACATACTGGAAATGTTTAAGCATTACAACCCCGCACGATGCCTCAGGTCCCAAGGGGCCAATCTTCTCACCATTCCCAAATTCAGACTCAAGACCAAAGGAGGAAAATCCCTAGCAGTACTAGGCTCCAGGGCCTGGAACCTCCTTCCCTCTCATCTCCGTCAAATCCCTACAGAGACAATTTTCAGAAAGGCCCTCAAAACTTGGATTTTTACTCTCGCTGAACAACAATGTAAAAAGCTTATCTAGATACCCCCCCCCCTTCCCTTCCAAATCCACTAGGGTTCCTAAATCTCTTTCCACAGCGCAAAGATGCTCCTTGGAGTGCAACCTGCGCTTTATAAAAACCCCATTACATCACATTACATTACATACCTCACTGAAGAAGTAGGGTTACAGGTAAGTAGTTGTTAACCTTCTTCCAAGTACTGTTACTGTTGTATAAAACTCGTTGAAATGCTAAATTGTTTCTGCATGTTTACTTTTAGTGAACAGAAGATCGCTGGAATGTCTGCATATAGTCTTAAGTGGAAATCTTCATGACCGGACCTGGGGCTTCCTTTACAACACCACAACGCTATAGAGTTATAACAAATGGTCATGTGTTACAGACTCCATGGCTGACCATTTTATCAGGTGAGGTCTGCTTCAGATTTTAGGTTCACATTTGTTTTTAATAACTTAATTTTCATTTTACCAAACGTACAACTGGTAGTCCAAGAACACTTTATCATATCATACAAATATATGATGAATTAGCAGGGTGAACATGACTACCATTGTTCCATGGGAGAATGAGTAAGAACTGACCCGCCTGACATATTTGCCTCCAGTCGAGACAGTACCCTGTTTTAATCATTGGGAGACCTTGGCCTGTACCCAGCCCTAAAAAAATCAGACTCTTTTACCAGACCTGCAGGTTTAGTGACTAGAATAATCTACTAGACCTAACTGTAATGCACTTGACCCAATTAATCGGGGAATTGTGAGCGCGCTACTCACCCGTGGGGGTCTCAGGGCGGGGGGAGGGGGGTTATTGGTTTGCTTAGCAGAAGAGCCAGGTCTTGGGGGTATTTCTGAAGGTGTTCAGGGAGGGCGTGTGTCTGCTGGTAGCTCATTCTATGTTTTGGCTGCAATTTGAGAGAAGGATCTTCCGCCTGCTCTTGCTCTGTGGATGCACGTTGTTTCGGCCAGTGCGAGGTTGGAGGATCGGAGGTTTCGTTTGGGTACTTAAAAGATGTCTGAAAGATGACTGTTGTTGAGGTATTCGGGGACTTGATGCCGGCGTAGGGTGCTTTTCCATAGTCCAGTCTGTTGGTGATGAATACGTAGGTGACTGTCTTACTTGACTCGGGAGGAAATCCATTTGAAGGTCTTACGGAGTATGCTGAGGGTGTTGAAACAGCTGGATGTGACGGCGTTGACCTGTCGATTCGTGAGGAGTTGAGGATGATGCCCAGGTTCTTGGCGTGGTCTGCGGGGGTAGGTGGGCTCCCGAGGGCGGTTGGCCACCAGGTGTTGTCCCATGCTGAAGGGGTGGTTCCAAGTACAAGGACTTCGGTCTTCTCGGCGTTGAGTTTCAGGCAGCTGTTGGTCTTCCCACCCTTCTTAAAACTCTCAATGATCGCTTTGGTTTTGAAGGCACTGTACTCAAGTGGTTCTCCTCGTTCTTCAAAATAGATCTCAACAAATTAAGCTCAGTCACTGCCTCTCTAAACCCCAACCTGTCTCACTTGGTGTCCCACAAGGTTATATCCTTTCCCCAACCCTATTCAATCTTTTCATGGAACCACTCACCCTCAAACAAGCTAAAATCAGCTACCACCTCTATGCCGATGATACCCAACTATATTACAAGATCACATCCCACGATGACATTCTTCGCCTCAACGATACCCTGAATAGAGTCCAATCCTGGTTCCATCTTGATCATCTCAAACTAAATCCTAAAAAAACTGAAATCCTCATTGTCATCCCCAAAATCAATTCCCTTCCCATTCAACTCTGGATCAAAGCTCTTAACTGCTCCCTCTCCACATCTAATTCTGTCAAATCCCTAGGCATCAGCATCAATCCGAATCTTACTCTCATCCCCCACATTAGAAATACAGCCAAAAGTGCTCTTTTCACCCTACACCACCTCAAAAAAATTAAACCTTTTATTCCAGCTGATGACTTCAAAATCGTTGTCCAATCACTTGTCCTTTACAGGATTGACTATGGTAACGGTATGTTAAACTCCGATTAAATCTGTTCTCAACCTTGCTGCCAGACTTATCTCTGACTGTAAAAGATCTCCCCAGTCCTTAAAAATCTCAACTGGCTCCCAATAGAAGGTCAATCCACCTACAAGATTGCATGCATTACCCACAAGGCTCTTTACCAAAACACTCCCTCCTACCTTTCAACCAAATTACAAAAAGCTGGGTGCTCCAGATCCCGAGAAGCACTAACTCACTTGTCCTGATCCCTCCAAGACTCAAATGTAAAAAGACCCAATCCTGTGCATTCTCAGGCAATGCTCCTTCGATTTGGAACTCTCCCCCCAAAGATCTTCGCTGCAACACCTCTTACCCTCACTTCAAAACAAGCATTGGAAATGCAATAGGTCTCGCATTAGAAAAGTTGGAGCTATTGATTTTGTAAATGACAAATTTTTTTATGTGTTGGTCTTGAAAATACAATGCCAATACTTTTAACTTTTTCAAATGTGACACCTATAGCATTTGTAATGCAACATGTTTTGTATGTACGTGATGTACAGGAGGAAAAACTCAAGCAACCCCAGGTGGGTGACTAGGAACCAACTGGCTACAAAAGGCCTGAAAGAACACATGGCAGAGGTACACATGACTGGATAAAAAGTCAGAGACTTGCAGTTTAGCAGCCTCGAGTTTCAAGTCTAATGAACACGTGGCGTTCAGCTCTGTGCTTAATAAATGTGTGGTGCTGACGCCAGTAAGACGCCCAATTTTTAGTGTATTTATTTTTTACAATGGCAGCACGAATAGCTTGTAAGGTATTACCTTACAATAATACAGAGGTGTTTGGCAGCGTCCAAACAGCAGCCTCCTGCTTCGCGCCTAATGAACGCATGGCCTTTAATATATCCTAAGAAAATAAATGTTAAAACACTTGTTCCATATGGCACTGTAGAATCACGTATTTTAATGCAGAAAGAATAGAACAAAAATCTGAAAGCATGGCGCCAATAAGACGGCTGCTCACGGATGACCACCATGGTAGTGGACAAATAACAATAACCTTGCGTATTAATAATGCACGAGCAGCTTTGATTTCTCTGAGACTCTAAAAGTATCCGATTGCAGCGAGGAGCCCTTAACGCCGGGGGCCCAGAGCCCCTCCGGGTTCTCATAATAATCTGCCACGGATCAAAGCAGCGCCTGGGCGGGAAACAAAGAGAACCCCCCGCGTGGAGACCTCCAAGCGCCTTTCATTTTAAGCAATGCCTGCTGCAGGGGTGAGCCCGTTGCGAACAGCATGGCGGAATTAATTCAATTCAATGGTGTGGCCAACAGGGGAGGGGAGGGGCAGGGAGGGAAGGGGAGGGGGGCGAAGGGGGCAAGGGTAAATATGGACATGGAGGGGGTCGGATGAGGGAAAGAAGAGAGGATATTGAAGGCAGGGACGAATGACGAGTATAGAAGAGAGGAAACGAGAAGGGAGGGCTGAAGTGAGGGGGAGGAGGAAGGGGATGAAAGGATGCTGAAAGGCGGAGTACCAGGAGAGGTTACGAAAAGAATGAAGGAAAAGAGGTCAAGCAAAGGCATGAAGCAACTGAAGGACGGAGGGAAGGCAGAGAAGGGGAGGGGGAGGAGAAATGCCACACGGTGGTCAGGGGAGGGGGCCGAGCTGGGAGAGCGGCGATGAGGGTGTGAAGCAGCAGGGGCCTTTGAAGTGAAGCTAAGCTTCACTTCAAAGGTGTGTGAGGAGTGCTGCTGGGGAACAGTTGGCGATTTGATGATGTGCACGCGCATTTTAGGTCAATGCGCTTGCGCATTGACCTAAAAGCGCACGGGCACAGCATCAAATCGCCAGTCAATCGCCAGTCTAGGTAAAGCTTATTTAAGCCCCTATAGTCTACGCTCTGCTCAATGCGCATGCGCATTGAGAGGCGAGACCTAACAAGACTCAAAATACTTCTTCTCAACAAATATTGGGGTACCTAATGTTATGATTCCGACCCTTCTCACTCTTTTTTTCCCTTTCTTGCCTCACTCCGATACCCACCCCTCTCTCTCCCTCTTCTCTTATTCTCCCTCCCCCTCTCTACACGCCCTTCTCTATTTTAAATTCCAACATTCATCGTCCCCTTAGTAATCTCTTGGTCTCTTTCTCCGCATCGCTCCTTTGAATGCTATGTTTTATCCCATGTGAGTATTCTGCACATTGTTATTCTTATACTGATATGTTGACCTTTTTTGTAAAGCGCTCTGATACTCTTGGGGCCAGCAGCGCTATATAAAACCTTTTAAATAAATAAATAAAATAAATAAGTTCTCCAGTCTTTTTCTGGGAAAAACTGTTTGACTTCCTTTAGAAGAGAGCTGGTACCAGTCCTTTTTTAGGTCTCGCGACCTGCGTAGCAGTGCTCACACAAGTCGCGTGACCTATTTTAATCAAAAACTGGGATTGTGAGCTCACCTAGGAATCTCACACGCTCTTGCATGTGCGTTTCCTATTCAGCTCCCCCATTGGCCTTTGCGTGCGTCTTATTGTAAAAGACTGCACGCAATTGGCCCGAAGCAAGCGCATAGCTCCTCCCATGGTCTATTGGTGTCGTGCGCGTAATACACACCAATAGGCCGTGGGAGGAGCTATGATTGTTCCCACACAGGTGTGACGTGCGCGCCACTTGTTCTACTGTCTGCTACCATCCACACGCACTAAGGGAGCGAGGTCTGCTTCATTTTCGGGACCGCGGGAGCACTATATATTTTTGAAAATATTATTTCTCGAGGGAATTGCTGGCAGTCTGCAACTTAGATTTATGCGCGAGTGAATTAACTTAATATTTAGGAAATTAATAAATTCATTATTAACACCATGTTTTAGTGACTTATCTTGAAATGGTGTCTATTAGTTAACTAACCAATAATACCAATAAACCTTAGTGATACATTACCCCATAGCGGAGAGTCGAAAACATGTTTCTTCTGTCAATCTGCCTTTCACAGCCCCTTGAGAGACTCACATTTGTAACACACAGGCCAAATTCGTTATGAAGTCACTTTAAAGATGCGATTCATTTACATTATCCCAGAGTGTCTGTGTTAGCAAAGGCAAACTTCTTCCGAAATGTCCTAGAACAGTTGCTTTTTTTTGTTGCATATTTATATTGCGGGAACCTGACCCGAAGGTGGAGCGCTTTACATGAGCACTGGTTACGTTACACATTCAGGCACGGGGAGATTACGTGATTTGCCCAGAACCACATGATGTGGACGCGACCCCGAGGCTCGAACCCTGGTCTCCAGCACCAAATTCGGCAGTCTTTGGTGGGGCTGATCAGGGAGACGCAGTAGATGCACTTTGATGGAAATGGTTCTTTCAAACGATGTCTCGACAATATTATTAAGCATCCCAGGATCAAGTATTTGCCCTGCATGTGATACCACATGTGATTGTAGACTGATGCCATATGCATATGGAGCTTGGAGAGACCATCCCAGTGCCCAGAACCATCTGTCAGGCTTTTTTGTTAACTTTCGTTTAAGCTACAGCGCGTACAGAGTATGGCAGCTAAGCTTGCCCTTTCTCGGTTGCGCTCAGCTTCCTCCTCCTTGGCGCTTAAAGATCTTCATTGGTTGTCTGTCCAGCAGCGCATCTGTTTTAAAGCATCTAGCCCTTCATGGTCAGGGGCCGGTTTTGCTACAAGAGCTTTTTTCATGGTACTTCACTGCCAGACCTTTGCGCTCCTCTTCGGCATGCCTGGTGGTAGTCCCTAGAATCCAGAGGTTACGGATGGGTGGCCGTTCCTTCGGTTATACTGCCGCCAGACTATGGAACTCTCTTCCTCGGTCTTTGAGGAGTCTGAATGAACTTTCTCTCTTTAAAAAAAGGTTGAAGACCCATCTCTTTCCCAGGGCAGTGTAAATTTGTGATTGCGTAATGGTCAAGGAGAGTCAAAGCGCCAGGATGCCCTGTGGGTGACAGTCTGCGTTATAGAAGTATGCGATACATACATACATACATTCATAACATCTCACTCTGTCTTTAATATCTCCAACAGCGGAAGTTGCAGTTTGCTCGTGGTACCGCAGTACAGTAATTTACAGCCTGCTTTTGATTTTTGAAGCATAGAATGTTACTTGGCATGCGTCACCCCGTCCTGCAAGGCAAGATACTCTATTCTCACCCCCGGTGTACCCGGACAGCTCATTTGCCCTCACAAGCAGGACACTCCCATTCCCAGGTGTCCCAAGCCAGGAGCTGCCGCTAACCCTGGGGCCCCTCCCCTCGCTCTGACAAGTGTTCATAGCACGGTGAGTCCGGAGCTAAAAGCTTACACTTTGTGCCTGGTGTGCGAGGAGCAGAGTGGGGCTATGGCTCGAAACTGGGATTATTGAGGGCTCAGTCTGGCAAGTATCGCTCTCTGGGACGACCTCACAGGTATGTATGTTTATGGCGTTTCGTTCGCACCAACTCACCAGCATTTGGCGAATGCAATGACTTGACAAAATAATGGGGCTTTCTGTAGAATGTGAGACTGTGATTAGAGGTACTTGAGTCTTCTATATCTACCCAAAGTCACTATTCCACCATGCACCCACCCCAACTCCTCCGCAGACACCCAACGACCACAGCTCCCGTGCCAAAGTCACCCTGCTGCCATGCACCACCCCAACCCCTCCCCATACACCCAACCACCTGCAGCTCCTGTGCCAGTCACCTTGTCA
The DNA here is from genome assembly GCF_964263255.1 of Lissotriton vulgaris. Classification (NCBI taxonomy): domain Eukaryota; kingdom Metazoa; phylum Chordata; class Amphibia; order Caudata; family Salamandridae; genus Lissotriton; species Lissotriton vulgaris. The sequence continues at coordinate 1,184,816,135 of NC_141697.1, forward strand.
CCATGCACCCACCCCAACCCCTCCCCAGACACCAAACCACTGCAGCTCCTGTGCTAGTCACCCTGCCACCAATCACCCACCCCAACCCCTCCCTGTACACCCAACCACCCGCAGCTCTTGTGCCAGTCATCCTGCCACCATGCACCCACCATTTCCTCCCTTTTGTTCTCCTGAGCTCCCTGTGATCTCCGCTCCCTTCCGTTTTAACTGGGACGCCATTTGCACTCCTTTTTCTTTCACATAAAAGGTCCAGGGGGTGGGGAGAGCTCTTGGACAGAAATTACTGGCTGTGGAAAAGATGAACCTCATTAGTGCCAGTTTATTACTTCAATTTAACAATCAGCAGCTGTACAGTAACAATCGAGCTTGGAGAGACCATTCCAGTGCCCAGAACCATCTGTCAGGCCTTTTTGTTAACTTTCGTTTAAGCTACAATGTGTTTGTTGTAATCTGAGGTTCTGCAGTAGGCTGTTGATTCCGTGTCTTGTTTGAGAAATACATAATGCTGTTTAAAATGCTGTGGCTGCAGCAGCAGCATATAATTCCATTCTTGTTCCTCTTTTCCCCGAACGGCATACTTATCTTGTCTCCCCTTCCTCATAACCTACTTCCCATGTCCTGGTTCTCTAGCGGCGCCCCGAGGTCATACGAATGACACTAGCCTATGCAGATATCATCACTCAACTACATACAAAAACACAAATAAAAACATTGACATTTTTAACAGCAACAGCTCTAGCTTTCCCAAATACGTGACCTGTTGCATTGCAAATGCTTGTTGTTTTCTTGGCAATAAATTCCTTAGGGGCGAGGTTGGTGTCTAGGGTGAATCCAAGTTATGTCTGTGAGTTCGGGTTTGAAACTGTCCGAAATTGTCCATGCTGTCTTCCGTAAAGAAATGGTTGGGCGGGCAGGGGGACCAAATGAAAAAGTGTAGACTGCACAAAGGCCCACTTCCTGGAAAAATTACTGTGGAATTCTGACCCCGCCAGAGTTTTGAATGAAACCGCTAAGGCAGCATGAAAAACCCTGCCTTAGTTCTTGAATATACGTAGAAGTATGAATAACAAGTGGAGAAGTGTGGCTCACTGGTTAGAGGAGGCATACCCTGAAGCAGAGGTCAGACCCGGGACCAGGGTTCAATTCCCGACGCGGCAGGGTCTGAGCCCAAGTGTCCACGGACTCGATAATTCTCACTTCGGTGCCTACTCGAATCACGGGTTCACACTCTGCAACTCTGGGCAATAGCTTGCTTAATCTCCACTATGGCCCCCCCGCGGCGGGATGCCTGGCTTTCTCCTTGGGGATGCCCAGTTCGGGTGATCTCACAGGGAAAAGCCAGGACGGGTTCCCAATGCAAGCGCTGAGATGCCCAAGGGTAAGTCGAGAGCTATATAAGCACATACATACATACATACATACATACATACATACATACATACATACATACATACATACAGAGCAATTTCTACTAGTGATGCGGAGAAAAGATTATTGCACCATCCACCAAGGTAGGGTTTTGTGAGGCTAAGGGACCATAAGGTTATCGCTCACACAAGGAAGCAACCGCATGGAAAAGACCTTTGAGAAGAGCAAAAGTGTAGAAGAAATAAACCAGTATAATCAATGTCCTAGACTGTGAGAAAGGGAAAAATGTAAAAACCACAGGCTCAGATGAAACCAAGCGATACAAAAGGGGATGATGGACGGAGCGTTTGAGCAAATCAAACACTCACCCCCAGTCAACAGATCTGGGTTTAATCCATCACCATTCTTTAGCTCACTCAGCCACCCCAGTTCAGACATGGCCATATGCAAATCAGTCTGATCCTGTGCCTCATGGGAACATTCCAGCCCGAAATGCCAAGCCATGTCTTCTCTGGACCGGAAACAAGCATCCTGGGACCGGTTTCGGATTCATAATCCTCATCAGCCAGGCAAGCCGGGCTGAAGACTGCTGAAATGCCAGAAACCGGTCCTCGGAAGCTTGTTTCTGGCTTGAAATTTTGACTTTGACCCGGTCCAGAACAACTAGATAGCCACGGTTGGCACCTCTGCTTTTAGGTGCTATTTTACAGTTTATGCTTTGTTCATAACTCCGGTTCTGCCGAATTTGGTCTTTCTTTATTTGTAAAATTCTGCTCACTTTTTCTAACCTGGTGTGGGATCTTTTTGTGTGGCGTTTTCTTTGTTTTATTGTTTGAAGTATTGCAAAAATGCTTTAGAATTTGATTCTAAGTTGGCCCGAACGTTCTGTGCCAAGCTACCAGGGGGTATAGCACTGGTTAATTTGGGGTTGCTTGTGTCTTACCCTGACTAGGATTGTGGTTCCTGCTTGGCTAGGGCACACATCCCAGTCAACCAGTAACCCAATCTCTAACATTTTGGAATAAGACTGTCTGCATCGTAGGATCTTCTTTGATTGTCCTAAATGCTTGAATAATTTCCAGCTGCATGTGCGGACCTTTTTGCACTGAAACTGCATCATATAAAGTCTCTTTATCAGGGAGTTTACATCTGTATCTGTGAAATTGAAGCCTGAGACCTCATTTTACTGATGTTTGTTTAAAATCCTTTACCAGATTAACGTCCTAGAACTGCATTGCAGCATCCTAAAGCAGCAAAAACCCCTTTCAGCTGAAAGCATAAATGTGAAAATTCAGCCTAGGAGAGGAGCCTGTTCCTTTTATAACCTGGGATGTTCTCCTTCCTAAAGTGTGTTGTATCGGCAGTTGCTTCTCTGAGGCGTGTATTTTTTTTCCCATGTTTTATTTTTACAGTATAGGATGGATGATTTTTTTTTTTTTTAATAATATACATTAATGTGCATATAAGGTCCATGTACTGTAAGTGTCTTGCCAATGTAGTGCTATTAAGGTAATGTTTTGCCTTGGATTTACATTGCTTCACAATGACCAGTGGTATCACAATGACCAGTGGTATGATCAGAGGAAAGGTACTGCTGACCAATGGTGTTCACAAATTGATCAGTTGAATTCTGTTCTGGTGCACTGAACGCAAAGTCTCTGCATTTTTGTTTGTTTTTTGCTGTGGTGAATAAATCTAAAGTTGGAAATCCCCATTTTCTGAAGGCGTTTTATACGATGAAGGATATTATTCATGGTATTACTCGTGATGTCTACTGAGAATTTGGTTCTGACGTCCAGGGATGTTATTGCTGTTAGTGGGCACCCCCTCCCTGCTAGTGATTCTGCAGCCTGGATAGGTCTCATAAGCAGTCTTGTGTTTTGGACTATGTGTATGTAGGATGCTGCAGATCCCAGGAGGGAAGAAATCTGTTGAGTAGTGTGATCGCTGTTTTTTCTTAATTCCACGCTTTTCTTAAGATTGATGCAGCTCTCTCCTCCGAAAGATACAGTTTTTTCTTTTTGTATCTCTTTGCTCTCAAGTATGTGAGAAATGGGACTGGTGTTGGGATTGACTGTCCATGTTGATAATGAAGCCTCGTCTCTCTAGCAGTCTCGGAGCGATTTCTAGGTCTTTAGCTGCTTTACGCAGTGGGTATGCTTTTATGAGCCAGTCGTCCATCTATGGGGAAACAATTTTCTTTTCTGTCTCAGATCGTCCTCAAACTGCCATGCACTTTGAGAATATCCTTGGAGCAGATTTTAGTCAAAATGGTAGAAAAGTATTGGTAGTGACTGTTTCCTACAAGAAATCACAGGTACTGTTGATCTGCAACTTGGTTGTGAAAGTGTGCGTCTTGCAGATCTATGAATAGCCAGTTGTTCCTTGTTATGTTGAAAAGTATGATGGGTCTGCATCATGAATTGCTTTCTGAAAATGCATTGACAAATTTGAGGCTTACTATTGAACGATACTGGTTTGATTGACCTTTTTTCAATACTAAGATGTACCCGGTGTACACTTCTTGTTTTCCTGTTTTGTAGGTACCTTTTCCACTGCTGTGTGGTTAAGAAGTGAGGTTCCTCTTTCAGAGCAGATAAAAGCAGTTTTGGTTTTGGTTTTGGTGTAATTGCCTTGAAGCAAATCCAGTATCCTCATCTAAATATATTCCATACCTTTATGGGATTGCACTTGGATGACACAAGTGTGACATCCCCACACTCTCTCTCCAGGAGTGGTTAATTGGATGAAGATTGTATGTACATTCTTAATGAATGCCAGAGGAATTTCTTACCCTGAAGGATGATTGTTAATTTTCCTTTTTTAGAATCTCCTCGAACTGTTGTTTCTGGCCTTGCTTTTGTTTGTTTTGCACCTGATAAGACCATTTTATGGCTTGAACCCCTTGATGGAAAAAATAGCACTCTTTAAGTCAATACTGTTTGAAGACCTTTCTTTGTTCGTCCAGTCCATCGACCTTCAGTGTATCTGCTTCATTCTTTAAACGCAGCATCTCTTCCTCCATATGTTGTCCTAAAGGTGATGATCCCTAAAAGGGCAGGTTGACTAATTTGAGTTGTCACCAGGCTGTGGGGATGACTGTCTTGGTCTTGAAGTTCTTATTAAAGAAATGCCATGACAGTATTTTGGAGCAGTGAGCTCAACGGAGTCCAACTCCGTACTAATGACTTTGTGTGAAATCAGGAAGCCTACTTTTCACATGTCTAAGAAAATCCTTTTGATCTTTCAGCAAATCAAACAAAAAGGATTTCATACTGATCAGATTTCTTTGTGATGCCTTCCAAGCAGTGCTGTTGCACTGGTGTGCTTTAAATCTGTTGCTGTGCTAATCATATATTTCATCTTTGTATTGAGTCTTCAATCTCTTGCTGGTGGGTCAGTAGATTCACAAGCAGATGCAAGTACATGTCTATGATAACTGAATCCAACATAGGGTCTACCCTAAGGAACTCTGGATCTCATTGAGATAATCTGCATATTTTTTGTAGGAGTGGGGTCTTCCACATAGGGACTTCCACCTTCACACTGCCCGTAGTCATACATTTTTCTTCAGGTATCTTCATTAGACCGCAGCTAGAGGTAATAAAGGTATTTGAGTTGTATTTGATTGAAGAGTTGCCAGTATTTTATGGACATCATTGGTAGGGAGTCTCCAAACGAGTTCAAAGATTGTCTGCCCCTCTTATCTCATGGTAAGGGAGTCTGAAATCCTCTGACTATGCTCGAGATGGAGATTGTGGTTGAGATATGGGAATGCATGATGAGGGGGATAATTCCAAGTCAGAAGAAGGAGAGCAAGATTGGGTGAAAGAACTACGTCCTTTGGTACCAGAGGGGGCTTTTTTTACTCTACTCGTTTGAGATCTTGGTGAAGGTGATTGTTTCCACTTTTGTATTGGAAACATAAAAGTTGTATTTTCACTCAATCTAGGTAGAGAAAGATCTTGAGGCGTCAAATGGGTCTGCCCTCGGGACTTCAATAGGGTTCACTGGCCTAATTGTATGAAAAGCAAAGTAGAATGGTTCGAGAATATGCAGTTTTCGAACAGCCAAAGGAATGGAGCTTGTCTCTTCCCTTTGTCTATTTTTTGGAGAAGTTTGTTCGTTCATCTGTGGAGAAGCCATTCCAGCGTATGAGGATGTTGAATGGATTAAGTGGCCATTTGAACGAGATATTGATCACACATCTTACATCTGTGATGTGCAGAAAACCTCTTCTAATTTCTGGTAGACTGTGATCGGTGCCCCTTTAATGTCTACTCTATCCTGAGACCACCGCCATCTTATGGGCGTTGACATTGATCCATGTTTCTCTAATGTGGATGTTGAATGTCCTGATGTGGATGAAATATCTTGTTTTTGTGTCATCGGCATGTAGCCGCAGAGCCATCTATACCAGCGAGCAGGTCGACAGAGGCTTTCTATGCCAGTGGCTTCGGCCATGGTATCGTGACTCATTAGAAATTATAATGGTACTTTCCCTGCCACTGTATCTTCTCTCCCTAGACCTTCCTGTGTAGTGGCCTTTTTCAGGAGGTGGTAAAGATGCTGTGGGCAGACTGGCAGCCTGACATTTCTCGCCTTATCTTCTTCTCCCCTTCTGCCCCCAGTGTATCTCATCATGCATCATAGTTTACCTTCTGTTTTTGTGAGGCTCTTTTTAACCTCTTGCAAATTTCACATTCGGTTGCATAATATAAGGCAGGAAGACAAACTACTCATGCTTTGTTGACCTCAATCACTGCTTTTTTTCAAACGAGACTAGGGATGGCATTATGACTGAAAAATTAAGTAAGACACCCAGAATAAATTTTACACTCGACAGCATGCAGTCAAACACGTCTAGTTAATCTGGTACAAATCTTTCCTGAGAGGACAAAATTTGTATATTTGAGGGGAAAAAATCTTCAGAGGTGTTCTGGGATACCTCTATCGTGAGTCTGAATAAAGAGAACTGGCTCTGGGAGACAACTGCTAGTACCATTCACTCTTCAAATCTGTCAGAAGACCGCGTGGGACACTTGGAGCCAGATCATGTGGGACCAGATTTTACAGGTATAGAAGAGCGACAGCAAGAGACTTCAAGCAGGGTAAACATTACTTTTTCTGCATCCCATTGCACACTGTACTGCTGAGAAGTTCTGGAGTTCTCTGAAATAATCTGGGTGAGTGAGTTAGAAAAAAAGTTTGAGTGGGCTGACTGAACTGCAACATTTTGTGCAAAGGGGGGAAATATTTAAATTTAAGGAGCATTGCTGACAGTGCTTGAAAGAATACTGCTTTCCGAAGAACAAACCATACAAACACGTTTGAACCAGTTCCTTCAATACAACACAGCTTCCCTCCAAAGGTATGAAAATCAACAAAAGAAAACCAGACTATACATTGTCTGCCATCAGGAGAGGCAGTCCGTGGCAGGCAGGAGAGTGTGAACTCCAACTCAGAATGATTCGGCAAGAGGAGCCATTAGGATACTACACTGGTTGCCTGTTAAACAACAATGTAGGTTTAAGGCTTTGTTTGGCCTATAAAGCACTACATGGTACGTCTCTGCAAGGACGCTCTGGTCATGCTCCGCCATGAACCTGATTATACCCACTTTCAGGAGAACTAACTGAGTTGGGAAGAGCTATTTTTGGGCCAGTGTTGTGGTCTGGAACAGCCTCCCATTGACACTAAAAGCTGCTTCCTCCCTACTTGCTTTCAGAAAACCTTAAAGACCTGACTGTTCCCGCAAAAGGGGTATGCACCTGGCCACTGGTTAAACTTGCTTCAGACATCTACTGTAGCAATTTAATCTTTTCTTAGAGTGCCAAGATGACTATCGGCATTAGTTGCATTTTACAAATTATATCAAGTGTGGTTTTGAGTTCTTTTGAATATACCTAGTGCAAAATAACGCCACTTAGTAAACCAATATAGTGTACTGATTGCCTCCTCTCCTGCCAGAGATCACTTAGTTTACATGTAATGTCAGTTGTTGATGGATTGTACCCTATTTGCCTTTGTGCAGGAAAAATATGTTCCAAAACAAGGCATGGTCAATTCAAAGATCATTCTATTTAGAGTAAAGCATATAGGGGTGTTTATTATTTCCTCATAAGACCCCTGAAAAGCACCACCTCTGTACATTGACTCAAGTTCTCAAGGTAGGGCACAAGGAGTGACTATTAATTTGTCCATGCCTGTGCCAACAGTCGCTCTTTTCTTGAGTGAGGCACCCGATTTTCAGTGATTCTGCCAACTGAAATAGAATGCCTGAACTGTAGGAAAGAAGCTTGTCTAAAACCTCCTCGTCCCTCCCACATTATCTTGATCCTCACCCATGCATCATAGTGAAAGGCAGTCCAGTTTAGTTTAGTTTTTCTTCATTGCCTATGGCAGGTCATACGGATGAGTTTAGCCTGATTTGTTCACTTTCTTTTGCACCCATTTTCCTCTTTTCCCATTCCTGGGCGTATTTGGGTGTGTGATTGAAAAAACAAAAAAAACTTCCATTGCCCTGCTTGCATTGACCGTTTGTTTTCAAGCCGTCAGGTGAGATGGCTTCTTTGATTCTGTCAAGACTTTTGTATCTTGTATGAGAAATCTGCATCATGTGATTACTTGTCCTTCTATGCAGTAATCAAATAGAGCTTGGACACCATTGACGTTCTAATAGAATGTTGCCCATAGCTTCTAGGTATGAGTGATTCATGATCAGTGCATGTTACTTTATTGACATTGCCTCTCGTTACTGTTCAGTAGCCATCTCCCTTCTTTTTTTTAGTGTTCAAGAGCTAGTCTGTGAACCCAGTGTGCTTGTCGCTAGTAAGTACCACTTGTTTGGAAAGAGCCCAGTCGCAGGACCTCAGGCTCAGTGCAATGGGAGACTAACAATTCAAACCTGATAAGGCCGTTTACAATACTGGGGAGGAGCACCCCTGCCTCATACACCACCATTAAGGCAAAGCACTCTGGGGTGGATTGTGGATGTCCATCTAAGTTCTCCATACAGTTTGATAGGCCGCATTCCTGATGTTTCTACCGAAGACTGTTTTGCTCTCTTCAGGTTTGCAGTACATTCATATTGGTGTTAACTGGGTTCAAGGGCGCTGCACCATCCAGCCTAATAAGATCGACGTACAAAATGAGAGATTAGGATACTTAAAATCTCTTGTGCAGATTACAGTGCCAGGCATATTTTTGGATTTTGTTGCTTTGCACCACAGAAATTAAATAGCTGGATGAAGGAAAACTACAAAAGGACATTGCATTTTGGCATCAGTTCCGGTACTGGTACATATGAATCTACTCCTTGTTGGTTACAGAGATTGATTTTCATTTTTATTAAGCCTCTAGGTATATCTATGTCAGTTTGATCAGTTGATCAATGCTGGATCATTAGGTGGGCTTTTTTTCGATGCCTCCTGATGGGCGGTTTTGAACTCAAGATTTCCCTCATGCTTTATCACTTGCCCTTTGACTAAGTCATCTAAGATGCCTTATTATTTATCCTCATTCCTCCTCAGTCTTTATTTTTTAAAACATTTACTAGTACTGCCATGGTCCGTGTGTACAGCAACTTAGTAAACCCGAGTCCTATTTAAGCCTCTGCCCCAAAGTATTTTAAAGGGATTTGTGTACTTCACCAGTGGCAGCTAGGCAAGTGTGCCAACCAAATTGAGCAGACCTGTTTCTAAAATGAATATTGGTTACATTTGGTTTTCTTGCTGATGTAGCCAAATGACTGTTAATGAGGTGACAGGCATCATGATCTGACACTCTTTGCACCCCTCCGTTTCCATGCCCAGCCATAAAAGCATTCCTCTGCACCAGTTGGTTGAAACTTCATTAACATACCTTACATACAGACTCTTAAGCTGCAGAGAATCATGACAACTAAACAGTTTCATACTGTGATGTATAAAGCCGTGACAACATTGGATGTAATCCTTCCTTCTTTTTTAAGGACACTTTTTAAAGATCTTTTTCGGAGTTTGCTCCTTTAGATTCTTCAATACCCCAGTTGGATGTAGAATATCCAAATTTCAGGATGATCTTTTCATAGCAACGGGAAACATGGCTCAGTCAGTGGTTATCACAGCAGTGTTAGGCAAGTGTAGAGCTGCAGCTTTTTCTTGCTCTCTTTGGACAAACAAACGAGTGGTGAAGAATTGAGAGAAGTGCTACTACTGGAGTGTGTCATTTCCTTAGAGTGATTGATGCTCTCTTCTACGGCCATGGACTGTATAGGCTCATAAAAACCACCTTGAGATAAAAGCTGTTGTTCTAGGGCTGAAGTACTTTTACTTTTCCAAGTGAATGTAATCAGGAGCCATGTTCTGCTTAATCAAGCAAGGGGAAACAGTCTCGCTTCTGTGTGATCTGGCTTTTAATTTGGGGTTCTAAATTATTCAGAAAGGGGCCTTTTTCTAAGGGTTTTTGCCCCAGGGGACCCCAAATGAGCACCCTTAGGAGAATGTACTATGCTCCTCATTAATAACAGATGAGCCAGTTGGTTCTCCAATATTAAAACCCATTGTAGTATCGCAGATGCAGACTCCTAGTTTATAGAGCCAGGCGCTATTTAATTAGATCCAGATCCCATGGATATTGCCAATCTTCCTTTTTTTTGTTGTGATTTTTTTTGTTGAGTGTGATCTTAAAAACTGTAAAATACAATATGTTGTTGTAAAGCATAGTATGAGCAACAGCATAAAACAGCTTTTCGGGACCTTATCTTGTGTCTGTCTGCTTCTGTCGTACTTCTACTTGATCTGACGATTAGCAAACCTAGCCACCTGTTTGGTGACTTTCCACAACCATTAGAATACCCACATAAATGAGCATATGCTTAGTTCCAACTGAAAAACCATATTGGTAATATCTTTACAATTAATGTGGTGAATTTTCACTCATAGGCTTTGAATTCTTGACTCTTTTTGTGCAGACGTCCTTCCACCAGGAAAAGTAATTAAATCTAATAAATCAAAAAAGTGACACATCCTAATCTTAGGTCAACACACTTGTTTACTACCTATGTATTTTTTTACTAAATAAAAGATTAATATCTCAGCGTGTTTGTAATTTGTGGACACGAACATTAAAAACTAATATGCCACATGGTGAACAGCTGTTGCCATACCAAAGAAAATTGCTTGTTTTTTTTTCTGGAACCATGAGGTTTCTGACAAATATACACAAGAGGGTCCCTGTAAAGCGAATGTTAAGGGGAAAAAACAGAGAAAAACAATCTAATATAAAACTGTAAACCTCTTAACCCCTTCGATGCTCATGACGAGCTTAGCTCGTCATGAGGCACGGTTGAGCTGTGCTGATGACGAGCTGAGCTAGTCATGAGCAATGGTATTCATAAAATGTCAGCACATGAGGAAAATATCAATAGCAGCCAAGGTGTTAAACAATATTCACATCGGAACTGCCCCACAAAAAGAATTAACACCTTTTGTATAACATTATTCTGTTTTATTTTCAAAAATATTCATCTATTTCAATCAGTTGATATCCAATAGCTTTTCAATAAATACATATACATTACATTTCATATGACTCTAACCTTCATCTGATACAGAGGAGTCCCAAGAATAGACTAAGCAGTCTACTTAATCCAGGTACACGTCTCAACAAGAAAAAATTGTAAAATGCATACAGATAACATCCACAAGAAAAAATTACAAAAAAATAACACACAAAATATATAATTATCAAAACAAGAACAATTTTAACAAAGACAATACAGAAGTTATAAACATCATAAACAATATAAACACAATTGCGTCGACTTGCGTTTCAGAATCCCATATACCATCCTTCCTCAGGGCGCTGATGATATATTCAATATTTCAATACATTCATTTCAATTGACAAGGATTTTGACAATTATTGTTAAGGCTTTGTCAATAGTATTTGTTACATTGAAGTTGCTGAAAGATACAGACTACCCTGGGAATAAAGCGGATCCTTAAAGCTATCTTCGTAAATTCCAGTATTTCGAGACGCATGGCGGGACTTTGGTTGATGAGGGATTTTTTCCCCGACCACATCTCTTCAACCGAACTGGGGTAGAGGAGCCACTGCAGTGCTACATGGACTAGACTGTCCGGACGGGATCGGGTTAAATTGAGACATTTGAAGTCGTATAATAGAATTATCGCTGGAGACGGGTGTGTCCACCTGTACTGTGCAATCAAACTGCTATTACTCCCTACTACGGACGTATATGGATATCTTTTAATGCAGCTTGTAGTACTCCTCATTTTCGCAACCGGAGTACTCGATTGTGCGAACAGTTGTTGACTCTTGTGTTCTATATCAACTGACCAAGATATTTCAAGTCCTATTTTTATGATGCAGTAAAGCATTGAATCCAAGGAAGATGGCTTTAAGGATCCGCTTTATTCCCAGGATAGTCTGTATCTTTCAGCAACTTGGATGTAACAAATACTATTGACGAAGCATTAACAATAATTGTCAAATTCCTTGTCAATTGAAATGAATGTATCAGGCTTTTTGGAATATTGCATATACCATCAACGCCCTGAGACAGGATGGTACATGGGATTACGAAACGTGTGTCGGCGCAGTTGTGTTTATATTTATGATGTTTATAACTTATGTATTGTCTTTGTTAAATTGTTCTTGTTTTGATAAATATGTTTTTTTTGTTATATTTTTGTCATTTTTTCTTGTGGATGTTATATGTATGTATATTATTATTTTTTGTTGTTGAGACATGTACCTGATTAATTAGACTGCTTCGTCTATTCTTGGGACTCCTCTATATCGGATGAAGGTCGGAGTCACATGAAATTCAATGTATATGTTTTTATTGAAAAGCTATTTGATATCAACTGATTGAAATAGATGAATATTTTTTAAAATAAAACAGAATAATGTTATAGAAAGGTGTTATTCTTTTTGTGGGGCAGTTTCAATGTGATATTGTTTGAGGGGTTTACCGTGAGGTTTCTGTGCATCTCTGATCTGCACGACGACCCATCATCTTGGTGTATGGGGTGTGTTTTTTTATTTTTTATTTATTTTTCTTCGACATTTTTAATCAGCTTGCAAAGAAAAACCAGGAGATAACAAGTAGCTGGCTAAGGCCTTCAATCATCTGCAGTTGGAAATAAAAACTGCATCTAAACATCTGTTTCATGAAGCTCTTTAAAACTTGTTTTTATGTCATCCACCTGCTTTTAAATATGCTACTGTTTGATTTGTTCTTTTGCCCTGTCATTTAGGTATGCTTCAATTTTAGTTTCTGCTCGGTGTCTGGTCCCCATGCTTCATAACTATTGCCAAATTCAGACTTAGTGTCCAGAGGTGAATATCCGGGGTATAGTTATAAGCTCCTTCAAAGAAATGCTCATGCCCCTAACTTTTCCACACTATTTATTTTACAAGTTTGCCTCCTGCCTCCTTTTCCTCCTCTTGCAGGTGAGTTTCGTCAAACCTGTAATCTGGGATGCCAGATTTCCAAGGGTCACGTGATCTTTTCCTGTTACTGCTGTAACAGTGTGTCTGCAACGTTTTCGACTGAATTTTAATGAAGTATGTTTTTGTAGAAGAATTACTTGTATAACCTTATTGTTTGGAGTATTTTTCAAAGAATTTTTTTTTCTTCCAGTTTTCTGTTTATTGAAGTCTCCTAAAAATATTTTTAACTGCAAATGCAGTTTTTTGTATTGAAGTGTTTGAAAATAGTGTAGGTCTGCGTTTTGATGTAAAACCACTTTTTCTTTCTGTTCCTCTAGCTCTCAAAGAATTGAGATCGGATCCGGACATGTCCTAATCTGGTATCCTAATTCCAGGAAGGCTATGTGTAATTGGAGGATCTGGACTTCACTTTTCCTGCTTCCAGCTGTGCCATCTAGAGCATGAAAAACTGTGATGCCGGCAATTGGGCTAAGCTGCACCTATAAAGCAGAGATCCCACACCGGGAATGAGAAGTGAAGCCAGCGAAGAGCCACCCTGCCTATCGCTGCAGGACAATTCCAAGTATCTTCACAGTGTTGAGGTGCCAGAAACCTTGTTTAATGATCTTGTCCATGTGCGCCCTGCACAGGTGGCGGACAACCTGAACACTAATTCAAAGGAAAACCTCTTAAGAAAGGTGATTCTGAGGGAGGCAGTTGAAAAGATTACTTTGATCAAGAAGCCTGGGACAAAGCCTGAAAACAATAGATCTGACCACATGTTTGAAATAAAAAGCTCCAGAGGCGAGGATGCCTCCTCTTCCACGCAGGAGGATTGCGAGTCTGGCTACAGTGTTGGGCTGCCAGAAAACTCCAGTATGGCTTTCGCTGATGAATCCGCAGATACCACCGATCAAGTCCCGAAAGGTGGCCGCTTCTTCAAGGCAATTAAAAAAGGGCCAGTCAAAAAGAGAACTTCGTTCAGGAAGCCAATGGGTAGGCCAGACAATTCTAACCACTTCTTGGACGTAGAGAATAAAATGAGCGATAACCAGTGTTTGGTGCAGGAGGATGACCAGTCCCACTGCCATCAAGAACTGCCAGAAAGCCTGTCCACTCCTTACTCCAGTGAGACCCCATTTACTATTGAAAACATTGACATGCGCACACGAGAAGGACGTATGTTAAAGGCAAGTATAAAGGAGGTAGTCAAGAAGGCTCAGAAAAGGCCAGAGAGAAACCTTTTTGACCATACACATGAAATTAAATCTGGACCTGGTACAGTTGCTCCTTCTGCACAGGAGGATATGCTACCCGGCTGCAGCGATGAGATGCCAGATAACCAGAGTAATACTTTGCTTGAAGTTCAATCGGCGAATGCAAAAATGGCTAAGAAAGTTACAAGAGAGGGCCATATATCTATTTGCAAAAGAGAAGATGTTCAAAAAACTTTTTTAGCTAGGAAGGCCCGGAAAAGGCCTTGGAAGGATAATGCAGAGAGTGTTCAAGTTGGTGAAGGTCCCATGTCTGTGCATCTTATGGAGTCCACCAGCGCAGTAGCGACGTCTGAAAACATGTGCGATAATTTTGATAATGTACCAGTTGGTGCTGTAGAACACCTAAGCGAAAAAATGCATGAGGGCCAATTTCCAAAGGCAGAAACAAAAGGGGAGGTAAAAAAAATATCTACTGTCAAGGAAGTAAGGAAAAGGCCAGCTAAGACTAATTTGGAGAGCACACTTGAAATAAAAAGTAAAGTGAGCAAAGATTCTTCAATGCAGGAGTTAACAGAATCCTGTGGCAGCATTGAGATGCCAGAAAGGCTGTCTGATGCGGTTGCCGAAATACCACAAAGCAATCCAGTAAAACTGCACACAAATATAGAAGTGGCCCGTTTGCCAGTGGTTGGTACAAAAGGCAAAGGCAAAATATATGTTAATCCAGTCCATAAAAGGCCTGCAAAGAATAATGTGGATCATTTGTTTGATATAGGAAGTGAATCTGATGATCGCACATCTTCGGTGCAGAGTGACACAAAATCTCAATGTGGTGTTGAACATACAGAAATCCAGTGTAGCACACTTCCTGCAGATTCTGTTCATTGCTTGCATGCTAATACAGAAGGTCATTCGTTGAAAACCGATACAATGGGTCCTGTCAAAAAGGTAACTTTTATGAAAAAGGATAAAAATACCCCAGCAAACAATTTGGACACTCTGCTTGAAGTAGGAAGGGAGGCAACTGATGATGCATCTTCATTGCAATACAATGTCGACTCTTTCCCTGATGTGCCTACAGATCCTGTTGATGGCCTGCACAAAAGTGCAGAAGAGGCCATCTTGGTCAATACTGTTTCAAAAGGGGCTATCAAAAAAATGACACTAATCAAAAAAGGCAGGAACAGGTTGCAGAAAGGTGGTTCAGATGATGTACTTGAAATGAAAAGCGGGATGGGTTTTGAGTTGTCCCGTAATGAAAAGGAGTCCTCCAAGTCTTCCTGCAACGTTGAAGCTCGAAATAACATAACTAATGCTGATGTACTGCCACACCATGCAGAAAACCTTTACAGACGCATCAAGGAGAGCAGTATTTTAAAGGATGGCAAAAAAGAGGAGGTCCTGAAGAGCACTTCAGTAAAAAATGCACACAGAAGGTCTGCAAATAAATCAGATCATGTGCTTGAATATAAAAGTGCATCTGTTGAAAACACTTCTAAGTTGCCGGGCGATTTGAGGTCCCACTGCAACCCTCAACCTTCAGAAAACCAGTGTCACTCTTTATCTGCAGTACAAGCAGATGCTAGAGAACAATTAAGCACAAAGACTGGAATTACCTGCATGTCCAATTTGAGTGAACAACGGACAGGGCAGTCTGTCCCTATAATCAAAAATGCTCGTAAGAGGCCAACAAAGAATAATACGAAGTATGGTTCCACTGAAGATGTCTCTTTGTCGCAGGGGGTGCCCCAATCTCAATGCGGTAATACATTTTTAGAGAACTTGAGTGCTTTTCCTCTTCCGCCCAAGGTGGACCCCCTACCTACAATATCTGAGGCCCAAATGATTGATGCCAAGGGGGTGGTTAAAAAGGTAGCTGTAATGAAAAACCCTCGTAAAATGCCAGAGAAGAATTCAGACCCTATCCGTGACAAAGTAAGTGGAGCTGCAACATTGGGCAAGGACAGTATTCAGCATCATTTTGGAGATCTAATGCCAGAAAGTACAACTGATGCTTTTCAGCGTCTGCCTCCACATCATGTAGTACACTTTAACACTAACACAGATGAAGAGAATTTGATGAAAATGGGAAGTAAAGGGCAAGGTAAGCAAGCACCTGCAGTAAGCAAGTTTCGTAAAAGGCCGACTAAAAACCATTCTGATCAAGTGCTTGAACTAGAGAGCGGCAAAGGTGAAAATACATCTTCGGTGGTAGAGGATTCTATGTCTCAGGGCAGAGTTGGGCTTCCAAAAGGCTTGTACAAACCAATCTCTAATGTATCTGCTGAGCACACACAGGTGAAGAAACAAGAGGGCTGTTTGTTCAAACCTGCTGAAAAAAGGGCAGTGAAGAAGATGACTCTATCACAAAAGCCCAGAACGGGTCTGGAGAAGGATTCTGAACGTGTGCTTCAAATGAAAAGTGAAAGAGTTGATGATGCATGTTACTTGGCCCAAAATGATTCTGTGTTCCGCTATAGTGTAGAACTACCTGAGAATCTGTGTTCAGATTTCCCTGCTACCCCACAACCCACTTCTGATGCCATGGCTATAAGCACAGATGGTGGGCGCTTGTGCTTATTTGCAGCTGGTAAAAAAGAGATGGCCAAAAAGAAACCACTACTTAAGAAGACACGCATCGGGCCAGAAGAGACTCTTTCAAGTCGCCCTCATGAAATTGAATTGGGTGAAGAAGCATCGTCTTCAGTGTTGGGTGATTCAGAGTCCCTCTGTGGCATTGATCTGGCAGAAAGCTCCTGTAGTGCCTTTCCTGATGTATCCGATACTTTGGAAAATGTGAACATGAGCACAGAGGAGGTCTGCTTTTTGAAATCAAGTCAAAAAGGGTCTGTTGGAAAGATGACTTTGATGCAAAATGCTGAAACTGGTGTTGAAGACAGTGAGCTTGACCGTTTATTTGCAATGGAAAGTGGAGGACATACTGATGCTTTGGTGCAGGATGATTCACACTCCAGTTTTGAAATTGAAGAAGTTCTGGGTCCTGATTTTTCCAGTGTGCTGCCCCACACAGCAGGTAGCACAGGCATAAGCATGGAAGAAGGCATCTTGTTAGAGGCCAGCACAAAAGAGGTCATGAAAAAGGGGTCCCAAATAAAGTCCAGTCCAAGGCAGCGGGAGATTCATTTAGTCCAAGAGCAAAAACTAAAAAGTGGAACTGATGAGGACCTTGGTGCATTGTTACACGAGGATTCCGAGCCACACTTCAATGTGGGAGTACAAGGTAGCCCTGGGTTGTTGCATCCTACTGTTGAGGACGTAGACCTTAGCACAGAGGCGGATCTTCTGGGCTTGTTTCAGCAAAGTAGAAATGTTGAACAGGGCCTGGTGGTCACAGAGCAAGAAACTGGTCCTGGAGACAGTACTTCGGAGCCATTACTGAAGCGAAGAGGAAGAAAGAAAAAAGAACCGGAAGTGGAAGTCCTTCCAAATGGAGAAATCCGTGTGAAGAAGAAACCAAGGTTCAGTGCAAAAGATCAAGAAGGAGTTGGGAAGCCACGGAAAAGGGGTAGGAGGTCTGAGTCTGGGCTCTCAAACGATGGGACTCACGATGGCGAGACAAATTTAGACTTCGGAGAAATCTTTGATGCTGTCTTAGCAGAGGCCTCCAAATGGGAACGCAGGAGGGATACTGAAGGTATCAAACACTTGGAGTTTGGGGAGGTCCTCTCTGATACAGGAAGGCTGACAGCCCCACCATTATCTGATAATGAACTCTACAGCTCTGCCGACGAAACTGAGGAAGTATACTTTGGCTATCCACATACATACGAACAGAATAAATTCACAACCTTGAAAAAGCAGAAAGGTAAGTGAGAAAAATTCTGCATAATTTTATACGCATGTATGAATGCATATTGTGCCTTATTTGTGAGACAAATCCAAGCGAATTGTGTTAATAGTTCTTTGTGTGGCACGATTTCTTCATAGTTTATATGAGAAAAACACTATTAATGACGACAATTCATCTTATAAAAATTTGAGATTTATATTTCTCAAGCTGTGTGTATGTTTGTGTGTGTGTGTGTGTGCATATGTATGTGTGTGTGTGTGTGTGTGTGTGTGTGCATATGTATGTGTGTGTATGTATGTATGTAACCATCTACCCCTTATGCAACTTCCTTTCTTGGCCCGGATCTCTTCAACTTCACCAGTAATGCAGACACACTCCTCAACACGCTAAGTCCTCTCTGAAGTATTTTTCCGCTATGCATGCAGCCCTTCGAAACAAGGTGAGCCCTGAATCTCAGGCTCGCAGGTACTCCCAATACCTAAATGCTTCAGGACAACCATTGTACGTGATTAGATGCAATTCGCTTCCCAATCTCCAGAGAACTCATGGGCCATCCAAAAAGAACACTCCTAGAAAATGTTCCGTCCAAACTGCCACCTCACCTTGCTGAAGGCAAGAACAAAAGTAAATCTCTCTTCCAAGCTGTCAAAACACTTTGAAGAGCCACTTGCGCCTCACTGTATTCCCCATTAAATTGAGAGGACAGCAAAAAACAATTTGATCAACATTGAAACCCTCCACCTCCTTCACATCACCTACTGCTTCACAAGATATCCCATCCTACCTCTCCTTTAAACCGTATACTTTACCCAGTGTAAACCTTATTTGCCAATCATTTTGTTGCGGCGAGAAATGTCCCTCCATATGCAACTGGTATCCTGATCTTTTGTTTGGCCCTAGTGTAATGCTTATCTAGTATGTGTGCAGAGGCCTAGCTATGTCCCAGGTAATGTGAGGTCTGTTCTGTTACCTGGAGGGGCATACAAAGCATGTATTACATTTTTTTCTTTCCCATTGTGACAGTCACTGGCCTGTACTTTGAAAACGGCAACAAAAGCATCCTTCCTGTGGGCATCATCTTAGGAATGGTCTTCCATAAGACCACAATGAAGCCCAAAGTGCAGTCTGCTTGTGTTTAGACTCTTGTATCCTATCCCCCCCCCCCTTCTGTTCCTTTCATGTTGAATTAGAATCAACACTCCTTGCCTAAGCACAAGCTGTTTGTTCAGTGAAAATGAGGTACATGGGAAAGTGCCACCCCACCCAGGCCCCACAGAGATGAGTTGCCTTTCATAGTAAAACTTTTTGCAGGGTGGGGAAAAAAGGAAGTGTATGGAAAGTGAGTTTGCAATTTCTGAGCAGATTTTTGCATGAGAAAATATGAGTTTATATCTGCAAAAGCAAAAAAGACAATGTAAAGGTTTCTAGCTAAATGGTTTCCATGCCTACGTAAGAATTCTGAAAGTCCTAAATTGCACCTATGCAGTAACCTATAGTTGCAGGCGCACTTTATAACTTTCTTATGCTTCGAATTCATTTTCATATTCTTCATAATGGTTTTACACTGATTCTCCATTATTACTTTTGTATTATTATTGGTGTGCAACAAACACTGTGTACTTATTGATGTCTCAAAGAAATGTAAATAACATTTCTTTGAGACCTCTATTCGTAAACTAAGCTGCACAGTAGTATAGCAAAAAAGTATTTTCTAAGTTACATTTTTTTGTTATATTTTGAAACCAAGTCTTCAATCTTGCAGTTTGTACTTTTGCATTTATTTGCACATCATCTGAGAACATTTACATAGTCTCATGTTACATTTTGCTAATCTATGTACACGTTTTTTTACTTAAACTGCAGTCAGTAATTCAAGCGGAGCCCCCAGCTTGCTACATTTCAATAGTGCTCTCTAATATAGGCTTTATGTTATTATATACAAGTTTTAATAACATATACTCGTGGGACAAACTTTGCCTTATTGGCAGGGAAGCCTCTTTCACAGCTCCATTATGTTGTATTGTAAAATGTAGCAAAAGGTTTGTGCTGGCTCCTTGACCTGTGCATAAAATAAACAAGAAAACATCTTGTCCTTGAACCTGAGCAATATGTGCTGGTTGTCTGGCAGTAGGATTTCCTCATCTGTTTGTAGCAATATTGAATTGTACAGTTTTTAGGTCTTCTCTTTAACACCTGTATAGTTGAGAGATGTGTTTGGCCTAGCGTGCACTAAATGCACACAGAACAGCCATAACTCTGTTATTGGATCTTTCTTTTTCACGGTCATCTGTTCTAAAAACATGCAGAACAGTTATTACTCGGAAATTACTAAATCATCCTTCACCTTAATACACTGAGCATGTACACTGGCTGTTCGCTCTATTAACAAAATCACTCCTAACCTGTGCTGGCTGTCATTAGAACGATTGGTGGAGCCCAACCTTTTTTCAATGGCTGGGTTTGCTCCTGCCAAGATCAGTACCTCCCACACACGTACCTTTCGGTGGCCGAATGGGAGCATTATACTAATCTGGTGCAGTGGTAGATGGTTGAAACTTACATTTCTGAGTTTAAAGACTTGGGAGGATCTTCTGGGAAGGAAGTCCAAATAGTCCAAGTAATCGCCGAAAGGCTGGTGTGTTGAAGGAAGTGCCCAAGACCTACAGTAAAGGCATCTTGGGCTGCCTCAGATTAATTTCTCATTGGGAAGAGATCCCCTATGGTATCGCAGCTGCCATCTCACCATTGAGTCATGTCCACTGAATTGACGAATGCCTGGAACACTGGCCGATCCCAACAATCTAATTCCCTGGCTAAAGGGGACCTCATTAACACCAATTTAATTGTGTGATCCCGCAGCTGTTAGTGTGGTGCACCAAAAATGGTATTGGACCATCCTCTGTACCGCACAGCATCAGGGCTGAGGCAGTGAGTGAGCATACAAGTCACCCTGCTGCAATTTCTTCTCCCAAGTATCACCATCCTCTAGCCAGTACATCGCATGCTGAATCTGTGAGGCCAAATATTATCATTCCAAGTTGGGTACCACATACCCCACCAACACCCCCACTCATCCTCCTCCAGGGGTTGGCACAGGATGGGTCCAGCAATCAGAGAGCGGCCCTTTGTCCAAACCAGAGAGCAAATCCGTGTTCAGCTGCCAGAAAATGGTTGAGGGAAACTGTTGAATGAATGTTGGACGCAGTAGAGGCAGCTTGGTAGCAGGAGCATTTTAGAAATGGCTACACGTCCCGTAATGAAGAGTGGGTGGGTATTCAAAAGTTGAATGGCGGGCCAGAGGCCCCCGAGAATTCTTATGATCTAGTATAACAGTTTCTAGGAAGTGTGTGCCACTATCCTGCCCAGATAGCGAAAGCTGTCGGTTTCCCAGCCCAAGGGAGCCATCTCCTTCCGAACTCAGATGGCCATCAGCTCCATGGGCAGAGCAAATTTAAGCTGGGACAGGGGGCGACCTGGTCTTGTACCCCTTCTGATAGGCCAGGTCCCTGAACATAATTTACCCACCTTTGCGATGGACCTCGTATACAACTAAGCCCAGGAGCAGAATCGGGGACCAATCCCCATAGCGTTCAGGAGTTGCATCAGGTGTGGTCATTCCACTGTGTTGAAGGTATTTGCGATCTCTATGGAAACAATGACAAGTTTGTTCTCCTATTTTCACCTCGTGTAAGACTTTGGTGGTCAGCCACCTTAAATTCATAGTTGTATTGCGGCCTGGAATGAAAAATGTTGGTGTCCTTGTTAATCATGGGCAGAGGTCTGTAGAAGGAGAGACCCGAGCCGTCTGGCCCTGGTTTGAGTATCATGGTGATATAACACTCCTGCATAGATTCAGAAAGGACCCCAATGCTATGCACTCCAGGTACACTTACAGTAGGTGTTGAGTGAGGGAAGAAGAAATATCCTGGTAAAACTGCTGGTAGGCCATTAACACCCAGTGAATTGCCACGGGGTAGGCGCCGGAGCGCTTCATGAATCACTTCCAAGGTGAGATCAGCATTTAGGTCCATGACTGCCTCACCATCCAAACTAGGCAGGGGTATGAGATTCAGAAAGACATTAACGCGTTCCGAGGGACGGCGAATGGGGGCTGCAGTAAACGCCCTCCAGGAAAGTCCTACGGGTCTCGACAATGCCCCTCGGAGTACGCAAATCTCTTATCTGCCAAGTCCCGGAGGTGGAGCACCGGTGATGTGAGGAGTCTCCGTTCTAAGGATCCAGGCCGAAAGGTGGCCTGAAGTGTTGTCCTCTCTGTGAAGTAGATGGCGGTATGATCTAAGAGTGTATTTTGCCTACCGGTCCCTCCCCTCCACTCGGGTCCCAAGGCGTCTACCTGTGCCTGCTGTGGCATATGTGCCAGTTCAGTCCCCCCCCCCCCCCCCCCCCACCCCCCACAGGAGCTCTGATTGGAGTGTCCTCCTCACCCAGTAAGAAAGCCCCACACAACTCCCCCTGAATCCCTGTCGTTCTTACCCTCTCATTTGGTCGCTCTGTATTGTGGAGTACAAATTTAATTCAAAGTAGTCTGAAAGGGCCTCTGCAACAGTCTCCCGCCCCTTCACATCCTGGTGGGGGGGGGCAGTCTCCTTCCCAGGAATGAGAGGGGTGTATTCCCTTGGTCAGACAGATACTGAGTTAGGTGAGCCATAGAGTGCTCCCTCCCCTCTAAATAGTACAAGAGCGATAAATATGCGGTTTAATCTACTGTGTTTGTTTTGAGTGGGGAAATAATAAGTGAATTCCTTCACATTGGGATGAGTGCCCCTCCAAATATTCCAAAGCCCCAAAATGACCCCCTCCTTCTGGAGGGAGAGCATTATCCTGGGTATTGAGATTAGTTGAGGTGAGTGTCTGTCCAGAGTACCATTCAAGACTCAGTGAAAATCGCCCTTTTAGACGACTGACTCACCTCTACAGCCAGCGTTGAGACCTCCTGGATCTTGGGGGAAATTGTGTGTAATCGTATTAGGTGCGTAGGAGTTCATAATGGCTAGGTCAATCGCTTCCAGTCTCCCCTGGAGCAATAGAAAGCATTCCTCAACGTTGGCCTCTGTATGTTCAAAAGGAACCCCAGGCGCTATCCAAATAAGTACCCCTCTGTCTATTTAGAGTAATTGGAGAATGCAGCTGAGGGAGTGAGAAACTTGCACTCACACTCTCCAAGGCTAGTGGATCCTGTGAATATTCAAGCCCTCTGTTGCCGAGCCGCACGCACAGGAGCGGTTACCGGGGGCCAGGTCAAACCAAGCAAGCCCACCGCTACCTCCACACGTAGTAGTCAGTTCGTAGGAGAGGAGCCTGCACCTGTTGCCCAGGAAGAAAAACCTACCAGCTTTTCGCTCTCCGCACAGCCATTCTTCACAGGGCTTCTTTGGGTATTACTGTAGAATCAACAAAGCTTTTCTAAGTCATCTGGTGCAGAGGAGGTCGTGCTCACACTGGCAGCAAGTGATTTGCCCCCCCCCCCCCGGGCAACCACCAGTGATCCAGGGCAGAAGAGCCAACTGTACACTACCTCAGCCCGCTGCGACTGAACCTGACTCCGCTGCAGTCCTCACATGACAGTGTGCCTACCGGCTTCTACAGGCACCCCAATGACCAGCCCAACCCAACCCAACCCAGCTGGGCACAGCCCCGTAGGCTGCACACTACTCACAAGCCTAGCAGGTCCAGGAGCCTGCCAGGCTAGGAGTCTGGCAGCACAGGGCCCCTAGAGAAACTGCAGGAGCAGGTGGGACCATCGGCTGAGCCCCTCAATGCTGCACAGCACTGCTACGAAGCATCCTGGGGGAGGGGGGGGGGCGGGGGTGCATCAACCGCAGTCAGGCCGCAAGCAGAGTTTCAGGCCCCACAGATAGACAGCCACTGACACCTGCAAATTGCTGGGCCTGTCTCAGCAGTTTGGTGTAGAGAAGGTCACCACACAGTAAATAAGCCCCTGATTGAGCCCAGGTTCCGGTACAGTCACAGGTGGCACTAGGGCAACAGATGAGGCCCGAGCCAGGCTGAGCCATGTAGGCCGCTCCGTTCTTTTGCGCTCCGTGGATCCTGGAGCTGTAGGGTCTCCAAGGAGTCTGCATGGAGCATAGTAGGCTGTCGACTGCGCCCCCTCAATACTGCAAGGCACCTGCAGCAAGCACCCGGGGTCTGACAGACCCTGCTGCTGCAGTCTGAGTGCAGGCTGCCAACTGCACTTCAGATCTCACTTGTAAGCCCAACAATCAGTAGCCACCAATGGTGGCAGAAGATAGGTCTGGCCGAACAAATCGCCCCCCCCCCCCCTCTCCCCTTCAGCACACCCCTGCACTCGCAGGATCAGGCTTTGGGCTCCCGTCAGCCCGATCCGAGCAGGAATAATGGAGGATTACTTTGATGGGGCAATGAAGCTCACTCCTGTTAGCAGTCTTCCTTGGCCACGCCTCAGAGTATGGAGAGCTTAGTGATTGCCAGAGCTGTAAGCAAACTGTCTGAGTTTTGGGTGTGTGATCCCAGGGTAGTCCCTGTGGTTATGCAGGAGAGCAGCTCAGTGTTTTAGTTGGCCTGATATCCCTCCTTGAGTTTTCAGGGTCTCCCAGACTTCTTTTCAGAACCGCTCAAGTGCTGGTGGGCATTCCCATAACCAGTGTAATGTGTTGCTATCAGGGACATTGCATTTCCAACATGTGGCCCCCTTTAATATACCCCTGGTTCTAAGCTTCTTTGGGGGACCAATGCAATTTATGCAGGATTTTATAATAGCTGAATTTCAAGCGTGCTTCCTGTGAAGATTTATCACGATTGGTCCTCGCGAGTATAATCTAACAGAAGCCGTTGTAAGCACCATTCTTTCAAAGAGTTTAAAATGGGGGCTGGTGGGGTTGACAAAACCCCATTAATGACTAATCATTATACTGACCATAGAATGCTCCCTTGTTTTATATATATATATATATATATATATATATATATATATATATATATATATATATATATATATATATATTCCCAAAACATGGTTGTTAGGAAGCTGAATGGGCTACTGCAAACATTTTTAGTCTACTCTCTGTGGTGAATAGTTGTACTATTGTGTATCTGTTTTGATATAAAACTGTCCCAGGAAGGTTACAAAACTCCAGTTTGAATGCTACTGTTATTGTTACTTGCCTCCTATTTGAATGCTACTACTGCATCAAATAGGTGCAGTCTTTCTTGTGTAACCTACAGTCTGCCTCCATGAGGAAATCCGCTCAGTTCCATGCTAATGTGTGGGGGTATGAGATTCGTTGAGATTAGGTTTTTCATACCCCTTGTGTACAATAAGTGAAGCGGTCCCCTGTTACTAATGAAGGCTTGCTCCATGTGTACCCTTTCCGAAGTATCCAGGGTGTCAGGTAGAATGTATCTTATTTGTGCAGATTGTATTGCCAACCAGCATATATCTACATCAGGTAATCTTAATCCCCCATATTCCGTGGCAACGTGCAGTTTCCCCATTTTCAGTCTTGGTTTCCTCCCTTCCCAGATGAATGTCTTAATTAGTGTGGTTGCCATGTTAATCAATCATTTGGGTACTCTTGGTGGCAAAACAGAAAATCAGTAATTCTAAAGAGGCATCACATTCCTTTTCCGTAACCTATCCATGTGGGGAAGGATGCTGCTAAGGAAGGATCAAGGCATCAAATATGACTTTATTTTGAGAGTTATGGACTCCATTTTATCCTCCACAATATGATCGAGACCGGTGTTGATGTTAATCCTCAAATATATTAATTACGTTTGACGCCTGCCTTCTAAAAGTTTGGCCTCCTGAAAATGCCACTGTGGTGCCTGGTCCACAACAGTGCTTCACACTTTTCCCCTGATTATTTTGTACTCTGAGAATATTAAGATCTGGGTTATCGTGTGTGTGAAATTATCTATTGATTTGGCTGACTCGGATAGCTTGACCAATGCTTCATCTGCATATAGGAGGACTCTGTGTTGTCACCCCAACCCCCCTATCTAGCACATTTATTATACTCTTGATGTCCTTGTGCTTCCGGATTGCTGTAGATAAGGGCTTTGTGTCCATATAAACAGTACCTGAGACCAAGGGCAACCTTGTCTTTTCTCCAGTTTATCTCCAATTCTGGGTAGATATGACCATTGCAACCAACTGCTGCTGTTGGATGGAGTAAAGTCATCTTATTATGGTAAGCAATGAATCTTCCAGTCCGAATCTCTTCAGTGAGCACCCTACAGAGGGCTTTCTCCATGTCTAGCGAGAAAGCCACCTTATGGTCTATCATTTTTCACGTGCCGCATGACATGTGAGATGCAGAAGTGCGATGTGGCACAAATCCTGCCTATTAATACATCCTAGTCTATTGACTAATACCGTTGCCAGTTTATTTTATTGCCTGCATTAAGAATATTGGCCTGCAGTTGACCTATTCTAAAAGGTCCTTATCTGGGTTTTAGTATGTGTACAATTATGGGAATATGTTTCTTGCTGGGGTTGGCTCCTATTTTCTATTTCTTTAAATAGTTAGCATAAAAAGAGTTTAAGGGTCTGCTTATTGAGCTTGCAGTATTCTAAAAGTTATTCATCAATTCCTGGTACCTTGTCCAACCACTTTTGCTATTTCATCCTCTGTTATGTCATGTTGTAGGGAGATTTTCAGATCTAGTGTTAATTGTGCGATACCGAGATTGGAAGAATAGGCTTTCTCATCCATTGTAGTGTGAGGTCTAGCAGCTGTGTAGAGTTTTATAATATGATACTTCCAATATTTCTTGTGGAGTGGGAATATATTCCCCTTATGTGTTCCGTATTGCTAGTATGGAAGTCTGTGCTTCCTGCCTTCGTATTTGCAATGAGTGCACACCCAACTTTTTCCTCCAACCTGATAATAGCATTGTTTGAGATCAATCCACATTTTGTTTTGTCGGTGAGGAGTTGATTAATGTTACGTTTGGCCTGTAGAAAAGTGCTGAGGTCTTTTATAATTTGCATTATTGGTATGGTTAATTGGTATGGTTGAGCTCTTCCACCTGCTTTTCTAGGTCTGCATGGTGTTTTACAAGTTTTGTTTTTTTTTTCAAGTTTATATCGCTCATTATTTTGCCGCTGATCAGACTTAACCTGCTGCCCAGACCATTCCCATGGAAGGGATTTGTTTTTCATGTTAACAAGGTTGTTATATTGGTTTGCATAGCACAATAATCACCGAAAGGGTATCCAGGCTCCTGGGCAAGGTGTGGGGTCCTAAGCTACTTGTATGAAGAGCTAGGTCTTCAGCTTTTTGCGGAACTCCGTAAATGAGGAGCCTCCTTATGTGTTGAGGGAGGTTGTTCCACCTCTTTTGTGCGATGTAGGAGACTGAGCGATTTCCAGTTTTGGTTTCGCAGTTGCAGGACGTGTGTGAGAATGAGGCAGAGCAAAGGTGTCTTGTGGGTTGGGGAAAGTGTATGCTGCTGTTCAGGTATTCTGGTCCTGCGTTGTGTAGGGCTTTGTATGTGCGAATGTGGGTAGTTTGAATTGGCTGCGCTTGTGAAAGGGGATCCAGTAATGATTCCTGAGGTGCAGTGCAATGTTGGTGCGGCGGGGGAGGTGGAGTATGAGACTTACGGCTGCTTTCTGGAAGGTCTGTGTCGGATTTGTTTGGAGATTCCAGCGTATAGTGATGCCCTATTCCAGCCTGCTGAGGAGTGCTTGTTTGGCGGTCTGCCTGGTGTTTCAAGCAACCATTTGAAGATCTTTCTCCACATGCGTAGGATGTGGGAGCAGGAGGTGCACAGTGTATTGACTTGAGCCATCATGTTGAGCTTGTTAGCTAGAGGATGATCCTATATTCTTGCATGGGCTGTGGGTGTTGGTCCTCGCTCCGATGACCACCAGATGGAATGCCATGGGGAGATCTTGTTGCTGAAGACCAGTACTTCTGTCTTGTCTGAGTTGAATTTCAGGCAGTTGGTTCGCATATAGTCTGCTACCATGGTCATGCAGTTGTTGAAGTTGTTATTGGGGTGGTTATCCTGCTTGGGGAGAGGATGAGTTGGGGTCATCAGCATAGAGGATGACGGTGATGTCTTGTGATTGGGTGATGTTGGCAAGCAGTATCATGTACATGTTGAAAAGAGTGAGGCTGAGGATAGATCCCTATGGGTCAAGGTACTGAGCCATTAGTTGCAGCTGCCATGTTGAGATGTTCTCTGGATTGTACCGTGGATATACCCACCCCTGCTGTCATGTACATTTTGTATTGGCTGTATAACTGTTTTTCTTTTTTTTCTCTATATGCATTGAAAACCAAATTAAGATCCACTGGAAAAACAAGCATTGGAAATGCAATAGGTCTTGCATTTGAGTACAGCTTTTGGTGTTGTACATGGAAATTTCTTTTACCTATTTTTGCAATGTCTTTTACCTATGTGTTAGGAGTGTATGTATGTGGTGTGGAGTGGAATTATGTCAGCTGTATTGGAATTTAGTTGTGGAGAAGCATGAAGCATAAGGAAGGAGTGAGAAGAGCAGCGTGACCCAAACATAAGGAGAGTGAGACAAGCAGGATGAGACCCAAGTAAGTAGATTGACGAGAAGAGCAGCGTGAGGCAAAAGGAAAGAATGAGGAGAAAAGCAGCGAGAGGCACATGGAAGGAGAGTGAGAGGGAGAAAATTAGCATGACCCACAAGTAAGGAGAGTGACTAGCAGGATGAGGCACACAGAAACCGAGTGAGAAGCAGTGCAAGGCACACAGAAGGAAAATGAGAAGAGAGGCGAGAGGCACACGGAAAAAGAGTGCAACGAGCAGTGTGAGGCGCAATGAAGGAGAGTGGAAAAAAGCAGCGTGAGGCAGAAGGAAGGAGAGAGGAGAACAGCGTGGGGTAGAAGGAAAAGAGGCCCAAGGAAGGAGAGTGAGGAGAAGAGGAGCGTTGGGGACAGGGAAGGAGAGAGGAAAAGAGCAGTGTGAGGCACAAGGAAGGAGAATGAAGAGCAGCGTTGGGCAAACAGTGCTTTCATGAGCAAACCAAATGAAGAGCCACTGGAAAAAAGAAGCATTGGAAATTCAATTGCCTTTGTTTCAGTTAGAGCTTTTGGCGTTATAAATGGCAATGTCTTTTACCTATGAGCTATGGAGTGGTGTGCAGTGGAATTATGTGAGAAGGAGAGAGAGAAGAGCAACGTTGGACACAGAGCCCTTTACATGAGCATCAGTTGTAGAATTGTTTTCCAAGGTTTGCAAGAGTTGCATGGACTTGAGCTTTATGCAGACCATGTTTGTGAGAATATCATTTTAACTACCAGTGAACTCGGGCTCAGCAGAGCAGAAAATAGGCTCGCAGTCAAAATATGGCTTGCACTCCGACCAGTCAGACCATTCCTTGTGGGGGAGAAACATAGAAGGCACACTGGGTCCGTAGATAATAAGTAACTCGTTTTACGCCAATATACTTCAGACTGTAAAGAGCTCCTACTTGAAGTCTATGGCTAATTCAGATTCAAACGGTAGGTCAGTGAACGCACCACATATTTGTCTCTAAAAAAAACACTGCTAACCGAGTGACAAATAATCGTAGGCTCCAAACGGACACATATTGACCTACCACTGTCTGACTGAAAGCTTCTTATGGAACGGAGAGGGGTGGTGGTGGTTGGGTAGGAGGGTGGAAGTTAGAAGATCCCCCTAATCAGTGGATAGATTTGAGTGAAAGAGGGTGGGACGACTTGGCATAATAAAGGCCCGTGCTAGACGCTGTCTCAGGAGTTGAGGGTTTTCCCATTTCTTTAAACACAATTAAATGACCTCCGTCCCTTCACCCTGTGCTTTCCTCACTACATTATACTCTATTAAGGTCAGAAGTAGATATCTCTTCAGACCCTCTGTCCCCATTTCAGCAACCAATTGCAGCAGATCATCATTTTTAAAAAAAAGAATTTTTTTAAATATATTTTTATTGCAGGAATTAGCCAAAGTTACATGATAGATCAGCGACATAACTGCAAAGGAAAAGGAAAACATCAGATCCCCCGTTAGGAGGTACTTCCCATACACAGCCATTCAGCCCACAACCCGAGGGTCGGGCGGCGTCTGCGATTAGGTCGCATACGGGGATCCGGTAGTTTGCTGGGGTTGATCCAAATAATCGAGCAATCTTCATCTTCTTTTCTAAATCATCCTAAAAACCCCCCCTAACACCCTCCCAACCCAACGTCCCCCGGAGGAGCGGGGACTAACCACTTAACGTGAAAGGACTCAGAATGATAGTAAAATGAAATGAAAGCGATCTACGCCCCCCCCTACCTCCAACTACCCCCCGCCAGCCCCGCCATCAGTGTGGTGTGTGTGTAAGAAGAGCTTGTGGATAGAAACCTTAATCAACTGCGTGGAAGCCAGTGTTATGGACACCTAATGGGACTCAGGTTGTGCTGCGTATCACTCTCGGAATCGCTGGAAGCGCTGTAATCTCGCACGGCCTGCACTAAAGTCTCCCATTCCAGTGCAGCTTCTAGCGCCCTCTCATTCTGCTGTCGCCTCGCCAGCTGGTATCGCAGGGTGCTCTCCCCCGTAGCCCACGTCAGAAGTTCATTGTGCCATTTAGTGCCTGTTGGACCAACTCGTGCCTTCCAATGCCTGGTTATCTCCCTTTTTGCTAGAATGAGCCCTAGGTCAATAAACTTACTAGAGATCTTGTTTTTAGTGGTATGAGGGAACCAATGTAGGATCCCCACCGCCGCGTCAAAGGTCCGGGATCTCCCAGTGACCCCATTGAGGGTGTCCCCTATCAGGAGCCAGTAGGTGGACAGCGCTGGGCAGGACCACAGCATATGTATAAGGTCCGCCGCAGGAGATCGGCATCTGGGGCAAGCCGCCGTGTCTGAGGCGAAGTATTGTTGGATTTTCGCCGGAGTCGGGTAGGCCCTGTGAAGTACGTAAAAGTGAACCAATTGAAACCGGCCGTGGCGCGTGCCCTTCCAGGCACGACGCATTAGTTGTGCCCACGCCGTTTCCGGTATAGCCTTCCCTATGTCTGCTTCCCACCGGGTCCGTAGTATGTCAAGCGGGGGCAGTCCCTCATTGATTAATCTAGTATATAAACACGTGACCGCCTTGACCGTCCCCGAGGACATCATAACATATTGGCACACCGGTGATGTTGGCGGTTCCTCCATACCCCTCTTCCAGTGCGTCTGAATTGCTCGAATAACTGCTGTGTGAAGGAGGAAGTCGCCTCTGGGAACGTCAAAGCGGTCTAAAATCTCCTGGAAGGGCAGTAACACCCCATCTTCATAGAGGTCTCCCACTAATTGCAACCCTGCATCTTCCCAGTGCCTTAGGCGCGACCAGTCACCACTGTGCGGCAAGGCAGTGATCATCCCCAACGGAATCTCTGGAGCATACGGGAGTTTCAGCTCCCTCCGGCCATGTGCACGATTCCAGCACAGCCGTATAGTTCGTTCCTCGAGCGTAAGGTCTTTCAGAGCTAAGCGCTGGCGTAATGCAATGTAGGAGATGTGTCTGGGTATTCCCCTACCTCTCCCATCTTCCGGGCCTCGGAACTCTCTCGCTACCTCCTGAGTAAAGGTTTGCAATTGAGCCGCTAGATAGTATTTTTCGAAGTCCGGCACCGCTAGGCCGCCCTCCGCTTTTGGTCTCATCAGGGTCTTGAGCGCCACCCTTCGGCGGCCCGACCCCCAGAGGAACCCCACCAGCATAGATCTCAAGAGCGGAAAGGTGGCCGGTGGAACCCAAATCGGGAGCGCTCGGAAATAATATATCAGCCGAGGGAGTGCCACCATTTTCAGCAGTGCTATACGCCCAGCCACCGATAGCGGCAAGGTGGCCCAAAAGTCCATGCTGCCTCGTAGCGCGCGGATACAGCGGGTAATATTGCCGTCCAGGAGATCGGCAGGGTCATGGTACACATATACCCCCAGGTATTTGAGGCAGCTAGGTTCCCATCTAATCTCTCTAGCGGTGTCAGGTCTGGACTCCCCCTTTCGAACCGGGAACAGGCAAGTCTTGGCCCAGTTCACCTTGAGGCCCGAGACCTCTCCGAATGTCGTGAGAGCCGCTTCAGCCCCAACCAGAGCAATGCTCGAGTCCTCGAGGAAGAGCAGCAGGTCATCGGCATAAAGAGAGATGTATTGTTGTCCCGATAAAGTCCGCAGCCCGCCGAAGTAGGTTCCAGTCCGGACCGATAACGCTAGCGGTTCTACCGCAAGCGCAAAGAGCAGAGGGGACAACGAGCATCCTTGTCTTGTGCCTCGTTCCACTGGGTATTGTTGGGAGACCAGCGGGCCCGTTCTCACTCTGGCCGTCGCCGAGGCATATAGTACCATGGTCCATCTGACAAATCCCTCCCCCAGACCGAAACGCATTAACACCCTACGTAAATATTCCCATTCCAGGCTGTCGAAGGCCTTTTCCAGGTCAATCAAAAGGATTAAGGGGCACGGGGCCTCCGTGTGTGGTTCCTCAAGTAAACGGAACAAGCGACGATTATTCATAGTTGTATTGCGTTTAGGGATGAATCCTGCCTGATCTTCATGTACTAAGGAACGCATGTGCCCCAACAGTCTTGATGCTAATATGCTGCTCAGAATTTTATAATCAACAGTTAGCATCGATAACGGTCGATAGGATGCCGGGTCATCGGATTCCCTACCAGGTTTGAGGAGGGGGGACTACCAAGGCTTCACACATCGAACCGGGGAGGCGTCCCAGGCGTTTCGCTTCCTTATAGACCACTAACAGTCGGGGAGCGAAGAGGTCCACGTAGGCTGAGTAGAATTCCACCGGGAGCCCGTCGAGGCCCGGAGTCTTGTTTCTCGCCATCCCTTTTATGGCGCTACAGATTTCCCCAATCTCTGTCTTTGCCCAAGTCCTTCGCTAATTCAGGTTCCAGTGCGGGGATCTCTAAGGATTGTAAGTAGTCATCAATCAGGACAGGATCACGAGTCAGTCTACTACAGTACAGCCTTTCATAATACCTCAAATAGCAATCGAGTATCTCCGGTTGGGTGTGTACCTCAGCTCCCTCCGCGGTGCGCATGGACACCGTCGGGGTTGTTTGTCTCATGGGGTTGGCTAGCCAGGCTAGGAGTGCGCCCGACTTGTCCCCTTCTGTGAGCGATCTGGTGACATAGGCCTTATAATCGAAACACCGCAATCGTTCGACCGCCGCCGCCACCGCCTCCCTCGCTGCGGCATTTCGTTCCTGAAGGTCTGGGCGGCTAGGGCGTCGAAGCTCCAACTCGCGGAGCTTCCGGTCTGCGTTGGCCAGGTCATCGAGGATGACCCGTCGCATTCCCACTTTCTTGGCTATACAATAGCCCCTGACCACCACTTTAAAAGCATCCCACTCCGAGGCTCTCGACCCAGCCGTGCCCCCATTTGTCGCAAAATAGTCAGTAATATTATCCTCTAGGTCCGCCTTGAAGACTATATCCTCCAATATCTCGGGGCGCAGTTTCCAAGGGGGTACACTAGGGACCCCCGGAAACCATCTGAAATCCACTAGCAGGGGGTTATGATCAGAGATGGTCCTAGCCAAGTATTCAGATCTCACAGTCGCGGACACCAGTTCCGTCGACCCCAGAAACCCATCTAGTCTCGCATGCAGTTCGTGCATACCAGAAAAGTATGAGTAATCTCTAGCATAGGGGTGCTGCGCTCGCCAGATGTCTGTCAGCCCCCATTGAGCCTGCCATTCCTTCCTGCCTTTAGCTACCCGTCGGACTGGGGAATCTGGAAGGGGGGGGTGCGAACGATCGATGTCGACATCCACCACCGAGTTAAAATCTCCTCCCATCAGGAGGGCCCCCGACAGGAAATGGGCCAAGGAGCCCGATAACGCGGTCAGGAAGGCGAGCTGGTCCATGTTAGGTGCATAAATGTAACAAATATTCAGAGCCCTACCCCCCAATGTGCCAGAAATTGCCACGTATCGTCCCTCCGGATCCACCACAGATTTGGAAACCTGTAGGGGTATCCCAGCCCTCACCCAGATCAACACCCCTCTTGCGTAAGCTGAATATGTGGTGTAGTATACCTGCCCCCTCAATCTACGCTGTAGCGCTATCCCTTCTGCCTTAGTAAGATGTGTCTCCTGCAGTAATGCTATCTGTACCCCTCTACACACCAGATAGGCGTGAATTTTTTGCCGTCTGGACATAGTGTGAAGGCCTCGCACATTCCAAGTGACGCATTTCAAATTAGTGATCTCAACCATTGTCCCAAATTGTCACATCCAGGTTCCCCCAGCAATGCTCAGTCATGGATCGTTCAATAGTCGATTCCACACCAATGGCGGCCTCCCCCCCAAAAACAACAAAACTTCCCCCTGAAACAAACCCCCTCCCACCCACCCCAGAATAGGACCCAAATAGCGCCATCTAGTTCCCATCCAAACCGTACCCTCAGTAAACCCCCCTTTCCCAACTAATCCTACGGTAGCCACCGTAGGTAAGCCTTAAGGGCCGAGTGGGGGGTCGGGCGCCAGCAATGGGTCACCGAGTCTCAGGCTGCCGAGACTAGACCGAGCACCAGATCATGAGTATCGGGCATAACAAGGCCCCCTAACCCCTCCAGTGAGCCGTGGTCCAGCAGCAACTTCTACAACCCCTGCACCCCCCGCCACATTCCCCCGCCCAAATGGAGTCATCTCACCCAGGTTCATCCCTGCCTATCCAGCAAGCCCTCTGCCGAGTCCGGAGTAACCACAGGTAAGTTCACACTATCAGTTTCCGAATCCTCAGTGTCCGAATGGACCCCCTCTCCGCCGGGTTCCGAATCTTCGACGATGGGTCCGCCCTGGGAGCCAGATAAGTTGGAAACCATTTCCAACACTCCTCGCCGCTCGGCCATAGTCTCTATCGTCGAGGGCTTGCCCGGTTTACTGCGGCGGCTCCGAAGTCTTTTGGATCTCAGTTGCTGTCCAGTCTCCGACATCGCTTGAAAGGAGGAGCCGAAGCCATCTTTACCAGCTCTGTACAGTTCAAGCCAATTGCAAACGTCCTCCGGAGTTTCAAAAAATTTGGTCGTGTCATCGAGGATGATGCGGAGTCTCGCTGGAAAGAGTAGGGAGTACTGTATACCCTCGCTCCGCAGTTCTCGTTTGACCGCTAGAAAAGAGGTCCGCGTACGCTGGGTCTCGTAAGTATAGTCCGGGAAAATGTTCACTTGACTGTTCTCCACCTGGTATGGGCCGTTGTGTCTGGCGGCATTGAGGAGAAGATCCCTGTCCCGGAAATGCAACAGTCGCGCCACCACCGGGAGCGGGGCACGGCCTTGTTGAGGAGGTTTGGCCGGTACCCTGTGTGCACGCTCCAGGGTATAGAAGGAGGAGAGGCCTTCCGGTGCCACTACAGTCCGGAGCCAAGATTCCAGATAGGTCACCATGTCGCCATTTTCAATTTTCTCCGGTAGGCCCACCACACGAATATTGTTCCTCCTATTACGCCCTTCAGCGTCCTCCGCCCGTCTCCAAGTCACCGATCCGGGTCAGGGCATCCTTCATCGCAGCGGCCAGGGTCTTCTGCGCTGGTTCTAGGACCTTCACTGAGCTTTCTACCTCTTTGACTCTGTCCGAGAGCTTACTGTGGTCCGCTCTGAGGAGGCCCAAGCTCGTCGCAACTTGGGCAATGTCTTGTTGTAGGGCCGATCGTGTAGCTGCGATCGCCTCCAGGATCCTATCAAATTGCTGCTGTAGGTGAGGTCTTCCAGAACTCTCCGGGTCATGCCGATCATCCTTATCCGGAGCCTCCGTGTCAGAGGCGGCCGGGGTGGTCCCTTTAGGTCCCCTTGGTTTCCCCATGGCGGACGTGCTCTGTAGAATGAGGCTCGGCAGACGACCCGCCAGGGAGGGGGGCCCCCAGCTGCTGATCTTCCGGTGAGCGGCCGCGGTGGCACGGGCCTTCAACCGATCTCAGCGTAGTGGCGCAGAGTTCCGCCCCTAACCAGATCACTCGGGAAGAATCACCACCGAGTCCCCGGAGGCCACTAGTGGGGAAGTGGGGGCGATCACCGCCAGTCGTCGTAGTCCCGTCGGGTCGAGTGAGGCCTCGGTCTGCTGCCACCGACAAAGCCGGGTCCCCGACAAGGCAGTATCGTACTGTCGCTCAAGAAGTTCCTCGGGACCCGGGGGGGCCGAAGTCACGGCGTCGGGCACCCTCACCGATGATTACAGGATCTCAGCGGAGTAAAGTCAACCGTCTCGGGCAGCTCGGCGTCTCCAGCCACGCCCTCCGGCCGCTAAGGTCTACTCAACGCCGAAAAATCGACTAAAAAACCTTCCGGAGATGTCTACGGTGTCCGGAAACTCCCAGGTCGTCGGATGGATTGTCGTCTCCCCGAGAGAGGAGATGTAAAGAAAGCAAGTGCAGAGCTGGCGGGCTCTTCCGGGCCGGGGTTCTCGGCAGTTCTATCGAGCCGGTCCGGACGCCATCTTGAGTTACGCTCCACTCCCTCCGCAACTCCGCTTTTCGACAAGATCAGTCTATTTACGGGTTTCCTCAGGCGCCTCACCAGGTCGGCCCCAACTCGATCTTCAATTTGTGGGGATCGGGGCGCCCAAAACCCTCGAAATTCAGGATAAATGCGGGCTCAGTCTCGGAGCCGAGCTCTCAGGCGACCATCGCCATCGGCGTCCAAGCCACGCCCCCCATTGCAGCAGATCATCATGAAACACTGTGCCAGAATTACAGGGCGGTTGTGCAGGATGGTGAGCCCCTAGAGCCATTTAAAGGCTTATCCATCTAATCAAACATCTGTATACAGGACATCAAGCTCCCCCATTGCATGGAAAGGTGCCAGTGGCCTCAGACGCAGCTCTGGGCAACCATTGGGTCCACCACACCAGATCCACGGGCGTGGCTGACGGCTGGAGCCTCGCAGGCTTGAAATTGGGTGCACAGCACAAACATGAAGCTCCCCTGGGGAGTTAAAGTAGTCTGGCGGCGAGGCGGACACACATGCAGACTAACACAGGCGGGTCAACTGCACCAGATCTCTGGGTGTGGCTGATGATTGGAGGTATATAAGTCTGCAAAAAAAAAGTCTGTTCTTGCAAGGATTGGGAAATGCCCAGCCCGATCTGTTTCTCTGGACGACGGAAAGTGCTTCACCACAGCTGTCTTGGCCAGAAAGAGATGTTCTGAAAACTGAGAGCTGCTGCAATAACTTCTCGTTGAATGGGGAAGTGCTCACACCAGTTCTTTCGACCTCCAGCACTTTGGTAATCCTCCGACTTAGGGGGAAGTCGCCCACATGCCTGCAAAGAGTGCAGGCAATACTTAAAAAAAATAGTCCCCAAAGAACAGATAAATAAGCAGTGTAATAATACAGTACTTGGTCCCTACTCTGTGGGAGGAACTAAAGAGGAAAGGAGGGACAAAGAGGCAGGACTGACCACTAGCAATCAAGGATTTTTTTAATGACCCTGAAACAAACTAAAGCAGTGGGCGGAGTTAAAGCCCACACAAGTCTAAGTGTATACTAAAGTATATACAAGAGGTTGAAAGCTCAACCTAAAAAAGGGGCCAGTACTTTTCTAAAACTGATAAACCAGGATTGGCCAAATAATAGTCACAGGTTCAGGAAACTTAAACCGCTAGATAGCAACCAAAACGTAGAGTATTTATCAGGTTTTCTTGTCATTCTTCCACATAGGACAATGGCTGATTCAGCAAATGTGTAGCCCTACAGTGCTAGTATAATCTCCTTGATTGTGGTCTCTCTGATTTTCAGACTATCCTTGGCAGAGCAGAAGGGGAGGCCACAGATGGGCCAGATGTTGGCCTGGGTGGGGCAGAATATGGCTTCAGTAGAGTAGACCCTCAGAATTGTGCACATAGTATGGTATGGTTATGGTACACGGGGATCGTTGCTTTACAAGGCAGTATGGAATGGAACCACCATTTTATGCTATTTTTGCTGTCTTGGGGAGGATATCCTGTTTCCCATCCGCATTCATGCGAGAATCCTTTGTCGCATGTCTCAGCTCGACATGCACATGCAATCTGATCGAGACTTCTTGTTGTACATGTCTTAACTTTTTAATTTCCCACAGGCTTCAGTCTGGATCCTGAAAACTTTCATCAGCAGTACCCCTGCTTGTCGGTAGGCAGCGTCTGTCGACTTCTTGTCTGTGGTCTGCTTCATGCGCGCTGGAAACTACGTTCAGGACCTAGATGTGCGCCACTCGTCCAGGCTGTAGTCGATTCTTTCGTTTTCCATGCCAGCCTAAGTGCATAGAGAGCTACTCCTTAGCTGTTTTTTGGCTGAGATATTTTTTTTGGTCTTGGATTCTTGGTATGTCGGATGTTCCAACATAGGACCGGATTCAAGCCCTCCGGATCTTGTTATAGTATTAGGACTGTGACTGATCCGCACCTTGTGTGCCTCTGGTGCTTGGAGCGCGACCCGAGTCGAAGTCTTGCTCTGAGTGCTGGGCCACGAATCCGAAGGCTTTGCGGGAGTGGTCCTTAAAGCTGTTGGAGGCACTACGCTCGGCTCTGTGTCTCTCTCGATCGAGAGGAAGGTCCCGAACGGTCGCGGAGTCTGCACTCGTCCCATTCAAAATCTTCAGGGCAATAAGTGAGCACAACACGTCGAAGAAACACAGGTGTTCTTTGCTTCTCCCCCGACCCGGTCCGTCAGCCGACGAGAAGGGGGACACGAATTGTCATCGCTCTAGGCCTCCGTCCTCGAGCCTCTTTCCGAGGCGACTCTCGTCTCCCCATTTTTCAGGGAGCTGAAGCGTGTCCTGCCCAATTGCGACGCTTTTATGAGGCCCTGCACCTCCTCTTTGGACAGCCCGGCTCCGCTGATGCACCTTTGAGTCCCGTGGAGTCAGTTGGGGGCCCCAGGCCTTTGCTGGCAGCTTCGGCTCCGGATCGATTGGCGAATCTGGACAAACATCAGTCGGTCGGACGGTCGGTCCACCTCAACCTTCCCCCTTAGTGGCAACGCTCCAGATGCCGACTGTGGCCCCTGGTCTGCGTCTACCCTATCCTCATCTACGAAGTTGACACTGAGCCGAACCAACAGTGATAGATGTCTGTTCTGATGCCAAAAGGGATTCTTGTCCCTTTAGTCATCCCTGGTGTTGCTTTTATGCCAGGAGGTGGTGAAGAGGACTGGGCTGGGCAGCGGAACCCTTTAACAGACCAGCTTGAAGACCCTATAGATTGGCGGATGGACCTGGTTGAGGCCAGTAGGTTGGACACTTCCCCTGACACTGGCTTGCTTTCTCCCCCTACCGTGGCTACGGTGGAGAGGGCTTCCTACACAGTGGTAATGAGATGGGCACCTGAGGTTCTTGACCTCGAGCTCCCTTCGGTGGCAGGGTTCACCTCTGACAGAGGTGCTTCAGCCTGCGGCTTCTACCTCAAAACCTCTTTTGCTCTTTAATGAAGCCCTCATTGATGCCCAGCACAGGGGCTCCTGTGGACAGGACAACCGCCTGTTGCCATCACCCTACTCCGGACGACCCAGCGTTCCTTACGCAACAGCCTCCCCCTGAGAGCTTGGTTGTCCAAGCCTCATCTTCCAAAGGTGCAGTCCCTTCCGCACCCCCTGATAGGGAATCCAAGAAGCTGGGCCATCTTGGGAAGAGTATGTTTTCTTCCTCCAGCTTGGCATTGTGGTCGGTGAAAACCAGTTGCCCCCTGGGCTGATACTCCCATACCATCTGGCATTCGGTTGCACAGCTGCTGCCTCAGTGCCCGGAGTAGGCCCGGGCTGATCTCTTTCAGGCAGTTGCAGATGGGAGAGATGCAGCAAAACTCACCATTCGTGGTGGACTGGACACCATTGACACTCTGGGCAGAACTGTTACCTCATCGTTAGCATTACAACGCTGTGCCTGGTTGAGGACTTCTGGCTTTTTGGAGGGATGTGCAATCTGCCCTGATGGAACTACCCTTTGATGGCACTCGCCTTTTCAACGACCAGGCATACTTGGCGCTTGAGTGCTTCAAGGAATCTCGAGCTACTGTCAGGTACTTGGGCCTCACGGCTACCAGCCTCACCCCCCTTAGTCTGCCTTTCGTGGCTACAGAAGGGGCACCCAGTCACATCCTGTCCAGACTAGCCACAGTCCTGCAAGCTGTCCAGCCTCTGCATGGCCGCAGATGGCATGGTAGTGTCTTTGTGGGTCAGGGAGCCAGCATGCGGACCGTCCACCATTTCCCCCTCTGCCACTGCCTCAAACTCCTAGTCTGCTGTTTCAGGCCATTTATCGGCCAGTGGAATGAATGATTTGACATCACCTCCTCTGCTAGCAGTCCCATCACGTCGGACAGGTGGGTTCTACAGATAGTCCAGAGGGGCTACTCCCTCCCCTTCTAGACTACCCCTCCCTCCAAGCCTGCCTCCTACGCTGTATGTTGTTATTATTTTGTTTTTTTATAAAAGATAACCGGAGTGAAAACCCATCAACCTTGTTGGGATTGTGGTAGAGAATTATATACAAGGAACAATATCCCAACTGGTATTGTTTGCAGACAATTATTAAGGATATCTATACAGTATTATCCAAACAGAAAAAGGAGACTCAGTTTGATTTTCATATGTGCTCAAGGCATCATTTTTATAAGCATTCTGAGAGGTATAGGGCAATTGTAATTTAACAGTTAATATCAACACTGCAATTATTAAATAATACGTGACAGCCCAAGGTTGTACAAGGTGCACGAGTGCAAAGGTGAGTGACACTACAGCGACACAAGTGACAGTGAGCGCAGCGTGGACCGCGCAAGGTGTATAGTGAGCAATTATGTACAGTGAATAAAAGCAACAAAGTGGTTTCAGAATAGTTCAAGATGGTTGTTATTCATTTTTTTGCGAAAACCACTGTGTGAGGGGCGCCTAGAATCTCGCTAGAGAGTCGACGGCGTTTCGACCCGTAAGAGTTAGGATCATCATCAGGACAAGGGGGGCTGGAGGCAGTGCTGAGAAGGGGACATGAAATGAGTGACAGGAAAGGGCGTAGGTCCAAAGGGCTGGGAGAAGTGAGAAGGAAAGTAATGCTCACCATTTGGCAACAGGTTGGTAACAAGGGTTGTCGGGAAAATTCCCGCGAGTTGAGGATCTGTCGGGGTGCCTCGATGGACGTCCCGTGGCAGAGTAAAGTGTCCGAACTCACATGATCGGTACTTCAAGTGCATATGAGCTGGGGGGTGAGAGGGAAAAACAATTAAGGGTGGAGTCAATCTGTGGAGAATGGGAAAGGGGTCAGGGATCGCAAGGGATCTGGAGGCTAGCGTGCGTGAAACAGCTGTGAGCATTACCTGTCCTCGAGGTAGGGACGGGCGAGTAAAGTAGGTGGAGAGGGATGGGATCCTATCCTTGCAGCTCTACCTTTCGAGCCGCTCTGCGTCATCGAACAGGCCCTCCCGGCTTATCAATATTTAGCTCTGTTCAACTCAGGGATTGCTATGGCAACAAACTCTCCCGTCCCTACCTGGAGGACAGGTAAGGCTCACAGACGATTTTTCACTGCACGCTATCCGACCCGATAGCCTCCAGATCCCTTGCGATCGCTGACCCCTTTCCAATTCTCCACAGATTGACTCTCCTCTTCCTGCTGATTACGCTGAGATCAGCGCCGACCTATCCACGTACCACGCGGCTCTGATTAACCCTTTAATCCATTCCTTTAGAAGTCTTTTCACGCTCCCCACGTCTGGCCCCAGAGGCGCGTTACCCCAGAGCTCGCCACCCTGAATTATTTTTCCCTCTCACCCCCAGCTCATATGCAATTGAAGTACCGATCATGTGAGTTCGGACACTTTACTCTGCCATGGGACGTCCATCAAGGCACCCCGAAAGATCCTCAACTCGCGGAAATTTTCCCGCCAACCATTTTTACCAACCTGTTGCCAAACGGTGAGCATTACTTTCCTTCTCACTTCTCCCAGCCCTTTGGACCTCCGCCCTTTCCTGTCACTCATTTCATGACCCATTCTCCCTTTCATAGCACTGCCTCCAGCCCCCCTTGTCCAGATGATGATCCTAACTCTTACGGATCGAAACGCCGTTAACTCTCCAGCGAGATTCTAGGCGCCCCTCACACAGTGGTTTTCGCAAAAAAATGAAAAATGAATAACAACCATCTTGAACTATTCTGAAACCACTTTGTTGCTTTTATTCACTGTACATAATTGCTCACTATACACCTTGCGCCGTCCACGCTGCTCTCACTGTCACTTGTATCGCCGTAGTGTCTCACCTTTGCACTCGTGCACCTTGTACAACCTTGGGCTGTCACGTATTATTTAATAATTGCAGTGTTGATATTAACTGTTAAATTACAATTGCCCTATACCTCTCAGAATGCTTATAAAAATGATGCCTTGAGCACATATGAAAATCAAACTGAGTCTCCTTTTTCTGTTTGGATAATACTGTATAGATGTCCTTAATAATTGTCTGCAAACAATACCAGTTGGGATATTGTTCCTTGTATATAAGTATGTTATTATTTAGCGATTCTTGGCAAGGAAGTTACGGCTCTATTGACCATGGGGGCCATAGAGAGGGTCCCTGTGCCAGAAGTAGGAGATGGTTGTTATTTCCTGCTACTTTCTGGTGTCCAAAAAGGACAAAGGCCTGTGTCCTATCCTAGACCTCTGACCCCCTCCACTTCTTCCTCCAGAAGAAGTTCAAAATGGTCACTTTGGCCCCGGTCCTTTCTGCATTCTACACCGGAGACTGGATGGTAGCGTTGGACTTCTAGGAGGTTTATTTCCATATCCCCGTCCTGCCTGCCCACAGATCTTACTTGCGGTTCACGGAGAGCTACGAGCACTTTCAGTTTACTGTGCTCTCCTTTGCCTTACCACTGCCCCTCAGGCGTTCACAAGTGATGGAGGTGGTCGCAGCTCATCTGCGCAGATCGGAGTTACCAGTCTTCCCCTATCATGCAACGGGCTGTTGAAGGTTGGTTTGCTTCAGGTTGTCTTCTCCCACCTCCAGACTACGGCAAACTTCATGCACTCACTTGGGTTCACTATCCACGTGCCAAAGTCACACTTGACTCGCTCTCAGAAGCTCCCTTTTATCTGAGCGATTCTGGACACAGTGAATTTTAAGGCGTATCCTCCCAAGCAGCGAGTCTGGGAGATTTGGGCTATGATACCGGTGTTTCAGCCTCTGTTCTGGATATTCTGTAAGAATGCCACTGAGGCTGCTGGGCCTCCTACATCCTGCTGGTGGTTCGTGCCAGATGGCATTCGCGGGCTCTGCCGTGGGACCTGAAGTTCCAGTTGGCGCAGTGTCGGTAATCTTTCCGACTATGTTCAGATCTCGGAGGGAACTGCGTATCAACTGTAGTTGTGGCTAACGAACCAAGACTGGTTCAAAGGCAGACCCCGCTCCCTTCTCCAACCAGATCTCACAGTGGTGATGGATGTGTCTCTCCTTGGATGGGGCAGCCACCTGGGTGAGGCAGAGATCAGAGGTGTCTAGTCACTGGTGGAGTCCGGTCTCTATCAACCTTTTGGAGCTGTGGGTGATCAGACTGGCACTGAAGCCATTCCTTCCCTCTATCAAAGGGAACGTGGGGGTGCAGGTGTTTCACGGACAACACCACTGCCATGTGGTGCTGCAACAAATAGGGTGGGGTTGTGGACCCTTTGTCAGGAGACTCTTCGCCTCTGGACATGGCTGGAACTTCATGACATATCCCTGGTGGTTCACCACCTGGCGTTCTCTCTGAACGGACTATTCAGCCGTCTGCATCTTCATCAGGAGGTGGCCCAAAGTCTCTTTCTGAGGTGGTGAGAGCCTTGGTTAGATCTGTTCGCTTCCAAAGAGAACGAGTAATGTCCGCAGCATTGGAGTTTCCCAGGCAGTGCTTGCTTGGTGACACTTTGTCTCGAATAGAGCTTCACCGCCTCTACGCCTTTCTGCCTATACCACTTCTACCCAGAGTGCTCAGGAAGATCAAGTATGACTGGGCTATAGTAGTTTTTGTGGCCCCGGTTTGGGCATGAAGAGTCTGGTATTCCGACCTTCTGAGCATGGCCATTGATACGCTGATCGGATTGCCTCTTTGGGAGGATCTTCTGTCGCAGAAAGCGGATGCTGAGTGGAGAGAGTGTGATTATTGTGCTGATTACGTTATGTTATGTTATGTTAAAATCAATTTATAAAACGCTCGTACGCCCGTGGGCTTCATGGCGCTATAGAAGAGGTGAGGGATCAGTCCCAACATAACACCGAGCTAATAGTGGCTTAATGGTAAGCTTGAGAGATCAGCCATGTTTTTAATCCTTTACGAAAGGTGAGTAAGTCCTTGCTCTGCCTGATCGGTAAGGGAATGGAGTTCCAAAGTAAGGCTGCTAGTTGGCGGAAGCAGCTACCTCCCTGTCGCTTCCTTTTAAAGCGAGACACCTCCAGTAAGGATTTTTGAGCAGAGCGCAGACTTCTGGTAGGTGTATATTTTGAGATCAGGCTACAAATAAAGGCAGGGCCTTTCTCTTGTGTGGCTTTGAAGATGATGCAGCCTGTTTTAAAGGCTATACGCTGGGGAATGGGAAGCCAGTGTAGTTTTTCGAGTCCTGATTTGATAGAGGACCATTTTGGCTGATGTAGGATAAGTCTGGCCGCCTGGTTCTGGACTAGTTGGAGTCTCTTCAACAGGCCCGCTGGAAGTCCCAGATAGACACTGTTGGAGTAATCCAGACGGGACATGACTAAGGCCATAATGACCTGGGTTAAGGCAGACTGAGTGAGAAGGTGAGCAATTTTTTTTATTTTCCTCATTTGGAAAAAGCTTGCTGAGACCGTGGCGCCCACCTGAGTTTTTAAGGACAGGTCCGATTGGAGCGTGATGCCTAAGCTCTTTACAGCAGTGGACTTTTCAGGGGGGATGCCCAGGTCTGCAGGCCAGAAGTTCACACTCCAGCTGGATAAACTATTCCCGGGCAAAAGTAATTCTGTTTTGCCCGGGTTGAGTTTTAGATGGTTTTCGTTCATCCAGCATTGGATGTGTT
This sequence comes from Lissotriton vulgaris, assembly GCF_964263255.1. Lineage (NCBI taxonomy): Eukaryota > Metazoa > Chordata > Amphibia > Caudata > Salamandridae > Lissotriton > Lissotriton vulgaris. Next base: position 1,184,860,957 of record NC_141697.1, read on the forward strand.
TCATGGTGTTCTGAAATTCGGACACAGCGTCCGGGATATTGAGATGAAATAATAGCTGTAAGTCATCCGCGTAGTTGAACACCGTGACTTTAAATTTCTTAAGGGAATGAAGAAGAGGGCGTAAATAAAGATTAAATAATAAGGGGGATAATGACGACCCCTGCGGAACTCCGCAGGTGGACATATGCCTGGTGCCTATGAAGCTGCCCAGTTGGACTGCCTGCGTCCGACCCTCAATAAAAGAAGTAATCCAACTCAGCGCTGGTCCTCTCAGGCCGGCCTGTTCGACACGGTTGATCAGAATGTCATAGTCAACCGTGTCGAACGCCGCCGAGAGGTCAAGCAGCACCAGGGCTTGATGCAGATCAGCATCCGCGCTAGCTCTAAGGTTGTCCTGGACCGCCAGGATCACCGCCTCTGAGTGACCCGGGCGGAATCCCGCTTGATTAGGCTCCAAATAGTTGGTGGTCTCGATGAAATTGGAGACACTCTTAGAGACATGGGCCTCCAGCACTTTTGAGAGGTAGGGCAACAGGGAAATAGGTCTATAGTTGGTTAAATCCAATGGGTCCTTCCCTTGTTTTTTCACCAGAGGTATAAGGAGGGCTTTTTTGAAATCTGCGGTGACTCTACCTTGTCTCAGACTCATTGAGAATAGGCAAAAGTGCATGTGGAAGGGATAGGCCTAATTCTCTAAAAATAGAAGCGTTTAGCTTGCGACTTTGAAAGCATAATTTTTATCCTGTTTTTTTTTTTTTTTAATTTTTGGAAAACCTTTATTGGACAATATAGGCAAACCAATATGGGCCTACAACCCATCGGCCGGTCTCGAAATCGTTTAAAGCACAATAGCGAGCAATTGGGCAACTCAGCAGCATATCAAAACAAACACGATTAATCCAAGTTACTCTGTAATTAGTTGTGCTGCCGAGAGGTAGGAGAAGTGAAGGTTTAGTTTTAAAGTTTTTTTAAAGGTACGTCCAAAGTAGTAGGAGCCAAGAAGGATCAGAGTCCAAACAATCCGTACCAGGACCTGAATGGGCAACAGTATTCAGAAAAATCAGCGAACATTATCTATTGAACAAGAGGCTGGAGGCGAGTAACACAGGAGAGAAGCGAGCAAACATTATGGTACACCCCAGCCACTACCCACATCGCGCCAATCCACCCCTTGACCCAAAGAAATAGGAGAAGAAAGAGTAGAAGAAGAAAAAGAAAAATAAGGCCCATAGTAACTGAACGAACAAAGAAAGAACACCCCCCACCCTACACGCATGCAAAGGCTACAGCCTACCCCCCCCTTAGCAGTGTGTCTGTCGCCCCAAGAGTACCCGAAATTTAGGAGCAAGAGAAAGAAGGAAAAGAAATCACATCAGACCGGAGGAGGGCCAAATAAATGACCAAAACAATCAGCACTTTTGCCCTCGGCCACCCATCCCCGGACCCCGACCCAGTACCTGACCAACATTTATCTCCCACAATTGTCCTTTACAGTCCCAGCAATGTACATAACCGGATGCAGCCAAAAGGGAGGAACATCCTCAACCTTGTCCCCTTCGATCCAGCATGCCGACGGAGTCCAGTTCTAAAGCAGCGATCTTGGACGGAGAAAGCAAAAGTGAGGTCCAATGCAGAGCACGATGCCAGCCACCAAAGTCATTCCACCTCAGAGCCAAACGGTAAACGTCTAACCAAGAAGGGGCAACGCACAATCGCAATGCTTGAAGGGCAGCCGACCAAAACAGCAGTTGCAACTCCAGGATGGGCTGGTGGGACCCGCGATGTAGCCCCGAAACAGTCGTGTGGCGAGGCGTCCGGACACAAACCTCCAGTCTCCGCCAAGGACCAAGATCTCCACACGCCCCTGCATCCATACTGGGTAGCGCGGCAGCAACCACATCTCTTATCCAGCACCTTCAAGTCCGTCTGAGCAGGCTGGTGGTCACAGACAAACACAGGGTGTGGCGAGGTGCACAGCACATGGGGCTCAGCATGGCCATCCGAGGGCTCTGTATGCACAGATATATCCAGTCGGCATTCCAGATCCAGGGCCATGTCACGCACAGCTACATGGAGATCACTCAGGGCATACATGATATCAGCAAGTCTGAGGGACGCCGCAGGATAAGAGTGCGCTGCCGTCTCGCGCACCCTGGGCGCGGGATCACACCGTAGCCCCCGAGACTGGTCGCCGTCGGCCATCGCTTCAGCAGCCCACCAGTAGCCGGTCCGCAAATCACTGCCACTCCAGGGGGTACAGTAGCGGGACGGTTCCCTTCGCCTGACACCCGGCGTCAGTCCAGCGCAACCCGCTATGAATACCCCAAATGGCCGCCGGGGGTAGAGAGTCCCAGATGCCGAGCGCCCAGTTCAAGATGGCACCCGTCTCAGCGCTGGAAAACAAGAAGGTGCCCCGAGCCGTCCACAAGCGGAAGAGAGGGTAGAAGATATCTTCCACGGCGGTGACACAGGTCGGACGTGAAGGCGTGCAGGACAGGGCGGCTCGCTGCAGAAGAGAAAACAGTGCGGCAATAGCTATCCGTCTGCCGACCCCGTCCTGCTACAGTGTCAGCCGTTGTTGCAACTTGGAACGGCAGCCTCCAGAGAACAAAGACCCGGCCTCAGCACTTCAACACTGAGACAAGAACCGGGACACCTCGCCGTCTCTGCCACCAGGATCGCGCCGGGGAGCACACCACTGGACTCAGGAGCGCCTCACGGTTCCAGGACGCCGACAGGTGGGCAGGATAACGTGCAGGATCAGCGGCGTTTCGGGAGAAGAACGAGAGGGTCGGCGGAGCCGAGGGATCAGGCGGCCATCATGGTCTCGGGCTAGGCTCCTCCTTTTATCCTGTTTTTAACCTTATTTTAAACATATTCATTGTATCGTCCTAATTGTTGCTGCTAAATTATTAAATCACTTTGGAGCTACTAGCTCACTGCTCTGCTGCTGCTTCCTACACTTTGCACTTTAACCTCCTCCCAGGCACCTGAGGCGGAAAGCTGGGTGTTCCTAGGCCTCTGTTCTTTATTATTTCCTCCCTTTTTTCTACTCACCTCGCTTGTGGCGCGCTGCTCAGCCCTGCTCTAGGGTTTTTCCTAAATCGCCCCGGACTAATAACAAGTGTTAGGCCTGTGGCTGGCAACCTGGCCAGGGACTTATCTCTTCCCTTAATCCTTCCCCCAACAGTAGAAGGTGCTTACTGCTAAATACTAGGTCCTTGGATAAGCATGCGCGTGATGTTTATAATCTATTGACAGACTCTAAAGCAGACTGTCTGTTCTTGACAGAGACATGGCTGGGCGAGGGAGCAGGACCCGATATTGCTACTGCCATCCCCCCTGAGCCATGTTATTTTCAGAAAAGACAGAGCCTTTGGGAAGGGGGGGTGGTGTTGCCCTAGTCATCGACAGGCGCATCACATGCTCTATTCTTCCTTTGGATAACATCACTGGGTGTGAAGTTCTTGCCTTTTCCCTCTCCCTTTCACCCCAGCAATCTTGTATAGGGCTATTGGTCTATAGACCCCCGGGCCCAATGGGTACCTTCTTTGAAGAACTCCACTCGGTTGTCTCTCCGCTATGCCTTAGGTCCAACCACTGTCTGCTTCTAGGTGATTTTAATATTCATATGGACAAGTTGGATGACCCTGACTGCATAAAGCTCAATGACTTTTCCCGTATCGCCGGTCCCCTACCCACTGTAAAGGTCACACATTGGACCAAATCTTCTCCACTGTCCCGGTAGTCCTGGCCTCTCTCGCCCCTGTCCTGTGGTCCGACCACTTTCTAGTGGATTTTGAGATCCCTCTTAAAGAGAAGAGCGCAGATAGAGGACAGTGGAGTGAAGCGCATCCTTCCAGAGCTTTCCATCGGGTTTGCCCGACTATGCTGATGCAGGCCTTGGACATCTACCCTTGCCAGTTGACTGGGACTCTGGAAACGGATCTTGAGCTCTTGCAAGGATGGCTGACTCAACGGCTGGCCGACCTAGCCCCTCCCCTGCCCCCTAGGACTCTTTCCGTGAAATCATCGGCCCCTTGGTTTTCCTCGGCACTTGCTGATAAGCGACGCCAATGTAAAAAAGCCGAAAGGGAATGGCGTAAGCACTACGACGCCAGCTCAAAGGAAACATATAGGGCTATGGTTAGAGACTATCACCATGATATCACCGCTGGCAAAAAGTCATATCTGGCCAGTAGGATCGATGATGCCTCCAGTTCCTGTAAAGACATTTTCAGGATAGTCAAGGACTTTATATCCCCTCCGTGGTCCACTCCTAGAACCTCGCATTCTGAGTCCTGGATCTCCGAACTTGCTGATTTTTTTGCCAGCAAAATTCGGACCATCCAGACCTCCTTTAGGACTTCCAACACCTGCAATATTCTCAATTCACGATCTCTTGATCCTTGCTCGACTAAGGCGGGCCCTGCCCTCTTGAACTTTCCGTCCCTGACCTTACAGACTTCCTTAGATCTCCTCTCTAAACTGAAATCAGGTTCTCCGCTAGACCCGTGTCCTGCTAAATTCCTTGCGCAAATGGCCCCTACTCTCCATCTTATTAACCTGATACTTAATCTCACGCTCAGTACGGGTGAAGTCCCCCAGCCTTGGAAACAGGCACTCATTCTGCCACTGCTCAGGAAGACCAACTCGAGGAAACCTTGGACAGGGGAGGTAAAGCCATGGTGGTGATGCTCGACCTCTCCGCGGCCTTCGACACCGTCCCCCATGACCGCCTCCTTTCTAGACTCTGGGAGGTTGGTCTAAGGGGGACGGTGTTCCGATGGTTTTTTCTCTCGAATCGCCAGCAAACAATCTGGACCCCACCTTTTTCTGTTGCGATGCCGCCTTTGGAGGTCGGAGTTCCGCAGGGCTCAATCTTGAGCCCTTCGCTCTTTAACATCTATATGACCCCTCTGGCGGCATTGGCGGAGGATTTTGGGGCCCAGATCGTGTCGTATGCAGTCGACACACAACTCCTGTTCACCTGTGACGGGGGCCGCGATTTCGATGGGGCGTCTATTCGGGGCTGCCTTGGGGCTGTGTTTGACTGGTTTAGTCGCAACAGCCTCAAGTGCAACTCCGATAAGTCCGAAGTGCTTTTTTTCGGCTGCCCCGCGGACCCCAGATGGAAAGAATGGTGGCCTGCTGCCATGTTCGCTGCTGCCAGCGATTCAGGGGCTGCTAAAAATCTGGATATCCAGATTGACAACAGCCTCTTTCAGGGCCCAGGTGTCTGGTCTGACCGGAAGGTGTTTCGCAATCCTGAAGATGCTGAGAAGTTTTTGCCGCTCTTATCCTTAGAGCATAGAAAGATCATGGTACAGGCCTTGATAGGCTCTCGCCTGGACTATTCCAACATACTGTACCTTGGCCTCCCGGTCTTCCTCCTTGCGCGTCTCCAGGTTGTGCAGAACTCTGCGGCTCGGGCCATCTTTGGCCTCACTAGGAGAGCCAGGGCCAGTGAACTTCTTAGATCTCTTCACTGGCTGCCCATTAAGAAGCGGATCACTTTCAAGGCCCTGACCATTGCCTTTAAAGCCCTTCACGGTACTGGAGCCAGATATCTTCAGAAATGGATCAGCTTCTATCTACCTTCCAGATCCCTGCGTTCCTCTACCCAGGCCAGGGCAGTCACCCCTGTGAGCCGACGTGCCCGCTGTGGAGGGCGTTCCTTCAAACCTCTCGCCCCTCGCTATGGAACGCTCTTCCTCTTTCTCTCAGATCCAACACCAATCTTTCGGCTTTCAGGAGGGATTTGAAGACCCTGCTTTTCACGCAATAATTCGCTCTTTTATGAGCTTACTCTTTCTCTCGCTCCCTCCTCTTCCCTGGGTCCGCGAGGTTCTTTCAGCGCCGGGACACTCTCCGGAGTAGCCGTGCGCTATAAAAGTACCCCCTTAACATTAACATTAACATTAACCTGAACCTGTCCAGCCTCCACCTCCTTGGTTAGAGATTGAGCTGCTGCAGTTGACCGCTTTCGACCTTGCACCCCAAGTCTGATATCGTCATGGCGTAGAGGCGTCCCTTCACTAAAACTGTATACCCCTGTAGATTAAACAAATCTTTGGCACAGTGCACAGGAAAGGCTGTTGATCCTCTTTCTACCGCTCTTTCAGAAGTTCTGTTTCTTTCTTTGGCCCCGCAGGAGTCTACTTTGGGCACTCTTAAGGGCTATCTTTCGGCTATCTCTGCTTGTCAGACTTTCAGAGCAGCCTTTGTTGTTTAAATCCCCCATTGTTAGTAGGTTCCTAAAGGGCCTTACTCACTTGTCTCCTCCGTCTCCTTTTATAGTGACCCAATTGGATTTAAATCTGTTTTTGACTTTTCATATGTGTGCTCTGTTCGAGCCCCTTCATAGCTGCCCTCTCAGGCTTCTAACCCTGAAGGCTGCTTTTTTCTTGCCATAACCTCTGCTTGCAGAGTTTACGAGCTCCAGGCTCAGTCTTCCATGCCTCCCTATTTGTCTATCCATCCAGATAAAGTGGTGCTTCGTAAAAAACGTTGCTCCTCCCAAAAGTGGTCATGTCCTTTCATGTGGGACAAATTTTACCCTCCCACCCCCGCATCCCGCCTGGAACCAAAACGTGCATGGTCTTTTTATCTTGATCGTCCCAAAGACTTCCAAGGGGATGATCCACTCTTCATTGGCTATGTGGGTGCAAAGAAAGGTCAGGAAGTACAGTAAAAAACAGTCTTTTGGTGGTTTATCCTATGCATTAAATGTTGCTACTCGTTGGCAAAGAAGGAACCTCCTGTGAGGTTACGTGCTTAATCTACTAGAGCAATAGCGGCAACCACTGAGTTAAAATGCGTAGTCCCATATCTGGATATCTGTCGGGCAGTAACGTGGGCTTCTCTGTATGAAAAAATTCTTAAAAACATTACCAACGTTAAGGAGATGAGCTTCACCTTGAAAAGTGATCAAATCAGCACTTTTAATGTCTAGAAATGAATTCATTGGAAAAACAGATGTCGCAAAGAACTGTAAATACCACACCCGAAATTGTGGATTATGAAAGTGACCAAGATAACTAGAAAGAAGAATAATATCCCTTAGAAAAGACCATTATGCACAGAAAGTCCAAAGTGACTGACTAATGAAAAACAGTGTGGGAACATCAGTATGAGAAAAAGAGATGTAATTGTCCCCACCAGTTAGAGATAAGCCGTAATGTTGAATCGCTAACCTAAAGTAAAACCTTCCTGCACGAAGAAAAATGAGAAAGTTGTTTATGTTCGATAGGCAATTCCTGTAATAGCCTTGCACTAGTCTAGTAGCTGCTAAAACTATTGATGGACCAAGAGAAAAAACACACCACCATAAAGCAAGTTAAAATACAATTCCTAGAAACAAAAGTTCTATGCAATCTAAATATTAGTCCTCGTTGGCTGTATATGTCACTAGCATGTTAATTAGTAACATGTCAAAGTGTAGCTCCTGTGGAAAATAATGGTAAGTCTCATATTCTCAACTGGAAGATTCCAAAATAATTTTTTAGATTAACCTGCATATAGGGCGCATATAGACCAAAAATTCCTTTACAAAGTAGTCAAAAAAAGACTAAAGTAAAATAAAGAAGCCTATAACCTGGCATGGATTAGTAAACCAACTGTGCACGCATAAAGCCAATTGTGAGTGAGCCAAACCGCAAATAATAATTAGTTGTAAGTCAAACCTAAAAAAAAAAAATGTAACCCCTTGCGTGCGCGTGTCGGCCAGCGGCCGTAGCTAGCACTACCTCTGTAGTGCTGCGCACGTCCATTGGCCGACGCGGACCCGCCCACTCAATAGAACTCCCGCACCGTGGCGGAATTTGCGCTGTGGTTAAGGAGTTAAATGGCAAAACAATACACAATATGGGGCGTGGCTTGGGCGCCGATGGCGATGGTCCCCTGAGAGCTCGGCTCCGAGACTGAGCCCGGGATTATCCTGTTAATCGGAGGCCGCGGGGCACCCTAGCCCCCGCACATCGTTGTTCGGCCCGACTGGACCCTACTGAGGCACCTGGCGCAACCTGGACGGGTGGTGATCCGCCCGAAACTCGAAGTTTGTGGTCCCGAGGAGAGCGACCCAACATGGCGCCCGGACCCCTTTGTCCCCTCGGACGGGACCATTAGACTGGAGGAACGTCGCTGGTTACAGCGTACCCTCCGCTCTTTTGTCTTCCTGGAAAGTGAAGAACTGGACTTTGACCTGATGAGACTCTGGCATTGGTGATTGCGCCTGGATGGTCGGATGCCCCTACCATAGTGAACCCCGGCACACGGACGCCTGGAGGTCCTGACGGTGGTGCCGACCCCCGACGCAGCACTTGGCTGCATCCCCCGATCGACCCGATCCCATGGGAAGCACAGCCCCCTGGCGCCACAAAGTCTCTGGTGGTGTGGGTGGCCCTCGCTCCGGGTCCTCGTCAACCAGACGGGCCTGCCCGGCCTGGCACCGAGTGTCTCCGCCTCCTCCTCAGTGCTCTCCGACGACACGGTGGTGGCGCGAGCCGAAACTGTGGAGGTCCACCTTGCCCTGGAGAAGAGGATCACCAGCCCTCACCCTGAGGGCCAGCAATCGAGAGAGTTATAGCCGACGCCCGCACTCGGTGGCGCCTTTACCTGAGTCCACACTGTGCGCTTCCCGCGACATGGGGAAGCCGAGAGGGGCCAAGGGGACTACCCCGGCCGCCTCTGACTCGGAGACCCCGGACAAGGAGGGCCATGGAGACCCGGGAAGTGCTGGTGGCGCGCCGTTGCAGCAACAGTTTGACCGCGTCCTAGAGGCGATTGCGACCACACGCTCGGCCCTTCAGCAGGACATTGCCCAGGTGGCGACGAGCCTGGGCCTCCTTAGGGCGGATCACGGCAAGCTGTCGGACAGGGTCAAAGAAGTGGAAGGCTCGGTGAAAACCTTGGAGCCGGCGCAGCGATCCTTGGCCGCGACAATGAAAGATGCCCTATCCCGGATTTCTGCCCTGGAGCAGCGAGCGGAGGATGCGGAAGGCCGTAACAGGCGCAACAACATCCGAGTGGTAGGCCTGCCGGAGAAGATCGAAGATGGCGACATGGTGGCCTACTTGGAAGCCTGGCTCCGAGACACGATGGCCCCGGAGGGCTTATCCTCTTTCTACACCCTTGAACGAGCTCATAGAGTCCCAGCAAGGCCACCGCAACAGGGCCGTGCACCGCGTCCGGTGGTGGCGCGCCTCCTGCATTTTCGCGACAGGGACCTCATCCTCCATGCCGCTAGACATAATGGCCCCTTCAAGGTGGAGAACAGCCAGGTGAACATCTTCCCGGACTACACCTATGAAACCCAACGCAGGCGGTTTTCATTCTTGGCGGTCAAGCGCGAGCTCCGGAGCGAGGGCATCCAATACTCGCTCCTATTCCCTGCAAAGCTCCGCATCATTGTCGATGACAAGACTCAATTTTTTGATACCCCGGAGGATGTCTGTAACTGGCTTGAACTCTATAGAGCTGGGAAAGATGGTTTCGCCTCCGCATCTCAGTCAACGGCGGAGCCGGGACAGCGACGGCGATCTAAGAGGATACGGAGTCGCCGGGGCCGGTCGGGCGGCCCTTCAACTGCGGAGACATCGACGGAGCGGAAAGGAGTACTGGAGGTGTTGTCTGCACTGTCTGGTTCACGAGATGATACCATTGTAGAAGAAGAGAACCCTGGGGACGAGGGGGCATCGACGGACTCGGTGACAGATAGCATCAGCACACCGGTGATCACGCCGAAATCGGTTGAGGACCTTCTGGATGGACAGGGTTGATGGGGTGAGCTGCATCCTTTTGGGTGGGGGCCCGTAGCGGGGGTGGCGGGAGCCGATGGTTCAGCATGATCTCCGGAGAAGCGGGGGGTGGGGTGCCTTAATTTTGCCCCGAGGGTTTCCGTTACTGTTTTGGGCTTGCTTCAGTCCTGGTAGCCAGGGCATCGAGGGCCCACTGCCACCACCCAGCCCGCACCTGGCCCTTAAGGCCTTCCTACGGTGGCGACCGTAGGATTAGTTGGGGACGAAGGGTTTTCTGAGGGCATGGTTTGGATGGGAACTAGATGGAGCTATTTGGGTCCTGTTCTGGGGAGGGTGGGCAGGGGTTTGGTTAGCATAAGAGTTGTTGAGTTTTGGTTGGGGGAAATGGCCGCCATCAGTGCTGGGTTGATTGTTGTTCGCTCTTTGTTGGGACCCAGATGGGGAGACTTTGCACAAACAGTATGGGACAATGGCTGACGTTGCTAATGTGAAGTGTATTACTTGGAACGTGCGGGGGCTTCATACCATGTCTAGGCGGCACAAAGTCCATGCTTATTTAGTGCGTAGGGGAATACAAATGGCGCTGCTGCAGGAGATCCAAACCACATACAGTAAAGGGGACCCATGGGCAGTTTAATGACCAGCTCTGAATACATGCCCACCTAACATTAATCACAAGAGAGTATCAGAGGGTCAAGAGTGAGACAGGCTAATAATCAAAGACAGAGAAGGTGTAGCGCTCCCACTGGCCATATGACTAAGGGGCGAGTGCTATAAAACATGCCAGATCAAGATCAGTGTCTGGTCTCTGGCTCCCATCAGTCACCACTCGGAACCGCCCTTCATCATTTGGGGCTCCGAGGACCAACACTATACCAGATCTTGGTGTTCTAGCAGAAAGGGGTTGACCTTCCTGTTAGTCAGTAAGTGTTGGTGTTATGGTTGAAACCATATGTGTTGGTAAAGTGACTGACAGGGTTGAAAAAAGGTGTAATGTGCAGTGCAAGGAAAACCAGGACAAATCTAGAAAGGTGAATAAAATTGGTTTTAAGGAGCAAAAAATAATTTAATAAGGTATAACTCCTAGCACCAATGTTAAAAAAATAGCCAAGACAGGGTGAATTTATAACCTGTCTAGTGGTGTAACGTGGTCGACATGTTTCAGCAAAAACTGGCCAATAGCCTTGCTTTCTTCAGGACCTTTAAGATACAGCTACTGCAAACAAAGAAACCCAATGTGACAGATAAGTAAAAAGTAGTATAGGAACGACACAGAAAAGTCACCTGAACCTCCAGGTTGTGTCTGTTCCAGATCTCTTCATACAATCAGCAGTGGGCTGAAATAGAAAAGCATGGCGTGAGCTAATCCCCCCATACCTGTCTAAGATAAGCCTGTCTAGTATACCAGGTGCGATTTATCCACATAGGTGTAGTCCAAATCTTGGACTTTGAACAGGCACACTGACCAAATTAGTATAAAATACAAATCGTGGAAATTGAAACATTTCAAGTTTCACAGGATACTTCTTACCTGATTAGTAAGAAGTGAACACCTCACCTCGCCTGGCTACGGCTCAGGACTGGTGAAGCACCGCTCTAAAAAAGGGTGAATAAATCCAAAAACAAGAATCATCCACCATATCATGCCTGGACTGGATCAATAAGAGCACTTGTCATAGCTAGATGCTAGCAGTTAGTGTGTAGCGGTAACCGTTTGTAAACACAGGATATATCTCGTTATTAAGCTGTTGTTGCATGCTACCTTTAGTTGTAGGACCCAATGCCCACTGAGCTGTGCCAAAGGGTAAAACCATCTAATGTCTACAACAATACAAATAACACTGCGTGCCCCGTGAATGAAGGACTACCAATGCGTGGAACAAAGAGCAAAAAGCCAAACTGCTGCAGGAGACCCATCTGAACAAGGCGGAAGGGGCGGCGCTACAGCGTAGGTGGAGGGGGCAGGTCTTCTACACGTCGTACTCCGCGTATGCCAGGGGGGCGCTAATTTGGATTAGAGCTGGGGTTCCCTTCCAGGTCACAAACTCAGTGGTAGATCCAGAGGGGCGCTACGTGGCCATCTCGGGCACTCTGGGGGGGAGGGACCTGAATGTTTGTTGTGTATACGCACCTAACACGGACCAGATTGCCTTCCTTTCTAGGTTATCGGGCTCGTTGGCCCACTTTTTCACGAGGCCCCTCCTGCTCGGCGGGGATTTCAATTCGGTAGTGGATGTGGAGACCGATCGCTCGCATCCGCCCCTCCCTGACTCTCCGGTCCGCCGTGTGGCTAAAGGTCGTAGGGACTGGCAGATGCGTTGGGGTCTGACGGATATTTGGAGAGCGCAACACCCCGACGCTAGAGACTACTCCTACTTTTCGGGCCTACACGAGTTGCACGTTAGGTTGGACGGGTTTCTTGGCTCGACTGAACTGGTTTCAGCGGCGATCCGTTCCGAATACTTGACTAGGACCATCTCGGACCATAACCCCCTCCTGCTGGCCCTTCGCTGGTTTCCGGGGGCGCCGGCGGTGCCCACCTGGAAGTTACGTCCTGAGATCCTCGAGGACACTGTATTCAAAGCGGACTTAGGAGATAAGATCGAGGAGTATTTCGCGTCCAACAGGGGCACTGCGAGCTCGAGAGCGCTGGAGTGGGACGCTTTTAAGGTGGTGGTGAGGGGTTATTGCATCACCAAGAAGGTAGGTATGAGGCGGGTTATCCTCGATGACTTAGACGTGGCTGATCGGAGGCTTCGTGAGTTGGAACTCCGCCGCCCCGGGCACCCTGAACTTCAGGGACGCACGGCAGAGGCGAAGGAGGCGGTGGCGGCAGAGGTCGAGCGGCTGCGCTGCTTCGACTACAAGGCCTATACGGTTCGGTCCCTCGCAGAAGGGGATAGATCGAGCGCATTGCTGGCATGGCTGGCTAACCCTACGCGCCAGACCTCACTGACGACGTCCATGCGCATGGCGGACGGGACCATGGTGCACACTCAACCCGAGATTCTAGGCTGCTACCGGCACTACTACGATCAGCTATATCGCAGTCGTGCTGCCAAAGACCCTGACCTTCTCGAGGACTATCTGAGGCCCCTGGAGCTCCCAGCGGTGGAGCCTGACGTGGCGAAAGCCCTGGGGTCCGATATTGAACTGGGGGAGATCCGCAGCGCCATTAAAAAGATGGCGCGGAATAAGACCCCGGGTCTAGACGGTCTTCCTGTGGAATTTTACGCGGCCTATGCCGACCTCCTAGCTCCGAGACTGGTGATCGTATATAGAGAGGCGAAGAGGCTTGGCCGACTCCCCGGCTCGATGCGCGAGGCCCTGGTGGTTCCCCTCCTCAAGCCGGGACGGGACTCGGCCGATCCGGCGTCCTACCGTCCCTTATCGATGTTGACGGTCGATTATAAGATTCTGAGCAGCATCTTGGCCTCGAGACTGCTGGGCCACATGAGCTCCCTGGTACATGAAGACCAGGCTGGGTTCATCCCCAAGCGCAACACGACAATGAACATCCGTAGGTTGTTCCGCTTGCTGGGTGAACCGCTTGTGGATGCTCCGTGCCCGGTGGTCCTATCGGTAGATTTAGAGAAGGCATTTGATAGCCTGGAATGGGACTACCTGCACACTGTGTTGCGGCGGTTCGGCCTTGGCGAGGGTTTCATCAGATGGACCGCGGTCTTGTATACCTCCGTATCGGCCAGGGTTCGGGCGGGTCCGTTAATTTCCTCACAGTACCCGGTGGAAAGAGGCACGAGACAGGGCTGCTCGTTATCCCCACTTCTCTTCGCGCTGGCGGTGGAGCCTCTCGCACTGCTACTCCGATCGGGGGCTCATTACAATGGCTTCTGGACACCTTCGGGCCCGCACCACATTTCGTTATATGCCGACGACCTGTTGCTCTTCCTTGAGGACCCAGTTGTAGCCCTACATGGAGCTGCGACGGCGCTCACGGCGTTTGGGGAGGTCTCGGGCCTCCGGGTGAATTGGGCTAAGACATGCCTTTTCCCGGTTCGCAGAGGCACCCCTAGCCCAGTCCTCAATAGAGAGATTAGATGGGAACCTGACTGCTTCAGGTACCTGGGAGTGTATATCTATCATGAACCATCTGACCTCCTGGACGGAAACATTACCAGATGCAGTCGAGCGCTACGGGGTAATATGGACTTCTGGGCTACGCTACCGCTTTCGATGGCGGGGCGGGTCGCTCTCCTCAAAATGGTGGCTCTTCCCCGGTTGCTGTATTATTTCCGGGCGCTACCGGTTTGGATCCCGCCGGCCACATTTAGGCTCCTACGGTCAATGATAGTCGGATTCCTCTGGGGCTCGGGCCGCCGAAGAGTGGCCCTTAAAACCCTGATGAGGCCGAAAGCCGATTTTGGGCTCGCGGTGCCGGACTTTGAGAAATACTATCTGGCGGCGCAGCTCCAGACCCTCACCCAGGAGATTGCCAGGGAATTCCGGGGCCCGGAGGACAGGAGAGGTATGGGGATGGCCAGGCATGTTCTATCCTTCATAGCTCTACGCCAACGTTTGGCCTTGCAAGACCTGACGCTGGAGGAGAAGACCATTCGCCTGTGTTGGAACCGAGCCCACGCCCGGGGCCAATTGCGAATACCGTATGCGCCTGAAATACCTTTAGGGATGTTGACGGCCTTGCCCCATGGCGGTGATTGGTCACGGTTGGCGGACTGGGAGGACGCGGGGCTGCAGTTGGTGGGGGATCTTTATGAGGCTGGGGTGCTCTTGCCCTTTCAGGAGCTCATTGACCGCTTCGAGATTCCCCGCGGAGACTTCCTATTGCACTCGGCCCTGGTCCGAACGATCCAGGCGCACTGGAAAGGCGGACAGGAGGAACCTCCTACGTCTCCGGTGTGCCAATACGTCATGATGTCTGCGGGCACGGTGAAGGCGGTCACTTGCCTCTACGGTAGACTGATCAATGAAGGGCTGACCCCCCTTACGACCTTGAAAGCCCGTTGGGAGGCAGACATAGGCAAGGAGATCCCGGAAACGACCTGGTCTCAACTCGTGCGGCGGGCTTGGAAGGGGACGCGCCACGCCCGTTTTCAGTTGGTCCACTATTATGTACTCCATCGGGCATACCTGACCCCGGCGAAAATCCAACAGTACTTCGCCACGGGCTCGGCAACCTGCCCCAGATGCCCGGCGCCGGAGGCAGACCTCCTCCATATGTTATGGGCCTGCCCGAGTTTGTCCTCCTACTGGGTGGAAGTGGGGAAGACCCTGACGGAGGTGACGGGGAGACCCCTATCGGTCGATGCGGCGGTGGGACTCTTGCATTGGTTTCCACATACCCCCAAAAACAAAATTTCCAGTAAATTTATTGATTTGGGGCTTCTCTTGGCTAAACGAGAGGTGACCAGGAACTGGAAGGCACGAGCTGGTCCGACTGGGAGCAGGTGGCACAGCGAACTCTTGAAGTGGGCGGCGGGAGAAAGCACGCTGAGATACCAACTAGCTGGGAGACAGCATAACGAAAAGGCACAGGAGGCAGCGCTAGAATGGGAGACACTAGTGCAGGCCCTCAGGGACTATTGCGCCCCCAGCGACTCTGATAGCGAGAATGCGGCGCGCCCCGAGTCCCGATAGGCGATTGCGATTTCTATTTCTGATGTTCTCCTCTTGGGTCCTCTCATGAATCCTACTGCGGCTGCTACCATACACTGATGGCGGGGTTGGGTTGGGGAGGAATTACTTTGGAACTTAGTGTTTTGTGGGAGGGATTTTCTTTTGGGTTTTATGGGCTTGTTTAGAAAAGCAGATGACGGACAGTGGATCATCCGGACCAGCTTTGCTTTCCTGCTGAGCCCCCACTGGATTTTGACGCCTGACCTTTGGGCTGTGGGCTGAACGATTGTATATGAAAACATGCTGCGGGGGGTAGGTGGGATGCAGTTCATTGATTTTATTGGCTTTATGATGCTGGTCGTATATGTAACATTTTGCTGATTCCTGCAATAAAAATATATTTAAAAAAAAAAAAAAAACCAATACACAATAATGCAGCTACAAACATTATCAAACCAATACACAAATGATAAACTATAGTATTTAATTCACAAACAAATATTTAAAAAATAAACATTTACATTTTAATGGGTAAGTTGGAGCTTATCTAAATTCCATTGAGGTCAGTTATTGTCCATACTTCATTCTGTTCGATGCACTTGCATTGCTCTCTGAGTATACTAACTTAATTTCTTTAGTCTACAATTTCAGCTCGTTCATAGTTACATAATGTAAACATTTTCACTTTTAAATTTAGATTTTTATTAAACTTTACTAATTTTAAAATTTGTAATTTTCTGGCTGTCACGGGCCCCTAAGTAGACTTCGCAGACCTCCGGGGGTCCCCAGACCACAGTTTAAGGACCACTGGCCTAGCATATTCCTTCACGTATGTTTAGGAACAGACCCCTAGTTAATGTATATAAAGCAATTGTTGCTGCTGAGATTTACTGGCTTTCTTATATTACCTGGCCTCTAGACTGGAATTAGCGCTCACAATTTAAACTATTCAGTCAACATTGGTACTATAATGTGGATCCTCTTTTTACTTTGCAAAAATACAGTTTTTGACCAATTCTTTGTTGCGACCATTGGATGGCTCAAAGGTGGTAGATGCTTTGGAACAAAGTAAAGAGTTTGCTCCCTCGGCATGGAGTACTTTTGATAACGAGTGGGTCGGATCCTCTGAAGAACTTTTTAATTAATGAGACAGTCGTACAGCTTCCTATATGAAAAGTGGACCAACACCTTTAATAAGACTCTCCTTAGGGCCAGCTCAGGCTGCTCCATAACAATCCATTTCATGACCTACATGTCCATTAAACCCTGAGGATCAATACTTTAGGATTGATGGTTCAAATGATTTCACAGTACTTCCGAAGGAACTTTCCCTTGGTAGTCTTCTCCCAGTGGCTCTTTTAAAAAATAAAAAAGAAATTATGAAAACTTCAAAAACTGTGACTTTGAAATGTAAATTCTGGCTTTGTTGGAACAAGAGACTCAGTTATTCTAGCAACAAGACATTAAAGCAACCTCCTCAACGACTCTGCACTGGTATAGTAACCCTGACTTTGAACCTATATTCAGCACAAAATGCAGTAGAGGCCAGGCCACTGCACTCTGTCACTGAGCCCATGCATTCCCTCTTTAGAGAACCCTTTCCCACTGGACCTTATAGAGAGCTTTGGAAGGGTATTCCTTCGGATGTGTGTGTGCGCGCGCTTTAGCCTGTAGTTCTTGAGCCACAGCATCCACTTTAAAAGCTGCACACGTTCTCAAAATACTAATTTGTTGACAGCAAGGACACGCATGCCCAGATTATCGGACATTTAGAAGGCTGCTAAAAACCTAATTGTTATGATTCGTTTACATTTTTTCGGTGGCTGTAGTAATCTATAGCGCGGAGATAACCCACCGGGGTGATTTGGGCGCATTATAATTTAATAAATCTCAAATGAAGAGGCCAATTCTAACCCTGAGATTAGATGTTTCACTGGCGTGCCTTGCTCTGCCTGCATTTATGTTCCTAAGCAGTTGTGAAGGCAGTAGAGCTTGGACAAAGAGTATCAAAGATTATTTAAACTGTAGTTTGTTTGTTAATCCT
The DNA here is from genome assembly GCF_964263255.1 of Lissotriton vulgaris. NCBI lineage: Eukaryota > Metazoa > Chordata > Amphibia > Caudata > Salamandridae > Lissotriton > Lissotriton vulgaris. The sequence goes on from NC_141697.1 coordinate 1,184,878,354, forward strand.
TGTTGGTTCATTTAAGCTGCAGATGGATAATACTAAACTGACCTATACTTTAAGATACAATATTTATGGTGAGAAAGCAAACCTGAAGACAGCAATCTTGTGTATAAGGTTTTGCATTCTGGAACATTTAATTTGAGGAAAGTGTTTTGTTTTTTGAACTGTTACTTTACTATAACCACATTAATGTCATTATTTATCATCAAGGATTTCATTTTTCGGCATTTTAGTCTATTCTTTGGTTTTTAGTACTCAGGCTTTCTGTAAATGGACACGGAGAAAGAGCAGGTCCACAAGATTTGTGATGTCGCCCATACTAAGTAGCATGAGTTGATTGACATTTGTTGGAATGCGAAGGAGTAGAGTCCTGGAAAATTGAATAAAATACAGACCTGGATGTTAATAGCTGTTGAGGAATTTATGGTGGTAGTGTTGCTTGAGCCAGAAGATTGATCCTCAGTAGACACCAGCAGCCTAGGCTATCGCTGTTCGTTGGGCCAGAATGTGCAAAGAAATGGTAAATGCAGGCATAGAGGCCTGAAGAGATTCAAGCGATATGGGCACATTCCAGCTGTTTCCAAAATCCTCAACATGGAATTAGCTGGTTTCTACTTTAACATTTAATTTGGAGTGCCTTTTGCAGGTGTTTAGTGTTAGGACTGAAAGTAGTTCTTCATTGGGTAAATTAGTTTAGAATGATCACTTCCAGTGCTGGAATAGAGGATTAATATATAAATGAATTCCAACCCTTTAGGACCAGCCATGGCAACAAAAAGGAGCGCTTATGGGTCTCAACTGGATCCAGATTTTGTCTTGCAATAAATGATGACTTGTGGTAAAGCTTCTTCCAAAAACGTGTGTCTGTCTAAATAGACATACCATCTGGGCAATCTATCGGAAGGCTTCAGCTTTCCAGCCAAACTGGGTGAAAAAATGCAGACCAGCTTAAAAGTTTGTACTGTCCCTGCAATCCACAAGTCCTTTCTATCTCTATTGAAGTGTGGTTTGGTACCTTACTTCTATGGTCTCTTGCTTTCAGTCATTGAACCCTCTCTCCCTGTGTGCGATCTGTCACTGTTACACCTGGATGTCTCTTCTGTCATTGCTCTCTGCTCTCCTCCCCGGCTCCAAACCTAGAAATTGTTCCGTTCAGTGTGTAAGTTGCATGAAACCAGTGTAACATCCCACACTCTGCTTAGTATTTTGTTTACAGTGACTCTCTTCAATGTTATCATTACACTATGATTCTAAGTGCTATATTCTAGCAGGTCCTCATCCTAGCTCCTATACGCTCACTTGGTACTCGATCACAGCCACTCTTAACCTATTGCTAGTTTTCATGCATTTCTTAATTTACTTAACAGCACATTGTGGTATGAACAGGAGACGAGGGCCCTTTCTCTATCCAAGGCTGTCGCCCTGAGCGCACTAACTTCTTTCATAATCTATATAGGGAAATAATGTATTGATTTTTTTTTAAACCGTTTTTATTGCAGAAAACTCAATCCACAGCATATTCTTACATTACTCCTGGTCCGCTGACGCTAATGCGCCACTCTCGTATCACATATATTTTGTACACAGCCTTTAAGCCCACAACCCCAAGGTCGGGCGGCGTCAATCGGTGGATCCCCCTTCTTGATATCTCTTGAATATGGTTGTTCAACTTGCCAGGAGTTCTTTATTCCGCTTTTAACTTTTTCGCCCCTTCCACCCCTGCCTCCAACTGTCCCTCGCCTCCCTCCTGATCTCCCCCCCCTCCTCCCCCAACCTTCCCACCCACCCCCGAGTGTTTTCCCCTGCGCCTGAGCTCTACGTTGATATACGTGTATGTGTACTGTCAGGAGTGACTAATGCACTATTGAGAATGTGCTCCTGGTATGTGTATGGGGTCCTCATCGCCTGATTCAGAGAGTCCCTCCTCCTCCACTGTGCTGTCCCGCAAAGTCTGCACTAGCATCTCCCATTCCATAGCAGCCTCCATTGCTTTGTCGTCTGACCTGCGGCGGGCTAGCTGGTATCTAAGTGTACTTTCACTCGCTGCCCACTTAAGCATCTCATTAGTCCATCGTCTGAGCGTCGGACAGTTCTTCGATTTCCAATTTCTTGTTAATTCTCTTTTGGCTAAGATCAGGCCCATATCTACAAATTTGCTCGAAATCCTATTCCTGGGTGTATGCGGAAACCAGTGCAGCACACCTACCGCCTTGGTGAATTGTAACTCCCTGTCCGTCACACTGTTTAATGTCTCAATAATCTCCCTCCAATAGCCCCGTAGGTGTGTGCAGTCCCAGAGCATATGTCCCAGGTCTGCTCCTATCGGGTTACACCCAGGGCATGCCGCGCTCTCCACACCAAAATACTTCCCAATCTTCCCTGGTGTAAGGTAGGCTCTATGTAGGACGTACAAATGTATTAACTGAAAACGTGCGTTTCTCGTGCTCTTCCTCGCCCGCCTCACTATCTGTGCCGAAGTAGTATCAGGGATCTCTATCTGTAAATCTAGTTCCCATGCAGTTTTCAGTGCTGTTAGGGGTTGTAGCGTCTCGCGCAGCATCCTTGAGTAGAGGCACGTCACCGCTTTATACGTGCCGGCTGCCATCCTGGTGTATTGGCAAGGCATGGATGTGGTGGGCTCTTGGATCCCTTCCCCCCAATGTACCTGCATCGCCCATATTATAGCCGCATGCATCAGGAAGTCCCCCCTCGGGAGGTCAAAACGATCCTGCAGGGTTTGGTATGGGATCAGCTCCCCATCCTCATATAGATCTCCCTGCATCTGCAGCCCCGCATCCTCCCATCCGTGCAACCGCGTCCAATCTCCGCCATGAGAAAGTGCTGTCACCATACCCAACGGTATTTCAGGTGCGTACATGTGTTGTACCCCTGCTCGCCTCTGTGCTCTGTTCCAGCAGAGTCTGTACGTCTGCTCTTCCAGCGATAGATCTCTGATAGTCAGCTTCTGCTGCAGGGCTATGAACGCCAGCACATGCAGGGGGGTACCCCCCTCTCTCTCTCGTGCTCCGGCCCTCGATACACCCTCGCCACCTCCTGCGTGAATATCTGCAATTGAGCTGCCAAGTAATAGAGCTCGAAATCAGGGACCGCTAGACCTCCCTCATCTTTCGGCCGAAGCAACGTGGTCAGAGCTATTCTACGCCTGCCCGTGCTCCAGAGGAAAGATATCAGTCAAGACTTCAATTGCTGAAAGATGGATCTAGGTATCCATACAGGCAGTGTGCGAAAGTAGTAAAGGAGGCGCGGCAAGGCTATCATTTTCACCATGGATATACGTCCCGTCACCGAAAGCGGGAGGGTGGCCCAAAAGGTCATACTGCCCGCAACGCCCGTACACAGTGGCCCACATTGCCCTCGAGCAGGTCCGCAGCTCTATGATATATGTGCACTCCCAAATATTTCAGACAGTCATGCTCCCAGTTAAGCAGTGGGCGGGTGGCGGGTCTCGTTTCCCCCTGTCGTAATGGAAATCAGCAAGATTTAGACCAATTAACCTTTAGACCAGATAGCCTGCCAAATAACACCAGGAGTCTCTCTGCCCCCTCCAACGCCTCACTCGCGTTCTCTAGGAATAACAAGAGGTCGTCCGCATACAGCGAAATAATCTGTGGACTTCCCCGATAGACTAGGCCCTTATAAAAATGTCCCTTCCTGGCTTCTGCTGCAAAGGGTTTTATCGCTAATGTGAATAACAGGGGGGAAAGTGAGCACCCCTGTCTAGTGCCACGGCAAACCGGGTATTGGTTCGATACGAGGGAGCCCACTCGTACTCTTGCCATCGCCGAGGCGTTTAGCACTTTCGTCCAACGTATGTAGCAGTCTCCGAGGCCAAAGCTTTGCATGACCCTGTACAGGTATTCCATTCTAAACTGCCAAATTCTTTCTCAATATCAATCGATAGTACTACAGGCGTTTGCGTGTCTGGCATCGGCTCTCCCAGCAGGCGTATCAGTCGGCGTATGTTGACAGTTGTGTTTCTGGTGGGAGTAAATCCAGATTGGTCACTATGGACCAGCTCTGACATGTGCTGCAATAACCTGGTCGCCAGTATGGTGCTCAGAATTTTGTCGTCAGCATAGACAGCGGCCTATAGGATGCTGGGTACCTGCTCTCTCTAGCATGTTTCAACAACTGTATCATCAAAGCTTCACACATGGATTCAGGCAGTCTACCCTGAGACTTGGCCTTGTTGTACACTACCTGGAGCCGCGGAGCCAATTCTATATATTTGCTGTAAAATTCTATAGGCAGCCCATCCAAACCTGGGGTTTTGTTACGAGCCATATTCTTCACCGCGCTCCTAATCTCTCCTAGTTCTATATTCTTGCCCATGGCCTCCGCCTGCTCTCGTTCTAGCTGCGGCAACTGCAGTCCTTCCAGAAAGGCATCGATCTCCTTATCCTGCCCTTCCAGCGCGCTCTCGTAGAGCGTTTCAAAATACAAGCGGAAGCATTCTAGTATTTCCATTTGGGTGTCGTGCGTAAGGCAATCCTCCCCCTCTATGGCTAAGATCGGGTGGCTACGCCTTGTGAGGTTAGCCAGCCAGGCAAGTAGCGTCCCTGCCTTATCCCCCTCCGCATGCGCTCTTGTCACAAGTCTCATGATCAAATCAGCGGAGCCGCTCCATTTCAACGGCCACTGCTTCCTTGGCCGTGCATACCGTGTCCTGCAATTCCGGATGATTGGGGACGCGCTATTTCAGCCTCCCGCAGAGTTCTCTCCGCCTTCTCCAGATCATCTAGTAAGGCCTTGCGCGCTCCGGTATATTTCCCAATACAGTGGCCTCTAACAACAATCTTAAACGCGTTCCACTCCATCGCTCTGGATGTCGCGGTGCCATCGTTTACTTCAAAGTAATGTGTGATCCTATCCCCCAGCGCTTCTCGAAACAGCAAGTCATCTAGTGTGTCCGGCCTCAGTTGCCACAACGAGACACGCGAGGTCTCAGTTGTCCAATTAAGGGTGAGCAGCAAGGGATTATGATCAGATAGTGTGCGAGTTAAAGATTCTGTGTTTGTCACCACCGGGAGCACCTGTGGGGAGCATAAGAAGGTGTCAAGGCGGACATGGAGATCATGCAGGCTAGAATAATAAGAGTAATCCCTCGCTGTCAGGTGTTGCACCCGCCAGGCACCCTGCAACTCCCAACTCTCTTGCCATTCGAATCTACGCTTCGCCAGATGGTGCACTGGGGACGCTCCCAGAGGCGGATGGGACCTGTCCAACCCAGTATCTGTTACTGAATTAAAGTCCCCACCCATAACAATGGGGCCCGCTAAGAACCCCGCCAGTGCTCCGGAAAGTTTCGCGAAGAAAGAATATTGATCAGTATCGGGCGCGTACACACTACATAGCACTATGTCTGTGCCCTTTAGTTTCCCTTCAACTGCCACAAACCTGCCCTCTGGGTCTATTGTGTGCCTGATCACCTGGAAAGGGGTCCCTGCTCGTATCCAAACCAGCGGGCCCCCTTGCAAATGCAGAGTATATGGTATTGAACAGTTGCCCCCTCCATCTTCTTTGCAGCGCAATGCCCTTCTGCTTCGTCAAATGCGTTTCCTGCAAGAGCGCAATCTGCACCCCTCTCCGAACCAAGTAAGCGTGTATTTTATGCCTCCTTGCCATCGTATGTAGTCCCCTCACGTTCCAGGTTACACATTTCACAGTTCCAGTACTAGCCATAGTCCCATGTTGTCCGATGAAAGCTATTGGTAGTTTGCATCCAGGCGCACAGGGTCGCACTCTTCCTCCCCAGCCCCAACACAGCAATCCCCCCCTCCCCAACCATCCCGCCTCGAGCCCCCTCAACTACTCTCGGCATCCCCCCACCCCCCAGAACAGGACCCAGCTTCGCGAAAGCAGCTCCCATCCACACCTAGTGAGGGCTATCGAACCCCCCCCCCCCCCCCCCCCCCCAACTACCCAACTATTCCGTAGTCTGCACCATGGTGGCCTTAGGGGCCTGAAAGGCGTAGCTCGGTTCCTAAGGTGGTCACCGCAGTCCCATCCTCCCACCCCACAATCCCCCACAATTACTCCCGAACATCCATCCTACTTTATTATGTCCTTCACCATCGGTTGGCTCCGGTCCTCTCCAGGCATCATTCAAAGTCCGCATGAATCGTCTCCATTATCAAACGCCAATTAGCCCTCTTACCACTGGGCCCTTGGCCCCATTTAGTTCCGATAGGTCCGTTTCCGAGCCTGTGACATGGCCCTCCAAGTCCGAGCTCCCGCATGATCGAGTCCTCACAGTCCCCGACAAATCGATTACTGCTTGTAATGCTGCCCTCCTCTCACCTTCCGTCTGTGGCTGTCGGTTTTCGTGACCTCTGCCGGTGTTCCGGAGTCTCTTCGATTTCCGGGTTGGTTGCCAATTCCACTCCTCTTCGGCTCTGTATTTTGCGCCATCCGTACCAGCTTTGTAAATGTCCCACCACGCCCAAGCGTCAGCCGATGTAGGGAAGAAAAGCGTCTTATCATCCAGCACTACTCTGAGTTTGGCCGGGAAAAGGAGCGAGTATGTTATGCCTTCCGCTCGTAGTTCTCGCTTAAGTGACAGGAAGGAGGCGCGCAATTTCTGAGTCTCAAACGAGTAGTCAGGGAAAAGCGTTAACCTGCTGTTGTCCACTTGGAAACGGCCCATGTCCCTGGCCCTTTGCAGCAGCCAGTCTCGGTCCTTGTAATGTAACCGTTTTAACACCACTGGACGGGGCTGCTGGCCCGGTCTAGGGGGTCGAGCTGGGACCCGATGCGGGGGAGGGGGAGGGACTTCTTCCCCACTCTCTCCCGGATAGTGGGAACCAGCGGGTCCGCTCTTCAGGTGCAGTGAGTGGAGAGTGCCCGGCCTCCGATTGCTCCCAATGCTCCTCAGGCAGCGGATCGTCTGCGTCAGTTAGCGCCGATATCCCACCAGTGTTGAAGCGCTGTGCTTTCTCGGCCTCCCGTGGGAATGGGTCAGTACCACTTCAAATCCGCAGTGCCCATCCGGATTCGGTCGACCCCGATGTGCCGATCATACCACCAATGTTCCCTACTAGTGGTTGCTCTTCCAGGATTCAGAGGACCGTTCGATACTCCGTGCCCTCTTCGCCCTCGCTACAGGCCGTCACAGGGTTCAAGCTCTTGCTCCGACTCACTACTTGGTGTGCTATTTCCTGGGATCTCCAGCTCAGTCGCAGCCCATTTCCAGCTAGCAGCGAGTTTCGGGAATTCTCAGCACTGTTCCGGGGTCATCCCAGGGCTCCTCAGTCAGCCCCATAGCACTCGTCTTAGTCCTGTACAGGGTCTGCACCCGCAGGGAACCGCTTGCCCTCCTATGTGACTCTTGGCCTCATCGACGCGGTCAGCTACGCTGGCAGACAAGCCCCCCATCCATCGAGTTCCAGTCTCCCTTGTAGGATTCTCCCTGCAGTCTGCAGAGTCAGCCCCCGTGGTCTCGGAGCCACCCAAAACGTAATTAGGCTCAGCGCAGCCCCAGGCTCGTGCACCGGCCTCCGCAGCGTGCCAGTCTAGGCTCCTGATCAGATAGCCGTCGCCCGCTGTCCTCTGCCTCGCGCTGCACTAGTCAGGCTTATCTGGCGCTGGTTTCCGACCTCTGAAGGATTTGCTCCCTAAAGTCCCAGTTCGCCTCTCGTCTTGCAGCAAAGCTCGTCTCAGGGCTTCCCGCCGCTCAGCGCGGGTGACACCTCCCTGCTCCGCTGCTACTCACAGGGCCTCTCTCGGCTGCTGAGTTCAGGGACGGCCGCCATCTTGCTCTTTGTATTCGCCGTCTGTTAGTAATCCAATTCGCCCCAGCCGCAGGAGTGAGTGGTTCCCCTGTCCGCACGCGTGGAGGGGGGCCCAGGCAAGTTCGAGCGGCACCACTTCTGCCTCGGGCCGTCGCTGTGGGAGCGCCGCTCTCACTCTGTCTTTATCTTCTCCGGCTCTGAGTTCCGGCCGCCATCTTGAATCAGCGCGCTCTGTGTCTCTTTGTTCTTCTGCTGGGCTAATGGGTTACTGGAGAAGCCTTAAACCCCGTGCCTGGGGGTCCGCCGCCGTTCCGGTTTCTTTTTGTGTCCGGAGAATCCTGTTCACAATGAGTTTAGTGCCTTTATACAGGATAATAGCGGGATCGGGCGCGGAGCTCCGGGCTCACGTCGCCTATCCCCTCGGCATCCAAGCAACGCCCTCCTGGAAATAATGTATTGATCATCCTAGGGGGTAATCCTCATGTATATGGGTAGTGCCTCCTCATTCCGTAGTTATAACTTATTCAGATGTTTAGCAGGCAGGCTGTATAAACAAAGGTCAAAGTTTCTGCTTGACCTTGCTCCTGCATTCGTCCTTTTACATATACGTTGCCCTAATTATATGAAAGCTTGCAACTTTTGTTAAAGCACAAAATATGAATTGGAATATGTATTGATATTCAGTTGAACAGCCCTTTGTTTTCAAAACCAGTCCATGCAAGTATGTTTACTCCTTAAGCTTGCCATTGAAAGAAATATCTGATCCTTTAGGAGTGCAGAATAGATGCCCAACTACTTCATCATAAGGACATATTGGGTCAGTGTGAGGATCTCTTACTTTTTTGACAGTAATTTAATTACCAATGGATTTGAGGGAATACTCGACTCGCCGTTTCCTGTTGGTTTCTGGGTGGGAGGGAGAGAGACCACACCTCCCAGCACCCTTTACCTGGCCCAGAGGCAAGGAAGTCATCTTTGGGTGCCAGAGCACCATAAAAAGACGAGAAGCGTCCTTCACTATGTAATGCACCCGGGCAAAGAGCTGGCCCGTCAGCGACCTGGGGAGGCCGGGCTGGGCCACCCCTAGAACTCCTTTGTATTAAGGTACTGTTGCATTACTAGCTTCCTTTCTGGAAGGTTCATTAGCAATGACATTGAACCCTGGACAACTGGAGAACAACTCTGACACTGAACATTGGATCTGAAAGAAACACGTTAGTGTTAGATTCCTTACCTTAGAATATCCCCAGGCGTCAGTCTGGATCCGGAAACTTTTGCGTAGCAGTACCCCTGCGCGTCGGTAGGCGTCGTCTGCAGGCGTCCCCTGCGGCTCCGCGTCCGTCGTCGGCGTCGTGCGCCGTGATGACGTCGCTGGAGTACATAGACGCCGCCTCCGCGCGCTGACGTCAGTTCTTCTTTTTTCCGCGCCAGTGGACGCAGATCTGAAGAGCAGTACTCCGGTCTTTGACCAAGTTTTTCGATTGTCTTTTTTCTCTATTGTGCCTGATAGGATGCCAGGATTTAAGAATTGCGATGGCTGTGAGCGCACGATGTCGGTCACAGACCATCACCGCCTCTGCCTCCGGTGTCTGGGCCCCGACCACGACGTGGACTCCTGCGTCGACTGCCGGGCCCTTACCAACAAGGCTAGGCGGGAGCGGTCCCGCAAGCTACTGGAGCTCCGGGTGTCGGCCCCACGTCGGGACCGGGAGCGGTCCCGGTCCGGCCGGAGGTCGAGAGAGCGTTCGAGGGAGCGGTCGGGGAGCCGCGCCGGGCGCTCCGGAAGTCGACGCCACTCGTCATCCTCGTCAGGTAAGAAGCACAAGAAGTCGGGGCGTCGTCATCGTACCCCCGACTCCCCCCCCGACGCTCGCGCGATGCGGCCGGGGGCTCGGGTGACCCCAACCCCGCGGCTCCGCGAGAGTCGCCGGCGCGGCCTGCCTCATACCCTCCGGTCCCTGGGCATGGTGCGACGCCTGAGGAGATCGAGGCGTTCCTCATGGCCATGAGGGCGCTCGCTTCTCCGACGGGGCCTACGGCGCCTTCGGGCCCAGTGCTACCGTCTGGGGGCCCTGGCGGTTCGGGTGTCCCTGCCTCGGCGCCGTCGGGTGCTCCGGCCCCGGCGCCGCCGACGGCTCCGACCCCGGCGCCGCAGGGGCCTTCGGGATCGGCGCCGGCTGGTCTTCCGGCCTCCCCGGCGCCGTTGCCATCGGGGTTACCCCCGACGCCGCCCCCGCGCGGCGCCGGTTCTCCGCTGCCGGTTCCGGCCGGCGGTGGGGTTCCGACGCCGGCTCCGGGCGGCGCCGTCCCCTTACCTTCTCCGACGCCGGACGCGGCGCCGGACGGGCGTCGCTCGACGCCGGTCCCGGCGCCGATGGGGCCCATGAACCCCGAGGAGCCGGTCTTCATCATTGACTCCGAATACGGAGAGGATGAGGAGTACGGTGAAGGTTGGGAGGGGTCCGGGGACCCTCTGGCTCGCGAGTGCCAGTATGACCCGGACTGGACAGGTGACTTGGGGGATGCCAGTGGTTTGGACGACTCCCCTAACCCTGGTTTGATCTCTCCTCCTTCCGTGGCATCGGTGGAGGGAGCTGCCTATTCTGTGGTGCTGATGAGGGCTGCCAAGGCCTTAAACCTTGAGCTCCCCGTCGCGGCCGTGAGGCCTAACATCCTCACCGAGGTCTTCAAACCGCAGTCATGCCCACTGGAGCCTCTGCTGCCGTTTAATGAAGCCTTGTCTGACGTTCTGTTGGGCACGTGGTCCAGGCCCGCTTCAGGTGCGCCTGTTGATCGGAACGTGGCCAGGCGCCACCGTCCTTGTCCGGACGACCCCAAGTACCTGTCTACCCACCCCACTCCTGAGAGTCTGGTGATCCAGGCCTCGACCTCCCAGTCCGCATTCCCGTCGGCCCCGCCCGACCGGGAATCCAAGAGGTATGACCAGTTTGGCAAAAAGGTCTTCTCGTCCATTAGTTTGGGCCTGCGGTCTTGCAACACCGCCTGCCTCTTGGGCCGCTACACCCACTCTGTGTGGGATACGGTCGCGGAGCTGCTGCCAGAATGCCCCATGGAGGTGCGGGCAAAGCTCGGTCAGGCTGTGGCTGAGGGCCGAGATGCAGCGAAATATTCAATTCGGTGTGGTCTTGATACGACCGACTCGCTGGGCAGAGCTATGTCTACGACGGTGGCGATTCGTCGTCACGCCTGGCTGAGATCCGCCAATTTTTCGGCTGATGTCCAGAATACTCTGATGGACATGCCGTTTGATGGCTGTCACCTGTTCGGTGACAAAGCGGACCACGCGCTGGAACGCTTCAAGGACTCCAGGGTCACGGCCAAGTCCTTGGGTCTCTCGACCCAGCGTCAGCAACCGGGTTCGTTTCGTCCCTTTCGTGGCCAAGGAAGGGGCGCCCCCACACGTGCTGCCAGCCACGCGCCGCAACAATCCTTCCAACGCGGTGGCGGCCGTGGAAACCGCCGTGGTGGCGGTCGGGGACAACGGCGGGGTCAGACCACACCTTCCCCCGCAGCATCTACCCCAAAATCCTCCTAGTCCGTGCTTTCGGCCCCATGTGACGCCAGTGGGTGGCAGGGTTCGCCATCACCACGCTCACTGGCGCACGATCACTTCGGACAGGTGGGTGCTGCAAATTGTCCGAAGGGGCTACTCCCTCCCCTTCGAGACCTCTCCTCCAGCCATGCCACCGCAGAACCACCGTGTGTCGGGGGACCACTTGACACTTCTGCAGGAGGAAGTTACGGCCCTCTTGGCCAAGGGGGCCATCGAGCGCGTTCCTGGGCCAGAAGTAGGGCGTGGTTGTTATTCCCACTACTTTCTGGTGCCCAAGAAGGACAAGGGGGGCCTACGTCCTATCTTGGATCTAAGGAACGTCAACGGCTTCCTCCGGAAGGAGAAGTTCAAGATGTTGACGTTAGCTCAGGTCTTGGCTGCTCTAGACCCGCAAGACTGGATGGTAGCGTTGGACTTGCAGGACGCCTATTTTCACATCCCCGTCCTGCCGGCCCACCGGCGTTACCTGCGGTTCACGGTAGGCCAGGAGCACTTTCAGTTTATCGTGCTCCCCTTCGGCCTTACCAGCGCCCCACGGGTGTTCACAAAGGTGATGGCGGTGGTCGCAGCCCATCTGCGCAGGTTAGGGGTTTCAGTCTTCCCCTACCTAGACGACTGGTTGTTGAAGGCGGGCTCGCCCCAGACAGTCGTCCACCACCTTCAGATGACGGCAGACCTCTTGCACGACCTGGGGTTCTCCATCAACGTGCCGAAATCACACCTGTGTCCCTCTCAAAAGCTCCTTTTCATCGGAGCGGTTCTGGACTCGGCGCAGTTTCGGGTTTATCCTCCGGAACGGCGGGTTCGGGATATTCAGGCTTTGATTCCCATCTTTCAGCCGCTATCCCGAGTCTCGGTCAGGTTGACGCTGCGGCTGCTGGGACTGATGGCTTCCTGCATCCTTCTGGTGCATCACGCCAGGTGGCGGATGCGGGCTCTGCAGTGGGACCTGAAGTTTCAGTGGGCCCAGCATCAGGGCAACTTGTCCGACCACGTCTTGATCTCGGAGGGCACTGCGAGACAACTGCAGTGGTGGCTTACGGACCGCGATTGGGTCAGGGGCAAGTCCCTCTCCCTTCCCCAACCGGAGCACGTTGTCGTGACGGACGCGTCCCTCCAGGGCTGGGGTGGCCACTTGGGAGAGGCAGAGATCAGAGGCATCTGGTCTCCGGCGGAGTCCCGGCTCCATATCAATCTGTTGGAGCTGCGGGCGATTCGTCTGGCACTGAAGGCATTCCTCCCCTTTGTCAACGGGAGTGTAGTGCAGGTGTTCACCGACAACACCACCGCCATGTGGTACTGCAACAAACAGGGCGGAGTGGGGTCGTGGACCCTTTGCCAGGAGGCTCTGCGCCTCTGGCAATGGCTGGAACGTCAGGGCGTGACTCTGACGGTTCAACACCTGGCCGGTTCTCTGAACGCCAGGGCGGACGAACTCAGCCGTCGGTGCTCGATGGATCACGAATGGCGTCTGAACTCGGACGTGGCGCAAGGCATCTTTCTGCAATGGGGAGAGCCTTGGTTAGATCTATTCGCCACAGAAGAGAACGCGCAATGTCATCAGTTCTGCGCGTTGGAGTTTCCAAGACGGCACTCGCACGGCGACGCCTTTCGGCGCGAGTGGAGTTGCGGTCTGTTATACGCCTTTCCGCCTATACCACTTCTGCCCAGAGTGCTGAAGAAGATCAGGCGCGACCGGGCCCAAGTTATCCTTGTGGCTCCGGACTGGGCTCGAAGGTACTGGTATCCCGAGCTACTCAGCATGTCAGTCGGTCCCCCGATCCGCCTGCCCCTTCAGGAGGACCTTCTGTCGCAGCAGCAGGGGACGGTCCTCCACCCGAACCTGTCCAGTCTCCACCTCCATGCTTGGAGATTGAGCGGCGGCAGTTGAGGCCATTTGACTTGCCTCCTGAAGTCTGTGATGTTATTCTGGCAGCCAGGCGTCCCTCCACTAAGTCGGTATACGCCTGTCGGTGGAACAGATTTGTGGCATGGTGCACAGCAAAGGCTGTGGATCCTCTTTCTGCCCCTCTTTCGGAGGTTCTTCTGTTTCTTCTTTCTCTTGCCCAGCAGGGCTCTGCTCTGGGCACTATCAAGGGCTACCTTTCTGCCCTTTCAGCCTTTTTGAGGCTTCCTGATCAGCCTTCTTTGTTCAAATCCCCGATTGTAACTCGATTCTTGAAAGGCATCACTCACATGTTTCCACCTGTTCCGTTTGTGATGCCTCAGTGGGATTTGAACCTGGTTCTAACTTTCCTGATGTGTGCTCCCTTTGAGCCCCTTCATTCTTGCCCTCTCCGTCTCCTGACTTTAAAGACGGCTTTCCTGGTTGCCATCACCTCTGCCAGGAGGGTGAGTGAGCTCCAGGCTCTTTCTGTCCAACCTCCTTTCCTGTCCATTCATCCTGACAAGGTGGTTCTGAGGACTAGACCTTCTTTCCTGCCCAAGGTTGTTTCGGCCTTTCACATCGGGCAGTCCATCACCCTCCCTTCCTTCTTCCCGCCTCCGCATCCTTCAAAGGATGAAGAGCGGCTCCATCGTCTGGACCCAAAACGTGCGCTTTCATTTTACATGGATCGCACACGCCAGTTCCGGGTGGATGACCAACTGTTTGTTGGCTACGTGGGTGCGAAGAAGGGACGGGCGGTTTGTAAACGAACCATCTCTCGATGGGTCGTCCTCTGCATCAAAGCGTGCTACTCTTTGGCTCGGAAGGAGCCTCCTGTTGGGCTGAGGGCCCATTCCACTCGGGCCACGGCGGCTACTACTGCCCTGGGCCGGGGAGTCCCCTTGCAGGACATTTGCCAGGCGGCTACGTGGGCCTCGCTGCACACCTTTGCGAGGCACTACTGTCTGGACAGTCAAGTCCGGAGGGATGGCTTCTTTGGCCGTTCTGTCCTCCAGGACTTTCTGGTGTAGTTTTGTATTGGTTCGCAGACCCACCACCGGGGTTGGTATTGCTGGGGTATGTATTCTAAGGTAAGGAATCTAACACTAACGTGTTTCTTTCAGATGAACAAGTTACTTACCTTCGGTAACGATATATCTGTAAGAAACATTAGTTAGTGTTAGATTCCTTACCGAACCCACCCATCCTCCCCGTTCTGCGAACTGATACCTAGGGTTAAGGTCATCCCTTTCAGGGCCCTAGTTTGTACATGGCACCAGTGTTGGTTCTCTCATGGCTCTGCGTCTCCTGGCGCGGAAAAGCTGTGTGCAAAGAACTGACGTCAGCGCGCGGAGGCGGCGTCTATGTACTCCAGCGACGTCATCACGGCGCACGACGCCGACGACGGACGCGGAGCCGCAGGGGACGCCTGCAGACGCCTACCGACGCGCAGGGGTACTGCTACGCAAAAGTTTCCGGATCCAGACTGACGCCTGGGGATATTCTAAGGTAAGGAATCTAACACTAACTAATGTTTCTTACAGATATATCGTTACCGAAGGTAAGTAACTTGTTCGTCTCGTATCTAATATCTGTGCGTGGCTCATTCTTACTTTCCTCTTGGTGGTTCTTTAGGTAGATACCATGGCAAAACAGAAAGTATGAGAGGGTGATCTGGGGACTTCAAACCCCCGCCTCCACAAAAAGTGGCAAATCAACAGGGGAAGACTGGGTAATAGCCAGAATTGACCACTTATTGGAAGAATGTGAGCAAATCCTAGTTCAGGAGCCCACTGATGCTGCCCCTACCACAAACGTACCCTACCACCCCCACCCTCACCACAATTGTTGTTGTTGTGCACCAACCAAGCGCAGAATACCAGAGATGTTTACAAGGCCAGAGAGTGGGCCTCCGTGTCTTCAACAGCGGCACAGATCATTCCATGTCCAACCCCACTCGTTGCCATTCCAATTGTACAGTCTCCTGTTAGGATAATAGGGTGAAGGGCTTCCCTTGCAGCAATAGTTTTGCCCCCTTAAGTGAGATACTGGTGGGGGTGGGGTGGTGGGAGGGGGGGGGGGGAACCAGGCTAAAGCCCTTGCAAATGCTGCAAACAGTTCCTCAATACTGCAATGTTAATGAATTTGCTTTGATTGCCCACGTAACCTCTTTAAAAGAAGAGGTGGGAGAGATCAAATCTTTGGAAGCATCCTTGTCCACCTCATTAAATCAGCTCTTAGCCCAGAACAAATCTTCCACGACATCAACACCCTTAAGTTCTCAGCAGTATTTTCCTTTGACAAACCCTTTCAGACATTTCAGCCTTTATCCCAGTTCATTAAACAGCGCTCTGGTGGTACTCTGGAGCAAGAGCTAAGGCCGCAGGGGAAAATGTAGTTTCTAATCCCTTAATCGGGGATAAGTCCCCATATCCCAGGGAGAGAATTTTTCCAATCAGTCATGCATATCCATGCAGTGTTCTGCAGCAAAGCTATGAGAATATTGTCCCCAAGTTGGGTAAAAGGAAAAATGACACTTTTGGATATGTTGCAGTGACTAACGTTCCAAAACTTAACAATACTTCAGCCATAGAGACTGAAGAGTTATTATTGAACATGTCCATTGATTGGATACGCCATGTCCAGGGCTGTCGGTCACTATGGGAAATAAACCATTATAGTTCCAATACACAAGAAAGATGATCAGGGTTCCCCGTGTAACTACAGACCTATTAGCTTAATGATGATTTCCCAAAAATGGTTAGCTCTCAGATACTTAACAGGCTATGGGATTGGATAAAGAAGGCGTCTGCGCTCTCCTGTCCACAGGCAGGTTTTAGGTGGAAAGTGAACACAATAGAGAAAATTATGTTTCCTAGCCATAAAATTGAGGAATGTAGATCTGGATAAGGGGAGGCTATATGTGGCCTGTGTGGATCTTCGATCTGCTCACAAGGTTGAAATTATGGGAAACTTTGAATAGGCTAGGGGTACCGATGGGCTTACTGACCCTAATCCAGGCATTATATGCAGACAACTTTGCTAGCGTTAGCGGTGTGTACTGCCTCCTGCACTCTTTCTCCTGTATGTTAATGAGTGTCTCCCTTACCTTTTCAACTGTGAGAACAATTTGCCCAAGATTAAAGACTAACATCTTGCCTGTTAATTGCTGACGATACCTTGCTATTGTCGAAACTCCATGGGTCCTCTCTGTACTGCTCGAGAAATTCTCTACATATTGTGCCCATGGGCTTGAAATGAACAACAATAAAACTAAATACACAATGTTTGGTGATCTTAGGGGTTAAAATGAGAGGACCTATACTATTGCATGGGTTAGCTCTCGAGCGGATATCAGTTCGATTACTTGGGCATTCGCTTGGAAGAGACTCGTGGCTGGTCGGGACAGTTGAAGAAGAATTCCCTACTAATAAGGCAATCCACTGCGTATATTGTGAGGTTTGCTTTTGATGCCCCATCTTTTCCCATCTCTCACCCCACCTTGGAAATCTATCGGAGTGAAGCATGTGGGGCAGCCATTTATGGAGCAGATATTTGGGGACGATGTAATCTGGAGATGTTGGAAATAGGAGAGATTTCTTTTTAAATCCCTGTTAAAAATCCCTTTGAGCACCCCCACGTTACCTATCTGCATGGATCTAAACTTGAGATCCATTTTGGATTTTGCCGCAATATGACCTATTCTGTATTAGCAAAGGGTCTGGGCGACAAGAGAACTGGAGCCCTTTAGAGAGTGGCTCCAAGGTCTCTTAGAGAGTCCCAGTGCGGATAGAATCCCTTGGTGTGCCGATATATAAAGTCATGGCTGCTCAAGCTGGGCCTAGGGGTCTTTTGTCAAACCCAAACCATATACCAGGCGTCGCCGTTGGCCAGTTTAACCCCTTCGACGCTGATGACGAGCTGGGCTCGTCATGGCGTAGCCTCCTCGCACGCTGATGACGAGCCCAGCTCGTCACGTAAAGTGCGTTTTTTAAAAACCCAGCGTGCGAGCGGAATTCCGCTAGCGCGCATGCGGTTAAAATGGCCTATTGGTCCAACATCCTAGGAAAAAATATCACCAGAACCAGTTTGGGCACTGTAACCAATGCTTTGCTTTACTTTCATTCAAATGAGGCTCTGTGTTAGAGCTTTATTTAGATATGGTCTTAAACCCGCACACACAAGCACTTCATCAAGTTTAGGATGGGCACTTTATCGCCAGCTCCCTTTACCGGCCATTGGAAGAAAGGGCTGGGTGAATTAATTGAGTGCCCCATGGGTTGCAAAGTCACTGAGTCCATCAAACACGTCTTATTTTTCTGCCCTGCTTCAAAAAAGCAACCGAAGCACAAGATAGTACCAGTAAACAGCCTTTACTGTGCGGCTGAAACTGCGCATACCATTACTTCACAAGCGTTACTACGCTTGCGATGTTACAACTCGTACCATTAGTACGCAAGTTGTTACATCGCAAGCGTTGTTACTACGCATGCAAAGTAATGGTATACTTTCAAAGAAAACGATCCACGTCGTTGTAAGGAAACTGAGGTTGTTTCCTCACAACGACGTGCACCGCCCATCATGGACTACGTGAGGAAGGTTCCAGGAGCAGAGAGGAACCACGAGGAGAGTGAGGTAAGGGGGGATGTAGTGGTTTTTGTAGTGTAGGGGGTTGTGCTGGGAGTAGTGTTAGGGTTCAGGGTAGTGTTGTGTTTTTGTAGTGATGGGGTTGTGTTGGGGGTAGTGAGTTAGGGTTTAGGCTAGAGTAGGGGTCTTGCTGGGAGTAGTGTATTAGGGTTTAGGGTAGTGTTGGGTTTTTGTAGTGTAGGGGTTGTGCTCGGTGTAGTGAGTTAGGGTTTAGGGTAGAGATGGGGTCGTGCTGGGAGTAGTGTATTAGGGTTCAGGGAGTGTGTTTTAGTAGTGTAGGGGGTTGTGCTGGTAGTAGTGTATTAGGGTAGTGTTCTGTTTTTGTAGTGTAGGGGGTTGTGCTGGGGGTAAAGTTAGGGTTTAGGGTAGAATAGTGGTGTGTAGTCCTAATGGTTTAAGTGTAGTGTAGGGGCATGTACGCGTAGTAGTGCTTTGCGAAGTAATGGTCTGGGCATTAAAATACATTCTTTATATTTGTAATGCTTTTGCGAAGTAATGGTAAGCGTAGTAATATAATGCGTACTAATGCCATTTGCGATGTAAACATGTTGCACTAAAAGCATGCGTAGTAATGGCATGCTATGTATTGTCATACATTCGATAGTACCATTGTGAAGATTGCTAGGCCTTAATGATTGCACCTCTGTCCTCAGAATATGCATCCCAGGCATGAGTGGACCAGTTGTTTTCACTGTCTGTAAATTCCTGTATCCTCCATCAACAGAATCCTGACAGTTTACCTGGTTACCATTTAGTACAGGGTTCCACCTCTTATTCTGTCGTGCTCATAACAAAGAAGGTAGGGAGATTTACGGAAACTGGTTCTGGTCTCAGAAGCTTGGGATCTGTTGGAAGATCAGCCTGAGAGGCATTCTAGGTAAGTCTAAACAATGCGTTTGATGGCATCTTAAGGGACAACGACCTTAGTCTGCAGGTTCTGCCCACCACCCTCTTGCCACTTGACCCTCCACTCCTAGGTCCCCAATTGATTTACACATTCCTTCACCCTGGGAGCTGCTCCAGCATTCCACTGATGATCTAACCGGAGGTTGCAATGGTAGCTTGCACAACAACACAAATACACAGACCTGCCATACTAATAAATATCAGTGAAGACTTTGGCAAATTGCATCTCCATATTATTGAACAATCAAGGGCGATGGTCTCACCAATATCTGCAGAAACACATCAACAGCCTAGAGTTAAGAGTTGTTTTCCTGTCTCTGCAGGCGTTCCTACAGAGAATTGCAAATTCCTCAGTGCTGGTGCGTACAGACCATACCACCAGCATGTATTAATTAACAAACAAGGGGGGACGAGATCTCTCTTCCTCTCGCAGGAAGCTCAAGAGATGTGGGAGTGGGTCATACAACACTGCATAACCCTCAGAGCTGAACATGTGAAGGGTGTTCAAAACTCTCTAGCCGACAACCTCAGCAGATCTCTCACAGGTCACCACGAATGGGAGCTGGAGCAGAATCAAGTGGCCAGGATCTTTCAAACATGGGGCACACCAACTCTGGATCTGTTTGCGACGGAACAGAACAGCAAATGCCTGTACTACGCCAGCAGATTTCCTCAACGGGGGTCAAGGGGGAAAACCCTGTCGATGAGATGGTCCGGAATCTTTGCATACGCCTTTCCCCCGATTTCTTTAATACCAAGGATACTACAAAAGATGGAGAGAGAACATTGCACTCTCCTCCTCATTGCTCCTCGCTGGCCGAGGCAGTACTGGTTCCAAGAACTACTCCTGCTATCTCAACAGCCTCCACTTCATCTCAAACCAATAATTTCAATGTTGACAAGGGAAGGAGGTCAGATTCTACACCTGGATCCTCAATAGCTTCACTTGCACGCCTGGCTCCTGACTAATTAGAGTTAAAGGATCTCAATATTTCTGTGGACTGCAGAGAGATTTTATCTCCAGCCCGCGCTCAGGGTACCATCAGAACGTATCGTTTTAAATGGAGACGATTCTGTAGTTGGTGTGAAGCAAATAATAATCATCCGCTCCAGGCTCCACCTGAGGACACCCTTCCTTACTTGCTGTCGCTGGCCAAAGCAGGTCTGGTATGCTCTTCTATTAAAGTACATCTGGCCGCTATATCCAGATTCAGGAAAAGTTCTAATAAGCCATCACTATGCTCTTCCTCAGTGATAAAGCAATTTCTTAAGAAGTTATTCTAAGCTTTCCCTCCAATCCGACCGCCACCTCCTGAATGGGACCTCAATATCGTTTTGTTCCAATTAATGAGGAGGCCCTTCGAGCCTATTCACAGAGATGAACTGAAGTTTCTAACCTGGAAAGTAGCTATTTTACTAGCTCTCACTTCAGCCCGGAGAGTCAGCGAGATGCAAGCTTTCACAATTGCAGAGCCTTTCCTACATTTCTCTAAGGACTAAGTAACCCTGAGAACCAATCCAAAGTTCATTCCTAAGGTACCATCTCAATTTCATATTAATCAGCCGGTAAAGCGAAATACTTTTTTCCCGGATCCTGTCACACCGGCAGAAAGGGCCCTGCACTCACTTGATGTGAAACCGTGTCTAAAGTTCTAGCTACAAAAAACTAAGGACATAAGAAAATCTAACCAGCTATTTCTTGCTTATGGACAGGTCACGCTAGGACAAGCAGTGACGAAAGCAACTATAGCTAGATGGTTATCCTCTGTAATCCAATTCTGTCACGAGAAGGCTAACGGACCTTTAATCAGAAAGGTTAAAGCACATTCCACCAGAATGATGACTGCGTCGACAGCCTTATTTGCTGGGGTCACGCTGGAGAACATTTGCCTTGCTGCTATATGGAAAAGTGTCCATACTTTTACAAAGCACTACTGCTTGCATTCGGCATCACATGAT
This sequence comes from Lissotriton vulgaris, assembly GCF_964263255.1. Classification (NCBI taxonomy): domain Eukaryota; kingdom Metazoa; phylum Chordata; class Amphibia; order Caudata; family Salamandridae; genus Lissotriton; species Lissotriton vulgaris. The sequence goes on from NC_141697.1 coordinate 1,184,899,073, forward strand.
GATACAGCAGTGGGAGAAGCGGTGCTGCAGCATCTTCTTCACTAAGGTTAGACTTTTTAGGTCTCACATTATATTGATGTCTTAAAAATATGTATAATTTACTGTAATGTTCTGCTTATCAAATGCTGTCTTTATAATGAACGATATTATATGAAGGTTTTTTCTACATATATGTATATTTACATTTTAGTGCTCTATAACCTTCCGGTTGTGTGGGGGATGTGTACAATTACGGTTTGTCTCCCCCCTTCCGCTAACGACAGGGTTTTACTGCTTGCTATTGTGATTCAGGCATGTGAATCTATGAAAGATACCCCAATACTGGATAACAATACAAGTTACTTACCTGTAACTACAGTTATCCAGTATTGGTATCTTTCATAGATTCACATTCACCCACCCTCCTCCCCTGCAAGGCAGTTTTTTCTTTGAGATACATACTTCTCACTTGTGCTGGGAAAATCTGAGAACTGCCTCGGCTGGGAAGGTTCTAGAGGGTGCTGACAGCTAATTGGTTGGAACTCCTGTTTTTCAGTTCTTTTTACATAATGAGGTAGATAGGCTGCTAAGTTTTGGGCCTATAGTCTTTTCAGCCTACTACAAAAAAAATGTTCTAGGCACTGCTATTGAATAGATTGTTACCGTGGGACTCCCGCCTCGGCGACTGGGAATGATTCAGGCATGTGAATCTATGGAAGATACCAAAACTGGATAACTGTAGTTACAGGTAAGTAACTTGTTTTCTTATTTAGGAATTCACCATCAAACCCTCACTACAAACACAGCATCCGGTACTTGAACATTACTGTAGATGAACCTTTTTATAATTCTTCCACAGCTGGGTGCTAACCCCCAGAAGTAGTCCCCAAAACCGTACAAATCTTAAAGTCCACTCCAGCTGGTAAGAGGTTCTCTAATGGTACTTCCAATAATCCATGTAAGGATAGGCATTGAGACCTTAAGCACTTGCCGCAATACCGCAAATGATTTGAACATAGTGCTCCAGTCTAGGACTACAAATCTAGACTCCGTATTCCAAATGAACAGGGTAAATCAGACTACGCCGTACTATTGATGTATCCACAATACAATTGTAACAGCCTCTTTCTTGCTGCATTTTAGTTCTGCTCACCAACCCAACAGTTTTGTTGGCCAACAACTTTGCTATTGTTAATCTGTTTTGTGACTAGTGTCAGAACAGACAAAGGTGCTTGAGAACAGAGGTGTCCCTGCTTCTCAATGTGTGCAAATACAATGTGGTTGTTTTGTAATCCTTAAAGTGTTTCTTTGCAATTACAGACACAAATATGTAGATATATATGTATTAAAAGTTATCTGTGATATTATCGTAAAATCAGTAGATCATGTACATGCCGTGGAAAGATCAACAAGTGCTTGGATAGTGTTGTCAATTATTTAGAGATTCATTTGGGCCTTTCTGCAGATCATCAGCTCATTATGTCATTGAGCATGTTGTGAAGGTTTTGCTTGGTGATAGTAGGACATGTTACCATTACAGTCGGTTATAACTCTGGGCATTGCAAAAGCAAAATGAGGTGAGTGGAAAATATGTGCCAACCATCAATCTTTAGAACAGGCTTATTTTATAGAAATAGGCTTTTTTTCTCTTCAAAAGTCCAAGAGATCCCTGCTACTATTGGCAATACAAACATTTTCTCTAATTAATAATTGTGCCACTTATCAATAAGTGGAGCATGCTCAAGTATCGCAAGATTATGATTTCTAGCCCTCCAAAGGGGACTTTCTAGTGTTTGCATTTAGATTGGTGTCTGCAGCCATCTTTCAGAAAAGAATGCACATTTAGCTTAAAGATAAGCAGATGGATTGTCAATGCAATATTTTGATATATAGAAAGTACTAAGCGTTCTGCGCAAGTGGGGAGGGACATTACAGTTGCCAGTGTTCGTTTTGGTTTTTTTTCAGTTGAAGTGTATTCATTTGGATACAGACTGACGTGATAATGCGAAGATGAATGAATGTTGACTGCATTAAGCATGCTCATCTTTAGACATGGTAGTTATGCAGTTAATCTCAATTGTAGGAGTTTAAGTGTTTTTTTGGTTCATTTGTCCGAGTTTCCTGTATTGACCTGTTCCTTGACAGTTGGTACTGGTGAAGAAGGGACTAATTTTTATGTTGAAAGACAAATTAGGTTGTAGGGCTGTGCACTAAATATACATTCATATTTAAATGATAAAAACTAGTATTAAAAGCGATCCCCAAAATGTTTACTCTGTGGATGATGCTACGCGGGGAAGAGTTGTATGGAGTTTCATAATTAATGGACTGTCGTAGGGATTGAACACACTGACACTATGCTATAATGGACTGACTGTATTGATTATGAGCGATGAACCTGATGCTCTCTCACATTTGCCTAATTATTTTGTATGACTAAAATTTGTTGAGTATTTGTTCAATAAAAAGCTTTTTTTTTAAAAGAAAATCTATCTCCAGCGCTGCTCCTTTCTTCCAGCAAAGAAACCTCTCTAGGCAGAATCCTAGCTCTGTCAGTCAACTCATTTACTACCCTCAAGCCACCATGCGCTGTATCCATATTCAGGTTTTGCCGTCTCTTCAAATCCACCCTATGGTAATCAATCCATGGGATCCTAGGAGCTTTCACCTCCACTGCTTATTCAAGACAATTGTTAAAAGCTCACTTGATATGTATTGAGTACTAATGTTACTGACTTTCCCATTTTTTCCTCCTTACCCTTAACTTTTAGTCCCACTTGAATCCCTGGAAATTGCAGTAGTCCTAGTGCCATGCTTTATTAATGCATCATTGGTAGGTTAGTAATGTACTTTTTGCTATTGGCTGTGCTCATCCACCTATCATTTTTTCACCCATACCTGTACCCAAGTGAATATTATTTTATTTATGTACTTTATGCAACTGATAAATACAGAGCAAAATATCTTATATCACTACTGAGAGATTTATGTGACGATTTATCTCCATGTCTGAACAGTTATGAAGCCCATTATAGAAGTAGGCAGCATGTTGCACATATACTCTCTCTCTCTTCCACAGAAGAAACCTAGTGTGCTTGTGAACCTGATGTACATGTGATTTTCTGTTCTCTGTAGAACGATATTACTACTAGCTAAACACAATAATTCCTGGCTTACTTATCATAGTCTGTACTTTCATGAGATGTAGCCCGTTTAATTTATTAATGTGGTTTTTTTTTGTTCCACTGTCTTCGTAGATTTAATACCACCAGCGCAAGTGGAGAAAAGAAAAACCAGCCCATATTTTGCCAAACAGTTTACAGAAGGGGGTAAGGCATCTTAAGAAAAAGCTTTAAAAATCTTATTTTTCGGAAAGTATTTGCCTAGTATTTCAAATTCAAGCACTAGTAGGTCAGATAACCTACACACATGATATCCAGCTTTTTGGCCTCACTGGCTCTTTAAGCTATGCACCGGCATCAGGACACTAGTGAAACAATTAGTTTTATAATTTAATAAGCTAAAAGGACCTTGAGAGACAGTATATCCAATACTGTACGTCCTTCAGACACCCTTTTCTTGCTTTAGTGACCTTTCAGAAGTTTTGGAAGGGTCATCGACAAGTTGGAAATGTTTATATACAGTTTTGCAATGTTGTCCACACTACACTGTCTTTGGTAGGTTTCTCCTACAGCTTTTGCTACTGTTGCTCACAATATCCCTACCAAACCTGTGTTGCTGTCTTCACTCACATACAGGCATTTTACAATCGGATGGGACGTTTTGAGGACTCTGGTGTCTATATCCTGTCCAATATGAATCCTCTGGGCATTTCATATCCGCTGAAAAGCTTCAGATGTTGGGGGTGGGTGGGGGTTCTGGTAATCTTCTCTGGGACGATTTCTACACTATAGGTTAAACAGCCTACCTTCCTCACTGATCGAAATTGTTACAAATTACAAACTACTTAATTCATTCAAAGTACAAACCAACCACACCCCAACCAATACCCAGTAAACATGTACCCTCCAGCATCCTACTTTTCAGATTGCCTTGCTGATTTCAATTGATGCTTGCTGTAAATTGACGTATAGGAAGATGGCAATAATTTGAGTGCCTATTCAGCCATCACCCTTTCTGCTATCACCATCAAAGGTCTATGGATGTCCTAGTATGTTAATTCCTCAGCGATCCTGCCTGTATAGAAAAATAAGCCCCATGCTAGTCAGCCCACCACTTCCAGAATATGTCAGATGTTGCTCCAGTCTTTGTAGAGAGCATTCAAAGACCACTCTTACTTTGGCATCCCTCTAAATGCCTTGAAGTTGCCTATCTCTAAACCCTACCTTTTCTGCTTTCGTTATTGTGTATTGAGATAGTCACAGTCCGTACATATCTATTGGATGAGAGATTAGAAATGTAGATTCCTTGGTATGTTCTGTATTCCCTCCCAATGCCCGCCCATCACATCGCCCCGTGTTACCTACTGTTATAATAGCTGGTTGTTCAATATATACCACAAATGGCTTGTAGAATGCCGTCATTTAGTTAGCATGGTGGTTAAGTTCAACTCTTGTGCGTCCTGGGCATTTCAGTGCTTCATGTAGAAAGTCAGTGCAGTAATGTGCTATGTTATCTTGTCTTAATTTTAAGTGGTATATTTGTTTTCTACACCGTTTACTCTGTTTTACGTTTGCTTTTTGTTAGACAAGATGAAGTAAAAATTCAGTGCTCATTTTGTGCCAGAATCCTGTAGCTGTACTCTTTCAACTGTGTTGGAATTGGTGAAATATAGGAAACGTATGGCAGGCAGACTTTTCTTCTCTTGATTAGTGCAGTGCAAACCAGCTCTCGCTTGCTGCAGAGATTGGCCTTGCATCTTAGTGTCAACCAAAATACTGGAAATTGAGGCTTCCTCTACAGGATACCTCGCCTTAACTAGATACCGCAGATTAAGGCTTGAAACCTGTGCCTTCATCTTGTTGACTGAAAGCTTTGCTGTTCAAATGCAATTCCACAGATGGGGTTTTCACATTGACTTAAGTGTTCAGCTTCTTTGTTCCAGTTGCTACAGCAGAAATTAACTAGTGCATTTATTTACCTCTGGCAGGGCCGCAGGGTGCTCGCATATGCCTCAGTTTCTTGGGAGCACTTTGGGAATACCAGGTTGAAAAAGATGTTGGTTGTAGTGAGGACATTTATGGGAGGTGTGTGTTGTGTGGGGATGTGCTCTAAACATGGTGCTGTGACATCAGTGTGTTTGTGCATGAGGTGTTGAGGAGTAGTATAAAAATACAAATATTCAATTGTGCAGATACCTGCCATTCTATTTTGGAATTTGCTCAACGTTTTAATTATGTGGGAACAGCCTGATACTTAACATGTTTCCATATTTTAAATCGTTAGAGATCTTAGCCATCTGAACTGAAAAGGAGGTCTCACCAGTGCAGGATGTAATGGTTAAGAGTGGGACCAACTTGATATTTATTTAGTGCTGCTGGACCCAAGAGTATCAGAGCGCTTTACAAGAAGGTCAACATATCAGTATAAGAATAACAATGTGCAGAATACTCACATGGGATAAAACATAGCATTCAAAGGAGCAATGCGGAGAAAGAGACCAAGAGATCACTAAGGGGACGATGAATGTTGGAATTTAACAGAGAGAAGGGCGTGTAGAGAGGGGGAGGGAGAATAAGAGAAGAGGGAGAGGGGTGGGTATAGGAGTGAGGCAAGAAAGGGAAACAAGCACTGGCGTTGCCAAAAGGTTTCGCATTTGGAAAGTTGGAGCTATTGGTTTTGTAAATGACATTTTATATTTATATATTGTTATTGACAATGCCAATAACTATATATAATTATAAAATGTCATTTACAAAACCAATAGCTCCAACTTTCCAAATGCGAAACCTATTGGCAACGCCAGTGCTTGTTAATGCTTGTTTCAGTTGTTTCAGCTCTCTCCAAGAGTGCATGTTGTCTCCCTTCCTCCGCCTAGCGCTATGGTCCTCTCTCCCATATATGCCTTTACCGAGGGCAATGTACGCACGAAGGTCTGTAAATGTACAAAAATGAAACCCTATCAGTTTTGAAAATTTCTCCCCTACTGTGATTCGTGTGCCAAGGGTGTCTCAGTGTTACATAAACAGCCCCTCTCTGCTAACCCTTCACAGACTGCGGTGCCCCCTGGGCCCACCTCCATGTAATGAAGAAATACCCTCCCCCTCTTTCAAATGAGCCAGGGCGAGGCTGTAAGCCGGTCACTTTAGGTTGCAGAAGTGGCACTGCCAGAAGCCCCCCGCCACACACGAGAGCACCCTGGTATTCTCACAGCGAGATGTTATTTGTCACAGAGAACACGGCTCCATGCTGGCGCCGCTCTGATAACAATCCGCAGTGACAGCACTAAAAGCGTTGTGTGTGTTTCTGCTGGGAGGCGGCGGGCTGGGGGCGGGAGGAGTGTTTCACCAGTGGATGGCTGGGGAAGCTTTAGTAAGCACAGTAAATGGGAGGCATCTCGCAGAGAGCGCACACCAGCCATCTCAAAATGAAGACACGACCAGGAGGAAGCAGATTTAATGAAACTTTAAACTGGCAGCAGCAAATGCGTCTCAAAGCGCACAAAACACGCTGCATTCTAAACAAATAATTAAAAAAAACATATTGCCAACCGATGAAATAAAGGAAGCAAAAAAAAAGATGAAGCACTGTGTCCGGAGGAGTGTTTCACCACTGGACGGCTGGGGAAGCTTCAGTAAGCGCGAAAGTGAAAGCATTTTGCTCGCGCTTGGAGATGAATGCCAAAGAAAAACAAGCCGAGCCAGAGAAATGAAAGGAGCCTCAGCCATTGTTCAAGATAAACGCGTGGCAGGTGGATTAGGGAGATGCGCAGAGGGAAGCCGGATGGGGGCGGGAGAGCCTGGTGGGGGGGCGGAAATGCGAGCGAGGGGAGAAGTGTGGCAGGCGGATTAGGGAGATGCGCGTGCTTGTGTGGTCACGTGACCCTCTTTTGTGGTCACGTGACTCACATGCACTGTGAAAAAACCGCAGTGGTTTGACGAGTCGATGGAGCACTTGAATTCTCGCCTATTACATTCGCAAGCGAATGATAATAGGCGAAACCTAAAAAGAGTGAGAAGGGTCGGAATCAGTAACATTGGGTACCCCAATATTTGTTGAGAAGTATTTTGAGTCTTTTTTTGAAGAGAGGGTAAGAGGGGTTGCAGCGAAGATCTTTGGGGAGAGAGTTCCAAATCGAAGGAGCATTGCCTGAGAATGCACGGGATTGGGTCTTTTTACATTTAAGTCTTGGGGTTCAGGACAAGTGAGTTAGTGCTTCTCGGGGATCTGGAGCACCCAGCTTTTTGTAATGTGGTTGAAAGGTAGGAAGGAGTGTTTTTGTGAAGAGCTTTGTGGGTAATGCATGCAATCTTGTAGGTGGATTCGAGAGCTCTGGTTTGATACATAGGTCGTTTATGCAGAAAGAATATGGATCTACAGCTCTAAGGGTCCCTTTGAGCTATGAACATAACTTTAAAACTGTTGTACCTTGTCTTCAGGCTCGAAGTCTGTAAACTGTTGACTAGTTAAATGTGAGTCTATATTGAGGTTAAGGAATTGTTTGCCTTCTAGATTCTCTGTAGTTTCTGACTGGCCTGACGGTAGGTTTTGATGTAAACTGCATTGGCATAATCTCGATTGAAAAGTAATTGGTTGATGATGGCTTCCACTTTTTTAAAATTATTATTAATTGAACAATGATTCTTCTTAATTCCAAAAATATAATTTTCAGTTATCAATCATAAAATAGTCACAAATTACCATAAATAGGTCAGCCAATATGTTTCATTCCACACAGTTCTTCGAGCTGAGTAAATTAATTTTAAAAAATCATACTAGTCTTTAAACACTTAATAAAAAGAATATGAATGATTCATATTAACAAAATCAAATCCAATAATTGGAATAACATAAACAGTGCCAACATATAAAACAAAACGTCAAGCGAACCAGTGTTTGTTTGTAAACAACAACAAAATCCATTATAATCGTGCAAACAAATAGCAGTTTTGAAAACGGATGTAAAAGATAACAAATGGCATAAATGGATGGCTTGAACCATTTGAGATTCCTTTAGATAAAGGAAAACGTGATGTCTTTACTTGTAAAATGAGCCACTTGTAATTTTATTCACTGCACACATGAAGGAGAAGTTAGCTTTCATAATTCTAGCTGGGTTTGGCGCAGTGCCAAACTCATTTGGCTAGATGATGAATGGGTGGTAGGTTGTCCAGCCATATTTTGTGATGTTAAATAGCTCATTGAAAACAACAGGCTTGTGACAGCTTGTTTAGTGTGCTTACTGTGTAGAGCTGCTTAGCTCGGGCATTTGCTCATCTAAGGTTCAGACTGGCCTGTCGTTTGCCACAGACTACGGCCTTTCTTGTATTTTGAGGATTACATTATTGTTTGTCCTCTTCTCCCTTATGTTTACCCTCTCAATTTGGTCTTTTTTTGCAAACTTTCTTATTTTCAATTTTTTAAACTAAAATCCCTTTCAGGAATGGCTTTTTTTTTAGTTTCTTTTCAGCTGTGTCCTGCACCAATGTAGACCAATTTTCGAAAGTGGTGCACCTACCTGCTTTACCAATTCTGCTCACTTTTGAATATGTCCTTTCCTTTCCTGGAACTTGTTTTACTCCTTCAGGTCCTCTAGAAACCATCTTCTACCCTCTTTGCTCTTTGATAAAGAAATCTTTTATGGTCTATTTTATTATTCTAATTTTAGTTTACTTATTCCTGCTAATCCGAATTTTCTGCTTTGCCGGTCATTCCGTCATGTTCCCCCATCACTTTTTAGATTTCTGTTTACAGGATACTCTTAGCTAATTTTTAGGTCGAGCTGATGTGGCATTCATGCGAAGCATGAATGCATCAGCTCGACAACTTATGCTGCCCGTATTTAGGAGACTGGACAGCAATCAGACGCGCGCTTTCACTCTGTCAGATTTCACCTCGGGAGCGAGCTTTCTAAGCTGCGCTTGCGCAGACTAACTCGCTTCCCTAACTCGCTTCCCTCGCACGCATTAACGGCACAGATACAGCCATCCCCCACCCCTCTGCACGCACGCGCACACATACACACGCTGCCGCCCCCTCACCCCACCCACACACACACACATACACGCAGACAGGCACAACACACGCAGGCACATACAAGCGGCGCACCCCCCTCCCCCCTTCCCTGTCTTACAAACCCGCACACACACACTTCCAACCCCGCTCACCGGGCACAAGCAGGGCTTCCATCACGGGGGGGGCTGGCATGGTCAAAGTGCCCCCCCCACTCTCGTCCTGTCCCTCCGTGTCAGACCAGACTCCGCAGCCCGCTCCGTTTCTCCGCCCCTTCAGTGCGTGTCACGCCTCTCCTTTCTCCCGGCCGGAAATCCCTTTTGCGTGTCAGGCCTCGTTTTCGGAACTGAACTGCAATGCCGAGAGCTTGTTACTTTCATGACTTTTCTTTTACTAATTGCTGCGCGTCTTCCGTTTCCACCGAGAACACGCCAATGGTACCAACAAAGAGCTGGTCACAACTTCGTACTTCTGTACACTTTAACAACTGTACTTTGAGGTAAGCGTAGATAGCATGATTCAACTCCTGGTGTTTCTCACTCTGTGGGTCCAGTACTGCCTTTATACATCTTCGATATATTACCTGAATCGGTACTAAGTCACTCTTGGCACCTCGCACTGTGGAACATTGCTCAGACTCGCATGTGCCACGTTTGTGATCATATATTGAGCAAAAACACGTTTTAGATGTTTATTTTCATTCACTACCTCATTGTTTCCTTTAGGACGAACCTGGCATGTTTGCACATTGTATTTCCACACTCGTCCTTACACCACATTTTTTCACATGAACTCGCCATTTTTCATCACAGTGAGACGCGTTCCTTAGCAATTTTGAGCACATCGGTGTGTTAAAAGCCTCTGCTGCCACCTTGTGGGTTGTTGACTCCTTCCGTATGATAAAGAAACGGAACTTCGTTTTTAAATGGCTGTTGTTTTTTTTACCTTGTTTCTTTCAAACGTGCGATAACCATTTCGACAGCGCAATTCTACCTACGCCATTGTAGTAGTGGCGCCATCATGGCTCTGGGATTTTGCTTGGACTATTGTGATAAAGAGCAAACGTGTAACGTGACATGTGCATTACGCTTGATTGTTTGGGGACACCTTTCCTTAAATTGAGGCATTCCCGAACATTGCTCAAACAAAAATGTTGTTCCTTTCGTTCCAGTTTTCCCTAGTTTTAATTGTTAGTGCAAGCGGTAGTTAGGCAGTGGCTGCATACATTTTCCGTCTGTTACTGGCATTTCTTGTTTGTGTTTACTCCCGAGTAGCGTCATTTAAACCTCAGCCAAGGCACAGTTGTGCTCAGGGAAAGAATACACCCCCCCATCTCCTCCCTTATCCATGAAGCAGCCTTGCCCCTCCCTTATTTGGCCTCGCTGAGTCGCTGTGCTTTCACTTCCGCTCTTTTATTTTAGAGCTGCTGCTTGCACTTTTTACTACCTGCACCTAGTGCTTTAAGAGGGTCGGGGTCTCCATTTCTGTTCTCACCCTCAAGGGGATTTTTAGGTCTCGGCCTGAGCAGGAATGCACCCCTTAACAGCTGGCAATGGTTCCATGCCAAGTGTGACACAAGAGCCACCTGGCTGGACCTTTAACATGCTTCCAGGTCACAGCTAAATTGCATCATGCCTCAGCTTGCATTGTAACTTTCCAGTTGCGCTATCTGTCCCCGTTTTCTTTGCTCCTTCCCGTTATCCGTGTTCACTTTGCTCCGGCCCTCTCCCCTTGGTAGTTTGTGTTGCCTTTCCATACCCCCACCGCCCGTTGTCCCCGTTCAATTTCTTAACGCACCCTCCTGTTTGTGTTTTTACCCCAGTACCTCTCTACCCCTCGCATTTTCCATGTTGTCTTTACTCCCGCCCATCTGGTTACCTCACAGCGCTCGAAGTTACCTCGTAGCGCTATTTTTGTGTAATACGAGTGCGTCTGATAAAAGTAGCACCTCTGCAATATCACGTTTATGTTGTTTTTTGGACAGAACAAAATATTGTGTAGGTATGCGTGTGTATTTGAAGATACGTATATGACCATTTGTAACTGCGCTTTTATCTTTCTGCTTTTGAACGCACTGATGCTTACAGTTACATCGCTGTTTTTCCGTCTGTTACTGGCATTTCTTGTTTGTGTTTACTCCCGAGTAGCGTCATTTAAACCTCAACCAAGGCACAGTTGTGCTCAGTGAAAGAATAGCCCCCCCCCCCATCATCTCCTCCCTGATGCATGAAGCAGCCCTGCCCCTCCCTTATTTGGCCTCGCTGTGCTTTCACTTCCGCTCTTTTATTTTAGAGCTGCTGCTTGCACTTTTTACTACCTGCACCTAGTGCTTTAAGAGGGTCGAGATCTCCATTTCTGTTCTCACCCTCAAGGGGATTTTTAGGTCTCGGCCTGAGCAGGAATGCACCCCTCAACAGCTGGCAAGAGTTCCATGCCAAGTGTGACACAAGAGCCACCTGGCTGGACCTTTAACATGCTTCCAGGTCACAGCTAAATTGCATCATGCCTCAGCTTGCATTGTAACTTTCCAGTTGCGCTATCTGTCCCCGTTTTCTTTGCTCCTTCCCGTTATCCGTGTTCACTTTGCTACGGCCCTCTCCCCTTGGTAGTTTGTGTTGCCTTTCCAGACCCCCTCCTCCCGTTGTCCCCGTTCAATTTCTTCCTGCACCCTCCTGTTTGTGTTTTTACCCCTCTACCCCTCGCATTTTCCATGTTGTCTTTACTCCCGCCCATCTGGTTGTCTGTGTTGTCTTTACTCCCTCTCTCCCCTCCCCTCTTCACTCTCTCCTTACTCTCCCCCCTCTCCTCACTCTCCCCTTCCCCTCTCTCCTCACTCTCCTCACTCTCCCCTTTCTCCTCACTCTCCCCTCTTTCCTCACTCTCCCCTCTTTCCTCACTCCCCCTCCCTCTCTCCTCGCTCTTCCCTTTCTCACCTCCATCTCCCCTCTCCTCCATCTCCCCTCTCCTCCATCTCCCCTCTCCTCCATCTCCCCTCTCCTCCATCTCCCCTCTCCTCCATCTCCCCTCTCCTCCATCTCCCCTCTCCTCCATCTCCCCTCTCCTCCATCTCCCCTCTCCTCCATCTCCCCTCTCCTCACTCTCCCCTCTCCTCACTCTCCCCACTTTCCAATCCCGCTTTACCCTCCCTCTCTTCCCCCTCTCTCCTCACTCCCTTCTCTCTTCACTCTCCTCTCTCCTCACCCCTCCATCTCCCCTCAGTCTCTTCTCTCTCTTATGATGTCTGCCCTGCCACCATTTACTTTGGACCCTCACACCTCCTCACCCTCACACACCCTCTCACCCTTACATTCCCTTACACACTCACCCACCCTCACACACCCTCACTCACCCTCCCCCCTCACAACCCTCTCACTCACCCCGTCACCCACCCACCCTCACTCACTCACCCCCCTCAATCTCTCACCCTCACTCACCCCCTCACCCCCAACACACCCTCACTCTCTCACCCTCACACACCATCACCACCATCACCCTCACACCTCCTCACACCCTCACTCACCATCACACCCTTACCCACCCTCACACACCATCACAACCTCACACCCCTCACCCTCACTCACCCTCACCCTCACACACCACACCCCTCAGGAACACCAACACATCACTCAGGGACATCACCACATCACTCAGGGACATCACCACATCACTCAGGGACACACCACATCACTTGGGGACACCACCACATCACTCGGGGGCATCACTCAGGGACACCACCACATCACTTGGAGACACCACCACATCACTCGGGGGCACCACTCAGGGACACCAGCACATCACTCGGGGGCACCACTCAGGGACACCACCACATCACTCGGGGACACCACCACATCACTCGGGGACACCACCACATCACTCGGGGACACCACCACATCACTCGGGGACACACCACATCACTCGGGGACACCACCACATCACTCTGGGACACCACCACATCACTCTGGGACACCACCACATCACTCTGGGACACCACCACATCACTCGGGGGCACCACTCAGGGACACCACCACATCACTCGGGGACACCACCACATCACTCGGGGACACCACCACATCACTCGGGGACACCACCACATCACTCGGGGACGCCACCACATCACTCGGGGACACCACCACATCACTCTGGGACACCACCACATCACTCTGGGACACCACCACATCACTCAGCTCAACCACATCATCACTCAGCACCACAACAGCACTCTCCTTGCTTGCTACCAACAAGCATTGCCATAACCAATAGGATTCGCATTAGGAAAGTGTAAGCTATTGGCTTTGGGAATAACAATGCTATTTATTTATATATTTTCAAAGACAACACATTTAAAAAAATTGTCATTTACAATACCAATAGCTCACACTTTCCTAATGCGAGACCTATTGCATTGCAAATGCTTGTTTATTTCATGTTGCCGATACATTGGCTAGGTGTACTTACTCACATGGCTTTAGATAAACAGTTGGCAGATCCAATAAAAGTTTAAACCTATTTTCTCTGACATATTTAGCCTCAATTTTAATAACAGGCAGTGATTTACAATGAGGCCCTACAGTGCCCCAACTCTGCAGTTCCTATTTCTTTTTAATTGTCCTAGATGACCGCATGGCACATTAGGGTTTTTGACATTAGGAATGTGCAGACAGCATGCAAATCAAGAGAAGATTGCTAGGCTGGAGAACTAACGTTATAGGTTAGTACCTTGTCCTTTTCTCCTTTTCCTGACACAGGTTCAAATTGAATGTCTGTCCTTGATATGCTGTTCTGTGGGCCTAAAAGTGAACCTCTGTAGTGCAGTTTGTAAATCACTCACTTGAATTGGAGCTTGTTACCAATTGGGGAGTGCAGATTCCGTACTTTCTTCTTTCCAAATTGCATCACTTCAGTTTGCACTTTCTTTTGTCTGTTTTTCAATTCATTCATTCTCTTTTCTTTCTCCTCCCATGTCTTTCTTGTTGTGTTCTTTCCTCAAAGAATTTATTTTAAGGTTTTCATGAGCTTGCATCTCTCCCACAAGTGCATAAATGTATAGCGTGAACAAGCTTACAAATGTGCAGGATCCATAATACTTGCAGTGCATTGGCTAGCCAGGTTCAGCTTTGAGCAGAAAAACAAATAATCCAAATCTGATTGCGACTTCTAGCCGCAGATTACTTACCTTTGAATTATCCCCAGGCGTCAGACTGGATCTGGAATTTTTTGGGGGGAGCATTACCCCGGTGTTCCGGTTGGTGGCGTTGTTGGGCTCAGTGTGGCTTTGTTGGTGCAGCCTGCGCTGGAAGTGACATTTGCGGTGCATATTTTGGTGCCACCCAAGCGCGCTGACATCTCTTTTCTTTCCGCGCCAGTGAGCGTACTTCTAGGAAGTGCTTCCCCTTTATAATTTGACGAGGTTTCCTCAAAGTTTTGTCAAGTATTTTTGAGGTCTAATCTGCTGTTGTCGGAAATGTCATCAAAGAATGCCGGCTTTAAGCCCTGTGGTGCCTGTCACCACAGGGCTTGGTGATGGACCCGCACCTTGTTTACCTCTTGTGCCTCGAGCAGGACCATGACCTGACGCCCTCTCCCGACTGCTATGCAATACACCTGAAGGCCTAGGGGGAGCGATCCCTCAATCTCCTGGTGGCTCGATGATCAATGCCTTAGAGAGGAAGGTCCCAGGAACGGTTGCAGAGCCCAAGGTCATCGTTTCACTTCAAATAGTCGAGCCACTCCAGTAAGTCCAAGTCCCATAAAAGTCCCTGTCGAAGCGTCCGTCGGCTGATGAGACTAAGGAGCGTCGCCACTGAAGGCCTGGCTCCACTGTTGAACACATGCCTGAGCTGGCTCCGCACCTCCTTGAGTTTCCCAGAGCCTGAGCGACCCCTGCCCAACTGAGAGGTTTGAGTCCATGCACCTCCCACTCGGATGGTTGGTTCCTGCTGATGTGCCTTTCGGCCCCGTGGGTTCAGGAGGGGCCGCTTCTGGATCAACTGCGGCATCCCTACCCTCCTTGGTGCCGGTCCCAAGGCTGACTCTGGGTGGGGTGTACAACAGCATCCTTACCCGCCCAGCCACCACAGTGCACAACCTTTCCAGCCCCTTCGTAGTTGTTAATGCAGTTCTTACCAGCACTGTGGATCACGTAGTCTGCCCATTTACCATGGTGGGTACCCAGTTTGTGGCAGTATTCTTAATCACCCGCCCTGCTGGCAGTCCATAACATCAGACAGGCGGGTTTTGCAGATTGTCCGAAGAAGCTGCTCCCACCCTTTCAAGAGTACCCCTCCAACGATGCCACCTACTTATGACAAGCTCCCGGAGGACCACCTGTCACATTTCTGGCAGCAAGTGACTGCTCTTTTTGCAAAAGGACTCGTAGAGAGAGTGCAGACACCAAAAGTGGGTTGTGGTATTATTCCCGCTAATTCCTCCGTCCTATTCTAGACCTGTGCTCCCTCAACTAGGTTCAGGTTCTATCTGTCCTGGACACAGTAGACTGGATGGTAGCATTGGACTTGCAGGACACATTTTCACATTCCCGTCTTGAAGGCCCACAAGTGTTACCTGTGGTTCACGGTGGGGCCACAAGCACTTTCAGTTCACTGTGCTCACATTTTGCCCTCACCAGCGCCCCTTGGGTGTTCACTGAGGTGATTGCAGTAGTTGCAGCTCATATGTGGAGATCAGACTTGGCAGTTTTAACAAACCTTGATTAGGTTAGCAGCAGATCCCTCTCCCTTTCCTAATTTGATCCCATGGTAGTTGATGCATCACTCCTGGTATAGGACGGCCATCTGGGAGAGGTGGAGACAGAGGACTCTGGCAGAATCTGGACTCCACATCAACCAGTTGTAGCTCTGAGCGATCCGATTGGCATTCCAAGAAGGCTGGTGCTGATTTTCACGTAAACACCACTACCATGTGGGACTGCAACAAACTGGGCGGTATACGGCTGTGGACCCTTTGTCAAGAGGCCCTGCATCTATGGACATGTCTGAAATGGCAGGGCATATCCCTGGTGGTTTAACATCTGGCGGGTTTTCTGAACGCCAGAGCGGACAAAGATGGCTACCGGTTCACGAATGGCATCTCCATCCAGAGGTGGTGCACAGTCTTTCAGCAATGGGAAGAGTCTTGGCTAGATCTGTTCGCCACCGACAAGAATACGCAATGCCAAGGTGGTTCTTGTTTGAACCCTTTTTTATCTCAAGTGTAGGTTAGGCCTCCTGTACGCCTTTCCGCCCGGAGTTCTTAAGAAGATCAGGAACAACTGGGCACAAGTTATCCTTTTGGCTCCGGACTGGGCATGAAGAGTGTGATATCCTGATTTTTTGAGCATGGCTGTCGGTTGTCCAATCAGGCTGCCCCATCGGGTGGACCTTCTGTCACTGCAGCAACAGTGGGTTCTCGACTTGAACCTGTCAACGCTCCACCTTTTTGCGTGGAGCTTGAGTAGTGACAGTGGACAGCTTTCGACATTCTGCCTAAAGTCTGTAATGTTATGTTCGAGGCATGTGGGCTGCTGAATTCATATCTGTGCATAGATCGTCGCCTAGTGTTGGGTCCGGATGATTGCACATTGTTGTCCTGGAAGAGTCTTCAAAGTATCACAAGACAGGTAGCTCCTCCCTCGGACTACAGTGCGCATGGGCATCCTCCCCATCCCCAGATTGTTTTTTTCCGCCATTGGGTTCGGATGCATTTTCCTGTACTCAAAGTTCGGAATCGAAATAAACTTCTCTAATAGGCCAAAAGGCCTTCGGATTCGTCTGTATTGTTTTCGATCGGTACCGAAAAGCGTTCTTCACAATTTACGTGCACTCCTGTTGTCTAATCGGGCCCTTGGGCCTTCCCGACGCCACGTGGACCGACGGTCAATGGAACGAAGTCCATTCAAATATTGCCCGCAGTGTAACTCAAAGTTCCCGCATACAGATAAGCATCCTCTATGCAACAAATGCTTATCACCAGATCATAATGAAGACTATTGCCTAGCTTGTGCCCAGTTCCGGTCCAAAAAGACGATCCGAAATCGGCGGGCGGCAAGGCAAGAGATGCAGAGGTCGGCACCGGAGCCCGAGAATATCTTCGACGAGGAAGAACTAGTAGACGTCGAAGACTCGGATCAAGAAGAGGATCAAGACTCCGAGCACGACTCTAAATATTATATCGACGAGGAAGAATACATCGTCGAGGTCGATGAATAGGACCAAGTCATCGTAGCTGTCGAGGACGACAACGAGGGGCGAACCGTGAGTACAACGCCCCACACACACTACATCTATATCAGAGACTCAGGTCGAGGTATCGCCAACAGGCCTTATCAAGATCTAAACACTGATTCTATAGCCCGCAATACAGCCTGGCTAAGAATATACAAAAAGAGCCTTCTGAAACACGTAATCCAAGACCGGTTCAATCGAAACCGAAAGTCATCGACACAACAGTCTTTAGACCGAACGTCGTCGAACCGAAGGGGATAAACACAAAGGGCGCCGAGCCAAAGGCCAGCGTTCCGTATAAACCTTCGAAACCAAGGGCCGTCGACTCTAACAAATCCAGTTAGACAGCCGAAAAAAAGGGCAAAAGTTGGTCTACGAAAGAAAAGGGCCCGAAACCGAAAGTAGACCAACCAAGAACGGTCGAGCCGAAGCACATTGATCTGAAAAAGGGCGCCTAGCCGAAGCCACAGGCTCCAAGAACATCTGTACAGCCGAACAAGCCAGGACTCCCGATAAAGGTTGTCGAGCTAATAAAACCAATCGGTCCAAATAAGGTGGTGCAACCGGTAAAAGACGTCGCACCGACAAAACCTGTCGGACAGACACTGCCCATAAAACCGCAGAAGCAGATCACGGCACCGAAAACGGTCGAACCGAAACAAAGCTTCGAACCGAAGGTCAAACCTAAATCATTGGCACCTAGGCAAAAGACTGTGGAAGAGGAGATCATCCATCCAGACCCATCTACAGAAGATCAGTCTAAACTATATATTGACCCAAATACTGGGAAAGTGACTGTTTACAAAAGGAAAAAAAGACCAGTGCCTGCTGAAGACTTTTCTACTATTCCACTCAAAAACAAAAGACTGTGCAACCTCTCCTATTCTTTCCGAGCCTATCTCTCCAGCTATGTCTACTACTCCATATGCACCATACTCACCTACACGCTCTGACTACAACCCAGATGTAGATCATGACACAGATGTTGATTTTGGTTATCCACAAAACTCAAATGTAGACCCCAATTCACAACCACATGGGGAGTGACCCAGACCCTGATGACTCAACCGATTATAGACGCACCTGCATACCCAGCTAAGCCATAACCTACAGAAGACACAGTGGCATTCAACTCATAAATAGAGCAGCGCTCTACCATAATGTAGAAATGCATGCAGATCCTATAGAGGAAGATTTTCTGTTTTATACTCTTGCAACATCAGAAAAGACTGTCAAAACACTTCCCATGTTAAAAGGGGTCCTAAAGCACGCAAATGACATATTCAAAGACACTGCTAGGGCACGTGTCATCAACCCTAGAATTGAAAAAAAGTATAGGGCTGCACCATTAGACCCTACTTACATTAGGGGACAACTGCCTCTGGACTCACTGGTGGTCTCCAACGCACGAAAGCGTGCAAATTCTCAAACTACCGGAGAGGCTCCTCCTCCTGACAAGTAGTCAAAGGTTTTAGAGGCATCAGACAAGAGAGTAGCTGCTCAAGCAGCAAACTCATGGAGAATTGCCAATACTCAAGCCTTGTTGGCTAGATATGATAGGGTGCACTATGACCGTTTAGAACCACTTCTCCAACACTTATCTGAGCCTTTTAAAGAGCAGGCCAATGAACTTGTACAGGAGGGAAAGCTAATTACCAATGCCTCTATTAAGTGTGCTCTAGACGCGGCAGACACAGCTGCCAGATCTATCAACCGAAGCGTACTGCTTAGGAGACACGCATGGCTTCGCATATCTGGATTTAAGACGGAGGTCCAGAACACAATTCTTAACCAGCCAATCAATCCAGATTTTTTGTTCGGTCCAGCAATTGACTCAATTCTGGACAAAATGAAAAAGGACACAGAAACCGCAAAGTCAATGGGGGCTCTTCAGTCCCAACAACACAGAGGCTCCTTTTGTCGCTCCAACTACAGAGGAGGAGCGCGAGGTAACACATCTCAGCAATCCTCCACATACAAGAGTAATATGCAAACCACATACAATAAAAACACAAATCGTGGTGGATGCCGAGGAAATAATAACAAGGGCAGAGGTTGTGGAGGCAATGCCAATAGATCCTCCACTAATACCAAACAGTGACTTCCTGGCACTACCCCCAGACCATACAAAACCGGTCGGGGGAAGGCTACAACAGTTCCTACCAGTCTGGCTAAACATCACTGCAGACAAGTGGGTCAGGCAAATTATTCAACATGGCTATTGCCTAGAACTCACGTCCACACCACCCAAAATACCACCCGTACACCGTCCAATGTCAAAGAAACATATAACATTATTGCAGCAAGAGGTCATCAATATGCTGCAAAAGGGGGCCATAGAACCAGTCCCATTAGAACATCAAGGAACAGGAGTATACTCGCTACACTTCCTCATTCCCAAAAAGGACGGGTCTCTCAGACCAATATTGGACCTCAGGCCCCTCAACCAGTACATTTTATCAGAACATTTTCACATGCTCATTCTGCAACAAGTCTTACCACTGCTGCGGCAGGGAGACTTCCTAGCAACTCTAGACCTCAGACGCATACTTTCATATACCAATACACCCTGCTCACAGAGTATCTCGGGTTTACAATTCAAGGACAACACTACCAGTTCAAAGTCCTGCCATTCGGTGTAACAACAGCTCCACAGGTGTTCACAAAATGCCGAGCAACAGTGGCGGAGCATCTCAGGAGAAAACACATTCATGTGTACCCATAGCTGGACGATTGACTAATAAAAGCGCCATCGGCCCAGCAATGTGCCAGCCACATGTCAAAGACCATTAATCTCCTGCACAGTCTAGGTTTCTCGCTGAACTACCCAAAGTCACACCTACAACCCTCCAACGTACAACAGTACCTGGGAGCTAAAATAGATACACTAGCAGCAAAGGCATATCCGAACACAGCACGGATCAACGGAATGCAAACGTTAATACAAAGATCTGAAAGAAACACGTTAGTGTTAGATTCCTTACCTTAGAATATCCCCAGGCGTCAGTCTGGATCCGGAAACTTTTGCGTAGCAGTACCCCTGCGCGTCGGTAGGCGTCGTCTGCAGGCGTTTCCTGCGGCTCCGCGTCCGTCGTTGGCGTCGTGCGCCGTGATGACGTCGCTGGAGTATATAGACGCCGCCTCCGCGCGCTGACGTCAGTTCTTCTTTTTTCCGCGCCAGTGGACGCAGATCTGAAGAGCAGTACTCCGGTCTTTGACCAAGTTTTTTCGAGTTGTTATCACTTTGTGCCTGTTAGGATGCCTGGGTTCAAGCACTGTGATGACTGTGAGCGCACGATGTCGGTCACAGACCATCACCGCCTCTGTCTCCGGTGTCTGGGCCCCGACCACGACGTGGACTCCTGCGTCGACTGCCGGGCCCTCACCAGCAAAGCTAGACGGGAGCGGTCCCGCAAGCTACTGGAGCTCCGGGTGTCGGCCCCACGTCGGGACCGGGAGCGGTCCCGGTCCGGCCGGAGGTCGAGAGAGCGTTCGAGGGAGCGGTCGCGGGGCCGCGCCGAGCGTTCCGGAAGTCGACACCACTCGTCATCCTCGTCAGGTAAGAAACACAAGAAGTCGGGGCGTCGTCATCGTACCCCCGACGCTCGCGCGATGCGGCCGGGGGTTCGGGTGACCCCAACCCCGCGGCTCCGCGAGAGTCGCCGGCGCGGCCTGCCCCATACCCTCAGGTCCCTGGGCACGGTGCGACGCCTGAGGAGATAGAGGCGTTCCTCATGGCCATGAGGGCCCTGTCTCCTCCGGCGGGTTCCACGGCGCCTACGGGCCCAGTGAACCCGTCCGGGGGCCCTAGCGGTTCTGCTGACCCTACCTCGACGCCGTCGGATGCTCCGATTCCGGCGCCGCCGGCGGCGCCGATCCCGGCGCCGCTAGGGCCTTCGGGGTCGACGCCGGATGGACGCCCATCCAACCCGGCGCCGATTCCATCGGGGTTGCCCGCGGCTCTGCCTCCGCGCGACGCCGGTTCCTCGGTGCCGGCTTCGGGCGGCACTGGGGCTCCGGCTCCGGGCGGCGCCGTCCCCTTACCTTCACCGACGCCGGACGCGGGGCCGGACGGGCGTCGCTCGACGCCGGTCCCGGCGCCGATGGGGCCCATGAACCCCGAGGAGCCGGTCTACATCGTTGACTCCGAATACGGAGAAGATGAAGAGTTCGGTGAAGATTGGGAGGGGTCCGAGG
This sequence comes from Lissotriton vulgaris, assembly GCF_964263255.1. Taxonomy (NCBI): domain Eukaryota; kingdom Metazoa; phylum Chordata; class Amphibia; order Caudata; family Salamandridae; genus Lissotriton; species Lissotriton vulgaris. Next base: position 1,184,920,600 of record NC_141697.1, read on the forward strand.
ACCCTCTGTCACGCGAGTGCCAGTATGACCCGGACTGGACAGGTGACTTGGGGGATGCCAGTGGTCTGGACGACTCTCCTAACCCTGGTTTGATCTCTCCTCCTTCCGTGGCATCGGTGGAGGGAGCTGCATATTCTGTGGTGCTGATGAGGGCTGCCAAGGCCTTACACCTTGAGCTCCCCGTCGCGGCCGTGAGGCCTAACATCCTCACCGAGGTCTTCAAACCGCAGTCATGCCCACAGGAGCCACTGCTGCCGTTTAATGAAGCCTTGTCGGACGTTCTGTTGGGCACGTGGTCCAGGCCCGCTTCAGGTGCGCCTGTCGATCGGAACGTGGCCAGGCGCCACCGTCCTTGTCCGGACGACCCCAAGTTCCTGTCTACCCACCCCACTCCTGAGAGTCTGGTGATCCAGGCCTCGACCTCCCAGTCCGCATTCCCGTCGGCCCCACCCGACCGGGAATCCAAGAGGTATGACCAATTTGGCAAGAAGGTCTTCTCGTCCATTAGTTTGGGCCTGCGGTCTTGCAACACCGCCTGCCTCTTGGGCCGCTACACCCACTCGGTGTGGGATACGGTTGCGGAACTGCTGCCAGAATGCCCCATGGAGGTGCGGGCAAAACTCGGTCAGGCTGTGGCTGAGGGCCGAGATGCAGCGAAATATTCGATACGGTGTGGTCTTGATACGACCGACTCGCTAGGCAGAGCTATGTCAACGACGGTGGCGATTCGTCGCCACGCCTGGCTGAGATCCGCCAATTTTTCGGCAGATGTCCAGAGTACATTGATGGACATGCCGTTTGATGGCTGTCACCTGTTCGGTGACAAGGCGGACCACGCGCTGGAACGCTTCAAGGACTCCAGGGTCACGGCCAAGTCCTTGGGTCTCTCGACCCAGCGTCAGCAACCGGGTTCGTTTCGCCCCTTTCGTGGCCAAGGAAGGGGTGCCCCCACACGTGCTGCCAGCCACGCGCCGCAACAATCCTTTCAACGCGGTGGCGGCCGTGGAAACCGCCGTGGTGGCGGTCGGGGACAACGGCGGGGTCAGACCACACCCTCCCCCGCAGCATCTACCCCAAAATCCTCCTAGTCCGTGCTTTCGGCCCCATGTGACGCCAGTGGGTGGCAGGGTTCGCCATCACCACGCTCACTGGCGCACGATCACTTCGGACAGGTGGGTGCTGCAAATTGCCCGAAGGGGCTACTCCCTCCCCTTCGAGACCTCTCCTCCAGCCATGCCACCGCAGAACCACCGTGTGTCGGGGGACCACTTGACAATCCTGCAGGAGGAAGTTACTGCCCTCTTGGCCAAGGGGGCCATCGAGCGCGTTCTTGGGCCAGAAGTAGGGCGTGGTTGTTATTCCCACTACTTTCTGGTGCCCAAGAAGGACAAGGGGGGCCTACGTCCTATCTTGGATCTAAGGAACGTCAACGGCTTCCTCCGGAAGGAGAAGTTCAAGATGTTGACGTTAGCTCAGGTCTTGGCTGCTCTAGACCCGCAAGACTGGATGGTAGCGTTGGACTTGCAGGACGCCTATTTTCACATCCCCGTCCTGCCGGCCCACCGGCGTTACCTGCGGTTCACGGTAGGCCTGGAGCACTTTCAGTTTATCGTGCTCCCCTTCGGCCTTACCAGCGCCCCACGGGTGTTCACAAAGGTGATGGCGGTGGTCGCAGCCCATCTGCGCAGGTTAGGGGTTTCAGTCTTCCCCTACCTAGACGACTGGTTGTTGAAGGCGGGCTCGCCCCAGACAGTCGTCCACCACCTTCAGATGACGGCAGACCTCTTGCACGACCTGGGGTTCTCCATCAATGTGCCGAAATCACACCTGTGTCCCTCTCAAAAGCTCCTTTTCATCGGAGCGGTTCTGGACTCAGCGCAGTTTCGGGTTTATCCTCCGGAACGGCGGGTTCGGGATATTCAGGCTTTGATTCCCATCTTTCAGCCGCTATCCCGAGTTTCGGTCAGGTTGACGCTGCGGCTGCTGGGACTGATGGCTTCCTGCACCCTTCTGGTGCATCACGCCCGGTGGCGGATGCGGGCTCTGCAGTGGGACCTGAAGTTTCAGTGGGCCCAGCATCAGGGCAACTTGTCCGACCACGTCTTGATCTCGGAGGGCACTGCGAGACAACTGCAGTGGTGGCTTACGGACCGCGATTGGGTCAGGGGCAAGTCCCTCTCCCTTCCCCAACCGGAGCACGTTGTCGTGACGGACGCGTCCCTCCAGGGCTGGGGTGGCCACTTGGGAGAGGCAGAGATCAGAGGCATCTGGTCTCCGGCGGAGTCCCAGCTCCATATCAACCTGTTGGAGCTGCGGGCGATTCGTCTGGCACTGAAGGCATTCCTCCCCTTTGTCAACGGGAGTGTAGTGCAGGTGTTCACCGACAACACCACCGCCATGTGGTACTGCAACAAACAGGGCGGAGTGGGGTCGTGGACCCTTTGCCAGGAGGCTCTGCGCCTCTGGCAATGGCTGGAACGTCAGGGCGTGACTCTGACGGTTCAACACCTGGCAGGTTCTCTGAACGCCAGGGCGGACGAACTCAGCCGTCGGTGCTCGATGGATCACGAATGGCGTCTGAACTCGGACGTGGCGCAAGGCATCTTTCTGCAATGGGGAGAGCCTTGGTTAGATCTATTCGCCACAGAAGAGAACGCGCAATGTCATCAGTTCTGCGCGTTGGAGTTTCCAAGACGGCACTCGCACGGCGACGCCTTTTGGCGCGAGTGGAGTTGCGGTCTGTTATACGCCTTTCCGCCTATACCACTTCTGCCCAGAGTGCTGAAGAAGATCAGGCGCGACCGGGCCCAAGTTATCCTTGTGGCTCCGGACTGGGCTCGAAGGTACTGGTATCCCGAGCTACTCAGCATGTCAGTCGGTCCCCCGATCCGCCTGCCCCTTCAGGAGGACCTTCTGTCGCAGCAGCAGGGGACGGTCCTCCACCCGAACCTGTCCAGTCTCCACCTCCATGCTTGGAGATTGAGCGGCGGCAGTTGAGGCCATTTGACTTGCCTCCTGAAGTCTGTGATGTTATTCTGGCAGCCAGGCGTCCCTCCACTAAGTCGGTATACGCCTGTCGGTGGAACAGATTTGTGGCATGGTGCACAGCAAAGGCTGTGGATCCTCTCTCTGCCCCTCTTTCGGAGGTTCTTCTGTTTCTTCTTTCTCTTGCCCAGCAGGGCTCTGCTCTGGGCACTATCAAGGGCTACCTTTCTGCCCTTTCAGCCTTTTTGAGGCTTCCTGATCAGCCTTCTTTGTTCAAATCCCCGATTGTAACTCGGTTCTTAAAAGGCATCACTCACATGTTTCCACCTGTTCCGTTTGTGATGCCTCAGTGGGATTTGAACCTGGTTCTGACCTTCCTGATGTGTGCTCCCTTTGAGCCCCTTCATTCTTGTCCTCTCCGTCTCCTGACTTTAAAGACGGCTTTCCTGGTTGCCATCACCTCTGCCAGGAGAGTGAGTGAGCTCCAGGCTCTTTCTGTCCAACCTCCTTTCCTGTCCATTCATCCTGATAAGGTGGTTCTGAGGACTAGACCTTCTTTCCTGCCCAAGGTTGTTTCGGCCTTTCACATCGGGCAGTCCATCACCCTCCCTTCCTTCTTCCCGCCTCCGCATCCTTCAAAGGATGAAGAGCGGCTCCACCGTCTGGACCCAAAACGTGCGCTTTCATTCTACATGGATCGCACACGCCAGTTCCGGGTGGATGACCAACTGTTTGTTGGCTACGTGGGTGCGAAGAAGGGCCGGGCGGTTTGTAAACGAACCATCTCTCGATGGGTCGTCCTCTGCATCAAGGCGTGCTACTCTTTGGCTCGGAAGGAGCCTCCTGTTGGGCTGAGGGCCCATTCCACTCTGGCCACGGCGGCTACTACTGCCCTGGGCCGGGGAGTCCCCTTGCAGGACATTTGCCAAGCGGCTACGTGGGCCTCGCTGCACACATTTGCGAGGCACTACTGCCTGGACAGTCAAGTCCGGAGGGATGGCTTCTTTGGCCGTTCTGTCCTCCAGGACTTTCTGGTGTAGTATTGTATTGGTTCGCAGACCCACCACCGGGGTTGGTATTGCTGGGGTATGTATTCTAAGGTAAGGAATCTAACACTAACGTGTTTCTTTCAGATGAACAAGTTACTTACCTTCGGTAACGATATATCTGTAAGAAACATTAGTTAGTGTTAGATTCCTTACCGAACCCACCCATCCTCCCCGTTCTGCGAACTGATACCTAGGGTTAAGGTCATCCCTTTCAGGGCCCTAGTTTTACATGGCACCAGTGTTGGTTCTCTCATGGCTCTGCGTCTCCTGGCGCGGAAATGCTGTGTGCAAAGAACTGACGTCAGCGCGCGGAGGCGGCGTCTATATACTCCAGCGACGTCATCACGGCGCACGACGCCAACGACGGACGCGGAGCCGCAGGGGACGCCTGCAGACGACGCCTACCGACGCGCAGGGGTACTGCTACGCAAAAGTTTCCGGATCCAGACTGACGCCTGGGGATATTCTAAGGTAAGGAATCTAACACTAACTAATGTTTCTTACAGATATATCGTTACCGAAGGTAAGTAACTTGTTCGTTCAAACCACAACACTCTGCCAGCTCGAGTGTTTATGCAGCTAATAGGCATGATGGCCTCGGGCATATTCATAGTCCCTCATGCCAGACTACACATGCGTCCGCTACAGGAGTGTCTAGTCAGACGTGGAACCAGGCTCAGGGACCATTAAAAAAAACCTAGTGTTGGTGACCAGTCTGGCATACTGCATTGGTGGAATCCACAAAACCTTTGCAAAGGACAACTGTTCCAGGAGCCTGTCCCACAAATAGTGATAACAGCGGACGCATCCCTGCTAGGATGGGGAGCCCATGTCTTGCACTACACAGTCCAGGGTCTATAGATTGTACAACAGAAAGATGCACATCAACCTACTAGAGTTGACCGCGGTCTTTCTAGCACTAAAAGCGTTCAAGATGGACAACATGACAGCTATGTATTATATTCAAAAACAGGCAGTAACACATTCCCCACAACTATCGCATCTAGCTCAGAGTGTGTGGAAATGGGCCATTCAAAGGAACATGTTTCTCATGGCAGAACACCTCCCAGGCAAGGACAATCAGATAGCCGACCTGCTCAGCAGGCACAGTCAACAGATGCACGAATGGGAGATTCACCCCAATGTGCTCCAACCATTCTTCCGGCAGTGGGGACAACCGGAGATAGATCTGTTCGCCACAAGCGAAAACGCAAAATGCCAGTACTTTGCCGCCAGTTTCCCACATCCGCAGTCGCACGGCAATGCGATATGCATGAACTGGTCAGGCAAATTTGCGTACGCTTTTCCCCCAGCTCCATTAATACCGCTAGTGGCACGCAAAATGCACCAACATTCACTGACGCTAATCCTAGTTACTCCCACATGGGCAAGGTAACCATGGTACACAACATTCCTAGAACGGTCAGTGGTGCCTCATCAAAGACTGAGACTCACTCCCACTCTTCTAACTCAGAGCCATGGAGAAATCCAACACCCAGATCCACAACAGCTGAACCTGGCGATCTGGCGCCTGAAACCATAGAATTTGGATACCTCAACTTGCCTCCAGACTGTATGAATATTATCAAAGAGGCAAGAATACCCACTACTAGGGCATGTTATGCAGCAAAGTGGAAACGTTTCGTCATTTACTGCAGTAACAACAATATAAACCCATTAGATGCTTCTACACAACATCATTTGCAATCTCTTGTACCTACAACGTTGCAATTTAGCCTACTCGTCCAGCTGGATACATTTAGCTGCGTTAGCAGCATATCTCCAAAACAGGCAACACTTTTCACTATTTAGAGTGCCAGCAAAAAAAGCATTTATGGAGGGACTTAAACAAGGAATTCCCCCAAGGCACCCACCTTCTCCAGTCTGGAATCTAAACATAGTTTTAACCAGACTTATGGGACCACCTTTTGAACCACTACACTCATGCGAACTATAATTTCTTACTTGGAAGGTGGCTTTCCTTATTGCCATTACTTCACTTAGAAGACTTAGTGAGCTGCAAGCCCTAACTATTCAAGAGCCATTCATTCAAATACATGCGAATAGAGTAGTTCTCAGAACAAACACTAAATTCATGCCAAAAGTGATATCCTGTTTTAATATAAATCAAACAATAGACCTGCCAGTGTTCTTTCAAAATCCACAAACAGTTGCTGAAAGGGCCTTGCATACTCTAGATGTCAAACGAGCTCTGCTATACTATATAGATATAACTAAGTCATTTAGAAAGACAAAACACAAGGCAACCCTATTTCTAAATCGGGTATAGCCAGATGGATCGTTAAGTGTATTCAGATATGTTACTCAAAGGCAAAAAGCACCTGAACAGTTCCCCCTAGGGTGCATTCTACACGCAAACTAGGGGCATCCATGGGTTTCCTAGGAAATATTCCTTTACACGAAATTTGTAGAGCAGCCACATGGTCAACCATACATACATTTACCAAAAACTATTGTGTAGATGTACATTCCAAACAGCAAGCTGCTGTAGGACAGGCTGTTCTCAAAACTCTTTTTCAGACTGCTGCAGCTGGCACGGGCAACCACCGCTAAGGGAGATACTGCTATACATTCTATGCACAGACCTGAATTCAGCAGCCCACATGCCTCGAACGGAATATGCTACTTAGCAGTATGCGTCTGTTCTTGGCATGTAGGGCTGCTGACATTCATATCGCCCACCCGCCTCCCCGGTGCCTGTCGCAGCTGTAGCATTCACTCTTTGCATGGCCATCTCTTACTATACTATACTCCATCTCTGCCACAATGGCGAAAAACAATCTGGGGATGGAGAGGATGCCCATGCGCACTGTAGTCCGAGGGAGGAGCCACCTATCTCGTGATACTTCGAAGACTTCCAGGACAACAATGTGCAATCATCCGGACCCAACACTAGGCGGCGATCTATGCACAGATATGAATGTCAGCAGCCCTACTTGCCAAGAACAGATGCATACTGGTAAGTAGCATATTCCTTTGGCAGCCAAGCGTCCCTCCACCACGAATGTTTATGCCTGCCATTGGGCAACATTTTTGGCATGGTGTACAGAAAGACAAATGTATCCCCTTTCTTCCCTCAATCAATCAATCAATCATAGCATTTGTATAGCGCGCTACTCACCCGGCAGGGTCTCAAGGCGCTAGGGGGAAGGGGTCTGCTATTGCTTGAATAGCCAGGTCTTGAGTTGTCTCCTGAAGGCGAGATGGTCCTGGGTCAGCCGAAGATGGATGGGAAGGGAGTTCCATGTCTTGGCCGCCAGGTAGGAGAAGGACCTGCCGCCGCCGGTGGCTCTTCGGATGCGTGGTACGGCGGCGAGGGTGAGGCTTGTCGAACGTAGCTGGTGGGTGGGGTGTAGAAGGTCAGGCGGTCGTTGAGGTACCTGGGGCCCAGGTCGTGGAGAAATTTGTGTGCGTGGGTGAGGAGCCTGAACGTGATCCTCTTGCTAACGGGGAGCCAGTGCAGGTCCTTCCGGTGGCCGGAGATGTGGCTGCGTCGGGGGATGTTCAGGATGAGTCTGGCGGAGTCGTTCTGGATGCGTTTGAGTCTTTTCTATAGCTTGGCTGTGGTTCCGGCGTAGAGGGTGTTTCCGTAGTCCAGTCGGCTGGTGACGAGGGCCTGTGTGACCGTCTTCCTGGTTTCGGTCGGGATCCATCGGAAGATCTTGCGGAGCATACGTAGGGTGTTGAAGCACGATGAGGAGACGGCGTTGACTTGTCTGGTCATCGAGAGGGAGGAGTCCAGGATGAATCCCAGGTTGCGTGCGTGGTCTGTAGGCTTGGGGGTGGCGCCAAGGGCGGGGGGCCACCAGGAGTCGTCCCAGGCGGAGGGCGATGGTCCCAGGACGAGGACTTCCATCTTGTCTGAGTTCAGTTTCAGGCGGCTGTTCTTCGTCCATTCGGCGACGCCTTTCATCCCTTCGTGTAGGCTCGTTCTGGCGGTGGCAGGGTCTCTGGTGAGGGAGAGGATCAGTTGGGTGTCGTCGGCTTAGGAGATGTTGAGGTTGTGCTGGCATGCGATGGCTGCAAGAGGTATCATATAGATGTTGAAGAGGGTGGGGCTGAGTGATGATCCTTGCGGTATGCCGCAGATGACTTCGGTGGCCTCGGAACGAAACGGGGGAGGCGGACTCTGTGTTCTTCCGGTGAGGAAGGAGATGATCCACTCCAGTGCCTTCTCTTGGATACCGATGTTGCTGAGGCGTTGAACTAGGGTGCGGTGGCAGACGGTGTCGAACGCTGCAGAGAGGTCCAGGAGGATGAGGGCCGCTGTTTCCCCGTTGTCGAGCAGGGTTCTGATGTCGTTGGTGGCTGCGATGAGGGCGGTCTCGGTGCTGTGGTTGGCACGAAAACCAGACTGCGAGGGGTCGAGGGATCCGTTCGTCTCGAGGAAGGCTGCAAGCTGTCTGTTGACGGTCTTCTCGATGACTTTGGCAGGGAACGGGAGGAGCGAGATGGGGCGAAAGTTCTTGAGGTCGGTGGGGTCCGCTGTAGGTTTCTTCAGTAGGGCGCTGAGCTCGGCGTGCTTCCAGCTCTCCGGGAAGGTGGCGGTGTTGAAGGAGGCGTTGATGATGTTCCGCAGTTGGGGTACGATGATGGATTCGGCCTTGTTGAAGACGTTGTGGGGGCAGGGGTCGTCGGCGATCCGGAGTGGATGGTGTTCATTGTGCGGGCTGTGTCTTCGGTGGTCACCGTGGTCCAGGTGCGGAGGGTGGTGGTGGAGGGCGTTGGTTCGACGGTTGGGTGAGATGATGGTGCGCCGAGCTGTTGTGGATGTCGGTGATCTTGCGGTGGAAGAACGAGGCGAGAGTCGCAGAGATCTTGTGAAGGAGTGATGTCGTTGTTGCCGGTGCTGGGGTTGGAGAACTCCTTGACGATGCTGAAGAGTTCCTTGCTGTCGTGGGTGTTGTTGTCCAGTCGTTCCTTCAGTGATTTCTTCTTGGTGGTGCGAATAAGCTGGTGGTGCTTGCGGGTGGCGTGTTTGAGGGCGGTAATGTTGTCTGTGGTCTGGTCGAGGAGCCAGGCTTTCTCGAGGGTGCGGCAGTTTTTCTTGGAGTCCTTGAGTTCGTCGGTGAACCAGGAGGCTTTCTTGCTTCTGGGTCTGCTGGGAGGGTTCTTTAGTGGCGCGAGGTCGTCAGCGCAGTCGGACAGCCACTTCGTGAGGTTGACTGCTGCTTCGGTGGGGTTCGTTGTGCTGGCGGGTGGATTCTGACTGAGGGAGGTGGTGAGCTGTTCGGCAGTGATCTTGCTCCAGTTCCTGTGGGGAACCTGTTGCGGGTGGTGGTGGGTCGTAGTTCTTCTGAAGCTGAAGTGGACGCAGCTGTGGTCGGTCCAGTGAAGTCCTCTGGAGTGGCTGAAGGTGATGTGCTTGCTGGATGAGAAGTCTGGATCGAGCGTGTGGCCGGCGTAGTGGGTGGGGTTGTTGACCAGTTGCTTGAGTCTGAGGTTGGCGAGGTTGTCCAGCAGGGTGGTGGTGTTGCAGTCGTTGCTGTTCTCCAGGTGGAAGTTGAGGTCCCCGAGGAGGATGTAGTCGGCGGAGGGGAGGGCGTGTGGGCTGATGAAGTCGGCGATGTCTTCGCTGAATTGTGTGCGCGGTCCTGGGGGTCTGTAGATGAGGGTGCCTCTGAGGGTGGTCTTCGGGTCGGTGTGGATCTGGAAGTGCAGTGTTCGGCCGCCGTGAGGGTGTCGCCGGAGTAGGTCGTGATGCGGATGGTGTTCTTGTGGACGATGGCGATGCCTCCTCTAGTCTGGTTGACTCGGTCCTTCCGGGTGATCTTGTATCCGTCCGGAATGGCGATGGCGATGTCGGGCGCTGAGGAGGCGTTCATCCAGGTTTCTGTCAGGAAGGCGACGTCTGGAGATGTGGTGTCGAGGATGTTCCAGAGCTCCACGGCGTGTCTGTGAACGGAGCGGGTGTTGAGCAGGATGCACTCCAGGTGGTTGCTGCTGGCGGTCGGCTTAGTGGGTGTGGTGCATGTCCGGCTGCAGGAAAAGTTGCAGGATCGGCAGCGGAAGGATCCGTGGGTGCGTCTCTGGTTGGCTCGATAGCATCCGGGGGTTCGGCCGGTGTTGAGTGCTGCGGCGTCGTAGGTCCGTCGGATGGGTTGGTCTCTGCGGGGGCCAGGGGACCTGGGCGCGGTCCAGGCACGGACGGGCGCAGACGGGCTTGCCTTTGGTGCGCCTTCGGCGCGCCCGCTGCGCGTGCGTGAGGGCGTCAGAAGAAGGGAGCCGGGAGGGAGGGTCCGCTGGGTGGCGGGAGCGGGTTGCTTAATCGGCTGGCGGGGGGGCGGGGCCGCAGGGAGGCAGCGGCGGGAAGGCGAGTGCGGGCAGCTCAGCGGCGGCTGGGTCGACTGCAGCGGCGGCAGAACTAAATCAGAAGGTAGGCGGCAGGAATAGTAGCAAACAGCAGGAGGAGCGTGGGGGCGACCTGGCCTCAGTAAGGCACAGTGGTCGCTCCTTTCTCAGGTCTTGTTCATCCTGTCCCATGCCCAGCAGGGCTCTGCTCTAGACACGCTGAAGGGCTATCTCTTCCACCTTTTCGGCTTTTTTGCTGTTGCCTTTTAGCCATCCCTCTTCAAATCCCCGATTGTAAATAGGTTTCTGAAAGGTTTACCACATTTACCACCTTCTCCCTTTGTTATGCCTCAGTGGGACTTCATCCTCTCCCTCCCTTTCCTTATGTGCGCTCCCTGCGAGTCTCTGCACAATTGTCCACTAAGGCTCGTTACCATCAAGACTGCCTTCCTGGTTGCAATAATACCTGCCCAGAGGGTCAGTGAGCTTCACGCCTTGTCATCCAAGCCTCCTTATCTTAACATCTTCCCAGACAAGCTGGTGCTTGGTGCAAGAGCTCCTTTCTTCCGAAAGTGGCCATTCCTTGTCATGTAGGCCACTCCATCATTCTTCCTACTTTTTACGCTCCGCCTCACCCCTCTAAAGAAGAGGGACTCACTCCACTATCTGGACCCAAAAAGAGCGTTGTCATTCTACCTTGATCACACACTGCGATTCCAGGTGGACGACCAACTCTTATCCAGTATTTGGGTGTCTTTCATAGATTCACATGCCTGAATCATTCCCCGTCGCCGAGACGGGAGCCTCCGGTACATAAAAAAGTAATGTCCTAAGGACATACATAGAGAATATAGGCCGAAGGGCCTCCCCTTTGGGGCCTTTCCACGTCCTTATGTAAAAAGGACCGAACTCTCATCGTTAGCCAATCAGCTCCGACCTCCCTCTAGAACCTTCCCGGGAGGAGCCTCAGTCCCTCAGATTTTCTACCGCACGTTGTGCTAGGGAGTCTCCAACCTGAGCTCTTCAGGTTTTTCTTGCTCGAAGTCTCAAACTTCGCTGGAAGTACACCTTGTACAAACAATATACATATCCGATCTTCGACTACTGTCTCCCATGTCGGAATCCAATAAGAAGGCTTCATCCATGGCGGACTCGCAAAAGAAAGCCCTTCTCAGGGCCTGTTCCTCCTGCGGCAAGCAGCGGATTCAAGCGGAGGACAAGCACGATCTGTGCTTATATTGCCTGTACCCTGACCACGTCCCTGACAAGTGTAGGGTGTGTAGAGCCTTCCCAAAGAAGACTGTTAAGGAAAGAGAGGCTTGCCTTCTCGAATGGCTCGACAGGCTTAAGGTCCGAGACACTCTGGAATCTTCCGAGGGTAGTGTCTCCGTGACCTCCAAAGTCTCCAAGAAGAGACCCAGGGTGCAGTCCCCTGGAGAGACAGACACTCCTCCTAAGAAGGCGCACAGGAAACCTTCGGAGGCACGTTCCACCACCTCCTCCGTGTCTGTTAAGGATGGCCAGAGGTTCAAGAAACCCGCTCCATCTACTAAGCGGACCACCTCGGTCTCGACCACTGTGTCGACCACTACGGCCTCATCGCCCTCCGCGACGGCCACAACGACCACCACTGCGTCCTCAGGCGCACCGGTCTCCTCGACCATTCCTCCGAAGCCTTCGTCCAAGACTAATACCGGACCATCGGCGTCATCGTCACCTAAGAGGTCCAAATCTAAAGGTACGCCTTCGCCTAAGACATCTCAAACCGAAGGATCGTCACCTAAACGGTCGAGGTCAAGTTCAAAGGGTCCGCCTTCACCCAAGAAATCTCAAGTCGAAGGCTCTACCACCAGTAAGTCGGCGATTCCCTTATCCCCGCAGAATTTGATGCCATCGACACTAACGGAGGCGTTCAAGTCACCAACACACACGGCGGGCGCGCCATCTTCACGCACGTCGTCGGAAGAGACCCCGGCGCCATCTTGGAAAGAATCTAGATTGGTCGAAGTCTCCATTCACTCGATTCCAACTTCCTCGGTTCCCCCAACGGTAGAGTCGGCACCCGAGCAAGAGCAGGTGACACTGCAGAGTGAGGAGTCCGACGAGGAAAACCAGGACGTTCACGAGGACCAGGACGAAGTTATGTATCAGGAACGCTCCTTGAACGTCACCACGGAGAACACCCCGATGATCTGTTTGCCCCTGTCTCTGGTCAACGATTTGCGCTCCCTGGTGCAGGACTATAAACAACGGTTCCCGGATGCCGACAGCGGAACCCAGGTGCCGGTCACCCAAGCGCAACCGTCGGTCTCGCGCCCTTCCGCTCTCCAGGCCCGTCCTCGGAACCAACCCCAGCCTCGCACTCGGCCCCAGCCTCAGGTGGAGGACTCCTCGGAAGGCGAGGAGGAGGAGACGGACTTGGAGGAAGGCGAAGTGCAAGACGTTGACTCGGACCACAGAGACGACGATGCCGATGCTGCGTCATCACACCATTCGTCTACACCGGCATCCCCGCGACCGCGCCAATCTGAGACGGCGGACGTTGGGGGTTTCCACAAACTGGTGGACAGGGCAGCAAAGAGGTTTCACATGGCGGTGGAATCCACGGAAACAGAATGCTTCCTCCATGATTTCAAGGAACACAGCCAGAAATTGGCCAAGTCTATTCCACTTATAGACTTTCTGTGGGAACAGGGCAAGAAGCTGATGCTTACGCCTGCCTCGGTGCCTGCGGTGGTTCCGCGCCTAGACAAAAAATATAAGGCCCCGATCACCGCACCAGCCTGCCTGACCGGCCACCCCAAACCGGACTCGGTTGTGACTCAGGCGGCCCAAAAGCAATCCCGCAACCCCTCCTCGCCGCTGTCCGCACCCCCAGATAAGGAAGGAAGGAAACTGGACACCATTGGCAAACGGTTCTCTACCACGTCCGCCATGACCATCAAAGTGGCGAATTCCATCGCCCTACTTGGGCGCTACAACCGCCAGCTATGGGAAGACATAGCCCCCTATCTGCAAGGCCTGCCATCCACGGTCCAGGACGAAGTGAAAGCTCTCCTAGCGGAAGGACAAAACTCCGCGGCTGAAATCATCGACTGCGCCATCGACGCAGCCATGACGGGATTCCGCCAGTTGGCCGGGGCTGCCGTGCTCCGCCGCCAAGGCTGGCTCAAAGCAACGTCCTTTCGACAAGAAGTCCAATCTAAGGTGCTGGACATGCCGTTCGATGGTCAATTTCTCTTTGGGGAGAAGATAGACGAAGCACTCCAGGCTATCAAGAAAGATACCGATACGGCGAGGGCTCTGGGCTCCCTCCAGTCCCGGAACCAGTCCTTTCGGGGGGGCCGCTCCAGAGGTCAGTACTCCTACAGAGGTTCCTACCAAAATCGGTCGTCCTACTCTTACGGCAACAGGAACCAGCCCCAGCACAAACAACAGAACCGACAGTCATCCTATGGGAGGTCGTCCTTCAGAGGCAAATCCGCCAAGAAGGGCACTGGCGGCCGCCAGTGACCATTTACTCCAGCCAGTCCCACCACCATCTCAATCCTTTCGAATTGGGGGAAAACTGACCCACTTCCTCCAAAATTGGCGAAAAATCACTACGGATCGGTGGGTACTACAAATAATTCAATTTGGACATTCCCTCGAAATGGTCAACTCCCCTCCCAACACTCCTCCGCTGAAGCGTGCTCACAAACGCCTGCACCTCCTTCTCAAGGAAGTATCCGCCATGTTGGTCAAAGGAGCCATCGAAAAAGTCCCAGAGTCCCAGAAGGGGAAGGTTTTTATTCCCACTTCTTCCTAGTCCAGCAGAAAGGGGACAAATGGAGGCCGATCTTAGACCTCCGGGCGCTCAACGCCTTCCTGCGGAGTCAATCCTTCCGGATGGTCACAATCCAGGAGATCCTGGGGGCGCTGGAAAGAGGAGACTCGATGGTCTCCCTGGACTTACAGGACGCCTACTACCATATCCCCATCCTCATACGGCACAGGAGGTACCTACGGTTCGAAATAGCAGGCAGACATTACCAGTTCAAGGTCTTGCCATTCGGCCTCAAATCTGCACCACGTATCTTCACGAAGTGCTTGGCACCGGTGGCAGCCTTCCTGCGACAAAGGGGTCACCAGGTATTCCCCTACCTGGACTGGCTGGTGAAGGCGCCTTCCCCGGAGGGCGCGACTGCTTCCTCCAACGCCTGCAGCGCTCTCTTTCAACAGCTGGGTCTAACGATCAACCTCAAAAAATCCTGCACTACTCCATCAACGAGGATCACCTTCCTGGGGGCTACCTTGGACACGAAGCGCGCAAAGGCTTTCCCCTCGGAGGACAGGACCAACAAAATACTGTCTCTGGCCGCGGCTGTGGCCAAGAAGCCTCTCATCAAAGTCCGGACATTCACCTCCTTGCTAGGGATGATGTCCTCCTGCATTCTCCTCATTCCACACTGCAGGCTCCGCATGCGTCCCCTGCAGGAGGCGCTGGCGAGACAATGGAAACAGAGTTCCGGCTCCTTCGAGGACATCATCACAATCACACCGGCCATCACAAAGGCCCTTCTGTGGTGGAGGAACCGGACACACCTGACGGCCGGCTTGCAGTTCCTCCTGCCGCCGGCACCTCTGGTCATCACGACAGATGCCTCACTGGAAGGCTGGGGCGCGGTTCTGTTGGACCTTCGAGTCAGCGGCAAATGGGACGCCCAAGAGAAACAACTACACATCAACCTCTTGGAACTGAGGGCAGTGTATCTGGCTCTGCAGGCATTCCTGCCACGTATCGGAACTTCCCCGGTGCTCGTCAAAACGGACAACACCACGACGATGCACTACCTGAACAAACAGGGGGGAACGCGATCTCTCTCTCTCTCAAGAGAATCGCAAAAAATCTGGAACTGGTTGGTGGCACACGGGCTCTCCCTCAAAGCGGAGTACGTTCCCGGGAAGGACAACACCATCGCGGACGCCCTCAGCAGACAGACCTCTCTCTCCCACGAATGGGAGCTGAACGGCGACACGGTGGCCCACGTCTTCTCGCAATGGGGGACCCCGAAGATCGATCTCTTCGCGACGGCAGGGAACGCAAAATGCCCAAGCTACGCAAGCTGGCATCCCCAACGGGGGTCGCTGGGAAATGCTTTTTCCATCGGCTGGTTCAGCGTGTTTGCGTACGCTTTTCCTCCGTTCCCGATGATACCGAGGCTCCTCCGGAAGATGAAGACGGAGCCGTGCACCCTGATCCTGATTGCTCCGTACTGGCCGAGACAACACTGGTTCTCGGACCTGCTTCGCCTTTCCATCAAGCCCCCGATTCACCTGCGACAACACCCGAACCTCTTAACGATGTCCGGAGGCCAGGTACACCACCCGAACCTCCGTTCGCTCAAATTATCGGCCTGGCTCCTGAGCACCGAGAGTTCGGAGACCTAGAGATCCCGCAGGACTGCAGGGCCGTACTAGCCAAAGCGAGAGCGGGCAGCACGAACAAGACCTACTCGCTGAAGTGGAAGAGGTTCTGCTTGTGGTGTTCGGAACAAGGCTTACACCCTCTCCGGGTCACCCCAGTACAGTTGCTACCATACCTCCTCCACCTGGCTCAATCGGGGCTGGCTCACGCCTCCATTAAGGTTCATCTGGCTGCGATTTCTAGATTCACCAGGACCTCATCTGGACCTTCCCTATGGTCCAGTCGACTGATAAAGCAATTTCTGAAAGGGCTCTACAGATCCTTTCCGAGGCCTCGGAAAGTCCCTCCGACCTGGCAATTGAACTTGGTACTCAACCAACTAATGAAACACCCTTTCGAGCCCATACACCGGGCCACTCTCAAACATCTCTCATGGAAGACGGCACTCCTGCTCGCCCTGACGTCGGCCAGACGAGTCAGCGAACTTCAAGCGCTGTCTATTCAGGAACCGTATCTCCAATTCAGGCACGACCGAGTGGTACTCAGGCCCAACCCTAAATTCATTCCTAAAGTGCCGTCAGACTTTCATCTGAACGAACCAATTGTACTCAAGTCATTTTTTGCGAACCCTTCCACAGCGGCAGAAAGGGCGCTGCATTCCTTGGACCTTAAAAGGTGTCTCAAATTCTACTTGGACAGGACCAAAGAGGTCAGGAAGTCTTCTCAACTCTTTGTAGCCTACAGCAACCCGCGCATGGGTTTGCCCTTGACAAAACAGAGCATCTCCCGCTGGATTTCTTCAGCGATTGCTTTCTGCCATGATCAGGCCGGACGGCCTTTGACGGACCGAGTGGCTGCCCACTCTACCAGAGCGATGTCAACGTCAGCGGCGCTCTTCGCTGGAGTGACGATCCTGGACATCTGCCGAGCGGCGACCTGGAAGTCCCCGCACACCTTTTCCAGGCACTACTGCCTGGACATCGAACTGCAGAAGGACGCTGCAGTGGGACAAGCGGTGCTGCGCCATCTCTTCCAATAAGGTGAGCCTTACCTCGTCCCGCCATCCAGGTATGCACATTCTTCATGGCTTTGTTCTGCTATATGCATGACTGTATATTGCTATGTTTTTCTCACGTTGTCTGTAATTTATGCAGGCCCGCTGGTTGTGAGAATGTGCTTTACCACGATGCATGTATAACTGCTGGCTACTCTGATTCAGGCATGTGAATCTATGAAAGACACCCAAATACTGGATAAGAAATGCGTTACTTACCTGTAACAGCAGTTATCCAGTATTGGTGTCTTTCATAGATTCACATGCAACCCTCCCGCCTCCCCGGTAAGGACTCACGTACCTCTATGTCTGCATTGCGACACCCTATCTGGGTGCGTACGAAAATCTGAGGGACTGAGGCTCCTCCCGGGAAGGTTCTAGAGGGAGGTCGGAGCTGATTGGCTAACGATGAGAGTTCGGTCCTTTTTACATAAGGACGTGGAAAGGCCCCAAAGGGGAGGCCCTTCGGCCTATATTCTCTATGTATGTCCTTAGGACATTACTTTTTTATGTACCGGAGGCTCCCGTCTCGGCGACGGGGAATGATTCAGGCATGTGAATCTATGAAAGACACCAATACTGGATAACTGCTGTTACAGGTAAGTAACGCATTTCTTCTTGGCCATGTCTAAGCTAAGAAGGGATGGGCTGTACAGAAAAGGATCATCTCACAATGGAGCATCCTTTGTATCGAGATCGGCTAAGCATTGTCTAAAAATGAACCCCCTGAGGGTTAGCGTACTCCCTTTACCAGAGCAAAAGCTGCAACCACTGTGTTAGCTTGCAGAGTTTCGGTCCTGGATATCTGCTACGCAGCAATGTGGGCAGCCTTGCATACTTTCATAAAGCACTGGTCCAGACCGTCTGGATCGTAGAGACTGGTGCTTGCTCCTTTTGTTCTGCCGGAGACTTCCTCATGTACAATTGGTCCGCAGACCTACCTCTGGGGAGTTATTGCTTGGGTATCTATTCAAAGGTAAGAAATCGGTGGCTAGAAGTCTCTTATCCGCTGACCAGGTTATTTACCTTCAGTAACGCCTTATACGGTAGAGACTGTCTAGCCACAGATTCCTTACTAACCCACCCATCCACCCCGCTCTAACTGGTTTCTAGGGATATGGCTGTCCCTTTCAGGTCCCTAGTTTTTCCACACCAGTGTACTTTGTGGCTCTGCGCTTCTGGCGTGAAAAGGTGTGAAAAGTAACTAATATCAGTGCGCCTGGGTGATGCTTATATAGGCACTGCGAACGTCCCTTCCGGCCCTGAAGATGCCACCCTCAGCTGAACAATGCCACCTACAGGCATGCAGGGATACTGCTCACATAACCAATCCGGATCCAGTCTGATGAAGATTCAAAGATTAGGAATCTGCGGATATACAGTCTCTTCCCGATAAGGCGTTGCAAAAGGTAAGCATCTTGTTAATGACGTCTCAGGCTGTGACGAGAGGCATCTTTCTTATGGGTGTACAGTCAAATAATGGGAAACGTTTTACAGCAAAATAGGCATGTATGTTTTCAAGCTGGTGAGTGAGGTGGCTTTGTGCTGATGAACGGTAGGAAGCAGAAAGGGAGTGGATAAAGCATAGTGTAGATTATGTGTGTACAGCATAAGCTCCCCTTTGGTGCTGTCATGCATCTCAAGATACAGGAGGGTCTTTCTAAAATTTTCTTTTGTCTCTATGAACATTGGTTTTCTAAGGAGTCAGTGAATTGTTGGGAACCATGCCATGCTTTGCTGAGTTTATGGCTGTTATCTGGTGTGCTGTATGCTTCCCGTATATCACTGAAATGGGCCTTGCTTGTAGCTGATGCCTTAGCTTCATCAAGGAGGCATTAACCACTTAATGAACAAGGAATTGTGCAATGAATGGGGTTGTCGTTTTTTTTGTAGTGCATTTTGCAGTTCTGGTTGAGCTAAGTGAGGAAAGTAAAGGGTTGAAGCATTGCACTCAAGAGCTGTGGAGTACAATGTATGGGAGCTTTGAAACAGGAACATTTATGTGGTGTTCAGAGTAGTAATAGTCCTGAATTTGATCCTGGGAAAGGATATACTCTGAGACTGAATCATTTTGTTTTACACAATGACAATTTAGTCAAATGCTATGTGATTTTCTGTGTAAACTTCTGGAAGGAAAATGTAATCTTAGTACAGAATAGAACTATTGAGTTGCAGAGCATGAATGCAAACATTGGAGGGGTGTATCCTATAACAAACATTTAAAGGCGAATGCTCAGGAGTGCTATCTGGTTCGATGTTTGTTTTTTGTATAGCAGATAGTTAGGTTTCAACTGAACATTCAAAGTCTGTGGCAGTAGTGAGCCCAATAGAAGGAATAAGCTCAACAATTTTTAGTGGCCATGGCACCCTGTGTGTCCCTTCTCTCCTCGGTGTGCATTATCTTCTTTATCTTTTCAGCCCACATCTGGCAATCTTCCTCAACCCTGTCATCCATCCTCACCCCCCTGCATATGGCATTCCTCCGCAAATGCCCATTCTTCTATATCACTCATCCATTGCCACATCGTGGGGGCCACCGGAAAGGAACCATTTTATTGCAATTCTGCGCTTTGCAGGGACCAGCCCCATTGGTCCTGCATAATTCTTGTCTGGGGACAAGCAAAAAGATTCAATAGACAGTGCATCATGCTATAATTGAGTTACATGTGAATAGCACTCTGGAGTGAGTACCACCGCTTCTCAGTATGTACATAAGCGTTGGCAATGCCAGACCATGTGTGTGAAATCTGCCCTAAATGCAGCTAGTGTTACAGCAAACAAATGATGACAATGCAAACATTTTCCACCAGTCAAAAGATCTGGGTTAAATCCATAGTTCTTTTGCCCACTACGCCACCCGTATCCTTATCAGTCTTGTCGGCGAAAGGGAAGCTCTATTTAGGACCTAAAAGTATGCTAGCTTACAGTACGCATTGTTAGAAACTCCCTTGACTAGTGTGCATGCTTTCTCCCATGCCTTGTCAGTCACAGACCCTGCTATAATCCGCTTCTCATTAACTCCTCATTCAGAGCTCTATTCTTTGCCAGTCCTGTTTAAGGGCCGCATACAGCAGGGATACCAGATGCCGGGAAGACCCCATATCTCAAACTACCTCTAGCGTATGTGACATCTTCTGCATTTCCAAAATTTATCAAGCCTATTCCAGACCTCCCATACCCTTCTCCTGGTTTCCAAGAGCTCATGAGTCCTGCCAGGGTCTGTCTGATTGCTATCACCGACCCCTGCATGCCCAATATCACCCGCCACTTGTTAATCTCATATTGCTTATGTGCCGTATGGGCTACTTGTATGTCTGGATAGCGGAACCTGTCCATCTCCCACCTCAACTTGAGTGCCGGGAGCGACTCTCATGACCTGCCTTCCAGCTCAGCAAGCGGGAAGGCCAATGACTTGTCAAGGTTGACTGTAAGGCAGGAAACGCTCTTGAATTTCCCCAACTCCTCCAACAGTCTTTGCATCGCCGCCTCCGTTTTTTTGGGACATAAAGGAGTGTATCGTCTGCATACAGTGAGACTGGATGCACCTGAACCGCCACTCTCCCAGTGCAACACGCAGATGTTCCGTCAACAGGTCCATGGTTACAGTAAACTAGGGAAGTGATAGGGGTCAACTCTGATTGGTAGCCCGCTCCATGCACTATTTCTCTGTGGTATATTCTCCGTATACAGTCCCGAGCCACTAACACCGTATATAACAGTTTGACCCACCCTAAAAACTTTGAGCCGAAGCCTAATTTGTCGAATTGCTTGCATGTAATCCTCTAGTCGCTGATATCTTACCTTAGAATTATCCCCAGGAGCCACATCGGATCCAGAAATGTTTTGTGAGTAGCACTCCTGTGCGCCAATCGGTGGAATAGTTCAGCTCTGCATGGCATCGTTTGCACCAGACTTGATGTGGGCAGTGCCTATATATAGGCGCCACACCAGTGCGCTGATGTCCGATTCGGTTGCGCAGGTGCTGCCCATGGTCCCTGATGAGGTCCAGACCATACTCTTTCAAGCTATGGCAGACTGGAGAGTTGCAGCCAAGTTTACGAGCAGTTGTGGGCTGGACATGACAGACTTTCTAGGCAGAGTGGTTTCATCGCTGATGGCCTTACGATGCGACGCCTGGCTTAGCACTTACGGACATGTCCTATGATGGCTGCCGTCTTTGCGGAGACAAAGTGGACTCGGCACGGGTGCTCTTTAAGCATAGCAGTGCTACGGCCAGGTCCTTGCTTCTTTCCATGGCCCCCGCCAACCCCAGTCTGCCTTTCATGCCATTGGAAGGGGCTCCCAGCTACGTCTTTACCTGCAAAGCCACCATGGCATGCAAGCTACCCATCGGTTGCGTGGCTGAGGACATGGTACCCCCAGCCTTCGTGCTTCGGACCGCCAGAGGTTGAGCTAGTCAACCTCCGCAGCTACAGCCAAGTGTCCCTCTGCCAAGACGTTGTACGCCTGCCACTGGAGCAAGTTTGTGGCAATGTGTACAGAAAAGCAAGTTGACTCCTTTTTTCTCCCCTTTCTCAGGTCCTTGTATTCCTCCTTTCTCTTGCCAAGTAGGGGTCTGCTTTGGGCACCTTAAAGGGCTATCTTTCTGCCATCTCAGTCGTCCTACAGTTGTCAGATCAGCCATCCCAGTTCAAATCCCCTGTTGTGAATGTGATTTTCTTTTTAAAGGTCTTCGTATATTTCCGCCTTCTCTTTTTCTTGTGCCTCAGTGGGACCTCAATCTAGTACTCACATTTCTTATGTGCGCTCCTTTTGAGTCACTGCACAACTGGTCTCCGTCTCCTTACCTTCAAGACAGGCTCCCTAGTGGCGATAACATCTGCCTGGAGTGTCGGTGAGCTCCAGGCCATGTCATCTAAGCCTCTGTACCTAACCATCTTCCAAGACAAGCTGGTTCTTCGCACTAGAGCTTTCTTTCTGCTGAAAGTTGTCAGTCCCTTTCTTGTTGGCCAGTACATCACACTGTCTACCTTTTTAATGCTCCGCCGCATCCCTCTAAGGAAGAGGAGCAACTCCGACGCAATCCAAAAAGAGCATTGTCGTTCTACCATGATCGCACAAAAGAGTTCTGTGTGGGTAACCAACTCTGTTGTCATCTTTGTCAGATCCAAGAAGGGGAAGGCTGCGCAGAAACGGATCATCTGGATCCTGCTCCGCATTAAAATCGGATGAAGGTTTGCATCCTCATTCTGCCAGAGCTAAGGCTACGACCGCTGAGTTAGCACGCAGATTTCCTGTCCAGTCCTAGGCATCTGCCAGGCAGCAACTGCCTGGGCAGTTGGGTCCATCGGAACCGGCACTTTGCCTGTTCGGTCCTGCAGGACTTTTTAATGAGTCTGTTTCGCAGGGAGCTTTTGCTTGGGTATCAGATTAACATGTTGATTACATTTGGTAACCCCTTATCTGTTAGTCTATCTAGCAGAACATTTCTTACTGACCTACCCATCCTCCACGCAACCAGATTTCGAGGGTCCAAGCGGTTTCACTTTCAGGGCCCTAGTTTTCCAACACCAGTGATCCGTGTTCTTTATGACTCTGCGCTCCTGGTGTGGAAAGTCGCCAAAAAGAAACTAAAACTGACATGAGCGCATTGGGGTGGTGCCTATATAGGTACCACTCACAAAATTTCTGACACGGACCAGGAGTTACTTAAGGGAAGAGACTTGTTCATCTGTACCGTGCCTCTAGATAGGCTGCTAGCTGCCATTCTAGTACATTCAGGTCTCTTAGTAACTGGATTGTCATTTGGCTTTGTGGGAATAACCATGGTCATATGTTACAAAGTTGATAGGTATGTGTCTCCATCCTCCTGCCATTAAAGGAATACATTTCCTGTAATATCTTGTGCAGTGCTAGATCAATCAGTTACCAATATGCTCTTGTAAAGGAGATGGATAAGGGGTTACCAGCATTTATAATGCAGAGTTAGTGTTAAGTTTGCAGATGGCTGCATAAACAGTTCACATACGGCCACCTGTGGATGTTAATAAATTCATCTGTTCTCAAATGGTTAGGATTGATGATGTGCTATAATTCATATCAAGTGTTAGTAACCTGTACCTTTTTGTTTAGAACGACAGTCCAGAGACGACCTGACGGGTGGTGGTGGTGGTGAAGACACATTATCTGGGTATGAAGATGCCAGCGATGAATATTTGGAGCATCTTTTGACTGACACTGATGGAGACAGTGAAGACTTGGACTTTGGGCAGTCTTCAGCGCATTCCTACAATGGAGCTGGCCCCAGCGGACTACATTTAACTCCCTCTGCAGGGAGCACATTGGCAGGCCTGGAAGTAAATTGCAAGACTGTAGAAGGTGCAATTTTAAAGACTGAGCAAAAACAGCTGTCAGTAGTAAAGAATATCAATGAACATTTGAGGAGAATGGAGCGGCATTTAGCCAACCTTGTGAAGTTTAACCGCCTGTACATACGTCGCTCACTGGGCTTAACTGGTGAGTTGGTCAGGGAAAATGCCTCCCAAAGCCTCAGTCTGCAGCGCATTGCAGAGACTTTAGAAAGTGCGATCCCATTTCCCACAGCCAGCGGTGTACGGATAACTGCTGACGTGGCTCCCTCATCAGGGTCTTCCTCTGTATCCAGCGACTCCAGTGACGAGGAATGGGCCAAACGTCCTTCCAAGACACCAAAGAAGGCCAAACGCAGTCGTGAGGATGGCATGGTGAAGAAACGGAAGAAAAAATGAATGTGTTTTTTGGTTGCCAGGGAGCAAACGAAAATAAGAACTGCTCAATATTCTGCGGACATGTTCCTTGTGTTAATTTTTATTGTTCTATCATGTATGCCACCAGTTGGGAATTAATAACTTGCGGATTCCCAACTCTTAATAAATCTTATGATTGACATAAGGTCTGATGTTTTATAATGGATCCCAATTTAATAGTTGATTGGTGATAATTCTTGTTGGATTTTAGGGATTTTACCTAATTTATTTCTCTACGTCTCTGTTGATTGCAGTTGAAATTGTTTTTCCTGGTAAATCGTGTGAGCAAGAGTAACATTAAATTGAAATTAGCCCAGGTTCGTCCAACTCTGTTAATGTTTGTTTACTTGTTATGTTGCCTTTACCAAGCAGCACCCTTTATATTTAATTTAGAAAAACATTCTCGTTGTCCATGTTCTGAAGAAAAAGAAAATGGTTCTCCAGCACGGCCTCTTCCATTTGGTTTGCATGCTTGGAATGGTTTTCACCTTCTGCACAGGTTCAATAGATCACTTTCAATAATTGGCATCCTGCTTTGTTTTTTATGTTGGATAAAGTCTGAAATCATTCCCACTGCCAACCCCCCCAAGGGAAAGCCAAGTTTGCTTTCTCCATCCTTACAAGAAGTATCTCTGGACATGCGTTTTTATCTTTCCAGGTCTGCTTTCTCTCCTTATGTTAAACTATCAATGTATGTCCTTTAATACCATTTTATTTTCTATTTTCATGACTTCTCGCATTCCCTATATTACAAAGTTACCTATTCACCTCACCATCCTGTAGAACTCTGTTTCTGTTTGATCTTCATGGTCGAATTCTGATGTAAGAAATTATGCTATATTAGCTGTTTTTCGCACATGCTGATTGATCTGTTTTCGTTTATTAGGTACACCGTGCATTCGCTGTTTTACTTTAGTTTTGTGATGCCAAGTTGTCTCCTATCATAGTGTTTGCCCCAATTAACTAATATTCCCACCTCAGGGTCTGGTCCTTAGCCAATGTTCATTTTTTTTAATGTGTATTCTTTTAATCCTTTTTTTCTGCTGGAGATCGAGCAGCTATTGCTATGACTTGGTTACTTGTTCAGAAATGACAGTGGTAGGTGGTCTTTTTCAGTTTCCTTTCTCAGAGTTCACAGTACTGCCATATGTGCGTCTGTGTGAATCTTTATATTGCTGGAGGAAGAGAACCTACTTCTTTCAGTTAAAAGGTATGATAAAAGTGCCTGTATTTTTATTTCCGCTACAGAAAGAAATACTGAAGTATATCAGTCTGTATTGTGGAGAGCACACCTTAGTGCACAGAGTATGCATGTACACAAATGCCCAATTCAAATCTTTTATTCTTCAAAACAAATAGTAAAAGTAAAACAGCCAATGCATTTTGTTCCTGTAACAAATCTGAACCTATTCGCGGCTGCAATTAGGTGAAACAATTAATGGCTTATGGTGGGGTATATTAATCATCATTATAGAATTAAAAAACATACCACACATTATATTCTTCTACACATTAGGACCAGCCCTTCCCTGTTCATATTTCGCAAACAACTTAAGACTTGGTAATTTGACCAATAGTTCCACTTTTTGTTAGGTCTTCTAAAATACTGATCCATCTCTTAAGCCAGCGCCGAGACGCCTACGGGTATTCGCCGCGCTCAATAAATGTCAAATAAATAAATAAAATAGTATTCATGAGTCCAAAAACAAAATTGCCCTTGAGCATGAAGACCGAATGTCGAGCTGGGAAGGGAAACACCCTCACATTTTTACCATGCATTGTAAATCTTTGTTCGAGGCATATGAGCTGCAGATTCTACACTTAGCATTATATCGTCACCTGGTGTTGGTCTCGGATGATTGCATGTTGTTGTCGTCTTGGAAGAAGTCTTTGTAGTCACGAGATTGGTGACTCCTCCCTTGGACGATAGTGCGCATATGCATTGGCTCCATCCTTGGATTGTTTTTTTCCGCCACTGGGTTCGGATGAAACTTTTACCTCTCCGGTTCAAAATCTACTTTTCAAGTACTTTGACGCGTAAAAACGTATTTAAACTTCATTAAACTACTTTCGATATCGATAAGCGTCGACCCGACCATCAGCTCGATTCCGGTCGTCGACACGGGCCATTGGGCCTATCCACGCCGTGAGGCCTACACCTCCTGGAAAGGACGCCATTCAAAAGATGCCCCGAGTGTGGAGCAAAGTTTCCACACAGTGACCATCACGAGGTGTGTAACCTGTGCTTATCGCCAGAACATGACGTATCTAGCTGTACAGCCTGTGCATCCTTTCGATCCAAGAAGACCATTCGAGATCGGAGGGCCTGTCGACACGACATGCAGAGATCGGCTCCGGAACCGGTGGAAAGCTTCAAAGAAGTTCCGCTCGTACCAGAAGAAGATTCAGACTATCTCCAAATCGTTTCCGGGGCAGACGACTACGATGACTCCATAACATCGGGTCAGCGCGTGAGTACAACTGCCCCTGCCCCATACCCAGCACCCAAATCGAAGGCAAAGGTCAACACTCTGCCTCCGGGTCCCAGTCGTGACCGAAAAAACACTTCGAAAGCCCCGCCATTGAGCCCGGCTCTGAAGAAAATACTCCAGCTTCAGGTAGCTCCTTGCCGAGTAAGCCGCACGTTCCGATCCCACCAGCTCCCTCGGCACGAAACCAAAAGAAGTCCCGGCTCCGATACCATCGACTTCTAAAGACAAAAATATGAAGGCAGCATCTGACGCCTCAAGGCAGACGAGACCAGCTTCTACTCCGAAGCCAATAATCTTCGGTACCGAAACCTACAAGGCCTGGTTCCGATGCGCTCAAGCCCTCGAAACAGCCTACAACACCGAAAACAATACCTTCGGTGACGAAATCTACTCCAAAGGAGACCGTAACAATTCCTAAGGCTAAAGACAAGCAGCAACCATGCCCGGAACCGAAAAAATCGGCACCGGCAAAGGTTCTGCAGGGAGAAGACCTTTTCCAACCTGATCCTCTACAAAAAAAGATCTACATTGACCCAAAGACAGGTCAGGTATCCACTACACCACAAAAAAAAGGAAGTCAGACACAGCACCTACACCTGCAGTGCCTGTCAAGAAGGACTCTGCCACATCTCCTATGCACCCTTCTTCTCCTATACTTCCTTCTCCTTCATCTCCTGTTCCCCTTAACATTTCACCTCAAAATTCTCCTGAAAACTCTCGAACTCATTCTTCACCACATATATCTCTAAATGATTGAGTATAGCATAGGGAGAGGGGGTAGACCCAGATGAACCTTTTCCCTACATTGATGATCCAGATTGGGAGTACCCAAACCCGCAAGATGTGCCAGATATTCCTGACCCACATTCATATCCATCAAATCCTTCTCCCCCAGAAGATAATATTGGTTTTGGGCACTTACTGAATAGGGCTGCCATCTATCATGGGGTCACCATGCATTCAGATGAGGCAGAAGAAGATTGGATACATTTGAGCAATCACAAACGTCTGTTCAAATTCTGCCTATGATTAAAGGGGTCATCAAACATGCTCCAGAGTATTTAAGGATCCTGTGCATGCTAGGATTCTAAACCCTAGAATTCAGAAAAAGTACAGGCCTGCTCCTGGGGATCCTGCTTAAATTAAAGGACAGCTACACTTAGATTCACTAGTTATGTCAAATGCTAGAAAAAGAGAACTCACAGACATCAGGTGAAGCACCACCCGTGATAAAGAATCTAAGGTGATAGATGCTTCAGGCAAAAGGATAGCTGCACAAGCTAGCAATACATGGCGTATAGCTAACACACAAGCCCTCCTTGCAAGATATGACAGGGCTCACTATGATCAGTTAGAGACACTACTATAACATCTACCTGACCAATATAAGGCGCAGGCAAACGACCTTATACAAGAAGGCAAGTTAATTTCAAATGCCTCAATCAAGTGCGCACTTGATGTAGCAGACACTGCATCTAGAGCTGTAAATACTAGTGTCCTCCTTAGACGTCATGCGTGGCTACGCATTTCAGGATTTAAGCAGGAAGTGCAAACTACCATCTTAAATCAGCCATTCAACCAACATCAATTGTTTGGACCAGAGGTAGACACAGCACTTGAGAAAATGAAGAAAGACACCGATACAGCCAAATCTATGGGAGCTTTGCAATCCACACAGGCTAGAGGCTCCTTTTGTCCCTCCTTCTATAGAGGAGGCTCCAAACAGACTGGAGCAGACAATACAGCTTCCTTTAAATCCAATACACAGACATCCTCCAGTAAAGGATATTTTAGAGGAGGCTATAGAGGCAACAACAATAAAGAAAGAGGTCGAGGGAACAACAATAATCGAACCTCTTCCACCACAAAACAGTGACTTCCCTCAGCTCCCCCAACAGCACTCCACTCCTGTGGGGGGGCAGACTAACACAGTTCCTACCTGTCTGGAATTCCATCACAACAGACAGGTGGGTAAGACAAATTATCCAGTATGGCTACTGCCTCGAACTTACAGCTACCCTCCACACATACCACCCAGGCAGCACCCATATGTCTGCAGAACATCTTACACTGCTCAAACAAGAAGTCCTATCACTTCTTCAAAAAGACGCAATCGAAATAGTTCCTTTACAACGTCAAGGAACAGGGGTTTACTCACTGTATTTTCTAATACCCAAAAGGACGGGACACTAAGACCAATTCTCGGCCTCAGGCCCCTCAATCACTATATATACTCATATAATTTTCATATGATCAATTTACAACAAGTGCTCCCATCGCTGCAACAAGGAGACTTCCTTCCAACACTAGATCGAAAGGACGCCTACTTCCACATTCCTATACATCCTTCGCACAGGAAGTATCTGAGGTTTGTACTAGAAAGACAGCATTATCAATTCAAAGTCCTTCCATTCGGGGTAGCAACTGCACAAAGAGTGTTCACAAAGTGCCTAGCAGTAGTAGCAGCACATCTCAGAAGACAACAAATACATGTCTTCCCATATCTAGATGACTGGCTCATAAGAGCCAAGTCATTCAATCAGTGTTTCCAACACACATCTCAGACAATTCACACATTGCGAAACTTAGTGTTCACAATCCGCTACACCAAGTCGCACCTACAGCCCTCTCATGTACAGCAATATTTAGGGGCTGCAATAAACACGTCTACAGCTCTAGTGTATCCCAGTCCAGCAAGGATACAGAGTATTCAAGCCTTAGTCACAAAGTTTCAACATCAACACTCTCTCCCAGCCAGTTCATGAGACTAATAGGCATGATGGCATCTTGCATCTTTATTGTACCATATGCAAGACTGCAAATGCGTCAGTCACAGGAATGTCTAGCACAACAGTGGATTCAGGCTCAAGGACAACTAACAGACCTGGTGTTGGTGGACAGCCGCACACATCGCTCTCTGCAGTGGTGGAACACCAAAAACTTGACAAAAGGGTGGCCGTTCCCCAAACATGTTCCACAAATAGTACTTGCAGCAGACGTATCTCACAGGATGAGGAGCCCATCTCCTACATCATACAACTCAAGGGCAAGGACCATTCAACAAAGATCGTTCCATATCAACCACCTAGAGCTGCTAGCAATATTTTTAGCGCTCAAAACTTTCCAAGTACAAAACAAAGCTGTCTTAATCCGGATGGACAACATGACAACCATGTACTATATACAAAAGCAGGGGGGACACCCTCTATACAGCTGTCCCAGCTTGCACAGAAAATTTGGAGATGTGCCATTCCACAAAACATATATGTTAGCAAAACACCTTCCAGGAGTTCACAATCAGATTGCAGATCTGTTAAGTCGACAGACACAACAGATTCATGAATGGGAACTAAACCCACAAGTTCTTCTACCATTCTTTCACAATTGGGGTCATCCACACATAGATTTGTTCGCCACACACCAAAACGCAAAATGCCCACCCTTCGCCGCCAGGTTTCCACACCCGCTGTCCAAGGGCAATACGATATGGATGAAATGGTCAGGCAGATTTGCGTATGCTTTTCCACCACTACCACTAATAGTGCGCAAGCTACGACAACAGTTGCTCAAACTGATTTTAGTAGCTCTCACATGGGCACGCCAACCATGGTATACAAGCATTAGAAATGCAATAGGTCTCGCAGCATTAGAGTTAGTGCTTTTAGAATTGTTTATGGGTTTTTTTGTAAATCTTTAGCATGAGGTTGAGGGTGAGTGAGGGTGAGGGGTTGAGGGTGAGTGAGGGTGAGGCTGAGGGGTTGAGGGTGAGGGTGAGTGAGGGGTTGAGGGTGAGGGGTTGAGGGTGAGTGAGGGTGAGGGGTTGAGGGTGGGTGAGGGGTTGAGGGTGAGGGTGAGGGTGAGTGAGGGTGGGTGAGGGTGAGTGAGGGTGGGTGAGGGTGAGTGAGGGTGAGTGGGGGTGAGTGTGGGTGAGTGTGGGTGAGGGTGAGGGATTGAGGTTGAGGGTGAGTGAGGGTGAGGGGTTGAGGGTGAGTGAGGGTGAGGGGTTGAGGGTGAGTGAGGGTGAGGGAGGGTGAGGGGTTGAGGTTGAGGGGTTGAGGGTGAGTGGGGGTGAGTGAGGGTGAGGGGTTGAGGGTGAGTGAGGGTGAAGGTGAGTGAGGGTGGGTGAGTGAGGGTGAGGCTGAGGGGTTGAGGGTGAGGGTGAGTGAGGGGTTGAGGGTGAGGGGTTGAGGGTGAGTGAGGGTGAGGGGTTGAGGGTGGGTGAGGGGTTGAGGGTGAGTGAGGGTGAGGGTGGGTGAGGGGTTGAGGGTGAGTGAGGGTGAGGGTGAGTGAGGGTGAGTGAGGGTGAGTGAGGGTGAGTGTGGGTGAGTGATTGAGGGTGAGGGGTTGAGGGTGAGTGAGGGTGAGGGGTTGAGGGTGAGGGAGGGTGAGGGGTTGAGGGTGGGATTATACAGTCAGTCCCTCGGTCACAAGACCTGCCAGGAGGGCTGTGCTGTGGTAGGTTTATCCTGGACGTGCTGTGCTGCCCTGCCCTGCCCCCGGCTGCAAGGGTGCTCCAATGCTGGCCACGCACTTCTCTGTAACGGGTGTCATGTGAGCAGGCGTCATCTGACACGGCCTAGCAACCGCGCGAGCCCAGCGTGGAGACCGCAAACACCAGAGCCTGCTATCGGCGCAGGAGCAACTCGCTGCAAGGGCGCCTCGCCCTGCACCACCTCTGGGATACACGGCGACCCTGCACTGAAAGGAAGAAATGGATCTTAGGCAGCTCAGCGAGCTTCACTCTGATTGCACTGAACAAAGAAGCGTGCATTTTCCCTCTTTAACCAACATGCCAGAGGCTTCTGCTCACACTACTGCCGAGTAAGGCTAGGAGCAGGGTTTAACACAGTTACATCAGAAAAATCTTCGGGTGACGCATTACCAGCTCGTTCAAATATATATAACATTAAAGCAGTGACTTCTCAAGACACGTGACACAGAACCACAGAGCGTACCCGAGGCGAAAACATGGGAGCTGTACACAAAACCTCTCCCAATAATTGTAATGAAAATAAAAAAAATCAATAAAAAAAAAAAAAACAGTAAGTACAATAACTGTTGCTATTTTTCTAAAGTATTGGAATGGCGAGTAACCTTGTCATCCGCAAATAAAACAGCAAATGTTGTTTTAATTATTTTATTTTCCGGTCTTTCCAAGTCTGTGTAAGAGGAATGGCGGTGTAAGGAAACTCGTGCAACCGTGGCGATCACCAACTCAGCCTGAATCTAGGTGCACTGGGAAAACTGTGAGTAAATGGGTGAACTGTTAAGAAATACAGCGATGCAATGTTAAGGGGAACTGCGAGGCAAGGCGGAGGTAGAGCTTGTATCTTTACTGAGGACTATTCCCGTTTGTGACATTTCATCGCGAGGTGAAAAAGACAGCTGGTGTCAACAAATTAACTTTTGTCAACTATAAAACAAGCCTTTCACCGTAACACGGCGGGCAGGGGAGGGGGCGGAGAGGGAGAGGAGAAATGCGACACGGAGGGAGGGGGAGGGGGCGGAGCGGGGAGGGGGCGGAGAGGGGAGAGGTGCGACACGACGGAAGGAAGAGAGGGGAGGGGGAGGAGAAAGAGAAATGCGACACGGCGGGAGGGGGCCTAAAGTATTGGAATGGCGAGTAACCTTGTCATCCGCAAATAAAACAGCAAATGTTGTTTTAATTATTTTATTTTTCGGTCTTTCCAAGTCTGTGTAAGAGGAATGGCGGTGTATTGTATTGTATTGTGGCATACTTGTATAGCGCAACCTGTCACCACAAAGGGCATCCTGGCGCTTTGACCCGTACTCAGTGAAAGACAGTAGCTCAGCCTATCCTGGGAAAAAGATGAGTTTTTAGAGCCTTTCTGAAAGATAAGAGATCTCCAAGGCTTCTCAAGGATATAGGCAGAGAGTTCCAGAGTTTGGATGCCGCTACTCTAAAGGAGCGGCCCCCCATCCTCACTCTCTGGAATCGCGGGACTACCAGTAGCCTGGATGACGAGGAGCGTAAAGCTCTAGCTGGACAATACCAGGCAAACATTCGCCGCAAAGGAATGGGGCCCAGATCATGAACAGCCCTAAACACAATACATGCTGCTTTGTAGCGCACTCGTAGATGAACTGGCAGCCAATGAAGTTCTCGCAGTGCTGCCGTAGAAGAGCTGTGGTAGGGGCGCGAAAGGGCGAGTTTAGCAGCAATATTTTGCACCCTTTGCAACTTGCCCAGGAGTGTTACCGGGGCCTCCAGAAGTAGTGCGTTACAATAGTCAAGTCGACTTAGGATGGTACAACGCACTACTTCTGGTCTGGCTTGCGCAGGGAGGAGAGGAAGGACCTTGCGCAGCATGCGGATCAGCATCATACATGTTGAGGAGATCTTATTCACATGTAGATCCAGCTGCAGATTGGGCCCAAAAGTGACACCCAAATTGCGCGCTGATTGTGCCGCAAACACTGTCTCTGAGAAGGACGGAGGCCAGAAGTCCACTGGAAGATCGCGAGGAACCCGATCCGCGGAACAGTGTAAGACCTCCGTCTTCGTTCCGTTGAACTGTAGCGAGTTCAACCGGAGCCATTCCGCTGTCGCCTGCATGCATCGGTGAAAGGTCTCCAATGAGACTGCATCCTGTCCCTCCAGAGAAAAGACCAGCTGGGTATCATCCGCATAATTAAATGCGGAGATACCGAAGGTTTTAATGAGCTGGACTAGGGGGCGGAGGTAGACATTAAAGAGTATGGGTAAGGAAACTCGTGCAACCGTGGCGATCACCAACTCAGCCTGAATCTAGGTGCACTGGGAAAACTGAGAGTAAATGGGTGAACTGTTAAGAAATACAGCGATGCAATGGCGGGGGAGGGCGGGTTTGGAATGACGAGCTCGCGAGGCGGTGTTGGCGGGGAGGGGGCGGAGCGGGGGAGAGGGTGTGTGTGAAACGAGACGGAGGGGAGAGAGGGGAGGGGGAGGAGAAAGAGAAATGCGACACGGCGGGAGGGGGCGGAGCGGGGGAGAGGGTGTGTGTGTGTTGTTAGGAGACGGACGTGCACGCGCACGCGCTTTTAAGGTCAATGCGCATGCGCATAAGCTCAATGCGCAAGCGCATTGACCTTAAAAGTCACGGGCACTGCAAGGAATCGCCACGATTCCTTGCAAGTTAGATAAAGAGTCGATGAGCCCCTATAGTCTCGCTTGCTCGATGCGCATGCGCATCGACAGGCGAGACCTAACAACACTGCTAGAACTATCCCTAGTTCCACATAAAAAACTACGTCTGACACCATCCCTGCTAACGCAGAACCATGGCGACATCAGACATCCAGACCCAAACCAACTGAATCTGGCTCCTGAGGTCTTAGAGTTTAGTTGTCTTAACCTACCACCAGGCTGTATGAATATCATTAAAGAAGCCAGGAGACCTACTACTAGAGCTTGCTATGCTGCGAAATGGAAAATATTTGCCATTTATTGCAACAATAACCAAATTGATCGCCTAGATGCTTCCATCCAAAATATCATTTGCTACCTTCTACATTTACAAAGATGTAACTTGGCATATTCATCTATACGCCTTCATCTGGCGGCAATTGCAGCATATTTACAAAATAGACAACATCTGTCTTTATTTAGAGTGCCTGCTATTAAAGCATTTATGGAAGGATTAAAAAGAATCATTCCTCCCAGGTTACCACCCTCTCCAGTGTGGAACCTAAACATTGTTCTTACAAGGCTCATGGGACCACCTTTTGAACCTCTACACAAATGTGAATTGCAATTCCTCACATGAAAAACCGCTTTTCTAGTAGATATTACCTCTCTTAGGAGAGTTAGTGAGATTCAAGCTTTCACTGTACAAGAACCATTTTTACAACTACACCGTAATAAAGTGGTTCTCAGAACAAATCCTAAATTCCTTCCAAAAGTCATCACTCAGTTTCATCTAAACCAATCTGTAGAGTTACCAGTGTTTTTCCAAAACCCAGACTCTAACAGAAAGAGCTCTACATACCCTAGACGTTAAGAGCTCTTCTCTATTACATAGATAGGACCAAATCCTTTCGCAAAACAAAGCAACTGTTTGTAGCTTTCTCTCCACCACATAAAGGCAACCCCATCTCCAAAGCTGGAATTGCAAGGTGGATTGTAAAATGTATACAAATATGCTATCAAAAAGCAAACTTACATTAACAGTTCCCCTTAAAGCGCACTCCACACGCAAACTAGGAGCCTCCATGGCTATCTTAGGGAACATTCCCCTAGAAGACATCTGCAAGGCAGCAACATGGTCTACAACACACACCTTCACTAAACACTACTGTGTTGATGTGCAAGCCAAGCAGCAAGCTGCAGTAGGCCAAGCTTTCCTAAAAACTTTCAAACTACTGCAACGGATACAGGTGACCACCGCTAGGGGAGACACTGCTGCACAATCGAGGCTAAGTGTAGGATCTGCAGCTCATATGCCTCGAACGAAAAATGCTACTTAAAAGTATGCATCTGTTCTTGGCATGTTGAGCTGCAGATTTCTACACGCCCTCCCGCCTCCCCTGGACCTGTATCTGTTCCAGTTTCATCTTAATTAGATATACACATGGACATCTCTTCTTTATTTCTACTAACTCCATCATTTCCCAGCATGGCGTAAAACAATCTAAGGATGGAGCAGATACCCATGCGCAATATTGTCCAAGGGAGGACTCTCCTATCTTGTGACTACAAAGACTTCTTCCAAGACGACAACGTGCAATCATCCGAGCCCAACACCAGGTGGCGATCTAATGCTAAGTGTAGAAATCTGCAGCTCTACATGCCAAGAATCGATGCATACTGGTAAGTGATTCAGAAAAGGGGGTGGTGATGAACAGAGTGTCTGAATTAAGCAGACCACTCTTACCCAGTCCAAAGATCAGGGCTTGATCCATCACCGTTTTTCAGCTCACTGCACCATCCCAGCTCAGAACTTTGCTATATGCAAATTAGTCTGACCCTGGCCCAGTGTATCATGGGAACAGGGCAGACCAAACTACCAAGCCATTTCTTATACTGGGAATGAAACAAGCTACCGGGGACCGGTTTCTGGCATTCCAGCCGTCTTCGGCCCGGCTTGCTTGAATCCTGATGGTGCAATGAGCTAGGGACTCACATCTGAGTATACCCTTCCACGCTTATGGTGGACAAAAATGATTCAGAAAAGGGGGTGGTGATGAACAGTGTGTCTGAATTAAGCAGACCACTCTTACCCAGTCCAAAGATCAGGGCTTGATCCACCCCCTTTTCTGAATCGTTTTTGGCCACTATAGGTGGGGCAGGGTATACTCAGACATGAGTCCCTTTCTCACTGCACCATCAAGATTCAAGCAAGCCGGGCCGAAGACGGCTGAAATGCCAGAAACCGGTCCCCGGTAGCTTGTCTCCTTTCTGGTGAAGAATTGGCTTGGTAGTTTAGTCTGCCCTGTTCCTATGATGCACTGGGCCAGGGACAGACTGATTTGCATATAGCCAGGTTCTGAGCTGGGATGGTGCAGTGAGATAAATAACGGTGATGGATCAAGCCCTGATCTTTGGACTGGGTAAGAGTGGTCTGCTTAATTCAGACACTCTGTTCATCACCACCACCCCCCTTTTTTGAATCGCATACTGGTAAGTAGCATTTTCCTTAAGGGCAAGTAAGTGTGTGTATAAAAATGTGTGTGTGTATATATGTATGTATGTATATATATATATATATATATATATCTCCATCCAAATGAAGTTTAGCCTCAGTGAGAGCCGCCGGTACGTGGATATACGTGAATCCCTTCCTACTAAAGGTATTTTTAAAAAAGACATCTGCAGGAGCATGCAACCTACTCAAGGGAACATTTAAAACTTGCAATATGGACTACATGTACCATCATGCTTGATGGTTTCAATCAGGAGACACTTCCAGTATAGGTGGAACCTTTCTTTCAATAAAAGGAGAAAAAGTGATTGCGAGTTACTGTGTGCTTCTGCTTCATGTCCCCATGATGAAGAGGCAATGGCCTCTAAACGCTTTGGGAGCCAAATTAATTTTGGAAAAGGAGTGCAAGCTGCTGAGAGGCTGAAGAGCAGGATTGCGGGGACGACGTGGGTGACCTCCCATAGCTCAAGAGCTTTTGTGCTGGAATCTATTATGCGGCTAGCCTTGGTCGCGGGGAGGAGCACCGATCTGCCCACACAGGCACAACACTGCGGGGCAGAAACGCTAAAGCGGAGAACACTCTATTGCTGCATGGCACTTCGTTCGAATTTAATGACGCAGCTTCACCATCCCAAGTATCCCTTCCTACTAAAGGTATTTTAAAAAAAAGACATTATCTGCAGGAGCATGCAACCTACTCAAGGGAACATTTAAAACTTGCAATATGGACTACATGTACCATCTTGCTTGATGGTTTCAATCAGGAGCCACGCCCAGTATAGGCGGAACCTTTCTTTCAATAAAAGGAGAAAAGTGATTGCGAGTTACTGTGTGCTTCTGCTTCATGTCCCCATGATGAAGAGGTGTTGGCCTCGAAACTCGTTGGGAGTCAAATTAATTTTGGAAAAAGGGAGTGCAAGCTGCTGAGAGGCTGAAGAGCAGGATTGCGGGGACGACTTGTGTGACCTCCCATAGCTCAAGAGCTTTTGTGTTGGAATATGTATATATATATATGTATGTATATGTGTATATATGTATGTATATGTGTATATATGTATGTATATGTATGTATATGTGTATATATGTGTGTATATGTATGTATATATGTATGTGTATGTATGTATGTGTATGTATGTATATGTGTATATGTATGTATATGTGTATATTTGTGTATATATGTATGTGTATATTTGTGTAGATGTGTGTATGTATATGTGTGTATGTATGTGTATATGTATATATGTATGTATATATGTATGTGTATATATGTGTATATATATGTGTGTTCGAGGCATGTGGGCTGCTGAATTCCCTCTTGTCGGAATCGATAGAGAAATAACGTTTAACTTTCTTTGAGACCAAAAGGTCTTTAGTCTTACGTCGGTATTGTCTTGCGTTCGGCTTAGCAACTTCCTCGGCTCCGAGCCGAGCTCTGTACTTCCGCGTGCTTTCGGCGCGGAAGGCCTTGTCGATGCTCCAGACTCATCGACCATCCATCATGGAACAAAGTCCATTCAAAAGATGTCCGGTCTGTAACTCAAAGTACCCACACATCGACGTCCACCCGGTGTGCAACAAGTGCCTGTCGCCGGACCACGATGAGGCCAAGTGTATGGCCTGTTCGAGATTCCGGTCCAAGAAGACACTCAAGCTCCGTCGAGCTGCGCGCCTGGAGGCCCAGCAATCTGCACCGGCGCCTACGGACATGTTCGATGCTGGGGAGGTCGAGGATGAAGATATCCAGGACGTCTCAGAATCTAACCCCGTGTCGGATGTCGAGGAAGACTACGACGCTGAGGCCGAAGCCTTCGAAAGCGAGGAAGTCATCGAGGAGGTAGGAGACGGCGACGGGGCCCTAGGGGCCATGGAGGATAGCTCGGACGAGGAGCTTCCTCAGACTGACTCTGGGGCCGTGCCGATCAATAAGGCCCAGGTCGAGGGATCGTCTTCGGGCCTTACCCAAGACCTTGATTTGAGTTCCTCGGCCCCGCCTGCAGGCCCGGCCACGGACATTGGTACCGATTCACTCCCGGTGAAACAGAAACCGAAAGTGAAATCTACGGTCTCGACGCCAGATACTGCGCAGGGGCAGATATCGAAACCGAAAGTGCGCATCGCGTTGGTCGGATCGAAGACTTCGGAGGCCTTGGCGCCGAAGAAACCTAAGATGGCCGCCGAGCCGAAAGGCCAAGTCAAGATGGCCGAGCCGAAGGCTACTACGTCGAAGACTAGGTGAAGGACCCGGTCGCGTCAGCGCCGAAGACGGTCGACGCCGGCAAGGGTCGGGTCGACCACAAGAAAACTGTCGACGACCCCATGAAGTCTCTTGCAGACCCGAAGAAGCGGCCCGACGACCCGAAGGTCCTCTCTGCCACGCTTCCACACGACAGGGCCAAGGGGGCCGCGTCGAATGTGTCGACTCCGAAAGTGACCTTGAAGGACTCCGCTCCGAAACCATCCCCAAAGGACTCCGTTGAACCGGCACGTCCAACTGCCGCATTCACAAGAAAGGTCACCGAGTCTGTGCAGCGCATTAGGGACGGCACCGCGGCGGTTGAGACAAAGGACCCTCCGCCTGCCAAGCCTCTGGAGAAACCGGCAAAGGCGTCCACGCCGATCATCTTTACCTTGCCGCCTAAGACGGCGCCGAAGGCTTTTGCTTCTAAAACGGGGGCCGGCGTGCCCGAGAAGGTATCTTCGACGCCAAAGGCATCGTTAGTGGTCCATGGCCCGCGGCCTCGACAACTTTCGGAGGAGGAGCGTCAGGAACATTTCATTGACGCCGAAACGGGCAGGCTTTCCCTCCTGAAGAGGAAAATCACCCCGGAACCCCAATTGGAGTCTTACAAAATCCCCCTAAAGAGGAAAATGGACTCTGCTGGTACCCCAGCCTTGGTGGTACCCATTTCACCTCCAGCTCACGAGGTCTCGCCCACTTACTCGGATGTGGACGCTGGTGAGGGTGATGACGAGGATGAATATAGCTATCCAGTCTACACTGACCCAGAGGATGTCACTGAACCCTGGTCTGCCGGTGGTGAGCCTGGGGATCCGCATTCAGGACAAGGCCCTCCGCTCTTCTCTGCTAAAACTTCACCTACTGAAGACTCTGCGGCTTTCAATGCCCTCATTGAGCGGGCAGCAGCCAATCACAATGTCCAGCTGCATGCTGACCCTGTGGACGTGGATTTCCTCTGACACCTTTTCTGTGTCTGAAAAAAACTGTAAAAACTCTGCCAATGCTGAAAGGCGTTTTGAAGCACGCTGCTGAGGTTTTCAAAGAACCCACCAGGGCTAGAGTCATCAACCCGAGGATTGACAAAAAGTACAAGGCAGCACCTACTGATCCAACTTGCATTAGAGGACAGTTGCCTGTGGACTCCCTGGTCGTCTCGAATGCCCGGAAGAGGGCCAATTCTCAGACTACGGGTGATGCTCCTCCCCCAGACAAAGAATCCAAAGGCTTTGAGGCTTCGGGGAAGAGGGTAGCATAACATATGGCGCATCTCAAACACACAAGCGCTTCTTGCGCGTTATGACAGGGCGCACTACGATACCCTAGAAACACTTCTGCAACACCTGCCTGATCAATATAAGGAAGGGGCTGAGATGCTAATACAGGAGGGAAAGCTGATCTCCAACGCTTCCATAAAGTGCGCTCTGGACGCGGCTGACACCGCTGCACGCGCCATTAACACCAGTGTTATGCTTCGGAGACATGCCTGGCTGAGAATATCTGGTTTCAAGCCAGACATCCAGACCACCATCTTGAACTAAACTGTCAACTTAGATCACCTGTTTGGCCCGGAGGTTGACACCACCCTAGAAAAAATGAAAAAAAACACTGACACTGCCAAATCCATGGGTGCCTTGCAGTCCCAGCAGTTTCGGGGTGGGTCCTTTCGTCGCTCCAATACCAGAGGCACCTCAAGGGGCCAGCTTTCACAGTCCGCGCAGTTCTACAGAAGCAACACCCAGACTACTTATGCCAACAAGAGTCGAGGTGGATATTGCGGCAACAGCGCCAAAGGCAGAGTACGTAGCAACAACAGCTCCAGGTCCTCAACCGCCAACAAACAGTGACGCCTTGTCACTGCCCCCCGATCACACAAAACCGGTCGGGGGGAGACTCCAGCAGTTCCTGCCCGTGTGGAAGTCCATCACCATGGACAGGTGGGTCAGAAAGCTTATCCAATTTGGTTATTGTCTGGAGTTAACATCCACTCCACCCAACATACCCCCAAGGCACCGTCTTATGTCGGACGAGCACTTGCACTTATTGCAGCAGGAGGTCATCGTCATGCTGCAAAAAGGGGCAATAGAGCTCGTGCCTATGCAGGAAAGAGGCACAGGAGTTTACTCCCTGTACTTCCTGATTCCAAAGAAAGACGGGTCCCTCAGGCCCATCCTGGATCTCAGGCCCCTCAACTTCTACATCCTATCAGAGCACTTCCACATGCTAACACTGCAGCAAGTGCTCCTGCTGCTCCAACGGGGGACTTTCTCGCAACTCTAGACCTGAAGGATGCGTACTTTCACATTCCACTTCATCCTGCACACAGAAAATACTTCAGGTTCACCATCCAAAACCAGCACTACCAATTCAGGGTTTCGCCTTTTGGGGTCACCACGGCACCCAGGGTGTTCACAAAGTGCCTGGCGACGGTAGCGGCACATCTGAGATGTCAAAACATCCACGTCTACCCCTATCTGGACGACTGGCTTATCCGAGCGAAGTCAGCCAAGCAGTGTGCCCACCACGTGTCCCAAACCATTCACCTCCTGCACGATCTGGGATTCTCACTGAATTACCCAAAATCCCACCTTCACCCCGCCCACATACGGCAGTATCTGGGTGCGACCATAGACACTCTGGCGGCCACAGCACAGCCAAGTTCAGTGAGAGTCAGCAGCATTCAGTCGCTGATCCAAAAATTCAGACCTCAACACTCGCTTCCAGCAAGAGTGTTCATGCAGTTGATAGGCATGATGGCCTCCTGCATCTCCATTGTCCTGCACGTGAGACTACATATGCGTCCGCTTCAGGAGTGCTTAGCACGTCAGTGGACTCGGGCTCACAACCAGTTGAAAGACCTAGTGTTGAGCGGTCGGGCATACAACTCTCTGCATTGGTGGAATCCACGAAACCTTTGCAAGGGCCGACCGTTCCAGGAGCCTGTGCCACAGATTGTCCTGACGACGGACGCTTCTCTCCAGGGATGGGGAGCGCATGTACTCCAGTACACTGTGCAGG
Organism: Lissotriton vulgaris; assembly: GCF_964263255.1. Lineage (NCBI taxonomy): Eukaryota > Metazoa > Chordata > Amphibia > Caudata > Salamandridae > Lissotriton > Lissotriton vulgaris. The sequence continues at coordinate 1,184,961,540 of NC_141697.1, forward strand.
GACTATGGACGCAACAACAGGGGAAGATGCACATCAATGTTCTGGAACTGATGGCAATCTTCATGGCGTTGAAAGCATTCAAGATACATCTGTGCAACAAGGTCGTGTTGATCCGGACGGACAACATGACAGCGATGTACTGCATTCAAAAGCAGGGAGGAACACACTCTCCGCAGCTGTCTCATCTGGCTCAGAGCATGTGGAAGTGGACCATTCAGAGGAACATCTTCCTCATGGCAGAGCATCTCCCGGGCAAGGACAATCAGATGGCGGACCTGCTCAGCAGGCACAGCCACCAGATGCACAAGTGGGAGATACATCCATCAGTACTCCAGCCGTACTTCCAAAGGTGGGGTCATCCAGAGATAGACCTGTTCGCCACAAAGGAGAACGCAAAATGCCAAAGCTTCGCCGCCAGGTTCCCACACCCGCAATCGCAGGGCAATGCGATATGGATGAACTGGTCAGGCAGATTTGCGTACGCTTTTCCCCCAGCGCCTCTGATTCCGCTGGTGGCACGCAAGCTCAGGCAGCACTCGATGACTCTCATCCTGGTTGCTCCAACGTGGGCTCGCCAACCATGGTACACCACGTTTCTAGAACTGTCCGTGGTACCGCATCAAAGGCTACATCTCACGCCCAGCCTTCTGACGCAGAGCCATGGCGACATTCAGCACCCGAATCCGCAACAGCTCAACCTGGCGATCTGGCTCCTGAAGTCCTAGAGTTTGGCTACCTGCACCTACCTTCCGACTGTATGGACATCATTCGGGAGGCAAGTAAGCCCACCACTAGAGCATGCTATGCGGCAAAATGGAAGCGGTTTGTCATTTATTGTGCAGACCACAACATTAACCCGCTGGATGCTTCTATTCAGAACATTATCTGTTACCTTTTCCACCTGTACAAGTGTAATCTGGCCTATGCTTCCATTCGCATTCATCTATCTGCAATGGCCGCTTATCTCCAGAATAGACAGCACCTCTCCCTCTTCAGGGTGCCTGCCATTAAGGCTTTTCTGGAAGGGCTCAAACGAGTCATTCCTCCACGGACTCCACCAGCTCCTGAGTGGAACCTCAACGTGGTTCTTACCAGGCTGATGGGTCCTCCCTTTGAACCAATGCATTCCTGCGAAATTCAGTTCTTGACGTGGAAAGTGGCTTTCCTCATAGCAATTACATCGCTACGGAGGGTTAGTGAACTACAAGCCCTAACTATCCAAGAGCCATTTATTCAAATTCATTCCAACAGGGTAGTGCTTCGCACTAACCCTAAATTTCTTCCAAAGGTTGTGTCTCACTTTCATATCAACCAAACAATCGAATTACCTGTTTTCTTTCACTGGCACTGGCGGAGCGGATGCTCCATACCCTTGACGTAAGGAGGGCCCTGATGTATTACATCGATAGGACCAAGGATTTTCGGAAAACTAAGCAACTCTTTGTCGCCTTTGCACCACACCGCAAAGGTAACCCTATTTCCAAGGCTGGTATTGCTAGGTGGATAGTTAAATGTATCCAGATCTGCTACATTAAAGGAAAACGCACTCTTACCATTCCGCCAAGAGCCCACTCCACCAGAAAGTTGGGGGCCTCTATGGCATTCCTTGGAAACATTCCTTTGGAAGACATATGTAGAGCAGCCACATGGTCTACCACACACACATTTACTAAGCATTACTGTGTTGATGTGCACTCCAAACAGCAGGCAGCTGTAGGGCAGGCTGTTCTCAAAACACTTTTCCAAACTGCTGCAGCTGGCACGGGCGGCCGCCGCTAATGGAGGGACTGCTATGTATTCTATGCACAGATATGAATTCAGCAGCCCACATGCCTCAAACCGAATATGCTACTTACCAGTATGCATCTGTTCTTGGCATGTAGGGCTGCTGACATTCATATCGCCCGCCCTCCTCCCTGGCGCCTGTAGCAGCTGCAGTATTCACATATACTCATAGCATGGTCATCATTCACTAAGTTTCACTCCATCTTGGCCGCAATGGCTAAAAACAATCTGGGGATGGAGTCGATGCCCATGCGCACTGTAGTCCAGGGGAGGAACCACCTATCTCGTGATACTTCGAAGACTCTTCCAGGACAACAATGTGCAATCATCCGGACCCAACACTAGGCGGCGATCTATGCACAGATATGAATGTCAGCAGCCCTACATGCCAAGAACAGATGCATACTGGTAAGTAGCATATTCGATATGTATGTATATATGTGTATATGTATGTATATATGTGTGTATGTATATATGTGTATATGTATGTATATATGTGTATAGTATGTGTATATGTATGCATAGTATGTGTATATGTATGTATAGTATGTGTATATGTATGTATAGTATGTGTATATGTATGTATAGTATGTGTATATGTATGTATAGTATGTGTATATGTGTATATGTATGTGTATATGTATGTGTATATGTGTATATGTATGTGTATATGTATGTATATGTGTATGTATATATGTATGTGTATATATGTGTATGTGTATGTATATGCATGTGTATTTATGTATGTGTGTATATGTATGTATATATGTATGTATATATGTGTATGTGTGTATGTGTGTATATGTATGTATATGCATGTGTATGTGTATATGTGTGTATGTATATGTATGTATATATGTGTATGTGTGTATATGTATATATGTGTATGTATGTGTGTATGCATGTGTATGTATATGTATGTGTGTGTATGTGTATGTATGTATGTGTGTGTATGTATGTGTGTATGTGTGTATATGTGTATGTACTGCAGCGTGAACAAGGGCACTTGTTCTCGAAACGCGTCGCTGGTTTGGCTTCTGTGGATTAAACAAGAACTTCGCTGACTTGGTGGTCCGTATTCCCTTCTTTTGATGGCGTGGAGGCTCTGACCACGAACGCAAATCTTGTAGAGGGGGAACTTTGTGTTCTCATATGTATATATGTGTATGTATGTATATATATATATAGGTCGAGGTAGTCGACTCCCACTGAGCGACCTCGTAGGAAGGACTTTATCTCTCCATGCCCTTCTCCTCTGGTGACGCTGGTTCCATCTCCGGTTCCGAGGTCGCCGGCGTCAAAAGGTTCTTCATAGCATGAAGATTCGCCGGGTCCAGCGACGTCCCGGCGCCTAGGGAAGTCTTCTCCAGGCCAGGTGGCATCACCAATGCGGGCGCCGTCCCCGGCTCCGCAGCTTCCAGTTCGGCCTCAGGTGACTCCTCTTCAGGAAGGCACGGATCCATATCTTCCTTTTCCTGCTCCTGGGTCAGATTCTTCGCATTTTCTCAATGCAATGTTTGGCATGTTTGCCAGGGCCTCTGCTCCATCCGGCGTGCCATCGGGCCCCGTGGGTCCTTTGGCCTTTAACCTGGGTGTTCCTCAATTTTATCCCCAGGCACCCTTTATGCCATTCTTGCCGTCGACTCGGGCTTGGCATTTCCCGGCGCCAAGATCCTCCACTCCGGCTCCCCTGACTCCTTTGGCTGCTGATTCTGCGCCACCTCGAGTTTCATCGACGTCTAGGTTCGAAGCCGAGGCTCCTCCATCAACGCCGTTGATGTCTTCACCGACGCCGCGTATGGCTCCACCGACGTCTAAGCCTAAACAATGTTCTTAGGGGAGAGGCGCAGAGGCTTATCGAAGAGTAGGAATATGGGCAAAATCAGGAGGAAGGGGAAGATTGTTGACTCTATGGGCGAGTTTGAAGGCCTTCATGAAGCTACTGGCCTTGATACTTCTCCTGAATATAACCTTCCATCTACAAGTGGTGGTGTTCTACAGGGCATTGCTCCATACCCTGTGGTTATAAGGAAGTTTTAAACACATCTTCGTCAACTTCTGAGCCATTGCTTCCTTTTACGGATGCTTTAACTGAACCAATCCTGGAGGTGTGGCAGAAGCCTTTGTCTGCTCCTGCGGTTTCTCGTTCTATCTCGAGAAGGTACGGGCCTGCCCCTGGTGATTCCGGCTTTTTTTTATCATCACAGCCTACGCCGGAAAGTTTGGTTGTCCAGGCTTCTTGTTCGAAGCAGTCTTCTGGTTCTTTCCGTACCATTTTGGGTGATAGGGATTCTAAAAAGATGGAGCATGCTAGCAAGCTGCAAAGAAAGTGTTTTCTTCTGCGAGTATCGCTCTTAAGTCCACTAACGCAACTTGCCTTCTTGGACGATATATCCATGCTTTGATAGACTCAGTTGTACAATTAGCCCCGAAGTTGCCCGTGGAAGATCTGGCCAATTTCTTAGAAATCCTTTCAGATTCGCAAGCTACGGCATGTCAGCTGACTCAGTCGGACATGGACACTGCTGACTCTGTGGCTGAGACAGGCATGGCTTAGATCATCTGGTTTCTCTGCAGATGTACAAGCAACTTGGATTTGCCCTTTGATGGGTCAAAGCTCTTTGGTTCGAAGGCGGATTCAGCCTTGGAGCGTTTCAAAGATGGCAGGGCTACTGCAAGATCTCTGGGTCTCCAGGTGCAGTATAGAGGATATGGCTACAAGTGGTATTGTGGATTTGGGAGGTCTGCTTCCTTTCAAGGCCGCCAACAATTACAACAGGGCCAGCGACAGCAGAATTCCTTGTACAAGTTGTACAGAGGGAAGAATAAATGAGGTTTCAGGGTTGCAGCTCGACAACAATACTCCTCCTCCACCTCTCCTCCCGCCACCGTTGGTACAACAGGAAAGCAGTTTTAGATCCCCCATCTTAGAACATATTGGTCAGGTTGAAGGTCGGGTGTCACACTTTCTACAAGATTGGAGATTGATCACTTCCGATCGTTGAGTGTTGTATCTTGTAGAGAATGGGTACACCCTTCCCTTTTTGGAGTTTCCTCCTCCTTACCCTCCTCGCCAGGGTTAGTGCTCAGAGGACCACTTACTGCTTTTACAGCAGGAGGTTCTTACTTTGCTTCAGAAAAATGCGATCAAGGTGGTTCCAGAGCAGGAAAGGGGTCAGGGTTGCTAATCCCGGTATTTCCTGATCCCCAAAACAGATGGTCGCTTGAGACCAATCTTGGACCTCAGGATTTTGAACCTTTACCTCGGGCCGGAGAAGTTCAAAATGTTGACCTTGGCTCAGGTTCTTCTTGCGCTGCAAAAGGAAGACTGGATCGATTTACAGGATGCGTATTTTCATCTTGCCATCCTGAAGTCAGATCGGTAGTATCTCCGGTTCACGGTAGGGTCGCAACATTATCAGTCTGTGGTTCTCAGAAGGTTTGGGGTTCCCGTTTTCCCCTACCTGGATGACTGGCTGTTAAAAGCGGAGTCTCCAGAGTTGGTTTTGCCTCACTTGCAAGTGAAAACTCATCTGTTGTTCAAATTGGGTTTTTCGATAAATGTACCCAAATCTCGCCTGGTGCCTTCTCAGCGCAGCCTGGTCATAGGGGCAATACTGGACACTTCTGTCTGTCGAGCATATCTGCCTCCGCAGAGAATTCTTGACATTCAGGAAATGGTTCCTTTATTTCACGATGGAGCAGTTGTTCCAGTCCTGAAGGTCCTTTGCCTGCTCGGTCTGTTCGCTTCCTGCATACTGTTGGTCATCCATGCACGCTGGCACATGAGGGCACTCCAGTGGTGCCTCCGCAGGCAGTGGTATCAGCACAACGTAGAAGATCAGAATCTTCAGAGAAGCTGCAGCGGAGCTGACTTGGTGAAGTGTGCAAGGCAACCAGTCTTCCGCCGGTGGCCACAGAGATCACGGATGCCTCCACTCTAGGGTGGGGTGCTCATCCGGAGGTCAAAGGTCTTTGGTCTCCAGAGGAAAGGTTGCTTCACATCAACCTTCCGGAATTGCGGGCGATAAGTTTGACAGTAAAGGCTTCCCTTCGTGGTCAGTCAGTTCAGATCCTAATGGACTACACTACCACAATGTGGTACATCAACAAACAGGGAGGTGTAGTGTCGTATAGTCTCTGCCGACAGGCTATGCGACTCTCGTCCTGGGCTCCGGGCCAACGGATTTTTGTGTTTGCAAATCATCTGGCCGGCGTGCTAAATGTTCGTGCGGACAGTCTCAGTCGGCGTTACTCGGCAGACCACGAGTGGCGGCTTCATCAGGTGTGGTCCATCGCATCTTTCAGATTTGGGGGGGGGGGGGGGGGGGGGGGGGGGGTCTCCCCGGTTGGACCTTCTTTGCCACTCACGAGAACACGCACTGCCCGTTCTGCAGTCTCCAGTTTCTGTTGCAGGGGGCGTTGGGGGACTCGTTTCAGTTGGATTGCAGTTTGCAACTACTTTAAGCGTTTCTTCCCATACCCTTGATTCCTCGGGTTCTGTGGAAGATTCGCCAAGACCAGGCCCAAGTCCTATTGATTGCCCCGGATTGGCCAAGAAGGGTGTGGTACAGAGATCTACTTCACTTTTCGTTGCACCCTCTGCTCAGTCTCCCTCTCAGGGCAGACCTCCTCTCACGCGGGCAGGTTCTACGCCACCACATCCTGAGCTTGCACCTTCATGCCTGGAGATTGAACGGGGAAACCTGAGTTCCTTCTCTCTCCCGCCAGATATAGTGGATGTTATTTTATCGGCCAGGCGACACTCCACTAAGTCTGTTTACTCTTCCCGATGGTCCAGATTTATTAAGTGGTGCAGAGAGAGAGAGAGAGACATTGACCCTCTTAAGGCCTGTTTGTCTAATATTTTGGAGTTTTCACTTTCTTTGGCACAGCAAGGTTGTCCTGTAGCTACTGTCAAAGGCTATTTATCGGCTTTGTCGGCCTTTATATGTTTGCCGGACCAGCCGTCTTTATTTAAGTTCCCCATTGTCTTGAGGTTCATTAAGAGCCTTACAAATAAGTTCGCTCCCACTCCTTTCATTATGCTTTAGTGGGGTTTGAATCTAGTCCTTACTTTTTTAATGGGTTCTCCATTTGAGCCTCTTCATTCTTGCCTGTTGAGGCTTCTTTCTTTTAAAACTGTTTTCTTGATTGCCATTTCCTCAGCTAGGAGGGTGAGATTCAGGCTCTTAGTTTGAAACCTCCTTTCTTAACCATTCATGCGGATAAGTTGGTTCTAAGGACCAGGGCTGCTTTCCTTCTCAAGGTGGTTACCCCATTTCATATGGGACAGTCCATTACTTTACCCACCTTCTCTCCTCCCCCTTCTAAGGAGGAAGAGAGACTGCATCGTTTGGACCCCAAGAGAGCTGTCCTCTTTTATTTGGATTGGACAAGAGATCTGAGGCTAGACTATCAGCTCTTCGTGGGCTATGTTGGGAAGATGAAAGACAAGGCTGTGCACAAGAGGACCCTTTCCAGGTGGATTATCTTGTGCATCAAGATTTGCTACGCCCTGGCCAAGAAGGACCCTTCTGAAGGTGTCAGAGCTCATTCCGCCAGAGCTAAGCCTACTACTTCTGCTTTGGCTAGAGGTGTTCCTGTTCTCGATATCTGTACAGCAGCAACATGGGCCTCCCTCCACACCTTTGCAAAGCATTACTGCTTGGACTCTGAGGTTAGGAGATATGGCCATTTTGCTCGTTCTGTTTTCCAGGATTTTTTGGTTTAGTCAGGTGGACACCCTCCTCCAGGAGAAGTACGACTTTGGGAAGTCTATTCAAATGGTCAGTATCAATCAGAAGAACAAGTTACTTACCTTCGTTAATGCTTTTTCTGGTGGATACAATATCTGCCTGTGGATTCCTCACTCCCACCGCCTCCCCGTTGTCCACCTGCATCTACCAAAAAATGTTCTATTTTAATCATGTTTGTTTTAATAATGAGAAATTACTTTCCCTTGCTATTTCTCTTTGCTTTATTGATTATGCATTTGTGATTTTACATGTGTATAGATTTGATATGCTATATATATGTTTGAAAATGTGTTGTCTGCCCGTTTGCCTCGGTGGTACGGAGAAAATGGGTGGAACTGACGTTAGCACGCCGACTAGGTCCTTTTGTGGCTCCGATGATGTCATACGGTGCTGCGAGCGAAGCCTGTCCATTGTGACGTCCTGGTATATGTGGGAGAGGTAGGAAAGAATTTCCAATGGAATGCTGGCGCAGGGGCAATTCAAAAGGTGAGGAATCCACAGGCAGATATTGTATCCACCAGAAAAAGTATTACCGAAGGTAAGTAACTTGTGTGTGTATATTTATATATATATATGTGTATGTATAGTATATAACAGTTAAGGTTTTAGGGATGGGTATAGGGTGGTAAGGGCGTTTTTACTGGTTTGAGGGTAAAAGGTATCTTTAGGGTGGGTAGGAGTATTAGGTGAGAAGGGTGTTTTTAGGTTGTAGTATTGGGCGGTAAGGGCATTTTTAGGGTTTAGGGATGGGTGAGGGTATTTCTAGGGGTATGGGGTGGGTAAAGGGGGTTTGAGGGGTCCCCCTTAAGTTTTTAAGTATATGTATGCGTGTGTATGTATGTATATGTATGTGTATGTATATATATATATATATATATATATATATATATATATATATATATATATATATATATGTATCGTCGCTCCTGCACAACACCATGACGATGCACTCACAGGCGGGTGCTCCTTGAAATGGGGGTGCACCCACTTATCAAATCTCTGCTCCAATTCCGTACCCCGGGACAATGTCCAAACGGCAAAAAAAGGCACTTGCGGGGAACAGTTTGGGTTAGTTTACTTCAACACCAAACAGACACGGCATAAACAGACGCGTTTCGGTAGTAAACCTTCATCCATGTTTACCGAAGCGCCATCTTGGTCACAGTTATGAACACAAGGTAAATGGAAAGCAAAAAAGGACTCTCGAAAATCAACAAAATCCTAGTGTTAAATGAGCGCCATCTTAGAGTGTCAAATTACTCTCTAAAACAATCTCAGATTAAGCCCATGGATGGGCACATCTATATGCAATCCATACAGTAAATACAAAATAAACATGTATATAACAGAAGCCAACATAAAGCCCTGGATGGGCATACGCTCAATATCTTGCTGCTCCCCCTGCGTCCAACAGTAAACTAAAACAAACTGTTCCCCGCGAGTGCCTTTTTTTGCCGTTTGGACATTGTCCCTGGGTATGTTGTCCCTGGGTACGGAATTGGAGCAGAGATATATATATATATATATATATATATATATATATATATATATATATATATATATATATATATATATATATATATATATATATATATATATATATATATATATATATATATATACACATATATTATACTTAGCTTAAATAGACTTTCAGTGTATGGTAAAGGCATGCGTGGTAAAGACATGGTCAAACTGTATGTGATTACAAAATGTGTGATAAGGGCATGCATTGTAATTGGCAGGGTTGTAATGTCATGACCACGGGAAGGCAATTAATTGTTGGGCCTAACACACACACATCATTTGATGTTAAACCTAGGCAAAGCAATTTACAATAGTTTCATATGATGAGACGGCTTGTAATGGGTACCAGTACATTTCATAAGTAAGAACATTTCCTGAGAAGGTGTATGTAAATACTGTCTGACATGTCCCAGGTCTGTGGGAAATGTACTATTGATGTACCCACCCTAGGTTTATGTATAACAATTCAAGAGTAGCTGTTCCTATAGAAACAAATAAAACATTGCTGATACTGTTCTAGACCGCAAGTAATCTATACTATAATAAAGGAGAAAGTTTCAGGCTTTGAGGCGGGTAAACTCCGGAACCACTGCGCCAATCTACACACCCGATACACCTTAGAAATAGTCAGGGTGTGTAGATGGTTATAGGCTATATAAAGTTTCAAAATAAACCTTATTTAAAAAATTAATATTTAAAAAAAAGTAGTCTTCCCCCCCCCCCCCCAAGTAGCGCCTGCTGCGACGTGCTTGCTCATGTCGAGGAGCGGCGTCAGAGGAGCTCCGGCCATGGCGCGGGGGAGGAGCGGTCACGTGAAGAGCAGCACGGAGAGGCGGACATGGTGCGGGGGGGGAGCGGCGGCGGACAAGCGATGAGGAGCAGAGTGGCAGGAGCTGTGACCTCAGGAGCGGCGGAAAAGGTAAGCAGGCGGGTGTCGGGCCAGACGGGGAACGGCCAAAAGGCAATGTCTGGGCAGGCGGGGGTCGGGGAAGGCGGGGGACGGGGACGGGGATTGGGATTGACTCAGGTCACGTGAGGGTCCGGGCGGGGCACGGCACGGCCACGGGCTGCAGGCGGGGAATGGACAAAAGGCAATGTCTGGGCAGGCTGGGGTCGGGAAAGGCCGGGGACGGGGATTGACTTTGTCCATGCACGGGACGGGACGATGTCGGGGCTATGTCTGGGCAGGCGGGGGTAGGGGGAAGCCTGAAAGCTCCCGGACAAGGTCAGGACGGGCTGCTAGTGTTTCTATATAGCATGTTTTACGATCTGTAATCCCATCCAAGTAACATGGATTATCTGTGCATAACGATATGGTAATCAAACTGCAGGATTTTACAAAAACGTGTATTAGACCATCGCAAAATATATCCTATGTTTCAAGAAACGGGTGATAATATGTAACCTGTCTTAGTTACAGATGACACCATTGAAAAATGTACTTCCAGGTGCTACATATTAATAATTACATAGTAGCATGATGGTTCAATCTGTAAATGTAAGTTCGAGGCATGTGTGCTGCAGATACACATGCTTTGCATACTCCTGCCATCTAGTGTTGGGTCTGGGTGTTTGCAAGTCTTCAAAGAAGTCTTTCCTAATCACGGGGTAAGATGACATCCTTTCGGTGATATTGCGCATGGGCATTGACTGCATTGTTAGTTTTCTTTCCGCCATTGTATTCGGGCGTTGTTTGCTGCTGGTTTGAGACTGTTCTCCGGAATCCCCTCGGTGCGCAACCGACTACCCTCATCGGTATTGTTTCGTGCACGTTCTTTATTCCCGCAAGTCGTAAAATCGAGAAACTCTATCTTCCATCCAAAAGACGCTGTGAGCGGCCTACCGGCCTAGCCGTTTCTTTCAACTTCGACATACTCATTGAGTTTACCGCTGATGGAGCGGACTCCGTTTCAATTCTGTCCCCTGTTCCACGGCACGTTTCCACACACCGACCTGCACGAAGTCTTCAACTTGTGCCTTTCACCAGAGCACAAAGAGTAAGATTGTGATGGTTTTCGATCATTTTGGTCGAAAAAGACTTTGCAGGATCGTCGGGCTCCACAAAGGGATATACAGAGACATAACATAGAGTACACTCCAGATATCTTCGGAGAAGGTACCGATCAAGAGGAGAATGAAGAAGAGGAAGAAGCCCTCTCCATTCATGAATCTGACTTCTCCCTCGAGACCGACCTACAGGCGGAAGAACTTCCAGCTGGATAGGGGACGTGAGTAAAAATCCCCTATGCCCACCAAACCTGTTCTCATTAAACCCAAGGCTTCTGGGCCACCACTGCCTTTGGGCCTTGGTCGGCACAGAGAGACTGTTTCAAATACCCCCTCTTCGGCCCTACACTGAAACAACAGATTAAGCCTTACTGCTTGGGGTAGAGACAAGACACCTTCAGAGCTGAAACCTTTGACCCCGAAAGACAAAAAAACATTGGTCCGGTTTGGCCCCGAAACCTTCAGTGCCAAAAGATAAAGATCACCTTCTAAAATCTCCAGAACCAATTTTAGACATTATGAAGGCAAAATTGGATCCTAAGCAGAAACTTATCTACATAATCCAAATATTGGACACATTGTAGGCAAGGATGGTACACCGTTCAAGGAAAGATCCTACAATTCCTTTGAAGAAAAAGGACATGGCTACAAGCCCTATCTATCCACTTCCTCAGTCCCCGCCACCACTTCTACCACTACCACGGTCAAATTACCTTCAGATTACACCACAAGGTTCTCCTCACACACAACCTGAATTTAATGAGAGAAATGATAAGTCTTCCACACACAGATCCATGTGTTGATTATGATGATCAACCAGTAGATGATGATCCTGATCTCTACCCTACCAGGCTTTCGCCTCCTGATGATGATGATGATGATGATGATATAGCTTACCAGGAGTTTATTTCAAGAGCAGCATTTTACCATGTAGTTGCTCTATATAAAGAATCTCTGGAGGAAAATTTCTTATTTGAGACATTAGGTTCCACATAGAATCACACAAAGCTTACCTATGTTGAATGGTATGTTAAGACCTGCAGATGACCTTTTTAAGGACCCAGTACCCGCCCATGTTTTAACACTCTGGTCGATAAAAGTACAAACCTCCACCATCTGACCAAATGTATATGAAAGGGCAGCTGCCTTTAGATTCTCTTGTAGTGTCAAATGCTCGCAAAATAGCGAATTCACAAAATGCAAATGCACATCCTCCAGACAAGGAGTCTAAATTAATTGACACATCAGGCAAGAGGATAGCGGTGCAATCTGCCAACCAGTTGCTTTTACACAGGCTCTTTTAACAAGATATGATAGAGCTCACTGAGTTGAAATAGAGAAGATTCTACAATACCTCCCAGAAGAGCATAGAAAAAAAGGGGAAGGAGCTAGTGCAGGAAGGGAAATTAATATTGAATTCTTCTATTTGATTTGAACTAGATGCTGCGGACACTGCAGCAAGAGAAATTAAACCAGCATTCTCCTCCGTAGGTATGCATGGCCTAGGATTTCTGGATTTAAGCCAGAGGTTCAACAATCTATTTTAAATGTCCATTTTTGATAAGGAGCCCCTTTTTGGACCTCAAGTAGATGTCACTTGAGAAAATGAAAGACACAGAAGTGGCAAAATCTATGGGGGCCTTGCTGTCACCATCCAGCAGACGCTACTTTCGTCTCATTTTATAGAGGAGGAGGATCCAAAATCAATACCTCAGATCACAATACTTCCTTCTATAAAACAAATATGCTACCTTCTTCAACCAGGGGTTTCTATAGGGGAGGTTACAGAGGGAACAATTTCAAAGGTAGAGGAAGAGGTACTTCAACATATACCTCTCAGTCTCCCACTAAGCAGTGACTTACTTACCATTCCCCCGCCCCCCCCCCCCCCCCATCATATTTCGTCCATCGGGGGTGGGAGGAAGACTACAGCACTTTCTTGCTATTTGGCAAGCAATAACCACCGACAAATGTGTAGCAGACATTATCCAATATGGTTATTGCCTAGAACTCACCAGAGATCCTCCCAATATGTCTGGTGGTAGTAGCAGCTCATCTGAGAAGACAACAAATCAATGTCTTCCATACCTAGACTATTGGCTCATCAAACCCCAAACACAGGGAAAGTGTTTACAACACACTCTAACTACAATGAACCTTCATCAATTGGGATATATATTCAGTGTGCAAAAATCCCATCTTCAACCCTTACCACTGCAAACATATCTGGGAGCAACACTCAACACTTCTACAGCTCTAGCTTCTCCCATTGCAGCCAGGATTAATTTTTTCCAGAAGATCTTACTGCAGTTTCAGTTAAACCAGCACCTACTAGTGAAAACTTTAATACAGGTGTTAGGAATGATGGCATCATGCATACACATTTTGTCTCATGTGAGATTACACATGCGTCCATTGCAAGAATGTCTAGCACGACAGTGGAATCAAGCACAGGGTCAATTAACAGATCTAGTGTTGGTAGACAGCTGCACTCATCACTTTCTGCCTTGGTGGAACACGCAAAACCTGTTGAAAGGGCGGCCGTTCATCGACCCTATTCCACAAGTCGTACTAACAGCAGACGCATCTCTCACAGGTTGGGGTGCACACCTCCAGCATATAACAAATCAAGGTTTATGGGACACCAAACACATCATTTACTTGGAACTTCTAGCAGTTCAGTTAGCACTAAAAGCGTTTCAGCCTCACCCTAGTAGACAAATATGTCTTAGTCTAGACCGATAATATGACAGCCATTTACTATGTATAAAAACAGAAGGGGGGACACACTCTACAATTGTCAGGCCTCTCTCAGACCATTTGGCGTTGGGCGATACATCACAATTCACCTTCTGGTAGAACACCTTCCAGGACTAAACAACTAGTTTCAACCTTCTCAGCAGGATGTGGCAACTAATACAGGAATGGGGAAATTCATCCCCAGGTTCGGCTCCAATACTTCCAGAAATGAGGATTCCCACACATAGATCTCTTGACCACAGCACAGAACTCAAAATGCCCAAACTTAGCCTCCAGATAATCACACCATCTATCCAAAAGCAATGCCCTATGGATGAATTGACCGGGGATATTTGCTTAGGCTTTCCCGCCTCTCCCTCTCCTTCCATTTCTGGTTCGGAAACTCAGGCAGACATCACTCACACTGATTCTAGTGACTCCCACATGGGCTCGTCAACCGTGGTTCACCACACTTCTAGAACTGTCAATGGTTCCAACCCAAAACTGCACGTCACTTGCAGCATTCTCACTCAGAACCATGGGGAAAGCCGACATCCAAACCCCAAGGAGCTCAACTTAGCAATCGGACTCCTGAAGTCCTAGAGTTTGGATATCTAAATCTAGCACCAGATTGTATGACCATTCTTAAAGAAGCAAGGAAACCTGCCACTAGGGGATGTTATGCAGCAAAGTGGAAAAAGTTTGTTATTTATTGTAATAACAATAAAATGGATCCATTAAATGCATCTATACAGAATATTATTTGTTATATTTTGCATCTCCAACGAGCAGGCTTAGCCTACACGTCCATTTGACTACACCTTGCAGCAGTAGCTTCGTAACTGCAAAACAGACATTTGACCTTATTAAAAGTTCCAGTTATTAAAGCTTTTATGTAAGGGCTTAAAAGAATAATACCACCCATGGTTCCACCTGCACCGGTCTGGAACCTTAACATTGTTCTTACAAGGCTTATGGGTCCACCCTTTGAAGAATTACATTGTTGTCAGTTACAATTGTTTCGTGTAAAGTTTCCATTTATTTTTTATTTTTTTGCAGTGAAATGTTAACCATGTTTTATTGTCTTTGCACAAGAAGTATTGTTATAATAAAATCAACACATTTTAGGTCCTCCAGTTTGATTGACACTGCTGAACTGTACCATGTAAAAATAGCTAAGCTGGACTCATGGCAGGACCTCTGTACAGTTGTTTCCCGTTGCGGAGGTCCTGCCACGAATACGAGTGTCTGCTGCAACTGTTGAGGCCATTTGTGAATTAGGCCCTCTGTTTATTTTATATATAACTGGTTTTTATTGCCATTTAAATTAATCGCACAAGAGCAGATCTCAATATTATCACCCATTTCTCACATAACACCATAGCAGTTCATCCAGAAGTCAGAGGCCATTATACATTGTCCATTATTGTCATCTGCCTAGATCAACTAGGTTGACGTCAGGAGCGTTACATGCAGTGCAGGATAGCGATTGTAAGGAGGGACACAGTAGCAAGGTCGGGGCTCCTGTAGTTGTAGCCTCAGTGCTTTGGTAATCTTGGGACTGTTACCTAATTACCATGGCTCAAGACTAAACTCTAGCCCAGTAGATTTTGGCCCAAGGGACATACTTTTCAGATCTGCTCGTGGGAATCACAATTGCAACTAAGAACAGTATATCCATCATAAAAAAACAAAGCGCTAAAGAAAGAGAGCAAAGAGGAGGCTTGTGAGAAGGGAAATGGAGCAAGATGTATGCGAGAGGGGAGGAGTTCTATCGCCGCCGGGCGTGTGATCTAATAGGGTGTTAGTGCTGTGACCGCCAGAGTCGTTGGTGGTCATTGGTGGCATGCAAGTGAAGGCCAGGGTTGTCTGTCGAAAGAGGAGTTTGGGATTCCGGGCTCTGGAGTGAAAGCGCCTCCCGGAGTAAGATTCGAGTAAGTCCATCAGTGGGTTTCCAGAGACTATCTGCATCGGGGGTGTATACAACGTCTTCAAAAAGGCGCAAAGCCTGCAACCTCGGAGGTTGAAGTTGGGCATGCTCCAGTCTGCAGAGTCCACCAGTGGTTTCCATAATTTGGTGAATTTAGTGTCCTGTAGCTGCAAGCGCTCTGTGAGTAACTCCATTGCCACTGTATGCCACAGGCTGGTTAACCAGACGTTGATCGGGGCGTTTCAGCTTTTTTCCAATAAAGAGCATGATTTGTTTAGCAGCTCCAAGCATGTGAAGGCTGAGATGCCGATCGCTGCGGGTCATGGCATGCAGGTTCATGGGCCGGAGGCACAGTACAATCGTAAGCTGGTTCTCAGGCAATGGGTAGCCTAATACCAGTCTGATGTGACTGAGAACCTCCTTCCAATAGATGGTCAAGAGTGGGCACGTCCACCAAATGTGCAGAAAACCTGGGGCACTGTTACAACGCCAGCATAGAGGTGGGGAACATTTTATGCAGCCTGTGAGGAGTGTCGTACCATTGTGTCAACCTTATATGCAGATTCCCGCTGGGGTATGCTACGAAAGACCTTCGGGATGTCTCCCCACAAGTGTTCCCATTGGGTGGGCCTGATATCATTGTCTGAGACCGACTGCCCCGCCGGTGGTAGGGGTGCAAAGCGGCTCGCTGTGAATGTTGGAGGACTTGATATGTACAAGAGATTAATCCCCTGGAGTTATCGAAGGAGAGCACCAGCCACTCGAACAAGGTGAAGGGTCGAGTAGCTGCCCGTGTCCGAGAAGACGCCTGAAACCAATGTTGAAGTTGAATGTATTGAAATCTGGCCCCCTCAGATAGCTGGAAGTCCCGTTTACATTGTTTGAAAGTTTTGAAGGTGTCTCACATAAAAAAAGTCCCTAATGGTCCGACATCCCCCTTCCATCCAGTCTGAGAAGCAGGGTGGGTGGGAAGCAGACTGGAAGTGGAAGTTGCATGCGATGGGGGTATGGGAAGACTGAAAGGATGTGAGGCCTCTGCGTAATGCTAATTTGTCCCAAATTGTGAGTACCATCTTAATAGGAACTGCGATATAGGTGCTGCGGGAGCGGGCATCCCGAGAGAGCCTTGCAAGATCCCATTTGGGGTGACAGGTCACTGCCCTGTCAATATGAAACCAGACCTTTTCACTCCCATGCCATCCACTTCGAGATGAAACTGAGATGTGATGCCCAATAATATTCCTACAGGTGGGGCAGGCCAACCCATCCCTGTCACGCGGCAGCATGAGTATTTTACTAGAGAAACACGGTGTACTCCCTCCCCGATGAGCTCACGCTGAAGAACCTGAATCTGATGTTCCGGGTTGGGCGTGGGTAGTGTCTGGAAAAGGATGAGTATCATTTGGAAGGATCGTAATTTTGACCATATGCAGGTGCTCCAACCAGGAAAGTGGTAGGGATTTCCATGCACTCAGGTCAGCTACAACAGCATTCTTACACTGCTGCCAATTTGCTTGAGACCATGTGGCAAGGTTAGGAGTCAAATTGAGCCCCACATACCAAAGGGAGTATGATGCCCATTGATAAGGAACAAGAGATTGGAGTGTGGTGATCTCTTCCGCACGGATCGTGAGATTGAGAGCCCATGATTTTGCATGATTAATTTTAAGCCCCAAAACCAGATAAAAGAATTAAAGCAACTTATGCAGGGCAGGTAGAGCAGATTGAAGGCGTGATAGAGTGAGAAGGAGTCATCCGCTCACAAAGCTATTTTGTGGTCCAGGCCCCCAAGTGTGATGCCATGAATGTCGGGAGACTGGCGGATCATGCTGGCCAGCAGCTCCACTGCGACAGCGATTAAGAAAAGTGAACAAGGGACACCCCTGTTGGGTGCCCCTGTGGATGGAGATGGGCTACTTGAGCTGACTGTTGACCCTTACCTGAGCGAGAGGGGAGAGATAAGGAGCCATGATACTAGCGATCATCTGCGGGCCCAACCCTATTTTCTGCAAGGCAGTTCAAAGGAATACCCAATCTACTCGATAGAATGCTTTCTCAGCATCAAGCGATTACAAGCAAGAGGGTATCTTCTAATTCGGTGCCTGCCGGACTAAGTGGGCAACACTTTGTACGTTGTCTGCCCCTTGTCGTTGGTGGATAAAGCCCACCTGATCTGGTTCTACGAGTCCAGGGAGGTGCGATGTGTGACGTTTAGCTAGTATTTTAGTGTAGAGTTCTGTGTTTAGGAGTGCGATGGGGCGAAAGGAGTAACAGAGCTTAAGATCTTTCCCCGGTTTGGGAATTAGGGCGATTTTAGCCATGGCCAGATCTGTGGAGGGCCCTACCGCGTCTGAAAAAGAATTGAAGAGGCGGAGCATATGCGATTGAAGTTGCAGGAAGAAGGCAAAATAGAACGAGACAGGCAGACCGTCCAGGCCTAGGGTTTTGCAGAAAGGAAGATCCTTTAGAGCGCCGGCGAGCTCCCCTGGAGTGATAGGTTCCTCCACACTTTTGCAAAGCATTACTGCTTGGACTCTGAGGTTAGGAGATATGGCCATTTTGCTTGTTCTGTTTTGCAGGATTTTTTGGTTTAGTCAGGTGGACACCCTCCTCCAGGAGAAGTACAGCTTTGGGAGTCTATTCAAATGGTCAGTATCCATCAGAAGAACAAGTTACTTACCTTCGATAACGCTTTTTCTGGTGGTTACAATATCTGCCTGTGGATTCCTCACTCCACCCGCCTCCCCGTTGTCCACCTGCATCTACCGAAAATGTTTCTATTTTAATCATGTTTGTTTTAATAATGAGAAATGACTTTCCCTTGCTATTTCTCTTTGCTTTATTGATTATGCATTTGTGATTTTACATGTGTATATATTTGATATGCTATATATATATTTGAATATGTGTCGTCTGCCAGTTTGCCTGGGTGGTACGGACAAAATGGGTGGAACTGACATTAGCACGCCGACTAGGTCCTTTTGTGGCTCCGATGATGTCATACGGTGCTGCGAGCGGAGCCTGTCCATTGTGACGTCCTGGTATATGTGGGAGAGCTAGGAAAGAATTTCCAGTGGAATGCTGGCGCAGGGGGAATTCAAAAGGTGAGGAATCCACAGGCAGATATTGTATCCACCAGAAAGTGTTACCGAAGGTAAGTAACTTCTGTGTGTATATTTATATATATATGTGTATGTATAGTATATAACAGTTAAGGTTTTAGGGATGGGTATAGGGTGGTAAGGGCGTTTTTACTGGTTTGAGGGTAAAAGGTATCTTTAGGGTGGGTAGGAGTATTAGGTGAGAAGGGTGTTTTTAGGTTGTAGTATTGGGCGGTAAGGGCATTTTTAGGGTTTAGGGATGGGTGAGGGTATTTCTAGGGGTATGGGGTGGGTAAAGGTGGTTTGAGGGGTTCCCCTTAAGTTTTTATGTATGCGTGTGTATGTATATATGTATGTACGTGTGTGTATATATATATATATATATATATATATATATATATATATATATATATATATATATGTATATGTGTGTATGCATATATTATACTTAGCTTAAATAGACTTTCAGTGTATGGTAAAGGCATGCGTGTAAAGACATGCATGGTAAAGACATGGTAAAAATTATGTGATTACAAAATGTGTGATAAGGGCATGCATTGTAATTGGCAGGGTTGTAATGTCATAACCACGGGAAGGCAATTAAGTGTTGGGCCTAACACACACACTTCATTTGATGTTAAACCTAGGCAAAGCAATTTACAATAGTTTCATATGATGAGACGGCTTGTAATGGGTACCAGTACATTTCATAAGTAAGAACATTTCCTGAGAAGGTGTATGTAAATACTGTCTGACATGTCCCAGGTCTGTGGGAAATGTACTATTGATGTACCCACCCTAGGTTTATGTATAACTATTCAAGAGTATCTGTTCCTATAGAAACAAATAAAACATTACTGATACTGTTCTAGACCGCAAGTAATCTATACTACTATAATAAAGGAGAAAGTTTCAGGCTTTGAGGCGGGTAAACTACGAAACCACTGCGCCAATCTACACACCCGATACACCGTAGAAATCGTCAGGGTGTGTAGATGGTTATAGGCTATATAAACCTTATTTAAAAAATTAATATTTTTTAAAAAGTAGTCCCCGTCCCCACCCCACCCCACCCCCCCTCCCCAAGTAGCACCGGCCGGGACGTGCGTGCTCATGTCGAGGAGCGGCGTCAGAGGAGCTCCGGCGATGGCACGGGGGAGGAGCGGTCACGTGAAGAGCAGCACGGAGAGGCGGACATGGCGCGGGGGAGGAGCGGCGGCGGACAAGCGGTGGGGAGCAGAGCGGCGAGGAGCTGTGACCTCAGGAGCGGCGGAAAAGGTAAGCAGGCAGGTGTCGGGCCAGGTGGGGAACGGCCAAAAGGCAATGTCGGGGCGGACGGGGATTGGGGATTGACTCTGGCCACGCGGGGCACGGCACGGGCTGCAGGTGGGGAATGGACAAAAGGCAATGTCTGGGCAGGCCGGGGTCGGGAAAGGCCGGGGACGGGGATTGACTTTGGCCACGCACGGGACGGGACGGGGCGATGTCGGGGCAGGCGGGGGTAGGGGGGAAGCCTGAAAGCTCCCGGACAAGGTCGGGACGGGCTGCTAGTGTTTCTATATAGCATATTTTACGATCTGTAATCCCATCCAAGTAACATGGATTATCTGTGCAGAACGATATGGTAATCAAACTGCAGGATTTTGCAAAAACGTGTATTAGACCATCGCAAAATATATCCTATGTTTCAAGAAACGGGTGATAATATGTAACCTGTCTTAGTTACAGATGACACTATTGAAAAATGTACTTCCAGGTGCTACATATTAATAATTACATAGTAGCATGATGGTTCAATCTGTAAATGTAAGTTCGAGGCATGTGTGCTGTAGATACACATGCTTTGCATACTCCTGCCATCTAGTGTTGGGTCTGGGTGTTTGCAAGTCTTCAAAGAAGTCTTTCCTAATCACGGGGTAAGATGACTCATCCTTTCGGTGTTATTGCGCATGGGCATTGACTGCATTGTTAGATTGTTTTCTTTCCGCCATCGTATTCGGACGTTGTTTGCTGCTGGATTGAGACTGTTCTCCGGAATCCCCTCGGTGCGCAACCGACTACCCTCATCGGTATTGTTTCGTGCACGTTCTTTATTTCCGCAAGTCGTAAAATCGAGAAACTCTATCTTCCATCCAAAAGACGCTGTGAGCGGCCTACCGGCCTAGCCGTTTCTTTCAACTTCGACATACTCATTGAGTTTACCGCTGATGGAGCGGACTTCGTTTCAATTCTGTCCCCTGTTCCACGCCAAGTTTCCACACACCGACCTGCACGAAGTCTGCAACTTGTGCCTTTCACCAGAGCACAAAGAGTAAGATTGTGATGGTTTTCGATCATTTTGGTCGAAAAAGGCTTTGCAGGATCGTCTGCATATCCCTTTGTGGAGCCAGAGACATAACATAGAGTACACTCCGGATATCTTCGGAGAAGGTACCGATCAAGAGGAGACTGAAGAAGAGGAAGAAGCCCTCTCCATTCATGAATCGGACTTCTCCCTCGAGACTGACCTACAGGCTGAAGAACTTCCAGCTGGATAGGGGACGTGCGTAAAAATCCCCTATGCCCACCAAACCTGTTCTCATTAAACCCAAGGCTTCTGGGCCACCACTGCCTTTGGGCCATGGTCGGCACCGAGAGACTGTTTCGAATACCCCCACTTCGGCCATGCACCGAAACAGATTAAGCCTTACTGCTCGGGGTAGAGACAAGACACCTTCAGAGCTGAAACCTTTGACCCCGAAAGAGAAAAAAACATCGGTCCGGTTTGACCCGAAACGTTCAGCGTCAAAAGATAAAGATCCCCTTCTAAAATCTCCAGAACCAATTTTAGACATTATGAAGTAAAAATTGGATCCTAAGCAGAAACTTATCTACATAATCCAAATATTGGACACATTGTAGGCAAGGATGGTACACCGTTCAAGGAAAGATCCTACAATTCCTTTGAAGAAAAAGGACATGGCTACAAGCCCTATCTATCCACTTCCTCAGTCCCCGCCACCACTTCCACCACTACCACGGTCAAATTACCTTCAGATTGCACCACAAGGTTCTCCTCGCACACTCTGACTTTAATGAGAGAAATGATAAGTCTTCCACACACAGATCCATGTGTTGATTATGATCAACCAGTAGATGATGATCCTGATCTCTACCCTACCAGGCCTTCGCCTCCTGATGATGATGATATAGCTTACCAGGAGTTTATTTCAAGAGCAGCATTTTACCATGTAGTTGCTCTATATAAAGAATCTCTGGAGGAAGATTTCTTATTTGAGACATTAGGTTCCACACAGAATCACACAAAGCTTACCTATGTTGAATGGTATGTTAAGACCTACAGATGACCTTTTTAAGGACCCAGTACCCGCCCATGTTTTAACACTCTGGTCGATAAAAGTACAAACTTCCACCATCTGACCAAATGTATATGAAAGGGCAGCTGCCTTTAGATTCTCTTGTAGTGTCAAATGCTCGCAAAATAGCGAATTCACAAAATGCAAATGCACATCCTCCAGACAAGGAGTCTAAATTAATTGACACATCAGGCAAGAGGATAGCGGTGCAATCTGCCAACCAGTTGCTTTTACACAGGCTCTTTTAACAAGATATGATGGAGCTCACGGAGTTGAAATAGAGAAGATTCTACAATACCTCCCAGAAGAGCATAGAAAAAAGGGGAAGGAGCTAGTGCAGGAAGGGAAATTAATATTGAATTCTTCTATTTGATTTGAACTAGATGCTGCTGACACTGCAGCAAGAGAAATTAAACCAGCATTCTCCTCCGTAGGCATGCATGGCCTAGGATTTCTGGATTTAAGCCAGAGGTTCAACAAACAATTTTAAATGTCCCTTTTTGATCAGGAGCCCCTTTTTGGACCTCAAGTAGATGTCACTTGAGAAAATGAAAAAAGACACAGAAGTGGCAAAATCTATGGGGGCCTTGCTGTCACCATCTAGCAGAGGCTACTTTCGTCTCTCATTTTATAGAGAAGGAGGATCCAAAATCAATACCTCAGATCACAATACTTCCTTCTATAAAACAAATATGCTACCTTCTTCAACCAGGGGTTTCTATAGAGGAGGTTACAGAGGGAACAATTTCAAAGGTAGAGGAAGAGGTACTTCAACATATACCTCTCAGTCTCCCACTAAGCAGTGACTTACTTACCATTCCCCCCCCCCCCCCCCCAATCATATTTCATCCATCGGGGTGGGAGGAAGACTACAGCACTTTCTTGCTATTTGGCAAGCAATAACCACCGATAAATGGGTAGCAGACATTATCCAATATGTTTATTGCCTAGAACTCACCAGAGATCCTCCCAATATGTCTGGTGGTAGTAGCAGCTCATCCGAGAAGACAACAAATCAATGTCTTCCATACCTAGTCAATTGGCTCATCAAACCCCAAACACAGGGAAAATGTTTACAACACACTCTAACTACAATGAACCTTCCATCAATTGGGATTTATATTCAGTGTGCAAAAATCCCATCTTCAACCCTTACCACTGCAAACATATCTGGGAGCAACACTCATATGGCTGAGATACCCGCCACCCCCTCTCAACACAATCCCCAAGGATGGGAAGACGGAAACAGTTCTGAACTTGTGGAAGGCGGGAGGGAGTTACCCTCCCGGCCGTATTTATTAAAATATGAAACAAAATTAAAACGTTAAAAATAACAGTTTCATATCATGTACAATTTCATTTACACATTACGATGTTCTTGGCTGACCTTAACACATCTCTAATACAAAGGTTCTCCTAGCCGATACTAAACATCCTGCAAATGCATTACTCAAACTTTGAAATTGTACATCCTAACATTTACGGGCCAACGGCAAGGTCGTAACCGGTGTCAGATCCCCACTACCAGAACTCCCCCCCTCACTTGTGAGGGGCGGTCGCACAGAGGACTGTACCTCTGTGCCAACTTCCAATTTCCCTTGTCTTAGCGGGGGCCCCTTGATAACTAGACACCATCTTAAGTGGTCGTCCGAGGACTCGTGTGAGGTGTCTAGAAGGTAGCGTAGACCCCCCTCCCACCCCACACAACTTACCACATCTGCCGTCGCAGATGTCCTGGCCCCAGGAAATTCCCAGGAGGGGCCCTAGCCCCTCCTCCCCAGGGAGGGGCCTATGGCCGCCTTCCCTTTCGGCGTCCCCATCCTTAGAGGGGACCGCCTCCCCGTTTGAGGGGCCAATGGCCGCCTCCCCCCGGGCGCTCCCATCCATAATGGGTGACGCCCTACCTCTAGGGATCTTCTAATTCCTGCTCACCGATCATGACCTTACCGCCCGACCAAGATAAATACGACAATCTAAGACTAAAATGGAGAAAAACAATTTATACTTCAGCGAATCGAAGTATAATCTCTACTGAGCATCCTGTGCAACTACTTTACTGAATAAAACATGCTGAAAAGGAAAAAATTATCAACTTTATTACACACCAAATTACCAACTTTATTCAAAACAACCTGTAAGAAAAACAATATCATGACACTCGACTTTATTCCACAAATCGCTGTCATCAGGGGCTGGTGGGTGGGTCAAAAAATGGCTCTTCGTTCCGTCTCGAGCTCACGTGCAACGGGGAGGTGCAGCTTCAGAGCACAGGAACAAGAGGATGCTTCCTTGGCTTGTCGCTCCTTTTATCCTTCTTCGGGCGGGCGTGTACCCACCTCCAATCCGCCTCCAGGGCGTGGCTAGCGGTGTTGGTGTCTAGGACCACCCCCTCTTGGGCGGGAAAAGGCGCGCCCCGGCTACGCCGCTTCGGGCATACCAGCCGAGACTCGCCTCCCGCCCAAAATGGCTTCCCGGGGGGATCGGGGTACTCCACCATACGTTCGGGGGGACCGAGTGGTCGCCCCTTTCCATATGGCTGAGATACCCGCCACCCCCTCTCAACACAATCCCCAAGGATGGGAAGACGGAAACAGTTCTGAACTTGTGGAAGGCGGGAGGGAGTTACCCTCCCGGCCGTATTTATTAAAATATGAAACAAAATTAAAACGTTAAAAATAACAGTTTCATATCATGTACAATTTCATTTACACATTACGATGTTCTTGGCTGACCTTAACACATCTCTAATACAAAGGTTCTCCTAGCCGATACTAAACATCCTGCAAATGCATTACTCAAACTTTGAAATTGTACATCCTAACATTTACGGGCCAACGGCAAGGTCGTAACCGGTGTCAGATCCCCACTACCAGAACTCCCCCCCTCACTTGTGAGGGGCGGTCGCACAGAGGACTGTACCTCTGTGCCAACTTCCAATTTCCCTTGTCTTAGCGGGGGCCCCTTGATAACTCGACGCCATCTTAAGTGGTCGTCCGAGGACTCGTGTGAGGTGTCTAGAAGGAAGCGTAGACCCCCCCCTCCCACCCCACACAACTTACCACATCTGCCGTCGCAGATGTCCTGGCCCCGGGAAATTCCCAGGAGGGGCCCTAGCCCCTCCTCCCCAGGGAGGGGCCTATGGCCGCCTTCCCTTTCGGCGTCCCCATCCTTAGAGGGGACCGCCTCCCCGTTTGAGGGGCCAATGGCCGCCTCCCCCCGGGCGCTCCCATCCATAATGGGTGACGCCCTACCTCTAGGGATCTTCTAATTCCTGCTCACCGATCATGACCTTACCGCCACAGGCCGGATAGTTGACCGGCTATCCGGACACCCCACAAAAACTCCTACTTAAAGGTCATGGCTGCAAACTCTTTAACCAAGCTACGAAGTCTCCTATGAGTAAAGAATTCCCCACCCGGGACAAATGAACTCCATCCTCTAGATACATTTGGTCCCCCCTGATACACCCATGCGGAATAGAATGCAATGTACTAGTACGGAACAATCTACCAAGCTTGTTATTCACCTTCTTCACTGAATGATTTACAGCAGCCACCGAAATAGCCCCCCGCCACACTTTTCGTTGAATCATATGGGACCATGCAATCGTGCACCCTGGAACCCTTCTCGCCAACCAACTCACTGTGGATAGTATCAACTCGAGAAGTATTCGTCTACCAGTGGTCACCAAATCATTGCCCCCAAGATGCACTATGATTATAGATGGCGGTGACCTTGTCCGCCCTAACAAACCCTCGATAAAACTTTGAAACTGGTCAATACAGAGCCCGCCCCTTCCGTAGCAGGTCACCCTGTACCCGTATTCCCCAGCCATGTGAATCATGTCACCTGCTTTGAATACATCTGCGGCACGCCTCACGTATGAGTGGCCCACGACCCACACCACTCTTTCCTCAGCCGGTGATCTTTGACCGCTGGTTCCCAGGTGTCGGGTCGACTGCACAGTCCGCCCCGCTTCGTAAGCTCGCGACACTGGAAACCAAACAGAAACAAGAAGCGTGAGTACAAGACATAGGCTTCACAACATGTGCAACCGCACATACCTTTTATAACAATTCGAGGACCAACGCCCCAACTGTTTCACTTTTTCCACACTCAGACCCCTGGCTGTAGCCTCTGTAGCAGCCCCTATCCTGAAGGAATGAGTCCCAAACTCGCACGGGTTCAAGCCCGCCGCTGCGATCGCCATCGTTAGCGCCCGCTGAAACTGAAACCTAGTCAGCGGGGTCGCGTCGGCGTGCCTCAGCAAGCTTCCCTCCCATGATGCCGCCCTCTGCGCCAAATACTCCTCAACGCATGCTACCGGGCACATGGGAGATCCCGGAATCCGCTGAACCACTACGCTGTCCCCGATCGCTTTCTGATCGGTCTTGGACCTGACAAATGAGACTACCATTGTCTCCCCCTTAATTTGGATGTGCTCACGGCACAGACCTCCCCCCGTATCCTGCTTGTTCCTCGCTACCAGCTCGCTTACCCGCATAGCCCCATGGAACGCTAATGCAAAAGCGGCCCGGAATAGCACTGTCTCTGATTGAGACAAACATGTCGCAGGGAGTACGGACAGTAACAGGGCCAACCTTTCAAGACCTATCGGATGTCTTTCATCCACTCTGCAACCCTCACGGCGTTGCCACCCACGCAGCGCCTTCTGCACCAAGAAAGACGCCGTGGGATCCTGTATGCCATGGGCCCGTGCCATGAAAGAAATGGCGGCCCGGTGCCTATTGGCCGTAGCCACTGATTTGCCTGCCTGATGTAATGATAACAAAAAGTTCAGGACATACTCTTCTTGGCCCCACAGCTCCCCCCTAGCTGAACCCAAAAAGGACAAATAAGAACGGAACGCCCCTTCATAAGCCTTCCTTGTCCTGGGTGCTAAACTCTCTCCCACGAGGTCTTGTAGTCCGGGGCACCGAGAGACCAGAGAGCTTCGGGAAATGGTGCCGCCACCGGGTCCGCTGAGGGCAGAAAACCCCAGAAGGCCTTCATACGGGAACGAGAAAGTGCATCAGCTGCCTGATTTAACACCCCTGGCACATGTCTCGCCCTAAAGTGGACGTTTAGTCTCATACACAGCAGGACAATTTCCTTCAACAGTCTCAAGATCCATTTGCAGCGTGCTGCCTGACTATTGATACACTCAACCACGGTCATATTATCAGACCAGAAAACCACAGAGCGATCACGAAAATACTCAGGCCATGTTTTCAAGGCCACCAGGATAGGGAACAGTTCGAGAAACCCAATGTTACCCGTCAGCCCATTCTCGTGCCACCATGGCGGCCAGGTTCGTGCCGACCAATGATTACCCAGGATGGCGCCAAAACCCACGCTCCCTGCCGAGTCCGTCCACAACCCCAGCTCCACGGAGGAGACCGCTGGTTTGGTCCACACGACACGACCGTTGAAATCCGCCAGGAATGCCAACCATATGCGCATGTCCTGGCGGACCTCTGCCGAGAGCCTTGTGCGGTGGTGTCCTTCTTTAAGGCCGACCATGGCTTGAGCAATAGAGCGGGAAAAGGGGCGAGCCATCGGTATTACTCTAAGGGCAAAGTTCAGCTGACCCACAGCTTGCTGCAACTGATGCAAATTTACCTTCGTCTCTCCGATACATGTTTCCAGTGATGTCTTAAACTTCGTTACCTTTTCCTTAGGCAAACGGAAGCACCCCTCTTCGGAGTCGAGCTCTATTCCAAGAAACTCGAGCGAAGTAGCCGGGCCCACTGTCTTACCTGGTGCCAATGGCACGCCAAAGCGGGTCATGAGATTACAAAATTCAGTCAAAGCCTGTGCACATTCCGTGTCCCCGGCTGCCCCCAGAAATAGAAAATCATCAAGATAATGCATAACATGTGTAAACCCTGTTGTTCTTGTGAACGCCCATTGTAAAAAACTACTGAATTTTTCAAAATACGCACAAGAAATGGAGCAACCCATTGGCATACATTTATCCATGTAATAACGTCCCTGAAACATGAAACCAAGGAGACGCTGATCATCTGGGTGTACCGGGAGCAACCGGAACGCCGACTCAATGTCCGACTTGGCCATCAGCGCTCCGGGCCCCAGGCGATTCAACATGGCGACAGCCTCATCAAAAGATGCGTACCGCACCGAACAAACTCCCGGGACAATCTCGTCGTTCACCGAAAGACCCCCTCGGGCTGACAAATTATGTATCAACCTGAATTCCCCTGGGTCCTTTTTGGGGACCACTCCCAGAGGCGAACAAACAAAATTAGCAACAGGCGGCATGTCAAATGGGCCGGCAACCCGACCTCGGGTCACCTCCTTCCCAATCTTAGCTTGTACCACCGCCGTATTCTGCAGAACCGACAGTTGGTTCCTGCATTGTGCTTTACCCTGAAAATCCCCCGCCGGGATGCGGAAACCATATGAAAAACCATCTCGCAACACCCCAGCGGAGATATGATCCGGATATTCGTTCAACCAAGGAATCATTGCCATGATATCAATCGGGGTAGGGAGAGGCGCCCCTCGGACTATTTCAGACCTGTTTGGCGCCCCCTCTACTTCCCGGATCACCATTTTTGGCTCTGCACATGGTCTCAGGGTGAGAGGACTGCCCGCACCCAGTACATTCATGCCTAAACCTGCAAGATCCCTGCGGCCTAGTACATTTACCTCTGTTAAAGCTCCAGCAGACCCCTTTTTTACCTGAGTTGCCATTATTCTTTGTGTGCTGATCGTTGCTCGATCCTGCCCGAAAGGGCGTCCCAGACGAATGGCGGGCATACTCGACCATACCCCCCCCTAAAGATGGCGACTTCGCCGAGCCTGACTTCTCCATTTTCTGCCAGGAAATGGAGTCTAAACAATCCCACGTCAGGGATGAGTCGTGCTCCTTGGACTTACGAAATATGCTATCGTAATACAACCATTGATTGCCACCATATGTCCCAGAAAATTCCATGATACGTGTCTGATACACGGCTAACCCCACCAACAATTCGGGTCTACGTTCCCCCATAATTGCAATGAACATTCCAAACGCTCTGCCCCAATTGTCGATCGACTCATCCACCCTGAAAGCGGCCATCTTGGCGCGCCATACACTAGGATGCAGAAACTCTTTTTGATTTTTTACATGCTCAATCTCATAATGATCGGTCAACAAGGAAAACATGTTCACATATTTATCAGACCATATCCTTTCTTTTACATCCATCGGGATATGCTGAACAACTTTTTCCCTCCTTGAAGGTACCGATCCCTCCCCCGCAATCGGCAATAGCTGCTTACCTGAACCGGCCACTGTGACCGTAGTTCCTGCCGAACCAACGCCCGACACTGGTTGTTCCACGGGAGCCTGCGGGGAAACAAAAGGAGACGGTGCCTTCGCAGCATCTTTCGATTGCCGCAACTGCTTCATTATTGCCCTGGCTTCCTCAGCCGTGGCCCCCTCGTTTTCTTTGCCTAACCATGCCGCCAACTGGGCAGCCAGCTCAGGAGGCATATCCTCCCCGTTCACCGGAGTGACTACCACAGGGATGGGTTGGCCCACGTCTGGGACCGGAGTCGGGGCCTCGATCGGGGTGACCGGGTGCGCAGGGGGTATTTCGGGCACCGGGGCTTCCCCCCCCCATCGCTCCCTTCTTGGCCCTTCTGCCTCTCCCGCTAGGGACTACTCCCGGCAATGCCGGCCCGATGACTCTTAGGCCCCCCAACACCATTCATTACCGCCATCTGCTTTTTCATATCCGCCATGTCTTTCATCAGCATACGGAGCATCTGATCGGTCCCGATCCTCTTTCCGACCTTCTTGCTAGGCATCGTCCACGTATATTCCTCAAAGGTCTTAAGCAGAAAGCCCCGAACTCACTGAAAGAAGAAAACACACGATTAATTCCAAAAAATGGCTCTTCGTTCCGTCTCGAGCTCACGTGCAACGGGGAGGTGCAGCTTCAGAGCACAGGAACAAGAGGATGCTTCCTTGGCTTGTCGCTCCTTTTATCCTTCTTCGGGCGGGCGTGTACCCACCTCCAATCCGCCTCCAGGGCGTGGCTAGCGGTGTTGGTGTCTAGGACCACCCCCTCTTGGGCGGGAAAAGGCGCACCCCGGCTACGCCGCTTCGGGCATACCAGCCGAGACTCGCCTCCCGCCCAAAATGGCTTCCCGGGGGGATCGGGGTACTCCACCATACGTTCGGGGGGACCGAGTGGTCGCCCCTTTCCAACACTTCTACAGCTCTAGCTTCTCCCATTGCAGCCAGGATTAATTTTTTTCAGAAGATCTTACTGCAGTTTCAGTTAAACCAGCACCTACTAGTGAAAACTTTAATACAGGTGTTAGGAATGATGGCATCATGCATACACATTTTGTCTCATGTGAGATTACACATGCGTCCATTGCAAGAATGTCTAGCACGACAGTGGAATCAAGCACAGGGTCAATTAACAGATCTAGTGTTGGTAGACAGCTGCACTCATCACTTTCTGCCTTGGTGGAACACGCAAAACCTGTTGAAAGGGCGGCCGTTCATCGACCTTATTCCACAAGTCGTACTAACAGCAGACGCATCTCTCACAGGTTGGGGTGCACACCTCCAGCATATAACAAATCAAGGTTTATGGGACACCAAACACATCAATTACTTGGAACTTCTAGCAGTTCAGTTAGCACTAAAAGCGTTTCAGCCTCACCCTAGTAGACAAATAGGTCTTAATCTAGACAGATAATATGACTATGTATAAAAACAGAAGGGGGGACACACTCTACAATTGTCAGGCCTCTCTCAGACCATTTGGCGTTGGACGATACATCACAATTCACCTTCTGGTAGAACACCTTCCAGGACTAAACAACTAGTTTCAACCTTCTCAGCAGGATGTGGCAACTAATACAGGAATAGGGAAATTCATCCCCAGGTTCGGCTCCAATACTGCCAGAAATGGAGATTCCCACACATAGATCTCTTGACCACAGCACAGAACTCAAAATGCCCAAACTTCGCCTCCAGATAATCGCACCATCTATCCAAAAGCAATGCCCTATGGATGAATTGGTCGGGGATATTTGCTTAGGCTTTTCCGCCTCTCCCTCTCCTTCCATTTCTGGTTCGGAAACTCAGGCAGACATCACTCACACTGATTCTAGTGACTCCCACATGGGCTCGTCAACCGTGGTTCACCACACTTCTAGAACTGTCAATGGTTCCAAACCAAAAACTGCACCTCACTTGCAGCATTCTCACTCAGAACCATGGGGAAATCCGACATCCAAACCCCAAGGAGCTCAACTTAGCAATCGGACTCCTGAAGTCCTAGAGTTTGGATATCTAAATCTAGCACCTGATTGTATGACCATTCTTAAAGAAGCAAGGAAACCTGCCACTAGGGGATGTTATGCAGCAAAGTGGAAAAGGTTTGTTATTTATTGTAATAACAATAAAATGGATCCATTAGATTCATCTATACAGAATATTATTTGTTATCTTTTGCATCTACAACGAGCAGGCTTAGCCTACACGTCCATTCGACTACACCTTGCAGCAGTAGCTTCGTAACTGCAAAACAGACATTTGACCTTATTCAAAGTTCCAGTTAGTAAAGCTTTTATGTAAGGGCTTAAAAGAATAATACCACCCATGGTTCCACCTGCACCGGTCTGGAACCTTAACATTGTTCTTACAAGGCTTATGGGTCCACCCTTTGAAGAATTACATTGTTGTCAGTTACAATTGTTTCGTGTAAAGTTTCCATTTATTTTTTATTTTTTTGCAGTGAAATGTTAACCATGTTTTATTGTCTTTGCACAAGAAGTATTGTTATAATAAAATCAACACATTTTAGGTCCTCCAGTTTGATTGACACTGCTGAACTGTACCATGTAAAAATAGCTAAGCTGGACTCATGGCAGGACCTCTGTACAGCTGTTTCCCGTTGCGAAGGTCCTGCCACGAATACGAGTGTCTGCTGCAACTGTTGAGGCCATTTGTGAATTAGGCCCTCTGTTTATTTTTTATATAACTGGTTTTTATTGCCATTTAAATTAATCGCACAAGAGCAGATCTCAATATTATCACTTATTTCTCACATAACACCATAGCAGTTCATCCAGAAGTCAGAGGCCATTATACATTGTCCATTATTGTCATCTGCCTAGATCAACTAGGTTAACGTCAGGAGCGTTACATGCAGTGCAGGATAGCGATTGTAAGGAGGTACACAGTAGCAAGGTCGGGGCTCCTGTAGTTGTAGCCTCAGTGCTTTGGTAATCATGGGACTGTTACCTAATTACCATGGCTCAAGATTAAACTCTAGCCCAGTAGATTTTGGCCCAAGGGACATACTTTTCAGATCTGCTCGTGGGAATCACAATTGCAACTAAGAACAGTATATCCATCATAAAAAACAAAGCGCTAAAGAAAGAGAGCAAAGAGGATGCTTGTGAGAAGAGAAATGGAGCAAGATGTATTCGAGAGGGGAGGAGTTCTATCGCTGCCGAGCGTTTGATCTAATAGGGTGTTAGTGCTGTGACCGCCAGAGTCGTTGGTGGTCATTGGTGGCATGCAAGTGAAGGCCAGGGTTGTCTGTCGAAAGAGGAGTTTGGGATTCCGGGCTCTGGAGTGAAAGCGCCTCCCGGAGTAAGATTCGAGTAAGTCCATCAGTGGGTTTCCAGAGACTATCTGCATCAGGGTGTATACAATGTCTTTAAAAAGGCGCAAAGCCTGCAACCTCGGAGGTTGAAGTTGGGCATGCTCCAGTCTGCAGAGAGTCTACCAGTGGTTTCCATAATTTGGTGAATTTAGTGTCCTGTAGCTGCAAGCGCACTGTGAGTAACTCCATTGCCACTGTATGCTACAGGCTGGTTAACCAGACGTTGATCGGGGCGTTTCAGCTTTTTTCCAATAAAGAGCAATGATTTGTTAAGCAGCTCCAAGCATGTGGAGGCTGAGATGCCGATCGCGGCGGGTCATGGCATGCAGGTTCATGGCCCGGAGGCACAGTACAATCGTAAGCTGGTTCTGAGGCAATGGGTAGCCTAATACCAGTCTGATGTGACTGAGAACCTCCTTCCAATAGATGGTCAAGAGTGGGCACGTCCACCAAATGTGCAGAAAAACCTGGGGCACTGGTACAACGCCAGCATAGAGGTGGGGAACATTTTATGCAGCCTGTGAGGAGTGTCGTACCATTGTGTCAACCTTATATGCAGATTCCCGCCGGGGGAATGCTACGAAATACCTTCGGGATGTCTCCCCACAAGTGTTCACATTAGGTGGGCGTGATATCAGTGTCTGAGACAGACTACCCCGCCGGTGGTAGGGGTGCGAAGCGGCTCACTGTGAATGTTGGAGGACTTGATATGTACAAGAGATTAATCCCCTGGAGTTATCGAAGGAGAGCACCAGCCACTCGAACAAGGTGAAGGGTCGAGTAGCTGCCCGTGTCCGAGAAGACGCCTGAAACCAATGTCGAAGTTGAATGTATTGAAATCTGGCCCCCTCAGATAGCTGGAAGTCCCGTTTACATTGTTTGAAAGTTTTGAAGGTGTCTCACATTAAAAAAGTCCTTAATGGCCCGACATCCCCCTTCCGTCCAGTCTGAGAAGCAGGGTGGGTGGGAAGCAGACGGGAAGTGGAAGTTGCATGCGATGGGGGTATGGGAAGACTGAAAGGATGTGAGGCCTCTTCGTATTGCTGATTTGTCCCAAATTGTGAGTACCGTCTTAATAGGAACTGCGATATAGGTGCTGCGGGAGCGGGCATCCCGAGAGAGCCTTGCAAGATCCCATTTGGGCCGACAGGTCACTGCCCTGTCAATATGAAACCAGACCTTTTCACTCCCATGCCATCCACTCCGAGATGAAATGGAGATGTGATGCCCAATAATATTCCTACAGGTGGGGCAGGCCAACCCATCCCTGTCACGCGGCAGCATGAGTATTTTACTAGAGAAACACGGTGTACTCCCTCCCCGATGAGCTCACGCTGAAGGACCTGAATCTGATGTTCCGGGTTGAGCGTGGGTAGTGTATGAAAAGGAAGAGTATCATTTGGAAGGATCGTAATTTTGACCATATGCAGGTGCTCCAACCAGGAAAGTGGTAGGGATTTCCATGCGCTCAGGTCAGCTACAACAGCATTCTTACACTCCTGCTAATTTGCTTGAGACCATGTGGCAAGGTTAGGAGTCAAATTGAGCCCCAGATACCAAATGGAGTATGATGCCCATTGATAAGGAACAAGAGATTGGAGGCTGGTGATCTCTTCCGCACGGATCGTGAGATTGAGAGCCCATGATTTTGCATGATTAATTTTAAGCCCCAAAACCAGTTCAAAGAATTGAAGCAACTTATGCAGGGCAGGTAGAGCAGATTGAGGGCATGATAGAGTGAGAAGGAGTCATCCGCTCACAAAGCTATTTTGTGGTCCAGGCCGCCAAGTGTGATGCCATGAATGTCGGGAGACTGGCGGATCATGATGGCCAGCAGCTCCACTGCGACAGCGAATAAGAAAAGGGAACAAGAGACACCCCTGTCTGGTGCCCCTGTGGATGAAGATGGGCTACTTGAGCTGACTGTTGACCCTTACCTGAGCGAGAGGGGAGAGATAAGGAGCCATGATACTAGCGATCATCTGCGGGCCCAACCCTATTTTCTGCAAGACAGCTCAAAGGAATACCCAATCTACTCGATAGAATGCTTTCTCAGCATCAAGCGATAACAATCAAGAGGGTATCTTCCAATGGTGTGCCTTCCGGACTAAGTGGGCAACACTTTGTACGTTGTCTGCCCCTTGTCGTTGGTGGATAAAGCCCACCTGATCTGGTTCTATGAGTCCAGAGAGGTGCGATGTGTGACATTTAGCTAATATTTTAGTGTAGAGTTTGAGATCTGTGTTTAGGAGTGCGATGGGGCGAAAGGAGGAACCGAGCTTAAGATCTTTCCCCGGTTTGGGAATTAGGGCGATTTTAGCCATGGCCAGATCTGTGGAGGGCCCTACCGCGTCTGAAAAAGAATTGAAGAGGCGGAGCATATGCGATTGAAGTTGCAGGAAGAAGGCGCAATAGAACGAGACAGGCAGGCCGTCCGGGCCTGGGGTTTTGCAGAGAGGAAGATCCTTTAGAGCGCCGGCGAGCTCCCCTGGAGTGATAGGTTCCTCCAGCAGTTGAGAGTGGTACTTGCTAATCGGACACCACTCGCAGGCCTCCAAGGTAGCTAATACCTGGTCTGGGTCTGGCGACTCCATTGACATAGAGGGACGAGTAGTAGTTCTGGAATGCTTGCAGTTTGGCGGCTTCAGTAGTAACCCAAGTACCATCCCCCAATTTAAGCTTAGTGATGTGCACCTTAGCTGCCAGTCTTTGACGACGGCGTTCCAGGACCATGCCCACCTTCTCCCCAAATCCCCCCCCCCCCCCCCCCCCCATCCCATCATCCTACCGTTGTTGCAGGGCTAAGAGAGTCTTCTGCCTTGTTGCTTCTGTGCACCTGGAGCTGACCTCAGAGCATAGAGAGGCGCCTCTTGTGTAGCGTAAAGGAGTGTTCCTGGTCCAGTCTCGCAAGCGCCTTTATGTCCTGAGAAAGTTTATCTTCAAACAGGCGCGCTTCCCGAGCTATAGCGATGGATGATCTATTGCTGCGAACCGTGGCCTTAAATGCATCCCAGACTACAGGGAGCGAAGTCTCTGGGAGGTCGTTGGTCTCAAAGTAGGACGTGATGGCATCTCGAAGTTCCGCTGGGTCTGTGGGGTCCCTGTGGATATGCGGGGGGAACCGCCACCGGGATAGACTGTTGGGGCGGGAGAAGTGATCATGAATGAGAAGTTCCACATGAACGCGGTCAGAGACTGAGATATCCGACATAGACGCCGAGAGGGTGTTCTTGACCAGGGAATGTGAGACGAAGAGGTAGTCTATGCGAGAGTAGGAGCGATGAACATGAGAGTAATGGGAGTAATCGCGGGTGTCCGGGGAGTGGTATCGCCAAATATATATGCGGCCAAGTGCAGTGAGTTGCTTCTTTAAGGCAGTGGACATAGCCCCCGTCCTGTGGAATGAGCCTCCCCGATGGTCAAGTCCCACCTCCCATACCAGATGGAAGTCCTCCCCCGCCCCAGAATGAAACCAGGGTCATTGTGTTATGCGTTCCCGCAACAAAGCCTGCAAAAATGAGTCTTGAACCTGGTTCGGTGTGTAAGTGTTGCATAGGGTGAGGACTAAGTGCCCAATCTTGACCATCACTTTGAGGAATCGTCCATCCTTCCTACGGACTACCCTGGAGTCCCCCTGGTGAATACCTGCTCGACACAGGATTGCTACCCCTGCTGACTTAGTGGGTGCAGATGCCCAGAGTTGAAGAGGGAATCTAGGATGAGCCATGTGAGAGACATCTTCTCTTAGGAGATGGGTTTCTTGCAAAAATATGATGTCCGGATTTTGCAATAGATGTCGCCATATCTGGCGGCACTTGTTGGGGGAGTTAAGACTCGCATTGAGGGAGAGGAGTTTCAGACAGGGTACTGAAGTCCTAATATCAGTGAACCAGGTGCGAGCGCCAACCCGTGCAGCCCCAAGTAACACAAAGACAGTAGCGTTCGCTGCAGAGCCTATCGCAGTGCTGAGTGAGTAAAGGGTAATCTGCACAAAGAGAGCCCCATCACGATCCAGATACACCCCCCAAACCCCCCGCCAGGGATAGGAGTAAGAAAAAGGAAGAGATAGGTAAGAAAAGACATACCTCAAACATAACGGCCAACGTGGCCAACAAGGTTTAGTCTAGTCCGGGGGCAGGCCAGGCTCTGATATGTCACTCTCCAAGGAATACAGGTGGAGGCGGGTTGCAGAAGATCAGCATCACCCTCTAGGAGTGTAGTCAGGAACAGCCGTCCGAGTGCATTTCAGGCCCAGGACAGTCATATCAACAGGATGCCAATAAGTGAGTGGGGTGCAAGTCCCCACTTCCGTAAGAGGTCGGCTTAGGGGGCGAAGAAAAGACCGGCAGCTGGTGGGGACGCTTACCAGACTAATTGTCAGATAGCTGGGAGCCTGAGGGTGAATGTCCACCTCCAAGGAACAGATGTGCTGTATAATGTCCAGTTTCTCTTGGGATGAAGTGCAGACTCCCTGGGGTGGAAGGCTGTCCAGAACGATGTACCTTAGTCCATTGGGGTTTTGCAGGCTCACAGATCTTGGGAGGCAGGTGCGAGGGACTAGTGGGTGGCGTGTCTGGGATCTGGAGCAATTGGGCAGCTTATCGGAAGGACCGCAGCACCCGGCGCTTTGACTCCCACTGGAAGAGAAGTGCAAACGGGTGCCCCCACTGGTAGCGAATACCCAACTCCCATAGTTTATCTGTTATAGGTCGAAAGTCTCTGCGGCGGCAAAACGTTGTGGGTGCAAGGTCCTGAAACAGTTGGATGGGGGTACCCTTGAAGGTGCGTTCTGGGGCTGCTTTGAGGATGGCCGCCTCCGTAAAAAAACAAAAGAAAAATGGACCCGGGCCAAGATGTCAGGAATGAGGCCTTGTTGGCCAGGTAGGCCATACACTAGGTGGGCGCAGTCCAGGGCCGGCGGGGATGCTGCATCGTCTCCCCTGATGTCCTGGAATAGGTCCGCTGCAAAAGTCATAATGTCTGAACCCTCTGCCCCAACCTGGACCCCCATAGCCGCCGGTTATTTAGGCGTCCCCTATTTTGCAAGTCCTCCTGCTTGAGCTGCAACTCAGTTGTTCTTCCTACAGGGTGGCCAAGCGCTGCCATAGGTGCTCCTGATTCTCAGAGCAGGCATAGACTGTCCTTTCAAGGTCGTCCACCCTCCCTCCGAACTCCACCACATCCCTTCAGAGCTCCTTGATGCAGGCCTGAACCGCTGTTCTTAAGAGATCCGATTTCAGATTTGAGTTTGTGCATGAAGTTGACCATGAAGTACTGTGTGACAGGGTCAGAAGGTCCCCCGGCCGCTGATTCCATGTCTGCTGCAGAGGCTGATCCCGATTTGTTCCACAGGGCTGTGACAGGGTTATCTTTAGGGGGCACCGGGGGTTCATTCCCGGTCCCTGAGCGAGTCATGTCCCCTCAGGGGTTTATGCATCGAGTAGAAGGCCCAGGCGAAGGGACGTGGCACAGGGACAAACTGCTACCTGGTCCGGCTGAGAAGGGTAGGCCAGCCAACAGTCGAGAGGCCATTGAGGTGAGGACCGGCGCAGGCGACGTGGCGTGGGGGCTTCCTCCCCGCCCGAGTAGTCTAGCCAAGTGGGAGAGTGTGAGACATGGGCAGGGTTAGTCCAGTGAAAGAGTAAAGTCCAGGCCAGGCAAGTGTTCTATATCACCACCCCTCTACCAGGGCATGTAGGGAGGGCCACCCGCACAGACCGGGCAATAGATTCCAGAACTGAGACTGCACTCAGTGGTAGCACTCCCCTCAGGAGATCCGCCACGTTCTACAAGGGTACTCGTAGCGTTGGATATTGAGGGGGTCTACTTCCCTCAAGGAACAGTTAGGCAACCACATGCAGCGTGCACTCACCGGGGTGCTCCAACAAGGTCACTGCGTCACAGCGAGGAAGCAGGCCAGAGCATCCGGCCCCACAGTCCGGCAACGGGAACCAAAGGCAGCGGCGAGGATAGTGTGGCCGTTGTCTCCAGAGAGGCTGTTTGTAGGTGATTCAGCCCCCGGGTCGTCACTCAAGGCATCCAACGTGATAGGAAGCACCCCAGTGCAGCGTGGAAGCAGTGAAGGGGGCCTAAATCTACCAGACAACCCCCAGGTACCAGGGAGGCACAGGATGGCTGGCGCCCTGCTTCCGGCCTAGGCACGATCTGGTGACGCTCCATGCTCTACCGTGTGCAGCCTGGGGCCCCGGGCAGTGTCAGCAGGGAATCTCCAGGGCCCGACTATGTTCAGGAAGGCCCCTGCCGGGGCGGTGAAGATGCAGCCTTGGCCCCGTATGTCCGGGGAGGCCCGAGGTGTCTGGCGCCGTGACCCCGGCCGAGGTACATTCTGGTGGTATTCAATGCTCCGCCGTGTGTGGCTCGGTGCCGCCGGCACTGTCAGCAGGGATTCCCCCGGGCCCAGCTACGATCAGGGAGGCCCCGCTAGGATGATGAGAGTGTGAGTCAGATCCTGCGGAGATCCAGGGCGGGAGATCGGCTGGAGTCTAAGATGGCTGCCGGGCCGATCAATGGCAGAGAGTGCCACTTGTGGAGGTCTCCCAGCATGTAGGCCAGCACCTCTAGCTGCATCAGCGTGGGGGTTCTGGGATCCATCTTGATGAGGGGTGTCTCCGCCGGTGTGCAAGTAGTGTCAGTCAGGCCCCGTGTGAGACCAGCACCGTGGATGCCCAAAATGACGGCTAGGCGGGTCGCTGGCAGGTATGGCACCCTCCGGGCATCAGCGCCAGTGCACCCCAGCCCCCGTACCTCCACTGAGAGTTCTGTCTTCTTTCCGTTAGTGATCCCCTATCAGAGATTGCAGGTCGTCACTCTGGGGTATATGGGGCCAGGGTCTTCAAGATGGTGGCCGCGGTCCCAAAAGCCGGAGCACTCCCTCCTCCGTCTCGTTCTCACCGCTTCTTGCTGATTCGGAGTGGCGTCTGACCTCTGGACAGTAGCCTGGGATCTTCCATTGATCATTCACCCCCAGCGAAGGCAGCCCCGAGGCTGCAGTGCCGTTAAAAAATCTTATATCACCGGCGGCGGCCTGGAGCTCCCACTGCGTGGGTCTCACTCCATCAGTAGCTAGACTACGCCCCCCAAAGTTGCTGCCTTGATCACCATCACTTCACTCAGGCGCCTTGGTGAGCTAGAGGCATTAACCTTAGAAGAACCCTTCTTTCAGTTACACAAAGTGGTTCTTTGTACAGATCCTACCAACATTAGTTTCTACTTTTCATATTAGTCAGTTGTTACATGTGTTCTTTTCTCAGCCTGATTCAGTAGCAGAAGGAGCTCTGCACATGCTTGATGTTAAAAGAGCATTATTATACAAGTCAAGTCAAAGAAACGTTATTCAATACATTTGTAATACAGATCACAAAAGTAGAAATATCTTTACATCTAAATCAATTAACAGTTTACCTTTAGCTTTTATCACCAAGCATGTACAAAGAGTTAATAATCATTTCATAGATACTAATTACAATTATCCACATGACATTAAGATTTCTTAAAACTGATAAAAAACAATTTGGCTGTAGTCCAAGGACATATACAAAATAATAAAGTCCCATTACTATACTACATTTCCAGGAAAAAAATTTCGGTAAAAAACTTATTGTTGCGTTTAAAAAGGAAATCCTATTTCAAAATCTGGGATTTCTAGATGGATAGTCAAATGCTTTCAAACTTGTTATAATAAAGCTAAAAGAACTTTAACTATTCCTCCTAGAACGCATTCCACTAGCAAAATAGGAGCATCTGTGGCCTTTTTAGGTAACATTCCCATAGCTAACTTATGGAAAGCAGCTACATGGTCTACACCACACACAGTTATTGTGTGGATGGCTTAGCACGTCAACAAGCTAATGTAGGACAGACCGTGCTAAAGACGCACCCAGACAGCTGCAACATCCACTGCTTAGCCACCGCTTTGAGGAGTGCTGCTATAGTCTATGCAAAGCATGTGTAGCTACAGCACACATGCCTTAAACAGATTGTTATTTACCCTGTGAGCATCTGTTCTTGGCATGTAGATCTGTAGAGTCACATGCGCTCTCCCTTCTCCACAGACAACTGTGGTTGTTACAGTTCTTATTATTCACACTACATACGCATGGACATCTCTATAGTACACTTACTTATTCCATTCTCACCCTCTTGCGGGAAAACAATCTTAACAATGGAGTTGATGCCCATGCGCAATATCACCAAATGAGGAGTCCCGTTACCTCATGACTAGGAAAGACTTCTTCGAAGAAAACAACTTACAAACATCTGGACCCAACACTAGATGGCAGGGGTATGCAAAACATGTGAATCTACAGCTCTACATGCCAAGAACAGATGCTTACAGGATAAGTAACAAGCCTTATTGTGGTATATGGGGGGGGTAAGCAAGTTATAAGGTGTGTTTGTCCTCAAACTAGTACAAGCCATGTGATAAATGTAAAGACAAAGATAAATATAAAAAATACTGTACTGCCAATCAAGTAGTACATGGATGAGATGCTGGATATTATTTCAAATCCCAACTGACAACACAACCGTGAACTTATGTCCCTATGTAAACAAGTGTATCCCTCAAGTTGGCTTGTTAAGGAAGATCACAATAAAATAAATGGTGCATCTGTATGTGAAGCCCTCATGAAAGGAGCTTGTCCGTCAGACATTTTTTAAGTCTAGCCCTGCCAGTGAACAGTAAATAGCAAGTCATAAAGGATAAAGAGTACCTTCTCTTCTGGCTATTTGAACACTGACTCGCAAAACTAGCATCATTTAATACAACAAAGTGTCCAAAGTTAGAGGTTTATTCCCTGGCTTAGTGGGAAGATCCTTAATCCAAAGAACCCATACGAGGCCTTCTTATAATGATATATTCTTTAGGAAAAATAGATTTGATTCCTAATGTACATCCGCTTGTGATGATCCTCAGAGGTTCCTAAGAAGATATGCTGAAGGGTGCACCTTTCAGCCAAGCATTATTACAAACCACTTTGAGTTTTTGTTCTTTTATTTAATGTCCCTCTCTGAGTAGTGACAAAGATAAACCCCTTTACTTCACCAGGTGATATTTAGCTTCAATGGTTTTCTGGCCACATGTGATATTGAGGGTACCTGAATAGGCTTTATACCTGGAGCTGAGAAGGAGGAGACCGGTTTAAGCACTTGGAGCTGTTTCCATCAAGCCCTTAAATTAGTCCTGTAGCTTTCCACTGGTCCAGAATAATTGGACTAATTAATCATTCCTTATTTCTTGAAATCCCTCTACACTAAATTGGGGTGGGGGTTTGTCACTTGGAGGGTGCTACCGGACCTTTATTGGTGCAGTCACTGTGACCACATCAAAGAGCCCTGATAGTCCTGTATTAAGGTCGTTCCTCAGCACTGATTGACACGTCTGTTTTTTTTATTTTTCTATTCCTTGACAATGCGCCAAATCAGTTGTCAGTCAACAGTACAAAAATGCCCAGCCTAAAATGTCTGCTTCATTAGGCTTTCCAAAGAGGCAAGAGTATTTTCACCTTATTAGGACTTTGACCTAAAAGGTACTCTGACAAACAGTTGAATGGCTAAGGCCCTTAGTCTACAGAACCAGAGAAATCTCAGCGTGGATTTCAATTTTTATCTTCAATGCACCTTTTTTGTCAAGATTCTTATTAGCTGTTCGTTCCTAGCACGTGTGAGGAGTTTCACTCCAAACATACCATCAAATGTAAGTTCATTGGCATTAAATGCAATCACACCTAACACATTTTAGACCAAACACGGTCTCCTTTCCAATGTGTATGAAAATTTAAAGTCCTACCTCGCTCATCATTGAATTGCCATTTGCGAAAGTAGCTCCTTTTATTTTGACTTATTCTGTTAATACACTTCTCAACATACTCTGCTGGCTCGCATATTCCATCCTGAGCAGAGCAGGTTTTTTAGTTTACAAACCCACACATGCCTCTCCCATTATTATATTTTTGTCCATAATAGCGGAATCCAGTAGCTGAACGTGTGTGACAAGAGGAATCAGGTACTTTGTTGCATTTGTTCTTTTGCAGAAAATGAAGCCGGGCTAGTCTTACTAAGTACTTGAAGTGGGAGTTTGATCAATCTCCTCAAAGTTCCTGTATTTTTAACTTATAAAATGATTATAAATTAGGCCCATGTACCATCTAAGAAAAGTCTAAGAAAAGTGAACCTTCACTTTAAGTTCACCTTGCATCTTTTGTATCTAGTTTTGATGCCTTTCCCTCCCAGTAAACCTCTTGGGTTGCCATTTTGTCCCCGACTATTTGCTGCGCACTTCCTGTTTTCCTGGGATTTACTAAAATCCCCCAAAAGGCACATCAAAATCTACAGAGGTTGTTAATTACCTTACGTACTGCTGCCCTAGCCTTACACAATCCATTTGTGCCCAGGTTTTGGGCTTCTGGGTTTTCTTTGAAAATTGGTAGCCCTAAGGTAACTAGAACTTGTGCCCTACAATGTACAGTTTTCTCATCAATAATTTTGCTGCAAATGTTAGTGATACTATCTATGATGACCTAAAAGATGCCATGAGTGATATATTATGTGGAGTAATAAGCCATGCATGGCAAGTACGTGAGTTATATGTACCTTGGGGAACAAGTTCTAGTTACTTGAGATTACTAGAACTGCTACATTTCTATGGTTTTAAGTGTATAAAGTTTTAACCTAATTATAACGTCCCTGTAACTTTTTTTTTTTAGTGAACTTCTATGGGTTTTAATACTATTTCCTAGCTATAACGTCC
This sequence comes from Lissotriton vulgaris, assembly GCF_964263255.1. Lineage (NCBI taxonomy): Eukaryota > Metazoa > Chordata > Amphibia > Caudata > Salamandridae > Lissotriton > Lissotriton vulgaris. Next base: position 1,185,005,158 of record NC_141697.1, read on the forward strand.
CTGTAACCTGCGTGTGTGAATGGGTGAGTGTGTGACTGGGTGTGTGACTGGCTATGTGGGTCTGTTAGTGGGTATGTGAATGGCTGCATGGGTGTGTACGTGGGTGGGAGTGCCTCTGTGAGTGGGTTTCTGGGTCTCTGAATTTGTGAGTGGGTGTTTAGTGCGTGTAACTGGCTGTGTGGGTCTGTGAGTGGTTGTGTGGGTGTGCAAGTGGATGTGAGTTGGTCTGAATGTTTTTTTTTCTTGTTTTTTTTTAAATTGGGTTCTGGATCCGTGGATGTTCCTGATTCATAGATTCGGGGCCATGCTGAGCCTCGCTGTGGATTAGTGGATCATTGCGCTCCCAAAAATAAGTTTTGGGGACTATTTCTTTTTCATGAGGGGTCCCGCACAGACCCATCAGTCCCATTGGGTCAGGATACGTCTATCTTGACCCCTTATATCCTATTTACGCTTTATTACGTCCCGCGGAACTATGTGCCCATTGACAAAATGGCGGTAGTAACTTTTCTCTCCGGTGGCAGCCAGCTAGTCACTGCATTGTGTTGGTGCTTTGATCCACTATCTAGATATGCATAAATCTTTTTTCTTTAATAACTCAAACTTTAGTGCAGATCTTTTCTCGGCCCTCACTCGACGAATCACCCCATATTGTACCAGACAGCAGCTGAAGTGAGTGGCAAACTAGTTTTGAAAATTTTGTGAAGATCCATCAAATTACCCCCTAAGTTATTAGCAAAACAAAGAACGCTTTTATATTAGAAACTAGGTCTTAATTAGAACTACCTACTGGCAACCACCAGTAGGAGAAATATATTCTATCAAAGCAATACCCTTACAGGCATAGAGTGACACATAAATTAAGCATAAAAGCTACTACTCTGGGTAGTTCTCACGTTTAGGTGGAAAGCAGCTGTTGTATAGAGCACCCTCAACCCCAGCAACACTCTGAATTTGCTCACCTCAAATGTCTTTAAGCATAGGATCAGCACAGTGCAATCCACGCTGAAATAGAAAGGGACAACGTCTTTTGCCATTTCTACATCAAAGTTTTTTTTTTAATTTAAATCTTTTTATCTAGAACATAGGCTGTCGTGACAATGACATATTATGTTACAATCAATGGCGGGTGGATACACATATGACAAATAAGTACATACAAATCAGTGTGAACGTCACCTCTCTGCATAATCAAACCATAGTCCGTACATAATCTTTGCATAGAGGCATTTTGCATATCCCACACGTCCCCTCTGTAACTCCTCCACGCCCCCAATATCTTTTGCCATTTCTTAGGGCACCCCCTACTCTTGTAAACCACTCTTTCAGCCCTTTGGCACCAGTCCAGGTCGCGCTCCCATTCCTCCACAGTCTGCAAGATGTCGCTGCCCCACAAATGAGCTATGTTCCGCTTGGCGACCATGCTCGCCAATGCCAGCCAGATCTTATCCCATTTGGGCCAGGTGGTGTCATTCGTTACTCCCAGGATATGCCATCTGGCCTCCAACGGGACCTCTGCCCCAATCACCTCGGACATAATGGCTGCCAAGTTAGACCAGTTCGCCCTGATCTTGACACAGTCCCACAAAAAATGAAAAAAGGAGCCTTCCTCCCCACACCCTCGCAGGCAGAACCTTGAGTCAGCGTACCCAATTTGATATTGTATTGTGCGGGGAGTGTAGGAGCGGTGCAGGGTGCGCAGCTGGACCAGCCTAAACCTTGCCCGGATTGCCACTTCCCTGGGTCTCTGCAGTGCCTCCTGCCAATCATCCTCCTCTAACAGCCCCACATCAGACTCCCATTTTTCACACAGCGGCTCCAGGAGATCGGGAAGGTTATTGATAAACTTTTTATACATGAGGTAGATGGCCTTGTCTATCATTGGATCTAACAGCAATCTATCTTCTAGCTGGGCATAATCCGGAAGTTGATCGCCCATCTGGAGATGTCGAAGGACTGCGTTCTACATCAAAGTTTTTAAGCATAGGACTAGCACAGTGCCATCCATGCCGAGCCGTAAGATGACAAAAGCCTTTTACCACGACATCAGATACTCCCCCCAAGCACTCAGAGATTTACAGAGTTCTGCCACACTACCATCTTCTATGGTCTTGCAGCACATCTTTGCTGCTGGTATCTCGCGTCTTGACCAATCCCTTTTCGGCGGATGTCCATCTTCAACCACGTCGACTAGGAACTCCACATCCATTAGGGTATCATACCTGAACACTCGCTCGCTAATAAAACATTCTGAGGATATTTTCATTCTGCTCTCCAGCTCCAATCCCGATATTCTCCTACTCAACGGAGACGTGGCTTACTTCAGAATCTTTACCGGATATTTTGGCGGCTCTCCCCCCTGACTACTACATTCTCCACGCTGACCGACCTGGCGATCGGCCCGGTGGTGGGGTAGCGGCCATCATATCCAAACGCCTTAATTCCATTTCCTCCTATTCTCTCCCCCTCCCCGAGGTGGAGAATCTCCTCATTAGTGTGCAAACGAATACTGGCCCTCTTACCTTCCTCCTATTATATCGGCCCCCACACCCTATGCCATCCTTTTCCTCCACTATGAATGATCAATTGTCTTCTCTCCTCACATTTCACTCCCTCTTCGCTATCTTTGGGGACTTAAACTACTGGTTTGGCGACACCAATGCTGGCCCTCATGCCACTGAGCTGTTTGAGACTCTGAGAGATTTGAACCTCGTCCAACAGGTCTCTCAACCCACCCATATCAAGGGACACATTTTGGACCAGATTTGGACCTGCAATCTGGCACTGTCCCCACCAGACATATCTCCATGTGCCTGGTCTGATCACTACTTAGTGGATACCATCATCACAGTTGACGGCCAGACTCTTGCCCCTCTGATGGCTGGTGGCTCTTCCCGTAAATGGAGCTCATACGACTCCCAGTGCTTCCTCACCGCCCTGGCCGACTCATGCCCATTCATCTATGATCCTAACGACATCGACGGACTAGAACGAGATACTGCCTCCTGGCTAGAGTCGGCTAGCGACCGATTTGCCCCCCTAGTCAAATTCCCCTGTACTAGACATCGGAACTCTCACAGGTGGTTCTCCGACGATCTTAAAGCCCGGAAATTAAAAACTCTCCAGTAAGAACGCATCTGGAGACAAGACTATTCGGACTCAGCCAAACAACCCTATCTGGCCGCACGTAAAGATTTCAAAACAGCTATCCGTTCTGCCAAAATGGAACACTTCGCCAACAGGATCTCCCAGGCAACTGATAAATCTAAGGAGGTATTCAGAGTTCTGAATGAGTTAACCACAGATGACAGAACCCTTCCTGCCCAGATCCCCACTCAGGAGGCCTGTGATACTCTGAACTCCTTCTTCGTAGACAAAATCTAAAAAATCTAAAAATCGATCCCTCCACTCCCCCAACCGCCACTACTGGATAATTCCTCCCACAACCCTTTGACCCTCACCTCCTTCCCTGCTCTAGATTCCACCTCCTTGTCAGAATTAGCCATTCATGTGAAATCTGGTTCTCCGAATGATTGCTGCCCACCTTCTGTCCTGCGGAATATCTGTCTCAACCTACCAGACACTGTCTTACATCTAATGAACAGATCTCTCTGCAGTGGCATCTGTCCTACTGCCTTTAAGGACGCCATTCTGGTACCTCTCCTAAAAAAACCTGGGGCGGACATGTCGGAGCCGTCAAATTATCGCCCCATCTCACTCCTTCCTTATTTTTCCAAACTCATGGAAGCCCATGTTACCCGCTGCCTGTCCAGCTTCATAGAAACCTCCTGCTATCTCGAGCCGAATCAGGCCAGCTTCAGACCTGCTCACTCCACTGAAGCCGTTCTTCTGGCAGTCCTTGACACACTCAGGAGCGCCGTGGACGCGGGAATTCCCCAGGCCCTCGTCCTACTGGATTTGTCGGCCGCGTTCGACACGGTGGATCATAACATCCTTCTCCACCGTGTCGAGCAGGCAGGCATCCGGGGCGTTGCTCTTGAGTGGATCAAATCCTTCCTTACGGGAAGAACACAGGCGGTCCGTCTGGGCCCCTACACTGCTAAACAAACCCCCACATCCTGTGGTGTCCCCCAGGGATCTTCCCTCTCCCCACTCCTCTTCAATATTTATCTTCGGCCACTCATTCAGTCACTCTCGAAATGGGACATCGTCACCTATAATTATGCTGACGATCTACAAATCATTTTTTCCCTCAACTCACCACATGCTGTTAAAACCTTTCATGGAGCCATGATTCACATCCAACTCTGGATGAACCAGAACCAACTGAAGTTGAACCCCGGTAAAACTGAGCTCCTTCTTCCTGGGCTCAGCCACGTTCACTGGGGTCCACAGTTCTGGCCCCCAGAGTTTGGACCCCCAACCCTGAAAAAACAGTAAAGAGTTTGGGTGTCATCATTGACACCGAACTCTCCCTCGGAGCTCAAGTTGGAGCGGTGGTTTCCTCCTGTATGTACCAACTCCGGAGGATCCGCAAAGTCCGTTACCTTCTTCCCCCTGCGGCACTCACCCAAACTGTCATCTCATTGGTACTCTCCCGCTTGGATTTTTCTAATGCCATCTACCACGGCCTACCACAGTATCTTATACAACGCCTCCAAGTTGTCCAGAACCAGGCGGCCCGCCTGATTCCTGGCACCCCCAGATGGCAATCAGCTAAGCCTTTGCTTACGTGCCTTCATTGGCTCCCAGTCGATCATAGGGTTGCCTTCAAGGTGGCATGCCTCACTTTTAAAGCACTTCACTGCCCTGGCCCCGTTTTCTTAAAATCCCTCATTTGCCCTCACTGTCCCACACGCAATCTTCGATCAGCCCACCGAGATCTGCTGATCACCCCCAAGAGCAAAACCAAGAGATTCGGCGGTCGCCGCTTCTCTCACCTGGCTCCCGCACTTTGGAACCTTCTCACTCTCCCCATCAAATCCTCCCTTTCCCTCCTGACCTTTAGGAAAATGCTGAAAACCCACCTCTGGTTAGATCTCGCTAACTCTGCTCCCTCCTCATCTATTCTGTCTATCATCGCCTGGAAGCTTCGGTGTCAGCGCGCTTTATAAAAAGCACTTAACATAACATAACATAACAGGCACAGTATTACAGCTTTGAATTGGTAAAATACCAACCAAGCCAAACTGAAATTAATAAAAGCAACCCCGGACACGTGTTTTGCTCCCATTCGAGCTCTTCTGAGAGGTATAGCTTTGTCCAGACACAAGGGAGCACCCAGTATGTCTTAAGACATTTGAGGTGAGCAAATTTAGTGTCACTGGTGTTGAGGGTGCTTTAGACAGGAGCTGCTTTCCATCCAAGCTTGAGGACTACCCTGAGTTCTCTTCTTTCTTAGGTCAAGCCTGTAACAACGCGCATGCCCTGCTCTAGCGAAGAATTCATGTAGGTGCGTGTGCTTTTTGTTTTGGCCCAAGCTATTGACCTTTTTTGGTGCGTCTTTTTAACAAAGAGCACGCAATTAACCAAAGGCGGGTGCATTGCTCCGCCCATAGCCTATTGGTGTCGGTTACCCGCACGGCAGCCATGTGGTTTCAATTATCTTGCCCAGACACGGGCGCGATAATTGAAACCAGATGTCTCGCTGTGGCGTGCACCACTCGCGTGCTTGTTCTTCTTTTCTCCCTCATTCATCAGTTCACCCTCAAACTTGGCACGCTCCCCTTCATTCACTCCCCCCTCTCACTCTCCGCCTTCATATATTTATTTCCGGCTCTCTAGCATTCCACGACCTCAGTGATGCATCTGCGAATTGAAATCAACCCCACTCCGTGGCGACCTACACATGACCCCCGCCCACCCTTAGGCGGGCCGAAAGAAAATACGTTCACGCTTCTGCCGTCCCATCCTCATATTGTGCAGATTGCCACCTTCCTCTAGCAGTTGAGAGGGAAACAATGTATTGCGGTCTGTGGGCAAGTATGGACAGAGCCCACAAGGCATCTCTGCTCCGCCATCCTCCTCGCCACCACAGACAGGCTGCGGGCATTCCCCGGAACACGAGCAAAGGGTGGGATCCTAATGATATTTTTACACTATGGTAACTTCTAAATGGAGCCTGTTCTCGGCCCTGCACCCTGGGTGCACTAATGAGGGCGTCATTCCCAGGCCTGGAGGTAATTAACAAAGCAGAATTTCCAGCCTTGGTTATGTCCTTTGGGGTCGGTGATGCAAGGGCCCAAGTGGCAGACAAGCCCTACACCAGCTCAGCAGCCCAGCTGTCGCAAACACTGAAATGTGAGACTATTGGCAGAAAAAATATCGTCTGACATAAATTTGGTCTTGTAAAAATATTGTTTAATTGTCCCAGGGTGTGGATTTATTTTAGGATTAACTCTAATGGGGAAGTATTCTGTAAACGAAATTTAGGACCCAATTTTGATTCAGGTGATATATTTGTTACTAAATTCTGTTAATGTACCAGAACGTGATTGCTGCTGGTCACATACCATAACAAAATGTCGGAATAATTCAAGTTTCTTTCATTATGACCAAATTTGAAAATGTGTAGCACTTGCATTTAAGTGTCTGGCTTTCATTCATGTATAATGAGCAGGGGTGGGACACACTATCCCAGGGGTTTGAAGTGGAGGAACCCACTCATTTGAACACCCAGCAGGCAGAACCACATTCAAGTTCAATCTGCATTGCAGTTCCATGCTGCTGAGTTTGTCCACCTAGCCACCTCTGCACGGTACTCTTTGCCTCATGCCTCCTACGCTTTACGAGGCTACATAGCTGGTCTGAAATGTATAGGTTTTCCTATGTATTCGAAGTCAAACTCACAATTGTACGAACACACAATTTCTGGTTGGTTTCAGGTAGGATGATCAGTTTGCGAAACACTGGGTTATACTTAAAGAAAATGGGGCGACCTCTCACCCCAGTACCGGACGCACTGCGTGAATGAGTGCATATAACTGATGCAACATTAATCCAATTTCATCAAGTTTTATTTCAATTTGATTCAAGGCTTTACGTTTTCCATGATTTATCCATTAGTAACATAGGAGCAATCTTACAATTTACACTGTTTCCTGAAGGCGGCAGACACGCCTTAATCTGTAGCCTGGAGTGTAAGTTAGTAATCCTCAATAATTCATCCCAATAACCCAATGCATTTCGGGCCCTTATCCGGCCCTTCGTCAGGGGTATTCTAAAATTATCCAGTGATGGAGTGTTTTTGAAAAATTTGAGTGTTAAATATATATAGTAAGCTACTACAACAGTTACATTAGTGTACTTTGTGTACTACTAATGAGTGATATTTTTTCTAATATATTATGAGTCGGTGTGTATCCGTATGTGGGTGGGTTCTGAGTGGCTATATGGGTATGTAAGTAGGTGTTAGGTTGTTTGACAATGTGTGAGTGGCTGTATGGTTGAGTGACTGTCTGAGTGGCTGTATGGGTGGGTGACGACGTGTGAATTTCTGTATGGGGGTGTGTGTGTGTGTGTGTGTGTGTGTGTGTGTGTGTGTGTGTGTGTTTGGCTGTTTGCGTGTGTGTTTGGCTAACTGAGTGGGTAGATGACTATGGGTGATTGGACGTGTGAGTGCTTGTATGGATGTGTAATTTGTTCCGTGGCTGTGTGAGTGGCTGTATGGGTATGTGAGCGGTTGGGTGGGTGTGATAGAGGTTGTATGGGGTCTGAGTGGGTTTGTAATTGGTTCTGTCGATGATGTGATTAGAGATGCCATCAGTGATGTCATCAGTCAGGTTATAAGCAGTGTATTGCGGGGGCGTACGTTATAGTCGGCTCAGGTAACTAGAACTGCTTAATTTCTATGTTTTTTTGAGTAAAATCTCAACCGAGCTATAACGTCCCTGTAACCTTTAGTGTGTTTTTTGTGTGAATTTCGAAGTTTTTTTAAATTCTATTTCCGAACTAGAACAATCCTGTAACCCTTGTTCTGTAGTAGGGGATCTCTGTGTATAGTCATAATCTAGTGAATAGTCCCGCCCATGTGCGCGGACCCCGGAGCAATCAAAAATAATCTCTTAAGCTGTCAAAATATGCAGACCTGCATAGACACTTAAGAGAGAATTTAAAGACAGATAATGCAGCCTATATCCACAGGCTACACTGTCCAATACTTCAACTGGAAATTCCACCAAAAACCACAACAGCACAGCCTGTCCAGGGTTTACCACAGAGAAAAACCTTGCTTTGAACAGCAAAACCCTCTGGAATGATAGAGAGGAAGGAGTGGACAGACAAGCCCCATAGGCTGCCATTATGTGGCTCAAAACAGGATACTGTGCCTTTAAGAGAACTTCCCAGAAGCCTCACAGTATCCCAGAATGCAGTGCAGGTCCCTTTCACCTTCAGTTCTTTTTTCCGGCTCCTGCTAGCAGGACCCTGGAGCAGTAGCTCTTCTTTTCTGAGCTTTTTCTATACTATTTTTGTGATATTTTTGGATTTTTGGAGCTTCACTCGACGTCTTTGGCCTTTATCTGCATTCTGCTGTGGTTTTTTGGCAGAATTTCTGCAGTCTTTTTGTCTTTAGACTATTTCTAGTCTGACATGTGCTTTGTCTGCAGCTGAACTGAAGGCCAAAGCGGAAGCTCACAGGGTTTGTACTCTGTGCTTGCCTGTGTCTTTGGACACCTGTCTTCTCTGTACCTTCTTTTCTAGGGGGCTTCGGCTTCCAGGTTTCGAACAGAGGAGTTTGAAGACATCTTCAGCCTCTGGGTGAGGTGAGGGTAGGTCCTCTACCGAGTCCCATGCTGTAATCTCTGGGGTTATCCCCAGTAAGGGCACGTCTGAGCTATGACGCAGTTCCAGTCGGCACGTGGAGTGCCTGGACGTCATGGAGTGCCTCGACGTCGACGTCATGGAGTGCCTCGACGTCGACGTCATGGAGTGCCTCGACGTCGACGTCATGGAGTGCCTCGACGTCGACGTCATGGAGTGCCTCGACGTCGACGTCATGGAGTGCCTCGACGTCGACGTCATGGAGTGCCTCGACGTCGACGTCATGGGGTGCCTCGACGTCGACGTCATGGGGTGCCTCGACGTCGACGTCATGGAGTGCCTCGACGTCGACGCCATGGTCGACGTCATGGATTACCTCGACGTCGACGTCATGGATTACGTCGACGTCATGGAGTTCCTCGACGTCTACGTCATGGAGTGCCTCGACGTCGACGTCATGAAGTGCCTCGACGTCATATGGTGCCTCGACGTCATGAAGGGCCTCGAGCATGGAGTGTCTCGACGTCGACGTCATGGAGTGTCTCGACGTCGACGTCATGGAGTGTCTCGACGTCGACGTCATGGAGTGTCTCGACGTCGACGTCATGGAGTGTCTCGACGTCGACGTCATGGAGTGTCTCGACGTCGACGTCATGAAGTGTCTCGACGTCGACGTCATGGAGTGTCTCTATGTCATGGAGTACCTCGACGTCATGGGGTTCCCCGACGTCATGGGGTGCCTCGACGTCATGGAGCAGTGTTGCTCGACGTCATGGAGCGGTGATGCTCGACGTCATGGAGCGGTGATGCTCGACATCGTGGAACAGGGATGCTCGACGTCATGGGGCAGGGATGCTCGACGTCATGGGACAGTGAGGCTAGACGTCATGGAGCGGTGAGGCTCAACGTCATGGAGCAGTGATGCTCCTTTTGGGGCATTAGTCACTTGGGCTCTGCCCTCTTCCGTTGGGTCAGGACGTCACCGTTAGGGATGGCTCGGCGTCTCCTTGGTTGACACCTAGTGACATTTTGACGTCTGAGTGTTGGTTGTCATAGAGACAGTCCCTGTCTTAGTGATGGTGACGTCGTAGTGAGGTCGGCGTCATGGGTTACAGCCGCAGAGTACTGCCGGCTCTTGACGCCTGGGTCTGGTTCCAGGCCTCGCTCCTTGGTGAGCCTCCCGTCGTAGAGGGGACTTTGTGTTCCCGGCACCTTCCACTCACGACGCAGAGCAGTTGATCAGCGTCGAGGAACCCTTCTGATGGGGAGTTTGTGGTTACTCACCACGTGTACACGAGGGACGTTTGTCCTTTTGCTTAGTTTTGAGTGCTTGCATGCCTGCACGGCTGCTAGGTCGCCTCCTGCTCAACCACTACTGGTGAGACCACCGGGGATGTTTCAGAATCCCCTCGGTTCCCTCTTCCGTCCACCACCCCAGGGGCCTTTTGCCCCTCAGTCTGCGAACCTCCGTGCCTAGATGCCAGGGATGCGTCTGCCATGAGTACGGGGAGTACCTCTCCGACTCTTTACTGGTTGGCGGGACTTACCTTTCGTCCACTACCGCCTGGCAGGAGGTTCTGGCTCCGACCGTGCTCCTGACTTGGTCGCAGGGGTGGCGGCATGTAGGCCTCGCGCTGTGGCCCGCGGTTGTTGGACCGTTGTTGTGAGATCCCTCTGTGGGGGGGGTTTTCTTCACCGATTTGTGGTTCCTCTGCCGAGAGACAGGAGGGAAGCCTTACAAGAGGTGGTCTAATGGGCCTGATAGTTTCGGATCTAGGCATCGGTGTGGGAGCGAAGTTTTTCTCTCCTGCCGACCCCCAGGTATTGTGGGTTTGTCCTACATTGCCATACTTTTATTTGCCTGACGTCTCTGCAGCCTGCGGCTCAGCAGTGTGCTTCTACTCTCCCGTTCTTTAGGCAACCCTTGGGTTGCCATGAGAGTAGTGAGTGGCCCGCATGAAGTCTGAATCGGAGACTTTTGGACGGCTGTAGGTTTGGAGCATGGAGAACGGCCTGAGGCCTTCTGCTCTTTCTAGCGGCGTTTTTCCTCCCAGGATTTGCCGGTGGTCCCGGGCCGCCATTTAATGCTTTACAAGTATATTGTGCGCATACGCGGGAGAGCTTGTGGCTCCTCGGCGAACAAAGGCCGGTTGGGTCTAAGTCAGTCTTTGGTTCATCGGCCCTCCTCCAGCACTTCCTCCGGTCGGCTCGCGGTTTCAGCGGTGCGAGCTCTAAGCAGAGGCCGTTATCCAGTCTAGGACAAGGGCGATAGAGGACGTACCTGTCTCAAAAGAGGAGAGGTCTGTACTCCCGGTTCTTCTGGTTCATGAGAAGGACAGGAAAGAGTTCCGGCCCATTCTGGATTTGCGACAAGCAAACAAGTGGATTCGCAGTAGAGGAGTTTCGCATGCTGTCGTTGCATCAGGTTTATGCTCTGCTGCAACAGGGAGATTGGCTTGGTGCCATAGATCTGCGGGATGCATACTCCCATGTGCTCATTGCACACAGGAAGTTCCTGCGATTCCAGGTCTGCGCCCATCATTATCAGTACACAGTACTGCCAGTCGGGCTGAAGTCTGCGCCCAGACTATTCTCGAAGTGCATGGCAGTGGTAGCTGCACGCCTGTGGAAAAACGAGGTGGCTTCTCTAACCGTGCCTGGACGATTGGTTGATCAGGGCCTCCTCCTTCTCAGAAGCTCAGGCGCACTGCAGGAGGACGTGCGTTCTCTGGAACGAGCTGGGGTTGCACATCAACATGTCCGAGTCTGTCCCCATTCCGGTCCAGTGCATACAGTACTTGGGAGCCTCCGTCAATACGCTGTCAGCAAGCGTGTCTCCTTCGGTGGAGAGTCGATTATCTCCCCTTGGGAAGGCTCAGGCTCTTGTGACCGCCCCATCTACGGTAGTGGAGACGGTGTCTTCTCTACTGGGGTCGGTGGCCTCTTGTATGTTCCTCACGCCACACGCACGGCTGCTCATGAGACCTTTGCAGGAGTGCTTGGAGGATCAGTGGGATTAGAGGAAAGGATCCTTGGGCGACAAGATACGACTGTCTCTGCGTGCTCTTCAGTCTCTGAAGTGGTAGTGTTCAGCGGAGAATCTCCTAAGAGGGGTTCCCTTTCACAAGGACATTTCCACACAGACTATCGTGACGGATGCGTCTCCCCACGGCTGGGGGGCGCTTTCCGGAGACTTGCAGATACAAGGAACGTGGTCCCCGATGGAGTCCACGTATCACATCATTTTCTGGGAACTCAGAGCTGTTCCCTTGGCATTGAAGGCGTTTCTTCCGTCCTTCCAGACCAACTCTCTGCTTGTACAGACGGACAATTTGACCACAATGTATTACCTCAACAAGCAGGGGGGTTCGAGATCGCGCACTCTGTCGCAGGAGGCGCGGGCGATCTGGCGACTGACTCTAACGGCTACCCATCTGCCAGGTGTGCAGAATGCTCGGGCAGACGTGCTGAGCAGACTGATTCAGGAAAGCCATGAGTGGGTCATGAACGACGAAGTACTAGGAGAAGTCTTCGGCGAATGCCGAGACTTCGCCTCCAGGTACTGCCTATGGGGAAGCTGGGGAATGCACTCTGGATTAACTGGTCGAACAGCTTTCTGTACGCTTTTCCACCCTTTCCCTTGATTCCGGCGGTGTTCATCAAGCTGTCCCAGTCCAGGGCGCGGATGATCCTGATTGCCCCGGAATGGCCCAGACCGTGGTGGTTCATGGACCTGCTTCACCGGTCTCTCCGTCCTCTCATACGGAGGCCTTGCAGGCCGGACCTTCTCGCAAAGTTCAGGGGGCAGACGTTGCACCCCAACCTCTCGTCTTTGAGTTTGGCTGCATGGCTCCTGAGATAGTGTGATATGGCCATTTGAATCTACCAGAAGTTTGTATGGACATACTGAAGGAGGCTACGCATCCTTCCACTAGGACTTCTTCTGCTTAATGGTGAAAGAAGTTTTTGCATCTGGTGCAAGTCCAAGGACCATGCCCTGTCGACGTGTAAGGAAGATGTCTTCCTTCTGTATCTTCTACGCCTGGCGCAGTCGGGCCTTAATGTCTACTCCATTACGGTTCATATTGCTGCGCTGACTGCCTACAGGAAATGCCCTTCAGACTTCCTTCTTCCAGATCCCTGTGATCAAAGATGTTTTGGAAGGCTGGAAGAAAGCATTCCCTCCTGTCTGGCTTCCTTCGCCTTCATGGGAATTGAATGTGGTGCTGTCCAGATTGATGTAGGAGCCTTTTGAACCTATTCATAGGGCTTCGTGGCAGCATCTGTCCTGGAAGGCGGCGTTCCTCGTGGCCATCACATCGGCCCGCAGGGGGAGTGGTATTCAGGCGTTGTGTTGCCAAGGACCTTATACTGTATTTCATGCTGCTGAGGTTGTTACGCATACTCACCCTAAATGTCTTCCTGAGGTTCTTTCTGGTTTTCATGTCAATCAGACAATAACTTTGCCTACGTTTGTTCAGAATCCGGCATCTCCAGCGGGAAGGTCCCTACATTCCCTGGATGTTAGGAGGGTGTTGGAATTTTATCTGGCTAAAACCAGAGATATTCGTGGGTCAGATCAATTGTTTGACAATTATGAATCAGTCTGGTCCGGTTTTGCTACCTCAAAAGAGTCCATCTCTAGGTGGATTGTGTCCTGTACACTATTGTGTTACCAACAGACTAATACGACCTTAGGAGATAAACCTAAGGCTCATTCCACCAGGGGCAAAGCTGCCGCGACTGCTTTGCTGCTTAATGTTCCGATTGCAGAAATCTGCATGGCCGCCACTTGGAAGACGGTCCATACCTTGGCTTAGCATTACTGTCTGGACACTGATACCAGGGCAGATGCTCAGGTTGGGCAGGCTTCGCTGCGAAATTTGTTCGCACAATAGTGGTGTTATTTCTCATTTCTCCACCGCCGCTTTGGTGTGGGGATGGGCTTGCCATTCTATTCACTAGATTATGACTATACACAGAGATCCCCTACTACAGAAGGAGTAGTTTCTGTCCTGTAACTCCAGTTCTGTAGTAGGGGTATCTCTGTTATAGTCATAAGCGCCCGCCCTCCTCCCCGGTGGAGAGAGATATTCATGTAAGGAATGCTACAGGCCTGGCGTGTTACGCCTTCAAAAAGAACTGAAGGTGAAAGGGACCTGCACTGCATTCTGGGATACTGTGAGGCTTCTGGGAAGTTCTCTTAAAGGCACAGTATCCTGTTTTGAGCCACATAATGGCAGCCTATGGGGCTTGTCTGTCCACTCCTTCCTCTCTATCATTCCAGAGGGTTTTGCTGTTCAAAGCAAGGTTTTTCTCTGTGGAAAACCCTGGACAGGCTGTGCTGTTGTGGTTTTTGGTGGAATTTCCAGTTGAAGTATTGGACAGTGTAGCCTGTGGATATAGGCTGCATTATCTGTCTTTAAATTCTCTCTTAAGTGTCTATGCAGGTCTGCATATTTTGACAGCTTAAGAGATTATTTTTGATTGCTCCGGGGTCCGCGCACATGGGCGGGACTATTCACTAGATTATGACTATAACAGAGATACCCCTACTACAGAACTGGAGTTACAGGACAGAAACTACTCCTTTTTTTTTTTCTTCAGGGAATTTCTTAGGTTTTTTTGTAATGCTATTTCCTAATTATAACGTCCATGTAACCTTTGGTTTTTCCACCTTAATGTGTAAGGTTTTGAAGTTTATGTAATTTTAACATGTTATTTATACATATTTTATTTGTGTATTTTTGTAGCTTTTAAAAAAATATTTGTACGTTTTAGGATGTTTAAATACTTAACTTTTTTTCATTGCTGATATTTTTTTTACATTTTTTTTACCTGTTTATATCGTTTTTTTTATCTGTGGTGCATTTTATAATGTATTTTTTTTTTTAAATGATTGCATGTTTTGTATGTAGCAATAAAATTAAGTTTTAAGGAAAATATGTAGTACATTTCATGATAGTTTTAATAACTCTCATTTCAATCCGCGAATCTCTACAGGAGTCCTAATACCATTTAACATTCTACTACTATGACTTTGGTTTATGTTTTACTTTTTCAAGTAGTAGTGATTCAGAAAATATGTTTAAAAAAAAAAGTATACATAGTAAATTGCCTAAACCACACTCCTTTTAAACTTTAAAATGAGTCTTTTTACAACTCTTACCCCTAGTCTGTTTTAGCTCAGTTTCTATAGCAACCCTATTTGGAACACTCTGTTGTACCAGTAGGTCAAAAGTTCACAACATTTTGTGTAAGCAGCCTACAAGTTTCTAATTCAACTGTAGCAGGTGTGGTTGACTGTTTAGAAATATAACCATATCCAAAATAGCAGTAAATATTTTTTCATTTTTCCGAAGGCAATCTCGGATCTACTTATTTTTACTTAAAAATCACTACCTAATATTAGCTACTGCATATTTACACCATCCATTGAAATATGTCCTTTTGTGAACCCGGTCCTGACCTTCATTTTAACTGTCTTTTATTTTGAAAACTGTGTCTTGCAGCGTTAGCCTTCTCCTGTGTGCTGCTCCACCTTGCCTTCAAAATGGTGTGGATTGTGGGTAATAGCTTTATGTTTTTGGCCAAGAGTGTACTAGAAAGAGCAGCATTGACGGGGACTTGGGTCTGCCTAATGTGAGCATTACTGTCTGACAATGGGTGCATGTGTGTCTGAGTGGGTCGGTAAGTTGTTGTTTCAATCTTATTTGGTCTGTAACTGGGTGCTTGAGTGGGAGCATGAGTGTCTGACTTGGTCTGTATGTGCATCAGTGTGAGTGGGTGTGTGAGGGTGTGTAAGTGTCTGGGTTTTTGAGTAGGTGCGTGGGTCTGTGAGTGAGTGCTTGGGTGAATGTGCGAGTGTTTGGGTGCATGGCTTAGGTCTGTGAGTGGCTCTGTGTTTGAGAAAGTGATTGGGTGCACGAGTTTCTGTGTGGGTCTGTGAGGGTGCATGAGTGTAGGTAGGTCTGACAGTGTGTGAGTGTCTGGGTGTGTCTGTGTGAGATGGTCTGTCTTGGTATCACTGTGGGTGTGACTGTGTGTCACTGATTGTGAGTGTTTGTATGGGCATCAGATTGCATGTGAGTCTGTCTTGATGTGGGACTGGGTGTGAGAGTATCTGTCCGTCAGTGGGTGTGTAAATATATATCATTTTCTGTGAGAATCGTGGATCTGTCATGGATTTAAACAGCCCCCCGCAATGAGCCCTGTGACGGATCCACGGATCTCATGCCTGGCAAAGCAAAACTATTTCTGGCATTTTGCTGCCCATTGTACATGCCTACCCAATATCGGTAGGACACATATGAGGTCAAGAAAGCTATAACCTGACCCTTTCATCTAGTTTGCATGCTACTATCCAGCCCCAGGGACCGTTTCCTGATATATGAAATGGTGCCTGCAACATTTCTGTCAAGGTGAGACCAGCCATTCAGGACCTTGCAGTGGCATGTGAAGCCTTGGATTCACTGCAAGTGGATCTGTGGAGGGACTGCGTCCCTAGATATACAAATTTAGTTTCCTGTTAATATCTGAAACTACTGAAAGGATTTACACCAAATGGCAAAAAGCACGTTTTTCGACCAAGAGCTAGCTTTCTGCCTGATTTGGTGTAATTCCGTCCAGCGGTTTTGGCTGTAGTAGTGTTCAAAATCCATATGGGGAGAAAGCATTTTGGGACCTCCCTCTTTTCTGAGCCACCGCATGACAAATCACTCCGAAACTATCAAGACAACTTCTGAATGAATGTGTATGAGTTTTGAAAATTTCTTGTAGATTTGTCAAAGGACGCCAAAGTTGTTAGCAAAACAAAAAACGCCATTCCTATGGAAACTAGATCCTAAATAAAACAACCTACTGGCGACTACATATATATATATATATCTATATATATATATATATATATATATATCTATATATATATATATATATATATCTCTATCAAAACAGCAACTCCACACACGCCACTTCCAATCACCCAAGATCGGCGAAGGGAGAGACTGACCACAGGATCTGGCTTCGGGTTAATTTTTAATGTGCAGGTGAGGCAACAACAGCACATATTATATGTGTATTCTTTATTTTTTATTTCTTTTTCAATGCATAAAAGTACAGGATACCAACACACAAATAAAATAAATAGCGTAAATTATTTCGTCTCTAAAACTGTTAAGATATTAATCCACATGGTCAGTGACTGCTACCGCCCCTCTCCCTGTATGCCCACATCAACCCAGAATCATCTGTCAGTCAAACTTCAATTTAATCCTGTTTCAAACTATACCTTCCATGTACAAAAACTACCTTCCTCGTGACCCTCCTCACTGATCTAAATACGTGTGTCTCCACCTCAGTACAGGCTAAAGAAAAGATGCTAGGACATAACATACAAAAACTTCTTCCAGTTATTGTAGAAACAGAAGCGCTGGGTGACCTAGTCCAAAATTGTATTTGCGCAGCAACAGGACAATAAACATTTTCCTTTGGGAGCCCTATATAGAGCAAAAAAAATAATATGCATGTTGGACTGGGTCGATCGCCCGTCGCAAGGACAGGGCTGCAATTCGCTTAAAGAATGAGTGTTTGCAGGAAAATCGAATATGAGTGGGACATAATTTAGTTCTTATCAAAATAAGCTGATGTTGAGGATTTCTTATCCTAGCCAGATAGGACTGTACACCATGATTTACAGAGGGCATGTTATGATATAAACCTACAGTGCTCTTATTTTTATTTTGCTCTGATGTTCCTCCGAGGCTTTCATTAAAAATATTTCTTTAAGCTTAGCTTTAGGGAAGGTAACACATGTCAGTGGGGAAGCAAATAATGCTTTAAGGCCAAAGGCTGTGAAGGTAGTTTCTACACAATTTATCCATGGGATCCTGTGCACATGTTCCAGTTTTAGACAGTCCCTTAGTATTTATTGCTTGGTTCAAATGGACACTCTGCTGTTTCCAAATCAAATGCCATAATATTAATGGGGCAATTCTAATTGACTCACTAAAATACGGTAGGGTCAATTACTTATGGCAGATATAATTGGAGCAGCTACGAGGCAAAAAGAGCATTCTTTCACCAAAGGAATCATCTGCCCACTGCAACGCTTGTATCTCTGCTGTCCCCAAACTGCTGCCCCTTAGGTGACAATGGCTTTCGCCTTCGCTGGAAAAATATTTAACATTTTTGGAGAAGGTTTGGATCCCAGTTTTTTCGCACAATTAAAAATAGCTTCAATACTTTGTTCCAGGTGAGTAACTCTATTGGACACCCATCACCTTTCATGATAATTTACGACCAAATAAAAAACCCCAATACGTGAATGAATCCACAACATCAACCCTCTTTAGGTCTCTTCCTATTAATCCCGCAATGGATAATAGGACGAGAGTATTGAGGGCAAACCAAGCTCTGAAACCACCAGGCAGATTACGACGAGTGCATGTGCTCGTGCATGCGCTTGCCATTTGCTCCCCGAGCCGCCTGCCTCCGAAAGCTTCACTTCAAAGGGATCGGCTCCCCCGCCCCCCTGCTTCACACTTCAAAGGAATGCGCCCCCTGCCCACGTAAGGCCGAGAGCCAGCGCTTCCCTCCCACTCGCTCACTCCCCTTCTCCCCCCGCCCCCCACCCAACTTGTTTCTTCTTCATATTAAGTACTGCTCCCTCTAATCTGGTAATGGATTCTTTAGCACATTAAACCCAAACCTACTAGCTTTGCCAATGCTTATTCTACTTGCCCTTCCATTACTGATGTTTTTTTGCCTTTTTCTTATTTTGAAAGTAAAGTTTGTCATCTCTCCAACGGCTTTTGTAGTGCATCACTGGCAGTGCATCTGTCCCGCGCTGCATCCATAGCGCCACCTGCAGGTGGAGTCTGTGAAATAACTGCCTTCGTAGCACTAAGAAAGGAAGACCTCCAGCTGGAGCACAGAACATTTGGGACTGCCTGTAGTACTGAAAAGTTCAAGACCATAACTAAATAACGCAGTTTATGCCTGAATAACTAGGTGCTATATCCTCTGTAGCGCTAAGAAGCAGGTGCTTTCTAGATTGCTACGCCGACACTGCTTCTACCACTAAGACACCGATGCCGTTCTTGGCGAAGGAAAGCTGGTGTTTGCAGCACTGGATTTCTATAACCTCAAAAACTTACAATGGGATTGAAAAGATGAAAAACATGTTTGGCGCCGTGAGCCACACATTGCACGCGCTCAGCCATGCACTTTACGCTATTTGCTTTCTTCGCCGCACTAAGAAACTTTCACACAAGGCCCCGGTTTCCTGGTGCACTTGAACGCTTCTGAGCTTGTAATTATGCAGACGAAGCGCCCAGTTTTTGATTCTCTCCAAGTTTCTCGACTTTGAGTTAAACCGCGATTATTTTTTTTCGACACTCTTCAAAAAAACGTCAACACACCGCAAGTAATGTTGACACTAATTAAATCCAGCCTAGATGCAAGTAAAATCACTGCGGTGGCCATTCTCTTAGGAGGCTGCTGGCGGGGCAGAGGCACAGGGGCGCAATATCAGGCTACCTGGGTTTGATTCCATCACCCTACACTTCCCGCAATCTCATGCTTGTGGATTCTTTAAAATGCCTGATTTTCTTCCTGCGTCACTGTTTTCCTATCTTTCTCTTCCTTCTTTCTTGCCTGGGTGAAAGTCTGAAGAGGGAGACAAAATCCCTGTCCCTGGATGAGCGGCGGTGCTTCAGGGTTGCAGGTGTGATCCTCTCCTCATCTGGCAACCCTCAAGGAAGATACTGTTGGGCAAAGTCCATCTAAAGCAGGTCTTCAAACTGGGGGGGTGGGGAGGCCTTAAAAGGGGGGTGGGGGCGGGGTTGAGGCTCTAACCAAGAGAACCATCATGCTTTGTTTTAAGTGGTAAATAATGAGCAGTACTTTGTGAAGTGCCATCACTAACATATTTGTCATTTATATCCTCACTGGGAGGATGTGTAAAAGGGGTAAAAGAACTTAACTTCAATGTTTCAATATGTTTAAGCGCTTCCACGGCCGTACTTTCACTTTCACGGCCGCCAGGCCGTGTCTCTTTCAACATCCTCCCCCCTCCCACTTGTTGTGCCTTTCTGCCCTCTGTTAGACTCGTTTTTTGTGCCTTTCTGCCCTCTGATAGACTCGTTTTTTGTGCCTTTCTGCCCTCTGATAGACTCGTTTTTTTGTGCCTTTCTGCCCTCTGTTCGACTCGTTTCTTGTGCCTTTCTGCCCTCTGCATCATTACATCATCACTCAGCGCTACCCTAGCATCACTCAGCACCACCCCATTATCACTCAGCACCACCACATTATCACTCAGCACCACCCAGCACCACCACAACATCACTCAGCAGCACCACTTAGCACCACCACATTATCACTCAGCAGCACCACATTATCACTCAGCAGCACCACATTATCACTCGGCAGCACCACTCTGCACCACCACAGCACCACTCAGCACCACCACATTATCACTCAGCACCACCACAACATCACTCAGCACCACCACAGCAACACAGCACCACTCAGCACCACCACAGCACTACCACAGCACCACTCGGCACCACCACAGCACCACTCGGCACCACCACAGCACCACTCGGCACCACCACAGCACCACTCGGCACCACCACAGCACCACTCGGCACCACCACAGCACCACTCGGCACCACCACAGCACCACTCGGCACCACCACAGCACCACTCGGCACCACCACAGCATCACTCGGCACCACCACAGCATCACTCGGCACCACCACAGCATCACTCGGCACCACCACAGCATCACTCGGCACCACCACAGCATCACTCGGCACCACCACAGCACCACTCGGCACCACCACAGCACCACTCGGCACCACCACAGCACCACTCGGCGCAATCACAGCACCACTCGGCACCACCACAGCACCACTCGGCGCAATCACAGCACCACTCAGCGTAACTACAGCACCACTCAGCGTAACCACAGCATCACTGATTCAAATATGTTCTCTCAATGTTTCAAGCTTTATTACAAATGTCACAAAAAGATGTTAACATTTCACTTATGTTCTTGGATTTTCGTCACAAGAAAATACACTGAACATAATCTTCACAAAAGTTATTTACAAAAGTTTAAGCTATTGCCATTATAAATTACAATCACTTTTATTTAAATATTAATTATTTAAAAAAATTAAAAGGCATTGTTATTTGTAATATCAATACATCTAAGTCACGTAAATACAAAACATGTTGCATTACAAATGCTATAGGTGTCACATTTGCGAAAGTTATAACTATTGGCATTGTAAATGACAAAGCTATTAATTTAGCTATTTTCAAAAACAACACATAAACAAAATCATTTCAAGACCAATAGCTCAAACTTTCCTAATGCGAGACCTATTGCATTGCAAATGCTTGTTTTAACCTTCCTCTCTGCACAATGCTCTACATGTGGGCCCCAGAGACACCCCATTGATGTGGTATTTACTCAATAGATATGTCAGCAAGAAGGGTTAGGCTGAAAGGTTTGAGAGGAGGTGTGGGGAGATCGGAGGAAAGCTTCTGAGGTGAGGGATATTCTAGGGTGTTGTAAAATGATAAATGTCCCCTTCTTAAGAAACGAGGGAAAGCCAGATTGATGAAGAGAGCTGGGTCCTACATTTCAAAAATATTTTTCAAGGGTTTAAAGAGACTCTAAAACTTAATCTGAGTTCTATGGATTATAGCAGGGCAAATTCAACTTTTGAGTTAATAGAAATCGAGCAAGCTGATGAACAATCATCATTGAAGGACCCTGGTCCTGATGGGGTTCCTGCTGATATATCTTTTTTAGAGCAAGAAAAAGACTGTGGGTCCCTTTATTGACAAATGTTTTAATGCTATAGCAAAGATGGCTCTGTTAAAATCTTGGAAGCACTCAATAATTGTCCCTATTTATAAAAAGGGGGATTGACTAAACCTAAAAAACTACAGATCCATATCGCTAATCGACAGTACGGTGAAATTGATGGGGCGAGTTCTAATAAAGAGTCTAGAAGAATGGTTAGTGAAAAAGAATGCCCTGACTGTAGCACAATATGGCTTCAGAAAGGGCAGAGGTATGATTGACAAATGCCTTAATCTTACCATGGTGATTGCCAAATACACAATGGCCAAGAAAGGCCAGCTTTTCATGGCCTGTATGGATCTCTCTGCCGCTTTTGACTTTGTAGCCCATAGTAAACTATGGGCCACCATAGAGAGCGTGGGTGTGGATTTAGCTATTACATTCATCAGACAGATGTATTCGGGTGTAAAGGGATGTGTTCGCTATGGGAAGGAGGTAGAGTTCATGAAACCCCTCAACACTGAAAGAGGTGTAAGACAGGGGTGTGTACTTGCACCGTTCCTGTTCTCCCTGTATACGATACTTCTCTATTCAGATGATTCAGTGCTCTTGGCTATGACCTCTGGGGCTCTGCACAGACTCATGGAGGAGTATGCAAGATTTATGGCGAACATGGGCCTGCACGTGAATGAGTCCAAATCCTTTGTTCTAACTGCTGGGACCAGGGTAAAGAATTTGTGTGTGTGTGTATATATATGTTCGAGGCATGTGGGCTGCTAAATTCATATCTTTGCATTAGATCGCCACCTAGTGTTGGGTCCGGATGATCGCACATTGTTGTCCTGGAAGAGTCTTCGAAGTATCCTGAGATGGGTGGCTCCTCCCCTGGACTACAGTGCGCATGGGCATCGGCTCCATCCCCAGATTGTTTTTTTCCGCCATTGGGTTCGGATGCGGTCTCGACGTCTCTCCGTCGGAACCGAATAAACATCATTTTTCACGGCCAAAAGGCTTTGGGTTCTTCACGTCGGTATTGTTTGCGTACGGTCTCGAGTTTCTTCCGTCTCCCGGAGCCGGAATCACCGGAGTTTCTTACAACTCTTCGGACATCGAGGCCTTCTCATCGCGACTCGACACTAAGTTCCCAACATGGAGCGGAGTCCGTTTAAACTCTGTCCGCTCTGTGGGTCCAAATACCCACATATAGACGTACACCCGGTATGTAATAAGTGCCTTTCGCCAGACCATGACGAAGGCAGTTGCCGGGCCTGTGCGAAGTTCAGGTCGAAGAAGACTCTCACGATTCGGCGCGCGGTGCGCCTTGTGGCCAAGCAAGCGGCCCCGGATCCAGATAACATCTTCGGCGACCAAGAAGAAGAGGACCAGAGCCATCATCTTCAAATCTCCCCGCCTGAGACGGAGGTCGAGGCCGATCCGGAATGTGACGACGACGGAGTCGTGGGTCAGGGCCTTGAATACGTCGACGAGGTAGGGGACGACGCCATGGTTTATGGGGCCGAGGAAGATAGCTCAGAGGACGAGCTATGCCCCGAAGTTGAAGAACATCACGAGGGGGTCGCGGGATCGCCTGTCGGCCTTACCCAAGACCCTGTAGCGCAAGCCACGGCCCCGCCTGTCGGCCCGGCCACGGACATACTTGCTGCGCCTAGGGTTTCGAAACCGAAACTGAAAGCAACGGTCTCGACTACACCTAAAATGGCCGACCCGAAACCGAAACCGAAAGTGAAGGACTCGAACGTCCCTAAGATGGCGGTCGCAACGGCGAAAACGAGTAAGACGACGGCCTCATCGACTCCGTCGACCTCCGGTCCGCAGAAGTCGAAGAAACACGGCGATTCCACAGGGTCGAAATCGGCGCCAGAGGAGAGATCCTCTAAGAAAAGTGGCACGCACAAGACAAGCGCTATATATATATATCTATATATAGATCTATCACTACACATAGGGGCCTCCTCTTCACTTCTTGAATTCTGCACGAAGCTGAAGACTTGGCTAGGCTTACGTCTGCTCAGTGCGAGGATACCTTCCCGGGTGATAGTGTGCTCTACAAGTCTGTATTTTTTAAATATATTTCTCATAAAAGGGTATCTAGAACACCCTTATGACTTATGTTTGTACCATGTGATTCTATTGAAATGCATGCTCTGCATACTCATGTCAGATAGTGTTGGGTCTAGATGTTCGCAAGTTGTTTCTCTTTGGAGAGGTCTTTTGGGTCAATATATCGTAAGAGTCTTCCCGCAGGCCACAGTGCAGTAGGACAAAGATAACACCTCAGATTTGTTTTCTATTCCCATCGTGTTAGGATGTTTCAGCTCGAACCCCCTTACCTCTCTTTCTTTGTATGCAAGTAGTTGAAGATCTTGACCCAGTGACAGAAGAACTATCTACCGCGTTCCTTCACTCCGACTCTCTGAAGCAGTTTCCTCTCCAGGAATTAGGTTGGAATAAAAAGACAGTAGGAGGATAGTTATGGAGGAAACACCCCTTCAGTTTTGTCCATATTGTAACGGCAAGTACCCATAGTTTGATCACTGTCAGGCCTCTAACCTCGGCCTTTCTCCAGAGCACGTGCACAAGGAGTCTACCTGCAGGGGGTTAAAGAACAAAAAGACCACCTGTTATCATCTAACATTTCGGGGCTCATCATAAAATGCCATTTCTGGTGGATACTCTACTGCAGATTCCTCACCTTGTGAATATTCCCTCAGATGTCAGGCTGGATCTGGAAACTCAAAAGCGATACTGCTGTAAGGGTCATTGCGCTGCTTTGCACCAGCGTCATTCTGCTCCGGATGTGTCGAGCGGGGCTGCATGTGAGTTTCAGCCGGGCGCACCAACGTCTGTTCCTTTCTTTCTAATGGATATTTCTCTCTGCAAATTTCTCACCTTGTGAATATCCTAGGTGTCCGAATGGATGCAGAAATTTAAAAACTGTACTTTTTGCCAGCCAGCAGTTGGTGTTCCAGTGCTCTACACCAATGTCGTTCTTCTGCAAAAGTGACGAGTGGTGCTGCATACTAGCGGCACACAGGCATAGTTTCCTTTCTTTTAGGGCTTTCAGATGGGGATCCGGAGCTCCAGTCCTCTCTTCTGTTAGTCTTTTTCACCTATTTATTTATTAATCAGTGTGGATGGGGAATAGGTCACCTCCCAAAACAGAGCTTAAACCTTGTAGCAAATATATTGCAAACAAATGTATGTCACAGACTCCCACGAGGTATGCCAGTGGTGCCTGGGCTCAGAGCATGACTCCAGGATTAGCGACACCCATACCCAGATGAGCCCGAAGGCCACACTGGATCGAGAATTGAAACTCTACGTCGCCAAACATCGGAGGACTCCGTGCCGTGACTGGTTGAAGTCGAAAGGATGTTTAATTTCACATGGCAGATCCTCTTTGTGCTTAAAGCCTAAAGGTAAGTAAAAAAAGAAGCACATGGAGTTAAAGCGGGAATCGCCCCCTTCCTCCCCCTCTTGAATTCCAGAGTGTGGGCAAGAACATCAACTAGCCTGTGTCTCACTCCCGAATTCCTGAAGAGCCGATTCAGAGTTTGGTCCCAATGCAACTTGAATTTCCAGTTCTGTTGCTAATGTTGCAGTAAATAGAGGCCTTTAGGAAGGTCATGCTGTACATATTTGGCACGCTTCCAGCTCCTTCTCGTGTTCTTTTGAGCTCAGAGTTTGCAGAGGCCTCCAGTCTGGGTCCAGTGGGAAAATTCGCCCATGGCACCATCTTTCCCCAAATAGTCTAGGCCTGGAGTTTGGATAATAATTTTGACCCTCCAGTGCAGCCATGCCAACTTTTGGCCTGAAGGAAAAGTTCAGGGCACGAAACACGAATGAGCCTGATTGAGGAACACACCCTCTTGGCAGCAGAAAATGCAAGCTCTTTTGGCCAAGGAACCCATAGAGAGGTTTCCTGCCTCAGAAGTAGGATATTGGGCATTACTCTTCCTTATGCTGAAGGACAGTGGCCTTTGCCCTGTTTTAGATCTCGCACCTTCCTGAAGAAGGACAAATTCAAAATACTCCCAATAGCCCATGTCCTGCCTGCCCTATGCCCTGGACAACTGGATGGTAGAGTTTAACCTGCAGGATGCTCTGTCCTGTCAGTGCCTTCCTGCAGAATGACAAATTCACAATGGTTATGCTGACCTAGTTATAGTTTGCCCTGGAGACTGGATGGTGACATTGGCCCTGTAGGATGCATATTCCCATAAACAGGTCATGCTATTTGGGGATGCGGCACTGCTGTGGTCACCGGATTGGTGGCCATCAGACCTGGGCCCCGTCCCCCTTCCTAAGCAGTCCGTAAAGAACTTGGGGGTTCGACTAGATCAGGGATTGTCACTAAAGGATCATGTCAACCAAACAGCTAGGTCCTGCCTTCATGCAATTGGACTCCTTAGGCGAGTGATTCCTTTACTGCCGGATACATCTAGAAAGACCCTTGTCCAGGCCCTAGTGCTTAGTCGCCTGAACTATTGTAATGGGTTATTGATATCAGCTACCGACAACTTGCTAAGTAGGCTTCAGGTGGTTCAGAACACCGCTGCAAGGTTAGTTCTCAATGCCCCTCCTAGAATTCCTTCCCGCCCTCTTATTGATAAGGTGCACTGGCTGCCGATTTGTGAACGGGTAAAATTTAAAACCTGTTGTATAATCCACAGAGTATTTATGGCTCTTGTCCTTTGTACTTGGCTGAGAAATGTGTTCCTTACAACCCAGTACGCACCCTCCGCTCCAGCAATCAATATCTACTTCAGGTTCCTTCTATAAGAAGGTCGAGACTGGGCGGAAAAGCTCTTTCATTTCTGGGTCCCACCCTTTGGAACAAACTGCCCTTTACCCTCAGACAGTGTACCAATCATTTAGCCTTTAGAAAAATGCTGAAGACCTTTCTGTTTTGAATACATCCCTCGTCTTTGATCTGGTGAGCACTAAACCTTTTGCCTGTTGGGTGAGCAAAGCGCAGAGATACTCCTTCAGGAGTTGAGTCCAGCGTTATATAAGCCTATAAATAAATAAACCTGATCCGGAGGCCCACAGGCTTAATTCAGTTTGTGGTACTCTTATTCGACCATACCGGTGCCCCATGGGTAGTGACAAAAGTGATGGAGGTGGTTGCAGTGCAGCTTCGGAGGTCTGATGGTCCAGTATAGCTGTACCTCGACAACTGTATTTTGAAGGCCAGCTAGCCCCAGGCAGTCGTAGAGCATTTTCAGACAGTGGTAAACCGCGTAGCATCATTGGGGGTACATTATCAATGTGCCAAGTAACACCAGACTCCTTTGCCGAAGCTCCAGAGCCAACTCGAATGCGGTGCAATTTCATGCCTTCCCACTGTAGTGGAGAATCATTTGGGCTATGATCCCATAATTTCAGGCTCTGTCCTCCATATTAATGAGTATTGTATTGAGGCTGCTGTGACTATAGACTTCCTGCAGTCAGCCATGCTAGATGGCACATGCTGTCTCTACAGGGATACCTGAAGTCCCAGTCGGCACAGAATCCTGGAAACCTATTGGATTCTCTCAAGGTTTAAGATGAGACTGCAAAAGATCTGCAGTGGTGGCTGCTAGACTAAGATTGGGACAGTGGCAGACTCTTCTCCTCCGACCCGCCCCAACCCCACCTTCCCTCCCCAGAGCTGCTGTTGGTAACAGATGCATAACTACTGGGGGTTCTGGTATCCGCCTCCACATTAATTTCTTGGATTTGCTGGTGATCCACTCGGCATTGAAGGCATCCCTACCATCCATATAGGGAAGGTTAGTACAGGTTCTCACAGGTAACACTACTGCCATGTAGTACTTCAACAAGCAGGGTGGAGTAGTGTTCTTGTATTCTGTGCCAGGAGGCTCTGAGCCTCTGGAAGTGGCTGACTTGCCAGGTCATTTCTCTGATTGTCCACCACCTTGTGGGATCTTTAAACACCAGGGCAGATAAACTCCGCAGCGATGCAAAGTGGATCACGAATATGAGTTAGCCCAAGGTAGCGCAAGTGTTTCCCAGCAATTCAGAGAATTCAGGCTCTATCTTTCTAGCACAACTAAAAATTCACAATGTTCACATTTTTCTGTGCTAGAGAACCCAAAAAGGCTATCTCTCGGACGCACTCCACCTGATTTGATTGATTTGATTTATAGATTTGTAAAGTGCACGTATGCCCAAGGGCGTCTTGGCACTCGCCTAGAGTGGAGCTTTTGACTCATGTATGCATTTCCACCTCTACCCCTCTTGGAACGAGTTCTGAAGAAGTTAAAGACTGACCAGACCTAGGTCATCGTAGTGGAACTGGATTGGGTCAGAAGGGTGTGGTATACAGAATGTCTGGGCATGAGCATTTGTCCTCCAGTCAAGCTGCTACTTTGGGAGGTAATCTACTGTCGCAGGAATAAAGCAGGGTCTTGCCTCAAAGCCTCCATGCTTTGCACCTCCACACATTTAGATTGTGTGGTGGCAGTCGGTCTCCTCTGATCTTCCTACCAAAGCCATTGATGTCCTTCTGAAAGCCAGGCGCTGTTTCCAAAACATTTGGCTTGGTTTGGACACCAGATTGACCTCTGCTACAAGCTAAGCTGTCTGAAGTGTTTGTTTTGTTGTTGGATCAGCAAGGACTAGCACAGAGGCACTTTAAAAGGCTAGTCTGCTTTTTTGAGGTTGCTGGATCAGCCCTCTTTGTTTATATCGCCTATTATTTTAAGTTCTCTTAAAGGTTTACAAAATGTTTTGGCCAAAGCCCCATGTGATGTCTCAATCGGACCTGAATTTGGTTCTCACTTTTCTAATGTGCACCCAGTTTGAACCAATGCGCAACTGTTCACTATACCTCCTGACACTAAAAACAGTCTTTCTATTTGCGATGTAAGCTTGTCATGTGTAGCACTTTTGGTCTAGCCACCTTATTAGACATTCTTTTCAAGCAATCTAGTGTTGAACATTCGAGCTGCATTTTGTTGAAATTAATCACACTTTTCTATGTTGGGCAGGCTATCACTCTTCCCACTTTCTCTCACCCCTCCCCCCCAATCCTTCGAAAGTTGGGAAGAAACGCCACGAGAGCCATAGGTTTCTACATTCATTATATCAAGCACTATTGGGTGGACAGTCAGCTCTGTGGGTTTGCTTGGAGTCAAGCAGGGCAAGGCTGTGGAGGAAAGAACCACCTATGAGTAGATTGTTCTCTGCATAAAAACCTACTACGCGCAAGCTAAGCAGCAGCCACCTAAAGGATTAAAGGTGCATTCCTCGCTAAGGCTGCTACTGCGGCATTAGCAAGCAAAGAGCCTATCCTGGATATCTGTCAGGCTGCTAAGTAGACATTGGTATGCATGTTCACGAAGCACTCTTGCCTTGACAGTCAAGGTCGTAGGGATGGAAATTTTGGCTTTCCAATCCATCAATGCTTTTTGGGAAGGTACTACTTTGGTATCTTTTTTCAAGGTGAGGAATCTGCGGTTACAAGTCTCAGAACAAGTCATTTACCTTTGTTAACACTCCTTTGGGTGGATGCTCTAACCTCAGATTCCACACAGACCCTCTTCCTGATTCTGTGTAATGCACATTTTTTCCATCTAGAAAGGTCTTAAACTAGAGACCTTCACAATGGTCAAGATAACTTCCGGATGCACTCTGCATCTGAGGGTGCAGGCAAGCCTTCTGATGCAGATAAAGTCAGTGAACCTGGGTGGTGCTTATATGTGGCCTCTCTTTTTACTTCTGAAGCAGAACGTCAGATGCGGAGTCATGCAACGCACCTACTTACAGGCAGGAGTACCTCCTTTTTTAAAAAAAATTTACGGATGCATTCTGACTCCTGGGTGAATATTCAAAAGCTAAGGTTTGTGCATTTAGAGTATCCACCAGGAAGAGTGTTGCCGAAGGTAAGTAACTTGTTGAGGACCATGAGGGCTCTACAGAACCACAGGGGCCTTCAGTCGGATTACCATTGGCAGGTCCTTCCCCAGCCAATTTGTTCTTCTAGTAGTTGTCACCAGGGCTGTAATGACTATGCTGCAGACTTTCACTCCCACCGTGAGATCTGCCCACCCAGTTCCACCAGTGTCAGTACCCCTTACAGAACCTGAACCAACATTACCCTGAGCACAGCCAATATCATGCTGCACAATTACAAAAGTGCCATAATGTAAGAAGCTGGATTTTTATGTCGTATAACTATGTATACTATGCAGAAAGTTCAGACAGCCCTTACAGGCTTGCAGGGTTTAGATTAATAATCCCAGATGCTCTATTTTGTGGTAGTGTGGACGTGCAGTGTAGGCTTATCAGATGGTAGGGTTGAGCATTTACACACAGTCAGTAAATGAGAGACCAGCTCAGTAAGAAACATGCAACCAATTTATAATAAACAGTATTTGAAAATTTGTTGTAACACCAAGAATTTCGTAATTGGGTCAGTACTTTTCAGTTTATCAATTGTTGTAAGTAAAAATGTCACTCATGCGTTTTTACGCGGTAATGCTTTCCTGTTGAGAAAGAAACATGTACTCCATACACGCATTTGAAAACAAATCTCGAGTGTCCCCTTTAGGATTTATGTGCTAGGGGGCCAAAGACCAAAGTACCACCAGAGGTTTGAGTTTACCTGTCCTGGAGTGTCTGGCTCCAGAGGTGCTGGATAGGTTGGTACCCTTACATGCAACACCATACACTATAGAAAAAGGGGGGTCACCTAGAAAAAGGCTACAGAAGTAGACTTGGGAACATGTTCAGGAGTTTCCGGGGATGAGGGCTCGGTTTGTGGGGGTCTTGGAGGCAGGGGGGCACAGTTGGTTGTCTTGGACCCGAGCTGGGGAGCTCAGGTGTAAAATGTTTTGGTTGGTTGGTGCCTGTGTGTCCGAGGTACCCACAGTTCTCATTTAGAGCGCTCTTAGTGCTGGACTCTGCAATGCGGATGTCCCTCGCCGGCTGGTCGGTCTTTGTGGGGTTGGAGTTCGTATTGAACTCAAACAAGCTTTGGTTGCTGCAAGCAGTCCTGTGCCCCCAGGTATTGGTGCAGGGCAGCTCCGGTTGGTTCTGGCATCTTCACACTTGGTGGGGAGACGGTTCTGACCTCTTGAAGCATGGTGACCTCTTCCTCGGCAGCTGCTGCATCGGCGAACCCAGTAGTTACCAAAATGGTGGACCAGCCGTTGCGGTCGGTGCCTACAGGTCGCAGAGAAGTGGTTCCTCAACTTCAAGAGAGATGCTGATGGTTTGGAGAAGTGCTGGAGACCCTCCCAAGGCTTTTGGAGGATGCACAGCTGCAGGACGGTTCGGCTTGTCTTGATTGTCGGGACAGGAGCTGGCAGGCAGGGTTTGGCGCCAAAAGTCCATTATTAGTCTACAGTTCTCCCTTCGTCTCTTCTTGATCCTTCTTGTGTCATGGCATTCTGCGGTCCTGGTGTCAGGGAGCCAACTACATACTCAATTTAGGTGTGTTAAGGGGACTGAACATTAGTAGCCATTGGGCTACTTACAGTTGGGATCATAATCCCCCCGACCACTTCCTGTGGGGAGTGAGCATAACCCTGTCCCAGAATTCCTAATTCCACCAAAATCAAAATGGTGTAACCCTTCATTCATGGGGCACATCAGGCAGCCCACCTTAACTGTGCATAGCTTATTTCCCGGCTGTCCTGGTGCCAGATGGGCCTAAAGTTAGTAGTGGGTTTCTTCGGGGAATTACCTATTGGCCAAGTGGTATCAGCAAATGCAAAATCTTGTATCCCGCAGCTGATCCACCAATGTAGTAAACTGGCTTTTTGTTGTCTACCAAAACGAGGTATACTATGTAGAAAGTCCACAGGATCCTTATTGGCTTACAGGGCTTAAATTAATAATCCTAAATGCTCTCTTTTGTGATAGTATGGGCAAGCAGTTTAGGCTTATCAGAGAGTAGTATTAAGCATTTGTTGTATACAGAGTGTCTGTAAAAGAGACACACACTCTAGAAGAAACTCAAGACCAATTTAGAAAAAATAATGGCCATTTTTATATTTATTTTAGCACCAAGAACTTCGTAATTGGGTAAGTACTTTTCAGTTTATCAATTTTTGCAGGTAAGTAAAAATGTCACTCAAATACGTTTTTTACTCGGCAATGCTTTCTTATGGAGAAAGTATGTTTTTTGCTTTACAAGTGGGCCATCGAGCGGGTGCTGGATTTGGATAAAGGCAGGGGTTGTTATTCCTGCTACTTCGCTACTGCCCAACTGGTGGGCGAACAAATCCAACCCTTCGCCGGTTGGTGATCCATCATTTCCCACAGATGGGTCTTGCAGATAATTTAGAAGGATTATGCCCTACCTTTTCTTTCTTCCCCACACAGTATTCCTCCTGCACCAGAAGGAATTCTGGAAGAGTATCTGTCCTTGCTGCAAGAGATGCGCCTTTTGCTTAAAATAACAAAACCGTGTGGAACCCAAAACACATTTGGAGGCTTGGGGAAAATAAACTATTGATAGGTAAGGGTGCCCACAAGGGATTTCATTGATTAATCTCTGTCAAAAGTTGTACACATTCATTATTTGTATGTTGAGCCCCAAATGGTGACTGAACCTTGAACAAAGCTAAACGTAACTTACAATATGCAACAGATTTTTACAGACACGGGTATATCTGTTTTTCTCAGAAGTACACCATTTTAATGGGAACAATAATGCAAAGGGTAGAATCAGAAACAACAGAACACCGTGAAAGAGAGTACATGGAGGAGCCTACAAATCGATGATGTGCGCATCTATTCCAAAGGATCAAAAATAAGGAAATTAATCTAAAACAATAGAAGACAATTCCTCAGTAGCCAAACATGCTGGGGAAATAGATATAGTAGTCAACATTTCGGTCTGTTGTGGCAGAATCGTCCGTCAGACCATCTTCAGGAAAGACAGTCAATTGTATTAAAAAGATACCCTAAGATCATGTTCGTTGATCAAGTCAAACCAGATAAATCAAGTATAAAGAAAGAAGGCCTTATGAATAGGCTCCTAAATAAAGTAGCAAGGCCAACAAAATCCAACCGCGAGGATGTGATTTGTTGCCGAATTATTTACAAAGAGATGTGAAATTAATCCACACTCCGGGAAGGCGGGAAATCAATTTCTCCTTTTCTCAACTACGAACCTCACACCAACAATACGCAATTTGGATAAAGGCAGGGGTTGTTATTCCTACTGTTTCGTCGATCCGACAAAGGACGGGGTCTCAGGCCTACTTGAACCATCCGATCACTTTCCTGCGGAAGGAAACGTTTTGAATGCCCACATTAGCTCAGATTCTTTCTGTCCTGGACTCAGGAGGCTGGATGATGTTCTTTGACGTGTTATGTTATGGAAAAAGTTTATTTGTAGACCGCACAGCTACTTGATTGAGTGTCCCGACGTGCAGGACATGTATTTTCATATACCTTGCATACATATACCATGTATTCTCATATAGATCCCACAGGTGTTACCTATCGTTCAATGTGGGTCAGGAGCATTTTCAGTTGGCCATGCTCCCTTTCTGCTTCACTTGTGCCCTGCTGATTTTAAAAGTGATTGTGTTGGTTTCTGCCCACTTTCTGAGTTGGGGTGTGATCCGTATCTGAATGACTGGCTGCTGAAAGTAAGCTTCGCTGCAGTCAGTTGTGGACTACCTCCGGATGGCAGAAAAGCTTCTGACATTGTTAGGGTTTCCCATAAGCCGACCAAAAATACAACCTGAATCAATCACAGAGGCTTCTGTTAATTGGGGATAATCTGGGGCACAGTAAAGTTCAAGATCCCCCCCCCCCCTCCCCCCTCTGCAACAAGTTCAGGACATTCAGGCTATGATCCTGATGTTTCAGACTTGATCGTAGACCGCAGTGAGGGGGGTAGCTCTGAAGCTTTTTGGCCTTTTACCCTCATGCATCCTGCTTGACAACTGTCACATGTGAGCCCTGCAGTGGGATCTAAAGTCCCAAGATACCCCTGAGTAGGCTATATGTAGAACCGATTTAAAGTTTTTCCAAATGTATTGTAATTATGAATGTACTGATTGTGAATAGACAGTTGACCTGCGGACCAGCAGAAAATATGGTGGCTATTCGTTCGAGTCAATTGTCTTATTTCGAAGAAACTAACGTAGAATTAACTTTTTAGGAATATGTTGGAGGTGGGGGTATTAGAGTTAATTAATTGCTAGGATAGATTGGGTCTGCACAGGAAATGGCTGGCATGGTGTAGGAATAATGCTAATACTAGCTCACTATGACATTCAAATTGTTAATTAAAAATTACCTTATCACTGGTCAAAATCTATCAAGCCATATAATATTTTCTCTGAATGCTTATCCACAAAACATAAAAACATAACTTCTCCTTTGTTTCCTAAATTCTTTATTGAAAAAGCTTGCAAATGACACCATGCTTTGTTTTTTTCTACTTCACACACACACACACATATCTCCTCACACACACACCTATATCTCATGGACCTTATGTCTTTTTATTTCCTTCTAGTGCATAGCCTGTCAAACTCTATGGGAGATACTCTGTACAATATGAAACACAATACTTTTAGGGAGACATGACCTGTGTGTGCGTTGTCTGCCCAAGAAAAGTGGTGGGCTCTGATGATGAACAGATCCGGCTAAAAAATGGCTTTGGTTACATCTTAGCAGTAGTCTGACTTGGAAAAGTGTTTTTATATATTTTCAGGTCTGAGGCCACCTAGAAGAAAGGCCTTCAGCAAGTGGACGCCACCTCGGTCGCCTTTTAACTTAGTTCAGGAAACGCTCTTTCATGATCCTTGGAAACTTCTAATTGCAACCATATTTCTCAATAAAACCTCAGGTAAGATGCAGTCTCATCTTGTGATACTTTGAAAGTAATGTTTGAATGCCAGTAATATGTTAGTTGTTTATCCCGCCCACATTATGATATCAGTTGGGGCTTATATCTTGGCATGTGGGATTGCCCTGACTTGAGGATGTTGCAGTGGCGGTTCGTCCATTGGGGGAGTTGGGGGTTGCCCCACTAGCCATGGACGACCGTCACTGCTGCTGTCATTGTTGTGCTTTCTGGCAAGAAACTTGGTTAAAAATTAAAGCTTAGTCTAGCACTCAAGAGGCAGAGCTACAGACAGCTTCTTTTTGAGGATGGGTTGGCGCGTTCGCTAGCCCCCTGACACAGGATTTATGAGCAGGGGGAATGGACAGGTAAGCTCTTGGAGTGGCTTGAACGAGGAGAACAGGATGCTAGATGGGTCAGCGCAATAGCAAACTCAGAGGGTACCCTAATCACTGACCCAGCACAGTGCTGACATATTTGCTAGTTATTACGAAGAGGTATACACTAGTTCTCCCAATTCTCAGGCCTCCCTGCCTACTGACCTATTGGTTATGCTTGATATCCCTACCATTTCGCCGCATGACATAGAGACTTTAGAGGCGGACATCACAGTGACGGAGGTTTAAAAGGCCATACAAAATGTCCGTTCCGGGAAGGCTGTGGCCCTAATGGGCTTCCCATCGAGCTATTTAAGCCCATGTCAATGCTATTTGCTCCCCACTTGCTTAATTTATACACTGAAAGTTTTGAGTCAGGTGTTTTACCCGCAGAGATCCACGCTGCCGCTATAGTTGTCATTCATAAGCCAAGCAAACCTGCTGAGGAGTGCAAATCATATCTCCCTAAATCCCTCTTAACAGCTGAGGCTAAGATTCTGGCCATACTTCTCGCAAATCATCTCCTCCACTTTATTGCTCATTTGGTCCATCCGGACCAATCCAGGTTTATGCAGGGGAGAAATACGGCCCGGAACCTGCATCGTGTACATGGGGTCCTTGGCAGACTTCACACCATCGAGGAAGACACGATTCTCTTGTCGTTGGACGCCTCAAAGGCTTTCGACTCCATTGAGTAGGGTTTTCTTTTCGCCATTCTGGCACGTCTGGGGCTGGGTCCCAAATGTATTCGTTGGATTCGGCTATTGTTACCCAACCTACGGCTCATGTTGCTCTTATTCTGCTGATATGCTGACTTTTTAAAAAACCCATTGTTCATGACGAGCTGGGCTCGTCATCAGTGTTTGAGGAGGCTACACCATGACGAGCCCAGCTCGTCATCAGCCTCGAAGGGGTTAATAATCATCGCTCCGCAAGTTTTTCGCTTCGTCAGGGCACTAGGCAAGGCTGCTACTTGTCGCTGTTGCTTTTTGCCCTTGTCTTGGAGCTGCTCGCGGTGTGGGTCCGGGGCGATCCGGAGATACGGGGGTTCAAGTGGACGGCATGGCGATCCGGAGATACGGGGGTTCAAGTGTGCAGCATGCCATGAGGACCGCATCCCGTTGTATGTCGATGATATCCTCTTGTACTTGGCCTCCCCTGCGCATTCACTGCGATGGGTACCCCACATTTTTCAAATTTTTGGCGTCCACTCTGGCTATCAGATGAATTGGTCCAAGTCCCAGATGTATGCGCTGTAGGGTTCTCCCCCAGCGAGTCCCCGGGCTTTAATATCCCGTTGGCACCTCGGGGTTTTCGGTGCTTAGGTATTTTCGTCACTCCTGACCTCGCGTCCCTTTTAAAAATGTTAGCACTCCCGCGCTTTGCTTATGCACAACAGAATACCCCTATTCGGATTCCGGATTCTTATTTTTCCCAGATTGACGGACTATTGTGGGGAGGGCGTACGCTGCGCATCGCTATGAACAAACTTACCATGGGTTGGTACGACAGGGGCATCGCTTAACCGGATCTTCGACTCTACTACCAAGCGTCACAGCTAGTGGTAGTTAATCACTGGGTGTTTGAACCTCACAACGAGCCTAATTTCTGCACCGATCACTGGCTCATGGGACGGGGCGGGTACAACAGGGCACTTTACACCAACCCTCATAAACTTTTTATGGGACTGCCCACATATTCAGGACTATTTGGTGAAAATCGCCCGCCAGCTTGGGAGGGCTGGAGGTAAATCCTTAGAGTTGTCTCCCCAACTATGCTTACTTAACATTTGGAGGGCGTCCGGCCTCACACAGGCTGAACAGACATGGGCCTCTATAGGCTTTCTTATAGCAAAGTGGAATATTGCACGACGCTGGGGGGTGGCTACAGTCCCACGCATGGTTGACTTGGCAAAGGTCATGGATACTGCCATGGTGGCGGAAAAGTCAGTATTTAAAGATCGAGTTTGCCCCAAAAAATGGAACCGGAAGTGGGGGAAATGGAATAGGTACAGAGGGGACATCTGCATCTCCCCAATGGTGGAACTCCAGATAGACAGGCGGGCGCTGATAGCGCAGTTGACGGCGGAGGTGCTGGCCTCTCCCCCTTAGGAATGACGCTCTAGATCTCTCCATCCCCCTCTCCCTGTTGCTGTCTGCTCACACCGGAGATATAATTTGTTTCTCTTAATATTGCCTAGGAAATGTATAACGAGTACTCCTTTGTGTGGACCCCCATTGACATGGGGTGAATGGCACTATGTTAAATTCACGTCTGTATTGGAGGAGGGTTTTCTTACAGTGACTCTATATTGTATGTACCGGTCTTTGGTTGCTGTGAAAATGCGATAAAAAGTTTTTAAAAACTAAAATAAATTAGAGCTTGTTTGTACCTTAAACGTAGGTGTATTTTAGATCCCTGAAGTGTTGGAGAACATACATCCTTCAGGTGACAACCACGTTCAGTACGTCTGTTGTGAAAACTTTCATCAATTTTATAACCATACTCCAGATTGCGAATTGCACATGCTACTCAAGTTGGTAAGAGACACATGTAGATGAGAACAGCGCCTTTCTTTGCATCTAAATGAATTTAAATAAATCTTTGTGGACTGCAGTAAGAATGATTATTACACCTGCTACAGAGATCTACATTCAGACTGCAATATACATATTTGATTTGTGACTGTTAGAACTAATAACATGTTCATTCTCCTGAAGGTTGATACTATAACTGACATCATGTCATTCTCCTGAAGACTCATAATAGTATCTCATAGGGCACCACTGTCACCTGTTGGTGTCAAGAAATTTGGTTGGGGTTGAGGTCTATACCAATAATCTCAAAGTAGAGTAAGAATCAATAAATTCTTAGCATGTGTTGGCTTCGGATACACTTGCTATGCACACTCCTGCCATCTAGTGTTGGGCTTGGACTCTACACCTTGTCTCAATGAGTCTTTTGTGGCTGACGTGGGTTCGAGACTCCTCCTCGAGTGAATGCGCATGATCAATAGCTCTATTGTCAGATTGTTTTGTGTGCCATTTGGATCAGACGGATGATGCCAGAGCTATTTCATTCGACTTCTTGACGCAGAACAGACAGTCATTTTCTATGGCCGATACTCCGACTTCATCGA
The DNA here is from genome assembly GCF_964263255.1 of Lissotriton vulgaris. Lineage (NCBI taxonomy): Eukaryota > Metazoa > Chordata > Amphibia > Caudata > Salamandridae > Lissotriton > Lissotriton vulgaris. Next base: position 1,185,043,053 of record NC_141697.1, read on the forward strand.
CCGTCACTATTTTCCCAGCAAAATCAACTAATTCATCGACTCCAACGGCTGCCTCATGTGCACACATTACCCAGCGTTGTTTAGAAATGCCCTGTTCTGGGGGATGGAAGAGAAGGAGAGACTTTTCCAAAAGTCCCCACAGTACGGAGCATAATACGCCTATTCGGACCAACAAAGCATCTGCAACCTCTGCGTGTCTCCAGAACACAACAAGATTGCACAGACTGTTACCTGGTCAAGAACAAAAAGACCCCTCTCTGTTGATGCAACAGACATCTAGCGTACAACATGGAGATGGAGACAGGCCGAATTCTCTGTGGACGAAGAACAGGTCTGCACCTGCAGAGAGGTAGAGGAAGGCCACCTTGTGTAGTCAAGGCTACATCGCTTTTGATGACCGAAGAGGAGGATCAATACGAGCCATCTCCTTCTAACATAGAACTCCTCGAAGAGCCTACGGGATCACTCCAAGGGCCGTGAGTATCTAGCGTCATTAGACCCTTTTATACTTAACCACCACCATCTTGGTGCACCACAGCCCATGGACTCTGGTCTACACTGAGAGCGCCACTTGGAGCCGAGACAGGACAAAATGCCTATCGATCCCAATCGGGCTCCAGGTCACAAGGGCAAACAAGGAGGGGATATAGAGAGCCCTCAGAGCTGCAATAGATAACGGTCCCGACAAAGCCAATGATGCTTCTTCAGCCCTCAATGCCGTTGGAACCATTGGCACTGCGCACCCACTTGGTGCTGAAAAAACCATTGGAGCCGAGCAGTCACAAGCCATTAACTCCATGTTAGCCTGACCCAGCTGCTGGTGCAGAAAAAGCTATCAAATGTCGATGCTACACAGAAGCATCAGCCATAAAAGGTACACATGGACAAGTCACCGGCAAAAGGTCTCTACCAAACAGAAAACCAAAACTACCGCAGATCCAGCTTTGGAGGAGAATATCTTTGAAAACCTCCAAGGACATATGTGGAAAACCTTTTGAGGTGGAACTAGTAACTGGAAAGATAACCCCTGGGGTATGGGTTGAACATTTTGAATCCCTATATGATTTTCCTAAATCTTTAGGCCCCTCTGCCCCATCTGATGATGCACTAGCCCCTATTCATTCTTCACTGGATGAGGTCGGTAATGCTATTTAGGTGATTCCCACTAATAATGCTCCTGGTCCCAACTGGACATATTTAAGTCTAATATTGACTTTTTCCTCCTTTATTAACTGTATACTTTAATTCAGCTGCTAGAACCATCATCCCAGAAGCGTGGTCTCCTCTGTAATAGTTCCTATTTTCAAGAAAGGCAATCAACAACATCCTAAATGTTGCAGGCCCATATCCCTGATCAGTTCAACAGCAAAGATTGTGGGCCCCATCGTAATGAACTGACTAGTGGATTGGGCCGTGGAAAAGACTGTTTTATGGGATATTCAGTATGGTTTACCAGGGCCTAGGCACCATCGAGCAGGGTCTTAATTTGTACTTGCTTATTGCCAGATACAATATTGCGATAAAAGGGGCTCTGCATGTTGCATTTATGGCCCTCAGCACATCTTTCAACAGGGTTAACAGGGAGGAGCTTTGGTCTATCATGTTGGAGATGGGGCTGACCCTCATATAGTTTTTTTGGGGGGAGGAGTAATTTACATTGCAATTTGTTATCTTCTGTGATGGATGGTGGAGAATGCACTGACCATTTTAATCTTAATCGGGGAGTTCGTCAAGGCTGCATCTTGGCTCCTTTTTTGTTTACTTCATATATTAATTACGTGAAAAATATCATTAATCAAAATTGACAAAGATTTGGCCAGAGTTGGTTCTCATTCGACCCTTTGCTATTTATACACAGATGATGCTGTCCTAATTTCATGTACGGCCCTGGGACTAGACGTTTTACCCAACTTATATGTAGAATTTATGGACAGTCTTGACGCTAATTTTACTAATTCCCATATCATGGTGTTAGGCTCCCGGAAAACCAGCACTAGATCATATTGCATCAACGGCAATCCTCTTAGACGAGTACTTGAATTCCCCTACTTGGGAGTTCTCTTATACAGTTCTTTATCCTAGTCACCTTTGGTATCGGCCAGAGGAAACGTATTCTCTAGAAGCAAAACGTCTGTGGTTGACTTTGCCTCTAGGCTGGGAGACAGTTGCAGAAAGAGCACTTCATACACTTGATGTCAAGATCGTGTTAATGTATTATAGTGGCAGGACTAAACCATTTAGGAAACACAGCAGTTATTTGTTGCTTTTATGAATTCTAGAAAAGGAAACATAATTTCCAAAGCATGCATTGCTCGAAGGATAGTTAAATGCATAGTTAGGTTATATTAAATCCAAGAGAACATTACTAACAGTTCCAGAAGCACATTCTACTAGGAAGAAAGGTGCTTCTATGTGCTGTCTAGGTGACATTCATTTAGCTGACATTTGCAAGGCAGCTACATGAACAAATCCACGCAGCACCATCAAATGCCTAGAGCCAAAGCAAGAGGAAAACTGCTTTACAGTATATGCATAGCATGTATAGCATAGTAGCATTCACTCAATAGTCATTTCAAAGTATATATTGCCAAGCACATCCTCTTATTCCTCCTAAACCCTGGAAACCGGTTTCCAACCATGCTTAGTCTTCTGGTGCATGTAATCAAACAAGTATTCTTCATCTAAAAGTTAATGGCATAGTGTGAAGTGTTCTAGCTGACCAGACTTTGTTTTAGGTTAAATGTTGTCCACTTCCGCATACGTAATCTGGTGAGACTGCTTCCTCTGATGATGCTGGAAAGAGTACAGAATGCCGGGTTTGCAGGCCTTTGTGAAGAGAGCCCTCAAAGCTTAGGGGTGTTAGTGACACTAGATGAAATCATAAGGTTCTGCATTCTTACTGACTGGAGGATTCTCAAATCTGAGGGAAAACATATGAGCATGTTTTCAAGTATCTGCATGGGAAACCTAAGTTATTTGCTGAAAATATTTTGAAATTGTTTTTCAATTTAATGCCAAAAATAATGAAATCAAACTGTTTTCTCTACATCACTTTTTTAACATTCCTATATGCTTTGGAAAGCAGGCATAAAGAAGTTTGTTAGGTGTCTGCCCCCCTCGTAAATATGTCGACACCGGTTCCTACTTAAGATTCACAGCATGTGTATTACAGATAAGTGGATGGTGAAGAATGAAGGATTGTGGTTTTGCTTCAGTGCAAATTCCAAACTCTCTCCATAAAATACTTTGGAGATGGGAAGCCTTTTCCAAGTGGATGCACAGAGGGGAAAGGGAAGTAGGATGGAAAACAGAAGATCCAGATTGAATTTGACAGTTGTTGGTGTCTAGTTCACAGCAGGTATGCAGCCTGTGCATTGGATCAGAGGTCCATATAGGGTAACCTCTGCAAACCGTATAGTGCAAAACGTATCCTGCCAATATAGATGTTGTTGAAGGTCTTTATCTGCTTCTCCAGAGATGGAGACACTGACAAGCTCAAGGGTAACCATGATAAAATCCTCAAACCATGGAGAAGCAGGATGAAACACTGCAGCAGATATAGGTAAGAGGAACAATAAGGAAAATGTAAATGCACTGAAGGAAACGTAACGGAATCAAGGGAAAAAACAAACATGAAGGACGCAAAAATAAGTGCAAGCTGATAAGAACAAGTGTGTACCTTAAACCACGTAAGATATAGTAAGATGTTTATTTCTGACTGCCTATATTGTCCAAAAACCTTTCCCACACTACCTTCTCCTTACTCGTGTATCTTTTGAGTCCTACCCTTAATATCTGCCCCAGCCTTTATAGGCTTTTTCTCCACCTCTTCAACTGACCTGACGCTGGTCTTACCTACCTAATGAACTTTGCTCGTAAATTCCTCGTTCGACTTTCAAGATAAGGCTGCTGAACCTGTTGTGATGGTGGATGGTCCCTTACAAAATAGAACCTCCCATTGAAATCCCCTCCTTTCAAGAGCCCGGAAGAAATGGAAGGTTTGTTGTTTTGAAATCTACAATGAAACCTATTAATGATTTTATAGGTATGTACAAAAATTGCAAACTCCCAGCATCTTTATGATAAAATCTTACTGTTTCCATCAATGAGATATTGCAGCGGTCCTTCCTGATTCTAGAATCTGTGAAGGCATCCATCTCAAAATCCAGTTCTCCCTCAAGCACCGTCACTGGAGAATGAGATCTCAGTTCATATGGGGGAGGTCTAAAAGCAAGTTTCTTAAGTTTACCATATAGCAAATTCCTTTGGAGATGTTGTAAGATCTCTTTTACATGCTTCCTGCGATCTGATATGAAATCAGAAAAAAACCGATCCTCTTGTAGAGGCCCTGGCCTGGCAGTTCGGGCTGGACTCTTTCCATATGGCACTATGGGTCGAGACTAATTTGTATATGGCTGGGTTCAAACTGGAATGGCATGGTGAGCAAAAAAAAAACCATGGATTGAGGCCCAGATCTCTGTACTAGGACAAATGTACGACATTGTTCTGCAATCTGTTCATCAATTGTTAATTTTGCATTTGTCACCCTGAGTGGAACGGGTATGCCCAGACGTGGGTCCCATGCTCTCCATGCCACTGGAGTCAAGCTATCCTGACTGATAAGGGGTGAAACCCCGAAACCAGTCCTAGGATGCATGTTTCCATTCCAAGGTGGACCGGGCCGGGAAGTTGGTGCTGGACTGTTCCCATAAGGCACAGGGTCAAGACTGATTTGCATATGGCTGGGTTCAAACTGGATTGGCATGGTGAGCAAACAAACGATGGATTTAGTCCTAGATCTCTGTACTGGGGTGAATGTATGACATTGTTTTGCATTTTGTCCATCAATCGTTCTTTTTGTACTATTCTGAAAATGCCACTATTCGAAAATTAAATTTTCCTGCTTGCCCAAAACAAATGTGCATTTCTGCCAGTATCCTGAGTCGCATGACTGTGAATGGCTCTCGTGCTGTGGGTTGAGTAGTTCCTCCATGGCAGTGATGCAAAGAAGGCCCAGGGGTGAGAGGAGTGAATCTTTCTGAGAGGATGACTAGGGAGTAGCCGTCCCATTTTCTGATTAGATTTTAAGGGGCTCTGTCTTCAATAAACACAAAGATACTTGATACCAGGCCTTCCCAGCCTTTCTTTGTCACCCTAGACAGTTTGGAGCCAGGATCAATGGAAGAACCGAATAGAATCAATTTTGAGAGTAGGCCCGGAAATTCCGCCACACAATGGCCTGCACCAGGTATAAAGGTCGGATTCTCTGAACCATGTCAAAACTCTCCTGGACCAGTAGAAGATTCAGAAGGACTGCTCTGCTACTGGAAGAACTGCCTTGCTGTCTGAAACCATGAAAATTGGACCTCCTACCGTTGATGCTAGGCTACCCAGTCTCTTGAAAGGTCAGTAGACTGACCTACAGTGTGAACTACAGGGATACAAGCTTCTAGAGGTCTCCCTGCAACAGACCGCCTGATCAACACCACTGTCCTTCTGCTGGCCTCTGCTGGAGTGAGCTCTGATCCCCAAAATGTTCCCCCAGGTCCTGTACCTTGGCATCAGTGAGGAATCCCCCTAAAGATAAAGGTGAATATCTTGAAGTTATGGCTCTTCAGGACTATGAACAGGCCTATTCACGCTAAAACTATGCTGCCAGTGACGACTGCCAACGCGAAGTTCTAGCAAGACCTGCTCTTCACACAGTCAGTGACCGTTTGTGATGACCAGCAACTCAAGACCTGTACATCACGCTGAGAGTGACCATGCGTAACAATCCACCACAGCAAAGCTCCTGCAGGAACCAGATCTTTGCACTACAACAGCAACTGTCCACAACGCTTCACCTGCTTTTTGCTTCAACAACCTTCTCCAACAGGAACAGAGCTCTCTGCGCTGGACTTGAGAAGTTAACTTTTCAGCTGGACTAACCTGGTTCCTGTATTTGACCTGCACTCCATCGTGTTCAGCTGGAACTTGTCTAGTGCAACCAGATAACCATGGTTGGTGCTTTCTGCTTCTTGGTGCTATTTTCACTGAAAGCTTTAAAATACAATATCTCTAGATCTACAGATTGGATTTTATTTGTTTTGGTGGCATTTCCTTTTTTTAAATGTCATCTATTTTTCTAAATTTGCTAGATTTTTCTTGTGTTGTATTTTCACTTTATTACTGTCTGTGTTCTGCATAAATACTTAACACATTGCCTCTAAGTTGAGCCTTAGTATCCAAAACAGTGATGGATGGAATGCTTCATTTAATCTCAGCCACTGGCCGCATCCCAATCCACCGTTATTTTGCACACCCTGCCACTTCAGTTTGGACCCCGCAATAGGCAAATCATTCTTGACCCTGGTCCAATCGGACCAGTTGAGCCCAAATGGCCAAGCCTAGTCCTCCCTTTACCGGCACACCTGCAACTCTGGACAGGTTTCGCCCTAGTTATGGGCTCATCAGCAGGGTACCGCTTGGTTCCAGTGACGGTGTGTACGGAACCCACGTCTGGAGAAACCTGTCCCACTTAGGGTGACTCAATTAGATTTGAACAGTGATGGATGGAATTTTTGAATTCATCTCAGCCACTGGCAATCACTCGGGCTGCATCCCAATCCATAATTATTTTGCACACCATGTCACCTCAGTTTGGACCCAGTTATATGCAAATCAGTCTTGACCTTGCTCCAATCGGAACAGTCCAGCCCCAACTGGCAAGCCAGGTCCTCCCTGAATATGAACACAAGCAACCCAGGACCGGCTTTGGCCTAGTTATGGGCTCATCAGCCAAGTGCAGCTTGGTTCCAGTGACTCAGTGTGTGGAGAGCTATCGCTGTTCTGGTCTGCGGTTAATTTGAGATAATCTCATAAGGCAATATGCAAGGATTCTGTACCATGTCCCAGAGGGAGTCTTGATAATTAGAAAAAGTGTTGTGAACTTTGAATAAGGTACAAAGTTGTTTTAAGATAGCTCTCACGATCAGCTTGCTCAAAAAAGATACATTCTGGATTAGTATAAAGGTAGTGAGGTCTCTAGGCTTAAGACCGGAACTATTCAGAATTGGTTTGATGTGGGAGGTCTTTCAGGTCTCTGAGAAAGGGGCTGTAAAAGACAGAACTGAATATGGTCCTTGTTATCAATATGAAGATGAAGATATATTTGAAAATCTGTGGAGGGCATGGGTCATTGGTAGACACAAAGTCCATATTAATTTAACAAAGTACAGAGGAGAGAAGCAGAGCAGACTTTTTGGAACATGCATTCATGGTGGGTAGAAAAGACTGAGGAGAGCCACAGGTTTTGGAGGAGATGTAGGATTCCAAGGTGGAGGCTTTCAGGACAGCGTACTATGGAGTTCAGAGGACCCGTATATGGGTAAAGTCTGTGGGGAACCTGCCTTTACAACTAGTTTTTTAACACGTTGTACCTTTCCCACACATTTTTCGTCACACATTTTTTTAGAACGCATATGCTTTTACAACATAGGCCTTTATCACGCATTTAAGGTATTCCGGGGATGTGGGGGGGGGGGGGGTCGCCCCCCACAAATGCATTATATGTATGTATAAATATATATATATATATATATATATATATATAATGCTGAAGTGGCAGCAGGACTGTAAAAGGGATCAGCTGGCTGGCGCTTCCATACCACTTTATGAGGGCTGAGGCTTTGAGCCTTCCATCAATCCGCGAGTGCATCTCAATTTGACGACACCAGGCTGGAGCATGATATATATATATATATATATATATATATATATATATATATATATATATATATATATATATATATATATATATACACTATATACACACATACATACATAAATATATAAACAATGCATGGTAAAGACAGAAGTTGTAAAATCATATGCGCTCAAAACAAAATGTGAGGTAAAAAGTGCATGGTAAAGACATGCAGAGTATTTCCCTGCGTTGTACCGTCATACAACCAGTCAGTGGAGATGAAGTGAAGGCTTCTGAATTCATAAAGAATTGTGTAAGGTTCTCTAGAGAAGGTCGAGTAGTAAAATCGATTTGCTTTCCTGTAGTGTTGTATGTTTTGCTGTGAGTTCTTTAGCACCATGTGTTAGCCAAATCAGTCTTTCTTTACCAGAATCTTTCTAGTGCTCATTCGTTGGATTTGAAAGCCTTCAATTCCTTTTTAAAAATCGGCTCTCAGTGGCGGCTGACATCTAAGGGGGGGGGACAGGGGTGCGGGTGCACGGGCAAAATAAAAATGAATAAAACTTACCGAACGCGACGGTCTCCGCTCCGGTCCTCTTTTTTCCACAGGAACTGGATGCAGTAACTTCCTTGACCAATCCTGGCACTGCACTCATGATGCATGAATGCAGTGAACTGATTGAAGTAAGTGGCCTTACTCGGTACTTCACAGCACTCTGGAGGCCTGCACTTGCTGTAACCCAGCTGTCTTAATACAGCTGGTTTAGAGATGTTTAAAGTGAGCCTGTGTGTGACGGCCAGCCAAAAAGTATGTGCACTTTAAACAGTGCATCAACAGCCCACCCTCCTCCATCCTGCTGTCACAGCAGTGGCCCTGCCCCCATCCTGACGCTCTATTCGGACCGGGGAGGAAAAATAAAATGGAAATAATTTACCATTTTATTTTTCATCTCTGGGGTTTTGGGGGGTTTAAGTGGGGCGACACTCCTCCACTCCGATGGAGGAGATGCCCCTGTCGGCTTGATGTGGTTTTTTGGAGTGGTGTACAGGTTTCACTGGAATCAATTTTTTGAGCACTGAGGTTGAGATATTGGTATGTGGGTTCACAGTGCAGACTGCCCGGGAAACATTGTTTACAATGCAGTGTTTACACCGCACGACCTTTACCACGCAGCCATTACAACGCAAGTCATTACTACGACTTGCGCTGGATGGCGCTCTTGGTTAAGTAATAGTTTGATTTTCTATTCCAACACCTTCCCTACTGTTACGTGGGCTGGAGTTTGAATAGAAAATTAAAATAATCCTCAATCCAGCGCCCTCCAACGCAAGTCATTGCAACAACTTGCGTTGTGAAAACCGCGTTGTAAAGTACTGCGATCAAAATGATCGCATTGTACTGACGTACATCCGACTGCCCAGGAGGAAGTGGTTGATATCCTTTGTTTAATGTTTGTTTATTGTTTTATGTGCTTCTTCACGATAGCATTCTCACTGATAGTAATGAACGTTGAATAGTCCTGCTAGGTGGGACTATTCTACATTCATGATTTAAGTGAGAATACCTATGATTCTCTAGAATTAAAAGGAAGTAACATTTCTTTCTTGAGGTTCAGAGATGGATGCTTCTTCAATGTGGGTGAGGGTTGAGAGTGAAGCTAATTGCATTATGGTCAATCAAGAAGATTCTTTAATTTCCCATGCCCCAGGCAAGGAGAAGACAACATCTAAGATGCATCTGGCTGAGCATGATTCGGTCTAGACACTAATTGACGCAGGTACCAAGCCCAGATTCATGATCATGTCTCTAGGAGGAGGCAGGCTAGGTATGTTGAGCTAGGTATTGAGTTCTCTGAGAATGCAGAGTTTATGGTGTACCAGTGTTTTAGTGACATTGAAGTCCCGAAAGGCTTCAGCTGAGGCAAAATTCAAACGCAGTGGATGACTGTCAGTGGGAAAGAGCGTGCAGCAGCATTGGAAAGATAGGACCAGGCATTATATACAAAAGAGAAATTTGAAGTACAAAATGTTCTACTATTCTGTTTAGCCATGAGAAAGTCCTTTCGGACGAAACACGTGTCTGCTGCCTGTTTCGGATGTTACAGAAATTTTGTTAAGATATGAAATAAAGGACATACAAAGGAAAATAGAGACCGTCTTATTGACTTCCTTTTTGCATATTTGGGTGGCTAAAGCCAGTTATAATGATTTGGACTTCTTTTTGTGCCTCTGCATATGTGCATCGTGTATATAAACCTCAAGTGGGACGTCTATCAATCTTGAGAGTTGATCTAGCCTCCTACTGACAGAGGGAGGCTTATTGCTTGGAGAGCACTACAGCATACCAGATTCCGGAGAAATCACTTCCGATAGATGAAGGGGGTAGATGTGCATGTGGAAAGTGGCATTTATGCTTTGTTCTTTTTTTGTGTAATGAGGTAGTGATTTATTTTCAGCAACAGAGTAGTCAGCACTTTAAGTGTCAGGTGCATAGTCATGTAGATGACAGTGACTTCTCCATATCCTCAGCAGTGTGGTTTTGTGCGTAGACCAGGTATCATGGGAATTAACTAGTCTAGAATATGGGCAAGGCTGTCTGTGAGGTGTAATGAAGATGAGGTCTACGCTGGAATAAAAAATCAGGTAAGATGTGGAAGCGGTTCTTTCTTTTCAGAATTGCATTGATGTGGATGTAGGAGACAAAACATTTTAAGGGAGAGAGATGAGTACTAGCAGAACAGTTAGCACCCTCTTAAAGATTGTTATAATGCAGGTTTCCTTAAACTAAGGGTAATCCGAGGTTGTCAAGAATACTCCTTGTTCTGCCGCTTTCCTTTTCCTTCATAGCGTCTGTAATACATGCGTAAGTGTCTCTGTCTCAGCCTACTGCTGACTTTGAGGTTGTATGTTTCTAAAATTCCAGCCATGGGTTGGAGAAGTGGTTGAAAGATGGCCCATACGATAAAGCCCTAATTTCCTCTTTATATAAATTCCAATTAGATACTGCCCATGGTCGCAAAACGCCAGGACAAAGAATATGGAAACAAGAACTTCAACAGAAATTGACGCCCGGGGAATAAGGAAAGCTGCTTCAGAGGGCTCGCATTTTTGCCTTCGATGTGCACCTTCTTAAAACATATCCCAAGATACTGACCTATTGGTATCAAACTGCTGAGAAAAGTAACAAATGGAGTCCTTCAGCCAGTGATTGGGGGGGGAGGGGGTGTATATACATATATATGAAGAAAACAGTCCCTGTTCCGTCACTAATCGGCGGAACACAGCAGGTTTAGACCTCCAATGGCCCTAATGAATGCAACGAAAATCAAGCTGAGAAAACAATCAAGCCTCAAGTGAGTTGCAGAGTGACGATTTATTCGATAAAGGATGACGCGTTTCACTCCACTAGGGAGCTTGTTCACACATTATATATATATATATATATATGTATGTATATATATATCGCGTCACACTTCCTTTGGCTAGAAAGGATATCGGGCGCACTCCTTTTGATTTTCCACAATTTTCATTTTATTTTCAATTAGTTAAGGCAATTGAAAGCATTCGATTGTGGAAAATCAAAAGGAGTGCGCCCGATATCCTTTCTAGCCAAAGGAAGTGTGACGAGGTTTAACGGCGTGTTTCCGCCGTAGGTGAACGCACCCACGAAGAGCGCTCCAAAATCGGGGAGAGGTGAACCAGCGTGTGATATACTGGCCAAAGTATTTTATTTTCAGTCAGATCTCGCATTTTGGAAAGCGAGATCTTTCAAACAAATGCTCGTCTCCAATATGTTGCCAGAAAAACAAAACCCAAAAGGGAGTGGCGTGAACTGATTGAAGAGAAAGCCAGGTTTTATAAAGTGTTCGAAATGTAAGGCCTGTAAACTGGGGGTAAACACACAGTCATACACTATAGGTCTTTCAAAGAGAATAAAACAGATTAGAGGTTTCTTCACATGCAAAATGGAATATGCCATCTACGTACTTCAGTGCCCTTGTGGCCTGAGGTAAGTGGGAAGCACGATCCATCAAGTACATATTTGGATTTTGCAATACATGAGGGCCATTCGCAACGCTGACAGAACATACCCAGTTGCCCGTCATTTTGAGGCCAAACATGACAAAAATGAAGCAGGGCTCTGCTATTTTGCTATTGATTGCGTCCCAAAAAGTATTTGAGGGGGAGACAGACTAAAGAAATTGAGGCGCCTTGAATCAAGATACATCCTGGAACTCAATTCAAAGGTACTGGGAGGTCTCAATTTAGAAGAGGATTTAAACACACACCTGTAATAATTTGAGCGGTAGTCGGGTATCTGTCCACTGATAATGTGAAAATGAAGGAACTAAAATGCATGAAATGTGTAGAAATTGTTGAGTCGGTAGCTATCCTTAGTTTTAAATGTGAGTTTTTTTTAAATTTAATTTGGGCACTTTTTCACTATTTATGGGTAGTTTTACTTGAGGAATACCTTGTATAGAGGTTGGATGATGCCCACTGGGGCAATAAACAAAGGCTGCATTAGACTCGTGGTAGAGTTGCTGCAATAGATTCATAAGCAATTTGAGAGAGTGGGACTGTATGCCCACTTGGGCAACATGTTTCGCATTAATTTGAGTCTTATATAATTATAAGCCTTATAAAATGTGCAAGACTCGGGCAATATTCATTTGCCTATGTCGTTATTAATTTATAATAGCGGCTGCCGTTTTGGAAAAGAGCGGTCTCAATAAAGTTCTCAAGCAAGGAAAATAGAAAAAATCATATGCCTTGAGCTCAAAACTGTGATATTGTTTAGGTTCCGCTTCATCATGAAATCATAACTGATGTTTGCGCGCCGCTTTTATGGGCTTTCTCCCCCCCTCTCCCCCCCTGTTTCTGCATTTTAACAATGTTAAATAATGTTGTTTTGATTGCAAGCGCGGCACTGATTTTAAAGAAACTACAAGTCTTTCTTTGTTGCCATTCCCTTTGTAGTCCTTGTCACATGATCGCTTATGGTGCACAGTGGTTAAAATGGCGATTGTAATCATATGAAACTTCGGCGATCAAGCCTGCTGGTCAGGCGAAACGCGTCCGAGGGCTGACTGAAAATAAAATACTTTGGCCAGCAAAAAATGAGGGCTGACTGAAAATAAAATACTTTGGCTAGCACACAGTTTCGTCAACTTGTGGTGTTTACTGCTTGGGAGGAAACATATGGTAAAGACACGACTTCGGAGGTCTTTTTTGCGACGAAACACCCGCTGGTTTGGTTGGCGGCAGCAATTTCCGAAATATAAATATATATATATATATATATATATATATATATATATATATATATATATATATATATATTGCGCTCCAACTCCTCCTGATTAGTCAAGAAGACAAAACAGCACTCGAAGGGGTATTATTTGCCAATCACGCTGATTTTATTTCGCGGAAGGGGCTCACACAGACGCGTTTCGGCATGCTGCCATCGTCAGTGTGTGTTACACCAAGTGCATTGTCAACATGTTAATAAAGCTTTCAGGTGATCATAAACATGAACATGAATATTGACAAAGGACTCATCACATTACTCAAAGAGCGCGCCATCTTGGAATGACATCTGATGTATCTTTTGTCTCAACCAGTCAATAAAATTGAAATTGAAATTGAATACAATACAGCCTACAGATGGGCAATCGTTCCTTGAGAACAGTGATGCTTATGTTATACAAATTGTTCTTAACATGAACAAAAAATCAAGCCGTGGATCGGCTAATGTCCTTCATCTTTTCATGTCTACATTTCCATCTTTGTTCAAAAATACATTTTTTTTCCATATACTATGGAAAAGTTACTCTTGAAGGGAAAAGAAAGCTCAACAAACAGATGCGATAGATTCTCAGCGGAAAAAATGTCATGACATTATATTACTACAATCAACTCTTTAAATTAATCATGTAGAGTTATATCTCTATGTATATCTAGGGATGTTAGTTTATAAAACAGCTATAATATCATTAGCCTAGAAAACTAATTCAGAGAGAGAAAAAGGCATTCGCCTACTGAGACAAAATCATAACAACATTCTGAGACATTCCCAAATCATTTCTAATTCATGATTGCATGATTACTTTACAATTGGCATAATTCATAGAGGCTGAAATATTATCCTCAAATTATAAGGTTCCAAATTTTCATCATTTAACAATCAAGAGTTCATGGTTTCAAAATAGGAATCAAGTCAGATCCAATCAGATCTGATTGAAATGTCAATTAAGAGTTAACGGAACAAATATCAAATACACAGAACAATCATGTTGATTAAGGGGACGGCATATTAAGAGATAAATTCCAGCTAGCTCACGTCCACATAACAAGGTTGAGCTCATACAGTGTTCAAGTTCTTCATTCTTTACTGTAAGCTATGTCTCTTATTTACCTAGATGGAATGCCATCTCTTCACAACTGTTAAGACCTTTAGGGTGTTTTGTAGAGAGGTCTATTATATATCTTGACTCCAACCTCCGGAGTCGCCTCAGGCCGTCACCGCCGCTCACATTCGGGGGCACAATATCTATTCCAAAATATTGTAGTTTGTTTCGATCCCGCCCATGTGCCTCAGCAAAGTGGCGAGCCACCGGATAGGCCGGGTCTGCCTTGTCTATCGCTCGAAGATGTTCTAATATTCTTAGTTTAAGCTCTTTAATTGTACTTCCGATGTAGCGGAGGCCACACGGACAGTGCAAACAATAGACCGCATACTGCGTACCACAGGTAATGAATTTGTTGATAATCATTTTTCTCCCTGTTTCTGTTATTGTGTACAACAGGACCCGCTTACTACCGGCGCACGCTTTGCAGCGGCCGCAGGGGTAAAAGCCTTTTTGGTCCCTTAGAGTATTTACTCTAGGGGCAAGTTTCTCAAAGTGGCTAGTAACCAACATGTCGCCAACTGATCTTGCTTTACTGAAAGTTAAAAGTGGGTGAGTCGGTAAGTCCTCCTTAAGTACATTATCAGTCAACAGAATGTGCCAGTTTTTATTAAGCATTCTCAGATCTTTTGCCCCTGATGAATATGGGGTGATTAGCCTGAATTTCCCTTTGTTATTGGTTTCCTCTTTCCCACGTCCTCCCCGTGTAGTATTGGAGGTGAGAAGAGTTCCTCTCTTGATCTTCCTTACTTTATTCAGTGTCTTTTTCAGCAGTTTTTCGCCATACCCCCTGATCTTAAAACGGGATACGCACACCGAGGCAGCCGCCTCGAAATCGGAGTCTCTGGAACAGTTTCTGCGGAGCCTCAGTAGCTCCCTATAGGGAATGCTATTGATGAGTTGGGGAGGGTGGCTGCTGCTGGCAAAGAGTGTTGAATTGCCAGCAGTCTCCTTCCTATATAGGGAGGTATAAAGATGTCCTTCAATAAATATTCTCAGATCCAGATACTCCGCTGCCACCGGATTAACCGAACCTGAGAAGTGAAGATTCAGGTTGTTGTTATTGAGTATGTTTATATACTCATCTGCTGTTTCTCTTCCACCGTTCCATACGATGAACAAGTCATCGATGTAACGATGCCAACATACCACTGTCCCCTCTTGCTCCCTGACCTTACAGCTCCTGGGCACCTGCTCCTCCCACAAGCCCACGAATAAATTCGCGTAGCTGGTAGCAAAGCAGGTGCCCATCGCTGTCCCTGACCTCTGTATGTATAATTGATCCTCAAATAGGAATATATTATGGGTCAGGCAAAATTAAATGAACTCCAGAATCATGTTATTATGTCTGGCAAAACGCAATTGACGCTGTTCTAAAGCATGCCTGACTGCTTACAGGCCATGGTGATGTTCAATCCTTGTATACAAGCTAGTAATGTCCAATACAATCAGTAAGTACCCAGACTCCCATTCCAAATCCTGTATTTTCACCAAAAAGTCTTTTGTGTCTCTGATATACGATTTCAAATTAGACACCAAAGGGAACAGGACGTTGTCAACAAATCGGGACATATTCTCTGTCAAACTCCCAATGGAGGAAATGATTGGACGGCCTGGAGGACGTTCACGGTTTTTATGTAATTTATGGAGGTGGTAAAATGTTGGTGTCATGGGACAGTTATTACGCAGGAATAAGTGTTCGTCTCTACTAAGCATCTGAAGATCGTACCATTTTTTAATTAGTTTGTCATATTCCCTTATACTTTGTTGGTAAATTTCATTGGTACATGTTTTATAGAATTTCTCATCCGAGAGTTGCTTCAGAGCTTCCTCCTTGTAATAGTCCCTGCTCATTAAAACCACATTCCCCCCTTTATCCGAGGGTTTCACCACGATGTTTTTATCTGCCATTAGGGTCCTCAGTGCATTTCTCTGTTGTTCTGTGATATTATGCTCATGGTTATGGTGGTCCGCTTTTCGATATTTCATTAGATTGATGTTCATCGCTTCTGTAAATACATCAACGGCGTCCCAAGGGGACTGGGGAACAAAATGGAGACTGGTTTAAATCCACTTTCCTCTCTATCCTGTTCCACTCCTTGCAGTTCTGCTCTTTGTGCCATATCCAGTTGTTCAGTACTCGAGGTTTTCTCCATTTCCAGGTCCTCTAGGATCTCGACCGTATGTAAGTCTCTACTGCTTAGGACATCAGTTGCAGTTATCCTGGGTCCTTTTTAGGTCTCGTAGCGAAAACACAGCGCGTCAGCGCTGTGTCTCGCTAGAGATCTATTGTTGCCGACTGTGCTTCCCAGGAGACAGTGCCTGCCGCGCGCATCGCCTTGGAGGCGATTTGAAACTGGAACGCGCGCTGTGGCCAGGCGCTGTCTCCTGGGAAGCTCAAGCACCACACACGCATGCGCATACACACAGACACACACACAAGCGCCCATGCACGCACGCACATACATACATACAGAGACACTCCCCCTTCACACATACACAAACGCGCGCACACACACAAGTGCACCGAGGCCCCCCCTCCCCCGCCGTCATCGTCGCACACATACATACATACACACACACACACGAGCATACACACACACAAGTGCACCAAGCCCCCCAGCCTTTTGGAACTTACCTGGCCAATGTCGGGGACTCTGCTCTCAGCACGCGGCGCCCAACCTCCTGCTGGCGTGGGCCCGGGGCTCTACACCGGTCACAGGAGCCCCGGGCCGCGAGACGCATCGACTCCACCTGCCTCCTCTTCCGGTCTGGACGTGGCCCCGCCCCCGTCACAGGCGACCGTGCCTGACTTCCGGGGCGGCCGTGGCGGGCTTCCGGGGGCATTTAGGATGCTGCTGCTTTAAATTTGCCCTGCACCAAGCTTGCTCAGGTTTTCAGACACCCGGACGTTCGATAGACTCGGCGGTAAGATTAATGCAACTTTCAATTTTATGTTCCTTGTGTTCTCTTTCTTGTTTACTCTTGTGGAAGGGCTCAACTGTGGGTATTTGGTGATGCTGGTGAGCATTTTGCCCTCATGCATGTCCAGTACGGGTTTAGATGGTCCTATAATGCGTAGAATTCATTGTGGATGTTTCCAATGTAAATGAGAAGGAAGGAAAAGGCTCTTTTTAAACAGGTCGACCCATGCTTATCCTGCACAGACGTTGTGGCGGCAGCAATGTAGTTGGCCCGAGGGTGTTTTGAATGAATCTATGATAATAAACCCTGTGTGGATACAGATGCTGGCTGTAGATGCTAACGGGCAGCCCTTTCTGGGCGGTCCATGTCTCACCCCCGCTGCAGCACCATTGTCGGACATTACTTGCCCATCTCTCTCTGCTCTTACTCTGCCATACCTGTTACTGCCTGTAAACTCCTCGCTACTTCTGGTAGCTCATTCTACATATTTAGCAGTCTGTGTGCATATTTCCATATGCTAGCCACAATCATACGTGCTGCCAGACACCCGCTTCATGCTTATTTGTTCTACAGTTATACCTTCACCAGTGGATTATACTCATTTCTTCATCTGTATTTCTACCTTATTTTTTTGTTGCTTTTTTTAAATCATGGGATTGATAACGTGCGAGGTGTTGCACTCGTTTCTGGGGTGTAAAATGCACTGAGTCTGCTCACAGACCTGCAGTGGAATTTAGAGATCTACACATTATTTTATTATCGCTCAGGGCTATATATCCTGAGCATTGCAAGAAAAACACGTTGCAAAAACGCAGAACAGCCTTTTTCGTCCTTTTTTTCCCGTGTTCTTTTTTCCGTGCTCAAATCTTGCAACTATACTTTGCCAGATAAGTAAGCTCTTTAAGCTAAATGCACGCTGCCGATTTACACGTACATTCGCGGTATACATATGCTGACGGTGTGTGCTTTCACTTTTTTTAAGCTGGAAGGCATATTTGACAGGAAGCACTCGTCTTTTATTTTAACCACCACTGGTGTGAATTTAAGAGAGCACCGATTCTTGTTTCAGTTCTCTTATTGTGTCTCACTTGTGCAGCTTGTGAAATCACAGCAGGTCATGGAGACGGAAGCAGCACCAGATGTGCGTCACTTACCAACCACCCTGTTCCTCTGCTGGTTAGTGGCTTCATGCACTTTTCGTTTACTGGCCTTCTTCATCCCTACTTCTGTGGACTTGAATAGACAAACGAATTTTTTTTCCCCTTGGCTTCATTACGTTCACTGTGCTCTTTACACAGCTCGCCAATTTACAAAGCAAGTTATAGTCTTTGTGGGAAGTTTGAGGTCCTGGTGTTTATGGCAACTGTGTGTTCCACACAACTCAAATTACCAGCTTATCTTGATAGACACCTGGCTGACTCACACATCAGCTCCCATCATCGTCATAGCTATCACCCAAGGTATAAGATCAGAAGGCAAGACAATTACAATAACTTTTATTTAAGTATTAATTATTTAAAAAAATTAAAAGCCATTGTTATTTGTAATATCAATACATCTAAGTCACGTAAATACAACACATATTGCATTACAAATGCTATAGGTGTCACATTTGCAAAAGTTATAACTATTGGCATTGTCATACACAATGCCAATAACTCAAACTTTAATGCTGCGAGACCTATTGCATTGTAAATGCTTGTTTACCTCTGTCTTGCAAGTGTGGGCGCAGTTTGAAATATTTATGGAGTTTTAATTTCCGGGTAAAGCTCAACAAGTCAATCTTTGTATGTGTATACTCCAACTCATTGTTGGGACAGAATGTTAATCCGAGGCTAAGAACTTGCTCTTCTTGGTTCGTGAGTTCTCTTGTTGTTAAATTCACCACTGTCAGGTTGGCTTGGTCTTCAGGAGCACTGGAGTTGGATGATGCTACTTTTTGTTGCGGTTGCGGTTCGACCAGCGAGAAGCTCCTGCGCCTCCTCTGCCTTTTCTTGCCGCCTCCTGCCCTCCTTGGCCTCCTTGTTTTCCTGCTCCCGATGTTCCTGCATCCGGCGGTTTGTTCTTTCCGCTCCGGAGCCAGGATTTCTTTATCACCTCGAATTCCTCTTGAAAAGGGGTTCTCTTATTTCTTCCAGGTTGGGTTGCTTGGGATGTTCCGTTGCCGCCCCGTCCTTCCGGGTTACATCTGACTCCGAGGTAACTGCGTTAGTTGTGGTTGCCGGTCCAGCCCCTCCACCTGTTACTTTCTGTAAGGCTTTGCGAGGAGCGTCATATTTCTTCGCATATGTTAGTACGCGTCCTGTTTGGTAATCAATAGCGTCACGTTCATACTTTTCTTGTTTGCGAAGCCTGATTTTTGTTTCATTTAACAAGCCGAGCTTTCATTTGATTTGATCTTTCATCTGCCCAATAGATGTTGTTATCCCCGGCTCTGTTTCTTTTTCTAACTCAGCATTGACTAATGCAATTTCAGCTAACGCTCTTTCTCTGTCGCTCCACGAGTATTTTACTAATATCTTCAGAGTCCCTTCACAATAGGTCGCAGTGTGTTCAAACCAGTCTGTAAGTAGATGGGGGTCCGGATTTTCATATGATGGAACTGTGTGGACCCTTAGCCCCCGGGCTACTCTCTCCTCTTCAATGTAGTTGGTGAGACTCGTTGCCTCCCTCCATTTCCGTATCACCCGTTCGTGGAGTCTTTCAAGCTTTGTCATGGTAACTGTCAATTGATTGTTAGGTGCCTCAGCTGCCGGCGTGACTGTCTTCTCAGGCGGTTTCTCCTGCCGTTTGAACATGCCCTTGGCCGCCGCTTGTCGTTCCGCATCGGAAAACATGTCGATGTGCCTGACCTCCCGCACTGCCTTCGTATGCATTTGGGACTAGTGTGGCCCCCCGCCTGGTAGAGTCCGGCACTATTCCCTTCCTAACGTCCTGCTGTAATGCTCCGTAATATCTCGCTGACATGCAGCAATGGGGACAAACAAATTCAAAGTTGCTCAACAGAGAGACGTCTTCCTCGGGAAGCCTTAGGCTGGAAGCCAGCTGGTCTTCTCCGTACTCCGTCTCACGGCTCAGCTTCAATTCCCCATTTACGGAAACGGCGGTGCGCAGCCTTTAACTTTATATATATATTCTTTCTTACTTATCTTGGGGCATTGTCCCAAGTTTTGGAGACATTAGTATGAGATCGTAGAAGATGGATTTCTGTGAGACCCTAGTGTCATACTTTTGAGATGTCCCTATCCCTTACAACGATCACCAAAGTTACTAAGAGCCAAACAACTAGCAATGGTGATAGCGGCCAGGATATGATGTCTGCCTACATCATGAGGACAGCGTTCAATTCCGGCTCTCTCTATCTCTACATGGTTAGCTCAACTATGGGACACTCTGACTATGGAGAAGATAGCCCTAGCAACAGAGATCAAAATAAAGTTCTAGGAAGTGGATTGCAACCCAATATTACAAATCTTAGCCACTAATTCTGAGAGTTTTTCTGTTCTTACTACCTTAAAACAATTAGGCTCATCCCATACGAAATTGCCCAGCAATTCCGGGATAAATTCCATAGAGCAACCACTACCCCAACAAGGGGTATCATGCCACCTCGCTCAAACTATAAGAAAGGAAATGGCAACCCTTACCAACTAATGTAATACTGATAAAGCAACAAGGAGCAAAGGGTTGGGAGCCTAGGGATGTTCACAGTTGAAATGTGCTGTATTATAACCGTTTTTTATTATATAAGCTCTCCTCCGACCAGAGGGTTGTAGACGAAGGTATGTGTTCTCTATGCAAAGATAAAAAAAAAATACAACTAAAATCTTACCCATTTGTTGGGAATGTTTCATAATACATATAAAACTGAAGCAATTATCCATCAGAAACATTGTTACCATCCGTAAAGTAGCTCAACAACATGAGTCATAAAGCAGCTCTGTCCAGACGTGACTGACCCTGGTTTTCTCTTTAGGAAAAGTGGCAATACCTGCACTCTGGGTGTTCCTGGAGAAGTACCCTTCACCTGATGTAGCCAGAGCTGCTGACTGGAAAGAAATCTCTGAGCTCATAAGACCTCTTGGGCTGTATGACCTCCGAGCTAAGGCCATCATTCGTTTTTCAGGTAAGTCTCAGCCAAGCTAATGTCAGGGTTGTGCAAGGGATCATAATACCATGGATCAAACAGAAATCTGGAGCGAACGATATACCAGTAAACAGACTACTTGCAATGCTTGCTAACGGCTAAGCAACATTTACTGTAGTAGGGGGACCATCATATCCAGGACTCTTGTGGTGTAGTGCAGCCCAGCGCCAAGAATTTGGGGACATTATTATTGTTCAGTGTTCCACATCACTGTATGGGGAACCACGTGAGGACTGCAACTACCATCATGCAGTGGACCTGGGATCCTCAGCGCAATCCACACACCTGCCTGTGGGAGGAGGAGTCGAGAGACTACTTTTAAGGGAGTGGTCTCCAAAGCCCACGAGAATCTATCAGCCTGTGGGACCGGCACTGATGACGGCCATTCCGGCCAGAAATGCGTCTGCCAAAGCGGTTCACGGACTGCAGGAAAGCGCTTCATTTATGCTAAATAAATCCTTTGTTTGTGTACCCGGAACATGTGTCCCGCTGACTTTTCATTAAGGTCAGCAATTGGTGGTGTTGTGTAGCCGGTTTCCGCTGATACCGGCAAGGGGCACGCCCTCTCGATCTGGAGCACCGCGAAATCAGCATCTTTTGGTGGAGTACGAGGAGTACATTGCGGCGCCCCCCAAGCAGAGGTATTTCCATTTGGAGATTATTTTTGCGAGGGGAGAGAGGAGGCGGCATTGCGCTGCCTGATAAGGGTACAAACAAAGGTATTAGCGGGACCATCATATCCAGGACTCTTGTGGTGGAGTGCAGCCCAGCGCCAAGAATTTGGGGACATTATTATTGTTCAGTGTCCCACATCACTGTATGGTGAACCACGTGAGGACTGCAACTACCATCATGCAGTGGACCTGGGATCCTCCGCGCAATCCACACACCTGCCTGTGGGAGGAGGAGTCGAGAGACTACTTTTAAGGGAGTGGTCCCCAAAGCCCACGAGAATCTATCAGCCTGTGGGACCGGCACTGCCGGTCCCACACAATAAATCTCTCTCGGGTGGGACACCAGCCACTGCCCCAGATGAGTGCTCGGCGGAATCCTGTGATAAGATTGCGAACTTTTTCGCAGAGGAGGTAATTAAAATCTACTCGTCTTTCTCTAGTCATCTCACGGCAGGGACTGAGTTCATGGAAATTCCGAGGGATTGGGGGAATAGGCAGAGATTGACCAACTTCGTTACCCCGCTCCCGGAGGACCTTCTAAAGATATGTAAATCTATCAAGTTTGGATCCCCTCGGGACCCCACTACGCCTAAAAGGCTAGTTGATAGCTTGCCAGTGCTGGAACCTTACATCAGACACCTGTTCGACCTGTCATTTAAGACTGGGACAGTGCCTAGAGACTGGAAGCAGGCGGTGGTTCTACCCCTGAGGAAGAAATCCAACATCAGTTTTGAAAAATTAGAGAACCTCCGACCTATCTCCCTGCTACCCTACCTGGCCAAGATTGCGGAGAAAGTGATCAATGCACAACTGATGGATTTCGTGGAGGAGGCTGCCCTCCTGCATGACACCCAGTTTGGCTTTCGTCCCCGACACTCCACGGAATCGGCGCTTCTGATGGCAGTGGAGACTCTTCGCCAGGGGGTGGATGAGGGACAGACCATGGCCCTCATCCTACTGGATCTAAGTGCGGCATTCGACACTGTAGCACATACCACCCTGCTACAGTGTCTGAATAATGGAGGAATATCGGGCACTGCACTTAGATGGTTCCAGTCCTTCCTGACGGGGAGAGGCTTCCAGGTCCGCCAGGGTGAATGCTATTCCGGGGAGATCTGTTTGGGACAGGGCGTGCCCCAGGGTTCGTCCCTGAGTCCGACCCTGTTTAATTTATATGTCTCCCCGGTGGCCTCGATTGTAGAGGGCCATGGCCTGAACATAGTATCCTACGCCGACGATACGCAGCTGGCGATCTCCCTCTCGCGCGCACCCGGTCTTGCGGCGGACCAATTTAGAACATGTATGCAGGAGTTGGCAACCTGGATGTCCGCCAATTGCCTCAAATTGAATGGCAATAAGACCGAGGTGCTCGTGGTGGGGGGTGGCCCATCTGTGTGGTCGTCGGCATGGTGGCCCTCTCGTCTAGGCGAGGTTCCAACCCCCTGCCGGGAGGCCAAGAATCTTGGAGTCTGGCTTGATGCTGATCTGTCCTTTGGACCTCAGATAGGCCGTGTGGCGGGTGTGTGTTTCAGAGTCCTAAGAGGTCTGCGGAAGGTATTAGATCTACTTCCCATGTCGGCCCGTAGGACGCTGGTGCATGCCCTCGTCACATCGCACCTGGATTACGGAAACCTACTGTACCTCGGAGCTACCAGTAAGGTGTTAAATCGTCTCCAGGTACTGCAGAATGCAGCAGCTCGCCTCATTCTGAAGCTTCCTAAAAGATCGGCCTCCAAAGCAGCCCTCCAGACTCTTCACTGGCTTCCAGTGAAGAGCAGGGTGGAGTTTAAGGCCCTCTGTACCTGTCACCGTATCCTTAATGGGAGGGCACCAGCACCACTCCAGAGCTTGGTCTCCAGGTATGAACCTACACGAGCGCTGCGCTCTTCCCATGGTGGCCTATTAAAGGTACCTAGGACGAGAAAGGCTCGCATGGGAGGCAGATCTTTTTGCTACTTGGTGGCGAAGGGCTGGAATGCTTTACCCTTGGTCCTTCGTCTAGAAGTGTCTGAAGCCGACTTTAGGAAGAGGCTGAAAACACACCTTTACGCACAATAAATCTAGCTGACTCTGCGGCCCGTTGGTATGAGTTTCTATCTGTCTTAGCGCAGGGACACGCTAGTTAGCGTAACCGCGCGCTCTATAAAACTCCTTTATTATTATTTATTATTACTAATGACTGCCATTCCGGCCAGAAACTCATCTGCCAAAGCGTTTCACGGATTGCAGGAAAGCGCTTCATTTATGCTAAATAAATCCTTTGTTGTGTACCCAGGACATGTGTCCCGCTGACTTTCCATTAAGGTCAGCAATTGGTGGATATATATATATATATATATATATATATATATATATATATATATATATATATATATATATATATTAATATATTAATATATATATATCTATATATATATATTAATATATATATATCTATATATATATATTAATATATATATATATATGTTAATATATATATATATATATATTAATATACATATATATATATATATATATATATAAATATATATACATATATATATATATACATATATATATATAAATATATATATATATATATATATATATATATATACATATATATACATATATATATACATATATATATAGATATATATATATATATATATATATATATATACATATATATATATATATATCTGCGCAAACTCCCAACACAGCCACTTCAGGTTCTAGTGCCACTCAGAACCCACCAGGCAAATAGGAGACGGATCACAGTCTGGATACACAGATGTTTATTCCAAGGGTTGAAAACTGCAAGGGCAAGACGCGTTTCGGGCTTCCAAAGCCCTTGTTCATATGCCAATAAGGAGTAATTACATGTCTCTAGGATCATGGCTCTTGCAATTTGCTCATATTTTCCCATCCTTAATCTTCACCAACTGACTCGTGTTAAGAATCATTGTCCATAAGCTCAACATGACAATGGAGGTATTTGAACTCTTGATGATTAGAACAGTAATTGTAAATTGTAGATAGTAAATCATTTTTTATAGAAACCGAATATGGTAAAGAACACTGAGATGTATATAGATGCTTTGTAATATATACAGTTTGACTTGCTTAGAATCAGTTAGAATTTGTAGGATCATTTTAATAATCCTTCTTAAAAAGTGTTTGATTTGCTATTTTCTACTTTTTTCTTTATCACTGTTCATTTGTTTTACTCCGGATAACATTTATATGTTGTCGGAGCTATGCCGATCCACGGCTTGATTTTTTGCATCTCTCGTATTTTGAAGCAATTGTTGCACTTTTTGGTTATGAGAGGCAACTCTCTTGGGTTTGATTGCCAGGGCCGTGCCGATCCACGGCTGTATGTTTTGATTCCCTGGCAATGGTAATCAGTCATTAATATGTATATAAATATTGCCTTCATTAATGTAATGAAATGTTTTGGGTATTGTAAACAAGAGTGTTTCCATATGTATATACTTTGTTTTTCATATATACCCTTTGCCGTTTGACATACATTGTAACATGGCTGCCACATTCAACCCATTTCTTTGATCTTTGTATCACACGCTCGAACTCTATGGTCTACGTGTACATAGTCCAACTTTAATTTCTGTGATTTGCTTTAAAGACGCGTCACGGAGGTTATGCCAGCGACACTGAGGAAGGACTATTGTCCGAAACGCGTTTGTCGTTACTGCCTTGTGAATAAATAATATAGTGGCGAAACCTGGAGTGCTTTTATCTTCTTTCCGGACGGGAGGGAGACTCAGGAGCTTTCATATATATATATATATATATAATTACTCCTCACAAAGCAGCATCAATGTACCATCAATTTCCTGGATGGTAACTAAGGATTAAGTTGTAGTTTTTCTTAGTGTGAACTAGATATGGAGGGTGAAACATTACTGACAATTGGTTTATCCATAAACATAGCACCTAGTTTTACTATATCAGACCCGATCCCCCATATAAGTCGATTTCGGACAAACATTAAACAGACTAGTTTTTCTGGCATTTAGTAGCACATGCCGTACAGTGTATATGAGTACAATGTTCAAATGTTGCTCTTTTACTTTCCAGATGAATACCTTGCCAAAGATTGGAGGTATCCAATTGAATTACATGGGATTGGAAAGTACGGAAACGATTCTTACAGAATTTTCTGCATTGAAGAATGGAAAGAGGTATGAGAAGGACATAAATGGTGCCATTGGTTTCTTTCTATTGTCTAGCAGAAAAGGTAGATCTGACTTTCAAATTAGCATGTTTCCTATGTTACCAAAAGTAGAGGTTCCAAAATTTTTTTTATCTCTGGTATGATTGAGTCTTTCTGGAAATCTTTGAAATCGTAATCATTAATAAATAATCTCTGATTTAGAATATAGAAATTAATAGGTAGCAGTAAAACCATTTTGTTATGCGTAAAACAAAACAAGGTTGTACAGCTATCATTTGATTTCAGCTACAGAAAAAATTTCCGGTGTTGAGGATGTGATAGAATGTAGCATTGAGACCTTTACGTGTGAGTAGTTGCTCTTACAAGTCACCTGATTGATTGATTGTATTGTTCTGCTTTGATGTGCTGGTTATAAAGATCAATTGCAGTAGAGGTTTTAGGATAATAGTATTGGCAGTGACCTCAATGTGGTCAGCCTCATATTGCTGACTTCATCGTAGTCTATATTACAGGGAAGTCTCAAACAAGCTGGCACCCTACTTCCCCCAAAATCCTGACCGCCATGTGCAATAATGTTTTTTTTAAAGAAGAGAAAACTGTATAGTGCTTTTTGATACTCTTCCAAATTATAATGATTTTCTTTTGTCTTCAATTATGCTTTTTACAAAAAGAGACTATGTTGCTGTTTTGGTGTTTGCTGTAAAGATTTGGGGAAATGCTGTATTTGGAAACCATCTGGATGTGTACATCTTCTATTTCTCCCTGGGATCTCAAACCCTTGAGTTTTTCAACATTCACTAGCCTAGTACCACTTGGTAGAATGCTGAAATCACTTGATGAAATTAAAAACTGGAAAGAACGTAAATAGTGGCCGTGTTACAACTACTTCTCCCAATATTTTGATCACTTTGTAAAACTTTTGTTTTTGCCTACCCTTGTTTAGGTATAGCTTACCAATTGGGAAGGTACCTTTAGTGTGAAATGGTATTGGGTGGAGGTAAGATAGTGGTTGAGTTTCATGCAGCCGCCTTTTTCTGGGAACGGCTGCCTTCAGTCCACCGATTTTAGTTCCTTTTTTAGGAAAGGCGTCAAGCTTCACTCTCCCCGAAGACATGTGGGCCTTTCAGGACACCAACTCCATTTTTCATAAGATCCTCTTTTGTGACTACTGCTGAAAGCTAAATGAATTGGAATAATTCTTACCATAGCTTTGTTTTTGTTTTAGGTTCATCCTGCAGACCATAAGCTAAATCTCTACCATGCCTGGCTCTGGGAAAACCATGAAAAGCTTGGACTAAGCTAAGAAGAAATGCAACTACATGTATTTGTTATGCATAATGGTGTGAATATATATGACATTGAGGGATTGTGGCGACTGCCTATCAATGAGGCAGAACATTGTGTGGTTTGTAAATGTCCCCAAGGCGTCCTTTGTGGAGTATAGTTACTCATTTTCCATTTCTAGTATTACATGTTCTTATTAGGGTGTCATACTTCACGGTTGCCTATGGTTGAAAAACGTAATTCACCAGAGTGCTGTTATAGCTTTCCATTATGGAGTGCAAATCGCAGGTACACATCCACATGAATTACAGGTTTTGAATTGAGAGGATCAAATGAAGTAAAGTTCCCAAATACTAATACTGCATCAACCAGCATATGATATGCCATTTACATATATCTTTTGATATTTTACATTGATAAATTGTATCTTGATGCATTTGCAGGTAAACGTTGAGCTATAAAATAAACATATGTTCCTGGACAACAAGATTTCTTGTATTTTAAAGATTGATAACAAATAATTCTGGTGATGGTCTCCTAACGTAACCCTACATCATGCTTCAAATAAACACGACATTGCTACCTTGCTCCCACCACTGACAGACTGAGCTCATTAAAAGCAGTAAATGAATTAGGGGTGGGACTGGAGACAGCTGCTAACCGCAGAACAGGCAAAAAGGTTACATAGTTGAGGGTTATCCTACAGCATTTCCCTTGAACATTATTATGCATAAGCAAAATAAAATGGCACAATATCTGAAATTATATTTTTCCATTTAGAAGGAGAGTTTTATTTTCCCCAAAAATATCATGTATTTACAAAGTATTGACTTGGAATTGTGTTATAATTTTGCCAAACTTTGAAAATTTAAAGTTGTCCAAAACCTTTAAAAATATACTTTTTTAAAACTTTGAACTATATGAAGTAGTATACACATTTTGTATGCCACTCTTAGGGTTTGAGAATTTTGGAACTAGACAATAAAAAACACAATATAGGTCTTTGTCAGTGCTGTGCATACTCGGAAACGCTTTGTCCATTTATATCCCGTTGTTTATTGCAATTACAGTATAGGTCAGATTGAAGAAGCAATTTATGTAAGCTCAGAGGACATTGTTCCTACTGCACCTAATATACCACAATTATATAATGTAAGGACTCCTATTCATGTAGGAAGGGGGATCTGAATGGGTCAGAGGCACCTCATTGAGATCTTGTGCTCCTCAGAACATGAGTAATAGGACGTGATGATGAAAGATTCCACTTTAATTGGGTAGGAGTTCTCCTTTTTAGCAGTGCAGTAAGGAGTGATAAACTACAGTGGAACACCCTCTGCCCCATATGAGACACTTTTTCCCCACATGAACAGTGAGCTTACTGGAGCATTTTGTGGTATAGTCCATTGTTTATTGCTTAGAATATCACAGATCATATTAGTTCAAGAGCATATTAACCTTTTTAAGACTGTTTTAGCCATTCAAGAGAGTTAGCATCCAAACTCATTCTTATCAAAGTAATATTTTTTAAGGGACCTGCTTTATTCTTGGGTTGTTCAGAAATACCAAAAATATATTTCCTGGTTCAAAATATGTGTTGGTGACTGTTCTCCTGTCCCTTCTAATTCTCTGCCCTCTTTTATGATGTAGTAATGCAATCCACCTTATCTTCCTCAGTTTTTCCTTGTTAGTATAATATGCTGGGGCTGGTACTGGGATTTCCTTAGCATTTTAAAAAGTATGTTTGGAAATCAATTTAAGACTTTTACAATCATATATTCTTTAACTATTTAGGGAATGAGAGCCCTAATCTGTCGTATATAGGCACAGGAAAAGTGCAGACTGAAAGGTGCTTGAATTTTAGTCCCAAAAAGTGCAGGCTAAGCACCCTGGCATCTCTAATCTTCTTTGGCAAAAATGTCAAGTTATAGAGATGTCCCCATACATCATTGTGTCTATTTTTTATAAACTAACAATTAGTGTATCAATCAAACTGCCTGTTTGTCACATTGGATATGATAATGTGTAAATAAGAGTGTTTCCAAAGAAAATGATTGTATAATGTTTGTTGTTTTTGATGGTTTACATTTATTGAGATAACTGTAACTATATTTTTGTAGAAAAAAAATGTTTATACAGCAATAAAATTGCAATAAAAATGCTAGTGTTTGTGACATTCATTCAGTTATGTAATACAGAGATTGGGAATTGTTTCTGATTGTACAACCCTACACAAAATTGGAACAAAATTATTAGCATTTGCTGAAGAGTTTGATGTAATTGGATACATTTTTCATCCTCGCAGTTTGCCTATCTTTTCCATATCCCTCCAAAACTGTGTGTACTTGCTTATTTATGAACCATTCAAATGAAATGTGTGGTGACAACATTGTTCCAAAGAAAAGGGTGTGAATGGTTCCATTGTGTCAAAGTGAATAGTTTTTCCTTAAGACCTCGTTGTTGCATACGCCCCAGCTTGAGATGAGTTTAAAATACATCTTTGCTTAGATTCAAGTATTGTAAGAAATTGGATTATTATTAGGGGGGTGACTACCTTGTCTGGGTAAACCCTTAAGGCCAGTAAATTAGACTGAACTCAAACCCCTGGTAGCTTTGGCACGGAACAGACCGAATTAACTTAGGGCAATGTATAAAGCAGGGGTCTCCAACCTTTTCTGTAGTGAGAGCTACTTCTGATCAGTGAAAATCATCATGAGCTACTGAAGGCTAAGCAACTCACACATTGTTACCAAATGCCACCACACCCAGCTTAATTTACTTTAAGCATAATTTCCATGGAGCCAGATTCTATGGTTTGAACAAAATACTTTGATTAGCGGCACTATGACATGGCTGCCATGTTTGTCAGTAAGAGTGCGGTCTTTGGTGGATGAATGGGATAAGTGTGTACGGTTGAGTTGCATGTACTTATCGCACAGGACATACTTTCCGCCATACTTGGCACCATTACATATATAACACAGGGGGAAGACATTTAAAGTGCAAAAAAATGTTCTGCCAAAATGTTCTGAGTATGGAACATTTTTCTGCACTTTATATTTCTCCAATTTAAAATGGCTGTATTTTTCACTTCTAAATATGGCACTGTATTGAGAAAATTAAACTGAAGAGTTAATTTTGTTTATGTGGATTCTATAAAACTCATTTACATTTTTTCCTATTTATAAGTTTCACATTTACAAACACCATGGAGCTAGCTTCCAATTGCCTGTAGACATGTTTCCATTTTTATAACAGAAAAATACATTTGTTTAAATGGGAGGAATTTTAAGCGAATACAAATGATTCTTAAGAGTTATATGGCTTAATTGAAAGTGGAGAAAAACATTAATACTTAATGTTCCATAAAAAGAGTTATCTCCCATGTGAAACAAATGACTATTTTTCAGTTATAAATATGGCATAGTGTCTACTGGCCACTGATAACAAATGGCCTGCTGCTTGTAATTGTGACACTTTGAAATGGGAGAAAATTAAAATGAAGTGTTAATCATTAAGGTAACTTTTCATTTAAATTTTCTCTATTTAAAAGCATTGAGAAACATAGTTTTGTTTTCACGCTTGACAAGGACTTTTATTTAAGAGTTAAATACTTCAATTTTCAATTCTTCACCTCTGTAACCTAGCCTGACCCATACATCTGAATGAGCACTCTTCATTATCAGGCTCTGCTCTCAGTAGCTTGGTGATAATGTAAAGTAAACATGGACTTCCCTTAGTGTTGAAAGAAAGATGTGACCCTGTGCTAGTTTAAAAATAAATTCAAAGCTGCATGTTACTTTGAAAGTGTCTGGGAGGTACTAGTAGCTCGCGATCAACTGGTTGGAGACACCTGGTATGAAGTATTTATGCAGTACTAAAACAGTAATGAAGTAGGAATGCAACTCAAGTCCAAAATAGAATTAGAAAAATAGAGTACTATTTGAAAACAAAATGACAAACCTCCAATAAGAAGATTCGGAGATATGAATTTGAAAATCTTTAAATGGCGCAAATTCCAATATTAGTCAATGATCCCCAATCATTTAGTTAATGTAACCTAGTATTTTCCTACAGGACAGCCATTCTTACTACAGTGAAATTAGCTTTTATGGCTTTTTCACTGTAAGGACATGTTTAACCTTAAATTCCTACATGTCCTACTTTTACATACCATGCACCCTGCCTTATGAGCAAGAAGGCCATAGGGTTGCTTATAAATATATAAAAGGAAAGTTTTGACTTGTCAAAAGGAGTTATTTTGGCAGATTTTGCAGTTCAAAACTGCAATATCCAGGCTACAAATTGTAGGCCTGCAGCCATGTTTGCTTTGTCACTGTTTTGGGTGGTACAATGGGTGCTGTAGAACACTAGTGACATTTAACTTGAAGGACCTGACTACACTTTATACCATATACTGTGAACTTATAAGTAAGTTAAATGTGCTTCTCCAGTATTGAATCTTTCATAGATACCCATGCTTGTATCTTCCCCGTCATCATGGTGGGAGTCTCACTGTAACAGAATTACTATAGCAGTATCATAGAGTAAAACACCTTATAGAAAGTCCCATAGGGGACCATTATATTTGGTTTCCAAACCTCCTCATTATTTGGACTAAAACTCAGCCAATCAGCTGTCAGCCCTAACATCACACTCCCCAGCAGAACCATCATACCTCAGATTTCCAACCACCTTCGTGTGAAGAGGAGTCTCCCTGAGCTCTGCTGAGTTTATTTCCAGTGAACTTTTCACCTTTTTCAAATGAAAGTTTTCTTCCTACTGGATTGATGTACTGTTGTATTTACTTTATCTACAATGGCTGAAAGCTCTAAAAAGAGACTTTTCAGGCCCTGCAAATCCTGTGGAAAACCTAGACTATACTCTGAGGATCCACATAAGGACTGCTTACACTGTCTCCACCCTAAGCATGTCCCTAAAGACTGCAAGCATTGTAGAACCTTCTCGGCTAAAACCTTGAGGGACAGAGAGGCACGTTTATTATTGTGGCTTCAAAAGAAGAAAGCCACTACAGATTCGGACTCTGAAGAAGTTGATCCTCAGACTCCCAAGAAAAGAAAAAATAGTTGCTAAAAAGCAAAAAAACAAAGAAAAAGAGGCTTCTTAATCTTCTGTGCCTCAAACACCACTGAAAAGATCCTCTGTTTCAAGGGAGGTATCATCTGCTCCTTCATCCAAGGTAGGAGTATCTCCAACTGTAATTCCTGTCAAAACGACGACGACACCGTCGACGACAACTTCGACGACGACAGCTTCATCGACGACGAAGACAACACCGTCAATGCAGTGTTCGGCGTCTATCTCGTCGACGGGAAAATCAACGACGACCGCGCCGTCGACGAAAACCTCATCTACGCCATCCGCGACGACAGCACTATTGACGACGATGACGACTTTCGTTGACGAGGGGAACTTCGTCGATGGAAGACTGCTGGAAATGCAGTCCGAGGATGAGGAATCTGGAGTAGCTTATAGTCCATCCCAGCTGCAGATAAAAAGTCAAGACACTGATGATGAGAAGTACCAGGAAGTACAAGAAGCCTTTTCTTTCCAAGATCGTCCAGTGACAGAAAAGAGATATGAGTCTTTTCAACAGTCTTACAACTATGAGGAGGAAGAGGAAGTACCGCAGGAGGTGAGAGAGGAAACTGTTTCTATGCCAATTTCCCTAGTAACAGATCTTCGCCATATGATAAACGACTATTATCGTTGTTTCCCAGAGGCTAACACTCCGGCCTCAAAGTCAGTAACATGTCCAGTTCAGGTCCAAAAGGCTCAGCCTCCACCTCTACCGACGCCTTCAACCCAAAAAATGCGTTCCCCTCCTATTGTTACAATCAGAAATGATCTAATAGAAAGTGACGGAGATCAACCAGAGGAAGGTGAACTCCTTCAAGACAGCCCAGTTGGGACGGAATGGGATGAATACGTTATCCGTACTTCGCCATCTCCATCGCCGTCTCCGGCAACTTCTCCTCCTCAGGATATTGGAGGATTCCATTAAATCATGGAGAAGGCCTTAAAGAGATTTGAGCTCCCGCTTCCAGTCAAAGAAGCAGAGTGTTTCCTTTAACTTTAAAGAAGAATCACGAAAATCCGTCCGGTCAATCCCAATTATAGATTTCATTTGGGAAGAAGGGTTAAAATTGATGAAGAACCCAGCCTCCGTCGCAGCCTCGGTGCAGAGAATAGAAAAAAAGTATCGGGCACCTGAATCCTCTCCGCCGTGTTTAATTGGGCATCCACGGCCGGAATCTGTAGTGATGCAGGCAGCGCAACACAATTCAAAAAATCCAGTCTCAACAACTGTAGCGCCGCCGGATAAGGAAGGAAGACGCATGGATGGAGCCGGGAAGCGCTTTGCTGTGCTGGCGGCAGCAGCGATTAGGGCTGCAAATGCCTTAGCTCTCCTCAGTAGATACAATCGCCAGATGTGGTCGGATATAGCTCCTTTATTGTCACATTTACCAGAAGATAAAAAAGAAGAGGCAGCCACCATAATCCAGGATGGCTCCAGAGCGGCTTCTGAGTCAATCCATATAGCAATGGATATGTCTTTGCTTGCTTTCTGACAGATGGCGGCGGCTGTAGCGCTGCAAAGACAAAGATGGCTTAAGGCCACTTCGTTTAGACTAGAAGTCCAAACAAAAATAATTGATATGCCGTTCGACGGAGAAAATCTGTTTGGTAAGCACATTGATGAAGCCCTTCAAGGCATCAAAGCTGACACTGATACGGCACGAGTGCTGGGATCTCTGCAACTAGGAAAGTTTCAGTTGTTTCAAAGGAGGGGGTCGAGAGGACAATATACTCAGAGACCAGCATATCAATCTGGCAGATATCAGCCTTACAATCAGCAGGGATATAGTCAGTTCTCAAGTGGTCAGCAGTTTCGTTCCTCAGGTTCCTCGTATCAGTAGCAGACAAGAGGAAAACCATCGGCAAGAGGCAAGTCTCAATAGACTAGTAGAAGACAGTGACTTCAGCATTGCACCCACCACCTGTTCAAACTCTAACAACCATTATCTCACTCTATTTTACCAAGCATGGAAGTCAATTACAACGGACAAATGGGTTTTGGATATAATCCATCAGGGCCATACCCTAGAATTTATACGAAAGCCTCCAAATCAGCCTCCTATTCTCCGAAAACAATGGCACCTGTCCGTTCTCAAAATGGAAATGTTATCTCTTTTACAGAAGGAGGCAATAGAGGAAGTGCCACGTCCTCAACGAGGGAAAGGCTTTTATTCGCATTTCTTTCTAATAAAGAAAAGGCTTACAGGGAAATGGAGACAGGTATTGGACCTGAGAAGTTTGAACAAATTCATCAAAAAGATTTATTTTCGCATGTTATCCCTTCAAGAAATATTGCTGCTACTTTGCCGAGGGGACTAGTTGGAATCCCTGGACCTCTTTGATACTTATTTTCATATTCTGATCCACATAAAACACAGAAAATGTCTTCGCTTCATTGTGGTGGGGCGCCACTATCAATTCAAAGTCTTGCCATTCGGTCTGAAATCAGCCCCAAGGGTTTTTACGAAGTGTATGGCGCCAGTGGCAGCTCACTTAAGACTTCAAGGTCTCCAAGTCTTCTCGTATCTAGACGACTGGCTCATAAAAGGTGCTTCAATTCAGGAAATGCAGCTCTCTCTGCACCGTTGCTTGGATCTCTTCAGTCGTCTCGGTTTGAAAGTCAACATGGAGAAGTCGTGTCTTCTCCCATCTCAATCTCTTCAGTTTCTAGGAGCCATGCTTTGCACAAAAGAAGCAAAAGCTTGCCCTTCAGAAGAACGGGTTCAGAAGATACTAAATCTGGCATCTCTTCTGCGAACAAAAAAGTTCACTTCAGTAAGGATCTACTAGTCATTGGTTTGGATGACGCTTCTTGTATCCCGTTGCTTCTCAATTGCAGGCTACATATGAGGCCTCTTCAAGAACTTCTGGACAAACAGTGGATTCAATCTCTAGGATCTTTCAAAGATCGGGTGTCCATCTCTCCTCAGATAAAAAGAGCCCTGTCATGGTGGACAATCAGAAAACAATTAACCAAAGGTCTGCTATTCGAACCTCAGCATCACAGCTATGTAATGATGACAGACGCATCTCTGCAAGGTTGGGGGGCACATCTCCAAGAATTAGAAATTCAAGGTCATTGGTCAGAAAGAGAATCTCATCTTCACATCAACCTCCTAGAGTTAAAGGCAGTGTTCTTGGGATTACAGGCTTTTTTACCCAGGATCAGAGGTTCCACGATTCTGGTCAGGACCGACAGTATGACTACCATGTTTTACCTTCTAAAACAAGGGGGTACAAGGTTGGAACTTCTCTCAAGACAAGCGCAGGAGATTTGGAGGTGGTTACTTCTCCACAACATCTCGCTGCAAGTAAATTCCGGGAGTGAACAACTCGAGGGCAGATGCTCTCAGCAGATCTCCAAATGTTTCTCACAAATGGGAATTACATCAAGATCAACTTCTCCAAATCTTTCGCCTATGGGGAACTCCATCACTGGACCTTTTCGCGACAGTTCGCAACTCAAAATGCAAGTACTTCGCAAGCAGATTCCATCAGAAGAGATTGTGGGGCAATGCTCTCCAAATGTGCTGGGCAGGAATGTTCGCATATGCCTTTCCTACATTCCCTCTAATTTCAAAAGTGATACGGAAAAGGAAATCGGAGCTGTGCCATTTGATTCTCATAGCTCCAGGATGGCCCGGACAAGCGTGGTTCTCTGATCTCCTCAAGCTGTCAGTGGCACCCAGGATTCAGTTCCCACTCTCTCAGAATCTGATTTCCATGAACAAAGGCCAAATTCTTCATCCGAATTTGAAATCGCTCAATTTATGGCCATAGAACCTCATGAACATGAGTTTCATATTTGAATATTTCTCAGGAATGCAGAGAGATTCTTTCCAAATCACGGGCGATCTCTACAAACAAAACCTATACGGAAAAATGGAGGAGGTTTTGTCAATGGTGCGCTTCTCAAAGTCTTCATCCTTTTAATATCTCTTCAGAACATATACTGCCTTATCTTTTGCATCTGGCTAGAGCGAAGCTTTACCCAGCTTCTATAAAGATACATTTAGCAGCTATCTCAAGATATAGAAGTCATCCTAACCGTCCATCTCTGTGGACTCAGAGAGTAATAGAGGAATTTCTCAAGGGACTTTTCAGGATGTTCCCTCCAGTTCACCGCCCAACAGTCTAATGGCAGCTTAACACGGTTCTAGCACAGCTCATGAAGTCTCCTTTTGAACCGATACATAAAACGGATTTGCAGATTCTCTCATGGAAAACAGCCTTGCTTTTAGCTCTCACTTCAACAAGGAGCGTAAGTGAAATTCAGGCTTTCTCAATTTCTGAACCTTTTCTCCAATTTCGTCCTGACAAGGTTGTCTTGAGGACAAATCCTAAATACATCCCTAAGGTTCAGTCCATATTTCATCTCAACGAACCTGTGGTGTTACCTACTTTTTTTAAGGATCCTTCATTGCCTGCGGAACAATCTCTACATTCTCTAGATGCCAAAAGGTGTCTAAAGTTCTACATTGACAGGACGAAGTCATTCAGAAAAATGAACCAGCTTTTTGTAGCATTTTCTGGTCCAAGAAAAGCATTGGCACTTTCAAGATCCAGTATTTCTAGATGGATTTGTTCGGCTATCTCTCTGTGCCATGACAAAGCCGGTAATCCTCTCCAATCCAGGGTACATGCACATTCCACCAGGAAGATGGCAACTTCTACAGCCCTATTTGCAGGAGTGTCACTGCCAGACATTTGCCGAGCAGCAACGTTGAAAAATGTGCATACTTTTACTAGACACTATTGTCTAGATACAGCATGGCGAAATGACGTAGCAGTGGAACAAGCAGTTCTTCGCCATCTTTTTCATTGAGGTATTGTTCAAGATTTTATATTTATATATCTATACTCTATGCTACTATTATAAAGAGCGAACAGAAACCTTTAGGCAAGGTAAACTCGGGAACCACAGCGCCAATCCACACACCCAATACATTGTTGTAATCCTCAGGGTGTGTAGATGGACATAGGCTGCATAAAATAAAAAATAAACGTAAATTAAAAAATTAAAGTTTAAAAATAAAGTAGTCCCCTAAAACAAGCGCCGGCCGCGACGTAGAGCTGACCGCGACCTACACCTGCGTGATGACGACAGGCAGGGAGGAGCGGTGACGAGCGGCCACGTGCGGCGAGGAGTGACGTGCGGCGAGGAGTGGCGCGGCAGCTCAGGTAAGGCGAGGCGGGAGACGGGAGGCGGTCCGGGCAATGTCGGGGCGGGCGGGGGCCCGGGAGTGGGGGCTAAGTCCGGAGCGCGGCTGAGGTAAGGCGGGAGGCGGGAGGCAGGCGGGCGTGAGGCGGGAGGCAGGCAGGCGGGCAGCAGTATTGGCAATGTCGGGCAGGCGGGAGGGCGGGGGGCCTGGCTGGGACTAAACAAATGCTCAAAATGCAGCCCCCAGCCCCCTTCTGCCCCCGGGCCACGCCGGGGCGGGCTGCTAGTATATATATATATATATATATCTTCATATATATTTGTGTATATATATTTGCTTTTCTTTCAAAGTTATGCTCTTGCTTTATTGAGCTTCTGTTTGTTCAACGGACATGATTTGTGTAAGGTTTGAAAGCTATTCTAAGATTCTGTTTATTTATATACAAAAAATAGGGGCAGAGCCCACAGTCTGTGAGGTTCTATCCTGAGCAACGCATCTTCTGTAAGTACTGCTCGCTATTCTGATACAAGCTTGTGAATCTATGAAAGATTCAATACTGGAGAAAAAAATAGTCACTTACCTGTACACTATGTTTCT
This sequence comes from Lissotriton vulgaris, assembly GCF_964263255.1. NCBI lineage: Eukaryota > Metazoa > Chordata > Amphibia > Caudata > Salamandridae > Lissotriton > Lissotriton vulgaris. The sequence goes on from NC_141697.1 coordinate 1,185,081,216, forward strand.
CCAGTGTTATCTTTCATAGATTCACATGCGACCCTCCCACCTCCCCGTTACTCAGGTAGACCTCTTATCTCTGGATATATCCTTGGCTCTCACTCGGGCCGGAAATCTGAGGTATGTTGGTTCTGCTGGGGAGTGTGATGTCAGGGCTGGCAGCTGATTGGCTGAGTTTTGGTCCAAATAATGAGGAGGTTTGGCAACCACATATAATGGTCCCCTATGGGACTTTCTATGCAGTGTTTTACTCTATGATACTGCTATAGTCATTCTGTTACCGTGAGACTCCCACAATGACGACTGGGAAGATACAAGCATGTGAATCTATGAAAGATAATACTGGAGAACCATAGTGTACAGGTAAGTAACTAGTTTTTTATTAGGGGTATGTCAATTTCACCATGTTGAAATAGGGAGCCCTGCTACTTCAGTAATGTTTAGCAGCTTCTATGTGCACAGTCCTACAGCCAGCAAAAATATAGACTCCAGGAAAAGACAAAAAATCCAGGGTGACTGCAGAAAGGGCACATTTCCTACAGATGTATTATTTTTTAACACACAAACATTTGCACCAGTACCAGTTCTGTTAGTAGGTTCATGGAACTAACTATCATTGGTGGTCCCAAATTAGTTTGGGAGGACCAATGAGTCCTGGAAACCACAGATCTAATGAGTAGACTTGTAAATACAATTATGTAAGTTAACTTCTGTTTAGAGAGTTGTTGAAAACGCTGAAAATCACAGCTCTGGAATTCACCTGTAAATTATTTCTTTTTCATTTGAATTACTGGAGTGAGTCCGCAAATATCTCATTAACATATGCCAGGGGACAGTGCATTATAATGTCTGTTGAGGGTTGTTAAACCTGCCCATGTAATGTGACATCTTACGTACTACAGTAGGAGATTTAGAAGCAGATGGTCACTTTGAAATGGAGTCTTGCAGAATCTGTGCTTCAAAAACAGTATTGGGATTTAAAAAAAATAAAATGGCTAAGAATTGTATTTGTGCAAAGACTGCTTACATTTCTCGCAAATTCCAAAATATCTCAGATAGCATTGGCTGAGATTTCTCCGCAGTATGGGAATTCTGCTCCTAAAATCCTCAGCTTCAAAAAAGAGATGATGCTGTCCTTTACTGGAATGCAATCACAATTAGGAACTCTCCCGCTCCCCTCCTAGCCTTCACACCACATTAAAGAAGGAGCTGAAACTGCTTTTCATATGAAGATACCTCTTAATCTGCTTCTGATATATTTTTTCTCTGACTTTGCCTCTACATACAGCCCATTCAAGTCTTCTCCTCCTCCTGTTTCTTCCTCAGTTACTTCTTCCACAGCGACCTTTTTGTGACATTTTATTATGAAAATGCAATTCACAAAGCTACAAGTGTAAATCTTCACCTCCCCTATCTTCCATGGGGAGATCCTCACACATATAAGATTACTACTTGGTAGTAAACGTGAAAGGGACTTGGGGAATGGCTGGAAAAAGGTTCATACTTGCTACTAAATGTAAGGGGAATAGGTAGGAGTAAGGAGGTGTTGAGGGAGAGACGAGCAACCACCCACAAAAGAATAACCATGTTACAATTCACAAACTGCACTTCTAAAGTTACTACAGCCAAAAATGGACCCAAACTAAGTGTAGTTATTCCATCTCGGAGCTTGAGTAAGTCCATTGGTGCTGTAACACTCTCCCATAGACAATAACTGAGTTAGGAGCTTATTCTAAAACTCTGTAGGACATAATGTTCAATTAAATTATTTTAAATAGTTAAACATATTGATAAATATTATTTAATGTTAACAAACATATCTAAAAATAAAACATTATTTAATTATCAAACATTTTACTAAAGTTTTTTTAATGTTTTACTTTAAATACTATTTTTTTTATTAAAATAACTAAATTACTCACAATTCTATGCATCACTATTAATTATTAATGCTTAATACAAAATGTATGTTTCTACTTGAGGTTGAGAATTAATTTTTTTATTTAAACTTTAGTAAAATAATTGTATTAATGGACTATATTTAAATTAAAGATGTATTCAAAACTAATTTAACAGTGCTGCATACTATTTTGTTATTTTGTTCTTGATGTAAAATAAATGTATGTAATGAATTTACATTCTTATTTGATATAAAATATTTTTATAATTTTGGTGGTTAAATAACATTTTTTACTTTTCCCTTTAAATAAGGAGACTCCTCAGTCAGGATGGGGCTCTTCCTAAAGAAAGTAAAGGGGAAATTAAAAACGTTTATTCAACTTTGTAATAGATTAGGTCTAACCCTGCGCACTTACAGAATAATTGTGTGCATTATCACTTTGAAATCTCCTGCTCAATGGAAGTAAAAACATGGATGTTGCCAACTACCAAGTAACTTATATTGCACAAATGCTCACCAAGCTAAAATGTACAGCCAAAAAAAGTATTAATCACATAGGCGAAACCTAAGGCATTTACCAATGCTTTAAAAAAAAAAACAATAATACAGATCTGGAGATCACCTCCAAAGTATTTGTTTTTTTCATCACCAAAAAGGCGAAGCTATCCACATAGTTCTACGCCACATAGCTCCAATCCACACCACATAATTCAACACCAAACTACATAATTCAACCCAACAACACAATTACACACCACACCAAATACATCCAGTCCACACCACAGAATTCCACATCATGCCACAAAATTCAACAGCACACCACATAATTAAACTCCACTACATACTACTTCTCAACAAACCATTCAACGTAATTACAAATAGCACACAACCCACTCCACATAATTTCAGTACACTCAATACCACATAATTACTTTGCACATATTTGCACTGCACACCATGTCACATAATTCCACTACACAATTATACAATTAACTGTCCCACCTGACCTGTACTACTTCACTTTGGGGCCTGCATAGGCTCCCGACACTGGCTGCAGTGTAAAAAATCTAAGCAATTACACTTTTTATTCCTTGTATCATTTTAATTAAAATGTTTGTTTTTATCATTACTAACACTTTCTTTTTTTTGTTTTTATATTTTACTTTAATTGAAACTATGAAAAGGTGACTACAGTATATACAGTGCTATACAATAATATATATGCATTTTCATACAGTGTATTACAAAGCAAAGTAACAATTTATTTCATTTCATACATATTAACCGTATTATCAATTTTTTAAACACAAGGGATATTTTAAATTCTTCGTTTGCGCTTCTCCAGCCCAAGCACTCTTAAAGAGTCCTGAACACCAGTATGGATGACACCTGACTCCTACACTTGTAGTCCTCCATCTAATGCTACATTCCCTATACACCTGTTTACACACCTATGATTGATTGTCTCTGTGTAATGTGTGTGATATAAAGTGCTATGACACCGTCCAATGGGTGGCGGCTGTGCAATACAACTAAATAAATGCATCTGAGAAAGAGCGTAGTCGACAGCTATGGGTGGTACGCCCCAACGGCTCTTTTCTTCAGCCTGATATTTCACCCCCATTCAATGCAGGTCAGTGGCAGTGTTGCAGGGATTCTGCCCAAGAACAGAACCATTCACAGGATTATTGGACCTAGGTGTGTAGGGACTGAGTCATCCTACCACCTTAGTACCCATGAGCCCAGGACCAACAAACTATAGTGTCTCACTTGCTGTCCTACTCACTCACAGAGAAAGAAATGATTAGAAACCCCAGAACACAACCCTTCTAGATCTCTCAGGAATCACGGTAACATGACGCACCCTTTCGCTCGCACTCTCGTACACAGAACTGTTTAAAATATTTATTTTAACTAACGTGCCCTAACATGCAGTAAACGTGCCACAACAAGCAGGAGAATGCATAATACAAATACAGTCAGCATAGCAGCTAGTCCATAAATCATGAAGGGATATGTCATCAGGAAAATAGAATAGAGCCTAACCTCCCTCGGTGGCGCATGGCCTGGAGTCGATGTGAGTAGACGTGCGCCACATAGTTCTGGCCGGCATATCCCCTGTTGACAAATATCCTAAGCCCCAGGCCCATTAATAATCAGCTAATTAGGCAGCTGAATACCCCAGAAGCTTCCCGCTTCAACAAACACTGCCCAGCAGCCCTGCTTTGGGAGACCAGTGGCCGGATTCTGTCCGTAGAGTAGCGGCGCCGAGAAAAGTAAGATGGCGGCTGAGTGATAGAGGGGAGGACACCTCTGAATAGAGAAGCTGGCGATATTGAAGGTAGCGACTGGAGAAGATCGCAGCAGGTAGGAGCGGAGGGGTTTGCGGGTGACAAGACGGAGCCCCGGGACCTGACTGGCGGAGGATTAAGGAGATCCATCTGGCAAATTGTGGCAGAACCGGAGTGAGAGCTGCAGCCACTATCGTGGACAGAGAGGCCTGCTCAGGCGAGATCAGACCGGTAGGGGCTGCTTACTTTGAGTGACCGCCCTGGGTTATCTACTACACAGCGGCTGATGACCTCTAGTTTGTGGTAAGGAGACGCCTTGTGCAAGGAGGTCAGACGTACTGGCAGGATCCCCTCCCCCCCGGGTGCTGGGTAGGGGCTCCAGAACGGGAAGCAATCCCGTGGAGCAGAAAGAGGCCCCCCTCCTGTTGAATGTGGCCGAGGCAGATGACATTGGGCAATCCGTCAGGAGCAGCCAAGAGAGCCAGTAAACGTTGGTGCAATGGGGAGGTCCCAGTGATTTAGAGAGGAGGGATGTGTAGACGTGCCAAGCCTAGGTGGACCCCCTCGAAGCGTTCCTGAAAAGTTATTGACTCAGATGAGCAGCGGACCTTAAAAGAGCAGGGGAACGAGGAGCGGGTGCCCCCCCCACTCAACTAAAAACCGCCAGAACATATGGTGACCCTGTACCCCATGGAAACTAAGAGAGGCACGATTTGAAGGACGTGGGCTTTAAGAGTCAGTCCAACACACAAGGGGCAGCGCCATCAACTATTTGCAGGTGGGTGGAAGCCTGCGGAAAAATGGTGCTGGCGGCCATCCATCCCACCATGGTGCCACGGACCAAGAACAGAAACCACTGAAGATCTGCTCTCACTGACTGACCACTTTAAAGATTCAAGAGCTGAGACCCATTGAGAGGAATGGGGAAACGATCTAAAGGGAGGTGTTATAGCACCCTTTGCATGGGGGCACAGGAATTCAGACGGAAGACGAAGAAGAGAATGTGGAGTCGGGTAAAGATGCGGCAACCATGAGCCCCACCTTAACGGACATCATGTAGGCTATCACATGGTCCAGAGAAAGAATAGAAGCAAAAATAGATGCGATTGGGACCGATTTAAACCTGCTTAAGGATGACCTCCAAAAGATGAAGGCTCGCGTGGCGACTACCGAAAAAACACTCATTGATCTTCCTGAAACGATAGTCGCACTCCAAAAGTCACTCAGGGCAGTCGAGGCCCAGATTAAAGTTCTCAAAGTACGAGCTGAAGATAGCGAAGGGAGATTGCAAAGAAACAACCTACCTAGTAGGGGTGCCTGAAAAATTGGAAGGTACGGACATGGTACACTAGAAGAGTGGATTAAAATCGAAGTTGCCCTAGACGGACTCTACCTTTTACTCACTGTAGTGGGTGCATAGCCTTCCGGCCAGACCACCTAGACCGACCCCTCCTCGACCTATAGTGACACTACACCTTAATTTTAGAGACCAAGATAACGTACTGCATAAAGCACGTCAAAAAACAGATCTGCAAATGGCCAACAGTAAAATAATGATTTACCAGAGAAGTGCAGCGACAGAGAGCCTCATTTCTCGCCTTCAAAAAGAAGTTATGGCAACTACAAATTCCATATGCAATGCTATTTCCGGCACAACTCTGAGTGGCTGACCGAGCAGGAATACAGTTTTTCACTACACCACAAGAAGCATGGGAGTGTTTGGACTCTCGCCACGGCTGTGAAAGTCATAATACTTTACCAGATCTGACACAGCAGTCCACAGAGAAGTCTAAGAATGCAACTTGAGTACCGTCATCCGGATAGGTCAGATCTGAGAGGCGCAGAGCTCAACCAGAGTGGCTTTAGTTCCAGATTGAGTAAGAGTTAACAAGAGGCAGACAAATCGGATGGGTCGTTGGTTTCCAGTGCTAGCGATGAGTCAGACGCAGAAATGCCAGAGGTTACACCCTAAACAGCGGATGACATTGCTTGAAGGGGTTGAGTTAAGTGGAAGAAATAGTTGTTCTTCAGAACACCTGACGGGCCTGAACCGGAGTAGAGACTGCAGGGCTTACAAATTCTATTGACCTAAATGCAAGTTCTGCAACGCATGTCTGAGGCTGGCAATGTAGCTGAAACACTTGGGGGTGGCCTGGTGGTGCTCCGAGGTCTCTAGGCCTTAAGCTACATAGCCCCATAACTATCAAAGGACTTTGTTTGGAACTTAATTTGAGTTTGGATGGGAACTAGTTTGTTTGTACCTGTCCTGGGGAGGGGGAGTTGGGGTTTTTCTTTATCTCTGGGGACATTTTCAAGAGTTAGGCGTGCCACCCGTAAAGGAGATACTAGTGAGGGGAAACAGTCAACACAATGGTACCCCCCATAGATCTTAAATGTATATCTTGGAATGTACGGGGGATGTATACACCATCGAGGCATCATTGAACACATGCCTACTTAGTGCGGAGAGGGAAACAAATTGTGTTATTACACGAGACGCACATGGCAAAAGAACTGAAAGACCAGGGGGGGAGACTTTTCATCGCCAACAGGACATTAATAGTAGGTTTATGGAGTACTACACGGTCTTATATAGGAATCGTGTGTCCCCAACGGTTGAGGAATTTGCTGAGTTTATAGGCGACGTGGAGCTCGTGGTAGTGCCAGAGGAAATAGCAGAGATCCTGGCGGGGGGACATAGAGTTGTGCGAGGTGAGGAGGGGCCATAAAGAACATGGCCAGAAATAAAACACCGGGAACAGACGGACTTCCGGTGGAGTTTTACTCGACATATATAGACTTATTGGCCCCTAGACTGGTAGAACTTTATAACCAAGCGAAACAGGAGGCATATCTGCCCAGTACAACGAGAGAGGCGGTAATCATTCCGTTATAAACAACAGGGAAGCAAGCATGGGACATTACGGCCTACAGGCCGCTCTCTATGCTCATCCTAATCTATAAAATTCTTAGTCAAATACTGGCGACTTGCCTTCTCCCGTATATATCAACAATGATACACCAAGATCAAGCAGGTTTCATTCCCACCAGGAACATGGCATTGAATGTCAGACAACTACTAAACGCGTTAGAAACCAGATCCCATTCAGAAGATGAGGCGACTGTATTTGCGGTGGATATTGAAAAGGCCTTTGATAGCCTTGAATGGACTTACCTCTTCGAGGTAATGAGGACATTTGGACTGGGGCCTGAATTCATTAAATGGAAGGCTCTTCTCTATAAAGACACCACTGCCCGGGTTAAGATGGGCAGATTGATTTCTGAAGCCTACAGAATAAAAGGGGGAACAAGACTGGGAGTCCGTTGTCCCCCCTGTTGTTTGCCCTGGCCATGGAACCAATGGCGGCCAGGGTTTGCACAGGCCAATATTATCAAGGGCTAGAGGTGACTGAACAAATCCACCATATTGCTCTATAGGCAGATGACTTATTGTTATTCCTTGCAGATGCGGGAGAAACGCTAAGAGGAGCTAAGGAACTCCTACACAGTCTGGGACGAATAGCGGGCCTGAAAGTGAACTGAGAAAAGTCATGCCTATTCATTTTACATTCCGCACAGCAGATAGAATGGAGCCGGTAGGCATCCGGCTTGCGTGTGGCTTACTGAATGTAAGGACGCTGCGCAAACATAAATTAGATATTTTTGATCTAATCACTGACAAAAAATTTGACCTCCTTTTCCTCACGGAAACGTGGCTGGATACAGACTCTGAGCCTGAAATAATTGAGGCACTCCCAGAGGGATATATGATGGTCAGGCTGGATAGGGCCACCGACAGAGGAGGAGGTATAGCATTGATATTTAAACAATTGCTGGGCTGCCAACTGGAGCGACACTCTATAGATGGTAGTGAGGCGGGTGCCTTGACTATTAAGGTGAACCATTACACTACGATAAAAGGCTTCCTGATATAAAGGCCTCCTGGCCCCTATACTCGATCACCGAGAGCCTGTTGGAAGGAATAACGGAATCTGCTCTACGTAGGGACAGGTTCCTTCTGCTAGGTGATCTTAATATGCACCTAGAGAATATATCTGATAAGGGAGTAGCGGACCTATGCCGCAAACTGCAGGCACTTGAACTCAACCTCAATGTTAAGGTCCCTACCCATCAGCAGGGTCACTTATTGGACCCTATATTTGCCAACTGGCGGGAAGTTGAGGCTAAGTCACCTATCCCCATTCCATGGTCGGACCACTTCCTTGTGCCTTTTGTGATAAACATACCTAAAGTTAGAGGTCATGAACAGCCAACGCTGAATTACCAAAGGCGTAAATGGGTGGACTTCTCCCAATCCAAGTTTGATACCGCCCTGGCCAAAGGAGGGTGGCCGGGAGGCGATGATGTTGAATCGGCGTCCCGTAATGTCGATAGACGCATTAGGGATGCCTTGGATAGCACGGCCCCGCTCTATCTGAGTAACTCGCGGAGGAGGGCTCAGAAATCTGCTCCATGGTATAACGATGACTTGTATCGAGCAAAGGCAGAATGTAAACATCTTGAGAGGCAGTGGAGGATAGGCTTTCTGCAACAGGCCAAGTTGGCATACAAAGCTAAACGGAGGGCCTACCATGGGCTAATCAGAAAGGCCAAGGCGACTTACTATGCAGGGAGAATTGGAGAAGCTGAAAATTCTATGAAGGAGCTATTTAAGATTCACAAAGAAATCTCCTCGGTTAATCCTTCTGGTATTCCCACTGGTAGCTCAGAGGATTCCTGCAATCGTATTGCGTTATTCTTCTCTGAGAAAGTGGCTACGATCTATTCCTCCTTTTTGGGGAAAAAAAAAGTGGGTTCAAACTTTGTAGAGATTAAGCTTGAAGATTAGAGAGCTCACAGGCTGGAGCACTTTATAACCCCGCCCCCCGAAGCACTACGACAGATCTGCTGCTCCATAAAATCGGGGTCCCCTCGGGACCCCGCCTCGCCGAAACTGCTTGCGAAAAGTCTGGACATCCTGGAGTCCTATATTAGATATGTGCTGGATACTTCCTTTAGCACGCACACGGTGCCTGGAGAATGGAAGCAGGCAGTAGTTCTATCACTTAAAAAAAAAAACTAATATTAGCTGGGAGAAATTGAAGAACCTCCACCCCATATCGCTGCTACGTACCTGGCCAAAGTGACAGAGAAGGCGGCCAACCCCCAACTCATGACTTATGTGGAGGAAGCTAATCGTCTCCACTCCACTCAGTTTGGGTTTAGATCTGGCCACTCCACGGAGTCAGCTCTGCTCATGGCCACTGAGACCATTAGACAGGGGTTGGATGAGGGACAGACCATGGCCCTCATCCTCCTTGACCTAAGTGCCGCATTTGACACTGTAGCGCATTTCACCTTGCTGCAGTGTCTCAACAAGGGTGGTGTCTCAGGCGCAGCATTAAAATGGATCCAGTCCTTTTTGACTAATAGGGGATTCCAGGTCAGGCAGGGTGACTACTATTCTAGAGTTATCAATCTGGATCAGGGAGTGGCCCAGGGCTCCGCCCTGAGTCCGACTCTATTTAATTTGTATGTCTCCCCTGTGGCAACCATAGTCGAGGGTCACGGCATGCGAATTGTGTCATATGCCGATGACACCCAGCTGATCATCTCCCTGTCCCGAGCGCCGGATCTTGTGGCATCCAGCTTCAGAGCATGCATGCAGGAGCTGCAGAATGCGGCTGCCCGGCTGGTCTTGAGGCTTCCTAAAAGATCTGCCTCGAAGGCCGCATTAGAGGCACTGCATTGGCTCCCGGTCAGGAGAAGAAATGAATATAAGGCCTTGTGTACCTGTCATCGTATTCTTGGGGGCAAAGCACCTCGGCCCCTACAAAGCCTTATTACACCATACAGACCGGTACGTTCCCTTAGATCTGCGGGCACTGGCCTGCTTATGGTCCCTAAAATCAAAAAGGCCCGAATGGGGGGAAGATCCTTTCGCCTTCTTGCTGTGAAGAGCTGGAATAGGCTGTGCCTTGAGCGCCGAATGGAACCATCGGAGACCAGGTTCAGGGGAAGGCTTAAGACGTATCTATTTGTGCACTAGCGTGCAACATTGAGCACAGTGGGGGGCATGCCTGTTCTACTTCCATCAGCGGTACAAAAGGGGGTGGTGATAGACGGAGCATCTGAATCAATCAAACACTCACACCCAGTCAAAAGATCTGGGTTTAATCCATCATCGTTCTTTAGCCCACTCTGCCACCCCAGTTCAGACATGGCTATATGCAAATCAGTCTGACCCTGTGCCTCATGGGAACAGTCCAGCCCGAACTGCCAAGCCATGTCTTCCCTGGACCGGAAACAAGCTTCCGAGGACCGGTTTCTGGCATTCCAGCCGTCTTCAGCCCGGCTTGCTTGAATCCAGTGGCAAAGTGAGCAAGGGACTCACGTCTGAGCATACCCTGCCACACTTATGGCGGCCAAAAGCGGTACAAAAGGGGGTGGTGATGGACGGAGCATCTGAATCAATCAAACACTCACACCCAGTCAAAAGATCTGGGTTTAATCCATAGCGCAGGGACACGCCGGTGTGCGTAACCAGGTGCTTTATAAGACTACCTATTATTATTATTATTATTATTATTCCCTGTCAGAGCGGATAGGGTGGGACCACGGGAGATGGAAGATGTGAAGTGTGAGAATCACTGCTTGACGTATTTGGGCACCCAGATATATCACACCCAGGGAGATTTGTTGAAGGGAAGCCTGGGAAGAGCCCTGAGAGGAGTTAATAGTAGTTTTGATTTCTGGGGGACCCTGCCTTTGTCAGTGGCCGGTAGAGTTGCCCTCCTGAAGATGGTTACGCTGCCGAGGCTATTGTATTACTAAACAGTGTTGCCGGTTTGGATTCCGGTGTGAATGTTTAACCAACTTAAATCATTGGTGACTACGTTTATAAGGGGGACCAATAGGCAGAGAGTAGCACTTACCACACTTATGAGACCAAAAGCAGAGGGAGGACTAGCTGTCCCTGATTTTGAGAATTATTATCTAGCAGTGCAATTACAGTTGCTCACAAAGTGGGTTGCAGGTAAACTTAGAGGGACAGGAGATCAGAGAGAGGGGGCTCCTAGCCTAGGACTGTTATCGCGAGTAGGACTGACACTCCCTATACTGGAACTTGATATCCCCACCGAACTGAAAACAGCACGTAAGTGTTGGAATAGGAGCCTGTGATGATACAAAATGAAATACCCCTATGCACCAGAGATCCCACTAGTGATGTGTGAAGTGCTGCCTCACGGAGGTGACTGACGCAGACTGGAAACCTGGGGAAGAACTGGGACTATCCACGATGGGAGACCTTTCTATAAGAAGAGGGCAACCTGATCCCTTTTAAACATCTCCGGGAACAATAGGAAGTACCTGGAGGAGACGTCTTTATACATACAGCCCTTATAGCAGCAATACATACACACTGGAGGGAGAGACTCACAGAACCGCAGACTTCGACAGGGTGCCAATATCTGGTTACTGTGGCTGGCACCTTTAAGGCAGTCACCTGCATTTATACGTGACTTACATATGAAACACTCTCTCCTCTGAATAAGATACATCAGCAATGAGAGGATGATCTGGGCAAACCTATAGCGGATAAAGTGTGGGGAGAGTTGGTGGAAAGAGCATGAAAAAGCACTAGGAATGCAAGATTTCAATAAGTAAATTTTTATGTGTTGCACAGGGCTTACCTTACCCCTGGAAATATTAACAAATATTTTAATATGCAAACAGCAAGCTGCTCACGCTGCAACATGATAGCAGCAGAATGTATACACATGTATTGGAGTTGCCCTAGCTTGGGAGAGTTTTGGGAGGAGGTAACCACAGTTCTGGCAGATGTAACTGACAAAGAGGTAGCAACTACTCCCGGGTATTGCCTCTTATACTGGTTCCCCCACACAACCAGAAATAAAGTGACAAGTAAGTTCCAAGATCTTGGCCTGGTATTGGCCAAAAGAGATATTACCAGTCACTGGAAATCGAGAGGTGGTCCTAACATACTCGCGTGGAATAAAGAATGTATAAAATGATAAGACTGTGAGGGGTTGTCAGATTGCAAATAGCTAAGAAGACGGGGAGTAAAAAGACGCTGGAGACAGCTAGAGCATGGGCAGCGTTAGTAGAATCGCTAAAATACTCGGAGAATGATAGAGATGAGGACGCAGTAGAGGGGGCCCATGAGGACGAAGGTTGAACCCTTTACCCGAGACTCTGCTAAATGCAGGTAAAGAAGTTGACGCTAGTATTGATCAATAATAGTAGTTATTTGATGGAAGAATAGGATATCCCCAAATCGGTTAGGTAGGTTAGACATATGTGGCACGCCTGGGAGGGAGGTTCGGGTGGGGGGGAATAGTTCAGGTTAGTGTTATGTTTTTCCTTTGTATTTATCACTAGACCATGTTTAATTGGATGTTACGCCCTCTCGCTACTGCCACCGCCGCGAGCCCATGCACAAGGCATTCTATGACATCCCTTAATTCCATGTTAGAACCTTGGGCATGGGTGACGGTTGGTGGCAGTTGCGCTGAGGAGCTACCTAGCATGAAGACGTACCTTGGTGTCAGTGGCTGTTATGAATAAACTTCTAACTTACCTTCATTCTCCGGAGCGTTCTTTACAATTTTGGCGACGAGGGAGCCCTGACACCACTACAAACCCTAATGGCGTACTTCTGAGCCTTCTGCCTCGTCATTCATCGTGCGGAGGTTCGTCTTTGTTAACCTGCCTGGGAGATTTCCTTGCCATCCTGCTGTTCCTGTCCAGTTGTGACGCTGTGAACCTTCTTGAAGCATATCCAGGCAGCTGTTTAACTGGGACGCTTTCTCACCTTTCTGATTCCCTGCTGAAGGAACGGATTTCTCCATAGTCTTCCGGTGAGATCGTTGGTTTGTTGCCCTGCCCTGATTTTTTTTGCTCACGATCTTTGCAAGGCAAAAGTTCCCTCAGAGTATTGCTCCTGCGCAATTCCCGCCCTCTGTGAAGTAGGCGTTCTTCCTCAGTGCTTTCCCCTCTGCGGGATTCCGTCACTGCAACTCAGACGTCAGCGGAAGTTGGGTGGCCATTTTAAGAGGTGATCAGCAGATTCTACGCGTGTCCAGCCTACCGGTGACACGCACACCTAATAAATTCAAATTTATGACTGCAGCCATTTTTTGCTTTGGGAACAGCAGATTCTACGCGTGTGACCCTACCGGTGACACACACACCTAAGTATGTATTCCAATTGCTGTTTGCTGTCAATTTAACATTGGGAACAGCATATTCTACGCCTGTGACCCTACCGGTGACACGCACACCTTATAAATTCAAGTTGCTGATTATACGAGTGTCTCTCTGGCAAAATACCCTGTAACATATGTAATATTTTAATGTGAGCTTCCACCATTGGGCACACTTCTCTGGTCACATTATCTTTGTTGGGCATTTCTAAATTTTTTTAAACTTTACTTTCTCTCAGCATGCCTTCTGGCAATATATGGAACCTTTCTCCTCCACAGCCATTTATTCCATCGAAAGGTGATGACTCACTTAAATGGGATGAGTGGCGGGAATATTTTGAAAATTATATTTCCACATTTGAGGACGAAGAGGAACTCAGTCCTGAGAGGAAAAAAAAATACTTCTCCATTGTCTAGGTGCTAAAGCAATGAAAATCTACAATTGTATTAACAAAAAATCCAGAGGAGGGGATGTATACACAATTGCGTTAGACGATTTATCTATGTACTTTAAACCTACAATTTCAATTTCTGTTAACAGATACAAATTCTTCCAATGTAAACAAGCTCCTGAGGAATCGGTGGAAGAGTTTGTTGCTGCATTAAAGAATTTAGCACTAACTTGCAGGTTTGGCACATTGCATGACAAATGTATTCGTGACCAAATTGTCATGCGATCTTCGAATAAGAATATTCAAGAGAAACTGTGGGCGAAGGGAGAATTGCCACTTGAGGAAGTCATTGAGATTGTCAAATGCACAGAGTTAACTGGTAGATGCGCAAAAGCAGTTTTGCAGGAAGAGAAATCTACCACGGAGGATAAATCTACCATTGCCAAAGTCATTTCTTCTAAGAATCCTTATAATAAACCACGTTCAAACTCCCTGCAAAAGAAATATACGGGCACTAAGATGAAACTATCTGATTATAGGAAATGTTTTAGATGTGGTAGTAGGTACCATTTAGCAAATGATAAAATGTGTCCTGCATTAAAGCAGAAATGTACTAGATGTGGGTTAATTGGGCATTTGCTGGCAACGTGTCAAAGGAAACTGAGAGGAGGTAGAAATGTAAAAGTGGTTGTACCTGAGGAACATGATGAGGCATTTTCTTCTGATGATGATGACTACTTTATGTGTGTTAAATATTTATGATATGTTCAGCAAAAGAGAAAAAAAGTTGTGTCATTTAAATATTGGAGGTGTGGTTACTTCGATCGTTGCCGATTCTGGATCTCCTTATACTATTGTAAATGAGAATGTGTGGTTGGAAAAATGTGTTCCTATCATTGGCAGACAATTGCTAAATCCGGATATATTCCCTAAAACATTCACTGGGGAACCTATTGAAATGCTGGGTTTCAGGGAGTTGCAGTTTCAATTTAAGACACGTCAAATGTTGGGGAAGCTATACGTCTCTAAGGTTGGTCCTTCTGTTTTAGGATGGATCGATCAACGGGATGTAGGTATAATTCTGGACCCTGAACCTGTGCTAGTATTGCAAACTGAAGAGGATTACAAGAACTTTATAGTCAAGAGGTATCCTAATGTATTTTCTGAAAACATAGGAAAACTTAAAGGTTTTGTCCATGAGATTTAGCTTAAAGATAATGCAGTCCCTTGCATACACACATCTAGAAAACATTTCTTTTTCCATCATTGGAGAAGTCGAAAAAGAACTTATGAGGTTACAAGAGGCAGGCATTAGCAAGCCGATAGAGACAGCCGAGTGGGTTTCGCCTTTGGTAATGGCAAAGAAATCCAATGGCAAACTCCGCCTATGTGTTAATCTACGCGACCTAAATAAAAGCATTTTGGTCGACCAATTTCCTTTGTCAAAAATTATTGAGATGCTGTCCTACACTAATGGTGCTAAGTGGTTCTCCACAATTGATCTAAGCTCGGCCTACCACCAAGTGGCGTTACATCCCAAATGTAGAAGTCTCACCACCTTTGTGACGACCTTGGGATGTTTTAGATTTAAGAGAGTACCATTCGGACTGGCCTCGGCTGCGGCCATGTTCCAGAGATTGATGTGCCCACTTTTTAGAGAGGAAAATAATCTTCTCATTTTTCAGGATGATATTATGGTAACGACACCAACAGGAGGGAACATGACGAGAAATTGAACAGAGTTTTGAGCATCCTTGACCTTCATGGTCTTACTGCTGATGTTCGCAAATGTAAATTTGCCACCAATGAAGTCACACATTTGGGGCATGAGATTAATGGGAGTGGCATAAAACCTAAACAAGCATTTGCAATGCAATAGGTCTCGCATCTGGAAAGTTTGAGCTATTGGTATTGTAAATGACTAATTTTTTACGTACATGTTGGTTTTGAAAATAGCTAAATTAATAGCTTTGTCATTTACAATGCCAATAGTTTTAACTTTCGCAAATGTGACACCTATAGCATTTGTAATGCAATATGTGTTGTATTTAAGTGACTTAGATGTATTGATATTACAAATAACAATGGCTTTTAATTTTTTTTAATAATTAATACTTAAATAAAAGGTATTGTAATTTATAATGGCAATAGCTTAATAGCTTAAACTTTTGTAAATAATTTTTGTGAAGATTATGTTCAGTGTATTTTATTGTGACAAAATCCAAGAACAGAAGTGAAATATCAACATCTTTTTGTGACATTTGTAATAAAGCTTGAAACATTGAGAGAACATATTTGAATCAGTTATTGTTTAATGGTTGCACAGATTGATGCTGTGGTGGCTCTGAATGATGTTGTGGCGGCGACGAGTGATGCTGTGGCGGCGACAAGTGATGCTGTGGTAGCGCATAGTAATGCTGTGGTGCCCCTGAGTGATGCTGTGGTGGTGCCGAGTGATGCTGTGGTGATGCCGAGTGATGCTGTGGTGATGCGATAGATAGTGAGGGCGAAAGATGGATAGAGGAAGGGCAAAAGATAGATAGAGGGAGGGCCAAAGATAGAGGGAGGGCGAGAGATAGAGGGGGGGCGAGAGATAGAGGGGGGCGAGAGATAGAGAGAGGGCAATAGATAGAGGGAGGGCGAATGAGAGATAGAGGGAGGGCGAGAGAGAAATAGAGGGAGGGCGAGAGACCGAGGGAGGGCGAGAGATAGAGGGAGGGCGAGGAATGGAGTGTGGGCGAGGGATGGAGTGTGGGCGAGGGATGGAGTGTGGGGATGGGGAAGGGATGGAGTGTGGGGCAGGGGAGGGATGGAGTGTGGGTCAGGGGAGGGATGGAGTGTGGGGTGGGGCGGGGGAGGAATGGAGTGTGGGGCGGGGAGGGATGGAGTGTGGGCCAGGGGAGGGGATGGAGTGTGGGGCGGGGGAGGGAGGGATGGTTGGATGGAGTCGGGGGAATGGATGGATGGATGGATGGAGTCGGGGGAATGGATGGATGGATGGATGGATGGATGGAGTGGGGGGATGGATGGATGGAGTGGGGGGGATGGATGGATGGATGGATGGAGTGGGGGGATGGATGGATGGAGTGGGGGGGATGGATGGATGAAGTGGGGGAATGGATGGATGGAGTGGGGGAATGGATGGATGGAGTGGGATGGATGGATGGATGGAGCGGGATGGATGGATGGAGCGGGATGGATGAGCGGGATGGATGGATGGATGGATGGAGTGGGATGATGGATGGATGGAGTGGGATGGATGGATGGAGTGGGATGGATGGAGTGGGGGATGGATGGATGGGTGGATGGAGTGGGATGGATGGAGTGGGGGTGGATGGATAGATGGATGGATGGATGAAGTGGGGGGATGGATGGATGAAGTGGGGGCATGGATGGATGGAGTGGGGGGGATGGATGGATGGAGTAGGGGGATGGAGTGAGGGGATGGGCCGGGGGGTGGATGGATTGGGGGGATGGATGGATGGGGGATGGATGGGAATGTATCCCATATTAAGTATTAAGGAGTACTGTGCTTGATTTCCTGGGTGGCACCATTCATCGCTTGGGACTGGAGCCAGACAGTAGCTGTAACTAAAATGGAGAAGCCCTGGAATGTCCTTGTTATTGAACCCTCTCATTAACTCCGGGCCCTGACATATCCACATGTATAGCTTTGTCATTTACAATGTCAATAGTTTTAACTTTCGCAAATGTGACACCTATAACATTTGTAATGCAATATGTGTTATGTTTAAGTGACTTAGATGTATTGATATTACAAATAACAATGGCTTTTATTTTTTTTAAATAATTAATACTTAAATAAAAGATATTGTAATTTATAATGGCAATAGCTTAATAGCTTAAACTTTTGTAAATAACTTTTGTGAAGATTATGTTCAGTGTATTTTATTGTGACAAAATCCAAGAACAAAAGTGAAATATCAACATCTTTTTGTGACATTTGTAATAAAGCTTGAAACATTGAAAGAACATATTTGAATCACTTGTTGTTGAACGGTTGCACAGATTGATGCTATGGTGGCTCTGAATGATGTTGTGGCGGCGACGAGTGATGCGGTGGCGTTCAGTGATGCTGTGGTAGCGCATAGTGATGCTGTGGTGCCCCTGAGTGATGTTGTGGTGGTGCCGAGTGATGCTGTGGTGATGTGATAGATAGTGAGGGCGATAGATAGATAGAGGGAGGGCGAAAGATAGATAGAGGGAGGGCGAAAGATAGATAGAGGGAGGGCGAAAGATAGAAAGAGGGAGGGCGAAAGATAGAGAGAGGGAGGGCAAAAGATCGAAAGAGGGAGGGCGAAAGATAGAGAGAGGGCGAGAGATAGAGCGGGCGAGAGATAAAGGGGGCGAGAGATAGAGGGAGGGCAAGAGATAGAGGGAGGGCGAGAGAGAGATAGAGGGAGGGCGAGGGATAGAGGGTGGGCGAGGGATGGAGTGTGGGCGAGTGATGGAGTGTGGGCGAGTGATGGAGTGTGGGCGAGGGATGGAGTGTGGGGCGGGGGAGGGTTGGAGTGTGGGGCGGGGGAGGGATGGATGGATGAATGGATGGATGGAGTTGGGGGAATGGATGGATGGAGTGGGGGGATGGATGGATGGATGGATGGGGTGGGATGGATGGAGTCGGGGGGATGGATGGATGGATGGAGTGGGTGGATGGATGGATGGATGGATGGATGGATGGATGGAGTGGGATGGATGGATGGATGGATGGAGTGGGATGGATGGATGGATGGATGGATGGATGGAGTGGGATGGATGGATGGAGTGGGATGGATGGATGGAGTGGGATGGATGGATGGATGGATGGATGGAGTGGGGGTGGATGGATGGATGGAGTGGGGGGATGGATGGATGGAGTGGGGGGGATGGAGTGGGGGATGGAGTGGGGGGATGGATGGATGTATGGGGAGATGGAGTGGGGGATGGAGTGGGGGGATGGATGGATGTATGGGGAGATGGAGTGGGGGATGGAGTGGGGGGATGGATGGATGTATGGGGAGATGGAGTGGGGGTGGAGTGGGGGGTGGATGGATGGGGGATGGAGTGGGGGGATGGATGGATGGATGGATGGATGGATGGATAGAGTGGGGGGATGGATGGATAGAGTGGGGGGATGGATGGGGGATGGATGGAGTGGGGGGGATGGATGGATGGGGATGGATGGATTTGGGATGGATGGGATTTTATACAATATTAAGTATTAAGGAGTACTGTGCTTGATTTCCTGGGTTGCACCATTCATCGCTTGGGACTGGAGCCAGACAGGAGCTGTAACTAAAATGGAGAAGCCCTGGAATGTCCTTGTTATTGAACCCTCTCATTAACTCCGGGTCCTGACATATCCACATGTATGTATACTGCTGCTTCCTAACTGTGATTTGTAAGCCGTGGCACATTTTGGTTACAACCTACATCCAAATAAATACATTTTTGCAACCCCTGGCTTGCATGCCCCTGCATGAACACTGCGGGTTTCTTAGCATGCGATTCTTTGGGGGCAGATCTCAGAGAATCTTCTGCTAAAAGCCTCAGTACAAACTCCCCAGTGGGCGTGGTACGATCTTTCTAGATGATCCACGTAAAACAAGCAGAAAAGATGCTCTTAAGATAAACGTAATGGCATGTCGAAAAGCTGTTTATTTTACAGCAGATACATGCATCTGTTAACGTTCACATGCAATGACCTGCTCGGAATAAAGCAACAAGGGCAGGGTAGTAGCGGAGGGGGGGCGTTAATGAGCAGCAACACACAGGATACCGGGCAGGAGTTAAAAGCAGAGGCGTGAGAGGGGGAAGGGAGGGACTGGTGGTGACTCAAGTAAATACCCAGCGGAGGGGGTGGTGGTGGGGGGGGGGGGTTGTGCTAGATCTGACGGCCTGGGAAAATGCAATCATATATAAGGTACATTGCCCATGCCACGCTAGCAGACGTGTGTGCGCACACACAACCAGAGCTTTCAGCCAGGATTTAACAGCAGCGCAGGAACTTCTGTGAAGTGCTCCGGTAAATAATAAGTGAGCATTGACGTTCACGCGATCCCACAGCTGAGGCAGTGTTCTTTCCTTGCAGGAAATTTACTCTGACAGCAGTGCGCTTTAAAGACCCAGAAGCTTTACTAGGGAAGAGGCCACTCCAAAACTGCTGGTAACATCTGGGCTCGATCTTTAAATGCACAGTAAAAGAAAGGAGATAAAGCATGATTTACAAGCATCGTAGGGACCACCTAAAACAAGCTTCTCTGCAGTGGCCGCAGGCTGCCAGTGGGAGGGAACGAGCATATGGTGAGTGGCAGGGGAGTCTTGTGCGAGGCGTGGGGGGCGGGAGAGGGGGAGCAGGCATATGGGGTGCGAGTGAGGCCAAGCGCGCGCCTGGGGAAGCTTCACGCTCCAGTGCACAACATGCATTGTGAGAAATCTGCTTGTTCAAGAGAGTTTGGTCACATGTAATAGAATCAGAGCAATCAATTGCTCGACCTAAAAAGAGCTAATATCTGCTATCAGAGAAGCTCCCTCACCTAAAAAGAAGGAGGAAGTTAGGGCCTTCCTAGGTCTTTTTGAATTTTATGCTAAATTTGTACAAAATTATTTTCGAAAACTTTTCCTTTGAGGGAACTTATTAAACAAAACAACAAATTTGAGTGGAGTTCTAAGTGTGAGGAGGCTTTCAAAAGGATTAAAAATGACATTTGCAAGGCCCCACCTCTCCAAGGATTCAATCCTTCACTCCACAGTGTTGTTACCACTGAAGCCAGTGGTACTGGTTTAGGAGCTGTACTTAACCAAATAACTGAAGAGGGCAAGGAAGTGACTGTGGCTTTTGCCTCACGCTCGAGCACACTGACTGAAGAAAGATACTCCGTGATCGAGCGTGAGGCTCTTGCATGAGCCTGGGGTTTAAAGCACTTTAGGCATTATATATGGGGATATCAGGTTACCCTTAGAAGTGGCCATGAACATTTGATCAAGGTGCTCTCAACCAAGGGTCTACAATGTGCCTCTCCTCACCTTGCACGTATTTCCATGAGAATGTTGGATTTTAATTATAACGCGGAGTACCTTCCTGGTATAAAAAATCAGGTGGCAGACTGTTTAAGTCGGTTGCCTTTACCTAACACTGATGATCAGACCTCAGATATTGAAACGTTTTGTATCCCCAACATCATCGAGGAGGTACCCTGTATATCACATTCTGAATGGTCAACAGCCATGGAAGGAGATTCTACTCTTCTTGAGGTTAAAATATATATAAAAGCTGGCTGGCCTGAAAAAAAAGTATTCCTAAACATTTGCATACCTTTTGGGAACTTAGGGATGAATTATCTATTGAAGGAAATGTGATACTTAGGAACGGAAAAGTCATTCCTCCTACCAGTTTACATTGTAGACTCCTAGACATTTGTCATCAAGGTCACCTTGGCATAGGGAAAACCAAAAGCAGAGTTAGGAACTCGTATTGGTGGCCTGGTTTTGATATCAAAATCGAAAGGACAGTCAGGAACTGCTTAGCGTGTGAGAATTCTGACAAATCTCAACCCTTTTAGCCACTTTCCAGTCCCTCCATGCCATGGGTCAGACTAGGCATTGATATTTGTGGTCCGATTCGGGAACAAGGGGAGCATTTGTATCTCATTGTTCTAGTGGACCATTTTTCTAAATGGCCTGAAGTGGAGGTTGTTCAGAATGCAGATGCTAAAACTATTTTAAGTTTCTTACGAAGGTTATTTCTTAAAGAAGGTCTCACAAATTGTATTGTGTCAGACAATGGCCCACAATTTGTGTCTACCATGTTCAGAACATTCCTGAATGAGATTGGCATCTCTCATAAACCACTTTCTTATACCATTCAGCAGGGAATGGGGCTGTTGAAAGATTTAATTGTGTGATAAAGGGGGTAGTTCAACTGGCCAACCAAAATTACCTCTCATGGAGAAAACAACTTATCCACAATCTTTGGGCTTTCCGGGTGACTTCCTGTGAGTCTACAGGTACGAGTCCTTTTGTACTACTAAGAGGAAGAACCCCCATCACTAAAGATAGTGTGGGTTGGGCCACCCCGAAAAGAGTTTGTTGGTCTCCTGATAAGGTGAAAAAGAGTTTACTACTTTCACAAATGAAAAGCAAAAAATATTATGACTCTAAACATGCATGCAAAATAGTTTACATTCAAGTGGGTGACAGAGTCAGAGTAAGGAAATCTGATTTTGCAAAGAAAGGGCAAAGTCATTTCTCACAACCCATGGAGGTTAAGAAAGTTTTCTGTGACTCTGCCCTCTTAAGTGACGGCAAAACCTGGCATTTTTCTTAATTGTCTTTGTGTCGGGATGGTGCCATTGCCTCCCCCTCTCATTGCATTTCTGATGACCAAGATCCTTCCTTTCCCCCAGACTATGATTGTATTCTGGATGGTGATGCTGGTAGGATTTCTTACCCACAGTGGACGAGCAATGTGTCTCCTGACGGTGAGAGTGCTCCTGGTGGCACACCCATTCGTGAGTACTGTTGTAGTAGTTTGAGCGGGAAATTATCGGAAGTTAACAGAGCTAATCTTAGTACAAGCTATACAAACCATGAACTGGATAGTTCAGATGTAGATGATGTATCATCTCCTAACAGCATTGTCAGGAATGAACCTTCGGTGAGCAGATACGGGAGGGTTGAAAAACCACCAGCTAAGTTACACGATTTTGAGTTTGATTAGTTTCCTTGGGTTCTGTTTCCTTCTTGTGCTGTCTCGCCTAGACCCCGTTCCTACTTCTTTCATTTTTATTATTGAGAAGGAGATGTGTTATGTTTTTCCTTTGAATTTATCACTCAACCATGTTTCATTGGATGTTACGCCCTCACGCTACTGCCACCGCCGCGAGCCCATGCACAAGGCATTGTATGACGTCCCTTAATTCTATGTTAGAATGTTAGAACCTTGGGCATGGGTGACGGTTGGTGGCAGTTGCGGTGAGGAGCTACCTAGCATGAAGACGTACCTTGGTGTCAGTGGCTGTTATGAATAAACTTCTAACTTACCTTCAGTCTCCGGGGCGTTCTTTACAGTTAGTTTACGCTTTATAATGAGCAATGGTCATATGGTTTAAAAGAAGCGTTCTGTTGCACTGCTTTCAAATTCGTTCGTAGCACCTTTTAAGGGATAAGGAAAACAGGGACGTTGGATTATTGTACAGATGTACTAGATTACAGCATATATATCCGAAGTACACAATAGATCCTAATTCAATGTACGTAAAATATAATGGTGATGTAAGCTTTTGAATATTTGAAACATGAATAAAATGTGTTTAAAAAAAGAAAATAGAGCCTAACCTCCATCCCCTTGCTAAGAAGCAGTGTTATTATATATTAGAAAATCTCTGGCTTTGTCAGCAGACCACCATACCTTAGCCTATAGATGGTAGATCTGCCTCATAGGTGCTGTCTCTCCCATCTCCCTGGAAAGGTCCCTCTCCAAGTGTGTGCATGCTACCTATTCGTGTATTCCAATTAAACCTAAGCATGTTGTCCCAAACAACAGCTGCATTGGTATGTTTTGTCTAAGGGCTAAGGCCTGGCTATAACAAAATGACAAGGGGCATTCTTGTTCGACTTTGCTCACAATGTTCAGTCAAAATTGTAGTGTTGCACTCTAGTCCTTGTGGTTGCGTATGACGCGACACGCAAGGACGTGAGAGGAAAGGAAGTGCGCATGCGCCAGACGCGGGATGCGCATTGTGTGAGCGACCGGAGCGCGATGTTGGTAAGACGCTCGGCGCTCTTCTTGTGATCACCCTAATTTAAATAAATAGAATTACAGCGACTCACAGTGTAGTCTCATATTTGCAGAGGTGAATGCACTACATCACAGAGGCGACGAGGAGTGGGATTCCCCACTGTCAAGATCTCCGGGGCACGGTGGAGCACTGAACACAACCTCCGCAAAGAAGACAGATCACATCACGGAAGGCTCAGGAACCACAAGATCCGGCATGCCAAGCGCGCGATCACGCACCCGGAAATGAGTACTTAAAGCGCATGGGCCGAAGGGACATTGTCGAATATTTTGATTGCTGATTGGCTGTCCGTTGTGTCCCGCTTGTCCTTGGTTCACAGGAGCAAGGAGCTGTGAGCAGGTCGACGTTTGGAGTAAGTACCGCTGTTTGGAACTCCGGTATAGTTTCCCGGAAACGAGCGGCTGCTCGTTTCATTCTGCAGCATTGGAGTCTTGGTAGAGCGTTGGTTTCTACGCTCCCGAGACGGACAGGAACAGAGACGCCCACCAAAGGAGGTGGTTGCTGCGTCTCTGTTTTGGGTAGTTTGGATATTGTTACTGACCCATTGGTGGAGCACCAGGCTTGGTTTTCCCGAGGCAAATTGCAGACTAAAGAGGACACCTCAGCGTGCTTCCCCATCAGTCATTTTCGAACGGCATTTTCGGCCGTTTCTCTGCACAGTGTCCTCTGTTGGCCTGACACCGGGACCGGTGTCCATGCAGAGGACGGTTGGATCACGGCTCTAATGAACTAGGAGCCAACGGCTGATGGGTAACGTATGAGAGACCTTGCAGTGCGAGACTTTAATCGCTCTTTCTATTTTGTTTTCAGTATCCTATGTGTACTTGTGCTTATTAAACAAGAACATAGCAGTACAATTGTTTTCGTGGGTTGTTCTTACCAATATCCTCGATCCAGAGAAGTAGGGGGATTACATAATATTCGACCTTAACATTACAATCGTCTCTCGATCGAGGCAAGAACATGGCCACGTTAGAGGATGTGGTGGCAGCCTTGGCAGCAGTCCAAGTAGAGCTCACGGCGTCCAGGCAGGAGACTGCGGATCTAAAGGCCAGGTTTGCGGCAACACAGAGGAATCCCTTTGATGCAGGAAGTGCCACCGTGCCTACCGCCCCTGCGGTGGTGGTAGAGATGCCTGTGACTGTTCGCCTAGCCAATCCGGAACGGTACAGCGGAGATCCCGAGACAGTGGAGGTGTTCATGACGCAGGTGGCGTTACATTTGTCCTGCAAACCCAAAGCATTTCCCACGAGTCAGGCCAGAGTGGCCTTTCTCATTTCGTACCTTGCTGGAAACGCGGCTCAATGGGCGGTGCCTCTTGTGAGCAGGGATGACCCCATCCTATGCGATTGGGGTGCGTTTCGTGAGGAATTCATGAAAGTGTTCGATCGACGTGCGGATACCTACACCGCAGATTGTGAACTCCTTGAACTACATCAGGGCAACCACGACGTAGTACAGTACTTAAACGCCTTTCGTCGACTGGTTGCAGAAACCAAATGGGCAGTGTCAAAGCAAATAGCCGTGTTCCACCAAGGGCTGAGCGAAGAGCTCAAGGATGTCGTAGCACAGATCGACCCCCAGCCCAAGACATGTGAAGGGCTAATAGCTTTGGTCCTACGCTTGGATCATCGGTTGGGTGAACGTCTAGGTGATCACAAAAAGCGAGGGAAAACCTTGCCCTCCCCAGGGACGACAGGGGCTTCAGAAATCAGCGTCTCTAACAAAGTCGAGCCCATGGACATTGGGGCCGTTAGAGCCAGTCTTACCGCTACAAAAAAGGAAACTCGACGTAAACAGGGCCTATGTCTATTTGCGGCAAAAAGGGACACTACGTCCGTGAATGCCCTGCCAAACCAAAGACCATCCGCAACAGGACTGGTAGGCCTGTAACCGCTGCCGTCGATGTCCCGTCGGAAAACTACATGACTCCCTGAGAGACGAAGGGACCTCTCGGAGTCGTTCTACCATCCCTTCTTTGTTGAGTCCTTCTCGGTCCCAACCGCAGCACATCTACATCACAGTCCATATCTCCGTAGACGCTAGGTGGAGGACGGTAGAGGCCATGGTGGACTCCGGGGCCACTGGCGTTTTTATGGACCAAGAAGAGGCAGGTCGGCTGGGGATCACCCTGGTACCCAAGGATCGTCCTGAGGACATGTATGCGGTGGATGGAAGACGACTGGTCGCAGGCCCCATAGGGCATCACACCGGTGTGCTACCGGTAAGATATGGGGAAGATCATGAAGAGGGCATCGATTTTAGCATCATTCGGGCCCCAAAGTACAGGATCATCCTGGGCCTACCCTGGCTAGAGAAACACAACCCGACAGTGGATTGGGCAACCCACAGGATCAGGATGACATCACAGCATTGCAGCCAACACTGTGGAGTACAGACGGTGCACACATCCGGTGCAGCAAGAGAATACATGGTGGCCACAGCGGCCGAGAAAGCAGTTGTGTTGCCCGAAGTCTACCTTGCCTTCCAGGACGTCTTCGATGAAGCTAGGGCTGAAGTCCTGCCCCCGCACCGGGTCTACGATTGCCAGATTGATTTGGTTCCAGGCGCCAGCATTCCAAACGGCAGGTTGTACGCGCTAACAGAACCGGAGAATCTCCACCTGCGCTCATATCTAGACAAACTCCTGGGATTGGGGTTCATCCGACCCTCCAAGTCTCCCGCCGCTTTACCCCTTTTCTTCATCCCGAAGGCCAATGGTGAGTTAAGGGCCTGTGTAGACTTCCGGGAGTTGAATGCAATCACAGTGAAGAATAGATATCCTCTGCCGCTTATAAGCGTCTTACTGGAACAGGTGAAAATGGCACAGGTATACACGAAACTGGACCTCAAAGGGGCATACCATCTGGTGCGGATGCGCGACGGCGACGAGTGGAAGACGGCGTTTAAGACTCGCTTCGGCCTCTTCAAATACCTTGTCATGCCGTTCGGGCTCTGTAACGCCCCTGCGGCCTTTCAATACTTCTTAAATGAGGTATTCCGAGATATCATGGATGAGTACGTAGTGGTGTACATTGACGATATCCTCATCTATTCCAACAATGAAGAGGAACATGTACGCCACGTGGCCACAGTACTCCAGAGGCTCAGAGATCACCTGCTGTTTTGCAAACTCAGCATATGTGACTTCCACGTCACATCAGTGGAGTTCTAGGGAGTAATGCTGAGTCCTGCAGGACAGGAAATGGCGGAACGCAAGGTCAAGGCCGTGGAAGACTGGTCAACGCCACAGGGGGTGAAAGACGTGCAGTGCTTCATAGGGTTCGCCAATTTTTATCGCCGCTTCATCGATGGATTTTCAGGATTGGTGGCCCCTATTACACAACTGCTACGGAAATCACAGCCCTTCATATGGACCGCAGATGCACAGAACGCCTTTGTGACGCTGAAGAAGGCCTTTATTTCTGCGCCTGGGTTAAACGTTGTCACGTGGGTTAAATCCTTCCTCACGGACCGCACTCAACAAATCTGGCTCCCTCCCTACCAGTCATCGATTAGCGGGGTGGACACTGGGGTCCCCCAAGGGTCGACTCTAAGCCCCCTGCTCTTCAATGTATATCTGACCCCCCTGGTATATCTTGCAGAGAGTCTGGGTGCCAAAATAATGGCCTATGCCGATGACACCCAGCTTCTCTTCACTTGGGACAAGAACAACCTTGACACGTTGAAAGTCCAATCCTGCTTGTCCTCAGTATTTGCTTGGCTAGCCAAGGCGGAGCTCAAGTGTAACGAGGACAAGTCGGAGATCCTCCTGTATGGCCAATTCCCGGTGGGATTCAGGGATTCCATCTGGCCCATTGGACTGCCCTGCCCACCTGGAAACTGTGGAGTTGCTAAGAACCTTGGGATTTGGTTTGGTGCTGACCTGTGCTTCCGAGACCAGATCTCGAGACTGGCGGGAACCTGTTAAGGGACCCTGATCACCCTCCGGAAGTTCTTTCCTCTTCTCCCCCAGGAAGCGAAGGAAACAGTGGCTAGAGCACTCATCCTGTCGCGCCTGGATTACGCTAATGCACTTTACGTGGGCGCTCCTGATTTCCTGCTCCGCAGATTGCAGGTAGTCCAGAACGCGACAGTGAGGCTCCTATTCAACATCCCCAAATGCCATAGTGTACGAAGACAACTGGCGGATGTTCATTGGCTTCCAGTTGCTCTCAGAGTGCGCTTCAAGGTCCTAACACTGGCCTTTAAGGCCTTACATGGTCCTTGCCCACCATACCTCAGTGCCAGGTTTGCCTTCTATCATCCCCCGCGACAATTGAGATCGGCCTCTCTCAGACATTTGGTCACTCCGAGATTTAAGAGAGCTCGTCTGGGAGGAAAATCCATGACGGTCATAGCCGCACAGCTATGGAATAGCCTCCCTGACCATTTGAGACACACGACTAACCTCACTTATTTTAAAAAACACCTTAAGACTCACTTATTCAAGCAATTTATGTAAATGCACATCTTCTCTCCTGTTATGTTATCCCTTTGTTACTTTCTGACACTGAATCCCTTTTCGCGCCAGGACAGTCTTGACTAGCAGTGCGCGCTACAAGAAATATATAACATAACATAACATATAACATATCCTGGCTCATCCGAATCCTGACTTGCCGTACGTCATGGAAGCAGATGCATCCGAGGTGGCCATAGGAGCCATACTGTCGCAACGACACCAGCACTCTGGGGTGTTGCACCCTGTGGCGTTCATGTCCCGAAAGCTGAACCCTGCAGAAAGAAACTACCACATTGCAGAGAAGGAACTCCTGGCCATAAGGGATGCTTTTGCAGAGTGGAGGCACTGGCTGATGGTGGCCCGCCATGAGGTGACGGTGTACACGGACCACCGCAACTTGCAGTTCATGACGGGGGCGAAACACCTGTCGCCCCGGCAAATGCGGTGGATGCTTTTCTTTTCCGGGTTTCGCTTCCACATCACCTACAGGCCCGGCTCGGAAAACAGGAAAGCGGACGCGTTGTCCCGTCAATCGTCTGCTCTGGAACCACCCCCTGCTCCGGTGCACTCAATCATCCCGCCGGGCGCGGTGATCGGGGCTGTCCAACCTGACCAGTTTCTAAGGGGAGTCCAGAAAGGGATTCAAACCTTTGCATGGAAACAATGGCTATCGTGCCATAAGGAATGGAAGACGGTAGACGGCATGCCGATGCACGGCAACCGTTTGCTGGTACTCACTCCCCGCTTGAGGAAGCAGGCGTTTGCTTGGTGCCACACGTCACCTTGCGCGGGCCACCTGGGGTTCGAGAAGACCGTGTCCAGTTTAGGAAGACACTTCTGGTGGCCATCGATGCGGTCGGATGTCCGAAGGTGGGGGATGGAGTGCACCGTGTGTGCCGCAGCGAAACAGGACCATCGGAGACCACAGGGCCTGCTGCAGCCTCTTCCGTCGCCCAGCAGACCATGGGAGAGCATTTCCGTGGACTTTATAGTGGGGTTGCCGATGGACCAGGACTGTACGGCGGTGATGGTGGTAGTGGACTATCTCACTAAGATGGGGCACTTCGTAGCCTGCAAGCAAGTACCCTCGGCGGGCCAGCTAGCCTTGCTCCTACTGAAAAACGTGGTACGGTTGCATGGACTGCCCACCACTATTGTATCGGACAGGGGCTCGCAATTCACGGCCCAGTTCTGGAGGAAGTGGTGTTCGGCGTTACACGTCAAGTCGCCTTTGTCTACCAGCTATCACCCGCAGACGGACGGACAGACGGAACACCTTAACCAGTCCCTCAAGCAGTATCTGCGATGTTTTGTGGATCAGGGAAAGGAGGAGTGGGTAGATCACCTATGGCTGGCAGAAATCGCCTACAACAACGCTACCCACAGCTCCACCAAGTCGTCCCCATTTTACTCCAATTATGGTCATCATCCCAGGTTCCTACCTTTCATTCACCCGGCAAGAGTCCTGCAAGTGCCAGAAGCCGCCAGGAGAGTGGCACGAATCAAGGACGCACTTCTTCGGTCTCGTGCATTTCTGGAGGCGGCCAAGAAGTCATACAAGGCCCCGACGGACAAGAAGCGACGACCGGGACCGCTGTATACGGTGGGGGAGTATGTGTGGGTGTTCACCAGGAATCTACGTTTCGGAAGCGCAGCATGTTTCAACCTAAATTCATAGGTCCGTATCGCATTACCAAGTGCCTCAGCCCTGTGAATGTACGCCTGTGTTTGCCTAGCCACTTGAGGATCCATCCGGTGTTCCACGTATCCCTCCTGAAACCGGCCGCTACAGGCGGTCGAGTGCCCTCGGTGCCTGTGTCGGTTGACGCCGATGTGGAATATGAGGTGGCAGGGATTCGGGACTCCAAGTGGCGGGGAGGCAAGCTTTGGTATCTGGTGGCCTGGAAAGGATACGGCCCTGAGGAACAATCATGGGAGCCCGAGGCTGGCATCAACGCGCCACGGCTGGTTGCGGCTTTCCACAGGAGACGCCCTGAGTGCGCAGGCCTGTTCGGAGAGGCGGCTGAGGGGGGATGTACTGTCAAGATCTCCGGGGTGCGGTGGAGCACTGAACACAACCTCCGCAAAGAAGACAGATCACGTCACAGAAGGCTCAGGAACCACAAGATCCGGCATGCCACGCGCGCGATCACGCACCCGGAAATGAGTACTTAAAGCGCATGGGCCGAAGGGACATTGTCGAATATTTTGATTGCTGATCGGCTGTCCGTTGTGTCCCGCTTGTCCTTGCTTCACGGGAGCAAGGAGCTGTGAGCAGGTCGACGTTTGGAGTAAGTACCGCAGTTTGGAACTCCGGTATAGTTTCCCGGAAACGAGCGGCTGCTCGTTTCATTCTGAAGCATTGGAGTCTTGGTAGAGCGTTGGTTTCTACGCTCCCGAGACGGACAGGAACAGAGACGCCCACCAAAGGAGGTGGTTGCTGCGTCTCTGTTTTGGGTAGTTTGGATATTGTTACTGACCCATTGGTGGAGCACCAGGCTTGGTGTTCCCGAGGCAAATTGCAGACTAAAGAGGACACCTCAGCGTGCTTCCCCATCAGTCGTTTTCGAACTGCATTTTTGGCCGTTTCTCTGCACAGTGTCCTCTGTTGGCCAGACACCGGGACCGGTGTCCATGCAGAGGACGGTTGGATCACGGCTCTAATGAACTAGGAGCCAACGGCTGATGGGTAACGTATGAGAGACCTTGCAGTGCGAGACTTGAATCGCTCTTTCTATTTTGTTTTCAGTATCCTATGTGTACTTGTGCTTATTAAACAAGAACATAGCAGTACAATTGTTTCCGTGGGTTGTTCTTACCAATATCCTCGATCCAGAGAAGTAGGGGGATTACACCCACAAAGAAGAAAAAAAAAAAGAGAGTGAGAACTAAATACACTGTGGAGCAGCAGGAACCTAGGACCGCCGCACTACACAAGTTACACTGAGGAGCAGCAAGAACCTAGGAACGCCACACTGCACAAATTAGCTGGAAGGGGGAGCAGAAGTACAGTGGCAGTGAGATTGCAAGAGGAGCGTGGCAGAGGCGCAAGAAGCGGGAAGCTCCCACCACGTGCACCAGAGCCAGAAACCGAGGTGACCAAAGAGGAGGAGCCCGGTAGGAGGGTGTCACTACCCCTGCAGAGGCCCTGGCGGAACGGGGAGACCGCAGAGAAGGGGGAGAAGGAGAACCCCGAACCAACACGCACAAGGCGGGAACGCAAGCGCGCCAGGCAGCTCCACAAGCCAAGGAGGGGAACCGGAAGAACAGGCCAGAATGAACGCCCAAGCATCGTCGCTCACCGCGCCGATTCCGTTTCTACCCAAGCCAGGCGAACCCCAAATGAAGTGGGAAGCCTGGAGGGAATAATTCAAAAATTATCTTGAAGCCCTGGAGGATGAAGCTGGGGAAGCCTTTCCCAGCGCAAGGAGGAGAAGGATACTCTTACATAACCTCGGCCCGGAGGGGATGAGAGTGTTAACAAATCTAGTGCCCATGACCAGACCGGCGGCGGACGACGACGTTTTTAAGCACGCCTTAGAGGATCTGGACAATCACTACCGTCCAGCTGTTTGTGTCTCCATTGATCGTTTCAACTTTCAGCAGAGAAAGCAAGAAGTGGGAGAATCCATAGACGACCACGTCGCAGCATTGAGAAGATTGGAAATTACATGCAAGTATGGGGCACTTCAAGACGACTTCGCAAAGGACCAAATCGTTATGCACACCACCAACAAGACAGTACAGGATAAGCTGTGGGCACACGGAGAAGCGACGCTGAAAGAAGTTATAGCAATGGTAAAGAAGGCAGAGCTGTCGAAACGATGTGCCGACGCTGCGAAAAGGGAGAACACCCAGAGAGCCATGGTGAACAGGGTGGATGATGCAGAGCACTCAGGAAAACATAGAACAACGCCCGGAGACAATAAAGGAACTAACAGATGGGTAGGAAAGCCAGGACAAGCGGGGAAACAGTCCGCGGATAGCAAAACTACATGCTACAGGTGCGGAAGTGCAACCCATGCGGCTCAAGACAAACGCTGCCCGGCATTCCGGGCGAAATGCATGTTCTGTGGCCTAATAGGACACTACGAGAAAGTATGTCGCAGGAAAGGGAAGAGGTCGGTAGTGAAGTACATAGCACAAGACCAACCAGGAGGAGAAAAAGAGGAACTGGATGAAGAGGACCTAGTGTTGTGTATCGAGGAACAAGTGTTGGGAATAGAAAACAAGCGCTCTAGTAAACCGCGAGCTGACATGCTGATAGGGGGAGTGAAGATCAGGATTGCGATAGACTCAGGATCCCCGTACACCATAGTCCAAAGATCAGTGTGGGAAGAGGAGTTCCAGCCCAGACCCAAATTAGAACCACCTGACATACGGCCGGTGTCGTACACGAGCAATCCGATCCCCATGGTAGGCTACAGGACCCTGAAGTTTAAATTCAGGGGAAGAACAGCAGAGTGCAAACTGTACGTGGCAGAGAAGGGCCCCTCGGTGTTTGGGTGGATGGACCAAGGAGACCTAGGGATAAAACTGGACCCGGGAGGTGACATGCAAGTGCTGCTGACGGACTGCGAGTGCTGGCCAGACCTGGAGAAAGTAAAAAAAGGCTTCCCGAAAGTGTTCGGTGGAAAGGTTGGCAAACTGGAGAAATTCACACACAAAATCCTACTCAAAGAAAACTCGCATTCAGTGTCCCACAAGGTCCGGAATATACCCATAGCGGTGAGGGACGCCGTGCAGCAGGAATTACACAGATTGGAAGAGCAAGGAATAATTGAACCCATAGACAGCTCGGAGTGGCTGGTGCCCTTAGTTGTGGCAAGAAAACCCAACGGCAAAGTGTGTCTGTGTGTCGACCTTCGAGAGCTTAACAAGTGCCTGATAGTGGAGAAACTCCCATTGCCCCGAATAGAAGAAATGCTAGCCAGAACGAGGGGAGTAAAGTGGGTCTCCACCATTGACCTTGCGTCCGCCTATCATCAGATAGACCTGCACCCACCAAGCCTGGAAATTCACGTCCTTTATAACACCCTTCGGATGCTATCAGTTCCGCAGAATGCCTTTTGGGCTGGCATCGGCCGCAGCGGTGTTCCAAAAACTAATGCACCGCCTGTTCAAGGATGTGGAAGGCATCCAATATTTTCAAGACGACATCTTAGTGATGGGGATGGACCGAGAGGACCACAACAGGAAACTGAAGAAAGTGCTGAGCGTGCTACAAGAGAAGGGCCTGACTGCTGAATGGGATAAATGTCGGCTGGGCATGTCATCCATCACCTACCTTGGACATGAGATAGGAGGACAAGGGATCTACCCGAAGAGAGAGAACGTGAAGACCATCTGCGATGCCAGAGCTCCCGTCAGCAAAGAGGAGGTGAGATCCTTCCTGGGGATGGCCGAATATTATAGCAAGTTCGTTCAGCACTTTGCCACAAAGACACATCAATTAAGACAGCTCATAAGGGACAAGACAGCGTTCCATTGAGATGAAGAAGCGCAAAGAGAATTCGAGGAGTTGAAGAGAGACATAAGCCAAGCGGTGCCGTTGCATGGACATGATCCTCAGGGACAGACCATAATGACCACGGATGCCAGCGAGAAGGGACTGGGAGCAGTCCTTGTGCAAGAAAGGGAAGATGGGACTGTGGAGACTCTCAGCTTCGCATCAAGAGTGTTATCTCCCACAGAACAAAAGTTCAGTGTGATTGAGAAGGAAATGCTGGTGGCGGTATGGGCCATGGGGAAGTTCAGACAGTTCCTGTGGGGTACGAGATTTCGTCTACAGACAGACCACAAACCGCTGGTCAAGGTACTCACCTCGAGTGGGCATGTGACTGCCACCCCACGCATAGCCAAGATGACGCTGAAGCTGTTGGAGTACACGTACGATATAGAATACATACCGGGGACGCGCAACAAAGTGGCTGACTACCTCAGTCAAGCCTCAGCCATGGAAGAAGCGCCCACTCCATCGTTGGATAATGAAGAGATGGTAGCAATAATGGAGGACTCAGAAAGAGCAAGCAAGAATGGGCACAGGCGTATGAGGAGGACAAGGACGTAAAAGAAGTCAAAGAATGCCTAATCAGCGGTTGGCCCGAGAAGAGGCGGTTGAAAGAGGTGCTCAGGAAATTTTATGAAGTGCGGGAGGCACTATCGATGAGCGACTCCGGAATCTTTTTGTATCGAGGTGACAAAGTGGTGCCCCCCACGAGATTGATTCCGCTCCTACTGAGCCAGCTACACAAAGGACACCTTAGCATAGTGAAAACCAAACTGCGGGTGAAGCAAATATACTGGTGGCCGGGACCGGACAGTCAGGTGGAAAGGCACATGAGAGACTGTGACCAGTGCCAAGGAGCGGACAAGATATTGAAACCGCTGAGGCCAGCGGTGGGAAGATTCGAGCAGCCTTGCAACCCCTGGGAGGACGTATCAGTTGATATTCTGGGACCGGTATTGGATAACCAAGGGATGCCACAGTACTTGTGTGTTTTGGTGGATAAATACTCTAAATGGCCGGAAGTCCATGTGCAGGAAGAAATGGACTCCGACACTGTGATAAAGTTTCTCACCTCAGTGTTCCTGAGGGAAGGGGTCCCGAGAACAATCCTGAGTGACAATGGACCGCAATTTACGTCCGAGAAGTGGTGCAAGTATACAGAGAGGAATATAATCAAAACCAAACACACCTCTGTGTACCACCCATCGAGCAACGGACAGGTGGAAAGATTCAATCGGGTCCTCATGGGGTCCATACAAGCTGCCATCATGAAGGGCAAGGACTGGGAGAAGGAAGTCCAGAGTATGATATGGGCCTACAGGATTACCCCTACCCTTACAGGGTACATCCCATTCCAGATCCTAAGAGGCAGGCACCCATTTACTAAGGACAACATAGTCTGGAGGGAAAAGACCGCCACCAGCAAATGGTCACCTGCAGTTGTCCAGCATAACCTTGAGAAGGCCCAGAGAGTATACACAGAACACTATAACAAGAGGAGAAACTTGAAGGAAGCAGCCCTTGAATGAGGGGAATGGGTGAGAGCCAAGCTGGCAGTGTGGAGGAGGAAAGGAGAAAGCAAGTACAGCCCGCCCATGCAAGTGGAAGAAGTATATGATAGAGCTGCGTTACTCAGTGACGGTAATGTGTGACCCCAAGACCGCATGGCTAAAATTAACAAGATCCTACAATGGCCCGTGGAGGAAGAGAAAGACCGACAAGATCAAGGACCGAGAGGCAGCGAAGAACGGATGAGTGAAAGAGGCGGAAGCCAAGTGGAAGGAGAATCACATGTAGAAGAAGAAGATCTGGAAGTGCCGGGTGTGGAGGAAGCGCAGGCCGAGAAGAGTATGACGCCCAAGAAAAATGAACTGAGTCAGCAGAGGGACAGAATGGTGAGCCCTGCAGTAGATGGTACGCGAGAAGCTTCCACAACGGTAAGACGTACACGTGCTGGGAGAGCGGTGATCAGGCCTGCTCATTTCAGAGACTTTGAACTGGAGGGATGTTAAACCTGTGGACTCAAGCATTCTGTTGTATATGTATAAAAAGGGGAGATATGTAGTGTTGCGCTCTAGTCCTTGCGGTTGCGTATGACGCGACACGCAAGGACGTGAGAGGAAAGAAAGTGCGAATGCGTCAGACGCGGGATGCGCATTGTGTGAGTGACCGGAGCGCGATGTTGGTAAGACGCTCGGCGCTCTTCTTGTGATCGCCCTA
The DNA here is from genome assembly GCF_964263255.1 of Lissotriton vulgaris. Taxonomy (NCBI): domain Eukaryota; kingdom Metazoa; phylum Chordata; class Amphibia; order Caudata; family Salamandridae; genus Lissotriton; species Lissotriton vulgaris. Next base: position 1,185,117,011 of record NC_141697.1, read on the forward strand.
ATTTAAATAAATAGAATTACAGCGACTCACAGTGTAGTCTCATATTTGCAGAGGTGAATGCACTACAACACAAAAATCTCAGGAACATGCAGAGAGTGAACACAGAGATGAGTTCTCATGTGAAAACAGCCACTGAAGTTATTGCAAATTAAAGTAGTGTAGTAATGTGTGCAAAGCAGCAGGTAAGCTGCAGCGTCCTTATGCTAAGTAGTGACAGGGGAAATCCCCCGATTTATTTCTCCCTCATTCCAATCTTGGGTGTTTATGGGGGTTAAGTGTGGGTGTTATCATCATCATTGCCCAGTTACTTCACGGGGACGGTAGCAGTACTGGTGAGAAAAACTGTTCACAATTCCTCAACTATCACCAGGCCAGCACTGCTTTGAGACCACTCATAGAACGTAAAAGACAGAGAGGATATTACGTATCTCTTCTGTGTTTATGCCGTCACAATGGCCGCGAGCATCTCCTTGCACGCGCGCGCGCTGCGGAAGGCAGGCATTGACCCTATCCAAGATGGCGCCCTAGCGATGAGCGTCGTCGTCCAGGGCAGCTGCACCGCGGATGGGGCGGCGCCATGTAAATAAGGAAAGCCGCCGGTTGACTGTTAGGAAGGACAGCAGCAGTCAGATCCCGGGCTTCACTGCTGCCATGAGGGCCGTGCCCACCTGGATAGACAAGGTCCATGACCGGGACAAACAGGAACAGTGGTAAGTGATGCTCAGTCTCGGTGTGAGCGAGCACGAAGCGCCGGAGGGATCCCTGGGTAGCAACGGCCGTAACCAAGGTAAACTCCCGTCGTGCCTGGAGGAACCAGTGCTGGAGAGCCCGTTAAAACGCCCATAGCTTCCAGCAAGGGTTGTTATCTTTTCAAATGAAAATAGTGCCTATTTGTTGTTGTTAGGTCTGCAAAGCTCTGGACGTGACAGTACATAGAATTGTAAACAAACCCGTAAATATCCATTACTAACATGACTTGTCTGTCTTTGTTTATTCTAATTATTCGCCATGGATCATTAACGTGGCTCCCGCACACATTTAAAAGTTCTTTCTGTTTATGTTTGATGTTTTAAGTATGTACAGATAAAGGATAAATATACCGGGTATTCATGAATTTGTTTATTTTTGTAGCGGCCGGGACATCAGAATACCCGTGGTGCCCTTAGATAATCGGTCAGGTAGCTGTTTTATTACTAGCTGAACCTTCAAGCTGGGGTTTACCCTGCTGTGGGAGGATAGGGGTGGCCAACCTAAAAGGCTTTGGACTTAACCTGGGGGTAAAGCCGGAGCACGGCCAGGCATAGTGATGACGATAACTTAGTGCAGTGTTCCTTTATTCGTTTTAACACAAAGTACGTTTGATTTGTACAGTGCTCCTGTGTAACCAACTAACTCCTCCCAAGAGGCGAGTCAAAAATTTGCTAGCATTCGTGCCAAGAATTTTCAATTCTATTAAGGACACGGAGGCGAGGATTATGCTTCTCATTCTTTACTGCAAAATCAAAGCAGCCAATGAAAATGCATATTTTCTTTTATAACAGTATAAACAAACTACATTGCCCATGATGCACATATACTAGCCACGCCTCCATTGTCCATAAGAACCCTCTGCGTGTAGTCATCTTCCTCTTTCTTTGCAGAGAACGCAAGTCCAAATGTTAACTTGAATAACTGTACAAACTCCTCCAACGGGGAAGAAATAACCAAGGCTTCAGGATTAAGCTTGTGTTGTCTGCTGTCTTCTATTCAGACTTCTTGTCTGATCCTGCAATAAAGGAAATGATACAACCGTAACCACTGTATAAACCAATATGTCAACAGTGAACATGGGCGGGTATGCTTTTGTATTGTTAACAAAGCCTGGTGGGATAATCCTCGCCTCCGTGTCCTTAATAGAATTGAAAATTCTTGGCGCGAATGCTAGCAAATTTTTGATTCTATTACAGGACCGGAGGCTTCAGATTATGCTAGTTTAACGCTCATTAAAAACCACAGAAGTAATATCTCCCACTGGCTTATAATAAAACTAGCAGCCCGCCCCGGCGTTGCCCGGGGCAGAAGGGGACTAGCGGCAGCATTTTAGGCTTCTGTGCAATCCCGCCCGGGGCCCCGCCTGCCCCAACATTGCCCAGACCGCCTCCCGCCTTTGCCTTACCTGAGCCGCCGCTCCTCCCCGCGCTCCGGACTTCACCGCCACTCCTCTTTTAGGCTTCTGTGCACTCCCGCCCGGGCCCCCGCCCGCCCCGACATTGCCCAGACCGCGTCCCGCCTCCCGCCCTCCTCCCGCCTCGCCTTTGCCTTACCTGAGCCGCCGCTCCTCCCCGCGCTCCGGACTTCACCGCCACTCCTCGCCGCTCGTCACCGCTCCTCCCCGCCTGTCGTCATCCACGTCTAGGTCGCGGTCAGCGCTACGTCGCGGCCGGCGCTAGTTTTAGGGGACTACTTTGTTTTTAAATAAAAATTTTTTAATTTACGTTTTATTTTTATTTTATGTCGCCTATGTCCATCTACACACCCTGAGGATTCCAACAATGTATTGGGTGTGTGGATTGGCGCTGTGGTTCCAGAGTTTACCTTGCCAAAAGGTTTCTGCTCTCTCTTTATAATAGTAGTATAGATGTTTTAAAACTTGACTCAGAGGACCAATCTGCACAACACATAATGTCCTGAATGTTAGAACCTAACATGTACGTTTTTGACGCCATAGCGCCTCTTACTGAATGAGCACAAAACATTTGAGTGCCAATACCAGCTTCTTTCATTATAAAACAAAGCCATCTGGCAATGGTGGCAGCCGCCACTGATTTAAATGGTTTCTGCAGTGCAATCAACAGCTGAGAACAACCTTGAGGCCTCAAGGCCTTCCTACAGTTTTCATACGTTTTTTAACATTGTACCACACATAGTTTTTCATTGTCTGGGAAAGCATTATAATCAATATGACGAGACAAAGTTTTAGTACGTCCTGTAATAGTGAATGAAACCCCTTCAGGGGTAAATACTCTACCTGTAATGTCGAGTGCTCTCACATCCGATGAACGTCTGTACGACGACAGGCAAAGCAACATAGCCAGCTTGGCCGATAACTGTTCCCTAGATAAGAGTGCATTAATAGGCCACCTGTTAAATAATGAAATGACTACGGAAACGTCCCACAGACCCGTATATTTAGGTTTAGGTGGGTTAGCAACCCTAATTCCTTTAAGTAGCTTGCATACTACCGGGTGCATACCCACCGGTTTCCCGTCTATTTGGATATGCCCCGCCGGAATGGCCGAGCGAAAGTTGTTCACCGATCTTTAAGCCAGACCTTCCGCCGCCTTGTCTGACAGAAAATTCAACACATGGGGTAAGTCTGCCCCCTTGGGATCCAAACTTTGTTTCAAGCACCAATCCAACCATTTCTTCCAGGCTGAGGAATACCGTTTCCTGGTGGAAGGTGCCCAGGTCTGTCTGATAAACTCAGAAGCCTTATCCGAAACTCCTGACAAGTGCCATTGTTCCCTGAAAGCCTCCATGCCATCAGCGTGAGTCTGTCCTTTAAAATCAAAGGATGTCTCTCCTGAAGAGGGCCCAGCAATAGCGTCTCCGACTGCGGGAGAAACCTGGGCAGGTCGCAACTCCACTGTAATAACTTCTGGAACCCCGGCTGAGACGTCCACCACGGCGTCACCAGGTCTATCTCTGCCCGTTGCCTGATCACCTGCGTCATCACTCTGGGGATCAGCAAGAATCAATCCTGTAGGAAGGCATCGGTCGCTTGCGGCATTGGGTCCGGCCTCCAGCTGACAAACTGGGGAATCTGGCATGTGAGCCTGGAGGCAAAAAGGTCCGTCTGGAAGGGACCCCAAATCGTCTGAAGCCACTGAAAGACTCTGGGAAGCAACTTCCAGTCGCTGTAATCCCTGAGATGCCTGGAGTTCCAATCCGCCACCTGATTGGACTGGCCCGGGATGTATTCCGCCAGCACTGAGATCTGATTCGCGAGGCAGTAGTGCCAAAAATCCTTGGCTATCTGTGCCAGAAGAGACGATCTTGTGCCGCCCAACTTGTTGATATACCTCACCACGGACACATTGCCCTTGCGGAGGAGGATGCAACAAGAGGTCTGCCTCAGGGACAGTGTCCGAATTGCAAAGGACCCTGCGAGCAGTTCTAAGCTGTTTATGTGCAAGGAAAGTTCTTGTGGAGACCATCTGCCGCCTGTGGAGATGTCCCCGCAATGTGCCCCCCAGCCCCAACGGCTGGCGTCGGACTCTAGAACTACCTCTGGCAGAGAGCCGAAGATTACTCTTCCGTTCCAGGCGTCTACATGACCGAGCCACTACTGTAATTCGGTCCTGACTTCCTGTGATATTGGGATGGAGTCTGCATAGGACAGTCCTCTCTGAAGATGTCTGATCTTCAGGCGCTGAAGAGCCCTGTAATGAAGCGGGCCCGGGAATATTGCTTGAATTGATGATGCTAGAATCCCTACCACTCTGGCAATTGCCCTGAGTGTGACTGTCTGACTGTTTAGTAACATCAGGATTTCCTTCTTGAGGTCCCTCAACTTCGCCTTGGGAAGGCACAGTTGAGCCGCCTGTGAATCGATCGTGAACCCGAGGAAATCTATCAACTGAGTCGGGACAATTACCGACTTCTTCGGGTTGATCACAAACCCTAAGCTCTGCAGCAGCGTAGTCGTAAGACTGAGGTGCTGTCTGAGCGTGGCTTGATCCTGTGCCATGATAAGGATATCGTCTAGGTATATTATGAGACGTATCCCCCTCTCTTTCAGATGGGCGACCACCTGCTCCATCACCTTGGTGAAACACCAAGGAGCTGAGGAGAGTCCGAAAGGAATGGCCAAAAATTTGTACCACTGGCCGCTCCACCGGAACTGTAGAAAGCGGCGATGGGGAGGGAAGATTGGAATGGAGAGGTAGGCGTCCTCGAGATCCAGCCTTACCAACCAATCTCCCTCCTGTAACAAGTCCACCAGAAGATGGATCCCCCTCCATCTTGAAATGATTGTACGTAAGAAATTGAGTGAATTCGCTGAGGTTCAGAACCAGTCTTTTGCAACCTCCTTTCTTCTGCACAATAAAAATGTTGCTGCAGAAGCCGTGAGGTCCTTTGTCGCACAGTGCAATCACGTGCTTCTGCAGCAATTCTGCAACCTCTTCGTCTATGACATTGCGATCTAGTGGGGAAAAGTGGAGATCTGCTGGAAGAGCTGGCTGCAAAGTAAGAGAGTAAAACTCCAACTGAAACCCTTGAACGGTTTGCAACACCCAAGCGTCCTGGGTCAGGACTTGCCACTTTTGTAGACAGTGACGAGTACGACCCCCCCAAAGGAAGAAGAAAGTGGTCTACCACACTCACCTGTGGATTGCTGGCCTTTGAAGCTCGCCCTGTTGTTACTGGATTGGAAACACCCTCTGTTAAATCCTCTGCGTGCAGGGTAAAAGGTACCTCCACGAGTGGAGTCCCAATCTCCTCTTCCGCAACCAAAGTCGGCTCGTTGGGACCCTTGTTGAAAACCTCGTCCTGACGAGCGGCCCCCGCCTTGTCTGGCCCGATTAAAAACATGTTGCTGGAAGACCCTCTTTATTCCAGATTGCGCCTTATCGACGGAAGTGAACGTGCCCACATACTTTGAGATGTCTTTAACAAAACGCTCTCCGAATAGTTGACCACCTATTAAGGGCCCCGGCTCAGCGTCCGCCAACTCGGTTAGGTTGCTGTCCATCCTAATTAACAGTGACTTGCGTCTCTCTGACGAGATCGCACAGTTAGCGTTGCCAACGAGGCATATGGCCCGTTGGGTCCAACCCGCAAGAATGTCCGGGTCAATTGGGGCAGCGCTCTCCTTGGCTGCCAATGCCATTTCTAATATTTTAGCCAAAGGGCTCACTACGTTGAGCAATTTATCGTGGCATCCGCGCCACGCGCGATCGATGCCACACTCGGGGTCTTTGGAGAATTTTTTCAAAAACCTGAGGAGGCTTGCGTCGATTTCGGGTGTCTCCGCTAACTTGTCTGGCAATTCCGGGCGTGGGCCCTCCGATCTGAGACGGTTGCGCACCTCTCTTGAAAATCCCTTTCTCAGATTCTCGTGGAGATAGTCAGAAACCGCGGGGGCGGTATCCAGTCGGAAGACCGGGGATGGACAATCTCGGAAGGGTCGAAGTTAAAAGGGGTGGTCGAAGTCCCTGCCTGTGACTGGGGCGCCGTCTTCGCCTTCTTTGGGGGAGGAGGCTCCTCCGATGTATCTGTGTCGGTGTCAGTATTAGTGGTAGTGGTATCCGTGTCAACATATCCCTTTGACTTAGCCTTTGCTTTACTCCCTGGATAGGAGTTCTCTGCTACCCCACTGGCATGTAGGTTTGATAGGGCCTGGGCATGCGGCCATTGCTTGGGGTTACCCGTATTAACACCAGAAGCACAAGTTTCAGACTGTCTCTTCTGCGGCTTCTTGTCGTAGCCATATCGTTTGGCAAAGCCCTCCAACTGTTTTCTGATAGGCCGTAAGGCAGCTGCGAGGGCTTGCTGGGCGGTCTGAGGGACCGTAGTCTCCATTGCTTTGTTCACAGAGGACTGGACCGAAGCATCTAACGCTTCCACAATGTTGTCCTCTAAGACAGCCTCCTGCTGTTGATTACCATACACCTCCTCCTCCTCATCATAATTATTAGGGTACTGAACCCACTCCTCCATAGTCTAGTTGGAGTGCAGTAAATAGAACAGTGATAAAGCACAGCTCGTATCACAACCACTAGGAGGGGTAATGGGGGGGGTCAGCCCACAAGCACACTAAATTTATATGAAATTGAAGTCTAAAACACCCTTGGGGAAGCTGTAGTACAATAGGTCAGTGATCTCGGCCAAAACAATATCCAGAGCGTGTGCGCACTCTCGGGCCATTATTTTACAACCTTTGGGGAAGGCGAATATCACAGAGATGCAACCGATGTGTAAAACGCTTTGAAATGCGTTTAAAAGTCTGTTGGGGATTCGCGCTGAGGAACGCAGCCCAAACGTGACCAAAACCAGCCCAAATTGCTCGCGTTTGGACGCGCGCGTCAGCTGAGAGCCACCCGGCGCTTACGGCAGAGGAGGGCTATGAGGGGGCCCGGCGCCTAAAGCGCAATGCCAGTAAAGAAAGCTCCTATGCTGAGAACGGTTGCCGCTCTGTCGGTCAATGACCGTGAAGTCCAACGTGACTTTGAAGGGTTCCTAGCTTTCCTGCTATGCTGGCATTACCTGAATGGGGAAGGATGTCGTGCTAGAATATGGAGCGTCGCACGGAGTCCCCACGAATCCTAACCCTGAAAACAAACTGCGAAGGTACCACAATAATAACAGTGTCTAAAACCACATCAATATGTATAAATCAAGGTAACATATTACAATTGGCATAAATTACAGCGAAACCCATGCAGAGTGAGGGAACATGAAAGGTACACTTAACTCTTGCTGTGAGCAGCAAAGAAAGAGGAAGATGGCTACACGCAGAGGGTTCTTATGGACAATGGAGGCGTGGCTAGTATATGTGCATCATGGGCAATGTAGTTTGTTTATACTGTTATAAAAGAAAATATGCATTTTCATTGGCTGCTGTGATTTTGCAGTAAAGATTGAGAAGCATAATCTGAAGCCTCCGGTCCTGTAATAGAATTGTCCTCCCCCTCCCCTACTTCAACCGCATCCATCTTACCCTCCAAATCACACCACTGACAACGTGCTTTGGTGCCATTTAACATAACATGGTTATACATCTTGCAAATTCATGGACATTTCAATGGTCATTTAGAACATCTATGTTAACACACTTAATTGTCTTTGCAATTATCTCTGTACATTCTTGGTCATTATGTGGTCTCAGCCAACTCCATTTCTAGGGAGGGGGCCCATCTGATTGGGTGTAAAGACCGTAGTACACATAATTAGTGTTGAAAGGAAGTTTATTCCAATATAAATTGCGCAGCTTAGAAACATCTCTACTCTCTTCCCTGACCTCTCCAACTGCTCCACAATCTAGAACACCACGATAATGGAAGCTTGGAGCGAGGGAAAGAGCGAGGTACAGCACGAGAAAGAACACAAGAAAACCAATACATACATAAAACATCTTCCTCCTTATAAAACAAACAAAAAACCAATAAAGATACAATCTTACACATTTAACGAATCTCCCTCCTAATAAAACAACAACAGAAAAAAACAAAAACAATCAAGATACAATCCTACAAACATAATCAGACATCCATTTTGGTTTATGACAAATGCGCTTATCACAGCACTTTTGACTTACATTAACATTGCTATGTTCCACACAAATAGGCACATTTTGAGTGTCATCAGAAGGTATAATGGCATCATCACTTCTAACAACAACATCATTATTGACAGTTGGAGAATTTGCAACATCAGAAACTGCCTCCGTAGGGAGATCCCACTCAGAATAAGGATCAAAAGGACAAGCAGTCCCCAAAGACACTGAATTCTCAGACCACTTTAAAGAGGGATGAAATACTGCTACCCATTTTAGATTCCAAACTTTACCATCTGTCAATTTTACAGCATTTTTAAGAACTTTGGTAACCCTCAAAGGTTTAAAGAATTGACTTTCTCCTTCCAATGTTTCTTGACTCTAACCCATGAACCAACTTTGACGAAAACAGTTTTGGTATTATGTTTCAAGTTATACTTATCATGGTACTTGTTACACTTGTTAACAATTCTTGACCTGACAACTTCAGTAGGAACTGTACTGGAAGCAGCTTCCAATAGCCACTCTGGATTGCATTTTGTTCTTGCACCACGACCTCTCATTACTTCAAAGGGGGAAACTTCCAAAGAATCATGAGGAGTGGTTCTATACGCCCACATGGTTTTGAAAATTTCCACTTCCAATCACTTTGATTCTGAACGGCCATCTGAATAGAATTTTTATAACACCCTATTGAATCTTTCGATCATACCTGTGCTTAATACCAACCCTTTTAAAATACTGCTGGATTAAGTTGGACAGAAACTGAACACCATTATCAGAGATAACCTGAACTGGCAACCCTTCTTCAATAAAGGTCCTATCAAGACACTTCAATACTTCATTTGAAGTAATCCTGTCAACAACCTTAATAACTGGCAATCTCGAAAATATATCTATAAGTGCAATCACATACTTCCTTTCAGGACCAATGGGACCCATAATATCTATGGCAACAGTATGCCACGCTTTACTTGGAACAAAAGATTCCCCTATTTTAGGTCTCAAAGTAACTAAAGATTTATCAGAATTGCAGCAAGGTAAACAATCCTGAACTACTCTTTCAATTAAAACATCAATGCCCGGCCACCAAAATCATTGCTTGACTCTTTGTTTAGTTTTAATAATACCACAATGTTCTTCGTGGCAGAGTTTCAAAACCTTCAATCTTAAAGAGCTCAGAGGTACAACTTTATCACCTCTGAAGATAGAATTATTAGTGACAGAAAGTTCTTGCCTAACTTCCCAGAAGGCTTTAAGCGAATCAGGAATTCTGCTCTTACAAGGCCACCCTTTGTTTATGAAACCCAACAATAAAACAAATACATACATAACACTGGGCCTCTGTTTTCTGGGTTTAGGCTTCAACTTGCTACCGACTTGGTGGGTGTCCGTCAGGATCTGCCCGGGCTGCAAGTGCCGTCCCATTCTTGGGCCCTACCTGTTCCTACTGGTCCCTGCCGTGTGGTATCCCAAGGTCCCTGTGTGAGCATCTACTCTCTCCTGCCTGAGGCTGTCCTCCCATCTCACTCCCTGCCGTGAGGCATCCCATGGACACAGTGTGAGCCTTCTATCTACTGCTAGTAATTTATCTCTTTTTCTACGTTTCTTGGTTTCCTTCTGCCACGTTACCTACGGTTTCATTATCGGAGGGAGCTCCCCCTGCCCTTTGTCTTGTTATGCAAAAACCATCTGTTCTAGGACTCCTACAATGTTCAGTAGGAACATGTCAATCCCCACCCAGGTCCGGTGCACCCCGTCCTCCAAATGATAGCCTGGGACCTCAAATTTATGAAAGTGTGTCTTACGAAACCCCAGCCATTGGCCCTACATATCGTTGCCATGGTGATAGTGAGTGTTTGTCTGGATTTTCCCCCAGATTCATGGCTCTTCTCCAGGATCTCCGCACTATTATTTCTGAAAAAATTGCTTCAGCTGGGCGGATCAGTTGTGCCATAGTTGTTAGGCCTTCTTGCATATTTTCTAAGATGCCCCTCCTCCCCAGTGCTAGCAAGTATTTACCTCCCGAGTGGACCACCACCGCATCTGCTCTGCCACCATGCCCCATTGCTTCCAGCACCGCAAGGGAGAAGTTGGTCCCATTTAATTCCCTAACACCCCAGCCAAACTGTTGGTGTCCTGCAGCCAAATACAGCCAAATTCGCATCTGGCCGCTGCCCAGCGTTGCGCCCACTTCACGTAGGAATTACCCACGATCCATACCTTTTTGCGCTGTTCGGTTGGCCTAGATGGAGGTGGGGGGAGGGAGAAACCAGACTCAATACATCACAGGGTGTATGTAATGTTTAAACGCGCCGGAAGCCCAGCGTCCTATTGATTCCTTCTATCTTCTGCGAGGGGAAGGGTTTGTGTAATTCTCGGGCCTTGTGCCCCTTCTTATACCCCCTTGCTGCTCCCCAGCTCATCCACGGATTGAGGGGGCCATAGCTTGCCCTGGGGTGACCAATCTTGGTCGCCCTATTTCGTGGGCTATGTAAATGGGCGGGGCCTCTGGGCGGCGTTTGTCCCGGGCCCCCATTTGGTCTGGCTTTGCCTTCCCCGGCCCGGGCTCCAAATTGTCGCCCGAGCAGGAATTACATTAAACGACACACTTAGAGCTAAGTGAAGACATACATCTGAAGCAGATCAAACCCCAAAACATTTCCACCTAAGAGTGGTGCAGTTGGTTTCGTAGGTTGCTGAGCCATAACATTTTTGTGGGTGAGAGTGAGGAGCTGCTATTTGACTCGTTATGAATCAATACATTTTCTTGTATAGCATCAGTTCTGTAAATTGGAAAAAATACTGTAAAAACCAACAGATTAAATAGTATGTAGTGGCAGCAGAAAAGGGGTTTCGTAGACCCTTTTTGAGAGGAGGGATAAGGCTACTGGACCACATATGCAAACATCGTAGTGTGTTGTTCCACTTCGTAACCACGGAATTAGGTTTTCCATGGTCCTCTCAAACTTCATAAGTACTGGGATGAGTGTATGCTGGACTGCGTCAAATAATTACTCTCCATCCCCTTGGTTGTGATATAGAGCTACTGGGCCATAGCCATGGTAGCTGGGGTTACTTGACTCTAATATTAAAGGGTCCGTACTGCTATGGCTTTGTAAACTAGGCTTAGTACAGCCCCATTCACACTTGACTCAGTGGTAGTAATTGCGAGCAGTCACAGGCTTCTCAGGAAGGGTAGTCTGGGGGTACGACAAGCTCAGCTCTCAGCGGTCACCCAACAGCGTAATGAATTGATTGTCCATCCCAGCACTTATCTTTATAAAAGTAAAGTATTTTAATTAATGCTCCTGGTTTTCAGTTTAAATGGATTTTTACATATAAATACAGGCGGAAAACCTTTTTTCATTTGTCTGTATTTATAAATAGAGACGGAAAATACTGACAAACCGGCGATGTGTCTATCAATGTCTGAGGTGTACAGGGGCTGCGTAAAGAAATTTGAAATCTTTGCCAGAATCTCCTGCACACTATTCTTCCATCTACATCACCCTAAGCACCCCCTGCTGAGCGAGACTGATTTGTTTCCAGTGAGCCCCTACTGCCCAGAAAGCAGCAGGTCAGGAGCACTTATCAGCTTTTATGAATACACACTCTCGGCTATTTAGGCTGTAATTAGCTGGCTCTTTCTCTGGACTCAGTGCCTGTGTGGATTGCTAGAAAGAAAAGGGAAGGAGCACCATGGGTAAGGGACCCCAGGAAACCCTAAAATCACAGTGTTGGCATCGGCCGTCACAGAGTGTGGCTTAGTGATGTCATGGCCAAGTAATGGGGACTAAAGAAACTTGCAAACTGGACAATTCTCAAAGTCAAGGGGCATGGAGGGTCTTTATGATGTCAGAGAAGGTATACGGTGACTTCTCAGTATCCTTACCATTCCTGTTCAGGGGACGTGTTCAAGGAATACAAAGGTCATTATTATATCACCTCGTGCCAACATTGATAAAGCAGGGTCCTGTCCCGACCCACTCAAAAATTGTTTAAGCAGTAGGGGTTATCTGCAACACCTGTCTAGTATCACCACAAAAAATCCCTTCTGGCTTCGAGTTCTACGCAGTGTCGTCCCTCTACTGGAGTTCTTAATAACTTTACACTGTTGCCAATAAGGGACAGAATAAGGGCAAGTAGGGCTCTCAATTGGTCAAGCTCATTAGACTTGGCCTTCATAGGCAGCCCTCTTATTTATCATGAAGTGTGTAACCAGGCCCAACTTTTGTCGTCTGCTCACCATCCTGTGATCCTGGGCAATTCACTTAATTTACCGGTGCATGTAAAAATTTGTGATCTTGTGTAATCAGACTGGCGCTCAGGTCAAGTGCTTCAATGCCTTTGGTGCTAGCTATACAAAACAGGCAAAAAAGCACAACGATGTAAAACATCATCATTATTTTCTTTGAGAAAAAAAACCCTTCCCAAGCAAAAGGTGACCATTCAAGATGAACATGAAGAAATGAGAGGAATTAAAGTACAATTTGAGTCTCGGTGTTGACTTACCCATCCTGTGATTCTGAGCAAATCACTTAAAGTGAAATGCCGGCTCATGTAACGGGTACAAGCGGTAAAGGGCCGCTTGCAAGCTGTTCCCTGGACAACGTTTGTTCTGAATTGAAGGGTGTTAAATGTTGATAAAGGTGTAGATCAGAAGCCCTAACCGGGGTTAAGCTGTACCGACCATATGGATAGCTAGGACATAGGGACTCCCTCAGTCTGTACTCTGAATAGTTGTACTAATGTCCGGAGCCCAGACAGCATAAAGGCAAAAAATAACCAGAAAGACCCTCAATGTCCTCAAAGTCTCTTGAAATACAAATGTTCTTATCCTACAATGGCAAAGTTTTCAAGTGAATGTATTGTGTTTATTTAGTTTGACATATGTAAATGTATCTAAACCTATAACAAGTTCAAGTGTGCATTGTCTATTTAAATAAATGTGGAAAAATACTAACTGCAGCGTCTTCTTTTGCTTGCAACAAAAATTAATTTGGATGAATGCAGATAAAATGACCAAAAAATAAATATGGATAATTACAGACGGAAATGTAAAACAAAAAAAACCCATAAACCAGGAGCCCTAACCTTTAATATACTATATACCTCACTACTACAAAAATTCTGGTAATTAGTTAATCAGTGTCAGCACATTACATCAGGATATAATCTGGAAGATTCACTGAGAAATGACCGGATCCCTGTTCTGGCTTAAGAATAACTGCTAGAGGCGGAATTGAGTTGGTTCTCAATCTTTCAATGACTGTATAGTTCCCCAGTAAACTGAATTGCCTCTACTACCAGGATTTTGATAGGCAGGTTAAATTAACGACTGGGAAAATACCCATTTGATAAATGAAACCAGTGGTATTGAAATCTAGGTCTTATGTTACTGATGTATGTAACTTAGTTCCTAAACTACTTCTCCCAAGTGACACTGAGTATCCTACCAAAGATGCCAACTCAGAACTTTTAACGTTAATTATAGAAGTTTATTTATTTGAAACAAAAGAATTATGAGGCACCATAAAAACTGATCTACTAGCACACTGGCTTTTCAACCACCATATTTCTTAAATTCTAGAAAGAAAAGTTCACCTAAGTTATATTTACAGTCTTCATAGTGTAGAATGCTGTACAAATATACCGAAAGTTCAACAAAACAAGTCCAACTCAAGCATGTTTTGCTGGTCAGAAGGATTCCTTGTCCTCGCTTTCAGTGTAATTGAATGTCAGGTCAAAGTAGGATGAGTAAACTGCTACCAATTTATGTAAAGCATATGACCCAATTTTCTAAGGTTAACTCTGGCATAGATATCTCAAAAGTTGGAATGGATACACCAGACAGTCTATGTCTCTCAAATTATTATAGCATAATCAATTATTATCAATAATATTTTGAATAAAAAATATATGGTATGTCCCCTAAAGGCAGAGATTCCCCTCCAACAAGTTTGAAAAGCACATCATAGAATTTAATACATATGGTAGATGAAATAAGTCCTATGCTTATACAATCTTTAATGGTGTCTTGCATTAAAAAAAAATATTTTCATAATTAGTAAAACCAGAGGGGTAGGTGGTGTCACATCATAACCCTTTTTGGCAAAGTGCTTCAATTCTTTTTGTCTTGCTGTTTCATATAAGAGCAATAATATGGCTACAAAGAAATTAACCTAATAAAAAATTAAACTAATAAAAAATCAGTTAGTAATTTGTTGCATTATTTGGAACACCTTAAAGTCAGATTACAAAAAATGGGAAGGCTCCCATGTAAAGAAATTTAGTTTTTTCTGTAATGCACTTTAGTGTGCAAAAAGTAAACAGGTTGCCATATCTCCTTTCTGCTCCTCACTGTTAATTTTAGAAAAACAGATCCGAAGGATGAAAAGCCAGTTTTCGTTGATTGTAGCTGTATTGATGTTTCATGACCTTTTCCTATTGGCTTTGGCAGCTGGGCTTTGTGATGTCACAACTCAACTGTAATTGTTACAGAACTATGCATCACAGGCCAGCAGCTATCTATTTTCTTTATTACAGGAGACCTCCTAAGTTGCCTGCAATATGGAAATTAGAGACTGTCTTTTATGCTAGGATTGCAGCATGGATGTCATTTAAGGCTGGCCAGGGGTCGGAGCTCTGACCTATGGCTTGCCCCTTACTACCCCTGGCACTGCCTTTGCGACCCTGGCCTCGGAGGTGGCAAATCCATGTTTCGAAGACAAACAGCTCGTTCTAATGGACATCGTTTGGAGCTCCATTTTCCTGGTATTCTGTCAAATTATTTATTACATAAATCGTGAATAATATTATTCACTATTAGTGTAATAAAAAATGGAGTATAATGAGGTGGAATATGATCCTATCTGAAAGCTAAGGTGATTAAAAATGCTTTTAAATGTATGTTGTATGCATGCTTGCAGGTGAGTGTGTTTATCTGACGGGGAATGCGTGACTGTATGTGTAGGTTTAAGCATGTGTGAATCACAGTAAATGCTAGAAGGTGTGTGATGTCCCTTCCACTACCTCTGGCATTTTGGTGAATTGACGCCCATGGATTGTAGGCTCCCATATATTGTTTTTGTTAGCATTGTTCATGGTATTGGGCTATTTGGGCACTGACTTGCTGGGTAAAGTCAATTCAGGGACATTAGCATCTTTGTGAAGTTGATCTGATCATGCATTACTCTTCCTGGTCTGCCCCAAAGGAGAAGGCAGAGCACTGGCAAGGCAGAAGCAGTGTGGCAGGGTTCTAGTAACAGCTGGAAGGGAGGAGGAGCAAAGGTGTTCTGTCTCATTTTCCATCTCACTCGATGACTCCTGCTATTGACTCCAATGGGGACTTAAGCAGAAAGTTCACAACTCCCTTTCAGAGTGGCAGCCTACAATTAAATATTTTGCAGCCTTAATGCCTAAGACTTTGGACACTGAAGCCTTTAGCTTTTTATTTGCATCAGGTATTTAGTGTTACTCTACACAATTTCGTATTGATTTGCTTAAAGTTTGACAGTTATAACTAATAATATTTTTTAAAATTTGAAACAAACTTCACACAATTGTGCTGGGAAATACTCTAATAAGTACATTTATAATACTAGATGTAGAAGATATCTCCTTATTTTTTTTATTAGGTGACAATGCAAACATAACAAAAGACACTTGTTTGATATTTGTAATAATGGTGGACAGAATGCATCTGAATGTCACAAAAAACGCAATCGAAACTCATCCTGGTAGTTGGAGAGTAGAGAATGATGAATAGAAAAGCTGATGTTACTATAACAGTAGGATCAGTGGCGCCCGGGGCCCCGCAAGTTTTCGGGTCAGCGGCCTCATCCTCCTGCTCTTACCTGCCATCTCGTGGGTGACAATCGCCCCCGCTCTATATTGCAGCCGCCGCGGGGTGGCAGTGCCGCCGAATCTCTCCTCAGGCAGCAAATAGGCTATCTACTCCACTGAATAAGATATATTAGAACTTCAGTAGAAGTGTATGAAGAGTACTATGAGATCTAAAGCAGGATTCACTCGTCCTTATAACCAGTGTAGATGAGGTAGCCAATCTGGTCTTTTCGGATAAAGAGCACTAACTGTAGAAAGTAGAGCTACAACTAAGAGATCAAAGTATATACTAGAAATTGGAGATTGATCCCGAATAAGACTTTGTAAACGCCCTTAAACAAATTTGTAATGTGTGAAAGATCAAGCGCTTTTGACCTGATGAATACATAAAAGTACTTTACATTTATGGGAAGTGTTTTGTGCACTGTTGTGGATTAGCACCGGGCTGTACGTTTTTGCCTTCTCTGGCAAATCTAATCATGGAATGGTGGTGGTAACAATTAGCATTGTCTAGGGAAATTTCAAATCTTCATGGAGAGTAGTACAATGGTGTTAAAAAGTGATCGCCAGAAGACGAGGTAAGATTCCAGCAACTTCTTTATTAGCCATTCACTCTCCAGACTCAAGAGCATCACCAACCTTCTAGGGCAGACTCCAGGGGAAGAGTCCACTGGGCATAACAGGGAAGGGGTGGGCAGGGTTATACCAAGGGGGAAGGACAGGGAAAGAGAGAGATTACAACACAGCTCCCTTTTTTACAATACGCTAAACATTTCTACATTTGACAACTCTGTCACAACTCCACATTTGCCCATTCTCCAGAAGTACCACATTGTTGAAAACCTTGGACACACGGCATGGGGGATAGAATTTGCATTTGCTTTGCGATTCCTTTATGCTCCTTTTGTCTTGTACCCAATCGCCTTCCTTCTATTTGGGAATTTTGACCCCATTCTTCTCATCGTACTACCTCTTGTACTTGCTTTGGTGACCATCCACCCTCTCACCAGCTTTCTTGGGATTGGAAATATCCCCCCCCCCCCCCACCACATCAGGTTCAATTTTGTACAAGGTTCTCTTCTCCTGATTGCTACAAATGGGGACACCCCTTACACCAGATTAGGTGAGGTGTGGTAGGCCCATAAACATTCAGGTAAGGATGATTCAACATTGTGACTGTTCACTATAGGTAACTGTATGTGTTCATTTATGAGTCTGTTGGCTCTTAACTTTGGGGCAATACAGTGCAGTTCTTTCATGTTTAATATTTAGGTTTTGCAAAAATTCCTTGATCTGTTGTGATGTGAACTGCACTCCATTGTCGGTGACCAGGGTTGATGGTATCCCGTCCCTTGAGAAAGTCTGGGACCATTTTAGTGTTAGTGCAATGGACACATTTTTGTGTGATCCAGTGAGATGTGTAGTCCACCAACACCCGCATGAATTTCTTAAACATCCCTATATTGTCCATGGGTCCAATTATGTCCATGGCAAGTTTACTCCATGGTTTGGAGAGCAGCTCAATGGGGGACAATGGGGCTTTGCGGGTGGACTTGGATTTGTCCCCTTTGGCACAATTGAGACATCACTTGTTGTCCTACCATAGTGTCTATCCTGGGGAACCAGAACTTTTCCCCAATTCTGTTTTTTGTGATGCTCTGCTTCAAATGACCCTTGTGGACCAACTCCACGATCCTCTTCCTCAGTCCTACAGGAAGCACAATTCTATTCTTGCGATACACCTTGCCTACTATGGTGCTCAACTCAAACCTGACCTCCCAGAAGTCTCTGATCTCTAATTCGACTTCCCTGCACTTGTTGGGCCACCCTTTGACCATTATCTCCATTAGCCTACCTAACACTCTATCCTCTTCCGTGTTTTTTCCCATTCTTCTTCTATTAGGGCAGGGTCTGTCATGTTTATGATAGGACTGTCTAGCATTTCCTCTTGCGGTTCTCCTTGTAACAGTGTTCTGGATAGGAAATCAGCAATTTTGTTCTCGCCCCTTTGGACTTTTTCCACTTTAAAACAGAAGTTTTCTAGGCCCCGTATCCATTTTCAGATGCGTGGCGTACAGTGTTCCATGCCTTTCACAGTAAAAATGTATGTGAGGGGCTTGTGGTCCGTGCGGATGGTGAAATTGAGGCCCCATAAAAAAACGTAGTGTTTCACCGCCCAAAAGCATGCAGGGCTTCCTTGTCAATAACAGAATAATTACTCTTAGCTTTGGTCAGGCAATGGGAAGCCAAAGCAATTAACTTTTCCTCCTTGCCATCCCTTTGAGACCAGGAAGCTCCCAGGCTCTTGTTGGGTGCGTCGGTGGTGAGGATGTTTTCTTTCCCTGAGATTGAAGGTACCTAAGGCTGGGGGATTGATGATTTCATTCTTCAAGGCATCCACCGTGCATTTATGTTGATCAAACCAGTCAAGCACCACAGATGTCTGCTCTCCGTGGCTGCTCCGGAGCGAGGGTCCTTTAGAACGATCTTGGAAGCAGGAAACAAGGAGATCTCTGTAGAAATGCACTCCCGTCTGGACCACAGATGTTACCCCACCGAGACTGCTCCAGAGTGAAGATCCTGGCACACATTCAGAGGAGCAGGGAACATAGCATGACAGTGAAAAACGGGTCCAGCACCAGTAAGGCTCCAGTTCCCGCGTGCGAAGGAGCCAACGCGAGACATTTGGTCTCCAAACGCACACACCGTCCCCTCAGCAACGCTCATGGGAGCAGGTGAACAAGAGGATCTTCAGGCAACACTTGTACTCTGTCCACCGATTTTCCACCGTAGCCACCTACCACAGATGAAGAGAGAACACAAAAGGAAATGGCTAAACTGCCCCCTACGCAGTGGATCGTCGCCAGTGTTGAAATGTGATCACCAGACTCAAGAGCATCACCAACATTCTAAGGTAGCCTCCAGGGGGAGAGTCCACTGGGCGTAACAGGGAAGATGTGGGCAGGGTTATATATACCAAGGGGGAAGGAAAGGGAAAGAGCGAGTGATTACAACCGATGGTTATATATTATTATTATTATTATTATTATTATTATTTTATTTTAAAACCTTTATTTTAGCATTCAGTAGAAATACAAGCATGGGCCTACAACCGCGGGGGCCGGCCGCTAGACAAATTAAAGTTCCGTAACATCACAATACAACACAGCTCATCAGCCGACAACCCAAAGGTCCGGCAGCGATTCAGAGTAAAGCTTGTATTGGAATGCATAGTCAGAGTTCAGGATAAGACCGAGGTTTCATTTTATATTATATAAGAGAGGATCAGGTGCCATACAATCAAACAGAAGAAGCGGGGGGCAGGGTAAAAAACAGGATATACATATAATGACCACTATAATGGAGATTTGGCGCCAGAGCATATAGGTCGATACAGACGAACACACAATATACATTGCCATGTTGCGCCAATACTCAAGGCCTGCCCGCCCACAAATCAAAATATCATAGAAGCGAAAGCACGAAGTACAAGCATACGATAAGAATCCGAATGATTCATAGTTATACTGACCCTACAAGAAGAAAGAAAAAGAAGGAAGGCCATAGAAAATAAAAAAGGCAAAATAAACCCCCCCCCTTTCAGCCCCCCACCCTGCACCCCTGCAAATGGCTACAGTCTGACCCCACTAGCAGCGTGCCTGTCGCCCCTAACAACTAAACCCCCAAAGGTAGGAAAAAGAAGAGCGGAGGAGGGCATATCCATGTGGGCTCCCAGCCCCTTTAGACCACCCGCCTGAAACAGCCACCCTCTATCAGTAAAAGATAACCTTATGACAGCAATGTAGAGAAATTAGAGGGTACCATGAGACACCGCCCAGCCTCTTAGAGCAAACAGCTGCGGGTCCAACACTTGTAAAAGCCATGCAAACCCATCCCGATCCAGCCGATCTTAACCTTGGCCCTTCCGAACAAAAACACGAACCCCTTCCAGCGAGACCCAGAGGCACACAAAGAAGCAATAGAGAAAAGAAGAGTCAGCAGAAATCAGCCCATGGCTACCAGCAGGCAGTGAGTCCTCAAGAACCGTAGATGCAGACGAACTCTCCCTCCGGGATGAACAGTCCCAATGTGTCTTGAACAGGAGTCGTAGCGTCGCCAGGAAAGGAGAAGATGACCACAAAAGAGATGGAAAGTCACAGACAAAAGTCTCCGGGAGGGGAACGCCTGACGATATCTCCAAAGCGGGCAGTGGTGACAAGTTCAGCAATACCATGCCATCCTCTGGAACACCGTCCACCAGGGCACCATCCGTTGATTCCAGTACTCGTTTCTTCACGGGGTCCTCGCACGGAGTCAAAATGGCTGCGTTTTGAATGGCTGCAGAATCCCGTTTCAACAATAAGGCCGGGCCCGGTTCCACCAGGAGAATTTCAGATAGGCGCGAGTCCAACTTGCTCAGCAAAGTATCCACATGTGAGCGGAATGCCCAAAATTCTGCCAGTATTAACCGCAGCGATGGCTCATGCACCGTTCGATCCATACTCTCGTGTTCGGTTTCAATCACTATCACCTCCCCGGGTGACTCCGGCACCCACGGGGGGATAGACAGGATCTCGAACGTGCAATTGTGAAGGGTGACCAGTCTTTGTTCGCAACCACAGTCAACCCAGTTAAGGCCGCAGGCCAGTGACCCCGAACCACCGAACCCCGGCGGGAGCAAATAGGGACCGCGGGACGGGGGCCCCCACCCGCAGCCAGCAGCACGCCGATTCATTCCTCCGTCTATACTGAGCACTGAAGACGATCGCCACCAAATCCGGGCTGAAACAAAGCCTCCACTCCGGTCGACCGGGCCCGGCCTGAGTCTCCTGGCCGATGTTGTTGCACTACAGCCCGGCTGTGAAAGTACTCCAGGCCCCGGCTTCACCGCTGGAGCAGGCCGCAAACTTACACTCGATGTAACTCCGTCAAACAAGCTGATAAAAGTTTCCGGATTTCACCATCGGAGTGCGGGACAGTTCATGCACACAGAGACTAGGCGTTAAGTGAGGATAACATGCAGGATATCGCGGCGGGTCACGAGGGTCGACGGAGCCGGGAGCCCAAGCAGCCATCTTGCTTGCTGACGTAGCTCCTCTCCGGTTATATATTATTGAGGGCTCTTTCATTTTTTGGAAGAGAAATAAAAAAGAGCTTCAATTAACTATCTGGACTAGAACTTTAAATAATTGAACATCAATTTGACGGTGCCAGCCAGTGAAAGTGAAATAGAAGTTCTGGATGGTTAACTAGATTAGTGTGAAAATAAAATTGTTTCTTTGTGTCTGTAAATGGACTTCAACTAATTATTTGCGTCATCCTTGCTTGTATCACCCAAAAAAGGTATATGAATTGCACACTGAGTGGAAAGCTCACCATATTTTACAAAAACAGTAGTGATGAGTAGAATTTTCTTAAGGAGAGCAGGAAGATGCCAAGAAAGATTTTGCAATAGACACTGCTTATTGGGCATAATTAATGAAGCATCATAAAGAGTGAAAGGAAAAACTTGGACAACCTGTTATTTTATCATAGAATGTCAAACAAATGACCAGAGACATTTTGATGCATTTCTCAATATAATGGCCAGCAGTTTGAAATCAGGCGAATTTTGAATAAATACTGACTACTAATTACAGCAGACAACGATCTGTATTTGACAGACCACAAAAAAATGTAATCAGGCAGAGCTTCAAACCTACCCAGTATCCTTATCAGTCTTTTTGAACTACTGAAAGGCAAAATACAGACGTGGTTACCACAACCTCTCACGGCATCCTATAGCCGTGGACATTGTGAAATTTGTGATCTATCCTTGACATGCATATTGAAATTTGATAAATTGGGAGACCTCAGACAGTCTTTCAAGTAAAATAATTGCAACTATTTCTCCATGTTCTCAGTCTGTGTTCATGTGAAGTACTGGATGTTTGTAGCACTATAGGGACATTAGAGTGATGAACCCATTTCGCACTACTGACTAGGAAGGCTTGAGCTATGCTTCAATGATACATTTCATTGAAATGCATGCAGGAAAAGTGGACAGCTTGAAATATTTTACATTAGAAAGAATTGAAGCTCTCATTAGATTTGGAGCTTGAAAACAGATATATCGGAGACCCTTTGTTCATTCCGAGAGGCATGAATGAGAGCTCTGGAAGGTCTATATTCCTATACAAATATCTAAGGTCTCATTGGTAGGGATAGCGTAGAGGCATACAATACCACTTTTGAAGGAGAAAAACTATGACGTGATTTAGCTGACCATATTTCTGTTGTATGTATTTCCACAGTCTCATGTTATGTTATTGTGGGCTAGTTCTGTGCAATTCCATTCTTTAGAAACCGCATAGACAGGGCCACTGGAAGTATGCACCAGGGGAGGACCAAATTAGGCATCAGGATGTACTAAAACATGCAGCAAATAAAGGCAAATCATGTGACGTAATGCAGCATATTCTGTGGTCCTATTACCTCATTATTTTGGCTTTTGTTCACACATTAACACTTTCTGGGGAAAGGTTTCACCTCATTAGTACCACTGAGGACATGCTTGAAAGTAAAAAAAAGAAAAAATGCTACGGTGTGGTCAGCATTGACCACGTCATAGCTGTTTTATTCAGTTTACTTTCAGTCCGGTTGCACAGTGGCTGCTCTGCTATGCAACATGGCTAAAAAACTGTTAAAAAGCCAATACATCTAGCATAGGCGAGACCGATTGGCTTGGCCAATGCTTAGTAATGTTTTTACAAGGGCCGATTTTTTTTTTTGATTCTTTTTTTTTATAATTTTTTTTTACCCCAGTAGCCTCAGCCCCACCTCACTAACTCCTCCCCTTCCCCAACCCCCATCGTGCAGGCCCATCTGTGCACCCCTTGTCCACAAGCCAGACTGCAATTTTGACCACGCCCGAGAAAAAGTTGGTGAGTTCCCATGACTTAGAGACTGAAATACAGAAATGAACAACAGGAAGGTGACCAGTCAAACTATGAGAAGAGCCTTCCACCACATGGCGACGGTAACTTTTGGTCCGTCTGAGCTCAAAACAATTTTTTCTTGCTGAAATTTACAGATTATGCATGAAGACTACAAACCCACGTAAAGTGCGTTTTATTCTAGTTCCGTGACAATAATGCAACTAAAGTCTAACTTTTGGCCCTTGATTTAATTGATCGCTCCTCAAATACAACATCTTAGATGGAACTGCTACACAATAGGGTAACAGAAATTATTTACCTCTTGAACCAATTCTTCCCATGTTTATTTTGCTCAGAGTTCTTTTTAATAGAGTGCTACATGTTTCCTAACGGTTACTGCAAAGTAGTAGATGAAATATAGCGAATGAAATTCAAGAATCTGGAGGTGCTCGTTCCTGTGTTTAATTGTTTGAGTTGAAAGTTTGCTTCTCACGCTGTATTATCATTCCACATGCATTCTTTCTACTGTTTCTAAACTTATTATTATAATTTTTTTTAATAGCATCTATGACCTGGCCTTTAAGCCTGATGGGACCCAACTGATTGTTGCTGCTGGAAACAGAGTACTGGTAAGAACTCCACAGTGGCCCTTTATTTCCATTGGAGTGCTTTTCTATTACTTGTCATACATTTGAGCACAATGTGTTGAATCTACCTCCTATATTGCAGTACCTTTTCTATATAAAGTTTAATTTGTGGATTGAGACAAAGTTACACCCTATTGTCAGATTAGCCACTTGCGGAATACATGTAGAAATTTTGCTACTAACTTTATCATTTTTTTAAACGTGGGGGAAAAAAAGCTTTAAAGCTCTGCTGATTGTTGTAGTTATTTTTGGAACTGACTGTAAACTGGAGGTAGATTTTATTAGTAGTGCTATTGACCGACCTAACAAGTTATCACTTCATTACCCAGCTAAACTCATACACAGGTTGATGTGTGTATTTTTGTGATTACTCACACAATGCTTTAAATTTCTGTGCATCAACAGGACTTGTAACCCATTGGCCATGACAATTGTCGAGGTAATCCGAATTGTACAGTACTTAATATGAGCAGGTCAGATCCATCTATTATCATACAAGATGAAGCCCTGTTGTTAAGGCTCCATGGCCCGATATTGCAATCCTTTATACATTCCCAGCTAAAAAGATCATTCAGAAGCGAAACTGAATCCACATTGGAGACTGACAGATGGTATTCGATTGGTGGATGGTCATTTGCTCTTAGTTGTCCCCCTTTTGATTTACCAGCCCCTCAAAGTGCTCAGTCCTACTATCCGGTATCCAGCTGTCTGAGAAGTCCTCTAACTCCCTTGGTACCGGTACTCTGCACCTCCTGCCAATGGCACCTGGATCTCACTGCCCACCTGGTGAGATTCTGATGTGTATAGTGAGGCTGCTTTTCTACTTTCCACTGCTACATGGGGAACCACGCAATGAGATGGCTGGTGAAGTGGAGGCGACTGTGGCCTACCCTCCGCCCCATGCTGTCCAGTACCCATTGACTTTATCGAAGGTGTGGACACATTTGTGTGTTTGTTTCACTCCCACCACAGCTGCTCCTGCTCCAGGCTTTTAGTGGCGCGTCCTACTTCCCCAGAACCTGCTGATGGTGCTCAGACCCTTTTGACCCTGCTTGCCCCAGCCTATCACCGATGAGTGCCCCCGGAGATGCTTACTCCTTCGTACCACTACTGATCCCGACTAACCTTGAACGCAATGATGGCACTCTAACCTTGTGCTCCTTGCTGCCTAAGCTGCCATTGGGTAGAGCATTATGATATGATATGATATGATTTGGTTTTTATAAAGCGCGACTTACACTCCACGGAGCATCTTGGCGCTAGTCATACGTGTCACAGAGGAAAAAGCAAGAAGCCATATAAGAACTCAGTAGGGGAAGGTTTGGTGTGTCTGAAAGGTGTCTGAAAGGTGAGAAGTTTAAATTAACGCTAAACAGAAAGTGTCAGTGATGTTGAAAATCCAGGTTTTAAGAGCCTTTCGAAACAGGTTCTCTGACGGGATCAGACGCAGCTGGAGTGGGAGCTTATTCCAGGCTCTGGCTCCCAACACTCCGAGGGATTTTCCTCCTTTCGTAGCGAGTCTAAATTTAGGGATCACAAGTAGGTTTAGGTTGGAGGATCTGAGTGAGCGAGAGGGTGCATATCTTCCGAACCTTCTTGACAGGTAGGTGGGGCCCAACTGGTGGTAGGCCCTGAAGGTGATTAATAGGATTTTAAATAGCACTCTCTTATGGATTGGCAGCCAGTGCAAGATCTTAAGTGCTGCTGATGCAGATGACTTCCTAGGCCATCTCAGCACTAGACGGGCGGCGGCGTTCTGGACCATCTGCAATTTGTGCAGTACAGCTTTGTTGGAACCTGCATAGAGGCTGTTGCAGTAATCCAGACGAGATGTAATGAGGGCCACCGCTACCGTCTTTCTGGCTGTCAGGGGGAGGAGGTCAAAGAACCTTCTGAGGCCCTTGATTATGTTGAAACGGGACCCCGCCACAGTGCCTGCTTGTTGTTTGAAAGATAGAGCTTCATCAAACCTTATCCCAAGGTTACGGGCCGACGTGATAGTGTTCGGGGGGACTTCGGCGTCTTGAGGCCACCAGGTTTTAGGGGAAAAAAGGTTTTGTTGGCCAAAAGGGAGGATTTCAGTCTTGCCTGAGTTACATTTGAGGTGGTGGTTTCTCATCCATTCAAATGTTGCGGCGAGACAGTCTCTCAGATTTTCCTCTGCCTTAGTCGTGTTATTGTCCAGGACGAGGATGAGCTGAGTATCTTCAGCATAAGATATCGTGCTGATGTGGAAAGATGTAATGAGCTCGATCAGAGGGGTCATGTAAAGGTTAAAAAGAATTGGACTCCCCTGGGGACAGATGTTGCTATGGCTATGGATAGCAACATCTGTCCCCAGGGGATAGGTGAGTGATTCAGCTAGTGTTTGCTTTGGGGATAATGCTTTTAGTGTGCAAATAGGATACTGCTGGTGCTGGGTGATCGAGAAGAGTGCTCATTCAATGTTCCATAGTCTTCCTTAGGCTCTCTATTGATCTCCATTTGCACCTAACCTGGCTTAAGAAACTGAAGTCTTCGCTGTCGACTCTTCCTGGCCTGACACCCATAGATGAGTCTTCTTGCAGCACATGGCCTCTAGTAACTAAAATAAAAAGTGGCAAATAAGCTATAATTTCTACATTCTAGAAGATCGATCTTATCCCAGAAGCAAGATTGTCTCCTACCGCCAAGGCAATGCTGCTGAATCTCTCCAAGACCCAGTGTGGATGTGCAGATCCTGACTGGTGAGGTACAACACCTCCCTCTGCTCCTTCCTTGGAGGTTTGTAGTGCTGCAATCAGCGATGGACTTTTACCTGACTCATGACCTTTGACTGGTGCCCAGTTGTGACCATAGCCAGCACTAGGAGAATCTGTCTCATTCCGACTATGTTGCTACTTGGATTACTTATGGGGAAAGACCTCTCCCTGTCTCACTCTTGCACCATAAATCCTTTCTTCCAGAAGTTTCTCTAAATCTGTACCCAATTGTTATGAAATCATTTACCCCCTGAACTTATTTAAGAATGCACCCAGAGCCTTTAAACACGTGATCACAGTGGAATTCTGTTCATAGACCATAACCACAGCACAAGAAATACCCTACTTTGTATGTTTTTCCCACTTAACATGTTGAGCTGGATCTTTGAAAGCACTGAAAATCAGATGGATGCACTTCGATTCTAACTACAGGACAAAGACTCCCTGCCACTCCCTCAAACACTTAATCACGACCTAATTCTCTATCTCCGTTTACTACAATGGAAAGTTCATGGTTCGAGCTTCTGACAGTAACTTGAAACTCTTCAAACCTTTCCTGTTGCTAGTCCAAGCTACTAGCCGCTCGCCATCCCCTGCGGTCAGTCACAACTTTAACATGGAGGGAAAGTAAGCACCAAACTGCATGACACGCCAGGTATGGGAACACATGGAGAGAAATATTGCCTTTCAGTAGGAAATGGTAATGCTGACCTCTCCGTGCCTGTGGAGATTCTGTACCCTGATTGCTGCTTTTTCGAGCTGCGCCTCGCGGAACCCGCTTCGCGAGTCCCGCTTCGTGGGGTGCGCTGTTGTGGATCTTTGACCCCTGGAAGTGTCTGTTTGCCCCCGTGGAGTCTGCAGTGGGTGTGTGCGTGTAGGTAGGGCTGCGAGCTGCGGGACCGGGACTACCTCTCCCAGGAGTCCCCTCCAGCCCTAATTGCCATCATCTGGGCCGCTCTCCCTGCCTGCCCCGCCCCCACCAACGAACTTAAAGCCTTCGGCATTTGGAAATACTCACGGACGCTTTGCTGACCTCTCCGTGCCTGTGGAGATTCTGTACCCTGATTGCTGCTTTTTTGTGCTGCGCCTCGCGGAACCCGCTTCGCGGGTCGCGCTGTTGTGGATCTTTGACCCCTAGAAGTGTCTGTTTGCCCCCGTGGAGTCTGCAGTGGGTGTGTGCGTGTAGGCAGAGCTGCGGGACCGGGACTACCTCTCCCAGGAGTCCCCGCCAGCCCTAATTGCCATCATCTGGGCCGCTCTCCCTGCCTGCCCCGCCCCCACTAACGAGAGACCCTATATTACCAACCTGTCATCACCGCTGCGCGGGAGCGCCCCGGGAGAAGCCCGGGACAAGGGCGGGGCCGTTTGCGGACGTCCGAGGCCGACTGAGGTTGGGTTGGGCTACCTCTTTCATTTTAGCCCTGGCTTTTTGGACTTATTGGACTGACCAGATATCTGGGTAAACAGTGCTTGCTTGTTACTTCTCTTTCTATCATTGTTGACATTGTTTGCCTCAAGGGTGCCCAAGTGTACACTAACATAATGACCCTACGTTCTGGTAAGGAAAGGCAGGTCCAGGTATCTACATCAAATGGGGTGTTTTCAGGTACCATCGATCAATTTTTTAAACGTACTACCTGCATTCTGGAAAAAGAAATAGCCCTTGCTGAAAAACGCCTATCTATTGACCTGGTCACTGGAAAGCACTCTTCACTAGGGAAAATTCGTGAGGCTGTTTCCCCGGTTCCCTTAACCCAAATGGTTTGTACGGATAGTATTGTAAGGGATACATATACCGTACCAATAGACCAAGAGTTAGAGGGGGACGCTACAACTATTGCTCTAGACTCATCGGAAGGCAGTTCTTTATACCACAATCTAGTAAATATTGAGACTGATATTACGGCTAGGTCTAGTATTGTACTAAGCCCAGAGCCCAAAACCCGATCCCCAACCATGGAGAATACGACCACATATATCCAGTAAAAGGAAACGGGAAGAGTCAACACAGAAGGGGGGCACTAAAAAGGTTTCGAGAACAAATGATACTGCTCTTCCTACAAATTTTATAGCAGTCCCGCTATTAAACCCCCCAGCGAATACTAAATCCCCCACAAATGATGTTGAAGGTATTCTCTTGGATAAAATCGAGCTGCTGATTAAATCTCTTCTCTTGCCCCTATTTAAACGGACTAGGTTACTACACGATAAAATGGACCTCATGGAGGCATTAGTAAGAGAAAATGTGGGCACACTGAAAAAGATACAACAATCTACTGCCCCTACAGGGCCCACACTAATGAGTGCCCAGCAAAATCCTTCCAATAATGGGAGTAAGGGGAAAATGGCCAAACCTGTATCTTCACTCTTGAGAGTTCCCCAGCAGAAGCTGGCTACTGATAAAACAAAGCATATACCTGCAGAGCCTATATTACATAAGGCAGACTTAGTTCAAAAACCACAGCCTACCTCTAGAGGATCACCCAAACCTAACCGTCCAACAGATCATAATAACCAGGCTAAGAAGATAGTTCCATCTAGAAAGCAATGTGTGAATCTCCCTCCTGAGTCACTGCCCTACACTATAATTTTAACAGGAGTGGCTCCCTTAGGGGAGGGAAAGGTGGAAACACATAGCGAATTACACAATAAAGTAAATTTCTGGCTAAATAAGAATGGTCCTCTCCCACCAATGTCTAAAACAGAAATCCTTAATGTTAGGAGAGTGGACTGGGTGGTCACAGCAAAAAAGATCTCGAGGCGTAGTCATTAGCTTCAGGGAGCCATGGGTGGTGGATTTTATCTGCAGGGAACCAAGATTTGGAAGGGTGGGAGATGTCCAAACACTGTCCCTGCATTATTTCTACCCCAATCTTAATATATCGAGAGATTATCCCCAACAAAAGCAATTCCATAATAACAATAGATTTAGAGGAAGATACCCTCCCGAAGTGGCTACCTACCCCATGTTCTTGCCCCACCTCTCGAATCGATTTGCACCGTTAAGTGGGCTGGATGGAGTTGACTGACTCAATAGGGGGTTAGTGGAACATAACAATAGGGTGCCTAGATTGGCATACGGACAAATGTCCCCCCATTTCCTACACACACTGGAGGTGGATAGTGCTTTAGGCCCCTTGAGTTGCTTACCCAAAATGCTGATATACATGGGCTAAAACTTAGCAGAGCAAATCACCAGGATCTGTATATAATTAATATATACGCAAGGGGGCTACCAGGAGGAAAGAGTCCTGCAATCATTGAGGACTTAGACCTCTTAATGAATAATATTGGCAGAGACAAGTGCGTAACAGTGGCAGGGGATTTTAACTGTACGTTCGAACCACTACCCAGTTTGGATGACGGTTGTTATGGTGAGGTAGACCAGTTATGGAATATCCCCAGCCTTGCCATAGCACCAATCAAAAAGGTTACTGAGGCCGTTTTGCAGTGGCTTGGTTTGTGTTTGGAGTGGGGTTTAAGGGCAGCAAATGGGAGGTCGATGTCTGATTTGGCAGGAAATGCCACCTTTAATAATGGCTATAGTACCAGCCGCATTGATTATTTCTTAATTAAAATGGAATTTTGGACTCTACTAGGGGATATGGAAATAATTGGGAGACCAGAAAGTGACCATAACCCCTTGTCAATAAACCTGAAAGTTGATGGTGGCTTGCCTAGAAAAAACGCAACAAATTATATTACAGCCGAGGCAGTCCTCACAAACGATTGTCAGAGGGTTCGCTGGGGTAGGGTCCTGGATGATCCAGCCACCATTGGAAAAATATTGATAGAAGTATCTGCAGCGGCTAAAAAAGCTATGTCACTATTGGATGAAGTGGGGTCACTGGAGCAAATTAGCACAATCCATGAGTCTCTTTTTGTTAAACTCAAATCCTTTTTCACAAAACCAGGAATTTTGGTGAAAACCGGTAGAAAATCTTCGGGTGCCAACTGGTATGACAAGACCTGCCGCAAGGCTCACAGCTCCCTGATCGCTGCTATTAAAACTAGGGTAACATCAGATATCCAAGTGGAAAGGGCGAAATATAAGAAGGTTTTAAAGCATGCGAGGACATCATGGGATGATCATCGCTGGCTGGAGCTTTATGAGGCCAGCTTGTCCACCAATCAGCTTACATTTTGGCAGGTAGTGAAGTGGGGAGGGTCATGGGACCAGCAAACCACGTCTCTGCCGAGGACTGGGTTGAGCATTTCTCGGCCCAGTTCTGCGGCATGGTGACGGGAAGAAACAATGTAGGGGGGAGTCACTTGCTTCCCTCTCCTGAAGCTATTAGTGGGACCCTAGTTTTTAAAGAAATCGAGGCAGTGAATGCATTAAGATTGGTCCAAGCTGGTAAAGCACCCGGTATGGACTGCGTCCCTGCGGATCTCTTCAAGTACGATCTGGATAATTGGGCTCCGTACATAACTACCTTGGCTAATGCTATCGCCAGAGGTGCCAGGGTACCAGATTCCTGGAAAGGGGCCGAAATCCTTCCCGTATATAAAAAAGGTGATAAGACTCTAGCGGGGAACTACCGCCCTATTAGCCTTCTAGACGCCCTGCAGAAAGTTATTGCTAGAATGCTGTTGGGTAGAATTCAGACTTGGATGAGCGAAGAAAATATCCTGTCCCCGCTGCAAGCTGGCTTCAGGGCAAGTACAAGCACTGTCGACCAAGTGCTCAGATTTATTCTGATATATTGGAAGACAGTGCATCTAGGTGAAGGCACTATATACGCAGCGTTCGTGGACCTTAAATCAGCGTTCGACCTGGTCCCTAGAGAGAAGATGTGGTTGGCCTTAAGGAGAATGGGAATGCCGCCAGAACTGCTTGAGCTAACTATTAGGCTGCATGACCAAAACTTTGCCAGAGTTAGATGGGGTAGTCAGGGTCAGGTGACGGAGCCTTTCCCAGTGACTCGTGGTGTAAGACAAGGGTGTGTCTTGGCACCAACTTTGTTCTTACTTTTTATAAATCAAGTAGTGCAGTTCCTGTCATCTACCCCGACCGATGCGCCAGTTTTGGGTGGGACGAGGTTACCCCTCCTAATTTTTGCTGACGACACTCTGATTTTGGCAAAAACACAGGTGGTACTCCAGACTGTAATAAACAAAATTGTGGAGTTTTGTAAAATAAACGACCTTGAAATTAATGTATCAAAAAAACAAATTTATGGCCCTGACTAAGAACAAACCATTAAGGGGTCAAGTAACAATGAATGGTACCGTCTTGGAGCAAGTAGGGGTGATGACCTACCTAGGGGTGGTTATAGACTATAGGCTGCGCTGGAAGGAGCAGATCGAGGCACTTAGTTTAAAATTTGCCTGTTTATCGGGATACCTAGTTAAAGAACAGCGATGCTCCCAAACTAAAAGAGTTCTGCCAGCCCTAAAGATCTACAAAGCAAAAATTAGCTCAGCCATCCTTTATGGCTCGGATTTATGGGGTCGTGTAGACCTCGCCCCATTAGATAAAATCCAAAACAAGTTTCTCCGTAGCCTGGTAGGACTTCCACAATCAACACCGTCACTTCCCCTTATGCTAGACATGGGCTGTCATTCTATTAAAAATCAGGCTCAATACAGGATGGTAGCCTTGTGGAGACGTATCTGGTCCACACCGGAACTATCTATGTTTGCTAACGAGATTCTGGATGTGAGATCGATATTAGGGTCAGGTAATCTATCTTGGTTTAAAACTGTGAAGGCCACACTTTTTAAAATGGGTCTTCATCTGCAGTGGTCAGATCCGGGAAATCAGGTATTTCCGTCGAAAAAGGAATTTAAACTACTGTTTTGGGCTACTGTAAAGGAAGATCTGGTCCTGCTTTCACAGACCTCCAACCTGACAGGTCTTTATTTGCTCCACAAAGTGGTTCCTCACACTGAGACCTACTGGGATAATATCACCAAAAGTGCAGACAGGAAACTTTACCACCAATTTAGAGTGGGCACACTACCAGTGAGGGAGTTTACACATAAATGGCGTAACCAATCGTCTATGTACTGTCCCTGGTGTAGTGAGCAAAAGGAAACCATTGGCCACCTTCTTTTTGGATGTCCAGCCTCCTCACACCACGCTGGAAATGGCTCAAACCCATCTTTAGAAGGATTAATATACGGGTGTGTGAGGAAGCTCTGGTAGTGTTAAGATCTAAAACTGCAGAGTGGATGTCCATAGGTATGGCGAAATTCCTCGGATGGGCTTGGATTATCAGAGCCAGACACACACTAGGTGAAAAATGAGATCTGTGTAGGAACGCATTATATTATATTGTAGTTTTATGATTTAACTGTAAATTCTTCATGATTTTTTAAACGTCTTTTGATACTATTTAATTACATTTTTAGTGAGTAATGAGTGAACGGATTGTATTTTTAAAGAATTGTACTTATTATGCTGTATTTTTGTATGTATTTTATTTGTTGTCTTTTATGAAGAAATGTTCGAAATAAAGACGTTAAAAACTGAAACTGTAAAGTCCAAAGCTCTGTTTTTAATATAAAAGCAGGGCCTTCGGTGGTCAATCACTGAAAATCCAATATTTGAAAAAAATATTATGGTCTACGGGTGCTCGTGGAAGACAATTTTTATGGACTGGAAGCAAGAGAATGCTAAAGTGATTCTGCTGGTCATTTTCCATCAGGAAAGTCAAAAAGAGGCAGTTGCCAGAAGAAAAAAAAAGTGTCACTCAGCAGAAAGCAATTCTGGTATTTTACTGACCTCTGCTGGTCATTTTCTATCAAGACCGTTAAATAGAGGCAGTTGAACAGAAAAAAAGTCCCTAAGCGATCGCAGACCAGTCCTAGTGCTGATCTCCAGAGCCCACAAAGTACATTCACATATAAGTATAAACTAAAGTATATACAAGAGGTCTCAAATGCTCGACCTAAAAATGGTGCTCAATTCCTTCAACCAACCAGTCTCTCATGCAGAAGTCAAATGGATTAACACTTCACATGAGCCACAGAACATTCCTATTTGGATGGTTGGCCCTTGCATCTGTTTCCTTAGCAATGGTGTACGCTATAGCAATCGTATTGAAATACCTCTAGATTACACTCTTTGCATATCTTTGTCTGCCACCAGCCTACTTTGCAAGCTCCACAGTTGCAGTTCGACAGTGCCACGCAGGACTGAGATGGCTGACTTTATCATAGACTTGTGTCCCCTCCTTCTTTCTAATGCCTTACACTAGAAATGGCATGCTCGGCCACTAAATCAATCAGAATCAACATCATCTACCACCTGCCCAGTGATAACAAAACATTTCCTAAACACTGCATTGACTTTATCACTTCACAACTTAAGCTGTCCCCCATCTTTGTATATTCCTCAGTCTCTTTTCCTCCACTGGGGTGACTTCATTGAGAAATTAACTCTCCTCCTTCCTCACTGGTGATGACAACTTAATTCTGTATTCCTGACACATATGTATATCAAACGAGCTACTTTAGATCTGATCAGAAAGATCTCATCCACACCTCAAACTCTATACCTGTCAATTAGTCAGACCATTATCAAAGCTTTCCCTCTCCAAATATTTTATTAGTGGTCAACCTAAAAGACCTAAAACCTTGTCCGCCGCTTTTGACACGGTGGACCACTCCATCCTCCTCAACCGTGTCAGGGCGGCGGGCATAGAGGGCTCGGCCCTCTCATGGCTCGAGTCCTTCCTTGCCGGGAGAGCTCAAGCGGTCCATCTGGCTGGCTTCGCCGCGGCCTCCCGCAAGGTAGAGTGCGGGGTCCCCCAGGGCTCATCACTTTCCCCTCTTCTGTTTAATTTATACATTTACCCCCTCATTTTTATGTTACAGCAGCTGGAGGTCACCGTGTTCAACTACGCAGATGACCTCCAGCTAATTTTCAACCTTTCCCACCCATCTTCATCCGCCCAGAATGTCCAGACAGTCATGACGTTCATTCAGGACTGGATGAACTGCAACCACCTCAAACTCAACCCGGACAAGACCGAGCTGGTCCTGACCGGTGGTGATTGCAGTCCATGGTCCCCCTCCTTTTGGCCCTCATCCCTTGGTGTCCCTCCACCCAAAGTAAAAACTCTTGGGATCCTCCTAAACCCACAACTCACTGTCCATTCACAAGTTGGTTCTGTGGTCTCCTCTTGTTTCTTTTCCCTCAGAATAATCAGGAAAGTCTCCCGTTTTTTTTCCCCCTCTGCTTTAAAAATAATCGTGCTGGCCATGGTACTATCTCGTATAGACTATGGCAACATAATCTACAATGGGGCTCCTGCCTATGCGATCCACCACTTGCAGTTGGTACAGAATCAGGCTGCCCGCCTGATTCACGGCCTACCTAAATACCATCGGGCCACTCCACTGCTTAAAGCACTACACTGGCTTCCTGTGAAAGAGCGCGCCCTTTTCAAACTTGGCTGCCTCACTTACCAGGCCAGATCGGGCACCGCTCCCGAGTTCATCTGCTCTGTTATCAAGCCCTACCTTCCAGGCAGAGAACTTCGCTCCACTCATTTGGCCCTTCTAGCTATCCCCCGTTTTAAAAAACAGAAGGCTGGTGGAGCAAGGTTCGCTGTTCTGGCTCCAGCTTTCTGGAACTCCCTCCCTGCTGCCCTGCGGACTTCACCTTCTTACCTCCAGTTTCGGAAGGACCTCAACCTTCCTTTTTATGCAAGCTTACACTGCTTAAATTCCTCCAGCTGCTGCCGTCCACTGTTTCACTCATAGCGCCATGAAACCGCTGGGTAAAAGTGCGCTGAATAAATGTTTTTAAATTCAAATTCAAATCAGAGACTTGAAAACCATCAATTGCAACATCTTGGAGGCTTGCCTGACATATAGACTACCCCTTTCTATACAAAATGAAGACCTAAACCTAGCAACCTACTTTTTTGAATAACCCTATAATGGGTATTTTGGATGATGTAGATCCCTGAAGTGAAGTGAGTCAGGGGTAAAAACTCACACTCCTGGTATTCGAAAGCTCTCAATAAAGAAAGATAGTGCCACAGAATTATTGAATGTTCCCAGCGGCATAATGATTCTATGATTAAACTTGAAGTTGTTTGTTACTCTAGTTGCGCATACAAAAAACATTTTACCAAATCAGACTCTTATCGGGTCACAAATTGATCTTGATAAAAGACGTTTTGAGGTTGTCTAAGCTGCCATAAAACCCAGAACTACCTTGAAAACTCCTGAACCAGATGATAAGTGGAAAGTTTGTTCCTGCTTCTTTGACTCCATGATCAAAAACCCTGAAACACTATTTACCTCAGTGTCCACCAATCAATGCAGTACCCTCCTCATGAAATCATAAAATACCTGGTCTGAATTCAGGGGCGTATCTCAGTCTAAGCATTGCAACATCATTACTATGTTCAATCCTTCTAATCTCTCCTGTGACTCTATATCCACTTAACCCCTTCGATGCTCATGACGAGCTCAGCTCGTCATGAGGCACAGTTGAGCTGTGCTGATGACGAGCTGAGCTAGTCAAGTAATGATGCTTTTCAAGCTTTTCAAGCACAGAACTGGAAAAGCCATAGCAGCCAAGGTGTTAAATTAACTAAAGAGATGCAGAATGTTCTCTCACATAACTTGGTCAGCCTCACTAATCCATCCTTGCCAGAGAGTATTTTTCCTGACTGCCTGAAAATGTATCAAATAGACCCATTTTAAAAAAAAGAAACCAACTGTGGGTCCTGAGGATCTCCAGAATTGGTGGCCTATCTTCTCCCTTTCCTAACCAAAATGATTGAAAGCTGAGTCCATGCGCTACTAAATTCTTGATGGACGACCAAGTTCTTGATGATTTCCAGTATGGTTGCAGTAACAGTCGTAGTATGGAGGCTTCCATCCTGCAAATAACCAATGATACACTCGGAATCATGGATGGGGAAGAATCCTCTGTTCTTATGCTTCTTGATAGCTCAGTGGCTTTCAATACATCCACCACAAAAGCCTCATACGCACCCTTAGAGACCACATAGGTTTTGGCGAACAGTACTGAATTTGTTCATTTCTTAAAAAGCTTTCACAACTGGCGAAAGAGCACCAACCCATGTCTCATACTGTTGCTTACTCCCAAGAGGTTCCCCCAACGCACTGCACTTGATCCCATGTTCATCGGTCTCTACTGTGCGCCCTCATAAAAGGCTGTAGAATATCATACCACTAACACATGGATGACACTGAGCTTTACCTGAAAGTTTCATCCTCTGTTGTCCTGTCCCATCCACTAAGTACAATTTTCAATTGTGGCTGACAACACACCATCTCAAACTTAATCGAAGACCCCCCCCGCAAGTCGTTGTAACGATCTGTGGGGTAATGGTATTGCGTTGTTACAATGCGGTCGTTGTACATAATTGCCTCCACGCACAGGATGGTGGTCTACATTTCTGCAAACTTGACAATAACCATTTTTCCATGCCACTTGTAAAATGGGCAAAAAACAATCAAACATCGACAAAGCCTTTTCGACCTACTGGGCTTTAACCATTTTTTATTGCTGATGAGCAGCATCAGCAAAAAAAGAAAGAACAAAGTGTGATGACAGATGCACGCGGACTCATCATGACAATTTGACCGCTGAGTTCGAAGACATGAAGTGATGCATGCACATGCGAATGGCATACCGTGTGCACCATTTTCTTTTACTTTTTTATATTTTTTGTTTCAAGATGGCGGACTCCAATTGTTGAAGGGGTGGATTAAAACAAAATATATATTCAAAGGTGCACAAATCACATTTGAAGAACGGGGTGGTCAAACAGCAAATGGCATCCGCTAGGCCCTCTCTAAAAAAAAATGAAAAATATATATTTTTTTAAGGACTGCAACGAGAGAGGTTTAGAGTGGGTGGGAGAGTGAACATGAGTAAAGCGAGACAAATATACATTACAACTTGCATTAAAATTATTTTTTTGTAAAATCCCTATGAAAAGTTGAATTCTTAATAATCCTAAAACGTCCAGTTTGGAGTAGTTGAGGTAAAGTTCATTGTAGTCCTTTAATTCATACATACAATAAGCTTTTCCCATTTTTGATGACAGCAGTAAATTAATATCTCAATATTACGCCGGTCAAAATAGTTGTTCTTAAATTATCTTTTTTACCACTTTTGTCGTTATTTCAGTTCTATCCATAGACTATAGAGTCCTAAACTTATAGTTGTGACATTTACAGTGACTCTTACATGTGAACCAATGGAAGTTTTAAGGCCTCCTCACAACCTGTGGTACCATCATATAAAGCTTTGTCCTTTCAGTTTGGACCAAAGATGAATGCAAAAAAAAGGTTTTAAAGCAGCATTTCTGTTCTTTCTGGTTACATTAGGTTCTGTCCTTAAAGTTACCAAAGTAGCATATTTTATCACTCCATGTAGCCACCAAATATAATTATTTTGGGTCATTAACAGTGACTTTAAATTTACCATACCTCGTAATTCAACACCTTAAAGTCTGCTTGTAACCACTTTTGCTTGACTTTCTGTTAGAATGGCAGAATGTAGGCCTGCTCCTAACATGCTGTTCTTTGCATCTAACACCACTGACATTTTATGCTTTCTGCTTTGGCAGAAAGCGCCTTGACGGCGGTTCCCATTAATGGGTGAATTGTCCACTGGCCCTACAGACATCTTCAACATTTTGGTCGTCAGGACCTCCACCAGGGTAAAGGAGTAATTTACTCCATTTGCCTGGAGGAGTTTGGCCCGACAACCAAATCCTGAATCAGGCCCTGAGACCCCACTCGATATTTTGATGTACTTTGTGACCTACAGTGAAATGTGCGAGTTAAAAAACAGAAAATGCATGAAAGTTGTTCAGTCCTGAAGACCTGCTTGGGATACACAGCTCAGTTTAAGGACTACCACTTAGCTTTTACCAGATATCTATTACCCCATTTACACCACTAGCCTCTCAAACAACCCATAATCTTTACAAACTGTTATTTATGAACTACCCATATCTTAGGAGGGAGGGAGAAATGCGCATTTGATATTTTGAAGTACCTTGTGAAATAGTATGAAAGTTCAGTCCTGAAGACCAGCTCATATTAAGGGCTGCCACTTTGTGTTTGCTTAGCTTTTACTACATATTTAATGTCCGTTTACACCACTAGCATCTCAAACACTACATAACCTTTACTAGCTGTTATTTATGAACACCCTGCATTTTAAGAGAGCGTGTGAAAAGTGCATTTGCATATGATTCCTTTACACCCACAGGAATTCTTTTAACCTCGCCAACTCATCAGACTTTACCTTAGTCTTTTGATCCTCTTTTGTTTCAACAAATAAAACTCTTTTCAGTAAACGTTTGGAAGGAAATGTCTTTTTCTATATGGTCACCCCTACATTTTTTGACTGAGTTGCTGGTTTTTTCGACTCAGTGCACTGAGGCCTGCCTACCAGACCTTAGTGTCCTCCCCCTAAAATATGTATATTACATTGGCCTATACCCAATTGGCATAGGCTAACGTACCAATTGGTCCCTAATTTATGGTACTCGGGGTGCCCATGGCATGAAACGTTGTGGGTTAGACCAGGGATTGTAGCACTAATTGTGCCACCATGGGTATGACAAAGGTAAACTGAGTCTCATAGACTGCCTTTTGCGACTGGAAGAGCAGTTTCAAATGGCAGCCCCGGCTTTGCCATCAAAAACAATGGTAAAGCCAAACCTTCTCTTGCAATAAGTGTAGGTCACCCTTGTGACAGGCTTACCGATTCCCAAGGCATGGTGCTGCGTATTTCATGGGCAGAACAAGTATTTTTATGTTCTGTCAGTTAAACATGAAACTGTCATTTTTACTGTGGGAGGCTTAGTCGCCCAATTGGCGAGTACAGAGTTATATTTATCTGTGCTAACTCTTGAACGGAGCGACCAAAGTTCAAAATCCAAGGTATCAAATAACTAGTTGCATTAAACCAGATTTGGTTCCCAAGCCGTAATTCATGTATCTTGTTGCAGTGTACAACTTTAACAAAGTTGTAATGGTTGCACACCTGGGAGTTTGTCTCTAAGACAGCCTTCTGTCCTCTTTGGTAGACATTCTAAGAACTCCCAGAAGAGCTTACAATAGAAGCCTGTACTGGAGGGAGGTATTATCTCCCTCATGCAGGAAGCCATGTAGGTGTTAGATCAAAAGGGGAGCTTCAAAGGAGAAGCTGCTTTTGGAGGGCAAATAGGAAACACTTTGGAGAGAGGCTGCTCTATTGTCTAGGTAGGCAGGCTGACACTAGGGATAGGGAAGGGAAAACCAATTGCCAAACTGGTTTTCCAAGGGCTTGTAGCTTCTTTGGTAGGTACACCTCCGGATTGGGTTAGGGAGTTCTGGATGCTGAGAGAGGGGTTCTGTCGTATTGGAAGTGGGCAGAATGGTGCATCTTGGGATAACCAGATGCCACACTTTGCAGGAAGTGGTCATCAGAAGTGAGTGAACTTGGTAGCCCATTGGCAACTAACTGCATCCTATCCCGAGGGCATTTTCTGGGCATAAAACGCAAGCCAAATGCAGCTCCCGACTTGACTGGAAGAAGGACTGCCCCTCTGCAATGAGAAACCGGCAAAGAGAGGCTGCACCATGGTGGGCTGCATCTGCTGAACCTGGTGGCAAGCAAAGGAGAAGGGACTGTGCCTGCTGTGTCCTACTTGTAGAGAAACCATAAACTTCAGGGGTCAGTTGGCTGACCTCCTGTTCATAGCACAGGGCCACAACAGCTGAAGAAGCCTGCTTGGGGGAGTGGGTAGTCCAAATCTTCTATCCGCCTTTTTTTGTTGCTATTCAGCACCAAAGAGGAGGACCTTACACTCCAAGTTCCTCCTGAGTCTGCTGTAGCCAGGAGAGTCGTTGGAGTGCAGCTTGGTCACCCAGAAGTCGAGTTACCCTCCAAGAAAGGATTCCAGTGTGACTGCAATGCCAGACAACATGCAGCTCAGTGGCAACTGGACTTCTGCCAGAACCAAGAGGACTTTGAGGGATATCGATCCCTATGGCCAGGACTGCCTCACCAAGTTTGTGGACCAAGGAGTAGCTAAAGAGAGACCCCCTTCGACCGCTTCACCTCCACGGCAGCCTTGAGCATCTTCAGCATCCTTTATCACATGCATCAGGATTGCTTCGATATGAACCTACAGCAAGTTTATAAAAGTGCCTGGAACTCACTGAAGATGCTCCTACCTTCGAGGTAACTGTTTCTGAAGACCTGTCAGAGTTGGCCACCTGAAGTGACTCAAAGCAACCACATTGATACTTCTCTAAAGTTTTCTTTCAAAAAATTGTGTAAAATGTGTTGAATTTGACAATTCTTGATCGCAGTTAAGTAAAAAGTCCATATTTACTATCCCTTCTAAATTCTGTGTCTCCGTAACCCTCCAGTGGGTCTTTTTCTTTTTGGTGTAGAAAAATACATATAATATAGTTTTATAAATTGTTTTTGGATTTCATGAGTGTCTCGTGTATTACTTCTTCAATTATTAAATGCTTAAAATTTGTTCATTTGTTTAAGCCGGACTGCTCAAGGACACAGCTACCCCGGGTTGTGCTAAGGGCTTGACAAGCTAAACCTACTGGTCCTAAAGGAGTTGCTATGTATATTACACGTGATGTAGCACAACACCATATAATACTCCCCATTTCCTCATCGCTTTCTGCTGGCTCATCTTTGAACTCTTCCCTTTTGGGTTTAGAAAATCTTTTGTTGTCTGCATAGATTTACTTGTGTTCACCATGGTCTGTGCTTCCCTAAATATCCAGTGATTTCAGAGGCATTGAGAACTGCTGAGATAAAACCACTGTTACAGAAACTCTCCGTGGCCTCTCCAGTAAGGGCATTTGCTGGCCAGTCTTCAATGGATTTTGTGTGGCTAAGTTTCCTAACTATGCAGTGGTCGAACAGGTGCTAGATATAGAATTTACCGGATAGAATGGATCCTTGTCATCATTGCTTTTCCTGGAAAAGAAACCACTGTTAATCCTTACACCTTCTAAATTAATATCCTATGCCACGTGTATAGAGTAGGTAATGAACAGCCAAATATAAGCTAGGCTTTCAGGATGACCTCTAGTTTATTTGTATGCAAATGTATGTATGTGGAAATTGTGAAAATCTAGTTTTGTTCTAACACTCGTAGGTCAGTGTTGAATGCTTTTTCCCGCAGACTTTATTAGTATTTACATCCTTACAATTAAGGCACTGTTGGCTATTTCAGGCCTGCATGCTGGACTCCCGTAGATATAGACTTCCACAGATTTGTTACATGAACTCCTTTCAGTTTCTCTCTGGATCCAGTAAATGTTCATACACCTTCCTCCACCAATGGTGTCACGTAGTTCTGTTTGGCATTGCAGTAATGCCTTTCTGCTCCACTGGAAGTTAAAGGCTGACTTTTATAAAAGGTTCACACAAAGACAGTTCCTTTTTTCCCTGCTTCCGAAGGCCGTAGATCTAGAACTGTTGGATTATCTAAATAATACTATTATACAATTTTGTCAGAGTTTTTATAAAAATTCTGTAATGTTTGACAAAATGTAACCTCCAAAGTAGTTTAGATTCAAACCCTGCCAGACATGTAGAAGGCATATGTCTGTGATAGAACCTCATCCTTCTTGTCATTGTAACTGCGATTAGTTGCTTTTTGTTAGGCTCAGTATGTTAGCTTAGTGTGGTGATGTCTGCATATGTGAACTTTTGGGGAGGAGTGGCAACCAAAGTGGGAACTTGCTAAGAAAAGAGGTGTTGACAGCAACTCTTGTAGACATGATTGGTAGATCACATGAAACTATTGTAAATTGCAGTCAAATATTTTTTTCCAGTTAAAATAGTGCCCAATACGAAGAGATGTTGCTTTGATTAAGATTTTGTTCTACCTTTTGTAACTTTCCAGGTCTATGACACTTCGGATGGAACCTTAATACAGCCACTTAAGGGCCATAAGGACACGGTTTACTGTGTAGCATATTCTAAAGATGGTAAGTGGCATGTTGCTTTTACTTGCAATTTTACTATGTATGCTTGAAG
Source organism: Lissotriton vulgaris (assembly GCF_964263255.1). Classification (NCBI taxonomy): domain Eukaryota; kingdom Metazoa; phylum Chordata; class Amphibia; order Caudata; family Salamandridae; genus Lissotriton; species Lissotriton vulgaris. The sequence goes on from NC_141697.1 coordinate 1,185,159,436, forward strand.
GATTACTTGAACTTGCCTTGGAGACTGGTCATTAAGCGTAAAGAGAAACTAAATTTATATGGTTGCTTGGATGGGATGAGTGGGACTAATGGGGGGGCGTGGCTTGGACGCCGATCGGGATGGCGGCGTGAGCTCGCAGCTCCGCGCGGAATCCCGCTAATTCTCCTGATTTCTGCACCCTGGGCGACCCGAGGTCGACACTCCTGCCCTACGAAGTGTAGGGGGACCGCAGGGCGTTGACAGAAAGTTGCTGGGGGACTGCTGGCCCCGAGGAGACCCAGTTGAGCGACGGCTGAGGTGTCGCCGAGAGTGAGAAGAAAATGGCGGCGGAGCGATTGGGCAGCTCCGGACACCAACATTGAACTGAGTTGGCGCCGACTGGCGGGAGGCTCTGTGGCCGAGAGATCGAAGCGTTGGGGACTGTGGCGACAGTTCCGAAGGTCGGGGGACAGGGATCCGACCCCGCTCGGACTTTGAGGACTCTTGCTGGCCGCTATCCCTCCCTTTTCCCTTCCTCCTCCGGGCTCAAGAGGGGGCCGGTCGAACGGGGCTCACCCACTTGGCCCTTGGACCTGAGGGCATTGGCGGTGGCACTTGATCCTGTTCAATATCGGGGAGTTTGCACCGACCCACGAGTGCCGGAGCTGGGCGGGTTTCCTGGCCTGTGACGCAGTACCCTGAAATGGCGGCGACGGGAGGGCTGGTGGCCGTGGAACGCGGACAGGGGGACCTAGCGGCAGCGTCCCAGATGGGTGAGACCCCCCCGACGGAGTTGGACCAGGAGCAGCGACTGAATCGTCGTCTGGACGCCATACTAGATGCAATTACCTCGACCAAGGAGGCGTTGCACCAGGACATCGCGCAAGTAGCCACGGGGCTGGGGCTATTGCGAGCGGACCATGCGAAGCTGGCGGATAGGGTCAAGGACCATGATCAGCTGCTATTGGACCTGAAACCGTCGTTAGTGACCGCGGAGCATAAGATCACAGACATACTGGCCCGGTTGGACTCGCTGGAACGACGCGCGGAGGATGCCGAAGGCCGCAATAGGAGGAACAACGTGCGGGTCGTAGGCCTGCCGGAACGAATTGAGGGGGAGGATGCGGTGGCCTACATGGAGAACTGGTTTCGAACTGTGGTGGCGCCGGAGGGGCTTACTCCTTTCTTTACCCTGGAACGAGCCCACAGGGTGCCTGCTCGCCCACCAGGGCTTGGCCGCCCCCCCCCCCCCCCCCCCCCCCCCGACCGATGGTAGTACAGCTCCTCCATTATAAGGACCGGGACCTCCTCATCCAGAGGGCTAGGATGTCAGGCCCGTTTGAGGTGGAGAACAGCAGGGTTACAATCTTCCCGGACTACACTCAGGCGGTCCAGAGGAACAGAGCATCGTTCCTGGCGGTGAAGAAGGAACTGCGAGAGGAGGGCATTCAATACTCCTTGCTCTTCCCGGCAAAGCTGCGGGTCATCCTGGATGAGACCACGCACTTCTTCCAGACTCCGGACGAGGCATGGCAGTGGCTGGAGTCGTACAGAGCGGGGACGGACAGGTCGCACAAAAGTAGACGAGATCGGCCTAAACAACCCCGGGTCAGACAATCTCAACGCATCCGGTCCCGCAACAGGCGCCAGCGGGAGAAACGGGAGGCTCAAATGGCTGCGGAAAAGAGAGATGCGCTCGCAGCGACGGCGGCCATCACGGGGTCGCAACAGAACAGTGAACTGGTGGAAACGGACTCTGGCGGGGAAGGCAGCAGGACGGGAGAGGACCTCTCAGAAGCGGAAAGCTCGAAGGGGCCGGTGGTGACCCCCCAGACTTCTGATGGGATATTTCACGGTTGAGACTGTGTTGGGACTTGGACAAGATCTAATGGTAGGGAGGTATCCTGTTGGTGATGGGTGGGTTGCCGGATAGGGTGCCACGTAAGCAGGATGGGATGGGGGCGCGGGACGTGGGCTCCGCAAGCTGGGGTTGGCGATAACTCACCCCCCTAGGGCCCTTAAGGCCTTCTGTGGTGGAGACCACAGGTTAGGAGAATGTGTGGTTGGTTTGAGGTTTGGATCGGGGCTGACACTGGGTTTGTAGGCTCTGTCCTGGGGAGTGGGGTTTGGGGTGTTTTTCTGTTCAGAGTTTGTTTCGGGGGGGGCAACTGCTTTGGGGGGGATGTGAACTGTCGTTGTTTGACTTGGACTGATCGATGCTGGTATGGGGACGTTACCTAACTTAAAATGCCTAACGTGGAATGTCCGGGGGCTACGAACCATGGTCAAACGCCACAAGGTGCACGCATATCTGGTGCGAAGGGGGGTCCAGATTGCTATGTTACAAGAAACCCATCTGACTAAAAAAGAGTGCGCTGCGTTGCAAAAAAGATGGCGGGCCAGGTGTTCGGCACCACTTACTCAGCATATGCCAGGGGGGTATTGATTTGGGTGAGGGCAGGGATACCGTTCCAGGTGCTGAACCAAGTAGTGGACCCTGATGGCAGGTTTGTGGCGGTGGAGGGGAGGTTGTATGGTAGGGATGTGGTTCTCTGTTGTGTGTATGCGCCAAACACTGATCAGGCCCGAAACTTCGATGGCCTCTCCGGGTCCTTGGCCTCTTTCCTAGCAGGCCCGGTAGTACTAGGGGGGGACTTTAACTCGATTACGGATGTGGTTCTGGATAGGTCTCACCCCCCCTTGTTGATTCCCCGGTACGTAAGTTGGCCTGCACAGGAAGGACTGGCAGGACAGGTGGGGGTTGCTGGATGTCTGGCGGGAACAGCACAGGGACACCAGGGACTATTCTTTTTACTCAGCTCTCCATGCACTACATGTGAGGATAGATTCAATGCTCTGTGGCGAATCCCTGGCCCCATTGATTTCACACACAGAATACTTGGCTAGAACCATTTCGGATCATAATCTCCTATTGGTACATATCCAGTGGCAGCGGGAGCGCTCGGCGATACCAACATGGCGGCTCCGGCCAGACACGCTGGAGGACTCAGTGTTTAGTGACGCTGTCCAACAGGGCATCGATCATTACTTTGGCGAGAACGAGGGTACGGCCACGAGTAGGTCCATTGAATGGGATGCGATGAAAGTGGTGGTGAGAGGGGTGTGTCTGGGTCGGTTTTCGAATGCTCGTACGACTGTGTTGAATGCACTTGCGAAAGCGGAGGAGAATCTGAGAGAATTGGAGCGGCGCAGGCCGGCCAGGCCAGACTTACAGGCCCAGTTGTTGGAAGCGAAGGAGGTGGTCGCCGCCGAGACGGAACGGTTGAGGTGTTACGACTACAGGCAATACGCCATCAGAGCGCATGCTGAACGGGATAAGGTGGGCACGCTCTTGGCCAGACTCGCTAACTCTGAACTTAGGGGCTGCCCGGTCCTTAGCATTAACAACGCACAGGGGGAGACGGTATATTCCCAGGCAGCGGTGTTGAAGTGCTTTCGTGTGTATTATGAGGAATTGTACCAAAGTCAGTTGGGAGTGGAGGCTCAGGAAATTGCGGAGTACCTAGGGGCGAGGCGGCTTCCGGTCCTGGACGAGGAGGACGCGAAAGAGTTGGGCAGCCCGATAACGCTCACTGAAATACGGGTGGCCATTAAGAATATGGCTCGGAATAAAACACCTGGGGTGGACGGGTTACCAATAGAATTCTACCAGCAATTTGTCGACAGCTTAGCGCCCAGGCTGCTGGTGGTGTACACGGAAGCTTATGAGTCAGGGCGTTTGCCTTGGTCCATGCGGGAGGCTTTGATTGTGCCGCTCCTAAAGCCCGGCAGGGATGCAACAGATGTGAGGTCCTATTGCCCGTTGTCCATGTTGACGGTGGACTACAAAATCCTGAGCCGGATTCTGGCCACCAGACTGGCCCCGCACATGACGGGCCTGGTACACAGGGATCAGGCGGGGTTTATCCCTACGAGGAGTACGGCGTTAAATATCCGTCGCCTGGTTGGGATAATGGACGCCATTTTGGATGGAGACGGGGCCCAAGCGGTCTTATCCGTGGACATAGGGAAGGCATTCAATAGTCTGGAATGGACTTTCCTGGATGGAGTGCTGGAGAGGTTTGGCATAGGTGAAGGGTTTCGCCGGTGGACGAGGGTCTTGTACTCCTCAGCAACGGCGCGGGTACGTTTGGGTGGTCTGGTGTCGGCGGCATACCCGGTGGGTAGGGGCACGAGACAGGGGTGCTCCCTTTCCCCCCTCTTGTTCGCTCTGGCGATGGAACCCTTGGCGGTCCACGCTAGGTCGGGTGACAGATAGGCGGGGATAGATAGCGGCGGGCAGCTACATCACATCTCGCTATATGCGGACGACCTGCTGCTGTACCTAGACGATACGGAGCGGGCCCTGGAAGGAGCGATGGACCGGTTATCGGAGTTTGGCCAGCTGTCGGGCCTTAAGGTCAACTGGGCGAAGACCTGTGTGTTCCCGCTGAGAGCGGAGTCGCCCAGCCCTGCTCGTGACTTGGGGGTAGTTTGGGAGCCATCTTGCTTCACTTATCTGGGAGTCCGTATCTACCACGTGACCACGGACCTATTAGAAGGCAACATTGGTCGGTGCGTTCGGGCGCTGAGGGGCAGTATGTCCTTTTGGTCGACCCTCCCGCTAACGGTACTGGGTAGGTTTGCTCTCCTGAAAATGGTCGCGCTCCCCCGCCTCCTGTACTACTTCCGGACGTTGCCTATTTGGATTCCTCAGAGGATCTTTAGGGACCTGAGGACGATGATTATTGGTTTCCTGTGGGGACATGGCCGCCGTAGAGTGGCTCTGAGTACGTTGCTACGCCCCAAGATTGAGGGGGGGATGGCTGTTCCTGATTTTGAACTATATTACTTGGCGGCGCAACTACAGGTTCTCACGCAACATGTGGCCAGGGTGTTTAGGGGACCGGAGGAGGACCGAGAGCTGGGGATACAACGCCATGTGCTGTCTTATATCGTCATGCAACAGAGGCTTGAGCTGCGGGGCCTCACTATGGAGGAACGGACGCTCAGGCTGTGCTGGCAGAGGAGTCTTAGGAGAGCGAAGGCGACGCGGCCTTATGCGCCGGAAATTCCGATCGGTATGCTGGCGGCCCTACCGCACGGGGGCGATTGGTCCCCGTTGCTGGAATGGGAGGAGGCAGGACTTCAGGTGGTAGGTGACCTGTATATCGATGGGACTTTGGTGCCCTTCGGAGTGCTTCAGGAACAGTTCGGGCTGTCTGACGGGGGGTTCCTCTTGCATGCGGCGGTGGTAGCGGCTATACAGAAGCACTGGAAGGGAGGGCTCATAGAACCGGACACGACTATGGCGTGCCAGTATGTGGTGATGGCAGCGGGCACCTTCAAGGCTGTGACCTGCCTCCATAATAGGATGTTACATGAGGGGCTGGAACCGCTCCAGGGGCTCAAAGCTAAATGGGAGGAGAGTGTGGGCAGGCCCATTCCAGACACGGTGTGGAGCCACATTTTACGGCGCACATGGAAAGGCACGAGGAATGCGCGCTTCCAACAAGTGCATTTCTATGTGCTACATAGGGCCTATCTGACCCCGGAAAAAATACGGCGGTACTTCCAGGTGCAGGACGCGCGGTGCCCGAGGTGTTCGTCTCCGGGAGCGGACATGGATCATTTGTTTTGGGGTTGTCCGCATTTGGAGGCCTACTGGGCAGAGGTGGGAGACCTCCTAAACGATGTGACCGACAGGGAGGTGGACTTCGATATGGCGGCGTGTTTGTTGCTCTGGTTCCCGCACACCAAACACACCAAGGTGACGAGCAAATTTATTGACTTGGGTCTGATACTGGCACAAAGAGAAATCTCATGGCATTGGAAGTCCAGGGGCGGGCCGTCAGTAAGGAGGTGGAAGAATGAATTGTTGCGGTGGTCTGAATGTGAGAGTGTGCTCCGAATGAAACAGGCTTTCAAGCTTGGTAATGAGAAGGCCTTGGATGCAGCGCGTGCGTGGGAGTTGGTGGTGCAAGCCTTGCGTGACTCTTTAGTGGAAGATGAGGACTGAGTGAATGGGACCTGTGGACACTGCGTGGCGTACTAACTCAGAGTTGTCATTGACACTGTAGCGGGATCCATACTACACTTAAGGACGGGACACACACCATTAGCAGTTGCCGGGGAGGGGACACCGGGGGGTTGTTCAGTGGGAGTTCGGGGTGGGCCGGAAGCCAGGAGGTTGGTTGTCCGCGATGGCGACTTTGAGCTAAGAAGGGCCAGTAGGGCGTAGGTGATGAGCGAGAGGTAGTTAAGGGGCGCGGGCCGGGTAGGGTGGGCCCTACAGTGCTCGGGGCGGGTCCGGAAGCGGATGGTAGCATTGATCGCATATGTGGGATGGCTGACGATGTTATTTGTTGTGGGTGGGGGGGTAAAATGCAGATACGTAAAATGATCTTTCGACCATTGTCCCTAAGGGACACTCACCGTGATGCTTTCCTACTATGTAGGGTACTATGCCGCCCGGCCTCCGGGATGCGGGCTGAATGGCTGTGTATGGTATACGTTTTACTGATTGATCGGGGGGGACATTACGAGTGGACTGGTTGAACATTTGTATTCTGTGGTTTCTAATTCTGCAATAAAAACAAATTAAAAAAAAAAAAAATGAGTGGGACTAATCTAATTGGCATTACATGAACAGCATGATTGAAAATATGATGGAAAGATGCAACTCCTACTTTTACAATTCACAGTCAAGGAGAGGAATGCCGCAATTGGCTTTTTCAGCTAGGCTCTCCCTTGCACCAACAACAGATTGCGGGCTTCTAATTTTTAGATTATAATGTTCACATCAACATTGATCATGAAAAGCAGACTGTGGCATCCTAAGTTCTATTTTGCTTTTTAATTATCTTGGTCAGTAGGGTTATTATAACATCCCTTAATTCTAGATAGCTTTCTCTTATTCAGCATTTAACTATGTACCTTTTAAAAGCGGTCACCTCAAAGGTATGAAATTCCTCATAAAATCCAGTTATGAGATTATATCCTCCTGGGGATTTACCAATGCTATTCATTGTTTATTTTGCTCAATAATTTGTGGCCTTTACCTCAGTTTAACTTAATGGTGAAAATGTTCTTCACCAAAGTTGCTTGTTTGTACTTTCTGTACATCCTGATTTTATGTACGTGCAGCACCTTTAAAAAAAGTCTTTAAAGTTAGGTTTGCAATTGCTTGATGATACTTGTGCAAAAGCCTTGATTTAAAACTGACTTTTCTACTTTGTTCTCCTAGAGACCAGCATGGTCAAAATCTGACATGTTTATCCCTGATGTTCGTTTATAGTCTTTTGTCCCCAATCCACCTAAAGCGTTTCTATGTCCCCTCTCTTCTCAGCCAATGTTCTCTCTTTTTTGATACCTGACTGTCCACTTTTCCAGTTGACCAAATGTTCTTGTCCTGGAGAGCAAACCACTCTTTTTCCTTCATTAGAGACTTTTCATACTATCTCTTTTCCATTAATCCCTTGTTTATCTGAAAGTCACGCTTTGCCACTTTGAATGATTGTATCCTTCACCCAAATCTAAAAATAACTGGTTTGATGAGCAAACATTTTATAACCATGATGCAGTTTCTTAGCACAATGTTCTAGTTCTGAGGAAACGTTGCCAGACATTGCAGCTTCAAACGCATGCACCTAATGATCAATTTTAAATATGATTCTGCACCCCCACTTTCAGCCACTGAATCTTTTAGCATCAGGAGCATAGTTATTGCTTCCAAGGCTGTTGACCGATAGAACTCCAGCATTTTAGGTAGTTTGGAGTTTGAGAATACATTTTTATTTTTTCGTAAGCCTCAAGCCTAAAGAATTGTCATAGAACATTTTTGACTTCATCATATATAAAACCATCATGGATTTTAATATTGGATGTGAAGGGGGAGATTACTTCCCTCAAAGAAAGACATTAAAAAAATATTTCAGGGGCATACTCTGCTTGAGGTTTCAGAGAAGTATTTATCCAAATGCCCTCTTCCACTTTGTGGGGCTGCGTGATACTTCAGCTTTCTTCCAGGAACAAATATAATTAACGTGTCCGTTGGAACCAACTGCTGCGCCTTCAAGCCTCCGTATCTTCCAAGCAAAATCATATATTTTCAGATGGACTGGTGGCTGCTCATAACATAAGTGATACAAGATCCATGATTGAACGATGCAAGGAAGATTTTGAATTAAGCTCCACATTAGGTCTCTTGGTTTCAGTTTTCCAGAAGGCTTAGCAGGTATGTTTTTACACACAGGCATTCTCCATCTTGGTTTACCTGAATGAAATGGATGGGTCAGAGACAAGTCCTCTTTTGCCTTCTTGTAAACCTGTACCCTTTTCAATATGTGGTTGGATGGTTAGCTGTGCGCTTGCTTATCGCAAGTGCTTGTGTGGGCAGCTCACTCTTTCAATAATCTTGATAGGTTCTCTAATTTATTTCTATTTGCATGAGGGTGTCCATATCTCTCTAGCTCCCTGCTTTACTCTCTGCCGTTTTCTTCACTCATTTGCGTTTTCTTCTGGTGGCAGTTGGTGACTTTTTCTCCTTTGTGTCTTTGTTCCTCTTACTTTGTGCCTTTGTTACTAAGACACCTCAGAAAGCTATTTTTTTAGGTCAATATCGGTCCCAAAGCTAGCAATGCACCATCTGGACATTTTTCACCCATGTCTCCCTGCTTGACTTACTGCACTGAAAACACACAGTGCCAATGCATTACAGGACAATCCTGTGGTGACTTGTGCACATTCAAGTCACTGGTGTGTTTCTAAATGACATTATTCAATGTTTGACATATTTTTAAAAAGAAATCTAGGTTGAATACCTTTTAAGTCCTTTATGAAACTCAACTTCCCAACTTGTCCTCTGACCTGCCCCTGCGCACCCCCTTCCTGTGTTCCATCTGGGATAAGTCTGGTGGTGAAATCCGTATATGAAAATGCAAAACCTTTTGTATCGGCTTTGCTTTAAGAGACATTTTCTTTTATTTCTATTTCAGTATCTTAGTCTTGAGTATACTCTGAGCAGATTTTGACAATGAGTGATGCAGAGATGTATTCAATATTATTCTGGTTGGTGTTTAGGAATTCAGATTAGATGCTGTGTTTCCTGGACCCAAAGCCACTCCCTAGTCCCCTTGAAAGGTGGCTACTACACAGCCTGTTGACTCTAGAAAGTGGATTTACATGTTACAACCATAAATCCATTTTCCAGTTTAATGTTTCACCTAGAGAACGGTTTCAGCTGCCTCCTGTCAAAAAACCTTTTGTGGACCATACCAACATTTTACTGTGGGCTTAGAGCATGCCCATTAGTTACTATTGGTTGGCTTTCTTGTCACTTTTACTTTTCTTACTTTTCCAATATATTTCCTTCTGCTTGTCCTTCCAGTGGAGCATTACCACTTTACCATCCTTTCATTGTTTATGAGAGTGCCTATGTTTTCTAGCTGTCTCCTTCGTGTGCTCCTGCAAATACCATCCAGTTCTCTCAGTGTTGCTCCCCGTAAGTCGCAGCTTGTCTGTCAAAGCACAACAACACGTTTTTGTTTGGGTATGACTAAAGAGCAGACTTTAAGGGTTGTTTTTGTTTTATCTCATGCATTCCATGTATTGCATGAATGCATAGACCTTGGCATACCAAGGTTTTATGTATGAAGAAACCCACCGCGGACCCCACGGACCTCAAGAACTTCCGGCCCATCTCGCTCCTCCCCTTTCCAGCCAAAGTCATCGAGAAGACCATCCACAAACAACTCTCCGCCTTCCTCGAGACCAACGGATCCCTCGACCTCTCCCAGTCCGGGTTCCAAGCAAACCACAGCACCGAGACCGCGCTCATCGCAGCCACCAACGACATCAGGTCTCTGCTCGACAACGGAGAAACTGCTGCCCTCATCCTCCTGGACCTCTCAGCAGCCTTCGACACTGTATGCCACCGCACCCTTATACAGCGCCTCAGCAACACCGGAATCCAAGGAGCGGCCCTGGAGTGGATCATCTCGTTCCTCGACGGAAGAACCCAGAGAGTCCGCCTCCCCCCGTCCCAATCCTCGGCCACCGAAGTCATCTGCGGCGTTCCGCAAGGATCCTCACTAAGCCCCACCCTCTTCAACATCTACATGAGCCCTCTCGCAGCCATCGCAGCACCGCAACCTCAACATCATCTCCTACGCCGACGACACCCAGCTGATCCTCTCCCTCACCAACGACCCCGCCACCGCCGAAGCCAACCTCCAGGAAGAAATGAAAGACGTCGCGGAATGGATGAAGCTCAGCCATCTGAAACTGAACTCAGACAAGACGGAAGTCCTCATCCTCGGACCATCTCCCTCCGCCTGGGACGACTCCTGGTGGCCCCCTGCCCTGGGTACCGCACCGAAGCCAATGGACCACGCACGCAACCTGGGCTTCATCCTGGACACCTCCTTCACGATGACCAAGCAAGTCCACGCCGTCTCGCCATCCTGCTTCAACACCCTGCGCATGCTCCGAAAGATCTTCCGATGGATCCCCACCGAAACCAGGAAGACGGTCACCCAGGCCCTCTTCACCAGCCGTCTGGACTACGGGAACACCCTCTATGCTGGAACTACAGCCAAACTCCAGAAAAGACTCCAGCGCATTCAGAACGCCTCAGCACGACTCATCCTGGACATCCCTCGCCACAGCCACATCTCGGCCCACCTGAAAGACCTGCACTGGCTCCCAGTCAACAAGAGGATCATGTTCAGACTCCTCACTCACGCACACAAGGTTCTCCACGACACGGGCCCGAAGTACCTCAACAGCTGACTCACATTCTACACACCAACCCGCCAGCCCCTGTCCGCCAGCCTCGCCCTTGCCTCCATCCCACGAATCCGCAAATCCACCGTCGGAGGAAGATCCTTCTTCTTCCTGGCAGCCAAGACCTGGAACTCCCTCCCCACTCACCTACGGCTGACCCTGGACCATCTCTCCTTCAGGAAACAACTCAAGACCTGGCTGTTCGAGCAGTGGAGCCCCCCCCCCCTTTCCAGCGCCTTGAGACCCTAACTGGTTAGTAGCACGCTTTACAAATTCTATTGATTGATTGACTGATTCTGGCTGCTACACTTACTCCAATATCGTTTGAGGTGGATGGTATACTTGGCACAGCTGAAAATTAGCTGCCTCTTCTCATGGAGGCACATGAATCTGCACCCTGGGCCACTGCAGAGAACCAAATGGCTGGAGTAGGTTTCAGTTCTAGGTCCTGGGTAAGTAAATTCGGTCTTGGCAAACTTTTACCTTTAAATTCCAACATAGTATTTTTAGAAATAAAGTAGGCCCTTTATAAAGATTTCAAATAATGAATTTGATGTGCAGTCTGGAAAAACCTTCATGTATGTTTTTGCTTTCCCTCCAGTATTTCGAAGTATTTTTTCCTAAACTTGTTTAACCAGTGCTGTGCAAAGAAGCATAGGAAAAGCCAATAACTTGACACTCATAAATGTGAGACTTATTGACTTTATCAGTGCTTGTTTTTCTCATGGTTGTAAGTTATTCTATCGTTTATTTTCTTCTCTTGTCTCTGACTTTGTTGCGGGCCTCTGTATATGTCCATGTGATGTAAGCAAGTAGTCACGGGCATCTCAATGGGTGTCTTCATGTGCTGCCTGACATAATAATTAAGATGTTTTGAATACTCTTTTGGCCTTTTTTTTCAGGGAGGCGTTTTGCATCTGGCTCTGCTGATAAGAGTGTCATTATTTGGACTTCGCAGCTCGAGGGTATCCTGAAGTACACGTGAGTGACTTCTTTCTCTAGCATGACTATCATCCAGAAAGTGACGAGAGAACCATATGCTGACAATATAATTATTTTTTCCCAGAGCCTATCTGCAGATTCTCGCTTGGCAGTGGGTAGCTGTGAACAATGCCCCTGCCCTTACTAGTGAGCCCTAGCTGCAAACAATCGAAGTCTAAGAAAAACAGATAGACTAAAGGGGCTTTGTCAATTTCTCTGATTGCGCATTTAGCAACAACTTTTACTAGGGACGGGCTTGTGGTGATAATTCATACAATGAGTGATTATTGTAAGTCTTGCCCTGAACACAGTACTATGTACTCTTGCCAGTGTGTTGATAGAGTACCATTTGTTGCAGTTCTTACCCAAGCACACCACCTACAACCACAATGCCTCTTTTGACAACATTATCAAAAATAAACTTCAAAATAAATAATTCCATGGCACTTGCATATAGTAGAGATTAAAAAGAAAGAGTATTTTTTTAAATGTCTGTGGTTGTTCATATTACCAAAGTAATGGCTACTATCAAATACATAACATTATATTGAACACCTATAATTTAGGCACATAAAAAATAACATAAAATATCAGGTCAAGGAAAATAAACAAAAATAAAAGCTCTTGAAATAGGATATTTTGGCCCTCATTACAACCAGTGGTATTCTCTAGGTAGAAATATATCACTCCCCATCATAAGTAACCCAGAATTACTGAATCAGTGAATTCTGGACCCAATAAGTCCGATCCTGGAGATACCAGACCTGGTTTGACCAAATGCAGATGTAAATCTTGTAAAACCCTTGTTGGAGCAGGGCCTTGGGGTTGCAGGGCACCCTGTTTGCTTAAGGACCCGTGCAGCACTACATAGATTTCATACTTGGCTTCCATGAGTCAGGCTCAGCCGTTACCCATACACCACCTGCCACCTAGTTTCCATCCCTCTAGCAGCAATGCCAGGTGTGGTTACACACCCGGCTGCATACAGGGATCTAAACCAGTGGCTATTGGCCGGGTCAGACAAAGCCCTCACCCACCCCAACAAATTTGCAGGTAGAGTGTACTGCCTTCCTCCCCCAAAAGGCCCCCAAAAGGACCATCCCTTCTCTGGAGATGCCCTCTTGCTCCCATCAGCTCTCTCCACCCAAATAGACAGCCTCAGGCCAAAGGCAGCAACAGGGGCTCCGCGTAAACCCTCACGCACCACAGAGAGCACAGCACAGTGGGGGCAGTACATAGGGCTCACTCCTTTGACCTTACTCAACCCTGCCAGGGGCATTTAACCCTCACAGTCTTTCTTTTCTGCTTCAAGCAAGAAAATGTACACAGATGGCACCCTGAAATCAACGCAGAGGAAAAGCACCGGTAATCCCAGATCTATACAGTTTTTCCCCATTGTGGAGATTTTAGTGTGGGTATACCGTCTGGAATCTGAGATTCCAGCCTCCCTGTGTGACTACACTAAAATTTGCAATACTTATAATGTGGTACAAAAGGGGGTGGTGATGGACGGAGCATCTGAATCAATCAAACTCGCACCCAGTCAACAGATCTGGGTTTAATCTATCACCTTTCTTTAGCCCACTCTGCCACCCCAGTTCAGACATGGCCATATGCAAATCAGTCTGACCCTGTGCCTCATGGGAACAGTCCAGCCCGAACTGCCGAGCCATGCCTTCCCTGGACCGGAAACAAGCTTCCGAGGACCGGTTTCTGGCATTTCAGCCGTCTTCAGCCCGGCTTGCTTGAATCCAGTGGCCAAGTGAGCAAGGGACTCACGTCTGCGCATAACCTGCCAACTTATGGCGAACAAAGCGGTACAAAATTCAAGCAAGCCGGGCTGTAGACGGCTGAAATGCCAGAAACCGGTCCACGGAAGCTTGTTTCCGGTCCAGGGAAGGCATAGCTTGGCAGTTCGGGCTGGACTGTTCCCATGAGGCACAGGGTCAGACTGATTTGCATTTGGCCATGTCTGAACTGGGGTGGCAGAGTGGGCTAAAGAACGGTGATGGATTAAACCCAGATCTGTTGACTGGGTGTGAGTGTTTGATTGGTTCAGATGCTCCGTCCATCACCACTCCCTTTTGTACATACTTATAATGTGGGCTTAAGGAGTTAGCTGCAAAAGGATTACCTGAGTCTATAAAAAATATTTATCGGACTTTTTTTTTTGTAAATCTTTTTATTAGTTTCAAAACGAAGAAAGTAATAGACATCAGGTGCGATACATTCAAACATAATAAAACGGCGAACAGATGTAAATACAGGATGGATACTAAGCAGTGAGGAGATGGCTGAGACGCCTACGGCAATGTATGAGAAACAGGATTTGCCACAGTACAATATACAATTCACATTAAGCGCAAGCTCCCAGAGTCTGCCCACCCATAAAATCAGGATAATAGGAGAAGCATGAGCACCAGATACTGGAATACCAACAAAGTCAGGATGTTCCACCAGTTATACTTATAAAAGGAAAGTGAAAGAGAGTGTGAAGAAAAAGAAACCATAAAAACAAAAAAAGAAGACAAAACAATAAACGCATCCCCCCACCCTGCACATGGCTGTCGCCTAACCCCAACTAGCAGTGTGCCTGTCGCCCCAACTAACTAAATACTAAAAGTAGAAAATGGAGGAGGGCATCTTCATACATGCCCCCGGTCTCCACTCCCCCGCCAAAGCCAAGAATCCCCAGACTAAGGTTTCAAAATCTATTAAGCTGCAAATACGTAGCGCAACAGGGGAAACTCCAAATACAGCCCAACCTCTCGACCGCATCGTGATTGCAAACCCTGTGTCCAGTAATACCCAATGGCAAACTCAATCACACAGTCTCATCCTTGACCCTTCCGATCAAACACGTGCGCCCCTTCCGGACAAACTGTTGCTTCCACAGGATAGTCAATGCACAAAAAAGCTGCAGCAAAGTTCAAACCAAGACGAAGCAGAGAGATGAAAGTGTTGAGAACTCCGCTAAGTCCAAAGACTCCCCACACCGTCATGGATTCCCAAAGTTGTTTCATCCGCGATCTTAGCGGTACCGATGTATAGGGGAGTGACGCAGTTCCAAACCAACAACAGTTCCCATCAAAAGTCTCCGGAAAGGGAGCATCAGGTAGTCCTTCCATAGTCTACAACGATCGTAGGCCTGACAGTCCAATTGCGGCATCAAGCATGCTCTCTGCACCCAACACACTGGTCAAAGGCTCCAACGTCTCCCATAGTACGGGTTCTGCTTCCTCCATCGAAGTGGCCATCTTGGGTATCTCGAGTCGTTTCGTTTCTTGTAGTGGACCAGGATCCGGTCCCATCTGCCCAGTTCCAGACAAAGACACTATCATTTTGTGGATGTGGGCTTCAACGCAAACATGAAGTGACCTTATGGCTGCCAACACCGTTCGTAGTGACGGGTCATTCTCAGTCCGCTCCACAACGTCTCGCTCAGTTTCGGTCATATTCGCGTCCCCAGAGAACCCGGTCTCCCCGGGGGGATAGGTGGATGCGGAACGGGCGGTTTCAGAAGGGGACTTATCGTTGGGGACTATAACAATCCGAACTCAGCCACCGCCGGCGGAGATCCCAACCCAGTGAACACCGGCGGGGCCCTAACCGGGCCACCGGGCCAGGGACCCCGTCTGCCGCTCCAATTGTACGTCGTCACCCCTCCTTCAATATTCAGCCAGCCATCGTCAACTTCGGTCCAAGGAAAAAATTTTCACCTCGGTAGACCGGACCCTGTCACACAACTACAGCCGATGTTGATCAACTGAAACCCGGCAGGGTCAGTACTCGAGACCCCGGCTTCCAGGTTGGACTAGGCCGCAAACTGCCACACGACGTATCTTTGTCTACCATACTGGTAGAAATCTCGGGATTGCACTGTTAAGCTCCAGTCCGGTTCATACACATGGAGACCGGGCGCAAAAACAGGATAATTAACAGGATCTTCTGGCAGGAGTCAGAGGTCGGCGGAGCTTACGCGGCCATCTTGTTTGCTGGCGTAGCTCCTCCCCGGACTTTTCATTTTAGACATACTGACTACAATTCATGTTTAGCTGTGCAGATCATTTCAGATCTCAGTACAGTTTTCTCCTTCTGTAGCATATACTTTCTAGTGAGGCTTGCTTTTCAGCTCATTTGTCAGTTCACTGTCCCAGTGGTAGATGTACATTTTTCTTTCTAGCTCTTCCTGTTTCGAAGAGTGTTTTTCTCCCACTACTACAATTAATAGGATCCCAACAAGTGCAATACTTACCCTGGACACATTACGCAGAGCTGTGATTTTTAATAGGAAGCTGAACAGATCACTCCTTCAATACGCACAATACCCCCTGCTACAGTTGTTACCGAAAAGGGCATCCCAACATGAAACTCATTGCACTGATTATTATTTTTTTGTTTTGTTCAACAAAATTACCCCTACCTTAATACTCTGAATATACACTGCTACAATTCTTGTGTCTAAACTGTTAAGACTGTTAGAATTCCTACCTTTTTTATTGTTGATATTTATAGAGTATATGATCCCTCGCCCTGGAAGCAGCAGGTCACTGTAAAGCACATTTTACTGTGTAGTATTGCAGAAAACAAACAGTGAATGGGTGAATTACCTAACTTGAATTCAGCAATTGATAATTACCGTAGGCGTCATCCCATTCTCTTTTTGCTCACTGTGCCGATACAGTGACCAAAGATATACAGATCAGCCCTCCCCAAAGTGGACAGTACAGCCCAAACTGCCAGGTCACAGAAATGCAAGAAACTGCTTGCCATTTTGGCCTTGTGATGCCTCCTAAGTGACAGGTAGTTTAAGTCCAGTGACAAAATGATTTACAGGACCCACGTCTGGGCTTACCTTTCCAAATTGTGTAACTCACTGCAAATGATGGATGGAGTGCTTTAAATATTGTGGAGATGATTATGGTGACTTAGTATTAAATGTGAGCTGTCATTATAGATTGAAGAACACTAGCATTTGGGTTTGGATTATAGGTGTAGCATGCAGGGATAAACATAATGGCTCGGAAGATTAGGATGCCTTTGTGACTTCCTGTTCTTTTTATTTTTACTTGCACTACATGGTCTCGCTGTGGCTAGTCATGGGTTACCTGGTTTCTCTGTCAGTGTCAGGTGTCTCCCCGATCCTCTATTGTTGTTTAGGTCACCTTTAGTGGCACGTTTCCTAAAAGATCCGCTTTATCTGTTCCCTTCCCCTCTGTTTATTGCTCAGTGGAATTGAAATCTTTGGAATTGAAATCTTATGTTGCCATTATGTAATCTCTTTTTGAGCCTATGCAGAGTTGTCTAATTCGAATTCTTATTTTGAAGAACGTGTTGTTGGTAGCACTAACCTCAACTCATGGGGTCTGATAACTTCAGGTCCTCTCAGTTCATCCCCCTTTTAAAGCTATCTACCTTGACAAGTTGGTTTTGCAGACCTGCCCCACCTTTTTGCCATATGTAATTTCAGCCTTTCATATGGCCCATTCCCTGACTCCTCTGACTTTCCTTTCTCGTCCTTATCTTATTAAGGAAGAGGAGCAGTTTCATAAACTGGATTCCAGGCATGTGGTTTTATACTACATCAACCATACTCGACAGGCCAAGGTGGATGCTGAATTGTTTGCTTTTGTCAGAGCCAAGGAAGGCAAGATGATGGTTAAATGCACCAATTTGCGCTTGGTCGCCCTATGTAGCAAGATCTGCCATGCCTTGGCTAAGAAAGATCCCATGGGTGGCAGTTATGCTCACTTTCCCAGGGCTCCAGCAGCAGCTTCCACTCGAACCACAGGCGTCCTGGTGGCTGGCATTTGCCAGGCAGCCATGTAGTCAACTGTGCATACATTTGCTAAACATTACTACATTGTGGCCCAAGTGGACAGTAACGGATACTTTACCGGGCTTCTCGGGGAGCTCAGAGCTCAATAATAAATCAAGTAGACCCAATAAAGTAGATGTCCGAACCAATGCTTATTGTTTTAAGAAAGAAAGGACTTTAACCCTTTAACCACCCAAAGCTACACAATACTTTGGGAAAAAAGACACATTGGTACCTACTGGTGTTATGTTGGCATGTCCAGCGCCCACCCCACTCACACACTGTCCCTAGGTTTCGATGCAACGCATGCATAGGCAAGGCAGTGCCTGCGCAATCCGCAAGGAGCAGCGGTGCACCCGCAGGCAATTGTGGAGTACCTGAATCCTGGACGACGGGTTATGTTTGGTTACGCACCCAGTTAGCTTGCTCCTCATGGTCACTTGAAATCAGCATTCCGTAGATGTAGTTTGTAAGTGCGGTAAGTGCCGTCTTTCAGGGTCCTGTTGGTAGTTCTAGCCCACGCCTGGGCTATCTGGACCATGGGTGTAGCCCCCAAAAGTGCGTTCACCACTTTGGCAGTTGCAACCCTGCACAACCCTGCACAGTCTCAACCCACATTTGTAGATGCAGCTTCCACAAGGACCAACCAGTTTTTGGCAGATGCAGCTTGGCACGGGCCAGTCCTTAATTTGCAGATGCAGCCCCACACTGGCTGATCAGGATTCAGCAAATGCAGCCCTGTGTAGGCTGAGCATGATTTGATAGATGCAGCCCAGCACTGGCCCAATGACAGCATGCAGTCACATAGTTGCTGAGTCATGTTCTCTGCCTGTAACTGTTTCCAGCCGTCTCTTCTTCTGGGTGTCAGACAACCACTTGGTATGCACTGAACCTTGCTCAGTCTAGGACAGTGTCTGCTTCTGCAGGTTAGGCAGGTTCCTTCCCTCTTTCATCATGCACGTAGGTGTCTAGACATTTCAGAGCAGGTACACAGCTTCTCCAGCAAGCGATCCAGACTTTGTGATGTCCTTTCACCTCAGGGAGGCTAGTTGTTTGGTAACACCAGCTCTAGTTGCACAGCAGCCTTGTGAGTACTCACTTCTTTAGCCATAGAGGGCTTGGAACGTAAGTGAGGGTATGGGCCCACTTACTTGGAATCCCACTTTTATAACCAAGTGAGAGACGGGAGTCGTAGATACCCTTTCTCAAACTGTATAACCCGTTTGAGGTGATTCTTCTTTCACGTATCCTTTCCAGGTTGTTCTCCAGGTACGTTTCTCACAGCACGGGAGTCTCTATCCTGGAACAACTCACATCATAGGCACAAAGAGGAATTCTATTTCTGCTTGTGACTGCCATCTGCCCAAATTGATTGAATACATCAAATAAAGGCTTCTTCACCTTTTACAACTTAATCTGCGGTCCAACCCCTACCGGTAACCAAATGGCAGTGCATGGGGGACTAATTAGGAGCTCCTTGCTTACCAGAGGTTCATGTGCTGTTATCGTTTTTATGCCCTGTCCCTGTCCGCAAGCTTTCATGGGGTGTGGAAAAGAATCAAGTATAACCGACGTGAAGATTGGCACCAATTGTACGCCTATCGTCTCTCCCTGGCGAAGTCGCTGTTGGCCTTGCATGGCTCCACCTAGTGGCGCTAGATTTCTGCTGCTGTGGAAAAGCTTTTCCCTGACCAGTGTTAGATGAGGGGACCTCGAGCTGGTAAAGAACAGTTGTTCCGTTCATTCAGAAAGTGAATGAGCAATAACCATGCATTTACATCTTGTTTTTATTGTCTTATTTGCTTTCTGTTAAAAGACAGGGGTCACATGTCAGCATTTGTTTTCTAACAAATTGCTGTTTATTTTATGCTGGTGACTGGTGTTTACAAAATCCTCTTGCTTTGCATTCAGAGAAAGAAAAGTAAAGTGAACTATCTGACAATTGTGATCGACACACAACATTTAAATAGCTTGTAAATAAATTGTACAAATAGTTCAAAATATATTTCAATAGTTAAGAAGGCATTAGTTAAGAAGGCATGTCTTTTGTAATCCTGAAGTGAGATGGAAACCAATCTTTTTATAGGATCAAAACAAATGGTGATATGCAAATTATAAATATTTGTCAAATTTCAATTTCCACACATTATTTTCTGCGCTATATAGTATTATCAGTAAAACTGCAGGTGAGGAGGAACGTTTGTGCCCATTTAAATGGAAAATGTCTGTCTGTAAATGACATTGCGCTATCATATCATGCTTTCGTGATATGTTTTTAAAATGTGAGTTTTTAAATACGAACTGAGAAAAATCCCTGCCCTATAACAATTCTTTTAGTGAACTGAGAGGCAAGGCAGAGGTCTTGTGTACCCTGTATGTGTGTTAACCTTTTTATTATTCATGAAGCAAAGGTTTAGTCTATTAAATCAAAGAATAATTTGTTGTACAGCAGTTATTCTGAACTCACATATTTGCAGATATTTTCATATAAAGAAATAAAATATTTACCTAGGATCGCACAATTTGAGACGTATTTATAGGTAAAGCGCATTACAGTTAGGGCGAGTAGATTATTCAAATCACTAGACCTGCAGGTCTGGTAACATTTCTCTGATTTTTCAAGGCCTGTATCTGCAGAAATATTGTTGCATAAGGTAAGTATCTTTTACATCACAGGTATTTTCTGTGCAATTGCTGTTAAACAACTTCAGTCTTCTTAAAAACACTGACGTAGTGTGTAGCTAGATTTCTGTTAGTTGTCATACACTATAACATTTTATAACATTTTATTTCACTTCCATTTTTCTGTTCGTAGTAAGATTCATTTAGGCTGTGTGTAACTGTGTGTTTTTACTTCTCAGTCACAACGACTCCATACAGTGTGTCGCATACAATCCTGTATCCTTCCAGCTGGCTTCCTGCTCCAGCAGTGATTTTGGTAGGTATTTTTGCAATCTAGCTTTTCTTACTTTGGGCATTCAGAGGTGGTGTTTGCTAACTTGCCAGAATGTATTGTGTTTCTTTAATGGTTTGTCAGAGACACCTGATTGAAAAAAAGAAACATATTTTTTCATTCACACACAATGAAGCAGTTTTACAGGAACACTCAAATCCCCTAAGGGAATGTTGCATTTAAACAGTGTATCTACTGACTCTCGTGTGACACATTGTGTTCTTATTGGTTGGTAATGCAGAGATCTATGTGCCTGCCAACTAAAGTGTTATGTAGTGAATGCCTGCGAACCTTTGGTGCTACTGTGCATACATTGCTATGTGTTGTAAGTGTGCCTACACAGAAAGGTGGTTTCTTTAAACTTCGAGGACTCCATTTACTGTGGATTATGACCATGCCACAGGTAGTCAAAGAGATATCACAGGGTGCAAACCTTAGTAGTCTGTCTTAGATCAAGTTTTCTATAAATTACATCCAGCCATGGCTGATGATGGAAACGTGACATTTTCAACATTAATTTGTACCCCGGAACACTTTCTGTGCACCTCCGGAATCTGCAGCAGTGGGCTCGAAGACATTTTCGTAGTTATTCCCCTACTTTAAGATCAGAGCTACTTGCAGGCAATTACATGGCACCTTTCCAAACCTCCCCTCCACCCCCCCCAACATTTACCAGTATTAGAGTAATTGAGAAACACTACGAGTTTGCGTAAATTACGAGAATGTACTGCTCGATGCAGGACACAGCACCTCTGGCTATACCCAAAGCTCAGAGGTACTAGAATGAGGAGCTTGGTGGTCAGGTGACGGACAAAAAGTGGAAATTCTGCTGCGGCCAGCTCCTGCTAGTCTCGTCCAATTATAAACTAAGATTGATCCACTTTAAATACTTGCACAGGTTCTACAGAACCCCCACCCAATTATGCGGCATGGGATTGAGACCAGATGAGGGATGCTGGAGGTGTGGCCAGGCCCCTGCTATTTTTACACATCTATCCTGGTACTGCTCATTGCTTCAATTTCGACTGCCATCTTTAAGACAATCCATGACATACTAGGGATACCCAGCGAACCTAAACCAGACATTGTTCTTTTGGATTCTGTGTAAGACACTAAAGCAGAGCATCATAAGTTGCATGCTCTAATACTTTTGATGGCCAAACGCAGAGTATCCATTGATTGGGTGGACAAAAAAGTGCCCGTAGTTCAGGCTTGGATTCAGGACGTCACTTTCCCCCACACTCAACTCTCGACTTTCTGGGAACTAGTGCCTGCAGCCTCCTTGCCAAAAGATGTATGGGGCCCCTTACTGGATTATCAAAAAACACTCCCGGCAGATACGCCACCCTCTCCTTATTGAGGTTCACCTCATACTTCCAAGTAACCGGAAAAACATGCAGATAGACACCCCAACTAGGTTTACTCTATTTTAGGGTTGATGTACCTAGAGTCTGATCGGTCTCTTACAGTAAGATTGAATGAACAGCTGCTAAGTATATTCATATGATGTACCTTTCATGAATACTAGTCAGCTGCCTACTGTCTTCAACTCGATAATGTGTGCTGGGTGCTAAGTCTCCTGTTTGTTTTCTTTAGAAGTTCTTCTTCTTTTTTTGCTTTTATTGTTTTTGTTTGATTGTTAACGCATTTGAGTCACAGAAGCTGTAGGATTCCCTAATCCTGATGCCGCACGCTGAATGTATATTGTTATTATAAATGCCAAGAAACCAATTTCTTTTTTAAAAAAAGGTTCTATAATGTAGTCCTATAAATTAGATTCTTATTAACATGAGAAAAAATATAAGGTATTTTAACCTGATCCAAAATCGATCGTTTTGTTTTGCCTGAAAAATACTGCCCACCGGCTTTGTATGATTTGTAACCTTTGTGGTTATTTATCCACATGCTCAGGTTGTTTTGAATATTCAGCCGGGCACTTAAACTGAGAGTGTTTAACTCCTTATTATTATCACATTCTATTGATTTGTGGCATGTCCGGGGGTGGGGGGCTACTGTTCACAATTTGGCAGTTTTATGTGCCATGTATGGAGCCTTGTCTCCTAATGTGACTTGTGCTGTGTGTGACGGTTTGTCCAAACCTAAAAATTGTAATAAAAAGATTTTTTCCATTTGGAAAATTATCTCAATTACCTTTTGAATCACTGTTGCCAGTTGTTAAAAGATCTTGTTGTGTGGGGAAATAGAACATGTTTTCACCATGAAAGCGCCGCGTTCGACACGGTTAACCATGCTACCTTATTACATAGTTTGAAGGGCATGGGAGTGTCGGGCGCGGCCCTGTCGTGGCTTGCTTCCTTCCTGGATGAACGCTTCTTCCAGGTGTTCGAGGGCGAGGCTGTATCCACCAAACAGCCACTCAAGTGTGGGGTTCCTCAGGGTTCTGCCCTGAGCCCCACACTTTTTAACATCTTCATGAGGCCCCTAGCGGAGATAGTTCATCCATTTGGCATCCGTATCGTCACCTACGCAGACGACACTCAGTTGGTGGTCTCATTAGACCACTCTGAGGGGTCGTCTAGCACGCGGAGTTCATGCTTAGAAGCAGTGGCTAAATGGATGAAATCCTCCTGCCTAAGATTGAATGGAGAGAAGACGGAGGTCATGTTACTGGGCAACCCTCCACCTACCAGTCTGGCCTCCTTCTGGCCCACATGTTTAGCCCCCCCCCCCAAGTCTGAGATAAAATGCACTGGACTTTACTTTTAAGGCCACCAAAACCGCATCCATCTGTTTTGGGCTGATGAGAATGCTCCGGAAGGTACTCCCCTTGCTTCCATTCCAGGCGAGGAGAGTCATGGTCCAGGCCCTGATACTCTCACGCCTGGACTATGGTAATGCTCTCTATCTGGGAGCCCCGGTGGCAGTGATCAATAAACTCCAGGTCACCCAAAACTGTGCGGCCCGGCTGCTTTTTTAAATTCCTCGCTGGCAGTCGGACAAAAATGCCTTAAAGTTACATTGGCTCCCTATGGCAGCAAGGGTACAATTTAAGGCTATGTGTCTTGTTCAAAGAGAAATTCGCAGAACTGGTCCAGCCATAATGCACCCTTTAGCTACCCCTTACCTTCCCCTTAGAGCTTTGCGCTCAAGTTCAATGCAACTAGCCACCACGACCAAGATAAACAAGGCTCGCTGGGGCGGCCGCTCATTCTCAAACAATGCTGCGAGAATATGGAATTCTCTTCCCCTTATCCTCAGAGAAAACAGCAACCGAATGGCATTTAGGAGGCTTTTAAACACTCATTTGTTCAGTAATGCCTGTTAATCATCCTAGTTGGCCGCCTTGATTTCAGTTAAAAGCGCTGCGAGGCCTACGGGTAGTCTGTGCGCTCTACAAATGTAATTTTTCATTTCATTTCATTTCATTATTGATTTTTTTTCCCTGTGTGTCTTTTCATATTGCTACTTTAGTACTTTTGCTCAAAGTGCTTTACTTGGGCACTTCAGATTAAAACTTGCAGAATTTTAATTTTGACTGGTGGGTGGTGATGAGGAGTGGTGATTGGCAGGCAACTAAATGCTGTGCTATAAAGTTCATGTCATGAAAGCCATTTACTTACACAGCTGATCATGAAATAGTTCTTTTTTGCATACATGCTAAGCATTTGCAATGATTAAATATTGCAGAATCCTATTAGACTCGCTCATTCACTGTCTTTTCTCACCATTTCTATTTATTCCACTCTTTCCCCTAAAATGTCTGATAGTTGAGATGTGCAGCTTGTGTAATAACAATGAATGTGATGGCAATCATTAAATTGTGCAATATGTTATGCTTCTGCTGCTATCCAAAGCCCAAACTTTTTTTAAACTTATAGTGCATACAGTTCATAGATGTAACACGTTTTCTGTTTACGTGGCATATATCTTCATGCATACATTTTAGCAAGTACAGAAAACTGCAAAGTCCCATAGTTACATATTTCTTTTTTGAAGTTCTCCCATAACTCTACAACAATGATTAACCAGTGCTGCAACATCTCCATCTGCACAACTGCTCCACATTCTCATGAGACTCCCAGGAATCTGCCCGTGTTTTCCTGATCGACTGTTTAGTATGCTGCTCCGCAGCAGCACATAGGGTCGAAACCTAATAATTATTGTACAGCTACAATGCAGCATTCCTAAGAGTCATCCCCCTGTTCATCCCCCCAATCCTATTATGGTATAGGTCATTCTTCAGAGTTCATAATCCAGGGCCCAAACTACAGTGATATTGTAAATTCAAATATCCAGCTATCGTTGCAGGGCTTATTCAGACAATTTAATTAAATATTGTTATGTGGGTTGAAGTGCCAGCCCATGACAATTTCCCACGGGTGACTTATGGCACAGTATTCCATCTTTACATGGTGCTGTGTGTGATGTCCAGGTTGAGCATCCTTTTGATGGAGGAGGTTAGAGTCACCTGTGACTATTGTGCACCTAACTAGGTTATTTCTGCCATTTGTGATTTCTTAAAGAAGGCCTAATATTTTAACGGAGTTCTGCATGGTACTGATGGAGCGGTAATTTCTTCTGGTAGTTTCTCAATGCAAAACCTTCATGCTACCTCTAATTTACCGCTCAAAAGGTGTTGGGCCCTTCACACCATGTATTACCTTCAGGAGATTTTAAATAATCATGAACAGTCATAAATGCAATTATTATTCTAAGCCAATAAAGAAAGTTGTTGAGTATTTTTAAAGGGTTTTATTTTCTAGTCAAAAGTAAAATTTTCTCTGACCGTTTATTCATTAGTAAAATATCAATCAGGTTACAGAATTTGGGAAAACAGGAAAAATAGCATTAATACAGAACATATTACTGTCTGCATATAAGCATTACATATAGGAATGTGGCGCAAAATGTCATTCAAAACTCTTAAAGAGTTTCTTAGAAAAATATAGTCTTGCAAGGCTAATCAAAAATCAAATAGTTTGCAAAAATATCCCATAAAGAGAAATAAATGCATAAGACAAATAAATCTTTTCAGACATAATTAATTAGTCAAAGGATAAACTTATAGTTTAGCATCTAAATCTAAAAAGCCTTTCTATCTGTTGTTGTTTTTCTGCATCTGTCTGTGTCTAAAGAGCAAGCAGGGAGTGAGATAGCCCCTCCTTCACCAGACCTCAAAGTAATGTGGCCTGCAGTGCCAACATATGACGTGCCAAGACTTGGGAAAAAAATCACCAGGGAACCCCCCACCTGACTCTCCTCGGATGCCCAAGGCTGAATCCTGTGACGATCTCGTACCTAACCCATAGAATGTCTGGTCTAATCTGTTCCTTCTCTCAAGAGCTCACACACCCCCCTAATGAGCCTAGAAGCCAGCTGAGCTAAAAAAAAGCCAGCCCCTCCTCCGGAGAGGTCAGTATTTATACACAAAATTTTGGCAGACTACACAAAATGTTGCATATCAGCAAAACCTGTACGTGATTGGTCAGTCATGATGGCATGAGTTCTCACTACCCTGACTCATTCTAAAAAACCTGACTTTACCAGTTTTAACAAAAGAAGCATACATGAATAACTACATTTTATAAGTTTGCAACAATTGCTAGGGAAAATGTTTCATTCTAATTCTTCCTTCCTTTCACAGTGCAGTCAGATGGACTAACTGGTACATTGGCACAGTCACAAGAATGTACAGTTCAAGATGTCCTTGATTCCTTCCGCAGTTTGAGTCAATCTGGTGTCTGCGCATGCTCTCTTCTCTTTCAAAGCAAGCCATAGCTTTGCTGGTTTCACAGGCAGCCATTTAATGGTAGGCCCAAAAATAAAACAAACACAGAGAAAATATTAATTTAATGTAAATCAGCCCATTATGTTTCCCAACTCCATACTAATACCCCTTATAAATGTTTACCTAGCCAAGCTATTAGTGTAAAGCAGCTTTTCTATTATTTATGGCAAAATAATTGTGCAATGTACAACATAGCATTTTTATGCTTTAGTGTAAAAGTTAAAAGCACACACAGTTAATATAGCGCACACAGTTAATACAACACACACAGCAACATGCTTTAGTGTTTTAGATAGCTTTTCATGCAAAAAAGCATTTAGCCCCCTGTGTAGTGTTTGGTGCATTATTAATTCACACACATTATAAAAAGAGGTGTTATTAACTGAAAATATTTATCAAAATATGCAACAAGTCAAAGTCTCTTAAGGCAGAATAGTGAATGTAGATATTAAGGGATGAGCTGGGAAAGAGATAAACATATTCTATTAATCTTCAAAGCTAAAAAGGCCACTTTTCTCTACATTGCAAAAACACATGTTAATTCAGCAAAAGCATTTCAGAGTGAATAGGCCTCACTTTCATATTTTTCATGTGCCATGTTTTTAACTTGGACCAAAAGGCGCGTGGCAATTTAAATGCAGTTTGTCTGAAGCACAAAAAATAAAACAATGCCTGACTGCAGATGAAATCTGCTCCATCAATCCACCCTTCTGATGATTCAAATCATAATAAGATGATTTATAATTCATCACACATATTTCATTTTCAAAAGTGACATTTTTTTTAGGTCTCGCGACCTATCGATGTGCGAAAGCGCATCGAGCGGAGCGAGAATTCAAGTGGCGAAAACATCATGAAACCAAAGGGCTTTCAGCCCCGCGGTTTTCATGCAGTTCACGTGAACCACGTGATTAAACATGCACGCGCATCGGCAACATTTCTCAATCACCCTCCCACAGGCACGCCCCCCCACCAGGCTCTCCCGCCCCCATCAGGCTTCCCTCCTAATCCGCCGCAACATTTCTCAATCACCCTCCCACAGGCACGCCCCCCCACCAGGCTCTCCCGCCCCCATCAGGCTTCCTTCCTAATCCGCCTCCCCTCGCTCGCATTCCCGCCCCAGGCTCTCCCGCCCCCATCCAGCTTCCCTCCGCCATCTGCCTGCCACACTGGAGCTGCGGATGCCTCAATCTCCTACCACCTCGCATGGCCGTCCTTTCTGCCCGCCAGCACTTCAGTTCCGCCCTGTCTAAACCATGCCTCCTTTCTCGTCGTTGCCTCCCTCCTAAATCTTACGTGGTTGTCAGCCGTCTCTCGCCACTCTTCGTCTTTACTTTTTTGTCCTGATTGCAGCCCAGCCTCTCGCAAGCCCAGCCTCTCGCATTCCCAGGCTCTCCCGCCACCATCCGGCTTCCCTCCTAATCTGCCTGCCTCCCCTCGCTAGCATTCCCGCCCCCATTCCGGCTTTTGCTTGTCGCGCCGCTGACTTTCACCTTCCTCATGCTGTATTACTCGCATTACTTTGAGCTTAAATTATCCACTGCTCTGCACTTTGTTTGATATACCACGAAGGCGCAGACAGACTCTCCTAAATCTTACGTGGTTGTCAGCCGTCTCTCGCCACTCTTCGTCTTTACTTTTTTGTCCTGATTGCTATCCTGAAACTCATGGATTTTGAAGTAGATAACTTTATTGTGCTTCATAGTCGAGCGTGACCTCTCTCCTCGCCAGATCACGGCCAACTGATCGGACTAGAACGTCTAGCTCTCACAGTAACAACAGAACATTAATTAACAAAGCTGTCATGAGATGTCCCGCCCCCCCACCAGGCTCTCCCACCCCCATCCGTCTTCCCTCCGCGCATCTCCCCACCAGGCTCTCCCGCCCCCATCCGGCTTTTGCTTGTTCTGCCAGAGGTTGTGGCGCCAGAAAGACCGCGTTTTTTTTTTAAATTGCTCGGGAAATCAGTGAGTTGAATTTGGGATTGAACAAGAAGCATCTCTGTTTCGTGCAGATTTGCGATCACGTTTACCTCATCAGAGTAATCCTGCTTGACATCGGTTTGACTATGGTTGCCTTAACAGTTGGTATGAAATCCTGGCCCCATTGCGCGAAATAAAAACGTTTACACACGCAGCAGCGCACTGAAAAGAGCAATAGAAGATCTTTTCTTTCCCTGAAACGGCAGCGGTCGAAGTGTGAAAATAAAGGTATGGGATCGGGAACTATAATCTTCAATGCTTAATGGGCAGTGGGGTCCGGGTCAGTGGAGGACTGAAAGGGGCAAAATATTCTGCCATTCTTTATCTGACCTTTCGTCTGCAGCTTACGACAGATATGTGTTTCACTCGCTTGCTCAAGTGATAAATTAAACCCCGTATCCGCCACACATGTAGTAGTGCAGAATCCAGTGCACTCCTGACACGCATCGCCCCGTACTCCCCATGGACATTTTATTATGCTCTTCACCACGCATCCCTTGGTGCACGCCATCTTGTTGTCTGCCGCTCCATAGCCTTGTGTGCCTCGTGCTGCTCTTGGTTATCTTTTTCTTTCACTCCTCGTGCTTTACGCATGTGTGGTAATAATATGCTGGCATACATGCAAGGGCTTACTTGTGTTTAGTTGGCCTGTGTGCATGCTCTCTGTACGTTTGTATCAGCATATGTGCCCCTATGTGTGTGCACTACACAAAAGCCACATATATTGGCTTTGTTAATGTTAATTTGCTTCGTTTTATTTTCCTCTTGTCTTTTTTTGTTACCTACATTCACATGTTCACGGACTACAGTTGTTGGAAAAGTTAAAATCACCTCGCTGATATTTTGAATTCCCTATGGCTTTTTTTCTATTCTTTTAATTAAAAATGTTCGAACTTTAGTTGCTTATGATATGAAGTGATTTTTTTCAATTAAAAACTAAAATTGCCATTTTTATTGCCCTTCTTCTCTGTGTTGTACCGCAGAAACGACCTTCTTTCACTCCAAAGGCTAGTTGCATGTAAAGTGTTGTCTCCGTTTATCTCCCTTTTTTAATCCATTTTCATACGACAATTTAATCACAAGCAAATGTACTGTAATATTCACTTCACTACCGGTTTGTTACCTGAGGAGTTGTCGTACATCTTTCCGTCCCAAACTACTGCCTAAATTATTTTGTGCATTTTCCACATAAAAAAAATAATCAATTTACCATTCGGTGTGCCAGCTGAATTTGTTTCCATTGTCTCACATACCCAACATTGACTTAAGATACTGGTTTATTTTTACAACAATAAAGATGTTCCTCGCATATTGATAAAGTACCCTGAGCAAAGTTGTATTTGCTATCTATCAATCTATTACTGCATTTGCAGCTTTTATCTCTCCTCCTCTGCGAGCTTTCCAATCGTTCCTGCCCCTCCTCCCCCATTTCATTTATTTCCTGTCTCTTCATTGCTTGTTTTTTTTTAGCAGCTATAAAATTTTAGCAGCACATGTTATAGATTCACAGTTTATTCACAAAATATCTTATCTGCCTATCTTAACTAGTCCTAACCATCTTTCTGCTACCAGAAAATTATTGATAGAGCGCGCAGGTCGCCCGACTCTTTGTTTCCCCAAATTGTACGCACTTGGGCCCATAACGTGTTTAGCACTGTACTCTTGTGAATCGGGTGAGCTTACACATCACTATCAGTAATTCTTGTGTTTCCTTTACTATTATTTCCCGTTGTACCTGACTTACCAATCCTTGTCACAGGTACCTATGTTCCCGATGAATCAGGAGCTAGCAGGGGTAGGAGATAAGGCTAACCAGAATACCTTGTACATTTGAATATCGATTTATACAATTGTAATAACCACAGACACCTGAAAGTTTTCAAGACTTTATATAGTAAAAGTTAGATTCCATATGCCATGAGAATAAAGTTTATACAGATTAGAATATCAATAACTAGAATCAGGACTATAATGTAACTATGAATGAGAGTGAGCACCATTGAGTGCGAACAAACTACAGGAAAAGGGTAACAGGGAACATGCTATTCAGTTTACAGGCTTATACTAAGGCAGGTAAAATGGAAAAGAACATACTATTTAGTAGAGGTCCAGAATTTTATCAGTGATTTAAAACAGACCTTATTCTATCTACTATTTAAAGTATAGATTCTAAAGGAGAGTAAGAATAGTTCACCCTGAATAAGTAAACAGTTCAATAATATCCTACAGGTAAGGGGAAAACATGGAACATAACTAATGAAACAATTTGCATGTAAAATCTTTTGCAAAAGACAGGGAAAATAACATAGGCAATGATGCTTTATTTAAAAGGAGGAGAGGAAAAGAGAATAAATAGACAGACACCCACAGTTATATATTTACCTAGGACGGGAATGAGGGCTAACCCTGGCCACGGGTCAGTTTGGGGAAAAAGGCAAGGACTAGGACCCTCAAGGACTTAGGATGCCAGTAGGCGAGCAGGTACAGCTCATGGACCGTCAAGACAGGATACCCCTCAGGATTTTGATCAGGACTGGGCTCATCAAAGGGTACGACCAACACCTGCAGCTTCGGATGCAACGCCTGCGCTACTCCCTCTCTGCATGGAATCTGCCAATAACCCCGATTGGGTTTTCGAATCTCCCAGCAAAGTGCTTCGCCAGCACTTAAAACTATTCCACCCCAGTGAGTTTGTGGAAATTACGGACAGAGTGCTCCGCAGCTCTCTGTATCAATCACCTATAGAGTTCGTAGGGTCGGTGACAGGTCAGCTACTCGGACAAGTCGGACAATTTCTCTAGCTAAACCTAGACTAGTTATACTGTTTTCGGGTCAGTGGACCACCCACAAATGTTGCAAATGACAGGATCCCCAATTTTCGATTGGACAAGAGAGGTGGTTAGGTCATCGTAACCACCTAGAATTTGGTGTTCCCACAATTAATATTTATATTTCAGTACCCACCCCTTACATTCCAGTTCCCATGGCATAAGAGTGCCGAAACAATAGGGCACACAAAACATCATCATAAAATGTAACATTTCAGGTACAAGTCGAAGTCTTCTCCTGGGGCAGAGGTTACTTTCCCAGGAGCATCTCAGCTTCTGCAGCCAGCTGGCTTAGTTCCACTTCTGCGCAATTCGTTTTCTCCCTCATCACGTGGTTAGGGTGACATGGGCTTCAAAGATGGAGTGGCGCACAGCTCTCAGGCCCCCAAAGTGTGTCACATGAAAAGTAAGCGAAAACAATTTAGAGACACAGGAAAAAATTAATACACTGTATACTATGAATAGCTTCACTACACCTCTTACTTTATAATATCT
This sequence comes from Lissotriton vulgaris, assembly GCF_964263255.1. Taxonomy (NCBI): domain Eukaryota; kingdom Metazoa; phylum Chordata; class Amphibia; order Caudata; family Salamandridae; genus Lissotriton; species Lissotriton vulgaris. Next base: position 1,185,191,006 of record NC_141697.1, read on the forward strand.
AGAGCGTTAGGAGTTATGCAGAAAAAAACAGCTGAGCCAAAGCGGCGGTAGCAAGCAGAGAGCGTGTAAAAACAAAGCGGCCATGTTTGCAATAATGCGCATGTGCGAAAAATCCCTCCAGAACTAAGAGTGCGTCACATCACATGGGTATGACCGACGCATGCGCAGACTGAAATCCCGCATAGCAGCGACCAGTCAGTGTGCAAGCTTTGTTAGGATTAGAAAACACATAAGCAAGCGTCTCTGGGACACCCGCGTGTAGTGTGAAAGTGCAATATTAATAACAGAACAGGTTGGTTAATAACGTTATCGATTATGCGAGGTTCTTGAATTCAAGCAAGTCGCATTACGTGCGAATCCTTGCTCCATCAGTACCATAATACTTAAGACGTCGTAAGGATTCTACGTTCTGCTATGCTTTTCCGGGTAAATGCAGCAATCCTATTAAAATATCTGAGCTCTGGCATACTCCACTTCATAGGTCAATATAACCTTTTCAATTTAGCCCATTAAAAAAACAATACATTGAAAGGACTCTATATTTTAATGTTTGTTTTAAAAGTCTTTTATTGGCACTAATGGAAAATGAGCATTGACAGAGCCGTTATGTCTGGCCCCGACAAACTAGTGCAATGGTTGTTTTGCAAAAATAAAAAGTAAACAAGCAGCGACGTAAACCTTGCCACCATATGCCTATAAGAAAAAAAATTCATTTAGAAAACACAAATGTGGGCATTTTCCTTGTGGTTTTGTTTTTAAAAACAAAACGAAATGTTAAGCCTTTCAATTGTTCAATGCATTTTATTTTCATTCATTGTGAAGGAGACCAGAATAAATCAACACCTAATCAAGCACTCAAATCGCAGTTAGCTACAGCCTTACATAACACTTAACAGCAACTTTAAACAGGAGACGGAAAATAAAACACCATCTAGCTGGACTCCCAAGCCACTGGTAAAATAAATACCCATGATATAAAGATAATATAAAAAAATAAAAACACTTTGAACCATCTTTTGTCACTGAAGAAAACTATTGTTAGGGTAATGTGAACAATTTGCCAATATTTTTAGTTTTTTAAAGGTGCCTTGTGTAAACGTTTTAAAGAGAATTGACATACGATGTAGTAAGGTAATTCTTTTGCTTTGCCAGGTTTATGGTCTCGAGAGCAAAAATCAGTTGTGAAACAAAAGACTAACAATAAAATCACATGCTGCAGGTAAGATTTTAGTTTGGAAATGAGTGATTGTATTCTGGTCTTTCCGAAAAACAGACCTGTTTATAGACAATTGGTTCATGTGGTGTTTGTATCTATAACTGTTTTGTCAACGGCTGCTCATTACAGTGCATTTTAATACAACTTTGTTGGTCGAACCAAGGATGAAAAATAGATTAATAAAAAAGCTAGGAAATTCCTCTTTAATATTATTTATTTGCACAAGTGCCGAAGCAAACAACTACCCCCTCCTTAGGACGCAGATTTGAAGAGAGGAGAGAAAGATATATTTTGAAAACATATTCTTTTATCTAAAAGATCTTCGGCTCACTATAGTAAAATCATTTGTATTAAAAACAAAGTTTACTAAAGTATAAAATAAGATGGAATATTTCTATTGCAGATTATTTGTGGAATGCACTTCATTGGATTGTCAAACTATGTGATGTTAGAAGCTAAGAAAAAAAACATGCTTGTAGCCTACTAGATTTTAGCTGCAATTAAAGGTATGTAGTTCACGTGTAATACCAGTGTAGAAATAAAGGGCTTTATGATGAGGCACTATACTTGATTGGCATTTCTCTTCAAGCCACAGTCCTAAACCATCAACCATAAGAGAGGAGGAACTAGAGAGATCAGGCCATCTGGGTTTGTGCCCTCCAAAATATGACAAGAAATGTCACTAGCAAACCCTGATCAATCAGTACTGTGCCTGAGGTAGGACTATTTGTCCATGGGTTGGGTACAGTATCTGTGTGTCCTGTGTGCTGGTTGAAGGTAAAGTTAACATCTCACAAAATAATTTGATGATACCTCAAACACCTACTTCATCCTCGTGCTTCCTCATTCACCAAAATGGTTATAATGGTGAATTACCTTTCTTAACGAAACCAGTTTATAGTTCTCCCTTGGATAGGAGAGAAATCAGTAATCCCAATAAGTAAGGTTTAAAAATCTCTGGGGTATCTCTAAAAAGTAGTCTATTCCTTGAGTACCAAGAAGATGATTAAAAAAAGTTGTGTAGGGTGCTGAAGGAGGACTAGTACTACTGCACCACAGTGGTCAATATGTTTCTGCCAAGTGGCCCCAAATTGGGTTTGTGGTATTCATCAGGACCTGAATCTCTGTGGTGTATAGGCTGTATCCATACTTCATACAACTCGATCATAAAGAATTCTTGCTGATGACGGGCAATAATGCTTTCGATAGGGAACTCTAACTCGGGGGACAGAACTCCCCTTTGAGGTATTTCTAGAGACCCCCTTGTAGTCACATATTCGTCAAACAATGATCTCCTCCTTGTACCTATTGAAAAGTACATTCTCCAAATCTATTTAAGCACCAGGACAAAGCAGGTCAATGGATAAGTTGCAATTTTGACTGGGCAATCCTTTTGTCGAGTAAAAGAACACACTCTGTCTCTGACTTTCTTTAATCCCTTTATATTCGTGTATCAAGCAGCAAAATCTTCCAAATCGAAGTGCCCATTGCTGCTGGATACATTTACCTGTAGATTCCACACCTTTTGAATATCCCAGTGCACCATCATTTCACGTAAACCCATCTTTACAGCTCTCTCACGTCGACGAGCATGTCATAATGCCACAACTCCACATGCGACTGCATGTGATGTTATTGGAGCCATAAGAAGCCCTCATCGGTGTGCTGATGTCAGTTCTCTTATTTTCCACGCCTTTGCTGTGTATGTTTTTTACCACTCTCTGTTGTGTAGGAGTTTTATCTTTTATAGGTTGCAGCGTTGATGCAAGGACAATGTTTCCGCCAAGGAAGTCTGGGTTCAAGCCCTTCAGGGAATGTGAGGGCCAAATCTCGATTACTGACCCACACAACGACTGCCTTTGGTGTCTTAAGTTCAGATCACAATGTTGACTCCTGTTCTATATGCCAGAAGATGAATCCGAAGGCGTTGAAGGAAAGGGAGGCAAAGCTCTTTATGGCCAAGGCAAGACGTCACAAAAGAGGGTGCTCTGAGGTCTTGTCCTCTATCGGAGTTGCTGTCTCCCCACTGTTCGAAGTCATCCAAAATATAGCAGAAGCAGTGTCCTAGTTTTTGACGTCACTCTTGGAGGGATGTTTCCTTGACTCCGTGGGTCCATGGAGAAAGAGGTGTGATTTCTCCTACTCCATCTCCAGGGGTGGCTCTAGCTTCGCCTTCGAGTCTGAGAGCGGTGACTCTGCCTGGCAGTCCTGACCCGGAGCCTGTACCGGATCCAGTTCTTCCTCTGCCTGCACCTCGGTCTGTGCCTCCTAGACAGGAGCAGGATTGTCAGGCATTCCCAATATGTCGACTTACCTGAATGTTATGTATAGCATTTTTGCAAGGGCTGTGACTCCATTGGGTGTGCTTGTGGGCCCACTTGCTTGTTCTATGGGAGGTTTCCCGGCACACTACCAGGAGGCGCAGTTCCTGCCATGTATGCCGATAACTCAGTTAAATTGGCCTCTACCAAGGCTGAGAAAGTTGACACCGTCACCAGAAGAAGAGGTGCAATAGGAATCCCTGGCACCGGTTGTGCCCTCTCTGGCATTGACTGGATCCGAGCCGGTGCTGCATGAATCTGTTCCAAATCTTCAAACCTCTGAGCCGGTGCTGTTGCCAATGTCGCCGGTGCCGCTTTCACCGGCGCCAGTTTTGAAATTGAGGTCTGGAAGAGAGGCCCAGAGACTTTTAAAGGAGGGGCACTACTTTTTTGGATGAAATCAGGATCTGGAGGAAGTGTCATTGGATCCTGAGTTTGAAGGCTTGGAGTTGGTACGTGGCCTTAATACTTCTCCAGAGTGGGAGTTGTTGTCCCCAAAGGTTGTTGCTTCTCCAGAGGACATGTCCTATCATTCTGTGATCAGAAAAGCAGCTGGAATGCTGAAATTGCATTTGCCTTCTACGGAACTAAAATCAAATTTGTTGACAGAGGTGCTTCATTCTTCTACGTCGTCAACCGAGTCTTTGTGACCTTTTAATGAAGCCCTTACTGAGTTTACTCTTGATATTTGGCAGAAGCCTGTGTCGCCAGCAGCAGTGTCTAGATCTGTTGCAAAACGGTACAAGTCTGCTTCGGTTGACTCGTTATTCTTGTCCAAACATCCTACACCCGAGAGTTTGGTGGTACAAGCGTCCTGCTCTTTATAGTTGAAACCGGGGTCTTTTCCTATGACTCAGGCTGACAGAGTCTAAAAGGATGGAGCAATCTGCAAAGAAGGTTTTCTCCTGTGGTAGCATGGCTCTCAATTTTACCAATTTCATTCATTCATGTTGTAGTCAGCAAAGGAGGTGGTTCAGAAATTGCAATGTGCTCTTCAGGGACATTTTTCAGAGTTGCTGAATACTCAGCCAGGCTGCTGCCTGCCAGGTAATTCAGTCTGGCCTGGACACGGCGGACTCGGTTGCGAGGGCAATGGGGTCTTCTGTTGCCATAAGGAGACATGCTTGGCTGAGGAGTCTGACTTCTTGCCAGTTGCTCAGGCAACATTGTTTGGGTTTGCCGTTTGATGATTCACAGCTGTTTGGCACTAAAGATGATTCTGCCACAGAGATGTTTAAGGACAGTAAAGCGACAGCAAGATCATTGGGCCCTCAGATTCAGCCTAAAGACTACAGACATTGTTGCTGGTACCAGAGGTTTGGCCGGAACTTAGCCTTTCGTGGAAAAAGCCAGATTCAGCAGCAGCAACAGACTCCAACTCCCTGTATAGGAGTTATAGAGGGCGGTGCAGGGGTAGACCATTTGGAGCTGCCCATCAACCGGCCTCCTCCTCTTCATCTTCTTGCTCCCCAGGCAATGTTGCAGGAAAGCAGCCCTAGCTTTACCATCTTGGAGCATGCTTGCCCAGTGGGAGGATGGTTGGCCTATTTTCCACCTCAATGAAGATCTGCAACAACAGATCTCTGGGTTTTGGATATTGTAGAAAATTGGTCCGCCCTACCCTTTAAAGAGTTTCCTCCACCCTTTCCTCCCCAACAAGATTTTTGTTCTTCTGCTGCTCCCACAGGAGGTACACAAATCTACTTCAAAAGGGCACAGTGGTTCCAGAGCAGGAACGGGTCAGGGGTGGTATTCCCGGTCCTTCCCGATTCCCAAAAAGGATGCTCGTTTGCGTCCCATCCTCAGGATTTTAAACTGCTTCTTCAAACAGGAAAAGTTCAAAATGCTGACCCTTGCACAGGTGCTTCTTGCGCTGAAGAAAGAGGACTAGATGGTTTTGGTCGATTTGCAGGATGTGTGCTTTCATATACACATTCTCAAATTGCACAGGTAGTACCTCAGTTTCACGGTGGGGTCTCGGTTTTTATCAGTTTGCGGTCCTTCCGCTTGGTTTTACTTCCGCACCTCGAATCTTCACTGAGAGGATGGCAGTGATCGCACTGCATCCCAAAAGATGGGGAATGCCAGTATTCCCTTACCTGAATGAGTGACTGATCATAGCCAAGACTCCAGAGTTGGTGTTGCATCATTTGCAGTTGAAATTAAATGAAATGAAAAACGGCATTTGATAAAGCGCACAGCTACTCAAGCTAGAGTGTCCTGGCGCATGGATAGCGGGAGGAACAAGAGAGGACGAGGCTAGTTATTGATTACAAAGCCATGTTTTTAGATTCTTTCTAAAGGAAAGTAGGTGGCTTTTAAGCCTCAAAGTCTCCGGAAGGCTACTCCAAAATCTAGCACTCAGAAAGCCGAAAGATCTACCACCAGTTCGTGCAAGATGTGTTTTGGGCACGATAGCCAGGTTTGTGTTAGACGAATGCCGGGGTCTGGAAGTAGAGTAATCTTTGACTCGTTTAGTTAAGTACCCGGCTCCAACCTTCAGGAAGGCTTTGAAAAAGATAATCAAGTCTTAAAGTCAATCTGCTCTATAATGCGGAGCTAGTGTAAGGATTTGAGAATCGGGGTCATACTGGCTCTAGGTCTTGATCTCACGATGGCTCTGGCCGCAGTGTTTTGCACTACTTGTAAACGCTTGGTCAAGTGTTTGGAAAGACCAAGGTACAGGCAGTTGACATAATCAAGCTTTGATGTTACGAGAGCCTGCACCACAATCCTTCTGCTCTCCAGTGGTAGAAGCGGCAACATTTATTTTTACCAATCGTAGAGTACCGAAGCAAGCACCAGTTAGCTTTTGGATCTGATCTGATTTTTTACTTTCGCTTTCTCAGCGGACGGGGGCGGAAGATCCTTGGGCCACCAGGAAATCCAGTTGGGTGTTTCTAGTTTACCAAAGAAGATAACTTCAGTTTTGTCCGGATTACACTTTAGCTGATTAACCCTCAGCCAGTTAAAAACCTTTGAGAGGCAGAAATTGATCATCGCCCCGTCAAAGTGAGATCCTTTATCACAGGAGAAGATAAGCTGAGTGTCGTCAGCGTAAGAAACAATTTTGGCCCCCTCTACCATGGTTGCCAAGGGAGAAAGATAAATATTGAAGAGGGTAGAGCTGAGAATGGAACCCTGAGGGACACCAACATTAATGGTGGGAACCGGGGAAGAGAACGGTGGAAGCAGATGTCCTGGGATCTGTTTCCCAGATAGGACGACAACCATTTAAGAGCAGTCCCACCCAGGCCAATTTTTTTAAGTCTGTTTAAAAGCCTGTCATGTGGGACCGTATTGAAGGCTGCTGACAGATCAAGTAATATCAGAATGGCCTTTCCTCCCTCATCTAGTTTATCCCTAATGAATTCTTTCACTTTAAACAATGCAGACTCCGTCCTAAAATTTGCCCTAAAGCCAGACCGGGATTCATGAAGAAGCTTCCCATCTTCAATGTGAGTTTGCAAAACTTTGTGTACATGCTTCTCAAGTGCTTTAGACAGGACCGGAAGCAAGGAAATCTGCCTATAATTGGCAGAATTCAATGGGTCAGCGTTCGTCATTTTTATCAAAGGGAGAATCTTTGCGTGCTTCCACAGTTTAGGCATTATGCCTGTGGAAAGAGAAGTATTAAACAGCTGGCGTACAGTCGGATTAATTGTAGAGGCAACTAAAGACAGGATATTAGCTGGACAGGGGTCGGTAGGGGAACCTGACTTAATGCTTTGAAGGAGGAGCAGTTGACAACGCAGTTTTACTATCAACCTTCCCAAATCTCACCTAGAGCGCTCTCAATGCACACTGTTCATAGGGGCAGTACTGGACACTGTGGTGATTCGTGCCTACCCTCCTCCTCCGAGGATTCTGGACATTCTGGCTCCGATGTTTTAGAATGGAGCTATGGTTCCAGTCCCGAAGGTCTTATGCCTACTTGGTCTGATAAACTCCTGCATTCTGTTGTTCACCAAAAGGTGCCATCCATGTACGCCCTACATGAGGGCCCACCAGTGGTTCCACCGCAGGCAGTGGTTTCAACACAACTGAGGTGTCAAAGAGTCGGCCAAGCTCTCCAGAGACGCTGCTGTGGCTATTCAGTGGAGGGGTGTGTCCGGCAATCTGTCTCAAGGTAAGCAGTTTCACCCTCTACCACCGGTGGTCACAGTGATAACGGATGCCTCCACTTTAGGGTAGGGAGCTCATAGGGGGCTCTGGAGATCAAAGTTCTTTGGTCTCCAGAGGAAAGATTGTTGTATATCAATCTCCTAGAACTGTGGGCGATACGTCTGGCTCTCAAGGGCTTTCTCTCTGACCTTTGTGGTCAGTCAGTTTAAGTCTAAGACAGTACTGCATCTATGTGGTACATAAACAAACAGGGAGGAGTGGGGTCGTATTCTCTCTGCAGAGAGGCTCTGCAACTCTGGTTCTCAGCTCAGGACCACCAGATCTGCATCATGGCAAATCAGTTGGCCAGAGTTCTAAACGGGAGTGTGGACAGCCTCAGTCGGCACTTTTCTGCCGATCACGAGTTGTATCTCCATTCGAAAGTGGTAAAACACATTATCTGGGTATGGGGGACCCTTCAGATAGACCAATTTGCCACTCAAGAGTACACTCATTGCTCGTCATTCTGCAGCCTTCAATGTCTGTTGCAGGGAGCTCTGGGGATGCGTTTCAATGGGAATGTGGCTCCCAGCTGTTTTATGCCCCCATACCTTTGATTCCTCGGGTTCTGAGGAAAGTTTGCCAAGACCAGACCCAAGTCATATTAATAGCTACGGATTGGTTGCGAATGGTATGGTATCCAGACCTTCTTCACCTTTCTCTGTGCCCTTTGCTCCATCTCCGTCACAGGGCAGACCTCCTCTTGCAGGTGCAGGTTCTACACCCTCACCTCCAGAGCTTGCACCAACATGTCTGAACAGGGCAACCTGAGATCTTTTTCCCTTCCTCCTCATGTTAATGTTAATTTGGATTTGTAGAGCGCATAATCACCGGCAGGTCTCTAAGCGCTAAAAGAGAGTAGCTATGGCCCACCCCAGTGAGTGACTGTTGGTCCCAGGTCAAAGCGTGCATTATGTCCAGGCCTCTGTAAAGAGGAGGGTCTTCAGTTCTTTTTCTACAGGGGAGAAGGGCTTTTTCTGTACAAAGGTTTCCAAGTAGCGTATTCCACAACTGTAAGATCAAGACTGAGAAGGCTCGACCCCCTTTGGTCATTGTGTTGAACCGTGGACAGGCCAGCCGGCCTGCCTCGGATGACCGAAGGGTACATCCTGGGACGTATTTCACCAGGCGCTCCTTGATGTATCCTGGTGCCTGTCCATGAAGGGACTTGTGGTCAATGCAGAGGCCCTTTAACCTGGCTCACTGTTTGACGGGGAGCCAATGTAGCTGGTGCAACAGAGGTGTGGCCTTTGGCCATCTAGGGAGCTTGAAGATCATCCTGGCTGCATTATTCATCGCTACTTACAGCTTATCTAACAGTTTTTCAGGTAGTCCAATATATAACGCATTGCCATAATCTAGGCGGGACACAATCCGTGCGGTCACCACTGTCCACAGAGTGGAAAATGGGAGGAGGGCTGATCACGCCCTCAACTGTCTCAGCAGGCCCACGCAGGTCCCAACCACGAAAGACACTTGATTAGACAATGTGAGTTTGTCTTATATTTTAATGCCTAGGCTTTTTATGACTGGACGTGGAGTAGGTGTGGTGGCCACAAGAGGCCTGTCCACGGGTTGCTTCCTGTGGTAATGGTTAGGACCTCAGTTTTGTCCGGATTAACTTTAAGTTAAGAGTTAGCTGTCATCCAGTTGACCACGTATCTGATGGTATTGTGGATGGATGCATGGGTTTGTGGGGTATTGTCAATTTGAAGAAATAATTGTGCGTCATTGGCATAGTTGAAGACCTGGCAGTCCATACGGGCCAGGCCTCCACCAAAGGTCTGAGATAGATATTGAACAGGAGCGGAGATAGTGCTGACCCACAGGTTAATATCCCTTTATTGGACATGCAGTCACCCATCTGGATCCTTTGAGTCCGATCTATCAGTAAGGAGGTGATCCATTGATATACCATCCCACTGATGCCCATGTCCCTGATTCATGCCAGGAGTTGGCTGTCGTTGACCGTGTCGAACGCAGCCGAGAGGTCTAATAGGACCGAGGCACACTGCTTCTTGCTGTCGACCGTGAGCCTGAGTTCATCCAGCACCGACAGCATCACCAGCTCTATGCTGTGGTGGGCCCTGAATCCTGCCTGCCCAACTTCGAGTAGCTGATGTTTCCTCATAAATAGGGACCGGATTTTAAGGACATGCTGTTCCACTATTTTAGCCAAGAAAGGAAGTTGGGAAATGGGCCTATAGTTCTTCAGGTTAGCAACGTCTGCCCCTGCCTTTTTCAATAGGGGGATTACTCTGGCTTCCTTGAAGTTACTGGGGACCCTCCAAGTTTCCCGCGATAGATTGATCAGAGTGAGGATCTCTTCCTCAATCACTGGTAGAGCCATCTTAAATATCCTTGGTGGGCATGGGTCGGCTGGTGAGCTTGACTTAATTTGAGCCGTAATGTGGGACAAGAAGTCTTGGTCTAGCCTCGAAAAGAAGGCAAGAGGCTCTCTGAAGTCACATTGTTGTTCATCCATAACCAGGGGGCTCGGGCTGGTGGGGGTGTTATGTATGTCAGTTAGGATGTCCTTTACTTTATCTAGGAAAAAGGCCAGGAACCTGTTGCAGTGTTTCGGGCTAGCGACTGTTTCCTGCCCTTGCTTTTGACAGAGTTCCTTTAGAATTCTAAAGGTTTCTTTTTTTTTGTTATCTGCGTCCATGATCCTGGCCTCATAGTACTCGGCTTTTCTTGCCAAAATGGCTTTTTTGTGTGTGGCTAGCCTGACCCTTTATTTCTTGAGCCCCTCAGGGTCATATGATTTATGCCACTGCCTTTGGTGTTGGCGTAGGGTCCGTTTCTGCCCCCTTAGTTCCTCCGTGAACCAGGGGGCTCCCTTATCCTTATTCCTCACTCTTTTTCTACGAGCCGTTGCCACCCTATTGATGGCTGCTCTCAACTGGTTGGTGATGGATTCACTCTTCTCTTCGAGATCCTACGGTTGTAATGTCATCGGCGAGTTGCCTTGCAGAGCCTCCCCTAGGCTGCCTGCCTCAATTTTGCTCCATCTTCGTGTCATTCTCCATTCTGGAGGGGGTTGCGTGGGGCGCCTATTTTGGGGGATCTGGAACCTGATCAGGTAGTGGTTCGACCAACTACATGGCCTGATATCCGTCAGTTTGGCCATTGGCTGAGTGGACCAAATGTGGTCTAGGGTATGCCCCTTCTCATGGGAGGGGGAATCCACGAGCTGCTGCAGCCCTAGCGTGGCCATGGTTTCCTCTAACTGCCAAGCCTGTGATTCTCTGGGTATCTGGTCCCAGTGGTAGGTGAAGTCCCCCCACCAAGAGGAGTTGTTGGTACTGGGAGCGTAGGTCTGTGACTCTTTCAGTGTAAAGGTCGTTGAACCGGGGGGTCGATCAAGGGGGACGATACACCACCATTATTGCCAGGCATGAGGGCTTGGTGCATACTTTTGCCACTAAAATGTTGGCGCTCTCTAGGTTCGCTCTGGCAAGTTTTTCTATTGCTAGCTGTTTGTTATAGAGCAGTGTTAACCCCCTCCCCCGCTTTCCCATCCTGCCTATTATGCCATAGGGCATCGTACTCTAAGGGTAGTGTGGCTACAATGTCTGGACCTGAGCCTTCATCAAGCCAGGTTTCTGTGACTACTAGGATGTCAGGGGCCTCCTCCTGAAGGATGTGGTGGATGTGATACTATCTGCCAAAAGACTCTCTACCAAATTGGTTTATGCTGGCAGATGGGCAAAGTTTGTAAAATGGTGTGAAGAAACTTCCTTTGACTCTTTAAAAGCCCATTTATCTGTCATGTTATGCTTTGCACTGTCTCCAGACCAGCAAGGTTGTGCGGTTGTAAAGGTTTAGGGATATTTGTCTGCCTTTCTGCATTCCTCTACCTACTGGACCAACCTTCCCTTTTTAAGTCCCCTATATTGTTAATATTTATTAAGGAACTTACTAACAAGTTCCCTCCCACTCTGTTTATTATGCCTCAAGGAGATCTTAATTTGGTGCCAACCTTCCTTATGAGTACTCTGTTTGAACCCTTACATAGTTGTCCTTTATGGTTGCTTACTTTCAAAACTATTTTTCTGGTCTCCATAACATTGGCGAAACTCGTTAATGAATTGCAGGCGTTAACTGTGAAACATACTTTCACGACTTTCTATGCAGATAAGTTGGTACCAGGGCTCGTTTCCCGCCAGAGGTGGTTACTCCATTTCACATGAGCCTATCACCCTTCTTGCTTTCTATCCTCCTACACATCCATCTAAACATGAGGAGAGACTCCATCGTGTGAGCTTTTATGTGGACGGAATTTGTGATCTCTGACTGGATGATCAGCCGTTTGTGGCTATGTGGGCAAGATGAAAGGTAAAGTAGTGCATAAGAGAACATTTAGTCCAGATGGATTATCCTGTGCATCAAGATCTGCTACGCCATGGCTAACAAAGAACCACCTGACGGTATTGGAGATCATTCGACTAGAGCTAACTAAATCTTCTACTTCCGCTTTGGCTAGAGGTGTCTCTGTGCTTGATATTTGTAAAGCTGCAATTTTGGCCTCCATCCACACTTTTGCGAAGCGCTATTGTTTAGACGCTGAAGTGAAGAGGGACGGTTACTTTGTCCGCTCAGTATTGCAGTATTTTTTGGTAGAGGCAGACAGGCACCCACGTCCGAGTGCAGGGCTGCTTGGGGATTCTATTCAAAAAGTGAGGAATCCACAGGTAGATGCATCCATCAGGAGAACAAGTTACTTACCTTCGGTGATGCTTTTTCTGGTGGATACAGTGTCTGTGGATTAATCACTGACCCAACCTCCTCCGCATTGCTTGTGTGTGTGTATATATATATATATATATATATATATATATATATATATATATATATATATATATATATATTTCACCTCACTTTAGCGAACAAAGCACTTTTGGGCCACTCACAGCGGCGGGCCGGGACAGGGGTTCGCAATTCCCCAATGTCCAACAGTTCTCGCTCCACTCTGTTAAATAAATGAAGTCCATGCCAGCAATCCTTTTTTAAACGTGCATTTATTGCAGCTCCCTCGACACGTTTCGGGAAACAAGTTCCATTGTGTACGAGTGCATTTTTTCAATAAAGTTTATATAAACATCATGTGACACTGACTGTGTAAAACATAGACAACAGACTACCGAAGCGTGTTTAAAGCTTTTCGGAGCTATGAAGGCAGACTCACGTTATGCACTCTATTGGTTATCAAAATGTTACATCACATTATGGGACCATTCCAAATATTAATATTTCGGTGCATCAACACGTGTTATATAAATAAAATCATTGAATAAACATAATCAATGGTGCAACACGGTAAACTATCGGAACAGTCTTGCATTTTCATTTTGACCGTGCTGCATGGGTACATCGTGTTGACAAAGTGACCAACTAAAGGATGTTTACTGTCTCCTATTTGTCAAATCAATCGGCAGTTACATTGAAAAATATCATACGTGCCCGTCATACCGCCCAAGTGGGCTTTATACCATAATTAGGTGAATGTGTGTTTCTTTAAAGTTTACATATGTTTTATATATATTTATGCCAAGGTGTATTAAAGAATGAGTGGGTGTATAAGTGTCTGAATGGATGATTAAGTAGGTGCGTGACTGATTGTATAAGTGACTGATTAAGCGTATCTTACTGAATGCATGGGTTAGTGAGTAAACTGTGTAAATATCTGTATCAGTCTGTCAGTTGGTGTATAAGCGGCTGCATGGGTTGGTGAGTAGCTGCATGACTGTCTATATAGGTTATTGATTGGTTGTCTGAATATCTGTATGGGTGCCTGAGAGTTTGTCTGGGTGGAGGGGGGGGGGGTGACTCTGTGCATAGATATGTGAGTGACTGATTCACTGGGTGTATGGATTCAAGGGTGTATGTGTGATAGACTGTATGGCTGGGTGAGTGTGTGTATGGGTGTGTTGATGAGTGAATGGATGTCTCAGTGGTACATGTGTGAGTAATTACATATGTGAAAGGCAGTATGTGTGAGTGTTGGAGTATATAAATGACTGTAAGTGAGAGTGAGTGATTGTGAGAGTGGTTGTATGGATGTGTGTGCTTGTATAAGTGATTGTATAAGAGCGTATGTGTTGGTATCTGTAGGAGTAAGTGAGGTGGTGTGTGTATAACTATAGGTGAGTAAATGGGAGTGTGATTAATTATTTGCATGACTGACTAGGTGTGTGAGTAACTCTATGGATGAGTGGCCGTGTGTTAGTGTCTATATAGGTTTATGAGTGCATATGATAGTCCTGTACTGATGAGTGATGGAGAGTATGAGTGACTGTATGGGTGAGTCAGTGGATGGGTATGTAGAACTAAGAATCAGTGAGTGGGTATATAGTTATTGGTGTTGGAGTGTCTATGGTTTTGAGAATGGCAGTCTGTAATTTAGAGTGGGTGTATCAATGGTTATATTAGGGTGCGAGAAGAGGCCTCAAATTATCACGTGGATGATGTAATCAGTGATGTCATTTGAGATGTCATCAGTGATGTCACTGACCGTGTCATCAGTGATATAATATGTGACGTCATCAGCGGTGCATTGCGGGGCGCCAGTTATAGTTAGCTCTACGAACTATAACGGCCGAATTTCTCTTGTTTTGTATGAGTGAAATGTCCAACTAACTATAACGTCCCTGAAACCTATGATTTTTTTTCAGTGAATTTCAAAGGTTTTTTAAATGCTAATTTCTAACTATAACGTCCCTGAAACCTATGTTTTTTTTGTGTGAAATTCAAAGCTTTTTTAAATTTTATTTTCTAAGTATAATGTTCATTAAATCTGTTTTTTTCAGTAATTTTGAACTTTTGTATTGATATTTTGTAACTTTAAAAACCTAAAAATAGTTTTTGTAATTTTTTGTTTTGTTGTTAAAAGTATATAATGTCTTCTTTTTTATTAAATAGTCAAATATATATTTTTTGAGGAAAAAAGTGGTCGCGCACCCATCGTGTACCTATCTTGGTGGGTGCGTGGATTCAAACCGCCATATTGGTGAAGTCGTGAAGGACGCGCGTTTCAGCCAGCCCACTCTGCTTACGTTTACAGTGAAGGAACGACAACGCTACATGTCCCACGTCTTCCCTGTAGTGATCTGCTGATCACAGTTCTAGTTGTCAGCATGCCACAGCCACTCTCTCACGGCTGGTGTACACCCACACCACACCCATGCAGCACAGGCGTCACAGGACATGTCACCCTGCCCATAAAAATGGCCAGGCACATGTGCTGGAGGCCATTTCCATTCTCTCCCATGACTTGAAGTACACAGTTTTTGTGGCAGCTGAGGCACTTTGCCCAACACGACCCACCCGCCACAACGCGAAGACTTAAGTTCCACTGAGTTAGTGCCACGAGAGCTGAGCGGGTGTGCAGCTTGCGATGATGCCTAGGGCCCGATGCACCATCCTGGCAATCAAGACCCGATTTGAATTGTGAACTCGGCTGGACCACGTGTGCGCCACACAAAGATAACTCCTCTGCGCGGTGCATTGATATGCTCTCGGCCATTGCGATATCAAGACCCAGAATCAAATGTGCAACCTTCTGGCTGCCTAGGACGCGGGCCCCGGCCTTGAAAGTCACTTCAGCACGTCGTGAGCCCTCTTGGACACAAGCCGGTGGCGGAAGATGAGCAGAGAGGCTTGTTTGTGCAGATGGTGTACAGCAGCCTGGGTGCGCAGAGGCGAGTAGACACCTCTGGACGGCGGGAGTGGATGGGGTGCAGCAGCCTGGGTGCGCAGGGGCGGCACAGCGTAGAAGGCGTGTGCAGTTGTATGCACTCTGCCATTACTGACTCTATACTATGTTTCAGATGAGTGAGCTTTAGGGCTGCAATATGTCCTGTGAACGTGGTTGGAGACACACCGGTGGCAGAAAGGTGAGCTGTGAGGGTTTTGTCCGCTGTGTCAGCACTCACTCTCCCTCTCCATCTCTTTCTTTCTCTCTCTCTCACTCTTTCTCTTGTCCTCTCTCTCACACTCTTTCTCTCTTCTCCCCTCTCTCTCTCTCTTTCTCTCTTTCTCTCACTCTTTCTCTCACTCCTTTGATGGGCGCATGACACACCATCTTATCTTGCTTTTTGTCTTGCAGTCTGTGATTCACAGATTGTCGTGGGATGCCACGTCATGGCTGTACCTAGTTTTATTTTGTTGTTTTGTGTAAATAAAATGTTTTATATGTAAATCCATAGATGACTCTGATTCTCATTTGTCCAACCTCACCTGCATCTTCATTGTTATAATTGTGTAACATCAGCCGATTTGTTACGTTCCAGATTTCGGAACGTTGCTGTCACATTTGTTGGTCAGAGGGGGTCAGGGGGAATGGCGGACAAGCGGGTGGTGGCGGGGGGTGTCGGGGCACTCTTGGGTGTCCGAGCTGCATGATCGTTTGCTCCATGGCATCTGTTGTTCAGGTGTGTCTGAGGGCTGGGCTCCCTTTCATGTTGTAGTCCGACTTTACACCAGGTCAGAGCAGGTGTAAACTTCCTGGTACTAACGCACCTTATTGCCTGTTTAGTGTTCACTTCGCCGATCTTTCTGTTCGTTGAGAATGTTGCGAAGTGGTGTGTTCGCTACTTTTTGCACAGGAACTCCTACTCTGCATCTCATTAGTGATATTTGCCGGGGTCATCTGTGACGATGGTTTTTGAGGCTGCTATCGCTGGTAAACTGGTGATATGGGCTGTTTGCACCAGCTTGTTAATTGTGCGTTAAATTTATCACCGTTTTGGCTGCGATAAAGTGCCGTTAACTCAGCGGGGTGCCCTTGAGAATATGACCCTCAGTGTTTTAAACACCTGAGAAGTACTCCAGTGCCACACTGAGAGCAGCAGACCCTTCGTATTCACCCTAGGCGCTGCGCACCGTTCGTGTTCACCCTAGGGCGCCACGGTGAAATCAGCACTAGGGTCGCGACTGCCAACTTTTTGGGGAAAAAGAACAGTTCACTCTCATTCATTTACATTCGCCTCTGGGACCTCCTCTCCCGAGGCATGCCCACATCTACATATTTATTTATTTATTTATTTTAAAGGGGAGGGGGGCATGTGGCCCCCCTCCCAGACCACTTCTGGCCTCGGGGTCCCATCTCCCCGGGCCCAGCCTCTGTCGGGGACCTTGGGGAATGCCCCCACGGTCCCGCCGGCTCCCCGCCTCCTGCGGGAGCCGGCATTGCTTTTGGGCAACGGGAGCTGCTATCATGCAGCTTCCCTTCCCCAAAAACTATTTTCCTTGCCCAAAAACAATTCTCCTTTCCTTTATTGAAGCGAGAGGAGCTTTTCCTCCTCTCGCTTCAACAAAGCAAACCAGGGTTTGCTACCACAAGGTGGAAGCCATTCTCCCGCCCTGTCATAGCAAACAGCAATGTACTGGGGGTGGACACCCCAGGACATTGCAGAAGCAATCAATCGCTCCAGAAGGTTGCCGCGCTGTCCCCTCCCTCTATTTTCAAATCCCCGAAGTGTTGGTGGTTCCCGGGGCTGTGGGAGGGCCGCGTGCCCTCCCGCACCTAATTTACATAGCCCGAGGATGTGGCAGTATAATTATATGATTGCCCCCGGGAACTGGCCCACCTGGGGGCTCATTTAAATGAAGTGGGGGAGCCCCACTTATTTTTTTTATTTTTTCGTCCGGATTCATGCACCCAGCGCGCATTCGGACATTTTAATAAAAATAAAATTGGCGGGCCCTTGTGGGACCCCCTGAGCAGGCCTAGGGGATCAGGGTGTTTCTACCCTTCCTCCT
This sequence comes from Lissotriton vulgaris, assembly GCF_964263255.1. Lineage (NCBI taxonomy): Eukaryota > Metazoa > Chordata > Amphibia > Caudata > Salamandridae > Lissotriton > Lissotriton vulgaris. The sequence goes on from NC_141697.1 coordinate 1,185,208,472, forward strand.
TTTCTTCACTTTTAACTTTGTTTTACTGTTTTCTTGTGACTCGGTTCTACCGAGTCACACGATGGCTGCCAACACTTCCTGGTTTGGAGTGTTTGTAGCCTATCACAGTTAAGATCGTGGTCGGGAGGGTTCGCGAACCCATCGCGTCCCTAGATATCGAAACTTTTATTTTTTTAATTTCTCAGCAACTACTGAACAGATTTACACCATTTATAAAAAAGGTCGCTCTCTGAACCAAGCACTACCTTTTTGCCAAATTTGGTGTAATTCCGTTCAGCAGTTTGGGCTGTATCCTTGGCTAAAGTTTCCTATGCAAAATTGATTTTCCAACTATTATTCTTTTTAATTTCTCAGGAACTACTGAACGGATTTACACCATTTAACAAAAAGGACTCTTTCTGAACCAAGGGCTACCTTTCTGCCAAATTTGTTGTAATGTCGTTCAGCAGTTCGGGCTGTAGCCGTATAAAGTTTCCTATAGAAAATAACATGGGGAAAAGACGTTTTAGGGCCCCCCTTTTTTCTCGGCCCCCACTTGGCGAATCACCCCGAAACTTTCAAGACAGGAGCTGACCTGAGCTGATCACAAGTTTGGAAAATTTCACGAAGATTTGTCAAACGGCGCTAAAGTTATTGGAAAAACACAAACGTGTGTGTGTGTTTGTGTCTACATATATGGTATGTTTGTGTCTACATATACGGTATGTATATATTTAAGACTTTTATTTGAGACCCATGGGTACTGTTGGTTTCACTCGTTTGCCTCGAAGGCTCGAACAAAATAGGTGGAAACTGACATTAGCACGCTGATGAGGGATTCATATGGCTCCAGTGTCTTCATTCTGAGTTGTGCGTGGAGCTGTGGTATTATGATGTCCTTGTTAACATGGGTGGGAGCTGTAAAGAAATGTTTCTGTGGAATGCTGACTTTGGGATATTCATAAGGTGAAGAATCCACAAGTAGACACTGTATCCACCAGAAAAAGTGTTACTAAAGGTAAGTAACTTGTTCTTTTGTGCCATAAAATATTTTGTTAGTACTCCTGCATCTTCAGTTGCCAGGATCTCGAGGAGTTTGCATTGTACAAAGATGCCTACTCCTGTCAATGCCCGAAAATAGGTGAGGCATTGTTTGAAGTAGGCAGGGATTGGCAAAAAAGTAGAACAAAAACAGGCTCCACATATCACAACGGGAGAGATGTAGGTACACTGCCACACACACTCCAGGGTAATCGCAACAATCACAAAATAAATGCGATGGTGAACACCGTAATGCTACACTGGGTAACCAGGCCAATACTAGAGATAGCCTTCACATCAAACCCAAATGTGAAATTCCCTACTGCAGTGTACCAATTAGATTGAATGAGGAAGCTCACCCACTATTTATGGTATGCGCTTCATCCTAGAAAACCTCACACTACCCTGGTAAGATGATACTACCAGGAGGTACTCCTACTAAATAAAAGGGAGGTCTTAATAAATGTAAATAAACAGGAATGGATCCATAATAACTAAAAATACCTTAAGGTAAACCCAGGATAATACCTTTAATTTTGGGTACCTTAGGTACGGTTAAAAATATAAAAAGGGTTGGGGGCAGTGAAAAGGTATAATGACCTACCATCTGTGCTAGGTCAACTATTTCTGCCTACGTGCATGCAGATATGGGTCAGGGGCTTTTGGCATGGCTAAGGGGGTCTCTATCTGAACTCCTAACCCTAACTCAAGCAAGGGAATTCCTACCTTAACAACCAAAATAATTGTGGTTCCCTAACTTGGGAAACAAAAGCCTCATGATCTAGTCACAGATGGCACCCTCTGTAGTCAGACATTCGTCAAGAAGTATATAAGTAAAATACCTACTTGGTCTCCAGAGAACCAGCTGCTCGCGTCAAAGACCGGCCACCGGGTCTAATGCCCATTTTTTCTCCTCAAGGTGTATCCCAATTTTCAATTTCGTAATGGAAATGATAAGTTACTTAAGTAAACCAAGCTTTTAGGCATGTATGGCAAAGGACACTGGTGCATGATGTCACACTGAGTCAAGTCTTGTATAGAAGATTGGAGTTTATTTCTCTGGGTTATACAGGTGATTCTTTTGTGACCAGCTTACAACCCTTCCATGGTCACTCCAGCTGATCTACCCATGGATGGAAATCACATTGGAGAAAGTTCAAAGGGACAGCATAAACATTCCAAATCTCCTGCTAACCACAGAAATTGAAATTGTTAAATGAATGGCTCCTCTGGAAGGAAATTATTCATTTCTAGTGAAACATGCAATCTTTTATGCTATTTTGTAATCAGAAGTCACAATGTTTTTTCTTATCAGCTGGACAAATGATGGACAGTATCTGGCGATGGGCATGTTCAATGGCGTTGTAAGCATCAGGAACAAAAATGGAGATGAAAAGGTGAGAATTGAACGACCCGGTGGAAACTTATCTCCGATCTGGTCCATAAGCTGGAACCCGTCTAAGTAAGTATTATTAGTGTTCAGAATACCATAAATTAAGTTTACAAATACTTAGTACCCTACATTACCCTGTAGGAATTTTAATTAGAACGGACAGTGGGAATGATAGAGTGTAATAATTAGTACATAATAAATTGGAAAAAGCGAATACTAACCTCATCCTTGTCTACGTTGTACTTCTATTGCAGTTCATTTTGTGAAGGGGAAAACACACATTCATAAACCTAGATTTTAAAAGCCATATATCTGATACACAACTAATTATAACTTGCAATTCGTATGCTGACATGTATCATGTTTATAAGTGCCATGCTGAAAAATAAGGGTAATGATAAGCAATCATGAACACAATTGATAAGACACTGATTGGATAAAGGTTACTTGACATATGAGAGCTTTATTATTGATCAATATTAACAGTACATTCTGAGCTGTTTGGAAAACAAAATTATGATATGGATTAAAGTGGCATACACATAGTCTTGAGACTAGTAAGTGCTATTTGAAGATCAGTACCTTTGAACCTCACATCGGCAAATATTAGTTTAGCTGTATTAACGCATTCATTTGATATACAATTACTCATATTTTTCTTTTCAGATTTTGCAAAGTCAAAAGTAATTGCGAAGGACTATTTTTGGGTGTGGTTGTATAGAAATGCAAAACACAAAACTAAATCAAACAAAATAAGATTTATTTAGACCCATAACCATACATTTAATGTAGAAAGAAATATACAAGCACATATACAAGCACATTTCAGTTATTCTTTACTTCTCTCCTCACTTCAACTTACTCAGTACCTGCATTCCCTTAATCATAAAATTTGCTTTGAAAGCAAAACATTTGACAAAATTCGATAATTTGGATCATGATTTCCCCTTTATTAAAATACGTTTTGGGCCACCTTTGTTATAAGATGGAGAATCGAATGCTCAAATCATTTCAATAGCACCTTTAAAATACCATCTACAGCACCTTTGCCAGCATCAATAACAACAAAAACCTGGGCACATCCTTTGAAAAGCTGCCATCCTACCACACTTCAAAATGTCCTGACTTTAAGACTCTGTAAGACTCGACCAACTTGTAACAATTACAGACCTCTGCCATTCTGTTGTAAATCCACTGTTGTGTATAGTCATTCCCTGAATGTTTTACAGAGAGGTTAAAAAACAGCCAGCCATGGTTCATGGGAGCTCCATTTCAAAGAAGAAAGGAATTAGACAACACCAGGATTGCCTGGCAAGATTTATACAACTTACACTCCTGCTTGCTAGGAGCCGAAGTATAACACATTGACCTGGAATCTTCTATGGTGGAAAATTGGATAAAATATGTAAAAGAATGGGCACTTGCTAGAAAGGTTATGCTGGGATTAAGCAGATTGAATGAAAAACTACCAGAAGATCTAGAGACCTGGCAAGAATAAAAATTGGATGAACCAGTAAAACCATTAAAAATAGGATAGCAGCATGTTCAGACACAGTTAACCTGAGATATCATTTAGCACCCTCATTTGAAATCCTCTTTAGCTGCTTAGATCTTATCTGCCATGCTCTTCCCAAATATTTCGCGACCCCACACACCAAAGCCAATGATGAAACATCTGTTGTAAGAATGCGCAGGGCATTAAGGTGCTGTCTGAAGCCCAGCTCCCTACAAATTTGCCTAAGCCACCGTCTTGTTACACCCCTATAGGCTCTACAAGCAAATATAAAATGTGCTAAAGACTCTTTGGGGCATGGGCAACATGGACATGAGGTATGATCAGGCAGGGAAGGTCTCCACTTTCCAGTAAAAGAATTTAATGGTAGGCTTCCATATCTGAATTTTAAGAAAAGTGTTCTGTCGCCAGGTGATTGAATGAAATCAAGAAATGGTTCGAACTTTCTGGCAGACTTATTGTTCAGAAATTGATCGGTCAGAGGTCCCCACCTATGTCCCTCTAGTTCCTCCTTCAGAACCCAGTCCAAATACAACTTCTTAACAACATTTTTTGGTGGGGAGGACTGAGTCAGCCAAAGCTCGCCCAATCCCAATCACGTGACTAACTCCTTCCGCTTGCTCAGCCATCAAATCTTGGCACAGCCGCCCAAGCCGATGAGTTCATCAAATGCTGCAGCGCAATTGACTAGATCAGTTGATCTTCGCAAGCGCACCCAGAATAACAAAGGGCGCAAGCGCACCCAGAATAACAAAGGGCGCAGGCGGACTATATCCTTGATTGAGCGTCTGCGCAAATCAAGGAAAAGTGGTTTTAGAGGGGTTGAGGCTGGGAGCGAGACCAAATCTCGAAAAAACTTGTTCTCTGCCCTAACCAGTTCCGGGATGTTCTCGAACCCCCAAAGTTTGGAGCCATAAACTGCTGAAGCCAACGCCTTCCCTTCATAAACTGCCAGGGTATAGGTCTATAGGTCTGCTGGTCGAGCCTCGATGGTCTCGTGCAATAGCTCCTGCCACTCTCTTGAAGTTCAGGAGCATTTTCGAGACATGGGAGTTCCAGGTCATTTCATTATTAATTCTTATGCCCAAATAGTCGAAAGCCTCGACAACCTCCAGAGGCGCCCCATTAAGTGAGATGTTTAACCTTTACTTTTTTGGATGAGGACAGTGCCATCAGCTTTGTTTTGGAGGTGTTGATGATTAAGCCACGCTCTGCACAAAACAAGCTGAATTTATCCAGGAGTTTCTGGAGGCCCATTGGTGTCTTTGAGATCAGGAGGGTATCATCTGCGAAGAGAAGGGTGGGTGTATTCTCTCCTGCCAGGACTGGGGCGTCGGCCTGGTCCTCCCTCAAATGGTCCTCCACCCCATTCACAAAGAGGGAGAACAGGGTCGGCGCCATCACACAGCCCTGGCGCACCTCTCTATTCACAGTCACCCTCTCTGTCAGGTCTCCCTGGCTCCCCCATCTAATCCTAGCATAATTGCCCTTGTGAAGTTTCTTTATTAATTCTAGGAGATAGATTCGGAAAACCCATGTCATGCAGCACTTGCCATAGTTTGTTACGGGGCACCGGGTCAAATGCGGTTTTCAGGTCGATAAAGGCCAGGTAAAGGGAACCCCTTCCGATGGACACAGATTTCCAGAAAACCGCAAAGAATCTGAAAACCTGGTCCAGTCTATAGACTTCTGACTGTTCTGAGAATCATGTAACACTATAGATAAGTAGCTGTCATTCTTGGGAGCATGGACCACTAGGTACTATCTTGCACAGTATCATGAAACATTGAAGGGTGGTCACTCCTTCTGAGATCCATGGAATTCTAGCGATTGGGGAGTCTCTTCTTGAGATAACTATAATAAAGAGGGGCTACAGTATTCAGAGTCATGAACAGTGGGTGGTGACTTATCATTAGAATCCCTGAATTTTGGAACTGGTGATTCTATTTCCCTGAATAGTGTACCACATGAGTGTGGCAATGTCCTTCTTGGGTTCATGAATTACTAGCGGGTCGGTGATGCCTGTAAATCATGTAATACTTGAGATTAGGGATTGTTCTTTCAAACATCTTGCAACGCAAGATTGGAACCACTTTTGTATTGAATCATCTGATACATTAGATTGGTGAATTTCCTTTGAGCATTGTCAGGCCTGACCGATATGAAGTGCCAGGTATGTTTCTTAAGTCAGTAAGTCTTCACCCCTTGATAAAGGACAATCCTTCTTAGCAGCCACGATTTCCTTAAATGACTTCTAATAATTCCTGGAAATGTGTTCCCAATAAGAAACCACCATCTGCCAGGAAAAAACTCTTCAAATAGATAACCTCCTGGCCGAAGAATAGACCGATAACACCATGCATGAATAAGTAGAAAATCAAGGCCTGGTCAGGCATAAACCATTTGACACTCCAGTAACTCGAAATCAAAGGATTTGCATTGAGGAACCAACAAACCTCGAGCAGGCCAAGACTAACTAATGCCGAGGAACAAAGAAATGTGCTGAGCAAAATGGGAAAAAGTTAAGAAGGAATAAAGAACTCACCGGATAAAAGCAAACCCCAAGGATGTGTTTGCAACTCGTGCAACCTACTCCTTGCATTGGACTTCATAGGGAGCAAGACATGAAATGGGCGGCGAACAGGAAGTGATGCACCACAATGATGAATTGGGTAGCCTAATTTAAGAAATACCCAATCAATTTCCAGTTTTCAGCAGTGCATAATGCAAGAAAAATGTTATGTAAGTGGATAACTCTGCCGCCTGCATGATTTCAAACACTAGGTACAGCAGCACTCAACCCATACTGCACGCATGAGCAAGCAACATCCCCCACCTCGAATGGCACCTGTGGAACGTGTGTTGCCTGACAGAACACTGAGCTGCCCTTGACTTCTGATGCCAGACCTCCGAGTGCAGTGAAACAGTAAGACGTGTTTTGTGGAATGGTGTCCTAAGTTAGTTGGGATAGAAACAATGGAAACTGCATTCACACATGATCATTGTGCGGAAAATGGAACTAACAAAATGAATCTGTTCCCTTTTCAACCAGCTATCTGGATTATTAGAAAAAGATAAGCAAAACACCAACGGTCGGCTAGGTGAAAGCAGTGTTCATTTAACATAGCTTCGGCACCCCTTGGCCAACATGTGTTTCTATAAAGTATACCACAGCTGGCAGTATACAGCCACTTGTTCTAAAACTTTTTACAGAGCACATCCCTTAGTGTTGTGCATCTTTTGGTGCATCCTACCTAATATTTATTTACTTATTTGGCAGACCCCATTTGGGGGGCCAGAGCGTGATTAGGGGCTTCTGTGCCACAATCGTGGCGGTTGAAAATGTTTGCTACTGGTGCCTGGAGTCAGTCCTGTGGCTTCACAAACTAGGCCAAGTACACCCTTTCCACACTTGACTGTCACTGTTGCAAGGGTGAGCAGTCAAAGGTTTCAGAGTAGATAGTGTTGAGGACAAGAGTTCAGAATTCAGGAGTCAGCTAACAGACATAATAAATTATTGCCCAGCCGTGTACTTATTCTTTTGTTAAAAACGTAAAAACAATACTTTAATCTCACAGCTAAACAAAATACTACACACATCAATGGGGTTACAGTTGCAGGGGTCTGACCTCCCCTTTGTGTCCTGGTGAAGCAATTCTTCAACTACAGTGCCCTCTCCGAGATATGGGAAGTGCTTCAATGTGAGGCGTAAACTTAGGCAGAGGCACTGGATAGGCATGAATTGGGCACAGGTGCAGATCACTAGGTCACAGCTGTAGTTCAGTCAGTCAAAATAATCTTTGGTCGATTAATAAAAAACATAAAAGATACAGACATACAATTGAATACAAAGATTCAAGACAGACACTTACATACAAGTAATAAACAACTTCAGGAAAAATCTATTTTGACACAAAAAACAGGTGAATAATAAAAAAAATCGTAAATATGAAAATAAAACATATAAAATCCAGGGCTCAATAACCATAATAAATGTCCTGAGAATAGAAAAACAGGCAAACAATATGCTCCAAATACAAATCAACCCCTTCTTTTTCTGAGTCCAACAGCGGTCATTAAAAATCTCGGACGTTAAAACAGACAAATTAATTAGATAACATTTATAGAAAAATAAAAGCGGGTCTAGCCTGAGTGAACAGTCTCCCTTTCAATAAAGGTAAAATACATGGTCTTCGAGGGACAAAATAAAGGTTGCAATACAGCACAAAGTGTAAAGTGCCCTGATCTGAAAAGTTGTCACAAATACATGGATATAGGTTAATGACTATTCAGCCCAATAGGATCTGTGAAAAACCAGTGCAACTGGTTAAGCCTAAAACGTGTCAACATAAATCGATGCTGAGGGTTAGTGACAGACGTAAAGTATAGTTCTGCATGCCCAAAAGTAGAAATCGCAACATGCGTGCAAACAGAAGGTTTTGCCAATTCTGTACACTCCCTAGTAACCTGCGCTCTAGCCCATTTCTTTGTAAATAGAGCTAATGCAGTTAAGCCATGGTATAGATTGGCCTTGTCCAATAGTATACAAGCCCTTAGGATAATCCGATTGAGCTTCAAATCAGGATTGAACCATATCGAGAACCACCTTAACAGAATCCGTATTGCCAATAAATCTGAAATGTAGCCCACCCCTAATTCTTCATGAACCACAAAGGAGGCAGTAGATTGGCGCACTGCCAAAAGTCATCTTAAAAATGTATTCTCAATTATTTGCTAATAGGGCATTTTTTATAGGCACAGATGTCCCTCCCATATGAAGACAAAGAGATGTATTTCGATTGCTAAATTTGGATAAGAGCCTTAATTGGTTTAGCCCCTAAGAGACTAGCAAAATAGAAGACTGAGGCCACTGACTTGGAAAAAACATTCCTTTTATTTTGTAAAAGTGGTTCCCATGAGCCCTTCTCATCAAAAAGAATCCCTAAGGAAGGGAAGGTGCTCACCGTGGTAATTTCAACTCCAGCCAGATTGTAAACTCTCCTCCCCTAACTCCCCTACCCATCACCAATATATGTGATTTAAAAAAAAATCAGTGCGTTGATCCAGCTTTTTCATAAATGAAACAAAAGCACTTAACAACCTTTGGGACTGCATTGTCAGCATACAGGAGAGCCGGAATATCGAAAGCAATTACACAAAAAATATCCTGCCTGGCTGCACAGAGAGTCTCCCCCAACTTGTTTATATAAAGGGTATATGAAACAGGAGCCAAGATACAGCCCTGCCTTACTCCACACTTCACTTTAAAAGGGGCTGTAGTCTTGGCATCTTGATCATATCTAATACTGGTCTCCAAGTCAAAGTTCAAATGAAACAAAAAAGTGCGCTCTTTATATAAACCTATTTTTTCCAAAATCGACCAAAGTTTCTTCCTGTTTACCATATCGAAGACCAAAGGAAGGTCCATAAAAGCCATATATGTATGTCGTTGTTTAGGAGTGGTATGTTTATCAATAACCAGTTTTAGATTAAGATATTGGTCCAAAGTACTTCTGCCTGTTCTAACGCCGTATTGTAGGTCACTCGGGAACTGATTTTCCTCCAGCCAATCCGGTAGCCCTGTGGAATGACTCGTCCCAACATCTTAACTGTCACGTCTATTAAAGAAATAGGATGGTAACAACGCAGATCATCTCTTTCCCCTTTCCTAAATATTGGTATAATTGTGGATTTGGCCTGTGATTGAGGATACCATCCTTCACAGCGGCGTTCAAAGCTTTAGCCAAGAGTTTAGCCCATTTGTCACATTTATAGTTCATTAAGCCCTAAGAGTTTGCATGATTAAGACATGGTCTTTCAGTCTTTGCGAGTTCTGGAACAGCAATACCTGCTCAATGGAGATGAGGCCTATATGGAGCTGGATGGTGTTTTCAAAGAACTTGCACCATCGCATTAGCTACAGCGATGCAGGACAATGGGCATCAGTCTCACACTTAATTTGGCCTCTGGAGTTAAACAACACAGCAGATACGCTCAGCGTGTGCTAGCCTGTGGTGGCTGCAGTACGCAGCCACCACAGCTTCAAGTCAACAACCTAGGACATTAATACAACAATGTTGGTGGTAGCGTTTCTCGAGGCGAGAAAACGTCCGCACCTTCTGTTAGCGACTATTTTTCACTGATCAAGTTACGTGTGAAATATCAAGGATAGAGGTGCACTGAGAACCTGGTAGAACACCCACCACCGGGGGTGTGATACAAAGCAACTTAATGCCTGTGTCAATACTTAGGAAGAAACCAAGTTACAACAAGCACCCTCTGAGAAGTCAGGAATCAGTAATAATTCTGCATTACACATTAGTTATTTCACCACTTTTTCATCAGTTTCAGAGACAAGTTCATGAGAAATAAATGGGCTTCAAAGTATGGATCCAAAACCGTACGTAGTATCTTCAAAAATCTTTATTTTAAGCACATTAAAAGTTCTCCAGCTTTGCACTGCCGACACGTGTTTCGCCCACACAGGGGCTTTTTCAAGGCAATCTCATTCAAGATCAACAGGTCAGATTGTCAGGATGGTCTGATCGGTGTGTCGTAGCAGGAATCGTACGAAAGTGTTAAGAATCCTATTGATTAAAGAGTTGGCGGTTGCGACGTTCAAGATGTATGTTCAAACATGATAATTAGTAGGGAGGCGATAGTCATTTGGTGGAGATCAGTTCTAGTTTTCATGAAGTGTAGAATTTTGAAGACCTTGGTAAGTCTGTTTGGAAGTACGTGTAGGAGCCGGATCTCCACTGCTCAGCAGTGCTGACTTACCAAGGTCTTCAAAATTCTACACTTCATGAAAACTAGAACTGATCTCCACCAAGTGACTATCGCCTCCCTACTAATTATCATGTTTGAACATACATCTTGAACGTCGCAACCGCCAACTCTTTAATCAATAGGATTCTTAACACTTTCGTACGATTCCTGCTACGACACACCGATCAGACCATCCTGACAATCTGACCTGTCCATCTTGAATGAGATTGCCTTGAAAAAGCCCCTGTGTGGGCGAAACACGTGTCGGCAGTGCAAAGCTGGAGAACTTTTAATGTGCTTAAAATAAAGATTTTTGAAGATACTACGTACGGTTTTGGATCCATACTTTGAAGCCCATTTATTTCTCATGAACTTGTCTCTGAAACTGATGAAAAAGTGGTGAAATAACTAATGTGTAATGCAGAATTATTACTGATTCCGGACTTCTCAGAGGGTGCTTGTTGTAACTTGGTTTCTTCCTAAGTAACAACCTAGGACATGGACAATTAGCCAATGTCGACAAAACAGGGATGTAAACTTGGCTGGTAAAATGTCAAGATACCAGTTTAACATAAAGTTGTGCCACTCAGGGAAGGGGCAAATCCCCAGATACTATGCAGGGGACATTTCTGTCCAAACATAAGGATTGGAAACATGATTGGTACCAATTATTATAATTATTTGCAAGATTATAGAAGCACAACGTTTACCATATGCACCACATCAAGGTTTATTAGTACCACCTTTATCAGCAGAGGAGTCAAGCACCTAAGACACCTCAGAAGCCACAACAGAGACAGCCATACCAACAGCTCAGAATGACATGGGGTAGAGACTGCTGCTGGACAACAGGTATGTGGAGGCTCAAAATGAATTCATTCTTTCCCCTTCCACACTATGCTACTCTAGGAAGAGGTGGCATAGTACAATATCTAAAAGACTGGCAGGGGACCTAAGAAGACCAATAAATATATTGTCAAATTGGCCATTCAGCGAAATTCAAATATTCTCCTCCTGCTATTATACCAAATTAGTTGGCTTTCTACCATTAGGCAAGGCTGCAACTTGAAGTCAACATCTTTGTACAAAAACAAACCCCTTTTTATGGTCTTGTTTTCCCTAAAAGGAAAGGGATTCATTTTGTTCCTTGCCATGCCCCTGATTGTCTTTGCATTTATTTGCAGATATTGCCTTCTCCCATTTCAAGCTGGTGTTTCTTCCCAGTTTTATCTAACATAGCATGTAAGTCAGTACGGTCTGCATTGTATTCAGTGTATCTTGAGCAGGTGTTCAATTGCTCTTGTACACAGGCCTTTTTTACACACCTCTGTCCAGATCATTCTAATAAAGCTCAGGTATTTCTTTGAAACTATATCTTGCTTTTGTTCGCACCCACAGCACTGTGTTTTAATTCCAAATGGCTGTACCCTATATAGATTTTCTTTATTGTGCCTTAGAAATTGCATATAAACACTGGAGTGAATATGCTGAAATTACAGGGTTTGCGGTTTCTCCTCAAGACTTTTTAGAAAAGCTAAGCACTTAAAAACATTTTTTCAAATAAACTGCCTAAAAACCTAATTGAAAACTCATAAAATAACCCTACATTAATGCATCAACTACTTTGCCACAGAATATCTGGCCCTCACCTCCTTGCTATTTCATGCTGGAAGGGGGTGGAAGCATATATTTATTTCTCTGCTTTATAGGATACATCTATTTTTCTGCTTTACACGGCTCAGAAACTCCATGGCCTACTTGCAGCGATCAGAAATTAAACTACAGGGCGTTCACCTCTGACAGCTACGCGGTTCTAAATTAATAACATTCTTGTGTCACTTATGTCTGGTTCTTTTAGCTGATTTGAGTACTTGCTTTTCTTAATTCATGAGCTGGTGACCCACAGACAGGACAGTTCCCTCACACTCTTTTCTTTGTAGGTGATGACAGTTTATCTTTCTATACAGTGTCCCTACAAACAGAGTAGAAGGGGCAAGTGTCATTCATAAATCTATTACCTGAACTGGCACTAAGTCTAGGTAATATAAGGTGTCCTTTATCATGAGTATAAGGTGTTGGCATTACAAAGGGACTCAAAGGTTGGACAATCTTGGGACCATGATGGGACTTTCGTTGTTAGCAGACAAGAAGTAAAGTAACCTGGTACTAAGTGCATGTTTTTTTTTGTGCTGTAGATATTCAGTTTGACTAACTGGGGGTAGAAAGAACGCATTTCTGGGCATACATTTACATAATGTTTAATTCTCACATGTTTTCAGTTTTTCTTATTTTAAATGCTTGATTTTCCAGAGCAACTACATGTATTTTTAATTTTCTTTGATGTGGAACAGCTACATGGGCATCTAATGGAATGCTTCTGTTCTGTTTACGTTTCTTCGATAAGGCCTGCGCATCAACATGTGTAAGAACAAAATGTGTTACTCTTTTGTAGAGATGAACACAATGACATCTTGGCTGTGGCAGACTGGGGCCAAAGGCTGTCCTTCTACCAGCTCAGTGGCAAGCAGGTATAAGCTAAAACCTAATATATTCATTGCATTATTAACAAATACATCATAACTTCAGTTCCTGAAGGTGCTAAGCATTAAAAAAAGACTTCAGATGTATAAAAACAAATCTGCAAAGTGTTTTAGAGGGCACCATCCACAGAATGTGATTTGTTTTCTATCTTTTAAAATTACTTTTGGTCAGTTAGCTGCTTGTTTGTGTCAAGCCTAGGCTTGAAACCCGGCCCTTTGTATCTTACGCCTGCATCTTACCATGATACCTAATATTTGGGGTGGGACTGTCACATGTAACAACTAATAAGACTACAGTATTTCTCTTAGCCATCAGTACCAAAGTCCTGTGCCCTGACAAGAATACTGTGCATAGTCAAATAAACTGTTGCCCCAGTATTGGAACTTTCATAGATTCCCATGCTTTGTATCATTCCCCCGTTGTCGGAATGGGAGCCTCAGTAAATAGAAAAATACCACAGCAGTAGGTACAAAAGAGAAAGAAAGGCCTAAGCCTCATCTCATTTTGTAGCATATCGACCTCTTTTTGCAATAGAGACCAAAAAATTGCAACAACCAATCAGAATAGCCTCATCCCATAGAAACCTCCTGATAGAGCCCAGAGCCTCAGATTTTCTAACGCACGTTGTGCTAAGGGAGTCTCCTCTGAACTCTGCTCAGTTTTCTTTCTACAACTTAAAATTCAACCTTTTTTCTTAAGAATGTCAGATAAGGAAAAGAAGGTCTTATTGAAGGCTTGTGCTACCTGCTCAAAGAAGAGGCTATATGTGGAGGACAAGCATAAAGGTTGTATTTATTTCTTGTACCCAGACCACAAAGCCACTGATTGCAAGATCTGCAGGACCTTCTCCACTAAAACATTGAGGGACAGAGAAGGAAGACTTCTGACCTGGCTGCAGAAGATGAAGTCTAGAAAGGAGGTCATTTCCAGCGACAGCGAGGATTCCTCTTCAGCTTCCTCATCAAGAAGATCTAAAAAGAGGGGTAGGTCGTCCCCTTCAACATCTGTGGAACCTCCTTCTAAGGCCTCTCAAAAGACCTCTGATAGGTCTAGTAGGTCTAGTCCCCGAAAATCTCCTCACCAAGGTGCAAAGGAGAAAGAGGGATTGACGTCCGAGGTGGTTTCTACTCAGAAGGGGTCTCAAGGGCCTTCTGTTCTCTCTTCACCACCTAGGAAATCAAAAGGTTTTAAAAAACCTGTTTCCCTACCTCAAGAATCAAAATCTGAGAAGAAGACCCGCTCGTCGACGGTGGCATCTTCAGGTACGTCGACGACGTCGGCGAGAATCCATCAGACGCCCATTTCTACCTCGTCGACGGGACCGTCGACGACGACTGCGTCGACAACAGCCTCGATGACGACTTCATCGATGGCCGGAATTTCATTCTCTCCGTCATCAACAAGATTGATATCTTCAACGTCGACTATGATGACACCGATGGTGGGGACGACTACGAAGACGACGTTGGCGAAGACAACGGCTTCTTTGATATTGACGACGATTTCTCCGCCGTCGACGATGACTCTTCATCAGCAAAGTCGACGACGATCCCATCGACGGTGGCCCCGTCGACGGTACAAAAAGTTAAAATTTCGATAAAAAGACTCCAAATTACACCGGACATGACATTGCCACGAAGGGTAACGCCTTTTCCTCCAGCCTTACTTCTAGAGGAAGACTATTCAGAGGATGATGATGATGATAGTCCATATGGGGATGCTTACAGCCCATCTCAGCTCCAGGTAAAATACCAGGACTCAGACTCAGATGACTATTACGAACAACAGCGAAAACCTCCTCCTAGAGCGAGGATGCAGGAGCAATCATAGCAGGGTATGGTCTCTATGCCCTCCTCTTTGATAAGTGACCTGCAAATTATGTTAATGGATTATAGGAGAAGATTTCCTTCCCAATCTTCTGAATCCATACAGCCACCTCCTCCACCACCGCTGCCTTCTTCATCAGCTGCTGTGGTTCAGCCAATTCAACAGGAACCTGCGGGAGAGAGACAAGCTATCACCACAGGTCAGACGTATGGTGATAATGATGACGATTCCGCTGATGATGGAGGGGATGTAACAGAGGTCCCAAATCCAAATAGAGAGTGGGACGGTTACATTATTCCAGATCCACCCTCTCCTACACCGGATCCGGTCGATTCCCCTCCAGCAGACATTGGAGGTTTCCATAACCTCATGGAAAGAGCTTCTAAAGTGTTTGGCCTTCCGGTACCAATGGTTCAATCGGACTACTTCCTCTATGATTTCAAGGAACCATACAGGATATCCATCTGCTCTAATCCCATCATAGAGTATGTGTGGTCTGAGGGTGTGAAAGTCATGCAGTCTCCAGCTACCGTTATTCCGGTTCTACCGCGGCTGGAGAAGAAGTACAAGGCCCCTGATGGGAGTCCCGCATGCCTGGTTGGCCAACCGAGGCCAGACTCTGTGATCTCCCAGGCGGCGCAAAGGAAATCGAAGAATCCATCGGCCCCTCTGGCTTCTTCACCGGGTAGGGAAGGTAGATGCCTTGAAAATGTGGGCAAAAGATTCTCTTCAATGTCAAGTCTCCTGGTTCGTGCCTCCAATGCACTTGCAATTTTGGGACGATATGATCGCCAAATGTGGTGCGTATGTCTCCGTTTATGGATCAGCTGCCTGAGAGTGCTAAGGCAGACGCAAGGAAGATTTTAGAGGAAGGTGAGCGTTCTTCCTCTGAAATAATTGACTGCGCCATGGACATCGCCACAACTGCTTTTCGTTTCTTGGCAGGTTCAGCTGTCCTAAGAAGACAAGGTTGGCTTCAGTCTACCTGGTTTCGCCCTGAGGTGCAGAATAAGATTTTAGATTTGCCCTTTGATGGGGCTATGCTTTTTGGAAAGCATATAGATGACTCCTTACAAGGTATCAAAAAGGACACAGAGACGGCCAAGTCCTTAGGCACTCTGCAATATCGTAAGGTGCCTTTCCGTGGGACAAAAGGCAAGAATTTTTCCAGCTACAGAGGAGGTTACCAACAGCGCTACTCCTCATATTCTCAATCATCACAAACCTACAAGCCACAATACTCTCAGAGTCAGGGCCAATCCGCATCTTTCTCTCGCCAGCCAACAAGAGGTCGACAGGGTCGCCAGGGGAGAGATTAATCCAAACAGCAATAGCGGCCTCTTGGTTCTTTCTACTGTTCCTCCCCCTCCAGTAACATCATTGGGGGGCAGGATTTCTCATTGTCTACGAAGCTGGATGATCATAACATCAGATCCGTGGGTCCTAAATATCATTCGGTTTGGCCACATGTTGGAATGTCAGGATATTTTACGTCTTCTCAATCCAGGAGACTACATGGCAACTCTAGATCTAGAGGACGCTTATTTCCATGTACCGATCCATCCAGCTCACAGGCGATTCTTACGCTTCACAGTAGCCAAGAGCCACTTTCAATTCAAGGTACTTCCTTTCGGTCTCAGATCCGCCCCATGGATATTTACGAAGGTCTTAGCTCCACTTGCTGTGTTTCTCAGAATACAGTCTCTGGACGGCCATGCATTATATAAACAAACAGGGCGGAACAAGATCCTGAGTCCTTTCAAGGTAAGCCCAAGAATATGGGACTGGGCAATCCTCTACAGGATTTCTCTTTCAGTGGAACACCTCCCAAGTACACTCAACACGACAGCGGATGCATTAAGTAGTCTACGATCAAGATGCCATGAGTGGGAACTGGATCAGAGCACCCTCGACGAGGTCTTCTCCTGTTGGGGCATTCCGACCATAGACCTGTTTGCGAATTCAGAAAACAGGAAATGCCAATTTTACGCAAGCAGGGATCACCATCGAGATTCACTGGGGAATGCACTTTCGATAGCCTGGTCCGGCGCATTTGTTTACGCCTTTCCTCCAATACCCCTGATTCCGAGGCTGATCAAGAAACTCAAGGCGGAACCTTGCAGAATGATCTTGATCGCACCAGCGTGGCCCCGCCAATTCTGGTTCAAGGAGCTTCTCCTACTCTCTCACGATCAGCCAATTCACCTGCGGCCCATTCCATCTCTATTGACAATGTCTCAAGGTCAAGTGTTGCATCCAGATCCGAGCTCACTTCAATTGACAGTGTGGCTCCTGAGCACAGAGAATTCCAGAATTTGAATCTCAGTAGAGAGTGTAAGGAGATACTATCTCAAGCCTGTGCACCAAGTACGAATAAGACTTACCATGCAAAATGGAAACGTTTCTGCTTATGGTGCCAGCGGCAGAATCTCCATCTGTACACTTAAGCTCCTCACCAGATATTGCCTTCCATTCTTTCTCTATATAAGCCACGTCTGGCCCATTCCTCCATCAAAGTGCATCTGGCGGCTATCTCTAGATTCAAGCGGACATCCTCCGGTCCTTCTCTTTGGTCTGCAAGAATTATCAAGCAATTCCTAAAGGGCCTTTTTCAGGGTTTTTCCTCGAGTCCGGCCTCCGCCTCCAGTCTGACAACTCAATTTGGTTCTGGCTCATCTCATGAGAACCCCATTTGAGCCTATTCACAGAACAGATCTTAAATTTCTTTCATGGAAGGTAGCTCTTCTTTTAGCCTTAATGTCTGCTAGGAGGATAGGTGAGCTCCAAGCACTCACTATTGTGGAACCTTTTATGCAGTTCAAGAAAGACACTCTAATTCTCAGAACAAATCCAAAATTCATTCCAAAGGTCCCATCTGATTTCCATTTGAATGAACCAGTGGTTCTGAAATCTTTTTTCCCTCGACCATCTTCTCCAGCAGAAAGGTTGCTACATTCCTTGGATGTCCAAAGATGTTTAAAATTCTATCTGAAACGGACAAAAAGCTTGAGGAAATCTTCTCAGCTCTTTGTTTCTTATAGTGCTCCGCGGAATGGGTTTCCGCTTTCAAAACAAGGCATCTTTCGTTGGATTTCCAATGTAGTTCACTTTTGTCACCAAGAAGCGGGCAGGCCGCTGGAAAGAGGTGTTCGGGCTCATTCGACGAGATCCGTCTCATCATCGGTGGCTCTATTTGCTGGAGTCCCTATCCGAGACATTTGTAGAGCAGCTATCTTGAGCAGTACCCACACTTTCACAAAGCATTACTGCTTGGTCTCTTCCTTGAGAAGTGAAGCTGCAGTCGGATAAGCAGTCCGGAGAAACCTTTTTCAATGAGAGGTTAGCTTTCCCTACAATCCCTCCTTCCTGTATTGCACATTTTGTATCAGATACTGTATTTCTGTGTATGGTAACAAGTTATGTTTGCTTCCTATGAGAATAAGTATGATAGGATGTATTGATACTCATGTAACAAAATGTGCCCTTATTGCTTACTGCTAGCTACTCTGATACAAAGCATGGGAATCTATGAAAGTTCCAATACTGGGGCAAGAAAACAAGTTACTTACCTGTAACTTTGGTTCCCCAATATTGGTAACTTTCATAGATTCCCATGTGCCCACCCTCCTCCCCTGGGAAAGCTCAGCCTTTCACAGATGTAGTTAGTGTTACACAATGGCTACGAAAATCTGAGGCTCTGAAAAGAGGTCGATATGCTACAAAAGGAGATGAGGCCTAGGCCTTTCTTTCTCTTTTGTACCTACTGCTATGGTATTTTTCTATTTACCGAGGCTCCCATTCCGACGACGGGGCTAATGATACAAAGCATGGGAATCTATGAAAGTTACCAATACTGGGGAACCAAAGTTATAGGTAAGTAACTTGTTTTCTTACTTTGTTTTAGACATTTGTGCCGTTTTGGAAATGGAAGAGGAATTTTAATAACTGTATCTATAGAAAATGGCAAGTCTACTGTTAACTTCCAATAAAGATGGATATTCTTTTTTAGGTGAATATGCTCCAGATGTGTGACCACCCAATTTGAGCCTCGCAAATTGCATCGCACAACAGTGTCAGAGATACTGTTAGTGATTCACAATTGGGTCACAAAATGCGAGGCTCATGAATAATAATGCGCCACTCGCAATTTGCAACCCCATTGGGAATGGCAGGCCTTCCCAGGTATGGGCTCAGCAGACCACCATGTCTGGGACGGCTTTTAAGTAAAGCAGTTTTTTTTGTTGCCGCCCATTTTCATTAAAGGAAAATGGGATGCATTTAAAAAAATAAAATGAAACGTTTTAGTTTCATTTTTTAAGGGCAGGTAGTGGTGCCTGGGACCACTGCCTGCCCTTAAAAAATATTTTCAGAGCAAGTCACAAAGGGGAAGGAGTTTCAGGACCATAGCAGGGGTTTCCATATAGAGGTTGAATAGGGCAAGAGACAGGTGGTAAATGTCTTTTCAGAGAATGGTGAGGATTCTTCGCTGTGCTTAGTTGAATCAAGAATTGGGTGTTGAGGGAAAGAGATTTGTTTGATGATATTGAAAAGGTCTTTAGGTCTGTTCCTAGACCAGTCAATTTGGGCTTGGAAGAAGGAGGATTTTTCTCTGAAGATGCGTTTTTTTATATTTGGCTTTCAGCTTGGAGGATTGAGAGATTGGTTAATGGGGGCTGTTGTCTCCAGTTTCTTTCAGCCAATCAGAGTTTACCACTCTCTGTGTTAAGGTTTTTATCAAACCAGGATCTGGAAGGGATATTTCTTGATTTTTTTTTTGAGTTGCAGAGGGTTGACTGTGTCAAGGAGCCCAGCCATTTTTGAGTTGTAGTGAATGGTAAGGTCATTGGCAGAGGTGAGGTCGGGTGGAGGTGTCATTTGGGAACTGACTACTCCTTCTAACTCTACCTGGGTGATTAGATGTATGTTCCTCACCCATTGATTGGGAGGGATAGTTTGGGGGTGAGCGTTTGGTTGGATGGCATTCAGATCTAAAATAATTAGCTGGTGATCTGTCCAGTCGGTGGGCAGGATAGAGTGGAGGGATATGGTGTTCTCCCCAGAGATGATTGCTTCAAGGTTAGAACCCTTATCGTGAGTATGTGTATTGCAGTGTTGGGTGAGATTGTTCGCTTCTAGGAGGGTCGCTAGGTCTTGTACGATAGGATCTTTGGCCTTAATCGGCTGCAGGTTTAGGTCTCGTAGAATAATGTCTGTGCTGCCTTTTAGAGAGTTTTGCATTATTAAGTCTGTTAAGTCTTCGAGGAATTGATGTTTTTCACTTTGAGAATGATAGGTGACATGAAATTCGATGGGGTTTGGGCCTTTTTGGGCGAGCAGAATTCCTAAATATTGAAAGCTAGGTTATTTGGTTGGTGGTGTGGAAGGGAGATAAGCACAGTTCTTTTTAGTGCAGATGGCTAATCCCCGCCAATGCAATCCTTAAGGTCGTAACAAATGATTAGGAAGCCTGGAGGGATGAGGAAATCGAAGCAAGGGGATGAGTGGTTGTTCAGCCAGGTTTTGGTCAGAAAAGAGATGTCAATTTTGAATCGTAGAATGGTTTCAGCTATGTCAGTAGCATGCTTGACGGCTGATCAACAGTTTAGTAGCATGCAGCAAAACCTAGGTAATGATCTCGGGCTGGGTTGGCTGGTAGTTCGTTGGGCAGGCGGCCTGGGATGGTGAGTGGTGGTACGGGTTCCCCTCATACCAAGGATGACCTCAATCTTGAGGTGGCAGGGGTGGCTAGGAGCATTGTCCTATGTGTTGCTCTGCATTTTGGCTTTCCGCTGCGACATTCCAGTCATGGTGCATCTAGATTTAAGGTGGTGATGAGTGTAGGGTATAGTTTGCCTGGGGTGGGCTATGGGGGGCAGAGTTTATATTTGTGACAGGATCAGTGCTTGCCATGGAAGCGTGATGTTGGGGCAGGATGTCTTTTTATCCATACTAGTGACAAAATGTCATTCAGGATAGTGTTGATTTTGAGTTCTAGGATTAAACGGATTGGTGGAGAGGCAGTTTGGTCTGTTGTGGGAAGTGGCGTATGATGGGGCTCATCGGAGTCTGGGGTGGAGACTAATGTAGTATCCAGCCTGCTGTGGACGGAGGACTAAGAGGATACGGGTGTGATAGATAAGTCAAACTGGGCAGTGAAGGTGTGCCATGGAGAGGTGGAAAGTAATTCTGGAGGCAAAACCGAAGTTTCAGGGTGTCTGGGAATGGGAGAGGCTGTAGGGGGGCGGAGTGGAGACTGCGCTGGGGACTGGGAGTAGAAGATTCAGCTAGTGGAGGAGGTGGTGCAGGGTGAGTTCTCTGGGAGAGGGTAAATGGTTGGGCGTGGGAGTGAATGTAATGGAGGCGCAGAGAGCAGGGAAGTGTTGATCAAAAATGGATAGGTTTTGTTCAGAGGCCTGTATGTTCCCACTTGTGTGAATGGTTATGGACAGTTCTCCGCTAAAGTTCTGGGGATATAGAGAGTTTAGATCCATAAGGGACATTGGTAGTATTTGTTACGCGCAGGTGTTGTAGGAAGTTCTCTCTCCATTTGCTTGGTTTCTTAGTGTAGAAGATGAATTCCGTTTTATGGCCTATACCTGTTGGACTGTATAATATGTCTGTTATTAGTGTCTCTGGATGCTCTTTGAGGATTTTGTGTTGAAGTTGATCTGATACTCAGGAGTTTTTTCCAGGATAGCCAAAGTTAGGTTTTAGGAGAAGCATTCAGAGTTGTGATTAGTGGTCAAGAGCTCCAACGGCCGAGATGGCTGCCTGCTCCGCAATGGCATGAATAGGGGAGGTCACCACTAAGGTCTGGTGGGAACCCTGTGAAGAAAAGGGGGCCCTGAAAATAGAAACGTTCTGGTGGGCCTGTTGGTCTTTCGGGGTTCTTCGTGGTCACAGTATCTAGGAGCTGGGGGTTTATAGGCCAACCTGCATGGGAGCCCTGTGAATTCAAGGGCATATACATGTACTGATCTTTATTCTCATCTTCCATGTCTAGATTGGGAAGGATCGTGTACTGAACTCTGATCCATGCTGCGTCAGTTACTTTTCCAAAGGCGAGTACATTATCATGGGTGGCTCAGATAAGCAGGTGTCCCTTTACACGAAGGATGGTGTACGTCTGGGAACCATTGGTGAGCAGAGCTCCTGGGTGTGGACATGCAAAGTTAAACCAGACTCCAACTATGTGGTAAGTGGAAATGCTGCATTCACAGGGCATTAAGTAGAAGATTCCTTTGAAGTGAAGAAGTCTGTAGTGACTACTTAGTGCACATCACAGGGTGTTTGGTGTACATAGCTTTGAGTGGCCTCACAAGACAGTGATTTGAAAGTGCTAATTTTATTTTAGTCCTGTAAAATCACAAAACATTCATTATTCGCTGTTATACCCAACTTGCTGCTGATTCTGCTAAGAACTTATTCTATTGGGTGTTGAAGCTTACGAAGCTAGCTTCAAATCTTTTGTTAAGATCATTTAAGCTACTTTGGCATTGATGCTATAGAGAGGTGAATTCATCTTCTGTTTAAAAAAACATGCCCTGATAATGCAAACTCTGTTCTATTATCTCTTCCAATATTATAACCTATTCTGCTCTTGATCTCTCCCACATACTGCTAGCCCACGATTTGAACATCTGTTTTGAGTACCCTTGGATTACTAACCTCTAATTTCTATCTTCTCACAAGTTCTGTTTACCTGACCAGACTCCCCCCACATAACAAGGGCGCTCACCTAGATTTGTGATTTATTAGTGATATACATCTGCATGTAACCCAGACTTTTTCAGTCCACTGGTCTGATCACTCCTATACCTTTTCACTCTTATTTTTGTTCTTACATTCAAGCTACTTTTTCAGAAACTGTACATTTCATCTAGTTAAAAAAGGTTCATCAGTCACTTTGAACAATGGCTTTGTAGACCTAATTTTCATCGTTATGTACAACTTTCCATGAAGGACTGAAGTCTGAAATTAACTGAAAGGCAGTATCTACCAACTATTACAGAAAATCTTTCTTGCTAAAAGAAGCATCTGTCTGAAGAGATTAGGCCAGTTATCAATGGGGCTAGTTTCTATCTTCCAAAACATTCCCTTTGTCTTATTCCAAGACTCAAAAAGATTAAAGGTTGTGCCACACCATTTACAACCCTGTAGGTCTTGGAAATCTACAACTGTTGTTCCCATAAACAACTAGGATCTTACCATCTCCCTTTTTGCTGGCCATATTCAAAATGAGGCTGCCCTGTTTAATATAACATTCCATGCCAGCATTTCCATCTAAAGAGGCCTACATTGACTTATTCCCAGTGATATCTGTGTTGGTCAAAATCATGCTTAGGTTAGCAATCTTTCCTTGTGAATTGGAACCTACCCTATTACCTCTCCTTTTCACCCTGAAGATACTAAAGCTTGACTTCACCACTTAAACAACTATTGTTGCCTTTTTTGGTTGCTCAATGTTTAAATACCAAGGACAACGCTATCTGCCCACATGGTCCCAGGTAGGTATGTATAAATATAACAATTGTCCGATGGGACTCATTCAAAAGTGGTACCTTCCTATGTGTCTTAGAAGGAACGCAGAGGTACTCATTGGACCAAAAAGTTAATTACAAAGAAAACAAAACACAGGAGTGTTGTAGATTGCAGCTTGTAAGGTTTTGACTCCAATCAACTGTAACAATCAACAAAATAATTGATCATAGTGCAGACGATGCAATGCTCCATTGGTTATCTTATATACAAAGAACATCAATAAAAGAAAATGTACATTTCTCAATGGTTATATCCGTTGATTGATTACATTCATAACAGGCTTTGCATAGGTCAGTGTGGAATCCTGTAGGAAGCTGGCTTTTTATGTGATGTATCAAGAATCTGATATATCTTGTAAAGAGTCCAGGGATTCCCTTATGAGTGGACAGGGGCTTGCTATGCAATCCCAAAGTGCTCTATTCCGGGGTAGTGAGGTCAAGCAGCCTTAGGCTTAAGACAGAGGAGTGCAAGACATTTGCAATTACACACAATAATCAATAAATGACAAACACGACTGAAGAAGGAGATCCACACCAATTTATAAAGATGGCAAGTATCTGTTAAATACGTGTAGGCATCCGAGAAAAATCATACAGTACATTCTTAAATATAAAGTTGTTTCACTTTAAAAAGTTATCCTATGGAAAGAAGAACAAGTTCTGCCAACAGGTATAGTACAACGACTTACAAGACCAATCTCCAGGATTTAAAGGGAGTGGTGGGCAAGGTCTATGGCAGGACCAGCTGCACACCACCAGCCGGCCGGGTGCAAAACAGCTTCGGCAGCCCAATGTATTTCAAAGAAGATCGGTCACTGCAAAAAGTATCTGCATGTTCTGCCCAGGAGGCAAGTCTGGCTGAACCAGCAAGTGGTCTCAGGCCTTGCGATGCTCGGGACAGGGGACACCTTTGGTCCTATTCTCAAAGCACCAGGGGTAATGGGTGTAGGGGTGTCCTTAGGTGTTGGGGTTTTCCCTTACTGAAGCAGTTGTGGTTGAGGGGACCTGCGTACAAAGGCTGCAGGTGACGTTGAGGAGACCTGGAGGGGAAAAAACCACGATGGACTCGAGCTCTGGTGGATCTGGGGGACCTTGTTGACACCGGTGACCCACTTCAACTTGGCTGTAGGCGATGATGCAGCGGTGGCTTCGGGTGTCGTGCTTTGGCGATTCTGGAGTTCTTAGAGTCTTCTCTTTTGGAGTTTCTTCAGAACAGGTCTGCCATTCACAGGAGGTCTTGTGTCTTTTTGTAAGGCAGGCTGGCCTTCCTAGGTCTCTGGAGTCTACAGCTGCAGGACAAGTCGACTTTGGCCAAGTTTTCGACAAGGAATTTAGACACGCCTGCATGGCTGGTACCAGGTCACCTGCTTCTTCTTTTCTCTCTGCTTTTTTGGCTCTTCTGTGTCCTTTCTCTTCTTAGGTCATCAGGATCTGCTTCTCTGGTGCCAGGAGCTCCACTAAATACTGAATTTAGGGGTGTTAGGGAAGTATGGGATAGTAGCCAATGGGTCACTACGCCCCTATATGACCACTTCCTGTGGGACGTGGGCTAAACCTGACCCAGAATTCCTAATTATGGTATCACAAAGATGGCTACTTCTGAAAAATCATGTCCACCTCACAGTGGCCCACCTTAGGGGTGGTACTAGCCTGGAAGTGGCATGCCTACCTGACTAGCTAATGTTTCAACCTATTGAGGTGCCAAGGGAGCCCTAGACAAAAATATTGGCTTTCTATCCTGTCAGGGGAGCCAGATTTGCATTACAAAGGAGGCATGCCTTTGAGGCTTGCCACTCAAGAAAGCTAATCAGCAGGTTATCCTGTGGGAGGAGGTGTTACACTCTCTTCCTGGACAGACATTTGCTCTGGGTCTCCTGAGAGTAGAGGTTATCATCCTAGGTGGTCAGAACAGTAGCTCTGGTGGCAGGCTAGCAGAAACCAGTCCGCAAGTACACTAAAGGCTGGTAGGTTTTCATGGGTCACCTCGAAGCTACCCTCTGGGTGCATGTATTGGTAAATCCAACAGTGGCATTAATGTGGGTTTATCAATATGAGATGTTTGATACCAAATATCCCTATTTTTAGTGAACGATCATGTAGCTGGGGAACTCTGTTTAACCAGTGCCCAGCACATGTTTTAAAATGGTTTCCCGGTCCAATTGCACTGGCAGTAATAGAACTGACCAGCACAGGGGCATATCTGCTCATGCAGGTATGGCCTCACATGTAATACTCAGCACCCCGCCTTACGGCTGTCAGGCCTGCTGTTGGGGTGACTTAAAAATATCACATTCAGTTTTTGAGGACATGGCACACAGGGATGTGTGACATGTTGTGTTTTCACTTCTGTCTTTACCAAGACAATCAACCCGCTATAGCAGCCCCGCATGTGCTTGGTGAGGGGTCCCTTAGGGTTGCACAATTCATGCTGCTACCCTTGAGGACCTTCTTTAGTACCTCCGGTCCTAGATACGAGGAGCGTTGATGTTTGTAGGCAGGCTTATCATAGTCCTGCGGCCGAGACCATGGTCCGATTTAACAGCGTCACTCTTGTTTGAATCATGGAGGGATGGCTGCCCCCTTGGATACTTAAGCTTGTTTGATTACAGATTGGGGGCTCTGTTTGGACACTACTATTTACCAAACGGTCACGCATTTGGAACTGAACTTTTCAGGTTGATGACTTTCGTATGGTATTGTAGTGAGCGATACACATTTAGCCTTTAAAAAGTCTGGGTAGACGAAACCTGTGTCGGCTTCTTCTTGTTGGAATATAACATGTACAGAACCTGTCTATGATTTAAAAAGGAATTCTTTATCATCATCTACGACTAAATTGGACTTCCTTATCAAGGACTAGAAAGAAACTGCAGTGTGTGTGCTTTGGTGCCGTTGTTTGTTTATGAAACATTTGCATAGGTGTTGGGCCTTAGAGTTAATTGGGTTAAATCCTGTTTATTCCCTTTCAAAACTACTACACCAGATCCTGCCCAGCAGATCAGCCCGCTGGCTGGCCTAGCAGTCCATCAAATTCCGTTATCTGGGAATCTGAATTTATCACACATCAGAACATCTTCTGGATAGGAACCTGGGCCACGCACAGACCATGCTACGTGAGCAAATTTTGTTCTGGCAGACTCTGTCACTGACAGCGTCCGCCTGAATAGTCTTCAGAAAGATGGTCATGCTGTCGCGCGTGTTATACTATTATGCTAATTTACCTTTGTATTTCTGACACTAAGGAGTTAGGTCCTTAACCATGAAGTCAGCTGGACCATCAATTAAATGTGTACAAAAAAATTGCCAACTTCACCTTACTTGACACCTCCCAATTGAGGAAAACAAACCAGTATTACTATATGGTCTGTTTGGTATATTTACTTAATACCTTTTTGCTTTTTATTTCATTATATTCAAAAAAGTTTAGGTACAAAAAAGACACTTAAATACATTCAACAATTCCAACATAAATTTTCAAAGCAAATTACATTCCACATTGCATATATAAACACCACATAAATTACATTACATATATAGACACCATATTCATTTTAATCAACAATTAGACTCACATAAATGATATCTAACTAAACAAAGGACAAAGTGAACATGACAAGGAATTGACACTTACCTTGGGATAAAGAGTGAAGACATCTCACTTGGTCCATCCTCACTATAGGGGCCAACACTACTCTTTGGGTTGCCCGATGTATTAGTCCTGATGAAGACTCGCACGGCCACGGTCTAACTCACCTAAGACGAGTCGAAACGTCGACGCTCCCCCCTTTTCCCAATACCTGGATTGTGAAACACATTTTCTGGTGCAACAAGTTTTTGGAAGCCATGTCTCCATTTAATGAAAAATGTGTATAAAATGTATGTCATAGGCCAGGTTATTGTCAGACGGTGTACTGAGCAACCGATTTATTGTGTATATAATATTGTGAATATCTCTATGCCTTTATCTATTTTCCTACTGAGCACTTGACAATTCTTTATTTCTTGCACGGCCCCCTTGGGCAACCTGAGAAACTTTTGATATAAAGATAGTGGTAAGCGCAATGAATTAAATTGCCTCTGATTTTGCAAATTGTTGCTGTTGCATTCTGTTTGTTTTTTGTCTTTGTAAAAATGAATACATTGAATGTGTAGGGTTGATCTGAGAGACGTATCCCGCAACTATGTGATAATATTGATTATATATTGATTTATTCAGTGGAAGAAAAATAATGGTTGAAGACCATTGTATTTCAGAAGTAAAGTAAGGAAAACGACACATAGACAATGGGGCATCTAAGTGCAATCCGAATCCAAGGTTAGGAATACCAGATAAATTGTTGTAAGGTATGTAGGAGTATTAATCCTTTTACATATAGATGAAGACATCATGTGTTACAATGGTGGAAAATTTGGTCCAATGTTGCCGAAAACTAAAGCAACAGTGCAGAAATCATATAACATATGTAACTATTGCAGCGGTATATCCACAAACCCCCCACCAACCAACGGGTGCACTCCCAGTAGCAGTTAGTAAAGAAAGAGAAAGGAGGGGATATTGTGCATCAATGGTAGATGTCATGGGGTGTAGACACTAGTGTGTGATGCCTGGGGAAATAGGCAGGTATGTTCGGATATTGCTACCTTTAGTGTGGTCTTGTAAAGTAACTTGACAAGTCTTGTTAAGCTAAGGCTGTCTGCCCTTTTTGTAGTCTTGTAGCACTGTCACACTCTGTCTGGGCACAATGCCCCAATCAATTATTACATAATAGTGAGGAACACTTTCACTGTGGGCATAGTGACTCCAGTTGTGTATTGTATAGTGGGGTAGAGCAAGCCTCACACTTTAGGTGTGCCTTTGGAGACCAATTCCCCCAATGGTGTCTGTATAGGCTTCATGGGAGGGAGCTGCTTGCATCTCGTCATGTATTTGACAAACTATAGGGACCAGGAGTCTAGAATGTTTCTCCCAGATTGCTCAGTCACCCTCCCATTTAGAATTGAGAAATTAATACTTACTGTTATTTGAGCAATTACTAGCTTGGCGGACAAAATTGAAGAAGAGTATGGCCACTGTTTCTGCTTTTCTGTTCACCAGTGGCCAGTCAGCTCCAAAAAAGGTGCAAGTGGCTTTGTCTTCATCATAATGCCCAAGACTCTTCCACTACTCTGGCATCAGATTTATCACTGCGTTACCCAGGGCACTTCCAGAAGACTTTAGCTCATGCCCCATTTCCCCGCTACAGATCCTGTAGTCTTGAGAGTGGCTGTTTCACCTCACCAGTAGTGCCTACGGCCAACTTTTACTGTGACCTGCAGGATCTAGAGCTTGTTTAATGAATCCTCTGTCAGGAACTGTTGACCCCTGGAGGAGCACTCGCATCTGAAAGCTGTTAAGCCACCTGGACCACCAGGAGAGTTTTACTTGCATACACTTCTGGTAATGTACACCTTTCAGGTAGCACAAAAACACTCGGCTGCACTATTGATGTTTATATACATCATGAAAGAGTGTCTCTAGGACGTCCTTCTGACGTGTATATACATCATGGCTGCCAAGAGGGTAAAATTCCCATGTGGCCTTTTTTTCTTTTTTGTTTGTCCCCCTTTCCCTGTGGAGGATAAACTCCATTCTTTTGTGGAGGTGGTGGAAGAGAATTTGCAAGTGCTCAACCCTTTTTGAGTACCAACAGATTCAAAAATGAGCCTGCCCAGTTCTCGCTTGAGTCCTCTCTTAATATGCAAGTGACATCTCTAGTATGTCAAACTCACATAGATGGCTCCAAAGACAATCCCAGCCCTTCCCAGGTCACTCCAAGGATTGCGCTGGTGTGCTTGGTGCTCAGCACCTCCCTATCCATGCGGACTAGCTCAAGCCATTTTTTTCTGGAGGGGGTGGATGTGAGAGCCAGAAAGGAGAAGCTTGGATATGGCTTCTCTTCCATTATCACCTACTCCAAGGTCAAGCTGAGATGCAGTAGAGAAGGAAACACCTACCTGCCTGACCTTGTTTAAGACCGAAAAGTCTTAATGACTGGAGACTAAGATGGTTTATTCTTTCATCTCTACAGTCACACAGTGGCTTAGAGCACTTGGGCTTCATGAATGCAGTCATTGTTCACAAAGAATATGCTATAAAATTGCCACAGCTGTCACCAATGAGACTTCCTGCTCCGTTGTGACCATCTCTATATGCTGTATGTGGTCCCTGGATATCTGTAAGTTTTTTTAGCACCCACAAAAGCTATTTGACTTGACTAGAAATTCTGGCAGATCTTTTAGGCTATACAAGTAATCCTGCCGCTTGAGAAGTTAAAACTCTTTGCCTTTTTTTTCTTCAAGAATAGAGCCATACACTGTCCCACTGTGGTTTTTTCTGATCTGAAATAGTCATTCTCCGCTCTGAAAAAATCTAAATGCAAACTATGGGTCCGAGACTTTCAGAAGTTCACCTCACTGGTTGTGTTTGATGGACTTATACTATGGATGCTTTTGCATCCCTATGAACCACAGGTAATATTTTTGTTTGTATTGGAGATAAGTTTCACTAATACACAAGATCCCCTTTATTCTCCTCTCAGCCCGCTATTGCTATATTATTATAGTCCATTGAGAACCTCTCAGGATATGGCCTTGTCCATCAAAAGTCCTTGTCCTGCAGGCCCTTTTCAGGCTGGTCTCCTCTGAGAACTTTTCAAAACCCTCATTGGTACTATCCAAAATGATTAGGTCCTTTAGATCACCTTGAGCACAAGCGTAACAAAAGATTACCTTTCACAGGAGCGCTTAAAGACAATAGCAAAGACTGTTTCTTCCTTGAGCACATCACAATGAAGTCATGGTCATTTCAGATGGTCCTAGACCTTTAGGCTCAATGCATTGTGTGGTTTTCCGTTGCATCTGCCCAGTTCCAATTACTCTCTGCCCTCCTTAACCTCCTTCACCAGGGGGAGCTCTGGGATCAGGAGCTCAGACCATCTGTTTAGGAGCAGGATAGTGGTGCCTTTATGGCGACCCTTTTGCTTATAGTCCTACTGTTACGCAAACACCTTAAACTAGTCCTTCTAAAACCAGTCATCGGGTAATACAGTAAAGATCTTTTATGAGTTAACTAGAACGTTTGTGCATGTCGGTGGGGAAAGTGAACATGTTCTACTATGTATGCACAAGCAGCATGGGCTGCTCTTCGATTTTTAGGAGCGGTTTGTGGTTCTGCCAAGTAAAGATAGGGCCTTCAGCTACAATTGTCACCATGATATCTTTATTTTTTGGTATGTATCAGTCTAAGAGTAAATGGGGACAAGAGCTAAGTTTAGCTCTTTATGGTACTCTGTCAGCCAAACTGGCTGTACATTTACAACAAACTATAGTACCTTCTATGGTACAGTTAAAGTCTGAGCCATGACATATCCTTATTTGTGTGCAGTGGGTTTGGGCTAATGGTAGGCTTTCACATGGATAGAAACCCTAAAACAGTCTAGCAAAAGTGGTAATGTCAGGGGCTCTGCTTCAGTAATTAACAGAGAGAGGTGTACTCTACAGAGAGACCAGGGAATTTTGCAGAGGGACTTTTAGTATGTGTAAGGGAGCACCTGGAAGGGGAAGGGCAGGCAGAAGCTAAAAACTGGAGCAGGTTGGAGCAGACTGGCGTCTTAGTAGAGGAACTGAGGAATGCTTGCAAAAGAAAAAAATGAACCGCGTATAAACACTGTACGACCAGCACTGGAAAGGCAATGGGAAAGTACAAAGCAGACGAAAAATGGAGTCTTATTGATAGGTTGCATTCTCTATGGAAATTGTTCTGTATGTAGTGCAAGCGAGATCCCAAAACCGCTAGGAGCAGGTATTCTGCCAGTGTTTTGGGAGACACTCTGCTATTCTTATCGAAAAAGAGGATTTAGTGGATATCTGTACCTGGGCATTGCCCTCTCAGAACTCATTGTCACCCTCTGGTAACACTAACTAAGATTTGAACTCCGACACAAAGGACGCAAAAGGAACCGAGCAAGAGGAAAAAGATTCAGAAAAAAGGATCCAGGAAAAGAATGACTCAATTCTAGAAACATGGAATTGTGTGAAAGTAGCAATAAAGAAACACCAGACGGACCAGCCTAACTAGCTAATTGGGAAAACAATAAAGATGCAGGAATCTATAAAAGGCGAGTAAAGAGCTGTAGCAAGAAACACAGAACGAACCAGTACCTCTGCAATACAGAGTAAGGAATGTGGAAAACAAAGAAGAACAAGATTAGATGTATGCAGATCCAACAAGATCAAAGGACTAAAGGACAAGGAATCTGCATACAAACACAAATAGGGCTGAAAGTACACAGAGCGTACAATGAATTCTGGAATACTAGACTAAGAGTCTGCAATCAAAACAAACCAGGCAGCTAAAGCATCAAGTAACCGGGAACATGAAGAAAATACTGGATGTCAAGAATTTGCAATTCACACGGGAACAAGGAAAACGGCCTTCAAATAGAGGAGCCGGTGTGTCCAGGACGTCAGTTGGTAAGATGGTTTCCAGAACACTGCACAAATATGACCGCTCAGGGAAAAGCACAGGTGCAGGTAGAGAGCCTGGAGTGAATAAGTAGCCAGGTGTTTGGAATTGGCTCTGCCAACAGAGCGAAGGTTGCACTGGGACTTGGATAGTGAATGACTACAGAATCCAGAAGACCGAAGAAGGGAGACTGGGAAATGAGTAATTGAGCGTGAATCAGAGCTGAGACCGAGGAAGGTCCAGAAAGCATGCACTTGTGGGCCACTCAATCCATAGGGACTATGAATCATTATAATAAACATGTCTACCAATGGACCTACATGAACCAGAATACATTTGTATGGAAACCAGGTCTAGAGTGAAAAATGAAGGCAGGTGTGAAGCTCGTCATGGAGTGTTCTGTTGTAAACTGGCCCAGTGGCACTGTGGCAGGACCTTACAGGGCCCTTGAATGCCACCTGATATCAGGGTGGCAAAATCCTGATAGCTGGGCTGCAGGATCTACCTTCTGACAGCTTTCTGTACTCTACAATAGTATATATTTAAATTTCAGTGAGTGCATGATTGGTGCCGAAGGGCTTGGGATAGTCTGAAATAGACTGTTTGTGGTGGGCTCCTGTACGTTTAAAGCTCACTGTTGCATCTTGGCTCCCTTTCTCTACCCCTGGATAGTATATATGTTTTCATCTCTCACCCCTGCAGTTTTCTTCGTGTTCTTTTCCTCCATATTTTAGCCTGGAAGAGTGGTAGTTTGCAAGCACTCTTTTATCTTTGAATACTCACCATGCGCCTTTTGAAATTGTGTGTGAGGTATGCTGTATGCAGAACCCTGAGTTGTTTCTTTTTCTGTTCACAGGTGGTTGGCTGTCAGGATGGGACGATCGCTTTTTATCAGCTGATTTTCAGCACTGTCCATGGCCTGTATAAGGATCGCTATGCCTACAGGGACAACATGACTGATGTCATTGTGCAGCACCTCATCACCGAGCAGAAAGGTAAGCATGTACCATTTAGACAGGCTCTCTCTCGTTCATGAGAAAATTCCTACTAAACTCTTGCAATACTTCTCTTTTTTTCCCCAGTAAGGATCAAGTGTCGCGAGTTGGTGAAGAAGATCGCCATCTACAAGAACCGTCTGGCAATTCAGATGCCGGAGAAGATTCTGATCTATGAGCTGTACTCAGACGACACCTCTGACATGCACTACCGCATCAAAGAGAAGATCATGAAGAGGTTTGAGTGCAACCTGCTGGTTGTGTGTTCACAGAATATCATTCTCTGCCAGGTACTGCTCCCTGCCTCTGGAAAATGTAATCATGGTGTTGAAACAGACCTTTGTATGTTGGTAATGTGCAAACTTGTCTGCCGAATATATGGCATGCACCCCTACCTGCGCCTATGCTCATCCTTTTTATTTTTATTTTTGCCTTTGAATAATGCATTTTAGAAGGTGCTTCTTCAAGTGTCTCTTTTTTTCTCCCATGCTTTGACATTTGCAGGGGGTTCTGTGATTCAGGGAATGCACATCTTATCTCTCTTGTTTTCAGTAATGTCTGGGGTTGCCTGATTGGGGAATCAGGCAGAGGGTAATCTAGTATCAAGGATGAAACTCTTTCAATGTGATGTCGCTAATTTTATATGGTTGTGATGTCTTTCTACACAGCCCAGAGGTGACACCAAACCAAAATTGTAGCCTGAATTAGCCTTTTGCTTGCAGTCGCTTTCTGATTTTCAGAATGCACCATTCCCGGTTTATCACCTGTTGGTACCCTGAGCATGCAGAGATGCCATGGATGCCTAATACCCCAAGCTCTGGAGAGCCAGAGGAACAAAGCTGCAGATTAACCTTGGCAGTGATAATTTACTGCATGATACAGATTGGAGGGAATTACAGTGTTTTGGAAAAAAATCACTAACAATCGGATAAAGGTTCCGCATGTGCTACTGATCAGCCAGTGAGGACTGGGTTGTACCATTAGAATCCTTAGGTCTTACATAATTGAAAAATATAGGTTTTTATGCATCTCAATGGAACTGAGTTTGATATCGGTCATCAATTGAACAGAACTCCATAAACCGTGATCCTGCTACAGTTGAGGTAATATTACATAACTGATTATGCTGACTGTATCACCTAGGAAAACCCACACATATTTAGTATTGCCAGACTCTAACATTAAGGGTACAGGCAAAATGTGTTTGGTTATCAACCCAGGTTTTATGTTAGTCCATTTGAGAAATGCAACAAAATATTGAGCCAATTTGTTACATAAATGAAAATATCGCCACATTTTACGTTCTATTGCTAGGCTGCAGTAAGATTGTAAATGATGATTTTCTTCCCCAGCTCCCGACTTTTGATGTTTTTTTGCATGCATACATAGTTTGTGTGGATTCTCACAGAGATACAGCTGTTTAAGAAACCTAACCAACATTTTTGACTAAAGCTCAAGCAGAAAGGTGTGCATACACTGGCAATGAAAGGGCGAGCCTTTCCTGTGTATTTATTATGAGCTTTTCACATTTAATCTGCCAGCCTATTGAATTTATGAATTAGTTATACCTTAAACTTCTATTTTGAAGAAGGGTTTTCCTGATGGCTGTTACCTAGTATAGTCACTATACGCCAGCTGTCATGTTTATACACACACACACACACACACACACATATATTGCATTATTACTTTCTAATGAGATCCGAGGTTGAGAACTCGTCATTTCTTCCTCTGGGAAGTCATTCCTGATTTCCATACATCAAAGTTTTTTATTACCTTCTTGACACTATGCCATAAATATGCCTCTACCAATGTGCAGCTTTGTAACTTTTCCAGGAGAAGAGGCTGCAGTGCCTGTCGTTTAGTGGAGTGAAGGAAAGAGAGTGGATGATGGAGTCTCTTATTCGTTACATTAAGGTCATTGGAGGGCCAACCGGAAGAGAAGGCCTTTTGGTGGGCTTAAAGAATGGCCAGGTAACGTTCGTATCTTGGTGCTTCATTGTCTTAGCTATGAGACTGGATTAATTGGAAAGTACCTATTCATATAATTGGTTTTAAGGAGAACTGCTTACTGTCATTGCTTTTCACCTACGGTTTATACATATATAGCCACTGTAGAAGAATGTTATATTTGGCTGACAAGGATATTTCGAACAGAAATGCAGTACACTCTGATATCAGTATATCTAAAATGAATGATTGTGCATGAATGATGTTGCAGGTATGGATCGGGGTGGTGCGCTAGGTGCCAGGGATGGTGGTAGACAAATTATTCTTTCATGACCCCGTGAATGCAGATAGAGAAGCTGAATCTCCTGTTTAAGATCCTTAAGGTCCCAAAGCTGAGGACTTACTAGGTTGTTTACAAAAAAAAATGTATTTATTATTTTCTTTAATAACAGCAACTGTACAACATAACAGCAACGGTACAACATCGGCCAAAGAAAGTCTCCTGCCACCCTTCCCAGGAGCCCCTTTAACACCATCGCTGTTGATGGTATTCCCCTCCTGTGCTGACCCTCTATTCCCATTGTTCATGACGAGCTCAGTTCGTCATCAGCGCAGCTCAACCGTGCCTCATGACGAGCTGAGCTCGTCATGAGCATCGAAGGGGCTAACACAGTTGGCATACTGATTAGGCATTACAATTTACATTCCCTCGATACCCCCACATAAATCCAATGCTACATGAGGACTTACTAAGTTAAAGGAAAATAAATGAGATGGAGCAGGGAGTATTAGAAATGACTGGAGATGTTGATTGGCAGACTGAAAATCTCTGGCCTAAGTGTAGCCGGAGGCTGCCAGCAAATAATATGTGGACCGCTTTGAAGAATAGTGATAAAATATGTTCTCCCTCCCCCTCTATCCCTCAGCCAATCAGTAGACATTTTCAAACCACAGCAAATATTCTCTGTGACTTGTTGCCCGGGGAATTTTCTTAACACTGCACGTTAACCTTGAGACTCCAGACTCGAAGAGGTTTCTGTAAGCTTTCCCTAAACTAATGTGACTTATCGCCTTTAAAGATTTTGAAATGCTGTGCATATGCATGGTTACTCCTCATCTGTGCAGGTTTGCAAACACTGTCCCTATTCTGCGGAATGCTGAGGCACTGGGACTTCTAGCCTGCGGAGGTTACATATCATTGTGCTTTGTAGGAGTTGGGCAAGTATAGAAAAATCAATCTCTGCCAGGGCTCTGAAGCATTACATAACTTCAATCGCTAAAGAAACAATGCGATGTTTCAGTATAAGGCTTTAACATTAGAGTGGGAATGTGCAGCACCTTGGTAATCGATTGTAATGTTTCTTATGGAATTGATACTGAGTAAACTATATGCACACATTTTCATGTAAATACCTCTTTTTGCCTAAATTTTGCTGCAACAGTGTAGTTTCTCCCATGAAGGATTGCCCACAGCTCATACGAGCAAATCATTACATGCTCAGTGTTCTCTCAAATCATGCCCCTACAGAAACTGTAAACAGGACTCATTTTAATGTTCTTCAGTTCAGAGTGAGTGATCTAGATTCGAGAAGTATTGTTTTTAAAAGGCAGTATATGAAGGAGAGGAAGAGATGTTTACCATTAATGCTGGAGTAGGCGATGGGTAGCTGTTCTCTGCACCAACCCTTTTGTACATTATTCACAATAGAAATTGATAGTTTGGGGCTTTTTAATGGCATAAAGGACAAACGGTGGAGCAACGGATGAAAAGCTAGTTTTTCACAAGAAGCACTGATTACCTCAGATTTTCTTCTTCGGCCTCTTCTACCTGGCAACATTTGGATGGGAACAAGATTGGTTGTGAGAAACATTCGACAATCTTCATATATGATGTAAGGTGCTGCATTTAGTAGAGCATCAGCTGAGTGATAGACGGCAAAAGGTGCAGACTAGTAGAGATTGTTCTGACAGAAAAGAATGTGGCCAGCAAGGTTCCTCCGATGGAATGGTTTTGCTTAGTGGTCTTCGGTAGATTGCTAGATGACGTTTCAGAGTAGTTGGGAGAAACTGTGCATCTATTGTTATAAGATATTACATTTATAATGGTAGGTTGGATTGTTTGGAAAACATGAGGAGCCTGTTAAGGGTTGGTTCTGTGTTCTGGGCTAGTGGTATGTGACTGTGTCACTGGGAATGAAACCAGCAGTGTACAAACTGAAAGAGCTACAATCTTGAGTGCTCGGTTGGTGAATGAGCCTCAGTAACCTGGTTATATTGATGGTGCCTTCTGGTACCAGCAAAGCCTGGATTTGGTTTTAATGGAATTGCTTGGTCGGTTCCGTCGACATTTGGACACAGCAGAGCCCCTTTAAACATTCTGGTTGTTTGGTGTAGAAGACTGAAATTAATGTTTAATAGATGCATTTAGGGAATAACTGGTTTGGGATTGGATTCAGTAGAAGGGATTCCTGCATGAATCTAGTTATTGGAGAACATTAATACATTATTAAAATGTATGTGTGTTTCCTTCTGTATCTCCAATCACTGCAGTGTTTACTTATTACTTTTAGGACCTCTGATTATACAATAATGGTCTGCAATTTCATTCTCCTAGATAGTTCAAAGAAGTCCCAACCCCATCATAACACTTGTATATCTTTTGCCTCCACTGTAGTGGCAAAAGAGTTTTTTTCAGCTCCTTTATCAGGTGCAGGAATAGTGTTCAAATGTAACAAAACATTTTCCAGATTAAATGTTCATTTATGTTTTGTAGGCACTTTTTTATCCCTAGACTTAATTTGTTGAATTATGCTTTTTATCTCCCAGCGAGGGTTTAGCCCATTTGCAGGTTAGATTAATTGCTTCTTAGATCGGATCAGGCAATGTATCCCAAGAACTACTTGTTAACCTTGGACCATTGCACGAATGCAAGTCTTTCATTTGTTTTTGCCACCACACACCTGTCATCCTTTGAAATCCTGCTATAATACCTGATTTTCACTGGTTGCAACAAATGAACAATTATTTTATTCTTGGCACTTAACTCAACATTTTCCATTTAGCTTCAACATATTACCTTCATAAGGCTTGCTACTTATAGTATGCTCTCTAAGTAACTACTGGCAACTAGAGGCAGTTGAAAAAAATATTTTTTTACATACTTGAACTAGTCTTGATTAGTAGTGAAGTTTTCTGATGGACTGGTGAAGAGATTAACCTGGGAGGGGGAAAGGCTAGTCTTACAGATCCCTGTGGTTATGTGTCTTTTGCAACAAAAGGGATGTGGGTACCCCAGCTTCTTTGTCACCTCCTGAGGCTTAGAAGCAAGCTTCCTGTTTGGCGCTCTGATACTAGAGGTCACTAGAAGGTTGCACAGCTACCCGAGTGTCCTCTTAGTCCAGAGATGAGCATTGTTGCAGATCCTCCACCCTGTTACATCATTAATGCCCAATCCATCTTCCAAAGTAAGAAATAAAGCCGCGCTTGCTGTATCTTCTGTCTGCGCATGCTTCAGTAGAGTTAGGCAAGGAAACCTTCTTGATGCTAATCTATTTGAACCTTTAAAATTGGAGTTCTTTGGTCATTGCGGAACTCCGGTCATCGACCTGCTCCTGCAGTGACATCCTTTTTCTGAATGAAACTGTTATTTCCAGTATTCACAAAAATAGTTTTCACTTTTCCTCAATTGTTTTCAGATCCTGAAGATATTTGTGGATAATCTCTTTGCTATCACCCTGCTGAAGCAGGCTACGTCTGTGCGGTGCCTGGACATGAGTTCATCTCGCAACAAACTGGCAGTGGTGGATGAACACAGTACTTGCCTGGTGTATGACATACGCACTAAGGACCTTCTTTTCCAGGTAGGGTCTTTAACCTCCAGTTGACCCTCGTCTCCCTTAGTATGATAGTGATAAAGATATATGTACATGGGAGTAGTGCTTAGAATTTAAACCAACTGCTCTTTGGGGACTGCTTGATTTGACTGTGCGAGTTTGCTAGGTTTGACATTTGTCAGGTACCATGTGAGATTACTGTTTATGCAATTGGTTATACTGAGTGTGAGTGCTAGTTGGGACTGTATACACGTGTGTGTGAGATTGCTGTGCGCGCCAGTACTCATGCCTTAAAAAAATATGTATATATATTTTTTAAATTATTTCATTCACAAACATACCAGTCCATGTATTACATTTACATTATCAAATGAGTAGTTTGAAGGTTTGAAGTAAGAGAGGGCAGGGTATAGAGTTCTGTGCTGGAAAACTCGCAGCACTACTCACTTGAGTGCTATAACTACGATCACTTAAGTGGGTGATTCAGGAGTGATCTAAGTAATAGGTCCTGGTGCTCTCTCGAGTGTAAGTAAGCTGAGCAAAAGGATAGTTTGATCATGAATGTTTGATTTATGTGATAGGCGTCATTCATTCTGGGCTCCTGATTCCCACGGTCCTAATAGTTTCTGCTCAGTGGCCTGAGGTGGTGTGCACTCCACACATAATCGGTTTGACCCCTTAACCTCCAGGCAGACACTAAGACCCGTTGTGTTTACATTCTCCCTCATCTGGTTTTAAATCTTTGGGAATATGTACGTTGTAAGTACCTTGCATGTTGTGTGTTTGAGGTTTTCTATGGTTTTTTTTGTAAATATATTTTATTGGCATTTTTAAACAAAATGAGGACCATATTGTAAAGGTACACCAGGTCGCGTGAGCGACAGTTTACAACGCATTTGGCGGTACTCAAGCCCTTGGATAGGAAATGAAAAAGGGGGAAAGGGACAAGCCCAGGACCCCCACTCCCTTCAGAGCCCCCCACCCCTGTCAGTGCGCCTACAACCAATATATAAAACACAATAGTCATGGGTATACTCTACCGATCGTGAACTCTCGCCGTGCCAGGTAGTGTAACGGGGACAGCCTCCAAAACTCGCCCCTCGCATTAACCGCTATCTCTCCTGCTTGTGATAGGCTCCTTCCCATTAGAGTGTCGAGTCCTACGCTAGATCCTCCTCCCCCTCACTGGAACTATCAACAGGTCGCTGGAGCGCTGTCACCAGTGCCTCCTCTGCTCTGGCCACTTCCAAGGATTTGTCATTATCTAAGCGCCTGGCCTGCTGCAGCCGAAGTGTGCTCTCAGCACATGCCCACCGTAAGAGATTCGCTTTCCATCGTGAAAAACTAGGGCTCAGGTTCGATTTCCAGTGCATGGTAAGTTCCCTCTTGACAAGAATCAAGCCCAGGTCATAGAATTTGCTAGTAACTTTCGTTCGGGGGGTTTGCGGGAGCTAGAGTAACAAGCAGGTTCCCATGTCCGTCTCTATCTGCCTGTCCGTGACAGCATTTAGACAAGCCACTACGTCTTTCCAATAATTATTTAGTCCCGTGCAGGACCATAACATATGGGAGAAATCAGCTCCGTCAGCCCTACATCTCGGGCAGTGTGATGTAGTACCCCCAAAATACTGTGATATCTTAACAGGCGTCAGATATGCCCGATGCAGAGTAAAAAAACTGGACCAGTTGGAATCTAGAATTCCGCGTACCCTTCCAGGCGCTCCGAACCAGCTGGGGCCATGCCGTCTCTGGGATGGGTTTTCCGGTGTCCAGTTCCCATTTACCTCTCAAACCATCTAAAGGCAGCATGGCTTCCGTCGACAGCCTCCTGTAGAGGCAGGTAACGGCCTTGAAAGTGCCAGCCGCCATAACCACATATTGGCAACCCAGAGAGGTCGGCGGCTCGGAAAGCCCTACGTTCCATTGTTTCTGAATACTGGCCACTAGAGCGACATGTAATAAATAATCCCCTCTCGGGAGGCCATAAGTATTCTGCAACTCTTGGAAAGTCAGCAGAGCCCTATCTCCGTACAGATCTCCAATCATGTGCAGCCCAAGCTCTTCCCAGACCGCCAAAGCTGACCAGTTACCGCCGTGCGGAAGGGCTGTACACATCCCCAAAGGAATTTCTTGGGCATACGAGTGAACGACACCAGAGTGTTTGTGGCTACGAAACCAACAGAGACGAAGTGTGCGTTCCTCAAGAGTGAGTTTATCTAAGTCAATCTTCTGGCCTAATATTATAAAAGAGATGACATGTCTAGGAAGCAGACTGCCCTGTGGCCTCTCCGGTCCTCTAAACTCCCGAGCCACTGCTTGAGTAAGCCACTGCAGCTGCACCGCCAAATAGTACCATTCAAAATCAGGGACTGCCAGCCCTCCATCCGCTCTGGGACGCATCAGGGTGGCCAGAGCGACACAACGCCTGCCCGAACCCCAGATGAACCCCGTAGTCAAAGATCGAAGTCTGCGAAAGATCGACGCTGGTATCCACACTGGCAGTGTGCGGAACAAATACAAGAAGCGGGGAAGTGCCACCATTTTCAACAAAGCCACCCGCCCCGCTACCGACAGAGGCAGGGTACGCCAAAATCCCATGTTACCCTGTAGGTTCCTGATCGCCCTATTCACATTGCCCTCCAGCAAGTCTAGCTGAGAATGATACACATGAGTACCCACATACCGGCGACAGTGGTGTTCCCATTGAAGGTTCTCCTCAGTCTGGGGTGCACGTTCTCTTGGGGTTACTAGGAAAAGGCAGGACTTCCCCCCCCCAGTTGACCTTCAAGCCCGAGATATCGCCAAAATCCTGAATTGAGGTTTTCTATGTGAACAACATTGTCATCACTCTCAACTTAAAGATAAACTCTCCCCTCAAGCTGAGATCAAATCTTGCTCTTCTTAAGTACAATACTTCTTAGGGTTAATCAAGAGTCATGTGAACACGTTTATTTCTCCTAAATGTGTGTCTGTCCTATGATCGTAACCACACAGTCTGCTGTAAAATTTGACTTTGATTTCCAGTTTATCCCCTAGAATAGGGGTACCCTGATTTTCTGCCCAGATAGCCATCATAACTAGGTGCCTTCAAAGCCAATTAGCACATCTAAGCAGTTTCCATATTATGTGTGCGGACATTCTATGGGGTGCCCTCATTCCCTCACTAGTTAGCGCATCATAACAAGTTGCCATTTTGCCCACGTAGCATTTGATGGTCGCTTTGTTTTAAGTTGACTTCATGTATTATTCCATATTTTCCCATTGTAAGTCATGAGTCTGCACACTCAGTCCACAGGATTTACACCTGCATAATCTCGTGGATCGCACACCAGAAGAAATGAGGAATTCACAAATTCAGACAGGAGCTCTGCACATGCTCAAGCCCAGGTGCAACTGCTAATTATTTGTACACCCGGTCGTGAGCATATATTGTGTAATTGTAAATTAGGTGATTTTGTATTTAATCTATGCGATGTTTCCATATATTGAGGAAATTTCGTGTTGAAAACCCACAACCAGTGTTTAACCCACTGTGTGTTTTGCTGCAATTATCTAATTAACTTTTTACCGATGTATAGCATCAGTATAATATTGTAGACATTACTTGCAACACCAGAAAATGTAAGTGTTTGTTTACTAAGTACTAGAAGTTTTGTACTCTATAGTAAAATAACAAATTGTGTATCTTTGGAGAGATTTGTTTTTTGACAAAGTACGCGCGTCAGTCTTTATCTACTCCAAAGGAATTATGAGACTGCCTTGTAACTCCACAACTTCAAACAATCCTTAGTATTATGGAAAGGATATGTGAGTGGGTAACCCCCTTTCTTGTGTTTAATACAAATTTTCCTTTCTTCTTTTTCACCCACAATAATGCTGTGCCTATTAGGAGCCCAATGCAAACAGCGTTGCTTGGAACACTCAGTGCGAGGATATGCTGTGCTTCTCTGGCGGTGGTTACCTCAACATCAAGGCTAGCAATTTTCCTGTGCATCAGCAGAAGCTTCAAGGCTTTGTGGTGGGGTACAATGGCTCCAAGATCTTTTGTCTGCATGTTTACTCCATGTCCGCTGTTGAAGTGCCACAGGTAAACCCCTTTGCCAGATTTTTCCCCTAAATACTTTCTCTTTTGTAATTCTTACTCATCTTCATAATACACAGCTGTGGTGGTAATTGACATAAATATGCACACACAGGTAACTTACATTTAATAATTTTGTTTCCATCTTGTCTACTGTGTGAATAAATATTATTATCTTAGATCCTATCCATTTTTTAAGACTGTCCAAAAATTTGAGGGCAGGTGGTATAGTAGATCTTGAACATTTGTTGCAAGTCTTATTTCTTTCAATATAATCCTTGAATGTGAACCCCTACTACAGTGTCCCACAGCCTTCAGATTTGAGACTCCCAGGCAGAACATCAGTTCCCACAGGAAAAAAACTCCATCTAGAACCAATATTTCTGTTATTATTCAAGTTCACAGTTAATCCTCCCAGCCTTTGTTTTGTCTTTCTTTTTGATACCCTAAATTAGACAGTGCTCTTGATTTGCATAGAAGCAGTTTATTTAAATGTGAGCAGTTGCTGCAAAGAATGCTGCCCTTCCGTTTGGTGCCCATGCGACAGGTCTGCTTTTTATATTGAAGATGTGGGAGTTTATTGTACAGTCCTTTGCATCAGCATAGGTCTCTCCATTAAGCTTGTGACCCTAGAATGAGAGGACCCCTGCTTTAACCCACACTGCAGTGTAGTGATTTGTGTTTCAAGTGAATCTGATTTCTTGTTAAAACACTCTGAGGACGATATTAGGATTTCTTTTTTTAAGTTCAAAAGTAAGTTTATTGAGGGAGGATAAAAGAATAATACAAAAAATATTGTAACAATGAAACATTACATATGATAAAGCAATCTAAAATTGAGAAATAAAGAAAATAAATGTGTAAGTCAGGTCAACATAGCAAACAAATGAGAATAACAATGGTATACATGCAGTCGGTGAACGAAGGATAATTACAGTTTATGTCGAGATTATGATATAAAATAAGATATGACATTACAATATGATATGAATATGAGAGAAGTCATGGAGGTTTAGACACTTCCTGTTGTGAGGGGTTCAAAGACAGAGAACGATGGGCATTAGCATCAATAAACAGTGTAACAGGTAGCCACAAATCTGAACAGTTTAATGCAAGGTCCGGACTGGGAACTGAAAGCAGCCCTGGCAAAGTTTGCAGACCAGTCCCCGTCCGGCGTGTAGCGAGCGAGCCCGACCGCTACTAGGCGTATTTGGGGGGGGTTTTACCCCCAAGAACATTTTGGAAAACGACAGATCAAAATGGTGAATTTTACAGCACATTTTTCGTTACATATTCAATTGTATCAACTTTCAAAACACAGTAAATAGTAGATGAAGACCTTAAAGAGCATCAGGTTACCCACCCAGTCATATTTACCCATAGACATTATTTCAGAGAGCATGAAATAGAACACAAGAAATGAATCAGAGAGAACAAAGTAAAAGTGAGACCAGCCCCCACATGTATATAGCGAACAAGCACCGAGGCCAGTAAGCATGGTAATGTCACACATGAGCCTCCAGCTCCAGGTCACTGAGGCCAGAAACTATGGAAATAGCACACAAAATTAAGCACCCAGACCAGAAAGCATGGA
The DNA here is from genome assembly GCF_964263255.1 of Lissotriton vulgaris. Taxonomy (NCBI): domain Eukaryota; kingdom Metazoa; phylum Chordata; class Amphibia; order Caudata; family Salamandridae; genus Lissotriton; species Lissotriton vulgaris. Next base: position 1,185,253,030 of record NC_141697.1, read on the forward strand.
AACATCACACATAACCACTCAGGTTGACAGAAGACATGGAAATGTCCCAAATGGCATGGCACCTTGGCCAGAAAGCATAAAAAATTAACACAAATGCCCTGGCCTTGACATGACACATCTTTAAATAGCCTACTCAAGTGGGTGGCACAATAAGTGTTGCAGGCCCACTAGCAGCATTTAATGTACAGTCCCTGGGTACATGTAGAACCACATTTCTAGGGACTTACAAGTAAATTAAAATTGCCAATTCGGTGTAAGCCAATTTTACCATGTTTGAAAGGAAAGAGCGCAAGCACTTTAGCACTAGTTAGTGGTGGTAAAGTGACCTCGGGTACTCGTGGTGGCACTGCCCTTGTTAGTTTCTACCCCTGCACCAGGCAGGAGCAGAAATTAAACTAAGGAGGGTTTTAAAGGGCCTATTAGTGTGTGAAGTGCCCCATACCTGAGGACTTTGAAAACTTTTCACAATAAGAGAGAGGAGTAGGAGGAGCAGGAGGCGGCATAAACAAGGAGAGGTATAGCTAGCGAGTAGCCTGAGAGCCACACACCTCTCTCTCCCCTAAAACTCTAGCAAAAGTTTCAGAGGCTACCACTAATTTCCTAGGGAGGTTGCAACCCCCTTTATAGACGTCAGCAATGCAGAGCCTCCACACACAAGCTGGAAGGCTGCTCTGTGCAAGGGTTTCCAGCTCACCTTGTCTAGCACTATGATAACAGCTCTTCCCAACCATGCGAAGGGAGCCAATAGTGTGATACACGCTCACACAGTGTGAGGTAGCAGTTCTAGCTTCCACATCTGATCTTGCCCTTGCTGCCCCAGGGTCCTTAGGAGCAAGTAGGAGGCTGTTGAAGATCTAGGGCTGGGATCAGAGATCAACTCTGTGATGTCATCAGAGGATTGGTGATGTCATTTGCCTAACACTGCACCTTCTGTAGAGAACTCTGTGCAGCTAATTTGTTTTAGATTGAAATTGATGCAACTTTTTCAGCTTTCTGAGGCCAAAAAACACGAGTACTATTCAGCTGGATATTCTGTTCCTTAGACATTGACATAGAAACATCATAGAACACACAAGAATTGGGTATTATAAAACAGCAAGTCTCTTTTGAAAACTTCTGTCAGATTGCACACTGGGAACTGCATCTACCATCACTGTGGCCGGATTGCATCTTTTCGAAGTGAACCATCCGCTGAACAGTGAAACACACAAGTGCGCATTTAACAACGCAAACTCCTTTATTGTGACATCCGGACTGAAATCTGTACAGTTTTTAAAAATGTAGGTTTCGAACCAACTGAGCCAGCATCAAGGGAACGCACTGAGGGCTCCTACAAATGTACACGTTGGCCTAAGCGGCCAGTGGCAACACCAGTGGCCAGTGGAAAACAAAAGGACTCACTTGTGTTAAAAAGAAAAAAAAGAAACACTAGAAAGCCCTGTTGTCTGCTTAAAATATGTGTTTCAGCACAAGCCCCAAGTTGGGACTTACGCTGATAAATATATTTTAAGCAGACTTGCTGACCACTACCTTTGCCCCAGTTATAGCCCCCAAGAGTCAAGCAGCACATCGCCACCAAAGGGAGCACACAACAAGTATCCTGCCTGCTGGCTGCTGACTCTGAACATTTCAGCTGGCCTGGCCCTGCTCGGAGTCTGACACACACACGAACAACAGACAACACCTGACCCTGACCTGACACCTGACCCTGACGAAAAGAAAACCCATTTTGACTAAATCTGACCTGAGCTCATCAGGGTTTGAGGTCCGTGCTGCACTGCTGGGGGCAGCGGGCGGCCTGTGGGCCGTGGCAGGAGGAACCAAAGCATGCAGGCCCACTCACAAATAAATTCACACTCGGTGTCCAAGGCACTAGTGCGCTGTGCGCTTGTGCTGCCTGCGCAGAACCGGGTCGGGATTGAACAAAAAGGTATAGGCCAAGGCCCAGGTCGGGCCTTAATTGAGTGTTAACATGCATTTCCCACCTCGAATCTCTGTTAACAGATCACCATCTGCTTTCATTTCATTTTGTCTATTTCAATTCTGCTTTTTTGCCTATTTTACCGGGCCACCCAAGGAAGAGGAAAAAATATGGTTTTATTTATCCAGTCCGCATCACTAACCCGCACCAACCGTACGTAGCTGTTTTAGAATGCTGTTTTGTTTGTTGAAGTCTGATGGGGATCTGAGACCTCATCATTTCCTGGACATCATTTCCTGGACACCGCCTTTAAATCTGCTGTTTCCCAGTGGATGTCAATCATTGTTGTGTCAAAGGAGAGGATGTGGCGTAACAGCCAGAGTTGCCAACTTTGGAGCTGGAGATCCGGGTTCGAGCCTCGGCGTCAGCTCAACATCCTGTGATTCTGGGTAAATCACTTCATCTCCCCGTGCCCACCAAAAATGAATGTGTTTTTTTGTAATGTGACTGGTGCTCAAGTAAAGGGCTAAAAAAAAAATACGAATAACAAGTAACCGACTTCCTGCTCTTTCGAAGAATTTGTCTTAGGCAGAAGGATATACCATACTATTTAGAAGCGGCTAGTGTCAACAACGCATGCCAAGCAAATTAGATGTTATGATACATTTTAGAGAGCCTGCCAAGTGGATGAACGTCATTCTTTGATTGGTTTGTGTACCTGTTTTGCAAAGGACATAAAGGGCTCTTTTTATTCTGAATAGTTTCTCTGCAGTAACATACAAACCTTTCTTTACATTTATGAAGTGCAGCAGCTGGTAAAGAGGGCCGTCTCGCTTATTGTGTCACTGTGCGTGTTATTGAAAGTATTTGCCTTGTTTAAGGAGCATACCAGACTCAGAAACTCTGAATTAGTAAATGAGCTACAGGTAGCACAGCACAGTTTGGAAGCAATCGTGGCAGTGGGGAACCAGCTTTGAATTTGGCTGGATGCTCAAGCATCCTGTGATTCTGGGCAAATCCCTTAATCTCCCCATGTAAAGCGCTTTCATACCTTCGGGTCGAGTACGCGCTATATAAAACAGCAACAAAAAAAAGACTGCCGCAGCAATCATACCTACGTACTTCCGAGTTATCTTGTTGTTCAGCTCATGTTCTAATTTACACAACTCTTCCAGTTTATCTGAAAACCGACATAATACATTCTGTGTGCTGTGGTCATGATGACATGGTCGCAGATTCAGCACCTTAAATTGTTCTCCTTTTTTAAGCATGATACACGTGACGTGTGCATGTCTATCCTTAACCTCTGTGTTTCTTGCTCGCTTTAGTGGCCAACGGGCCTGGGCATTGGGGGTGGTGGAGGGGCGGCGGTTTACCTTTTTGTTTAATCTCAGTCCACAGTGCAAAAATGCAAACAACACTCACCTGCGGGCGGTGGGCGGCGGGCGGTAGACAGTTGGGAGCAGGGACACTGTGACAGGCAGGGGCCAGGGCCATGGCTAGAAATAATTAAATTATGGGGACGGTGCTGAGAGAGGGCCTCTATCGTCGTCTGGCTTAGTTCTCTGGAATTCAGGTCAAGAGCACTTTTTATTGCGCATGTCACCAACAGCCGCGCCCGCCCCAACCCCTAAGGTGGGTGAACTGAAGAAGACTACTAGACCACGCAGACGTGGCGGGCGGAGACATCTGCGCGTGACCCACCCTCTAAAATGGCACTCGCACTCCATGCATTATTTGATTAGCAGCAGAGATTGATGAAGTTTTCGCGTGGAGCGAGGAGAAAGTGAGTCATGCAGACGCATGCTGCGCAGCAGAGTACAGTAGTGACGAGTCAGTGACTACTGTACTAGTAAGTGTGTACAAAAAAATCTGCACCAGCAACAAAACCGGCCCCCGGACCAAAAAATGGCCCTCACCCCTGGCAGCCTACCGGGGGATTGCCCGGTATTGCCAGTCCGGCCCTGTTCAATGCCATATGTATCGGATATACAAAAGCTGTGTCAGTCTATGATTGTAACAGACAGCGTAACACAATGCTTGATAAGACAATTTGGTGAAATCCTTCCAATTCTTGGTTATTTGCTGAAAGGCAACTGCTAGCAACAAGTCTATTATCTTCACATTAAATTCACAGTCCGGCCAAATAGGGGACAAACTTCCTAAGAAAACATGTGAAGCAGAGAAAGGGCATCTGGAGTCAAAAATCAAATTCATTTGAGACCGTACCTTTTCTCAAAAACTGTGAACAGGTGCACTTGTAAAAAGTAAGTGATATAGATCAGCATGCGGCGAAGAGCAAGTCCAACAAACGTCTGAGAGGTCAGCATGTCTTGCATTTAAAGTAAGCAGGAGAGTATGAGTCTATTGTATATTAAAAAAGAGTGTTTGTATGGTGTTTGCTGCTCTAGAGGACTTCCTGATTTTGAGTCAAACCCTGTTCCATAATTCTATGGACCAACAGACTTCTAAATTTTTTTCCCAAGAGAGCTCTACTTTAGTCTTTTCTCTTGGGATGGGTGAACTGTGTAAATTGCAATATATGACAGAGGCCCTAGGACTATTGATTAGAAGAGCATGTAATTTGTTAACAGGAGGAACCACAGGGTCAGTGGAAGAATGCGAATTTGTTTAATGGGTACTGGCATTCTGAATAGCTTGTGTTAGGAGACCATATTTAGAGCGGAAAGATGTAGGCATGTCAAAAGAACTACTAGTGCGCAAGAAAGACATATCTCATTTTTGGCATATAATTGATGTACCCAAATTAGACCACATTGCCGTGAGGATTTCCAATATAGACGTTTATTACGTATTAATATGCGAGTGCTATGCCATCTGGTGGAATTGATAAAAGAGTTCCAATCCATAGGGTCTTAAGAAGAGACAGATGGTATGATTTTAGAAGTATATTTAATTATAGGAGTAGATAAAGATTGCGGCTTACGTGTGAAGGATAAGTATTCTTGAAATGAGAAGTGGGAGATGAAAGATTGTTCAAGCCTGGCCAAAAGAGGACAATCCACAAGAGACTCATATAGCCACCTCGATGATTGGCGAAGTAAAAAAGATTTATGATAAGTAGGAAAGCCAATGAAATTAACCCTACCCTCCGATTTTGAACACATCAATTTTGATATGTGATTTTTTTTATTACTCCATAGAAAAGAGGATAAGATGGAATTACTTTACCAATTTTTTTTGAGGGAATAGAGAGTGGAATATTGGAAATTGTATATAGAATGATAGGGGATAGCATCCTCTTTATAGTGTCCGGGCAGATATTAGGATTTCTTAATTCTGCAGCGAATTCCACAGGTTTATCAGAAAACTGCTAGTTGCGGACCATTGTTGAGGTTGAATGGGGATTAACAGCCCCACACTGGTATATGTAAAATCTTCAAATCTCTCAGAAAAGTCACACTAGTATGCAGATAAGATAAATTTATCTAACTTTATGCTAGACCTTTATATGCCAAGTATGCCATATACTTTCAATGGCAATTCAAACAGAGCACGATCAGCCCCACTGGAATAGCTGACCATTCCCGCATTGCTTCCTATCAGAGTCCCAGCAACTAGTCTTTTTGCTGCCTTCCCCCAGTGCTTCACCTACTTTCACTTTGTTTCTTTGCAGGAATGCCTCAGGATATGCACAACCTTTCTGTACTACAGATACCAATTGACTCCTGCCCTGGCCTCTGCTGTGGTAGACATCTCTGTGCACCATTTTAAAACACAGTGGTGTGGTGTGCCACAGAACATGTAATTTCCTCTTCTTGAGAAATGGATGACTCACTAGATCTGCACTCAGCAGATGTTTCCTCAATTTCCTTCCACTACGCCCTCCTTTGGCTACCATAGTATCCTCAACCTTGGAGCCAATTCCAAAGTGCATTGTTTTTGGGGCCTGCCTAGCTTCGCACCTCTCTGGTGTGCTTTTGTGTTTTAGTTTGTTGCATGCACTTTGTGCTCTGATATCTTCCCAACTTCAGCTACATACCCTGTTATCTTCCTGTATGTTGGCATTAGTTCTGATAATCTCTTTTCTTCTCTGTGTCTTTTTAGGTTTTAATGTTTCACTATTTGCCATTTTGTGTTTTGATGTTCCTCTGCAGTCTACTTTATACTGTGATGTTCCCATGTCTTTGACTTTTGCTCTGATGTTTTCGTTTCTGACCCCTTCTTATCTCCTAGTATTATTAGTCTAATTTCTGGTGCTTTAGAGTGCGAAGCCACCTAGACTTCTGTCTGCCACATTGTGCTGCAATACTCTCTCATATAGACCAGACAACAGTGCTTAGAATATTATGAAACCCAAAATATCACTTCATGCATTTACTTCATTACACATTATATGTTCTGTAACTGCACAGTTTTGCACTGCACATTTATTGTAGAAATTGCTATGGTCCTCTTCATTTTAGATGTATATGCAATGGCTTGCATAAATGCGTTTGTATGTGCTGCGCACGAACGGTATCGGGCCCAAACGTGCTAATAATCTCTATAGGATACACTCACTCAAAATGAGAAGCAATATGAGTTCACAGGCTACATCTTAGAAGCTCTGCCCTGGGCTCCCATACCTAGAAGACACTTTTACCTTCTCACCTAAAGCTGGTGTTGAATCTACTGTTGTTTTCACCATGGCTTCCACCATCTGACTACCTTCACTAAGTGAGACAGACCTGCTGAACGCCTTTTTTACCTTATTCATGCCATGTGAGATGAAAGATTAGTTTACGCTCTTAACTGCTATAGGACATTCCCTGCACAACCTCCGGCCTCACTGTTGCCTCAAACCCCTGCACTACCTGCTGCATCCCCGTGCTACATCATTTACTGCCTTCACAAGCTAGGGATATGTGTATGTCCCTTGGAGATACTAGCTTCCTCTCTCTCTCTCTTCCTTGCCTGGCCGGCTGGAGAGTCTTGCACTGACTGGCACAGACAAGGGACAGGGCTTGGGAGAATGGCTAGGTAACGGTATGTTTGCTTCTGGAAAAATAAACAAATCTGTTAGTGCTCCCCTTCTAAGAAAGGAGTATTGGTGCTACCTTCTTCTGTCAGCCATAGGTTTCCTCTTTCCACAGAGGACATTGCCCTGAAAGATGTGAAAATATGGCACACACCCCACTTTGTTCTGAGATGATCTGCATAAAGATGTGTAGCTAATACAAATAGTGTACCCTTGTTAAAATTAATTGGTCCCAATACAGGTCAGATCCCCTCTTGACCACTGGTCTCTTACATCTTCACTGGAAGGAAGTAGACTCCTTCGTACAGGTATCTTAAGTTAGGGGTCCCAAAGATCGTCCTTGTATGCAGTCATCATGATCCCAATTTTTCCCATGATTAGTTTGAGCCAGTTCCATACCACTACCATCCAAACCAAGAAACGACACTGTGGCTCCCCCTGTTTCCTAGCAGATAGAGGAGGTCTTGGTTGGCATTATTGTAAATGCCACCCTGCAAGACTGGAGACAGAATGAGAAATTTAGAAATCTATGCTATATTTTTGCCAGTGGCGTTTGTTTGTTGGAGCTCTGTGGGCACTTGAATAGAGATACTGAAAATTATTATTTTCCACTTTGCTTCGAGGCATCATGGCCTTCAGCACCTATGTTGTTTCTCTGACCTGTCTGGAAATGAAATGTCTCTTCTTTGGGACCATATTTTAGTACTGCCTGTGAATAAAATATGTATAATAGACTCTAGGCTCTCTTGGTGGATTCAGAAATCCAACCTCCACTAGTGTCAATCCATCTGGCCATCATTCCACAGACTACGGTTTACAAGACTCCTCTGTATTTGATTTGGTGCAGTGAGACCAGTTAATGAAGCTCTACATAAATTGTCTGAAGTTCAAAAGCAAGGGAAATGTTTAGACATCCTCACAGACATCAAGGTATCTTGGTCTACTTGAGTATACATAGAGGCACACAGTACTGTTTCCTGTGCCAGTTAGCTGTTCAAAAATGAAAATGGGGAAAAGGACTATACAAGTGGGCACCCCATATAGATTGTACCATGGCCTTCTAAGTAGCAGATGAACGGGTCCGCTCTCCGGTCAGTCTCCCATCACATTGGGGTTTTCTCCAATAGACGGGTTTGCAACAAGGGACAGATTCCAATGCTCTTAGTATGCCCCTTGACTGTGAGCAGGAGAGCATTTTCTAGGTAATGAGCTCCTGGATAGTTCCGGAAAATTACACTTTCCCTTTCACCAACTCCAATGATTCAAAAACTCTCTAGAAACCTGAAGATTCCAACAACTTAAAGATGATCCTCATAGTTCTTTTCTAGCCAAGAGAGATTTGGTTTTCGGATCTCAACTTGCTTTCCAATAAAAAATGATGTCGAACATTCACAGGTTCTGCATCTCGTAGTTGTTAATGATTCATAGGTGAAAATGATTCAGTAATTCTTCATCTCCAATTACCATTGCAATCATCAAATGATTCATGAATCCTGGTAGACTGCTGTAAATATTGTCTCATCCATCAATGTTTGTTAGTGGACTCCGAATAATAATTTTCTCCATGACAATTTATGCACTTGGTGGAGATTTGTATTCTTGAACTATAGACTCTGCTCACTAGTGACTTACCAATTTAGTTTCTGTATCTTTAATGCACAAATAATTTGAAATGATAACATCTTCTGAAGGTGACATTGAATACATTGTTTAGCTATGGTTACTTGGACAAATAATTGGAGATCTTCAAGATTTTTATTTAGGAGATAAGGGGGTTCTGAGACCGGGCAGATAGATTTATTTCTGTGGTTTTGAAAGTATTTTCCTTATATAAAATCAAATAAAGAATTCTCTGTGCCTTTCATTTTTTAAAGAGTTTCATATGGCGTAGGCAAGACCAGGGGGTATCAGAGCGCTTTACAGACCTAGTGAATGCACTGTTAGAGAGCATAGATTACAAAATTCAGACTCTTTGAGGGTCGGGTCACAGTAGTTTGTGGGGAGGAACATACAGTAAATAATATAGAGTGTGGTTGTGAGCTATATATTAGAGTCTGAAGGGTTGAAGTGTCAGTTGAGTAGAAGATCTTTTAATTGTCTTTTAAAGCTCATAAAGGAGGGGTTTGTCCTGATATGAACTGGGAGGGAGTTCCAGATTTTGGGGGCATTGCCCACAAAACGAGCACGCACAGGCTTCTTTTTTTCTTTACTTTGTTGGGATGAGAAGCTTCTTAGATGGTGCTTCTTAGATTTCTTGTCTGGCCTGCCTTTGATAGTTTAGATGCAAGATAAGTTGGTTTCCCATGTGAAGGACTTTGTGTGAGGTATGCCGTTTGAAACTGCAACGAGCTTTGATTGGAAGCCACTTAAGATTTTTCAGGGAGGGGGAGATGTGATTGTATTCTTTTTCTCTCGTGTCCATCCTTGCTGCCGCATTTAGTGTGGCTCTTAAGGGGGATAGGTGCGACTTTGTGGTGCCAGTGAGGGTGGCGTTCCCATAGTCCAGTCTAGACAATGCCATCGTTGCATGGCGGTTTTTAGATTGTTCGAGGGACGGAAGGACTTGATTTTGTGTAGGACTTTTAGGTTGTAGGATGCACTCTTTGCTGTGTTCTTTATGTGTTTGCGTATGCTCAGGCTTGGGACTAGGGTGATCCATTTGCAGTTCAGAGTGTGGGTGGCGGTTATCCACTCTTGCCCCTGGGGGGTCTGTTCATTGCTCATTGGGAGCAGGAATTCCCTCTTATCTTGGTTGAGTTTCGGGTGGTTGTGTGAGAGCCAGTTTTGGACTTTTATGAGAGTGGTATTTAATCGTGGTAAGCTCTCTAGTGAGGATACTTCTAGGTACAGCTGGGTGTCGTCTGCATAGAGATGGTAGAGGATGTTTGCTTGTTTGAGTGTGATCGTAAGGGGTGCCATGTATATATTGGAAGAGTATCAGTGAGCGGACTGAGCCTTGGGGGACCCCCCTGGTTATGGAGGAAATGTCTGAGGTCAGGTTGTTTATTTTTATTTGTTGGGAGCGGTTATGAAGATATGGGGTGAACCATTTTAAGACCGGGCCGTCCGCTCCAATTAGAATTTAGAGGGATTCTAGAAGCAACTTGTGATCAACCATGTTGAAGGGTACTGATAGGGCAGGAGGGTGAGTAGGCTGCATCTATCAGTGTACAGCGACTTGTGTATGTCATCTGCTATGTTCAGTAGGGCTATTTCTGTGCTATATCCTTTTCTAAAGCCTGATTCCAGTGAGTCAAAAAGATTGTTCGAGTCAATGTGTTGGTTGAGTTGGGAGACAACGCTTTTCTCCAGTATTTTAGCCAGGAAGGAAAAGTTGGAGACCGGTCTGAAATTGTTGAGGTCAGCACGTGGTTTCTTTAGCAAGGGAGTGACTTGTCCTAGTTTGAGGGAGTTGGGCATTAACCCATTGCTCAGGGAGCTTTTTTATCATTGTTCAGAGAGTTGCAAGGGTGTGGTTGAGGCTCTTTGCTATGGAAATTCGCAATTATCTTTGAGATGTCCTCCTCCATGAACAAGTTGAACTTTCTTCAGCTCCTGTGAGTTGAGGAAGATCCTGGGTTTCTATTGCATCCAGAGGGCTCATGGTGATTGGGCACCCCTCAAGAGTTCAGCAAGGGTGAGTTGGTTCCCTCCATTCTAAGGGGCGGGTTTCTGGTGGACGGCAGAGTAGTTGTCTAACAAGAGTTTGATTTTATCGTTGAAGAATTTTGCGACTTTGTCAGTCTTTGGAGACATGGGGATTCTGTTTTGCTGGTTTCAAAGTTTGATGTTTAATGATGGTGACCAGTTCTTAGAGGTGTTTTTTCTTTTGCTTTATCTAGCGCTCTGAGGAAGAATGCAGCTTTTTCGTTACAATGTGGTTTTTATATTTTCTGCATTCCACTCTGAGCAGTGAATGTGAATTGAGCAGGGTTTTGTTCTTCGGAGTCTTTCTGCCACTCTCAGTTGTCTTCTTTTCTGTGTTGAGGTATTTGTTGAACCAGGATCTCAAGGGAGTAACTCTAATTTTGTTAAGTTTCTGGGGAGCTAGTTAGTCTAGGATGGATGTAATTGTTGAGTTATAGTGGGATGTCAGATCGTCAGTTGAGAGGTTGTCTGTTGGGGGAGGGGTAGTGGATACATCATTCTATCTTCCAGGGTAATCTGACTTATGTTACGGGACCATTGTATGGGTTTCTGAGTGTGAATTACGAATAGGAGGAATTTCCGTTTGGTTGACTTTAAAGCTGCAATTTCTTTAGGAGAAGCTTCCTCCAGTGCTGCTTTCTGTGCACACTTTGCTAGCGTGTTATAAAGTAAGTAAGGCCTAAGGCTACTAGTATCGCAATAAAGATATTTTTCTTGTTTCCTCCTTTCTGTTCTGTACATCTGTTTTCGAATTTTCAACCCCACTGGACCTCTTCAGTCGGCCCCAATGTACCAGTACTTGGAGCGGAAAATGTTCAAAGAAGCCTATCACATCGCTTGCCTGGGGGTCACGGACACAGACTGGAAAGAACTGGCAATGGAGGCATTGGAAGGTCTGGATTTTGAGACTGCAAAAAAGGTATAACCATTATGAATGAATGGTTTTAAATGTTGTCTGATACTGGTTCTAGCCCAGGCCTATTGATGTTGCAATTAGTCATTATGTTGATAAAACATTTCATAGTCACATTTAGCGCTTTTTCATTTCTCTGACGTTTTGCATGTAAACAAATTAATAGAATTGTGTTAATGTGTATGCATACATTGGCTTCAGAAACCAAATATTCTATGAAGTAACCCGGAAATCTGCCACCTGTCCAGTGCTTCAGAGTTTCTGGTGCAGCATCTGTCATTGAGCCTGATAGATTATAAATATGTCAGGCACTAGTCTGTTTATAATTCTCCCATTTTTCCATTTTTCCTATTGATGGGTTTGTCTGTGTTTCCTTTTGAATCCACTGATCAGTAGCCACTGTTCTTTGTTTGCGTACCCACTGGTAAAGTGACATGGTATTGAATAAACAGCAGCAGTGATGGAAAAGCACTGGAAATGCAATGCAGATTTATAGGAGAAAAGAAAACTGATCTTAAGTGGGCTTTTTTGTCTTGAAAATATGCTCAGCCTCCAAGATGGGGCTTTGTAAATCTAGCCCTAATGGTTTCGTGGCTGCCAAACATACCATACCTCCACTGCAATTCCATGTGGCAATCTCTATGAATAACAATAGATTTATCATGATTGGTTGCATGGACTGCCCATACTTTGATGCACCCTTAAGCTGATACGGCTCAGGGGCATGAGTTACAATGCAAGCTTGTCCCAAAGGCCATGGTTCCTATTTGGAAGCTACGGAAGCTGACAATAGGTTTAGCAATCAAAGTAACCGCCCCAGAGATAATGAACATTTGGTGAGGAGCAGCAAGGTTCTCGGCTGAGCAAGTTGGGGGGCACAAACTGACAGAAGAGACCAAGCTGCAAAATGGAGCAGTACGAGGAGCCAAAGTTGCAAAGAGGGTCAGTTGCGAGGAACAAAGGATGCAAAAAAAAACCGCAGGGACAGATAGAACAGATGGCACACAGACAGAAAGAGTAATTACAGAGTCAGGGGCTGAACGAGCAGCTACCAGGGAAAATGGCAGGAGACTGACACAAGTCAGAAGGGCAAGCTAAGGTCGCACTGAAGCAGATGCTAATAATCCTCTACCAGGGAAACCTAGAACCCATTTCATTATGGGCAAAGGATGCATTGCAGCCTGGCTAGGGAGCATTCCTTTATCAAACATACATGCCAGTCACTTGGAAATCAGTTCACAGTTGTACAAGACATTATCGTCTGGAATCTGATACGAAAGCTGACTTTGGTATAGGTCAAACTGCACTGAAAAGTCTTTTTGGTTAAGTCCTTAATTACATTTACTCTAATTTGCCTTATGTTTTTAGAGTTTGTGCCCCTTATACCAAAGAGTTATGAGGGGAGAAGAGGAGAGAAGTTTGTTTTAGCTTTCTTCTCTAGTCTGACATTTATCAGTACCAGTAAAAATCCTAGGATGCAGAGGAAATGGTTGCTAACTTGTGATCCTAGTGCCAGTTCGTTGGAATCTTCATTTATATCCTAAAGGACTCTCCCTCCTCCCTGCCTTTATATATTGGTCTACACCTCCAGAAATGTTTCTAGTTCCCACTTATGACTTTAAAAATAACTGATTCTGTGAGGCTACTGTATGTATTAGTTCATCATGGGTACTGGAAGCGCTTTGAAACTTCTAGGGAAAGGATGCTTTTTTAACTCGTGTTGTAAGCCTCTGACACTAGACTTTTCCTCATTAAGCAAACGTGTTAGCAGCTAATTTTGTAGGTGCTGCATTGTAGTATTGAGATAATTCATTAGCATTGCACACAGTGTAAGGTTTGGAAAATGTTTGCATTTTGTAGACTTTTGTGAATGTGGGGTCTGTGAACACAGTAGGGAATTATTGTAACGTTTACAAATTCACTGAATATTTCTCTTTATGTAGAACAAGGACTATATCAACTAGATAGGTAGGAGAAATCTAAAGGCAATCCCTTTTATGCAGCAAAAAGTAAGGAAATTTATGTTATCCATAGATCGGCTGGAATAGACAAAAAAACAACTCTTGCTCATTCCTATTTTATGCATTAAGCACACTATGCAGAGCAATTTTGCACCCTCACCACTGCATTATTGAGTATCATTCACATCTGTTATTCACAGCTCTTTGAAATGGAAAGAACAGTGGTAATAAATGGTACATAAAAACAAGTTATGCATGGAGTGGGATTTTAGAATCAACCCTAGCTACAAAGCAACAGAGAGCTCCACAGGAGGGTTCAAGCTAGATATATATGAACACTTGGGGGTGGTGGGGGTACTGGGTAGGGTTCAGATGAGACTGGCAAGGGTGGGGTGGAGTCTGTTAGCGAGGTTCCATCATCTGGGGGAGTTACATCTGTGGATATTATTGTTCATCACTTACATGCTATGCTCTTACTGTTTTTTTCTCATTTTTGGCAATATTTTATTTAATGCTATTTTATATAGCTCAAACTTTACCCAAAGGTGTCGGAGCTCTTTACATAAGAACCAGTTGCAAAACATAAGGACTTAGGATTACATGCGTTACATAAAAGATACAAACAGAAAAAATTTGCAAATGTACAATATGTAAAGTCACACAAGGAAGAGATACGAATGGATATACTCTAAGAGTCACATAGGAATCGTAGAGAGTACAAAGGTCTACTGCATATACTAGTGATTAGAGTTATCTCTGTATACATAAGGAAGGGATACGAATGGATATACTCTAAGAGTCACATAGGAATGGTAGAGAGTACAAAGGTCTACTGCATATACTAGTGATTAGAGTTATCTCTATATACATAGGGAAGGGACTGTGCAGATGTCTTCTTCAAAATTTCCAACGAGGAACACAGAATGCACTTTGTAGGAGCCAAATTGGATATGTGGATCTTTGCTTAAATTAGGATTCTGCCTTATATTAACTTCCTTTTTCTGTTTTTCTCCACTTTCATTTTTCTGGGCAGAACCCCTTATCCACATGTAAAAAGCTTTCGCAATATACCAGCTTTGTTAAACCACCCATTTCTAACAAAACTTGTAACTTTGCTTTACCAGCAAGGTCTACCACTCCATTTCTTTAAAATTTGTTTAAATGGATGGTCATGCAGATGAACGTTGCATTAGCTAAGTGTAAATGCAGTTTGCATATGCTTAAATAACTGATCTTTTGATGTATTTTCGTTTTATGCCACATTTCCTTCTGCTTTTAACAGTTGACGACGTGTAGTACATGTTTTATTGGACTTTAAATGTCTAATGCTCTTTCTCTTCCTCCTTTACAGGCTTTCACACGAGTGCGAGATCTTCGGTACCTAGAACTGATCAACGCTACCGAGGTACAAGGGCACAATTAGCATATGACTTGAACGAGTGTGTTACCACTGGCATTGGAAGCCTCCCTGCTTGTACCATGCAACAATTAATTTCCTTTTCTGGGTGTCCAGTGGGTGTTCAGGAGCACTTGATTGATACCAGAATTTTAACAATAACGACTGATTATGTAAAAAAGATTCACTCAGTTGCATTTGTAGTACATTTCTGTCCATTGGATACCCTGAGATTCTGACAATAGATCATGGCTTCTTGGACCTATGTTGTACTAGACCTCGATCTTACAGTCACTTTTCTTATACTTTATTCATCTTTTTTAACTTTCCTTCCCTGTACTATATCATCTTAGTCTTGGTTGTAGTTTCACTGTCATGCATCCACTGGTACGGGAATGTGGATTAGGAGCACATTTGTCTCTATTGAGTGAGTTAGTCGGTCACTTGAATAGTTTTCACTGTGAATCAATTTGCCCCTTTGCCCCATCAACTGATCTCAAAGCACGGAAACACACTGGCTATAATCTGCATTGACGGATTCATTTTAGAAGGTATCTTAATGGAAATATAATTGTAATACTCATGTAATGTAGTTCAGAGCCAAAGAGGCAGGAATACATCTGTGTGTCTTCTATACAAACATAGTTAATGGTTCAATGATTCATTTCTGACGAATGATCGGGATATTTGGTTGCTGAAGAAATATTCAGTTGACCAGATGGTTCAACGCATTCCTATGAAGGTATTCTTACAGGGATATCAGTTGAAAAGCATCCAAAACCCATTTTGTTTGTTCCTGTAAAAGCAGTTTGCCAGAGATGTAGAAAATAAATCCAAAAGGCCTCCGATGGCTTGACTACTGCCTGATCCTTAGGTCATTGTATAGCACACGTCTGACGTTGGTGTGCGATCTCAGTCCCTCATCATGAGAGACCCAGTGATTGATGTGATATTTATCGCACCAGAGATTTAACTATACTGTGAAGTTCATTAATTACTGGGTACAGTAAATAACTGGAATTTTTAGTTTTAGCCCATAAATGGTGAAAATCTCTTGGAATTTACTGGTTACCGCATCAAAATCTGCATGTCTGGTATGTAACTCCCTCGCCACTGATGAATGTCGTCTGGTTTGACCTGCTGAAGTTTATCCAGAGGATGTGGTTTTTTATTCCACCTGATATTCACCGAGTGCATTAAAGTATGCAGACCTCATTATTCTGATATGTCCGTTAACAGGAGTTTACACATATATCGGATTTTTTTGCCATTAATGATGAAGGCCTTAATGCCTGTGAACCGTTCAGGGTGGATCACTCTGCTTTGCTGGTCTGTGTGAGTTACTGCACATAAGTTGACCATCCAATGGGTGCAAGCCTGCCCAGCTATCGCAGGCTTGGGGACCAATCCTGTAGTGATGGAGTAAGTTCTGTGCAAACGTGCTGACATGTAAGGAATGCTGTCACATGAGTGCAGTTGGACATGAGATGCATTCTCTAAAGATGTGTGGGTAAAGCAGGCCTAGGATAGGAGGGTGTGCTGTTGGAAGTAACATATTGCCAATTCTTCACCCACAGAGTGCTTTTGGGAATGATGTGGAAAGAATGAAGAGGTTTGATCAGGATTTAGGATAAGCCATTTGTGCAGCCGCGCCTCCTTTACTTCATAGCAGCATCTACTGATGCATCCCGTACTTCCACCCCTTGATCCCTCTTCTCAGAAATAGCTTTATTTCCACTGTTCGAACTATACCGGTAATCTGTGCTTCTAGTTGCTGGTATCTTTCATGGAGGAGGCTTTAATCTCTGAGGGCTTCTTCTCTGGGCGGCATTATCTGGTGCTCCCTTACACAAACTGAAGACTGGTGGAATAGCTTAGGTTTGATCCCATTTTTAGAGTACGGTGAGCTATCCAGTAACCGCATCCCCGTTCAACCCTTCATCCTGGTTTAAATTGAATTGTGTACTGCTCCCTTCCACCAACGGTCTTTCTTGTTCTTAATGTATATATTAATCCCCTTATATGTTTAGAAACTGAAATGTGACTTCTTATGCCAACTGGCGTCTGTTTCCTTGGGATCCCAACCTGGGCACCAGGCAGAGGATGTGGAGCGTGATATCGTGCAGGGACCCTTACTCCTGCATCTACAAGAACTCAAGATCTTTCCTATTTGTCAATGGGAACATTAATTTTTTTTAGCAATAAACACACCTTCCGGTACAAAACATAGTCCAGTGCATTAAAACAGTGGTCACCAGTGTGTAGCTCGTGAACAGCACGTTGCTTTTGGTTTTAATGATTCTATACATGTTTAATTTTTTCTGATGCTGCACAGCACATACATTTTTTGAATGTACTATTTTGGAACCTTTCCAGGACCCTTTCAGTGGTTCTTCTAGCAACTGTTTCACATGCACTTTAAGGCTCAGATTCAATAGTCCAGGTTCATAGGTCTCAACACAATGTGGCTGCAACCTCTGTAGTGGTGGGTTATGAGCTCTCAAAAGATGGGAGATGCAGGGCGCAGTAATACTATTTTTCTCTCTAGAGACAATCAAGAATGTGTGATGGTTTAGCTAAAAGAGTACCACTTGTACAAGCCTCTTGCATATTACCTTCAAGGTGCGTTACTCAATTATTTTTGTTTTCCTTTATGATGACCCACTGATTTAATATCTGAGGTGAATTCCATATGAGGATCTAGTAAGCTTAGGCACAGTTAGCCCAAGTATATCAAGCATTCTGCTAACTGCAGCATTAGGAAATGTTCTAAGTGTGCATATTCGAAGCTTTATAGAAACTGCAGCATGGGCATGTGCTAGATGGTGCAGTATAAACTAAAAATAATAATAGTTTTTTGTTTACTGATCCAACTTGGATTGGTAAACCAAAAGAAAATGGAAGCGCCTGTTTCATTTTGTATAGGGTACATGCTTGTTTTGTGCGTCTACAAAATAACCCTGCCAGTAGGCCCCAAAGGCAAGACTTTTGACTTTGCCATTGCTTGTTTTAAAAATAGCCTTTGGCTTTTAGAAATGGTAGATGAACAATGTAGAAATGACCAGTATTTTTTCATTGCAGGAGCGGAAGAAGCGTGGAGATACCAACAATGACCTCTTCCTAGCCGACGTGTATGCTTACCAGGGGAAGTTCCATGAGGCCGCCAAGCTTTACAAGAAGAGCGGCCATGAGAGCCGTGCCCTGGACATGTACACAGATCTGCGCATGTTTGAGTATGCCAAGGTACTATGACACTGTTGCTCAAAGTAGAGGGGAGAGAGTGAATGAGAAGGAAACAGCTGGAGATAGTAATGAGGAAAGGCAAGAAAAGAGCATGAGAAAAAAAGGCAGTGCGACAAGAGAAAGAAGTAAAAAAGAGATTGGAATGGGTGCATCTAAGGTGTTGCGTGTTTATCTAGGTTCCTGATCGATACTATGACCTTATGCCCCTATTCGGCTATAAATCCATTTATTCCCTATATTGGCATAACCGTTCAAGTGCGATTTTCTGACAAGTCATCTCTGGCCTCACACGAACAGAGCCACATTCCAGCATAGTTCTCTCTGCCACTTCCTTTGCGACCAATTAGTGCAATGACAGAGCAGTAGTCACTATCTGATATTCCTAGATAACACTCCGAGTTCTTCAACAAGATAAAAACTCAGCAAACCTGGAAATCCCCGCTTGCTGTGTTTTGATTAGTAATGGAACTCTAATGAGCAACTGATAACTATCACTTCCTAGTGACATCTTTAATTGACGTCTTATGTCCAGCAAACTTGCGTCAAACCCGGCACCTGTCAGGTATAAATATTACCAACGTTGCCTTAAGCAATGCGAGCTACTGTTGCTGACACCAGCTGTCTGCAAGACCCCGTGTTGGTGAAGCTAGCACCCTGTCGCTGCAGCCTGCTGTCCCTTGGTGGTGAAGCTGCTGATACCATTATCGCTGCTAAAGCGCGAACGATGGTACAGTACGCTTAGGAGCTGAACAGCCGTCCCTCTGCGAAGACATCCAGCAGATTCCAGCTGCCCGCGGACGCTGTCCCCCCTCCTTCCTCGACGCGCTGAAGAGAGCCGCTGCTTTTCTCGTGCAGAGAAATCCAGCTCTGGCGTTTCCGGTCTACCTTCGCGGGTGACTGGGATATCGAGAGCGACCCCTGAAGGAGATACCAATCCTCCATCATTCTATTCAGAGGTATGGTGTTGACTAAACCCTTAGACGAGAATTCTTGAAACAAACCTTGGCAAAACCAACTTAACTTAAAGCTACTTACTTGCTCCCCTTTCACGTGTTAGGCTTAGGTCAGGCACACTGGGGTAGGCTTAGTTAGAAGCACCAGTTGAGTATGTTAGCCTAATATATATATGACTGTATATATGTTTTATTACTTTTAAACCATTGTATGGCTAAGAAACCATATCAATGCTTTTACAGTTCTATTTCACAATACTTATCTTACTGTACGTACTTTTTATAGTAACAATTCTTGCAATTGTGGCAATACATTTCTCTTGTACGAGAAGAAAGACTGTTCAATAAATGTTAACCCTTTATTGACAAACGCCCGTCTCTCTATTCTCTACATCTCGTGAAAGTAAACTGCACTAGACTGACTGAGTGAAATACCTGTCTATTGTTTCACACGACCCTAGAGATTGACTCTTGATCTGAGGAGCAAAGTTGTCATGTTGCACGGTTGTTGGAAAACTGAATCCCTTCTTGTCTGTGCCAAGGAAGCTGATCACTTCCCATGCAGAGAAGAAAGTTTCCAGTGACCTCTGAGCTAGTTGGTAACACAACCCAATTAAGTTTAGCATAGTCAGTGGAGGCCTGGAATATAAGCAGTTCCACGTCGATACTACTGTTTATGTTATTCCAATGCGCAGGGCCTAGTGGGAAACTAGGAACTACACTACAAAGGGAGACAGGGAAAAGGAGGAAAGAGAGGAGACGGAATACGAAGAAAGAGGGACCGAGCAAGACCATGGGCACAAGAATAAGTGAGTAGGCACGGTGAAAAATACATAGTCTAGTAAAGAGTAACATTTAAAACCTTATTGAAATCGAAGTACTAATACATGACTAGTTTTAGATAGGGAATGCCCCAGTGTTGAGGTGTTACTCACTGTACATTCTGGATGCTCTGCTCAATTTTCTTGACTCCTACCTTGTTTCCATGCAAAGAGGTGTGAAGGCATTTTCCAGCAGGTTTCATTATCAAATAAGCCATTTGTTTTACTTTGTGCAAACGAAGCTAGAGAGCAGTAGGGCACCCCACACATTGATCCAGGCAGAGACCAGATTAACCATAGATTACGGACCCCGTTGGTTCTGTCGTTGGAGTGGCGAGATATTAATTGATAAGATGGGTGTTCCGCTCGTTTTTGACATGCAGGCACATTGGAGTGATGCATATCCAAGAATCATGTAATTCTTCTTGGGTTCAACAGGTTTTTTTTTTCTGGTCTCTTCATTTTCTTTCTTGTTCGTTAACCTCAAGACTGCGTTGTTGAATTGACCACCATTCTGTTGATTTCTGCCAGATGAGGTCCTGTTTTAGACGTTACTGCTTTGTAGATTACACAAAAGTTCTTTAAGGTCATCTGTGTGAGAAGAGAGAGCCAGTGAGGTATTTTTGAGGCAGAGATAGAGGTCTACCCATAAAGGATGGGAATTGCTGCTCGTGATATGTGTGTACTACAAAATGCAATTTGCGAATAGGACCCATTAGTTCGAACTATCATTTTACTTATTTCTGCATCACCTTTTTTGAATATTCTATTATTTACACCCTAGGGCCATATTTAAACGCCTCCTTGAATTTTAAATGTGAAAATTCAGTCAAAGTATGACTGAGGAAGTGTTCTTGCGGATTCACAGATCCGGGAATAGAGGGATTTTATCCTTGTAAATGGATATACTCCCAGAAATGTCTCCAGTATGATGGAATAAGTGTGTGCAATTCTTCTCTAAGGGGTGTGTTTGTGGGTTTTGTAAGAAGGATCTCATTTGTCTAATTGCAAATCGTGGTAAACAACCACAGATTCATACAGTTACAGGAATTTACAAATTCTTTGTTTTTCTTGTCTAAGGGAGAAGGAAAGCGTTTTGCCAGGTGATTGGAGCACCTTCATAATTGATGTGGGTACAAGGGAAGGGGTTTCTCCAAGAGGCTAAATAGAAATTGATAGTTGACATTAGCATTACTTTTTCTATACAGGAAAACCTCTACATTTCCGTGTGCATTAATAGTTATGAATACGTATACCCATTGAGCTATGCAAGAGTCGTGGCTTTCCATTGGTAGCCCTGTAAAGAAATGTGCTTAAAATGTAGGCACAAAAGGGTATGCGAGTAAATGCAGGACTTTCAAAGGGCGCCTCTGTGAATCTGACCCTTATTCATTTTGCCTTCTTCTGATCTTCTCTCTTGCGCTGCGTTAGGTCACTTCTCTTTTGCTTTTTGTCATCCGCTCCCTATTCTCAGTACTTTCTCCTTAGTTGTGCACATTCTATCCTATATCTGTTTTTATTGAATGAAGCACAGCCTGATTACTTGTGGCTTCTATTCTTTGTATTACTGGATACTCACTGATGGTCTGCCAATGCATGGAAGAGTCCTAATGCTTCCCCTACTCTTCTGTGAGGTTTGGAAATCGGAAAGATAAATGCCATTGCTCATACGATTTATTTCACTGGTTTGTTGACACTTGGGATTAGTTAGAAATCAAGTCTGTTCTTGGCATGCTTTCATGTACTGACCATTTGCCAGAGGCAAAATATTTAAGTTGTTTGACTTGTGTTCAATGCACTCGCCATAGATCCTCTGTTTTTTAATTATTATTTTTTTTCAAGCTTTCTTGAGATTTTGCACCGTCAGGCTGCCACTCAAATTTTTAGGCTTTAAGTTTTATTGTCTGTTTAAGTGCACTATGTCTTTTTCGTACGCTCTTTATGCTGAAAATGATGGATGGAGTCTGCCCATGATTCTGGTGCCATCGTAGTCTTCTCTCCAGATAAACACATGCTATTTGAGGAAGAAGTGTCATGGTTTTCTTGGCTCTACACATTCGAGTCAAAGTATGAAGGTCATGCTTCTTCCGTCAGAAATCAGGTAAGAGATTTAATAGGAGATGATCACGTCCAAGTGTGGATGACGCTGAAGCCTAACACGCGTTGATTGATATCCTTCTCTTGTCCTATTTGCCTCATATCCAGCCCAGGAGGGCTCACCAAGGTATGGTGGTCATTGCAGTCAAGGTGTTCACATCTTCCATGCATCTTGGATTGATTATAAAGTCGGAGTCCCCTGAAAAAACAATGGTTCAGTACTGGATACAACTTCAGGAAAAAGTGTCAAGCGTTTTCCATGCACTGGCTATTTGTGGGGCCCGAGATAGTAATCTCTTGGTGCGAAAGACTTTTTTGGATTTTTTTGTTGTCTCTCACACCAGACAGCAAATTAGATTATTTTAAAAGAGCCTTACCTCTCCATGGAATCAATACTGGGGAGAAATCTCATACTTATGATGAATCTGTCTGGGCTTGAGTATCAATTTGAAGAGGTGGAGGTCCTCGTACAACCTCTTATAGGAGAACCTTTCAGGCCGTTTTGGCCTGAAACTACTGCAATCATATATGCATCCCTCCTTAGATGGGGCATCATTTGGAGGGTATATCCTTCCATGGACAGAGAACTGTGCAAGAAAAACATCACATCTTTTGTATAGTCCTTGCTGCGTTCCTCGCAGTTCCAGAATGAACAGTGTATGCATAGACAGTGGTTATGCATCATAGCTGCATTGGCTTGGATCCAATGAGCTTTCACCTGTGTATCAGCAGTGGAAGGTGAACACTGGTGAATGTGGTCAGCAAGTTGGCATTGTCTACTCAAAAATAGAAGCTGTGTCTTGAGGATCTGCACTTCATATTTATTCACTAGGGTACTCTGTGGAGAATTTCTTGTCTGTATTCTTGGAAGTGAAGCTGTGGCAACCTCTGGACCAACATGTTAGCCAAAATGCGTTCCCAGTAACTCTTTGTTTGGCCTAGTGTTCTTGTATTGAGGTATTATGCCAGGTGACGTTAGTATCATTAGTAGACCTTGTTCAGTGTATCCCAAAAGGATCACTATGGTTCTGGTCAGACCTACCAGGGAAAAGCTCTAACAGATGTGTGTTTTCACTGAAGTCTGCATTAACATTTTGGTTGGGCAATATGCAGGTATAATTTCTGACGAGCGTAGGTAACGCCTAGCCTGCATTGTAATCTTGGCCTAATCAGATTTGTCCATTTCCAAGCTGTTGAATTCCCCGTTGGCCCTTATTTTGATGCCAGCTAGAAAGTAGAAGTCCTTGTGCTCACAGTGTTAAGAGATTGGATATGGGTCGGCTTTCCTGTTCAGCGTTCTGAGGATTGGGATGGTCTGAAGATCCCCTACTTGTGTTGTGGTTGGTGGCAGAATTTGTCAGTGCACCTCTGCTTCTTAACGGTATATTGGCAGGTGTTTGTCTAAATGCTGCAGTATGGACGATTCTACTGGGTGCTGGGCAGCTGCTGTCAAGTGTAGTAAGACCAGAGAAAGGGGCTAGATGCTTGCAGAGGGCTTAAATTATTAGCAATCCCCTCCCTGCAGCACCAATAGTTTGGATTTCAAGAGTGCCACCCATCAATCATTGAGCTTACTCATATGGACCATATAGTAATGTGTAAGTCATGACTTTAGGAAGCTTACTGTTTATATAGTGGACCAGAAAGAGGTACACTATATAAAGAAGTACAAATGAGACCCCAAATGCTCTCTTTAGTGATAGTGTGGGCGAGCAGTTGGGCATATCAGTGACTAGTGCAAAAGATGTATTGCATACACAAAGACAGTACATTTAGACACACACTCAATAAAGAAACCCAACACCAATTTATAAAAACAACGCATACTTTTATACAAATTTACCAAGATCATCGGAATTGGGTAAGTACTTTTCGAGTTATGAATTTTTACAGTCTTCAAAAATGAATACTGCATTTTCTGAATCTGTAATGTTATCCTATGGAGGAAAAATATGTACTGCATTTGGGCACTTAGCAGCGCTCTACGGGACTGTTCTTCAGGACTTAACCTGTGTATGGGGCA
Source organism: Lissotriton vulgaris (assembly GCF_964263255.1). Classification (NCBI taxonomy): domain Eukaryota; kingdom Metazoa; phylum Chordata; class Amphibia; order Caudata; family Salamandridae; genus Lissotriton; species Lissotriton vulgaris. The sequence goes on from NC_141697.1 coordinate 1,185,276,987, forward strand.
AGGTCCAAGGCCACACCAACAGGTCACCTCGAGAGGCTCTGGGGATGTAGAGATGTCCCACGGCGTCGGGTGTCCTATTCACTTCAGTAGGAGAACGGTCCGGTTACAAAGAGGTTGCAAGCAAGGACTGGGGTACCAGTCCGGGGGTACGCCCAGGGGGGACTCAACCCTTGACACCCTTGGACACTTCGGTACACTGTTGGTCCACTTCTCCTCTGGCTGTGAGGCTTGGGTGCAGTGGTGCCTCTTGGCGTCGGGATTTTATGCTGGAGTCACTCGTGGTTGGAGGGGGCCTTCAGAAAGAGACTGCAGGCGGCAGCTGGAAGTCCAGTTCGGGGAAACCGAAGGATGGACTTTGCTCTTGTGCATCTGGTGAACCTGTTGGCACTGCTTCCTCCCTTGAACTCTGGCTCTGCGGTGCGAGTTCAGAGGTACTTTGAGGCGTCGGTTGGCGGCAGTCACAGACTCACTCTTGGTCTTTGTTTCTGCTGCAGAGGGGCTAACAGGACAGCTGGGCCACTTTCGATGTGGGTCTCACTGTCCCTGAAGTCCCTCGACGTGCAGGTCAGTCTTCCTCTGCTTTGGTGTCCGGACTGTACACAACAAGCCTTGGCTGCCCCAAGGAGTCAGTTACCCCAGGTGTGGTGTTGTGCTTCTCTGGTTGGTCCTGGTGTCCCCACACTTGCAGGGAGTATGAATCTGGCCTGTAGGAGCACTGTTACCTTTTCTTGGGTGGCTGCTGCGTCAGTAGTCCCTGTAGGTGGCAGGTCGGTGTACCAGGGCTTGCTTCTTTGGTGCCTGCGGCTGCAGGGAAGTAGCTCCTCTACTCCTAGGGAGTCCCTGTGGCGATTTGTGATGCACTTGCAGACCTCCAGGTTTCTTGAAAGCTGCACAGTGGTAGGACAAATCAGTTGCTCAATGAGGGTCAGTCTGCAGCTGGCAGGCCGGCATGGTTTGCGCCAAGTCAGTCGTACTCTTCGGTTCTCGGATCAACAATCCTCTTTGTCCACTTCTTTGTGGTCTGTAGAAATCTGAAGTCCCCTTAAATACTCCATTTAGGGGTGTTAAGAGGCGTGAGGAGTAGTAGCCAATGGGCTCCTTAACCCTGGGGTTACTACACCCCCTTGATGACCACTGCCTTTGGGGAGTGGTCATCACCCTATCCCAATATTCCAACACACACAATATGTTGGAATTACTAATTTTGTGTTCACATCAGACCTGGTCCCTTTAGAGGTGTGCCCAGCTTGATAGTGCAACACACCTCTTACATAACTAATTGGCTCAGGGCAGGGGGGATTAGCATCCGCTCCTGTGAAGAAAGCCAGATTCTCATACCAAAGGCGGGGGCCCTTTGGAGCTCCCTGCCTTTGGAATGTTAATTTTACCAGCCTTCCTGGAGGAGGTTGTGATAGCACCTCTCTCCATAGCAAGCATCGTTCCTGACCTCCTGAGCTAAGGCTTTCACCCCTAGGGTCAAACTCGTCTGTGGTGGCGGACTGGACTGAACCAGTCAGTGAGTACACTAGAGAGCTGGTAGGTTTCAGGGGGTACCTCTGAGGTACCCTCTGGGTGCATGTATTAATAAATCCATCACTGGAATCAGTTGGAGTTTATTAATACGAACTGTTTGATACAAAACATCATATGTTTCAGTGAAGCTATTATGATGCTGGGGAACTCATTTTGACCAGTGCCCAGAAAATACCGTAAGATGGTTTTCCTGTTCATTTGTACTGACAGTAATAGAACTGGTCAGCACAGGGGCATATCTACTCATGCAGAGATGTCCTCACATGTAATATAATGCACCCTGTCTTAGGACGGTAAGGCCTGCTGTAGGGGTGACTTACAAATAACTCATGCAGTGTTTTGGGGGCCGTGGCACACAAGTGTGTGTCATGTTGTGTTTTCAATTTTAGAGCAGCTTGTCAAGCAGCCTGCAGTGGCAGTTTGTACGGGTTTGGTGCTGGGTCCCTTGGAGTGGCACAGCCTATGCTGCAGCTCCTAGGGACCCTCTCTTGTACCTATGCCCTAGGTACTAAAGGTACCACTTACTAGGGACTGTCACTTGGGGATCAAGTGAATGGTTGTTGTGTTTTGGGGGAAGGAACACTGGCCCTGGAGACCTGTTTAGCAGGAACCCAGTGCACTTCAGTAAAAAATTGCATCAAATACCAGGCAAAAAGTAGGTGGACTACTGCAACAGAAATCCAGTTTCCTACTATGACCAAACATCCACCTGGTGATATTAGTTTATTGGTCATAGAGTGCGTAACCTGGATCGGCTCACCTGAACCTAGTTGACATTAAACCAGCCTTGGGGAACTGAATAGATGCTCTGGCTCCATTACATAAACCTATTAAGAATCACTATTGTTACTTGCAGTCCTTTGTTAGCCTCGGTCCATGTTAAAAGGGTCTTGGCTGAAGGCTTCACTTATTAGAAGAGAGAAGCTTGTGGCACAGGCATTCCACCCATGCCAGTGCTGATCGAAGTCCTGTCGTATAATTAGTTTGTTATCTAGTGTAAAATGGGGTGGTGGTTTGTGCCCATTTCAATGTATTTGGCAGCTACTGTGAAGTGAATAAATGGGTTTCCCATTATTGTTCATTTGGCAGCTTTTGTGAAATAAGTTGGTAGTTTGTGTGCATTTCAGTTTATCAGCCAGTGTGAAGCACCCAGTTTTCAGTTTATAGAGATCTGCGCCACTGAAACCACCTGGGCATCCCATCAGAGAGCCAAGGTCTGAAAGAGCTTGCAGTCCTGAGCTTCCCTTCGCCCTGCAGGGTATCAGCTTGGCTGGGTCTCTCTTGTCACTCAGCAGCAGCAGCACCAGGAGGGTTGTTCCATTGCGGAAGATGTCACTCTCTAGAGTCTAGAATTGGTTAAGAAGCACGAGACACTGTGAAGCAGGACCTTAGGGAGGGGACATCAGTGTGTGTAATTGGGTAGCTAGGGGGGTGGGAGGAGGAAGTTGTCTGCGAAATGGCACAATGATAGACTACAGGCAATCGGAAGCACTGAGCACTCAGTGCTGTTGTGTTATTTCCTTCCTCAGGAGTTCCTCAAGTCTGGAGACCCCAAGGATACAAAGATGCTGATCACCAAGCAGGCTGACTGGGCTAAGAACATCAAGGAGCCAAAGGCTGCGGCTGAGATGTACTTGTCTGCTGGGGAGCACATGAAAGCCATCGAGCTCAGCGGTGACCATGGATGGGTCGATATGTACGTATACCTTTGTAATGTATGTGATCTCAAATGTGTTCACATGCCATCCCCTAGTCTGTAAAGGCCCTCGCCTGCTAAACGACCTCTGATATTTAACAACAAGGGGTCGTGATGGACAGGATTTCTGAATTAAGCAGAATACTCTCACCCAGTCAAGAGATCAGGGCTAGATCCAACACCGTTTTTTAGCTCACTGCACCATCCCAGCTCAGAACCTGGCTATATGCAAATTAGTCTGTTCCTGTCCCAGTGCATGATGGGAACAGGGCAAACCAAACTACCAAGCCAATTCTTACACTGGGAAGGAAACAAGCTTCCGGGGACCGGTTTCTGGCATTTCAGCCGTCGTCGGCCCGGCTTGCTTGAATCCTGATGGTGCAATGAGCAAGGGACTCACATCTGAGTATACCCTTCCACGCTTATGGTGGACAAAATATTTAACAACAAGGGGTGGTGATGGACAGGATTTCTGAATTAAGCAGAATACTCTCACCCAGTCAAGAGATCAGGGCTAGATCCAACACCGTTTTTTAGCTCACTGCACCATCCCAGCTCAGAACCTGGCTATATGCAAATTAGTCTGTTCCTGTCCCAGTACATGATGGGAACAGGGCAAACCAAACTACCAAGCCAATTCTTACACTGGGAAGGAAACAAGCTTCCGGGGACCGGTTTCTGGCATTTCAGCCGTCGTCGGCCCGGCTTGCTTGAATCCTGATGGTGCAATGAGCAAGGGACTCACATCTGAGTATACCCTTCCACGCTTATGGTGGACAAAATATTTAACAACAAGGGGTGGTGATGGACAGGATTTCTGAATTAAGCAGAATACTCTCACCCAGTCAAGAGATCAGGGCTAGATCCAACACCGTTTTTTAGCTCACTGCACCATCCCAGCTCAGAACCTGGCTATATGCAAATTAGTCTGTTCCTGTCCCAGTACATGATGGGAACAGGGCAAACCAAACTACCAAGCCAATTCTTACACTGGGAAGGAAACAAGCTTCCGGGGACCGGTTTCTGGCATTTCAGCCGTCGTCGGCCCGGCTTGCTTGAATCCTGATGGTGCAATGAGCAAGGGACTCACATCTGAGTATACCCTTCCACGCTTATGGTGGACAAAATATTTAACAACAAGGGGTGGTGATGGACAGGATTTCTGAATTAAGCAGAATACTCTCACCCAGTCAAGAGATCAGGGCTAGATCCAACACCGTTTTTTAGCTCACTGCACCATCCCAGCTCAGAACCTGGCTATATGCAAATTAGTCTGTTCCTGTCCCAGTGCATGATGGGAACAGGGCAAACCAAACTACCAAGCCAATTCTTACACTGGGAAGGAAACAAGCTTCCGGGGACCGGTTTCTGGCATTTCAGCCGTCGTCGGCCCGGCTTGCTTGAATCCTGATGGTGCAATGAGCAAGGGACTCACATCTGAGTATACCCTTCCACGCTTATGGTGGACAAAATATTTAACAACAAGGGGTGGTGATGGACAGGATTTCTGAATTAAGCAGAATACTCTCACCCAGTCAAGAGATCAGGGCTAGATCCAACACCGTTTTTTAGCTCACTGCACCATCCCAGCTCAGAACCTGGCTATATGCAAATTAGTCTGTTCCTGTCCCAGTGCATGATGGGAACAGGGCAAACCAAACTACCAAGCCAATTCTTACACTGGTGAAGAATTGGCTTGGTAGTTTAGTCTGCCCTGTTCCCATGATGCACTGGGCCAGGGACAGACTGATTTGCATATAGCCAGGTTCTGAGCTGGGATGGTGCAGTGAGATAAATAACGGTGATGGATCAAGCCCTGATCTTTGGACTGGGTAAGAGTGGTCTGCTTAATTCAGACACTCTGTTCATCACCACCCCCTTTTCTGAATCGTTTTTGGCCACTATAGGTGTGGCAGGGTATACTCAGACATGAGTCCCTTTCTCACTGCATCATCGGGATTCAAGCAAGCCGGGCCGAAGACGGCTGAAATGCCAGAAACCGGTCCCCGGTAGCTTGTCTCCTTTCTGGTGAAGAATTGGCTTGGTAGTTTAGTCTGCCCTGTTCCCATGATGCACTGGGCCAGGGACAGACTGATTTGCATATAGCCAGGTTCTGAGCTGGGATGGTGCAGTGAGATAAATAACGGTGATGGATCAAGCCCTGATCTTTGGACTGGGTAAGAGTGGTCTGCTTAATTCAGACACTCTGTTCATCACCACCCCCTTTTCTGAAACGACCTCTGAGGCAGATCTCAAAGCACTTGGGGCTTGTGCCACAAAACAAAATCTGAAATCTGCACCTGTAGGTTTATAATTTGGCATGGGTGCAGATTTCTGGAGATAGGGAATTCACCAAGCTTTCCCAGAATATGCAGTGAGAACCTGTGGATCCCCAATTAAAACTATGTGGAGAACTTTTCTCATGTCCTATAGCACATAGTTTGCATTTATGCATGTGTAAATCCAGTTGAATTTGTGGAATTGCACTTTTAAAAAATATTATCCATGAGGAAAAATATCTTCCCCAGTATCCTTATCTGATTTAAGTCTAGTGCCATTTCAAGGACATTCCCCACCATGTAGTAAGGTTTACTCAAACATAATATCACAACAGTGTTGCAAATTAAGTTACTAGTGCAAATTCAACTTTAGTGAATTCCTTGCTCTTAAAAAGTGTGAATTAGTCTCTTAGACTCATGGCTGGGTGCCTTGCTATGGATAGAGATGGGATTTGAGAAGCTGAGCACAGTAAATGCTGCCCATGGTTAGGCATTTGGTGGTGGTTCATTGACTTTACAATCCGCTCTATACTCTGACCTACAAATTAATACTTAATATTGAGGGCTTAGAACTATCTTTGTTAACATTCGCATACAGAGCACAATTGGAATTTAAAAAGAAAGCTTAGTAGCACAAGCTACATACAAGCATTAGCAAAGCATTAGGTCTCACCTTTCGGATTTATTGGCTTTGCTAATAATTTGGCCATGCAGAATATAATCTCCAGTGCTATGGCGCATGGCTAGTGAATTTAAAAAAAACTTTTGCTGCTGCCGCCCATGTAATTTTGTAGATGTGCTAACCAGGCTTAGGAGGCCTACAAAATGATGCATCTTCATTTTTTCCCTCCTTAGTTACCAACCTGCGTTGGATCGGTAACTAAGGCTGTACTCACTTTACCCACCGTAAGATCACAATATGTTTCGCAACAAATAGCACATGCGGTCTATTAGGATAGACTTTAAAAAATGGACAGCCGAGGTTGGCTAGCTAACTAGATTTAAATGTTTTGACTGGATTTTCAGGGGTTATTACAGGTCAGGAAAGGGAAAGGTGACTGTTGCAATAACATATCTGCCAACACACACTATGCTGCAGTGTGGCACGCGATATCATCTCTATTCAAACGGTCTCCCAATGTGGAACCAATATCACATTTAAGTATTCATACATTTTATATAGCACGTATCTTTATCCGAAGGTTTCCGAGCGCATTATAGTAGAACCAGTTACATTACATAAGGACTTCAGAGTACATGAATTACATAACACATACAAAACAGATACATGCATCTAAACAGAAAAAGAAAACGCTACAATGGTGTGTACAAGAGATGTGTAATTTAAACTAACAGCATAGATATAATCTGCTATATTAGCAGGAAGTGAGCACCGGGAATATGGAAATATGGAAATAGCATATTCAAATTATATAGCATTATATTAAGATATTGACAATATTATAATAAACCAGAGTACTGGTTAATGGTGCCTGTGTCTTGTTGTTCACTGCGTTGTCCTTTTTTAGGTCGAGCATTCAAGACCTCTTGTATGTACTTTGGTATATACTTATATGTCCAAAAGATTCTTCTGGGCCTTCCACCCATTCCCACTTCTGAACCACAATTGCAAGTCGAAACACCCTCCCAAGGGAATCTCCCCAAGCTCTTTTCCTTTACCCCGCTCACTGAGGAACTGCTACCCCCTCTCCTCAATACAATAAAAAGTGGCTCGCCGCTCGATCCTACACCAATCAACATCTTGAAATCAGTTTTGCCCATTATCACTGCACCAATCATTAATTTGGCCAATTCTTCGATTGAAGCAGGTATAGTCCCACGCCACGGGACTGGAAACTGGCCATGGTCAAACCACTGATAAAAAAACCTAACCTTGACCCTGGAAACTTGTCTAACAATAGCCCCATTTCCCTTCTCCCAGGTATCAGTAAATTGGCGGAAAGGTTTATAAACCGCCAATTGTCTTCATTTCTGGAAACTTTCAATCTACTCCATCCATCTGAAACAGGCGTCCGCCCCGGGCAAGGGACGGAGGCGGCTCTCGTAAAGATGGTTGAGGAGTCTAGGAGGATTCTGGACGCAGGTGGTAATGTGGCCATTATCCTCCTGGACCTCAGCGCCGCCTTTGATACGGTGAATCACCGTATCCTTTTAGCCCGCCTAAATAAACTTGGAGTCTCGGGAAAGGCCCTCGCATGGCTGGAATCATTCCTTCAGGAAAGGTATTACAAGGTGTTTGAAGAGGATTGCCATTCCTCCTCTGTACCTTTGCAGTGTGGGGTCCCACAGGCCTCCTCCCTCAGCCCCAGACTTTTTAATGTATATATGTCTCCCCTAGCTGAGGAAGTGGCTCTCTATGGGAACGAATTGGTCAGCTACGCCGACGACACGCAACTCGTAGTCTCTCTGAACCAAGCAGAGCTGTCCCCCACGAGCCTGAGTGTCTGTCTGGAGGAAGTAGCCAGGTGGATGTGTCAGTCCCACCTCAAACTCAACGGTGAGAAGACTGAACTTATGTTATTAGGCAGGCAGGCATCATTCAATGCCCCCACACTATGGCCACCCTGTATGGGTCCTGGTCCTATCCCCAAAAGTGAGATCAAGAGCCTGGGACTCTGGTTAGACAATGATCTCTCGTTTAAAGTACAAGCAAGGAAAGCAGCAGCCACTTGTTTAGGCCTGCTAAAATCTATACGCAAAATCCTTCCTCAGTTGCCTGATAAAGCTAAAAGAATTTTAGTCCAGGCCCTGATCTTATCCAGGCTTGACGATGGAAATGCGATCTACCTGGGAGCCCCGACTTCGGTGATCTGCAAGCTTCAGGTGGTCCAGAATTCTGCGGCGAGACTGCTGACGAGCACTAACCATCGCTCCTTAGCCAAACCAGCGCTTAGATCTCTCCACTGGCTACCGATAAAAGAACGGATACACTTTAAGACCCTCTGTATCGCCCATAAAAATCTTAAAAGCAAAGGTCCTCCAATTTTCGCCAACCTTATCAGACCCTATAAAACGCCCAGAAACTTGCGGTCCAATGACCTCAATCTGGCAGAAGTTCCCAGAATTAGTAAGTCTCGCTCCGGAGGTCGCCTCTTTTCTTACAATGCATCAAAACTGTGGAACTCTCTGCCTCTCTCCCTTAGTCAGGAACCCAACCTCCTTACCTTCCGCAAGAAATTAAAAACATAGCTTTTCCCGGAAACTATATAATTCAGATTACTCAAGAGCAATCTCAGACTTTCTGCCTTTCCGTGACTCCAAGCGCTGGGATGCTCCCGGGTAGCCATGCGCTATAGAAGAACAATTTTCATTTCATGGGTATGTACTTTGTGGGCTCTGGAGATCTGCCCTAGGACTTGTCTGCTTCCGCTTACGGACTTTTTTCTGTTCAACTGCCTCTATTTAGCTGTCTTGATGGAAAACGACCAGTAGAGGTCAGTAAAATACCAGAATTGCTTTCTGCTTGTTCCGCTGTCTCTATTTAACTGTCAGAAAACGACCAGTAGAGGTCAGGAAAATACTAAAATCACTTTCTGCTGAAGGACTTTTTTTTCTGGCAACTGCCGCTATTTAGCTCTCTTGATAGAAAACGACCAACATAGGTCAGTAAAATACCAGAATCACTTCAGCATTCTCTAGATCCCAACCCATAGAAATTGTCTTCCACGAGCACACATAAACAATAAGTGATCCACCCGTCCATTGCTCCCAGAAGTGCCACCTTTGAGTTGGGGTTTTGGGCGTCTGAAGTGCTTGCACGATGTGATTGTGGACAAGGTGCCAGTATATCGTTGCAATCCCACATTATATGGTAAAAGGAGGCCTCCCCATCTCCAGCAGTTCGAGGTTCTCACTTTTCCATTTCCCATAGTCTAGTGGGACTAAAACCTGTGTAGGTAATTAAATTGGATTTCCCTGAGATTTGATTGGGGAGACTAATTGTTGCGCGCAACCAGACAGTCATAGTTATCCAGTTCCCCAAGATTACTCTCCATGCTGTGGCCACCCTACGCATCCGATCTGGAGCATTCCAAAGTACGGACTTATAAAGCCTTGATCAATCCCTGGGCCTGAAGGCTCCAAGAATAGTTTAGTCTCCAATGGGTTGTAATGTGGAGAATTTGCCAATTTATCTGAATGAGCTGAGAACGCGTGGCATAGTTGAAGTTATTGGAAGAACTGGGATTTGTGTACACCGAAGTCGGATTCCTGATGGATTTGTATGTAAACCAGGATCTTATTTTTCTGGTTGTCCTACAAAACCCTGTTACCGAAGCTTAAACTTTCTTAAACAATTCAGAATATTAACCTGTAACCTGTATTTTGAAGTGTGTGCTGTTGCATCCTTTGCCACTATGAGGATCCTTCTAGCCCTGACAATCGGTCATGTAATATTTGAGCTGCACAGTGCGTACTTTAGTTAGAGTGTTACACTTCCCATAGGATCAAATGCTACCATAGCGTGTGCCAAAGCGGTGTCGGTGAACTTCTAGCATCATCACTTTGGCTCCCTGTTCAGGCTTTCTACAAATACACATACATTGAAAGTAACTCTATATTGGTTGCTAAGTTTCGTCAGCCCATTTAATGAATGAATGAATGAATTATACACTTATAAAGCATGCTGCCACTCACAAGGAGCGTCTAGGCGCTGCAAGTTTAAATCAGAAAAGCCAAATGATAGGGAAGGAGCAGAAAGAGCGAATAAGGCTGGCTAGGTGAGGGAGTAACCGAGTGCATTGGGGGCCAGGTGTTGAAATGCTCTTTGAAAAGGACTTCCGAGTCTGTGAAATGCAGACGGATGGGGAGCTGATGCCATGCCCTGGATCCTGGTACCGAGAAGGATTTGTCACCTCAGGTTTCAAGTCTGAAAGAGGGGTCTCTGAGTTATATAGTGCGTGAATCTGGCCGTCAAGTATTTGGAACCGATGACTTTGAATGCTCTGAAGACAAGTAAAAGTATCTTGAAAAGGATTCTTTTTTGTACCATGGCGGAAGCAGAACTTCGTCTAGGGAGTTTCAGCACAAGTCTGGCATCTGAAGTTTGTGAAGTATATATTTAAGGATCCTGCATATAAACGGTTACAGTAACCAAGTCTGGAGGTAATAAGAGCAAAAGCAATGGAATGTTTTTTGCTAGCTCACTTGAACATGATCATTAGTTGCCAGCCTATCTAGAGACCTAGGTACTTGGAAAACATCCCATTAGTGTAGAGCGAAGGAGACTGGACGCAGGAGTAGGTACAACTAACTTACCTTAGTGACTTTTGTGACCTAACACAACATGATGGGGCCTCCTGCAGAATGTGATGAGGGGCCCAGAGTCTCCCTTATCTTACAGATATTCATTGATCTTGGGCTGAATGGGGACCCCATTGAAGGATTGGGGCTCTCAGGAGGATTGCCCCCCCCTCCCCGCACCTCAGGGTCTGCAGGGGCCTTTATTATGCTCCTGCTTCAAACCCTGAGCTACTGTTCTAAACAACCAGCTCACACTCCCCACTCTCTCTTAACAAGTATTGGTTTAGACAAAGGGAAACTGGCCAATAAATACCCCTCTGTGGTGTTATTAGAGCGGGGTCTAGCATAGCAACGTGTGTAAATGAAATAGCTTTCTGTAGTGAATCTCTATGTACTTGCACTGCCTAAGCTCATTATGTACATAATGTATCTAAGCAAAGGTCACATCCCTCTGTCCGTGCACCAGGCCTATAGAAATCATGACCTGCCTCAGCTTTTCTGATGTCTTGCATCAACAGCCGTACCCCATGTGCAAGGATTCAAAGCCTCGTGTAACAGCAGCAGTACAACCTGCACAGTGTGTGGATGCATTGCGTGGCTGCAGCAGGACCTCTTGTACTAGGTGTATGGGCATCCTGTGACGTCAGGAGGTCTACTGGAAGCATTCTGTCCTCTAGCTTCAGTTTATTTACCGGCCAGCCCGAGGCCTAGGCCTGTTTTTACTCTTCTTGGAGTTAGTGTTATGATGAGCGAGAAACAGAAGTGCAGACGTAATTTCCGAGGCTGTACCTGTGGGTTGGCTGCTGCTTGCAGGGAGGATGGCCACTTTGTAAGTGGAAGCCTACGCTGCTGTCATCAAACTAGAAAGCAGCTCAGCCATGGACCAGTAGGAACCGTGTGGCACTGAGGTGAAAAAGTGTCAGCTCTGAGTGAGTGTGATCCAGATAAATCTGGTTGGTACTCCTCCAGCAAAATCCAATTCTAATTATGGCTCCAAGTTTTATGGTATTTTTTTTATTAACATTTCCGTCTGTATTTATCCATATATTTTTTGGGCCATCTTATTGGTATTTATCCATATTTCTTGTGTTTTGGGTTCAGGTGATAACTTGTCTGTTTCTGCATTTATATAACAGATAAATGTGTACGGATACTTTGATGCCTGCCAGGTTTTAAGCACATTACACAGCCAAAAATAATAAATCCACATTAAAAGGAATTGAATTGAATTGAATTGAATTGAAATATAATTTGTATTGCGCAGAACAATGACCCGCAGGTATCAAGGCGCCTAGCAAAAGGTCAGGAAAGACCAGGAAAAAAGAAACATTGAGACCTTAAACATATGCTTGCTTGAAGAGAAAGGTTTTTAAGGCAGTGCGAAAGTTCTGTAAGGACGGGAGGGATCTCAGATCCAAAGGAAGTTCGTTCCACCACTTAGGAGCAAGGGTGGAGAAGGCTCTGCCGCCCCACTTGACTCTTCGTATGCGGGGGGCTGCTAGAAGCAGCTTCCCAGAGGAACGCAGGTTTCTTCGGGGAACATAGTGGGAGATGATGGATCCTATTCCAGTGTCGCTCTTTTTGGCAATGGCTCTGTAGGTCATACACAGGACCTTAAACCGGATACGCTGTTCTACCGGCAGCCAGTGCAGTGTTTTCCTGGCTGCAGTGGCTGAAGAGCGTCTGGGGATGTCCAGGACAAATCTGGCTATGGCGTTTTGGACTACCTGTAAGCGCTGCAGCTGTCCTTTATTAAGTCCAGCGTACAGCGCGTTACAATAGTCCAAACGCGAGCCGATAAGAGCGACAGCTATTTGTTTTCTTGCCTGGAGGGAAAGATATTTCCTGACCCTACGGAGAGTGTGAATCAGGCCCCAACAGGTGGAAACAGTTCTGCTCACCTGGCTGCCTAGGTCAAGGGCAGGATCTATTAACACCCCGAGGTTTTTTAGCAGAGGTTGTGGGGGACGGGCAAGTACCAAGGGAGTCAGGCCACCAATTGGCTGACCAGATGTTTTCTTTTCCCCCAAACACCATCACCTCCGTTTTCTCCCCATTCAGTTTCAGAGAGTTCTGGATCATCCACTTACCAACCGCCTCCATGCAAGATCTAAATTTGGAGGCGATTAGTTCATCTGAATGGGGTAGAGAGACGAGGATTTGGGTGTCGTCTGCGTACGAGACAACCTCCATCCCGAATGATCTTATTAATTTGGCTAGTGGGGTAACATAGATATTAAAGAGGGTTGGGCTAAGAGCTGACCCTTGAGGAACCCCACATAGCACAGGACGGGATGGAGATAGAAACTCCCCAAGCTTGACTCTTTGTTCCCTCCCCGTGAGGAAGGAGGTCAGGAGATCCAGAGCTGCGTTCTTCACCCCCACCTCCCTCAGCCGTGATGTAAGTACCGAGGGGGAGAGGGTGTCGAAACAGTATATAGCACTTGTACATGTTGAGATATGCAGTAATTTAAGCGTATCTCATTGAGGTGTGTAACTCCCCGTGCTGCACATATGTACAGCTATTGGCCTGAAAGTCATTCATCTCAGTATCCAGTCACTCAAAAGAAGTCAAACTATCTGTATTTTTCCACTTTTAAAAATAAATGTAGATAGGAAAGACAATGTTTTCGGTCTGTATTTATCTGTAAATATCAGTAAAAACTGAAAATTGGGAGCCTTAATTATAATTAAAATAGATCATTGATTAAATTTTGAAAGAAATATATGCTAACGAAATATTGTGGCCGTGAGAAGCAGTCTGTCCACTTGAATTTCGTTTAATTACGTGATTGTTTTAAACCTTCAAAGTGACATTTGCTAATATAAGGGCCCAATCTTAACATGGGTGTAGCTTTTAATGGTGTAGCAGGTACAGAGGTTCCATGTGGTAGGGTCCTTAAGGCCCCCTAATCCCAAATTCTAATTGTATTTCACTACCCAGCCAGTAGGTGTGGCGGGCGATGGGGTTATTTCCCTAGCTTCCAACAGGGCTCATGACGACCTTGTTACGCCACTGGTACTCGCACATGGGCGTCCGCAGAAATGTTTCCAGGGGGGGGGGGCAAACTTTTAACTTCATCACTCGCCTTCCAGGGGGGTGCAACATTTTAACTTCCTCACTCGCCTTCAGGGCACTTTTAATGCAGACGGCCCATTGTCATTCTTTAACCCCTTAAGTGCTGCGTCGGGGCGTTGGGCGACGGCAGAACTACCTCACCAGTGCTGCGCACGTCCATTGAACGTTCATTCAGCACTAGTTCGAATGGACAGCGCAGCACTGGGGAGGGAATTACGCCGCAGCTAAGGTGTTAAGTGATGATCAGCAGCAGACAGAATGACAATGGGCCTGTCCACAGTCTGCTCGAGGCCGGGGAGGGGCTGCTGCAGCCTCTAGAGTTCAAAGAGAACTGCGAGAGGCCCCAAGTGAGAGAACATTTAAACTCCTGGGGCTTCTCGCAGACGGAACAGCCTGCTGTAATCTTGAACATTACGGACCAAAAGGAATGGGACCGGTGACCCGGGGGGGGGGGGGGGGGCGAACGCGCACCCCCTTTGCCCTCCCCTGCGGACGCCCATGTACCCTCATTGTGTTATAACAGCAGCACTGCGTCGTCCTGGTCCAGACTGCGTCAGATGCATTTCTACCTCCTCTTGGTGCTCAGAGGTTGTGGAAAACAAGCATTTACAATGCAACGGTTTCGCCTTTGGAAAAGTTTGAGCTATTGGCATTGTGAATGACAAACTTTTTATTTATGTGTTGGTTTTGAAAACAGATAAATAAATGGCATTGTCATTTACAATGGCAATAGCTTAATCTCTCGCAAATGCGATTTGGATTGCAACTATTTCAGTTATCATTTTGCACTACGATGAAAACTGGCTTGTGCATTTACTCCTGCAGAAGAGTATCAAGAGGAGAGCCACACAGGGCAATGTAAACAAGTAGCACTGTGATGTCACAAGGTGCTATAAAGAAACTGAGCACAGCTGGGTGGTATAAACAATGAGGGTACTGTGACATCACACGGTGATATAAACAGGAAACCTAAAAAGCAGAGACAAAGCGTGAAAGCAGGAATTAACAAAAACCTGCATGACTGAAATTACGAGGCAGGAAGTGTGTGGTGAGGATAAAAAAGCCATGAGGTAGAATCAGGACTATAGAACGTTAGAATTTGGTAACTGGATCTTCAATAAAGTCAGCCTCTGGCTTCTGAGCAAAACTTTGGGCCAGGCTCTTATTCTTTTACAAATTAAGCACTGCCTTGATGAGTCGGTCAGCTCAACCCTGTTTACAGTTTACCCGATACCAATCCTTTATGTGGCAAGTACTCAAATTAATTATTATTTCCAGCTGCATATATACCAAACAATATTAACCATCCACGCATGTATGCCAAATATTAACCCACCCAGACTACAGCCAATCCAATTTAAAAAGAAAGGCTCTGCTTTGTGAAGAAACCCGGGAGACCAGGAAGTAATGGTATCCAATTCCAACAGCTCTATGAGGCCAGCTTGCAGGGGTATATACAAGTTATATTAACATGCACTAAAGACTTCCACGGAGCCTGCGGGCAATTTCCCAGGGGCTCCTGTGAAAGTGAACTTTCTCTCTATCGCCCATCGGTCTATTCCTCCATCTCAGATTTTAAGGTATTATTCAATGTTTTTTGTCATCATGGGGCGTGAATTAGCAGAAAATCGGATATAACATATAAAGCTGTTCTTAGCAGGGGCCCCTAAAGTATGTTTGCCCGGGGTCCCCTAACCCCTTAAGATGATACTGGCACTGCACCATTTCCTGCATAACCCTTACACTCAGCACTACCACGGTTCACTACAGACATGCTCGCTCGTTCTCCTCCTCATGCAAGGCACCCTCTCTCTCCATGTCGTTCTCGTCGTCTGCTTGTTCCTGCGCCCACCCCGTCTCTCATTCCACCATGGCCACCCCCTTCGCTCCCGAACCCCCTCGCTTCCTGCGCCTCCCCTCTTGCTGCATACCCCCTGCTTGTTGTTCTAACCTCTTTGTGCAGGACCCATCCTGTGTCAGGAAGCCGCGAGGAAGGCTCAGTGCCAAGAGCCTTCCTCACAGCTGAAGCGCCAAGGTGTACAGAGCGCTGAGAGTGCATTTAAGTTCATAGAGCGGCGCAGGGCACGCTGGGTAATATATGCCAAGGGGCTCCCACCTCCCTATTCGGAGGGTGTGGGGATTGTAAGTAAAACAAGTGGTGTAAAATGACCCGCATGATGTTGTCTCTTGTGAATGTGACAGTGGTGATTAATCTGTAGTGAATGGTGACAGTGCCGAGTGAGATGAATTCTGTAGATGGCGGGTACCGCGGAATGTGAATGCGTCTATATAAAGGCTGACTGGCTGCTACGCATGACGAATTCTAAAGTGAATAGTCACTGTGACGATGGGAGGGAACGTTATAATAAAAGAGTTTGGGGACCTTCAGCATGAATGGAGACTGGTGAGCTTGAAGACGTGCAAAGTGAATGGCGAATGCGTGCTCGGCGTGAGAACGAAGTTTATAGGGGATATTTACACCTATTATTGCAAGCGTACAGGAAAAAAATACTGTATTTGATGTGCTTCGTGGAAACGACTAATACTGTGTATTAGAGGCAGTATCACTCGTCAGTTTAAGCCCCCGCACTATGCTAACCCGAAGGTGACTGTACACTTTGGCTAAAGGGTTTTTAAGAGAAGTGGTTTTTCACACTGCTCTGAAGACTAATGCTCAATCTAGAACATAATAATCATCCTTTTATTCTTATTCACATTAATTTTGTCGTTGTTATAATTATCAATACTAGTAGTAGTAAATACATTTCACGGGTGGGGTTAACCCATCTCTTTCTTCACCCTGCTCCCCTCCCCCCCCCCCAAAAAAGCCTCTTTGAGAGCACCAACAGCATTACGATAGAAAGACCGTGTAATACACCTGAAGCGCTCCTGCCCCGCAGTGTCCCACATCTGCAGCTTGACCCGCACGCCGGGCGCCAGCGACAGCATCTTCACGTGGAACTCCACGCCCAGGGTGCACACCGCCTGCTCCAGGAAGGACTTCTCGGTGTAGCGCTGCACCAGCGACGTCTTCCCCGCCGTGGCGTCCCCCAGCAGGATGACTCGGAACTGGTAGTGCCAGTCGGCACGGACGGGGGCAGGGGAGGTGCGGTGGTGGCGGTCCATGCCTGCAGAGCCAAGCGGTGTTTGTAGCCTGGGGGGGCCTGGAGCGGCCCGGGAGAGGTCCAGACGGAGCCGCTGTGTCCCGCCCGCCTCCATGGAGCTGTGCCAAGGCTCAGCCTCCAGGAAAGAAGCGGGAGGGGGCGGGAAAGGGGGAGGAGAGAGCTGACGACGGCCGGCCGGGGCAGAAGGCGGGCATCAGAGAGAAGCGGGAGGGGGCGGGAAAGGGGGAGGAGAGAGCTGACGACGGCCGGCCGGCGCGGGAGAGAACGAGGGGGGCGGGAGGGGGGCGGGAGAGGACGAGGGAGGCGGGAGAGTACACGAACGGCGGGAGGGGGGCGGGAGAGGACGAGGGAGGCGGGAGAGGGGCAGCTAGGAACAAATAAGGAGACCCGAGCAGCAAGGGAGGTGCCGGCAATGCCGGAACAGACTCGGGGGCGTTCCCGGCGTCGCGTGACGTCGGCAAAAGCCAAAGAATCTCGGGAACGCCCCCGTGTCTGGTCCGGCATTGACGGACGCCTCTCTGTTCCAATGGCTAGCCTCCATTTATGGAGCTAGCCAATGAAGCAGAGAGGCGTGTTCAAGTCACCCATACTAGAAACTACAGATTTCTCTGGAGGAGGAGCCTAACGGCTCCGCCCCCCAGCGAAACCTAAAAAGCAGTAACCCCCCCACCTGACATACAAGGGTTGTGTGGAAGCATATGTGGCACTGCTTTCAGCAGGTACACGAAGGAGCCACATTGAGCCCCATTCAAGCGGCACAGCCACGCCATCGCCAATGAATCCAATAAATCAAATTCATGTTTAACTCCATTATTTCATATTTTTCTCCTTTATTTTTCACATTTCTCCTTATTATTTTTCTTCAATTCATTTTACTCATTCTCATACTTATTCGTGTTTTTTCACAAAAATACTGGAGAATTGCATGCTTCCTCATGTCACGATTTTATTTAAAATGACCCAATGCTTTTCGGGAAGTTCCCTTCGTCAGAGGTATTGCGACATGTGGTGATCTGCCTCTGCACAAACCTTTCCTTCATTGAAATTCCTTTCAGCATTATTATAATTCATCACACACTTTTCAATTGGTGTGCTCGCGCACATCCTTCTGTGATCTTTATGAGCAGCATCAACCTGTTGCAAGCCCTGTCTTGCATTCTATCACCCACAACTACCCCCAGGTGATCTGTCACGTGTCATAGTGCACGGACTAAACTCTGCACCGGACTTGCAGCAGGCCAGGCACCACAAAGATGGCGGCTGTATCTAAAGTGAAGACGTGATCCTGTCACACCTACAGCATCCGCTTTCGGTCTGAGCTTTTCCTTACAAATATTTGTGTGGTGCCAGGACGTCTTATGGGCGCTTCACAAACCTGTGACGATAAAAACAAGAGCGGCTGAGCAGGAGAGGAAGGAGCCTGAGACACCGGGTTCAGGGACATTGGGACTCTAACTGATGAGATTAGGGAAGTCTTGGCAGCGGCGAAGCCATTGGCTATCCAGAGACTCGAGGCGAAGCCATTGGATAGCCGAGGACCAACCAGCAGTGGGGATGAGATGACGCTTAAGGCACGCGGTTTTTGAGAGTTCCTGGATGGCCCATTGGAGAGCCCAGTTTGTTAACGGCAGCATGGTTCCAAATCCGAATCCTGAGGCGTCCTATTAGCATCTAGTAGCATCCTAGTAGCAGGATGCTACTAGGTTGTGGGATTAAGTGTTATCACTTCGAAAATTCCAAGTGTGGCACAGACTTGTAGAGTGAGCTGCATCCCCAATGTCAATTTTTTTAGGGGGGTGGGAGGTTGTGAAAGGCTGGTAACTTGGGCCTGTTGCTTTGTTTTTAAGGAAAGCCCATCGAGAAGAAGAAGATGGAGGGGTGCGTGTCCTTCCTTTGTTTTGTACAAAGATGAGATTGTTGCCTTAGTGATTAACTTGAGTAAATTACATAAGAAGAGATTTTCCGTTCTCATAATTAAGATTGGAGGCGTTGAACTGCCCCACAAAGATTCACCAGTTCCGAAACGCCTTTGGAGAGTGAGGGGACTATTGTTATATTGTCGAAGTTCCAAGAAATGTGAAACATGAGCGAGAAAGGGAGGGAGGCGTCGCAGGCCTCATCTGTATGTGCACCAGCGTTGAACATCAATTAGAGGCCTGCTGGTAAGAAAAAGCAATTACGTATTTGTGAGGTTAAACTTTATGAAAGGCTGTGACGGTAAACATAAATGTGGCTTAGTAAACCTTGTTATTTGAATCAAGCCTGCTAATAAACATTCATTACTTATTTACTGCTACAGTACCAAGGTCAAATGCCATATATTACCTCAGTAGAGCCCAGCTAACTGGCTAAATCCTTTCATCTACTTCTCTTATTCTGTGTTATGGTCACTTTACTAGGAAAAGAAGTTGATACATTTTAATGAGGCCTTTTTAATGAGATGTGGTTCTGGTTAAATCCCTTTGCTTGTAACATTCTACACATTACAGGGCGCATGGCGTAAACCACATCTGCAGATCTGCTAAGAAGGATATGCTATTTATTACCATTATAAAGGGAGGGGAGGAACATCAGGGCGCACTTGAGGTTCCGTCCACCAAGGATACAATATCAGGCTGCAGCGACTTTTGGGGTGTAAAATACTGCCATACATTTACCGGAACCCATAAGACTTCTGAAGACCCTTCCCTGGGCCTTGAAGTCCTGGTTTATTGAAATAAGATAGGTGGTTGCTGCCTGTGGCGCTTTGCTACAGCTGCAAATTTTCCTCCGAGGCGCTGGGTTATTTTTCCTTAAAAAAAAGTTCTGTTCAGACTTTTCAGTGAATTCTGGTGACATTGTTTGTGAAACTCCATGAAGGGGCGAGCCATTGGGCGTTGCACCTTCACACGACCTTAACCTGTATATATAGTATGTATATACAGGTATCGTTAATCCTCGTTAGGGATACTAAATTTCATCACCAAACCAATGCCACCCTGCAGGCCAAGATCACCACCCTTCACTACCAAAAAATTTTCACACTCCCTGTATCACCTAATGCCTAGTTAGGATGAAATCTCAAAAATACATATATTTTCCACATTCCTAGTAAGTGTCCTGCTACTGTCCCTCAAGTAATAAACAACTGCATACACTAAAAAATCATTTCATTCTTGTGTTCACCAGTGCTTAGCTTCACTGTTGCGACGGGTGTTCTGTAGGCCAGAGGACAAACCACCTCTTCTCAGCCATGCATTCCTAAGGGCGACCAACGCACATTGGAGCGCTTCACAGGTAGCCAGGTGTAAGAAGCGCTATATATGGAATGCAATCCACATCCCAGAAGTGAGCTTTAGGCCTCGCAAGGGGCATTGAAAACGCTGTATAAATAATATAATACTCTTCTCTCTGCTTTTGTTCCTTGCTCAGGCTGATTGACGTGGCCCGGAAGCTGGACAAGGCCGAGCGCGAGCCGCTGTCCAAGTGCGCGCATTACTTTAAGAAGCTGGGGCACCATGGGTACGCGGCCGAGACGTACATGAAGATCGGGGACATGAAAGCGCTGGTGCAGCTGCACGTGGAAACGCAGCACTGGGACGAGGTGAGTGCCGTCGTCATACACTCCAAGGCAGTGAGGAGTATGTGCATTGAATGCGCCGGCGCAAGGCCGTCAGGAACGTGTGAATTCAAGACCCTCAGAAAGTATGTGCATTCAGTGTGCCCCCGACTGGGATAAAAGTTAAGGAAAAGATTCTGTGTATTTAAAAAAGTAAACCAATCTTGTAACAGGTGCAATTATGAGCTTTATACTGCTGGTGAATTTGCAGGGACTGTTCTAGATTTAGCCACAAGGTGGCAGAATAAGTCAACGCATTTGAACATGTGAGCTAGAATGCCCAAATCAATGTTTATTGAGTTTTTCATTGTAACAAGCTTCAGGCGCATCACAATAGTAAGCATGACTCTAAACCAAGCCAAATCTAGTGATCAATCCCGTCTGCAGCACCATGCCAGATAATAACATTTACTACCCAGACCCTTAATACAGTGAATATTAACAGAACATATTGAGCCTTCATCCTCTCAGGGTGGTCGGTTATTGGGAGGGTCTGTATTTTTACTAGCAGGGGCGGCCTTAGGCATGTGCAAGCTGTGCACCTGCACAGGGCCGCCAAACCCAAGGGGCCACCATGCCAATATATATCCTTAGTATACTAATCCTACGAGGATGGATGCATATTTGCGTGGCGGCCCCTGGCAGGGATTTCGTGGCCTCTGGCTCTGTTCCACTTCCAGGACCTGAGCTCCAGTGGTCTCCGCCCGCCCTCTTCCGGAGCCCCCTTCCTACGCTCCCTGCCCACGGCCGCCATGAGCCTAGTGCCGCCCCTGTTACCAGCATTGATGACCATGCTGCTAGGCCTTGTGTCGGCTTTTCATCTTCTCTTGTGGCCCATCTGCTAATGCTTGTTTGACCAAGTCATTCCTCCAAAGTTCAGTTCAGTTCAAATAACGTAATTCGATTCAATCGAACTGATGGAGCGGTAATTTCTTCTGGTAATTTCTCAATGCAAAACCCTCATGCTACCTCTAATTTACCGCTCAAAAGGTGTTGGGCCCTTCACACCATGTATTACCTTCAGGAGACTTTAATAATCATGAACAGTCAAAAATGCAATTATTATTTTAAGCCAATAAAGAGAGTTGTTGAGTATTTAAAGGGTTTTATTTTCTAGTCAAAAGTTAAGTTTTCTCTGACCCTTTATTCATTAGTAAAATATCAATCAGGTTACAGAATTTGGAAAACAGAAAAAATAGCATTAATACAGAACATTTTACAGTCTGCATATAACCATTACATATAGGATAGAAAATGTGGCGCAAAATGTCATTCAAAATTCTTAAGGAGTTTCTAAGAAAAAATAGTCTTGCAAGGCTAATCAAAAATCAAATAGTTTGCAAAAATCTCCCATTAAGAGAAATAAATGCATAAGTCAAATAAATCTTTTCAGACCTAATTAATTTGTCTAAGCATAACTTGAAGTTTAGCATCTAATTCTATTTAATCAGCTGTTCTTCTGCATCTGTCTGTGTCTAAAGAGCAAGCAGGGAGTGAGATATCCCGCCCTTCACAAGACCTCAAAGGAATGTGGCCAAGATATGACGTGGAAGCAAGAAACCTCCCCCTGACTCTCCTCGGACGCCCATGCAGCACCCGTGACGATCTCGTACCTAACCCATAGGCTGTCTGGCCTAATCTGTTCCTTCTCTTCAAGAGCTCACACACCCCCTAATGAGCCTAGAAGCCAGCTGAGCTGAGAAAGCCAGCCCCTGTCAGTTTTTATACACAAAATTTTGGCAGACTACACAAAATGTTGCATTTCAGGAAAACCTGTACGTTGATTGGTCAATCATGATGGCATGAGTTCTCATCACCCTGACGCATTCTAAAAACCTGACCATGCCAGTTTTTAACAAATGAAGCATACATAATAAATACATTTTATAAGTTTGCAACAATTGCTAGGGAAAATTTTCAATAGTCTTCCTTCCTTCCTGCCAAAGCGCAGTCAGATGGACACTTTTAACTAACACTGGTACATTTGGCAGAATCACAAGGATGTACAGTTCAAGGTGTTCTTGACTTCTTGGCATGAGGAAAGCTGCCACAGTCTGCGCATGCTCCCTTCTCATTCAAAGCAAGCCATAGCTTTTCATGGTTTCACAGGCAGCCATTTAATGGTAGGCCCCAAAATAAAACAAACAAAAAAGATAATATTAATGTCATGTATAAATGTTTACCTAGCCAAGCTACTAGTGTAAAGCAGCTTTTCTATTATTTATGACAACATGCAAAATAAAGGTGCAATGTGCAACATAGAAAAAGAGATGTTATTAACTGAAAATACTTATCAAAATATGCAACAAGTCAAAGTCTATTAAGACAGAAATAGTGAATGTAGATTGCATGGGATGAGCTGGGAAGAGAGAAACATATTCTATTAATCTTCAAAGCTAAAAGGCCACTTTTCTCTACATTGCAAAAACACATGTTAATTCAGCAAAAGCATTTCAGAAAGACTAGGTGTCACTTTTATATTTTTCATGTGCCTTTGGTTTTAACTTGCACCAAAAGGTGCGTGGCAATTTAAATGCAGTCTGTCTGAAGCACAAAAAATAAAACAATGCCTGACTGCAGATGAAATCTGCTCCATCAATCCACCCTTCTGATGATTCAAATCATAATAAATTGATTTATAATTCATCACACATATTTCATTTTCACAAGTGACATTTTTTAAAATTGCAAAAGCTGAGCATATAACAATTTTACTTCTATTTCTAAGGCAAACACAAGTCTATCTGTAATCAGATCATATATAGCCAAGCCCAAATGTTTTAGTGCAGAGTTCTGTAAGTAGCTTCTTGGAACAGTTAGTCTTCTTTAAAATAAGTAACTAAAATAATAAAAAAGAATTCAACAGGACAGTTTCAGCATTTCTTTTCTCTTTGTCATCAGCTTGCCATCAGAATGGCTCATTGGCATTCTGTACCTTTTTCAATGCAAATTAGACTACTTAGGTGCTGAGAAACTCTGACAGAGCACCATCAATCTCTTGCACTTTTTCAACCAATGCCTTTCACTCTTATCTTCACTTTGATCAGATTCAGATGATTCACCACTTCATCTCTCAGACCAAAGCTGTTGCACCATCCATTATGCAGATCTTGTGTAGCAGCTGCAATCTGGTGAGAAACTGCACACTGTACATCAACCTGACCTACACAGCCATGGCTAGTGTTCTCCTCAGTGTTTTCCACAAGTGCATTTGCATATGCATTTTCAAGCCACTTTGGTGTTGGTGAGACACCGTCTTTTGCAAAAGGTAACTCAGTGCTGCCATTGTGATGCTTTATTATGCTTGACACTTCAGGCAGATAGCTACAATCCATTCCTTGTCCAGTCTGTTGTTCTGCACTCATTAGCTTTAAGACCTCATTATAATCTGATTTCAGAGAAACTGGCAATCTATACCTGGGCATCAGTCTTTGCAATAACACTTTTGCCACTATGCAGTTGTCACTTTTCTCAAAAACAGTTCTGATACAACCCTGTTGTGCTGCTTCAAAAACATTTTCTTGAGCCTCTTTTAATTCACCTGTGAAGATTCCATAGAATGTACATGCTAACAGAACACACATGTGTGCAACTGAATAAGCATTTCTCTCTCCCATGACAACAGTGACTCTCATTTGAGCAGATATACTGCATGTTATGGTAAGGGCAATCAATTTCGAATTTTGTGCTGGGGCAACTACTGAAA
Source organism: Lissotriton vulgaris (assembly GCF_964263255.1). NCBI lineage: Eukaryota > Metazoa > Chordata > Amphibia > Caudata > Salamandridae > Lissotriton > Lissotriton vulgaris. The sequence goes on from NC_141697.1 coordinate 1,185,301,265, forward strand.
GCCATGAAGCTTTGACAACATAATGTACAAGGAGCACAGCATGTGCTGCTTTTGATGTGTCACCTTTCAAACATGGGCCATCTACAAAATGGACATTGTTGGGCTGACTCAGGCTTTCATCCTTAAAGTCTGAATTTGGCTTTATGCATATTTTCATGATATTTAGACACTCATTTTCAGTTTCATCACAAACCAAATCATTTGCTGACATTTTTGTGAAGTTAGGGTCAAAGGTCATTGGGCAATACATCACAGAGCTTTGAACACAGTCATCTTTTTGAATAGGCAATGAGAGAGTGCAGCCCTCCCTCTCACTGCAAATTGGTATATTTTCTTTTAAATAAACTTTCATTCCTAGTGCTGGGGCGCAACATTCTTTCTCTTTCAACTCTAGGAATGCTTTTGTGCAATTGTTGTCCAATGGAAGCGGATCAGACACATCCTCATGTGTCAGCCTCAGTAAAGGCTTAGCCACTAGGGAAAGGTTTAGTAACCACTTTCTACAGCAGCTAACCATTCCCAAAAATGTCCTGACGTCTTTCTGAATTTGAGGTGGATTTTTCTTGGAAAACATTTCCACCCTTTCTGGTGACACCTTTCTACCTCCCTTTCCAATTTTGTGTCCCAGATATTCATCTTCTTTTTGACAGTACTCCTGACTATTCTCATGCATTGGCACTGTAACATGGACTTTGCAAAAATCAATAAAAGTAAGCCATTCTTCAGCACATGGAATGTGAAAAAATATATTGGCTGGATTGGGTACCACAGGACAACATGGAAAAATATGCTTTTAATCTCCTGCACTATTCTGTTCTTTTCATTTATTTTCTGTGAACCTGTGATCAGAAAGTTACACAAACTTCCAATCAATTCCATCAAAAATCCTTTTATTGGTAAAATTTCTGCAACTGATGGACTACCTGAATACATGTCATCTGGTTCTAATTTTAATAAGACATGTTCTGCACATGTTATTATTCTGGCATCCTTCTCTGTGAACTCTCTTATTTCTGTGTTTATTCTTTTTTCAAAATCAGAAGGTAATTTTTCAACTGTCTTTTCTGAAAATAATGCTACAGCTGTCTCTTGTTGGGCCATTTTAAAATGTACCTCCTTATCAGGAATCTGAAAATGAACATTATCTGATATACAGTAATCTCTGCTGCTTAATTCGCAAAATAATTGTTTTCCTCCTTGGCCTGAATCACAGACAACAGTTTTGCAATCTTCCTCAAATGGGCTTAATTTTGGTGCAAATTTTTCTAAAACTGGGTTTGTAATTTCTTTGTTTAAAACTCTTGAAATTAAGTCTGGACTTTCCACTGCCTCCACAATGGACCTGGTAAATTCAGAATTGTGATTGTTAAAACTCTCATTTTCAAACACAGCAACCTGTTGGACTGGGTTCTGATTTTGTCTCTGGAAATAATTCACATTTGCTCTGGACATCTTATTTAAATTAATTTGAGCTTTTTCCATATTTTGTGGGACCATCTTTGCTTGGAAAATTCCTGCCATAGGTACCTTTTTCTGAACTGACATTTGCATTTTCTTAGCTTGCATATTATGCATCTGCATTTCTCCATGTTTTTGTGCATCATGTTTAAATTTATTTTTCTTCTTCCAATGCTCAAATCTGCTATAAAGATGGCAAAAGGACACATTTTCCAGCAGTACAACATCCATACCTGAATTTTCACAAACCAAACCACCTTTACTTCCATCCTGTGTTCTTTTAATCTGTACCCAATCAACATCCTCTGCTGGCACTCCACCCTTCAGGAAAGTAATCACTGCTATGTTTTCCTCCATAACAACAGAAAATGATGGTGCATTCATGCAAACCCTTTTCACTGTCTCCTCACCTGGCCTTTGCAAAACTTTAGATTCAAACCACAATTCAGTCTGCATGACAATGTAAAAGAACATTTCCAAATTAATGCACAACTCTTTTAAAATTTCAACAAATCCCTCAACATTTGGGTACCACAGCATAATTCTGTCTCTCAATTGTGGGATTGTGGTCAGAAATGCTGCAAGTTCACTTTTATTCTGTGGCATAGGAACATGCACTTCTCCCACCTTTTCTCTCAATGAGTAAGCAAAAGCTTCTCCCTCATTCTGCTTATTATTTTTCTCAACTAAATCTGGTGGCTTCTTTTCCTTATCCAGTTTCCTAGCTAGGTCTGGTGGTTTCTTTTTCTTCTCATGTTTTCTTGCCCATTTGTCTACTAATTTCTCAAACCCATTGCATTTAAAAATATATTTTATTTCTGCAATGTGCAATTGCATTCCTGAAGAACACATTTTCTCATTTGCTTCATCATCCATATGTACCCTAAAACTTTTCTGAGATGGAAAACTTCCTGAAACATCAGTTTCATATTTTTGAGCCAAATCTGCCAGGCCATTATGTGTAGTTAATGCACATGCAACTGTTTCCTTACTCAGGGAAATTAATTCTTTTTCCTGACACTGGTTCACATTTTCATTATTTAAACAGCATGGACTGTTATTTTCTTCATGTTCAAGTGCTGAGTTTAAAACACTAAGCTGTTTCTCTTTTTCAGGGCCTGTGCTAATATGTTCTCCCATGTTTTCAATATTTTTAATCACTGCTGCTTCCTCTAAGCAGGCTTGAAAAATCAAATTTTCAAATATATTTATTGTATCCTGAGCTGAAGATGTTGTAAAGGCCATTTTTCCCTCACCTTTCAGTGCTTGGGGTAATTTCTGTTCAATAACCTGTGAATTTTGAGTTTCTGAAATAAACTCTGCCATAATCACTCCTTCTGCAGCTCTTTGAACCTTTTCAGTAGGGACCATATTAATTGGGACAGTCATAATTTTTATAGGCATTATCTGTGTATCTGCAGTTAGCAATTCTTGGACTGAATCAGGCACATTTGAAGCAGTAACACCTGGAGGTATTACTGACAGTGCTGAATCAACAGGTAATGGGTCAATATAAAATGTCTGCACATTTTTCTCAGTCTGTATTTCTCTCTGTTTAACAGAAGCAGTAGCCACTGTAGTGCTTACTGGTGCACTATTTTCAGCGTTTTTAAAGGGAACCACATAAAGTGGTGGACACTCAGTTAACAATGCATCCATTATTTCATCCCCTGAATCATTATTTATTTGAAGCTCTTTATCATCATTAATTCTCTTCTCCTGCATTTGGTGCTTTACCTTTTTATCCTCACTTGCTTTCTCTCTTGCTGTCTTTTCCCACAAGCTTAAGGCCTCAAATTGTGCAGCTTTAGATGGTGTCTTTATTTCACATAACACTTCCCTTACTTTGTCAATAATTTGCAATTCAAAAGTACCATCTTTTGGAAACCTCAAAGCACCCTCTTTTTCAGTAATCTTGCACCATTGGTGAACCCACATACATGTATTTTGTCCCAAATTGGTAGACATAAAATGCACAGGTGTTCCTTCAGGAGCATCATCAATAAAAAACTAATTTTTCACTTTACCTCCTAACAGCTTCTTTAAGCCTTCAAACAATTTCATTTTTGCAATAGTTCAATGCAATTTCTTTTTTTCCAAAGCTGTCAGTCTCAATTTCAGTCAGTTCTACTCCTACTACTGACCCTCCACAAAATCTTACTGCAATATTTCTCTTAATCAATAATTCTGTTAGTAACAACATAAATACATTCGCTACTCTGTCTATTGTGCTAAATAAAGGATAGATTTATATTCACTGCGAGTAACACATTCCGCTTACCCTTCACAAAGTAAGACCTTCCGTTTACTCTTCAAACACTACAGGTAAATCCCTTCCGCTTACCCTTCACACAAGCTCAGAAGAACCTGCTACTCCTTTGGACTTATCCTTCAGGATATATCTTAGGCCCAAGTTTCACCAGCGAACCCTTTTGCTGCAATCAAGCTCAGAAGAACCTGCTACTCCTTTAGTGTGACCCTTTCTAGGTGATATCAGACTAAAGTTTCACCAGCGAACTCTTTGCTATAAATCACTCACACAGAAAATAGTCCCTAATTTAACACTGCCAGCCCTACCTAGCTTCTCAGTGTTATTCCAACAGACAAGTAACCTCAGTGCAGTGTGGCTTCCATTTACCACCCCCTATTCCTTCCCGGGATTCCACAGGTGTGCATACCTGCGTGTTCCAGACAACATAGAAGAAGACCCTTACTTACATTAAGAGTTAAAACATGTAATCAATAACCAAAAATTATGTCCTATGAAATTACCAATATAATCAATAACACCATCAATTCAAAATGAGCAAAATGTCAACAACAGTAAAAATCCTTACTATTTTCAACACTTCAAAAATACATACATATGCTAGCATATTAACAACATTTCACAACCCTATTTATACTCACACCACATCTTGCATCACCTTTCAGTACTGCTTTGCCAGTCTTCAGGTTCTGAGCATTGGAGTCAGGAATCAGGACTTGGACATTTATCTAACTTGGGCAATTATTTTATTTCCCTCTTAAGGTCAATGATCCATTAGTTGAGTAGTTGATGGTGAAATCAATAATCATTAATCACCAAACTAATCAATAATAACCATCCTCTGATTACCAAAAACTGATGGAGCGGTAATTTCTTCTGGTAATTTCTCAATGCAAAACCCTCATGCTACCTCTAATTTACCGCTCAAAAGGTGTTGGGCCCTTCACACCATGTATTACCTTCAGGAGACTTTAATAATCATGAACAGTCAAAAATGCAATTATTATTTTAAGCCAATAAAGAGAGTTGTTGAGTATTTAAAGGGTTTTATTTTCTAGTCAAAAGTTAAGTTTTCTCTGACCCTTTATTCATTAGTAAAATATCAATCAGGTTACAGAATTTGGAAAACAGAAAAAATAGCATTAATACAGAACATTTTACAGTCTGCATATAACCATTACATATAGGATAGAAAATGTGGCGCAAAATGTCATTCAAAATTCTTAAGGAGTTTCTAAGAAAAAATAGTCTTGCAAGGCTAATCAAAAATCAAATAGTTTGCAAAAATCTCCCATTAAGAGAAATAAATGCATAAGTCAAATAAATCTTTTCAGACCTAATTAATTTGTCTAAGCATAACTTGAAGTTTAGCATCTAATTCTATTTAATCAGCTGTTCTTCTGCATCTGTCTGTGTCTAAAGAGCAAGCAGGGAGTGAGATAGCCCGCCCTTCACAAGACCTCAAAGGAATGTGGCCAAGATATGACGTGGAAGCAAGAAACCTCCCCCTGACTCTCCTCGGACGCCCATGCAGCACCCGTGACGATCTCGTACCTAACCCATAGGCTGTCTGGCCTAATCTGTTCCTTCTCTTCAAGAGCTCACACACCCCCTAATGAGCCTAGAAGCCAGCTGAGCTGAGAAAGCCAGCCCCTGTCAGTTTTTATACACAAAATTTTGGCAGACTACACAAAATGTTGCATTTCAGGAAAACCTGTACGTTGATTGGTCAATCATGATGGCATGAGTTCTCATCACCCTGACGCATTCTAAAAACCTGACCATGCCAGTTTTTAACAAATGAAGCATACATAATAAATACATTTTATAAGTTTGCAACAATTGCTAGGGAAAATTTTCAATAGTCTTCCTTCCTTCCTGCCAAAGCGCAGTCAGATGGACACTTTTAACTAACACTGGTACATTTGGCAGAATCACAAGGATGTACAGTTCAAGGTGTTCTTGACTTCTTGGCATGAGGAAAGCTGCCACAGTCTGCGCATGCTCCCTTCTCATTCAAAGCAAGCCATAGCTTTTCATGGTTTCACAGGCAGCCATTTAATGGTAGGCCCCAAAATAAAACAAACAAAAAAGATAATATTAATGTCATGTATAAATGTTTACCTAGCCAAGCTACTAGTGTAAAGCAGCTTTTCTATTATTTATGACAACATGCAAAATAAAGGTGCAATGTGCAACATAGAAAAAGAGATGTTATTAACTGAAAATACTTATCAAAATATGCAACAAGTCAAAGTCTATTAAGACAGAAATAGTGAATGTAGATTGCATGGGATGAGCTGGGAAGAGAGAAACATATTCTATTAATCTTCAAAGCTAAAAAAGGCCACTTTTCTCTACATTGCAAAAACACATGTTAATTCAGCAAAAGCATTTCAGAAAGACTAGGTGTCACTTTTATATTTTTCATGTGCCTTTGGTTTTAACTTGCACCAAAAGGTGCGTGGCAATTTAAATGCAGTCTGTCTGAAGCACAAAAAATAAAACAATGCCTGACTGCAGATGAAATCTGCTCCATCAGAACCATAAAAGTTTACATACATACATTAAGTAATAGGATAAAAAATGCTTAGGAAAATTTAGTGCAAAGGGAAAAGAAGCACCTACCATTCCGCAACACATTTACACAAAATATTAAAAACCCCTAAAATCTCTAAAAACTTAAATTCATTTTAGGATTCATAGCGTTTCCTGATTGGAAAAGCAATTCTGATGAAGTTAAGCACAGCACTGCAAATAACAGCAGTAGATAGCGACTGCAAATAATTACAACCCTCCTGGTAAGAGCAGGGACTAATTTCCTTTAAAACAGGCTTGATAAAACATACAGTGGGTCTTTATAAAGTGTGCAAAACAACATGAAATGCATTGTACTTTGATGGACTAAATTATTACAAGGACAGGGCGTTAGGCTCTCACACCAACCCACCTGTTTAGGAAAAGCCACAAGAAAGTGCAATGTGCAAAGACGAAATCTAGTCATAAGGAAACGCGAGAGAACATGCATGGTAAAAGACAAGTAAAATTGTGGTTGCCTGTGAGATTCACAATCTGGTGTTCCATTACCCTGATTAGACATACATAGTTCAGGTCGGAATGCTTTTTTAAGAACCGGTTTCATATTTGATTGGATACTATCTGGATTACTGTAATAGTTTTCCAAGCCTATTTTATAAAAAGTATCCTTAACACAACGAAGCCAGGGGAGTGACATTGCGTTATCAAGATTCATGCAGTCTCTAAGGATACTCCTTGAAAATAATAGGTCCTCTGACGTTCAACTTTTACCCCATAAAGTCAATGGGGCAATATTTATCCCATCTTTCACAAAATCCAAACCTACTTCAGAGTGGCAAAAACGTGTTGGAGAACTGCGGGGAATCATCAATAATCTTTTTTAAAATGTATTCTCTAAAATCTGAATCCTGGTACTTTTATGGTAACCCATACTCCTGCTCCAAAAGTGGCTACCGATAAACATTTTAGTTTAAATAAAGTTATCATTTCAGTTACCGGCTTATGTCCTAGCATACAAGCAAAGCGGAAAAGCCCCTCTATTGTTCTGCTAGTTTGTTGAATCCTAGCCACAACTAGGTGTTCCCTAACATTCCCCAAGTAGGTAAAATGTGACACTTTTCCAATAACTTTTTCCCTTACTACAAATTTGTTTGGTTGGGGCTGCATACCATAATAAATGATTTGCAAAAATGTAACTTTAGATCCAATGCCAACAAATATTCAGTAAACACATTCAAATATTTTTGGAGGCTATTGGCCGTTAAGGTCATCAAGACAGTATTGTCTGCGTAAGACAGTAATGGGACCTGTTTGCCTTCTATGCTCGGGAAGTCCAATTTCTGTTTTAACAAAAATTGTTCCAGTCCGTTTGTGTATATTAACCAAATGCGTGCCGGGGTTATTTTTGCGCTACGCGGCTTTTTTCCAAAAGCCGCATTACATGACGAGCTCAGCTCGTCATCAGCACACGACCACCGTGGCTGATGACGAGCTGAGCTCGTCATCAGCATCGAAGGGGTTAAAAATAAAAATGGGGGTCCGAAAAAGTGGATAAGACTATGGGAAGGGTGGAACACACACAGGGGAGCGATATGCACTTTACCAATCATACTCCAAGACCCAGAAGTATCGTAATGAAGGTTTAACAACGTTACAGTGTGATGTGCATGCACTATATTCTATGTGTATCTAGGACTGTGCAAAGACAACTGAAGATAGACACCTTTATCTGTAGATCTACCAAACACACCAAATGTAATGAGGAGTACCTGAATGTATATATATTGTCTGGGCTATTTTAATATGCAAAAATAAAAATATTTTCAAAAACAATAAATAAATTAAAATGGGGCCAAAATGCAACCCTAGTGTACCCCCTCAGTAGAAGCAATGGGCCTAGTCTTCTCTCCCGCAGGACCAAAACGGATAGCTACAGGGGTAGCTGTGTGTAGCCCACGGAACAGTGTAACTAAGTCATTCCTCCAAAGTTCAATCTGGGGACCTTAAGGTTCACCCAGTGGATGGATGTGCGTTGTTTGGCGAGGACAGTACCATGCAGTGCCAGTCTCTTTGTCAATTTATTTAGGAGGGGTCAAGCCCATAACGGAATAAGAGCCGTTTACTTCTTTTTCCCAGAAATCTACAATTGTTTGACATATCACACCATATGCTGGAAAACTGCTCTCTCCGCCGCACATCTGCTGCAGGCAAATGTTCTGTCGGGGTTGTTCATTGCTGCCTTCCTAGGAGTGATTCATGCCGGGATAGAAAAAATGTAGTTGGACTAGCTTGAAGCACACCTTGTTGCATTGTCTGTTCTCAGGGCACGTCCACGACCACCTCCCTAGTTAAATGTGTGCCTCCTCCCCTGGCATGTGTTAGTTCTGAATACAGATGTGTGATTAGCTGCCTGCTAAGACCAGGATATCTGTCATCCCTTTTATTTCTCGGGGGCCTTGGGGAAGGCAGTCCACATCTCCCTGGCAGTATGTGTCAGGCGTGCATGATGTGGGATCTGGCCAGGTCCAACAGCATACATTTCCTTGGATTCTTCAGGTGTCAGATAATTGCAATTGAGATATAAATCTCGTACTGTCTGCCAACCGTCTTCTCTTCATTTAACCGTACACCTGTCTTTATTAATATCCCAGACTGGTTTAAGGGACCACGGAGGAGTAACTGGGGGGGGGGGGGGGGATTGGAGGACTGGCTTACCACTCTTTCCCACATTCCGCCCACCCGTTCGACTAAATATGGACTATCTTTGGCACCTCCCATAATAAGCCTATCCGGTGGCACTAGTTGTTTTCTCTGTTTTGGAATGGCTCTTTAAACCCCTCATGGCATCATCACAGTTTGACAGGATCTCTGCAGCAAAGCAGTAACCCACAGAGCTGTCTGTAGAAATTACAAATATGTGACTTGCACGTTGAACACCGTGCTTTGCAGTAGGCACATTAACCCCCTTTGCTAGTTTATGGTGGCGATTAGACTGGAAACAGATTCTTCCTGCAAGTACATTATCCACCCGTTAACCTACTGTTATTATATCTTGAAACTCCCTGGGTATACAACGACCTGGGCAGAACGTGTCTTAACTTGTAAGATATTTTAAAATGCAGCCTGTTTATGGTCAATAAGATAAGAAAGTCCCGAATTACTATGGAATGTATCCTTGTTGTGAATTATTGGGCAGAGCTTTTTTTTAAGCTTTTAAGCTTTTTTTAATTTTTTTTATTATAATGTGCAAGTTTTCTTTCAGATTTCAATCCTCTTGCCTCCGACCCTCACGACTCTCTATGCGTATCTCCTGCTGCCACTTGACCACCAATGTGTGGAATTCCAGGGTATTGGTTTCCATTTCCTGCGCTGCGCCTATAAGCCTGGCCTTCTCTTTCTTACTCTGGGCTCAGCCTCGGGTCTCCTCCATTCCTGCGTCCCATCTCACAGTTGCGCCAGACGCCATCAGTCACACTCCCAACAGAACTACACACTTGAGCCATTCGGTACCAAAATGTCAGTCAGTGCTATATTCTGACTGGCCACTGGGTGCCACTGTTTCGCCAGTCTGTGTCCAATAAAAGCTTCTTAGTGCCAACACACCACGGCGAAAAGTGCTTCTAGCGCGGGAACCCAGACTCGCGGAGCTAAATGGAGTGAAATGATATTGTTTTATGGCCCTTTAGAAAGGAGTCGAGTGACGCGGCGTAGGTTGAGTGGAAGTTTGCACCACAGGTGCGGCGTAAGAATGCAAATCGACCAGTCTGTCTACAGGCCACCAGTAGGGGGCGGTATCGGAGTGACAGAGGCGGCCGCCGCGCTGCGCACCACCCACAGCAGCCGCATCTGGCGGCCCCCGGACGGACCTGTAACCCCCACCCCCACCCCTCTCATGACGCAAATGCAATGTTGTGAACATAAGCTCCACTGATCGTATTTGGGAATTAAGGCCGAGCTGTGACTCTCAGTAAACCACACGCCTTGTGCTGGCTTGTGTGCTAGGGAAAGCAAACCCAGGAGGTGGTAAGGTGGTGTTTGTGGACGAAGGAGGGTCCTTCAGTTCTAATCCAGGGAGTCTGTCTCTACAGCATTAAGCATCGGCCCTCTTTGTTTGTTGGCTCCCCCTTCCTGAATGTCGCCGACATACAGATGAACCGAGCTTGTCTGCGTGAGAGTCGTACCCATCTCTTTCCTTCATTCCTCCACAGGCCGAAGGGATACATCGGGATACCACATAGAGAGGGACAGAGCAGAAGTCCAGTCTCTCCTCCACAACCTAGGGTGTTTCACGGCCGTCCAGGGGACCTTGGCTGCGGGTTCAAGGCCACGGTGCCCCAGCAGTCTGTGCCTGAGTTTACAGACCGGTCTAGTATGATTAGAAGGAACATGAATCCTCCCCCAGCCGGGAGCAGGGCATTGTCTCACTGTGTGGGTGGTTCAAGCCTCGTCTGAGCCTTTCCTTCGGTGGGTTAGCATCCGTGGCCCACAGGGTCCGACTGAGATACAAAATTGGCCTATGCACCAAAACTAAAGTGGCATCATTAGTGCATAAGATAGCTTAAAAACAATGTGGCCCACGTCTTCAATTCGGGGCAGTTTTGAAGTTGTAAACATAAGCTGTATAGGTGGTTTGCACGGTACTGGAGACTGCATCCTTTTGTGCTTGGGGTAGGCAATGTTTGTGGTAATGTCAGGGAAATTAAAAGTAATAAAAACCGACCCCGCAGACCATTAACTGGGCCCACAAACAGCCAAAAAAACAGCCCACACACTGTCAAACCAGCCCTGATTGTCCTATAGCCCAGTGCAACCCTGTACCCCATGTCATAAATGTATCTCAGGAAATGATTTTTTGAAGGGGCACCCACTGGAAAGTGACATGAAGGGGACAATAAAAAAAACAGGCATTGGTAAAGCCAATAGGCCTGCCTTGTTGTATGTGTTTGTTGATGATGTATTGGTGACGGGGTGCTCTGTGTCTGGAATACTGTTCCCGTCTGCGTAGGAGTGAATCAGTATTGACTTTTTCTTCATTATAACCAGTATTTGGATGGGTGGACCGATGAATGGCCTTTGAATTAGTTGCCTTAGACATGATACTCTTAGTGCCAAGGTAGCTTCCGGTGAGCACAGGCTTTGAAAATACCATAAATACCTACATGTGTTCGGATGCACGGACGCTCAAGCACAACATGCTACTTTGCTTGCTTTAGGCCACGCCCATAATTACATAGGCCACACCTCTTCTAAAGGTTTCCCAGTTGCATTTCCTCGGCCAAGCCCCATTTTGGGACCCCCAAGTTTTTTCATCCAACTTAAAGCAATGATCTCACAATTTCTTCTGGGTTCTTACCCTACAGCCCTACATCTTCCTGTAGACTTGAGAAGGCAGCCAAATCCCTGTTTCTTTTTTTTCTGATTTTAAAGTGTACTTTTCTTTGCCTAGCAGACAAGGTGATGGAGCAAAGGTGGGGCGAGAGAGGATTGAAGGGGGAGGGTCAGTGGGAGAATGCAGCTATAGTTGGGGACTAGGTGGCCTCCTCCTGGTGACCCTACTGGCCAGCATCCAAGAGCCCCACTGGAGGTGGTTAATGTGCTTTCTGTATTGCACTAAAAACGGCCTTCCTCATCCATGGTAGAGTGCCAACTGCCTCCTCACCAGGCTAAGGAGAGTGCTGGTGTGTCATAGGAGAGATACAAGCCTGGAGCCGGCCTTTGTTTCCCTTCATAAGAAACCAAATCATCTAGTCATCACCGGATATAATCCTCTCCCTTCCAAGCAAAATAAGTTCTTCTCTTCCACATAAGTATTTTTGAGTTGTTTGAGTTTACGTTCGGAGTTCATGGAGACTGTTTGTGATTCAGATGGTATCACCTGTAACAATATATGCATGCATTACAAAATGGTAGTTCCAGTTACAGGGTAGGGTCATTGGAGGTGCACCAGAGCTGCACCGTAGAAAACCTTTTACAGTTTAACTTTGTCTGATTTCTGTCTAAAATACAGATTCACTCTAGAACCTTACCTGTACATAAAATACTGACACAAACTAATTGTTAGGAAGAACAGTGTCCTCCTAAAAACCAATAAGAATAGTGTTGTGGCCTGTGAAATGCACAACTTTCACTCTAAATAGTTACCATACCCTATCACTTAGTTGAAAAGCACATGGACACACAGACCGCCGAAGGCCTCACTAGTTAGATGCTAATGGTAGCCTGATGACTGGTCCTGATGAGACCTCGATATTGGGTTTAAACGTCAAAATAAATCCATTGATTTCTTTTGGTTGACGCTCTAAAAGAATATCTGTGAATTGTCTTAAATATTCTATTGTAGTATCACTGCTAGGAAACAAGGGACAGTTCTGTAATCTTCACTTTGCATATAATGCGCCTTAACCATACCCTGCGTCATTTGCAGTGCTGTCACATTTGTTATATCTTGTACCTATGTAAGTATAATGAAATCAAGAGCAACGGAGAAAATTGAGGCTGCTGCGAATCTTGTCTGCATCATTGATTGGTTCATAAATTCCTATTTTAACTTGACTTTGTTACCGTTGTACTTGCGGATACGGTGCCCCAGTGAAATAACGCACCTGACCTTTGTCTTTTCCAAGTGTCTATACCCTGGTCGGGTCTTTGGTCAGCATATACACAACGCTTTTTCACATCGCCTTTTTTGTACTTGAAGTTTGTTGTGTAGCAGTGCGAACCATAACAAATACCTGTTACAGTCCCATAGTATAAAGAAAATAAACAGCATGAAGTTTCAGAGGCGCAGATCTTGGCCATTGGCACGTACTAGGGAGAAGACAATTTTGAGAACGAGCTTGACCCTACCCATTGCACCAAAACCTATGAATGATGTCCTGCTGAGCAGAGATATGCGGAGTAATGGCCCACCATCCTGTTGGACTGCTTCACCTACATGTGTGCCAGTAAGACTAGGGAAGCCAGAGAAGAGTTTCCAAGGCTGGCGTAACATGATCGCGGAAACACACCCCAAAGATGAGGTTAGCAGTAGGGTGAACCATGATGAAGAACCTGGTCGGCAACACTGGAGAAGCAGCAAATGGAAGTAGAGTAGGCCATTGATAACACGAAGAGCATTTAATGAGACTTGCAAGATGAATATTCATGCAACGAAATACATTTAGATCCTTACACGACTTTTGAAGTTTAATTTCTTTTATACTGGTCTCAAATACATTTTCCCATACTGACCATTCATGTACTTTTGGAAAAAGAACTACACCATCAGTTAGTTCCAGATTGACTAAAATTATTGGGTATTTGTTATTATGTCAAGAGAAAGCACCAACCTGTAGGAGGACTACACTAACAAATCTAGGTAGGGCAGACTAATCTATTATTCTTCGTGAAATGCAAGTGTGTGTGTTATGCTGTAGTGTTTACATGATTAACACGAATATCTCCTCTTGCAGGCCTTCACCTTAGTGGAGAAGCATCCAGAGTTTAAAGATGATGTCTATGTGCCCTATGCGCAGTGGTTGGCAGAGAATGACCGGTTTGAGGAAGCCCAGAAAGGTGAGATGCTCTGTTTCTGGTCCATGTGCCGTCTCCTTTCGAACTGATTGAGTTTTTGAATTTGAAAACAGAATAATACGCCTGGATGTTGTGAAAAATTGTTCCCTAAGATAAGGGGGGCATGGTATGTTATTAGTTTAGCAGGTGAGTGGCACCAGGTCGTAGGGGAAGGAGGAGACCGTTGCAAGTGTGATGTTTGAAACAATTAATAAATGAAGTTGATACTTTAGATCACTGTACTTGTTTGGGAGTGTGAATTTATGCATGATTTAAAGGCTGTGCTTTCAGTACCTGAATTGATCTGCTTATGTGGGTGCGTAGTTAGGTCCTTAACATCTCCCTGTACCAGGAACACGGCTTTGGCCCCATTAAGGCAGAAATGGTTTCTTTCATCCAGAAGTAATGAGATGAGATGATGGACGGAGCGCTGAAACTTTTTTCAGACACTCACCCCCAGTCACAGATCTGGGTTGAATCCATCATCATTCTTTAGCTCACTTTGCCACCTCAATTCAGAAACAACTATATGCAAATCAGTCGACCCTGTGCCTCATGGGAACAGTCCAGCTCGAATTGCCAAGCTATGTATTTCCTGGACCGGAAACAAGCATCCTGGGACCGGTTTCTGGCTAACAGCCGTCATCAGCCAGGCTAGATTGAATCCAGTGGCAAAGTGAGCAAGGGACTGGGGGTGAGTGCTGTGCAATGTTCAACACTCCGTCCATCATCCCCTTTGGTTTTTCTTTGTTCGCCCTAAGTTGGCAGGGTATGCCCAGACGTGGGCCCCTTGCTCACTTTGCCACTGGATTCAAGCTAGCCTGGCAGATGATGGCTGATTAGCCAGAAACCGGTCCCAAGATGCTTGTTTGCGGTCCAGGGAAGACATGGCTTGGCAGTTCTGGCTGGACTGTTCCTATGAGGCACAGAGTCAGACTGATTTGCATATGGCCATATCTGAACTGGGGTGGCGGAGTGAGCTAAAGAATGATGATTGATTAAACCCAGATCAGTTGACTGGGGGTGAGTGCTTGCAATGTTCAACACTCCGTCCATCATCCCCTTTGGTTTTTCAATGTTTAATGATGGCCACGCTTCCTGTTTTAGTTTCCAGGAGGGAATGGATCGGAGTGCTGTCCCATTACATCTTTTTTTTTAAAGTTCAGAAATAAGTTTATTAAGGGAAATGCAAATCTCAATACAAAAAACAAAATAACAATACATAGTCACATGAATCACCTTTTTAAATACAAAGGGAAAATAGGTGTATATACAATTAAAGTTGTCTATCTGAAAGAAGATGATTAATACAAATATAGAAATAAATCAATAAAAACAGAAAAGAAAAAAAAAAGCAGAAACATTTCAAATCACATAGTACAGAGAGTGATGCAAGAGAAGAATAATCTTGCAAGTGAAAAGCACAACAAAAGAAAGTCATGGAGATTTGGAAACTTCTTGTTGTACAGGAGTTAAAGAAGAGGAGCGTCTAGCACTAGATTCAATGAATGATGTAATAGGTAACCATAGGTACAGACGTTTCGTTGCCATGGTAATAGGGTACACAAAAGCTGTTTCTAATCTGTGATTATAGCAAATAGCATACCACCAAGCTTAATAAGATAATTTGGTGAAGTCTTTCCAATTATTAGTAATCTGCTGGAATGCAACTGCCAGTAAGAGGTCTACATTTTTTTGTTTTGTCTTAGAAGTGTGCTCTGACCACACCGGAGATAAACTTCCCAGAAATAGATTAGAAGCAGACAAAGGAAATTTGGAATGAAAAATTAAATGGATTTGGGCCCACACTTTTACCCAAAAATCGCAGACAAGTGGGCATGTGAAAAGCAAGTGATGTAGGTCCGCATGTGGGGAAGAGCATGACCAGCAATTATCCAAAACATCATCATGTCTTTTATACAATGCAACTGGAGCTAGCAGAAGCCTATTATATTTATATTTATATATATATATGTGTCCGTTTGGTATTAGCAGCTCTCAAAGATTTTCTGATTTTACTCCATATCTTATTTCAGGTAATAATGGACCAGCTAACACCCAAATCCTGTCCATAGGAGAGTTCTGTCTTATATTTGTCTAGTGTAGTACATGGAGATTGTACATAATTGTAAATAGCATACTCCTTCGGCGAGAGACAAGCAACGACGTGGACCCTGAACCGCCAGCTTCCACTCCCTTACGGACGAGCCCGCCCGTATTCTTCCTTTTGCCACATTACCAGCCAACCACACTTGGCTTTCGATAACCCGCTAACCGGGTTGGAATTATCACTGGTCTTGTAATACTCGCACCACTTGTTTTAAGCCCTGAAGAGTCACAGGCATTGACCTGTTGACGAAACAAGTTTTGTCTGGCGTTGTTTTTCACATGAACATCTTCACATAAAACATCCCTTCAGAAAACCACTGGTGTCGACCACATCATTGTACACAAATGTATTAACTGTTGATTCTATACGTGTGCCCAGGATTGTGCTAAAAAAAGTATAACATTATAGTTATGAACCTCGAAAGCAAACATTAAGTTACAATAAATGGAATGGAACCAAAAACCAAACTGGTAAATAGTCTATTAATTCCACGAGTATCTCAGCGAAGTAGATATGTAAGGCTGTACAAAAGTTACTATGAAGAGAGAATCGTCAGGGACGCAATTTAGAAATATCCATCTTCTCCGGGCAATGTGAGTTCAAGAAACTTTTGAGTTTGATCGGGTCCTCATTAGTAACAGTATTATTGTTAAGTCACTTCAAACAGGCATGGGTAAAATAAGACAAATCATGCACCAATAGAACGTAGAGCCGGTCTCATGGCCAGAAATTACTTTCTTCTGCCTGCTGTAGACTTTGATTAGTCCTGTGAGGAAAAAAAGTGGATTTTCTGAATACGAAATCCTCTTCAAGGACCGGACAGCAGCCAACACTTTGAGAAGATCTGTATACTTGAGAAAATAGAGTATGACACCTCGTGGTCTACGATGAACAGATGGTGAAGAGTGGAAAGGGCCTAGCCGGTGAGCGCGTTGAATGTTCAATACAGTGGTTTCTGGCAAATTGACCAACATTGGCAAGAACAATTTGAAAAATCCTTTAGGGTCTGAACCTTCCGGCAGACCATAAATGCGTAGGTTGTTCCTCCTGTTTCTATTTTCAAGGTTTTCAATCTGCTTCTGACAAGATGCAAATTGAGATTGAAGGACTGCAACCTGAGCGCAAGCCGAGCCCAGGAAATCCACACAATGTTCAACTGCAGTGTTTCTCTCTTCCATTTTTGGCCAGCCATCTGTCAAAACTTGTATCTTAAAATTTGTCTCCTCCACTAATGGGCGAAGCACACATATTTCTTCTAGAAGAAGATCCATTGAGACTGACGTAGGTTGCTTTGGTGGAGAAGGTTAGTATTTTTTACCGCTTGGTAGATACCTTGGTGACTGTAGAGGAAGAAGTAGAGGCACTTTTTGGAGAAGAGGTCAAATACTCACCTTTTTGGGATGCTGAGTATAAAGGTGTGCATGAGAAATATATGAGCGATTTGCAGGGACCACCAGCGATTTTACTGATTTCATTCTGCCCATAAATATGATGACTAAAAATAGTATTGCCTCAAAAATGAGTTAAGCAAGTGGAGCCTCTATCATTAGTAACAACTAGCACCTCCAACTTCACTGGCATTAAAAACAGAAGTAATGCATAGTCATGACCTGTAAGAAGTATCATATATGGAGAAACAAAAAAAAACATGTAATACAAAGAAAATATCAATAGCCAAGTGTGAGGAAAAAGGTTACTGGTTCACACATAGAAGAGATTCAATGAAAGCCATTGGTGTATGGAAAAGACCTTGATCATAAAGAAAGCAGTATAGCAAATATATGCTAATTTGCATGTCCGTAATATTACAACACAAAAGCCATAGAGCAAACAGTGCCACAGATAATATAGCCTACTTGAATTCATAGTGACAAAGAGAACAGGAAGGAAATATGCAGGGTTAATCAAAATATACACTTGTCTTTTGATATTGGTTGAAGCGCGCCAAAATCCATGTAAAAACCGTCACCAGAGGGTTGAGCAGATACAAAATGGCCGCTATTATTCCTGATAAAGGAGGAAGACTCCGTGGTAGTAGCTTGAAGTATGAGGCAATATGTTTTTATATATGATGCACAGTGAAGTAAATCTGAAACCAAGATGTTTGCAGCGCAGCGTAGAAAGAGTTAAAAGCGCAATGGGGCAGAGTCAAGGGACTCTACAGGGAGAGCGAGTCTCATCCGGTCGCAGGCGATTCCAAAATGGCGGGCCTCATGGAGCATCTGGGAAAAAGAAGAATTCTAACCAGAGAACGGCTCTCTCCCGCGCCGAAAAGCACTCCAACGGTTACCATCTGGGTTCGAACGAGCGCATTGTCATTTTTGTTGTCCTTTTCACTGGCGAGACATCGCGACTACCTTGTTCACGCCCCTGACACCGGGAGCGCTACGGAAAACCCACCATCCTCCTTGGGCGCTGGCCACACCCCCCCTCTCCAATTACATCTGAAGTGGTATATGTGCTGCCTATTATCCCGCTACACAGCATCAAAAGTATATGTTGAATTATCAGGGTGAGGTGGATGACCCCTTAGGTATGCACCATAAAAACCTGTAGCCTGGGTGATTTTCTTATCTCTTACGTGAGTTTAGAGCAAATAATTGGTCTGCTGTAGTGCAGTATCAGAAAGTATGCTCAGTTCTCTCACTTGTTTGACCAGAATAATATGGTGTACCCCGGAATAACCTGCAGAGAGGTGAAGGAGTGTCAATGCAATGTTGTTGGGACTAGAATGTCCCTTGCAAGGTTTGGCGAGTGTCACTCCTGCCATTAGTTACCTATAGACTGATTGAGCAACATGAAAAAGCCAGCTGGGCTGGACACGGTCCCATGTCAGGAATTCATATGTGAATTGTGCTCTTAAATCTACCACTGCTCCATTGGTAAGTGCACGTTGGAGAATCTCCTATTTCCCTCTAGGCCATGACTTCTCTTCCTTTGGTCACTTCGATGGTGACTGTTGTCTGACTAGCGTTCTAATCATGGCTCCATAAGTTAGTACCTTCTTGAATATAGAATGCACCCTCTTGCATGAAGAAATACTTTATTTACCTAAATAAACAGTTTATAGAAATGTTTGGTACTAAATGCTATGCAACCAGGCTTTACACTCGCCTCGTGTTCAGTGGTTAGCTTTCTGAAATCAAGGAGTTGTAGTCCACACAATTGAGTGTCCTAATAATAGCCCTAAAAATAATGAGTTGGTGTACAAAGTACATGACTCATCTTGGTTCTCTGTAAGAGATCCTGTCCTCCGCTACTTTTCATTCGTCACCTTGCCCATCTGATTAGGCTCATGTGTCCTGTTGGCACCGGTGGTATGTTCCTGACATCAATAATCAATATCATGGTACTTTTCATCCTTGTATGTAAGCATGTGTTTATATGTTGTGATCATAATCGGACAGCAACAGAGTGATGCACATCAGTGGCAGTCAGTAAGTTAATCAAGTCTGGGCACATAAAGTGTGGGTTTGCACACTTACATTACATTTTGCTTTTATACAGTTTTATGGCACAGAAAAATCAAGGGATTTTTACCTAGAATAACATAATGTTTGCTTATGTGTTCAAACTGGGATTAGAATTGAGGAGTATAAGTTTACAAAAAGTGACGTAGCCACTGGGCCATTGCCTTTAATTAAACTCTTCAGAGTTTATACTGTCAATTTCTAAGAAAAACGTGGAGTCTTCCAACTTATCTGCAACATTACAAGATACTGTGGATGAAGCTGCTTGCAAGAACCTTAGACCTGTAAAATTCTTTGTGCATTTTCATCTATGGCTCACATAGGCTCACATTGACTGAAAGGTTATTGATAAAATGATTTCACTCAATGATTGTACCCTATCTTGGAGAGCTGTATTTGTAATCTATCAAATGTATGATCTTTTATCTTGTAATAATTGGTGGTGCTTTATTGCTAGTTGTAATTTATAGAGCTCACAGCCCTCCATTGGCATGCAGTCCTGCATATTTTCCATCTTTAAAACTGGTCATTTTGTGTGCTACCTTCAATTTCGTTGGTGTGGTATGTTGGCGATTGCAAATAAAAGAAGAAATATTCTGATGACCCAGTCTGAGTTTATGCCTGCTGCGCGCTTAAGATTTGGCTAGGTCTTTATGACTGGCCATGCTGCATAACCTATACAGAGAGGAGGGATGATTAGAATATTTAGGGGTTGGACCGATAGTTTTAAACTGTTGAGATGAACTATTTTTTGAAGAAGCGAGTTTGCAGCTTTACGTGGTATCTTACATTTGAATCCCATCTTCCCATATATATTTCTTAAAGATTTTTATCCACAAGGCTGTTCTGTTGATGATGGTCTGCTTTCTGATCCAAAGCTTGACTTGACTTGACTTTTGGATTATAGTATTCAGTGGATTAACAAAATGTTGCCTGTGCACATAACATCCAGATCTATAACCTTCTCTCCTTCCCTCAATATGCCATCTTTATTGTATCGCCCACAAGATTGAATTTTGTTCTGGGGAGTGCATGGCAAAGTATGTTCACATGAGCATCTTTTACAGTACATAGGTGGGGAAGCCATTTTTTTTATATATCTTTTTTTTACAGAATTGTTTATATAGCGCAAACTAGACCTGAAGATATTTGGTATCGGAGCGCTTTACAGACCACTAGTTTCTTTACATGAGGACACATTCATTTTTGTTCGGCATAGGTGGATTAAGTGATTTGCCCAGAATCACAGGATGTTGAGCGTGGTTGCAGAGACTTAAACCCGGTTCCCCAGCTTTGACGTAGACCGCTCTAGCCATAAAGCTACATCCTCTCCCCTAGCCATGTCATAAGATTTTATTCACATTATGATTTTACTTGACTAACAGCTTCAATGTTGACTCCTAAATGGGTTCTCTTTGCAGCTTTTCACAAGGCCGGTAGACAGGACGAAGCTGTCAAGGTTCTGGAGCAGCTTACTCACAACGCTGTCGTGGAAAGCAGATTCAATGATGCTGCCTATTACTATTGGATGCTGTCGATGCAGTGTCTTGACATAGCACAAGGTAGGCATGGTTAAGAGAGGGCCCAGATTTGCAGGGCATGGACAACTTTTTCCGTTCAATGCACAGACTCCAACATAAGTTTGACCACCAATTTTAAATTTCCTATTTTGCAGTCATTTTTTTAAAATTGAGAATTTACATAAATCATACAATGTTTCCAGTTCAAGAACCAACAGTTGTAACACTATTAAGATTATGCTTAGCATAGCTCTCGGTGGATCAGCCAGTTTTCTGGTAGGTGGTGTGGAGTAGGAACGTTAAGGTGCAAAGCTGCTAGTAGTGGGCGTGAGTGTTTGTAATGATGGATGGTAAATACAATTGATGGTAGCCTTCGGGAATATTACTCTGCACAAATATTGGTGAGCGGGTAAAATACGGAGTCTGGTGTGTTTGAGAGAATGTCAGGAGCTTTGTGTACGTGTCAACTTTTGTAGTGTCTTGGGTTCATTGAGTACCAGGTCAGTGAAACAGAGGAAAGATCAAGAATCAAGGTGGGGTAGTCATTCTGAATTCCTTGTAGCATTCAAGGGGTTCTGAAGAAACTGATCAGTAGTTTGGCAGATGTTTGGCAATGCATTCGTTGTAGTAGTGCAGTGTATTTTGGTTTGTCAGCCTATGTGAGAGCAGGTGCGGCATATATGGTGTTTTTGTAATCTTTAGAAAGGGACCAGATCAGATGAAATAATGTTAGACGATCATTGATTTTCTATACCATTTGCACGCTGGATGTGACACGTGATGGCTCAGTCATACATTCATCCACTGTAAGTATGGTCTCACAGTAATATACCTTTTGAAATCCATTTCAGTAAATGCATTGGCGATCTTAATTACTTTGTTGCTCCAGCTGGGTGCTCCTTTGTGCAGGTAAAGTAAAGTTTGATTGCCAATTGTTTGTGTGTCTGTTTCCAGAGTATTAGCATGGCCTTTATGACGTTGTTGTTAGATTGTACAGCCGAGGACGAAGTATATACCTTCTATTTTATCTGACAGTTAGATTGTGGCAGAGAGTGGTTCAATTGCCAATAGAAATTGCAGTAGCAACAGTAGGCATCACTGACATTTGCCTCTGCTGCTTGGGAATGTGCGTAAGAGAAGCCCTATGCAGTTTACCTGCGCAGTCGGGTTTTGATACAGCCATTGGACCTTGATCTTGGCTTAGGCCCAACCTCCCCTTTGTTCTGAAGAGAAACCCTCACTCCACACAGTCATTCCTGATTTTCTTGGGTAGTCGTGGGTCTGCCATATCAATTGGGTAAGCGTTCGCAAGTCATTACAGGAGGATCACAAGGCTTGTGAATCTATTTTTGTGGCTCATCTATTAGGTAGAGGATAATCTTGCATAGTCTGATGGCTATAATTTTAGCTAAGATTTTGATATCTATATTAAAGAAATATCGGTGATAGCTACTACATTCTAGATTATCTTTCCCCTCATTTGGTATAAGGGAGATAATCCCTTTTTCGGAGTGTTGTAAGGAGACCATGCATTCTGCTTTCTTAAAAGCTGCATATAGTATAGAGACCATGTATTCCTTGCCAGTTTTTTAGAATTCCTCTGGGAAGCCATTTTAACCGGGGATTTGTACATTGGTAGGACTGTGATTGTGTCCGATATTTTGTGTAGCATGATTTTGCATTCCCGGAGATGTCTGACTTTCGAGGATAAGGATTGAAGTTTCAAATATCTGAAGAAATCGTCTTCCATCGTGGCCTGATCTGATTTTTTTGTACTGAATAGGGTTCCATAATATTTGGCAAACACCTCAGAAATTTTGATTGAGTACATTAGTAACTTGACTGAGTTATATCATATGCCTGGTCTGTAGCAGGGTGAATTCTATGTTGGCACAAGGGTAAGAGTGTTGGATGTGCATAGTAGCTTCTGCTTGGCATTTGACTGATGTCTCGAGGTTCAAGCTTTCTGCTTTGGACGGTTAAATGGTCTTGATGGAATCAGCCATCATGTACCTCCCCTTACCGCTGGCCTACAGAACTGGCGCTGATGAAACTGAGGCTTCCTTGGCCGTCCTGGGACTCCATTTATGGCATTGTAACGCTTGTTTAGCTTAAGGTTGTCGTTATTTTGTGACCTGCGTTCTCCATGAGACCAGTGGAATGGTATATGAATTAGGTTTAGTCCCAATTGCATCATGTAGTGGTCTGACAGTTCTCCTTTTAGTTCCCATATGCGTTCACGTTTCTTTTTAAAAAAAATCACTGACCTCATGAATTATTTTATCACTGTTTGCCATATAATTGTTTCATCCCACCTGTCATTTTTTGATGTGCACAATAATATATATTTTACATTGCTGATGGTTGCATTCATCACTTAGTTTTTTTAAGTGAGATTTAAACTTTGTATGTCATTAGCTCTTCCCTCAGACAGCCCAGTTTTCGTTTGCAAGACATTTTGTTTACTTATAAGAGGCTTAGAGCCCACTGATTGCTTACCATCTTCCTCTTTTTTGGGAGTGTCCTTTCTCTGTTTTCACTTTCTGTCTCTGACAATTTTTTCTTTTCTTCTAAATGTACTGCTTACGTGTGTATGTGTTTTAGGTGTCTTGCTCCTGGTTTTGCTCCACACTGTTTCTTTCACCGGCTCGTTTCCCATGTTTATTCCCTTTTACTTTTCAACCTCTCCCCTTCTACTCTACACAGCAACGTCAGCAGGCCACAGGTTGTTGAGTAAAAATACGCCAATGACCTTATGGTCACACTATTAAGTAATCTCTCATTTAGTTTGTAACACAGTGTTTTTTGGTACACTTTTCATGATTTATAGAAATCCTTGGGCATGGTTAAAATGTTTTATGGAAAAAAACAACAAACGGGGTATATTAGAAAATTGTTTGCAGTTTTACGGGTTGGATTGGATATTCTAGTGTGAAAAGAACATTATATTGTAAAGCACATTTTTGCTTGTTTCACCGCTCCTGTTGCACTTCTTCCCATTGCTTAATGTGTGCTTTGTAACAAGTTTTACTATGCCATACTATACAATGACAAGTCATGCCATCCCATACAATGACAGGCCATACCATAACATACTGGAAAATGACCGGGCATACCATACAATGAAAGGACATACTATATTATACAGTGTCAGGCCATACCATTTGTTTGTACCAGGTGTTTGCTAGCAGCCCAGTGGCAGTGGGCCGGCTTGCGGACGCTGTGAGAGCCCCTCCTTGTATTGCCTGTGCCTCGCCCCGCTGATTGCGAGCGGCGCGTTTTTATGCTACGCTTCGTTTTAAATTACATTTTGACTGTACCTTTTGTTATGCAGGCAACTAACTGCTATTTCCACTTTCAGAGGTGAGCTGCTGGCTGGGGGCTGACTGTCATCGCAGGGTCCCAGTGGTAGCGGGCGCCATCTTTGCTTGGGCTTACCTTCACTACAGTGTAGCCCTGACACTCCACCCTCGTTCCGCCCCTATTTAGGAGCGCGTTCCGCTCCTCGCCTAGTGTTTGCTAGCAGCCCAGTGGCAGTGGGCCGGCTTGCGGACGCTGTGAGAGCCTCTCCTTGTATTGCCTGTACCTCGCCCCGCTGATTGCGAGCGGCAGCGTTTTTATGCCTCGCTTCGTTTTAAATTACATTTTGACTGTACCTTTTGTTATGCAGGCAACTAACTGCTATTTTCACTTTCAGAGGTGAGCTGCTGGCTGGGGGCTGACTGTCATCGCAGGGTCCCAGTGGTAGCGGGCGCCATCTTTGCTTGGGCTTACCTTCACTACAGTGTAGCCCTAACACTCCACCCTCGTTCCGCCCCTATTTAAACGTCCATCATGTGTCAGCGCAGCGGACGAGCGCAGCGGGCGCGACGTAGGCGCGCCGGAGTTGCGCCTGAGTTAAGCCTGTCTGCGCCCGTCCGCGGCCGGCCGGGGCACGGGGCATGTCTCTCTGCCTCTTTTCTCACTTATTCCCGCTCCTCCCTTATCTCATTTCATAATCCTGCACTCCCCCCTCCTGAGTCCTCCCCCAGGCTTGCACTATTCGGCCTGCTCACGGCCAGGAAAACTTTCTCTGAGATTCCCTCCCTATTATCCACCGCCAGGCCTTCTGCCCTGGGTCCCAAGATCTGTATTCCTCCACTAGTTACAGCTCCTAACCCTCCTCTGTCTGTGATGTACCTTAACACCCGGTCTCTGGTCAGCCACCAGTCTGACATTTTCTATCTTCTGGGTTCAGAACAGCCTGACATCTTGTTTCTGACCGAGACCTGGCTCACAGACGATTCTTCTCCTGATATCCTGGCAGCCATCCCCTCGGGATACTACATATTGCAAGCTAACCGCCCTGCTGGCAAAACTGGCGGCGGGGTTGCTGCCATCATCAGGCACTCCATTCGTTTTTCCCCAGTACCCACCCCCAGTATCCCTATGACTGACTGCCTTGTTCTCAGATTGGAGCAACCTGGGTCATCACTCGTATGTGTCTTAACTTATCGCCCCCCCCCAATCTATGCCTAGTTTTTCAGTCCAGTTTGGCGACCTTATATCCCAGCTCACTATTAACAACGCTAACGTCCTGGTCTTGGGTGATTTTAACTACTGGCCGTCAGACACCCATGAAACCCCTGACTCATTGGCCTTTTCAGACCTTATGTTGGGTTTAAATTGTATCCAACATATACACTCACCCACGCATGTTAAAGTCCATATTTTGGAGCAGGTTTGGACCTCTTCCTTAGACATCTCTGCACCTCTCATTCTCCCTTGTCTTTGGTCAGACCACTTTTTAATCACTTTTACTTTAGCCAGACCCTCCCCCGCCACTATGGTTCGAGAATCCAACTTTCTGGCTCGTAACTGGAACACGGCTGATCTCAACAAATTCACCTCCCTTCTCAGTTCTTCTGCCCCACTCATTACGAGACCTACTACTTCCATTGATTCTCAGTCAGAGAACCTTATTCACTGGCTTATCTCCGCTGCTAACTCGGTAGCTCCTTTGAAATCAGTCAAGACAAGGCGCAGCCATGACGCCCAACGGTGGTTTACCGAGGAACTCAGATCATTAAAACTCAGTCTCCGTCAGGCAGAAAGGCGCTGGCGTCGGGGATACTCCCCCGAGACTAAAGAGCTTTTCTCCTCTCGGCTGAGAGAGTATAAGTCCGCAATAACTCTCTAAATCTCGCTATTTCTCTAGTAAAATATTGGACTCTTCCAACAAGTCCAAGTCCAAGGACATATTCTCAATTGTCGAGGAATTGTCAAACCCGGCGAGAGTTACCATTGCTCCTCTTCCTTCCCAATCCTTGTGCGACTCCTTGAACCAATTTTTTGTGGATAAGATCATCAAGATTAAAACTATCATTTCTCCCCTAGCCTCTCCTGTCCCCCCCGCCTAATGCCCCCTGCCACCCCAACACTTACACCTTGACCCAGATTCCCCTTATCTCAAAGGTCAATTTTCTTTCACTCTTGCATAAAGTTTCCTCTGGCCCCCCCAGCGACTGCTGCCCCCCCTCGGCCCTTCGGGAAGCCTTCACCTCCTGTCCTGAACCTCCCCTGGCTCTCTTAAACAATTCTTTGACTACCGGGGCGGTTCCTGGATCCTTCAAACGGGCCGAGGTGGTTGCCATTGTGAAAAAACCGTCGGCAGACCCGTCCATCATGAGTAACTATCGACCAATTTCCCTCCTTCCCTTCCTCAGCAAAGTTCTGGAGTCACACGTCACCCAAACCCTTAGTTCCTTTGTGGAAGACTCGTTTGTTTTGGACCCCCAGCAGGCTGGGTTCAGACCTGCGCATTCCACAGAAGCAGTTATTCTTTCTGTGATGGATGAATTGCGCAGGGGGGCTGACTCTAATACCTGTCAAGCCCTGGTCCTTCTGGATCTGTCGGCCGCCTTTGACACGGTCGACCATGACATTTTGGTCGACCGTGTCAGAGAGGCTGGCATCCAGGGCACCGCCCTGGACTGGGTTCGGTCTTTCTTGACTCAACGCCATCAAGCAGTCAGGCTGTCCCAGTTCTCTGCTACCCAAGTCGAGCTGACCTTTGGTGTCCCACAGGGCTCTTCCCTATCCCCCCTCCTTTTTAATTTGTACCTGGCCCCGTTAATCCGTTCCCTCCATAGTTTTAATGTCACCGCGGATGACATTCAATTGGTCTTTACCATCGACTCCTCTGATGAATCTATCTCCACTTTCCAAAACACCCTCTGTTTCATCAGTAATTGGATGGGCTCAAACCACCTGAAGCTCAACCCCGTCAAGACCGAGCTGGTTCTTGTCGGGGGACCCTCCATTCCCTGGCACCCCTCCTTCTGGCCCACTAGTCTTGGCAGTCCCCCATGCCCTGTCAAATTAGCCAAAAGTCTGGGAGTTGTCATTAGTAGCGACCTTTCGATGACACCCCAGATCAGCGCCGTAGTATCCTCAAGCCATTTCCAACTCAGGAAAATACGTAAAATCTCTCGCCTACTTACCACTGATGCCCTTATTTTGGCTCTGCTTGCGTTAGTCATGTCTAGGCTTGACTACGCAAATGCACTATATGTAGGCATTCCTGCTTATCAACTTAGGAGACTCCAGTTGATCCAAAATCAGGCCGCCCTCCTGATTCACCATCAACCCAAAGATCAACATGTTCGCCCCCTTTTAAAAAGTCTCCACTGGCTTCCGGTAACTGCTTGTTGCAAATTTAGGCTTGGCTGCATTATCTCTAAATCTCTTGCTGGGCACTGCCCTCTTTTCATCTCTTCCCTGCTCCATCCGTATGCCCCTCTTCGCACCCTCCGATCATCCCAGATGGCCCTGTTATCAGTTCCCAGATTCAAGAGGAAGAAACACGGTGGCCTTAGGTTTTCTTTTTTAGCCCAGTCTTTTTGGAACTCCCTACCCCTCCCTCTTAGGCTGTCTTCTCCTTACCCTAAGTTTAGATCCTCCCTTAAAACATTCCTCTTCACTGAGTCTTATAATTAGCTGCTATTTTATGTTTCTCTTCCCAGCTCCCTCAGCAAAGCGCCAAGGAACCTAATGGTGTTAGTTGCGCTCAATAAGTTTATTTAACATAACATAACATAACATAACCATACTATTACAGACCATACCAAACAATACAAAGACAGGCTTTACCATGCTATACTATACAACGACAGGACATACCATACTATATCATATCTTAATATAAAACAACTGATGATGCCATAGGATACATGGACATGTTATACCATAGTATTCAAGTACAGGCCATACCATACCACACCTTACCATATCAAACTCTGCTACCTATACAATCATAGGCAGTACCTTACCATATTATATCACACAGGTCCATGCACTGTCAACCTATACAGTAACAGGCCAATACCGTCCCATTCTGTACAATGGAATACCATATCTTTTCATATACTATATTATACAGTGGCATACCATTCCATACAATGTAATTACAGGCCATACCATAAAATGTCAGGCCATACCAAAACATACTATACAATAACAGAGTATACCATACCATACTATACAATGGCAAATCATACCATACCATACTATACTATGATCAGCCATACCATACACAGTGACAGGCCGTGCCATACTATAAAATGCCAGGCCATACCATACTATATAATGGCATGCCATACTATACAATGACGGGCCTTACCATACCATACCATATTATACAATGACCGGCCATATCATAGTCATATCAAACCATACTAGACTATGGCAAGCCATACCATACCATACAATTACATGCCATGCTATATTGCCCAATGTTAGGCCATGCCATACTGTACCATGACAGGCCATGCCATGCCATGCAATACTATACAGTAACAAGCCCTACCAGACTGTACTATACAATGACAAGCCATACTAAACAATATAATAACAGACCAAACCATACCAATAAATGACAAACCATACCATACAATGAGAAACAATACCACACAAAAACAGGCCATACTATACTATGCAATAGTATGCCATCCCATACCATACCGTAGAATGCCAGGTCATACCCTAGTCATACCATATCATGCTACACAATGACAGACCATATAGTACTATACATTACTAGGCCTTACCGTACTATATTAGTGTAAAACCATAGCATACTGGGGGGTGCAACTGGTCACTTACGCGGATGACACCCAACTGGTCATCACCCTCTCCGGGCAGGATTCAACCTACGACAATCTCTCCTCTTGTCTTAGCAAAATCCGTGAGTGGATGGATGAATCCTTCCTAAAACTTAATGGAGCAAAAACAGAGGTCATGATACTGGGATATAATGCACCCTCCTCAGTGGAGGTGTGGTGGCCGGGTAGCCTGGGCCAGGCCCCCCCCTCCCAAAGGGGCAAATTAAGAGTTTGGGAGTGTGGCTGGACCCAGCTCTGAATTTCCTGGAGCAAGCCCGGAAGGTAGCAGCCATCTGCTATGCCTTGATTAGGCTACTTAGGAAAATTCTTAGGCTCCTCCCGTTCGAGGCGAGGCGGATTCTAGTACAGGCCCTGATTCGGTCACGCCTTGACTACTTCAATGTGGTCTACCTAGGGGCCCCACAGGGGACCGTCAAGATCCTACAAACAGTACAAAATTGTGTGGCATGGATGTTACTGGACATCCCTCGAAGGACCTCGGCCAAAACAGCGGTGCGCCAATTACACTGGTTGCCAGTTCAACAGAGGATTGAGTTCAAGGCTTTGACCAATGTACATAAAGCTATGACTAAGGATGGTCCAGCCTTGATTCAACCCATGTTTTGTCCTTACCATACCTGCCGTACCGTAAGATCCAGTAATAGGAATCTACTGGCGATTCCTATGATAAAGAGAATCCGCATGGGCGGCAGGCGTTTCTCACTACAGGTCGCAAATCTTTGGAACAAGCTTCCCGACACCATCCGACTGGAAGCGAATCATCTCAGGTTTAGGAAGACGCTAAAAACCTTTTTGTTCTCTTAAACCACCTGAAATGAATGGGTCACTGAAGCGCTGGGATGACTCCGGGTAGCCATGCGCTATACAAATGTGTAGTCATTAATTCATTCATTCATGCAATGACCGGTTATAAAATATTGCACTGTACAGTGACAGACCATTCAAAACAATGACAACCCATGCCTTACCATACTATACTAAAATATGACAGGCCATACTATAGCATTCCATGCTATACAAGGACAGCCCATACCATATCGTACCCCATACAATGACAGGCCATGTCATACTATACAAGGACAGGCCATACCATATCAAACAATACAATGAAATACAGTAACCAGTGTATTCCATACTATTCAATGGTAGGGCATACCCTACCCTACTATACCATAGTATAAAATGGCATGCAATACCGTACCATTTTATACTACAGTAGCTCTACTGTACCATAAAATGAAATGACATACCATACTGTACAGTGACGGCTGATGCCATACTATGATATACCATGCAATGGCAAACTAGAATCTGCAAACAATGAGAGGCCATACGATATGCTACCATACTATAAAATGAAAGGCCATACCGTACCATACAAGTACATGCGGTGCAATTCATACTATGCAATGACAGGCTATACCATACTATATTCCTTTCTCACCAGCTTTGGTATATTTGGTTCCTACAAAAAATATGCACAAATCATTAGAGTAACCAGAATGTGTATGCAGATTTCTAGATTGAAGACAGACCCCCTCCGGTTTGAGATTGGCATTTCGACCACTTGTATCTGACTTGAGAGAGACCTCTATTAACTACTTGTGCAACTACAGCTGAGAAATGTTTCTGCACCACTACTTAACATGTGAGGGAAAAGTGCATTGCCTGACAACCTCAGCAAGCATAAACAACAACCCACCTAAATATAAACAGGCAAAGAAGTTATCTAGGCACACATGTCATTACCAGTGAATACAAGTTCCTTTATATAGTAGGTAGGGTGTGATCACAAAAGGTAATGAAAATCAAGAAATTTATGGACATTTGTAATTTTGAATCATTATAATGGACCAGCTTTGGAAAATAATTCGTCCTGTGGAAAACCTTCACGAATGATTTGAATCAAAAAAGTGTGTGTGCACATTTATATATTAAAGCCACACAGCCTCAGCTTGGTGCACGTCTTTAAACAAGTTGCATCTGACTTGAGTGTGACACCTTACTTGAGTGTGACACTAGTAGAACTGCAGCTTTATAAAAATATTTCAGTGCTTTTGCATTTAACTTGAGAGGGGCACTTAGTAACCATTAGTGTAATTGCGGCTTTATATGAGAATTTTGTCCTCTCCCTCATTTGGATGGCTCGGTGCTGGAAAGAGTTTCCACCTTCGATTACCTGGGGGTAACATTGAATGATAAGATGGAATGGGGGTCCCACATGGCCAAGGCAAACCTGAAGTTGGCCCAAGCCTCCGGTGGAATATTAAAGGTATATAACGAGTGCTCATTTAAAACTTTGGGTCCGCCAGTTGAAATCTATAAAGCCCAGGCGAGAGGTGGTGCCCTCTATGGAGTAGAGCTGTGGGACCACATTACTGCTATCTCTCTGTCCACCACTGAGAACAGTTTCACTAGGCGCCTACTGAGACTTCCCCAGAGCACACCTTTGATCCCATTACGCTTAGATTTGGGTTTGGCCCCTATACAGGAGGTTATGTCTAATCGCCCTCTGTTGTATTGGAGGCGTCTCTGGACTACTCCAGAGCTGCAAAGCTACAGGGAGGACCTAAGGGACCTATTGACTATAAGGGGAGTGGGAAAAATCCCTTGGTTAGAACATGTCAAACAGCTTTGTTACGCACTGGGCAGGGCGGATATGTGGCTTTCCCCAGAATTAACCTGTGTCTCAATCTCCAAAAGGTCTTTGGTTAATGTACTCAAGCAGTATCAAAAAGACCTTTTTGCACATAATCCCACCCTGGGTAAACTGACCAATAGTCTATTGGAAGTCAAGGATAATTATCACTTTGAGCAATTCGTGGACGGTAAATGGATTTTACAATCATGCAAGAATATGGGTCTTAGGGATTATAGGGAAGTATATAGAATTTTAAAATATGACACTTCCCCCTTGATTGTCTTCGTTACCTCTAGATACCTTTTGTCAATGTGGTGCTTCAGAGGTGCGAATATTAAAAAAAGCCAAACTGTGAGATCCTTGCTATAGCGACTATTGTAACCCGCTAGGAAAAACGTAAAATCAAAATTTGGAGGGCGTGGTCCTTTTAAACGTTTTAATGTTGTATTTTAAAAATGTTCTTATGAGTATTGATTTTTTATTATGAGTATATTGCACTGTTTATATTGCCATGTTTTTTATCAAATAAATGTTGTATACATGTGCTTTTATGGCTTTTAGCCGATAATAAAGCTTTCTGACTGACTGATAAGAATTTTAATGCTTTTGCATTTGACTCAAGAGGGACACCTATTAGCAACTTGGGGAACAGCATCTTCATGAAAGAATATCAGTGCTTTTGCATTTGACTTGTTAGAGACTTCTAGTTATGACTAGTGGAATTGCAGCTTCATGAAGGAATTTTAATGCTTTTGAATTTGACTTGTGAGGGACACCTATGAACGACTAGTGGAACTGCAGCTTCATGAAAGAATTTCAGTGCTTTTGCATCTAGCCCACAAGTGATCTCCCGTAAAGCCTTGAGAAACTGTAGTTTTGGAGAAGAGAAAGAAGAAAAGGACTCCACCAAATATCTTTATTGGCTTGCATTTTGCCTCTTATTACCACAGCCCAGAGCATAAGGCAGTGGTCATTTTACTGGGGCGTAAATCTAGTGCTTCGAAAAAAAAAGTATCCCAGCAATACAGTTGAAGGCACTTCTAGTACCTACGTTGTCTTCACCAAGTGTTTGATAGTATTCAAGACTTTTAATGAACGTTGTTATATTGAATAATCAGCTTATACCAGCATTGGCATATTTACTTATCCTATTGAAATGAAGCACAATTTAGTAGAGTAACAAAAGTGGATATGTACATTTTTATGTTGACGCCACACCCCTCAACTCTGTGAAGGTCCTTTGAAGCAGTTGCATCTCTCTGAAGCGAGACACAAGGGCTGCAGTCTTGTTGAAGAGTTCATGCTGTTTCTTCTGACTCAAGAAGGATATCTTGTAATTACTTGAGGTTTTGTAGCTATGTAAAAGAACAGACTGATTGGCTTTACACACGCTATTGTTTACCTCTTTTTCTGTGAGAAGGTTCCCCCTGCAGAAGGCCAGTCTGTCCTTATTTTTCTTAGCCGAAGACCTGAATAATTGCAGTATTTCCAGTCCTTTTTTTATTAGGTCAAGCCCAGCACAGCACGTGTGCGCTGCTATAGGAGAGGGCCTCTTGGAATCACTCCACACTTTTTAGTACACTTATGCGTGTGGCTTTAGATTTTTCACACATTGTATTGGCCTTTGCGTGTGGCTTTAGAAAATAAAAACACGCAGTTGGCCTAAGGCGGTTGCATGCCCCACATTTTTCAGTGAATGTTTACTCCCACGACCTCCAGCTTTCGGGAGCGAGCAGCGGCGCGCAGGGTGCCAGCTGCATTCCTTTGTGGATCATTAAACACAGCGCGGTCACGCGCAGCTGGTACCGGACAACTTGTTCTCCCATGCCACCTTCCAGTTCCATATGTGACCCTCCTGCACTCTCCGTGCCACTCCCCCACTGTATGCACCGTTAGCTTGCCTCTCCCTCTTATTTCATATACTGCCCCCCCGCCCCCACACTCACGCTTCTTCTTTGCTGCTCTTGACATTCACCCGTATGGTCCATGCGCGCCTCCTGTGCACGCCTGCAGTCCTTGCTTTCACTGCCCTCCATTCTGACTCTCCCTCCGGCCTCTGCCCTGCTCTACGTACAGCTGGCCCCTCTCAGCCTGGGAATGACTGCATATAACACTTTTTAATTGAACATTATCACCCAGTGGCCCTCACAGTGGGTTTAAGTTTCAAGTGTGCAGTTTGTTTCCTCCAGGTGACATCAAGCAGGCTGTTCCCCTCTGTCGGACGAGGCTGCTAAATGTGGGCGTTAAACGGCGTTCCCTTGACCAGCCAACAATGGCGTGTGCGGCCATGTATTGTGCCGTTTTTAATTCTCCTACTCTTTCCTTGACTGGAAGGATTCAGAGCCGCAGTTCATGGTATAAAAAGTCAATTGAATGTCGAAGAGCTCCTATCCTTGAATAAAACAATGAAAAGTAATACTTTGAATAGGTGTCTGTACCTCATCTGCCGCCTCCACTCCCTGAGTGCACAAAGGTCCCTTTACCTAGGATTTGTAAACCCCTTCTTTTCAAATTTATAGCACATCAGTAGAACATCTAAATATTGAGGTCGATCTCTGTTTCACCATTCGCACAGTCTTGTGTTTGTTCTGTCTGTCAAACCTTGAATCCACTTAGCATAAGTGGGTACTTATGTTTCATTTACAGGACACTATGCAATTTATTACTTATGTAGTCCTCATATACAGCAAAACTACTTACACCTCCCAAAGGCGAGACCTACTGGCAATGTCAATGCTTGTTACATATCTTGGGTTGATATTTGGCCTCTTCCGCACGTATCGTGCATCAGGCACGAATCCAGCTCACTGCTTGCCACCAGTGATAGGTATGATGGGTACTGTGCGTCAACCCCGACAGAATGTCTAAAGGAAAGCAAGTCTGTGGCCCTGCATGTCCAGCTGCCAGCCATGCTGTCTGTAATTCCTTTCCATGGCTCGTTAAGTTATACACATGTGTTTCTGTTATTTTCCTCTGCTGTTAATACTGAACTGTCACTCAATACTACAAAGAGCCTTAAAGATTTAAACCTTTTATGTAGTGTCACAGTATCTTTTCATGTTTACAGAGGGGCATAAATGAAGCTCCCCAGTCCTCTCAGAATGGGTTCTATCAAATGCTTACCTTTGTAATGTAAGAGTAGCAGTTTAAAACAGACATGCTGTGCATGATTCAATTAGTAATTATAACTTTAAACCTTTTTTATTATAGAGACCTAGCTCTCTGGTGACTGTAAACCTATTTTTTAAATAACCTGTCCTTCCTAACTATGCATTTCTTTTTGTCAGGACCAGACAGCAAAGTGTAACAATGGTGTACCAGTAATGCATCATTGGGAATTAACCTACGCCATAGTATTTGCAATCAGTTTAGTAGGGCAGATAGTCTGTGTGTAGTATTAGATAGATTGAAGCATGGTCCTTATCGTTTCTACCGCCCTATGCGGTTAACCATGGTTAGAAAAGATAATTTCTGAGATCCAATTACATTATTCCTGGTAATGTGTCTTGGGGACTCTAATTTATGGGGTAGGCACATTCCGAATGCTAATACCAAAGGATTACTCAATTCAATGTTCTCTGTAGAATTGATCAAGCTAGTTCTTAGATATGCGCATAAAGTTGGCTACAGGCAACCTCGTATTTACAAAGTCATGCTCGATTAATGGCTGTTCTCCACTTGAAATGCAGTGGGCTGACCATTCTTTTATTTCCTTTATATTTCACATGAACCCATGAACTGTAGTAGTTAAGACAGTGTTGAAGACAGTTAATGCACATAATAGAGAATGGACGGTAAATAATATAGAAAAATGTACCAATCTTTTTGTGCTCTCATATGACGACATTTTCACTCATTGGAATAAATCAAAACCCACTGATCTGAGTGAAATTTCTTTAATTATCCAAAGACTTCTCTAGGTTTCTTGTGCCCATTGAGATCTAAAAAATATAACTTCAGCCATACATAATGGGAATGGTATACCTCAGAATTACAACAAGAAAAAACTGGATTACGTAAGTTAGAAAATAATTGGCGTAAATGCTGTGATCGTCAAACTAGAGCTAATTTTTGTCGCATGTTAAATCGATGCAAATTCCTAATTGGAGCATTTGTTTGGAGCACCACCTCTGCTCCGGCGGTGTGAAAATGCCAGGATGCAGAAAGGCTCTGGATCCCACACAGCCACTCTGAGGCATGTCACCATGCTGCCTCTACTCTGATGCACTTGGAGGGCAGTAAAGGAGAGAATGTATTCTCTAGACTCTCCTTAGTTGATGTTCCAGCTGGGATCAAGAAGGATGGCTGAGTTGGCCATGTTGGACTTCGGGCCTTTACAGGGACCCAATCAAGGCGTGCAAAGGTAGCTGTAATCCGTTCTCTGCTTCAAGAAATAACCACACACGAGTAGCCCCTGCTTTTAGCCAGTGACATAGTTGACTTCACATCACCTCCAGGCCTCTTGTGTAGTTTTTTAGCCCGGATTTTGCCTTGGGAGCTTCTTTAGAGAGCGACCATTTTTAGACTGGCTAAATCCCGCGTCAATGGTCCTATTAAAAACACCTTCGCACAACTTAACAGACAAGTTTTTCTGAAAGTACCTATACTCTTGACCAGTAACACATACTAAATGTTTAGGACAAATCTGTAGTTGCAAGACAGGTTGAAGCGTACATCTGGCTATCTAGCTCTGGATCTAACAAGTAGTTTGAAATACCCAGATCATACAGTTAGAAATAACTAAAATCTTGATGAGCAACTTGTTAGGATAATGGAGAACTTTAGTAAAGGATGAATGCAAGTGGGTTCCTTGTGAAGATTAAGCTCCTCTTCCCACACTTTGCAGAGTGGAATCTGGTCCAAAGAAGGGACTGTTTTCAACCTTCCAGTTAGTCTTCTAGGCCAGTCAAGCATCACTCAGCTGGGCAATTGTTGTGAGAGATTCCTCGCTTTTCACTAAAGCAAACAAGCCACAGTTCTTATGGATTTGAGTTTTACAACAAATTAAATGCTTCACTCTTAAATTATGGTAGGTACAAGGATGTGATTTACTGGATTTGTGCTGCAGACCTACATCTGTCTAAAGAAAGTGACCTTGCTTTGGAAAAAAAAGACCATTGTGTCTAATAAAGCCAGCTGACAAAAGTAATTCTAGGTGACCAGACATAATGGCTATGATTTCTACCCCCAGAAAAAGAGCAAAAGAAGACCGAAATGCTCCAGAAGTTTCACCACTTCCAGCACTTGGCAGAACTCTATCACGTTTATCATTCCATCCAGAGATACACGGTAAGATCTGCATGCACTCAACGTTCCCTTTATCATACTTGCTCTAAGCTAGTTTGTCTTCAGCTTTTAAAATATAAGTATAAATGTGAAGGTATGTGTGGCTGTTATGGTGGATTAAAGTGGATTGTTTGTTGCTAACTCTCTTTTGTCACGCCCTTACTCTTCTTGCGGAAAAAGGTTGTGGTTTATTTCAAATAATGTATGGCTTATAGGCTTAGTTGGAAGTTCTCAAGGTGCACTTGATTATATATAGAGTCATAGAAGACTGTGTTGTATTAAATATATTTTTTTCCTTTTTGCTGCTGTACCATATCTCTATAAGAAACTGTGAAAAAATTAAATTGTATCTGTATATATGAGACTGGAATATAAAAAAATAAAAAGGATCCTGACCTAAACTTTCAATTAATAATGAAAGTATGTTTATGGCACCCCTTTTGATTGTAAAAGTATACCAAAGACACCAACAGCTGTGGGGCTGTCAAGAATGGTGGGTTTTATATGAGAAACCGAGCCTGCAGCATATGTGGTTAGTTACTCTTTCAGAAGACCCTCAAGCTCCATCTTGTCTATGCCCGATTCACAACCCAGGACACACCCTCGACCCCATCTTCACGGCGAGCAACAGATCACCTTCAGCCACTGCACCCCAGTCACGTGAACGGACCGCTCCATCGTACACTTCCACATCGACGCACCCCAGTCCAGCAAACCGAAGCCAGCAAGCAGCTTCACACGCAACTGTAATCAGATAAAATTTTCATGTAATGGATGGCAGGGTCGATAGGAGCCCTCTGTAGCAATGGAGATTATGAGGTCCTTTTTAACAATATCCCAGCACCTATTAATACTGCAGTTTCAACCCTGCTTTGGCATGTTCCTCTTCTCTTCGCTTAGTATCCAGCCCTGTAAGATATAATCTAGATACTCTTTTTTCAAAATATAAGAACAAAAGAATGGTGTTTTATAGGACTATCAATATTATTGGCCAGAAGGTGGTTTAGAAAAAAGTTAAAGAAGGCTGTGTGAACCATCTGCTTATAGTCTATAAATATGATGGCTGATGGAGCACTTTAGCATTAATGTACTCTGAGAGCTGAAATGTTGTCATCAAGGAATATGCTGAGTTTAACTGTTGAAAATATGGGGGCGACCACTGCGCCTTCGGCCTGGTCGCCCCCACGCTCCTCGCTCTCCTGCTCTGAGCCTCCTGCTGCCTGTGCCTGAGCCTCCTGCTGCCTGCTCGCCGATCCCGGCGCCCCAGCCGCCGCAGGGCCGCCTGCCAAGCCCGCACAGATTTTCCCGCCGCTACCTGCCTGCGGCCCCGCCCCCCCCACAAGCCGATTGGCTCACACGCTCCCGCCTCCCAGCGCACCCTCCCTCCCGGCTCCCTTCTTATGACGCCCCATGAGCGACCGCGCAGCGGACGCGCGCAGCGGGAGCACCGAATGAGCGCCGAAGGTGCGCCAAAGGTAAGCCCATCTGCGCCCGTCCGCGTCTGGATCGCGCCCAGCGCCAGGACCCCCGGCCCCCGCCGAACGTACGACGCCGCCACCCTCAACGCACTCAACGCCGGCCGAATCCCGGGATGCTACCGAGCCACCCCAAGACGCGCCCACGGACTCTTCTGCTGAAACTCCTGCAAGTTCACCTGCATCCGGACCTACACCACTCCAGCAGGGCCCAAGACCTCGACGAGCAACAGCAGCAGCCACCTGAAGTGCATCCTGCTCAACACCCGCTCCATCCACAGACACGCCGTCGAGCTCTGGAACCTGCTCGACACCACAGCCCCAGACGTCGCCTTCCTCACGGAAACCTGGATGAACGCCTCCTCAGCGCCCGACATCGCCATCGCCATCCCAGACGGCTACAAGATCATCCGGAGGGACCGCGTCAACCAGACAGGAGGAGGCATCGCCATCATCCACAGGAACTCCATCTGCATCACGACCAACACCGACGACTCCCTCGCACCCGCCGAGCTTCTGCACTTCCAGATCCACATCAACCCCAAGACCACCCTCAGAGGCACCCTCCTCTACAGACCCCCGGGACCACGCACACAATTCAGCGAGGACATCGCCGACTTCGTCAGCCCGCACGCACTCCCCTCCGCTGACTACATCCTCCTCGGGGACCTCAACTTCCACCTGGAGAACAACAACGACCGCAACACCACCACCCTACTGGACAACCTCGCCAACCTCGGACTCAAGCAACTGGTGACCACCCCCACCCACAACGCCGGACACACACTCGACCCAGTCTTCTCATCCAGCAAGGACATCGCCTTCAGCCACGCCACCAGACTCCACTGAACGGACCACAGCTGCGTCCACTTCAGCTTCAAAAGGACCACGATCCACCACCAACAGCAACAGGTTGCTCGCAGAAGCTGGAACAAGATCACTTGCGACCAGCTCGCGACCTCCCTGAGCAAGAACTCACCTACCAGCGCAACGAACCCCAGCCAAGCGGCCACCAACCTCACTAAGTGGGTCAGCGACTGCGCAGACGACCTCGCCCCTCTGAGGACCCCGCCTACCAGACCCGGCAGCAAGAAAGCCCCATGGTTCACCGACGAACTCAAGAGCTCCAAGAGGAACTGCAGAGCCCTGGAGAAAGCCTGGCGCAGAGACCCAACTCCGGACAACATGACTGCCCTCAAGCTCGACACCCGAAAACACCACCAACTGATCCACGCCACCAAGAAAACTGCATTCAAGGAACGACTGGACAACAACGCACACAACAGCAAGGAACTCTTCAACATCGTTAAAGAGCTCTCCAACCCCAATGCCAGAAACAACGACATCACCCCTTCGCAAGACCTCTGCAACTCCCTCGCCTCCTACTTCCACAACAAGATCGCGGACATACACAACAGCTTCAGCACTCAACCGACGCACGCCACGACCGAACCACCGCCCCCCACCACCACCCTCCGCGCCTGGACCCCGATCAGCACCGAAGACACCGTCCACACAATGAACTCCATTCACTCCGGATCTCCGACTGACCCTTGCCCTCACCACGTCTTCAACAAGGCCGACGCTGTCATCGCGCCCCACCTGCGGGACATCATCAACACCTCCTTAGACACCGCTACCTTCCCGGAGAGTTGGAAGCACGCCAAACTCAGCGCCCTACTAAAGAAGCCATCAGCCGACCCCACCGACCTCAAGAACTACCGACCCATCTCGCTGCTCCTGTTTCCCGCAAAAGTAATCGAAAAGACAGTCAACAAGCAGCTGGCCGCCTTCCTCGAGACGAACGGATCCCTCGACCTCTCGCAGTCTGGCTTCCGGGCCAACCACAGCACCGAGACCGCCCTGATCGCAGCAACCGATGACATCAGAGCCCTGCTCGACAACGGAGAAACAGCGGCCCTCATCCTCCTAGACCTCTCCGCGGCCTTCGAACCTGTCTGCCACCGTACCCTAGTACAGCGCCTCAGCAACGTCGGAGTCCAGGAGAAGGCACTGGAGTGGATCATCTCCTTCCTCGCCGGAAGGACACAGAGAGTCCGCCTTCCCCCGTTCAGATCAGAAGCTACCGAAGTCATCTGCGGCATTCCTCAAGGCTCCTCGCTCAGCCCAGCCCTCTTCAACGTCTACATGAGCCCCCTCGCAGCCATCGCACGCCAGCACAACCTCAACATCATCTCCTACGCCGACGACACCCAGCTGATCCTCTCCCTCACCAACGACCCCGCCACCGCCAGAGCCAACCTACACGAAGGGATGAAGGAGGTAGCCGAATGGATGAAGGACAGCCGCCTGAAACTGAACGCGGACAAGACTGAAGTCCTCATCCTGGGATCCTCACCCTTCGCCTGGGACAACTCCTGGTGGCCCCCCGCCCTAGGCAGCGCACCCAAACCAACAGACCACGCACGCAACCTGGGCTTCATCCTGGACTTCTCCCTCTCCATGACCAGACAAGTCAACGCCATCTCCTCGTCGTGCTTCAACATCCTACGCATGCTACGCAAGATCTTCCGATGGATCCCCACCGAGACCAGGAAGACGGTCACCCAGGCCTTCGTCACTAGCCGACTGGACTACGGCAACTCCCTCTACGCCTGAACCACCGCCAAACTCAAGAAGAGACTCCAGCGGATCCAGAACGCCTCAGCACGACTCATCCTGGACATCCCCCGCCACCACCACATCTCCGGACACCTGAGAGACCTGCACTGGCTCCCGGTCAACAAGAGAATCACCTGCCGTCTCCTCACCCACGCACACAAAGCCCTGCACAACCAAGGCCCAGGATACCTCAACAGCCGCCTCAACTTCTACGCTCCCAAACGCCAGCTTCGATCGACCGGCCACGCCCTCGCCGCCGCCCCCCGCATCCAAAGAGCCACCAGAGGGGGAAGATCCTTCTCCTACCTCGCCGCCAAGACTTGGAACTCCCTCCCGACCCACCTCCGCCTGACCCAGGACCACCTCGCCTTCAGGAAGCAGCTCAAGACCTGGCTGTTCGAGCAGTAGCGGACCCCCCCTCCCCTAGCGCCTTCAGACCCTCCGGGTGAGTAGTGCGCTATACAAATGCTCTGATTGATTGATTGATTGATTGATAACTGATCCAGCAGCTTTGCGTCTCCAGATAATAACTTTTCATTGTATTGTAAAACCAATTATATATTGATAAGTGGGAATACTTATACACACACTAAATGTATTCAAAATGATTTATGTGTGTGATTGTGCATGGAGGTCAATATTCAGAATTGATATGAAAAAGTATTTTGTATGTATAATATGCTTTTTTAATAATAATAGAGATTAATGCCCTTTGTGACTTTGTTACTATTTTGTAGTTTTGTAAAAGCAATACACATATATTACAAAGACTCTTGGTTAGCAACTACTGCAAGATTCATGAGTTACACCTGTGAAAACATAGGTTTATTGTGGCTAGTTTATTATTTTAAAGAATAAAAGC
Organism: Lissotriton vulgaris; assembly: GCF_964263255.1. Taxonomy (NCBI): domain Eukaryota; kingdom Metazoa; phylum Chordata; class Amphibia; order Caudata; family Salamandridae; genus Lissotriton; species Lissotriton vulgaris. Next base: position 1,185,343,229 of record NC_141697.1, read on the forward strand.
AACAGGGTCTGTTAAATAACCCTTTACAACATTAAGAAAATTTAAAGCAGGATAATAATCCGGATTCTGCAACAGCCACAGCACCGAAACCACCCTGATTGCAGCCACAGACTACATCTTATCCCTCCTCGACCAAGGATAAATCGTGGCCCTGATCTTCCTCAACCTCTCAGAAGTGTTCGACACGGTATCACACCATACCCTGATCAAAAGGCTTTACAACATTGGAATCTAAGGAGACGCCCTCAAGTGGATCGCCTCTTTCATTATAGGTAGAACACTGAGAATCCACCTTCCGCCCTTCCCCTCGGAACCCAAGAACACCATCTGTGGTGTCCCTCAAGGTTCATCCTTCTGTCCTACCCTGTTCAACACTTACGTGACTCCCTTGGCCAGAGTCATCAGATCGCATTGACTATATATCATATCCTACGCTGACGATATCCAGCTCATCCTCTCATTATCAGAAGACCCCTCCACCATGCTGACCAACTTCTGTAGGCTCATGACGAACATCACCAACTGGATGAGAGACAACTGCCTACAACTTAACACCGACAAGACAAGAGTGCTGATCATCGAGAGCAACACATCCCCATGGAACGATGCCTAGTGCCCCCGCCCCCGAACTAGAACACTCACCCGCTCCAACTGAAAACGCCCACAACCTAGACAGTAAGCTCACTATGAAAAGACAGATCATTGTAGTCGCATCCACCTTTTCCTCACCCTTCACATGCTCGGCAGGATTTTTCAAGTGGCTCCCCATCGACACCGTACACACCGTCATGCAAGCGCCGGTCACAAGCTCACTGGACTATGGTATTACACTGAAACTAGGAATCAACTCGCACCTCCTCAAGAGACTGCAAGCAGTACAGAACTCAGCGGACAGACTCATCCTAGAACCCCTAGATGGACCCACATCATCCCTCAACTCAAGAAGCTCCACTGGCTCTCCATTCAGAACAGATGCCAGTTCAATATGCTAATCCTCACCTTTAAAGCCTTCCACAACTAAGGACCAGCATACATCAACCACCGGGCGAACTTCCACCTTCCATCCAGACACCTGCGCTCTGCCTCGCCCACACACCCCGCATCCGCCGAAGCAACAGTGGAGGACGCCCTTTCTCCTATCTCTTTGCAAAATCCTGGAATGACCTCCCTCTTCACCTACAGACCTCATCATTTCTGCTGAAATTCAGAAAAGGACTCAAGACCTGGATGTCAGCTGAGCTCTCTGCGGCAGTACCCTCAGCTCCTGGATACCCCCCTGGGTTATTAGCCCCGTTTACAAATCACGATTGATTGATTTGTTGATTGATTGAATAATCAAGATCCATAGCACAAGCTATCCAGAACTACAGCTCCAAACGTGGCCTTCTAGGTAAGGTGTGGTTCCCACACCATACCAAGAGCGGGAAAGAAGAGGGGTTGTGTAGACATGAATAGATGGCCACTGTGGAAGGCCTGAGTGCTAGGGAGCCTTTGGGGCCTACTGAAGTTGCAGCAGGGCATGGTGGACTCAGAAAAGGGCACAGTACAACAATTTAAATACTACCCCTGCTGGACCAATGCCAGGGCACTATATAGCCTAATAAAGAAGAGCAGCCATTATGTTAAACTACCTGGCCACAATGCACATGTGTAACATTCAGTGACCTCATATTTACATTTTTGTTTGTAAATGGCATCACTCATGTGGCATCAGTTTAGTCAGACATGATCACTAGCATCAGTAACCTTCAGTATTTCTCTGCTCTGGTGTTTTTGCCTCCTTGTGGACATAAGGTGAAGGCTGAACCAATAGAATGGAATAACCCCCAATGGTGTGGAATTCAATAAATAATGCACTTGTCCATTGGACAGGTTGCTTCTTAATTCTACTTGTCCTGTAACAAAATCCACTTGTCCCTTTGGTGCCATGTAGTGCGGCGACAAGTTATGGCAGCAATCTCATTATATAAGATCTCCGATAATAGCTTATCTGATTATGCCAGGCCCATACTATAGTATGGTCTGAATACTATCAATTCCCTTATTATGCCACTTTTCCTCAGATCTGCATACTGGGATTGGAGGTAGCAGCAAGCAATAGTTCCAGGGTTACTAACTTGCATGTTTTAGGGGTTTTAAACAGCTCTTCTCTAATCTTCTCCCATACTGATCATACTGAGAGAGGTTGGAAATTTACTCTTTGACAAGGGCAGAAGTAAAACTTTTTTCAGGGTGGGAAAAAAGGTAGTTGGAGGAAAAGTGAACTTGTAAACGCTTAATAGATTTTCGCATGAGCAATCTACACATGCATATTTGCTCGTGCTAAAATGGAGTTCACAAATATTTTCTAGGAGTTTGATTTCTCAGGCCTGCTTCCGTAAATACGTGTGAATTCATGAAAGCCGTAAATCGGCACTAATGCAAGGGCATATAACATGGATGCACCTTTATGACTTTCATTAAGAATTGGGTATCTAATTTGGTCTGCTGCTAGCCAAGATCTTTTGTTTTTATTGAAAGTGTTTCTCTTTCTCTATAGGCTGGCTTCACTGTGACAACATTCTGCTCTTTCACAAGCATATCAGCACACCAAGTGTTGTTCACTGACAGGAACTGCTGTTGCAGTGTGTGCTTTTTGAGACCAAAAAATACTTTTTTGTATTTTGCCATGTTTGTTATAAAGGCAAGTGCCCGGCAGTTCCTACAACAACAAAGTTTAACAAAAGCCATGTCAAAACAAGACACGCATTGACAAAACTAAAGGGTTGACCACAAATATCAGACCTTTTTGGCTTTGCCAATGCTTGTTTATTTTTATGTTTCGCATAATCTTGTTGAAACTGGTTACTAAGCATGGGCGGAAAATCCATTCCGCTCGTGGATTTTGCGGATTTTCGGTAAATTCGCAATCCGCGAGATTCGCGAATTTCCCGCAAAATTCGCACGCAGCGGATTTTTTTTTCTTGGTGATACAATTTTGCGGCGTGCAGCGCTCACTTACCGTCATTCAGCGTTTGCCGAGTTGTTTTTCTCGATATTTTTGCGAGTGCTGCGCCATTTTGGATCTTGCTGCGGGATCCCGCGGGAGTTTGGCGACGCATCGCGAGAGTTCGCAATTGCGAACATGTAGGTGCGGCGGCAACAATCTCGCACTCGCGAAATTACAAAATTTGCAATTCTGCACAAGAAATCCACTAGCAAGCAGCATAGACCTTCTGAAAATGATGATTTTTATCAGAATAACTCCTCAGGTTGACATTTGCCTGCACTTTTTTGGATTTGAGGCCTTTTGAATCTCTTTGGATCACTTTTGGATTAGAAATCAACTTTCATAAGTAAGTTTGTTTGGGGCATTACAGTTGCTGTTCTGCAGAAAGCACTCAGCAGGTGCAAAAGTTCACTCATCATTAGTAACCATTCCCTGTAGTACTTCCTGAGGGCCCCCTCCAGAGTTCAGTTGCCTAAGTTTGTTTGGGTAATTACAGTTGCTGTTCTGCAGAAAAACGAATTTCAAAAATGAAAGCACTCAGCAGGTGCAAAAGTTCAAACTCATCATTAGTAATAGTAACCATTCCCTGTAGTGCTTCCTGACTGGGGCCCCTCCAGAGTTCAGTTGCTAGTTGCAACAATTGTATGACCCTGCTCTGACCCTCACAGCAGGCTCATATAATAGCTACAAGTAGGCCACAAAGGTCCTGGAAAAAAAAGTTGCATGCAACAGAAAGCAAATTACAGATAAGGAAGCAGGTGCCAGACTGGAATTTTAAAACAGTGACACATTAATAAACCAACCCCAAATTAATTCATGTCAGTTGAAGCATGGCAGGTGTGCTTGCTTTTCCCCCCCATAATCTACAGTGATGATGAACCAGAGGGTGGCATTGATGTACCAGAGGGTGGCATGGGTGAAACAGAAGGTGGCAGTGGTTAAACAGAGGGTGCTGGGAACCTGTGATGATGAACCAGACATAGAAACAACATAGTCGCGACCGTTGCGAGCCGACAAGTAAGTTCGCAATTGCGAACTGGTACCAAACCCTCGCGAACTGGCAGAAACCCTTGCAAACACCAAAAAAAAAAAAAATTTGCGCGTTTCGCGGATTTTGCGGATTGCGAGTTCGCAAATACGCAAATTTGAGAACGCCAGATTCGCAAAATTCGCCCATGCTTACTGGTTACACTGATTTTCATAAGGAACATTTTGGGGGAAATGCTAGGATGTATCCACACATTTTATTAACTGATGCTTCAAAGAAATGGTACCTAAAATTTCGCAGTAATTGAGCAAAACATTTTTTTCTGAGTTGCATTTCTTTGTGAATATTTTATTTTGAAAGCAAAGAATCATCAGTCTTGCTTTCAAGCTTCTGCACATATTTGCATCTTACCAGAGAGCATTCTGGGAACAAATGCGTAGCTTCATATTGTTAAACTTTGCAAACATGTGTACACATTTTTATACTGGAACCATCGTCCGTTTTGCAGTCCAAGCTTACAACATTTCCTCTGAGTGCTATACTGGCAAATCCATACTTGTGTTCCCCAGGGAGCCAAGTACTAGATTTCCAGTTTTTGACTATTCCCTATTATATTACCTATTCTAAGCTTATGATACATCCCACTCTTGTTCGACCAGTGAAAGCTTCCCACTTAAGAGGAAGAGGTGTGACGCCTCGGCTAGGGCGACTGACTCCGGAATCTGGGGATCACGGTTCGATCCCCGACACTGGCGGCAGATTAGCCCAGCACCATGTGACTCTAGGCAATAGCTTGCTTAATCTTCCCGACGGCCCCCAGCGCCTAGAGACCCTTACGGGTAATTGGGCGCTTTACAAATGTGGATAATTATTGTTATTTTAAACTGTATTAATTGTCTCCCCATATTTAAATTTCTGTGTTCTGGTACATCGCTTGAACTTTCCTCAGTATTTTGAATAGCAGGCAAATGGCTATTGAGTTGTTCAAGGGCCACTTTTTCACTAATGTCTGTAGCCTAGATCTCAAGTTTATTTGCAAAATCAGTTAACGGTGAAAGACAAAATTCTACAAAGCAGAATGGATAAATGGAACACTACTTTTTCACGGTACATGCATGTGGATGCTCATTCAGCTGTTATTTTCTTGCCTGGCATGTACATTCCAAGTTCTGAGGAAAAATATAAGTATTTCAATCAATTAAACCAGTTCTTTTTTCTGTTCTGGTCTTATTTTCCTTCTGTTTTTTATCCTGGTTGTTAAGCTTTGAGGCTTACATTTGATTACCTGATTACAGCTGTATTGAAAGCAAGGCTCCATTGTGGAGTTTTTCATGTATTTTATTTCTTATTGACTACTGTTTTCTAAACCAGGCACAACTCCCCTACAGAATACAATAATCCTGATCTGGTCATTGGGAGTTCACCAGAGACCCTTTGGCAATCTCCTACCCAATTTCTTTGCTGACCATTACAATTTACTGTTCTCTGATTTCTCTTTTGCCTGACGCTTAATATCAAGTTTTAGAAAACTCTTTTGCTGATGTTATTGTTTAAAGGGAAAAAGAAGAGTGACTTCAAAGACTGAGCAAAGGTCTTCATACCAATGCCCTAAGCAAGATTTTTAACCACTGAGTTCTTTTTGCCTTTAGTTCTGTCCAACCAATGTATCCTACGAATGCTGTCAACTTGGTCTCCTGTATGGGTCTCATAAAGCTGTAAATTCTGCTGTCCAACAGTGTACTTTTTATACCTTGTGCTTGTACATTTTTTGGCCTCATCAGAATGTTTGGGATGTCACTGAGTGGTATAATCTGTTATTCATTCTTACTGAGATATTACTGACATGCAGATGCTGGGAGTTCTACTTCAGTACATCATTATTCCACCAAAATTACAACTGGTTTGTTGTCTTATCTCTGAATACAATGGTAGCCATCTCCTTTTGTAAAGGGAATATGCTGTGTTGTTCGCAATACTTATACAAAGTAACAGATATACTACTAGTTATCTAGTAATTGCCGACTGTGTCTGATGAAATGTGATTCTGAGAACGTTGGTTGCGCTGAGTCGTACACTATACTCCTCACACCCAATAACCATTCACTATCAAATAGTTTTAAAAGAAAGTACCCTTCCATACAGCAGACCAAACCATCTATTCTGCTTCCAAAGCTCTTGCGGGGAATGTTGTTCCATTGTCCAACTTATCTCCTTGAAGTAGCTTTCTATATTGAGTCTCCATTTTATGAGCCATCAGCTTTATGAAGTTAGAAAATATATTGCCACAGCTTGTACAGTCTAGGAAAAAAATGCTTCATTCCAATAAATAAAGATTGCTTCTTCACCTCTCCTATTTTTTAAAGGTAGAGTAGCTATGTGCATGTGAGATCCTAGATCTCACACATGGTTGGAGGTATTCTAACTTTTATGAATTCAGAGAGAATACCCATCAGTCAGAACTAGCATTGCAATTGAGGAGCTTTTCCTTCATCATAATTGGATCCTCTCTGACATTCATAAAAAGTATGATGTAGCAGCATGTTTGCAAGATCCCGGATCTCACTCTTGGCTTGAGATAGTCTACCCTTTTTTAATTCACAGGAATGCCTATGGTGAAAAACTAGGTTTACAAGTAAGTAACTTTTTCTTTTTTGTTTCCAGAGTCCCAGTGTAGGTATTCTCATTATGATTTATCAAATATAAATATAAATAATGTGCTACTGCAACACCGTAAATGTGGTAGTCAGCAATCCAAGGTTATCATGGATATGCTCTTCAGACTAACTGAAGCCTATACCAAATGTGTAGCATGGGGAACCTTACCCTGCTGGTATTGCTTTTTTGCAGTTCTGAAGGTAATTTGAAAAAGTTACATTTTTAGTTTTTTATGACTGTCAAAATCATTTGGATTTAGAGCCCTCTGCTAACCTGACCATTCACATCTATACTGGATGTAGGTACTGTAAAGAAAACTCTTGTGAAACTACACTGTCAACGTTCTGTTTCATCTATGCACTAGCGATATATGAGAAGCCACTAAAGTTCTTTTGCTTGTTAATAGAGCAGCTCTTTTGAATGCCTTTGATGCCAAATGCATAAAGTCTAGTAAATTATTCCACATGGGAGAATATTTCAAACATTTTCATGTTTTTTTGTATTCCAGGATGAGCCTTTCAGTTCCCATTTGCCTGAAACACTTTTTAACATCTCTCGGTTTCTGCTGCACAGTCTGACCAAAGAAACGCCATTGGGGATCTCTAAAGTGTATCCTTTGTCCTGGGATGTTTGATGGGTCATGTATAGGTGCAAATCTCTTTTCCTTGTTTTCCATGCAAACTACGTTATGGTCATCTATTCTAAAAGGCACTATGCACGACAGAAGGCTGTCATCAATAGATTGTCTATTCCAGTCAACTAGCATTTATTTAAATTTGAACTTAACATCCCCAGTGCACAATGAAAAGCCTTCATCAGTAATGATACTTTAGACATTCTCAATACAAAGAGCTAACATGTATGCTAGTGTGCAATACATATTGTACACATTCCCAAAATCTGCTTAAATCATTGTCTACTTTTCTCAATAATGATATTTAATACATTTTCATGTTTCTACTTCAGTGTACAATACATAATGTACTTCTCCACAAACTGCATCACATACACCCTTCGCAACATGCAGTACATCTAAATATCTCTGTTCTCTTCTGTGGAATGTTACCCTGGGATATAGGTTCTTGTAGCTGATCATTGACAGCGGAAACAAATTGTTGCACTATCTCGCCCAAATTTGCCCCCCCTCTTTTTTAAGCGTATGTATGTATGTATGTATAAAAGGGGGGTCAAATTTAGGCGAAATAGCGCTCTATTGAGTATCCTTTTTGGTGGTGCGATCTCCATGGCATGACCATGCCGTTAAACACTGTTGAGCCACTCCCTCACCGGAAGAGAAGAGCCCTTGCCCTAACATACAATTATATGATAAGGGTATTTTTAGGGTGGGTGTGGGTTTTTGGGTGGCAGCGGTATTTTTAGGGTTTAGGGTGGGTGTGGGTTTTGGATGGTCTCTCTCCTATGCAGAATTCGTTGCATAGGAGAGAGACCTTTAGCCATCGGCACAGCTTTGGGGGCAAAAATGTGCACGCGTTGCATTGCTTTGAATGTCAACGCATGCACGTCTGGCAATTCCCTTGCGGGAGCGCGAAGCGCCATATGGTGGTGCCATATTGTCGCAATCATCGCGCCTTGCTGCACGCTCCCGCAAGGGAATTGCGCAGGCCCCTCCACCCCCGCGAGGCGCACGCTTGTGCCGGTTTCCAATAGCACAGATGATTTCTTACATCCAGGTTTCCCTTATGGGAGCACTTTCCGGGCCCCCCTCTGAGACCCAGAGACAAGAGGGCAGGCAAGTGGCAGCTCAGCGCCACGCCGATTACTGTTTGATCCTGTTTCATTCGTGACGTTATTTTTAAAAAAACTGTAATTCGAGGACTGTGTTTTTTTCCATTTTAGTCAGACTCTGCAAACAATCATCCAAGGAGATTGATATTACCCATTCAATTTTCTGGAGAAACCCATCCAACCTAGAATCCAAATGATTAGATTATCATCGGAAAATAGTTTCAGCTGACATTTGGTGGGCCTGAATTAACTGCAGTTATATGCAAGCTCAAGTCACTTTCTGTTTTTTTTTTGGCGTAAGTAAAGGGTAAGTAGTTTTACAAGCCTTTCTTTCATGAACCTCCACTTTAGTAGTCAACAAATTCATCCCCCCAGTCTGCAGAGTCCTCACAACATAAAACTGGCTCTGCTAGAAGATCTATAATACTGCCTCCTTATTTGTAGTCACACGTATATCACATTTCAACCTCTACTGGCCCACTGTTGGACAAGTCTACACCCTGGCACGTGGAAGTATGGCTAAATTTAAGCTCCTTCTCCTGGCAGCAAGGCAGTCTTGTATCTGTAGTCCAGACCCCGTAAACAGCAATTATAGCGTCCACGTAGATATGACACTGCATTTGTAATGGATGCATCCTGACGAAGGCATGACGAGAACACTGACAGGTTTGGAAAAGAAGAGCTGCTTTCAACAGAAGCAAGTGGTCCACCTTAGATTTATCGACAGTGTAAAGTGAATTCAAGAGTGTAAAGTAAATTAGGTATCTAGTACAATTCAATAGTATTTTTCAGAATAAGGTATATGTACAGTTCCCACTCCTCCTAGAGGAAATCCTCAGGTTTTATGGTGTAAGCATGCCAGACTAATGTGGTTTAATGGCTAGAACGGCCGACCTTGAAGCAGGGCAAATAGGATAGAGTCTGGCGGGCGGCTCAAGCATCCTGTGATTCTGGGGAAATCTCTCCCCGTGCCTCAAAATAACAAAATGAATGTGTCTGTAAGGCAACTGGTACTCATGTAAAGCGCTCTGATAACATGGGGTCGAGTTCGCGCTATATAAAAATGCAACAAAAAAACAGAACAATTCATTTTGAAACTGCTTGCCACTCTCTTCTGAAATGTCTAGTGTACACCCCAGAACACAAGGATGCAAAATGTTAATCTTCTTAACCCACTCAAGCATTTCATCGAAACAAAATACCCACTGAAAGGGAAGTAATTAGGTTCCCAGCCAGAGGGCAGCTTTGTGACACACACTATATTAGAAATAATCAACGATGCCCTTCTGATCCTGGACCAAGGTTTTGCATGCCTAATGATCCTTCCAGACTTCTCAGCCGTATTTGATATAATGGTCATGCATGTGACCCTTGTAAAAATATTCTATATGAGAAAGAATCTGAGCAGCACTGTCCTGAGTGTCTCGTAATATCATCACTGATTTGCACTGTCCCTATTCAGTCATGAAATCACTGGTGTGAATTTCAACTTCACAACCTTTGAGTTTTCAAAATCACGTTGCCTTTATTTAGTTAAACCTAATATTTAGTTACACATGAATAACATGGGAAAGGGAAACAATTTCAGCCTACGCTCCTCCGCAGCATTAATCTGATAAACCTGTAGTAGATTTAAAAGGAAAAATCCATTCATTTGTACTGTTCAGGATTCAGTACATAAATTACCTTCTAGCTGAGATTCTAAATGAACACCCAGAACGCTTAAAAGCAACCCTCCTTGTCAAAGCTGGGAGAGGATGTGATCCGTCAGCTAGACTGCCGACTTTTGTGCTGGAAACCAGGGTTCGAGCCTCGGGTTCGCGTCCACAGCCTGTGATTCTGGCCAAATCACTTAATCTCCCTGTACCTGAATGTATAAGTCACATGTGCTCATGTAAAGCGCTCCAATACCTTCGGGTCGAGTTCGCGCTACATAAATATGAAAAAAAAAGCTAGGACAGCTACCGTTACGAGAAAGTTTGCCCACATTTCGACCAATACAGTTTTCACTGATGCGGCTACCCCATTGTACCAAGAATCGTTTGTAAATATGCTTGCATCACATACAAAACTCCATTTCTGGCACCCCACAACCACATAGTGCAAAACCTGACCATCGCAAGGAGGCAACACCCTTAAAAGATGAGACAACTTGCTTCTACAAACACCAAGATTCAAGAAAAACACAATCACTGTTGACCGGTCCTTCTATCATCAACTTCTCAAAACAAGCATTGGCATAGCCAATAGGTCTCCCCTTTGGGACCTTATAAGTGTTTAGCCATGCAACAGTTGATGTTGTTGCACCAAGGCTATTGTGCTGCATAATTAAATACTCATAAGTTCCCAAAAGCGAGACCTATTGGCTATGCCAATGCTTGTTTAGGTTTAGAGTGGGTGTGGGTTTTTGGGTGGCATGGGTATTTTTAGGTTTTTGGGTGGTAGTGTGTTTTTGGGTGGTGGTAAGGGTATTCTTTGGGGTTTAGGATGGATGTAGGTCTTTGGGTGGTGCAAGGGTAATTTTAGGATTTAGGGTAGGTGTGGGTTTTTAGGTGGTGGCAAGGATATTTTCTAGGTGTAGGGTGGGTCTGGGTTTTTAGGTGCAATTGTATTTTTAGGGTTTAGGGTGAATGTGGCTTTATGGGTGGTGGCAATGGTATTTTTAGGATTTAGGGTGGGTATGGGTTTTTGGGTGGTAAGGGTATTTACACAGATTGCAGCCAGCCAATCACAGCATTCCTGTTGACACGTGAATTTGCAATTTGTCAAGACAGTTGTGGCCACCATTTTATGTAACTAGACACGGCCCCATGGCTGGAATATAGGGTCTCTTGGGGAGCCATGTGTATAATATGGTGGGTTTTTTTTTTCAACCACAAGCGATATTCTTGAAGGTGTTGATGCTCAGCAGGCCCCCTCCCACGGTGTAACATTGCGACAAATTTTCAAATATGACCTAAAAATGTGCAAAAAAAATAAATTCGTCGACTAACTTGGACACTAATGCACTTACTGAGAGACCCACTCAAACTCTTACACCCAATCACAGACCCACCCAGAGGCTCACACATCCGCTTGCAGACCCACTGAGACACTCACAGACCCATTCAGACACTCATGCACTCACTCATAGACCCACTGAGACACTCATGCACACACTCACTCAGACACTCACACACCTGCTCACAGACCCATTCTAACACTTATGCACCCAATCACAGACCCACTCACTCTCATGTACCCACTCACATACCCCCTGAGACACTCAGACACCCACACACAGACATAATTATACACTTGTGCAGTCACTCACAGACTGAGCCAGACACTCAGGCACTCACTCAGAGACCCACACAGGCATTTATGCATCCACTCACAGACCTATTTACACACTCATGCAGCCACTCACCGACCAAGGGTACACACTCATGCACCCACTCAGAGGGATCACTGACAGAATATCGAGGAGCAAAATATCGACCTGCCAAAATATCGTTCAGAAAATATAGAATGCCAGAATATCCAAATCCTATCTTCAAACAGGTAAGTACAAAAATATCGACTCCAAAATATTGTTGTAAAAAATAGACAGTCAAAATATCGAATTTTTTAAATGTCTTAAAAGTAATTTAAAATTAATATATATATACATATATATTTATATACATATTATTAACAAAACATATACAATATTTTCAACGTAGGATAGCGAGAGGGTTAAATTTACTATTCCCACTCCAGAGAGTGCAACAGTAGGGAAAGCATTGGATAGCGTAGAGGTAAAAATTACTATTCCCACTCCAGAGAGTACAACAGTAGGGAAAGCATTGCATAGCGTAGGGGTAAAAATTACTATTCCCACTCCAGAGAGTGCAACAGTAGGGAAAGCATTGGATAGCATAGAGGTAAAAATTACTATTCCCACTCCAGTGAGTGCAACAGTAGGGAAAGCGTTGGATAGCGGGAGATTAAAAATTACTATTCCCACTCCAGTGAGTGCAACAGTAGGGAAAGCATTGGATAGCGTAGGGGTAAAAATTACTATTCCCACTCCAGAGAATGCAACAGTAGGGAAAGCATTGGATAGCGTAGGCATAAAATTTACTGTTCCCACTCCTGTGAGTGCAACAGTAGGGAAAGCGTTTGATAGCGGGAGATTAAAAATTACTATTCGCACTCCAGTGAGTGCAACAGTAGGGAAAGCATTGGATAGCGTAGGGGTAAAAATTACTATTCCCACTCCAGAGAATGCAACAGTAGGGAAAGCATTGGATAGCGTAGGCATAAAATTACTATTCCAACTCCAGAGAGTGCAACAGTAGGGAAAGCGTTGGATAGCGTAGAGGTAAAAATTACTATTCCAACTCCAGAGAGTGCAACAGTAGGGAAAGCATTGCATAGCGTAGGGGTAAAAATTACTATTCCCACTCCAGTGAGTGCAACAGTAGGGAAAGCGTTGGATAGCGGGAGATTAAAAATTACTATTCCCACTCCAGTGAGTGCAACAGTCGGGAAAGCATTGGATAGCGTAGAGGCAAAAATTACTATTCCCACTCCAGAGAGTACAACAGTAGGGAAAGCATTGCATAGCGTAGGGGTAAAAATTACTATTCCCACTCCAGAGAGTGCAACAGTAGGGAAAGCATTGGATAACGTAGAGGTAAAAATTACTATTCCCACTCCAGTGAGTGCAACAGTAGGAAAAGCGTTGGATAGCGGGAGATTAAAAATTACTATTTCCACTCCAGTGAGTGCAACAGTAGGGAAAGCATTGGATAGCGTAGGGGTAAAAATTACTATTCCCACTCCAGAGAATGCAACAGTAGGGAAAGCATTGGATAGCGTAGGCATCAAATTTACTATTCCCACTCCTGTGAGTGCAACAGTAGGGAAAGCGTTGGATAGTGGGAGATTAAAAATTACTATTCGCACTCCAGTGAGTGCAACAGTAGGGAAAGCATTGGATAGCGTAGGGGTAAAAATTACTATTCCCACTCCAGAGAATGCAACAGTAGGGAAAGCATTGGATAGCGTAGGCATAAAATTTACTATTCCCACTCCTGTGAGTGCAACAGTAGGGAAAGCATTGGATAGCGGGAGGGTAAAAATTACTATTCCAACTCCAGAGAGTGCAACAGTAGGGAAAGCGTTGGATAGCGTAGAGGTAAAAATTACTATTCCAACTCCAGAGAGTGCAACAGTAGGGAAAGCATTGCATAGCGTAGGGGTAAAAATTACTATTCCCACTCCAGTGAGTGCAACAGTAGGGAAAGCGTTGGATAGCGGGAGATTAAAAATTACTATTCCCACTCCTGTGAGTGCAACAGTAGGGAAAGCATTGGATAGCGTAGGGGTAAAAATTACTATTCCCACTCCAAAGAATGCAACAGTAAGGAAAGCATTGGATAGCGTAGGCATAAAATGTACTATTCCCACTCCTGTGAGTGCAACAGTAGGGAAAGCGTTGGATAGCGGGAGGGTAAAAATTACTATTCCAACTCCCGAGAGTGCAACAGTAGGGAAAGCGTTGGATAGCGTAGAGGTAAACATTACTATTCCAACGCCAGAGAGTGCAACAGTAGGGAAAGCGTTGGATAGCGTAGAGGTAAAAATTACAATTCCCACTCCAGAGATTTCAACAGTAGGGAAAGCATTGGATAGCGGGAGAGTAAAAATTACTATTCCCACTCCAGAGAGTGCAACAGTAGGGAAAGCGTTGGATAGCGTAGGGGTAAAAAATTACTATTCCCACTCCAGAGAGTGCTACAGTAGGGAAAACGTTGGATAGCGTAAGGGTAAAAAATACTATTCCCACTCCAGTGAGTGCAACAGTAGGGAAAGCGTTGGATAGCGGGAGGGTAAAAATTACTATTCCCACTCCAATGAGTGCAACAGTAGGGAAAGCATTGGATGGCGGGAGAGTAAAAATTACTATTCCCACTCCTGAGAGTGCAACAGTAGGGAAAGCGTTGGATAGCGTAGGGGTAAAAATTACTATTCCCACTCCAGTGAGTGCAACAGTAGGGAAAGCGTTGGATAGCGGGAGGGTAAAAATTACTATTCCCACTCCAGAGAGTGCAACAGTAGGGAAAGCGATAGCGTAGGGGTAAAAATCACTATTCCCACTCCAGTGAGTGCAACAGTAGGGAAAGCGTTGGATAGCATAGAGGTACAAATTACTATTCCCACTCCAGAGAGTGCAACAGTAGGGAAAGCGTTGGATAGCGTAGGTGTAAAAATTACTATTCCCACTCCAGTGAGTGCAACAGTAGGGAAAGCATTGGATGGCGGGAGAGTAAAAATTACTATTCCCACTCCTGAGAGTGCAACAGTAGGGAAAGTGTTGGATAGCGTAGGGATAAAAATTACTATTCCCACTCCAGAGAGTGCAACAGTAGGGAAAGCGTTGGATAGCGTAGGTGTAAAAATTACTATTCCCACTCCAGTGAGTCTAATAGTAGGCAAAGTAAATACTTCAAATATGAATTCAATTTAATTAAATATTAATTCCAATTACAAATAATATAACATATTTAACAATTTTATATAATATATTAATTAATGAATTAAAAATGCAAATGAAATTTAATTATTAAAAAAATTACCTACTGATACAAATTATTTACCAATTAACACTAAATTATTGAACAATTAATAAAAAATGTAATATTACAACAAAAATAAGCAATAAATAAATTTAAAAATTTAATTATTTATAATTCAATTACTTCCTACACTATTCCCCTATAAATGCACAACCCACTACTGAAAAGAAATTAATAAAATTAACATAATTATCAATTAATTATATTTTAATTAATTACCAATTAATTCAAAATAAATACCAATAAATAAATTAACATATTTAATGAATTATATTTAAATTACTTCCCACCCTATTCCCCTATAAACCCACAACCCGCTGCAGAAAATATATTAATTTATTTAACATAATTATCAATTAATCAATTAAGTAAAATTAATTGCCAATTATATTTTAATTAATTACCAATTAATAAGTAATTACCAAGTAATTCAACATAAATACAAATAAATAAATTAACATATTTAATTAATTATATTTAAATTACTTCCCACCCTATTCCCCTATAAACCCACAACCCGCTACAGAAATATATTACGCAAAAATTAAATACAATTAAATTAATTAATTAAAATGAATTATAAAATAAATATACACTTTTCACACATATAGTAACATAAAAAACACTTAAAAAAGTCATATTAATTTACTTACCTCAAGTTCGATGTTTTTGTTGTCTATATTCTGTCCATTCGATATTTTGTCCATTCTATATTTTTAACTCGATATTTTGGCCAGTCGATATTTTTTATTCGATATTATGACTGTATACCCCCTCAGAGACCCACTCACATACTCCTGCACCCACTCAGAGACCTTCTCAGAAACACATTGACCTAATCACATACCCACTGAGACCTGCACCCACTCGCAGACACACACACTCATGCTCTCACTTGCAGACCCACTCAGACACTTATAAACTCACTCAGAGATCCAGTCTGACACACAGCCACTCATAGACCCGCTCAGACACTCATGCACCCAGTTGCTCACCTACTCAGTCTCACGCATCCACTCACAGACCCGTTCAGACACTCACATACCCACTGAGACACTCGCACACGGGCCCACTCATACACCCACTCACAGAATTATTCAGAAACACCCACACAGACACTGACTCACCCACTCACAGACCCACCATTCAGACACTCGTGCACCCATCATAGACCCATTCAAACACTGACACAACCACTCAGTCACTCAGAGGCTCTTTCATCTGCTTGCAGACCCACTCAGATACTTATTCACCCACTCAGACTCCCACACACCCACTCACAGGCCCTCCGAGATACTCGCTCACACACTCGCAGACCCACTGAAACACTCCTGCACCCACACACTCACAGACCCACTCAGACACCCACGGACCCGCTTTCAGACCCATTCTAACACTTATGCACCCAATCACAGACCCACTCACTCTCATTACCCACTCATGTACCATTCAAACACTCATGCACCCAGTCATAGACCCACTGAGACACATCCACCCACTCACATACCCACTGAGACACTCGCACACCCACTGAGACACTCACGCACCCACTCACAGACACATTCAGACACTCACTCGCAGACTGAGCCAAACAGTCATGCACAGACCCACTCAGACACTCACACACCTAGTCAATCACTCACTCAGAGACTCATGCATCCACTCATAGACCTATTCAGACACTGACACCCTCAGTCAGATGCAATGAGGGACTTCTATAGTTGTGATTTTAAAATGCGCTGGTGTCTATTGAATGCCTGCTTTTGTTTTGCTTATTTGAGCAAATTTGTGAATTCTAAAAAAATAACTAAAAGAGATTTTAAAAGAACCAGTGTTTAGAAAATAGGATGGCTCTGAGAAGAGCCTTTGTGTTTATTGTATGTAGACAATAACTACACATAAAACAGAGTGCAGTGTTTCAAGTTGTTTAGGAGCACCTTGTTGCCTTTCTCAAACTAAAGTTTACAGGGACGTTATAGTTAGGAAATAACATTAAAAAACCTTAGAAATTATCTGAAAGGTTACAGGGACGTAGGACATAACATTAACAAAACTTTAGAAAATCACAGGAAAAACAAAGGTTACTGGATGTTCTAGTTGGGAAATAGAATTTTTAAAAACGTAGAAATTCACTGAACGAAACAAAGGTTACAAGGATGTCTCAGTTAAGCTTATGTTTCACTCATACACAACCCTTGAAATTCAGCAGTTATAGTTACCTTAGATAACTTTAACGTATGCCCCCACAATGCTCTGCTTATGACCTCACATATGACATCACTAATGACATGGTCAGTGTCATCACTGTTGATATCTCAAATGACATCACTGATGGCATCATCCAAAGAACCCCTCACATACCCACTAACACTCCCATACAATCTCTCAAACACCCATAGAACCATTCACATACTTATTCACAGACCATAGAACTACTTATCCACTCGCTCACTCATACAGCCACTCACACAACCAGTCACTCAGCCATACAACCACTCACATAGCCACTCACTCACCCATACAGCTACTAACAGATATACTCACTCACCCATACAGCCACTCACACATCCCTTCACTCATCCACAAAACAACTTACATACCCATTCACATATCTGTACAAGCACTCACATGCCCACTCACTCACCTCTACAACCATGCATATACACATTGACTGTGCAATACAGGTACTCACATCCCCTCACTTCCCCATACACCCACTCAAACAGCTACTCAGTCACTCACCCATACACCCACTTGAACTCCCAGTCACTCACCCATAAAGCTACTCACACAGGCACTCAGTCACTGATACAGCCACTCACCCACCCATACAGCTACTCCCATAACCCCTCACTCATCCATACAGCCAATCACACAGCCTCAGACTCACCCATGCAATAGCTGCCACAACCCACCCACTCACTCACTGATATAGCAACTCACACACCCACTTACTCAACCATACATTGTCACACAGCCACACACCCACCCATACAGCCACTCACACACACACACACACATACAACAACTAACACACTCACTAACCAAAACAGCCAATCACATAGGCACTCACTTATACAGCTACCTACACACCCACATAGTTACCCATACAGCAACTCACACACTCACTCAGCAATACAACCACTCACACAGGCACTCACTCACCCATACATCTACTCACACCCCCACTTATTCACCCATACAGCCACTCGGACACACCCAATCACACACCCTCACAGCCACTCAGACAACGACTCATACACAGATTCAGACAGATTCACAGCCTCTCCGATGTCGTATGTTAGAGATAGTGTCACTCAGTAGTACAAAAAGAATAGTAATGTAAGTTATGCAGTAGCTTAGAAATATATTTAAGACATTTACAAAACATTTACACTCACTGAATGATGTCATCAGTGATGTCACTTGAGATGTCATCAGTGATGTCACTAATAAGAAGCGCATTGGCGAGCTGTAAGTTATAGCTAGCTCAGGAAACTATAACTGGTGAATTTCAATGGTTTTGTATGAGTGAAATCTGAGCTGAACTATAACATATATATAATTTCTTTACCTATAAAATAATACATTTTTTGTGGTAATGGCATATGGGTGATATGGGTGGTTAAAAAATGTATGATAAAAACGTGTGGTAAAGATGGATTGTTTGTGAGGGCAGCTCCTCGCTTTATACACCACCTTCTCAGCCACTGCACACCTTTCCATACCCCCGTACCACTTCTCCCAGGAGGACCTTGCACGTTTTGTAAAGACATGCTTTGTTTATACACCCCTCAACATTTTGCATTGTCTGACTCCACTTCACGTTTTCAAATAGCTGTTAAATCTTTTGCATATAGAGTATTCAGAGGAGGTGGTTGGGTTTGAAAACGTAGAAAAATACCTTTGGTAACACTGGCTTTGGTGGATTCTCTATTTCCTCCAGCAAATTATTTATGCCCTTCTCATCTCCTCTCTCAGCTTTTGGATCTACTAAGTCAGTCTACTACTGGACATGTATGGAAACGGGAGGGGCAATGCACAGTGGTGTCAATTGTGCCTTTACATGATGTCTTGCAAGTTCAATACCTGGAGATATGAGTTGCACACCCAGTAGCATTAGAACATGAATATACTTCTCCCTGTCCCGTGTCAAATAGAAGATAAAGATTTGTTAGAAGGAACACAGAATCCATCAGAACCAGGGAAATTGTTAATTGTTCTTCATCCTCTATTCTTTTATCCATTAATTCTTCCTATTTTGTCTCTGCATCGTAGCTTTTTTTCCCATGCTTTGTGCAGTCCAGCTGATCATTAATTCTGCATGTCCATTTGCTGATGTTTGTGCACTTCTTCTTCTGAATATCCCACAATGATCATTTTTGACTTAGTAGCACTTCTGAATTGTCTCCTTCACTGTATCCCACACCAGTGCTTGCTTATCTTTTTCTTCGCTCCATTCCTTTTTTGTTACTTGTGTAGTTGCTTCACTGTTGAACACTCATTCGTCACCTTTTCCTTGATACATTTTCACCCTTCTCACTCATTTTCAGTTAATTTCTCTTTTTCAGTAAAACACTTCAATAATGGTGCTCTATTATTCACATTACTGCTTAGATACAGCGCCTAGAAGATGAAATATGTTGTTCTGTCAAATTTACTCTAAAGCATTAGTTCGTAAAGTGCATTCAACCTCCTATGTGTCTATTTCTGCCTTAACCTTATTTCAGGAATGCCCTCTATGCTCTAGCTAAGCAAAGCAAGGCTCTGGGTGCGTATAAACTTGCCCGACATGCCTACGAGAAGTTACAGGGTCTGCGGATGCCATCACGGTTCCAGGATTCTATCGAGCTTGGAAGCCTGACTATCCGATCCAAACCATTTCATGACAGTGAGGCAAGTATAACTTGCTTTCTGACGTTCTCTTAACCCATAATTGCTTTTCAGGGCATTTGAAGAGCTAAGATTACCCTATTTGAAGTCCAAATTTAAAGGTTTCTGCATTGGTAGTGGTCAGGCCACCTTCTTGCCCATGCTTGCCGACAACATGTCTTGTCCTCATGCTGGCAAGAGTTCATTCACAAAGTGGACGCATTGAATCTCTTCACACCAAGATTTCTCTAGCTGTGTAGGTATGAATTAACATTTATATATTGAGCTTTCCCTGGGAGAAAATGAGTGCTGTAGAGAGGAGTAAAAAGACATGGGGTTTCTGCACAGGCTGAAAAGGGAATAAGTTGAGGTTGTGTGCAATAAAAGTGGGATTTCTGTTCTTTAGCCCATAGCAGAAAGAGCTGGTAAGGGTTCTTATTAATGACTTATGAGCTAGTCCTTGAATAGATTGGTATTTAGTTCCTTTTTCAATTGAAAGAATGAAGATGTAAGCATGGTGCGAGGTAATGTTGCTCCAGGTTCTCTGTGTAGAGGAAGTAGACCACTTGTCTCAACTTTTTCCATTTCTTAGTTTTATGCCTGGTGTGATGAGATGTTACTGCAGATCATCGCTGCAAAGAGGAAGCCTTATTGTCTTACAGATTTCTATTCCTTGGTTTCAGGTGTTGTGTGATGGGCTGTTGCTTCAGATCCTCACGGCATAGAGAAAGACAACTTCTTGTCTTATCTTTTTCAAATTTTTTGGTTTCAGGCCTAGTGACGTATTGGTCCCATGTGTTTAGTTGGCCATCTTAGTTGCGTATTTTTTGTCTAGATCGGTTTGTGTGTCAGATTTTGGCAGATGCCTTTGATCCAGAACAAAAAAGCACTCAGCAGAGAAAAGTGCTTTGTGTAGGGCATCAGCTCGTTGTTGTTATGCCCAATCGAGGGATTAACATCTGCCACTGGTCTTTGCAACTGGTATTACTGCAAGTCATTCCAATTGTATAATAAACAAAAGGGAAAACTATTATTCCCTTGTGGGATTGGGTTTCTATGATAAAGTCAGTAAAGATGCCTTCAATGGAGTTATTTGGCAAAAAACAATACTTAAATTATTCAGTGATATCCAAGAGTGACAATGCAACTTAATTAGTTGTAGTTAGTCAGAGAAAACATTGGAATGAAGTGTTGAATAAATCACAGAAACAGGTGTATATGCTTGTGTATGTTATATTGAAATTAAACATATATAGGAAATAAAGGGGTGCAAAAAAATATCATTGCATAGTACATTCGTGGTGTGTTTGTTTACAAGAGTATGACCCTGGACATGTTTAGACATTTGGCAATGTACTGGTAACTCACTCTCTCCATTCAACACAAGAATGGCCATCATAATATCCTAACAAAAACTCGTTGGAGTGATGCGATTGGTCCAAGGGAGAGGTGGGTGGTACGTCAAGGTCTCGGTCTCAAACAGTAAGTATCCACTTGACCATTTTCAGGACTTTGTTTATTCGAAAATAAGCCCCATACTGCGTTGTACTTGTTACCGCCATTGCGTGTAACTCTTCAGAACCCCGCGAATTATGGCCTCAGTGCTGGACTCTCTCCATACTATCTGACTGGACACCAATTAACGCCATGGCCCAAACTGACTTAGCCTTAAAGATGGTCCTAGATGCTAATAGATAAGACCACTACAGTTGAGGAGCCTTTCTGCCGTCTAACTGACCTGAAGTGGGGTTCTCTTTATATTTCCGCATACAGAGTAGAATTGGTGTCTAATGGTACCAACTCCGGCAGGAAACTTGCTGCCTAGATCAGAGCCTGACGCTTATTCTCATGGGCTAGGCCTCGAGGAAGACTAGGAGGGGGCCACTAGACTCTTTAGAATATCAGCCCTATGATGAAGAACAGAGTATGGAGCGGTGTGAGAAAGTGGGTGAGGCCAGCAGCCTTGATACTTCTCCTGATGCTTTCAGCTTTCTCGTCCTACTGTAGGGGGGAGCTTCCTACTCGGTGGTGATTCTGAGGGCGACTGAGGTCCTTGGCCTTCAGTTATCCTCAGTGGCTGTGAAGACTAATCTCTTGACTGACGTACTACAACTGAGAGTCTCCACATCAGAACCCTTACTCCCATTCGACGATGCCCTCACTGACATCCTTTTGGGTACCTGGTCCAAACCCATCCCAGGGGCTCCTAAGAATAGGATGATTGCCCGCAGCCCCGCTCCTGGGGACCCAAACTTCTTCACACAGCACCCTAACCCTGAGAGCATAGTGGTCCAAGCCTCCACCTTCCAATTCCTTTTTTTCTATCACTCTCCTGGATAAGAAATCCAAGAGGATGGATTCATTTGGGAAGAATGTTTTCTTCTGCCAGCCTGATATTGCGGTTTGTGAACACTGCATGCCGTTTGGGCTATTATTCCCAAACTATGTGGGATACGTTTGCTAAAAGTGCGGCCATAGGTCCCGGATGAGGCCCAATCTGTACTCTGCCAAGCTGCCACAGATGAGAGAGATGCAGCAAAGTTCATTATTTGATGTGGACTTGACACAACTGAGTACCTAGTCAGAGTGATTTCCATGACAGTGGCCCTTTGGCGCTTTGCCTTGCTCATGATAAAAGGCTTTTTGGACATGCCCTCCGATGGCACTTCTCTCTTCGAAGACAAAGCAGATTTGGCGCTCAAATGCTTTAAGGATACTCATGCTACGGCCAGGGTCTTAGGCCTCTCTGGGGTCCCACGTCCACCCCTATCTGCCTTTTGTCGCTAAAGAAGATGCTTTCAGCCATGCCAACTCCCGCCCAGCCACCACGCCGCGCATGCTTCCCAGACTGTGTGGACGAGGGTGCGGTACCCACAGACCTCCTGGGTCAGGTGCTGTGCAGTCCTGTCAATCCGCCACTCCACCCGCTCGACTGCGACAACCTATACATTCTCCAAATCTGCCCCTTGAGCATCATAGGCACCCAGTTGGCTTCAGGATTCACCGTCACCTACCCCACTGGAAGAACATAACATGAGACAGGTGGGTTTTCAGATTGCCCGAAGGGGCTGCTCCCTCCCCTCAAGAATATCCCTCCCACCATGCCATATCTCACGATCCCCCAGCCTAGGATCATCTGTTTGTTCTCCATGATGAAGTCACAGCTCCCTTGGCCAAGGTATCCATAGCGAGCGTTCTGGTGCCAGAAGTAGGCTGGGTTTGTTATTCCTACTTCTTTCTGGTACCCAAAAAGGATAAGGGCCTTCATCCTATCCTCGCTCTCTGAACACTCAATCTCTTCCTCAAAAAGAAGAAATTAAAAATCCTCATTTTGGCTCCGGTCTCGTCTGCCCTGGACCCAGAAGACTGAATTGTGGTGTTGGACTTGCAGGAGGCTTATTGTAATATTCCCATCCTGCCTGCCCACCAGCTCTATATGCGGTTTACGGTAGGCCATGAGCACTTTCAGTTCACTATGCTTCCTTTTGGCCTTATCAGCGCCCCTCGAGTGTTCACCAAGGTGATGACAGTGGTTACAGTACATCTGCTGAGGTCAGAGGTGCCAGTCTTCCCCCTACCTCGACAACTGGCTGCTGATGGCGCGCTCCTCCCAGAATGTCGTTACCCACCTCAAGAATATGGTGAAGCTTCTGCACTCGCTGGGGTTCACCATCTACGTGCCGAACTCACTCCTGACTCCCTCTAAAATGCTCCCTTTCATCTCAGCTGTTCTGGACACAGTGCAGTTTTCAGCGTATCCTCCTGAGTAGTGAGTCCAGGATAATCAAGCTATGATTACGATATTTCAGCCTCTATCCTGGGTTTCGATGAAACTGAGTCTGAGGCTGCAGGGTGTCATGGCCTCTGCATCCTGCTGGTGACTCATGCCACATGGCATATTTGGGCTATGCATTGGGACCTGAAGTTCCAGTGGATGCAGCATCAGTGGAATCTCTCCGACATGGTCCAAATCTCAGAGGGAACTGCAGAGGATTTGCATTGGCGACTGATAAACCGCGATTGGGTCAGCCGCAGACCCCTCTCACTTCCCCAACCAGATCTGACAGATGCATCAATCCTGAAATGGGGTGGCCATCTTGGAGAGGTGCAGATCAGAGGACTCTGGTCTCCAGTGTAATCTGCACTTCACATCACCTTGCTGGAGCTCCGAACATTAAAAGCCTTTCTTTCTTACATCAAGGGAAGGTTAGTACAAGTGTTCACGGACAACACCACTGCCATGTGGTACTGCAACAAACTGGGCAGGGTGGGGTTGTGGAACCTTTGTCAAGAGGCCCTGCGTCTCTGGACTTGGCTGGAACAGCAGGGCATATCCCTGGTGGTTCAACACGTGGCAGGTTCGCTGAATGCCAGGTTGGACGAACACAGCCATCGATTCCTAGCGAAACACAAATTATGTCTCCATCCAAAGGTCTTTTTCAACAGATGCGAGAATCTTGGTTAGATCCATTTGCCACCGCAGAGAAGATGCATTTTAAGCGGTTTTGCGTGCTGGAGTTTCCAAGGCGGTTCTGCGTCTGAGACTCTTCGTCTCGAGTGGAGCTCAGGCCTCCTGCATGCCATAACGCCTATACCACTAGTGTCAAGAGTTCTTAACCACATCGCTGCTGCACATTTTCCCCTCCGGTGCTGAAGATTTCAGATTTACATCATTTCATGACGAGCTCAGCTCGTCATCAGCACAGCTCCACTGTGCCTCATGACGAGCTGAGCTCGTCATGAGCATGGAAAGGGTTAAGAAGATCAGGAGCGACTGGGCCCCAAGTCATTTTTGTGGCTTTGTACTGTGCATGGAGAGTCTAGTATCCCGAGCTTCTCCAACTGAGCATCGATCCTGCGATCAGACTGCCCTTTCGGGAGGATCTTCTGTCACAACAGCAGGGGAAGATCCTGGGTATTCATTTCAAAGGTAAGGAATCTGCGGCTAGCTGTCTCTATCAAATGAACAAGTTACTTACCTTCAATAATACCGTATCTGGTTGAGACATGATCTACCCGCAGATTCCTTACAGACCCACCCATCCTTCACACACTGGGGAAAGGTTTCTAGGTCAGGCCTGATCCCTTTTCAGGGACCTAGTTGTTTGAAACACACCAATGTCAGTTCACTTCATGGCTCTACACTTCTGGTGTGGAAAGTCGTGAAAAGTAACTGACATCAGTGCACCAAGGTGGTGCCTATATAGGTAATGTGGGTGTCACTACAGCACAGAGGATGAGTGTCACATGGAGCCAACAGATGCCTCCTACCTGTGTGCAGGGGTATTGCTCGAAAAAAAATCTTCCGGATCCAGTGTGTCGCCTGTGAAATGTAAAGGTAAGGAATCTGTGGCTAGATTATGTCTCTACCGTATAAGACGCTACCAAAGGTAAGTAACTTGCTCATTACTGCCAAGTTGTGATGTCAGCCAGAGCAGTCTGTGTACCTGGCAGATCACTGAGCAGAACTTTAACTTCCAGGTCAAGCGTGATAGCTGGGCAGGTGTAATAAACTGCTGAAGCTCTTGGTACATCAATTTTCCACGAGTGCCCAACACCTGTGTGATTCCCGGGTGTCACAAATGCACTCCCCCCTTGGTTCAAGTCCTCCAGCTATGATGAGGGGCAGATATCTTGCCATAATGCTCTTAGCCCTGTTCACTATTTGGCACTATTTGGCAGCTATGTTGTTATGGCTGTCTACTCCGAGGAGACACCGCTCCGGCATGGTTGGGACAGTGTGGGTGTGGTGGGTTTACATTGCTGTTGCCATTGAGATACTGTATTTTATAGTAAATGAATTTAAACAGTGCTTCCTACCCTTGACAGGAGGCAGAAGTACAGTAGCTGATAGGTAGCATACTGCAGGAGAGTACTTAGTTTGACTAGTTTTCATTTGCAGCGTGGCCTGGCTAGAAAGTGTTTTGGTATGTGCAGAGGGGTGATCTGGTCCTGTCATGGGTCACAGCCCCTGCGTGTGTGAAGGTAGGAAGGTGGGTGAGATTTAAACTGAGGTACTTCACATGAATCGATGGTAGAGAATGATTGAGCAGGTCTCTATAGGGTCCACTCAGGAGTGACCAGCGGTAACCCACAGGCCTGCAGAGGGGAAGCGCAGCCGTCGTGAATGCTCTTTAGGGTCTGTGACAGAAGAGCATCCCAAGGATGGACCGGTTACAGGCAGCCCGGGTAAATCTCTATAGGATACACCCATGAGTAAGAAAACCTAGGCAATGGCTGGATACAGTCAGGAAAGTGCCTTATAGGGTCAGTCCAGAAGTGTACTGAGCAGCAGTACCTATGCATTGATTACAGGGGGCCCTATAAATGCGCTTTGCCATCTTCGCAGGAGTGAAAGAAGAATCATCCCACTGCATGTGGTGGATGCAGGTAGTAGTCGCAAATGTTCTACAGTCCAAATAAGCCAATAGAAGAAGTAATCATTTTGCCCCCACTTTAGGCTCTGAGGGCCAGCCTTGTAAGTTACAGGGGTTGTGTATCAAGAACGCAATCCTGCTTGTACATAATCATTAAAGTTTCCAAATCAATAGTACTTCTTTGAGTGCTTAACGTCTAAGGGTGTCTGCAGCGGTTCATGCCCCTAAATATTGTTACAGAAAAATAAAGTTACATTATCAACCCTATAAAGTAAGGATATCTATGCTTCTTGTAGCCCCTTTTACGTGCATTGTAATTGTTTCACTGCATTAATTGCTTTGTTCAGGCACAATCCCGTGTTCTGGTCCTGCTATTTAACCCCCCTGTTCTCCAACAGCTTAGAGACCGGTATTATTTCTGATTCTTGGAGGGGCAGTATTCTTCATCCCATTTATAAGTCAGGGACACGTTCAGACCCTAACAATTTCAGACTGATAGCCCTTATAGACGTAGAGGCAAAGATCTACGCAACGATCTATGCAACACAACTACTGGCAGACCTGGAGACATGGGTAAGCAGTAAAAATCCGAAAACGCAGACTGGATTCCAGGCTGGCACTGGGTCTTTAACAAATATTTAAGCACTCACCCTTTTAACAAAGAAAGCCATTGTCAACTCAAACACCTTCTACATATGCTTCGTAGACCTCAAAGCAGCTTTTGGCAAAGTGCCAAGAGCCAAGCTATGGGCCAAAAGGAAATCGTGGGAACTCCCCTAAATTATTAGGAGCATTCATCAACCTATACTCACAAACTTGGCTTTAGATAAAAAAAAGGGGATGGCCAGAGTCTAACTAAGAAATTTCTGACAGTAAACAGGCTAAAGCAAAGATGCTTTCTGGTCCCCTGCCAATTTTATATCTACACTGCTGATTTAGAGAGCAACCTAAGTCTCACCCAGGGTTACCCTCCTAAATTGGGAAAAACATCAATAGCGAGCCTGCAATATGGGGACGATATTGTGATACTCTCAAACTCCACTAGACTTGCAGCGCCTGATTTCACAACTAGCACTATACATCTCAAATGAACAACTGATAATTCATCTAAAAAAATCTAACGTCTTATGTGTTTACAGCTCTCACAAAAAACGGCCCAAATTCACCTGGAGGATAAATTCCAGCATCTTATTGCAGGTGGATGTATATAAATATCTGGGGATTCTCCTAGATCGACATTTAAGTTACAATCATCTAGAACATGGTCAAACTAAAATCAAACACTCATTTGCTTTCAAAACCTTAGAGTTCAACAAACCACCTCCTAAAGGTAGTGGCTGTAAACTTTTTGCCAGCAATAACATACGGCTCGGAAATGCTGAACACCAAGGACTCCTCAACGCTAAATCTAGCCCAGTCCAGATTATTTAAAATACTGTTTTTAATCCCGCGTCATATCTCTCAGGTGCAGATACGTCTGGAATATGGACTAACTAACCAGTTACAGGCCAGACAAGGAGTCCCGGTTAAATATTACTGGTAAATGAAGGCAACCGAAGACCACACGCTAGCTCACCACTGCTGGGAAGAGGTTGAAAAACAATCCGGGCAGAATAACAATATATGCCAAATTTTAAAACAATCACTTCTATCACTAAATCTTGAGGAAGCCTGGCATACAGCTACGTCATATCCTGCCTTAAAAAAAATCACTAATAAATCAACCAAAAAATCTCGCTACAAACTAATAAAGCCTTAGTGGCCGGTAAAAGTCATGCATGGTCGGTGCATTTACAAGCAACTCAAACCACAACCGTACTTGCAAGAATGCTTCAGAGATCACTATAAGCGGAAATTTACTTTACTGAGATCGGGGTCTTTTTCGAACAAAGATCTTACCCCAAAATGGTTACAGACTTGGCCAACCATGGACTGCTGCCTCTGTGGTAACGGAGCAGAGTTGCTATTACATCTATTATGCATCTGCCCAGTGTTGTATAATTTAAGGACGTCACTCTTAAGGCCAATCTTAAGAGAAACTCAAATCAGGACATGCAGAGCGGCCGTCATAAAATGCCTCCGTGATTCCTCTGTCCAACTGTTTTGTAAGACTATCAAATTCTTCACACTAGCAGCACAATAACTTGAAAAGAAAGAAACAGCGAAATAAGAATGTGGAAAGCTGGACATAAAGCAGCCGGCCCGGGCCCTTTTTAGATCTTTTTTGCCCTTCCCTTCTTTCAAAGCCCTCTTTTATGACGAGCATTACATTTGAAGCAGGAAGCATAGACACACTCATATCAGTACACGATCTGGGATAGAAAGCCTTAGTGGTTTAAGAATCTGTAGAGATGGTCATTCACAGCCGGGCTAAACCCCCCCTGATCGTTTTGCACTTTTCTGCAGCCGCGGCTTCAGTGGGAGTACCTGCAGGGCGGTGAAGTGGGGAGGGGGGAGGGGCAGGGTGGGGGGTAGTAATGTATGGATTACAGAGCTTCCCAGGTCAGTAAACATTTAAATACATCGAATTTCGTTGAGTGCACTGCATCACCAAATGCGATACAGTGCGCGCAACGAAATTCGTGTTATTTATTTAAATGTTTCCTGTAAAAAACTCCGTAATCCATACATTACTACCCCTCTGCCCCTCCCTTTCCCCACGTCACCGCCCTGCAGGAACTCCCACTGCCGGCTGCGGCTGCTCTTCTCCTCTTCCCCCTCCTCTGTCCGCACAAGCACTTTACTTGAAATAGAAGGCATGGACATGTTTACATTGCTGCTTATAATAAATTGTTGCACTTTGGTACCATACCACGTTAGGGTCACAACTACCAAAATTCTTTTTATTGCAATTTTTATTTTTTGTATTTGAGTTATGTTGTTTATATTATGGTGGTAAGACGCACCCTTTTTATGATTTTAACAAATCAAATAAAAGTATTATTATCATCTCTGCATAAACTCATGTGTTCGATGCAGAGAATTTCTTCAATGTTGGTCGCCCATTGATGTGGTACTCAATGATAGTCTTGGTATTGCTGTTGCTAAATTGCAGCTTCTTGTTTGTGAATTTTTTTCTTGCAGGAGCTTGTTCCCATGTGTTACAGGTGCTCCACCAACAACCCCCTGCTCAACAACCTAGGGAACGTCTGCATTAACTGCAGGCAACCATTCGTCTTTTCAGCTTCTTCATATGGTGAGTACAAGGGACTAAAGAAGATGATTGAACTTCCTAAAGGCAAGTTATTGGCATTATATATGAGCATTTGTTCACCCGCTATCCTCTTCAAGCCCAGAAGTGGTGTCTCTAGAGGGGTGCCAGATAGGGCCCGACCCATAGATCTATTTGTCTCGCCCCTCCCCCACAGCTGCTGAACATCCCAGGATGTGACACACAAAAAAACAGACACTGCACCTTGCAACATCCATTAGCTTGTCCAACTAACTTTTATTACAAAGCAGTGTTTTTCTTATAATAGCAACAAACAATGCTTGGGGTCGGAAAAAGAAAAAGAAACTGACACTCAACTGTGAGAGCCATCCAAGGCACAACTAATTATTAGTAAGAGTGGAAAAACCCAAAACGTGTATATACGTGTAACTAAAATAAGTGGGCAAATCTCAAGGGTATGGGAAAAATATTCCCATCAGTTACCATTCTGTACCGCCCTTTTACATCATGTGGGTTCTCCTTACCCAGGAGAAACTGTCCACAGCCTACAGATGTTGTTGTGGCTGGAACGTAACCATGAAGTAGTATATGAAGGGATGGGAGGTGCAAGCAAATATAGTGTGAGTGGTAACTAAATAGCAGTGCAAAGTGAATGTGAAAATTTAAAATTGGATAGAGCTGAGTAGAAGACAACTTTTAATAATTTCTCTCAGTTCGCCCAAATCTAAAAAGTGAATAACAAACTAACAGATGTAACATTATATCTGTTCGCAATAGGGGTCGACATGTTTCAGCATTAGTGGTAATTGTGCCATTGCTTTCTTCAGGACCAGGATCGTTGCTACTGCTTTATAGTGGAAATAAAAAATATGAAGTATATCACCTATTCCAGGTTCTTCTAGAATACTTAATCCACCACAAAACTATAGTACCGTTGTAACAGGGACAGAAAACAAGGAGTGCCAGAGGAAAAAAGAATGAAATAAACAAGAATCAGGACAAAACATAATACAAAATGTCAAAACTAATAGTACATTTTATATATTTTGTCACCAAGGAGTATATATATTTTTTCATTACTCCATACCAATAGGCCACTTACCCATTAGTTGTGGGGATAGCGCATCACCCCACCTGGCTGCAGCTCAGGTTAGAGGAGCACCGCTCTAATTAAAAATATATGAAAGACATTCAATAAGTCACCAGTCGCAAGTGAGACAAATATAAATAATTCTCAGCTTGTCAGCTCCATTGTTGCTGGCGTAGTTGCTGCCTGTTGTTCTATCAGGTGAGTACTATTATAATGCAGTATAATATTAACACCCTCGTAGTCCTTGCGCTTGATGATCTTGTAAATACACACGCAAAAACCCAGCAGTGAGATTTAACCAATCTAATTTTGCAATTGGCTTCAATTTCACAAGCCGCGTTTGTGAGAGAATAATACTGTGCTGCCTGCAAGATTGAATTTGTGTGCGCCGTAGGCTTTGTGTACCCTCGCTCAACTCCTCTAAAGATGACTACTTTTTACTGTTCGAGCAAATCCAAACGATTGAATTTGTGTGACTCAGTCGTAAATACATATAATATAAGGAAAAGCAGATTCCTGTCTGCCGGAACAAGCTCAGAATTAGGAATAAACTGCTTCAATCCTCAATTCTGTTACATGCAAGGCTATGTCCTGGAGCTATGACAGATTTTCAGACTATCCTTTAAAGATGCATTCAAATGCAGTGAATTCAAACAAAACGTATTTACATAGTCAGTGGTTACCCTAAAAATATGCCCAGATCTGCATTGAAGACCACTACAGCTATAATTTTTAATAACTGGGACTCTGTGTTGTAGTTTTTATAGAGAGGATGTCTGAATGGAGTGAGTTCTGCATTTTTGTGGCAGCATTTCTATTTCCGATTCTTCTGAATATATTTTCAGAAGTAGTGCATTTGAACCACCTTTTCAGGATATGCTGGTATAGACTTTACTTGTTGCTTTCACTGAACTTACAACCCTTACCTTTAGCGTTGGGTCTCTTGGCATAGTTTCCTAAGTTCTTTGATTGGCTAGTTTGCTATACAGTTTCCAACATGACACAGAAAAGGCTCACTTCATGGTGTTACTGAAGCCAGATTAGCTGCATTTTCATAAGCTCATTATAGGCTTAGCAGTAACTTTATAGGACATAGGGTGTAACATTGAAACACCACGGTTTCTTCCTGCGTTTCAGAATTTAGTAAAAGAATTTAGAGGAAAAAAGAAATTACTTCCAGTTTTTCTTTTGATATTGGTTCTTTATAAATGTAGCCTTCCAGGCGTGCCTTAGTCTTCCAGGTGATCTATTCTTAGCCTGGAAGATTCACAGCACATGAGGCTCTCCTGCCACTTGGAGTAATTCTGAAGCCTTCTTGAGTTTTTTTCTTATAGTGCTGTGAAGAATATTGGTGTGCAAAATATACACATGATATTCTGGAACAATTTGTATTCCGCTCATTCTACCAGTAGTATGACCTTGTAGTACTAACAGCGTGTGACTTGATTTACTTATCCATGTCAGTTTTCTATATGTGGTTCTTATAATGTTCCCAAAATGCATCCCTCAATTGCTGACCAGTCAGAGCGCTACAGGTTTCAATATGTGTTTCCAGAGGTGTTTCCATATTAGTTGGGTATTACTTGGGTTATTTGGCATGAAGATTGTTCAGCATATAGAACATAAGTGATGTAACTGTAGGTAGATAGAAAGGTTGATGGGGCCGTGGCAGTTTTTCTCAGGCCTATGTGTGCAATGTGTTAGATGGGTTTTAGGAGTTAGGTTTAATGTGCTATATTTAATATGTTCTGTTGTGAAGGGGTGTTGTGGCTTGTCAAGGGAAAGAGTGAATTCTATGGTAGACAAATATTTGGCATAGATGTGCTTAATGTATGTGTGGTGTTCTGTCAAAGGTGTTCATTTGGAAGCTGTGTGCGTTGTTTCCTAATGGTTCGCAATGTTGCGAACCTGGTGATAGCCTGCTGTGTGGTATGTCTGTGCTGTGTTGTATGTACGTGTGGTATTCAATGTATTGGATTTTTTTTCTTAGTTGTAATTGCTGCTGTGAGCATGTGATAAAGTTGGTTATTAATTTGCGATGGGTACTTTAACCAACCTAAGCAAAGCACACCCAAGTTATGTCACAGCAAAGTTCTAGGAGAATTTGTGATCAGCCCTGATAGAAGTGGCACAAGCGCATAGAATTCCCCCTAAGAAGTGCATATTACGTTTGTTGCAACTGTTCAGCATTACATTTAGGAGCGCTACCAGCAATGCACTTCCTAAACTAATTTAGAGCAATAAAGAGACAATGAATCAGCAAAAAGATAGAAAAATGGTTAAAACTGGATGAGGGCAGCACGAGATATGGGTAAAACATTTTTAAGACAGAATGGTTTTGATTTTAGGGTAGTATCTGAACTCTTTTTCACGACTTCTTCTCTTGATTTACTGCACCCCTTTCTGGATGCCCCAAAAAGAGATGGCTCCCACCATCTCCACAATAGGAGCTTTTCTTGATTTAATGCACCCATTTCTAGAAGCCCTGAAACAAGATGGCTGCCACCATCCTCTGCCTGAGGGAGCTTTGGCCCTGGCAATGAGTTAGATTTTTTAAACTGAGTGAAAATAACTTTTAATCCTCTCATTAGCATTTTCCTGTGCTTAGATATAGAAAAGTGATTTTTGTACGTATCTAGGCATGACCCTGGAAAATGCCGCTTTACCCACATAATGGAAACAGTTTTTGGATAATTGTTTGGTTCGAAGGCATACTATTCTTAATATGTAGCGTGCCACATTTCTATATATTGACCATCTACAGATATTAGTCAAAATCATCTTCTACCAAATGAGCAAGTTCAGGTTTGAGCTTCATGCTCGAAACTTGATAATATCTTGTACATGCAACTATTGACTGAAAAGTATATGCGTGGTAGACACATGACATTATAGTTAGCATTTATTGATTTTATTTGTGAACATGTGGATCATCCTAAGTTATAGCAACAAATCAAAAATGTGAAGGCCATGATAAATTTCCACTCAGACAGTTGACTATGTATCCTGTTTGGAATCTGTTCTGAACTAATGTCCAGAATCTCTGTAATTAATGACCCAAAACATGGTTGCGTTTTTGCTTTTTCTCCCTTATTTGTGTTGCACATTGCATATTTTCCAAAGCAAATGTGTAAACTTTGTAATCCTTTTCCAACCAACCAAGGGACAATAGAATCAACCGCATAAATTTGAGGAATGGCTTAGTATTAATCAATCTTATGCTGGTAGGATTACAGCATAGGTTGAATGCTCTTGCTATTTATTCAAGCTCCACTAGTTTATAAAAAAAGAAAAAAAATGTAATTTGCAGTATCCTCTCGAAATTACAAGTACCTATCCCTATTTGGGTTCCATAGTGTCAAATTGTCTGTTATGGGTAGCACAGTTGAGGTTGCACTTATCAAAAGCTAGCTGTGTTGGATATGGCATACTCCAAATTTTAAAGCTTTGGGTAAAAGAGGCTGGTCATCTTCCTTAAGAGTCTGCGTCACTAAAATTCCCGTTATTGCCAAAATTGCTATTCAATGCTCTGCTTCAAATACCATCAAAAAAATAGATCTGGTTGAATCTCAATTCTGGAAGGCATATCCTGGTGCACACTGTTGTATCACGATCAAAGTCTTGCAGCTTGGAGCTTGGTTTAAACTAAGTGAGATATTGTGGGTTTTCCCAAGTGGCACACTGTTTCTATCACTTATCTAAGGCTCCTTTCTTTCTCTTATAAAACAGGTTGTTTGGTATTGGAAAAGCCAAATGATCGTACTGTGAAGTAGAAGGCTTTGGGTGTAAATAAGCCTGAGATTTTGAATCAATATGAACATTATGAAATTATGGCAGAAAAGATTGGTAGGAGAAAAAGGTTTTATTGTGATATGGACCACTGCTTAGAAAATAATCTATTGCGTTGCCATTTAGTAAAACCGGGCAAAGTTCAGTTTAATTTTAAGGCTATGTTATATAAACGTTACATAAGAAGGTTCTACATGAATTTTAAATTGAAAACATGCAAATAGGTGAAAATATTTGGCTTCAATTTGCTAGTGGTGCAAACACCACAATGTCCCTACTGTAACTGCGAGACTCTGATTTAAACTACTTAAATTTTTGCTCGGGCCTGCAGTCCTAGCAGTATATATATATATTTGGGGCTGATCTATACGAAGAACAACCCTCATACATTTTCGGATGGTCTGTCTCTTTTATATTCATTATTCTGTAATTGCAAAGTTATTTGATCATTTCTTGTTTGTTATAACACCTGAATTTATTCTGTGTTCATTTTTCTTCTATTTAAGAATAAAAAACATAACACCTATCACCATTTTACTGTTCCCCTTTCTGTGTTATCCTGGGTAGTTAGCTAGACCAACCCAGCCTACACTATTCACATCTAGCCTGCCACAGATCTGTTCCCACGGATCATCTATGCCCCAGTGGTTGATACTCACATTCTCTGTCATTCAGCCTTACACTATTTTGTCAGCTCATTGTGCTCCAACTTGCATCCCATGCCACAAGCTATTTGAGGGCTTAATGCCTTCGAGGCGTATGCCACAGGCGCCTCTGATTCTCACCTAAGCATTAGACGTGTCTTACCTATGAAGAACTTTCTCTATCATTACCTTGTGCTGAGTTTTGTAGTGTGTTTCTTACTGTGTCCTGTGTGTTCAAGACCTGCTTTCTGAGCTACACATGCTTTAGAAATATCGATGATGTGCGTGTTTGTGGATTGCTAGTCTGTCTTTTGCTGGCCACGTTGAAGCAAATGAACTGTTGCATGTTCTAGGATTGCCCGGACCATGTTTTACAGATTAAGAAGACAGTAAGCTTATCTGAGATTGGTTGTTGTGTTGTTATTTTGTGTTCATAATTCTGAGTATTTTTAATTCAACATTGAATTATTTTGTTGCGTCAATAGTCGTAGGTTGAATTGCAGGCTTATCGTGGTGTTTTTCCTGAGTTATGGCCTCCATGTCTGGTTTGGGTTGTATTTACAAAGGTCTGTAGCTGAAGTTTGCTGTCATAAGTGCAGGAGATGCAGAGTGAGTAATTAGATGCACAGTTACCAAGATGTTAAAGTCTACCCTCTTCCCTATAGATAGACAGCGAAGTGATCCAGGATGGGAGTGATCCCATCTCCTTGGCCCCCATTAGAAGTCAGGCAGTGATATTCTCAACAAGCTGTAGATGATGCAGGAGTTTGTCAGGAAGGCCTAGGTTAATAAAGTTCCTTAGTCTACGCAGGTCTTATGAGAGCTCAGTCATTCACACCTTTCATGATCTATCGATCCCATATTTTATTATTAATAAGTTGTATGTCGCTTTCAAAGATTTGAGCTGTACAAGAGGAGCACTGAATGCCTTCAGGTAAAGGTAACCTATTTCTAATCTGCTTGTTATCTGACTACACTTTCAGAGGTTTATAGTGTAATATATTCCTCTTCCCTTAGTCAAACGTATGAACTGCTTTGTGAAACTACATCCTAGCTAAGATCATGCCATGAAAGTTTTCTGGTTATAGCACAAGACTATGGCAGTGAGTGCGTTTTGGGAACCAAAAAGTATTTTAGTTTTTGCCCAATTTTTCATTTTATTGTTTTAATACTGACAAGTGCCTGGCAGCTCCCATTACATCATACATGGTAAAAGAAAACAAGCATTGGCAAAACCAAAAGGCTCCCCACCAACTCCAAATTGATTAACTTTGCCAATGCTTGTTCTCATTGTATTCATTTTGAGCTAATTTTGAAGTACATCTTTCATGCTCGATATCTGTAGGCCATGTAATGGGAAGTGAGAGAAGTTGCATTCCTTGTCCTGAGAAAGGCCATTGTGGACAAGAACGACTAGACCGTTTACTTGTCATGTTAAAATCATGCTCAACTGTGCACTAAGGTAAACATCATTGTTATACCATATGTGGGAACAGTTATTTTACTAAAATCAAACCGGAACAGCTTATCCTGTTTGTTTTTTTTACACACACACGTCCCTCTCTCTGACTCTTTCTCTCCTTGTGTTTTTAGAAGTCTTACCTCTGGTGGAGTTCTATTTAGAAGAGGGGATCTCAGATGAAGAAGCAGTTTCCCTGATAAACCTCGAAGCTCCAAAACCTGAACAGGGTCATGGCAAGTGGCAAGAATCAGTGACCAACGGTATCCTCAATGGGGAGGGATTTTGCCTGGCAGGATATTGTTCCACAGATGTGCGCGTCTTCATTTTTGTCTCGTTAGAAACAACTTATTTTCTTTGCCATCAGCCACCTGTATGGTGGACTCCTGGTTTGCGACTGCGCTCTGTATAAAAGCATATAATTCAGCACTGACCGGAAAAAACATATTCTCCTCTTCTGTGGCCTCTTCATATTGGGGTTTAAGGATACATTTGGGGTGAGATAATTGTGCTCCTTGGCTGCCTTTTTAGGTCTCGCCTGCCAATGCGCTTGCTATGCATACACCACTGTAGATCTCTGTGCAGTTACTAGTGCAGATCCTGGATTCGGAGTTAGAGGCAGATGTCAATGACAAGAGGCACTAAAGTACACAAAAAAGTGATGGATAGAATGCTTGAATTCATCTCAGCCAATGGTACTTACTCGGGGCTGTATCCCAGTCATCGTTATTTCGGACTCCATGCCACCTTAGTTTGTACCCAGCTATATGCAAATCCGTCTTGAGCCTGCCCCAATGGGAGCAGCGTTGCCTGAAATGCCAGGCCAGGTACTCCCTGAACCGAAACACAAGCAATACAGGACTGGTTTCGCCCTAGTTAGAGCTCATCCGCCAGATACTATTGGTTCTACTGACAGTGTGCATTGGACCCATATCTGGACATACCCATCCCACTTAGGGTAACATACTAAAGTGTACAAAAAAGTGATTAATGGAATGCGTGAATTAATCTCAGCCACTGGTAATTACTCAGGCTGCCAATGTATGTATAACAAAGACTTGCCACATAAAGTGGAAATGTTCCTGTGCATGGTGAAAGCATTTTGATGCAGCCAATTCAAATGCTGTCTTACCTGCTTCACGTAGCCCAAGAAAGTCTCAAGTATTCTTCCAACACCATCATCTGGTCACAAGACGATTCAGAAGAACAGAGGATCATCAAAGAGTTCAAGACCTCTTCATGGCTTTCCCTCCAGTTAGGTACCATCTGAAGTCTTTGGAGTTAAACTAAGTGCTTAGTCAGCTGATCATGCTGGCGCCCTTTGAGCTTATCCATAGGGCATATCTCAATTACCTCCTTTAGAAGATTGCACTTCTCCTGCCTGTCACCTCAGCAAGGAGGTTTGAAGAGCTCCAGGGCTTCACATAAAAGGAACAATACATTTATTTCATGAAGGGCAAAGTCACCTTGCACACCAACCTTAAATTCATGCCCAAGGTATCCTTGGATTTTCAACTGAACAAACCAGTCATTCTTCTTTCTTTCTTTGCAATCCCAACCACCTCCCTGCCTTGAGAGCCCGCCTCGTTCTTGCACCCTTTCTTCTGTCTCGTGCTCTGCTCTTTCCTCTTGCCCTTCACTCTTATGTCCTTCTCTTTGTCGTTTTCACTCTTTTGCTTTCGTCCTTGACCCCGTTTTCCACTCTCCACTGTCTCTCTTTGTGCCTCTTGGTGCCCTTTCTCCACTCTCTATCTTTGTGCCCATTTTCCACTCTCCACTCTTATGCCTGTTTTCCTTTTGTCTGCTTTTCCGTTGCACCCATTCTCCTATGGTTCCTTCCATGTTCTCCCATCTCCCTCCTCCCCTTCCAGAGCTTTCCTGCCTCCCCCGCTCCATACCTGTATCGCTGTTGCATGCTTTTTGTGGCCACCCTTCCTTAGTCCCACCATTTGTGTTCCTGCCACCCTCCAAGACCCACTTAATGGTGGATGCATCGTGACTGCGCAGTTAGCACAGCACTGACATGCAAAAGGCAAGCACATATGCGCCCTTCCATGGCTGAACTATGCCCAGCGCCAGGGACCCTGGTCCAACCGAAAGCTGCTGCTACACAGCCTCCTACTGCATACACTTAACACCGGACGCTGCTACAGCAGCTGCTTCTGCGCCTCACCTAGTTTCATGTTAGGACCCTTCCCATATACTCACTGCCGTTTCACCTGTACCAACACTCCCACCCCTCGCACCACACGTCTCTCTACATCTGGCATGCATGCTCCTCAACACCAGATCTTTCAGCAAACATGCCACAGAGATCTGAGACATTATCGATATGTAGTCCCTGGACATCCCCTTCCTGACGAAAACCTGGCTAAACCCCACATCGACACCTACCATTGCCGCACAAACTCATCCGACGAGAATATGGAACATATGCACTACCACACCACCGTCAAAAGGCCCCCTCGCTTACCGACTCCCCGGACCAAGTGTCACCTTCAACCCCCCTCAGCCAAGACTACTAACAACCTCAGATGTAGCTTGAACAAGATAATGGAAACAGACTGGACCAACATTACCAGTGCAGACACCCCTGCCACCCTGAAGAACATCAGACACTTAAGAACCAATACACGAGCCAGCTGGTACACCAAAGACCTTAAAAATTTCAAACACCACTGCAAACAGTTGGAGAGAAAATTCAGAACCAGACAGACAGCACCGCAAAAAACACTTACTTGTCTGTTCTCAGAAAATACCACACCCAACTCAACGAGGCAAGAAAAACAGCCCCTGCTCTGAGACTGGAAAACAACTCCAACTGCAAAGAGCTCTTCAACATCGTCAAAGAGTTCTTCAATACACTAGCCGTCATCAACTCAATCGCCACTTTGCTGAACATCTGCGACAACCTCTCTGATGTCTTTCACAACAAAATCCTCAGGATCTACAGCAACTTCGACCCCCCCCCCCATTGTAAGACACAAGAAATCAACAACCAGCTGCCCAACACTACAAATTCGGACCTCCAGATCACAAACTGGTAATCCCTCACCCTAGAAGACACCCACTGAAATCATGTGCACTCCGTGGCCTCCATCAACCCATGCCTCCATAATATCTACAACTTAGGAGGAACTCTGATAAGCTCCCACCTCACCACCATTATCAACACCTCCATCCAAAGTGGACCCTTCCCGGACAATTGGAAACATGTGACAATCACAGCTCTCCTGAAAAAAAACACACAGCAAAACCAAAAGAGCTCAGCAGCTGCAGACCCATTTCATTCCTGCCCTTCCCATCCAATGTCATGGAGAAAGCTATCAACAAACAACTCTCTAACCATCTTAAACAACACCACCTACTGCACTTTTCTCGTGATCTAGATTCACAGCAACCACAGCACGGAAACCGCTCTCATCATAGCTACTGAGGACATCCGGACCATCATGGACAAAGAGGAAGCCAGACCACTCATACTACTTGACCTCCGTTCAGCCTTCATCACCGTCTCCCACAGCACCCTCATCAGAAGACTTCACAACTCCAGAGTAGCCCTGAGATGGCTGGCCTCTTTTCTCTCCGACAGGACCCAGTGAGTCAGGCTGCTATCCTATACTCCCGAACCCAGGAATCTCATCGTACCTCAAGGATCAACGCTGAGCCCTACCCTCTTCAACGTCTACAATGCACCACTCGCTCATGTCATAAGATCCCACAGATTCAACATTGTCTCCTATACAGATGACACCCAGCTCATCCTCTCCTTCACAGACAACAATGACCCACCAGGATGAATTTCATCACCAGCATGTTAAATGCAGCAAACTGTATGAAACAGAAGTGCCTAAAACTCAACACCGGTAAAACAGAAGTCCTGAACTTCTGGAATAAGAGCTCTCCATGGGACTCCCCCTGGTGGCCAACAGACCTGAGGCCCATGCCCACTCGTGCTGACCATGCCAAAAACCTCTGCATCATATTGGACGACAGACTCATGATGGCCAAACCAGTTAACTCCATCACCATCACCTCCTCCTGCTCCTTCATCCCACATATGCCTTGCAAAATATTCCTATGACTCTCCCCTGACAGCAGCCACATGGTCACCCAGGCCCTCATCGCCAGCAGACTAGAATACAGCAATGCACTCTACGCCGGCATTGCGAATCAACTCCTACAAAGACTCTAGACCATCCAGAACGCTGTCACCAGACTCATCCTCAACATCTCCCTCAGTGCACACATCACACCACACCTCAGAGAGCTACACTGGCTACCAATCCAGAAGCGATGCCAAATCAAACTGCTCATCACACATACAAAGCCCTCCAGAACGTTGGACCTTCCTACCTCAACCAATGACTCAACTTCCACCAACCCAACATGCAACTGCGCTAAGCCACACTCCACCTCGCCCAAACACCCCGCATCCGCTGGAGCAAATCAATAGTACGCTCCTTCTCCTACATCGCTGCCAAATTCTTGAACGGCCTTCCACCAACACATCAGGACCTTCCCATCCCTACTTAGTTTCACCAAAAAAACTGAAGACTTGGCTATTAAACTAGGAAACCGATCGGCCTATTCATCTACTCCAGTGCTCGGATACTCCTCAAGTGATAAGCAATATATACAAATCCTCATAACAACATAACAA
Organism: Lissotriton vulgaris; assembly: GCF_964263255.1. Classification (NCBI taxonomy): domain Eukaryota; kingdom Metazoa; phylum Chordata; class Amphibia; order Caudata; family Salamandridae; genus Lissotriton; species Lissotriton vulgaris. The sequence goes on from NC_141697.1 coordinate 1,185,384,278, forward strand.
AGAGCTTTACATTTGTTAGATGATGCAGGTTATTATTTGGTACTCTGCATTTTCTAATGTGCATATGTTGAGGGGCGAGCTTTGTTTTCCTGTTTATCTCGGGATCCTTTGGTTTCCCTCTCAGTGCTGTTGTCCCTTCATTCTGCCTAGCCAGTTCTGACATTCTGCTTCTAGCAGAGTATACAAGATGGCTGCCTGGTGTCTAGGTCGCTGCTACACTTACACTGTCTGCGCACCGTGTGTACAAACACATTCCGCTTCATATTGAGAACAGGTCGTCTTTATTTATTAACTTACAGGGTTACAGCTCTGGTATCCAGTGCTGCTTGGCAAGGCTGAAGCACCTGTTCTATCTAGGTAAACATGCAGCTCAAGAGGAGGTATTCTCCATGTGCTATGCAGGAGGACAATGTTGCAGATAACACAAACATTTGGCTAAAATATGTACTACTGGCTGATTCAATTAAATTTCTAAGCATCATATTTAGTGGGATAAAGACAATTATTTTGTTTTCTTCAGAACGTGGATGCCCTCCCCTTTCCCTTGGACATTCACAGCATGCCTACATCTCTTTGGAAACCCACACTTGGTTTCCCTCCCTTGGAGATCCATGAGGGAGCTGCCTAGAGTTTGTGAAGTTTTAAAGTACATAGAATTTGATGGACCTTGAGAAGTCTTTCATTTATATTTACTTTGTAGCTATACTCATTTTGGAGGTGAAAGAAGGTATGAAAAGATGCAAGGACGGACAATCAACAATGAATGGTTTAAATGAACCGCCATTTTAAATGTGAACTATTGGGCAGTACATTATGCTCTTCAGTTCCATGTTTTTCTATGGTTTGCCGTGCGTCATTGCCTGATGGTCTGGAGATGTCTGATATGTTTTAGTCTGTGCCCATTAGTGACTTGTGTGGAAAAACGTCTCTTGTCCAGTTTGTTCTCAAACATTGTACACAGTGCCGTTAATATCCTTAACAACTACACCAAGATGCCCAGACGTTGAGGCTGGATGACGGCACTGACAGTTTGGAAGATGATCCCTTCACAGCCAAACTCAGCTTTGAGGTCAGTAGATCTTTGTGTCTTTTCCCTTTTATATTTTTAATACTTTGTGTTTGATGAGAATTGAGGTCTAGTCTGCATGACCACACTGTTCCTAAAATGGAATACAAATCTTTCTACAGTGTAATGAATGCAGATTCATCTTGCTACGATGTCTCTGAATATCCTTCTTAAACAGATACATGTGGTTGTGTAAAAACTCAGTGTGCCACTGACCTGGAACCCTAAGTATATTAAAACAGAGTATCCAAAAGACACCTCCTCTGATAGGGCAGTATGAGTTTGAGGGATAGCTAGGGAAAGCTTGAACAAGTGTTCATGAATGTGGGAATGGGCAGATTTGATGGCTATAAATCAGTTTTCTCTTGCAACTATATAAAGCTTAGGACATTGGGGCTGAGCCTCGGGTACCCACTATGCATGCTTAAGTCACAGCTCTGCCTGTTTCCTTCTTTAGACACAAACTGCTATTGTTTTCTCAGTGTAGTTGTTGATATTTGTATTTCTGTATGTTGACCATATATCAACTTACCAAATGGTTATAATTCAGTATTTTGACTTTGAAACAAAGAAAATAGGTAACATTAAAGATGCTATTTTACTCCAGATTGTACCAGTGGTAGTCTTATGATATTTTCAGTACTAATAAAAATTATTTAAAAAATAAATTAATAAAGATTGCTATTTTCAAAAGACATTCTTTTGGCATAGCCTGGACCATGGTTTTGAGCAAGGATGAGGATTTGTAAGCACAAAATATGGACAGTATCAACAGCCCATACCTACAAAAATGAAATGTGTATTTTCTCATAGATCTGTAGTTGGAAAAAGGTAGTACATCCTGATCGTTTCAGGCCACTTGATCAGACTTCCGTACTTTGAAGTAACTTTTGTTAAACATTGCAACCAGTCGCAATATCTGTAACCTAATAAATCCATTACAGTCCAGTGGAATTATTCTACCTTAGACCAATACCAAATGTCTTCGACCTGGTTTAGATCCAACTCATGCAAAATGCGAAATCCCCGAGATGGCTAATTGTGCTGAATCCATTTCACCAAATGTTGATATTGGTTCGCTCCCTGGTAGCCTCAGCCAGCAACTTTAAAAAGTTCAAAACTGTTGGAGGCACATTGAAGTCACACCATAAAGAACAGGAGTAAGGTGCTTTTAAAACATGCATTGCTCGTGGTACTAGGCCATTTTTGGAAGTTCTTTTTTTCAGTACCATAAAAAGCATGAGTAAAAGTAAAAAAATAGAGCACATAGTCTTGGTTACTAGTGGGTTCCCCTTTGTACTGGAAAGTGAATCTTGCCCTCACACTGCTATCATTGAGCCTCACAGTACATCTTTATATGACACTAGTTAGAAGATTGATTTTGGGTCCTTTTAATATTTACCATTTCTCCTGATGAGTTCCTTTTCTCTTGGTAAGAGTTCTATATCCATACATTCGGAGATATCAATTCTTCTGTATGTTCTTAAAGGTCGGGCTGCCTCTTCCCCTTTGTCACTGCTTTAATTTATTCAGCAATACTCTAACGCTGCCCATTCTCTTCCCTCTTTGCCATCATTTTATAATCTGACATGTTACAGGAAATGAGTCATTAGGAGTTTTTATAAGATTTGGTTGGCCCACTGGTTAACCTGCTTGGGAGCAGTCTTAATTATATCCTTCACCCCCAAGCAGCGGGTAACCATCATGTTGTTGCGGCCCGCTCGAATTCTTTTTTGCTTTTCAGACACCCACAACAAACCACCAAAGTAGGGTTATAATTTTTAAGAAGAAAAACAAAACACCCAACACTGTTAGTGTGCTGTAAGGTTTCTCTCTGCACATGCAACAGTTGTAGGTTTTTCTTGCCTGGGTATAAATCTTGTTTATTAAGTATTGACGTGTAAATTTTCCAAACTTTTGGCCTCCAGTGGTGTCAAACTGGACACATTGAAGATGGTCTTGCTTGTTCACATCATAGTGGACTGGTTGCTACTCCTGTAGTAGCAACAGAAAACAAGTATGTGTTTCGCTACTGTGATTAGTAGGTCTGCTAAGGTGCATGACCCTCCACCCCCTTCAATTCCCTATTATGGATATAATAACAAATGTACTGACTGAGGTCCTGCAGTCTGGCCAGGCACTAAGAAAACCTTCTTTGCCTTTTAGTGAGGCGCTCACTGACATGCTATTGGGCACTTGAACTAAACAATGCTCTGCCCATTGAGTCAAATAACAAATCACCTTTTACCATAGACCTGCTCCGTGTGACCCGGATTTCTTAACCCAACATCCAATCCTTGAAAGCTTGGTGTTGTAGGTTTTCACCAGAATGGTGAGCCCTAACTCCTTCCTAATCATTCCTCCTGACTTGGAATCAAAATGTGCTGCTACATTCAGGAAGCATATGTTCTCCTCGGCCAGCCTTGCCTTGAGGTTGGTCACTGCAAGCACTTTATTTGGACACTACACTCACGCACTTTAGGATATGGCTGGTGAGTTCTTACCCACGATCCCCGACAACTTGTGTGCTTCTTTAGCCAAAACCATTATATATGGTTACGATGCAGATAAATTACTTATCCAATTTGGCCTAGACCCCATGAATTGTCTAGGTAGGGCCATGGGAACAAACATGGTGCTAAGATCCCATGCTTGGATGAGATCCAGAGGCTTCTCTGGGGACATTCAGGTGTCCATAATGGACATGCCTTTCGAAGGCTCCTGCCTATTTGCTGTAAGGCTGGACTCCGCCCTAGAGCATTTCAAGGAAATCCGAGCAACCTCACGCCCTTTGGGTCTCTCCGCTCCAGTCTAGCAATCCGGACATCAGTTTCTCCATTTTAAGGGATATGCCAGGGGCTTAGCGTGTAGACCGCATCACGCCCCAGTCTACTCCCCCGTAGGAGGCCGGATCAGCCACTTATCTAGGAATGGCAACATATCACATCTAACAAATGGGTTCTGTAGAATGTTCAGTGAAGCTTTGCCCTGCTATTACTGTTCGACACCCACCCCACCTGCCACTTACACAGAAAACTTTTCAGAGAGCCATCAGTTTGTCTTATGACAGAAAGTGCAGGCTCTTTTGGTCAAATAAGCTATTTGGTACCGGGCCTCGGAAGCGGGACTGGGTGTTATTTCCGCTACTTCCTTGTGCCGAAGAAAGACAGAGGCATCCAGGCTAGAACTTCACCTTCTTAGCTCTTTCGTAAGCAAAGAAACATTGGAGATGCTTCCCTGGTCCAGGTTCTGCCTGGATTGTAGCATTGGACCTGCAGGACGCTTACTTTCACCCCCCCATTCTGCAGGCCAACCGGCGGGTCAAGGTGAGCCACAACCATTTTCAGTTTGCTGTGCTCCCATTCAGACTCACCAGTGCCCTGAGGTTGTTCACCAAAGTAATGGCAGTGGTCGCTGCCCATCTTTGATTTTTGGAGGTTCCAGTCTTCCACTGCCTTAATGAGTGTCTGTTGAAGGCGGGCCACACTCTGTCACTATGCACATCCAGGTGCCATCGAACCTCTTCACTTCTTTAGGGTTCTCAATTAACCTGCCGAAGTGACAGCTGACTCCTTTGAAGTTTTACCTTTGTCTGAGCCATCCTGGATATGGTGCGCTTTCAAGCCTTTCCTCTTACAATTCCAGAAGAATCAGGCTACAATCTGATGTTTCAGCCCCTTGGACGATGGCTCGGAGTCTTCTTGACCTACTAGGCTCATGCTCCTTGCTCGCCAACCATGCCAGATGGTCCGTGCTTAATTTGTAAAAATAAAAGTGCAGGTGCTGAAAATATTGCCAATGAGGCCACAGCTCACTTTTTCCTCCGGTGAACCCCACTTTCAACACTCTCACTGCCTCAATGTTGGACCTGGGGGTTCCAGATCACATAGGGTAGCCTGGCACAGAGTAGGACGGTCAAACCTGAGGACAAAAGTGCTAAGCTTGCGTCACACCCTTACAGTAACTCCGCATCCATCCATTCAAAAATTACACTACACCAATTCTTTTTAGGAAAATATGAGCTGTTTTATAAAAATAATTCTGTTTACTCTTATTTATCTTGACCGACAGCTTTGTTATTATTTAAATCAAATATTTCTCCATTTGTTCCTCTACATTAATTAATTCTTCCCCAATCAATTCAACAATACACTGTTACTGAACTCGCTGGAATCATCCCGGGCATCATAAACTGGCCTGGTACATTAGAAAGCAGAGTTTGACACTTTCCAAGGGATAGGTGAGTAGTCACATGGGTTCAGATGGAAGATTACATACTACAATCAGCCTAATTAAACTAACTCAGATGATTGACAAAAGCAATGCTAGAGTTTTCTTCCCCTTCCACCACTGAAAGAAAAAGGTTAAGCAACAATCTCAGTCTCTATCAGCATTAAAAGGGCTCAGTTAGCTCCTTCTGCTTAGTCACCCTCCATTACTTTACTTGTGTTCCCTTTAGCACGAGTTCTGGCGACTTCCTGGTCTCAGACTTCCCTGTCTTGCCAGATCTGTGCTTCCAGCAATCAAATGGGGGAAAGAAAGATCTCCCTTCCGGGACCTTGTTATGTTAATTCCCGGTCCCACAACAGATCCCCAGTTTCCACCTTACTTGAGGCCAACAGAGTTTTGGTGTTCCCAAGCCGTCACTGCGCAGTTGCAGCTAGCCGGCCCTCGCCACCAGACTCTGTCTCCCAGCAGCGGGAAACAGAGGAAAAAGTGTCCTCGGAGTTCTTGGGTGGTATAAAGAGTCGTGCCACCTTACTGATATGAATATCACAGTCCGTATGCTGAGTCAATTCTAGAACTGGTGCTGGACTGAAGGTCCTATTAGTCCAATGGAGGAGGGTGTGGGCACTGAATCCCAGTAGGCCGTTCTAGATGAAGCGGCCGGCGCCCATCCACAGCCCTCGTCCTGACAAGACACCCGCAGCGACGTCGTGTGTTCATATCAGTAAGGTGGCACGACTCTTTATACCACCCAAGAACTCCGAGGACACTTTTTCCTCTGTTTCCCGCTAGCATGCCTATATCAAGGTCCATGCTTGTAAAATCAACCTATGAATGAACCAATATAACAGGATTACTGTAACCGGGAAGGTGACCCCTGGATCCCGCTTCCGCTCATATTCTTCCCCACACGCGACGTCCAACTTACCTAAAGCCCTGAAGAAGTCCCAGTTTGGGACGAAACGCGTCGGCTGTATGTGTTTTACTGCTTTTTGAAAATAAAGATCTAAAGAAGAACTTCAACATCTCTGAGAAATATCTTCTTATTGTGCTCAAACGTCATTTGCACTTACTGTTTCATGTTTTGTGGTGCACCTTTGCGGTTGTTTGATCTGAATTAAAATTCCCCAGGGAATAGGCACGGTGATGATGGGTGCCATTCAGTGTGCACACAACCCCCTTGATTAGACTTAAGGGTTAAAATACCTCGTGGGGGAAAGTTAGTCAGGTGCTTACTCTAGGAAGGGTCCATCAGTTATTCAGTATTCTCTCTCCCAGCAGCGCCTCCCTCGTGGGCCAGGCCGAGTGATATTCAAGCCGGCACCAAGGGGAGGCCGCACTGGGTTAGCGGCGTTGCGGCTCCTCTTCCGTCGAACTTCTTCTTGAGTCGTCTTTTCCGATCCTCCAACAACAGCGTTACTGGGCAGGCGCGGGAGAGCAGTGGCTCAGTCAGTTGCCGCTCCCTTCTCCTCAGGCGACCAGAAGTTCACCTCCTGTCCAGCGCACTGGCCGACGCTTCTTAGTCAACACTCCGCCCCCCTTCTGGGTGAGGGAATACTACACCAGGCCTGCGCAGTATCGCGCCACTGGCGGCAGGCGACCGCCTAAAGAGAGGAGGGGGGTTTTAGCGGACAGTCTGTCACCTCAGCTGCTCTCCTGTCAACAAACGACTGCTCTCCTCGAGGGGGGGGGTTCAATGTCGCTTCCCTCAGGGATCTCTTCAGAAGTTTTGGCCAATATTGTCAATAGACTAGTGACAGGGCTCGGTCAAAGGCTAGGGGGAGACGTCCTCAAAGAAGAGGTTGTCGACTTATGGAACGATCTAACCACTTCTAGCGCGCCTACCTCCCCAAACCACTGCCTCACTCCTCAAACTCTCTGGTCAATACAAAATGTCCGCCCACCCACTGGCCTTTATATAGGCAGGCCTCAGGCTACTAGAACAGCTAGAAGGTTCTAGAGCATCCCTATGCTATCCTTAGGGCCGCTTTCCTGAAGTAACAGTTATGGCAGTTACTGGCCACCATTTTGTGTGACTAAGCTTGCCCTCAGAAAAGGAGTGATTTCTAGGCCAATGAGGAACCATGGGGTCAAGGAGTACCTAACCCCCAGGTCAACACCGTAAAAATTCCAGTGGATATCAAAAATGAAGGGAATTGAGGGGCAAAAATAAATAATTAGATAGGAGGGACCACCCAAAGGGTGGACAGGTCTAACACTCAGTCTCTATCTTCTAACCTTGATCTGTTGTCTGTCCCCTAAGTCTTTGCTCTAAGAGTCTATCTTCTCACCTCTCTAATTGTTTTCTATCATCTTTGTCACACCTGGTGTGTTACCTTATTCCCTGTATTTCTGATTTGCCCTCTATTCATTCTAGCCCTGCCCTTTTTCCTCTTCACTTTTATCCATGCTCTGCTCTCCCTCCCCTTGATCTTGGCTCTTTACTATCACTCTTCTAGCAGTGATTAGCTGTGTCTCCGTTTTATCATTTGTCTGCTTTTTTTTTCCTCTTTCCTATCCTCTACATCCTTTCATTCTATCTTCTCTCTTCTTAATGCTCTCTTCTTCACATCATGGCTGCTTTCTGTTTGTCACGCAAACCGATAGGAGAGGGTCCTAGGGCATATTTAGAGACCTGGCATGGACACAACCCCCAAGACTGAACATAGTATACACAGAGTGTCCACGGGTCTACCAAAAACAGATCTACCTTAGAAAGACATAAAACAACAAATTAAGTGTATAACTAAATGAGAAAATCCCTTTACAAATAAAGATACCCATCAGTCATCATTCGATACCGCCCTGGTCATCATCTGGGCTTCCTTAAATATTCCCAATGGGAATCATAAAAGATGTTTAACTAGGACTGGGTTGACACGTCCTGCATCTAATTATGAAGCACAGGATCACTTTATAGATGTCAAATGATGGTATTGATTGATGGTTGAAAATAAAAAAAATTGCAGTGCGTGAGATGTGTGAAAAAATTGGTCACTTAAAATTGGGTAAGTGAGAAAAACAATAGTTTATTATTATCGCTCAATTGCCCAAGATTAAAAACAGTGCAAAGACATGGCAGCTTTAACAAATACCTGTCAAGATGGTTACTTGGTCAACATGTTTCGGCAGTAAATCAGGACACTCCTATCCTCTGCCTCTTCTTCAGGACCTCTATCAATGATTGCTACTGCAATGAAACAAATGATTGTGAAATAAAATAAAGAACCATTTCACCTGGACTCCTAGGTGTCTGGTCAGCACCTCCTGGATGTGGATTACTCAGCCACTGTGAAGTGCATAATAGAAATTGGTTACATGTCGAACAAAAGGAGGAAGAAGAAATGTTGGTGTCTCTATATATAGACATCCTAAGCTGGCACAATTACCATCTGCAAGTGTTTCATCAAGTTCAACAACAGGCAGCATATGTATGTTTATGCACATAGTATGTAACTACTCTGGCTTACCTAATTAGCTGGAGGGTACGGCCTTGACTCACCTGGCTGCGGCTCAGGGAGAAGAAGCACTGCTCTATAAAAATCAAAGAAGGCATAGACATAGAAAATGTCATGTAACCTGCTTCAAACGATAAGTCTGTGCATTTCAGAGAAATAATATCATCCTTGACAGTTATCATATACTTCATAAGTGAGTCTTCGTGGCCCTTCTGTTGTTTATAAAGGACTAGAAGTTCCTAGCTGAAAGTTTGCGGTATATATAATTATAGAGAGTATACTCGTATTCCTCAAGCAAACGATCAGAAATTGTGGATTCTTATAATAGAGTATACTATCTGCGCATGTTGCACGCTATTATTTTGGAATGCCAGAATCTCAGTATGTCCGCAAAAAAAAGTCTCTAACACCCAAAAATCGTCAATATACCGAGCCACGCATATCAAAAAGTGTTGGATAGTCTAATACACCATGCCATAGTTCATACATAAAGGTGGATGTGTGACTTCCTAGTTAGATCACAACGGCAACCCTACCGATATTCCAACCATTCCATGCTGTTAAGGAGCCCCACAATGATTATCCAGGAAACCCATCATCGGAGCCCCTGTGGAGTCAACCATAATCTACAGTTACACTGGTGTGCGCTCAAATAACAAACAAACATTGCCAAATCACCTCTCCGTCTGTACTCCAAACGGTCTACCTAGCCGTCTCGGGGAGGTGACTGGCGGCGTATTGGAGCGTGTGATGCAACAAGGGCGATCACATGTTCGTAGCCAGCGTCGCAGGGAGTATGGGAAATAGAGTTTCCTGTATGTGTTGCGTGCCCATGGTAAACCACTACAACTACTGTCAATAGAAGGCAATAGAAGCATCGACCCACTCCTAACACGATCCATACTATCGACAACTATACATCAAACCATCCATTATGTGGCACTGACAATACCATTTTCAAAAACAACGGAAGCTAAGCTGATCGTCGTCACAAATTCTCTTCTGTCAAAAACCTTTAATGACAAAATCGTTGGTAATAATGTGTAGGCATGTTACGTGTTGATAGTCATGTGTGGGCATGCTACGAATTGATAAAGCCTCCTGTACATCCACCGTCTTCATCTTGGTTAACTCGCTGTTATACACTTAATTTGTTGGTTTATGTCTTTCTAAGGTAGATCTGTTTTTTGTAGACCCGTGTATATTATGCTTTCTCTTTGTATCTGATTTGCTCTCCATTTCTTCTACTTAGCTCCGTCTTATCTCTCTCCTCTCCTGTTGTTTCTTTCTCCTCTTTACTCCTGCTCTCTCTCATCTATAACACTGCTGCTGCCTGTGACCCCTGTTGTCAGCCTGTACATGTACCTTCTATTTGAACTCTGTGTTTTCCTGTTGTCATTCCTAAAGTAGTGGAAGATGGCGCGTTTTATTTTCTTACCTACACCGAGTACAAAAACAAAATGTACACCAAATGAAAATGCTTATTTTTCAAATATATTATTCAGTGCGGTATGACTGGGTTTATTGCGGAACAGACGGCTGCACGAGCACAGCAAGTGATGTCACTGCTAGTGCTGTCTGTAATTAGTAGGTCAAGGGATGGCGACGGCATCAGCATCCACTGCTCAGCTTGCTGTGACCCTGCCTGCTACAGCACAGGCATTGTCCCCAGCCTTAATGCTGCCAATGCCGGTAAGTATGGCTGTGGTGCCTATTGGACTCGCGCACACTCAGCAATTACCATGCTGGGGTGCAGCGCACAGATTCTACAGGTGACGCCATGGCGCACAAAAGTTGTGTTGGTCCACAGCTGCACTTAGCACGTTGAGGAGAGCAGCAATGCAGGGCTGCAGGATATGCTACTCTGGCTACGCAGCAAGTGGAAAGTCCACACTTTACTTTTGTTTATTCTTCCTCAAGAGCCCTCACTCCCAAATTCCAAATGCGCTCTCGTAGCTTCCTTGCCTCAACTCCGTCATGAGCCAGCCCCCAGATACAATTATCCAATGGGAGGCTTAGGCTCAGGCAGTGGCAGGGTGCAGCAGACTCGGGGAATAGAATGCAAGCCATAGTTTGTCGATGACTTCTTGGATTTGTGATCGGCATCTCTAATTCGATGATACACAATCATACCTGCCTGGACAGGCGTATGTTGGCCTGTCTATGAACATTCACCAGCCAGTCACCATGCAATGTATGCTATTCTTTTTATTTTGAATTTGAACAATTAATATTGAGACCACCACCTGTAGGGTCAGAAATTGTAACCCCGGCCCTGTGAAAGAAGTGCGGGTGCTGAGCACCTGAAAGCACCTGATCAAATTAAGCACTGCAGATGGCACATGTAAGGTTTTCAGTGGGATCCACAACCACAGTGGTCCCAGCACTAGGGAAACATGTTTGGATTCCATCTAAGTGTTGGAGAAGTTTGAAAAAGATCTGCAGTGGTGGCTGCTATACTGTCTTTAGACCATTGGTAGACCTGACCTCCTGCCCCACCCAGGGTTGGCAGAGGTGTTGAGCGTGTTACTGCTAGGTTGGGGAGGTGATCTGGGAGAGGAGGAGAGCTAAGGACTCTGGTCTTCGGCAGAGTCCAGCCTGAACAGCAACTTGCTGGCATTGCAGACAGTTTACCTTCCTGCCAACCATCAAAGGGAGACTGATGCAGTTTCTCATGGACAACACCACCGCCAAGTTGTACTGCAACAAGCAGGTCAGGGTGGGGTCAAGGTCCTGGGCCAGGAAGCACCACACCTCTGGAAGTGGCTGGATCATCAGGGCATTTAGCTGGTTGTACATCACCTGGCATATCTTTAAACACCATGACGGAGGAAATTAGCCAACAATGCCTAGCAGATCACGCATGACAGTTACACCTGTAGATGGTGAAGGGCGTCTTCGAACAACGGGGAGAACCCTGTTGTGATCTTTTCTCTATGCCGAGAAGGTGCACGGTCTACATTTTGGCATGTTAAAGTTGCAAGAAGGTTCTCCTTTAAAGATGCATTCCACATTGAATCGAACTTGGGTCTCCTGTACACCTTTCTACCTCTGCCTCTCCTACCCTAGCTCTCGAGAAGATCAGGATTAGGCCAGGAGAATGTGATACCAGAGCTATGGGGCTTGATCATCTACCCTCTAATCAGGCTGTCACTTTTGGATGATCTTTGGTGACAGCAGCAGGGCAGGGTCTTGCACATGGGCTTTCCCAAATTGCTCCTCCAGGCATGGAGATTGAGCTGCAGCAGTTAATATCCTTTGGCTTCCTTCCCAGAGTTGTTGATGTTATCCTAGCAGCCAGGTGCCCTTCTGCGAAATTTGTTTTTGCAGGTTACAGGTATAAGTTTGTGGCGTGGTGTGGTACTCTCCAGACAAACCATTGCAGGTCAAGCTGTTAGATGTATTGTTGTTTGTTTTATCTTTGGCACAGCAATGTCTTACTCTGGGCACTGTTAAAGGATGATTGTCCGCCTTTTCAACCTTTTTATGTTTACCTGACAAGCCATCCTTGTTCAAATTACCTTTTGTGGTTCGCTTTGTTAAAAGGTTTGCAACATATGTTTCCACCAAAGCCCTTTGCGATGCCATGGTGGGACAGAAACTTGGCCCTCACTGTCCTCACCTTGAAACAGTCTTTCTACTTGTAATACCATTGGCACATCACTTCAGGCCCTTTTGGTCCAGCCTCCTGATACCACTTTTTTCCAGACAAGCTGGTGTGATGTACTCGAGCAGTGTTTCTACTGAAGGTGGTGAAACTTTTCATGCCAGACCGGCTTCTTCCAACCAACTTTGGGCCGCCTGATCCCTTGAAAGAGAAATAGAGACTCCATTGCTTGGATCCCAAAAGTGCATTGAGCCTTTAATTTATTGCGTGTCTTCATGTTGCTTCCTGGCAATTGATGCACATGATCTTGAAACACTACTGCCTTCGCAGCAAGAGCCTAAGGGAAGGGCATTTTGCCTGTTGGTTCCTGCAGAAGTTTTTGATCTAAAGCATTCCACAAACCCACCACCTTGGAGGTACTGCTTTGGTATCTGTACACAAGGTGAGAAATCTGTTATTAGATGTTTGAATCAGAAGAACGAGTTACTTACCTTCGATAACGTTCTTTAGGGTGGATTACTCACTGCCTTCGCGTTTGCGAAATGGCCTCTTTCCATCTAAAAAGGTCCTGCACTCTGGGTCCCTCAATTCGCCTATAGGCTCTGCATCCTAGGGTGTGAACAGAATTATGCGAAAATCTGAGGGTTCACATGGTAGGTAGGTGCCTATATGAAGCTCAGTGCGTCACTTCCGAAGTAAAACAGAGCAGTCATGGAATTTCATAACTCCAGCAACTGGCGTGAAGGAGCACTGCTTTTTGAGTTTTACGGATCCAACCTGGTGCCTGGGGATATTCACAAAGCGTGGTATTTGGGGTTAGACAGAGTATCAGTGAGAAAAAGCGTTATCGAAGGGAAGTAACCTGTATATCTTGAGGCAGTGGATAAAGAACTGATGAAGACACTGCAACTTAATTATTGTAAAAAAATGTGTCTTTCAAAATTCAGTAGCGGAAAGTAAAGTGAAATATGCATATAGCCTCTTAGAACTGATGATTCTTCGTGAGTTTATAGATTAATTACACAATAAAGAGTGCTTTACAATAAAACCAGGTGCAATCATACCATGAAGTTAGACATGGCTGTGTCAATTGTAGCATTTTTTTCTCACAAATTAAGCGATGTACTATGTCCTTAAACCATGAAAGAATGTATTAATCTGACTTTGTTTAATTTCAACTGTGCTTTATGTAGCAAGGGGGCTCGGAGTTTGTGCCCGTGGTGGTGAATCGCAGTGTTCTCCGGACAATGAGCAGGAGGGATGTGATGATTAAACGCTGGCCGAAGCCCTTGCAGTGGCAGTACTACCGCTCGCTGCTCCCAGATGTCTCCATCACCATGTGCCTCTCCTGTTTTCAGGTAAGACTCCCCCTTGAGAAGAGAAAGTGTTGTTAACAGATCACCTAGAATGTGACCTTTGTAAAGGTAGCACAAGTGTTACTTTAAAAAAAGGTGCACAGGTTTAGATCTTTGATAATGTATGTTTAAATTATGATTTATCAGGTCAATTTAGAATCTGTATCCCATTCCAAATGGACGCCACCTCTAGACACAGTACTCCGACACACGATTGATAATGGGCATTATCCCAGGGATGGTCCTCAGGGTGGGACCCCCTTTCCCAACCCCCAACCCCCCCTCGCCCGCCCCCCCCCCCCCCTCCCCATCATCCCTGCCGGCTGAGGGGACCCTGTACTTCTCCCTGGCACAAAAAGGTGGATTTTCTTTCAAAGGAAAGAAACCTCCAGAAAGCAGGGAAGATCTAATCAGAGAAGATTTAGATACGGTCTCACGGAACGTGAAACTTCAAAACAATAATTCCAAGACAAGTGTGACGCATGTAAATTGCATGCCCACTCTTGCATTCACGTCTTTGGGGGAAGTGACTTTTTCACATCCCACCTTCCCCCTCCTCTCCACTAATAAAGAATACTTTTGGATTGGGTGAGGGATTTTATCTTTAAATGTTACGCCCCCACAATCAATATCTTCATAAAGGCTCCCTGAAATATGGCTGAGCCCACCCCATTTTTTTTTCTGGTGGTTTTTGGATTACACCGACCAAACTGTACTGCCCTGGAAATACACGGTTAGTAATGGGCGGTGTTGGGCCCTGGAGCCAGCAGTGGTTACTGGGCATTACTTGGATTCTGTTGTACTGAATATGTTTTGTCAGGGCTCCCTTTGTACTTTTGAATAACCAAGTGTAGCTAAGGAGAGCAATCTAAGCTGATGCATATGAGGGATGGGGTATGGAACCCCTTACAGTATGCCACAAATCAATGCACGCAATAAATGTCAATGCTCTATCGGAGACACATCTTCTACAAACAGAATGTGTTTCTTTACTGTTGGAGATGTGCGACAGTTGAACTGATGATCAAACTAATAAACCCATAGGTTTCTATAACCTTACTTCATCAATATACACTTCCAAAATAGTTTTCCTGTTTTTCTACAAAAAAAGAAACCCTGTAACCATTTACCTTGTAGTTTACTTCAGAGTTATCCTATGATCAGGGAGTTGGTTGATTTCGGAAACGCTGAAGGGGTCTCAGTATGCCTATTCCTAATCCCCCAGAGGGACTCACCAGGTAATGAATCTAAGATACATCTGTGGCAAGTACAGTCTGATTTGTAATCTCCATGATCATCCCTTCCTATCTGCTTTGGCAGGGGGATTGCAGCAGGATAGGTCCCTTCTGTGGTGTTCTTAAATACTGCAAACCCACGACCCACCATTCAAACTGGAAATGGGAACCCAACCAAACAGTGGCTGGCCAAGGAGCTGCTTCACAGCACTTTAAATGAGGCTGTCTGTACCCCAACTCTAGTTTGCTCCTGGCAGTTGATGGAGTTCAAGGTTGTTCAGGGGTGTCATTGGGGTGAGATCAACTAGACACAGACAAGCTTAATAGTGACATGGGACTGGGTAGCACCAAAGGTTGCCACTCAGGGGAGTTTACAAAACTTCAAGGACCTATGTCTTGAAGCACGTCTGGTTACAACTAGGATTTTACTGTGCAAAGGAACACGGTGTAGAGGGCACCTTTTAAACAAGGAAGCATTCAATAGGAATGGGGTTGCTGAGTTTACAGTTTGGTAACATCAAACAGTTCCAATAGCTTAAACCTGGTAAATGTAGGTCGTAAATGGTTGGTTCAAATATTCCTGATTAAGCATAACCAGGCCTGCGTGATACACAACACCACAATGGTGTTTAGCTCCAGGGAGGAAACAGGAGCTAGTGGTATGTCAGAAATGTCATGAAGGCTTCCTTCGATGCCAGTGAACATAAGCATGATACAGAAGGGAGCGGGAAAACGTTTTCCCCTAGATAGCTTCCTCTTCAATATTGAGTCACAATCCCAGGTACACAATGGTGTTCAGGGAGCAGGTTCAAGGAAGTAACACGGGAGTGGAGTGCATGAGGCAAACATTGCCCTCTGGACTTCTGTTCAATCCTTAGTCTTCACGTGACGTTGATGGTCCTGCTGTATGTTTGTCAATTCAGGTGGGATGGACTGCTGATCATTGTGGCTCCTCAAGCAGGCTGTGTCCTTAAGTTGCCAGTCCTGACAGATTTTTAGCCAGCTGGCCTTTTCTTCTAGTTTTTCTTTATCGGGGTAAATTTTTCTCCTTGTCTTCTAAGCAGGGGCAGTATCGGTGACCATGTCTACTCTTCATAGGCTTCCTTCTATAACATGTTCTGTACCTGGTTACTGCATTAATTCTGCAGGATACTGTCTGATTAACTTAGTTTTTCGTTTTGCACACTGCTTACATATTATTCTCTTTTAAACACAACCGCCACTCACACTCCACGGTATTATTCCTACCCCTGTGCATTATTGAGTCTTAACTAGCACTGTATTAAATGTTGACTACAGCGATACACAAAATGCCTTCTTTTAGTTGCTGCAGACTTGCCCCTCTTCCCACTCTGGAAAGATTCACTTGTCTACCCAATACTGTTTTATGTCGCTGCTCTCAGGAAAGCCTTCACATGCTTGTGTAGTGCCACACATGAGCAAGTGGTACCACTAGATGTGATTTCAGGTGCCAGACACCATCTTGTGATTTCTTTTAAATGTGTGAACGCTTCTCTCTTACAGATGTTCCACACTGAGGATTACGAGCTCTTGGTGCTGCAGCACAACTGTTGTCCGTATTGCCGGAGGCCCATTGATGAGTCCAACCCATGAAAAAGCAAAGTTATCAAAGCATTTATCCCAACTGGACCAATATTGGCATTGTGCTATTCCTTGGAAGACTTCCTGGCAGCTACCTTGCTTCAGTACTACAAAAACCAGGCTTCCACATTGCCCTGGGTGGTATGGCGTTCAACGTACCTTGGCAGAATCAGAAGACCAAGCATTTCACACCGCGCAGCGCATGATCTACAAGTGCCAAGTCCTTTATGGCTGTGTCACAGCCCAGGAATAGTGTTGGTGCACTCCAAGGCAGCACGTTTTGGGGTGCTCATGTGTAAAATGTGACGTTACAGACATAGAAAGACATTGAGAGATGGCTGGTTCCACAGGGTGGTTGTTAGACCATAAAATCAGGATGCCTCCAACTGTTTTCCTTAGGAGGTAAAAGGGAAGGTAATTTAGGGACATTTGTTTCAATTTTAACACTAATTATAATTCAAAGACCTGTATTTATATTATTTTCTTACTGTGTATATTTATATGAAAAACTGGACCAAAATTAGTTTGTACATATATTTTGAAATACAATTCTTATGCAATGAAATTTCGGAGTTGTACTTTATAACCTGTCAGCATTTTGTCTATCAATTATTAATGAGCAAATGGAGTCTGTTTTTAACAGACTGAAGCACTTGCAGACATGCTTTATTAAACACTATTTCCATGTGAACTTGTGTGTTTATTACTCCGAAGGGCTGAATTGAATGTGTGAATATATGTCAAATTTTTTGTGCCATCTTTTGATAGAAACTGGTAATGCAGGCATGCTGGTGTTTTATGAAAACTGATAATGTGTGAGCACTGAGTATACTGGGTAATTAGCTTATTGCAGCAATTGAAAACTGATCCGGTGGGGTTACTGGGTTATGCTGGAAACTGGTAGTGTGGATGCTAAGTGTCGGCTACTTGGGCACTGTATAGGGCCAGGCCCATGAGAAACAAACAAGCCACCAGGAAGCGACCAGAGGACAACGCTATCAGGGCCGCTCGTCTGTTTAGAGTCCTGGTGCCCTTGAGGACACTTCCTTCACGATGCAAGCAATTCATATTTGGTCTGCAGCACCAGGTATACAAAACAAATCTACTGTGAGTAAGAGAATAAAAACACTTGCAAGTTCGCAGCAAGTTGTCCTGAACCTCATACTGCCTCGACGGAAGAATCCAGCTTTTCGGTCTGTTTAAACAGATAGACTAGACCTCACTTCAAAGCTACCTCGGCTGTTACAATACAGTCACCCTGGCAGGTTTCTCGCCCTCCAGGAAACTCCAGCACATCAGATACCTAGAAGGAGCTCCTCAGAAGACTGGACTTGCTCACTAGAACAAATGCACTCCTAGGCATTCCCCTTGTTATGGGTCCAGACAGAAGATTAATTGGTTTAACAGTCCATGTGTTGTAGTAAGGTATACTGGACGCAGGACAGGCTCCTTACCAGCCAGAACATTACAGTGCAGCCTCAAAATTCCAGTAAACAAACACATACTTCTGTGACAATATCACATTGGTACGTCATTCTAATAGCTCTGGTTTGGGATTGGCGAAAACGGTAATCTGAACTTCTTGGCTTGAGCATCTGTCCTCCAATCTTTCTGCAGCTTCAGAATGATCTTCTGTTGCAGCAACAGGGAAGGGTCTTGCACCTTGACCTGCTCAACCTGTACCTCCATACATAGATATTGAGCAGCAACAGTTAGGCTCCTTAGACCTCCCTCCCAATGTCATTAATGTCATCCTAGCAGCCAGGCCCTTGTCCACAAAATCTGTGTACGCCGTGCGCTTGGATAAGTTTGTGGCTTGGCGCCGTACCTGGCAGATGGACCCATTGGAGGCAAAACTGTTGGATGCATTGTTGTTTCTTTCATCTTTGGCCGAGCAAGGACTTGCTGTGGGCACTATTAAAGGTTGTTTGTCTGTCTTCTTGGGTTTGCCGAACCTGCCGTCATTTTTCAAATCACTGATTGTGATGCATTTCCTTAAAAGTGAACAATTTATGTTTTTGCCTAAGCCCTTTGTGAGGCCACTGTGGAACTTACATTTGGTTCTTGCTTTTTTTCGTGTGTACCACTGAACTAATGCACAGTTGTCATTGTGTCTCCCTGCCTTAATCCAGTCTTTCTGGTTGTGATAACATCCACGGGTCAACTGAGTGTGCTTCAGGCCCTCTCGATATAGCCTCCTCATATCACCCTTTTCTAGACAAAATGTGTCAAGGACACAAGCAGCTTTCCTACTTAAGTTGTTGACACCTTTTTACATTGGACAAACCATCACTCTTCTGATCTTTGCTCCACTTCATCACTTGGACCCCAAAAGAGCACAAAGCTTTTTCATCGATCATACCAAGGAACATCGGGTGGACGATGAGCTGTTTGTGGGGTTCTCTGATACAAAGATGGCCAAGGCCGTGCAGAAACGGACCATTTCAAGTTGAGTAGTCCCCTGTATTACTGTTTGCTGCCTATTGGCTAAGAAGCAGCTTCCAGGTCTGAAGTCTCGTTCCGCCATAGCTGAGGCTGCAACCACTGCATTGCCATGTGCAGTGTCTGTCCTGGGTATCTGTCAATTTGCTACATGGGAAGCAGTGCACACATTCACAAAACACTATTACCTCATCAGTCAGGTCTGTCAAGGTGGGCATTTTGCTTGCTTGGTTCTGCAGGCGTTTTCGATTTGAGCCATTCCACAAAGCCAGCACCTTGGCTGTACTGGTTTGGTATTTGTTCACAAGTTGAGAAATCTATGATTAGAAATATTCATCAGAAGAAGTTACTTACCTTGAGTAGTGCTCTTTCAGGTGGATATGCTCTCCAACCAGTTGAAGTAATAGAAACCTTCTAAGGGTTTCACTGATACACCTGGTCCTTTTAACCAACAAAGAAGAAATTGGCACAAGAGCTGTAATATAAAAACAATGCATTTATTAACCTCACATGAGGGAGACTGTGTCATACAATCAATCATCAAGCAGTGATTTATATAGCGCGCTACTCACCCCGTAGGGTCTCAATCGCTGGGGAGAGGGGTCCGTTACTGCTTGAAAAGCCGGTCTTAAGTTGCTTCCTGAAGGAGAGGTGGTCCTGGGTCAGCCGTAGGTGAGTGGGGAGGGAGTTCCATGTCTTGGCCGCCAGGTAGGAGATGGATCTTTTTCCCGCGGTAGCTCTGCTAATGCGTGGTACGGCGGCAAGAGCGAGGCTGGCCGATCGTAGCTGGCAGGTGGGTGTGTAGAAAGTGAGGCGGCTGTTGAGGTACTTCGGGCCCATGTCGTGGAGAGCCTTGTGTAAGTGGGTGAGGAGTCTGAACGTGATCCTCTTGCTGACGGGGAGCCAGTGCAGGTCTCTCAGGTGGGTCAAGATGTGGCTGCGGCGAGGGATGTCCAGGATGAGTCGTGCGGAGGCGTTCTGTATGTGCTGGAGTCTTTTCTGTAGTTTGGCAGTGGTTCCCGCGTAGAGGGTGTTCCCATAGTCCAGTCGGCTGGTGACGAGTGCCTGGGTGACTGTCTTCCTGGTTTCGGTGGGGATCCATCAGAAGATATTATGGAGCACGCGCAGGGTGTTGAAGCACGATGATGATACGGCGTTGACGTGTCTGGTCATCGAGAGGGAGGAGTCCTGGATGAAGCCTAGGTTTCGTGCGTGGTCCGTTGGCTTGGGGGTGGTGCCCATGGCAGGGGGCCACCAGGAGTCGTCCCAGGCGGCGGGTGATGATCCCAGGATGGGGACTTCCGTTTTGTCTGAGTTCAATTTCAGGCGGCTGTTCTTCATCCACTCAGCGACGTCTTTCATCCCTTCGTAAAGGCTAGTTCTGGCGGTGGCGGGGTCGTTGGTGAGGGAGAGGATCAGCTGGGTGTCGTCGGCGTAGGAGATGATGTTGAGGTTGTGTTGGCGTGCGATGGCTGCAAGGGGGGTCATGTAGACGTTGAAGAGGGTGGAGCTGAGTGAGGATCCTTGTGGTAGGCCGCAGATGACTTCGGTGGCCTTGTATCTGAACGGGGGGAGGCGGACTCTCTGGGTTCTTCTGGCGAGGAACGAGATGATCCTCTCCAGAGCCTTCCCTTGGATTCCGATGTTGCTGAGGCGCTGTACTAGGGTGCGGTGGTAGACAGTGTTGCACGCTGCCGAGAGGTCCAGGAGGATTAGGGCCGCTGTTTCCCCGTTGTCGAGCAGGGATCTGATGTTGTCGGTGGCTGCGATGATGGCGGCCTCGTGCTGTGGTTGGCTCGGAAGCCGGACTGCGAAGGGTCGAGGGATCTGTTTGTCTCGAGGAAGGCGGCGGGCTGTCTGTTGACGATCTTCTCAATGACTTTGGCCGGAAAAGGGAGGAGCGAGATGGGGCAGAAGTTCTTGAGGTCAGTGGGGTCCGCTGTTGGTTTCTTCAGGAGGGCGCTGAGCTTGGTGTGCTTCCAGCTCTCCGGGAAGGAGCCGGTGTTGAAGGAGATGTTGATGATGTCCCGGAGTTGGGGTGCGATGATGGGAGTCGGCTTTGTTGAAGACGTGGTGGGGGCAGGGGTCGGTTGGTGATCCGGAGTGGATGGTGTTCATCGTGTGGGTGGTGTCTTCGGTGCTGACCGGAGTCCAGTTGCAGAGGGTGGTGGTGGGGGGCGTTGGTTCGGTGGTTGGGTGCGTGGTCTGTGCGCCGAAGCTGTCGTGTATGTCGGCGATCTTGCGGTGGAAGAAGGTGGCGAGTGAGTCGCAGAGGTCTTGCGAGGGTGTGATGTTGTTGTTTCCGGCGTTGGGTGTTGGAGAACTCTTTGATGCTGAAGAGTTCCTTGCTGTAGTGGTTGTTGTTGTCCAGTAGTTTTTTTAATGTTGTCCTTTTGGTGGTGCGGGTGGCATTCTTGAGGGCAGTCATGCTTTCTGTGGTCTGGTCGTGGCGCCAGGCTTTCTCGAGGGTGCGGCAGTTTTTCTTGGATGTTTTGAGTTCGATGGTGAGCAGGCTTTCTTGCTGCCGGGTCTGCTGGGTGGGTTCTTCAGTGGTGCGAGGTCGTCGGCACAGTTGATGAGCCACTGTGTGAAGGTGCGGGCTGCTTCGCTGGGGTCCGTTGCGCTGTCGGGAGGTTTCAGGCTGAGGGCGGTGGTGAGCTGGTCGGCGGTGATCTTGCTCCAGCTCCTGCGAGGGACCTGTTGAGGGTGGTGGTGGGTCATGGTTCTTTTGAAGCTGAAGTGGACGCAGCTGTGATCCGTCCTGTGAAGTCCGGTGGAGTGGCTTAAGGAGATGTGCTCTCTGGAGGAGAAGACTGGGTCAGGCGTGTGGCCGGCGTAGTGGGTGGGGGTGTTCACCAGTTGCTTGAGTCCGAGGTTGGCGAGGTTGTCCAGCAGGGTGGTGGTGTTGGTGTTGTTGTTTTTTCTTCAGGTGGAAGTTGAGGTCCCCTAGGAGGATGTAGTCAGCGGAGGGGAGGGCGTGCGGGCTGATGAAGTCTGCGATGTCTTTGCTGAATTGGCTGCGTGGTCCCGGGGGTCTGTAGATGAGGGTACCTCTGAGGGTGGTCTTGGGGTCAGTGTGTATCTGGAAGTGGAGGTGCTCGGCGGCGGTGAAGGTCTTGTCGGAGTTGGTCGTGATGCGGATGGTGTTCCTGTGAACGATGGCGATGCCTCCTCCGGTCTGGTTGACACGGTCCCTCCGGGTGATCTTGTAACCGTCCGGGATGGCAACGGCGATGTCGGGCGCTGGGAAGGCGTTCATCCAGGTTTCCGTGAGGAAGGCGATGTCTGGTGATGTTGTGTCGAGCAGGTTCTAGAGTTCGACGGCGTGTCTGTGGACGGAGCGGGTGTTGAGGAGGATGCACATGAGGTGGTTGTTGCTGGTGCCTGGCCTTTTGGGCGCGGTGTAGGTCTGGAGGCAGGTGAACTTGCAGGCTTGGCAGCTGAAGAGTCCATGGGTGCGTTTCGGGATGGCTCGGTTGCAGGCGGGGTTCCTGTCTGGTTTGAGTGCGTGGAGGGTGGCGGCATCGTAGGTCCGTTGTGTGGGCTGGTATTGTCGGGGGCCAGGGGTCCTGGCGCTGGGCGCGGGCCAGGCGCGGACTGGCGCAGACGGGCTTGCCTTTGGCGCGCCTTCGGCGCACAATCGGCGCGCCTGCTGCGCTTCCGCGCGGGCTCCATATGAGGCGAAGTGGGAGGGGGGAGCAGCTGGGAGGCGGGAGCGGGAGCGGGGCGGCCAATGGGGTCCCAGAAAAAGAAAGGGGGCGGGGCCGCGAGGGAGCAACAGCGGGAAGCGGGGAGTGGGGGTGGCACACCAGGGATACCATTGATGAAAATACGAGAACTACTGACAGAAGAAAAACCCGAGATAGTACAATTACGAAGTCACACAGATGAAAACACAAGAAAACCACAAAAACTACTGACAGAGGGGAAACCTGAAATAAATACAAATACAAAGTCACACAGATGAGGGCAGCAGCGAGAGAAACGATCGAGCAGCAGCGAGGGGGCGCCGAGGTCCGGGCGAACATGTGGCGCTGGGGCAGAGACGCGCCTGCAGTTGGTGGGCCGTGCGGCGTGGGGGGTGTCCTGGGGTCAGGTCACACTCGCCTACGCTGCGTGGGCTCCATATGAAGCTAAGTGGGAGGGAGGAGCAGCTGGGAGGCGGGAGCGGGCGGCCAATGGGGTAACAGAAAAAGAAAGGGGGCGGGCCGCGAGGGAGCGGCGGCGGGAGCACACCAGGGATACAATTGACGAAAATATGAGAACTACTGACAGAAGAAAAACCTGAGATAGTACAATTACGAAGTCACACAGATGTAAACACAAGAAGACCACAAGAACTACTGACAGAGGGGAAACCTGAAATAAATACAAATACGAAGTCACACAGATGAGGGCAGACAGTACCCTCAGGCCACTGTAGAAGCCAGTCTAAGGAGTACAGAGAAATAATAATAATAGGGAAGTTTATAAAGCGCCTGGTTACGCACACCGGCGTGTCCCCGCGCTATGGTAAGTGGGAGTAGCAGAGTCATAGCAGCAGACGGAGCCAGTCTACTGGACAAACAGGTGAGTTTTGAGTTTTCCCCTGAATCTGGACTCTGATGATTCCAGGCGGAGTTCCAACGGGAGCCTATTCCAGCTTCTCGCTGCTAGAAACCGGAAGGACCTGCCCCCCATACGTGCCTTTTTTACTTTGGGAATTTTTAGTAGCCCCGAGCCCGAGGATCTCAAGGCTCGGGCTGGCTCGTAGGGAGTAATAGGCCCTGTAGTGGTTTCGGTCCCTTGCCGCCTGCAATACGATGGCACGTGCACAGAGCCTTAAACTCAATTCTGCTCCTCACCGGAAGCCAATGAAGTTCCTGCAATGCTGCCTTTGAGGCAGATCTTCTAGGTAGCCTCAGAACCAGGCGAGCCGCGGCGTTTTGTAACACCTGAAGGCGGTCAAGGCTCTTTCCCTTGGCCTCCGTAGGAAGAAGCTCGAGAATCTTCCGCAGGCCTTTCAGGACGCCAAAGCATACCCCCACCACCGACTAATCTGTGGCTCAAATGTTAATTCTAATTATTTGGGTTTGTGTGGAGCACTCCGTTGTACTCAAACGTTTATTTGTGATAATCCACTGGTGCAGTGATTAATTAGGATAGTCACTCCTTGGCTTAATGATTAGTTATTGTGGGTTTGTTGGCCCATCTAATCACGCACTGTTCACTTGATGCTTCCGCACCTCACTTTGATATATTGATTTATTCAATGTACACCTTGTTTTACTGACTTCATATTCATTTTATTCACTGTTCATTCTATTATCAACAATTTTACAATATCGAATTCATAATCTTCATGAACTGAAACATTTAAGGTCCAAATGAAATTCACATATATTCACTCATATCCTGATATAACAAGTTTACATTCTTTCTGATCACAAGGTTAATATGAATCCCAATACATTTCGGCACTTACTAAGTGCCTTCATCAGGGGAAAATCTGAAAAAAATAAACAATAAACAAATAAAATGATGTAAATGTCAGTGTTTGTTATGCAACATGGGGGCTTGTGTGTGTTGTTATTAACTTTTTCCTACCTGATTCTGTTGCCCTATATCCAAAATATGGCCTCTTATGTACCACGAGTACCGAAAATTATCTGTAAACACAAGTGTAGAGAGCACCATTATAGCTGTCTCGCTTCGTGGCGAGTTACAAACTAAGATTTGTCTACATTCTCGTAAAAACGTCATATTTGCCTACCTTACTCGAATGTCAAGTGTAAAGACACTGTGAAAATAAAAAATGCGTATTTAGAAAAACGTGCATATTTAGAAAAACATGACTGCGTTGATGTGTTTTAATTTTAACACTTCATGATATGATTAGCGTACCTTTTTCGTATGAGTCGTCTCGCTGTCCTGAAATGATACCGAAAAGAGTGTATCAAAATACTACCAACTCTAAGCATTGAATCACCACCTAAACACGAAAAAATGCAGCTTGTACCTTGTTATCTTTACGTGGTCTTTCAAAAAGTAAACACCATCCTGTCCCGACCGACGCCGATGTGTGTTCCGCTCTCCCGTGTGCGCGTTTTAAACACTCATCTTTGTGTTTATCAAAAATAAACGACGGACTAGGTCTTTCGAGGTCGCTTTTTTGTGAGCGCCATCTTAGAATAGTAACGAAGCGTAAACAATGAGTTGTTTGCTCTGCATTTATCAGTCATGTTTACTATAAAACTTATAACCCCTTAAGTGCTGCGTCGGGGCGTTGGCCGACGGCAGCACTACCTCCCCAGTGCTACGCACGACCATTGAACGTCCATTCAGCACTAGTTCGAATGGACAGCGCAGCACTGGGGAGGGAATTGCGCCGCTCCTAAGGTGTTAGACAATATAACACTAAGTTCCTCACGTATGTTATTCCATGATTTACTCCATCACGATATTAAAAAGTGATGATGTCGAAAATAGGTTCGTTCGTCATCGATATTGGTTGCTCAGGTATGCTTAATACTTATTGGTAAAGTTGTTTCTGATACTGATATTGCTGCGTGCTATATTAATTCCTTTGTATCGCACCGGTCATCCTCCTGTATGACCTTATTAATGGTGCTAACCTCTTCTGCGTTTCTACTTCAGTTGTGTTTTGTGTGATTTTAGCTCTACCTACAGGTGTGTAATTTAAGCTCTACATGAAGTATAAGTGTAAATTAATGTGCTAGTAGTGGTGCAGTTGTTATGTTATACATGAAAACACAATGAACATACTGTCATCAGTTAATAACAACATACTATGTACAATTGTTATTATGTACATTGCTCATGCTCTTAGACTGGTTATGTTACTCTTGTTAATCTTGTAACAAGATACAAGGAGAAAGGTTATCCTATTGAGATATTACAAGAACAGATGGAGAAAGTCATGAGAATGGATAGGCTCGATTTACTTAAACCAAGAATCAAAACTACTACTAAAAGAATGGTGTTTGTGACAAAATATACATCTCAATCAAGGAAGATCAAGAGCATAATTAACAAAAGATGGGACCTACTGGCATCAGAACCGGATTTCAAAGACTTATTCAAAGATCCACCATTACATGCCTATACAAGAGGTCAAAACTTAAGGGAGAGATTAAAACGGACACAATTGGCACCGACAATAAAGGAGCACAAAGGAACAATCAAATGCTACAATTGTACAAACTGTAATAACGTCATAGAAGGAAACAAGTGTTGCCACCCTACCACTGGAAAACAGATAAACCTCAAACACACTAGCGATTGCAACACTCAAAACGTCATATATGGCATCAAATGCCCCTGTGGCAGACTGTACGTCGGGAAAACACAACGAAAAATTAAAACAAGAATCACGGAGCATAAAAGCAGGATACGTAATGAGAACTTAACATCTCCACTTGTCTATCATTGGAGAGAATCAAAACATACTATTTCACAACTACGTTTCTTTGTCATTGAACAGTTACCAATAAGACCAGGTATTGATAATCACCAAAGACTGTTACAACGGGAGATTTTTTGGATCAAATGCCTTAACACGATGACTCCAATGGGACTTAATGATAAATATGATTTATCGTGCTTTCTGTAGAAATTAGTCATCACTTTTAATCTACAAGAGTAACATCACCAGTCTAAGAGCATGAGCAATGTACATAATAACAATTGTACATAGTATGTTGTTATTAACTGATGACCGTATGTTCATTGTGTTTTCATGTATAACATAACAACTGCACCACTACTAGCACATTAATTTACACTTATACTTCATGTAGAGCTTAAATTACACACCTGTAGGTAGAGCTAAAATCACACAAAACACAGCTGAAGTAGAAACGCAGAAGAGGTTAGCACCATTAATAAGGTCATACAGGAGGACGACCGGTGCGATACAAAGGAATTAATATAGCACGCAACAATATCAGAATCGATTTTACCAATAAGTATTAAGCATACCTGAGTAACCAATATCGATGACGAACGAACCTATTTTCGACATCATCACTTTTTAATATCGTGATGGAGTAAATCATGGAATAACATACGTGAGGAACTTAGTGTTATATTGTTTATAAGTCTTATAGTAAACATGACTGATGAATGCAGAGCAAACAACTCATTGTTTACGCTTCGTTACTATTCTAAGATGGCGCTCACAAAAAAGCGACCTCGAAAGACCTAGTCCGTCGTTTATTTTTGATAAACACAAAGATAAGTGTTTAAAACGCGAACGCGGGAGAGCGGAACACACATCGGCGTCGGTCGGGACAGGATGGTGTTTACTTTTTGAAAGACCACGTAAAGATAACACGGTACGAGCTGCATTTTTTCGTGTTTAGGTGGTGATTCAATGCTTAGAGTTGGTAGTATTTTGATACACTCTTTTCGGTATCATTTCAGGACAGCGAGACGACTCATACGAAAAAGGTACGCTAATCATATCATGAAGTGTTAAAATTAAAACACATCAACGCAGTCATGTTTTTCTAAATACGCACGTTTTTCTAAATACGCATATTTTATTTTCACAGTGTCTTTACACTTGACATTCGAGTAAGGTAGGCAAATATGACGTTTTTACGAGAATGTAGACAATCTTAGTTTGTAACTCGTCACGAAGCGAGACAGCTATAATGGTGCTCCCTACACTTGTGTTTACAGATAATTTTCGGTACTCGTGGTACATAGGAGGCCATATTTTGGATATAGGGCAACAGAATCAGGTATGAAAAAGTTAATAACAACACACACAAGCCCCCATGTTGCATAACAAACACAGACATTTACATTATTTTATTTGTTTATTGTTTATTTTTTTCAGATTTACCCCTGATGAAGGCACTTAGTAAGTGCCGAAATGCATTGGGCTTCATAATAACCTTGTGATCAGAAAGAATGTAAACTTGTTATATCAGGATATGAGTGAATATATGTGAATTTCATTTGGACCTTAAATGTTTCAGTTCATGAAGATTATGAATTCGATATCGTAAAATTGTTGATAATAGAATGAACAGTGAATAAAATGAATATGAAGACAGTAAAACAAGGTGTACATTGAATAAATCAATATATCAAAGTGAGGTGCGGAAGCATCAAGTGAACAGTGCGTGATTAGATGGGCCAACAAACCCACAATAACTAATCAAATGTTAATTCAGCATCGAGCCATAAGCCCAGGTTTTTGGCTTCCTGACATGGAGTAGGGGCCGACCCCAGACAAGACGGCCACCATGCCGAAGACCACACCGACGCCCCCCCACCACGAGCACCTCCGACTTGCTACCATTCAGCCTCAGGCAGTTGGTCGACATCCAGGATGCAAGTTCCTGCATGCATGCTCTGAACCTGTCAGCGGCAACAGGGAGATGACCAGCTGCGTGTCATCAGCATAGGACACTATGCGCAACCCATGGGCCTCAACTATGGCTGCCACTGGGGAGACATATAAATTAAATAGAGTTGGGCTCAGGGACGAACTCTGAGGTACGCCCTGACCCAAGTTGATCACTCTAGAGTAACAGTCCCCCAGCCTGACCTGAAAGCCCATGTCTACCAGGAAGGACTGGATCCATTTCAGCGCAGCTCCTGAGATCCCACCTTCATTCAGACACTGCAACAAGGTAACGTGCTACAGTGTCGAATGCCGAGCTTAGATCAAGGAGGATCAGGGCCATAGTTTGGCCCTCATCCACACCCTGTCTAATGGTCTCGACCGCCATAAGCAGGGCCGACTCAGTAGAGTGGCGGGCTCGGAATCCAAACTGAGTAGCGTGAAGGAGGTTATCTTCCTCCACATATTCCATCAGCTGGATATTCACGACCTTCTCCACCACTTTAGCCACATAGGGTAGAAGTAAAATGGGGCGGAGTTTCTCCAATTTCTCAAAGCTGATATTCGACTTTTTTTGAAGAGGGAGCACTACCGCCTGTTTCCACCCTATAGGTACCGTATGATCCCCAAAGGATACCTCCAGCAGATGTCTAAAATAAGGCTCAATGGTCATCAAGCTTTCAGCAAGTCGCTTGGGCGAGGCGGGATCCCTGGGGGAACCCGACCTGATCGATCTGCAGATCTGTATAAGTGCCTCTGGGAAGGGGGTAGTGAAGTTCTCCAGTCCATATCGTCCCCTGACTACCCCTGCATCTTCTACAAACTCGGACCCTGTTATAATTTGTCCCTGAAAAGAGGAATACATTTTTGCCACTTTTTCTGCGAATAATTCTGCAATACGGTTGCATGAGTCCACAGAGCAGTCCACCGGCACAGCAGAGGACTTAGCGGTGGAAATAGATTCATAGATTTTGAACAATTCCTTCGCGGAGTTCTCCGCCTCCCTTATCCTCTTAGCAAAGTTGGCTGCCTTTGCCTTTCTAATCAGCCCATGGTAGGCCCGCCTCTTCGCTAAGTACTCCTGTTTAGCCTGGCTCGAGAAGGCCACCTTCCACTGCCTCTCATAGCTCTTACATGCCGCCTTCACTAGCCGCAGCTCATCATTAAACCAAGGAGCCGTTCTCTGTGTGTTGCGTCCCGCATTGGTCAAACAGAGTGGGGCGGTACAGTCCAAAGCCTCTGGAATGTGCTTGTGCAAATTGCTACAAGCTGTTTCCATATCCACCCCGCCCAGCAGCCCTCCTTTGGTAAGTGCTTCGTCAAACCTAGCCTGAGAGAATTTTGCCCATTTCCGGCTAGGATAATTACGGGGTGCCTGTTCCAGTGCTCTTGCGCCCAGAATCTGCACCACAAAAGGCACAAGGAAGTGGTCTGACCAGGGAACCGGGATGGTGGGTTTAATCTCCACTTCCCCCCAGTTAGCAAATATCGGGTCCAATAAATGGCCCTGCTGATGGGTGGGGGTTTTTACTCTCTGGCCTAGCTGTAGTGCCTGTAATTCCTTACAGAAACCTGCTGCCCCTCTGTCCAGAGGGTCTTCCATATGCATGTTCAGATCCCCTAGCACGAGAAACTTGTCTCTGCGTAGAGCGGCTTCAGTAATTCCTTCTACCAAGCTGTCAGTGAACCTGCTGTGGGGACCCGGAGGTCTGTAGTACCTGCATTCACCCTAATAGTGAAGGCACCTGCCTCACTCTCCGTAACCATCATTTGCTCCATTTGACAGCACAGAGGCTGCTTGAAAATAATGGCTATGAACAGGGGCCTTATATATGCATAGGTTACATAGTCAGCATAAAACCAAAGGGAGGTCCTGGCACATACAAGCATGGTTTTTCACTAATATGGGTATACAAAATTGGCTTGCTCAACAAAGTGGGAGGGGAGACTAAACTGAACACATCAGTAAGAACAGCCTGACCGTTCTATACTAGGAGCAGGTGCATTCTACTAGCTAGGCCTTTCTAAGCATGTACAAGGCTCTGGAAGAGGGAGAAAGCACATGGCTAACTAAGATGGCTGCCAAGTACAAAATGGCTTTCCGATCATGCTAACCACGATTCCTGCAATCTTTAACAGATAGTCCTTTTAGAATGAGCTAAAGCCATTCCTATGATCTAGAAGGAACATTGAAAATATTTTGCACATTTAGGGCCATATGTAGGTGGCCAAATACCGATCGGTAACACCGAAAATGGCTCATTTTCGGTATTACCGACAAATATGTAGCCATGTGAGATGTAGGTAATACCGAATAGGATCGATAATAACGAATCGGTAAAAACCTTCCGTCACCGAATCGGAATTACCGAAACAATGAGATCCGAATCGGTAGAAACGAATCGGTAAAACCCCCAAATATGCTATGTAGCAAACCCCGGTATTACCGAATTTGGCCAAAATCGGTGATAACGATTCGCTAATTACCACGTTTCTGGAGCATTTGGTAATCAGGAGGAGTCTATATAAACACACCCAAAATGCATCTGTATGACCACAATGGCAGGCCTCTATCTCATAGCAAGGCGCCTACGGCTGGGAGCAGCAGGAATGAGGATCTGGAGACGTGAGGAGCAGGTGTACAGAGTACGCATCACTCTGTTCCAGTTGACAGACGCTGAAATACACGAGAGATACAGATTGCACCCAGACACCATCCTGGAGCTAATACGGGACCTAACACCCTATCTGGAGCATCAGACACCAAGGGCCCACGCAATCCCCCCCCATGTCCGAGTACTCTGCTGCCTGCACCTGCTAGCATCAGGAAGTTTCCAGGGTGTGATAGCAGCAGTGGGTGGAGTATCACAGAGCTGCCTCTCCCGGATCTTCAACACCTTCCTAGACGCCATGATGGACAGAATGGAACATTACATATCCTTCCCCAGTACGCAGGTGGAGCTGCAGAGAACCAAGCTGGAGTTCTATCAAATTGCCCACTTCCCCCACGTGATCGGCTGCATTGATGGGACCCACATTCCCATCTGCCCACCTGCAGCAAGTGAATACATTTACAGGAACCGCAAATCCACCCACTCAATCAATGTGCAGGTGATCTGCAATGCCAAACACATTATCACAGACATTGTGGCCAAATACCCCGGGAGTACCCAGGATGCTTACATCTTCAGGAACAGTGGCATACATACACGTCTGCTTGCTGGTGAATTTGCCGACGGACACATACTAGGTAAGTAAATGTCACACACCCTGAAGTACACCCTGCCACAAGCTGTTGGTCACACCAATCAATGCCACTTACTTCTCTTCATAGGTGACAGTGCATATGCCCTCCGGCCGTATCTCCTCACACCATATCTGAACCCAACCACCCGAAGGGAGAGGAGATACAATGTGGCACATAGGAGCACACGCAACGTGGTGGAGCGCACTTTTGGTATGCTCAAAAGCAGATTCCGTTGCCTCCACAAAACAGGAGGTGCGCGTCTGTACAGCCCCTTAAAATGTTGCAAGATTATTGCTACGTGTGCAATGCTACACAATCTGGCCACGAAAAAAGGAACTGCAGTGGAACTGACTGAGTCAGAGGACGAAGACGAGGACAACCCTCAGCCAGAGCCCAGCGCGGCTGGTGCTGCAATTGAACATGATGGGAGACATAGACGGGCAGAGATAACATCACACTACTTCTGAGTGAGTAACGACACTCAGGCATTTCCAATTACATGTACAGGTGTTTATTTGGCACACCTACAGCATTCTGAGCAATGTCCAATTGGACATGGGTTACATCACCCATCACATGCATGTGGACAGCCAGAGTCCTTCACTTCTTGCGTCCCCGTGCTGCACGTGCATGTTCCCCATCCACACTGACTTGTGAGTTGGACCGTTCCTGTGCTGGGACAGTACGTCCACTACGCCTCCTGCACTCGGTGGGTGAGGGTGTGACGCTACCACGGCTGGAAGCCTCCTCACTGCCCCCCCCCCCTTCCATATTTGAGGCATTAGCATTCTGCATGAGCTCTAGCACTGAGGTCATGGACACCATCCCCCTGGGCACATCCCTGCTGCAATGCGACATCTTCTCCTGCATGGCGATGGACCGGCGACACATCAGTGCTGTCGTACTGGCCAGCCGGTTCACCGACGAAGTATAGTCTTGGAGTCTCACTCTCAGTCGGCGCATGCCAACACGGTCCTGCTCCAGCTGGCTGCACAGGTTGTCCACCGAGGTTGCTACCCTCTCCATCCCTGCAGACATATTCTCCCCCATGGCACTGATACCCTCCTCCATCTTGTGCATATGTCTGTTAATGTCTGCCACCTCCCTGTGTAACGACTTCATCTCCCTCCATTGCAGGCGCTGGACCTTCAGCATCTTTCCTTCCAGTCCAGCAAACACACTGCCACCCTGCTCATATTCCACTGGACTGACCGGCCTTGCCCTGCGGCGTCGTGATGAGATGTTCGCACCCTCGGATGCTGAACCAGCCCGCTCCCTGTTGGATCTCTCTACAATGGGACTTTGTTGGCGCTGGCTGCCCTCCTCCTCCGACTCCTCCATCTGCTGGAGGGTGATCACGGCATGCCTCCTGCCTGACTGTGGTTGTGGTGGTGGTGGTGATGGTGGTGGTGGTGGTGTAGGTGAACGTCGCAATGGTGACTGAGTGAGAGGGGATTGCGGCCCTCCCTGGCGCTGTGGTGATGTCTGTGGTGAACGATTGGCTGGCTGCGATGGCGCAGAGCTGGTGTTCCCTGCAGCCATGCTGTCTTCATCGTGTTCACTCCCCTCTGGCCTGGCTGACCTGCCTCTGCTGCCCTCAGCTGCACTGCGAGATGACTCGCCTGAAATGACACAAATGTAAATTTTCTCAATGCTCTGTCTGCAATGCCATTGCATTAAAGTACATGCCAACAGTGCACAGTGGTTATCCTGACCTGTCCAATTATGTTACCATGCTATTGTGTT
Source organism: Lissotriton vulgaris (assembly GCF_964263255.1). Classification (NCBI taxonomy): domain Eukaryota; kingdom Metazoa; phylum Chordata; class Amphibia; order Caudata; family Salamandridae; genus Lissotriton; species Lissotriton vulgaris. The sequence continues at coordinate 1,185,417,621 of NC_141697.1, forward strand.
AGCTGCCCTGACAGTCCTGATCATGATTTCACACTGACTACATCACCCAGTATGCATTGCAGGTAAGCAGTAAGACATGGTGTGGAGTGGGAGCACTTTTACCACTATGGGGGTTGGAGTTTGGGAGGGGTTAGGGCAGCATGCTGGGCATGCTTCTTACCTTGTTTTCTAGCTGCTCTGGCGGAGCTGTCTGCGTCTCCTATGCCACTCACACTCTCCCGCTGGATGGTGGACTCCACCATCTGTTCCACTGGTGTTGGTACTGGGGCTCGATTTTTTCCTCCTCCAGTTTTCCCTGCCAGCCTATGTCTCTCTGCCATCCTCTGTTTTGCAGTTTTTCTGAGGTCGTACCACCTCTTTCTGATGTCCTCTATGGTGCGCAGGGTCACACCTATGGCATTGATCTTGTCCCGAATGCCACTCCATATTTGCCTCTTCTGTGCGTCTGGCACTTGGTGGGACTGGGCTCCAAACAGCTTGTGGTACACTTGGGTGACTTCCTCAATCAGGATCTCAAGCTCCTTGTCGCTGAACTTGAGTTTTCTTTTTCTATCACCTCCCTCCTTCTCCTGGCTTGCCATTGCAATGCTTGTTCTGTTTTTCTTCTCTTTTCTTTTTCTGGTCTATGTTGCTGCTGCCTCCTCCGCTCTCCTGCCTGCCTGTCTGCCTCACAGTGAGCTCCAGGCCCTGTGCACCTGGCTGGGTGTGGCAACTTCCTGTTTGGGAAGTAAATGGGTGTATCAGGATTGGCTGATTCACCAAAACGCTGTTTTTCGAATTACCGATTCGGTATTTCCGATTTTGGGTGTGGATTCGGTAACATCGAATCGGTATTAGCCTTTCGGTATGCATTTTTATTACCGATCTGGTCACAATCGGTATTTAATACCGATTAGGAACGAATCGGTAATGTTTAACGAATATTTACCTACATCACGTTTACCTCATTCTTTTTTTTTTTTTTTTAATTTTTTAAAACCTTTATTGTAAAAAGCACACAGCTATTCAGCCTAACATCCCGGAGGCAAGGCAGCATAGTATAGAACGGTCATAGTGCCAAGCGATTCATTTCAGGACAATGCAGGTTGTTTTTTATTTTTTTTTAAAACAAAAACTGAAACAAAGCGCCCGAGGGCGCGAAGAAGGCAATGGAAATGAAGAAGACCACTAGTCGGTAGGAGGCGGAAGGAGCTGGAGAAGTTATAGAAGAACTGAGACAGAATGTAGCAAAAGCGGGGGGGGGGAAGGAAGAACAGGAGAATCAATACAAGAGTAACACAGCTGTCGTCAACGTCTATGGTGACAAGCGTTCATCTCGTGGCAACGGTGCAGGTGGTAAACACAAGTCCCCTCTATAGGCATTCCAGGCACCCCATACCTTGTTCCACGTCTGAGGCCGCCCCCTGGCAGTATACACAGTCTTTTCGCGCAACATACACCAGTCCATGTTGGCCTTCCATTGTACCACCAGGGGGGCCACATTAGAACCCCACCTCTGCGCTATGTCCCGTTTAGCGACCATATTGCCCAGTGTGGCCCATCGGGTCTGCGCCGTATCATAGTCATTAGGCTCCCAAACATTCAGGAGGCACCTACGCGCCTCCGCCGCCAACTCCACTCCAGTCACCTCCCGCATCACTCTATGAACCCTCTCCCAATAAGGGGCAATAACGGGGCACTCCCACAGTATATGAAGAAAGGTGGCAAGGGCTCCGCAGCCACGGCGGCAGAGGCCATCCGGTGAGAAGCCCATGTGCACCAGCCTAGGGCCGGTGACATACACTCGGTGAAGGATCTTAAACTGGACCAATCTCAGACGCGAGGAAATGGCTACCTCCTTAGGGGAGGACACAGCACTCTGCCAGTCCTCGTCGTCCAGTTCAAGCCCATCGGCCACCCACTGTTCCCGCAAGCGCTGGAGGAGGTCCACCTGGACGTTGATCAGTTTCTTGTAGGACAGAGAGATGGCGCTATCAGGCATATGCCCGTCCAACACCCTGTCCTCCAAAGGGGAACTTTCGGGGATGTCACCCTCCTCCGGTCTGGCGGCAGTTATTGCGTGTTGTAGCTGGGCATAGCGGAAAAACTCCGTAGCACTCAATTTATACTCCTCCTGCAGCTGTGGGAAGGTCTTGACCACCCCCCTGGAGAGCATGTCCTCAACTCTCGAGATGCCTATGAGATCCCACTTCTCGAAGCCCTTGGTGTGCCAAAGCTTACCCAAAATATCGGAATCAAAGAGTGGGGTAAATCTCGTCAGCCTGCCCTGCCAACCATGTATCTTAGTGATCGTCCGCCACGTGTGGACCGCCGCCTTGGTCGGACCAGTGAGGTTACGATCAAAGGATCTAGAGTATAGGGCGCGATAGTAATTGCCTCCGTGCAAAAGCCAGCGGTCCATGGCATAACCAGGGTTGTCAACGGGACCGTAAAAACCATGATTGATGGCGGTAAGTTGAGAGGCCCAGTAATATCTCTGCACGTCTGGTAGCGCAATGCCCCCATCATACCATGGTATGGTGAGCTTCCGAACAGCGACACGGGGACGTCCGTCCCAGAGAAGGGCACGCTGCAGACTCTCGACCTCCCTGAAGTAGCGGGCCGGGACAAGGTCCTGAGTATTTTGCAAGGCGTACAGGAATCTGGGCAGGGACATCATTTTAAATAACGCCGCCCGGCCCAGCAACGAGAGAGGGAGCTTACGCCAACTCTCCACGTCCCTCCGCAAACGGTGGAGCGGGGGGAGCAAGTTGTGATCGTACCTTGCCTTAGGGTTATGTGAAATATAAATTCCCAAGTACTTAAAGCCTTGTCCCGCCAGTTGGATATTACAGCCTCTGGGAAGACGCGGCGTGTCGCCCTTTAGGATGTAAAGGGAGGATTTGGCCCAGTTAATAATCAGGCCGGAGTAACGCCCAAACAGCCGGAGCACATCGCACACCACAATAAGCGACTTGCAAGGGGAGGTGAGATACAGCAGGATGTCGTCCGCGTACAGGGAGACCCTGTCCTCAAAGCCCGGGGACCAGGAGATTCCATGCAAGTCGGGGTGCGAGCGCAGCATCGTCGCGAGGGGCTCCAGAGCCAGCGCAAACAGGAGCGGAGACAAGGGACAGCCTTGTCTGGTGCCTCGCTGAAGTGCGAAGGGAGCAGACATACGACCGTTCACCGTAACAGCAGCCAGGGGGCTAGAATAAAGAAGTTGCACCCAGCCCAGGAAGCCCGGCCCAAAACCAAGTTTCTTCAAGACTGCCCACAGATAATTCCATTCCAAGGAATCAAAAGCCATTGTGGCATCAAGGGAGGCCAGCACCGCCGGTTCAGTGAGGGCGTGAACTCTGGCCATAACGCCATGTAAGCGTCTCAGGTTGAGGGCAGTATTGCGGCGGGGTATAAAACCGGACTGATCCGGGTGCACCAGGTCGCTAATAACCCCGACCAATCGGTTAGCCAACAGTTTGGCCAGGATCTTGGGTTCGGCGTTGAGGAGAGAAATAGGGCGATAGGACCTACAAACATCCCGCGGCTTTCCATCTTTGTGAATAACCACAATAGTGGCCAGTCGCTGGTCCAGGGGGAAGACGCCATCCTCACGGGCACGGAGGAACATGTCTTTCAAGTGAGGAGAGATCACGTCCGGCCGGACCTTATATAGTTCAACCGGTATGCCATTGGGTCCGGTAGCTTTACCCGTACGCAAAGCGCGGATCGCCAAGGCGATCTCGTCCGCCGTGATGTCCCGGTCAATGTCCACCCTGTCCTCCTCAGAGAGGCAGGGAAGGTCTATCGCCGAGAGGAGTTCAGCCGAGTCGGCCTCGGAACGATCTGAACCGGAGGTGTAGACCCCCCGGAAATAGTCAGCAAAAGACTCGGCGATGGCGCTCGGATCAGTGACCACCACTCCGTCATCGCACAGGATCTCCGGAACCACTCGGCTCGCCATCTCCCGCCTGTCCAGCCAGGCCAGCAATTTACCAGCCTTGTCTCCGACGTCATAGATGCGGCCTTGCTGCTCCTTCGCTAAGAGCAGAGCTGCATCCGTGGCAAGATCGTGATACTCCGATTGCTTCAGGGCGAGTTCATGCAGGAGGGCGGGTTCGGGCTCGGGCCCCAGACGGGACTCGAGGTCCAAGACCTCCTCCTCAACCTGCAGGAGATCAGCATCACGAGTTCTTTTGGCCGCCGCGATGAGAGCCAAGGCCTCACCCCGCAACACCGTTTTAAAGGCCTCCCAAAGGGTGACCGCAGAACCCACTGAGCCAACATTTTCCGTGAAGTATAAGGCTATGGCCTTGGCCAGCAGCTCTCGCATGTTGTGGTTGCGGAAGTACCAGGGATTTACGGCTGCCGGGCGGCTGGACAAAAGGACACCAAAGTCAAAGGAGATCCACAACGGCGAGTGGTCGGAAATTCCTCTTGCCAAAAAACGCGCTTCAGAAATGGCAGGCGATTGCGCCGCAAGGGTGAGGACATAATCCAAGCGGGACAGACTTCCATGAGCACCGGAGAGGAACGAAAACTGGCGAAGCGCCGGATGTAAAAGTCGCCAACAGTCCACCAGACCCATAGAGTCAAGGAAGGTCGGCAGCCACGTTTGGGAACCCGGGAGGTCTCTCGGTGGCTGACGATCCAGGGCACCAGAGCAGACTGAGTTAAAGTCCCCCCCTAGAATCAGCAGGCCCGAGGGCAAAGACAAAATGGCGCCACCAAGGTCACGGAAGGTGCTAGACTGGAGACCAGGGGGAACATAAACCGACATCAGGGCCAGGGAACGCCCCTCCCACCTCCCCGCCACAGCAGCATAACGCCCCCTATCATCTAACAGGGTGACGTCTATCTCAAGCGGAAGGGACGCTCGTACAAGGACGCCCGCCCCCCTGGAGCCCGAAGAGAACCCAGAGTGGGCGACCATTTTGTAACCCTTGCGATTCAGGGCCCTACAAGAGTTGCCCACTAAATGTGTTTCCTGCAGTAAAACCACATCAGGCATGTTCCTTTTTATCAGCTGGAGCACCACCCCTCTCTTGACCCTATCACCTAATCCATTGACATTCCAGCTAAGCACTTTTAGTTTCCTACCCCCCATCCCTAAGCAACCCGCCCCACCCGACTCCGGTCGACCCGATCATACATTGTTCAACAAAACACACAGTCCATTGCCTTAAAGAAGAAAAAGAAACAGAACAAACACAGAACAAACCCCACGAAATTGCACCCCCCACCCTGCACCCCTGCATGTGACTAAAAAGCCCCCCCAACCAGCAGTGTGCCTGTCGCCCCATAACTACTCTACAAAAAGACACCCAGGGGAGTAAGGACTCTCCGCGAACTCCTCCCGCCACCCTCCATGTACTGACAGAAAAGATAATACGGCAACTTAGAGCGACATTGGATAGCCCCAGAGGCAAGCAAGAAAGTCATTTAGTCACCCAATACAGAACCAAGTCTCATGGGTCCGGACCGCCAGCCGCGCCACCCTCGTGGTCCTCCTGTGCTTCTCGGCACGGTGGTAGAGTGTCCAGCCAGTCACTGACGTTTTCGGCGAAGTCGAAGAACAGGGCACGGCCCTCGTATTCGATCCGGAGCTTAGCAGGGAACATCATAGAATACTTTAGGCCCAGGTCCCGTAGCCGGCGCTTCACCCCAGAATAGCTTTGGCGCTGTCGCTGCACTGTCCTGGTGAAATCCGGGTAGAAATGAACATCAGCGTTCTGAAACTTGAGAGGGCCATGGCGCCTGGAGGCCTGCAGGATGGCATCCCTGTCGCGAAAGTTAAGCAGCCGGGCCACGATGGGTCTAGGCGCCACGCCAGTCTTCGGCGGGCCACCAGGCACCCGGTGGGCACGCTCCACCGAGAAAAAGTTGCTAAGGCCAGGCGGGGCAAGATGTGTTCTGATCAAGTCTTCAACGAGGAGGTCCGTCGCCGCCTCCTCCGAACCCTCCGGTACGCCGACGATCCGGACGTTCTGCCGCCTGGCCCGGCTTTCGAAATCATCCAGCCGCTTCGCGAAGTGCTCCGCCGTCCTCTGTAGGTTCCGGACCTCCGTTTGCATATCCGAAACGTCTTCTGTGAGACTGGCCGTCTTAATGTCCAGATTCTTAACCCTGTCGTTAGTCTTGCCCAGGTCGGCTCTGATGAGGGACAAGTCAACGGCCATGCCATCCACCTTGTGTGTGAGGACTTCATGCTGTTGCTGCATGTCTTCCCGGAAACTAGTGATGGCTCCCAAAATGTCGGTCAAAGTGGGCTCAGAGCCGCCCGGCGAGCCCGAGTGCGGGACGCCCTTGGCAGAGGGACCTGTAGCAGGCGGTGTTTTCAGCTGAGTGTAGCGCTCAATCCGATTCTGCTGTTGTTGTTGTGGTTTAGTGCGCCCTCCTCTATTAGACGGCTTGTCGAGGTCCCCCTTGCCCGCCATGTTAGGTCTCAAGGAACAAAGGGCTATGCCAGGCGAGTCCAAGCCCAGACACCCGGAATAGTGTCCGGGACGTCAGCGGAAGACGGTCCCAGGTGCGCTTCGCCGTCCAACTAGTACCGCTGTCCAACACACTTCTCCGGTGACGAAAGCAGGCTGGCACTCCGCAGTTCAGCAAGACGTGATAGCGGAGTCCGCAGAGACAATGGCACCGGACTGGCACGGAGTCCCACTCGACGTAGCTCCGCGTAGGAGGCACCGATTTGAGTTCTGAAAACGGTGCTCGCCTCAGGTAGCCACCAGCAACGAATATCCACCCTCGTGGATCAGGATTACGGGCAGGATAGTTGCGGAGGATCGGAAGGTCCGCGGAGCTCCGAGCTTACGCGGCCATCTTGGTTGCCCGCGAAGCTCCTCCTCCGTTTACCTCATTCTTAATACCGATTCGGTATGAATCGGTATTACGGAGTCGGTATTTGGAATTTACCTACATATGGCCCTTATTCTCATAACTTCATCATTATCCTAATCCATTGCTAGATGGGCATTTTTCCTTCTAAACGTTTCATTAAGCGGGTATAAGGTATAAGCAGGAGTACAAAGGGAACAGAGCATTGGGCCATAATTAACATGCAGATAGCAGGAGAGAGTAATGACTATTATTACAAACAGAAATATCAATATTTTTCCAATCCTAAGCAAAAAGCAAATCCTAGAACCATCTAGCCCAATTCTATGTAAAAACATTTTCAATAGACTTTTCCGGTGTTCCTTTTATAAGGGCTAGAGGGATTGGTGTCACTACAACGCATGCTTTTACATCGCATGCCTTTACAACGCGGTTTTTACCACGCAGTCCATTACAACGCATAATGCTTTTAGGCGCTGGATAGTGAATTATTTAATTTACTATTCCAACTCCAGTCCCCGTGGATAGCAGGGAAGGTGTTGGATAGTAAATTAAATATATTCCCTATCCTAGAGCGCCCCCCAGCGCAATGCGTTGTAATGGTTTGCGTTGTAATGGTTGCGATGTAATGGTAGTGCGTTGTAAAAAATGCGTTGTAAGTGATGTTTACCGGGCTAGAGTATCAATTAATATAGTCAAAAACAATTCTGGCTCCAGGGGACCAGGAGGACCATGCAGGGCCATGAGAATTAGGACGAGGAGCCGCAAAGGGCTGCTCCGCCTCAAAAATGGGACGACTAAAGGTACATTACTAACAAAAAGAAGTCCTTGGGAAATTGAAGCCGCTGTACAACCAGCCAGACGGGAGTCTTCTCCCTGTGTCCATTTGATCCTCACAGGCAGGCGCTTGTTGTTCCCACGGTTGAGCTGCTCAACTCACAACTTAGGAATCACGGCCCAGTTTGAGAAGAAAAAGTATTTCAACTATCCTGTCCAGTGTTTCAGGCAGTGCACCAGTTTTCTTCACTTTGATCTAGCAGGCACCAAGAGCACACCGCACCTGTACCCTAAACTCAAGTCCTTCCCTAACTCCTGTATTGCTCCGCTGGTGCACTGCTCTTTTGTTGGGGCCAAAGATTGTATCCAGTATGCCCAGGCACTCTTGATCAACAAACAAAGGTGCAAACTTTCATTCCCTTTGGGACCAGGATTCAGAAGCCTGATGCTGTGTCTCTGAAGCAACTCTGGTTTCAAAAGGGGTGACCTCAAGCGAAAGCCTCCTTGCTCTCCTTGTCGGTCTATGACTCTCTCAGCTGAGGATCAAAAACTTGATCCACGACTTCTCCTTTCTGATTTGTGATTCCGTCTTTCACCCAAGACAGTTGCAGGGGTACCCACTTCACATCCCAGTGCTTCTGCCTTCACTGAGGTCCTAGTTGCCTCCAACGCCTGTGCTGGTTACCTTCACCTTGGCTTCAAGCTGGGCTGGTGCTGACTCCCAGGCTGGATCTGATGTCCGGGCCCCTCTAGCAATGGTTGTAAGGCAGCAAATATCTATTGGTGGACCGAACAAAAGGTCTTTAGACAAGGCATACAAATAATCTATCAACAGAGAGGATAGTCTCAGAATACTTCCTAGTCTTGGGACGCCCCATATATTAGCAAGTCACCCAAGAACCACTTCATCTATCTGAGAGTAAAAAAACCTGGACCTATTACACTATTTGAAGCAGCTAAGGAAGTCTGTGTTCATTTACTAAATTCTGAGGAAAAGAGAAATACAATACAGACATGTGTATATTCCTATACTATTCATCTGAAGAAACTCAAGAAAAAAGGAAATGTTCTATACTTTTACTCATAGACTTTACATTACTGGTACAGGACTGCAGACACTTCTAAAATTATTTCTCTTAATAAAATCACCTACATTGTATGCTTAGGGCCATGCTCTCATGTTATAGGTGCAGCAGGAAAATCTAAAACTGCTAATTTAACAGGGATTCTTATTACATAAAGAACTAAAAACTTCAACATAGTGGGTACATACATTTCTCCAGCAGAACATGTTGTGACAAACAAACTACTATAAAACAAGATTTCCCTTTAAAAAATGTTTGCTGAGGATCACATGGGGGTCTCTCCTGCATTCTACTTTTCACGATCCAAACTATGCAACATCATTTTCAAAAGAAAAATACCCATCTTCGGTTGGGAGTCTTCGTCAAAGCGCCGGGATACTCCAGTGGAGTGGCCGTGCGCTATAGAAGTGTACAAATAACATAACATAACATAACATATTCACCATCTCTAATAAAGGCTGTCAGCTTATTTACACAGACTAGCTAAAAAAACTAGCAATGCCCTTGCAAAACTGTATGTAGCATGAGAATAACATAAACAATAATAGTGTTTTCACCTAAGATTTTAGAACAAAAACTACCCACATCTAGTTCCCCTTAAATGTCAAATAAAGGAACAGCAGTCTAGACTACTCATCCTTTCATAATTTCATCAGACAGGATGGGCAGTAACATAGCATATTTATTTATTCATTTTATTAATGCTAACACTTTTTAAACATTATTACTGAATAGCCAATTAAATGTCCCATGGCTGTTTCCCAGACAGCTTAGACAGGCTCAAAAGCGAGTGAGAAAACATAAATTTGCCTACCCTTAATTTGCAGAGGAGCTAACCTCCTTCCCTCATTTCAACAGTAGGAAAACCTGAAACCGGTTTACTTCTGTCTACACTATCTACCCCTATTTGTGGCAGCTGGGCACAAATAAACTTGTAGGAGATAAATAGCACATTGAGCTAGTTAAAAAAACATTAATACCCAACCACCAATCCCTTTAGCAATTGTACTAGTTGTAACATGAGGGCAAATGAATACAAACTGAATCCCATTGCCTCCTTATCTCAGCCCTTGCACAGTAATCTTTAAGCTAAAACTATTATTTTTATATACATGGCAGAGCTATGCTATACACAGGGCCACATACACCACTATCTTTCCTTCTGATCATATGAGTGCATAGAACTTGCTTTTGCCAAGAATAGTAAGCAAAACTTGCCCCAGTATTGGAACTTTCATAGATTCCCATGCTTTTGTATCATTCCCCGTCGTCTGAATGGGAGTCTCGGTAACAAAAATACCATAGCTGTAGGTACAAAAGAGAAAGGAAAAGGCCTAGGCCTCATTCCCTTTTGTAGCATATCACAATGGGGGGAACTAAAATGGAAAATGTCATTTTACCCAGGCATACAAAACTCATTTTTTAAGGGTGTACCTTATACATTTCTGATTCCCCATCTCTGGAATATGTAGAGGACACCCTGGGGATCCCTAATATGCCAAAACATTGTAGGTTATTCATTTTTTAGTGCCCCTAGCACCAATGTTGAATTTGGACAAAATGTACTGTTTAAAAGCAGTTTTGCCACTGAGAGCAGTTTCCAAACTGATCTTAGGCTTCAGTAAATGCACACATGTAAGTATAGAATGAACAGCTGACCTCTATTCTGCTCGAAAAGGTCACTGCACACTGCACACATATTAAACTAAGTATAAAAAACCAGCAGAAGTCATTATCCTACCTCTAAATTACTAGCAAACAGGAACGGAATAGGACTGCTTTTCAGCTGTGAGTCTCCATAAGTTGCTCTGAATTTGGAAAAGCCGCATGATAAGACTTGCACAAAAATAGGACAGCTGGTAAGGGTTAAAGGTCAAGTTCTGCATTTAGTAGCCTAGCAGGACTAAAGGCAAGGTTTGCTTTGACACTTCGACCAATGAAACTTTTTGAAAGACGAGATGACAGCGCAGGGAGAGAAAGAGAAGAAAACAAGTTACTTACCTGTAACTTTGGTTCCCCAGTATCGGTATGTATGTATGTATGTATAAACCATTTTATAACGCGCTCTGTTACTTGGGAGTATCCTGGCGCGATGGGAAAAAGCAGAGAACAGGCAAACGGAAATCAACTTATGTCACACTCCTGAATAAATGGGTTTTCAAGTTTTTCTTAAACTGGGCTATGCTTTGAGTGGAGCGCAGATGGAGGGGGAGAGCATTCCAAGCTCGGGCAGCCACAACAGCTATGGACTGGCCCCCTAGTCTAGTTCGCTTAAAGCGAGGAAGAGTCATATTGAATAAAGAAGATGATCTGAGGGCTCGTGTGGGGGCATAGAGAATGAATCTCTTCTTCAGGTAGGAAGGTCCTTGATCATGGGTTGCTCTAAACGAGAGTAGCAAAGATTTGAACAAGATGCGATGTGACACTGGCAACCAATGAAGGCTACACAGCTGGGAGCGAACGCTCTGCCATCTCGGGACATTAAATAGAAGACGGACAGCGGCGTTCTGGATCACCTTCAAACGTTTAACTAGGTAAGCGGTGATACCGCTAAACAGAGCGTTCGCATAGTCCAGCCTTGCTAGAATGAGAGCTCGGGCAACAGTCTCCCTTGCTTCTCTAGGAAGCAATGGAAAGAATCTACGCAGCATTCTCAGAGTAGCAAAGCATGTCCCCGAAAGTTTCTTTATGTGGTCCTCAAATCTTAGGTCCTCTCCAAACCATACGCCCAGATTTTTTGCGGGGCCACCCATCACCTTAGAGCAGGGAATGTTCGGGGGCCACAGCGAGTTTTTGAAGTCAGAAGGGAAAGAACCATAGAAGAGGACCTCGGATTTGTCCTCATTACATTTCAACTGCGCCATAGTTAGCCAGCGAAAAACTGAGGACAAACATAGCTGGACTACAGAAGTATCAAGATGATCATCAGGCCAGGTAAACAGCAGCTGTGTATCATCCGCATACCCTATAATCTTAGCCCCGTACTGTTCCGCTAGGTATACCAGGGGAGTGATATAAATGTTGAACAGTAGGGGACTAAGAGTGGATCCCTGTGGGACCCCAGTGAGGAGCGGTTTGGGCTGTGAGGCATGAGGCGGCATCCAGACCTGTTGTGTTCTGTCTACTAGAAAAGAGGACAGCCAGGCCAGGGCACCACCACCAATACCAATAGCAGACAGCCTGGCGAGGAGGAGCTCATGAGGGACGGTATCGAATGCGGCAGAGAGGTCCAATAAAATTAGGACCGCTCTGCCGCCTCCGTCCAAACACTCCCGAACCGACTCCGCCATCTCAACCAGTGCCGTCTCTGTGCTATAGGCCTCCCTAAAGCCTGATTGAGCTGGATGTAGAGCATTGGAGGTCTCCACAAAGCTCTCCAGTTGACAAAAGACCACTTTCTCACATATTTTGGCCAACGCTGGCAAAAGGGATATTGGACGATAATTCCCAAGAACAGTGACGTCTAGCCCGGATTTTTTCAGAAGCGGCAAAAGCTTTGCCTGCTTCCAGCTTAGAGGAACCTCTGCCGAAGATAGAGAGAGATTCACTATCTGGGTGACCTCACTGCAGACAATACTAGCCACCTCCGAGAGCACCCGAGCAGGGCAGGGGTCCGCGAGAGAGCCCGATTTAAGGGACTGAAGAAGAGGCAGTACATCACATTCTGCGGCAAGCGAGAAGTCCGTAAACTGTTGGATATTACTATGGCGAAGAAAGAGGGCCAGCCGCTGAACTATCCGCTGGTAATGCAGAAAGTAGGTCCTGCTGAATCTTAGTTATTTTATTAATAAAGAAATTAGATGGGTCCTCGCACCATTGCACAGATGAAGGGAGTGTGGTAGTGTCAGCAACGGGGGATACAAAACTTTTAACAATAGAGAAAATCTCTCTACTGTTATTTTCGGCTTTGGCAATTCTCCCTGCATAGTAAATACCTTTGGGTGTCTTTATAGCGGCATAGTAGTCTTTCTGGGATGCGCGTAGGGCGGACTTTGTCTCCAAACTATACCCGAGTCTCCAAGCTCGCTCCAACTTTTTACATCCCAATTTCAGCTCCCTCAGCTCAGGGGAGAACCATGGTTGAGAGGGGGTGCGTCGGAACCTGGACACAGTAGTATGTTTGGTAGACACGTTCGCCGCCTGCAACACCCACCCATTAAAGCCACTAACCACCTCACCCAACACAGGAATAAGCTTCGGACGGGCTCTAGATAGAGCCTGGCTGAAGGCAGCCAGGTTGACCTTCTGGGGATGGCTCGTGGGCGGTGTGGGGACTAATCGACCCACACCCTCCACCTCCCAAGAGAACCTAACAAGGTCATGATCCGACCACGTTACCTTTTCTAGGCTTAAAGCCTTGATGGGAAAGTTGGAGCAGACTAAATCTAAAAGGTGACCTCCAGCGTGAGTCGGAGAGACCACCCATTGTTTGAGTTGTGCCAGATCAAAAACTTCCTCCAGCCGGCGAGTTTCAGTGGAGTCGAGGACATCCATATGGATGTTAAAGTCGCCGACCAGAAGAAATTTTGGAAAGCTCAAGGCCCGCGGCACTATGCACTCCTCTAAGGTGTCAATGAAGTGGCTGGCAGGACCCGGAGGTCTATAAATTAGTGAGCCTCCCAGGGTGAAATGAGAGTTAATAGTAAGGGAGAAGTGGAAGACTTCACAGTCAACCCCTGCAGCAGGTTGCTCAGAGGCAAAGTGCCACCCCTCCCTGAAAATAACAGCTAGCCCGCCCCCTCTGTCTAAGGGTCTATCAACTCTAACAATCTTAAATCCTCTGGGGACAGCAGATTCAGCAATCGGGGCACACGAGTTGGTAAGCCATGTTTCCGTGATGAAAAGGAGTTTGAGCGTACCATCCACCAGAGTATCAAAGATGTGGGCTGCATGTTTCACCATAGATCTAGCATTAATTAGCCCAGCCCTAATTATCGAGCGACCTGTGGCGCCAACTGATCGTGGGGGTAAGGAGGGCTGGGGGAGAAAGCCACAGCTAGAGCACTTCGAAGCAGCACAGTCCCGCCCCGCCCGTAGACATATATCCCTTCCGGTGGTCAGATTAAGCTTCAAAAGCTCGTACCGAGAGTACCTGATCCTATCAGGCCCCATCCGACCAGGGGGAAGTTGGGCAGAATGGCTGGCCCTGGACCCGTCCGGGACACGGACGGGCACAGACGGGCCCTCCTTTGGCGCTCCTTCGGCGCGCAGACGGCGCGCCCGCTGCGCGAGACCGCTGCGCGTTCGGGGGGGCATCGCTATTTGAGGCCCAAGCCCCTCCCCGAGCTGGACCGCTAACTCGAGTCCAGCAGGGGTCCGGGACTACCAAAGATGGCGCCCGACCTGGCCCTCCACAGCAATCGGCAGTAGCAAGCCGCGGTGGAACGGGGCACAGGGAGACCGGAAAGCAGCGCACACAATGTTAAAAACGGTACCGTTTTTATGAACAACATACAACACAATTATTAAATCAATTGGGTGTACAAAATTATTTTTTAAAATGAGCTAAAAGAATAGTGCAGCGCAGAGCGAGTAAGCAGAAGAGAATCTCTTGCAGTCTGCTCACCTTTCCCAAACGCAATCTCAAGGTGCTGCCACCACCCTGGTCAAACGCACAAGCACGCCAATTCCAATCCAATTTGAGGCCCAAGCCCCTCCCCGAGCTGGACCGCTAACTCGAGTCCAGCAGGGGTCCGGGACTACCAAAGATGGCGCCCGACCTGGCCCTCCACAGCAATCGGCAGTAGCAAGCCGCGGTGGAACGGGGCACAGGGAGACCGGAAAGCAGCGCACACAATGTTAAAAACTGTACAGTTTTTATGAACAACATACAACACAATTATTAAATCAATTGGGTGTACAAAATTATTTTTTAAAATGAGCTAAAAGAATAGTGCAGCACAGAGCGAGTAAGCAGAAGAGAATCTCTCTCAGTCTGCTCCCCTTTCCCAAACGCAATCTCAAGGTGCTGCCACCACCCTGGTCAAACCCGTTTTTTCTAAGAATGGTGGTAACTATTGGTAACTTTCATAGATTCTCATGCTTTTGTATCATTCCCCGTCGTCGGAATGGGAGTCTCTGTAACAAAACTACCATATCTGTAGGTACAAAAGAGAAAGGAAAAGGCCTAGGCCTCATTCCCTTTTGTAGCATATCACCCTCTTTTTGTAAAAGAGACCAACCTCAGGCATCAGCCAATCAGAAGCGCCTCACCCCTTAGAACCCTTCTGAAGGAACCTCAGAGCCTCAGATTTTCTACCGCACGTTGTGCTTAGGGAGTCTCCTTTGAGCTCTGCTCAACTTCTACTCTTCAAGGAATTTCTTCAGGATTTTTTCTTCAGATTCTTTTCAGATTCTCTTCAGGATTGTTAGCTGCCTTCCAGGATGTCTGACAAGGAGAAGAAAAAGGCCCTTTTCAAGTCATGTTCCACCTGTGGCAAGAAAAGGCTTTTTGTGGAGGATGAGCACAGAGACTGCATCTATTGCCACTATCCTGACCACAAGGCTGCGGACTGTAAGATCTGTCGCACATTTCGACCAAGGCCCTCCGGGACCGTTAGGGTAGGCTTTTGACATGGTTCCTGAAGCTGAAATCCAGGAAGGATACTGTCTCTAGTGGCAGTGAGGATGCAGCATCGATGTCTTCCTCAAGAAGGTCAGTGAAAAGGGGTAGGGGTTCCGCTTCTCCTTCTGTGGAGCGTTCTACTAAGGCCTCAAAAAAGACCCCAGTGATTCAGAGAGCCAGGGTCCCAGCAAATCTCCTCACTGAGGTGAAAAGGAGAGGGTAGGACCAGCTACGCCTTCCAAGGGTGAGAAGACTGCCTCATCCTTCAAGAAACCCTCTTCCCAGTCTTCTGAGAGGAGTTCTAAGTCCTCAACGATGAAGAAGTCGACGGATACTCCGACGTCGAAATTGAAATTGGTTTCGTCGACGAGCCCGTTGACGGGGGTTTCGTCGACGAAGGAATCGTCGTCAAAGAGAGAAGTGTCGATGGCAGGTTCATCAGCGTCGCCGGGAGGTTTGCCGACGACGGTGTCGTCTACGAAGGTGTCGTCGACGAAGGCGTCAACGACAAAGGCGTCGACGAGTACCACGACATCGACGACGAGGGTTACAGCTTCACAGACGATAATGATGACGACGTCGACGGTCTTGTCGACGAGGGTGACGACGACGACTTTGACAATGACGACAGCTGGATCGTCGACAGTTTCATCGTCCACGACATTGACGACTCCAATCTCGTCGACGTATGTACAACCGTCGACGACGGAACCGTCGACTATATTGTCCTCTGAAAAGAGAATTACGATTTCTGTAACAAGAATCACGCCAGAGATGACTTCTCCTAGGAGAGTGACCCCCTACCACCAGCCTTCCTCTTTGAGGAAGGGGAGTCAGATGAGGATGACCAGGACTCATATAGCTTTGCCAATAGTCCCTCTCAACTTCTAGTCAAATGCCAGGAGACGGACTCTGAAGGATAATACGACTAGGAGGATGGTGGTCATCATCAGGAGGCCCAGTCGCAACATCATTCTGGGCAGGTTATGGTTACAGTGCCATCTTCTTTTCTTCAGGACCTGCATAAGATGCTGCAGGACTACAAATCTAAGGCGAATAGGCCAATTCTGGTCCCGGCGGCGCCTGCTGCGCCTGCATTGATTTCTGCCTCAACGGTGATGCCAGGATTATCTGCTCAGGTATCTCCTCAGCCTTCGACATCTTTTCCACAGGATTCCTCCGGGCTGCTAGATGCCCATGATGATTCCTCGGATGTGGATCAACAGTCGGATCAAGACTCTGTTCATACTACTGAATGAGATGAATGTCATTCCGGATCCCGCCTCACCAGTTCCAGATCCGGTTGATTCCCCGCCAGCAGACATTGGAGGTTTCCATCAGCTGATGGAAAGAGCAGCTGGCAGGTTCAAATTCGCCATGGCTGCTGTGGCTACGGATTGTTTTCTATATGATTTCAAGGAACCCTTCAGGAAAACAACTAGGTCAATTCCTATTGTAGATCATCTGTGAAAGGAGGGCCTGAAGGCTATGAAGAACCCAGCGTCGGTGGTCCCTGTGCTACCGCGTCTGGATAAGAAATACAGGGCACCCGACGATGGACCGGCGGCCTTGACGGGTCATCCAAAACCAGACTCAGTTATCTCACAGGCAGCGCAGAGAAAATCTCGTAACCCCTCTGCCCCTTTAACAACTCCTCCGGACAAGGAGGGGCGGAGATTGGATAATGCGGGGAAAAGATTTTCATCTATGGCGAGTCTTCTAGTGCGAGCTGCGAATGCCCTGGCGATCTTGGGTAGATACGACCGCCAGCTTTGGTGTGATGTCTCCCCGTTCCTAGACCAGCTACCTCCGGAGTCAACATCAGAGGCAAAAAAGATCTTGCAGGAGGGAGAAGCGACGTCAATGGAGATCATTGACTGTGCAATGGACATTGCAACAACAGCGTTTTGTTCCTTGGCTGGGGCGGCAGTCCTCTGTCGCCAAGGATGGCTGAAGGCTACTTGGTTTCGGCCTGAGATCCAAAACAAAGTCCTGGATCTTCCCTTTGATGGGGAAGCTTTATTCGGAAAACTGATTGATGACACTCTTCAGGAAATGGATATACACCATAAGAAACACAGGGGCTCTAATAGCTAACTATTAGAGCTATGCTATCACTACGGAGTCACCTAGATCTCAACGTGTGTGCAAAAAAATAAGGACAAAGTAAGAAAACAAGTGGATACAAGGGTGAAAAAGAGATCGATACATTATAGACTATTCATCAGTGGCTGACCAGTCCAAAAGAGTGATGTAGGGTTTCCATCAAAAGAGACTTTTGTGATCAGTCATATCATCTGGCCAAACCCTGGAGTGTGAACGGCTAGTCCCCTGATCAATGGGACTGAACCACACAGTGTTGATATCTTAGGATTTGGTCCACCAGTACTGATGAAACATCCGCAATGACTGATCTATTGATGGTTTTGAAAAAGGTGCAACAAAACAGAAAATGTGACTTAAAATAGGATGGAATGTCCTCCTTTACACAACTTTATTCTATGGACAGGACATGCCTCCTAATTAAAAACAGAACAGTGCAAGATGACAGTAACAAATATCTGTCTGTAAAGGGGCCAACATGTTTCTGCCTATTGGGTGTCTAATCCCACGGCATTCATCAGGGCCTCTGTTCTTATACTCGTTGCACTCTTACAAGAGAAAACATTTCACCTCCACCATAAGAAAAAATGGGAAAACTGAAAGAAGATGGTTCACTACGGTACAACCTGTAATAACCATATGTTGTCACCATCCGACTCACTCGTACTCTAGTGAATCCTGCGAAGGAAAACACATGAAACAATAACTATATATCTGATTGTATCGGTTCTCAAAACACCCTATCCACCCAACATTAATGTGTGAAAAAAGTAGTAAATTCAATGCTCACCCCGACTGATGGGTGAAGCTACCTCACCTCGCCTGGACACTGCTCAGGTATAGGAGGCACCGCACTGGTATAGGGAAGAAAGAAGGAAATGTCGCATAATAAAGCTGAAAACATATAAGCCTATCACTATGTGTCAAACTCCTTCCTGTATTGCCCTATTTCCGAGAGTTTAAAACTGAAGTAGGTCCATAGCAGCTCCAGTGGACCCAGCAAACTAGTGTCCTAACACTCTTAACTCTGACACCTACTGGTCTAAATCCCAGCAAAATTCCAATCACAAGATGTTATTTATTCATTTTGAAACCAACTCTGTAGTATCTTGGCAGTAAATAGTCTCACTTACCTAACCGTCGGTACCTCAAGCTATCATCTGAGGCTTGGGGGAGGCACCGACGTCAGTGTGGATTGAGTATAAATAGGCTATAGGGGATAGTTTGTGTGGTAACCTTCCGCCTAACTTGGATACTACATCTCAACCCAGTAATCAATATGACATGTCCTGTACTACATTGTATGCCCCAAAACATAGAGGACAGTACCTTTTCCAGTGTTCAATACCCATTAATGATCATATGTTAAGTGTATTCTACTGCGCACTACTTTGCGTTCGAAACCACGCTCCAAATCACGCGTGATCTCATGTAAAAACTACAAAGCTGCATCATCGCGGCCATCTTAGTAGTCTTACCGCGATCACTAGGAAATAACGCGTGATCGCGCGCGAAGGACTACCAGGTATCGTCACGGCAGCCATAATTGTAGTCCCGGCATCGGCGTCCTTAAAGATAGACACAATTACGCTGATATTAGGACAGCAACAAAAGGGAAACGGTCTCCCTAGGTGTAAAATAAGTATTAACCCCTCAGCTCTCCCTTAATGGCAATAAATAGGGAAATAGAAAGACCAATGGGTATGGCGTGATATCGCGAGATCTCGCGAGGTCTCCGTGGTGGGAACTACTCAGTGACATCACTTCACCTGAAGTGATGTCACTGAGTGATGTCACTGAGTAGTTCCTGTGAGAAGTTGGCCCGATATGCAACGTTCGCTATTCTAGCGACCGCTATGTATCGTTCCAACGACCCTTATGGTGTTTGGTTGTAAGTCAACCTATAGACCAGCTATCCTAGTAGCGTGGATACGAGCAGTCTAAGGCTAAAGACTCGAGAGGGCGCGTTAAGCCAGCTGTTTACCACACATGTACCCCTTGAACACCCAGTGAAAGGACACCACACAAGTGTTATGAAAATAAACAGTATATTTATTAAGAATCACAACAGCCCTGTACTCTTTATGAGGACAGGGTACTAAGCACAAACCAAATCTCTTTAGCAAATACTTCAAGTGCACAGTTTAAAACAAGTGTCCGGGGACACGGAAAGGTTAAGGCAAGTCGGAAGCGAGGGACTCGGGACCCTAGAGTAAGGAGGCTATGCAGGCACCGAAATGCCGAGTTACCTAGCCACGAGGGCTGCGGCTGCAAGTCTTACAGGCGTCGGGGTCTTCGCTGACGAGCCAGGAGCCGGAAGAAAAGGAGTTGCTGGCCGGCGACCAGTGATGAATAGTTCGTAGAGATCCAAGCCTGGATCGGAGATTGATGAAACCTGAAAGCAGAGGGGACCAAGTTCGTACTACTAGCCAGTAGTCAGAGGGTACCAGGAAGGCACCGGTTGGCCGTCACCTCGACCAGGTGAGTGGGCGACGCTAGGCTCTGCAGTCTCACGGACCAGGAGGCGTTGTCGGCGACCACGGTGGAGGTGCGAGCTGTCCCACGACGGATGTCGCTGTCGGCGTCTTGAGTGGACCAGGAGGGTCCGGGGTGCTTCTCGAAAAGATGGAAGCAAGGGCCAGTCTGGAGCAACCAGACCGGCAGTGTTGATTCTCGGATGTCGTCACAGAAGGACACAAGCCAGCGGCTAGTGACCAGACAACGTGCTGAGCAGCGAGCAGAAGGGCCCCACGCAGATCGTGGAGATGCTGGGAGACTGCACTTCGGTGCTGGAGCGGCTCAGGGTCGGGGCTTCTCGGACCCCAGAGCACTCACCAGAGAGTTACCTCGATGGTCGTGCTGGTTTTTAAGAGCGTGCAGGTTCTGATGATGGCCGGTCCCTCGAGGTCTCGTCGCACCCACAGATCACAGCTGAGCTGATGACGTGGGTAGAGGTCAGAGGTGCCAGGGAAGCCGGTTCTCGTCGAGCTGGGCCGTCGGATTCCTTGAGGAAGGACTTACAGCAAACCGCAGAGTTCTTAGATGGTGCCCGCTGATGCAGGGTGACTACTCCTTAGCCACAAGGGAGAAATCTTGAGAAGAGTCTTGAAGTCCTTTCGTAGAAAGTATTCTTGATTCAAAGATGATCTCATTTGGAAGGGTCCCCGCTCCGGCCTTTATCCTAAAGAAAGGGGTGGGTACATGACTAGGTCCTGCCCTAAGGGTGGGACCAGGAAGGGGGGTAGTTACACCCCTCTCCCCTGCCGGACTTTCCCCAGGCCAGGGCTGTCGCCCCTGGAACTGGTTCTAACCGGCAGATGCGTAGTGAGCACCGGGGTGCCACTCCGCAGTCACCTTCTCGCAAAAAGCCCTACCTACCCAGAATACACAAACCCTGTCTGGGACGGTGCGAACACCGCCCTCGACAGGAAACCCTTTGTCCAAGTGCTCCTCGCTGGAAGGACTCCCAGCAGCAGGAGGTCAGACTCGTGTCTGTGGTGGCAGCATCCATTTTGTGGAGCTGAGGCTTTCGTTAACTTTAACCGGGGTTCACAGTTACGTACATGTCGTGTCCCTCTAGAAGGGCGGGATGCTAACCTCGTCGCCAGGGTTGGTGAGAGGGCAGCACCCCGATTCGTATGACACCTTACTCGACATGTCTTGATAACGCGGCACCGAAGTTACCGATGTGGTACGCGTTATCATGGAACAGCCATTGGGTCTTTTCTCCGCAAGCTGCAACCGGCTCGGCTCGGGCCAGAACACAGTTCACGCGAGCCCATGCACTCTGCCTTCAGGATTGTCAAGGCCTGCCATAGGAGTGACTGATAGGAACTCGGGTGTCCATTGGAGGGTTAGATGTAGGGCTACTATATATAAAGCAAAGGGTGATTACACGACTTCGCCCCAGCTGTCATGCAGCCAGTTGTGTCAAATTTAGGAGGCCAGCCAGGGGTGGCACAATACATGCTGCAGCCCCTGGTGGCCCTGGGTACACCTATGCCCTGAGTTACAGGGTCTGATAAGGTGGCCCAGTACCAATTGGAAATGTACCTAGGGTACATGGAATCCATTTTAAAGAGAGAGCAGTAGGCCTGGGGTCCTGATTGGCAGGGTCCCAGGTCGACTATGTCCAAAACCAGCTAAAACACAGGGCAAAAAAGTTGGGGGCAACCATAGTCAGGATGTACCTTCCTACATAACCCCCCCCCAAACGAAAGGAGATAAGGCTATCCTTGTCCAGGTAAGCCTCTATTACCTAAGTGGCCATATAAGGAAGGACCAGCTCTGGCTTGGTTTCCCCCTGTGTCATGGTCCACTAGGCAACCCCTCACCCTAAGGGTATCTGAGGGTCTCCACCATAGGGAATCTCTGTCTCTGGTGTGTCTTGGGAAAGAAGAAGGCTGATGCTGGGATGGAGTACTGAAGTGAGGTTCCTCTACCTTTGGGCTCAACTTCCTCCAATCACCATTCATCATGTGTGCCTTCCTTTCTTTAGCTGAGATGCACTGAGCTCTCAGGGTCAGCCTCTGGCTACCTAAAGCTGGAGGCTGAGTCCCTCTGTTTGGCTTACTGGAGGGACAGGTCAGGTCTGGGGTTTTTAGGCCCCATGTTTGGCTGTGCCCAACAGTGTCCAGCTGTGGGAGTTCCCTAACTATTTTTAAGGGGGATCCCTCAGGAGTCTGTTCTATTTTCACTTGGCTAGGTTTACCAGCTTCAGTGATCCTAATCTGCTGATTAAGGGGTTCTTTTGGACAGGGGGCCCTTTTGGGTCCACCACTGGCCTCCCTGATCTCTTCAGCCCTGGGCTGACTGAGGCAGGGTAGAGAGGTGCAGGTTACCTGCTCCAGACTGGGTCCCACCTGGGAAGGGTCCACTGCCATCAGGGGCTCTGCCAGGCTAGGCCTGACTACCTCTGGGGCAGTTCCTTCAACAGGGGTAGAGTCAGTTCCCTGAGGAGGCTGGCTCTCACCTAGTGTCTGGGAGGGGGAAGACTCTTCTTCCTCCTCAATGCTCTCTGTTTGAGTGGAGTGATCCATTGTTTCAGGCTTCCCAACCTCACTATCTGTTTGAGTAGAGGCTGAGACCATTTCAACCTTGCCAACCTTTTCAGGAGGGCACTCAGTCTGTGTTTGGGCTGTGACTGTCACAGCCCTCCTATCCTGTTCTGGAAAGTCTGTCTGAGCCTGGGCAGTGACTACCACTGCCCTTCCAACCTTTTCAGGGAGGAATGGTGCTTGGACTGGGGCTGTAGCTATTACTGCCCCACTAACCTGTCTGGATAGGCCTATCATTCTGGAGTGAGTTTCTTGCTCCACCTCAGCCCATGCTGAGAGTTCCAGGTCATTCCCCAGTAAGCAATCTACAGGTAGGTTATCTGTCACTGCCACTCTCATGGGCCCTGTGACATTACCCCAACTGAGCTTGACTACTGCCATGGGATGCCTTCTCTTCACTCCATGAATGTCTGTCACCTGATAAGTAAAACCAGGGGTCAGTTGAGCAGAGGGGACCAGATGGTCACTCACCATGGTGAGGCTGGCCCCTGTGTCTCTGAATGCCTCAACTTTCTGACCATTCACTAAAACTTCTTGTCTATACTTTCCCAAAATGTGGGGTCCAGTAGTGAAGTTGGCAAACCCCATGCCAGTCTCACAGACAAGAGTGTGGTCAGGGGACCTGGCTAGGCCATAGTCCACCTGATTGCCCAAAGTAATGCCCACTACATTCTTGGGGGCACTCCCACCACCGGGGGAATTACCACTAGTGGTAACAGGAGGTCTGGGAGTGTTACTTGGGGGTATGTTTTCCTTATTGCTATTTTTAGGGCACTTGGCATCACTTTTGTAATGGCCCACCTGTTTACAGGTATGGCAATAAGGTTTCTTCTGTTCTGAAGGAGTGTTCTGGGACCCACCACCCTTGTTGGAATTTTGGGGCCCTTGGGAAGTCTTCTCTGTGGATTTATCCCCACCCTTCTCTTGAGGCTTGGTTGATTCCTTTTTCTGGTCACCACCCTGGTTTTTAGGCCTAACCCTGGTTCTGACCCATTTGTCTGCCCTCTTACCCAATTCCTGTGGAGAGGTCAGATCAGAGTCTACCAGGTGCTGGTGTAATAACTGGTTCTGACAATTATTTAAGATTTGCTCCCTCATAATTAGATTATACAATCCTTTAAAATCAGTAACCTTACTACCCAGTAGCCAGCCTTCAAAAGCCTTAGTGGCACAATCAACAAAGTCAGTCCAATCTTGAGACTGAGTTTTCTGGGTGTCTCTGAACAGCATCCTGTATTGTTCAGTGGTTAAACCAAACCCATCAACCAGTGTATTCTTCAAGATTTGGTAATTGTTAGCATCCTCCACCCTTGTGGTGAGGAGCTTATCTCTACCTTTACCATCAAAGGAGAGCCACAAGATAGCTGCCCACTGACTCTGGGGAACACCCTGCACAGTGCAGGCCCTCTCCAAAGCAGTTATCCATTTGTGGATGTCGTCCCCTTGTTTAAAGGGGGGCACTATCTTACCAAGGTGTTTCGTATCGAAACTCTTTTCCCTATTGCTAGGTACATTGCTGCCACCAGTGGGGACTGCCCCACTTAACTGTTGCTCTCTAGCAAAAGCAAGCTTTTCTTTGGCCAGGGCAAGTTCTTCCCTTTCGATCCTCAGATTAGCTGCCCTTTCCTTAGCTTCGTACACTCTCCTCTGAGGGGACGTCATCCCTCTTTGAGAAGAGTTGCGAGAGCCATTGGTTCGAACGGATCTGTTAGAGCCTCTTGATAGAGACCTAACTCGTCCATTCCCAATGTTAAGCGCACCTGACAGTAGCGCCGGGGGTCCCCCAGTACCACTATCATGTTTGCTTAAGTTGGACCGTGTCAGTCTGACGACTTCTACCTGTCCCTTATCTGCCTCGTCCCCAGAGAGATCCTCATCCTCATCCTCCTCGCCATCTTCGTTCTCAGTTGCGAGGTGAATGAGGTCAGGATCGTCCCGGGTTCCCTCGAGGGGAGGCATGCCTCCTTCTGGATTAGAAGGGCTAAGAAGCTTCTCAGCCTTTCTGGCATCATAAGTCTCTAGGAGACCAATCAGAAAGGAGGTGGTGGGGTTAGCCCCTTGCTTAATCTTCCTAGAGGTACATACTTGTCGTAACTCATGGAAGTTAAGCACAGTATATCTTGACGGGATGACCTGTGGAGGGTCAACTGACACAAGGGGAGACTCAGAGTTTCCTCCTTTGTCCGACATACTGTTTCTAGTGTGGTGTAAGTGATGCACCTACCTACACTATGTGTTTACCTACTTTTCCCTTGCTAAGAGTTGTAGCCAAGGTGTGCTAAGCCTTGAGGAGCTACAACAGCTGGTTCAGTAGAACTCAGAGTATTCTAAGCTTTAGTTATATGTACTAACAGTACTTGTGTGATCTTTCAACAAGATATTCTTAGGATACGTGTGGTAAAACAACAGCAAGCTCAAATCCCAACCGCTGCTCACCAATGTGAGAAGTTGGCCCGATATGCAACGTTCGCTATTCTAGCGACCGCTATGTATCGTTCCAACGACCCTTATGGTGTTTGGTTGTAAGTCAACCTATAGACCAGCTATCCTAGTAGCGTGGATACGAGCAGTCTAAGGCTAAAGACTCGAGAGGGCGCGTTAAGCCAGCTGTTTACCACACATGTACCCCTTGAACACCCAGTGAAAGGACACCACACAAGTGTTATGAAAATAAACAGTATATTTATTAAGAATCACAACAGCTTTGTACTCTTTATGAGGACAGGGTACTAAGCACAAACCAAATCTCTTTAGCAAATACTTCAAGTGCACAGTTTAAAACAAGTGTCCGGGGACACGGAAAAGTTAAGGCAAGTCGGAAGCGAGGGACTCGGGACCCTAGAGTAAGGAGGCTATGCAGGCACCGAAATGCCGAGTTACCTAGCCACGAGGGCTGCGGCTGCAAGTCTTACAGGCGTCGGGGTCTTCGCTGACGAGCCAGGAGCCGGAAGAAAAGGAGTTGCTGGCCGGCGACCAGTGATGAATAGTTCGTAGAGATCCAAGCCTGGATCGGAGATTGATGAAACCTGAAAGCAGAGGGGACCAAGTTCGTACTACTAGCCAGTAGTCAGAGGGTACCAGGAAGGCACCGGTTGGCCGTCACCTCGACCAGGTGAGTGGGCGACGCTAGGCTCTGCAGTCTCACGGACCAGGAGGCGTTGTCGGCGACCACGGTGGAGGTGCGAGCTGTCCCACGACGGATGTCGCTGTCGGCGTCTTGAGTGGACCAGGAGGGTCCGGGGTGCTTCTCGAAAAGATGGAAGCAAGGGCCAGTCTGGAGCAACCAGACCGGCAGTGTTGATTCTCGGATGTCGTCACAGAAGGACACAAGCCAGCGGCTAGTGACCAGACAACGTGCTGAGCAGCGAGCAGAAGGGCCCCACGCAGATCGTGGAGATGCTGGGAGACTGCACTTCGGTGCTGGAGCGGCTCAGGGTCGGGGCTTCTCGGACCCCAGAGCACTCACCAGAGAGTTACCTCGATGGTCGTGCTGGTTTTTAAGAGCGTGGAGGTTCTGATGATGGCCGGTCCCTCGAGGTCTCGTCGCACCCACAGATCACAGCTGAGCTGATGACGTGGGTAGAGGTCAGAGGTGCCAGGGAAGCCGGTTCTCGTCGAGCTGGGCCGTCGGATTCCTTGAGGAAGGACTTACAGCAAACCGCAGAGTTCTTAGATGGTGCCCGCTGATGCAGGGTGACTACTCCTTAGCCACAAGGGAGAAATCTTGAGAAGAGTCTTGAAGTCCTTTCGTAGAAAGTATTCTTGATTCAAAGATGATCTCATTTGGAAGGGTCCCCGCTCCGGCCTTTATCCTAAAGAAAGGGGTGGGTACATGACTAGGTCCTGCCCTAAGGGTGGGACCAGGAAGGGGGGTAGTTACACCCCTCTCCCCTGCCGGACTTTCCCCAGGCCAGGGCTGTCGCCCCTGGAACTGGTTCTAACCGGCAGATGCGTAGTGAGCACCGGGGTGCCACTCCGCAGTCACCTTCTCGCAAAAAGCCCTACCTACCCAGAATACACAAACCCTGTCTGGGACGGTGCGAACACCGCCCTCGACAGGAAACCCTTTGTCCAAGTGCTCCTCGCTGGAAGGACTCCCAGCAGCAGGAGGTCAGACTCGTGTCTGTGGTGGCAGCATCCATTTTGTGGAGCTGAGGCTTTCGTTAACTTTAACCGGGGTTCACAGTTACGTACATGTCGTGTCCCTCTAGAAGGGCGGGATGCTAACCTCGTCGCCAGGGTTGGTGAGAGGGCAGCACCCCGATTCGTATGACACCTTACTCGACATGTCTTGATAACGCGGCACCGAAGTTACCGATGTGGTACGCGTTATCATGGAACAGCCATTGGGTCTTTTCTCCGCAAGCTGCAACCGGCTCGGCTCGGGCCAGAACACAGTTCACGCGAGCCCATGCACTCTGCCTTCAGGATTGTCAAGGCCTGCCATAGGAGTGACTGATAGGAACTCGGGTGTCCATTGGAGGGTTAGATATAGGGCTACTATATCTAAAGCAAAGGGTGATTACACGACTTCGCCCCAGCTGTCATGCAGCCAGTTGTGTCAAATTTAGGAGGCCAGCCAGGGGTGGCACAATACATGCTGCAGCCCCTGGTGGCCCTGGGTACACCTATGCCCTGAGTTACAGGGTCTGATAAGGTGGCCCAGTACCAATTGGATATGTACCTATGGTACATGGAATCCATTTTAAAGAGAGAGCAGTAGGCCTGGGGTCCTGATTGGCAGGGTCCCAGGTCGACTATGTCCAAAACCAGCTAAAACACAGGGCAAAAAAGTTGGGGGCAACCATAGTCAGGATGTACCTTCCTACAGTTCCCACCACGCCATACCCATTGTGTCTATCTTTAAGGACGCCAATACTGGGGCAAGAAAACAAGTTACTTACCTGTAACTTTGGTTCCCCAGTATTGGTAACTTTCATAGATTCCCATGCGCCCACCCACTTCCCCGAGGAAAGCTCAGCCTACAACAGATATGGTGTCTAAGTACACAACGGCTATGAAAATCTGAGGCTCTGAGGTTCCTTCAGGAGGGTTTTAAGGGGTGAGGCACTTCTGATTGGCTGATGCCTGAGTTTGGTCTCTTTTACAAAAAGAGGGTGATATGCTACAAAAGGGAATGAGGCCTAGGCCTTTTCCTTTCTCTTTTGTACCTACAGCTATGGTATTTTTGTTACAGAGACTCCCATTCCGACAACGGGGAATGATACAGCATGGGAATCTATGAAAGTTACCAATACTGGGGAACCAAAGTTACAGGTAAGTAACTTGTTTTCTTCTCTTTCTCTCCTTGCGCTGTCATCTCGTCTTTCAAAAAGTTTAATTGGTCGAAGTGTCAAAGCAAACCTTGCCTTTAGTCCTGCTAGGCCGCTAAAGGCAGAACTTGACCTTTAACCCTTACCAGCTGTCCTATTTTTGTGCAAGTCTTACCATGCGGCTTTTCCAAATTCAAAGCAACTTATGGAGACTCACAGCTGAAAAGCAGTCCTATTCCGTTCCTTTTTGCCAGTAATTTAGAGATAGGATAATAACTTCTGCCGGTTTTTTATACTTAGTTTAATATGTGTGCAGTGTGCAGTGACCTTTTCGAGCAGAATAGAGGTCAGCTGTTCATTTTATACTTACATGTGTGCATTTACTGAAGCCTAAGATCAGTTTGAAAATTGCCCTCAGTGGCAAAACTGCTTTTAAACAGTAAATTTTGTCCAAATTCAACATTGGTGCTAGGGGCACTAAAAAATGAATAACCTACAATGTTTTGGTATATTAGGGATCACCAGGGTGTCCTCTACATATTTGAGAGATGGGGGATCAGAAATGTATAAGGTACACCCTTAGAAAATGAGTTTTGTACGGCTGGGTAAAATGCCATTTTCCATTTTAGTTCCCCCCATTGCGGTAAAGTGATGCTTAAATTCAACTTTGATGCTAGGAGTTCACAGTATGATTATTAGGCATCATAGAGATTAAACAACGTTTTTAGTGCACTTATTTTTAATAAACATTTTTTTTTCATATCGTCAAAATCCCCCTTTAAAATTATTTTTTTTTAATAACACCAACCCTTTTGATGGTTCTACATATGAAAAGCAAGCCTCATTCCTTCCATTTTGCCTTTAAACACATTCATTTATAACCCTAAGCACAGAAGCCTTACTTGAAACGTGAAAAGTCTGCACCACCTTTAAAGGTCAGTTATTATTTAACATCGTAACCACAGATGTGCTTATGTAAAAAGGCATTAAGAAAGGAAATCCCTACTTTCAATCTTTTCTCTGTTATCCAAAATAATGACACTTTCTTTTGTAGCTTTTAAAATCAGCAGTCTGTAATGCAGGCCTTTATACCATGTTTACACTAACGTAAAATCTAGTTGACTCAGCAGTTTCCTTGTGGCTTGGGATCAAGAATAGCCATGTATTATTGATGCAGCTGTTGCTCTGACCAGCAGGCGTCGAATTCTGCACCTTACTCAGGAGAAAAAAAATGTTTTCTGTATTTGTAATGTCCTGACAAAGTTTAATCTCCGTTGGTTATGTTAGACAGCCTCTTCTCGGTGAGACAGCTGAAAAACAGCTGTTTGAAAGCTTTTTTCTGGTGTTGAAATGTAAGCACGTCACAGTCTATTTAAAAGCCAGGCATTTCAAGGCACTCAAAATCTATTGTTTTGATAATGTCGTGTTTATTTCAGCAACAACCAATTCACATTTAGATGATGTGATTGCCTTTTAATATCTAACACAATGTATCTAAGGAAAATGCTGTAACATTTTGTATCTTAGTCCTAGTTATTGCATAGCACACAAATTCGTTTTTTTCCCTTCCTATTTCGCCTCTTTTATTCCTATTGAATGTGAATCCTAATTTTATCCGTAGCATTGCGGCAATTTGCACACATGTATAGTTTATTACTTTGTCAATTTAATAGTAGCATGCAGCTATTTAGCATATGTTATATCATTCATTTCTGGATTTTGTATTTAATTTGTAATTAATTAAATGACATTTTGCATAACCAAATGATGACAAAAAAAACATTGAGCTCATTCCAGACATTTTCAGAAGGGGGGTCATACACTCAGAACACACAATACACCATGCTTAAAGCTAGACATTCTTACACAAAGAGCGCAATCACTACTCACTCACACAAGTACCACCGGTGTCAAACCACAAACCACATAGACATTTAAACACATAATTAACCCACAAATCAACACTTGAGACAGAAACAAAAGACAGCCCACAGACTGTACTGAAACCAAACCATTTGTAAATATTAGTTGTAAGTCATATTTACAAGAAAAGCTCTCAAAAGTAGCCTAAAAGACTGCACAAAAAGCAGCCCAAAGACTGTTCCATGTTCAAGAAGCCAAAATACACCAAATCCGCTACTTTTGGCTGGCAGAACACCCAAAAAAAACGCTCTGCATATCACCACTTATGAAAGTTAAAGTGCTCAGAGGAGGATCCTTTTTTCTGTACATATTTATTCCATGGGGCACTTAGTCACCAAGGAAGAAATACGTTTTTATACATAAACCTATTCAAGTATCCCCTCTAAGGGAGCTGACTGATTGCGTTCTAGTTCCATATTGGTACCTCCAAGACAGCAACACGTTCTACGAAGTGTGCTAAGAACAGGCATGCCAAGAATATTGCAGCATATGCAATATTATTCACAAAGTAGCGTTTAACTCAATGTGTGCCGTTCAAGTTTTAATAAAGTTAGAGAAAAATCTCCTCATTACCTGTCTATATTAATTGCAATTCATATATATCCAAGCAAGTTCCAAGATTTTTGGCCAATACTAACAAGAAAATGTTGACGACCTTACTAAGCACAAATCTCCAGCCTCTCACTACCGAGTTCTAAATGACCTAACAGTCGTTTTTAGAATACTCACGCCAAAAAGGTTCTCAGCCGGGAGCGACTACCTCCTGGAACGCCAGATCAGGAAAGACTAGAAATATACTAGGCTGGAAAGACAAACAATCTCCGTGCGCAGGGTACCTCCTTAGTAGATTCTTGTCCGGTCCTCCTCAGTAGATTCCTGTCTATTGTCAAGACCACTCCTTTGGATAGCTGCTTCTCCAATGAGGTCCACGGTTTGGGCGCCATTTGAAGAAATAGAAACCTTCTAAGGGGTTCACTGATACACCTGGTCCTTTAAATCAACAAAGAAGAAATTGGCACGGAAGCTGTAATATAAAAACAATGCATTTATTAACCTCACATGAGGGAGACTGCATCATACGGAACCCTCAGGCTACTGTAGGAGCCAGTCTAAGGAGTACAGAGGCCTTATGTATGCATAGGTTACATGGTCAACATAAAACCAAGGGAAGGTCCTGGCACATACAAGCATGGTTTTTCACGAATATGGGTATACAAAATTTGCTTGCTCAAAAAAGTGGGAGGGGAGACTAAACTGAACACATCAGTAAGAATAACCTGACAGTTCTATACTAGGCAGATTATTTTCGGATTTTTGATCCCACCTAGCCAATTAGTTCTGGAGGGTCATCTATTTTATTTTAGATTTTTTGTATTTTTAGAAAAACATTACACAATTTCATTTATATATGTCATCAAATAGACAGTCAGCGAACAGTGAAAAAATACATATGAACAAGTGAAATGTGCAATAATATACAAGTGCTGAAAAATCAATACTGTCAGTTCATACAGGCAACACCAAGAGCAATAAATCAAATACCTAACAATAAATTCACATTAGGAACCAGTCCTTTATATTAGGTACAAGGAGACAGGCGGACAAACAGTTCAAAGGCACTGCATGCCTGTCTAACTAAGCCAACACATCAGTAAGAATAACCTGACAGTTCTATACTAGGAGCAGGTGCATTCTACTTGCGAGGCCTTTCTGAGCATGTGCAAGGCTCTGGAAGAGGGAGAAAGCACATGGCTAACTAAGATGGCTGCCAAGTACAAAATGGCTTTCAGCTGATGCTAACAGCGAATCCTGCAATCTTTAACACAGTGCCCTCCCACCTCCCTGTTCTGTAGAATGGTCTCTTTCCACCTAAAAAGGTCCCAGTTTAGGAATCTGCACACTGGTTCTTCCAATTGTCGTATGGACTCCGTGTCTTAGTGCGCAGACAGGCTTATGAAAAGAAACTGATGTCAACACATGCATGGGTGAAGCTTATATGGGGCTCTGCTCATTGCTTGTGGAGTGGAACTGAGTTGACACAGAGTCGCAGGAGCTTTTTTTGAGTTTTATGGATCTCGTCTAGTGCCTGGGTATATTCTCAAAGTGGCAAGGTGAAGAATCTGCTGTTGGAGTATCCATCAGAAAGAGCGTTACCTAAGGTAAATAACTTGTTCCTGTCAAAAAAGCTAAGAAGCTGCCATCTTTGCAGTTGCCATTGCTGCTTCATCAGCTGAGCTTTTGCTGAGAACATATTTGCTCCAATGTCTTCCTTATCATCTGAGGTGAAACAGACAATGTTATCTTAATCAGCAGCTCCTTCAGCTTCAAGTATGCATGTAAAGACCATCACATTGGTTCATTCATCAGGTCTTTCATTCAATAATGATGTGCTCTCCTTCAAACAAAAGACACACAATTGATGGACAAAATGCAGAACAAATCAAAACATTCACCCCCAGGCAAGAGATCTGGGTTAAATTGATCATTCTTTTGCTTACCATGCCACCCCCGTTTGGACCTGGCCATATGCCTTGACCCTGTGCCTCATGGGAACAGTCCAGCCCGAACTGCCAAGCCAGGTAGGATCTGGATGGCAAACTTAAAAGTAGGTTGTTAATGATCGGGAGATGAAGGCTCCTAGGATGACCTGAGTGATGATGATGATGTCAGTCAATGGAAATCACAGGAGAACGATGAGTTTATGTCCATCTGCAGCCAAAGATTCAGACACTTGATCATCTGCCTTAAGAAGGAGGTATGGGCAAGTCGAAAGTCAAACTTGTAGAAGAAGCAACCATTTCTTATCACATGTCTGTAAAAGGAGGTAGCGCAAGGAAACATTCTCATAAGAATGGAAAGAGGCATAGGTCTGAGGAATCTCACCTCGAAGTGTCTGGTCCCAAAAGCTGGCTATCTTGAGTGTCCAGGTTTGTCAATTTACCCTTACCTGGACAAATGGCTTATCAATGCGCCATCTTTTATCCAGGCATTCAAGACATTTGAAAACACAGTATTTTTGCTGTCACTACTAGGTTCGACTCTGAATGTAAGGAAACAATTTCTTCTTCCACAAAGGGACTTAGTTTACTTTCGGGCGAGAGTCCTCACCAATCAATTGAAAGTCTTTGTGGAAATAAGTTACAAACTTATTCAGGTGGCTTCTTACATTCAAGTTCAGAAAATGAATGCTTTACTATGTTGCATGTCCTTATGTGTTCTGCTCATTCCACAGTGCCCTCTGTGGATGTGACCAATCTAGGAGCAACTCGGTATCCAGCGGTCAAGAAGGAGAAGTTTGAGACGACAATCAAGGTTACACGTCTGATGAAAAGATTGCGTCAGTAATTGTTGGATGAAGAAAATGTAAACTCTGATAGATATTTCTAAACACAGTATTCTCAGAATATCTGTATTGAAAAGTGTTGATAGAAAGAAACTAATGGCAATGCGTAACGGTGGTGTTTATGTGCAACTCTGACCGGTCACTTCTTGGTGGTATGGAACCAACGTGGAACTGCTCAGTGCCACCTAATAGTGCTTGGAAGCACTGCTATTTAAAATTTCAGCAGTAGCATGGGCAAAAAGGGTGTCATGGCAGATGCATTATCTAGTAACTCCCACCACAGAGCTCCCTTTATCTACAGAATTTCAGCTGCATCCACACTCCTAGGATTCCCAGCGAAGGTGGAGTAAAGCAGAGGATGCACAAGAGTGGCCACGTGGCCTTACTGTTGAAAATGTACCAGCAACCTAAATTCCTCATTTAAGCTCCGCAATGCTGTAGCAGCCACTTTGGGGGGGCTTGGCCATGCCCTGAATACGGAGAAAACTCTATCGGCCTGCCTCCTGTCCCTGGTTTGTTTGGTTATACGACAGTACAATGCATGTAAATACATTGTGTGCCAATGAGACACATTTTTTGCACGTATGTTTGCAAATATGCCTTTACAAAGCATGCCAATACCACGTATTGTTTTTTAGATTTACAAACAATGGGGCAGATTTACAATAACTGGCGCATCCCCAGGGATGCGCCAGTTATTGTGCGCCGCAGCTCCGCCACCCATGTTGCGCCACATTTACAATGCGGCGCACCATGGGGCAAAAAGGGCACAGATGCGTGGCGCATCTGTGCCGTAAAGGCGGCGCATTGCTGGAGTTGCGTCGCAAGCGCAACGCAGCTCCAGCAAGGCTGGGGGGTGCCCTATCTGTCCAATGCTGCGTCAAGCCTTACGCCTGCTCCAAGCAGGCGCAGGGTTTTGACACAGCATTGGCCTAAAAGTGACTGCTTCCCCCCCCCCCCCCCCCCCCCTGCTCCGGAACGCCTCCTTATGGTGCAGGGCTTTACAACATGACGCTTCTCCCAGATGCGTCGCGTTGTAAATACCCCGCACCATGGCCCATCTTTTGCGCCGCCGCTGTGTCACAAAATTGAAGCAACGGCTGTGTAAAAGAGGCTCAAGGGGCTTGTAAATCTGCCCCAATGTATTTGTGGGGAGAGACCCCCCCCAACTTACCTTAAATGCGTGGTATAGGCGTGCGTTGTAAATGCATATTCGTGGTAAAAATATGTGTGGTAAAGGCACAGCGAGGTAAAAACCTCATTGTAAAGGCTGTTTCCCGTTTGTACCCTGATGCTGTGGCAGTGAGATGCAACCTGAGGGTATTGCTTTGGTGGCAGTGACTGCAGAAGATCTTGCATCTCCAGAGAGGTGGCCTGGTGTCTGGTGCCCTCATGGGGTGCTTGGGTTGCCTTATGATCCAGGCTTAAGGAATATTCCGGCTGAGCCGCAAAGCGAGAGAGGAGAGATCGGGCCTGGTTCTGGTCCCTAGTCCGATCCTGGAGCCTGGGCGGTGAGACTTGATTAAAGAGAGGGCAGCCTGAGGGCTGTGGTCGCAGAGGGCCCTGCATCTATGGAAAAGTGACCAGGTTCCCCCTCCGAAGGACCTATCATGGGGCCAAGCAGTGGACTTGCTGTGGCACCCTGTGGCAGATCCCTGGCCAGAGCGAAGAGGTAGAGTAGAAATAGCAAGCCAAGAGGTACAGCAAGAAGAGGGAGGCAACACAAGTTTAGTGATCAAGAAGTGGAAATAGAGAGAAGTTTATAATCAATTAAAGCCTGCTGTTTTGAAAGGGACCATTGACTGTGCCAGAGGCCACCAAAAGATTCCTAGAACCACAGATGCTGTTTGAGCCCCTACTATTAGTATTAATGAGATAAACAAAAGGTAGTATGATCTGTGCTCCAGAAGTGAAGCTAGCCAGCAGGAGAAAGGAAGCAGCTATCACTGGAAAGCGATCATCCACTCTGCCCAACCTGATAGAAGAGTCTATAGAGATGGATGTACCAGGATACTGTCAATGGAAAGTAAAATTGGCACATTAACAAACTACCCACCCCCCACCAGATTAATGTCAATTTACCAAAACACATAATTCCCCCCACCCCCCACTTACCATCCTTGTTTCAGGGGCGATTGTGTACTAAAAAGACACATGCCACATACATATAGCCAAACACATATTCAAGCCATATTTGTCAGTTCCCAGAGAAATACATCATGTGACTTGTCGTACTTTTCCATATGAGCCTAGTGATCAGCAAGTACTGGTGTGGTGAACAAACTCATGTCCCACGCCCATCCATTCAGCCATCCATCCAAAAGTAGTTTTCAACACCCTCGACACCAATGTCCTTTGAAACAACCGTAAAAATGTAGTCTGCTTGACCCTTCAGGTTCTGTGTTGCCATATCGCACCCGCTTTCCAAACACGCAAGCAGACAGAGGGGGCTGGGGGCTGGAGATGTAGAGGAGAAGGGCAGGACCACAATTCCCCAGCCTACTGCACAAACACCTGAAAGGCGAATAGCACTAAATGCACATTCTCAAACACAGCTCCAAAGATTCATAATGCAGGGTAGATTTGGCATTAAACCTAGGGCAGCAATTACTCCTGAGGAGAGAGGAGAGATGGTCCTGCCATAGGGGAGTTTAGGGCTCTTGAAGGATCAATGTTGGCTGTACAGTGCCAACAGATGTTATCTGTGGAGGCACTGGGATCTACGCTGGACATGATGGGGCCCTGGAGAATCCAAGCCAGGCCCTGCTGCAAACATTTGCTCGTTGAACTTGTAGCAGCATTGTATGGTGCTCTCCATGACTGCAGTCTGCCCCAAATACTTCGCAAATGTACTTGCTCGATAGATTACAAGGTCGTAGAAAGGCTGAGGAGAAATTGGCTACTACCGCTGGTATCCTTTCAAGGCGGACTGACAGTGGGGGTTCCTTACTAGGGTCTTTAGGGTGCAGCCCTGCCTCCTGTGAGGCACCACTTACTTTTTGAATGAGTTCTGTGTGAACCACTGTGACTTTGCTTATTTAACTAACAGTAGAGTAGGGTTTAGATCCCAGCGGTGCTTCCGAATGCATTTGAGGCATTAGAATTACAGCTATCCCCCATCGAAACAAAGACAAATGTTCTGACTGAAATTCTGCAGCCTTGGCCAGGACCTTCTGATCCCTTACTTCCTTTGAACGATACCCTCGGACACTTTGACCGCTACTTATTTGAAGCCTTGATTTTCCCTGCCAAGTAGCCAGACTGGTAATACTCAGTTGCCCCAGTATTGGAACTTTCATAGATTCCCATGCATGTTTCTCACTAAACACTGTAGCCCAGAAACCCTTCTTATCCAAGCTTCCCTCACTAAGGTAAAGCCCTGCACAATTCCAGCCACTCCTTCGGATCGAGAATCCAAGAGGATTGATGCTTTCAGCAAATGTATGTTTTCTTCCACCAGTCTTGCACTGCGGTCCGTGAACGCGGAGCTGGTACACACATGTTCATGGACACGGCCAAGGAAGTCTTGCCAGCAGTCCCGAAAAATCTTATGGGCTCTATGGCCAGACAATACACGATGGACAGGACACTGCCTAATAGGTTATCCGTGCAGGTGCTAGAGCAAGAATGTACCTCTGCGGTGAGCCAAGCTTACCAAAACAAGCAAGGCTGCAACCTCCAAGACATCAGCAAGACCGAGTTCAGCTCAGGAGGGAGCTGAAAACAATGCAGCAAGGCTAAGGGAGGTATTTATTTCATTTTATTTGAGCTGGAGGCGTGTTCAGCAGCGTTTCACTTATCAGTCCTGCTCGGAAATTTGTTTCAGGAGTGTGCTACCTAAACCTCCTCGCACATCTACTCGACACCTCCTATTCCTCTTTCAAAATATCCCCTAACTCCACTCTCTGACTCATCCCAAACCCCATTTACTACAATGAACTCCCAAACAACCCTTTCCAAAGTCTACCTCCCTTTATCCATCCTTTATCCTATTCATCCTACAGTCTCTCTGAATTGTCCCAAACCTCTTTTACTGCTACAAACTCTTAAATAACCTTTTCTAAACTCCTACCTTCTCTATCCATACTTTATCCTAGTCATCCAACAAGCAGGCTGACTTGTCCACCACTCCCAATATCAATTTATATTTCTCTTTACTAATCCACCGCTAATCCACCTTGGGTTCCGCAGTAGCCTGCTACTCGTTGAAAAGCACTTCAAGGCCCCGTTGGGCGTAGTAAGCGCTATATAAATACAATTACCCCTGGGCATCACTGCTCTCTTCTCCACCATGCATTTGTACGGCTCAAACGTAAACAAACCACTGCCATTTTATGGTCTGCCGACCTTCCAGAATCCTCTTTCAGCTTTGAAGGTCTGGCTGTAGCGCTGCGCTGCGCAACCATCAGAAGGTAGGCAATGGCTGCCCCCACTGGGCAACTACCGGCGTCCATCTCCACAGTACACACTGTGCTTGAGAGTGGACTAAAGGGTTAACTAGCCTTATTGATCTGTGATGTCACCGAATGCACTGGTGCAGCAAAAGGCGCCAATCTAAAACCGCATAGCCTATACCCAGGTGAAGTCCTTGGTCTGCGGAACGTGTGCTGTTCATCTCACTCTAGCCCATCGTCACTGTGACTTTGAAGAAGTAGGAAGAGAGAGATGGGCACTTTATTTTGTAGAGTCCCGTCTACTTGGACTCTCAGGAACCAACTCCTTTCTACAAGTAAGTAAGTAAATAAATAGTTTATTGTGTAGTTAATTAAAACCAATACAATGTTCCATAACATAAAATATATTACATATTGCCTTCATTAACTGTTATAAAAGATCAGATGAAATCAATTAATATCAAGCTTAAGAAACATTTTGCAATTTTTACAAGATCTGCTAATATTGTAAACATTATTCTTTCTTCAATTTCTCAAAATAAGTAAAAAATGTGATTATATAACAAATTAATTGTGGGTCCTTTGAGTCCATGCTCATTAATATTGCTGATCTGCAGGTACGTATTAAACTTTCTCTTAAGCAAATCCTGATGGCAGCGCCCTGGCCCTGGGCAGATACATATCAGATGCGCAAAATCCTGTACTGCTGCTCCACATAGATCGCAGTCTTTTCGGCCATGGGCCCTCCAGATCGGTTGATCGGCGTTAGATGGTAATTTCCCCATGCGCAACTCCATAAACTAAGTTTTCAGATACGGCGGAAATGTATACAAGGAAAAGACAGTTTTCTCCACTAAACTGTGCCAGTGGTTTTTACAGATTTTGTTCTGCGTCTGCAGAAAGAGGAAAAAATGGTGCAAAAAAAAAGCATGCATCATCACACTTGTGGATGTACGCATCATGATACTGTAGCATCATCACACTTGTGCATGTACTCATCATGACATCACACTTGTGCATGTATGCATCATGATACTGTGGCATCATCACACTTGTGCATGTACGCATCATGATACTGTGGCATCATCACACTTATGGATGTACGCATCATGATACTGTAGCATCATCACACTTGTGCATGTACTCATCATGACATCACACTTGTGCATGTATGCATCATGATACTGTGGCATCATCACACTTGTGCATGTACGCATCATGATACTGTGGCATCATCACACTTATGGATGTACGCATCATGATACTGTAGCATCATCACACTTGTGCATGTACTCATCATGACATCACACTTGTGCATGTATGCATCATGATACTGTGGCATCATCACACTTGTGCATGTACGCATCATGATACTGTGGCATCATCACACTTATGGATGTACGCATCATGATACTGTAGCATCATCACACTTGTGCATGTACTCATCATGACATCACACTTGTGCATGTATGCATCATGATACTGTGGCATCATCACACTTGTGCATGTACGCATCATGATACTGTGGCATCATCACACTTATGGATGTACGCATCATGATACTGTAGCATCATCACACTTGTGCATGTACTCATCATGACATCACACTTGTGCATGTATGCATCATGATACTGTGGCATCATCACACTTGTGCATGTACGCATCATGATACTGTGGCATCATCACACTTATGGATGTACGCATCATGATACTGTAGCATCATCACACTTGTGCATGTACGCATCATGACATCATCACACTTGTGCGTGTATGCATCATGATACTGTGGCATCATCACACTTGTGCATGTACGCATCATGATACTGTGGCATCATCACACTTGTGCATGTACGCATCATGATACTGTGGCATCATCACACCTGTGCATGTACGCATCATGATACTGTGGCATCATCACACTTGTGCATGTACGCATCATGATACTGTGGCATCATCACACTTATGGATGTACGCATCATGATACTGTAGCATCATCACACTTGTGCATGTACGCATCACGACATCACACTTGTGCATGTATGCATCATGATACTGTGGCATCATCACACTTGTGCATGTACGCATCATGATACTGTGGCATCATCACACTTATGGATGTACGCATCATGATACTGTAGCATCATCACACTTGTGCATGTACGCATCATGACATCACACT
Organism: Lissotriton vulgaris; assembly: GCF_964263255.1. Taxonomy (NCBI): domain Eukaryota; kingdom Metazoa; phylum Chordata; class Amphibia; order Caudata; family Salamandridae; genus Lissotriton; species Lissotriton vulgaris. The sequence goes on from NC_141697.1 coordinate 1,185,457,142, forward strand.
TGTGCATGTATGCATCATGATACTGTGGCATCATCACACTTGTGCATGCATGTACGCATCATGATACTGTGGCATCATCACACTTATGGATGTACGCATCATGATACTGTAGCATCATCACACTTGTGCATGTACGCATTATGGTACTGTGGCATCATCACACTTGTGCAAGTACACATCATGATACTGTGGCATCATCACACTTGTGCATGTACGCATCATGATACTGTGGCATCATCACACTTGTGCATGTACGCATCATGATACTGTGGCATCATCACACTTGTGCATGTACGCATCATGATACTGTGGCATCATCACACTTGTGCATGTACGCATCATGATACTGTGGCATCATCACACTTATGGATGTACGCATCATGATACTGTAGCATCATCACACTTGTGCATGTACGCATCACGACATCACACTTGTGCATGTATGCATCATGATACTGTGGCATCATCACACTTGTGCATGTACGCATCATGATACTGTGGCATCATCACACTTATGGATGTACGCATCATGATACTGTAGCATCATCACACTTGTGCATGTACGCATCATGACATCACACTTGTGCATGTATGCATCATGATACTGTGGCATCATCACACTTGTGCATGCATGTACGCATCATGATACTGTGGCATCATCACACTTATGGATGTACGCATCATGATACTGTAGCATCATCACACTTGTGCATGTACGCATTATGGTACTGTGGCATCATCACACTTGTGCAAGTACACATCATGATACTGTGGCATCATCACACTTGTGCATGTACGCATCATGACATCACACTTGTGCATGTATGCATCATGATACCGTGGCATCATCACACTTGTGCATGTACGCATCATGATACTGTGGCATCATCACACTTATGGATGTACGCATCATGATACTGTAGCATCATCACACTTGTGCATGTACGCATCATGACATCATCACACTTGTGCATGTATGCATCATGATACTGTGGCATTATCACACTTGTGCATGTACGCATCATGATACTGTGGCATCATCCCACTTGTGCAAGTACACATCATGATACTGTGGCATCATCACACTTGTACATGTACGCATCATGACATCACACTTGTGCATGTATGCATCATGATACTGTGGCATCATCACACTTGTGCATGTACGCATCATGATACTGTGGCATCATCACACTTATGGATGTACGCATCATGATACTGTAGCATCATCACACTTGTGCATGTACGCATCATGACATCATCACACTTGTGCATGTATGCATCATGATACTGTGGCATCATCACACTCGTGCATGTACGCATCATGATACTGTGGCATCATCACACTTGTGCATGTACGCATCATGACATCATCACACTTGTGGATGTACGCATCATGATACTGTGGCATCATCACACTTGTGCATGTACACATCATGACATCATCACACTTGTGCAGGTACGCATCATGATACTGTGGCATCATCACACTTGTGCATGTACGCATCATGACATCATCACACTTGTGCATGTATGCATCATGATACTGTGGCATCATCACACTTGTGCATGTACGCATCATGATACTGTGGCATCATCACACTTGTGCATGTACGCATCATGACATCATCACACTTGTGGATGTACGCATCATGATACTGTGGCATCATCACACTTGTGCATGTACACATCATGACATCATCACACTTGTGCAGGTACGCATCATGATACTGTGGCATCATCACACTTGTGCAGGTACGCATCATGTTCATCTCACTCTAGCCCATCGTCACTGTGACTTTGAAGAAGTAGGAAGAGAGAGATGGGCACTTTATTTTGTAGAGTCCTGTCTACTTGGACTCTCAGGACACAACTCCTTTCTACAAGGAAAAGACAGTTTTCACCACTAAACTGTGCCAGTGGTTTTAATAGATTTTGTTCTGCGTCTGCAGAAAGAGGTAAAAATTGTGCAAAAAAAAGCTATTTATAAGCTTGCATCATCACACTTGTGGATGTACACATCATTATACTGTGGCATCATGACACTTATGGATGTACGCATCATGATACTGAATTATCATCACACTTGTGCATGTACGCATCATGACATCATCACACTTGTGCATGTATGCATCATGATACTGTGGCATCATCACACTTGTGCATGTACGCATCATGATACTGTGGCATCATCACACTTGTGGATGTACGCATCATGATACTGTGGCATCATCACACTTGTGGACGTACGCATCATAATACTGTGGCATCATCACACTTGGGCATGTACGCATCATGACATCATCACACTTGTGCATGTACGCATCATGATACTGTGGCATCATCACACTTGTGCATGTACGCATCATGACATCATCACACTTGTGCATGTACGCATCATGATACTGTGGCATCATCACACTTGTACATGTACGCATCATGATACTGTGGCATCATCACACTTGTGCATGTACGCATCATGACATCATCAGACTTGTGCATGTACGCATCATGATACTGTGGCATCATCAGATTTGTGCATGTACGCATCATGATACTGTGGCATCATCAGACTTGTGCATGTACGCATCATGATACTGTGGCATCATCACACGTGTGCATATACGCATCATGACATCATCAGACTTGTGCATGTACGCATCATGATACTGTGGCATCCTCATACTTGTGCATGTATGCATCATGATACTGTGGCATCATCACACTTATGCATGTACGCATCATGATACTGTGGCATCATCACACTTGTACATGTAGCATCATGATGCTGGGACATCATCACACTTGTGCATGTACGCATCATGATACAGTGGCATCATCACACTTGTGCATGTACGCATCATGATGCTGTGGCATCATCACACTTGTGCAAGTACACATCATGATACTGTGGCATCATCACACTTGTGCATGTACGCATCATGACATCACACTTGTGCATGTATGCATCATGATACTGTGGCATCATCACACTTGTGCATGTACGCATCATGATGCTGTGGCATCATCACACTTGTGCAAGTACACATCATGATACTGTGGCATCATCACACTTGTGCATGTACGCATCATGACATCACACTTGTGCATGTATGCATCATGATACTGTGGCATCATCACACTTGTGCATGTACGCATCATGATACTGTGGCATCATCACACTTGTGGATGTACGCATCGTGATACTGTTGCATCATCACACTTATGGATGTACGCATCATGATACTGTGGCATCATCACACTTGTGCATGTACGCATCATGATACTGTGGCATCATCACACTTGTGCATGTACGCATCGTGATACTGTTGCATCATCACACTTGTGCATGTACGCATCATGATACTGTGGCATCATCACACTTGTGGATGTACGCATCATGATACTGTGGCATCATCACACTTGTGGATGTACGCATCATGATACTGTGGCATCATCACACTTGTGGATGTACGCATCATGATACTGTGGCATCATCACACTTGTGGATGTACGCATCATGATACTGTGGCATCATCACACTTGTGGATGTACGCATCGTGATACTGTGGCATCATCACACTTGTGCATGTACGCATCATGATACTGTGGCATCATCACACTTGTGGATGTACGCATCGTGATACTGTTGCATCATCACACTTATGGATGTACGCATCATGATACTGTGGCATCATCACACTTGTGCATGTACGCATCATGATACTGTGGCATCATCACACTTGTGGATGTACGCATCGTGATACTGTTGCATCATCACACTTGAACATGAAAGCATCATGATGCTGTGGCATCATCACACTTGTACATGTACGCATCATGATACTGTGGCATCATCACACTTGTGGATGTACGCATCGTGATACTGTTGCATCATCACACTTATGGATGTACGCATCATGATACTGTGGCATCATCACACTTGTGCATGTACGCATCATGATACTGTGGCATCATCACACTTGTGGATGTACGCATCGTGATACTGTTGCATCATCACACGTGTGCATATACGCATCATGATACTGTGGCATCATCACACTTGTGGATGTACGCATCGTGATACTGTGGCATCATCACACTTGTGCATGTACGCATCATGATACTGTGGCATCATCACACTTGTGGATGTACGCATCGTGATACTGTTGCATCATCACACTTGAACATGAACGCATCATGATGCTGTGGCATCATCACACTTGTACATGTACGCATCATGATACTGTGGCATCATCACACTTGTGGATGTACGCATCGTGATACTGTTGCATCATCACACTTATGGATGTACGCATCATGATACTGTGGCATCATCACACTTGTGCATGTACGCATCATGATACTGTGGCATCATCACACTTGTGGATGTACGCATCGTGATACTGTTGCATCATCACACTTGAACATGAACGCATCATGATGCTGTGGCATCATCACACTTGTACATGTACGCATCATGATACTGTGGCATCATCACACTTGTGGATGTACGCATCGTGATACTGTTGCATCATCACACTTATGGATGTACGCATCATGATACTGTGGCATCATCACACTTGTGCATGTACGCATCATGATACTGTGGCATCATCACACTTGTGGATGTACGCATCGTGATACTGTTGCATCATCACACGTGTGCATATACGCATCATGATACTGTGGCATCATCACACTTGTGGATGTACGCATCGTGATACTGTTGCATCATCACACTTGAACATGAACGCATCATGATGCTGTGGCATCATCACACTTGTACATGTACATGTCATGATGCTCTGGCTTCTTCTCACTTGTGAATGTTGAATCAGGATGCTGTGGCATCAGCACACTTGTGCATGTACGCATCTTGATACTGTGGCATCATCACACTTGTCCATGTGTGTATGATGCTATGGCATAATCGAGTATGTGCATGTACGCATCATTATGCTGTGGCATATTTGCACATGTAAGCATTATAATGCTGTGGCATCATTACACATGTATGCCTCATGATGCTGTGGCATCATCACTTTTGTGCATGTATGCATCACAATGGTGTGGCATCATCACACCATTAGGCGATAGGTGATGTGCACGCGCATGGCGTCTCCTCTCTGCCTCACACGCTCCCACCGCACGCTTGTTTAAGAGACATGCACGCGTCTGGTGCACGGCATGATCACATGTCCTGCTCGCTTGTTTAATACGGCCAGTGAAATCGTTCTTTCCCAGCTCATCCCTCCCTTGACTGCGGCGCGTGCCAGCCCTTCAGTGCTCCGATTGCATCGGATGGGTGTCTGAGTCCGCGTCATGTCAGGCGTGCGATGTTTAGCGGCGAAGGGGGCGGGGTGTTGAAATTAAAGGACAGGAGACAAGGATGGATGACAGAGGCTTGGAAAGGCATTTCCGCCTTAGCAAAGTCTTTCCAAGTTCTGATTCAAACAGCGGCATGAAGTTTTGTTGGCTGTGAAAAGCCATTTGGACCACTTTAGAAGTCAGAGTAGACAATGTAGACTGAAAGGAGCCACCCTCGTGGTAAGTGCCCCCTCGGACCCAATTCCAGTCAGACAGATCATCATTTTTGTCTAGAAGATGGGCCAAAGGTAAGACAACTGTCTTACTAGGCAAAGTAACATTTTGCTGCCCACGTAATAGCCAATGCCATGCTAGGAGTTTTTGGAGCTTTGGGCAAGCAATATTTTGGGGCCTCTGATAACAATAACTTCGAATGTTTTACCCATTTTCATCTGATTCAAGTCCTGGTGATGCCAAAGCACGTGAATAATATGCTAAATGTTCAGAAACAGGGGTATGCACAAATGACGTAAAGCTCCAGCTGTCCGGCGCTTACCACTTAAAAAGCACATATAAACAAGCACTGAAAATGCAATAGGTCTCGCCTTTGATTAAGTTAAAGCCATTTACTTTGCTAATGGTATTGTATAGCAAAACAAATGGCTTTAACTTAATAAAAGTCAAGACCTACTGCATTTTCAATGCTTGTTTAATTTACTGTTTAAAGATAGCAGTCTGGCCCTTCCAGCTTTAAATTAAAAAAGATGTGCTAAAGCATGTGTTTACAGAAGACGGCTTGGAAGCAAGTTGTTTAAAACATTTTTTTATAATGGTGCAACATTGGTGGCAGCAAACTGAGAGGTGTGGGAGCTTAAATAGGTGATGGAGTTGTGAAAAAACAAGCGTAGGGGGTGTTGAAAGGAGACGGAGCTTGGGTGGAGAGCAACTCAGAGAGCACAGGGGAAGGTGGGCGGTGTAAATGGGGAACCAGCACCCAAAGGGAGAAGACAATAGCACCAGAAAAAATGCACTCTCATGATGTTTTGAAATAAAAGAAAGAAAAAAGTAGTTCCCTAAATTTAAACAGCAGAAGGAGCAAGTAATCCACTCAAAATATGGCAAAGAAGAAATGTTCCAGAGGTGGGACAAATAAAGAATAGAGAGGAAAACCATTAAATAAGAAGCTGAAAAATGAGATAGACAAGAACGCCATCCAATTTGAGAGCAAGGTAGCCCAAAGCTTACCACATGTTTATATCTTTATGTACTGTAGACAAGGTCTTTGACACCAGACAACTAAATCTGTCTATAGGTGAGTTCTAAAAACTGTGTCTTATAGCAAGCTGCCAGAAAGAGCGAAGAAGGCAACAAAATACGCCAGTGGCGTAACGAAACGTAAGGGGTCCCCCCTGCAAAGCACATGGAGGGCGCACACCCTCTGGACTCAATCAGTAGCTCAAAGAACTGTCCTGAGGGAGCCTCCTGCTGCTCCGGCCCCCCTGCATCAATGGGGCTGTGGAAGCCTATGTTACGCCACTGAAATACGCCCCTGCATGCCCACCAAAAGACATTGGAGAAAAAAAAACGGTATCATGGGTTGGACGAGTACTTCCCAATCTGTTTAGAACCACAACCCAATTTTTAGAACAAACTTACATGACTCACCTAGCTTTAAGAGACATGAGGCTCTGTGATTTTTTTTTATGTAATAGCAATTGTTTGGAAACGTCATGGCCTTGACTGTGCCTTTTGATATCGGACTGTGGCCAAAATATTGATCTTCCGATAAAAGCAGCAAGTAGTGAACTGCACTGGAGTCGAACTACTTTACAGGGTTGGGTGCTGGCCTAAGGCATCCATTCACTAAAGTCACAAGGAACCTTGGTGTTGATACCAGTATATTCAGAAACTTCAGAAACCCCTTCTGCAGCAGATTATGGGTTCCAAGGACATGAAACCACCTTACAAGAGTACCAGATTACATACACAAAGTCCGATTCATTTCATTATGAGCACAGGAGTTTAAGTGATTTGCCCAGTATCCAAAGTCGGCAGTTCTGACTGTTAGGCCGCCTGCGTATTTCTTCATTTGTATGTTAAAGTCATACACACGTGTGGTGATTGTGTAGGAGCGCGTATATTGAGCACATCCACTGTTGAAATGGCTTTGTGAAGTAAAAACTACTGCAGATGCTGACCCATGCACACAAGGCTCTACACAACCAAGGACCTGCCTACATTAACCACCCCCTGAATTTCCAACAACCATTGAGCAGACTATGCTCCGCCCCCTCTCACTTGCCCATACTCTCTGCATCTACCGAAGCAGAAGTGGAGGACACTCCTTCTCCCACATGGCAGCAAAGACTTGGAACAGCCTCCCTATGCTCCCCTGGTCCATCATCCCAGTTCCAGAATTCCGAATGGCCCTCTAGACTTGATGTTCGAATAAGCCTCCGGGCCGGCAAGCGCCTTGATACCCTATTGGGTGATTAGCCGCGCTTTATAAATCCTGATTGAGTGATTGATTGAGCAACACATACTGGAAAGTTCACCCGCAATCTTACTTTATACTTGCAAGGCTTGTTTTTAAACTGGACAGAGGGCGATTGTTCAGCACGTTTGTAGTGGTGCACAAACAGGGCTAATCATTTTAAATATTACTTACATATACACCTGGGCATTCGCAACCCAACAAAAACGAGATCCTGGCCCACAGTTTGGGAAAAGCTGAACTAGACACTGAAACCACCACTACTGGAAAGACAGTAATATTCAGTTTATTTTATGTTTGCTTTGGTGATATTTGTCTGATTTGTCACGCCAATAAAGTAGAATGTGTTGGTCTGACACTGGTGGTGGGTTCTTTCAATGACAGGCACAATGTCAGGTAGATAGCCCTTCATAAACTGGGGGAGCTTTAATTGGTTAATGCACCGACTGCAGAACATTTGGGCCGAGATTTACTTAGGCCTTGTACTAGTGCTAGGTGTGATTTAAGCGGTGCAAAACAGTGCATAATTACTTTCATATTTTGCTTTACTAATTCAACACTAATCCTTTATGGGTTCCGGAGTAGCGTGCTACTTGCCGAAAAAGTGCTTTGGCGCCTCGTGTGGGGTACTAAGCGCTATATAAATGCAATTACAATACAATACTATTTGCTATTAAGCACAAAATTGTTATGTGCTGGAAATGTGTCCTTTTCACAGCACAAAAAACTGCTTTGCAACACTTTGCATCAAAGGGGTGCCACTGGGGCGAATCTGCACAAACACTCCTAGGTTTTGACAAAAAGCCTTGTACAATGCAGTGCCGCAGATTTGGATGGCCTGCAGTGCCTGAAAAAATGAGTAAATCACGACCTTTCTCTCTTGGTCGTAGACCGAAATCTGTGCAGATGTAGCCCCTGATTAACCTAAGTTCAATAAATGCATCAAGACATCAATTGGGAAATAAAACGTGAAAATGAACTTTTAAATGAATCCTGCAAAGCATTTTAAATTAAGTTATTTCATAAAATAGGTTTTCAATATTGAGTAATTAATTCTTTCATTAAATCCATTATCGATGCAAGCTTTTTTTTTAACCATTGCACCATGTTCCCCACTGGACATGCATCACCACATCACATGGTACATTTCAGTGTTGCTGTAGCTCAGCTGCTGAACAGGTCGCTTGCTTGTGGATCTAAGGTAATGCAATGCAGATTGCATCACGAATCCTTGCAATAATCTGAGGATTACCGACCACTGCCCTGAGGCTTGTGATCAAAAGACTTTTCTGTTCCCTTGTTGAAACTACATCATGCTTTGTATTTGAAAATGCATAAGGTTGCTGTCTGTAAAAGGAACCCAGGATTACTTTGGATTTTGGGATGTGCGAGGAGCAGAAGGGATGCCATGAATCTGAGCCTCTAGGGGGAGAGCTGTTCATAACCCATGCCCAGGAAGACTGTGGGATGTTCATGTTTGTTGGTTGGGCAGCCTCACTCATGCCAAAGCGCTGCTACTAGCAAACTAGGGGGCATATTATCAAGCATGACGTTATAATTATCGCTGCTTTAGCGGCGGAAAACTGCTGCTAAAGCAGCGATAATGGGCTTGATAATATGTCGTAGAGCAGTGGTTCCCAAACTTTTGACTCCTGAGGACCCCCATTGAGTCATCACAGGAATCCAGGGACCCCTAAGCAATTTGTATGAGCTAAATTTCAAATATTAAAATAGTAATTCGAAAAAAAAACGTGTGCACACAAAACAAATACTCAAAGTACTAAGGATATTGGGGCCAGATGTACGACCATTTCATTTAGCGCATCGCAATTGGGGACAAATTGCCAGACGCTAAATGAAATGTACAACAGTGTGTTTAACACTATTTGGGATTCCCAAGGGGGTCGCAAATTGCGAGGCTCATTAATATTAATGAGGCTCTCACAATTTGCGAGCCCATTGGGAATGCCAGCCCTCCCAGGGATGGTGGCCTGCTGGGCTCAGCAGACCACCATGTCTGGGACTGCTTTTAAATAAAGCAGTTGTAAAAAAAAATGCAGACTGTTCCATGCATTTAAAAAAATGAAAATGAAACGTTTTCGTTTCATTTTTTAAGAGCAAGCAGTGGTCACGGGGACCACTGCCTGCCCTTAAAAAATAATTTTGCATGCATTTGCAAAGGGGAAGGGGTCCCGTGGGGATCCCTTCCCATTTGCGAATGCATTACCATCTACTTGAAGTAGGTGGTAATTGCGAGTGTTTTGCTACTGCAATTGCAGTCGCAAAACATTTGTACATGGCTTTGAGACTCGCTATTTGGAAGGGAATGCCCCTTCCAAATAGCAAGTTGCAAAACCTATTTAGCGAGTCCCAAAAAATTGTGACTCGCAAAATAGGCTGTGTACATGGCCCAATAGGTTTTTGCATGCGCAAACGGGTTCGCAAACCCGTTTGCGCATATAAAAACATACATCTGGCCCTTAGTATTTCATATTGAAGGAATAGCCCCTCGTCACATGTATTTAATTTGTTTTATAGCATCTCTCATACCATTGTAGAATGTCAGAGCACTTTACATCACAGACAATGAATCATACATGTAAAGCAGTGTATAGAAAATGTTACATAAGGTAAAGGGAACTACAAGGTGTAGTATTCACATGTCATTCATACTGGTAGGCATTTTTAAAGAGTGCTTGGTCTGGAAAAGCACAAACTCAGGATTCAGAACATAACACAGTGGCTAGCACTGACTTTAAAATTTAAAATGTATTTCCACCCAAATAAATCTTTTTTAGCAGCATCGGGATAATGAATGACTGGGAAAAAACATAAGTTACTAACTGGTACCATGCAGTTTGCAAGCAGCTCTTTGATGACAGCTTATAGATCCCTCTGCTTGATTAGGATTGTCACTTATGAAGTGCACAGTAACAAAAGAATCTCTGTGAAAAAAGCAGTAACCACGGACCTATGCACTTAAAATACTGCTTTTTAAAATGCATGTTACACACAGTAGGCACATTAACCCTCTGTGCTACATTAGTTAAGTCAAAGCTGCCACTGAACAAAACTCTCATCTCTCTCCAGCAGGTGCATTAATCACTGGCATTATCGTGACCCTTTTATTGTTGCTCGAAAGCTGCTAATTATACAAGAAACTTTGCTGTACTTTTAAAACTGCTGCCTACGGACCCTCTGGGAATGTGTCTCGGACCCCTGGGGGTCCGCGGACCCCAGTTTGGGAAACACTGCTGTGTAGAATTCCCATAGAAGCCCATGTTCACACCAGAACATGGGCTTCTATGGGAATTCACAAGGGCATATTATCAAGTCCATTATCGCCGCTTTAGCAGCAGTTTTGATAATTATAACGCTGTTCCTTGATAATATGCCCCCAGGTTTCTCCAAATTTGTTCTGTAATGTTAACTGCTCTCAAAGCAGTTATAGTGTTTCTTGCACTCTTTCAAATAAATTACTTTGTTTTGTATGGCTTCAATTGGAAGTCTCTGTCATGGACAACTGTATCGAAATCTGGTTATTCACTGCTGTGACGTAACTACAGTGGGTAACAAAAATGTTTACCCACTGTGTTGATGTCAGCGGGCGAAGAGTTCGCTTCCCCTTCTGTTCTGGCGCATTGCCCTGGTCTCAACCCCTGCGCGTGAAGGTGGTTGTCGGTCTGTCCCGCTTCTTCCGCCTCTCTCAGATCTTCGCAGGCCTGAGGGAGGCAGATGAAGGCTGGTGGCAGTGGGCTTCCATCATCTGCATTCTCTCCTGTCTGCAGATCATTGCTGACAAAAGAAAACAAACCACGTTGAGCCATTGGCAGTCCACAGCCATCTTTTTTGGATAGGGAATGGGCTGTAAGGCACAGAGTGTGGTAGAAGAGGGTGGCAGGAGGACAGGCAGTGCTTAATTTGTAAAATATTAAGTGCCAGGGCTCTGGCCAAGAGGCCACTTCAGCTTGCACCACCCATCACCCCTGCCATCACTGCCAAAACAACTACTAACCATCTCTCTCGCATGTAAATGCGACTGTTCAGATTATTCCAGGTCCCCAAAGCTAAAGGAATGGCTGAGGAGGCAAGTATTTTTTAATGTATATTGATTTCCTAAACAACTGTTAGACTGCTCATCTCTGAATTACCTGAGCAGCGCCACCTTGTGGCAGACAGCCCTAAGTGTGGTGTTGACAATTGGGTGCTGGTGCCGAGCACCGGAAACCACTTAAAGGCCGGTGCTCAGCACCGGAAAGCTCTGGCTCAAATTAAGCACTGAGGACAGGTCTTTATTTTTATAATTAGGTTTGGGTGTGAGAGGGTTGATTTCAGAGAGTGGTGAGGGTGGATGACAAAAGGTGTAGGTAGTAATCTTTAGGTTGCAGCCTACCAGACAGCATTTGTCTGGTTTGCTAAAGACATCTTGGGGATAGTCAGAAGGTTGACCTAGGAATGCATTCCACCCGTTGCTTACCAGTGTCTTTGTGGTTTGTAACTCACATTTTCTTGCTTGTATTTGCTGGCTTTATTTGCTTTAGACTGTACAGCTTGAGTCCATTCCTCCCGTAGCCAAAATATTGTTTACTGTACTGTTCCATCAACTCACTTTCTGTAAACAGGCCTTTAAATCTTCTTATCTTGTCACATTTGCTGTGCATTCATAGAACGAGGTCAAATGTCAGGTTGTGTCTTCCAGGGAGCTTGGTGTTTATTTTTCTTTCTCTGGCTTCAAAGTGAGAAGATTTATGCTGGCTCTGGAGAAGTACCTGTGGAATGCTGTATGATGTTATTTTGTTTTTAGCACACTACAAAATGTAAATGTCTGTGATTAGGATCAAATCAATGCAGTAGGTGATGACCTTTCCACATATTGTTTGAGCGCTGTATACTTCTTATCAGTAAAACTGTATGTGAGTGCAAATGTAATGGTCATTTCAATTGAAGATGTGTTGTCTGTAAAGGCAGTGCGCTACCATACTATGCATTCTCCATGCCACTTCACTCTACTCTGCACCACTTCATGCCAAAGCACTCTTCTCTTCACAACTCCACACTACGCCACTCCTGTCCACTCCACACTGCATCACTGCACTCTTCTCTGCACCCTTCTCTGCACCACTCCACTCCACTCCTCTCTACGCTACACCACTCCACTCTACTCTATGTCAATGCACACTAACCCACACTACTCTACTATGGACCACTGCACTCCTCATCACTGCACTTTACACTATTCTGCGCCACTCCACTCTATGTCACCCTACTCTGCAACACTGTACTCTATGCCACTGCCCTCCATCCCAATGCAATCTACTCTGTACCACTCCACTGTATGCCAGTACACTCAACCCCAGTCCTCTCTATGCCACTCTAATCTACTCTGTACCACTGCACTCCAATCTAAAACAATCTACTGTACGCCACTGCGCTCAGCGCCACTCCACTCTGCACCACTCTACGCCACGGCACTCTATGCCAATGCACTTTTAGGCACTTTGCTCAAAATCAATACACTGCACTCTATGCCATTGTACTCTGTCACTGCACTGTAAGTCACTTCATTCTACTCTGTGTCACTCCACTCTATGCCACTCTACTCCGGGCCACTGCACTATATGCCGCTGTATTCTGTACCACTGCTCTCTACACTAATGCACTCCACACCACTCTACTACAAATCACTGCACTCTACAACAATATACTCTGCAACACTGCACTCTCTGCCACTGCTCATTATGCTACTCCACGACACTGAGCTCTACACCACTGAACTCGGCATCACTCCACTCTATGCTAATTCAGCCTCTCTAATCTCCTCTGCACCACTTCACTCTACTACACTCTATTCTATACCACTACACACTACGCCATTTCACTCTACTCTGAAACAATCTACTCTTTGCCTCTGCAGTCTATGCCACTACACCCTGCACCACTTTACTCAAAACCAATACACTCTACACCATTGCACTCTATGCCAATCTACTCTGTAGCACTGCACTGTATGCCACTATTCTCTACGCCACTGCACTCTACACCACTCTGCTCTACATCACTTTACTCTGCACCACTGTATGCCACTGCACACTACACCAATACAATATTTGGCATTCTACTTTACACCACTGCACTATGCAGCACTGAACTCTGCTCCACTCCGCGCCACTATAGTCTGTGCCACTGTATGCCACTGCACTCTACTCTGCACCACTTCATACCAAAGCACGCTACATCACTTTAATTGACTGTGCACCACTGCACTCTGACACTGCACTCTACACCACTCCAGTCAAGGCATCTCCACTTTACAACACTTCACTTTGTAACACTGCACTGTATGCAATTACACTCTATGCCATTACTTTATGCAACTCCACTTTGCACCACTCAACTCTATGCTACTTCACTTTACTCTGAAGCAATCTACTCTACACCTCTGCCCTTTATGCTACTGCACTTTACACCTTTCTGCGCCATTCCACTCTATGCCACTGCAGTCAATGCTGCACAACTCTACACTGCACCACTCTACTCTACACCACTGCGCTCTACCTCACTAATCTATGCTACTACACTCTACCCTGCACCACTAAAATCTACCCTGCACCATTCCACTCCAGTCCACTCTACTCTGAAACAATCTACTCTATGCAACTGCACTCTATGCCACTGCACTCTATGCCACTCTGCACCACTTCACTCTATGCCACTTCAACCTATGCTGCACCACTCTATGCCACTGCAGTCTACGCGACTCTCCTCTAAACCACTGCACTCTACGCCAATTCACTCTACACCCCTTTACTCAAAACCAATGCACCCTACACCACTGTACCTATGCCATTTACTTTGCACCTCTGCACTTTATGCCACTATACTCTATGCCACTGCAGTCTACGCCTCTGCACTCTATTACACTCTACACCGTTGCACTCTACATCACTAAGCTATACCCTACTCTATGCTACTCTGCACCACTGTACTCTAAGTCACCACTCTGCACCACTCTACGCCACTCCACTCTACACCACTGCATTCTATGCCACTGCATTCTACGCCACTGAACTCTACACCACTGCACTCTATGCCACTGCATTCTACATCACTGTACTCTGCATGACTGCACTCTATGCCACTCTACTGCACTCCATGCCACGGCATCCTACACTGCTCTACTGTGTACCACTCTAATCTACTGTGCACCAGTGCACTCTGACTTTCTACACCATTTCACTCTACTCCTCTCTACTGTTCTTCGAACCACTCTACTCCATACCAATGCACTTTGCCCCACTCTATTATGCACCACTGCAGTCTCTACCACTCCATTCTACTCCACTTCAGTCTTTTTCGCTCCACTCAGCATCACTTCACTCTACACCACTCCACTCTACACCACTCCACGCCAATGTACTATACGCCAATACTCTGGACCACTTCACTCTACCCTGCACCACTCCAATCTACCCTGCACCACTCCACAACAATGGCACTGCACTTTATGCCACTGCACTCTACGCCATTCTACTCTGCAGTCAATACTGCGCCACTCTAATCTACTCCACTCTACGCCACTGTGCTCTATTCTACACCACTATACTCTACCATGCACCAATTCCACTCTACTCTGAAACAATCTGACTGGACTCTACACCACTGCACACTATGTCACTCTATACCATTGGACTCTACATCCCTGCACTCTAAGCCACTCTGCATCACTTTACTCTACGTCACTGCTCTCTGCACCAGTCTACTCTGAGCCACTCTATGACCTTGCATTCTGCGACCTTTCACTCTACGATCCTGCACTATTGACACTCTACTCTGCATGACTGCAACTGCATTCCACTGCATTCTACTCTGCACCACTTAACTCTACATCACATCACTCTATCCCACTGCACTCTATCCCACTGCAGTCTATCCCACTGCACTCTATTCCACTGAACTCCACACCTCTGTACTTAACCCTGCACTACTCCACTCTACCCTGCATCACTTCACTCTATGCCACGTCATGACACTCTACTCCACTCTGTGCCACTCAACTCTATGCCACTGCACTCTAGGCCACTGCAATACACTCCACTCTGCACTGCTCTACGCTACTGCACTCTATGCTACTCTACGTCACTGCACTCTGTCAATGCACTCTAGACCACTTTACTCAAAATCAATGCACACTACGCCAATCTACTCTGCACCACTGTGCTTTATGCCTCTTCATTCTAGGCTACTCTACCCCACTCTACTACACTACACTCCAAGATACTCCACTCTATGATGCTTTACTCTATTAAGCTCTGCTCCACTGACACTCTCTTCCACTCTATACCACTCCACAGCACTCTACTCCACTCTATGCAGCTCCCTTTATGCCACTCCATGGCACTTTACTCCACTCTATTCTATGACATACCCCTCCACTCCACTCTATGACAATCTACTCCACTCGTCACCACTATGCTCTACAACTCTCTACGCAACACTCTCTATGTCACTCCAGTCTGCTCTACACTACTCCACAAAACTCAATGTCACTCCATTCTATGCCACTCTAATCAACCCTGACACTGCGCTCCACTCTACGCTTCTCAACTCTACAGCCTCCATGACACTCCACAACACTGAACGCTACTCCATTTAAGTTTTAAAAGTGAGTTTACTGAGCTTGTAATAACATACATTAGAATAGTCCAAAACAAAAAATACTGGAGGTCAGGAAGGAAAGAAAGACAAGGAAAGAGGCATTCAACGCATGAAAATTACAGTCTGATTATTATCAAATATACATATACAAATAAGTAACAAGAAGTAAATAGAAGAGAAAAAAAATCCAAATTATTAGAATAAGAAAGTCAGTGAGGTTGTAGAACTTCTTGGAGGTGAGGTGGCAGGGTGGAGTTTGCAATAGCAGTATAATCAAGAAATTGAGTAACTGGTGTCCAAATGTCTTTTTGTTTTAAAACAAGAGATAAAGGGTGCATATATGCGGTATCCAGTTGTTGATTGTGATAAACTGCATACCACCACACTTTAGATGAAAATTGTGTAGAATCTTTCCAATTGCGAGTTATTTGCTCAAAAGCACGTGCTAATAACAGATCAAGTATCTGAATATTAAATGAAGCATTGAGGCAAACTTCCGCTATGCTTTCCAAAAATAAATGGGATGTCTTGATTGATCTTGTGTAGGGCTTCTGGTGCCAGAAGGAATCTATTGTATATGAAAAAACGTGTTTGCTTGTTTTGGCTGCACTGAAAGATTTTCTTTTTAATTCAGATTTATTTCCAAGTAGATATGGTCCCATGCAAGTACAGTCTGAGACTTAGGCCTAATAATGGGAGCATCCAGTTGGTGGGAATAGATAGTGGAAGCCTTAGGGTGTGTAGGTAGAACAGTAGCTAATAGCGTAGGTGATAAACGACTAGAGGAAGGAAACGATTTCAAGTGATTGTAAGCTTGAGACATAATGATGCATAGAAGAAGATATTTGTTACGAAAAGTGGATGAAAGACGTAAACGTTCCTGACCTTGTGGAAAAGCAAGAAGTGAGTCCTGATTAAAATATTTGATTGACCCAAATCAGCCCTTTAGTTCTCCAGGAATTCCAATAAATAAAACAGTTAATTACTTTTATGTATTGGTTATGCCAAATAGCAGAATTGAGAAACGAGCGTAAATGCATGGGAGAATAGGAACTGGTAGAAGTTAATAATTTTTGATAATAGGAGTGGACAAAAATGACAGTACAAAATCACCCGATAACAGAGTATATAGCGAGGAAGGATCTATCCATTGGGAGGTTTGTCTAATAATTATGGAAATCGGGCAAGTTCACTCCACCCTCAGCTTTAGGCCTCTTTAACTTGATTAAGGACTTACAAGGCTTTTTATTATTCTAAAGAAAGGAAGATATTCTTGAATGCATTCTCCTTACGGACTTAAGAGAGACATGCAAGGGTATATTAGAAAATGTAAAAATTATGATAGGATCTAACATCATCTTAATGGTGTCAAGCCGACCCCACCAAGTCATGTGGAGAGGATGCCATTTACTGGTTAGGGAGGACATTTTCTGAATGCAAGTGCCAATATTAATAGAAATGGAAGAGGTGAGGGATGAAGTGAATTGGAGACCAAGCTATTTAAGTTGTTTGGATTGCCAATTGCCATTACATCACTTTTGGTGAGGTTCTGTGGCGCTGAAGCCTGCGTGATATTTATCAGGCAGCACTAAGCCACTTCTTTTGGCTTAATTCTGCCTGATAAATCTCAGTCCCTTTAACGCAGTGTTCAGCGTTAAAGGGGCGTGCAATGGGTGTTGTTGGGGGTGTTCCCAGCAACATCTATGACCTTTTGACACTGCCCCAGATGAATCGCAAATCTGAGGTAGCGCCAAATGCTTGCGCCTCCCCAGGGGAGGCTTAAGAGAGGCACAACGAGGAGAAATATCTTTCTCTTTTATTTCTCTTTCTGTAGCACACATCGAAAGAGGAAAAAGCCTCTTGTGATTAATTTTGTATAGAAAGGTTTACGTTCCTGTACAAAAATAATCATCCCCGCACTGCAGGCACCCTTGCACCATGGTGTAAAGGTGCCTGCGTTGGCGCACAGCAGCCCATTGTGCACCGGTGCAACCGAAAAGGACAGGAATGCGCCGTATCTTATAGATACAGCGCATTCCTGCCCTTTTCTTTTGCCGTAGGGAAGCGCAGCAGGAAGACCTGCTGCGCTGCCCTATGGCAAATCCTCATAAATGAGGCCCCAAATATCTCAACACCTTCTCCAAGGGTGTCTCCGGCTCCGTTTCCAGCACCGAGGGCTGTTACTCCTCCGAGGAATTTTACTCCTCCTCAGGCGCTGAGGTTTGTGACTCCACCACTGGCACCGGCGCTGCGAACTCCGACTCTACAGCCGGATCAGAATTTGGTGCCTCCATGTTCAGTTTCAGAGCCCTTAGTCCCGGATTCGTCATATCCAGCATTCCCGACCCCGGGATCGGATCCGTTCCATTTTTTAAATGCTATGTTTAGCATTTTGGCAAGGGCTACAATTTCATCTGGTGTGCCTGCTGGTCCCATGGGTCCACTTGCATACTCTCTTGGAGGGTTTCCCTCTCATTTTCCACAGGCACCTTTATGCCGGTGACTTCAGGTGGTTGGCCTCCACCGGCGCCAAGGCTGCCGACGACGTTGCATTTTCAAGAGGGTCATGGCCCTTCGGATGGTTCATATCCGCTGCCATACAATCATTTATGGTGTTTTCCTCCTCCTATGTGTGCTGCAGATAATACGGGTATTTCTCCACGGTGCCCCACTTTACCGTCTCCCCTCGGAAGGTGTTAGAATCTTACGAATTCCCAGGTTTAAAAAACCTTGTAAATCTGGGAATTCGTCAGAATCCATGGGCGTTGCTTGGGAACACCCTCAGCAACCCCCATGGAATGCCCCTTTCACGCAGAGGAATGCATGAAAGGAGCCATATTTACAAGGCCATGAAAAGCCACGCAGGGTGACTTTGCGTGACCTTGTATGGCTCAGCATTGTGTGCCACCAAAACATCAAAAAAAGTGATCCTCCGGTGGCGCAGAGGCCTTATAAATATGCCCCTAGTCATCTACTTTCTGGCATGTGTTATTTGCCTTCATCACACGTTCACCATTGTTTTAATGTGCTAAGTAAATAGGAATAACACTATAATATAGAGGGGATAATTACTACTCGATAGTAAAATCCACTCTGACGAAAATAAGGAAATCCACATTACATAAATAAATACTTACTGAAACGGATGTTACTTTCTCAGAGGTAAAATACTTGATATGTTTATAGCTAATGCTTCTCATTTAATAACTTCTAAGTGGAAGAATGCTTTCAAATTGTGACTAGTTGGTGGAATTCAATATGTTTCAATCATAAATTAGATCATGTTAGTTGTAAACTGGTTCAGATGCATGCAAAAAATATACCTTGTGGTCCTTTCTGAAAATTTGCCTCTCCATCCCTTAAAATGTTGATGCCCTCTTTTCAATTATGCATGAAGTCCCAAGCCACCTTGAAATTACAATATTTGTGTATATATATATATATATATATATATATATATATATATATATATATATATATATATATATATATATATATATATATATACATATATATATTTATATATATATATATATATATATATATATATATATATATATATATATATATATACATATATATATATATATAATATTCCACTTTCTAATGTATATGTTGCTAACCTCATATTTATGATATTCTCTCGGATGATTAAAATGTTTTGCATTTAAATGACATTAGCACAATTACTCTTTCTAGAAGAGAAACCTTTTAAGTCCTGAGAACCTAACCAGCATATGATTGTTTCATCTTACTTTAACTTGAGTGGATAATCTTCTAATGCGTTAGTGCAGTGTACAGTTCAGTTAATCGAGGCTGCTTAGAGCAGAGCAAAGTCGGAGAGAGAGAATTAATTTTCCTTTATCTTGCTATTGAGGCAACCCCATGCTGGTTCGTTCTCTGCATTCGAGATTTTAATCACTTTAACTTGCATATCAATCAATGCATACGAATTTTGATTCTTATTGATACTGATCTGATTTGTGCTTTGTGTAAATTATTACCCTATAATAAACCTTCATGCTTTGAAAACTAAATACTCTCTGTCGTTTGCTTCACATTTATTGAACGTATTGACTTGTTGACCAGGTGCAGTTGTGAAACTCGATCCAGCTGATAGTGCTTTATAGTCCACAGATTTGCACAACAAAAAGCACTAACGCTCTAATTTCTTCCATTTTGTTTTCGATTGATTCATGTTTCATGTTTTAAATTGTTTTCACTCTTAAGGAATAATTGTAACGCTATTTATTACCATAAATGATTTTTTCCTACTTCTGTCATGTCTACTTTTTCGCTCTCATCTTCTTTCTCATTTTCTCTGTCTTGTGACAAAATTCGTTCTAATATTATACTTATTGTTGTCATATTTTTCATGCTTCACTAACTCTTTTCATAATTTGCTTTCTTTCGAATGATCATGTTTGTGATCTTATGAAGATGATTTTATCTTCTCTTAAAGACAATGAAAATGCTGTTAGTTACTACCAAAAGGAGAGTCAAAGCTGGACTCCTTTGATGGAAATGCCAAAACTAGAAGTGGTTGTTTCTGTTTGATGTGTGCGTTGTGTGCGGTCACCAAAGACGTGGGTAATGGCAACAGATTTGTGCTCATGGGAAGCAAAACTTGTCCTTGCAGTTTGCGTCTGTTATTGTAGTCTGGTAATTCTTTTACAGGTTGCAGTACATTTTTCTTACATTGGTGATTTTGTATTTTGCTCCTGTAAAGTACCTGGAATGATATTTTCAGTGTGCTCTACAGTTTGCCACCAGCACCAGATAATTGCATCTGGCCCATTAAGATGGGTTTTTTTCTCAGAAAATTGCAATTAACCATTAGTAATGGCCTCCAGATGCTTAATTTGTGCCAACACTCACATCTGAGAACTTGGAATCTTTTTTTTATCAACAGTCTTTGGCCAAGATCATCAGAGAGAAAGGCTGAAAAGGAGAAAGAAAGCAGATAAAATAGGAAAACAGTATCTAAGGGAGAAAACAGGGATGGCAAATAATTTGTAAGAGTGCAAGGAAGTGACAGGAAGTGTAGTGTGGAAGAAAAACGAAGCATGAGGTGGAATCAAGACAAAGCAGTCTTGGTATTTGGCAATCCTGGCTTTTGGCAGCACTGGCCTCCTAAAATAAGCATTGAGCTCCATAACTTATTATTTTCACTAATTGGAACATTGGAACTTTGAGTGTTCCATTGAAGATAATGGAGTGCTCCGGGCTTCTAATGGCTGATAGAAGACCGGAGCATCAACATTCCAATGCTTTTCTTTCACAGCTGTTCCTGTGAACAAAGGACTCACAGAGCCCAAGGGGATTTCAACCCCCTCGGGCTCCGTGAGACCTTTGTTTTACAAGGTAGAACATTCTGACCTCTAGCGGCGGAATGCTCTAATAGCTTTATAGCCCTCCGTAGTGGGCTATACCAGCCATTAAAGGCCCACTCCTTTGTTAAAGGGACTCGTCTTTGGCTTGGGCCTTTAAAGCTGAAGCGTGCCTTTAATGGCTGGTGTAGCCCACTACGGCAGGCTATAGTAGAACACTAGAATGCTGGGAGATCCACTGAAGACAATGAAGGGGTTTAGGGCTAATACTGGCTAGTATAGGCCTTCTACACCAACATTTCCGTGCTCGTCTTTCTATTTCTCCCTTTCTTAATTTAGGACATTCCACCCTCAGTGAATGGAATGTTCTACTAGCCTTAAAGGGCTTCTTACCCCGGGCTATACTGGCTGTTAAAGGCCCCCTCACTAGTTATAAATCGCTTCAAGGCCTTTAACAACCACTATAGCCCTTGGCAGCGGACTATAAGGCTATATTAATGCGTGCAGGGTCCCCTCAGATGTAAACTAGCCGTGGTTAATATCTATAAATACAAGAATAACTGTGAAATCAAGCACTTCTGAGGGCACTTTCCCCTCCTGCCAGATTTCCCACACCTCAGGTTGTGACAGGGATTCATCTTCTTGGCACCTCCAGCCCTTTCTCCTTGGCTCTCCACGAGGGCTCTTGTGTTTGTGATACACTTTGAGCTCTTAAGCCCCCGGTAGCAGTTGCTTCCTCAGCAGTCTGCCCCTACATCCAGGCTTAATGTAAGACATCTGTTTACCGACTCTGAGCGATAAACCTCTAATCTCCCCCACCGCGAGGTGCGCTCAGGGGCAGTTTGACGCTCCATAATCTCGGGACAGAGTGAAAGTGCCGCTCCGGCAGTGTCTGCCAGGAGAGATAGCGAGAGAGAAACACTGAAATAACAAACCCCTGCCGCCATCTGGAAAGTGTAACCGGCTGGCTATCTTTCGCGCCCAAGCGGTTCCCGCCAATTTACATATCTTTTTTCGAAATGCGTAGTTACCTGACATTCCGGTGCGTGACTGGCCTTCAGTGTCCGTGAAGGATCGGGGGTGCTCGAGCCTGAACCCCTACATGGAAGTGCACACTCCTTCCCACTTAGTAACCAAGGTTTCACATTGCCATGTGTGACATTTTCATAATTTCAGTGTTTATGAGTGACGTTTCAACGAGTGTGAGTGACACTCTCTCGCGAGCAAAATGAAACTATGAAGACAAGGGAAATATATAAATATCAGAAATTACAACCACGGAAAACTCTACTACAACTTAATGCAGACACAGGCAACACCCACCAAAACGTAGGAACACTTAATGGGGCATAAAGGTATAGGTTAATTGGCACTAGCCCTTACAGACATCGGGCAGAAAGACAGAGACTGAAATTTAGAGAAACCGACAACGGGGTAAATAGCTTAAAAAATAATTGTATTGTGATCGTGTGTAATGTAACTTGTGTCCAGTGACTCTCCCACTGTCTGTCCAAGTGCCACAAGTTACTCACACTGCCCATGCCTCAAAGGCCTCCTACTGTCCCATGTCCCTCAAGCTCCTCACACTCTCCCCATGTGCCCCGAGCTACTCACACTTTCCATGTGCCTCAAAGGCCTCTCACTGTCCCATGTCCTTCAAGCTCCTCCCACTCTCCCCATGTGCCCCGAGCTACTCACACTTTCCATGTGCCTCAAAGAGCTCTCACTGTCCCATTCCCTTCAAGCTACTCACACTTTCCATGTGCCTCAAAGGCCTCTCACTGTCCCATGTCCTTCAAGCTCCTCCCACTGTCTATGTGTCTCAAAGGCCTCTCACTGTCCCATGTCCTTCAAGCTCCTCACACTGTCCATTGCCTCAAAGAGCTCTCACTGTCCCATTCCCTTCAAGCTGCTCACACTTTCCATGTGCCTCAAAGTCCTCTCACTGTCCCATGTCCTTCAAGCTCCTCCCACTGTCTATGTGTCTCAAAGGCCTCTCACTGTCCCATGTCCTTCAAGCTCCTCACACTGTCCATTGCCTCAAAGAGCTCTCACTGTCCCATTCCCTTCAAGCTACTCACACTTTCCATGTGCCTCAAAGGCCTCTCACTGTCCCATGTCCTTCAAGCTCCTCACACTGTCCATGTGCCTCCAAGGCCTCTCACTGTCCCATGTCCTTCAAGCTCCTCACACTGTCCATGTGCCTCAAAGGACTCTCACTGTCCCATGCCCTTCAAGCTCCTCACACTGTCCATGTGCCTCAAAGGTCTCTCACTGTCCCATGTCCTTCAAGCTCCTCACACTGTCCATGTGCCTCAAAGGTCTCTCACTGTCCCATGCCCTTCAAGCTCCTCCCACTGTCCATGTGCCTCCAAGGCCTCTCACTGTCCCATGTCCTTCAAGCTCCTCACACTGTCCATGTGCCTCAAAGGCCTCTCACTGTCCCATGCCCTTCAAGTTCCTCACACTGTCCATGTGCCTCAAAGGACTCTCACTGTCCCATGCCCTTCAAGCTCCTCACACTGTCCATGTGCCTCAAAGGTCTCTCACTGTCCCATGTCCTTCAAGCTCCTCACACTGTCCATGTGCCTCAAAGGTCTCTCACTGTCCCATGCCCTTCAAGCTCCTCCCACTGTCCATGTGCCTCAAAGGCCTCTCACTGTCCCATGTCCTTCAAGCTCCTCACACTGTCCATGTGCCTCAAAGGACTCTCACTGTCCCATGCCCTTCAAGCTCCTCCCACTGTCCATGTGCCTCAAAGGCCTCTCACTGTCCCATGCCATTCAAGCTCCTCACACTGTCCATGTGCCTCAAAGGCCTCCCACTGTCATATGTCCTTCAAGCTCCTCACACTGTCCATGTGCCCCAAAGGCCTCTCACTGTCCATGCCCTTCAAGCTCCTCACACTGTCAATGTGCCTCAAAGGCCTCTCACTGTCCCATGTCCTTCAAGCTCCCCACACTGTCCATGTGCCTCAAAGGACTCTCACTGTCCCATGCCCTTCAAGCTCCTCACACTGTCCATGTGTCTCAAACGTCTCTCACTGTCCCATGTCCTTCAAGCTCCTCACACTGTCCATGTGCCTCAAAGGTCTCTCACTGTCCCATGCCCTTCAAGCTCCTCACACTGTCCATGTGTCTCAAACGTCTCTCACTGTCCAATGTCCTTCAAGCTCCTCCCACTGTCTATGTGTCTCAAAGGCCTCTCACTGTCCCATGTCCTTCAAGCTCCTCACACTGTCCTTTGCCTCAAAGAGCTCTCACTGTCCCATTCCCTTCAAGCTCCTCACACTGTCCATGTGCCTCAAAGGCCTCTCACTGTCCCATGTCCTTCAAGCTCCTCCCACTGTCTATGTGTCTCAAAGGCCTCTCACTGTTCCATGTCCTTCAAGCTCCTCACACTGTCCATTGCCTCAAAGAACTCTCACTGTCCCATTTCCTTCAAGCTCCTCACAGTCGTGCCTGTGTGCTACGAGCTACTCACTGTCCATGTGCCTCAAAGGCCTCTCACTCTGAGCCCGTGTGACGCGAGTTTCTCACACTGTCAATGAGACTAAAAGGCCTCTCACTGTCCCATGTCCCTCAAGCTCCTCACACTGTCCTTGTGTTTCCCGAGCTACTGTCACTGTCCATGTGCCTCAACTACCTCTCACTGTCCGTGAGCCCCAAGCTCCTCAGACTGTCCATGTGCCTCAAAGGCCTCTCACTGTCCCATGTCCCTCAAGCTCCTCACACTCTGTGCCCGTGTGCAGCGAGCTCAACACACCTGTCAGTACCTGTGGCTCAAACTCCCTCCCGCTGTCGGTCGACAGACCTTAAGCTCCTCAAAATGTACGCTGGTTTGCTGCTGGCTCATCATTCTGTCAGTCCGTGTGGCTCAAACCCTTCACCTCCTGTCCAGGTAGCTCAGACCCTTCACCTCCTTCTGTATGCACTGCGGGGGCCCGAGCAACCTTTGGCCGATGCCCGGTGAAGCCGTCCCATGCAGCTATAGAGTAGTTTGGCTCTGGTTCACCCCTCGGCTGTCACTTACCCAGCCGGGCGCGGACACTGTTTTTCCTCGTCTCCCCATTGTATTTCCTACCCCCTTCCTCCTATGTTTATGCTATGCTTTTGTAACTCATGTAACTATGCTCTAGCAACTGATGTAACGTTGTAACTATGTTCTGAAACTATGTTCTTCCTCATGTAAAGCGCTCTGATACCAGCGCTATATAAAACTTTTCAATTAAATAAATAAACCTCCTGTCCATGTAGCTCAAACCCTTCACCTCCAGTCTACGTGGCTCAAACCCTTCACCTCCAGTCTACGTGACTCAAACCCTTCACCTCCAGTCTATGTGGCTCAAACCCTTCACCTCCAGTCTACTTGGCTCAAACCCTTCACCTCCAGTCTACTTGGCTCAAACCCTTCACCTCCAGTCTACGTGGCTCAAACCCTTCACCTCCAGTCTATGTGGCTCAAACCCTTCACCTCCAGTCTACTTGGCTCAAACCCTTCACCTCCAGTCTACGTGGTTCAATACTGTCACCTCCAGTCTATGTGGCTTAAACCCCTCCCACTGTGTGCTCAGTCGTCTGTCCTTGTGCCCAAGCTAATCAAGCTGTCAGTCCATGTGACGCAAACTCCTGCATTGTCTGTCCACGTGCCTTGAGCTCCTTGCGCTGCCTGTACGTGTGACACAAGCTCATCACACCTGTGGTTCCATGTCCCTCGCACCGCTTGCACAGTCTGATTATGTAGCAGAAAAAAACCCGACACTCTCTGCAAGGTGTTCACAGTGCGTCCCATGTCCCAAGCGTCTTACACCGACTGCCTTTAGGTGTCCATAGCTCCTCGCGAGCCTTTCTATGTGCCATAAGCGCCTTACCTGTCCGGTAAGGTTCTAGGGGTCTCATTTATGAACCCTTGCGTCACTTTTACGCTGCCGGTGCGTCACTTTTTGTGACGCACCAGTGGCGTAAAAAATGCGCCTTGTTGCGCCATATTTACAAAGTGACGCATCTAGGTAGATGCGTCACTTTGTAAACCCCTGCGCCACATTATACCTGCACCAGGTATAATGTATGCAAGGGGGGCGTATTGACGCAAGAAAGGGTCGTAGAAGTGATGCAGTGAAATCTATGAGATTTCACTGCGTCACTTCTAGGACGCCGTTGCGTCAAAATCTTCCTCACAGCAGGCGTAAGGCTGATGCAGGCCCTTTCACCTGGGGCTTGCCCTATGTGAAAGGACGCATTGCTGGAGTTGCGTCACTTTTGTGACACACTCCAGCAATGCTTCACTTTTGCGCTTACAGATACGTCAGAAATACTGATGTATCTGTAACTCCTTGCGACATGATGCGTCATAATGTAAATATGACGCATCATTAGTGTCGCAGGGAGAGCGCAATGAAAAGTGAGGCATTGCTGTTTTCACGCAGCGATGCGTCACTTTTCATAAATGAGGCCCCTTGTGTTCACGAGACCCTTCTGCACCCTTCCATTGTCCTCCCATCCCTCAACACCCACGCTTGATAAATGGGAAGGGGTGAGGACACCTCACAAATGAGATTGGTTCTGAACGTGGCCTGCCTGTGAGTAGACACTAATGTGTATTAATCAATGCCGTAAGGGGGATATTATGATATGTGTACTTACTGGTCATGTGTCATTTTGGATATAGGTGTTTTGGCTTCTCACGTACATTTTTAAATTACCAGCTAAGTGCAATGATGTGCATCTTGGACCTTTGATTCACATACCCAGGGGCCACATCCTGTGGGCATGGCGGGAACTTATATACTTGGTTTAGAGTACACTGGGTCTTGTATAGAGCCAGGAGACAGAGCACATGTAGAAATGAAAATAAATCAGTATTGCAGGCCATCTGGACTTAGATGCGGTAGTTCCTTTCATACCTATCTTCATTTAGCATTAGTATTTAGTTTATTTGGGGTAAGATTACTGAGAAAACAGGTCACAGTAACAAAACCATCATCTGATCCAGGAAATAAAAAGAATTAACTAATTCATGGTTTAATTATTTATTTTTGACATTTGTAAAGCGCAAACAAATGCCCATAGGCGTCTCGGCGCTAAATTGATGATGATAAATGATTCACCTGTCTGGATAAATATTGCTCCTGGGACCTTGGACAACCCAGAAGTATTGGAATAGTTCTTAAATACTTGTTTAGAAGTGCCTTAAACTATCCATGGCTATAGAACCACTGGCTGAAATATTCCGTCAGCAGGGGTTGGATTGGAGCATTCTGCAAGAGGGATTCACCCACAGTATCTCGCTATATGCAGATGATCTGCTTATTTACCCCAGAGACAGGATATTTTCTGGGAATTGCAATTGCTTGGGGACTTTGGTCAGTGCTAGGGCATTCGGGCGAAGGTCGGAAAGACTTGTGTGGTCCCAGTGGTCGCTGGGACGGACTGCCACACGTCTTGCCCAAATGATATAATCTGAGCTCTGCATACCTTTAAATACCTAGGGGCAGATTTAATAGAAAGGGACGAATCTGTAGAGATGTGTCTCTTTCTCTGCGCCACCATGCAAAACCCTTGTGTCACCATGGATGCACTGTATTCACAATACGGCGCAAGGATTGACAGATGCGTCAGAAAATCTGACGCATCTGTTCACCCAAAAGTAACGCATTGCTGGAGTTGCTCATGAAAGTGACGCAACTCGAGCAATGTGTCACAACAGGGAGGTGAGTCCCATTTAAAAAGCCATGTGTCATTCCTTACGGCTGGTCTGAGCAGGCGTAGGCATTTTGACGCAGGGAAGGCGTGAAGTGACGCTGTGAAATGTTGTACATTTTATTGCGTCAGTTCTACATAGCTTTTTGCTTGGAAACAAACACCCTGCATACATTATACCTAACGCAAGTATAATGTGATGCAGGGCTTTACAACGTGACACATCTCCCTAGATGGGCCGCAACGTTTACGCCGCCGCTGCGTTACAAAAATGAAGTGACACAACGGCGTTGCAAAAGTGACCCAAGGGGGTTGTAAATCTGCCCCCTAGGTTTCTAGGTATTTCATGACTCAGCGGATCTCCAAGAGGGGAATTGGGGGAATGTCCTCTGGTCCCTGAAGTCCTGTGTCTTCTTCTGGCGCTCTCTTAGGTTGCCCACCATGGCTCGAATTACACTTTTGAATGCATCATGGTCCCAAGACACCTTTACTTATTTTATTTTATTTATGGGCTTGTTACGCGCCGGCATCACACCCGAAGGTGTATCTCCGCGCGGTGCTGTGAGGTGAACAGATCAAGAAGCTCCTCCTAGAATAGTACAGTCTTTAGTCGTTTCCTGAAGGCTGTGTGGCTCTGGCATTCTCTGAGGGAGAGGGGGAGACTGTTCCATAGACGAGGACCCATGATAGATAGGGCACGGCCTCCCTGTCTGGTCTTATAGTGTCTAGGAACCTGAAGCAGCTGTTGATTGGAGGACCTGAGGATACGGGAAGAACGGTGAAAAACAAATTTGTCTGTCAGGTAATGTGGTCCTAGATTGTATAAGCATTTGTGTATCACACAGCTGATCTTGAATTCTATCCGTTTCCGGATAGGAAGCCAATGAAGGGCCTTAAGGAGGGGAAGGGACGGTGTTCTGGGAGGGGTGTTGGTCACCAGCCGTGCTGCGGTGTTCTGCACCACCTGCAATCTATTGAGCACTCCCTCATTGGCAGCCAGAAGTAAGCCATTACAATAGTCCAGGCGGCTCAAAACGAGGGCCTGGACCAGGGTCTTCCGGGTATCGTCAGGTAGAAGGGGGAACACCTTCCGAAGGAGGCCGATGATGTGGAAGCAGGACCCTGCAGTGGTGCTGGCATGATGGGAAAGGGTGAGGTCCTGGTCTAGACGTACTCCCAGGTTCTTGACTACCTGTTTGGGAAGCGGAGCCTGTCCCAAGCTTGGAGGCCACCAGTCTGGGGTCCAGAGGATTCTCGCCTCTCCGAATAACATGACCTCAGACTTTCCTACATTGCACTGTAGGAAGTTTTTGGCCATCCAGCTGGCGATTGCAGTCATGCCGTTAGAGAAAGCTTGTCTAATCTCGGGAGTCAAGGTCTTAAAAGTAAACAGCAGCTGCGTGTCGTCAGCGTAGGAGATAGGCATGAACCCAAAGGACCTTGTCAAGTTGGCCAGGGAGGAGACATATACGTTAAACAACGTAGGGCTAAGACATGAGCCCTGCGGGACTCCTCTGATGATGTTGGCCGAGGTGGAACTAAAGGAGCCCATGTTCACCGTCTGTGTCCGCTCTGAAAGAAAGCTGGAAAACCATGCCAGGGCAGATTTGTCAATGCCTGTCTCCTTTAATCTGGTAAGGAGAATGGCGTGGGATATGGTGTCGAATGCTGCGGACAAGTCCAGCAGCACCAACACCACAGACAGCCCTCTATCCAGAGACATGCGTATGGCATCCGTAACAGAGAGGAGGGTGGTCTCAGTACCGTGCCTAGGCCTGAACCCGGACTGAGAATGGTCTAAGCTACCAGTCTGTTCAATGAAGGCGGAGAGGTGGTGATTGACATGCTTCTCCGTCAATTTGCCGATGAATGGCAGAAGGGAGATAGGCCTCAGGTTGGTCATGTCTGACCAAGGGATAGCGGTGTTCTTCCTGATAGGCTTAACTATGGCCTCCTTCCACATCCGGGGGACCAGCCCCTCAGATAGAGAACGGTTGATCACCGTCCGAATGCATGGGCTGACGACACTTCCAATGAGGTGCATGACCCGGGCAGGTACGAGGTCTACTGGGCTGCCTGACTTAATGGACCCAATCAGAGAGTTGACCTGGTCTAAGGTGATCTCAGGAATAAATGATAGTGAGGCAGGGGCAACACCGACTGTTCCAGGCTGAAAACTTGGAGGGGGAACATTATCATCCACGGATGTACTAGATTGAGAGATTTTTTGGTAGATGGCATCAATTTTATCCGAGAAAAAACCGGCCGTGTCATCGCACAGTTTTTGTGTTAGCACTTCTGTACTATCGCAAGCGGCAGGCTTGGTAAATGTGCAGAGCACCTGATACAACACTTTAGGGTCGTGACCGGCCCCAGAGAGTTGGGAGATAATATGGGACTTGCGGGCAGCTCTGATGTTTTTATGATAGAGTCTCATTGCTGAGCTATACCTATCTCTATCGACAGTGCTGCGCGAGAGTCTCCAAGATTTCTCCAGCTTTCTGCAAGCTCTTTTCTCCGCGCGTAATAGGTCTGAGTACCATAGTTCTTGTTTACGGTCCGACCGCTGATTACAGCGTCTTAGGGGGGCGATCACGTTGATCGCTGTGCTCAGAGCATTATTAAGTTTGGACAAGGCCAAGTTGGGGGAGTCTGAGGGAAGAAAATCAGGAGGGATAAAAGCATTTCTAAAGGAATCACCGGACACCTTGTGCCACTGTCTGCGCCATAGCGGCAGGGGAATAGGGTTGGGGCGTTCCTCCGAGAGCGTAGGGAGGAGGAAGTGGATTATAAAGTGGTCGGTCCATTCCACCTGTAGAGGGGGGTGACAGGGCAAGGAATGAGAGTTCGATAGGATTAAGTCGAGAGTATGACCGGCCTGATGAGTTGGGCCCTGGTTGCACTGTTTGAAGCCTAGGGCAGATAGGTCGGTCAACAAATTGCGAGTATCAGCGTTGTCAGGTAATTCACTGTGGACATTGAAGTCCCCTAGGAGTACAAAATTAGCTCCAGATTTGATATGGGGGGCTAGAGTCTCCAGGAGGATAGACAAAGCCTCAGTGTAGGGGCCCGGAGGGCGGTACACTAATGCTCCCTTCCAATAAGATTGGGGCGAGAGACCAATTTTAAAGACCAGTATCTCAATGTCGTCAGTGCAGCATTGTTCAAGAAGAGTGACATTGAGAGTATCCTTGTAGATTACCGCTTTACTTCTTTGTAAACCTCCCGGTGAGTATCCCTGTGACTTGGTTTCGGGGACTTGATGCATTTTTCCGGGTGCATATATGGAATGGCGGACGCCAGAGGGTCACATTAGTGACTCCCTGCCATCCCCTCCTGGAGGGAGGGTTGGGGACACTGGATTTTTAAAAAAAAAATATTTATCATTTTTGCAAGGAAAGAACAAGATCATTGTACAGTCTGGTGGTGTGCAAACATTACGATCACAGATAATACACGAATCAGTTAAAGTATCACAGTTACATACAAAGACAGGAAAATCATCAATAGTGCAAATAATTCAATTGGGGTTGCATCAATTCCGCCATTGCTTCTGATATAAATAGCACAGTATCATTATCAACAAGGAGAGCACTCTCATTGTGAGCAAGATAACACACATAAAACCATCATCCTGTGATTAGACAACATCCGTCCTCGTCAACATATATGCAGTATAAGGTCCCCAGATGTCTCGTGGCCGAGACGCTGATGGCAAGCTCTCGGAATAACAGGTAAGTTGGTCACGGCAATATGCTAGGTCCCGCAACCAGTGCTTCAAGTCAGGTGCCCGCCTCCCTCCCCAACACATGCAACCCTGCGTTTGGCCAGCTGCAAAGAGAGCACTACCAGTTTGCGTACTCCTGCTGGTATCTTGGACACTATACCCAGCAAGCACACCTTGAGGTCGCTCTCAATCTGAACACCCGTCATAGCAGACAACACCTCAGTCACTCCCGTCCAAAATGCAGATATTCTAGAACAAGGCCATGCTAGGTGCACAAAACCAGCACCCTTCGAGCCACAGCGCACACAGCAATCGGAGTCTTTCAGTCCATATTTATATAGCTGTGCCGGAGTATGTACATCTGATGGAGATATTTGTAATGTATAAGTTTGAAATTTCCATTTACAGCAAAACCGGCCATCCTACAGCTTTCTTCCCATTCGTCATCTGTCAATGGTTGCGGGAGGCTGTCATCCCATTTACCCTTAGAGCGCGACACTGCAGCGCCCTCATCCATCTGCGATGCACAATATAGTCGGGAGACCAGTTTCGTCCGGTCCTTGGCCGTGTAAAGAAGCTGCAATGCCTCCAAAGTAACCGGTTCTTTGGGAAAGGACGGGTATAGGCTACGCACCGCAGCCCGGAATCTAGCGTAAATGAATGTGGCCATAACTGCATTTCCCCCTTTCGCTAAGAAGTCCTGTAGCGTGAGAAACGTTCCGTTGATAAAGGCGTCTCCCATAATCTGCACCTCGGCGGCTTGTAGAACCTGCAGTGCTCCAGTTTCGCTCGTCACTGATATTTCTGCATGATGCAATAAAGGCATTGCAGGAGCATATAATGGCAGTCGCCCTGCTCGCTTCCCCAGTTCGGTCCACGCTCGGGCTGTACATTGCACCGTGTCCACCTCGCCTCTATCATACACTGAGTGTGGATTCCCTATCATGGCCTTAAGAGGCAATGGATGGACCACACCAGCCTCACCCGCCACATGCGGCGTGAAGGGTGGCGCCGACTGCCAGTATGAGGCAAAGTGTGCCTGCGCACATAAATAATATAAGTGCATGTCCAGAAACGAGAACCCGCCTAGCTCATATGGTTTTGTCAGTGTATCCCATCCTACGCGAGGTTTTTTACCCCCCATTCCAGAGTGATCAGCAAAGAGCGAAGTGTGTTGAAAAAATGGCCCGTCAGAGTAAGTGGGACATTGACAAATAAATATAAAAAATTAGGAAGCACCACCATATTAATCAGGGCGACCCTATCCGCAAAGGACAAGGGTAAACGTGACCACCATGACACCTGGTCTTCAAGTTTGGACATCGCCGTCCCGAAATTAACCATAATAACCTCTTGCGGGTCCCCATGTACCCAGATGCCGAGGTATCGGACAGGTTCTGTTGCCCACTCCAAGGGGAACTTTAGTTCAAATGTTGCAGTACTGCGGGTGAGCAGTAATATTATTGATTTAGCCCAATTGATGGCCAGGCCTGAGAACCACTCAAAGCGGACATACTCCCGGATTACCCCTTCCAAATATCACTCCGGCTCCCTTACATACAAGACCATGTCATCAGCATACATGGAGACGCCAATGGCCTTTGAAAGAATCAAAGTGCCGAACTGGCATGCCTCTGCCGCAATATACACGCCAGCGGTTCCAGTACAAGAGAAAATAACAAGGGTGAGAGTGGACACCCATGTCTGGTGCCCCGCTTTATAGAGAAGGCTTCAGAGACATGACCATTAACCCGCACCCGAGCCATCGGGTCCGTATAGAGTAACTTTATCCGGTCAGTGAAAAAAAGAGGCACCCCCATGCGGTGGAGAACTGCGAACATGTATTGCCATGCAATCGAGTCGAACGCTTTGGCAGCGTCCAGTAGAACTGCCGCCGCCGATAGTTCTGGCTTGAGCAGGTGCAGGACAGCAAATAGATCTCTCAGATTGTGAGCTGTGGAGCGCTTTGGAATGAATCCCGATTGGTCTGGAAGAACCATGGCATTAAGCATCAGACGCAACCGTGTCGCCAGAACATTGGCAAGGATTTTTACATCAGTGTTCATGA
The DNA here is from genome assembly GCF_964263255.1 of Lissotriton vulgaris. Taxonomy (NCBI): domain Eukaryota; kingdom Metazoa; phylum Chordata; class Amphibia; order Caudata; family Salamandridae; genus Lissotriton; species Lissotriton vulgaris. Next base: position 1,185,491,424 of record NC_141697.1, read on the forward strand.
GTGATAGTGGGCGGTATGACTTGCATTTATTTGGCGCTTGACAGGCTTTGGCAGGACCACTATAAGTGCCTCTCTAAGCGTGGCAGGTAGTCGCCGCTACTCGAACGCTTCCGCATACATGAGGTGGCGCAACAACTGGTCAGCATATTCTTTTTAAAATTCAGAGAGAAGACCGTCAGTGCCTGCAGCCTTCCCATTCGGCAATGCGGAGATAGCCTCTTTAATCTCGTCCGCCGTCAGATGATGCATTAAAAAGTACTGCTGCCCCTTTGAAAGCCAGACCAAAGCCACATCATCCAGATATTGTGCTATCTCTTCCTCACTTGCCGTTCTCTTATGCCCATACATGTCTTTGTAGAAGTGGACAAAGTGCTCCAATATACCAGCAGTGTCCGTCACAGACCTATCACCTTCCGTTAGTTCCTGCACTCCACAGTACTTAGCCCAGGGCTCCGAGATCCTTTCAGCCAACCCCCGCCCCGGACGGCCCCCCTCTCCATAATATCTGGCTTTGCGTAGTTTCGCTAAATGCCTCACCTCTTGCTTAGCTAACTCATTGTATTCATCCACTTTCAACCGTATAGTAGCTAGAAGGGACTCTGCTGGTGCTTCCTCATACCGACGTTCAAGCCCCACCAAGTCACATTCCAATCTACCCATAGAGTCCTGTATTGATTTAAGCACCCCTGCCTGTAAGCTTATGCACGTCCCCCTTATGGTCAACTTAAACGCCTCCCAGACGGTACTCATATCCTCCCCCGACCTAACATTCACTGCAAAGTAATTCTCTATAGCCTCTTGTGTGCCTTCATAAAACACCAAATCTAATAGAGCAGTGGGCTGCAATTTCCATGTAAATGGGGCAGGAGCATGTGTTGGGAGTAACCTGTCGATCATGACGGGTGCATGATCCGACAGCGTGCAGGGCAAATGCATGGCTTTCGCTAAACCAATAGTCCAAGCGGGACCACGTGTTATGCACATATGTGTAGCATGTCCCCTCCCTCACACCAGGATGCCGCAAGCGTCACACATCCACCAATCCCAAATCAACCATGCCATCTCGCACCACTTGCGCTGCTTTCTTGTAGTTGAAGAAACTAAAATCTTCATTCTCAGGGGTCTCACTAATATAAAGAAGAAGTTGACATAGAAGCTGGAATATAAAAAGAACATCTTTATTAAACTTAAATAAGTGAGACTACGTCACACAGAAGCCTTAGCAACTGAATGAGGCAGTCTGAGGAGTACAGAAAACAGAGGCCTTATATATGCTTAGGGTTACAAACTCAGCATAAAAGTAAGGGGCAGTCCTAGCTCATACAAGCATGCAAAAATGCCTAACAAGGACATGCAAGATCTGCCAAATATTAGCCAATAGGAAAACATTCAAAACAAGGCATCATGTAACCAGAACGTCCCCTATGAGTCATGTTTTTGCCCAATCCCATAAGTCAATCAATGACAGCACCTATAGGTCAATCAGTAATGGCAGAACATGTTTGTGTGCTTCAAAGGAAAGGTTGTGGAATAGGAAAACACAGGGAGAGAATAGCGAAGGCCAAAAGATAAGATACAGCACAAGAAGAATGCTAAAGGCTAACAGATAGTTGATTCCGGGATTAGGTCGTCCAGACAAGGATTAGTTTAGGCCGGCTGGTGTCTGAGATGGGTTTCAAGACAAGGACGGAGGGGGTTTTCAACACGTTGGAGTCTAAAGGGTAGAGACACTTCGTGAATCATGCAGCCTGTGTAAAGGCAACACAAAATGGAGTTGAATGTAAAATGGAGTCGAAATTAAAGAACCTCAGACCCTCCTTTTGCCATTACACAGGCAAATCCTAATTCATTGCTAGGCAAGCATTTTCCATTCTAAACATTTCGTTAAGGGTATGAGCAGGAATACAAAGAGAACAGGGCATTGGGTCATAATTAACATACAGACAGCAGGAGAAAGTAATGACCACTATTACAAACAAAATTATCATTTTTCACAACCCTAAGCAAAAGCAAATCCTAAAATTATCTAGTAACATTTTTAGGGCTCCTATGTATTTCAGTACCTTATTATATATTCAGGTGAAACAGTGGCGATCCTTATCAATGCTCTCAGATAAAAAGGGATACTCTTCCACATAGAATGGACTTTATTCTGCTTGTACTAAACAGAATACTACTCTAAAACAATGCCAGCAAAACAATAAGAATCAGTCGCCTAACACCCATTTTATGCAATTGCACGGAAACCACTTGTGCAACCACAACTATGCCCAGAGTCCGTTCCAAGCCTCCCTGGCAGGCTTCTATTGTCCATCAAATCGGCTCCCATTTTCGCATTGGGCCTCTTGATTCAGGCCTTCCATAAAAATAGTGCTTCTCAGTATCCGTTGGAGTGCCCTCCTGGCAAACACTCACAGCTCACTCGAAAGTCTCAATGTCTTAATGCAGTGCACCAGTGTCTCTCCTCTGCGGCAGACACTACAGATATAGTGCTCTTCATTGGCCATGGGCACAGATCATCTTGTGCAGACCCGGGTCTACATTCTCAGGCTCCAACACTCATTATTCAGTGTCAGAGGACGCTCAGGCTGCTCTTTCATGGGCACCATAATGTAGTGCCTTTTGCCAATCTTGGATCCTCCTGTGCACTGCCCTTCCGTTGGAGCAAAGAAAAGGGGGTGTGTGGCCGAATCTCAGGCCAAGGGGCTCAAGGGACTGCACACTGTCAGATGTTACCAGCAAATGACAGGTAGAAAACTCAAGCCTCAACTCTTTCGCTCTTTTGCACTGAAACTCTGGTTCTGTGGCAAAACCAGATCCTCCTTCTTCTCTGATGTTCAACGCCTTCTAATGAAGCAAGCACAATGCTTTGAAGATACCATTGATGGCGCACTGGCGATCGCTGTCCAGCCTTGCTACTTTCTGGGTGCTGGGACTGTAGGGCCAAGACCTCCGGCCCTCATCTGTAGCTGTCACTGATGGAAATTAGTCTTAAATCAATGTTCTGCAGGTTATTGTGACTTGATACCGCAGAACCTAGTGACGTAGGAAATGTGACACTGTTTTTATTTTCCTTCAAAGTACAAAAACAGTTCATAAGTTAATAAGGGGACTGCAAGCAGGTGGCCTGCAATCTTCAAAAGAGTGGCCATACGCCATGGGACTATTGTGTTCTAAAATACTCTGTCATTCTCATAGAATACAAAGACAAAGGCAGTAGGCAACACAGTGGCTCTAGCCTCTTCAATTGGGTTTCCATGTGAGAGACTATCCTCTACCATCTAAGGGTAGATAACTACATGGTAATTCTATATAAATGGATGTCCTCATACATGGTGACATCGTCTAATGGGGCAAACATTTTTCTCTCAATGATTACGTCTAGGTGTTCCTAAATTCCTTATCTAGAACACCTCAAAAGAGAAATCACATGGGCGGCGTGGCTAGCAGCAGACCATGGTGGCTGTGTAACGAGGGAGCTCCCTAAGGCACACCGGCTTTAGAGTGACTCCGGCACATTTATCCATCCCATCGCCCGCCTGAAGTGGCGGCACCGCATCGGGGAACCATTCAGCAACGTCCGTTCCGGTCCCGGTGGGGATTGGAGTCCGAGAACTGCTCCTGCCACCGCGGCCGATCGAGGCCCTTCAGCATCTGGCCAGCACCGACCTTGCGTGTCTGCCGGGCCCGGCGGAAGTGCAGCCTGCCTGGCCGAGGTCTGGTGGCGGCGGCCACCCCCTAGTAGGGTCGGAATAAACATCGCGCCGGAGGGGGCGGAGTGGCTGGGGGCCCCCTCCCCTGTGGCCAGAGCGGAATGAGTGGCATCGGACCAAGGCGTCGGAGGCCGGCGGAACTTGCGGTGCTGCCGCTGCAGAGACGGAGTGTGAGAGGTCTCCGTGCACAGGCGACGTCTCCGGTAGTGGCGGACCGCCATCTTTAAGGCTGCACCTGGACGGGGGGGCGCGGAGGGAGCCCTGGCATTTCCCCGCATCTTGTGCCCTTGGGACGACTCGTGGGCAAACCAGCAGTGAGGGTGAGTGCTCCCCCCCGGGACCCCAGGGGTGACTTACGTGCACACAGGAGTGAGGTGACACATTGAGGCACGGCCCCGGGTGCAGACGGGCGCCAGTAATTCCCGATCCGGTGGACTCCTGTGCGGCCTCCTGACGCTACAACAGGGTGGCACCTGTTTGCCTGAGATGCTGGCGATACAGCGCGACCAACGCTGCAACGGAGGGGTCGGTGTCTGAACAGGGCCGATTGCACCAGCTTGGAGGGGGACACGACACTGCGTGCGTCACGCAGGAGCACTACAGGCCAAATTGTTACTCTGCAGCCGCGGCCTGGTGCCCACGAACTGGAGGAGCACAGCGGGGGTGCGCAGAGACTGAGGCTGGATTGACGGTGCATGAGTGGCTGAACTGAATCACCCGAGATGGGAGCCAGAGGAGACAGGGGTGAAGGGACACCTCTGTAGTGAGAAGCCGGCCCTACGGCGCGAGACTCGCTCCAGGCTCTGAAATACGACAGCGCCCTGGCCGGGCCACGTGACTTCTGCACAAGATACGAACACTCAGACCCCCGCCACGAGCGGACCGGGGTGCCACCGAAGACGGGATAGAGCTGCCGCACACCTCGAGACATGGCAGGTAAAGGGACCAGGAGTGGCTCGACCCAGGCTAAACTGGACAAATTTGCATATGGCCAACAAGGGCAGTCCCAGGTCGGTGGGCGTACTTCCATAGGCGCTACTCCGGACAAGGAGGGGACCAAGAAAGTGACCTTGGAGGACATTATGAGGACTCTCACAGCAGTACAGTCGACGGTGGGTTCCATTTCCTCCGAGGTTACTCTGCTGAGGGCGGACTTTAAGAAAATGTCCGAAAGGGTGTCCCAGGTTGAGGTGGTTACTAAGTCACTCATGGAAGACACCTCAGAGCTGCAGGTGGCGATGGAACACATGGAGAAAGTCACCAAGTTGCTGCAAGACAAGCTGGATGACCAGGAGGGGCGTTCACGAAGAAATAACGTACGCATCCTTGGCCTTCCGGAAACGGAAGGTAAAGAAGCGATGGACTTGTATGTTGAGGACCTCATACAAAATAAGCTTCGTCCCAAAGGTCTGTCTCACTTCTTTTCAGTAGAACGGGCGCATAGGGTGCCTGGTGGAGCGCCAAAGCCAGGAGCTGCGCCATGACCTGTCCTGGCTCGACTCTTTAACTTCAGGGACCGGGACGCGGTTCTACACGCTGCGAGAGTCTCGCCACCTGTCAAGATCCAGAACTCAACCCTAGCCTTCTTTCCGGATTATACAGCGGAGGTGGCCAGGCACAGGAAATCATTTACTGAGGTCAAGAAAACGTTGCGTGACAAAGGCCTGCCGTACGCAATGTTGTTCCCTGCAAAGTTGCTAATTGTGGCTGATGGGAAAGCTTGGTTTTTTGACAAGCCTGAAGTAGCACGGGACTGGCTGGATGGGTGGAGACAGACGGGCCAGCCCCAACGTCGGCACCGGGAACGTCAGTGCAACCGTGACGACAGACAAGTGACTCCGCCGACCAGTCATCCTGCAAGTCAAGAGGATGCAGTACGATTGGACTCTGATCTGGATCGGGACCCACTCGACTCCGGACAACCGCCCCTGGAGTAGAGGTTGCTCTTTCTGCTTCGGGACAATTGCATTATACGGGGACCTGAAGTTGGTGCAGCTGAGTAGGGTGATTCAGAAAAGGGGGTGGTGATGGACAGAGTGTCTGAATTAAACAGAACACTCATACCCAGTCAACAGATCAGGGCTTGATCCATCACCGTTTTTTAGCTCACTGCACCATCCCAGCTCAGAACCTGGCTATATGCAAATTAGTCTGTCCCTGGCCCAGTGCATCATGGAAACAGGGCAGACCAAACTACCAAGCCAATTCTTATACTGGGAAGGAAACAAGCTTCCGGGGACCGGTTTCTGGCATTACAGCCGTCTTCGGCCCGGCTTGCTTGAATCCTGATGGTGCAATGAGCAAGGGACTCACATCTGAGTATACCCTTCCACGCTTATGGTGGACAAAACGATTCAGAAAAGGGGGTGGTGATGGACAGAGTGTCTGAATTAAACAGAACACTCATACCCAGTCAACAGATCAGGGCTTGATCCATCACCGTTTATTAGCTCACTGCACCATCCCAGCTCAGAACCTGGCTATATGCAAATTAGTCTGTCCCTGGCCCAGTGCATCATGGGAACAGGGCAGACCAAACTACCAAGCCAATTCTTATACTGGGAAGGAAACAAGCTTCCGGGGACCGGTTTCTGGCATTACAGCCGTCTTCGGCCTGGCTTGCTTGAATCCTGATGGTGCAATGAGCAAGGGACTCACATCTGAGTATACCCTTCCACGCTTATGGTGGACAAAACGATTCAGAAAAGGGGGTGGTGATGGACACTGAGTAGGGTGGGCATTAGCCGGTGCCTGTAGGGGACTCATCAACCCCACGAGCAAGTAAGATGGTTCTATTTGGGGAAAAAAAGCACTCTGCCAAGTTGGGGAAGCGGGCGGGGACTGGTCCGTGGAGCAGGGGAGCAGGGAGGGGGGATGGAGGGGAGGTTGTAATGTTAAAGTTCTTGTTAATTGTCATCATCTATGTGCCACATCACACTAGCGCGCCACTCGCCACCGGGTTTCAGAGCGTCAACACACGAAGCAGCGTAGGGTATGCACTAGGCTGTCCATCACTCGCATCACCACTAACACGACCCAATGGCCCAGCAACTGCAAGCGACACCCGCCGAGGGGCCCCGTAATACAACAGAGGTACCCCCCCTGCGCCTGCTCACTTGGAACGTTAGGGGTTTAGGAGATAAAATTAAGAGAGGGCTGGTTCTGCAGGCCATCAAGCGCCAGAGTCCCGACCTCATAATGATACAGGAATCACACCTCACTGGGAAGGCGTGTAAAGCACTGGATAGACGTGGGTACACAATGGCGGTCCATGCGGAATTCACAACAGGATCCAGAGGGACTGGGATACTCATGAAAAAAACGACACCGTTCTTAGTGGAACATCGTAAGACGGACGACCAGGGTCGGTTCGCTGCGCTCCATGGCCAATGGGAGGGTAGACCTCTCAATGTGGTCTCAGTCTACATCCCCCCGGCACTCCACTCCACGGCACTCCACGGCACTGCCGGCCCTAGGCAAGTTCCTCCTTGAACTTCCGGAGGGGAACATGATTATTGGGGGGGACTTTAATGCAATTGCGGACCCCGCGTTAGACACCTTTCCCATACGCACTCAACCAAGGAGTGCTACTGCACTCCCTGGCTTCCTGGAAGCCATGGGACTCACAGACGTGTGGCGTCAGCTAAACCCAGCGGCGACCCAGTACACATACTACTCCGCTACTCACAACAGCCTTTCGCGCATAGACTATTTTTTGTTTCTGGGAGTCGGCCTGGGGGCGGTAGATAAGTTGGAAATGCTGCCCAGAGGCGTGTCGGATCACTCACCGATATCCCTGTCACTCGCCACTAGAGAAAGGAGATGCGCTAGACTGTACCCATTGTATCCCAATTATTTGAAAATCCCCAAGGTTAGGAAGAAACTAAAATTGGCTACCACACAGTTCTTTACAGAGAATACCGGGACGGTGTCTTCGCCGTCGGTCCTTTGGGAGGCTTACAAGGCGGTCCTCCGGGGAGAGGCGATCGCAGCGGTCACGGGGCACAAACGGGACTCCAGGCGCGAACTCACAGAATTAGAATTGGCGCTCCACAACGCAAATGCCGCTCACATGTCGGACCCCACCCCTGACACGACACACATGCTGCACCTCCATCAACAACAATATCAGACCCACCTCAAAACGACCGGTAAGGGCTATATCGCAAGCACAGCACACATAATATATGACGTGGGTGACAAGGCCGGGAAAATGCTGGCATGGCTGGATAGGAGAGGGGGAAATGCCAGAGGTATACAAAGACTCTACACTCCAGACGGTCAGCTACTTACGCACCCTGAGCACATAGTACGCACCTTGGCACGTCACTTCCAGGACACTTACACCCCGGAAAGGGTAGTCACTGCACAGACGGCGGCGGCCTCCCTCGAGCACATTGCCATCCCCGTACTCCCGCAGGCGGCGCAGCAGGAACTAGAAGCTGACCTGTCGGAAGAGGAAATTCAACTGGCGATACAATCACTGCAATCCGGCAAGGCCTTGGGTCCCAACGGACTGCCCGTGGAATGGTACAAGGCAATGGCCTCGACATTGAGTAAACCACTGCTAGATATGTACATTGACAGCTTTGAGAAGGCAGAATTGCCGCCTGACCAACGTACGGCCACGATCGTGGCCATTCCTAAGCCAAACAAGCCACCGACTGCCTGCTCCTCATATCGCCCTATCTCCCTGCTAAATGTAGAAGCCAAGATTCTGGCGAAACTCCTAGCCAGCCGCCTAACGCAACATTTGCACACGCTGATACACCCTGATCAGTCGGGCTTTATGCCTCATAGGAGTACTGCTCTGAATCTTAGGAGGGTACATGGGGTGTTGGCACGGGCACACCTCCTCTCTGAACCAGCGGTGATCCTCTCCCTTGATGCCAAAATGGCGTTTGACCTGGTGGAATGGGAATATTTATTCGCAGTAGTTGCACGCATGGGCTTTGGCCCAAAATATATTGCGTGGGCGAGACTCCTATATACATCACCGATAGCACAAGTTGTAGCGAATGGCCACATTTCACCATCATTCCCACTAGGACGGGGGACAAGACAGGGGTGCCCATTGTTGCCCCTGCTCTTTGCCCTAGTGCTGGAGCCACTGGCGATCCTGCTTTGAACGACGCCGCTGTTTCGGGGTATCAGGTGGGAGGAGGGGTGGGAAGACAAGATTTCCCTGTATGCCGACGATATGCTCGTCTATATGGTCGACCCAGACAACGGGATCCCTGCCCTACTGCATCTCTGCGACACCCACGGGCAGGCGTCAGGTTACACCCTGAACTGGACTAAGTCCATAGTGTACGTACTCAAGGGCCCAGAGCCGCTATTGCAGGAGGACTGCCCTCTGGCACTGGCGACCACCTCCTTCAAGTACTTAGGTATTGTAATTACGGGCACCGCCACAGAATTTTTTGAAAGAAATTTGAAGCCACCTCTGGACCGCCTACGGGCGGACGTCAGGCACTGGGCAACCCTACCCTTGACCCTCCTTGGGCATGCAGCCCTGTATAAAATGATGGCGCTCCCGAGGTTCCTCTATGTGCTGGAAAATACCCCGTATCTGATTCAGCCACAATACTTCAAAAAGGTAGCAGGCCTGGTCAACAGTCTGCTCTGGGGAAATGGCCAGGTGCGTATCGCACATGACAAACTGGTGAAAAGTTGGTATGAGGGGGGAATTTCACTACCGAATGTACAGTTATACTATTGGGCAGCCCAACTCAAAATTGTTAATCAATGGATCCACATCCCTCGTACGGATCCAGCTTACAGGGCGGACTGGTTGCAACTGGGGACGGACTGCATGCTCTCTGCCTTGTATAACACATCTCAAGTTAAAAAACTGATAGGCCCAACACGACATACAGTAGCCCTATGGCATATGGCACAGACACGGATGGGATGGAAAGGGAGGATTACCAGGATGACACCGTTGTGGGATGCTAACTCACTAGGTAATCTTAGGTCGTACAAAGGGTTTGCGCAGTGGGACTGCATAGGGATTACCGCGGTGGGTGACCTGTGGGATAAAGGCACGGTGGTGGCATTTTCCCACCTTCAACAGCAATACGGCCTGGGTCCCACCGAGACGTTCAAATATGTACAGATACGTCACGCACTGCTCCAAGCGATCCCGGCGAACACCGTATTGCCGGAATCCTCACCGTTGGAGGACAGGCTATTAACAGACTTTATGCAACAGAGTGCGACCTCCCTTACATATAAAAAACTAGTGAATAGCCTGGATGACCCTACACTTAGACTCAAGGAGAAGTGGGGGGAGGAGTTAGGCGACCTAAATGAGTCGGAATGGAACGCAGCACTTGCCTCCCCAAAGGAAATAGGTATTTCGGAAAAATTTAGATTAGTGCAACTCAAAATTCTGCACCGCACCTATTACACTAGAACACTACTACATAGGATACAGAGGGCAACCCACCCCTTCTGTTTGAGGCGATGCGGGGAGGAGGGGACGCTATTCCACACACTATGGGATTGCCCAAAGATTCAAGAATTCTGGAAGCAAGTTATGCGCACGATCTCCCAAACCCTCAAAATTTCCATCCTACCTGAACCCCGTAAGTGTCTGCTAAACGTCTGGGACCCCAACGACCTGGATAGGTATGGATTGATCTGGGCCACTCTGGCGGTCACGGTGGCTAAGCGGTACATTGCGCAAAAGTGGGGGGCCCCGGATCTGCCTACGGTAGCCAGGTGGACTAAAAACATGGACCTGCTGATGGTGGTGGAGAGGGCGGTATATGTGCTCAGGGCTTGCCCCCGTAAATGGAACAAGGTTTGGTCACCATGGAACACGTATAGGGGGGACATTTGCGAGCCCTTGCCGGACGACGAAGACCTAGACTCCGAAGACGAAGATGAGTAATGAGAAGGACGGGGGGGATGTTGGGTGCCTGTTTTGGGCACGCTGATGTGTAGTTCTAGCTTTATCTGGGTCCGGTTAGAGTGGCTAGGAGTGGTGCGGATGATTAGTTAAAGATGCATGTAACACACCAAATGATGATGACATTGGTTAAATTTGCTTTTCTTTGTTCTGTAATTATATACTTAGAAAGTTATTACTTGTAATGTGAAGGTATGAAAGATGTGGCTTCTATGTTGAGAGACGTTATGCTGTGCTTCGCCGCTTGTAATAAGCTACCAGATAGCTGCCAACCGTGTTACGATTGGGATGATAATTGCATGCGTTTGATTCTACAATGTGTACACTGCCCTAGCATGAAATGATTAAGTGTCGATTGTTGGTATTCTGAACTACAATACTGTGTATGCAACTGATGCCTTCATGATAATAAAGATTTTCAAAAAAGAGAAATCACATAATACAAATTATCAGGGACATATAGATACCTCCTTTTTAATAATTGTGCATCAGGTGGACTATGCAATACAAAGGCTAATGATCAAAAATGTGGAAACAAATGACAAGAACTAGAGAGTCCTGGTATTTCCATGATTTAGAACACATCTGATCCCACCGAATATTAAAGAAGCAGGAACAAAACGGTAAAAAAAAAACAAATTAAAATAGTCATTGAAAATTTGTCATGTTCATAAAAATAAATGTAAGGTATCTCCTATTGAGGTGGAAAACTTGTCTTATTATAGTATTGAGTCAGTTAACCAGTCCATCACTACCCTGACAGTCAGACAGGAAAACATCGAAATAGGCCTAAAGAAAATTCGTGAAAAAACAGTCTGGTCATACAAAAGGGAATTATACATAATATGGGGGTCCATGGTACATTACTGCAATCTGGAAGTGTGAACCTGAACAACACACCAACAATAATAAATGGGCTGACTGGTGAAAGGAATACGGAAAAGGGAAATGGGACTAGGACACAGCTAAAATCCTCAATAACTAGGCACAATGCAACATCAATTAGGGGAGAAGCGGCAAAAGAAAAATCTATAGGAAGAACAAGAAATTACTCAGGTGATAGTCAAGTTTGTGACACAATACCAAGAGTATGGGTGATACACAAAAGTCAAAATAGTACACAAATTTTAACTCTACCGCTGGCCGCTACACCATATACAGTAATCTCAGCTAATGCTCCAGTTCCTTCTTCAGGGAAAAAATGAAACCTGGTTTCCTTTAAGGAACAAAGCCATATACTACTTAGGAAGCAGAACAAAACTGATTAATGTAATATAGAAATTAGGTCACCATGTACAAGTCACAAATCTATAATTTATCCTTACGTCCAATCAGGATACATAAATCTAGGGCTGCCTGTTCCTTAAGGGAAGGGGGCAGTAACGTGACTAACTGCAGGTGACACACTTTGATCCTGTATAACTCTTTTATTTATCTTGAATACTATTTATAGCCAAATTGACATACACTGGTGAATTGTTGTCTGTCTTGTGCACAGCATGAAAATATAATATCTGTGAAATTTAGCAAATCAACCCAACTGTTGTGCAGCGATATGCATCGTCATGAAGATCCCTTCACAACACAGGGGAACTTGTAATAGTATCAAAAGCAACAACATAAAACAAAAACATGCATAAAATAAAAAAACGCACGTCAAGCCTTCAGATATGCTTGCTGTATATCAAGCACAAAAAGCATAGACAAAACAATAGCATATATAAATGAGCAGTGACACACATCACCATGTCATGTACTTTATGCACTGTGAACCTGCAGCCCAAAACCCAATATTCGGGCCTGCTTAATTTGTCAGGCTTAAAATCAAAATTACACTTTTTTACTTTCCTCACCCTCCTTTTGACAGCTGGTCACCAGTTAGTGTTGATCGGCTGTCAAATACAACTTACTGTGTCCCTTCTGACACACAGGACCAGCAGGAACAATTCATAGTAGGACAAAATGCAAAAACATTAAAAAAACACACAAACATTTATTTTTTCTCAAAGGAGTCATACAAAAAAACTCATCTTGTTTCAACATATTGCTGATACTTCACATAACACACAAAATATCAACTGTAACCAACCATCTTTTGTAAACATGCTAAACCACCTTAATTTTGACTGTCCAAAAATAAAACTCTTTCACAGACACTCTGCGTGTCCCTTGCGCCAACCCCCTTTGAGGCCCTTCTTTTCCAAGCAATGATTCTCCATCTGTTTACACTCACTCCTAACCCCCACCTCACTGACCTTAAGGTCAAAATCTGCCTCACGTGCTCCGCGCTCCTCAGCCCCCTCTCTCTTCCTCACTCTGAGGCTGACAAAGACAAAAAGCCTTCCCAATTCTTTCTAACCTGCAATAATCAACCCTATTTAAAAACACATGTTATATATATTACTCCTTTTAGGGGCTACAACTTATTCATTCTTTAGATTATTAAAACATTTACTGTGAATAATTTGCAGAACATAATAACATAACATACCAGCTTTAGAACAAATGTGTGTTAGTATGTCCAGCTAGAGTTAAAACCTTCAACCCTGATATTAAACTCAAACCTCTGCACCGGGCACATTGGCTCACTGACCCATTAAAAGCAACCCCAAATGGGAACAACCTGCAAATTTGTATTATACCTAAATGTATGCATTTACTGAAGCCTAAGGCACTTTAAAGTTATTGTAAATGGCAAGAATGCTGTTTGAATAGTCTATTTTGCCCAAATTTGACTTTGATATTTGGGGCACTTAAAAATAAATATCCTATAATTGTGTTACATATTAATCATCCTCAGAATGTACTTTACATATTGCAGAGATTGGACATTAGACATATCTCATGTAAATCCTTAGATAAATGAGTTTTTTACGCCTGCGCTAAGTGAAATTTCATATGCTAATGTCCTCATTATGCAGTATAGCACAACTTAAATTAAATTATAATGCTAGGAGGTCACAGTATGGGCATTAATCTTTATAAATAGTAAAAAACAAATTTAGAAGCTCTTATTTTTAATAATTATTTTTCATAATCAATAATTATTTTTAATAAACCCAATCATTTTTGATAATTCCACATATAAAAGCAAGCTGCATCTCTTGCCTATCATTTTTAGACTTATTCATTTATAAGCCTAAGCACAAAAGTCTAACTTGAAATATGACACATTTTTGTGCCACTTTTTTTTTTTAAAGGACAATTATTATTTAGCAACAGAACCAAGAATATCCTTATAAAAATGCGTAATGAGAGGAAACCCTTAATTGAAATGTCTTCCTGTAATACAAAAAAATGAACCTTAGTTTGTAACCTTTTTTAAAACACTATTCTGAAAGGCAAAGATTCACCCATGTTTAACTGAGGGCAAAGTCCTGGCTGAGTAAATACTCCTGTTTATTTAGCTTGTCTCTCAGTGTTGTAACATGAGCACGGTGGCAGTCTTTTTCAAACGAAGACATATCAATGCGTGTTCTATAATATGCGTTTGAGTTCAGCAAAAATGTACTTCAGCTGAAGTGTTTGCCTGTTAATATCTAATACGATGTATGTAAGTAAAAAAATGCTATAATTTTGTTTTTCTACAAAAGACACCATTTCGTTTTTGAGGCTTTTTTATTGCTAGTGAATGTGAATTTTAATTTCAATTTTTTTAAGCATTTAGACATTTTGCTTAATAGACTGAAAACATCAAGAAAAACCACAAACACACATTTGAGCTCATTTCAGACATAAACAGAAAGGGGTCAACACTCAGGACACACAATACGGCGCTCTTTAGCCATTCATTTCATAAATAGTGCCATCGCTATTTACTTACAGAAGCTGCACTAATGGGAAAACCACATAGACATTTAAACACACATTTAACCCACAGATCAACACTTAGGACTGAAACAAAGGACAGCCCACAGACTGTACTTAAACCAAACCATTTGTAAATACTAGATGTAAGTCATATTTACAAGAAGCGCTTCTCAATAGTGTTCCAAAAGACTGCAAAAACAGACTGCTGTATATCCAAGAAGCCAAAATACACTCAGTTCACTAGCGTTGGCTGGCAGAACACCAAAAATCGCTCTATATATCTTCATTCATAAAATTGCGAAGAACAAAGGATCCTTGTTTGTATTTTGTCATATTTTAATTCCCTGTGGATACAGAATCACCAAGGAAGAAATATGTTTTTAAACCTAAACCTATTTAGATATTCCCTGTAGGGGAGCCGGCTAATTTACTACCCATCACACTACAGTACTTTAAAAAAAAAAAAACAACACATTCTTTGATGTGAGCTTTGAAACAGGCGTGCCAAAAATATTGCAGAATATGCAAATATTATAATCAAAGTAGTGCTTAAGGTACTCTTCGTACGTGCACCATTCAACAAAATCAGATAGAGAAAAATCTCCTCATTACCTGCCTACACAAATTGCAATTTGCATATCAAATCCATACATATCCAAAGTTGGCCAACACAAATTCCAAAATTCCAAAGCTACAGTAAGCGTTACTAAACTACCTTACTCTTACCAATCAAAAGGTTGTCTAAATTCTAACTGTCAAGTTCTTAATGACCTAACGGTCTTTTTTTTAAATACTCACGCCAAAAATGTTCTCTGTCAGGAGTGACATCATGTGGAGGTTCAAAATCAGGAAGATCAGAAATATACTGGGCTGCAGAGACAAAGATTCCCCAGAATCTCCGTGCACAGAGTACTTTCTTAGTAGAATCTTGTCCTGTCCTCCTCAGTAGATTTCAGTCTCCTGACAAGATCACTCCCTCAGAAAGTCACTTCTCTGATGAAGCCCACGTTGACGCGCCATTTGAAGAAACAAAAATCTTCATTCTCAGGGGTCTCACTAATAGAAGGAAGAAGTTGACATAGAAGCTGGAATATAAAAAGAACATCTTTATTAAACTTAAATAAGTGAGACTACGTCACACAAAGGCCTTAGCAACTGAATGAGGCAGTCTGAGGAGTACAGAAAACAGAGGTCTTATATATGCTTAGGGTTACAAAGTCAGCATAAAAGTAAGGGGTAGTCCTAGCTCATACAAGCATGCAAAAATGCCTAACATGGACATGCAAGATCTGCCAACTATTAGCCAATAGGAAAACATTCAAAACAAGGCATCATGTAACCAGAACGTCCCCCTTGAGTCGTGTTTTTGCCCAATCCCATAAATCAATCAATGACAGCACCTATAGGTCAATCAGTAATGGCAGAACATGTTTGTGTGCTTCAAAGGAAAGGTTGTGGAATAGGAAAACACAGGGAGAGAATAGCGAAGGCCAAAAGATAAGATACGGCACGAGAAGAATGCTAAAGGCTACCAGATAGTTGATACAGGGATTAGGTGGTCCAGACAAGGATTAGTTTAGGCCGGCTGGTGTCTGAGAAGGGTTTCAAGACAAGGACGGAGGGGGTTTTCAACACGTTGCAGTCCAAAGGGTAGAGACACTTCGTGAATCATGCAGCCTGTGTAAAGGCAACACAAAATGGAGTTGAATGTAAAATGGAGTCGAAATTAAAGAACCTAATCATGAGCAGGGTTGCATGACTTCTTATCTATTTCCTGATCCAATATCACATTAAGATCCCCCCCCCACATATAATGGCAGATGCTGGTAAAGCATAGACCTTGTTCCATAGCGCTGTGTAAAACTCAGGGTCGTCCACATTTGGTCCATACACATTTATCATTGTGATCAAGGTTCCGTATAGTTTCACCTGGAGTATGATGTACCTACCCTCTCTATCAATTTTCTCATGTGTGCTCTCAAAAGGGACATTCTTCTTTATCAGTATCATGACCCCCTAGCATAGGACGAATAAGTCTAGGAGAGGCGAACCCCAGCCTATTGTTTTGCCACAGATGCAGCAGTATGCCCTGTGAGATGCGTCTCCTGTGGGAAAGCAACCTGTACATTATGGCGATTCAAATACGCCAGGACCTGCCTGGCCTTCTTTGGGTTGTTCAATCCCCTTACATTCCATGTAATCCAAGTGCCTTTACCCACTCTATCCATTAAGAATCATAGAGAAGTAACCTGTGACAGATATTCAAGTAGCACACCTTCAGATTCCATTGACAAAACTCATATTCACTCAGTCTGTAACTGCACTCACGAAACTTACACACCTGCCAAGTGAAAAGTAACAAACAGACCTACTTCCCCCTGCCCCATCCCACCAGCCCACCACCCACTTCAGCACCCCGAACCTGCCAAAGCCATCCCAAAATCCTACCAAACCCCCCCTACCCAACATCATCACAAATTTGGGGTATACTCCCATATGAAGGGGCGTAGATGTGTAAGCCTCCCATACAACAGGAGGTGACCAAGCAACAATATTATATTATCCAAGATCAGCAAAAGGAAACATATGCCTACTGGCAGGTCAGAGCAGCCACTTTAGGCCATGTGCAATAGAGCAGTAGACCCTATCACCATCATGGAGAATCGTATAGGCAAAGGAGAACAAATTGATGCTGCAACCAAACATTAATGAACTAATCGCAAACTATGTAGCTCGTGAATGTCGCACACTGTTCACTCGGTGTGTTAACACCTATTCACTGTAATCATACTCATCACAATGTTACATTTTCACACTGTTGTATTGTTCATAAAAATCATCATACATTTCAAACAATTTACTGCATAGTATTCATGACAGTAACATAAATCCACTTGTATTCAATACAATTTCTTCTATAATCCTATATACACAATGCATTAAATGAAAATCATTGCAACAATTCCATTAGCGTTGCCCAATGCATTCGAAACCTCATGGTTCCTTCGTCAGGGGATGATCGGTGAAAAAAATGTGTTGTGATATGATGTTAGTGTCCATGGTGAAACTTTATCCTATTCAAATGTTAATCATTGAAGCTTAATGGGTGCCTACCTTACTGGTTTTAATTTGATGATTATTCAACTTATTAGCACCTTATCTACAAAACCAAAGAGGCACAATAACTATATGCTTATGTATAAGTATTTTTATGGCGGCGAATAGAGGTCAAAAAGGACTGTAATTTATGATCGCTTACCATTACAGGCCAAGTCGCTAAATGTGAAGACACTAAAAATAAAGAGATAGGAATGGAAAATATAAAATAACTTTCTCATAATAAAAACTGAAACCGTTAACGCCAACATTATAGCAATCGTACCTTCAAATCCTTCGTCAATGCGTAGTGGCGCTATGCTAAATAGATAAGACAATCCAAATATTAGTGCTCCATGTTACTCAAAATACCGGAAGTAGCAGAATAACGATGTGGTCATCTTACCCAATAGTTCTATGTTATGCCAATAATCTGCAAACGAAAGAAACGTCCGCTTTATCCAAACAATCGCACGAAAGACAAAAGATGACAAATGATGGAATGTTCATCAAATCACCAGTATATACCTGTATGTAGACCCGCCTAAACCGCAAACTCTAGAGTGTGAATGCTGCCTTGAAACGCCGCTTTTCCATGCATTTCAAATACACGAGCTGAAAGATAAATGACCTATGACGTGGATGTTATTGCATCGGGACCGCGCCTCCAAATCCTCGCTGTTTGCTTGGATAATGGAGAGGACACGTTCCATATTCAACGCCTAATCGGAGACCGTCGATAGACCATCCTCTGTGGCCTATACCCTCTGCTCCATTTCCCCCATATGGCTAGACATATGGTCAAGCCTGTGATTTACCGCTGACATGGCACCTTCGATGGATTGCAGTGTCTTCTGCATGGCCACCAGTGTGGCCTCCAAAGTGGGCGGGCCCCCCGCCACCGTTTCAGTCTTCGAGTCCGAGGCTGTCCTCTGCGAGGATTTAGGCGGCCACCGTGACTCAAAGGTAAGCTTTGGTTGAGTTCTGTCAGTCCGGCCCATGATGTGGGTCTAAGCGTGGTACAGTAACAAATGAGGGCAAGATATCAAGGTCACCTGCTGCAAATGACATGCCAGATTTGTAAGTATTCCCCTGTTCCAATATTGCTATCTCCGGCCACTACCAGACCCTGAGTGCTTTAACAGATAAGGGTATGGAATGCCACAAGTGTCCACTCTGCACACCGTGTCTGCAAAGCCCTGAGGCCACTGCCTATAAGGCACTCATCCGCCAAGAAACTAAAGCTCCAGCATACAGTGGCTTATGTTATACCACCAGGGTCCACACGGCCTAGTTATAGACCTCCACGTTGCAGCAAGGGGAAGGTCGCCAGCCACAGCAGCAGACAGCCCGGAACGCAGCTCCTGTGGTCGCAATCGTTGGGGGAAGCAGTCAGTCCCGCAGGCTCCAGCACCCGACTGCAGCTAATTGAGGCCGAGGGTTCGCGGCTTACTCCCGGAGCCCAGCACAGGAGTCGGAGCAGCCCCGGAGCAGCCCTCGTAATCTCCCTGATGCCGCCAGCCAACTTCTTTACTGCAAGGCTATTAGATTCATGGACGGAGGCAGTTCTGGTGACCCTGGGAGACTGCTTCCAGGTGAATGCCCTAGTCCAGTTCGGTGAGCTGGTGTAACAGACTAGCCTGCCACTGGTCTAATTTATTACATACAAATTCCTTGCCTGTATCTTATACAGCCTGTAGTTTACTGTGGAAGTGGAACCACTCACACATGTGATCCTCCAGCTCCTCTTGATGAAGGGAGCAGGCACCCATATGGTCACATGGTTTTATTGGAGCTCAATGGACTGGTCTTGCAACTACTAGACACCCTCTGGGCCCGCTGAACAATTGCAGTAGATGGGGACGTGTCGTAAGCTGACTGGAAGAGGGTACTTGCTTATCCACAGAAAGTCTCTTGCAACTCGCGCCTTTAATGTATACAAAATGACTATACCCATAGGACTTACCTTACCCCTCACAGGATGAGGATGGCATATGGTGAGGACCCTAGGAGTTGTCTTCATTGCGCGGCACTGGACTCAGACTTTGACCACATGACCTGGGAATGCCCTGGACTCACGGGGTTCTGGGGCGAGGTTGTGACGAGACTTAATAGAACACTGAATTGATCACTCGATAATACACCTGCGATCTGCCTCCTGGGCCTCTTATACGGACCGGCCCCCAAGAAGGTGGGGTATAGATATATAGACTTGGCTCTGGCCTTGGCCAGGGAGCGAGTAGCCATGGCTCGGAAACCGTCCAGAGGCCCTTGCCTGGAAACCTGGGTGAAAGATGTCACACATTGGGCTCGGTCTGAGGAATGAGCACTGCAAAGAGAGAAAGTGCAAGGGGTTCGCCTTCGACCTATCACGGCCCTCTGGGCGGAAATGGTAGACGAGTGGGAATTCCCTGGGTGGGCTGATGACCCAGTAGAGGATAGTGCAGAAAGTGTGGACTGAGGAGTCTTGAGTCGGTTGTGTCAGGGAGCTTGACACTGCAGGGGATACATACACTAAGACACTGGGGCTGTATGTTGGGCATATTGGGGAAGGAATAGAGTCATAGGTGGGGCATTATGCGACCCCCCCTCGCCGAGACTGCCATACCTGTTGGTCCTCCGGCCATGCCCGTAACCCCCACTGGGCCTGCTCTTTCCTCCTTCCATGGAGCTGTGATCATCCTTCCTCCCCTCCTTCCCCTTTTTTTTTCTTTCACCCTCTCCATACCTCCACATATATGGGTAGCGTACTCCTCCGCTTGATTCAGAAATGCATGGACACTGTTATGAGTTACACGAAATGTGGAATGTGTTTTGTATGACATATGGTTCTCCTGCGTATGTGGCTGCACCCCTACCCCTTATGAATTGTGAGTAGTACCAAATGACTGGTGAGCCCTTAATTATGTTGTTGTCAACCTGTATGCTAGGAAAAAACCTTTACGGCTGAGGCTACTAAGCATCCTTCCGCTGTATTGGTTTCTGCTATTAAGTATGTTGTGTTGCTAAAATTGTCAACATTCCAATAAATAAGTGTTTAAAAAAGTGCCTTATACTATAGTGTGCCATAAAATGCACTATTTAGGCCCAATTTACAAATAAGCTTCTTCCTCCAAACACCTCTTCAGAAGGTGGGCTGGCTTGGTGTTTTCATGACAGGTGTAAAGTGGGGCAGTAGGAGCATTTTTTCTATCTTTGATATTCTTACTCAGCCCTGATTTGGACTCCATGTGTGAGGCATTTTTTGGGGTCTCCTGTAGCTATTGTCGCTTGTTCCCTGGTCCTCTGAGGTCATCAGTACCTCAGGACCAAAGGTGAATTATCAGGACCCTCACTTCAGGCAGTTGATCCCCTAGGAGTAGAAAAGGCAACTTTATGCTGAGTTGGTGTAAGTAAGAGTCTGATGGTGCAAGACACAGTTGTACAGTCAATGCATTTATATAGAGCTTACTACCCCTAACGAGGTGGTGAAATGCTTTACAGCGTGCAGCAAGCTGTTTTGCAATCCAAGGTTAGATGTTTTTTCAGTTTAAGAAATGTTTATTTTGTTTGAAGAACATACAAGATAATTATAACAAGTCATATAAATCATTCCAATAAAGATGATATAGAATGACTATGAATATTAAATCAATTATGAGTGAGGGGGGGGAGGGAGAAAGGAAGGTAGAAAAGAAAGCTAGAAAAGAAAGATAGAAGTAGGAAGATAGGAGAAGGAAAAGGGAGAAAGAAAGAGAAGAAGAGAAGAGGATACAATAATTAAACGGAGGAAAGAGAAGATAAATAGTTAGATAGGGGAAGCCAGAGAAGATCAGATTTAATTTTCAAGGGTACAGAAGAAGAAGAGGTTAGATGTTAATTCAGTGTCAGTGGCACTGACGTAACAAAACCTGAGGGGGCCCCCTGCAAGGTATACGGAGGGGCCCCCTCTGGACTAAATCAGGAGCTCTCCAGCCCGAGTACGGTGCTGAGGGGGCCCCTGGAGCTTGGGGCCCCCCCTGCACCGCGCGGGCTGCGGGGGCCTCCGTTACACCACTGGTCAGTGGTTATTGTTGGTCACTGAGATTAGTCTTGAGCTCTCAAGCAAACCATTCCTTGCACTTAATCCAGTTTACTTGTTGTAGCAAAAATGAATAGGAGTTAGGTGTGATCATCAGTGGGGCATGAGGGGAGGGAGTGGGGTTTATGTGAGTTCATGCAGTGGTGGGGTTAATAACTGCGGCGGCTGCTACTTAACAGGGTGAGGGGAGGGTTGTGAAGGAGCCGGGTTTCCTCGCCTATATGTACTCTGGAACCCTCGGCCGGTGGACCTTTGGTGCCTGCTTTAGAAGGGTAGAGGGGAGAAATAACTCATTAGGTCTGACTCACAGGCTCAAAGAATCAGGACTCCGAAGAATCACAGAATCCAGTTTTCCAAATGTAGTGTTTTTTTTTACAAAGCCAAAAACAACTGAACATACAGACACCTCAAGACGAGGTTGCGGAAATACATTGGAACTAATACAAAGCCGAACCTGCAAGCCATTCTCAGTCTTTGGATCATGAAAGTGATGACAAGTTCCAAAACCAGGACACAGGCAATAGGTGCCCTTATGTCAAGATCAGACTTCATTGAAGGTTCATAAGTAAAATGCATTAGTCTGTCCCTACACTACAACTAACGTAACATTCCTATTTGGCATTCCCCAGGCAAGTTAGGAAAATGTGTCAGTGTATGAAGACTTCCTAAGAAGTGCACTCACGTTGTATGGGTCAAGTAGCCAAAGGCTACTGAGCTTGTTCTAAGATGCTCCTTCCCTCTCATCGATCTCCTCTCTTCTCCTAATCCAACCCCCTGGGCACTGTCCCTAATTCAAAACACCAAGGGGCATATTATCAAGAAACTGAGTTAAAATTATCACAGTTTTAGGGGCAGAAAACTGCCACTAAAGCAGCAATAATAGGCTTGATAATATGCCCTTGAGAGTTCCAAAAGAAGCCCATGTTTTGGTGTCAACATGGGCTTCTATTGGAATTCTCAAGGGCATATTATCAAGTCCATTATCGCCACTTTAGCAGCAGTTTTCTGCAGCTAAAGTGGCGATAATTTTAACTGCGTGCTTGATTATATGCCCCCAAATCGTAAACACGCTCATTAGCTATCATCCGATCACCTCATTCTGCTGGGCGCCTCCTCATAGGTAGTTTTCCATTTAGTTTCGATACTCCTGGCTCGATTACCTTGATTCCCAAGTCTTCTCCGGTGAGAAAGAACACCGTCTCACATTATCAGCACTCCTTGTGTGAATGTAGCCTCTCCTCCATAGCCTAACTCCTAAAACAAAAGCGTTATTCCAACTAACAAAGATTAAATCCTCCAACTGCAACAGAAACGTGAGAAAGAAAAGATTCAACATGCACATGGACATGAAGAACAACCCCATTACTAGAGAGCAAGGGAAAATACATTTCAGGCCTACAGAAATCAGCCAACATAAGAGTAAGGCACATACAGCCTGATTCATCAACGGGCCGTTTTGCGAGCCCCTAATAGCGAATCATAGCGATTCGCTATTAAGGACTCGCAAAACGGTAATCATGTAGGAATCGCATAATAAAATGCGATTCCTACTGATTCCTTATTTGCGATTAGCAAATTGCTAATCGCAAATAAGGAATAACTCGCCATTCATTCCTATGGGCCAAAAGGCCCATAGGAATGAATGGGGAGTATTCCTTATTTGCGATTAGCAATTAGCTAATCGCAAATAAGATTGCGATTTGAAGGGTGCCAGGGGTGTCCACAGGACACCCTGTAGCACCCCTCAAATTAAATTTCACACAGGTGTTGCACACACACATGTCCAAAGGACATGTGTGTGTGTAACATGCAACTCAGAAAAATGCATTTAAATGCATTTTTCTGAGTTTTCGCAATTTACCGCGAGGTCTGACCTCGCGGTAAATTGCGGCAAGAAATTTCGAATTCGCAAATTTAAATTGGATGTTGAATTGCATTTAAGGAATCTCTAATAGAGATTCCTTAAATGTAATTACTCGCACATTTGCGACATCTCAATTAGCGATTTTTGCATTTGGGATGCTGAATCCCAAATTCAAAACTCGCTCTCGCAAAGGGCCGGATTCTCAGAATCCGGCCCCTTGCGAGCGCAATTTAGGTTCATGAATCGGGCGGATAGGCCTTATGCAAAGCATGCCCAAATGAACATTTTACTAAGCATTTCTAAATTACACGTTACATGGCACATCAAATACTTAAGGATTGTAAGCCTCATACACAAATTCTACACCTTAATGTTTTCAGCTAAGCATGTTTGTATTGCAGCATTCATTTCTTCACGTTTACATGCAAAAATACCTAACACATCACCTTTCACATTATTACAGTACACATTCTACTGTCCCATGTTAATACGACAAAAGTATAAATGCAGGTGCGAACTACTCATGATTATGATACACCCCTAAAATTTAAAGAGCACAATCGTGCTCTATTAGTCGCGAGGTGGGGGAGAGGAGGGAATGGAAAAACTGTTTAAAAATCACTTACCCAACGGCTAGTCGCCGCCTGTTGGTCCTCTTCGGCCGCTTCCAGGACTAGAGGCTATAGGACCAGGAGGCACACAGATTACCCTAGCCAATCAGGACGATGCTTTACAGCTGCGTTGTGATTGGTCGGAGCACCGTGGTTCAGCACTCAGATGGAGATTGGGAGGCTGTGCATGTTCTCCACCGAGGCTGGCTAATACAACAAGTTGGAGAACATGCTAAGTGTGCAGGACTGTTGGCCGGCCCAAGACGGCCGATTAACCGTCATGCGCACTTAAGAGAGTGCCACCACCAAATTGTCTTTTTCCCCAGGGGCTACGAATATTCTTGCAGCTGGAGCTGCCTAACAGGGTTCTTTCAATGGGACAATTATACACAGTGTTCTGACCCTGACGCTCGAGCCAGTGTCCTGGCTACGATTGGAGGCTTCCTGGCGGAATATCCAATCGCCCAGTTAGAAATGGCTTCTTTGGGATTTGGTTGCCTCAGAGAGGTTTCCTAGGAATATTGCTCTACATATGTCCAGCAAAAAGAACAAGACAAATTCTATTATTGAAAAGAACATACTCAATGCACCCCATTGGCACCCTTAGACACCAATAGTCAGTTCCATATCCCTGTAATTTTCTCTGAAGCAGAATATGCAGAAAGCTGCAAGGTCAGGGGCTCGCAATTGCATCCATTCGAAACCACATGTAGCTGGTCAACTGGCGTTCCCATCAGTTTGGGCACCTGCAGCGAGCACACACGTCCATTTATCGTACCCATCGGCCCATGAATCAGCTTCAGGCACTCAGAGGGGCTTAGCCACGGTTCTGCTGAGTGTATGCACAGGCTTTGCTAACGCTAATATGGACATAAGAGCAGAGGGCTTGTCAGGGAGTAGATTAGCAGGGCCTGCTCAGCTTCACTCACTCCTTCACAGGGAGGATGAGACAGTCCAGGCTCCATTCCCTCTGTCAGGACATGCAAGAAGCAGCTAAAAGCCTGTCAGTGGCATGTGTGCCTAGGGTGGAGCGGCCATTGAAGTGAGATGCACTCTAGGGGGGGAGGGCATGCCCGGGTCTTTCAACATAAAAGCAAGCCTGGGGATGCTATGCAAGAAGAGTCCTAAAGCTGTTGCTTCATGGATATTTCTAACTCGCTAAAAATGTTAAACTACAACTCAATACACAAGCAAAGATAACCAAAAACCACACACAGACACAACTGACGGGTGGGAATCCAAGCACTAGACGAAAAAGAGCATCCAGATTAAGAAAGTGCATTAGTGCTGTATTAGTACTTCAGGGCGCTGTGCAAATGCTGAGGGCATACTCTCCTTTGGTGGTAACTAGGGGGAATTGTTACTCATAAACTGCTGCTTACAGCCTTTGAGTTCCGCTGTCTAGCCCCCCTGTAGGTTTCTGTCAACTTCAATGTTTGAAAAAGGTGGCACACCTTTAGCGTTAAATAGTTGTGTCAAGCGAGTGTGTTTGATTGAGTTTTCAAGAGACTGTTTCAGAAAACTGTAGAGTGGCCTATGATCTGGGTCAGAGGATGTGCCTTTTTACTTCCTCTGATGTCATCGGTCTCAAGGGCCCTATGAAGTCACTTCTCCCACGTCTCCCTGATCCTGGTGAAAGAAATGCCGCAACTGGTCCTAACAGCTGCTAATTTTTACAGATATGGGAATTGGGGCTAAAGTTTTGCTTTGTAAGTTCACCCAAATCCTAGGAGCTGCATAGACCCACCAATTTAGGGATTAAGCAAAAAATGAGTGGCCATCCAGGCAACCTGTAATACACGTGGGTTGGCGCTGTCAAGTGGATAGTTATATTCAGTGCTTTATATGGAAAAAATAAGTGCAGGTACTCATGAAATTGAGTTAGGGGCGTGGCTAGTGGGCGGGGTTAGAGGCGGGATGAGACATAATGATATAAACACTTCTATTGAGTATTCATTTTGCCCATGCATTGCCCTTGACAGCTGTCTCAAACTTTCCATATGTGCAGATTAACAGGTACATATGTAAATAAAGGGTGCTGTGAAGTACTTCTGGGAGCAATGAAGGAGCTTCTAAACCCTGAATGCAGCCAAGCCATCAACAGTACTATTAGCCCTTCCAGGCTAGGAATCAATGTGCGCCAGGACGAGAGAGACTGGCACAGCATCATTAATAACAAGCATTAGACGCATTTCTTTTCAAATACCTCCTGGGTGTCCTGATGCTCTCCTATTACTCTTTCTATTTCTAATCTGCCATCTCCGTGCCTCTGTTACTCTTTCCACATCCGTCTTGATCTCTTCCCTATCTCTGTCTGCACTTAACCCTTCTGTCTATATTTTTTCCCCTTTAAACTCTCCTCTGCTCCTTCTATCTCTGCCCCCTCACTCTTTACCATCTTTCCCCCCATTCTCCTTCCTCTTCCCTCAGTAGAAGGTCACATGGCCGGAGAGCTTGCAGTGGCAGGCAGTGAGCACTGCAGGGTCGAGAGCATGTGCAGAGTCCAGTAGGGCAGAGGTCAGGGGAAGAACAATGCTGGCCTCTGATGGGCAGGTCAGTACACCTCCTCCCACCTCACCTGGGCTCCAGGCAGGCCGCCTAGGCCATCTCCACCACCTCATCCCTGGCAATGTCCCAGCAGGTGGACAGGGGCGGGGATGGAATTGCAGGAGCAAGGGAGTCAGGTCTCAGAGGGAGGCCAAGCGTTCAGTGGCACGGTCACTGCAGGCTCTCTTCCGGCTGCACACATCACTGTGCCCCTGGCAGCCAATGTCCAATACACTAACAAGACGACCCAGCATGGAGGGCCTGCAGGTGTTGGGTGAGGACAATGAGAACTTCTGGAGCTGAGGTCCACTTTCCCTGCGGCAGGCCTCCAGCAGGCGCCAAAACTGCAAACATGCTGCCAAATAAACGGGCCATAGCTGGCCATCAGGCATCGGCCCAGTTTCCATCTGATCAAGCCAAGTACCGGTACTCTCCTTGGCACTGGAAAAGTGGCGGTACTCAGCTTGGTAAAAACAAGAAGTGCCGGTACTCAGTACCTGTTAGTACCGGCCCATTTAAAGCACTAGTTATATTGCCTGGATGGGGCGTACATTCAACGACTGGTTCTAAAAGCACGTATGGCCAGATATTCGTACAATGCATTTAGTAAAAGTGGTGTTACATAAGAACATTGTAATTGCAACGAATTGTATGGTATTTTACCAGGACACTAAGGGGCATATTTACAAGCCCCCTGCGCTACTTTTGCGTCACTTTTCCCATGTTAAAAGTGACGCAAAAGTGGCGCAAGGGGCTTGTAAATCTGCCCCTATTTATGTTGCAAAAGCGTTATCAATTCAGTATTTTACACAACATGCTGGGAATGGTAGTATTTGCACTTCAGGCTAAATGTTATAAAAGCATGTGATTACTAACCTCGGTAATCTGTTCAACCTGTGATCAAGGCTCGAGTTGGGAGCTGAAACGAGTTAGGGAAATTCTGTGAACATGTACTTTTGCCGCTGGTATTTGTTTGAGTTAAACAGAGTGAAGCCAAGGATTTTGCCTCAGCGCTCGTTGAAATTCATTATGGGCACTCTGTTTCTATTTTCTGAGGCTGCCATAACGGGGAACTTGCTTTATAAAAAAATAATATATATATATATATATATATATATATATATATATATATATATATATATATATATATATATATATATATATATATATATATAAACACAATCTTCATACCAACAACTCCTGCAATGAAGACACGGACCCAAGGCTGCAGTAAGGGAGATTTTATTCAACCTCTCAGGCGACGCGTTTCGAGCAACTCGTGCTCTTGATCACACACCATACACCTGGTCAACTAACAATTAAATACTTTTTTTTGTGTACGTGATGCTCCACCTCCTTAGTGAATCACAAAATAAACATAGATGAAATACTGCTCTATACACCACAAGGGTGCAAACCCATACCAACATAAAGGGCACAAAAACACAAAACACAATATAACTGCATGAATGCACAGTAAGTATGGGCGGAAAATCCGTTCCGCTCGCGGATTTTGCGGATTTTCGGTAAATTCGCAATCCGCGAGATTCGCGAATTTCCCGTAAAATCCGCAAATCCGCGAGCAGCGGATTTTATGGCTTGCTCGCACTGTTCGCGTGAGTTCGCGGCTTCCCAGTTCAACTTCGCGCCCCGCGAATAAGCGCTAAATTGCAGAAATACGATCTTAGCAAAACTGAAACTTGCTTACCAGGTTCAAAAGTTCAAGCTCATCATTAGTAGCCATTTCCTGTAGTGCTTCCTGAGGGGCCCCTCCAGAGTTCAGTTGCCTACTTGCAACTATTATGTGACCCTGCTCTGACCCTCAGAATAGTTACACAAAGGTCCTGAATTACAGCTAAGGCAGACAAGCAGGGACAAGCAGGAGCCAGGCTGAAAGTTCAAATCCAGTGACACATTAATCAGCCCCTAATTCATTATTGTCAGTTGGGGCAGGGCAGGTGTTGTAACTAATTTTGCAACAATGAAAGCACTTAGCAAGTGCAAAAGATCACTAATCAGGAAGCACTAAGGAAGCAGGTGCCAGCTAAAAAAATATTCTGTGACACATTAATCAGCCCCAAATTAATTCAGGTCACTTGAGGCAGGGAAGGTGTGCTTTGCCACAATAATGTACACTGGACAACCAGAGGGTGCTGTGATGAAACAGAGGGTGGCATGGGTGGGCCAGAGGGTGGCATGAGTAGTCAGAGAGTGGCAGTGGTGACAGAGAGTGGCAGTGATGAAGAAGAGCGTCCCAAACAGGCTGGACACGTAGAAACAACAAGTTCGCAAAACTTGCGACCCGACAGGTAAGTTCGCGTTTGCGAAATTGTACAAAACCCTCGCGAACTGGCAGAAACCCGCGCGAACACACAAAAAAAACCGCAAATTCGCGAGAATTCGCGGATTTTGTGGATTGCGAGTTCGCAAATCCGCAAAATTCGCGAACGCGAGATTCGCAAAATTCGCCCATGCTTAATGCACAGTCCTTTTCTCAATCATACTATGTATTGAACTATAAAGTTATGAAAATAACATCATTATTGAACTAATCCAACCAATAGAATGAAACAATATATATACAAATAAATATACATAAATCTTATTTACACTAGTTACATATGGTATACCTATATACATGAATTTATCAGAAAATTAATTTTTCTCAGTCTAAATTTCATAACTTTATACCACTTTGCTAAATAGTAACATCTATACAGGATTTCAATAATTATATATGATAACGCGATTTTATTTATGTTCATTGCGCAAAAAGTGCTATGAGTGCCCATAATGCCTGCCTAATCCTAAGTGATTACAAAAATATATACTTCAAATGGATATAAATGTGATATTGTGAAAAAGTGAAGAAAAAGAAAAAAACTTTTTTTTATATACAAAAAGTTACTACTCATCATTATGTACATGGTTTTTGTTTGAGAGTATACCAATTACGGATCATGATATCAGCTATGAATTTCATCTTAGTTGAGTTTTCAACTGGTTCACCCATGGTGCAACTTGAGGCAATCAGATTTTCTACATTTCATACGAAGATTTGATTCTGGAAGACCTTAAAAAGTAGATGAAAAAACATATAGATTTGTTTTGTGTCTACCAGTGATGTAGCCTATGACACACATATACATTGAATTTATACCATATTGACAATTATAAAAAATGATGTAAAGCTTCTGTGGTGTTAAGTCCATTAGGGTATTTACTGTCAAGCTCCACTATATATTCTGTTTCTTTCTTCCTCAGTAATCTTTCTCTGTCTCCTCCCCATTTGAGAGGGGCCACCACATCTATGACAAAATATGTCAAATTGAACAGATCATTGTTGTGTGTTGATCTGAAGTGACGCGCTACCGGGTATGTGTTGTCATTATTAACTATTAACTATTGCCCATAAGTGTTGCAGAATCCTGACATGCACCTGTAATTTGGTACTGCCTATGTACCGTAGGCCACAGGTGCATGTCAGGACATAAACTGCAAAATCACTATGACAATTGTAATTACCCCAGATAGCTTTACTGATGGAACTGAAGGGTGTGCTATAGTGCGTGGTGTTTACACATTTAAAAAAACCTTCTTTTTGTTTGAGCCAGGTGTTGCCACTACCTAGCTCTGGACTAGTTTTCACCAAACTGTTGTGCATGCTCTTGGATTTTTTATTGGTAATTGTAGGTGTGGTGGACAATGTATCACTGAAGAAACCATCGGTCATAAGAATGGGCCAATGTTTCTTTACAATAGACCTAATTTGTCTTTCATGTTTGCTATACGTCAGAATTAAGCGAGGAGTATTGTTATTCGTTTCCGGCTCAGGTGCTTCAGATCTTAACAGAGACTCCCTAAATTTTTCACGGCTACGTCTCAGTACACTGTTCAAAATTTTGTCATTGTATCCTCTAGCTTTAAGTCTGGAAATTGTATTTTTAGCCTCCTGTTCAAATATCTCAGGAGTACTGCTTATTCTTTTAACACGCAGTAATTCACCATAGGGAACATTTGCAATCACATGTTGAGGATGTTTACTACTGGCATGTAATATACTGTTTCCGGCCGTGGGTTTCCGGAATAACGATGTTGTCACAGTATTATTGTCAATGGTTATATGAACGTCTAAAAAATCTGCCTGCACTTTGCTGACATTGGAGGTGAAGAAAAGATTTTCCTGATTCACATTCAGAGCATCAACAAATTCAAAGGCGCTTTCCTCATCCCCCTCCCATATGCAGAAAACGTCATCTATAAACCGTTTCCAGTATTTAACATGTTCGAATCCTGGTGTTTCAATGAGACCGCGCCCCTTCCACCAGCTCACGTGTAAACACGCGTAGCTGGGGGAGAAGCACGATCCCATTGCCACACCCCGGACCTGTTTCCACACTTCCTTGGCAAACATGAAAAAATTGTTATGCAGGCACCAGTGTATTAATTCACATAACATTTTGTTGTGACTATAATATTCACATGATCTTAATCCTAGGTACTGTCTGATCGCTTCCAAAACCCTTTGAATGGTTGATCGAAGTATATAAAGACTCAATGTCTAGAGTCATCAGACACCAATTGTCCTGCCACTGGATCGAGTCCAATTTGTTTAAAAAGTCACCCGTGTCTTTCAGGTAACTCGGTAGGCTTTTAACAATGTCCTGTAAAAAGAAATCAATGTATCGGGAGATGTTTTCACCTATACTGTTGATGGCCGATATTATTGATCGGCCCGTTGTTGGAACTTTCTGTTTATGGATTTTTGGAATCAGGTATAAAATAGGTATCACAGGATGCTCAATGTGTAAAAAGTCAAATTCAGTTTGTGAGATAGAGTTATTTCTTTTATATGAAATTAGCATCTTTTTAAGTTTATCCTTTGCTTTTTTGTATGCCATTCCATTCGATCTCACATAACAATTGGCGTCATTTAATTGTCTCATGGCCTCTACAATGTACTCTTTCTTCTGCCATAAAACAATATTTCCGCCCTTGTCGGATTTGTTAACCACCACTTCATGGTTTTGACTCAACTTTTTCATTACCATGTTATACTGATTCACTACGGCATTGTTTTTATGAGTCTGTGCCTGCGCCGAGCGGTGTAACTTTTTTAAATCTTCGATAACACATTCATGATCAATGTCTACTGCGTCTTTAGGCATAACAGGCAAAAACGTAAAACATACTTACCGGTTTGAATGGACTGTCACCAGCTCCCTTCTGGCAAATATCGACATTGTATAGTTCACGTTGTGTGTTCATAATGGCATCATCATTGGTATTAGATGTTGAGCTCCCAGATTCCCCCAAATCACAGAGGGTTAATAGCAGCCTGGCATCACGGAGTGCTGGAGCCGTGGAGTTTCCCACGGGTTTGGTGGCTAGGTTGGCATGGCTTTCTTTGTTTTTAAGTGCTGGCTTCGAAGAAAAAAACTTTTTTAATTTCAGTTTACGGATAAACCGAAAAACATCCGCCACGGTGTTGGTATAATTAAAAGAACTCTCAGGGCAAAAGTTCAATCCAAGAGCCAATAATTGTATATATATATATATATATATATATATATATATATGAAACAAAAGCTCCTCCTCAGCACGCTCTGCGCTCGCAGACACCGCTTCCACGCCAGCAGAAATGAGGAACGGACCAACGAAGTCAGCAAAAGGTGTTTTATTGTTCCAACAGAACCAGCGACGCGTTTCGAGCTAAAGAGCCCTTGTTGTTGTATATATATATATATATATATATTTTTTTTTTGGGGGGGGGGGGGGTATCCTAGAGGTATTTGTATCATCTCTACTTCTTTTTCCTATGGAAAGACTGCTTCTATGCCAGTAGTTGCTATTGTTGTCTTCAACTCGTTTTTGATAAGAACATTCGTTATGTTTTCTCCACTGGAGATTGCTTTTTCTCTGTGTAATTTGCAGGGCAGTCCTGGATAGGACGGGACTTTATATGGCATAAAAGTATACTCAGTGGCATGGCCTGCTTTTCTGTGTTCCACAGGTTTGAGCATGTGGTTCAGGCCTGGATATAATACCAAATGGGTTTTATTTTCATAGTGTATTTGACAATGTTGTCTTATTGTCAGGGATAATGCTACCCCATTTTAAAGTTTTTGTATGACTTTTGTTACTGTGGCTCTTGCCACAGTTTTGTGAGGTGAGAATGCATGGTTCCAATCCTGCTGGGGGAGCGAATAGTTTTATATTCATTTCGTTGGTTGGCTTCTGACACAGATTTGTCATGCTAACATAGGTATTTTACTTCCAGTGTTTAAATGTCTTGTGACTTTACTTACTTGTGGTTCCTTCTGCTGGTTTTTATTTGGTAGAGTATGTTATTGCTCACCTAAATTATGAATATCCAGTCTTTTTCTCTTGTTCTGGGCCGGGTTTGGTCTAGTAAAAGACTTTTCATGGTCTCAGTTCGCAGACCCTCCTCCGGGGATTGAATGGCCTTGGCATTTGATTCAAAAGTAAGAAATTCGCAGCTAGATGTCTCTGTCAGATAAACTAGTTTCTTACCTTTGGTAACGCATTATCTGGTAGAGACAGAAACTAGCCGCAGATTCCTTAACGACCCTCTTGTCCTCCCCACTCTGCAAACTGAGGGGCATATTATCAAGGGTGTTTATCTCCGCTTTTTTGGCTTTAAAAGCCAAGAAAGCGGAGATAAAATGATCTCCCTATTACCTAGCTGTCGCTAACACCAGTTAGCGACAGCTAGTAGGAGATAGCGACCATCTTGGGCCCCGCTTTGCATGTCAGTGATATTTATCACTAATGACATGCAAAGTGGGTGTGCCAAGATGTTAGCGACTGGAAACAGTCGCTAACATCGCTATCTCCTATTACCAACTTTTGGAGATATTCGCGATAAGCGCGAATATCTCCAAAAGCTAACACCTGCCTGAGCAGTTCTTAGCCATGTTATCCAATGGGAAGTGGATAACATGGCTAAGAGCATTAGCTCGGTAATGCATGAATATCGCGTACTTTTCAGCGATATTCATGCATTGCGCCCGATTTTTATCGCATTTGCCCAACGGTAATTTTTTGTCTCTAACCAAGCAATAGCGATAATTATCGTTATTGCTTGGTAATATGCCCCTGAGTCTTTTTTTGTCTCCAAGATTTAACTATGGTCATTCACATTCAAAAGAAGAAACAAGCTTTTACAATGCAATGGTCTCTGCATTATTAAAGGTAGAGCTATTGGCATTGCTCATGATTTTTCTTTTATCATAAATAAATGGCATTGTCATTTACAATTCAAATAGTTTAATCGTTAAATAAATGGCATTGTCATTTACAATGCCAATAGTTTAATCGCTCGCAAATGCATGACCTATTGCATTTACACCCACACAGAGCCACACGCACAAAGCCACCCACACACACATAAAGAGCCACCCACACAGAGTCATTCACATAGAGCCACCTACACAGAGCCAGCCTCACACAGACAGAGCCACCCACACATAGAGCCACCTACAAAAAAGCTATCCACACAGAACCACACACACACACACACAGCCACACACACACACAGAGCCAAACACAGAGCCACACACACACACACAGACAGAGCCACCCACACATAGAGCCACCTACAAAAAAGCTATCCACACAGAGCCACACACACACACACACAGCCACACACACACACACAGAGCCATACACAGAGCCACACACACACACAGACAGACAGATCCACACACAGACAGAGCCACACACAGACAGAGCCACTTATGATCCAAGCTTCTGCTAACTAAAGGCATAATGCCATCACTGATAGATATATGTAATGACCATATGGCTAGGCCCTCCTCATTAAGCCTCGAGTCTCACCCATCAAGTATGAAATCAAGGCAGTGTTCCTGAGTAAAAGTATAGCTCATCTCCCCCTTGGAAATACATACACATGGTAGCCGCTCAGGCAAGAGACATTATACCCGACACAATTCATCAAAGACTAGTAAATCCAGGCATCAAGCAAAACAAAGCACCATGTTCCCTAAGTAGGCTTACGGGTATAAGACTGTCAGCAGGTCTGCAAGAGCCAAGACGTCACGGCAGTAAGGATGGGGGACGAATAGCTTCACCGGGCCAGTTTAAATGCTCCTGGCTGATGACACAGCCAGGGGGCAGGGGAGCAAGCACAGCCAGGGGGCAGAGAGGACAATGGCCACCTCACACGCTATGGAACCCTTATGGTCAAGTGCAGGAAGTTGATTTCATGCAGACCTTTGAGTCACAGAGCCTGGCAAATCCATGCAGGAATCCTAAGGCAACCATCCTGTCCCTCCAATTTGAAGGGTTGCCCTTTCCAGGACTCAAGTGACGGATGTGGCACTGGTTGTAACAGTGATGCTATCATGAGGCACTGAGATGGTGGAGTTGGCCAACAGCTGAGTAATCCTCTTCTCTGCACTACTCAGAATGCTGTGACTTGTAACCCTTGTCAGTGTTTCTTAGGTGCTCAGAGTGCTCTCTGTTCATTTGAGCAAGTGTTGCCATTTCAAAGACCCTCGAGCAATCAGGATGTGAGCTGGATTGCTGCCAGTATGTAGGCCCAGAATGCTGGCACTTGACGCGTTGGACCTGCAGTGTTGGTGTGGCATCATGTGTTAGTGCTGAGTGTGGCAAGGCAGATCTCCCAGCCTTGTGCCTTGCATTTTTGGTGTGCTGTGTTTTTAACGTTTTCAGAGATGTATAGAGTTTGCAGTGCAGCATGCCAGAGACATAAGGAAGGAACCACACTAACCTGCCCTTGTTTTATGCATCCAAGCCTTGCGTGGCCATAGTTAACTGTTCCAGAGCACGTATTGGACGGTTGGCGCTTTGCTGGCTGATGATTTATGAGATTTCAGTGGTTATTAAACGTGCCAGGACTCGTGCATTAAAAACACTTTCTGGCACATGCCAAGCTTCGAGTAAACCCGAGCGACCGCATCCACGGACAGTCACCCAGGAGAAAAACAACTGTTCCTGCAGATACGTCGCTGTACCAAATGCCACCCGACGGCAGTGACATGTTTCTACTCATTCCGCAGTGATGACAAACGATTTTGAAACTCATGCTCTGCATTCAGAATGCAAGAGGCGGGCAGCTTCTGGCAGCCAAGAAATAATTCTCACTGGCCCGTCGGAGTTACAACATTTATAAAGTTGCAAAGTGGAGTAAACAAACCATCTGTTTGTCTCCGCCGTACATGTCACACTCTCTTATGAGCCTGTTACAATTCATTTAGTGCACAAATTTAGTGATTTCGCTCATGTCAGCCACCCCGCCTTATTGACAATGCGAGACTGTCAATTTTGTTTGCCTGCCACATTAGGCGGCCATAAGGGGATGGGGGCTCTGTGGAGGAAGACGCAGTGTAGGCCGAGTAATTCACTGAGAATTGAGAAAAGAAGGCTAATTCTGATAAATGGCCGACCCCAGTGCATCCTGCCTCTTCTTACAAGAGACGTGCCCTATCTGTGCAGTAAATTAGCAAGGCCCCAGCAGAGTTTTGGTGGGAGCTTATCTTCAAGTGAATAATTTGAATGCGGAGGGAGCCGATTACGTGACCGGTGTGAACGATTTCTCTTGCATTGGAAGGGGTTTAAGTGATTTGTGCTCCACAGCTTTAATTTGAAAGCCATAATTTGTCCTATAATCTATGCATGCTTAGTGCTTTTGAAAAGTAGTTTCAGATTTGGCTATTTTTTTTAAAGTAAAACTGTTTCTGCCCTCTTACGATGATCACACACAATTTTGTAGCGCAACCAAGCCATGTCTAACCTTGAAGAGCATATTATAGGTAACCAGGTGATGGCGGTCAGGAAGTAGCCGTGGGGGGATTTGACGGGCAACAAGGATCCAAAGCCTTCTTCCACCCAGCACATTTTCACGGATCTCCAAAGCAGCATCTATGCCAGAGACGGACGGGACAAGGGAGCAGCAAAATGCAAAATGGCGGCCGCAAAGCTCCGCAAATTTCGGATTCTGGGGCGTGTTTTGGCGTCCTGAGTGACGGATGACGTCACAGGTGGAAAGAACGCCAAAAACACGCCCCCGGATCCGAAAGAGATGGGGCTTGATTGGAGTGATGCCCTTCTTCTCCAATGGCTGGCCTCCGTTTAGGAAGCCAGCCAATGAAGGAGAGATGGAGGAGAGAGGCGGGTTCAAGCCCCGTCTAAAAAACATTAATTCTCCGACCAAAGACTGCGCAGGCGCAGCCTTCAGGTCCTCGACCTAAAAAAAGGAAGAATCCAGTGATTATTTGACACAAGGGTGTCTTATTTTAGCACACTGTTTCAATAGGCAGGTTCTATATATGGCTCCATGTTTTAATGCTGAAAATAGTCATGAAAGAAACTGACGTTGGCGAGTGAGTTATATGGACTCCTTCGACGTCACATCTGGTAAACAACGTCGATATGGAGTCACGCGACGTCTCACGCCTGGGGAAGATTCTAAAGTAAGCAACCTGTGGCTAAATCCTACCTCTACCAGATAAGGTCTTGCCGGCAGTAAGTAACTTGTTCGTTTCTATGTTTTCTTCCGATATGGTTAGCGCCATTATTCAGTATCTTTAAAGCATTTACTAGCAATGGTGCTTTACATTCTGGAGTTTTAAAGAGTATATTGCAGCCCTGCATGAAAGTAAGCAGCGTTGCATTGAGTGAGTAACTACAACTAATACGGCACCGTATTTACATAACACTGTGTTGATGATGTCATCAACCTTACACATACACAAATAACTGTGCTTACATGCAGTGGTGGCTTGCAACATTAATTATTGGTGCGGCACTCACCATAAATGCTGCTGGCTACCGGGCACTCCAAACAGATGCTCTTGTCCTGCACCAATCCTGAGGTGATGAGGAGCAGAAACGAAAGGGAGGGACTTCCTCTCTTGCGCCATGCGAATTCAACCAATCCTCCAGGATTGGTTGAAGCATGCTAACCTAGCGCTCATTTTGAAGCAGGGGGCCTGTGCCCTCAATTTACAGCCCTGGGATTGCTGCATTTGAAGTGCGCATGTCAGACTGGCAGGCTGTAGGCAGTCGGCCAATCTGACATGGGTACTTGAACACCTAAAACAACACCCTGCAATGTGCAGGAATCTGCCCCGCCTCCACCCTCCATCCACTCGCTAAGGCCAGCGGCACACAGAATAATAACAAGCATTTACAATGCAATGGTCTCGGCATTATTAAAGGTAGAGCTATTGGCATTGATCATTACTTTTTTTTAATCTTAAATAAATGGCATTGTCATTTACAATGCCAATAGGTTAATCGCTCGCAAATGCATGACCTATTGCATTTACACCCACACAGAGCCCCCCACACACACACACACAGAGCCCCCCCCACACACACACATACACAGAGCCCCACAAACACCCATACACAGAGCCCCCCACACACACACACACACAGCCCCACACACACACACAGAGCCCCACACACACACACAGAGCCCCACACACACACACAGAGCCCCACACACACACACAGAGCCCCACACACACAGAGCCCCACACACACAGAGCCCCACACACACAGAGCCCCCCACACACAGAGCCCCACACACACAGAGCCCCACACACACACACACACAGAGACCCACACAGAGACCCACACACACACACACAGAGACCCACACACACACACACAGAGACCCACACACACAGAGCCCCACACACACAGAGCCCCACACACACAGAGCCCGACACACACAGAGCCACACACACACAGAGCCACACACACACAGAGCCACACACACACAGGGCCACACACACACAGGGCCACACTTACACAGAGCCACACACACACACAGAGCCACACACACACACACAAACAGAGCCACACACACACACACAGAGCCACACACACACACACAGAGCCACACACACACACACGGAGCCACACACACACACACACACAGCCACACACACACACACAGAGCCACACACACAGAGCCACACACACACACACACACAGAGCCACACACACACACAGAGCCACACACACACAGAGCCACACACACACACACAGAGCCACACACACACACACACAGAGCCACACACACACACACACAGAGCCACACACACACAGAGCCCCCCACACACACACACAGAGCCCCCCCCCCCACACACACAGAGCCCCCCACACACACACACAGAGCCCCACACACACACACACAGAGCCCCACACACACAGAGCCCCACACACACAGAGCCCCACACACACAGAGCCCCCCACACACACACAGAGCCCCACACACACACACAGAGCCCCACACACACACAGAGCCCCACACACACAGAGCCCCACACACACAGAGCCCCACACACACAGAGCCCCACACACACAGAGCCCCACACACACAGAGCCCCACACACACAGAGCCCCACACACACAGAGCCCCACACACACACAGAGCCACACACACACACAGAGCCACACACACCCAGAGCTTTAAAATAATATCTCACCCTAACCCTTTAACGTATTTGAAGTAGCAGGTTCCATAGTAGGGGAACTCGTACGTTGATGCTAGTGGATTTGAGATAGTAGGGATGCACAGTGAGTGTGGTTGCAGTCTATGTTCCAGGAGTTTGCTGTTTCAGTTCATGCCTCTTTGGTTTGCAATCCCTGTTGGTGCCAAGTTTCCCGTTGGTTACCTGTGTTAGCTCTCCGAGTCTGTGCCCTGTGGCTCCTTCTCTATGTCCTGTGGGTTTGTGGGCCTTTCCTTTTTCCTGTGCTGCACTCCACTAATGGTTCCTGGGTTTGCGCTCCCTCTCTGTGCTCTGTGGTTCTGCTCTCCTTATGTCCTGTGGGTTTGCGCTCCTTTACTATTTAATGTTGTGCTCTCTCCCTCTGTGCCCAGTGGATTCCCAAATGCGCTCAAATCCTTCTCCTTCAATGGGACTACATACACCAGAAAAATTAGTTTCAGATAAACCGTAGGTAACTATCTGCAATATCATCTGTGGAAAATTAACACAAACTTGGTGAACATTATCGGCGTCATCTTGCCCCTTTTCAAGCCCATTCGTGCGCGTAAGCGGCAGCCATTTTGAACACCATGGCCTCCCTGCCCCTCGCTGATAGCCAGCGCGTCTCTCTCTCTCTCTTAGCCTCGCAAGCATTCCCCCCGCACACTGACAACCCCCGCTCTCTCATGCTTTGAGTCATAAACCCCCTTCAGCGCAGCTTCACCACAGAATCCCATCCTGTTCCCAGCGCGACACCTCCCCTCATTCCTTTCATGGCCTCAGATCCTTTAGATGCAAACCCCCTTTTCCTGTGTCCCCGTTTGTCTTCCTTGTTCCCAGGCCGCCACCTGGCCCTGCGGATACTGTTTATTACCCCGTACAGTAGGAAACTCCCCCCCCCATCAAAAGACCCTCGAACCGATCAAAGCCCCCACCCTATGAGATCCGATCAACCCCATGCATTCCGTGAATCGGCGGAATGCCCTGCTGTGCGGCAACCATCACCTGTTGTGACCGGGGTGGGGAATCCAACTGTAAATGTATGTGGGAACGAGCCTGAAGGGGAGATTCCGAGGATGTTCTTTCAACTATCGACGTGTTGCGAGAATGTGTTATGTGCAATAAAGGTCATAAACCCTAGTATAAGAGGCCAGGCCTCAGAGATGTGGCTAGAGCACCTCGTGACGATACTTGCTGTCTGAATTGATGTGTTCTCCTCCGGAGAGAATAAAATCCTCGTTTCCTGCCTTCCAGTCTCCAGCGCCTGCTTCTTCATTGATTAACATTGGTGGGTCATAGAGGCGATACCGCCGGGCAACATAAAAAGGGTCTTTGGTTACTGGTTGTCTTTGGAACCCCTTTTTTACAATTGGCGTCCCAAACGTGGGGCCCATCAGCGACTCGTGGATCCAGTGGGAGAGGTCCTGACGACAGAGTGAATGACTGCAACGATCGGAAGGTACCCTGTCCGATAGACCCTCGTCTGACAGCCGATCATCCGAACTTCACTGGTTCCGAACAGACCTCTCTCGAGTGATCTGCGGTCCTGACTGGGAACCATCAGGAGTGCCACGAGAAGTACGAAGAGAAGAGGACGATCGGGCGCTGGATTCGGAAGACAAGAAACTGTCCATGCGGTCCGGGTAAGGTCGTGTAAACACGACAAATTGCGAAAGTGATTGATAATTGAAAGTGATTGATAATTGATGAGAAAATACTAGTATTACTTTTTGTTAATTTATTGGAGATTCACTGTCTACAAACGGAGAAACAACAGGCTCTCCCTTTATAAACAGCGAAGGATAGGTACGCACCCGTCGGACCTATCTTTCTCCCCCACTGAACAATTGCCCCTTCCCCCCATTGATTAACTGTTATAGATTGTTTTCTGGAGATTCTCTGTCTGCAAACAGGGAAAAATAGGTCCCCTCTTTACAGATAGTGAAAGGGTAGTTGACGCGAACCTTTGCGAACTTACTTATTCTCCCCATTGACCATATTGATTTTTTATTTTTGACCTAACATTGATTGCTCAAGATTGGTTCATGAGGTATTCACTACGTGCAAACAACGTAGAATAGAAATATTCTGTCTAGTCTTTGCACGCAGTGATAAGATAGGTAGTGCTGACTATTATCCCATTGTGATCCGTCATGCCTGTCTTCTCCCCACTGGTTAGTAGCCTGTTTAGCCCGGACCGCTTATTAGAGATGAACCATCCGGCTCCGCTGGAAGGCACCCCTAATAAGGACATGTTCATGAAGCATGGATTGATCGCTATAGCCTATAGTGAGCTGTGGCATAAATATACGAAAAAGGATCGAGAAAATCAGTGGCCACTGAGAGGATCCTTTGATCTTGACAAAATAGAAACGGTAGAAATAGCCCTTCGTAGGAATGAAACAACACCTATTATGCTCGATAGTCTCGGTATGTGGCGCAAAGAAGCCACACGACGAAGGGAAGGCGACGAATTTAGAAAAGGTGAAGGGACACGACGGACAACCCTCCAAACGTCTAGTAGGCAAAGGGAAGGGCCAGCGATGGCACAGTCCCGAGGAGTAGATATGAAAAGAGAACGGTGTAAAGGGGTGTGCCGACAAGTCAACCCCGGAACACAACGACCCGAAGGTAATCCCCCGACACTGCGCACAGGACGAATAGATTTAAAACAGAACCAATGTGCTTTCTGTAAATGCCTCGGGCACTGGAAAGCCCAATGCCCGACTTTGCAGAGCATAGGTAAGAATGGAGGGTCGACAGAAAGGACAGGCCGACAGAAAGGGAAAAGGCGCGAAATAAAAACCAATCAGACTAGTACGGACAGGACAGATAGAAACACCCCGTTTGATTATGCTCGATGGCACAAATTTCGTCAGACCAATTTTAACGACATGTTAGAGTTTTGGGACTGATTGCTCTCTGTTGCTCCCCCACTCTGAAAACCAAACACAATTACAGATCAGTGTAAACAACCCCCGTTAGAGAAAGGACTCAAGGAAGCCAAGCGTCTATTATATAACTTAGGATTTAATTACGGTAAAGAGAACACACAACCAACAGTAAATAGAATAACTAGTAGAACTCTCTAAAAAACAAACTTGACTAATAGGAAAAATACAAAACATATTATGCTCACTCCGGAAGTCCTCGAAATGTAACAGTTCGATGGTCCCGCCCATCCGAAACACATAGCACGTGTGGGGCGGGGCCTGCCAGCAGCCATGAGCCAAAAGAGATCGCCGGCGAGAAGGTCCTGGAGGCTCCACCAAGCAGGCAATGAAATGGTCTTCCCATACTACCCTTCCAGGGATGGCGTCCCCCGG
Organism: Lissotriton vulgaris; assembly: GCF_964263255.1. Taxonomy (NCBI): domain Eukaryota; kingdom Metazoa; phylum Chordata; class Amphibia; order Caudata; family Salamandridae; genus Lissotriton; species Lissotriton vulgaris. Next base: position 1,185,533,876 of record NC_141697.1, read on the forward strand.
GCCACGAGTAGGGAGGGGGCGGCTGCAAATGACCCCCTCCCTCGTATCTCCTGGTCCGGCCGTCACAAATCTCTCCATCGAACGGATGCAGGGTGGGCAGGGAGGAAGAGGCGACGCGGACGAACCTCTTCCACCTCCACAGGTAGGAGGCTTCCCTGCCCTGGTCCGGCGCCGACGTCCTCCAGCCGGGCGACGGCTATATACCTACGCTGCACAGGACACATAATGCCCGACTGGTATATTTCCTTAGCACGGGACATACAAGACCCGACTGGTATACTTGCATAGTACAGGACACACAATGTCCGACGGGCATATTTACGGAGCACCGGATGTACAGTGGTCCCCCAAGAGTCGGAATCAGGGGTGTAGGGTGGTCATCATGTGCGCCCCTGATTCAAAGGGACGGCGTAGGATGCACCGGGAGAGGAAGGCGGCACGGACGAGCCTCTCTCACCTCCCCAGACGAAGGCTCCACTGCTGCACCCTGGCGCCCCGAACCAAAATGTCCTGCTCCAGCAGCATGATGCTCTGTCTTTCGCCATCACAAGAAGTTCCTTCCACTCCTGATGGATACGGCAAAGGTGGCTGCCGCAGGGTCTCAAAATGGCGTCTGGGCCCTCGAAAGGCGGGTCTAGGCCGCTGGAGTAACTTTGTCCGAAATTGCAACTCGGGCACTTGCCCACCTGGGCGCAAGCCCCCACCATCGACAAACATCCCCTCGACTTTGAAGATTCTACCAAAGTCCCCAGAGCCCTCAGCCCCTTCAGGCTTCCGGTGAGGAACAGCTGCATTGATCTCAAATGAAATAACCACGGCACAGCAACAAGATGGCGGTGCTCTCGTGTCTGCATCAGCTTCCGTCTGAACCACCCAGGAACATTATGGGCTAACGAACTCGAGTAAGTTCCGGCTGAACATCAACATGACCCGGTAAGAAAGACTCTACCCCCTCCCTCTCTTGATTGACGGTCCACACCACCAGCCCCTCTGTTAGCACAGTTTTCTTTTGAACTGCCGAAAGGGACCCTGGTCCAACCGCCAATCGTCGGGGATATTTTTTCCTCTGGTGCTACTTCCGGACTAAACCGGCCTCGCCCAAAATGGCGCCGGTATCAACGGAAACTAACGGACGCCTCGTGGTGTTCCTTAACTAATGAAACTTGATGTACTAAGATATATATACGAACCATTGTGCACTCGAGGGAAAAGGGAGGAGGGTTCACTTGGCGAACGTTTGAGAGGGGTTCCGTGAAAATGTTGATTTCAATGAACGATTTATTTTTTGATATTTATTATAACTGGTACATAACGTCGCTTATGATGCACACCCACGGTTTACATCTAGGAAATGCGATTCCGATGAGCTTGACTGTGTTTCCATTTATGAACTGAAATGCCCCTGATTCCCTCGTCACGCAATGAAATGTTTTTAGTTACTTGCAAATAATAAATTAGGCCTTTTTACATGTTCTTGTGCTATAAAATAACCCCCTACTGTATGTGCTTCCATCGACGACATGTCAGGCCAAATTATGATTGTGCTCTCACATTTTACGTACTGAATGATTATACAAATAAAGGTCTTAAAACTATGAATAGGCATCGCATACTTTTGTAAATGCGGGTATCGGTGGGAGGGTTTTTCTGTGCGCAACCGTTCTGCTCTTTTTTTAAGGTTATCCGAGAAAAGGTTGTTCGGCCCCGGATTGATGATCGGATCCCAGGTTTGATACGTTGCTTCCAAAATATGCGACTAAGCTCAGGAACTAACGTATGAAGAAGGACCTCGACTTCTGAGAATGGGTAAAGTAAAGCGGGGTGATTGATAAAATGTTATTAAGATATGGTGGTCGAAGGTACTAAGGTACCGGGTTAAACGAAGAACTGATATGCCTTAGAACCTCACAGCTTTGGGAATGATTTAAGGATCCCGAAGGCCGGATACATCTACAAAACCGGGTACCTCACGCTAGGCACCTCTGATTCCTTTTTAGCGTTTCTCTACACACGATCCTTAATGCCATCCTCGAACCTCCCCATGAACCACCTATCACATTGCCCGCCCCCTTGACTTTCGGAAACCAAACCCCTAAGGGATTATATCCCGAAGAGATAATTACGAGTATGCGGTAAGTAAAGGACTTTCGTGCCCGTACATTTGATGTGTTCGAATGTTGTCCCCCCACCTCCCCCTTTCCCTCCTTTTTCCCTCTGCAGGTTACATTAGAATCCCGATTAGAGTATCGTAAGGGATCTGGAACCACGTCACGCCCGATGCATGAAAACGGACTGGCGCTGCAAGACGGCACAAAAAGGACGCCCTACCCAATGCACGACCTTTTTGTACCTGATCTAATGCTCTTCTGTCCCAAAACTGCATGCTTTCTACATCCTAACACAGACCCGAAACGTCTAACGTTGGGTAACGCACTGAATAGCCCAAACAATACACGGTCATTCTCCATGTCCCACGTGTACTGTTTGGCCTACTGTCTCTCTCTCTCTCTCTCTCTCTCTCTCTCTCTCTCTCTCTCTCTCTCTCTCTCACTCTTTCACCCCTCCACGCTTTCCCTCTTCCTAGCGACTGGCACCTAATTGACGAACCTGGTGCACCTCCTGATTGGCCCCAAATACCATAAGTATTTGCACAAATTTGTCCAAAATAAAATTGTATCGGTACCACGTTACTACCTCTCCTTTTCTGCTAAATATGGATGAAATTTAAATTGGCCAATAGGAAAGGGACAGGTAAGACGACTGAGGTTCCCTAAATTTGACCCACAGTCAGGGAACTATTTGTCAGTGGCTCCTATGATAAAATACGTCTGTGGTAGTGCGACCATCCCCATTCCAAATTGTCTCTACACCCCAAACAGTAAGAAATGATCGAGACACCCCCGTCTTCCCAAAATGCCCCCAGTTTGGGGTCAGCTGCCCTGAACGAGAGCCTGAAAAACGCCCCCTGCTCTAATTCACTGTGTGCCCAATTGTTTTCCACAAGATCCCTCCTTCCCCGAGGATAAGTTTAATAATTATCGCAAACCACCCCCCGAGTTTTTGTAGTAACCAGGTTGCGAGGATTTATATAGAAAGTTAGAAAGATGTGTGCAAAGTTGAAAATTAGATCGAAAATCGAAAGAACTTGTTGCAGTAAGCCTTGTTGTAAATAAGATGTTTTTATGTAATGCAGACTTGTTTAGCCTATGTTCACCCCTCAGAAGGATGCCTATCAGACTATGGTGAATAGCACGTTGCACTTTTTTGTAAAATACAAGGCCCTGAAGACCAGCCTAGCCTTGCAAGACTCGTACTAGGGAAATGGGTCTCTACCAGAAGAACTGACATTTACTATAATAGACGTATGCAATAAATGAGTACCAGACCTCGTACCTATTACAAATGAACGTAATAACCATCAAAGCGCCAAAGAATTAGCCAGCAAAAGGAAGTTGTAAGGAATCCAGCAAACCCATCATCAATTGTTTATACGTTAGCCGCAAGAATCTCCAATGTAGCGAGTGCTTACCCCAGTTGCTTGGTGTTGGGAGAGAAATAGATTTATGTAATTACCTTCTTCTGCAATATCTCTAAAGACTGTCTTTTCAAAACTCATTTAAGGGTATCACTGTCGGAGGAGAAAGAGACCGGATGTGGGAGCACGCGGCCTGACTGCGGATTGTGGAACATCAGCGACGGAGGCCGAGGCGAGACCACAGCAGTAAGGAGACGCAGGACGGGGCACTGTTTCAGACAAAGCTAAGGAAAGGGCTGACCTGAAGCCCCTGCTCTATGATCAACGTGTGCCGAAAAGTCCCCGCTCTCTGAACATGGTTACGGACTCGCCTGTCGCAAACTCTCCGCCCCCCTGATCTGTTCCCGACTTGGCCTTGCTCCATCCCCTCCTCCTCCGACCTACCATAAGGACTGTTCACACCCGCACCTTTCCACCCGAACTCCCAAGTTCCTCCAAATCCTACTGAGCTACCCAGAGAAGAGTACTCCCTGCGTCAGAAGGGAGGGAGCTCCGACTAAGTAGACCACGAACTATGTTAATCTTAGAACGGTGACCTAGAACTCCACCAAGGGTCGCCTCTGAAGAAAAGATGAACGAAGTATGTGGTTCTACCCGCTGCTGAACGCCTCGAAGATGATGGAAGCAACAGGAAATGCCCACCACAGAGACTCAAGAAACAAACAGATCTCACAATTCAGGAACAATCGCATTTTTTTATTGCAAATCTATGCTCTGCGTTACAAAAGAAAGTGCACCTGTTCCAAAACCGTAACGCATTTCTCCTATGAGGTCTGGCAAAACAAAACAAAAATGTACCCCTGCCCGCAGACCTCCAACGACTCAATCCACATGAACATTTCTGTTGATAGGTAATCCAGGTGCTCAACAGTGCCAACAGAAGACGGCATAGACACTGAGAACTCTGATTTTTATTTTTTATTATATCTCATTTCTCTCCCAACCACCATTGGACTGACTATGCTCCCGCCGAGTACAAAAAAAAGGACTTACTTGTATGATAACTTACCAGTTCTTATTCCAAATGACTATAAGCATCTATGATCTGTACCCAACGCCCTCGCTATGTAATTCTAGTCTGATATTGCATTACGATGACTTTTTCTGCAACCAACTTAACGATGAACCCGCCTACTAGATGATGAGATTTTTTTCAATATGATGTTTATAATGTGATGTTTATGTACAGTTCTTTTGCCTAAGCCCCCTCTCCCTTACTTATGATCGCTGCATATAGGTATAGATAGGAAATAGGCCAGCAAGATGTCTTGGAAATGTTAAAGGGAGGACTGTGGAAAATTAACACAAACTTGGTGAACATTATCGGCGTCATCTTGCCCCTTTTCAACCCCATTCGTGCGCGTAAGCGGCAGCCATTTTGAACACCATGGCCTCCCTGCCCCTCGCTGATAGCCAGCGCGTCTCTCTCTCTCTCTTAGCCTCGCAAGCATTCCCCCCGCACACTGACAACCCCCGCTCTCTCATGCTTTGAGTCATAAACCCCCTTCAGCGCAGCTTCACCACAGAATCCCATCCTGTTCCCAGCGCGACACCTCCCCTCATTCCTTTCATGGCCTCAGATCCTTTAGATGCAAACCCCCTTTTCCTGTGTCCCCGTTTGTCTTCCTTGTTCCCAGGCCGCCACCTGGCCCTGCGGATACTGTTTATTACCCCGTACAGTAGGAAACTCCCCCCCCCATCAAAAGACCCTCGAACCGATCAAAGCCCCCACCCTATGAGATCCGATCAACCCCATGCATTCCGTGAATCGGCGGAATGCCCTGCTGTGCGGCAACCATCACCTGTTGTGACCGGGGTGGGGAATCCAACTGTAAATGTATGTGGGAACGAGCCTGAAGGGGAGATTCCGAGGATGTTCTTTCAACTATCGACGTGTTGCGAGAATGTGTTATGTGCAATAAAGGTCATAAACCCTAGTATAAGAGGCCAGGCCTCAGAGATGTGGCTAGAGCACCTCGTGACGATACTTGCTGTCTGAATTGATGTGTTCTCCTCCGGAGAGAATAAAATCCTCGTTTCCTGCCTTCCAGTCTCCAGCGCCTGCTTCTTCATTGATTAACATTGGTGGGTCATAGAGGCGATACCGCCGGGCAACATAAAAAGGGTCTTTGGTTACTGGTTGTCTTTGGAACCCCTTTTTTACACATCTGAAACTAATAAAAAAATCAAGAAACAAACGGCCCAAGCCAAGGATGTAGGAAAACCTGAAGGTTGCTGAGCATCTCATCAGGACCTGCTCTACCTTCCCAGCGCAGCAGCCAATCAAAGGCGCTGCGCCGCAGTCAATGGGGAGGAAATGGGCTTATTCATCGACTGGCAGACGGTAGGCAAGCCGGCGTAGAGGAGGATGTGACTCCCTCAAGAGGCAGCTGACCTCATTCCACCCTAGGACGCACCAGCGGCACGGAAACAACTGCTATGCCCAAAATAAGCGAGCACTGTGCATTAGCATGCAGCTACAAACTCTGGACAGAGACCAGGACATGTTCACACATGCGAGGACAACCAGGTGAGTAACCAGGGACGCAATAGACCTGTGGGCGCAGAGAGCAGCAAGGGGCAGAATAATGCGCCTTGGTAAATATTGCATGACACAGAAGGGTGATCATTCATGACAAAGCTGCAAAGTAAAACAACACGGCCATGACATGAGGTCATAAGCTGCACCTCGCTGATGAAGCTCTAGGCCAACTGACAGACCCAGAGCATCATAGGGTTGTCAGTGTTTCCATTCAGAATGGACATGGTCCAGCAGATTGAGCTGGACAGTCCTTTCCAATGTTTAAGTCAAGGCTGATTTGTAGGTGGGTGATCCCCGTATGGCACATGCGATGGTACAAAGAGTCAAAAACATTGACTGGAATAACACCCAGCGAAATTCCAAGACATTTAGTGCCAGCATTTCCTCCCATCACTTCCTTGCTGCTCATTTCCCCACTCTCACCTGTATAACTACAATAATGTGTAAAGGTCATATAAGGGATGCAAGTGGATATACCATAATAGAAAGGAACACCTCCACAATCCAAGGAGAAAAGGTTGTGTGCTTTCTGTTTCATCAGAGACCCCCTTCATTAGAATTGAGCATGTTCAGATGGTACCATGAACCCATTCTGCTTTAGTCCACAGTAATCTCAGACTTTATATATTTTGTATTGCGCATCCTGTACAACGCATTCCTTTAAGTACTAGAGAGGGGTGAATCAGACCACAGGTCAGAAAATAGAATTGAAAATTTTTTGGTTGTCTTCTGAATGCCAGAAATTGTTGGGGTTTGCAACTGTTGGGCCAAGTTTTTCCAAAGATTAGGTCCAGCCACCGAGAAGCACCGGTCTCTTTGGGACTTGCAATTCATTTAGGGACGATGAGAATGCTAAGGTGGCTAGAGTGGAGTGTATTTCTTGATTTGGGTCTTTAGTTGCTGGTTCATGAAGCAGTGTATTTTGAAGGTGACCCTGAGCTCTACTGCCAGCCAGTGGGCCATCCTGTGATACTGGATGTCCCAGGTTGTGAATGTTGCCGTGACCTCAGATAAAGCATTTTGTAGTATTTTGGACTTTTAGAAGTGTGTTAATTTGTTAGGTAAATAGACTAAATGCATGCTAGGTTAAATGGAGGTACTGAAAACATCTAACCTGTGTTCAGTTCACCTTAAGATATGAAACATCGATTTAATATGACTTAGGTACTTTAGCTTGTTTTTTAAATAACAATGACATGGATCACAAAATCTCAACATGACAGTGAAGAACTGCTTAGGACTGTACTACTAGTAACAGTTTTGAACAGGAAGCACACCTGATCTTAGACCACGCTGTTCTCCTTTTTGATAATCAAAGATCTGCTGTACAAGAGACAGCACAAGGATTGACAATGTTGCTGAAATTCCATTGGATAACATCAGTCATTGCATCAAAGAGCCAAGATGGATATCCTAGTCTCAGCAAATGTCAGTCTTAGGTTAGCATTGCTCGATTTGGCCCAAGGAGAGCAGAGTCCTGCTGAAGGAACAGGGTGTTCAATCCAGAGGTAACTGAAAAACTGTGCAAGAACGATTGGGCTATGGCCATTCATTGATCTTAAACTATAATCTTAAAGTGTTTGGTTGGCTCTCTTAAATGGGTAAAACCTGAAGCCTTAACTATAGCTTTCATCATTTTAACTGTTCTTTTGTTCTACCGTGCTTTTTAAAATAGATTTCCTTTTTCGAAGCAATGCCCGAAAAAAAAACCTATTGGCGTGTGTTTTAATCTTGCTTTACTCAATACCTTCAGACCACCTACTCTTGACTACTCCATCAAGTTACCTGGTGACTTAAGAGGGTTTTAGAGGTCAGAGCATGCAGCACAGCTTACATGGCCATCAGACAGTTTATTTGGACGCAAATGCAAACTCACCTTTGTTATTGGCCTTTGGTCCCAGCAATCTCTGGGCACACGAGAAAAAGCAGGATCCCAATATATAGCTGTATAAATATATTATCAGACTACTCAGGATGAGAAAAAAATGTCATGGGTTACAAAAAGTGAACAGTTAACAGCAACCAAGTTGTTATCTATAGACAGGTCTAAAGATCCGGTAAAAGGTATGATCAATTCCAATTTATTAAATTTAGGCAGGGGAAAAAATCTGCAACTAATGAGAAGTTGCGTGAAGCAAGCAAGAGAAGAAGGTGCTTTGTGGCAGCTGTGGTTCAAACGACAAACTCCTTGTGCAATGGCGGGGGATTCATCTATGAAACCAGAAGCTGCATGGGCATGCAGGCTTTTGATGACTCCCAGTATATTACCATTTCTGCACTGCTACCTTGGAGCGCAGACAGGAGTTTGCTGCTGAGGGGTTGGCAGAGTGACATGGTCTGTCAATCAAATGGCACAGCCTAGCTGCCCATAAACTGCTCCATTACCTCTTCTAATTGGGGAGACGCAGCTGCTCATTGCCGGCCGCTGACTGGCATCTTCTGGAAAGAATGCTCATTTGTACATTGGTGAGAATGTGGCAGCACGGAGCTGGTCTCATTTCCCCAGCATCGACCCGTTATCACAAACCTATAGACCGGGCTGTAGGGCAACCAGGCAGTGCTCAATGGGCTGGCAGGACTAACCGGTCAGTGTGCTGGCTGGGATTTTTGGCTGTGTGTGGGCATGTTTCATGATATTCTAGGCCGGTTTTTACATGTATTTTGGTATTAATACAAACATAGCCTGCAGCAAGCTCAAATCCATGCAATGTTTCATACCTTGCAAAACATATATACAGTGTGTCTTTACACGGAACTGCCTCAATTTGAAAAACATGGGCCACTTTTGTTTTTTAGATATTGAATTGACAAATGGAGACACTTTTTTGGTGCCCGGACCAAGTTTCTGCTACACTTAGAACCTGCTGAAAGGAAAAATGGGGCAAGTGCAGACTGTGAGTGCTAGTTTAGGATCCCGATGGAAAATAACCCAATCTTGGGCACTTTAAAGCACTCTGCACCGCACAGAGGAAATAGACTGCGAGGCAGTTAGGTACTGGTTGTACTGCTGTAGGAGGGGGAAGTACAGCAGTGTTATTACCCCTCCATACAATGTGATGGCAACGGCTCTCCTCAACAAAGATGGAATAACCTCAAGCTCAGAACTCCGCCTCACCACAATAAAAAGCGTCAAAAATCGTAATCGGACTCCCTTTCTCATACTATAAAGTAGAATATTTCCATATTACTTGATTGGAGCACAGCAAGCGCTCGTGGTATTCTAGGTAAAGCTAAGTGTTAAAAGGACTAAGCGAAGCAAAACCACTACCTCGTGAACACACGATTCAAGAACCTTTTGATAAGATGTACTTATTCTCTGCCACGCACATATTGTACATTTACAACACGTATGGGCTAGGAATGTTACTATGTCTTACATTTTATGTCTGGTCTCTTCCTGCAAAGGATTTTGGCATCACCCTAGCATGCTGTGCGATACAAACACCCACACAAATAAAGGATAAGCATCCCGAGATGTGTTATATGCCAACTGGCTGCTGGAGTAGGTACAGCATCAATTTGACGACTAGCGCAACCCGTCACCAAGGTGCTGGTCAGAATACCGGAGAGCAGTGGCGTTAGTAGTGTGCTCTCCGCCTAAGGGCAGTGTCTAGGGGGGGTGGTCTGTATAATCGAGGGCAACAGAGGCCCACTAAGTGCCTCTAGGTCGCTCGCTCACTGCCTACTACTATGCACTGAACACTACTTAACCTCGGTTCTAGCGTTACAGTAGGATTCAAGCCCCCCGCCATGGGCCTGCCAAGCCCACCACCCATGCTGGAAGAAGCAAGGTTGCTTAAGCCTCAGCCTCTCCTTAAACAAGTCCCATCACACAAAACTGTGCTTCGAAAGCAGACTCCCTCCTGAAATTATAAAAATGAAACCAGGTTTGTGAGCTACACCCGTGAATTCCCAAATCTGCTACTTTCAGCCCCTTTCCTAGTGCTGCACCAGGTTTCACTCTGCTCCAGAAGAAGGCGCCTGCACTGCTGCTTTGTGCCCCACAGAGCGAGCTTTATTCCTCTTGGAGTAGGCAAATTGACACCATCTTTCATCCCTATGCTCTGGGAGCGCAGTGTATCTGTTTTATCTGCGTGTCACGCACAGAGGCTTGACTCCTAGGCGCTGTCTCGAGACGCGTGCTTTATAGAGTGCTGGGGGTCCCATGCGAGAAGTTTGAAGAGCTCAGGTACACGGATAGGAACCAGTGCTGGAGTAACATGCCCCAATCACCGTTGATGTGACACTCTGAACATACACCCCACAGAACAAACAGTGAACAGATCAAAAACGAGAGAAACATCTGTCTACAAAGAGGGCAAAAGAGGCTTCCAGCAGCTGCCAATCTGTGCAGAAGGAAAGTACTGCAGCAAGAATTCCTCCCGAGTTCCCTTCGGGTGGCACGAGGCATGTCCCATGTTCTGATCCCAGGGCATGCCATCGCTCTCAAACCCCCACCCCCGTACACGCGCTAGATTATGCGCCTCCCTACCCCCGAAGGCAAGCAGGCAGTGCCGATGCTTCCCCAGCAGTGGCCACGGGCTTGACTTATTGTATGGGGGGGGGGGGACATAAGAGGAGTGGGCTCATCTCGCGAAAAGGTGGACGCTCTGGGAGCGCAGTGTATCAGTTTTATCTGCGTGTCACGCACAGAGGCTTGACTCCTAGGCGCTGTCTCGAGACACGACTGGACATTCAAATATCTTAAACAAATCCCATCCCCCAGGTCTCCTCCACCCATCCCTCACTCACTTCAAATTGTCTGCCAAATGTGAGACAACTGCATTTCATAGCTAACAGAAGGTTCAGTCACTCCAGGCCAGGTGATGCAGCGTGAACCTGCTGCTGTCCGGAGCCTGCCCGGAGCCTAGCATCATCCCTGGAACATGCCGGGCCGCCTCCTCCGGCACCGGAGACAATCATCCGGCTGACGGGGGGCGCTGCGGGGAGGAGGGGACTGGAGGCCGGCGACGGAGACTGCAGGGGATGGGAGGGGAGACGGAAGGCAGAGAGAGAGAGGGCGGAGAGCTGGGAGCGAGTGGAGAGCTGCTGGTTGGACAGCAATGGGTAGATCTGCGAGAGACTGCTGGGGACGGGAGGGTAGCGGGAGGAGGGAGACTGGATGGAGGCGAGCTGGGAGTGAGAGTGCAGGGAAGTGGGAGGTTACAGGGCAGATTGCGCGCAGGACAAGAAGCGCCGAGAGGGAGCCTGCCGGAGCATGGAGCTACGGACTGGGAGGACGGGTGAGAGCGAAAGGGAGTAGGGAGGTGGGAGTCTGCAGGGGTTGAGAGGGAGGCTGCAAGGTGACTGAAGAGGCGACCTCACAGGGGACGGGTTGGGGAAAAATGGCGGACTCAAGCTTTGGATATTTTTCGGATTTGGGGGCGTGGTTTTGCTGTTCTGAGTGACGGATGACGTCACTGTCTAAAGAACAGCAAAAATGACGCCCCCAAATCCGAAAAAGACGGGGCTTGTTTGGAATGACTCACTTCTCTTCCAATGGCTGGCCTCTGTTTAGGAAGCCAGCCAATCGAAGCGAACGGAGCTGAGAGGCGGGTCTAAACTGCCCTACTACACAGCATATGATCTCTTTACATCCGGTTTTGCCCGGATATACCTCGACCTAAAAAGCTCTTCTGCCCAAGAAGAGAAACTGCCCCAGCTCACATGGCTCTAAGTGGGATTTCTCACTGTGAGACAGACAGGCTAGTTGATCCAAAACTTTTGTGTCTTTTGGACTGCTTGCTACAGATATCTTCAGGCAGAGGATTGGCCAAGGTCAAACTGTATAATATGTGTAATATAGGGGAATATTACAGGTATTACTCATGGAAAAATCACTCGATTTTCAATTGCACATTGTGCTTAGCTTCATTCCGTGAAGGCATCAACAACAAATAAGGACATTAGGCCCCAGGACCTGTGGGAGAGGAACCCACCCTTTTTAGGCAGGGTCTGCCTTTCAATCTTCCTGAAAGTCAAACCTGTCTATGTTTGGATCTTGAACAAGCTAAATATACCAAACTTTGGTTCTGTTCGGGCTTGCATAATAGATCCCCAAATATGGACATTAAAATGATATTTTTCAAGGGGGATGATGGGAAAGCCAACCCGGAAGTAATGAGTTGTGCTAACATGTACTGTAAGAGTGTTCTTGGCGCAGAAGTCCCTGGGGCTTATTTATGAGCCCTTGCGTCACTTTTGCGCCACCGGTGCGTCACTGTTTGTGAAGCACCAGCGACGTAAAAATGTGCCATGTTGCGTCATATTTACAAAGTGACGCATCTAGGTAGATGAGTCACTTTGTAAACCCCTGCGCCATATTATACCTGCGCCAGGTATAATGTATGCAGGGTGGGCGTTCCGACGCAAGTAAGCCTCGTAGAAGTGACGCAGTGAAATCTACGAGATTTTACTGCGCCACTTCTAGGACGGAAATAGGTCAATATCTTATGCCTGCTTCACAGCAGGCGTAATACTTATGCAGGCACATTCGAAAGGGACTTGCCCATGGGAAATGACCCATTGCTGGAGTTGTGTCACTTTTGTGACACACCCCAGCAATGCGTCATTTTTGTGCCTACAGATACGTCAGAAATACTGACGTATCTGTAACTCCTTGCGACATGATGCATCATTATGTAAATATGACGCATCATTGGTGTCGTAAGGAGGGTGCAATGAAAAGTGACGCATCGCTGTTTTCACGCATCGATGTGTCACTTTTCATAAATGAGGCCCACAGTTTGGTGAAATGAACATAGATAAGTGAGTGGTGCCTTTGTAATAGCTGAGTTGATAAACTAAGACATAGCGCCTTGAAGAATCTATGTTTTGTGTAAAGTTTGCTAATACTTTCCTGGTACAGAAACGCTGTAGAAAACCATTAAATAAAATAAATACATAATAATATGTTGACAATGCCTGAAGTCTAAGTAACTTTATACAACATCAGTTAGCTCCATTTTGAATGCCGCAAAAGGTCAAAAAATATAAATATTCATTTTTATTGTGCTATTTCTATAATTCCTTGCATTGCTACTTCTCTAACGTTGAAGGTCTGCAGATCTGGAATAAAGATGAAATCTTATGTGCATTTCTAATACCCAACAAAATATACCTTATTAAAAAAAGCATTGGTCAAGACCGGAAAATTGTATGAAATGGTGACTGGTGACAAGGACAGAGACCCTGCCTGGTAGAACGACTAGAACCCTTCTGGCTTCCTTTTATTGGCGCTCTCTGTTTTGCAGATATGCTCTGCAGTTCTCACAATAGTATGTATAAAATGTCCTGGAACTGGCTTTTCCTGCGCGTAGGCAGGTGTAGCCTTAATACCTTCAACGGAAGCCAATTAACACTTGCAACCTTAGTTGGATTACTGTGATTACCGCTGTCCTAAATCCGTTAGTGCTGACACTGGCCTGGAAAGCTTACTCAAGGTGGCATGCTATAAAGACAGTAGAGGTCGCCGCCCAGTAGAAGCCAGCTTGCGCGCAGGGCCGAGAACCAGGTTTGGAGCCAGAACTGGGGGAAGAACCAGCCGGGGGACAATTTTAGGGGAAAGACTTTTGTTTGGGTCGCCGCAACCATGAACGGAACAGAGGGTCCAAATTTCTATGTCCCCTTCTCCAACAAGACTGGAGTGGTGCGGAATCCCTTCGAGTACCCCCAGTATTACCTGGCCGAGCCATGGAAGTACTCCGCGTTGGCGGCCTACATGTTCTTGTTGATCCTGCTGGGCTTCCCCGTCAACTTTCTTACTCTGTATGTCACCATCCAACACAAGAAGCTAAGAACGCCCCTGAACTATATCCTTCTGAACCTGGCATTCGCCAACCACTTCATGGTCTTTGGAGGGTTCCCCGTGACCATGTACTCTTCAATGAATGGCTACTTCGTCTTCGGGGTGACGGGTTGCAACGTTGAGGGCTTCTTCGCTACTCTTGGTGGTAAGTGTTTGTTTGTGGTATGAAGAAAGTGTTGGAAACGGCAACTGGTTGAAGGCTAGGACCTCTCGCAAGTACTTCTGGAAATAGTCTATTCAACGCCTTCAGGCCTCTGTGTCGAATTGACCCTTGGAAATCACAGAGTACAGGAATTTCTTTTATCCTTTCTACTTTATGGTTAGTAGTTGGTTCTGTTTTAGGCGACGCTAACAGGAGAAATGGGCTGGTACAAGCTGCCTCCTGACGAGAGCCGCAGCACTTACGTTTTTCACAAATTAACCCCTGCGCATACTGACTGCAAACTGGCGAAATCACAGGTGGTTGAATGGCAGGTGCAAGTAGAGCATCCAATCTTGTGTTTTTCTTTGCATTCTGGGTCTTGGAGTTCTACTTTTAATAGAGGAACCGCAAAATAACAGCAAATATTGAAAAATGGTTCAGAAGATGACCTATGATGACTTGAGATATCTGAATCTGACTAGTCTGGCAGGAAACACATTAGCAACCATGATTGGGTGATTCACTTGGTCAGCTGTGCTGTGGAGCAGCACTGGTAGGCAAGATCTGGCCTTCACAAACATACTACTATGGATGGGCAAGGTTGAGCAGAATAACGTGGAGTTCTCGTTGTAGCACCTCAAGTGTTGGCCTAATGTTGCACAGCTGTCGACTTTATTTAGGGACTTTGTATTCAAAGGCCCTGTATTGATACAACGTAGGAGGAAGATGGCTGAATACAGCAGGGCAGGTACATAAAGATGGAGGGGCATATTCTCTGAGTTCACGCAGCTCAGCCTGTGAGGATGCTGCATTGTGTTGCATGGATGAGAGAGAGCGTAAACTACACCTAATTTTCAAAGAAATGGGGCAGTTCTGCTCTCTCCATGCGCTGACGCACATGTGGTTGCCTAGCGTCAATGCAGGCATTCTTGCTCCATAATGCAAGGGTGTCTGCATTAAGGTCAGTTACAAGTCTTTGTAGATATGGGCTTGTGTCAAAACCCAATGGTGGATGCCCGAGAAGGACCATGCAAACCCCGTGGAACGCCCCCTTGACGCAAAGTAAGCCAAGGCAGCGCAATGAGCAGCTAGGAGATAACACAAAGGATTTTCTGTCGGGTCTGCATCGAAAAAGTGACGCAAATCCAATGTGAGACCTTTGAATATCTGGCCATGAATTCCCAGGACTTTATACCTGGAGAGACTTGTGGCTTTTGTCCACTTTCTGTTGCCAGGTTAGGGAAGTTGCTGACAGGTTGCATGACGGCTGGAAGTGGGGCAGTGACCATGATTGCTGGGGGCATAGACAAGCTGCGAAAGTCTGTTATCCACTGGGCATGGCCCAATGGTGCTGCTCCCTGTGTTGGACAGCAAAGTTTGCAGAGCTGAAGGTCATAGGTAATGTCTTTCTCAGTAGCGGCTCCTCGAGGGAATGCTGCGAGGTAGTGGGGCGGGCGGGGGAGGGGCTGGGTGGGGGTAGTGTAAACTCCGGAATGGGGCTGAACGAAGTTGAGTAAAGAAACAAATAAATAAAACAAATTCCATTGCGCCGTGGATCGTCGATTTGGCGTTGCAGCGCGCGCGCAATGTAGGGGCATCTTACCAAGCAATAGCGATAATTATCGCTATTGCTTGGTTAGCGTGAAAAAATTATCGCCGAGATGCAGCGATTTTTATCGCAGATAAACCTTGGTATTACCAAGGTTAATCGCAAATGCGATAAAAATCGGCCGCAATGCATGAATATCGCTGAAAAGTCAGCGATATTCATGCATTAGCGAGCTAATGCTCTTAGCCATGTTATCCACCTCCCATTGGATAACATGGCTAAGAACTGCTCAGGGCAGGTGTTAGCTTTTGGAGATATTCGCGCTTAGCGCGAATATCTCCAAAAGTTGGTAATAGGAGATAGCGATGTTAGCGACTGTTTCCAGTCGCTAACATCTTGGCACGCCCACTTTGCATGTCATTAGTGATAAATATCACTGACATGCAAAGTGGGGCCCGAGATGGTCGCTATCTCCTACTAGCTGTCGCTAACGTGTTAGCGACAGCTAGGTAATAGGGAGATAATTTTATCTCCGCTTTCTTGGCTTTTAAAGCCAAAAAAGCGGAGATAAACCCCCTTGATAATATGCCCCGTAATTTGTTTTATTCTCAACTTCGTTAAGCCCAATTCCGGAGTTTAATACCGCCCACCCTCCCCCGCTTCTTCACCGACCCGCACCACTGGCCTTTCTTAGGATCTAAACTAACAAAAAACACATGTATGGTGCGTGATATTGTATGTAGGCTAGAAAAACACTTATTTTAAGTCTGATGGCATTCCCACATGAGGCGAGAACATGGAGGCAACGTTACTCTTTTGAAAGAGATTATGTAGTTCTAAATTCACAAAAATCAGAAATTCCAGAAGCATTATTATAGCTGTATGTCAGAATATTGAGGACCGAAATAACGCCCTACAAAAATAGCGTGGTCAGTATATCGACAAGCAAGTTACCTTGAAGGTACGTTTATATAGGTAACTGGGGGGCATATTGTCAAGGGGGTTTATCTTCGCTTTTTTGGCTTTAAAAGCCAAGAAAGCGGAGATAAAATTATCTCCCTATTACCTAGCTGTCGCTAACACCAGTTAGCGACAGCTAGTAGGAGATAGCGACCATCTTGGGCCCCGCTTTGCATGTCAGTAATATTTATCACTAATGACATGCAAAGTGGGCGTGCCAAGATGTTAGCGACTGAAAACATTCGCTAACATCGCTATCTCCTATTACCAACTTTTGGAGATATTCGCGCTAAGCGCGAATATCTCCAAAAGCTAACACCTGCCCTGAGAAGTTCTTAGCCATGTTATCCAATGGGAGGTGGATAACATGGCTAAGAGCATTACCTCGGTAATGCATGAATATCGCGGACTTTTCAGCGATATTCATGCTTTGCGGCGATTTTTATTGCATTTGCGTTAAACTTTGGTAATACCAAAGTTTATTTGCGGTAAAAATCGCCGCAGCTCAGCGGTAAATTTTTGTCTATAACCAAGTAATAGCGATAATTATCGCTATTGCTTGGTAATATGCCCCTAAATTCTTCACGCCACATCCCGGTAAATGAGTGTCAAGGTAGGTGTATGTGGAGTTATGTATAGTAAAATTAAACCTACCTACATGTACTTACCTAAGGATATTTTGGGTAGTTGGTTTTCAGATCAGGGTATTTTTGTAGGGCGATGTTTCGTCCATGAGATTCTGAGACTGGACTTATAGCTGTAGTTAATTCTCCAACGATACACTCAAAATCTACCATACAGCTACTCCAGGGTAGATTTCCCACAGCGCATTAGCGGCCCTTATAGGAATGGGTGTAAATGGAATCTGCACCTGTGGCAACCTGCTGCTAAGGGAATGTATGTATTAATACCTTGGAGGGTGGGTTTGTGTCCTTTAATATTTAGATTTATTTTGGTTTTGCATCCTTGCTACTTAGAACTTGATGAGATCGGTGTCCCCCTGTCCTTCCGCTGTGGTTTAATTCTACCAATAGGCAGTGTACCAGGTTTCTGCAAGTGGGCTCCCTTTCAATTACGTCAAGGCGCTGACATGACCCCACACTCAAAAATTACCCACACTGATCGGGCAGAGAAAAGAAAATAATGCAATCCTGTAGAAACGCTTAAGTTATCCGAAGTACCTTGGGGCATATCTATCAATATGGAATGTGCTGTATTTAACATAATAAGGAGCATCCCTGCCTTTTCCCAGCACTGGCGCACAGTGTGCTGCCTAGAGCCAAAACAAGCACTGTTGCATCATGGGGCCACTGTACCTGCGTTATACGCAGGAAAGGGACACCTTCCTGCATACAAACAATCCCTGGGATTCCCACACAAGGTCCAGGCTACCATCTCTCTTGTTCTGTCCAGACCTGATTATGCCACTAGCTTCTACCACGGATCACTTTTAACAACCATGAAAAGACTGCAACGGAGTCAGAACTCTGCTGCCAGACTACTCTTACATATAAAGCCACAAGCCCACATCTCCCCGGCCTTAAAAGCCCTGCATTGGTTACCGGTTGCTAGAAGATTCACGTTCAAGCTGCTTTGCATCCCCCACAAAGCGATACATGGAACAGGACCGCTCTTCATCAGGAATAAAATCACAAAATATATTTACAAAGGAACCTCCACTCTAGAGCGGCACCTCTCCTCAAAATCCCACCATACAAGAAAAAAACACGGGTGCAAATTCCCCAAAATAACTCTTTCTAAACTCTTCCCTCCTTTACCCCTCCTTGCATCATCTCATACCTCTTCTACTATTCATATCGGTGAACAACCTTACAACGAAACTTTTACAACGCAGTGCCTTTACAATGCGGTATTTACAACGCAAACCATTACAACGCATTGCGCTGGGGTGCGCTCTAGGATAGGGAATAAGTTTAATTTACTATCCAACACCTTCCCTAGTGTCCACGGGGACTGGTGTTGGAATAGTAAATTAAACTTTTCACTATCCAGCACCCCAAAGCGCTATGCGTTGTAATGGATTGCGATGTAAAAACCGCGTTGTAAAGGCATGCATGGTAAAAGTATGCGTTGTAACGTCATACATCCATTCATATCTCCCAAACAAGCCTTTCCAAACTCTTACCTCTGACTCTTCCCCCACCACCTTCACTTTACTCATCAGAAACTCCCTCATTCTGCTATGAACTCCAAAAAAGAAAAAAGAAACTTCTAGACCCTTCCCTCTTCTATCCCTCCACTATTCCTTTTCAACCCTAATAACAGACTAACATGTCCACCACTCAAATTAATTTCATATTTCCCTATACTAATTCCCCACTAATCCTGTTTGGATTCCGGAGTAACATGCTACCCGCCGAAAAACGCTTCAGTGCCTCATCAGGGGTAGCAAGCGCTATATAAATGCAAACCTTTTCCCTCTTTTATCCCTCCACTATCCTTCTCAATTCAAATAATAGCCTAACATATCCACCGCTCAAATTAATTTCATATTTCACTATATTAATTCACCACTAATCCTTTATGGGTTCTGGAGTAGCGTACTACTTGCCAAAAAGCGCTTTGACGCCTTGTCAGTGGTAGTAAGCGCTATATAAATGCAATTACAATACAATTTTCTTCTTTCTATATGTTCTGCAGAATGCAGCACCCTTAGAAAGAGGAAAAAATGAGGAGAAATAAAGATATTTCTCCTCGTTGCACCTCTCCTGGGGATGCATAGCAGTTTTGCTGCTTCCCAAGTCTACAGCTTATAGTAAATCTAGGAATGGGCCAAAATCCATGCGCGTTGCGTAGGAACACCCACACGCCACCCCTGGAATGCCTGGGGCAGAGTAACGCAACACGGTGCTTTGCACTGCATTATGTTACTCTGTGGTTAACAACCCTCTCAGGGCCACGAAAGGTGGCCTTGCATGGCTTGATAAATCATACTTAAGGGTTGCGTTGCGCATGCACCCCGCTGCGTGGTGGAAAAGCAACGCAACCTGTTAATATGGCTTTAATGGTGCAAGTAATAAATGGCATAAACCAGAATAAAAGGTAACATTGTCATGTTACACAGCAAAAGATAAGGTGCCTCTCACATAGCCTGACCTCAATGTAAGCTAGATGTCCCGAGAAAAGGACCACAGTGTCCTTTTGAAGCACCTAGTAAACATGAGGTGAACATTTTTATTATACCTGAATTATTATTACTTTTTTAGAGGTGCGGTGATGCACCTGCCAGAGCTGACAAATTTGATCCTGGGGAGCCTGGTTTGAGTCCCGGCGTCGGTTTAACACCCCGTGAATCTGGGCTAATCACTTATTCTATCTGTGTGTAAAAAAAAACAAGCATTAGGAATGCATTAGGGCTCGGGTTTGTTTTAAGTTAGAGATAATGGCATTGTAAATGGAAATGTGTTTTAGGCACTCTGCACTACCACTCTGCACTCTGCACTACCAATCTGCACTCTGCACTCCCAATCTGCACCCTGCACTCTCAATCTGCACTCTCAATCTGCACTCTGCACTCTCAATCTGCACTCTGCACTACCACTCTGCACTCTGCACTACCACTCTGCACTCTGCACTCTGCACTACCAATCTGCACTCTGCACTCTCAATCTGCACTCTGCACTCCCAATCTGCACTCTGCACTCTCAATCTGCACTCTGCACTACCAATCTGCACTCCCACTCTCATTCTGCACTCTGCACTACCAATCTGCACTCTGCACTACCAATCTGCACTCTGCACTACCACTCTGCACTACCACTCTGCACTCTGCACTACCACTCTGCACTACCACTCTGCACTACCACTCTGCACTCTGCACTACCACTCTGCACTACCACTCTGCACTCTGCACCACCACTCTGCACTACCACTCTGCACTCTGCACTACTACTCTGCACTCTGCACTACCACTCTGCACTCTGCACTACCACTCTGCACTCTGCAATACCACTCTGCACTCTCAATCTGCACTCTGCACTCTCAATCTGCACTCTGCACTACCACTCTGCACTCTGCACTACCAATCTGCACTCTGCACTACCAATCTGCACTCTGCACTACCAATCTGCACTCTGCACTACCACTCTGCACTACCACTCTGCACTACCACTCTGCACTCTGCACTACCACTCTGCACTCTGTACTACCACTCTGCACTCTGCACTACCACTCTGCACTCTGCACTACCACTCTGCACTCTCAATCTCCACTCTGCACTACCACTCTGCACTACCAATCTGCACTGTGCACTACCACTCTGCACTACCACTCGCACTCTCAATCTGCACTCTGCACTACCACTCTGCACTCTGCACTACCACTCTGCACTCTGCACTACCACTCTGCACTCTGCACTGCCCCTCTGCACTCTGCACTACCCCTCTGCACTCTGCACTACCAATCTGCACTCTGCACTACCAAACTGCAGTCTGCACTACCAATCTGCACTCTGCACTACCAATCTGCACTCTGCACTCTCAATCTGCACTACCACTCTGCACTACCACTCTGCACTCTGCACTACCACTCTGCACTACCACTCTGCACTCTGCACTACCACTCTGCACTCTGCACTACCACTCTGCACTCTGCACTACCACTCTGCACTCTGCACTACCAATCTGCACTCTGCACTACAACTCTGCACTCTCAATCTGCACTCTGCACTCTCAATCTGCACTCTGCACTACCACTCTGCACTCTGCACTACCAATCTGCACTCTGCACTACCAATCTGCACTCTGCACTACCAATCTGCACTCTGCACTACCACTCTGCACTACCACTCTGCACTACCACTCTGCACTCTGCACTACCACTCTGCACTCTGTACTACCACTCTGCACTCTGCACTACCACTCTGCACTCTGCACTACCACTCTGCACTCTCAATCTCCACTCTGCACTACCACTCTGCACTACCAATCTGCACTGTGCACTACCACTCTGCACTACCACTCGCACTCTCAATCTGCACTCTGCACTACCACTCTGCACTCTGCACTACCACTCTGCACTCTGCACTACCACTCTGCACTCTGCACTGCCCCTCTGCACTCTGCACTACCCCTCTGCACTCTGCACTACCAATCTGCACTCTGCACTACCAAACTGCAGTCTGCACTACCAATCTGCACTCTGCACTACCAATCTGCACTCTGCACTCTCAATCTGCACTACCACTCTGCACTACCACTCTGCACTCTGCACTACCACTCTGCACTACCACTCTGCACTCTGCACTACCACTCTGCACTCTGCACTACCACTCTGCACTCTGCACTACCACTCTGCACTACCACTCTGCACTCTGCACTACCACTCTGCACTACCACTCTGCACTCTGCACTACCACTCTGCACTCTGCACTACCACTCTGCACTCTGCACTACCACTCTGCACTACCACTCTACACTAGCACTCTGCACTAGCACTCTGCACTACCACTCTGCACTACCACTCTGCACTCTGCACTACCAATCTGCACTCTGCACTACCAATCTGCACTCTGCACTCTCAATCTGCACTCTGCACTACCAATCTGCACTCTGCACTCTCAATCTGCACTCTGCACTACCAATCTGCACTCCCACTCTCATTCTGCACTCTGCACTACCAATCTGCACTCTGCACTACCAATCTGCACTCTGCACTACCACTCTGCACTACCACTCTGCACTCTGCACTACCACTCTGCACTACCACTCTGCACTACCACTCTGCACTCTGAACTACCACTCTGCACTACCACTCTGCACTCTGCACCACCACTCTGCACTACCACTCTGCACTCTGCACTACTACTCTGCACTCTGCACTACCACTCTGCACTCTGCACTACCACTCTGCACTCTGCAATACCACTCTGCACTCTCAATCTGCACTCTCAATCTGCACTCTGCACTACCACTCTGCACTCTGCACTACCAATCTGCACTCTGCACTCTCAATCTGCACTCTGCACTACCAATCTGCACTCTGCACTCTCAATCTGCACTCTGCACTACCAATCTGCACTCCCACTCTCATTCTGCACTCTGCACTACCAATCTGCACTCTGCACTACCAATCTGCACTCTGCACTACCACTCTGCACTACCACTCTGCACTCTGCACTACCACTCTGCACTACCACTCTGCACTACCACTCTGCACTCTGAACTACCACTCTGCACTACCACTCTGCACTCTGCACCACCACTCTGCACTACCACTCTGCACTCTGCACTACTACTCTGCACTCTGCACTACCACTCTGCACTCTGCACTACCACTCTGCACTCTGCAATACCACTCTGCACTCTCAATCTGCACTCTCAATCTGCACTCTGCACTACCACTCTGCACTCTGCACTACCAATCTGCACTCTGCACTACCAATCTGCACTCTGCACTACCAATCTGCACTCTGCACTACCACTCTGCACTACCACTCTGCACTCTGCACTACCACTCTGCACTCTGCACTACCACTCTGCACTCTGTACTACCACTCTGCACTCTGCACTACCACTCTGCACTCTGCACTACCACTCTGCACTACCACTCTGCACTACCACTCTGCACTCTCAATCTCCACTCTGCACTACCACTCTGCACTACCAATCTGCACTGTGCACTACCACTCGGCACTACCACTCGCACTCTCAATCTGCACTCTGCACTACCACTCTGCACTCTGCACTACCACTCTGCACTCTGCACTACCACTCTGCACTCTGCACTGCCCCTCTGCACTCTGCACTACCCCTCTGCACTCTGCACTACCAATCTGCACTCTGCACTACCAAACGGCACTCTGCACTACCAATCTGCACTCTGCACTACCAATCTGCACTCTGCACTCTCAATCTGCACTACCACTCTGCACTACCACTCTGCACTCTGCACTACCACTCTGCACTACCACTCTGCACTCTGCACTACCACTCTGCACTCTGCACTACCACTCTGCACTCTGCACTACCACTCTGCACTACCACTCTGCACTCTGCACTACCACTCTGCACTACCACTCTGCACTCTGCACTACCACTCTGCACTCTGCACTACCACTCTGCACTCTGCACTACCACTCTGCACTACCACTCTACACTAGCACTCTGCACTACCACTCTGCACTACCACTCTGCACTACCACTCTGCACTCTGCACTACCAATCTGCACTCTGCACTACCAATCTGCACTCTGCACTACCACTCGCACTCTCGATCTGCACTCTCACTCTGCACTCTACACTACCACTCTGCACTACCACTCTGCACTCTGCACTACCACTCTGCACTACCACTCTGCACTCTGCACTACCACTCTGCACTACCACTCTGCACTCTGCACTACCACTCTGCACTACCACTCTGCACTCTGCACTACCACTCTGCACTCTGCACTACCACTCTGCACTCTGCACTACCACTCTGCACTACTACTCTGCACTCTGCACTACCACTCCCCACTCTGCACTACCACTCTGCATTCTGCACTACCACTCTGCACTACCACTCTGCACTCTACACTACCACTCTGCACTCTGCACTACCACTGCACTCTGCACTACCACTCTGCACTACCACTCTGCACTCTGCACTACCACTCTGCACTCTGCACTACCACTCTGCACTCTGCACGACCACTCTGCACTCTGCACTACCACTCTGCACTCTGCACTACCACTCTGCACTCTGCACTACCACTCTGCACTACCACTCTGCACTACCACTCTGCACTACCACTCAGCACTACCAATCTGCACTCTGCACTACCAATCTGCACTCTGCACTACCAATCTGCACTCTGCACTACCACTTGCACTCTGCACTACCACTTGCACTCTCACTCTGCACTCTCACTCTGCACTCTACACTACCACTCTGCATTACCACTCTGCACTCTGCACTACCACTCTGCACTACCACCCTGCACTCTGCACTACCACTCTGCACTACCACTCTGCACTACCACTCTGCACTCTGCACTACCACTCTGCACTCTGCACTACCACTCTGCACTCTGCACTACCACTCTGCACTCTGCACTACCACTCTGCACTACCACTCTGCACTACCACTCTGCACTACCACTCTGCACTCTGCACTAGCACTCTGCACTACCACTCTGCACTCTGCACTACCACTCTGCACTACCACTCTGCACTCTGCACTACCACTCTGCACTACCACTCTGCACTCTGCACTCTGCACTACCACTCTGCACTCTGCACTACCACTCTGCACTCTGCACTACCACTCTGCACTACCACTCTGCACTACCACTCTGCACTACCACTCTGCACTCTGCACTACCAATCTGCACTCTGCACTACCACTCTGCACTACCACTCTGCACTCTGCACTACCACTCTGCACTCTGCACTACCAAACTGCACTCTGCACATAACGTCGTCACCCCGAAGGCCATCTCCTGCTCCCAACCATCGTTGTTCACAATGTCCCTATCCTCACCACAGCACAGAGCAGAACGGCGCCTTCCCTCATAGACTGACATACAGCATGGTGCCCAGTAGGACTGCGACAGATGTATATTTAGCTGGTGTCGCAGCCGCCCAAACTCACACTGTGAACCCGAAGTAGGGCATGAAAAGCGCACTCTTTACCTCTTACTGAACTCGCCACCCGTAACCCTCAAATGTTCACAATAAGCCTGAAAGTTAAAATCTTTTTAAATGCAAAATTGTTGGAATGAGTGAATGTTCAATATCATCTGAAATTGCACTTTCCCACCTATTTTTATCGCAGCTAAGAGTGACAGTTAAATATACAGCTGGTACCGTGTTCTTCCCTCGTTATTCCACTTACCATGTCAGCCGCTTAAATAAACAAACTGGCAAGCCAGCCCGAAGCACCCACCACGTCGACCCTGAAGTATCACCTCACAGGGCTATCAGTGCTCTAAAACAAACTCGCTTTACATTCCGTGTTCAAACAAGGAGGTGCAAGCTGGCTGAAAACTGTAAACCTTTCATTCCAAACAAACATTTTAAATTTCGGTAAAAGCATTTCAGCTATTCTAACATTTAAATTAGCCGAGTAAACCTGAGATGAAAGGAGCAACAAAATAATGCATGGCGCGCGCCCACCAAAACGCACTGCAGAATGGTGAACGCGCCCACAGCATCTGGATTCCATTACAGCACCTCCCTGACAGCTCCTAATTGATATTTATGGACGGCCGTGCTCGTAACCACACGAAAATGCCACAAATGGCGGTCGAAAATGACATATAGCCTATCGTGTCAAGGCTACTAAAAGGACAGCACAGCGAAGACGAATCACTATGCAGATGCCATAACAAAAGCACGCGCACTAAAGAATGTATCTGCCCCGAGCCCTAAAGAAACCTTTTTTTTTTCTTTAACATAAGAGCTCGGAGCTCCGCCCCACTTCGTGGTGACGTAGGCCGAGCCCTAAAAAAATCACCTAACCGTGTGTAATGTAATCTGGTAAAAGCACTTTAATACCCATGGGCCAAGTTCACGCTATATAAAACTGCAAAAAATGGAAAATATTTTGTGAAAGGTATCTGAATGCCGACCTCAGAGAGCGATAAAGATGGACTGAAAATCCGTCCATCTGTCATTTAAAAAAATGCTTTTGCTGTACTTAATCATAAATTCCTGCATCAAAGTACAAAAATCCCTGAGATGGCACTACGTATACTTCCCCCCAGGCAGCACTGTACTTCACTGCAGTGGCGGGTCATCCGCTAAGGCGCAGGAGGGTCGCCCCACTGAACAAAAGTAAAAAATAACATGATAACTATTTTCCTACAGCTGTCAGTGGCTCTCGGGTGGGGCGGGGCGGGGCTGGCCAGAGCAGGGGAGGAGAGCTGTGCACTCCCAAAGTGCGCATGAACTGTTTGGACTGCCCTCTTGGGCCGATTAAACAATCCATGCGCACTTTGCATGTTCCTACCAGGCTGGTCAGGAGCATGCACAGGCTCCCTGTTGCAGTCTGAGCGCCGATCCACTGCGCTCAGACCAATCACAATGCTGCAGTGCATCGTTGTGATTGGCTCAGGGGAGCCTGTCTGCTGAGTGCTTCCTGTTGCCGGGAGTCTGCAGGAAGTTGACTTGGAGGACGCAGGAGAGGCGGCCGGCCGTTTCAAGTAAGTGTTTTTTTGTTCTGCCCTTTGTCCCCCCCGCCTCACCACCCAGGACTGGTAGCAGCCGCTACTGCTTCACTGGCCCAAAGGCAGGGCCCCTGGTGTTAATACCTTTGATGTACACTATGATAGACCTGAACAGGGGTGTGCAACGTTGCCCCAACAGGCTTGATCATTGGTATATTATCAAAATGTACATGTGTGAAAGTCACATCTAATGACTCTTTTTCATAGTAAGTGGTAGTGGTTTTACCTGAGAACATGGCAAGGGCTTAGCCCTCTTTTACCTATGCTGGACACCGTTTGTTTAAGTTGAGCAGTTGCACAGCACAATTCATGCACCTACTTTAGAAGCCAACATGTTTCACTGGCTCTCCTGTTAATGCGTGTTATCCATTGGGCCTTCAAATGAAATATGAAAAGACCACAAAATAAATCCACTCAGGATCACACTGATGGAACAACAATGCAGCAACACGTTTTCTGTCAACACCAACCCCCCTAGTGATGTCAGCACATATCTGCGAATGTCCTCGTTCTGTCTGAATTGCTCTTATTTTTTGCCCTGCGTGTTCTCACTCTGCCCATTTTCTGTAGGATAAAAAGAAAGTGTTTTTAATGCACATCAAAGAAAGGTGAAGATTTGCCCATAATGCATCCTTCTAGACTCCATTAAAGGAGCTTGTGATTAGAGGAACATATGGTGTCCAGAATTCTTTGACTCCTGGCAGATGTAACTCTGTGCCCCAGGAAGTGCCCTTTGTAGCGGATATCTCAGCCAGACCTGTTTTTGGTCTTTCATCATCAGGTCTAACTTTTTGCTTAACTTCTTTCTTCTCTTCTTTCCCTGACAGGTGAAATTGGACTCTGGTCCCTAGTGGTCCTGGCCATTGAAAGATACGTGGTCGTCTGCAAGCCCATGAGCAACTTCAGATTTGGAGAAAACCATGCCATCATGGGCGTCATGTTCACCTGGATCATGGCTCTGGCCTGTGCCATGCCTCCCCTCCTTGGGTGGTCCAGGTAGGTCTTGGACTCTATGACCCTGATTACAATATAGGGCAGTCGGACCGCTGACCGCTATTGCGGTGGTCAGTAGACCACCTGACAAACAGTCTGCGGTCCGACTGCCCAACTACATTAGGACTGCCATGCTGGTGGTCAGAAAGTGCTCTTTAACACTGTGGCTTGTGGGTCGCTGCCATGAAAAGGCTGTTGGAAGGGGCATCGTAATCTCAATGGCAGTGCCTGCCTCGGCACCGCCTCTTGTCGGGACTACTATTCCGACTGCTGCCCCTGTCAGGATCTGAGATCCTGTCGAAGGTGGCGGTGTTCCTCCACAACTGCTGACGGTTCGACAGCATAGATCGAAATGCGGCAGTCGGACCGAAGGGCTGTCTGTCGGGCGGACCGCCACCAATGGATTGACGGTGGCAGTCCACCTGACAATGTAACCAGGCCCTACGTTTTGATGGTTGGACAGGCCATTGGTTTGATGGCCAGATTCGGTAGAATGTGTCTAATCAATGACAAGAGCCTTTCTCTTGATCTCAGATCCACGCACAAGGTTTTGCAAAGCCAACTTTGGTCCTGTGCTTACTGTGACTATCTTCAACAGAGAGAAAATATTCTAATGACAAACTAAACAAGTACAATATAGAGGACAAATGAGAAAATGATTAGCCACTTTAAAGATGTTCATCCTAGTGGTAAAAGAAGACACCTTGGGATAGAAAGGGGCCAAAGAAAGAGAATACAATAGCACCAAAGGTGAATCTAGAGTTCTGTTTCCACAGTGAACACAGTGTTTGTAATAGTCTTACAAAATTCTGTATAAATGGGCACCGCGGTTGGGTTTGATCTTGGTGGCGTGGTCTTTGGGCTTCTCTGGTGTTTGTCCAACATTCAGGCACTTTCTTGCATGATACATGCTCTAGTCTAGGGCCCTAAAATCAGAAACCTTTTGAAAATGCCATTAATCTAAACCATTGCCCCATCACTGCATGAGGCAGAACCAATCTTACTGAGGTGAAGCCAGGGCAGGTTATATGAAACTCCTATGTTACTAACTAGGTCCTCCCCATGGAGACTGAATTGACTGTTGCATTCTCCACTGCACAATGACATCATCTCTCCACCCACAGGTACATCCCAGAAGGCATGCAGTGCTCATGCGGAGTGGACTACTACACCTTGAAGCCTGAGGTCAACAATGAGTCCTTTGTCATCTACATGTTCGTTGTCCACTTCCTTATCCCACTGATCATCATTTCCTTCTGTTACGGGCGACTGCTCTGCACTGTCAAGGAGGTTGGTGCTTAGATTGTCTCAGTAGCACTTGTGATGCACTCTCACCTGCTCCAGCCATCATCACTTACCCTACTAACATGATCTTCTTCTGCTTCTCCAGGCTGCAGCTCAGCAACAGGAGTCTGCCACCACCCAGAAGGCCGAGCGAGAGGTCACCCGCATGGTCATCATCATGGTAATAGGTTTCCTGATTTGTTGGGTACCCTACGCCAGCGTGGCTTTCTACATCTTCTGCAACCAGGGATCAGAGTTTGGACCTGTCTTCATGACAGTCCCTGCTTTCTTTGCCAAGAGTTCTTCCATCTACAACCCAGTCATCTATATTTTATTGAACAAACAGGTAAGGATTGTGCCAATGTGTCCGATAATTTATTGTGTGATCCAACATGGTTCTTTTCTTTGTCACGGTGATATTTGCTACTCCGACTGGAGAAATTCCATGCTTTAAACTAGGAGTGGGTGGAATATTCCGTTCCGCCGGCGGAACTGGTGGAATTTTGGGCAACTCCGTGATACTCTCTGGTCAAATTCCATCAATCGATACATGGCAGAATTTTTCTCGCACACATGCCAAACGATAGGTTGGCGAGGGCACGCGAGATTTGGCGTCACCCTAGCATAATTTCGGTCACTGTGGGGACATCTGGCATGAATTTTCCAACACCGGTGATTGCAACCCTTCACAGTCAGAAGGCTGCCGCTCAAGTAGAAAATGACTCGACCTGCAGCAACATCAACTCAAGTAGCTGCACCCTCTTGCCTAGTGCTGTTCGCATTGATTTTTCTGTACATAATGCGCTAAATTGCAGCACAAGCAGCAACGTGCCTATATCCACCCATTATCGAACCTCTGCGGAATCTCACAGAGTATTTTTGTAACTCCATGAAATTTTTCAGAGTCAAATTCCATGAGTTCTGTCCAACCCTGCCCCAACCCTGCCCTGAACCTACTATGAGACTAAGGAATGCTGTTCTGCTCATGTTCTAGTCACTTGGACAAAAATCCACTTAAACTTGAATATCCTGTACAACATCAAGAGATGGATGGGCTGCTGATATAATCTGCAGCCCTGTTCATTGGCATAGCATTTTTACATACCATCCCATGCATACACAGAACCAGTCCAGTAGGATGCATGCTCTCTTACTTTTCTCCTAACGCATGGAACAACCTCCCACTCAAAGATGCAACAGTTGTTAGCTTGCTGTATACTCGAAATGAGAGCAGGTAGTGGATGTTCTCGATCAAACACTATGCACAAGACACGGAAAAAGATATGGAGGGGAAGAGGAGGAATGGTATGAGAGACAGAAGTGTTGGTATATAAGTTCTTTGTAGTTGCTTATTCTAAGAAAAAGTCTATGGGGAATATTTACAACACAATGTCGGAGCGTGATGTTACGCCAAAATTGGTAACGCTGCGGTCCAACATTTTTAAAATGCGGGGATGCACCGTATTTACAAAAATAAGGCGCACCCCTGTGTTTCCCCAAGTGCTGGCGCTAATAAAGCTGCCTAGTGTCAGCGCAGGCACCCTTGCACCATGTTGCAGGGGTGCACACGCTGCAGAGATTCCTGCAAATAAACAATCATGAAAAGCGATTTGCTCTTTCCACGTGTGCTGAAGGATGCAGCACACATGGAAAGACCAAAATCCGAGAAGAACATAATTTCTCCTCGTATCGCCAGTCTAAAACCAGGTATTCCCTGGTCTTTGTTTTTAGAGATTGAAAGTACGAAGACCAAGCTAACCATAGGCTTCACCTGAAAATTTGCACTGAAAACTTGCACTGTTTTTTAATTTTGCAAACACAATGGTTTTTAATAAAAAAATCGGAGGAATATTTTTAAACAATTTGGGGCAGATTTACAAGAAACAGATGCATTTCTGCATCAGTTTCATTGCTCTGTGCCAAAAACCTCTTGCGCCACCATGGATGTGTCCCATTTACAATGTGGCGCACCATGGCGCAAGTATTGTAAGATGCGTCACGCATCTGTTGGCGCAAAGGGCACGCATTGCTGGAGTCGTGTCGCAAGCGCAATGCAACTCCAGCAATGCTCAGGAAGGCCTGTTCCTATTGTGCTGCGTCACTCCTTATGCCTGCTTCAAGCAGGTGTAAGGTTTTGACGCATTGATGTTGTAGAAGTGACGCAGTGAAATCTTGTAGATTTCACTGCGTCACCTCTACAAGGCTTTTTTGTGTGGGAACGCCCACCCTGCATACATTATACCTGATGCAGGTATAATGTAGCGCAGGGCTTTACAGTGTGACGCATCTCCCTAGATGCGTCACTTTGTAAATGGGCCGCAACGTGGTACATGATTTACCCCGCTGCTGCATCACAAAAGTGACAAAACAGCAGCACACAAGTGTCACAATGAGCTTGTAAATGTTCCCGTTGTGTTTTAAAATTTGAATGTGTACCAATTGAATTTGAATTTGAAGAAGGGAGTGGGAAATATCGAAGGTTCCTTACCTCTTTCCCTCCTTTCCCCATGTTGGTCTACCAGAACCGCTTGACGGCCACCATTTTGGCACTGCCCGGGTGAGCGGTCTAGCTGTTCCAGGTTTGGGAACAAGAAGTGGGTATTTAGAACGCAAGCTGGTGCGTTTGCGCGGCAGGTGCACCGAAGACGGGCCAAAGGCAAGCCCGTCTGCGCCCGTCAGCGTCTCAGAAGTGGCCAGCGGCAGCCATGCTGCTGGATTGAAATCAAAATCCCTATTACAAAATAGAAGACTAATTTATACGAGTAAGGATCTATGGGATCTAAACCCTAAAGCAAGTGTACTAAAATCCAGATCAGATGTAGATACATTCAAAGCAATTCACCAAGTGATGGGAATTAGAGGAGAGATGGGGCAGCAGGGTAAGGGAAGGAGAATAGAGGGGAGCCTTAAATGTGGCCTCATTAACACACATTCTCTAGTAAAGCACACACAAGAGCTCTACCTGCTGCTAGACTCATCGGAGTGGGATATACTATTCATAACAGAGACTTGAATGGCTAACAGGCCAAGATAGATCTGGGCCTTACCTGCCCATCAGGTTACAAAGCGATAAATCTACCTAGAACCCACAAAAGAGGAGGGGGCTAGCAATAATTTTTATATAAAAATGGGAACTTGAAATATTCCCGGTTGAGGACATTAAGAAAATGGAAACTATGGACTTCTCCCTGAGGGAGAGGGGAAATCCTACAAAAAGTGGTTTCATATTATAGACCCTCGTATAATCCCCTAAATGACCTCCAAAACCTATTAAACCCAATCTCCAATTTAATGCTAACTCACTCCAAACTACTAGTACTCGGAGATTTCAACATCTGGGTTGAAAATAGAACTAACACCTAAACTAATGATGTTCTCACATCATGTGAAACATTAGGATTAGAGCAATTTGTTAAAGGCCCTACACTCCAAGGAGGACACCCCTTGGACCAAAGATTGGTGCCTCATAACAAGGTTATTATAGAGGATGTGGCCTCAGTCAGCTGGCCATATCATTTTCTGATCAAATTTGAGCTAACAGGGCATAACCAGAAACAACACCTAACATCTCCTAGACCAAAGATACAGGGAAGAGCCTGGGCGAAATTAAAGAACCCGGATGGAAGGAATATTTTTAACACAACCCACTGCTTCCATGCAGAAGAATCCGTAGACTCACATTATAATCACCTTCAGAATTAAATCACTACCTCACTAAATGAACTTATTCCAATAAAATGACTGATACCTTAACAAAAACCTTCAGCCCCATGGTATGTGGAAGCCCTGAACGTATTAAAGACGGAGGTTAGAAAATACGAAAAACAATGGCGAAAATCATACACAGAGGAAGACAAGGTACAATTGAAAGAAGCATTAAAAGGCTATAAAATTGGAAACAGGAAACCTAAGGAAAACTATTAGACTAGCACCATCACCAATGCAGTTAAGAAAACAAAAATGGTTTTCGAGATTGTTAAAGAACTTCGCCACCCAGACTGCATAAAACAGTTAGTAGACCAACGCAGGAATTATGGAACAAACTAACAGACTTTTTCTACAACAAAGTAGACCTAATCTTAAAGGATATTAGTAAAGAAAACCTGACTTAGGTACACCCTAAAATTATGGGAGCCCCTCCAGCAGCCCCAAGATAACCAGGCAGAGCCAGATATGAAGCTGACTGAAATTGACTTGTTAAATGAGGAAGAGTTCAAGGTGCTAGAGATGTCAATCTCCTCCGGCTCTATTTTAGACCCCATACCACACAAAAGTTGGGAAGAGAGGGGGCCTGAACTAAATCCGGCCTTACGGAAAATCTGCAACCAATCATCACTGGTAGGATCAGTGCTAGCAGTATGGAAGAAAGCACTTGTTACCCCCTTATTAAAAAAGCCAAGGCAGATATACAACTGCTAGCAACTTTCAACCGATTATGCAGCTCCCCTACCCAGTTAATGTTGTAGAGAAGCACACCAGAAAAATACTGGCACATTTTCTGAAAATTAATCAACTGCTCGAACCTGAACAGATGGGCTTAATACCAGCCCGCGGCATGGGATCAGCCCTAATAATGGCAACTGCCAATCTGAGGAGGCGAGTTGACGGGGAAAACCAGCAGTCCTGATCTTATTACACCTGTCAGCAGCGTTTGACACCGTCAACACCAATTATTAATTAACAGTTTAAAAGAGATCGGACTGAAAGGCACCTTCCTAAAATGAGTTGAATCCTATGTGTCAGAAAGATGGCAAGCCAACTCTCTCCCTCCTTTCAGATCAGAAGTCAACGGGCTACTACACTGAGTGCACAGGGGTCTGTCTTAAGTCCCTTCCGATTTAACGTATATTTACCCCCCTTACTAACCTTAATAAAATTGTTTGGGATATCTTTCATAAACTACGCAGATGACACCCAGTTAATTATATCTTTGGATAATGATGACCCAAACGAGTTGAATGACCTCCACAGTTGCCTATCAGAAATTTCAAACTCGCTCAGCAACCATACCCTAAAATCTAACGGGAGGAACATAGAATTACTTTGCTGCCCCCCAAATAAGGTGCCCTGCCAACTCCCAGATAATTTACAACTGTGGACAAAAACCACAGACTTCATCGCGGATGAATCAGTGCGAAACCTTGGAGTACAGATAGATATTGGGCTCTCGATGGAAACTCAGGTCAACACAACAGTGGCACTTGCCATGGTCTGATGAGAAACCTGAGGAAAATCTCCCCCTGCTTCCTCAACCAGCAAGAAAGCTGGTGGTACAATGTACATTTCTAAGCAGGATAGACTACTCCTACTATCACCCGGCAAGGATGTTGAGATGATCCGCAACTAACCTAGGACATATACCCAGGTTTAAAAAAACCAAGGTAAGAGGGGAAACTTTCCAAGTCCAGGCAGCACAAGCCTGGAATAGGCTGCCCCTCTCTCTTAGAAGAAACAGAAACGTACTCAGTTTCAGTAAGGACCTAAAAACTTGGCTCTACCCTAAATAAACTAAGGATGGACTCAGTATCGGTCACTCTGGTCCACTCCCGATGAATCTTTGATAGCGCCAAGATGCCTGCCAGGTGAACGTTTGTGCTTAATGAATGAACAATAATAATAACAATAATGGAAAGAGCAAAATGCGAGGAGAAAATAATTTCTCTAAAACCAGATATTCCCTGATCTTCATTTTTGGCGCTGCCCAAGCCTTGTAAATATGGGGCAGCATCAAAAAAGCAATGGGTGTTGCGGCGGAACGCACACTGCAACACCCATTCCACGCCCCTTTCACACTAAGTGAAGCATGAAAAGGGGCCCTATTAACAAGGTGGCATTAAGCCAGATTAAGTGGGTTAACAATGCTCTGTAAATAAGGGGAAGGGGATATAGCCACCAGAACGTCACTAAAAGTGACACTGGTGGCGATATCCCCTTGTACATATGCCCCGACCTTTCTAAGTTATTGCAGATAGTAAGTACACTGCTCTTGTATTCAATGGTATAGATATATATTTTTAAAACATGTATTTACATTTTTTCATTTTTTTTGCATGTTAATAGACAAAACCATAACAGGAACAGTGGTGTTACAAGTTTACCTCCTATACACAATCCCTGCAGTCAGATAGCAGTCCTTCCCCTCCCATGTAATACATTAGATGTTATTGAATATTAAGCAGCTTGCGGTGAACCACTTGTCTTCCTGTAGACCAATTAGTAATTAGTTCAATAAAATTTAGGATACTCACTAGAAACATTTATTTTAATCAATTGTTATTACACTTTAACTAGAAGTTCCGTTTAAAGGCTTCAAATCAAGCTACGTGGGTGATAGTTTTCACAGGGTTAGGCGCCCTGCGGAGTGAGGGAACTCCCAACCTGGGGCCTAATTTAGAGAAAACTCTGAATTAAGTAACGTATGCCCCTACCTTATTTGTGCTAATCATGTTTTCCACTAGAAGCTACTAGAAACAATTACAATAACAGAGAGGAGGTGAATGAAAACACACTTTACTTTGGTGCACCTTGAAGGTTTTCTGTTTTGTAACCTGTACTGTGAAGGATAATGATAGTAAAACATTATGAAAGGAAATAGTAGGGGATGTCTAGATAAAAGGCGCTAACCCATGGGCGTCCAATGAGAGTCCACCAGGGTCAGATCCAAGGCAGTCTTTTGGAAAATATGGATAAGTTGTAGTTCCATAAAGTTGATCTAAATGAGAATCTTGAAAATGTGGCATGGATCCAGCCCTCCGTACCAACACTGGACACCTCTAAACTAATTTGTAATTCATGTTCTTCAAAATGCTAGACAGTGTTAGATGCGTTAAGTAAAATGGACTGACATTTCGGCAGACCATCCGAAGTAAAGTCAAAGAAGTGTTAACTGTGTCAATGAGTAATAATTGTCATCTTTGTGTTTTCCCCCTACTTTCAGTTCCGAAATTGCATGATCACTACTCTCTGCTGTGGGAAGAATCCCTTTGGCGACGATGAGACCACCTCTGCGGCCACCTCCAAGACCGAGGCTTCTTCTGTGTCTTCCAGCCAAGTTTCTCCTGCATAGAATCTTGAGTTTGCTTAATACCAGGGCTGGCACTGTTACCAAGGTTGTATGACTCCCACCCAGCCCTGCACTGTGCCCTGAGCGTGAATGATCGACATAACCTCTACCCCCACTCAGCAGGATGGACAATTTTTCAACACTCATGATATTGTGATTGCTTATGCAAGGCTGTATATATTTCAAGTATTTATGCAAATACCTATAGGTCTCTAAAACCATATCCTTGCTCCCCCAGAAAGAGATTTTCTGCTATGTTTTCAGAGCTACA
Organism: Lissotriton vulgaris; assembly: GCF_964263255.1. Classification (NCBI taxonomy): domain Eukaryota; kingdom Metazoa; phylum Chordata; class Amphibia; order Caudata; family Salamandridae; genus Lissotriton; species Lissotriton vulgaris. The sequence goes on from NC_141697.1 coordinate 1,185,570,193, forward strand.
AAGATTATATATTTTCATAGCGTCACTCTATACTCTTTCCTGGGTTTGAATCCACTTGCAGATTAATGTAATCACAGTATTTTTTGTAACATATGCTCCGGTTTCAAATCAAATGCAGCTTTTATAAGGTTTTGATAGAGAAGGTATAGAAACAGTGCATGTTAAACCTGTAATAAAGAGGAATTTGCAAGTATAAGATGTCTTTAGTTATTGGAGCCTCTGAGCAGTGAAGCAGGGTCTTTCTGAAATGCTCCCCAGCTCCTAGAAAGTAAGGCTTCCAGGGGTTGTCCCATTTGCTTGGCCAATCAACTAATATCTTCATAATCCTTTGATTTGCCGTAGTGCAAATTTGGCTTAAACATCGACTGAACCTATCAAAAAAAGATATGGCAATGACAGGTAATGGCGAAGGGGGGTATATGATAGTGCTTGCTCAAATGTATGCCATTTAGTAGCCTTTACACTAAAATGTCAGTCCCACTCTCAAGACTTCAAGGCTGCAGCGTTTTTAAACCAGCATCATTATTAGAGGAACCGTTATGGGGGCTAAGTTCATGCCCAAGGTGGCTAAGCTCTGAAGGGCTTCTATGTCTGGTAAACACTCAAAGTACTGTTTTGGGGCCTGGGTTCTGGCCACTTTCACTAGTTGACACCCTTGCTTGGCCAAGAACCAATCCGTACATGTTAATCAATATAAATTGGACACCTTTACGAGAAACATTTTTCTCCATCAAGTTCATTTTAAAACCAACAATTGAGTTTTAAAGTAATTACTGTGTGTGAATATATTGCACACAGCAGCAAGGTGTCCATGGGAAGGGAGTGTTCCCATCCCTGCTTTGTACCTTTTTAGCTTTATCCAGCCAATTAGGTTACTTGCTACCTCAACAGACAGGGTGGGGACTAGAACCCTGATTTAGCTTGAAATATGTGCCCACTGTTGATAACCACTTATACCCAAGTGGTTTAGTTACGATCACCCCCAGGCATTTTCCGAAAGTCTATGAACAGTGATTCCCTGGCAGTGTTCGTGCTTTGGGCTGAGGTGGAGGGCGCTCCATGCTAATGTGGTGGACTTGAGTGCTGCCCTTTATATGGTTTTCATGACTTGATTTTGTAAGATATAGCAAAGGTTTAACCGCATCGCTGCTGCGGTGATTTTTGCGCTGTGCGGCTGTTTTCCATTTTCCGCGTCACATGACGAGCTCAGCTCGTCATCAGCACACGCCACCCGTGGCTGATGACGAGCTGAGCTCGTCATCAGCAGCAAAGGGGTTAAATAATTAGAAAATCCAAATGTAGCACTGTAGTTGGGAGTTTTTGGTCTTTTTATAGAATCCCACATTTAGAATTATTTTGGTGTTGGGTCACTTGAAAGGAGCGGTCTACTACCCAGTTGGGAGGGGTGGAGACTATTATTACGTTTTGTTTTGTGTTTCAGCCTTCCTCATAGTAGAATATAAAAACCAGGTATTACACTGGCTCTGAAGTCCTCATTTTGACAAATAAACGTCATTCACACCTACGTTTTGGTTTATTCTAAAGTTTGACAGTTTAGAAAAGATCAGATACGGCTTCAGGTTGGAGGTTTCTTCAAAAACAAGTGCAATATTCGACAAATATGTTCTTAAACATTTGCAATCCCACGCTGACATTCATTTTGCAGAGACACATATGCATGTGGTGAAATGCAACACTGTGGAAGTGTCTGCTGTACCTCCAATGTGCAAACATTAATATTCCTGTATGTATCGAGCGCTCTTCAGGCACCACAGATGGAAATGTGATTTTCATGCAGAATTTTCATGTTCTGAGAATGTACGATAAGCCTGTGTTGCAATATCGACAATTTCTGTACAATAATTGTAGCTCGTCTATCGACATAAAACACATTTCCTGCTGCAAAATGTGAGTGTCTGTATCTGTTCAACTAGAAGATGCTGTCCTTCTTAGTGCTATGAATGTGGGCACATGGGGAGGCGTGGCTTCTAATAGGGGAGGAGTTGCCTGCAGTAGTTAAAGCTACTTTGACCAATCATTGGAGAGGTAAATCAAAAAAGGAATTATTTGTGGTGCAGGACCATTCAGATGATCACTGGTGTTGCTTCTAAGAGATGACATCACTCCGCCAGGAACACAAACAGCTCCTTTATTTCAGTAACTCTTATGTCATGTGTAAAACACATCCCCCTGGGATCAGGATGTCCTTCCTGTTCAGCGCCTGTGCCTGACTCTGGATACCCACCATTTTGACCAGGACTGGGCAGGCCTTACATTCCAACTGACACTTCCCTTGTGGGGAAGTGTCTTATTGAATTTGAGGCCAGTTCGCACTGCTGCAAAACTTGCCCCCAGTACCAGAAAAACCGACCCATACCTCTCCAAAACTGCCCTCCCCACCCTTCCGGCCCACCGGGAAAATGCCTGGTGCTCGCTACGGCCAGTCCGGCCATGCCCATAGCTGCTCATGTTGTTTTACCACTTGTCCCACCTCAGTGAAATTAATTGCAGCGGCGCAGGTGGCGTCATGAGAGAGAGGGTGGAAGAGAACGCAAGAGATCAGTGAGGGGGAGAGAGAGGAGAGAAGGAGAGAGAATGGCTGGCTGTATGGAAAGAGAGAGATGGAGCAAGGAGCTCAAGGGAATGGGATGGTTTGTCCATTTTAGCCGGGGCTACTTTTGGTTCTACAGTCCCGCCCTGATTTCGTAGCCATGGAACTCGGGCCACATCACGCATTTTATGCCAAAAAATGGAAACCCACTGAAATTACTCGCACCATATTTGCAACCACCTCCAATTGGTTATCTGGGTACAGGATCCTTCTTTTAAATGGATGAAACTCTCCGATCCAATAGTAACTTGTCACATTGCAGGCTGAGTGCTAGTCCCTGAAATGTTTATATGCACCAAACATCATGCTGCTGATGCAGAAGGACCAAGGCCCAGATTAACTATGATTTTGTGCCAGGGTTGCAACAGTTTTGTGGCACACCACCTATGCAAAATCTGTTTTGCCATTTGTGGCTCTGTGTGGTTTAGTAAACATAAAGTAACTCAACACAGAGCTTATCACCGCTCTGCAGTACTTTGCATAGAGTAGGCATTAGATGGGTGGAGAATGAGCACTCCCATTCTTCCACCCACGGCTTGTGATGCAAACCCAGATTTACAAAGACTTGTAAACCTGGGTTTGCATGAAAATAGTGTGGCTACTCGACAGAGTCATAACGAGGAGCAATATCTTTATTTCTCGTTGGTATTTCCTCTTTCCATTGTGCTGCATTCTGCAGCACATGTGGAAAAAGGAATGTTCATCTACGGATTGTTTTTGTGCAGGAAGGTGTTCCTTCCAGCACAAAAACAATGCTTACCGCATTGCAGACATCTTTGCACTATGGTGTAAGGGTGCCTGTGTTGGTGCTAGGAAGCACACAGCATGCCAGTGCAAGGAGAGAGCAGAAATGCCCCATATCTTTGTGAACATGAAGCATTTTTACTCACTCCCTTTCACACAACACAGTGCTGCAAGTTCCCTTCTGCGTCTCGCCTGATATAATAGTAAATTTGCCCCAAATACACTCCTCATTATCTGTACCTGTCAGAGAAACATACATGCATATCAGTTTCACACTTAGCAAAAGTATACCATCCCATCATTTGTGACTGATTCTCATACATGAGTCACAATTACAGATCTTGTGGCTGATTCTCATACCTGAGGTTAAATTACGGATCTCATGGTTGGTTTTCATACATGAGGTACAATTACGGATATTGTGACCAGCGGCGGCCAGCACAGATAAACGCGGTGAGGCGGACGGGGTGGGAGTGGGGGTAAGTCAACAAATGACAGAATAGGTATCATTAAATAAATAAATAATTCATATTCCCTCGTCTGTCGGCTTACCCCCTGCCGCGCCCTGCCCCGCCCTACCATTCTTACTTGAACCGGCCGCTGCTGATTGTGACTGATTCTCATACCTGAGGTACAATTACAGATCTTTTGTGGGTGATTCGCATCATACCTGAGATATAATTACAGATCTTGTGGCTAATTCTCATACATGAGGTACAATTACAGATCTTGTGGTTGATTCTCATACTTGAGGTACAATTACGGATCGAGTGGCTGATTCTCATACATGAGGTACAATTACGGATCTAGTGGCTGATTCTCATACATGAGGTACAATTACAGCTCTAGTGGCTGATTCTCATACATAAACTCCCATTTACAGATCTTCCCCTTCTATCACCTGGGGGTGAGGTATTGTCTTCCTCCCTTATCATCAGAAGCATTGGCATAACCAATAGGCCTCACCTTTGGGACCTTATAAGTATTTAGTTATGCAGCACAATATCCTTGGTGCAACAACATCAACTGTTGCATGGGTAAACACTTATAAGGTCCCACAGGCGAGACCTATTGTCTATGCCAATGCTTGGTAATAGTTGTAAGTTAAATATTTCCATTCATCAAATGAATACCTCAGCAAGCGGCTTTTCTTAAGTGTTAGACACAAGGTGTAGAATTCGTTCTGTTTTGCTCTATAACACTTTTTTTTAAGTGCTTTACTGGGCGCTTGGCATGAAGGAAGAGGCATAGGCAGGGAAGAAGCCATGCAAAGCTAAAGTGAGAGAAAGCATGGCAAGCAGGGGAGGGAGGAACAGACAGGGAGGTGGGCCATGACAGTCACAGAAAGGCCAGGAGGAGAGGTGTAAGATACGCCCTCAAGCGGGTGTGGGGATTGGAGTCAGAGTGAGGGCTAAGGGGGTGAGCCAGCAGAGAAGAGAATGGGAAGGGCATGCTCGTGGGAGGCAGAGGGTGAACACTGTCAGGCACAAAAAGTACAATTAACAGGTTCATATAATAAAATGAAAATGCACACAAGACAACTAAAAACAAACAGATGCAAAAAGCCTGTTGTGCTTTTTTTAAAAACCTGAATAGAAATGCAATCGTAATAAAATATAAAGCCAGTGTATTTCTTAAAAAAATATGTATAAATATGCCCATGGTTATATCGAGCCCGATGAAATTGCAGTAAAAATTTAGCGTTGGTGATGATACAAATGTTAACGTGCTACAAAAAGAGAGATTTGACCAGAAATACACGTGTCCCAAATGCTAACACAACAAAAAAATAACACAAAGCAACAAGTGCCGCTGTAAGATGGGGGAGTTGTGTATATCGACTTGAGGTGAACAACATTTACTTCTTAGTGGCATGAAGAGATGCAGCGGCTGCGTTAGGCCTGCTGCTGGTATGGGGGAGCTGAGTGAGGGTATGCTGTGCCTGGGTTTCGTGAAGCCTGCGGGGTCATGTTTGGCATCAACATACAGTAAATAAAACAAGTCTAACGAGAGCTAATGGTGAAGTTCCTGACAAATGTAACTCTCCGTCAATATACTGAGGGTGTTTTGCAGTATAAATTTTTTTTTTAACTATACTGGATAAAACCACTAGATGGCAGGCATGTGCTAAGCAAATCAATTGACAGTGAGTTAATGCTGCAAAAGGATATTTACGTAACCTTTTTAGGTCTCGCGACCTATCAATGCGCATGCGCATTGAGCGGAGCGAGAATTCAAGTGCTCAAAATGCTCGTCAAACCAAGGGCTTTTTGGTGCGGTTTTCTTTGAGTTCACGTGAATCACGTGACAAAACAAGCACGCGCATCAGCCTCCACCACATCAAAGGGCTTCGCCCAGCGTGCGCTCTGCGGCTTCTCCTCCCCTAATTAATCATGGCTGGCCGGCCGTACTTTCAGTTTCCCGGCCGCTCTTGTTTTATCTCTCCCCCACTGTATCTGTCACTCCTGTCTGTCTATCCTCGGCCCCTGTGTCTCCTCTCCACTGCTCTCCCCCCCTATCGTTTCTCCTTGTATCGCGCTCACCTCAACTAATCGCTTTCACAAGTTTGCTTTTTTCCGCTATTAAAAAACAATCCTCCTGCTTCACTTAAACATGGTGTCTCTTTCACTTTACAGCATATCACGCTAGTTCCTCTTTCTTTCAGCGACGCTCCACCAACCTTCCTTCTTGGGTTTGTTTTCCTGACTGCTTTCACAGGATCTTGAAGTTCAAGCTGCGACTTTGTCATTGAGCCGGCAAGTCGTTGCCAAAATTATGTTGTAATATGAAGCTCTGGGACTAATAAGCTTGTAATTAAAAGGCTTTATTAAGCTTCATGGTCAGGCGTGACTTCTCCCCACGCCAGCTCAGAGCAAACTGCAGACGAGTAGAACGTCAGGCTCATTTCAGTAACCACTGGAACAAAAAAACACTAACAAAGCGAACACAACATAGTGCAAATATGCATTAGCAGAGCACTAGTTTACAACACATATAATTAATCCCCATCTCTTCCGCCTTGTTCTATCTTAAGTTTGAATGCGATGCCAACATTGTAGCAAAAGTAAATAAATACCATTTATTTGTCAGGGGCATTTTTAAGATGCGTGTCCTGTGTGGCGCACAGATACCCCAGGTTTTTCTTGGGCACTATATGCAATTCTTTAGACTCCGCGTGCTTTGCTACCACCATTATTTGCTCGCAGTAACTTCTGTCATGTGTTGGTGTTGTAGTCTTGCACGTTGTCCAAAACCCTCAGGCACCACTCTTGTTTTGCTTTTTCGAGGAGCGCCAACACTTCCCAAAGGGACTGTAACACTTCACATAAACACCAGTTCCATAACACTAGAAGCGCAGCCTCCACAGCAGGCTCCGGCTCTCACCTCAAGTGCACATAATATTTATTATGTCTTCGTCTGTGAGGGGGTGTCAACACCATCAGCTGTGTACAAGCTGCGCATGCTGTATACACAGGCCGTCTCCCAGCACATACGGCGGCCTCTAGCAGAGCGCACCCCACATTTTTCTGATTTGCAGCATCTGCCACATAATCTATCATCTGCCGCATAAACTGCAGATTTTAATAAAAGCGGTTGTAGCTCAAACGCATCCAAAGTTACAAACAATTCCGCAATGCATGTTGCAGCTCAGCGAAAGACCTTTCGCAAAGGTTAACTGATCACCTTTGTGTCACTTATTGCCAAGGCCACTGGAATTATGTGGGTCGGGAGCACCGAATTATACGACAGAGTTCAATAAATTAGGTGGCAAGTAAAGGAAAATTATGTGGCATGGCATTTAGTTGCATTTTTTTTATATTACTACTCCATTATATTGCAATTCTTACTCATGGTCATACTGTCTGTGCAAAGACTTCACCTTATTAGTGCCACTTTAACAAACAAAGACGGAGAAAAGCAATCAAAAGGTTACCGGTTAACTTTTGCAAAGGGCCCACCACTGCAAACAAAGCCATGTCGCCACATTTTCAGTAACTTTGGATTTGTTTGATCACAAACACATTTTTTCTGTTATATTCTGCAGATTATGCAACACATGATGTATTATGTGGGAAATGTGGAATGTCCATAATTATGTGAAAATAGCCGCTTAATTGCATAATTCCAGTGGCCCTTCTTATTGATATATGTGTGTTTTATACTGGTACTAATGAAATTAAACTCTTGCCCAGGCAGTGTTAACTGTCAAAATTACAAAATTATTGAGTAATGCTATCATAAAATATGACGAATTATGCCACATCATTTGCCTTTTCCTGCCACATAATGTAGTCAGCTGTGCTAAATAATTTGATCCTCACCTGCCGCATAATTCCAGAGACACTGGCTATATAAAACAACATCAAATTCCACCTACAAATAACTTCAGAGAATACCAACAAGCTTGAACGTCTGGATTTATTTTGTTTGCTGCTATAAACTTCCACAAATATAAATCTTTTGTAGTATCAGTCAGTTATCTCATTTATATATGGTGGCTAAAACAAAACGAGAATTTGTAATGCAATAGGTCTCGCGTTTACGTACGTTTAAGCTATTGGCATTATAAATGACCAGGCCTTTTATTTATGTTTTAAAAACCAAAACATAAATAAAATGTATTGTCATTTACAATGCCAATAGCTCAAACTTGTTCTATTTTGCCACTATTTTATCTACTTCGGACCATTGCCATTATACATTACAATCACTTTTATTTAAGTATTAATTATTTAAAAAAATTAAAAGCCATTGTTATTTGTTATATCAATACATCTAAGTCACGTCAATACAAAACATGTGGCATTACAAATGCTAAAAGTGTCACATTTGCTAAAGTTAAAAGTATTGGCATTGTAAATCAAAAAACATAAATATAAAATGTCATTTACAAAACCAAGAGCTCCAACTTTCCTACTGCGAGACCTATTGGCAACGCCAGTGCTTGTTCAGAATTAGAAGTCAAAAACAGATTCACCAAAACAACGGACATAAGCATAATAGAAACTAACCCTGGGCGTAGTTCGCGAAGTAGAGCTATGCGCAGCTACGTGAAGTCCACTTCTCACTACGCGAGCTATGCGTAGCACTACGCGAACTGCGTAGTACCCTGTTCACGATGATTGCACAGTGCCGGATGCTTGTCTGCACTATGCAGTCATTGAAAACGGCATCTTCAACAGTGTGAGCTGTCTTTTGCTGCAGCTCGAGTAGATTTTTACTCGAGAGGCAGCTTACTCAATGCGGACTGGTAGTTTCTCATCGAGAGCTGTCGCAAGCATATGCGACCACTCGCAATGAGAGACCTGACCTCCCCCCGAAAGTTTATTTTCCACGCTCGCGATCGGCAACTTGATGTTGCTGATCACGAGCGAGGAAAAAGTCTTGCAGGGATGTCATTTTGCTTGCTCGCGGTCGCCAACTTGACGTTGAGGACCGCGAGCAAGCAAATAATGACCGCTGCACTACGCTATGCTAAACTACGCGTGTCTGCACTGTGCTACGTGCAGTTCGCGTAGTGCGAAGTAGCGCAAACTTCACAAACTACGCGAGCGTAGCGTAGTGTTTTGCCCAGGGTTAATAGAAACAAAAATAAGTCGAATAATTTCTATCCGTTCTCTGTGCTGCAAATCAAGTGAAAAGTGGCAGGTTCAATAACTGGGCTTCAGGCCTGAAATATTTCAACTGTGTCAATATTATGATCACACGCTTACCTGCAACTAAAAAAAGAAGCATGTATACATGCCTCGGAACTTAGTCACATATATATCGCAATAACAAAAATTTATTTATGTGTACCTGGAACCACACGCGGCACGGCCACAAACATTTTAAATCTGTCAATCTGATGTGCTTGCCTCAAACTGGAAATCAAAAGTAAGTGCCTGGAAACACATTTTGACATAAGCTCAAGCGTTGGAAGTCTGGCAGTATGACAGCTGCGTTTGGTGTGCGCGCACTTGCGCGATATAAGGAAAAAAACGGGAGAGCGAGAGCAGTCTTCACTTTTTCAAGCACTGCACTCATGCTTGTGGCGTGCCGCTGCGCGCTCCCGCAAGGTGGATGCCGCCACAAGAACTAGTGCAGTGCTTCAAAAAGTGAAGAGCGACGGGTAAAGGCCCTCCTATGCAGCGCATGCACGCTGCGTAGGTGAGACCTAAAAACGAAATATAAACAAGCATTGGGATAGCCAATAGGTCACGGGAACTTATAAGTGTTTAGTTATGCAGCACAATATCCTTGGTGCAACAACATCAACTGTTGCATGGCTAAGCACGTATAAGGTCCTATTGGCTATGCCAATGCTTGTTTTCATTATGTGTGTCTGTGCTGCTTCAGTCCATTGAAACTGAACTAGAAAGATGAAAAGCAAGAATGCTGTTAGAATATTAGGACACACTGTGGCAATAAAACTAAACAGGACATTGTAATGCAGTTTGTTTCCATGAATGATTCCCACGTATGCTATGACATGGACTATATTCGTAAGGTTGAATCCTTGGTTGATATCTGAACACCTCACTAATGACAGGGAACACTTCGCAGTCACCTCATTCTGAATGACTGATAACTGTTGTACTGATTAGTAAGACAGGCAAATATGCAGGCCTAGCCACTCACGGATGCTTTAATTTATGAGAAATAGCACATCCTAATTATGTACTACGTGACGGTTCTTTGAAATGCATTTAAGGGCGCTCACCAATTGTTTCCCTTTTCGGGGTACGTAGCGGCCAATGTGCAGAATGTGGTTTTAATTTCTGCAGATACCTTTGAGTTGGATGTCTTGTGATGAGTCGGGCGTTTGATCTTGGCAGTTTGTCCTCGGTGGTCAACAGCTAATTGCCTGATTGAAATGGATGTTTCCGAATGGGTTCATTCATGCGGTAACTCAGATGCTGAGCAGCTGCTAGTGAAGAGATTCCCAAAATGTCAGCACGCTTCCTGCCGTTTCTGGGTTAACGTGCCCTCATCCTGAGGCTACAACGTTCACGCCGAACTGTGTCATGTAAAGTGGCAATAAATCCACTTCCAAAAGTGGCCATGGTGTTCAGTAACCTTCCCGTGGCAAACAACAGTATTTAAGATTTGGTTTCAGAACCAAAAATACTCAATTGCTTTTGAAATGTTTAGGTTGTATTTTGAGAAATATACATGATGCGAAGTGGTGTAAAATGATATAAGCTATTTACTATCCAGCCCAAAGTTGTTTTGAACTGGAATTATGAACTTTGGGGACATTACTGTGGAGGATAGATGCAGACACAAATAGGATTCGACACAGAGCCAAAGCTACTAATTTAATCAGCCCTCGCATCCAAGAAAGAACACCCACGTGAAGCAAGCAGAAGCAAGGGGAGTATTCTCATTTCACAGCACACACCCAGTGCATTGGAACATTCTAACCTTCTGAGTTGGTCTATACATAGACTTTTGCACTGGAAGTAACCAGCATTGTCCGAGCTGAATGCATAGATGGGGGCTGCAGCGTGAGAGAGAGGCGGAGGGAGTTGTGTGAGCGCGAAAGCACTTAATGAACCATGACGGCTCGTAACTGTAAAACAAGGCTTAATGAGATAAGAAAGGCAGATGGCGGCTGTGAGCGTGCACGCAAGCTTTAGGCCAGGAAAAACTTGTGGGTAGCACTTTGAAAAACCCCTTACTAAAAGTCGAGCAAGCAACGTATGCGCTGCTCTAGGCATGACCTAAAAAAGTTTGTTTAATTCAATATCATGTCACAAAAGATAATAAATATTTGGAACACACAGGACATCCAGGAAATAGCACCTTAGGCCCGATTGCAAATATGATAAAAAACTACATTTGCTGAGCAGTCTACTTTGTGCAGGGATCGAAATTCCTGTCTCTGTGGAGTTTTCTGCCTGGGGCAATTGCTAGGTCTGATACAATATTCCCAGATCCAGTTTAGGTAGGTCATACCTGCTGAAATATACCAGAGGAAAACTCCTAGTAATCACTGGAAAATGCAGAATTCAGTGAGCAGGGCCACAAATACGGCATGTTAGGCCCATTTCAGAATGAACAGGAAGTGTTTATCTCACGTAGTAAATTCCTCACCCAACAGCATCAGTTTTCACAAGGTCCGGTAAATACCTCAAGGCCATCCGGGGCACTAGTAATCTGGGCATTGGGTGTTTCCTGGGAGGCTGGAAGGGTGGGTGCCTGTTTTGCAGCGGTGGGGGCCGCATTTGTGACTGGGGGCCAGTTTTGCAATGATGCTGCAATATCGGCCCCCAGTAGCAAAAGCAGCAAGCAAGCGTGTCTAGCCTATCAGGGCCAGGCAGTGCTTCCCCAGGGGCTGGTCTGAGAAAATTGCAAGGGCTGCTTTGGGTTCCCATTCCGGCCCTGGCTGTTCTTCATAGGGCACTGTTAAACACAGGGGAGTCAGGGCACTCTGTGCTCCTGCTAATATCACTGGCTTCCCCTGGCTTAAAAAGCACTTCAGGAGGGGGCCAGCACCCCACTAAAGGCAATGCAAAAGCTTCCAAAACAGAGAGAAAGACATCACTAAGATGCCAGTTTGCTCTCTGGTTGTAAGTCTTCAATAGGACATGTACAAAGAGAAGCACAACACAAGAGTGGCACTTACAGGTCAAAGATTCATAAGCCAAATGGGGGTGCACAGCTCAAAAAAAGTACAATAGGCCAATATATAGCGAATAGTAACTTCTTTATTTGAAAATATTTCTTTTTCGTTAAAAACATTAACTTGAGACATTCCAGCCAACGCGTTTCATTCCCACATAGGGAACTTCATCAGGGCAAACAAAATATCAAGTGTAGAAGTGCAAGTTGAAGAAAAAAAATTCCCAGAAACAGTGCAGCTTGTAGTTCAAGGCGAATGGCCGTTCCCATAGAACGATATGTTCCTACTAGATCCTGTTAGGGAACGTAACAGGTTCAAATCGGTTGCTCAGGCGAAGTGAAGAGATCCAACAATAGTAAGTTGATCGTACAAATAGCAGTCACTAATCATGAGGTACCTGTAGTAATCACCCAGTCCAATTCAGGGTAGGAGACCGTATTGGTTCAATAAGACGAAGGTGAGACACAACTCAACAAAAACAGGTGGGAATCTGTAGTAATCCCCCGGGCCACGCCAGGTCTGGCCAAATGTATAAGGTCGCTAAGTGGTCAATAAAGCCCAGCTCAAAATTGTAAAATGTAAACTGTCTCTTAATTATTCTAATTGTCCTCCATGTATTATCCCACGCTGGGGGTCGCGTAACTAGGAACATTTCTTAAAACCCCATGAGTGTCATCATGGTCCCAAAATATTAAAGGGCTAAATATGCCGAACGCCAGTCAAGCTTCACATCCGAAATACTATCATCGGTCTTCCTCTTGTCCAGGTGCTGCACTTAAACTTTAATTGCCTTGGTCATGCTCATGATGGACAAGTGCTGGCTGTCCTTCGTTTGTTTTATTAGTTTTGGTCTTTTAAAAACTGCATTAGGGAGGGAAATTGGGAGTGCTTCAGATGCTAGCCTCAGGTCTATTATAGTCAGCCAGTGCCAGGGTACAAAGGCTGGAGCAGAGTCAGAGATTCAGCCTGAGCCATGATTGGTTCATGCTTGGCTCACCAACTTGTAGGAACTGTAGATCCAGTTCTCATGGATAAAAATGCCAGCATCTGAGAGCCTTGCTGCCTCTCATGGGTTTCTCTCATGGGTTTCTAAAAAATTAAAATTAGGATTTTTCTCAGTTTAGTAGTAATAAAGTTGAGAAAAATCCTAATTTTAAGACTTTCGGTATTCACAGAAGGCATTAAAGGAGTCCTAAAGTTAGGAGTCCTAACTTTACTACTACTAAATTGAGAAAAATGCAAATTTTAAGAATTTCGGTATTCACAGAAGGCATTTAGGAGTCCTAAAGTTAGGAGTCCTAACTTTACTACTCCTAAAGTGAGAAAAATCCTAACTTTAAGACTTTCGGTATTCACAGAAGGCATTTAGGAGTCCTAAAGTTAGGACTCCTAACTTCTGGGAATACCGAAATAAGTAAGTGTCTTCTGTGAATACCAAAATGAGTAAGTGCCTTCTGTGAATACGAAAATGGTAGTAAGTTTAGGATTTTGTCTTAAGTTATTCTTTGAATCTGACCCATTGTGTCCAGGTTTAGGTGGTTGTCTTTTTTCTATTTTTTTTTGTTTTTCTTTTGTGCCGTATGCCTGCAATAGGAATTGGCATTGCTTGTTTAGCACTGCAATCTGTGTTCTTATTAATTGGGTAGGTGAAAAAAATGAAGCTGTAAATCCATAGTAATTTAAGTAATGAATGTGTAAATATATTTTTACAACTTCATTTTTTCACCTAATTAAAACCCCGGCTTTCTCTGGCTTTGCCTGTGCTTTTTTTAACTGTCCACGCGGCTGAATCACATAGCTGTTTGCCTGTAATGACTGAAAGCCTGGAGAGGAACTCAAAAGAAGACTTAGGCCTAGCTCTACTCAGGAAAGTACAATGATGCAATGTTACTCTCAGTATTTATGTTTAAAACTCAGTATAAACACAAAAATGGGAGCCTTAACTCACATTTCTGGAAAAAGTGCTAAATCGCAAGGAGAAGCTTTTGTAAATAATGTAAATTCAATACATTCCGTGATCTTCATAATTTATCACATGTTGTGAATTTTACTTAACTGCAACAGTGATGTAACATATTACTCACCTACGTTTGTAGATGTTTGTCCATGCTCTTATAACCTGCAGGCATTAACCCACAATGCCCAGCTTTCTTTAAAAGTCTGCAGCAACTCCCATCCTTGGAGTTAAGACTCAGTCATTTAAAAGCCCCTGGAATTAAAATAAATAAATAAAATAAATCAGAGGATTTTCCATAATCTCCTAGACCCAAAAGAGACTTCTCGGCTGCACCACATTGGGCCATGAATTACCATAGTTTGACCTTTTTTTGCCTCCACATTTGACTGTATCCATTGGCTGTCCGCCCATTCACATAAAGCGCTTTGACACCCCACGCGGGGTTGTTTCTTGCTTTATGAAACAAATGAACCCAAATGTTTTCTTTACACAGATACCGTGGGAGGTAAAGGGAACTGAAACAGGCCCAACTGGTAGTGTACAATACATAAATATGGGACTATCTTTGATATATGGGACATGACTCACTGAAGAATGCTCACCCTACTGAGGCTTACACGTCAGCCCTGGAGGCAGGCAAACTTAGTACAGCAACGCCGATTTATTGTTCTGCTAACACCCAGCACACACACAGCCGCCATCAATCACACGGTTCATAAGAGCCACACAGAAACACTCCCGTCCTGGAGCCACAGAAAACAGCTTTTATCACCCAGAACAGGGCTCTTTGACCGTCTCTTCACTTCTACATCCCCTCCCTGCCGCCCCCACACTCTCAGTAACATCTCTGAATCCCATGCTTTTAAGTTGTGAAAGCAGCTGTCTTGAAAAGTGAAGTGATGAGGCCTGCATTAGGGAGGCTGCTCTGTCAAAGCCACAGTGGCATCTGTGGGCGCCCTGAAAGATAATGCACAGCACCATCTTTGTTTGATACAAACCAACTTAAAATGCACACATCAATTTAACGATTGTTTAAGGGAAGACAGTTCTTCACTCAGATCACAAAACAGCAAATGTTACAAAAGCAAAGAAATTCTAATAAAAAACTTTTGTTGAAATGTATCACATATGGTTAGCTATCCACCCCCTAACTCACTGCTCATGAACTTACATATGACATCACAAATTACATCATTGGTGACTTCAGTAGTGACTGCACATACCAAATCACTATTGGCATCACTGATAACATCACATAAGGTGCAAATTATTTATTTTTGTCGTTTGGAGATGCGCCCCTGCTTTCAGAGCCCACTGCCTGTGGCCATGAGAAGTGGGCATTAGCACAGATCATAGTTTTTGGCAGCGCCTTGTACCCAACTCTCATTGGGAACAGGACAAGCCTTTGACCACACCCTGGACATACTGTCCCCACCCAAGTACCTGCTGGCCATGTCATTCAGGCTTGTCCAGCAAGTATTGGCCAGAAATCTTGTCTTTCAGCCATGCCCTGCACCCAATCATGTAACCCACCGGTCCCATGGTTTTCTGAGAAACTGAAGGAAGAAAAAAGCAACTGCAAAAAGTTAGAGAGGCAGTGGAGAAGAAATTATGATGTAGCAAGCAAAGAAGTATATAAACTAGCACTAAATGTTTATCACGTGTCATGCAAAATAGCAAAGGGGAACTACACTAAGAATACCATCTTAGAGGCACAAAGTAATCCCGGTACTCTTTTTAAAGTCTTGAAAGACGTAGCCGGAGCTGCGCACCAATTTGAACCCCCTATACTATCCACCACTCAATGTAATCTCATTGCGGACTACTTTAATGACAAAATATCCAACATTTACTCGAATTTTAATGTAGATTGCGACTCTAAATTAACCCCGCCGTCAACTCCAAATCCCAATGGGCATGACGAGCGGGATAATATCCCTGTGACCCTGCTTACTGTTTGGCAGCCATTAGACCCCATTATTTTTACGGAAGTATTTAACAGCATTAAATCAGGCTCACCTCAGAACCCGATACCAGCCCGCATTCTAAAACATCTTGATCCTTGCATCTTGGACGTAGTTAGAACACTCTTAAATGCATCTCTAAATGAAGCAGTAGTACCTGAAGAATGGACGCCTGCAATGGTAGTGCCTCTGCTTAAAAAGGCGAATGGAGATCCAGAGATATTCTCTAACTTTTGCCCAATATCGCTCCTACCAATATTCTCCAAAATTCTAGAAAAACATGTAAATAGACAGCTAGCGGATTTTATCAATATAAATAAACTATTACATCCCTCCCAGTCGGGTTTCAGAGTTGGCCACTCTACTGAGTCCACCTTACTAGGGGTAACGGAAGCTATCCGTCAAGTACTGGATAGCGGTGGCACGGTGGCACTCATTCTTCTAGATTTGAATGCCGCTTTCGACACCATCTCCCATAATACCCTGATCCAGAACCTAGAGGACATAGAGGTGAGAGGGAAAGCGCTGGAGTGGTTAAAACAATTCCTCCTCCATCGGACATTCCAGGTTTTCTCCAAAAATAATGCCTCCAATGCCATGAACTCCCTTTGTGGAGTTCCCCAGGGCTCCATATTGAGTCCGCTACTTTTTAATATTTACATCACCTTTCTAGCAAAAATAGCGGAGGAAATGGGCCTCACAATTTACTCCTATGCGGATGATACACAGTTAGGGGCCGATTATGATGGCGGACGGACCTGAGTCCGTCCGCCACCATAGAGTAGGAGGGAACCTCCGCATGGCCTGCGGAGTTCCCTCCTGTGCAATTAGGATGTGACCGCCACCCTGGCGGTCACATCCTCTATTTTTACCATTGCGGCGGGTGCGGCTTCAAGCTGCATCCGCCGCAATGGTATTAATGCATACTTTGCATTTGTATGCAGAAAGCGGCAGGCACCGTGCGGTGCCTGCCGATTTCTGCATACAAATGCAGGGGGGCACCATAGGTATCCCCCATGGGCACCCCCACCCCCCCTTCACCCAGGGGGCCCGCAACGGGCCCTCGCAGTGAAGTTACACATGCTTTTCCACGGCGGAAAACCCGCTGCGGAAAAGCATTTTTAACAGCCTATCCTAATATGGCTGACGGTGTCTGAGAGACACCGTCACCATATTAGTGCTTTTCCGCCGCGGTTGTAAGCCAACCACGGCGGAAAAGCTGCGGACGGAAACCAGGACCCACCAGCCATCCTAATGTGGCGGTGGGTCTTTGGTGGGTCCGCTGCGTTTTTCCGCATCCTCCGGGCCGGCGGTGGTTTCCGCCAGCCTGGAGGATGCGGAAAAACCGCAATCGTAATAGGCCCCTTAGTGTTCTCCCTATCTACACCAGACAAAACCAACATCTCCTCTCTCCGTTCTGGATTACTGAGAATGGCGAACATGATGCATTCCAAGAAATTAAAACTAAACGGGGAAAAAACCAAGCTAATCATCTTTGGAGAACATAAGGAACTCTGGGGACCTACACATTGGCCCACGGAAATGGGCCCTACCCCTGTTGCGGTACAATCCGCACGCAACCTAGGGGTGTTAATCGATGAAAAACTGTCCATGCGTGTGCAAACGCCAAAACAGCTTCAACCTGCTTTGCCATTCTTAAATGGCTGAGAAAAATCTTGTGGCAACTCCCAGAAGGGGCACAGAGAACAGTAATACAGGCCTTGATTGGCTCAAGACTTGATTATGGGAATATCCTATATCTAGGAGCCAATAAAGAGATCATACATCGACTCCAGATCGTCCAAAATACAGCGGCATCTCCCTGGGCGAACGAATGTTGCTGAACATCTAAAAAAGCTACATTGGCTCAAGATAGGCAATAGAGCCAAATTTAAAGCACTATGCTACATGTTCAGGATAAACACAGGGGAAGCACCTGCCTATCTATGTAAGCTGGCGCTTAAATACACACCTTCCCGAAACCTTCGCTCATTGCATCAGGCAAAATATGTTGTCCCCAGGTTTAAACGGGCACAACTGGGCGGCCGCTCCTTTGCCTATCTGGCCCCGGTTTTATGGAACTCACTGTCGTTGAAACTACATCTTGAACCAAGTTACATCAAATACCGTAAAGGCATTAAAACATGGCTATTTAACCAATAAATTCCGCTTTTATAACCATCTCATCTGGCAAAACTCGGATCCAAGGCGCCGGGAAACCCTCAGGGCAGCTGTTGCGCCATACAAATTTAATAAATAAATAAATAAAATAAAATCCCCTGCCCCAGTGGGCGTTGAGCAATCCTCCAACCCCAGTGCTCATGAGGCAGGGCCTTCTGCAGTGTCCAACTGATGATGGGCACAGGGAAGGAACTTCAGCCAAGGGCTGCACCCACTTTCCTCACTATCATTGCCCAGCAGGTGATGTAAACGTCTGTTAGTCATTCTCCTGCCCTCAGTATAAAGCTTGCAAAATACCACTAAGCGTGTTTGTAATAACACTTATCAATAATTTCTTGTGAGTATTTTATTGGACTCTTTCCAGGAGGAACAGGGTCAGTTGTGATTTGCATTAGGTGCACCACTGTCTTGAGTGGCACAGGGAGTGGAAAACGATGGTTCGGAGGGCCACCCGAGTGACTGTCAGTGGTTTGACTATTTGCAAACATTTATCTCATCGCCTTTTGCGTCTTGATTACCAGTAGTATGCTTTGAAACCTGAGACTGGAGCAGCTTTCTAAGCCTACTTCTGAAAATGTTTGTGAATTCCTAACAGCAGTACATTTGCACTCATTTAAGAGGTACCTCTATGGGTGTAGATTTACTATTGCTTTGGTACACAAGTGTCTATAAATATATTTAAGTTTCCGCTCCCAAACATAAAAAAATTAAAAGTCCTTAGTAAAATGAGAATGTAAAGAAAAACCAGCACAGACATAGCAGACCCAACGTAGGGCCCCTATACCCAGCTACCAAGCCAAAAACGCATTTCGGGGCCCAAACACCCCTCTAAAACTACACCTGTGCCTGTCCCTCCTGTGCCTGGTAGTTCTCTCTGGAAACTCATGGCTATGGTCTGATACACCTCAATGGCTTCCAGTCCCATTTAAATGTATTTTCACTGCCCAAACTCTTCTCTGTCTCTGCTACGAGAAGTCTTGATGGTGTAGTTCTCAAATCGGTGCAAGTAGGTAGAGCTCCATGTTTCCATCTTTGCCTTTTACAAATCAGTTTATCAAGTCACTAACAAAGTCATGTACTAAGCCCAAGTTGCAAAAAATAGAAGAACACACTGACAAATTAAGAGACGAGCCGAGCCGTAGATCTGGCTTGTCTCTAATTGCCCGTGCATGAGTCAGGCTATGAATATTGTGCAACAAATATAATGTAAAAATTTGAAACAGACTCTTCACATTTACAAAAAACGTGTGTTTCTTTAACATGCAGAAGCATTCCACCCTAGCACATCAGATTATATCACTGCCTAAACAAACCGTTATCAAAAGTGAGAGTTGTTAAAGAAGAACTTAGAAACATTAATGGCTCACCCCAAGAGGCAAGTTCATGGAAACCCTAAATAGATTCTTATTAAAAGGTACAGTATATCATGTAATCCTCTTGATTAAATTGTAACTTTGATAAACTAACACTCACCAAAGTAACTTTACAGTTGTAAAAGCACAACATTTTGTTAATAGGGATAAGAAGAAGGGCACATACAAGGTTTCAAATGAAAGTGGCTTTATTGCCAATAAGCTGCAGCTGAGACAATTTGCAGGATTGTAATTGTAATTGTAATTGTAAGATAGTTTTTATAGAGCGCATACTATCACTCCAAGGAGCATCTTGGCGCTGTAGTCCGTAGCCTAGAATGGTGGGCCGGAAACACTACTCACATCAATTTCATAGTACCTGAGGGATATTTAGAGCCTAGACTAGCTGTTTGCTAACCGTGTCTGGTAAATTAAAAATCCAGGTTTTCAGGGCTTTCCTGAAAGTGATCTGGTTTTACAGAAAGGAAGTCAGTTCTTATATACATTTTTCAGAACCTGGATACATTAATCATTAACATCAACATCATGGTGTGAGCACTTCACAGATAGTCCATGTGTACATGGACACATAAATTATTAACAATGACATCATGGGGTGATCATTTCAGAAATAGTCCATGTGTACATTACAACATCATGGTGCATTTCAGAAATATGTCTACGTTCACACTTTACATTATTCCTGATGGATCTGACCATGCAGATGCTGGTTAATCTTTACACCACTACCTCCTGACCCACAGCCTTTGGTCGGTTATCTTTGAAATGTCAATGTGCACTTGTTTGCTCTTATAAGCAGAGGCCCGTGTTTTCTGCTTTCCCATACAAATGACGCACTTGCTATCTGTGCTGAGCAAACACTTTACCCTTTCACTTAACCGGGCAAGGGGCAGACCAAACTTGGCACGTCCTAGTTCAGCGAGCCCTTTCTAGGAATTGGCTCGCTGAACTGGCTGAACTGGCTCTATACACAGGTGAAAAGCTAGTGAATCATTAAACAAGTTGGAGTTACAGCAGAATGGGCACATACACGTTCACTTGCCATTCTTTCTGGTTTCAGCTGAATTTCAGACAACTTAATTTTAACCATTTGTGCAGCTTGGAGCTACCTTCCATTATGAGTGGCTCATATCATTTACAGGCAGATGTCAGGCATAAATTAATATAAACTACGGTTCATTTAAATGTATTAATTGAAGAGGGCCAACTAATTTTTCATCTTCTACAAAACGACCCTTTGAACCTTAGTTTAAAATAATTTCATCACGAAGCATATCACAATTTAATAATTATATTGTCCATTCTTATCATTGTCAGAAATGTCTATGTTCATCAACTCAGTAGTGACTGTTTGCATCAGCATTCTTTCTTTTTCCTCTAATTTCTCACTTGGTACGTTGTCAGCTGTCCCAATAGTTGACAGCACATTGGCAGGCAATTAATTAACAGACAACAGCCTATTATTAGTAGGAAAATTGTTATGAACACCATTCCTATCTTGCAACCCCATGCGCTCAACCAACTCCAAAGTGAACCTCCTATATCCCATGTACCAGAATCCTGATGTGCTTCTACACCTATATGATGCAATCTTTTTATTGCTTCCCTGACAGTAACCGAGGAGTCAGGGACATAGGTGCAACAGGACGCCCCTATAATTGCACAGACTCCACCCCTTTCTGCTAGCATCATGTCAAGAATCATTCTATTTTGTAACAAAACTAATCTCACAGCTTGAAGCTCTACTGTAATATTTTCAAGTATACTTGTTGTTTCATTTATTGTTGCTTCTAGTAGCCTAGATAATCTACGTATATCCCTGGAGTTGATAGCTGGACCAATCCATGGTATCACTCCTTTAAATATGTCACCCGCTATCTGTGATGCTGTATCTCTTTGATCCACACTTCTCCTGCCTCTCCGTGGTGCATGTCTTTGCATGTCCCTTCGTACTTCCTTTGTGTCTTTTATTGCTGTAGCAGGTAATACAAAACCTAGGTGACAACAACCACTCCAACTTGTTGGAAGCCATGTATAAGCCCTTTCTCCACAAATGAAATAAATTGAGTCACCTACGTAAAGTGGAATGCTAATATTTCCGGCCGTCATTTCAAATGTCATGTTACAATTTGTACTATTGCCCACCTGATAGGTCCCATTACTCTTAATACAAATACTCCCTATTGCGTTGTGTTTTCTTAATTTTAACTTCAAAAATTGTATATTCTTATTTGCCTCTTTTGATGGGCCTGCTATCCCAGTGCTTGTATTCTGAGTTGGAAAGAGCGGAGTAAAGATGTCAGACAGGGGGAATGTTGCATTCTGTTCTATTACCCCCGTGCAGTTCCCCAGAGTCAGAATATCTGCCATATATTTGTTATATAATGTTCCTGCAGGTGGAGCCCTAGTTGTCCCTGCACCAGCAGTACTTTTCTTTAAATTCTGCAAAACAGCTATTAGTTCTATTTTTACTATTGTTATGTAAATGGCATAACAGGATGCTGCAAAAGGCAGTGGGACTTGAACCAGGGGCAAACTTTGGTCCACCGAGGCTGGGAATTGCAAACATATCCAGCAATTTCCCCTTGGTAATATCTTATTTGTATGATGCAACAAAGTTACAAAGGAATTGTGGTGCATGTCTTCTCTGTGGGCTATTTCTTCAGGTGACAAAGTGTATGCATGTATTGTAGCAGGTGTTGTTGGTGTTGGGATCAACTGTTCCATGGGATAGAACACATCCAATAGATATACAGTCATTAATGCTAGCAATAACAGACAGAATATCACCCCAGGTATGCACATTTTAGACTTATACCATTTTTTCTTCATTTTTAGAGCTGTATTTTCCCTATCCATACCTATCTAATCTTATACTTTCTTTAATTGGATGTAGTGCTATTGATGACACTATGTTGTGAATTATCACTATGAATCTTTACTATAATATAAGCTAAACACACAAAAAGCATAAACACATATAAGGTGAGGCTGTAGTACAGAATATATTGCGAACAGCTATTCGTTAATATTTCAGATGGCCTCTGAGAATTTCTTGGTACTTCTCGCCTCCCAAAGATATGCATGTAATTCTTGTAATGCACAACCCTTTGGTCACGTATTTCAACCTTTAGTGCAACCTTACTTAATTTTTACAATATTGTCCACTGTACCTCACCCTAAAGGAGCTTTTTGAAGCAGGCTGTCTTGCCAACCTGTGAAAAAGTTATTTGCTGGTTGCTGCAGCAGCACGGGTGCTCGCAGTGACAGGAGGACTCGCAAATACCTCCTGGATCAGTTCATCTACTAATTGCTGCAGTGGCACGGGCACTATGCAGTTACAGGAGGACTCGCAAATACCTCCTGGATCAGTTCATCTACTAATTGCTGTACTGGCCCACTTTTTACTAAGAATTCCCTGATGAAGTGTGCTAAACTTTTCTTGTTCTGCAACTGAGCTATTACTCCTGGTAGTAGTGTGTAGTATACCCTAGTTGAATTTTCTTAGTCAGAAAGTACTCTACTCAAGGCTTCTTGTAATGCTATACTATTTAAATCTCGCATTAGTTGGTATTCTAGCTGATCAAATACTTCCTCAAGGTAAATGAGTGCGTCTTCGTTGTCTTCTTCACTGCTATTCTCAAAGTCAAAAATTGTTGTCAAAATATCTGTTAGGATAATATCTAATAGTAGTACTTCATCTATTTCCTGCAGAAGATCAGTTGCCAGAATTACTGACATTTCATCTCCTTCTTCTTTGTAGACCTCAAATTGTACCTTTTTTCCTCTTTGATCAGTTCTGGTGTTGGCATGTGCTGCTGACCTGGGTCTTGGCTGGATGCAGTCTCAGGAGGTGCCCTCTTTATATGGCTGGCATGTATCCAAGATTTGATGTTGGTGCACTTCACTGCTGTCTTTGTGGCGAGCAGGACTTGCTGCGGACCCTTCCAGCGAGCTTGGAGACAGTTGGACCTCTGGAATGCTTTGATGAGCACCCAGTCACCGGGCTTGAACTTGTGCCCCTCGACCTGCAGCGGCTCTGGAAGGGCTCCCTTCACGTGCTGGTTGATAGAAGCAAGAGTACGTGTAAGTGACATGCAGTAATCATTCAACAGTTCATCCGTCATCATAGGCAGAGCATTTTTGTCTGGAACTCCCCAAGCTACCATTGGCAACCCAGTGACAATTTCGTGTGCACTGAGTTTGGTCTTGGCATCTGGTGTGCTCCTCATGCTCATTAGGGCAATAGGTAAGGCATCCATCCAGGTCAATTTTGTGTCAGCACATATTTTTGCTATCTTGGCCTTAAGCACGCCATTTTTTCTTTCCACTGCACCAGCGGCCTCTGGATGATAGGCGCAGTGTAGCTTCTGCTGTATTCCCAAGGCTTTGCATGTCAGTTTTATTATTTCATTACAGAAGTGACTGCCATTGTCTGAAAATATTGTTTTTGGGACCCCAAAACGTGGGATCAGCTCCTTTATCAGGCACTTGGCTGTTGAGATGGCATCATTGTGTTTCACCGGGTATGCCTCTATCCATTTTGAATACATGCACACCACCACCAGGTTATACCTATACTTATTTGTAGGGGGCATCTCCACATAGTCTATTTGCAGGACTTCAAATGGCATTGTTGGTTTCTGAAAGTGGCCTTTGGGTACTGGAGCAGTCTTACCCACATTGTACTGTGCACATACCATACATGTTTGACATATCTCCTGTGCTATTTTTCTTATGTTCTTGTTCACCCAGAATTTGTCCATGCAATTTACAATCGCATCCCTGCATATATGTGCCGGGCCATGCATGGCCAAACACATAGAGTAGACCATCCTGTCTGGTAACATATATTTATCCTTGGCGTCATTCATCCAACATCCTTGAACAAATGACTCGTCCTTTGACCAACCCATCTGTTCTTCTGCTGTTGCTCCTTGTTGCATTAGTCTTATACCTTCACTTGTTAGATCTAGTGACTTCACTTCATCAGGTAATTCTTGGGCCGTTAGTACTAGTGCTGAATTATTTCTTGCTGTCTGTTTTGCTGTTATGTCAGCAAATGCATTTCCCTGGCCTACCTTGTCTGTAACCTTCTTGTGAGCACTGCATTTAACTATGGCTAATTTCTTTGGAAGTGCCAGAGAGTTAAGTAATTTGGTGATAAGCACTCCGTGCTGTATCTTTGTGCCTTGTGAGGTAATAAAACCTCTTTCCTTCCAGAGTCTTTCAAAGGAATGTGCCACATTAAAGGCATATTGGCTGTCTGTATATATGTTAACACACCTTCCTTCAGATAATTCACAAGCTCGTGTGAGTGCCACAAGTTCTGCTGCTTGTGCAGACAACTCAGGTATCTTACAGGACTCAACTACAGTTTTATTTGTTACAACTGAATAGGCTGCTGATGTATTTCCATCCTCTGTTCTAAGGCAGGAACCATCCACCCACAATTCTCCTTCAGCATCTGCATAGGGTGTATCTGTCATATCTATTCTCCCTTTTGTTTGCTCCTCAGTTAACAAAATACAATCATGGTCTGAGTCCACTTGATCATCAGTGAGAATAGGTAACAGAGTGGCAGGGTTAAGCACATTGCACTTGTGAAGTGTCACATGTGCTGCGAATAAACAGATCTCATACTGCGTGAGCCTGGCATTTGTGAGGTGCTGCGTGCGTGTCTTATTCAGTATCAGCTCTACGGCATGTGGAACATAGACATCAACTTCATGTTCCATTATTATGCTTTCTGCACGTTGTAGTGCTAAGGCAGTTGCTGCAACAGAACATATACAGGAAGGTAAAGCCTTGGCTACAGTATCCAAGGTGGCAGAGAAATATGTGCATGGTCTTTTGTGGTCACCAAACTGCTGGCATAGAACCCCAAGAGCACTCCCGTCAGACTCATGAACATAGAGTTGGAAAGACTTAGAATAGTCTGGTAGGCCTAAAGCAGGAGCAGAGCAGAGAGCTTGCCGAATGGCAAGGAAGCTTTGTTCATGTTCTGGCAACCACTGAAGGGGTTCGGGCGTGTCCTTGTGGGCCAGGGCCAATAAGGGTTTTGAAATCAAGGAGAAGTTAGCAATCCAATGTCGACAATAACTGGCCATACCTAAAAAGGCTCGCACCTGTTTTTGGGTGCGTGGCACTGATGTCTGTAGAATCAATTTAATGCGCTTATCATCCAATCTTCTCTGCCCTTTCGACAGGATGTGTCCTAGGTAGGATACTTCCTGTTGAACAAATTGTATCTTTTCTGGTGAAACTTTGTGACCACGTTCAGCTAAGAAATTTAACAAATTAATGGTGTCAGTTGTACATTGTGTCTCAGAGATGCTACCAAGCAGCAGGTCATCTATATATTGTATTAGCACTGAATTAGGTGATAAATTGAATGTGTCTAGTTCTCTTTTCAAGGCCTGGTTGTAAATGCTCGGGCTTTCTGTGAACCCTTGAGGGATTCTACAGAAGCAGAATGTTCTCCCGCTTACAGAGAATGAAAAGAGGTACATGCTACCCTCATCTACTGGAATTGAGAAGAAGGCATTTTTTAAATCCACTACAGAGAAATATGCCATTTCTGGTGACAATGTTGACAATATTGATGCTACATTTGGGACAACCGGGAACTGTGGCACCACTATTTTATTAATTTCTCTGAGATCAACTATGAATCTGTAACTTTTTTAATTAGTATTTCCATCGCTTTTTTTTAAGACCGGAAGAATAGGGCTGTTACAAGGACTGCCTGATATTTCTTTAACAATCCCTTCTTTTAGTAAGTCAGCTACTATATCCTGCAATCCCTTTAGACCCTCTGGAGCTATTTTGTACTGTGGTATTCTTGGTAATTTCACATTCTGTTTGACTGTAATTGTTACAGGTGTGATGTTCATTTTCCCTGTGTCATTTTTGTGTTTTGCCCAAATCCTTGAATCTATCTGATCCATTATTTGTGCGGTAATGTTTTGTATTCCTATTGATAGGAAACAGTTGCCCATTTCCTCTGTCATTGGTCCATCTACTTCCAAGAAAACTCCGTCTGCAGTGCACTTAATTGTGGCATTCATTTTTTTTAGCAAGTCCAAACCCAACAAATTAAATGCACATTTGTCTGATATAAGGAATGAATGTGTGTCCTGAATTGGGCCTATACTGTATTTCAAGGGTGCTGAAATTGGGCTTGTTACAAGTATGTTGGTGAATCCCACTGACTTATTTATTTTTCCCGAGAGAGGAACATCTGGAAACTTTTTCTTTGTTAAGGAGGAATTGGTGGCCCCTGTATCTATTAGTAATTCCACAGGTGTACCTTCAATCTTACCCCTCACATATGGTCCAGTGGGATCTACAGGGATTACCATCCTCTGTATTAACTCTCTCGGGCCTCCCTATGGTGCATAATAGTCCCATTCCCCTTGGGGCCCTTCCTGATATATTCCATCATAAGGGTGATGCACCTGCATTTTTGGTATTTGTTCATTGTCAAAGAAATTTGTGTTGGGGGAATACCCTGCTGGGCCATGTTGTGAGTCACGTCCTTGCTGTTGATATCCAGCTCTTCCCATGCTCCTTCCCCGGCCTCTTGATCTCCCCATCCCACCCCCTCTTTGTGACTGTTTGACAGGGTGTGGGCATTGAGCTCTCCAGTGATCATGTTCCCCACAATTAAAGCATCCCTGTGTGTATGTTTGTTCATTTGTGGTGGTATGCTGTGTAGGGGGAGCCGAAAATGACCTTTGTGGGCCTCCACGGCCTCTTCCTCTCCCCCTGCTTCTTTGGCCTCTGCCGCTATACTGGTTTGCTTGCTGAATCAAAACCTTTGTTTTTAACTCCTTTATTTTGTTATTTTTACTTTCCAAATCCTTTTTCCCTAGCATTTCGTAATACTGTGCTAATTGTAAAATTTCTGTCAGAGGTTTGCATGACCATGTAGGGTTGTACTCTAGAATCCCTCTTTTTATTGAAGGCTTTAAATTATTTACAAAACAGGAGACAAGTGCGCTTTGTGTTGCTTCTTTTTCAGTATCTAAACCACTTGAAGCTGTGAAGACTTTCTGTATTCTAGCGAAAAACCCAGATACTGTTTCTTCAGTATCTTGAATGCATGCATTTAATTTTGACCAGTCTATTTGTTTTCTGGGTACCAGTGTATTTACTTTAGCCATTATTTTTGCTGGTAAGTCTCTAATATTATGGAAAATTATGGAAAACATCTGTTCTATGTCATCCAGTGTTAAAGTGCCAACTCTAAGTATTATTTCTGTCTGTCCATACCATTCTTCTCTGTCTTGTCTAATATCTGGAAACTGAAGTGCAAATCTATGTAACTCAACGTTAGACCATGGTGTGTGCACCTTAATAGTAGTGTGTCCTGGCTGAGTTCCTGGTACCTCTCTCAAAGGCATGATGTGATCAGGTGAAAGAACACAAGACTTAGAGGGCTGTTGTAGTTCCCCCTCCTCTCTACTTTTCTTAAACCCTTCACATTTTCTTTCTATCATTATCTGTGCGTCCACCCATTCAGTTAATATCTGGAGTGCTTCTAATCTCTCTTTTTCTATTGCTGCTGTGTCTTCTAGTACAGTTAGTAATTTGTTATATATTTTATTAGGCAAATTTTCAACACGTGGGTATCCAGCAGAAGAGGGCCAAAACCTCTCCCAACTCTTAAATCTGTGAAACGCCTTGGTGTCCAAATCTATCAAAGCAAAATGTTGAAATGCTGGTGTGTAATGCGCTGGGAATGCGCACCTTTCATTATTATTATTATTATTATTGCATTTCTTATATAGCGCCAGAATCGACCCCCGAAGGGGTATCTCCGCGCTTGCCTTGGGAACCCGTCCTGGTTTTTCCCTGTGAGATAGCCCCTACAGGGCATCCCCAAGGTGAAAGCCAGGCATCCCGCCGCAGGGGGGCCGTTGTGGAGATTAAGCAAGCTTAATGCCCAGAGTTGCATAGTGTGAACCCATGATTAGGTCAGGCACCGAAGCGAGAATTATCGAGTCCGTGGACATTTGAGCTCAACACCCTGCCGCGTCGGGAATCGAACCCTGGTCCCGGGTCTGACCTCTGCTTCAGGGTCTGCCTGCTCGAACCAGTGAGCCACACTTCTCCACATGAGGACCCTTTCTTCATAACTTCATCTACCCATGCCTGTACCTCACTCTGTTCCTTCTGTGAAAGTGCTAATTGTGATTGCAGACCCCTTTTTCCTATAGGTGTACCAGATACTTCTTTCTGTTGTATAGTAGTTGTGTATTTTTGTTCCTGTGATGCGTTGTGTGATGTTTGTGGGCTATATGGAGGAGGAGTCGTTAATAATGCTTCTATTACAGGATCCTCTGTATCTTCCTGTTCTAAAGGAGCATTAGGTAGAGTGGGGTACACATCTGGTATTGGTTTATGAACTGTGAAGCATTTGTCTATTTCCATTTCTTTTTCCCTACAACTTGATACGCATCTTTCTTTTGCCTTCTCCCTATCATGTGCCATAGCTTTTCCTTTCGTTGTCCTAGGTTCCCCTGACCATCTATTAGCAGCGTATGACCGCCATGCATGAAATGCTTCCCATTGTAATAAACGTACTTTCTTCCCTTTCTTTTCACGTTCCCTTAAACAATCTTCTAAATAAAGCATTTTAGCTCTATCAAGCGTGCCATATTCTGGCCACTGTAAATCAGGATTTTTCCTGGTATAATGAGTCCATTGAATTGATCTAGATGAATAGCTGTATGGTACCCTTTTTTTCGTGACACGTACCATGCTGGTGTGCCACGAGGAGGTGTCGGTTGAGTGACATCTAAGGCTGCCCTGCGGCCTTTAGCTGTGCTCAGAAATACTTTGCTAAGCATTTTTAATTTTATTTAGTTACTAATTTAATTATTTTTCTTCCTTTGTCACTTTTTATTTCTTTTCTAGAAATATACTGTTGTACACCTTACTTCAACAATATGCATATTTTAGACGTCTTTCAGAAGCATGCTCTGTCTTGAGGCAACATCCCACGGTCCCTCTGAGGCAACCTCCCACGGTCCCTCTCCTGTCCTTGGGATCCTTATGATCTTTCACAGGTTGGACAGTCCTCCTCAGGCACCTATCTTAAAGGTGACCTCAGACCTCCCCTAGAGACCCCTAATGAATCTCAGTGTGTACCCTCTGATGTAGTTAGAAAAACAACATTCAATTGATAAAATTGAGTTCAGTGCAGTTAAGCACTGCCTACCTGATCATCAGACCAGTTGTATGCCGTTGTATGCATCCTTCTTTGCTGTGGCAAAATCACCTGATGGCTCAAAGGAAGCTGGTGGTGTCTATTGTCAAAGGCTTATCAACGGGAGCCTTCCTGTCTGGGCCTTGCAGGAAACTATGTCCAATCAGCCGCTGCGCAGCATACACCGAGACTGGAAGGCCCCTGAAGAGTCCAGAGACCGCACTTCTTTATCCCCTGCAGAGACCATCAGTTCCTAGCGAGTCACTGGCACCATCTGTAAAAGCACAAAATGTTGTTAATAGGGATAAGAAGAAGGGCACATACAAGTTTTCAAATGAATGTGGCTTTATTGCCAATAAGCTGCAGCTGAGACAATTTTCAGGATTGCAAAGTGATCTGGATTACTGAGAATGGCGAACCTGATGCATTCCAAGAAATTAAAACTAAACGGGGACAAAACCGAGCTAATCATCTTTGGAGAACATAAGGAACTCTGGGGACCTACACATTGGCCCACGGAAATGGGCCCTACCCCTGTTGCGGTACAATCCGCGCGAGACCTAGGGATGTTAATCGATGTAAAACTGTCTATGCGTGTGCAAACAGCCAAATCAGCTTCAACCTGCTTTGCCATTCTTAAATGGCTGAGAAAAATCTTGTGGCAACTCCCAGAAGGGGCACAGAGAACAGTAATACAGGCCTTGATTGGCTCAAGACTTGATTATGGGAATATCTATATCTAGGAGCCAATAAAGAGATCATACATCGACTCCAGATCGTCCAAAATACGGCGGCATCTCCCTGGGCGAACGAGTGTTGCTGAACATCTAAAAAAGCTACATTGGCTCAAGATAGGCAATAGAGCCAAATTTAAAGCACTATGCTACATGTTCAGGATATTTTTGGGGACTGGGGGGTGTGGCCCTGTGGACAGAAGTGGGGTTGGGCCCAGTAAATCTTAAACAAAAGAAGAAAGTACCCACACTTCACGTTATTTAGTCAAATACCACTTAGAAAAAGAAATGAACCAACTTTATTATGTTCATCTCGGCAATTACTTGTGCCTTTTATTCGTTTTTTTAGAACAGTGCTGTTTTTTAGAAAGAGAAGAAGGAGTTCTCCACAGACATAACCACACGTTTTAGTGATTTGACTTGTGCAACAACATATGTGCAAAAAATGAAAACATACAGTCAATACATTTCATTTCATGGTATGACGTGTAATAAAGCAAACAGGTGGAAAAAGAAAATGGTAAAGTGAAAAAAGATGTCAAACTTATTATCAAATAGACATCAACACATAAATGCAAATATTTCAAGATACTGAAATGCCATCAAGTATTGTCGTTATTCAGTATATGTATCAACAATATTTTCAATCGATAAGGTTCAGTCCCCTTTGTCAACAATATTTACAACATTGTAGGATTTAATCCTTTATGCCAAACTTGTGGGATTTAGTTCTTTATGCCGACGCGTTTCGAGTGTGGGTTTCCTGTGCCCACACTCTCATCAGGGCTGAATGAATCTTTTTCCAATCCTTATCCTAGTGATAAAAAACAACATATGTGTGCTTATTAGGACCCCTTCCTTGGGTTTCCCAATTTCTTTTTTAAAAAAAGAAGCTATAAGGTTGAAAACAAGGCGCTTTACCTCTGAGGTGTAGAGGTGAAGGTCACACTCGAAGCTTTAGAATGAAGCTGTGTGCATGCTTCTAAAAATATAAAAGTCATTGTGTTTATGTTAGATCAGGCTGTCTAACATAACTCACTGCTTGCAGTCAATAATTATGTGAAGCCAAGACAGAGCGTTTTTACCTTTCCGGATGTGTCTCGAAGGTTTAGTAGTATTTACTATTTTCCTTCCTAGTTTTTTGAGCGGGACCGCTCGTTCCACGTATTTCTATGAAAAAAGAGTAACCGGCATGCCATTATAGTCTCTGCCTACATTTCAGAGTTGTTTCAATTGCTTTAGTTAGTGAGCCACTGAACCACTCACCGCGATTATTCACACGCGTTAGTTGGTATCTCTCACCAATCTTGTGGGGTAGTGCTCGTGCAATTTTCACGAATCTGAAACATTAAAAGGACCGGTTCAGGGACGCTGTACTTAAAGGTAAAATCTCGAGCTAGTTTAGCGGACTCGAAGTACACGCTTACCTATTCTTTCCGCTTGCATCGCCTCTCGCTACAATCCTCAATCTGAGTCACCAGTGTTGTTTGGACCGGCAACTGCCTGTCTGAATCTTAAAACTTTTTGACCAATAAGAGGAGGGTGTTGCGAGAAAACCAGAAGAATGCATTCTGGGAGTTGTAGTGAATGAAACAGTGTATTAGAGTTTTCATAGTCTGTTCAACTCACTCATTGAGTTCAATCCTTTGTTGATACTATCGAACTTCATGATAAGGTATGCTTCCTTACGTAACAGCGCTTGTTCTACATTAGGTGACCTATGTTTCGGGTCAATGCTTGATAGCACCGTCCAAGTAAAATCGGACTCCTTGTGATCAAAAGCCACGAAGTGGTCAACCATTGGGGCATTCTGGACTCTTCTCTTTAGTCGTGATCGGTGTTGTGAGATTCTGGCATTCACTTGTTGGCAGGTTTTACCGATATATATTTTGTTGCAGGCACACATTACTGCATAAATTACGTTCTTGCTTTTACAATTTGTGTGCATCTCATGTCTCCATTTGATGCCGTTGTGACTAAATTCATTTCCTTCCATAGTACTACTGCAAGAGGCACACATCCCGCATTTGTGGTGTCCAGTTATGGGTTTTAATTTCCATTGTGATATGAGATCACTCTTGGTTTTTGCGACATAACTGTCCGCCCGGATGATTTGTTGGCCGAAACTTGGATTTTTTCTCATCGCGAAAATTGGTTTCTCCAGAGGGTTCTCCATTCCCTCAAGTAAGTGCCAGTTTCGCAGTATTATTTGTCTGAATTTATTGGTGTGGGCCCCATATGTGGTGACACAAACCAATTTATTCAGTTCCTTTTTCGGTTTTATTTGTAGGAGCTCTTCCCTAGGGGTATATCTCGCTCTTTTTGTGGAGTGCTTTAGCAATTTTTTTGGGTAACCTCTCTTTATCATTTCATCGCAGAATGTAGCTGCATGTGTGTCGAAATTGGCTATTTCAGAACAATTTCTTCTAATCCTCAGTAGCTGGCCGTATGGTAGATTTTGTTTCAGACCTTGGGGATGCGCACTATTGTAGTGTAATATGGTGTTTTTATCTGTCTGTTTTTTGAATAGTGAGGTTGAGAACCTGCCCCCTTCGATGCCGACTTCCACATCCAAAAAGGTCATTTTCTTGTTGCTCGAATCAATTGAGAATTTTATGTCCGGGTGTCTTGCGTTCACCCAGTCATAAAAATTGTCAAGTTCAATCTGGCTACCCTGCCACAGTAGCCAGGTCTGAAACAAAATCTACCATACGGCCAGCTACTGAGGATTAGAAGAAATTGTTCTGAAATAGCCAATTTCGACACACATGCAGCTACATTCTGCGATGAAATGATAAAGAGAGGTTACCCAAAAAAATTGCTAAAGCACTCCACAAAAAGAGTGAGATATACCCCTAGGGAAGAGCTCCTACAAATAAAACCGAAAAAGGAACTGAATAAATTGGTTTGTGTCACCACATATGGGGCCCACACCAATAAATTCAGACAAATAATACTGCGAAACTGGCACTTACTTGAGGGACTGGAGAACCCTCTGGAGAAACCAATTTTCGCGATGAGAAAAAATCCAAGTATCGGCCAACAAATCATCCGGGCGGACAGTTATGTCGCAAAAACCAAGAGTGATCTCATATCACAATGGAAATTAAAACCCATAACTGGACACCACAAATGCGGGATGTGTGCCTCCTGCAGTAGTACTATGGAAGGAAATGAATTTAGTCACAACGGCATCAAATGGAGACATGAGATGCACACAAATTGTAAAAGCAAGAACGTAATTTATGCAGTAATGTGTGCCTGCAACAAAATATATATCGGTAAAACCTGCCAACAAGTGAATGCCAGAATCTCACAACACCGATCACGACTAAAGAGAAGAGTCCAGAATGCCCCAATGGTTGACCACTTCGTGGCTTTTGATCACAAGGAGTCCGATTTTACTTGGACGGTGCTATCAAGCATTGACCCGAAACATAGGTCACCTAATGTAGAACAAGCGCTGTTACGTAAGGAAGCATACCTTATCATGAAGTTCGATAGTATCAACAAAGGATTGAACTCAATGAGTGAGTTGAACAGACTATGAAAACTCGAATACACTGTTTCATTCACTACAACTCCCAGAATGCATTCTTCTGGTTTTCTCGCAACACCCTCCTCTTATTGGTCAAAAAGTTTTAAGATTCAGACAGGCAGTTGCCGGTCCAAACAACACTGGTGACTCAGATTGAGGATTGTAGCGAGAGGCGATGCAAGCGGAAAGAATAGGTAAGCGTGTACTTCGAGTCCGCTAAACTAGCTCGAGATTTTACCTTTAAGTACAGCGTCCCTGAACCGGTCCTTTTAATGTTTCAGATTCGTGAAAATTGCACGAGCACTACCCCACAAGATTGGTGAGAGATACCAACTAACGCGTGTGAATAATCGCGGTGAGTGGTTCAGTGGCTCACTAACTAAAGCAATTGAAACAACTCTGAAATGTAGGCAGAGACTATAATGGCATGCCGGTTACTCTTTTTTCATAGAAATACGTGGAACGAGCGGTCCCGCTCAAAAAACTAGGAAGGAAAATAGTAAATACTACTAAACCTTCGAGACACATCCGGAAAGGTAAAAACGCTCTGTCTTGGCTTCACATAATTATTGACTGCAAGCAGTGAGTTATGTTAGACAGCCTGATCTAACATAAACACAATGACTTTTATATTTTTAGAAGCATGCACACAGCTTCATTCTAAAGCTTCGAGTGTGACCTTCACCTCTACACCTCAGAGGTAAGGCGCCTTGTTTTCAACCTTATAGCTTCTTTTTTTAAAAAAGAAATTGGGAAACGCAAGGAAGGGGTCCTAATAAGCACACATGTGTTGTTTTTTATCACTAGGATAAGGATTGGAAAAAGATTCATTCAGCCCTGATGAGAGTGTGGGCACAGGAAACCCACACTCGAAACGCGTCGGCATAAAGAACTAAATCCCACAAGTTTGGCATAAAGGATTAAATCCTACAATGTTGTAAATATTGTTGACAAAGGGGACTGAACCTTATCGATTGAAAATATTGTTGATACATATACTGAATAACGACAATACTTGATGGCATTTCAGTATCTTGAAATATTTGCATTTATGTGTTGATGTCTATTTGATAATAAGTTTGACATCTTTTTTCACTTTACCATTTATTTTCTTTTTCCACCTGTTTGCTTTATTACACGTCATACCATGAAATGAAATGTATTGACTGTATGTTTTAATTTTTTGCACATATGTTGTTGCACAAGTCAAATCACTAAAACGTGTGGTTATGTCTGTGGAGAACTCCTTCTTCTCTTTCTAAAAAACAGCACTGTTCTAAAAAAACGAATAAAAGGCACAAGTAATTGCCGAGATGAACATGATAAAGTTGGTTCATTTCTTTTTCTAAGTGGTATTTGACTAAATAACGTGAAGTGTGGGTACTTTCTTCTATTGTTTAAGACATGTTCAGGATAAACACGGGGGAAGCACCTGCCTATCTATGTAAGCTGGCACTTAAATACACACCTTCCCGAAACCTTCACTCATTGCATCAGGCAAAATATGTTGTCCCCAGGTTTAACCGGGCACAAATGGGTGGCCGCTCCTTTGCCTATCTGGCCCCGGTCTTATGGAGCTCACTGCCGTTGAAACTACGTCTTGAACCAAGCTACATCAAATACTTGTAAAGGCATTAAAACATGGCTATTTAACCAATAAATTCCGCTTTTATAACCATCTCATCTGGCAAAACTCGGATCCAAGGCGCCGGGAAACCCTCAGGGCAGCTGTTGCGCCATACAAATTTAATAAATAAATAAATAAAATAAAATCCCCTGCCCCAGTGGGCGTTGAGCAATCCTCCAACCCCAGTGCTCATGAGGCAGGGCCTTCTGCAGTGTCCAACTGATGATGGGCACAGGGAAGGAACTTCAGCCAAGGGCTGCACCCACTTTCCTCACTATCATTGCCCAGCAGGTGATGTAAACGTCTGTTAGTCATTCTCCTGCCCTCGGTATAAAGCATGCAAAATACCACTAAGCATGTTTGTAATAACACTTATCAATAATTTCTTGTGAGTATTTTATTGGACTCTTTCCAGGAGGAACAGGGTCAGTTGTGATTTGCTTTAGGTGCACCACTGTCTTGAGTGGCACAGGGAGTGGAAAACGATGGTTCGGAGGGCCACCCGAGTGACTGTCAGTGGTTTGACTATTTGCAAACATTCATCTCATCGCCTTTTGCGTCTTGATTACCAGTAGTATGCTTTGAAACCGGAGACTGGTGCTGCTTTCCAAGCCTACTTCTGACAATGTTTGTGAATTCCTAAAAGCAGTACATTTGCACTCATTCAAGGAGTACCTCTACGGGTGTAGATTTACTATTGCTTTGGTACACAAGTGTCTATAAATATATTTAAGTTTCCGCTCCCAAACATAAACAAGTTAAAAGTCCTTAGTAAAATGAGAGTGTAAAGAAAAACCAGCACAGACATAGCAGACCCAACGTAGGGCCCCTATACCCAGCTACCAAGCCAAAAACGCATTTCGGGGCCCAAACACCCCTCTAAAACTACACCTGTGCCTGTCCCTCCTGTGCCTGGTAGTTCTCTCTGGAAACTCATGGCTATGGTCTGATACACCTCAATGGCTTCCAGTCTCATTTAAATGTATTTTCACTGCCCAAACTCTTCTCTGTCTCTGCTACGAGAAGTCTTGATGGTGTAGTTCTCAAATCGGTGCAAGTAGGTAGAGCTCCATGTTTCCATCTTTGCCTTTTACAAATCAGTTTATCAAGTCACTAACAAAGTCATGTACTAAGCCCAAGTTGCAAAAAATAGAAGAACACACTGACAAATTAAGAGACGAGCCGAGCCGTGGATCTGGCTTGTCTCTAATTGCCCCTGCATGAGTCAGGCTATGAATATTGTGCAACAAATATAATGTAAACATTTGAAACAGACTCTTCACATTTACAAAAAACGTGTGTTTCTTTAACACGCAGAAGCATTCCACCTTAGCACATCAGATTATATCACTGCCTAAACAAACCTTTATCAAAAGTGAGAGTTGTTAAAGAAGAACTTAGAAACATTAATGGCTCACCCCAAGAGGCAAGGTCATGGAAACCCTAAATAGATTCTTATTAAAAGGTACAGTATATCATGTAATCCTCTTGATTAAATTGTAACTTTGATAAACTAACACTCACCAAAGTAACTTTACAGTTTAATCAAGAGGATTAGTTGACCTCGCCCTCATAAGAGTGCTATATGTGTTTTCATGATTATGTGTGGAATTGAAATATAAAAGTTATTATAAAGCAGGATAGAGTAAGTTGGGCCCGAGACACTATATACCACTGTGTGGGGGTGCCTGCGTTGGTGCTAAGCAGCACACAGTGCACCAGTGCAAAGACAGAGCAGAAATGCTCCATTCTTTGTATATATGGAGCATTTCTGCTCTCCCCTATCAACCAATTCAGAGCTCCCGTGCTTAGCCACGTTGCATGAAATAATAGTAAATGAGCCCCCCCTATGTTGAAGGTTCACTCCATTGACCTCCTTCTACTGAAATGAACATTTATGAAACTTATAGAAGGACCTACACTGCTGTCTCCATCTGCTATACAAATTTAGCAGCAGGAAACTGGGAGGTAAAGGGAACTGAAACTCCTCTATCTCTAAAGGTGTCATTCTAATAGCTTGAAAGGAAGCCTACGTCCGCCCAATTCTAAAAAAACAAACAGCAGACCCGAAGGTCTTGAACAACTACAGACCTATATCATTGTTACCTTTGTTGGGGAAGATTTTGGAAACCCACATTAACAAACAACTGAGCCACTATTTAGAGTCCAATTACATCTTGGATCACTC
This sequence comes from Lissotriton vulgaris, assembly GCF_964263255.1. Classification (NCBI taxonomy): domain Eukaryota; kingdom Metazoa; phylum Chordata; class Amphibia; order Caudata; family Salamandridae; genus Lissotriton; species Lissotriton vulgaris. Next base: position 1,185,607,934 of record NC_141697.1, read on the forward strand.
GCAGTCAGGCTTTCGGCCGGGCTTTAGTACCGAGACCGCCTTACTGGCGGTCACAGATTCAATAAGAATGACCCTTGATAGAAGAGGATCCGCAATGCTCATTCTTTTGGACCTCTCCACAGCATTCAATACTGTTTCTCATCGACTGCTTGTGGAGAGGCTCCGGGATTGTGGTGTTGGGGACCTTGCTTTGAAATGGCTAACAAGCTTTTTGGCTGATAGGAAGCAATTGGTCATGCTAGGCCCTTTTAGGTCAAGAAAATTCCAACTTGATAAGGGTGTCCCGCAGGGATCATGTTTAAGCCCTACCCTCTTCAATGTTTATGTGGCCCTGTTGGCTAAGATCGCCCGACATTATTGGTTTGAGTTTGTCTCATATGCGAACGACACTCAATTGGTCTTCCCCATCGGGTCAAACTTAGAAGAGGAGAAATTGCGCTTCTCAGCAAGAATGTTGGCGATTTCAAACTGGATGGCAGAATCCTGCCTCCAACTTAATCCAGGGAAAACAGAGCTGATGTTTCTGGGAAAGGCTCAGGACCTGACTCTGGCCGATTGGTGGCCTGCCCAGCTAGGGTCGGCTCCCATCCCCTCAACATCAGTAAAGAGTCTAGGATTACAGCTGGATGACAAACTGACCATTAAGGATAATGTCAGAAACATCATGAGCTCGTGCTATTACAGTCTCCGACTACTTCACAGAATTATCCCATGTCTACCAGTAAAACATCGTAGAACGGTGGCCCAGGCGATGGTGGTGAGCCGTTAGGATTACGGAAACGCTTTCCTGGCCGAAGTAAATGAGACCTTGATAGAAAAACTCCAAGTCATCCAAAATACGGCAGCTCGGATGTTTTTAAACCATCTGCCGGGCTCACCGTCACTCCCCCTGCTGAAAGAGCTTCACTGGCTCCCGGTGAAGAAGAGGTCTTTCTTTAAGATTTGCTGCTTCACCTTTAAGGCTATGAATGGTATAGGCCCTGAATATTTACAAAACAAACTTTGCAAACAGATCTCCTGTCGCAATCTGAGATCAAATGGAAAGGCTCTGCTGACGATTCCACGTATTTGTCGGACATGTCTAGGGGGCAAAGCTTTCTCCTACATTGCCCCAAAATATTGGAACTCCCTACCAGAAGCCCTCCGCAAGTCCACATCCTACCTCGTGTTTAGGAAACTATTGAAGGCTTTCTTATTCTAAAACTTCTCTGCAGCTTTGGAGCCTAGCTTTTTCCCCCTCAGGCTTTCGCCTAGTCAGCGCTGAGATGCCCCTGGGTGAGTCAAGCTCTTTACAATAGGCCATTACCATAACAAAAAAGGTTGCCTGGTGAATTCTTACAAAATATGAAGGCCATTCTTATGCAGAAATCGATTTGAAACTACTCAAAATGTTCTAAGAATACACAGGCTTAAGGGCTTCTCAAAATGGGGATGCTGGCGCAAAAATTAGTTCAGTAAGAAAACATGAGGATACTTAAGGATTTAAGGAACTACAGCGAGTTCAAGAAAGACTTGCTGTTTCCATGAAGACCAATAGCTTTATTCACTGATCGCAAGATCCTTTGGTGAATTTGGTGATTAAACCAAGAGCAAAATGATTTGGATAATTTGAAGAAAATCGTCTTCAGAAAATTCGATATGAAAGGCTTTGTAGAAGGGAAAAGACGGGACGCTACTGGGCTCATACAGACCGCTCGCTCTCCTACACACAGATTATAAAATATTAGCATCCACACTAGCACGACGACTAGCCCAGTACACACCCACCCTGGTTCACACAGACCAGAACGGCTTTGTACCCACCCGCAGCACATCGCTCAATATCCGTCGGCTGTTCAGGGTGCAGGAATACGTGAGGAGACCTTGGCCGCGTTCGGGTTGTCTTGTATTAGACCTGGAAAAGGCATTTGACTCAGTGGAGTGGCCATATCTTAGGGCGGTGATGCAAAAATTTGACCTGGGAGATGCCTATTTGGAAATGGTCAGCCTCCTATACCAAACACCTAGCGTTCGGGTCAGGACCGGAGGCCTCCTATCGGACACTATACGAGTCAGACGGGGCACTCGTCAGGGCTGCCCATTGTCGCCTCTGCTCTTCTCCTTAGCGATGGAACCACTGGCGGAGTTGCTGAGGAGACAAGGTGCAGAATGGGGCATCCCATTGATAGACGGCATACATACGGTCTCGCTATACGCTGACGACCTGCTCCTCTACATTAGGGACCTCACACAGATACCGCCAGGGCTCGCGGACACCCTACGTGAATTCACAGCCCACTCGGGACTGCGAGTCAATTGGGGGAAATCTGGGGTCTACCCCTTTCACCCTGACATGCAGGAATGTGCGGTGCAATTAGGGGGCACGACGCTAACCTGGTACACGGGCACCTTTAAATACCTCGGTATCCATATATACCGGTCTCCAATGGACATACTGGAGGGCAACTTGGTCAGGGCTATATCCTCCCTGCGAGCCCAGATAAATTTCTGGAACACGCTCCAGCTGAATGTCCCAGCCAGAATCACCCTGGCGAAAATGATAGTTTTACCGAGACTCCTTTATTATTACTCAAACATACCGGTATACGTCCCTGCCCGGATATTTAAAGACCTGGAGACCATGGTGCGCACGCTCCTATGGAACACAGGGAGACCCAGAGTAGCCCTGAAGAAGCTGTACGCCCGATGTCCTCGGGGGGATCAGCGGTCCCCAATCAGGAACTTTATTACCTCGCGGCGCAACTTCAATGGGTGGTGGCATGGCTCGCGGGAAGGAACCTCAACGACACAGCCTCGATGGCCCCGGCCCTGACCCATGCGGGGGCCCTCGCAATGTTCCACCCCCTCAATGGTGCGGCTCGCGGAATGCAACTACACCTCGCGGTGGCACTTAGATGCTACAAGCGAGCACTAAAACTAACAAAGGGGATAGCGCCCTACGCCCCGGCACTCCCATTGGAAGGTATGCCTAGGTCTGGGGGAGTAGTAACTGCAACACAGTTGGACAGCTGGGAACGCGTGGGGATGGAATCCATGGCGGACCTGTATAACGACGGCACCCTAGTTCAGTTCGAGAGACTTACGGAGGACCCTGGTCTGCCGGCAGGGCAGTTCCTGCTCCACGCCTCTATGGTCCGGGTACTCACGAAACACTAGGGAGATATGTCGGAGGAGCCTCAGACACACCAGTTGATACAATACCTGCACATCATGGGGAGCGGGTCGCACGTGATAAACTGGCTGGCACAGGTGTTACAATCCCACACCACATGCACACTCCAGCCCTTGAGAGACAGGTGGACGACTGTCAGGGAGAAGGACTGGACGGATAAGGAATGGGAGAGGATCCTGGAAAGCCCACGCCACATACCCAGCAACTCGAGATTCAAAATAATACAGTTCTACATTGTACACAGGGCGTATCTGTCCCCGGACAAGATTAATCGTTACTTCGTGCTGGATACCTCCAGCTGCCCAAGATGTGCGTTACTGAATGCGGATCTCCTACACATGCTATGGTCGTGCCTAGGACTACAAATGTACTGGCAAGATGTCACTACACTCTTGACGAAAGGGGCGGGCACAGAACTGAGAGGTGATTGGGACGCCTGCGTGCTGGGCCTGATCAAAAGGACAAAACACAACAAGGCCCACACCAGATTCTGGGATCTGGGACTGATAACCGCCAAACGACTCATAACACGACATTGGAAAGATGCAAACCCACCGCAGACGAAGCACTGGTGTGCCTCTCTCACCTATTGGGCGACAGCAGAGGGTACAGTATTACCCAGGGAGGAGACAGCGGGACGAGACAGCGGGACGGAGGGCCATTCCAATAGCCCAGATCTGGGATGACATCCTACAGGCATTCACCAAGGCTTGCCCTGACCGTGGGGTGACATAGGCTGGGAGGAAACCCTTTCTCCCCCCCCCGCCCAGCGGAGCGAAGGGGTACACCAAGGGGGAGTAATACAAGGCAACAACATGATGTAGGAGCCGCACATATGTAGGCGTGAGCCACCACTCATGTGGTCCCTCCCTGCCCTCCCGCTTGCTGACCCCCTCCCCCCCTCTCTTCTCTTCCCCCCCATATGCACCCCCCCCCCCCCATTGCGGAGGACCGACTACGCGGCCGACACGCACGGGGCAACACCGCCCCAACGCTAGAAGTCCTTGCAACTCGCACTTCACCATTGACACACATATGCATAGCATCTCCACCCAGCATTGACACGCCACCTAGCCGCGGGCCAAGAACGACTGAAACTACACTGCAGCACACCCTTCCCTCCTTGACTTAAGGTTCACTACATCCCCTATTTCTCTTCTATCCCCTACCTCGGTTTGGAGGTTGTTTAGCAGACTGTCACCCCCCAGTTGACTACGCTGCACTTTTACATCTGACAAGCAAACGCATGACCATACACTACACGACGAACCTTGTTGCAGCCCTCTACCGTACCACGACAATGTCCAGGGCGCGCTCAACATCGACGACATCTACACACCATGTTTACAGACAGGTCTGGCTGGAAAGACCCGACCTTGGGAAACGATGCATTGCAACATCGAACAGAGGGTTGTGGCAATGCATAGTTGAGAGCTCTGGAGTGGAGGCGGAAGGCAGTGCGAGTCATAAAGGTGTTCAGATTTCATTCCCGTTTTTTCCAAATCCCATCTGAGAGTTATCGGGGCAGACAAGGGTAAAGACGGGGAAGACAAGGGCTACTGTGCCCCAACAAGAGGGTTGAGTTCGTTTTCCTTTGATGTCCTGGAGTCTATCCTACTAATGCTCTGCAAACTAGGCCAAGTGGGCACTGTCTGTACCCGGCTGTCACTGCAGCGAGGGCGAGCAGTCAAAGACTTCTCAGGGAGGTTGAGTGAGGGTGCAACAACTCAACAGTCAACAAATGCTCACAAAAACGTATTATCCAGCCCAGTGCTAGGCTTTTGGGTTAAAATACAGTACTTTCATCAAACAGCAAAATGTAATACTATGCAGAGCAAAAAAGGAGTTCAGACACAGGGTTGGAATCCGTCCACTAACAGAGTTCCTCAGCGTCTACAATCCCTGGTTGGTAAGTAACATGGAACAAGGCACTTATAACGTTATAATGCACAGATGCAGTTCACCCAGAATTCCCCTGAGGCATGGATACATGCAACAGTTCAGTTTGCTTTCACCTCTTTATTCTTACGTGTTAAAAGTCTCAAGACTTCTGCGTGCTTCCTTGGTCTCTCATTCCACTTGTAGTTTTAGGCCTAGAGGTTACTTGTGTTCTCATCATTGCAGCACAGGTGGTGCAGGACATATGCACTCATCTTCAGTAGTTGGCCGGCTGCAGACGATGCACAGAGGCAGCAGGTGCAACCTCCAGGCTGATAGTGAACGATGGTGTTCTCCATTTGTGGCCTCCATGACCATCAGAGATCCCACTTTCAGGCACGGCCGGTCCATTTGGGTGGAGGGGCCACGCCCCTCCACCTTTTGCCCCATACGAACAGTGTCTGTCAGACTGAACACTGTTCCCTCTCCTTTCAGGCAGGCAGGAGCCAAACATGCGCATTGAGCGCTGACTCCTGACTGCCTGAGCTGAACTTTGCTGGACTGTGGAAGTCTCAGCTCCTGTGGGTGTGTCGTTCTCGGCTCAGCAAAGGTCCCTGAGGCATGCCCTTCAGAGACGAGGGGTAGCATCACTGATTGCCTCGCAACTGTGTGCTTCAGTTTTAAGCCCTGAAGTGCCCAGGGCAGAATGACGATCAGTGACACTTCATCACAGAGTGGGGCTGGGGTCAGTAGTCTCACTGACTTCATCCCACTCTGTGAGGACTTTGGGACTGCTGCCTTCCCCAATGAGGAAAGGCAGCAATCCCAAGCCTTATAGAACCGCTGAGGCAGCGCAGAGCTGGCTGCAGGTAAGCGCGTGTTTTGTTTTCTTTTTAAATTATTGTTTGGTGCGTGCGTGTATGTCCGAATGTTTGGGAAAGAGTTTTGTGAATGAATGTGTTTGTGTGTGTGCGCGTGAGTGTGTGACTGCATAGTTGTGAGTGTTATGTGTGTGTGTGTGTGTTTGTGTGGGTGTGTATGTGTGTGTGCCTGTGTGTGTGTCCCGTCCTCCCCTCTCCCTCCAAAACTTGCCCCTGCCCACTTTGGCAGTCAAAAAGCCTTCTTACTCTGACATCTGCCGCAGTACAGCATTCGTTTTCAGTCCTGGAGTAGACTGCCAGTTACAGATGATGCTTGGTATTTCGTAGAAGTCTTGGTGCAGTCCTGACAAGAACTCTTCAGGGGGACCAGTCTATTCATTGCCCGCTCCTGCTATAGTCCCTCATAGTCACTTGCTTCTATGGTCATTCCCGCATCAGGACCGCAATGAACATCTCCTCCTGGACAGTCTCTCCTGCAGGGTCAAGCAAGGTCCTCACCTATCTCAGAAGCCAGGAGGGCAGGCTTATAGGCTCTAGGCAGAGCCTCTGATACTCCAGCAGAAAGTGGAGACTTTAGGAGATGTCCCCTCACAGCTGCCATACAGACCTCAACCCTGGAAACACAGCGGTCCTTTGACTACTGTAATGCACTCCATTCCTTGGTGATGACGAACTTGGACCCAGGACAAAGAGGGATGGTTTGGATCACACTCACACACATTTCTTACAGGGGATGTAGATTCACTGTCTAAGGTTTCAGAACTGGCTTGAGTTGGTTCTCTTTAATATTTCATTTTCCGGCTGTTTCTCAGACACAGCCTTTGTGCAATGCAGTTTTCTCACAATGGGGGATGATGATGATTCCTTAAAGAAGGATCACCCAAAACAAGGGGACAATGAAGTCTCAGATGAAAACACCTCACTGGCCTCAGCCTTTTGAAGCAGGAATAGGGGACAGACAAAGGCCCTTCCTAAAAAGTTCCTCACCTTCAACAATCTAAACTCAGTGCTTAATTTGAGCCAGTGGTTTCCTGTGCTTGGCACTGGCACTTAATTGTCAGCACCCAAGCTTGTGACAATCTGCCTCATGGTGGAGATGTCTCCCTAATTCAGGTATGAGGACAACAAAAGCTGTTTATGAATTCAATATACAGTAACAGTGATTAATACCTGCCACTCAAGCCATTCTTTTAGCGTCGGGTCCTGGAATAGTATGACTTGTCACACTTATAAGAGTGCCATGGTAAGTAGTTGGGCTGGAACTGTCATTGGCAGCGCTGGCAGAAGCAATGGATGGTGCACGTTGCAGTGTCCTCCTGGCACTTATTTCTTTTACAAATTACGCACTGTCTAAATTGCAATCCCACCTCCATCTCTACCAAATCCACCAAATGGCAGAGCTCATGAAGATGTATCAGCAGCCCTTTGCTAAGAAAGCCCTCCTGAAGTTTGAACGGCAGCCCGGTCCTAGACTTCCTCCACTTCAATGTCTGGGTCCTAGCAGCTACAGGAATGCAGGGCCCGATTCATAGAACTAACTTAAGACAAAATCCAAAACTTACTACTTTTGGTATTCACAGAAGTTAGTATTTTATCTTAAATTTGTCTTAAGACAAACTTAAGACAGACTTAAGACCAAATCCTAACTTAAGTTTGTCTTAAGACAAACTTACGACGAAATCCTAACTTTTGTGAATACCAAAAGTAGTAAGTGTAGGATTTTGTCTTAAGTTAGTTCTGTAAATTGGGCCCGCAGGGAATACTGTCTGGATCCCTGAATCTTGAGTCATGTTAAACATGGGCCCTTCAAGATGGATCCCACTGGTCCATGTACGCAAACTCTCATTACACACAGGGTCCTACTATCATACATGTGCCACACACACAGAATTCCAGCACAGGGATCTGGGACTCACTTTAAAAGGGCTGGCCACTCTATTGATTCATAAAAGCCTGGTAAACTGTCATCATCGCTTTATGTGACGTACTAAGGCATGGGAAGAAGCCCTGTGCCTACTATAGTATGCTTTGAGCGTCCCTACAAGTCACAGAGCAGATTTTGGACCTCACATTACCGGGGATAGGCCTCAGCCTCTAAGCACATGCTAGATTAATGTGGTGTCAAAGCAAACAACGAGTTAGGTTATCAGTTTCACATGCAGTCGGGCACTCGGGTTAGGGATACATGTTGGTTTACTATGCACTGGACAGTTCCATCCCAACACCGAGCAATCCGTGGTCTCTCTACAGAGTGTATAGAGAGATGGTCACACGGGTGCCAACTGCTATTACTATTTTATGTGAATGTGTTTGATGGGGATATGTTGGTGTTGTGAAATATTGACAGCACCAAAGAATACAGCAATGCTGCGTTTACAGATGATCAGCCCTACATAATGTCCTGACTGCGGCCTGCAAGGATCACAGCAGATGCGAGTTCAGTAAGGAGGAAACCTGGTGTTATCACATCTTTACCCATTAACAAATGAGCAGCGTGGTATGCCATGACACTCCACTACAACTAAAGATAGAAAAAGCACACTTCATTCAGAAGGAGGTTTAAAGTCAAAGGCAGAAGAATAGGTGCTGGGCATGGCAATAGGTCATATCCACTTGATTTTATGGGCCCGATTCACAGAATGAACTTAAGACTCAATCCTAAACTTCTTTTGGCATTCACAGAATTAACTTACTACTTTTGGTATTCACAGAAGTTAGGATTTTGTCTTAAGTTTGTCTTAAGACAAACTTAAGACAGACTTAAGACAGACTTAAAACAGACTTAAGACAGACTCAAGACAGACTTAAGACAGACTTAAGACAAATTCCTAACTTAAGTCTGTCTTAAGTTTGTCTTAAGACAAACTTAAGACAAAATCCTAACTTCTGTGAATACCAAAAGTAGTAAGTTCATTCTGTGAATACCAAAAGTACTAAGTGCATTCTGTGAATGCCAAAAGTAGTAAGTGCATTCTGTGAATACCAAAATAGTAGTAAGTTTAGGATTGAGTCTGAAGTTCATTCTGTGAATCGGGCCCTATGTTTTTAAAGATGTTTTCTTTGCTTCTTGGATATGTCCATATTGGGAAAATGTCAGAGTCTAAACAGCAGTGCTTGCTTCCCTTGTGTAACTTCATGGTCCACCCAGGCTTCATCATAGCCCTCCCAGAACAGAATTCTGGATCCGGGCTTTTGCGTAGTGTTAAACTGCAATGTGTTATGCGAGCACCCATGCAAGCTATAGTAAACATGGGCCTAAGTGCCTTAGGAGCCGCACCGCCGTGGACTTGCAGGAAGCATACAATTTGGTATTGAGCCAACCCTCTCCTAAGAGGTCATTGACTAGGTTTATTATAGAATTTATCCATGGATCGCATTATGCCATGATCATTGGTTTTCGTGATAAAAGGTAGAATTTGCTTCAGCTGCCAAAAGGAGAAGGGGACAGAACATAGCATGTGTGTGCATTGTGTATATCAAATATCCACAGAGGTGTGTGCATTGTGCGTATCAAAGATACACAGAGGTGTGTGCATTGTTTGTATCAAAAATCCACAGAGGTGTGTGTATTGAGTGGGTCAAAGCGCTGCAGAGGTGTGTGCATTGTGTGTATCAAAGATCCACAGAGGTGTGTGCATTGTGTGTATCAAAGATCCACAGATGTGTGTGCATTGTGTGTATCAAATTCCACAAAGGTGTGTGCATTGAGTGTGTCAAAGATCCACAGAGGTGTGTGCATTATGTGTATCAAAGATGCGCAAAGGTGTGTGCATTGTGTGTGTCAAGTATCCACAGAGGTGTGTGCATTGTGTGTATCAAAGCTACACAGAGGTGTTGTCATTGTGTATCAAAGCTCCATAAAGGTGTGTGTAAAAGATCCGCAGAGGTATGTGCATTATGTGTATCAACGCTCTACCCTGGCGTGTGCATTGTGTCTATCAAAGCTCCACAGAGGTGTGTGCATTGTGTGTGTCAAAGCTAAATTCAGTATTTCAGATGACTCTGTCCCACACCAGGATAATTCTGTCCATGTCAAGAATGATTCTATCCTAAGCCAGGGGTTATTCCATCCAATAATAGGTATGATTCCGCCCTACATAGGATGACTCCGTCTCATATCGGGGACTATTCCACCACACACTTGGATGATTCTGTCCCTCACTATGTACAATTCCACTCTTAAGATGGTATGACACCATCCAACACCAGGGATGACTCCATCCTACATCATGTACAATTCCACTCCTCACATAGATGATTCCTTCCAACACCAAGGATGACTCCATCCAACACCAGTGAAAGGAGGCCTTATTTACAAGGCAGCGTTAAGCCACATTAAGTGTGAAATAAGGCGAAGTCCCTATTGCCACAGGAACATCGTAAAAAGGGACGTTCCGGTGGTGATAGGGGCTTGTAAATATGCCCCTCTCTGTGATGTGGCCTCCACTGGCAAATGAGAAGTCCTGGAACACTTGATGGAGCAAGGATTCGCACGTAACGCGACTTGCTCTCTTTCATGAACCTCGCCTAAATCGTAACTGTACTAACTCCGATTGTTTGTCATTTTATTTGTATTTCCCCAACACACGGGTGTCCCTAGGAGGCTTGCCTATGTGTTTTTCATCATAATCAAGCTTGCATATTAAAAAATGGCCGCTTTGCAGAAATCCAGTCTGCGCATGCGTCGGTCATACCCATGTGATGTGACGCACTCGCAATCTGGAGGGAAAAGTTCGCTCATGCGCATTGTTGCTAAAATGGCCGCTTGTCTCTAATCATGCTTCATGCTATCTTAAACCGCTTTTGTCTATGCATCTTTTCTGCACTGACTCTTAATGCTATAAGTATTATAAAATAAGGGATTAAGAGTCGTTGGTCATGGTGTACAGTGTATTCATTTTATTCTGTGTTATTAATTTGTTTTCGCTTACTTTTCATGTACCGCGTAAATGAGGGCCTTGAAGTAGGGACGGGAACCATTTTGAAGCTGACGTATCACACATCACGTGACCTAAGATCTGGGACGTGCAGCAATGGAACCTGGCCAGTTGGCCATTGAAAAGGGGACTGTCCTTTCCAGGCGCACCTTCGCCCTTGAAGACCTTCTATTTTTACTCTGAAATGCGCAACAATGTTGCAAACTTTTTCTTCACTATTGTAATTTCCCACACGTATGCCTGGGAACTCAGAGGTTAGGGGGAGGGAAATGTCACGTGAAATACGTAATAAGAATATAGGTGGTACCTATGACCTAACCACCTCCCTTGACCAATCAGAAGATGGGACTTTGTCATATTGCAACATTTATGGGTGGTCTTGGGGACTCAAAACAGTATATATAAGCCTAGCTTAGCTTAGAGAAATTGTCCGACTTGTCTGACTAGCAGACCTGTCACTGACCCTACGAACTCTATAGGTGCCTGATACAGAGTGCTGCGGAGCATTCTGCCTGAAACTTTCCACAAACTCCAAGGGGTGGAAATTAGTCCTAAGTGCTAAAGCGAAGCACTTTGCTGGGAGATTCGAAAACCCAATCGGGGGTTATTGGCGGATTCCGTGCAGAAGAGGGGGTAACGCTGGCGTTGCATCCGAAGCTGTAAGGGGTTGGTCGTGCCTTGGTGAACCCAGTCCAGACCCAGACCTGAGGGGTATCCTGTCCCGACTGTCCGTGAGCTGTACCTGCTCGCCTTCTGGTATTCCTGAATCCTTGAGGGTCCTTGTCCCGTTCTTTCCCAACTGACCCGTGGCCAGGGTTAGTCCTCATTCACACTTAGGTAAATATTTACGTAGGTGTCTGTCTATCCTATACCCTTAACTTTTCCTCCTCTGATTAAAGCAATCTTGCCTGTGATATTCCCCATATCATACTTTGAATGTAATCTCATGCAATTGATTATTAGTAAATGTTCCACTTCTTACCCTTCCTTTAGGACATTGTTGAACCCGACTGTTTATTCAGATTGTTCCACTTATTCCCTTTCCCTTAAGTATGGTTGCCGTGAAGTTAGTAAAGATAGCATAAGGTTTAGGAATTAGTATAAAGGTATTAGGCCACACATTAGGTCCTCCTCACGTCCTTGCCCTAGATTAAACTGTATTAGATAAATGTTCATTATGATTCATGCCCTATAGTGTTCCCTTTTACTCTATGATACTCACTTTAATTCATAGTTATATTTTGGTTCTGATTCTAATCATTGATGTATTACTGTGTATTTGCCTACTTGTAATGACATTTTCATTCTAAACTTATACTATATAAACCCCTTAAAACCATCAAGGTGTCTGTGGTCATTATACATTAAAGTAATATTAAAGGTATTAAATGTGTAAAGTAGAATGTTCTCCCTTTTAGGAAAACCCTTATCACCTGTCCACTGCTAGCTCCTGATCCGTCAGGAGTAATGTGCCTGTGGTAAGTCAGGTACATGAATAGTAAGTGGTGTAAGAGTCACCCAATCGATTACTCATAGGAGCGCGTATTGGGAAATCACCTGGTTCACCCCAGAAAAAACGTTATCGATTGAAAATAAACACGCCAGGGCCCAGTGCGTGGAAATTCGGTGAGCCGGGTGACCTGCGCGCTCTATCAGTAATTTCTGGTAAGCAGAGGAATGGTTAGGACTAGTAAGATAGGTAGATAAGATAGTTAGAAAAGAAACCGTGAAAAATAAATGTGCTGCTAAAATTGTTTTTATTGATTGTGTTACTTAATATTTATTGCGCAACTGTTTTCTTTTTTCTAAAATGTTCTAATTATTTTTAAATGATTTTATATATGTATTGCTGCTAAATATTATATGTTTTATTAACCAATTGTGTGTGATTGTTGAGTGTTGTCTGAAATCCCCGGGGAATTGTATAACGGATGGTGAGTAGAATCCATCGCGTTCTGAGGTCATTTGTAGGGAGGAAAGGTTAGTGCATGGTTCAAGTGGAACTGGAAGCGCTAATTAGGTCTTTTTCGGAAAACTGTATGAATGACAGTGACGGGATTCTGAAAGAAACCTTGGTCTGATATCACCTAGTAAGGGTCACACTAAGGGAGTAATAGAGTCATCGGAGCTTGCGTGATAGCAAAGGGAAACGCTGACGAACCCCAGGCTTAGTATATATCCCGGAAAGAAGTGGATGAGTCTGGGTAATAGCAGGTTTTCTAATGCTTGCGTGAGGGTAGGCAAGAGAAGTCTATCCGAAGTGTATGAAAAGTAGACAGAAGTGGTTTACTTGCAGTAAAAGAAGAATTTTCTATCTCTTTAGAACACTCCTACACAATGGCGAATGTTACACGTTGTTGACTAAAGTTAGCATTAGCACCTTAGAGAAAATACCAAGTTTCCGTTACCTTGTGAAGGAGGGAGTCAGTCGAAGGGCTGCTTTGACGTCACTCCGTGCCGCGCTGGGATTGGTTAAACCAGCGGGTGTGTAGTAAAGCCGAAATTGTAAGGGAGGGGTGAGTGCCTGAGCGTGAGAACGCGTCTCGCGAAAAGGCCGCACACCCATTGGTCAAGAACTTTTGCAACCTCTGCACTGATTGGTTGTTCAGAAATTGGAGTCGCGCTAGCATTGGAAGCACAAACGAAGTAAAAATTTTCCGCACCGAGCTTATAGATTGTTACGAGCGGTGTATGTGGTACCCTGATTTTCTGCCTGATCCACAAAATCTAGGGTGTCATAAAGAGTTGATGAGCAGAGGCAGACCTCACAACATGTACGGAGGAAAGAGAAAAATGTCATTTGTCAGCAAAATAAAGAATTTCTTCAAAACTGACAAACCCGTACGAACTAGGGAGGGCGTGATCATTCCTCCGCCAGATACTCCAGCCTCTTTCATGATGTTAGAAAAAGGGTATCATACCTGTGTATGGTTAGAGAACTGGGTAAAGTACACTGCGGAGGATGGAGTTTTAGCCTTTCCCATTGATGGTACTTTTAACGGGAGAATCCTATTTAACCTGAGGACCCGAATGAATGAATTACATCCCAGACCCAGATTAACTCAGTATGAAGCTTTAGAGGAATGGGAAATTGAGGCTCTAGAGCGAGACAGACCCCGAATGGATAAGGGAGTGACCCGATGGTATCCAAAAATGGTAAAAGAGACCAAGGAGCAGAAATTGAAACAGTGGAGACAAAATATGATGGGAGAAGGGTTATTTCCTATGTTCGGAGCTAATGAAATGGTGAGAGGGAAGAAATGTACTGAGAAATCCCGACACCTGATGCCCATGGGTGAATTGGAAGATGAGTTTTTAGAAGACTTATTCATGAAAAATCCTCCACCTTATAATGAAGACACCAGATCTCAAAATCAAACTACCCCATTGAGACCTTCAGGAAGAAGAAGTACTAGTGAAGCAGATTCCACAGGGATAGATCAGAGAAGAGCGGGAGGAGAGGGATTTGGTAGACCCGACTCCGTGGTCCCGAATTACAACCCCTTTGGCGAAGAAAGACCAGTTTTATCAACTCCGACAGCTCCGAATATATATCCTTCTCTAGTACCCCAAATGAAACAGGACCCCCCAGTGAATAGAGCGTTACACGAGCAGGAAAGGGATGCCCTGAGAGGACAGCGAAATGATCTCATACATGCCATAGCTCAGATTAATCCAAATCCTGAAGCCCTGACAATTCCAGTAACCATTGGTCCTGTTTTTCCTCTATATGGGGACAGAATGAATACTCCCAAAACTCCAGTCATAACCCCGATGATACCCCAGCCCAGAAAAGAACCACTAATTATTGATGATCAAGCAAGTGAATGCGAGTCCATGGTTTCCTTGATGGATCTGCCTAATAGGGAACAGGGACATAGTATGTCTCGAACTGGAACTCAGACTAGGAACAAAGACGTGCTAATAGAGTCCTCATCAGGAACTCAAAGTGCCACAGTGGTAACTCCCGAGGAAATAGAAAGATGGACCCGAGAATTAGAAAAAGGAACCCCTCACCCGAAACCTCTAGATATTTATAAACTAAGAATAGAGCTAGAGGAACTAAGCGCAGGGAATGTGGGTTTGGAACGATTGAATGTCCGGGAGGAAGATGAGTTATTGTTCATGTGCAAACATCTTACCCGGAACGCAAAAGTATACTATGATAAATTAATGGACACAGCAGTATGTATGGGAATAGATATTAGCAGATCCAAAGTACTACAGAAATCCTACAGAGTAGACTTTTCAGACAAAGATCTAGAAAACCTGAACACAGCAGGGAAGAAAACGCAGATCAAGGAACTGATAAACTTAGCACAAAAATGGGGAGATCTAGACAAATGGAAGGCCAGGTGGGCAAAGAAAAAGGAGGATAGCAAGGAGAGACCACGGACTGCTGAGTACGTCCTACAAGAAGTTAATACGCCAGAAAAATTATGTCCCATGAGAGAAGTTCCAGGGGGAAAATATGTCCATGTCCCTTGGTCCCGACAAGATATAGTGTCATTTACCAATGACTTCCCAAAACTACGGGAGAAACCGGTTGAGTGGTACCGACAGGTTGAACGCTTCATAAAGGTTCAGAAATGTCTCCTGAAAGACCTGGATGGGTTTTTCGACATTGTAGTGCCTGTGGACCTGTGGACCGAATGTAAAATTGAAATCGATTGGCCCAATGAGGAGTACGAGAGAGACTCTGTAACTGGAGCTCCCTCACCTGACGTAATGAGAAAATATAACCAAGTCATACAATACCTAAAGAAAAAGGTACCTGCAAAGGAAACTGATTGGACCCGTATAGATAGAACTACCCAAGAGCGTGATGAATCAGTCCACTCCTTTTATGAAAGGTTACTGCAGGTGTTCAAAACTTACAGTGGAATCGATAATGTGGACATGAAGGATATGACCCATTTCAGTTATCGATTCGTGTTAGGATTAAGACCTGAAATATCCCAGTGGATTAGAGATAACAAAATCAGTTGGCAAGGGAAACCCATTGATGATGTTCTCAAATATGCCAAATACTGCGAAGATGAGATCGAGAACAAAAAGAAAGCCCTAAAGGAGAAAGTAATGTGGGCTCAGGTGAAAATGGCTGAACAACAAGAAAAACAGTTAAGTAAACTGAATAATAATAATAATGCACCAAATCTCACTGCTGGCAGAGGAGGTAAGCCCCGGGTAAAAATGAGTCGGGAAGAGGCTATGGAAAAATTCCCCTGTCACGGGTGCGGTCAGATGGGGCATTGGAGAGACAAATGTCCACACTTGCAGGCTGGTAATGCCCCCGTAAATGGTTTAAATCCACAGGTGCAGAGAGAGGGGATCCGAAAGAACCCACAGCAGGTAAATCAGCCTCCATTGCCTCGCGCTCCTAGACAAAGTTATAGGAATCAGGGTCAAGAGAATGAAAGGGTCGAAGTGTGGGAAAGAGAGAATGAAAGAAATGCACCCATTCCACAGTACCTGTTAAATGATACGTTCCTCTGTGATGAACAATACTGACGGGGCCTGAGGGGGGAGGACAAGGAGTGCGTGCTTGGCGCCTCCTTACCGGTAGACCAGACTGGACCATACATTGAAGGAAAGGTTGAAGGGACAGATGTCACCTTTCTGTTGGACACTGGTGCTACCCGTTCCACTGTGAGAACAGCGGACGTTCCAAACCTACCCCTCTCGGGAGAAGCTATCCAAGTAGTGGGAGTTTCTAATCAAATAATCAGTACTCCGGTAACAGAACCTATGGAAATTTCCATAGGAAATTTCAAGGAAATGCACAGATTTGTGGTCTGTGATTCCAGTCCGGTAAACCTGCTAGGACGAGATTTGCTGTGCAAAATGCGTTGCACCATCTTTTGCTCACCAAATGGTGTTGAAATTCAGACCCCAGATGAAGATGGCCTGTATAAATTGATGTTACTGAGGCCCGACACAGAAATTAAGCCCATGTCCATTGAAAGTCTACCTGAAGAACTGCAATCGAGCGTAATACCTGAAGTTTGGGATTTTACTGGAAAAGATGTAGGCTTAATGGCAAATGTAGACCCAGTAAAAATAGCTATAAAAGCAAATGCTGTATACCCAAATACAAAACAGTATAAAATGAGTGCAGAAGTGAAAGAAGGAGTCGCAAAGGAAATAAACAGATTGCTCAAAGCAAACATCATTCAGGAAGTGATGAGTAGTCCCTGTAATTCACCCACACTTGGAATTAAGAAGCCTAGCGGAAAATATAGGGTAGTGCAGGACCTGCGCAAGGTAAACCAAATTGTAGTACCTTGCTGTCCAATAGTGCCTAACCCCGCAGTGATACTGTATCAAATTCCTTGGAATGCGGAATGGTTCACTGTCATAGACCTGTGCCATGCATTCTTTTCCATCCCATTGCATCCAGAAAGCAAATTCCTTTTCAGTTTTGAATTCAACAGCCAGGTCTATGTCTGGAATCGTGTCCCCCAGGGGTACACCGAAAGTCCATCGATTTTCAACCAGATTCTAAAGAAATGCCTTGAATCTTTAGTACTGCCTAAAGAGTCTGTCCTGGTACAGTACATAGATGACCTGCTGGTAGCGTCTAGAAGTCAAGACGACTGTGTCACTGATACCATTGCCTTGCTGAATCACCTAGGAAAAGGAGGACATAAGGTTTCACCAGACAAGCTACAGTTCTGCAAGAACTCAGTAAAATATCTGGGGCACCAGATAGAGAAAGGGATCCGAAAGGTCACTTCAGAAAGAATCAGAATCATCCGAGAGATGACACTACCAGTAACCCAGAAAGAAGTAAGAATGTTCCTAGGAGTTGTTGGGTACTGCAGACAGTGGATTGTGGGGTTCGCAGCTATAGCTAAACCCTTGGTAAACATGACAAAGAAAGGAGCAGAAGACCCTGTTTGTTGGAATGATGAATGCATGACCGCTTGGGTAACATTGCGAAATTGTCTGTGCACAGCTCCTGCATTAGGAATGCCAGACTATACTAAGAACTTTGAACTGTTCTGTGACACGAGAGACAATTGTGCGCTCTCGGTCTTAACCCAGGAACATGGACTGATTAGACGTCCTGTGGCTTACTTTTCGGCCACACTAGATCCAGTGGCTGCTGGATTACCTGGATGCCTGAAAGCAGTAGCTGCTACCTGTACAAGTCTAGAGCAGAGTGAGAACATTGTGATGGGACATCCTGTCACTGTATTTGTTCCACATTCAGTTGTGATCTTACTCACCCGAACCAAGACACAGTATCTCACCCCTAGTCGGCTGACTAAGTATGAGAGGATTCTCATTGGTGCAGAAAATGTAATAATCTCCCGATGTAATATTTTAAACCCTGCCACTCTATTGCCCCTTCCCATTGATGTAGAGGCAGGAGATGAAATTGAGCATAGCTGCATAGACTTGACTGAATTTAGCACAAAACCCCGTCCTGATATCAGAGAAGTGGCCTTGGTTGATGAAGACCTCAAAATGTTTGTGGATGGTTCATGCTTGAGACATGAGAATGGAGGTTTGAGTGCTGCCTATGCTGTAGTCACATTGGAAAGAACCCTGGAAGCTTCCTATCTTTGCGAAGTTAAATCTGCTCAAGTAGCGGAGCTCATTGCTCTAACAAGAGCTTGTAAAATAGGGAAAAACAAAAGAGTAACTGTTTATACTGACAGTCAGTACTGTCATGGGGTTGTTCATGACTTCGGCCAGCTCTGGTTGCAAAGAGAATTCATGACTTCCTCAGGTTCTCCTATCCGGAATTGAAAACCAGTACAAAACTTACTAGAAGCCATCCAATTACCGAAAGCATTGGCTGTGGTCAAGTGTGCGGCTCACCGATCTGGAAATGACGAGGTGACAGCCGGAAACAGATATGCTGACCAAATTGCCCAGTACTGCGCCCGACACAAAATGTCCCTCCTAATTAAATTATGGGGAGGTGGAAGCAGCTGCCAACTGATGTTGTTTGAAAGATTGGGAACATGGGATGAATTGAGAGAACTACAACAGACAACAGACAGGAAAGAAAGGAACATGTGGAGGCAGGATGAATGTCGACCAAGGAAAGGGGATGGTGTTGTGGTCCACGTGACTGGTATGCCTGTACTACTTGAACGACTGGTTACCGCAATGGCACGGATAATACATGAACCAACACATATTGGGAGGGATGCCATGTGCCGAATGTTTGAAAAGGTGTTCTACAGTCCAAAATTCAGGAGCACAGCAGACAAACTTTGTCAGAGGTGTTTAGTGTGTCAACAGTTCAATGCAGGAAAGAAGACAGTAGTGGAGCAAAGTACCATTGGGAGAGCAGAAGGTCCCTTCATTAGGATGCAGGCAGACTTCATAACAATGCCCCTGTGCAAGGGATATCGATATGTCCTGGTCATAGTTTGCTTGTTTTCCCGGTGGGTGGAGGCTTACCCAGCAAAGAAGAATGATGCCCTGACGGTAGCTAAATTGTTACTTAGGGAACTGATCCCCCGCTTTGGAATTCCTGAGACAATTGAAACAGACCAAGGTGGACATTTTTCAAACGAAGTCCTAAAAGAACTCTGCAAAGCATTCAAAATGGAGCAAAGGCTGCACTGTGCCTATCATCCAGAGGCTTCTGGAATAGTCGAGCAGATAAACGGCACTCTCAAGTCCAGGCTGGCAAAACTGTGTGACTCCACAAAAATGAATTGGATAGAAGCTTTGCCCATGGTGCTGATGAGCTTGAGAAGTATTCCAAACAGAAAGACAGGCCTGAGCCCCCATGAAGTGCTGATGGGAAGAATGATGCGACAGGCATGGGTACCTGGACACAAACTGCTAAGTATTTCTGATGATATGGTGCTAGAGTACTGCAGGCAGTTGGGTGACCAAGTGTGTTCTATCTCTCACCAGATTGGAGAGACTGCTGTCGAATGGCCTACAACCCCAGCACACAATCTGAGACCAGGTGATTGGGTGGTGTTGAAGAAACACACCCGGAAGAGTTGCCTTGGACCAAAGTGGGGCAAGCCTCGACAAGTGATCCTTGTCACCACAACTGCTGTGAAGTGTGCTGGTGTACCAAAGTGGATCCATGCAAGTCACACGAAGAAGGTGACTGGAGAAAACGCGACTGAAGCCGAAGGTAGTCCAGCTGAGGAGACTCCAGAAGAGGGTCCGGATCCCGCTGACATCGAACTACCAGGCACAAGTCAAGAAGTTGAATGGTTTCCTGCTGATGACCAGGTTCTTGATCCAATAAGAACCAGAAAATACTCTTACCTAGGTAGTGAGTGGGACAGTGCAGGTGAGTCAGAACAAGAAGAAGAAGGTCAGATCATCAAACCCATCATAAAATCTGATCAGGGAATAGGCCAAGTAGGGACAGATCAAGTCATCGACACTCCTTCCGAGACAGAGGAGACTGGAAAGGGACAGATAGTAGTCAAAGCAGAAGTTCATGCGGAAGAAAATCAAGAGATCGAAGAGCATGAACAGGGCCAGTTAGTAATAGATGAACGTGTTCAGGAAGAAGAGTCCAGTGAATCACTCACAAACGAAGATCAAATACCGTCTAAACCTGAACTAGGTCAGCTTAAGGACCAGGCAGAAGAAATAGATGAAAGACCTGGAACTAGTCAGACAGGAAGGGAAAAAGACACTGCTGAAGCAATAGTGCTACAAAGAAGAAAAAGCAAAAGAGCTCACGAAGAAGGTCAAGTTTCCTCGACTACAAAGAAGATCGAAAAGAAGGGTGAACCCCGATATGTAAAAAAACTAAGAATAAGAATAAAAACAGTCGAAGAGAAACTGAAAGACCGAAAAAGGGCTGAAAGTGAAAGAAAAGAATCCCGAGGGAAGTCCATCCGAAAGGGCGACAGAGTAAAGAAACAGAACAGACTGTATCGGAGCCCTGAGTGGACCTATTTGGTGTTGGAAGAAATTGATGAGCCCGAAGCCAGTGGCAAAAGTGACGAAGAGTCAATTGCTAATCGGAGTTCTGACGAAGACCCTCCTTGAGGTGAAGCGAAGTAAAACCTCTGCTGATAAGAAACGAAGAGGGGTTGAGAAAGCCACCTGTAAGATAAAATGTCTGATTCAAATGTCACTGGAAGATCCAGATTTAGCTGTTGTAAGACATGCTGTAAAATATGCATCTGTAGTATAGTACTAGTGGTAATGATATGGATAGGATTAACAGTGTTTATACCTTTTATGATAAGCAAAGACCCTAACATATATCCTACAGACTCGACGACACAAGACGCAGAAGTTGTACATACCGAAGAAACACCACGAAGAGTAGAAAGACGTGACAATGCAATGAGTCCGAGACATACACGACCCGACTTAGAAGCATCAGATGAGGGAGAACTACATTATCACCAAATGAAGAACAGGACACACTTAAATGTTTTCGCAAACCTTTTAGTGCACTATGTAGAAGCTATGGAAATAGAAGATTGCTATGTCTGCATGATGCTACCTACTTCTGTAGCTGAAGGCGTGACATACCACCATTTACCCCTGACCTATGGAATTTCCTGTAGTATTTTAGCTAGTTTATTTTATAGAAGCACTTTACAGTACTATTACTCGAACGCTGACGTTATCTTTTCAGAACTTCCTATTAGAGGGAATCTGAACCTTGTACATACCCTTGGTGGAGTGACTCGCTACATGGGAGAATACTTCCTGACGATAGGTGACATAGATCTGAATGAAGCTCGTAGAG
Source organism: Lissotriton vulgaris (assembly GCF_964263255.1). Taxonomy (NCBI): domain Eukaryota; kingdom Metazoa; phylum Chordata; class Amphibia; order Caudata; family Salamandridae; genus Lissotriton; species Lissotriton vulgaris. Next base: position 1,185,629,510 of record NC_141697.1, read on the forward strand.
ACAACTTGACGTGTTCCTTACATGCAGAAGAGAAAATGTTCTTGAAAATGGCAGAGAAGAGAAGGGAAAAGTTTCAGAAAAAGGCAAATGACGAGAAAGACAGAACCCCTAGATGGGCAGAAAACATGGATAACACCTCACAAAGCGAAGTTACTCCTGCTCTGTTGCTGGATTTTGAACGGAAAGGGAAACTCTGTCTTCATAGAGAAAAGACTAGTTATTATAACAATGTATTCATTGGTTCCAGCGAGTGTGAACACAATTACAAGGTAATTGGAGGTTGGGGTTTCAAAAATGGGTCAGAACCTGTGTTTCCAGGAATTTATTATATATGTGGAAACAAGGCTTATTTCAAATTGCCGGATCACTGGTATGGAAGCTGCTACTTTGGCATTGTCTTTCCGAAAATATACCATGTGAACAATGCAGCTGGAAGCAATGAGATTACTAATGGCTTAGTGCGTAGAAAACGTAAAAGTGTAGGAGAAATTGTAGGTGATATTTTTAGTGCACTGATACCTGGAATGGGGGTAGTTCTGAATACTCACAGAATCTGCAAATTATCTACAGTAGTGGATCGGTTATCAACTGACACTGCTGCTGGATTTCTGATGATCCATACCGAAATGGTTGCGATCAGATCAATGGTTTTACAGAATCGCCTTGCTCTTGATACCTTATTGGCAAAAGAGGGCGGAGTCTGCAGGATGCTGAGGGCACACCGTTGTTGCACTTACATTCCTGATAAAAGTGTCGAAATTAAGAAGTATATAAGAAACATTACTAATTTGGAAAAAGAACTCAAACCATTAGAGGTTGACAGTGCCTGGAAGAGACTGACTGATGGTCTCTCCTCTGTAGGTAGTTGGTTCTCTAACTTAGGTAAAAGTCTTATATGGAAAATACTGATGCCAATAGCTGGAATAGGTTTGATTGTTCTGATCATATTTATCTGTTGCAAATGCCAGAAATGCAGAAAATATATAGTGAATAAAAGAGGAAAGCGAAAGGCTGAAGAATTAGAATTAGAAGAATTAAGAAACCAGATATATAAGAAAATAAAGAACAATCATACACACAGAGAGGCGGAGAGAAAGCTCAACAATAAGTTCACTGAGGTTGAGATGGATGAATTGGATGAATGAAGTTGGCATCTGTTTTCATGTGTAGTGATGATAGTAAATATCATCAAAGAGGGGATTGATGGAGCAAGGATTCGCACGTAACGCGACTTGCTCTCTTTCATGAACCTCGCCTAAATCGTAACTGTACTAACTCCGATTGTTTGTCATTTTATTTGTATTTCCCCAACACACTGGTGTCCCTAGGAGGCTTGCCTATGTGTTTTTCATCATAATCAAGCTTGCATATTAAAAAATGGCCGCTTTGCAGAAATCCAGTCTGCGCATGCGTCGGTCATACCCATGTGATGTGACGCACTCGCAATCTGGAGGGAAAAGTTCGCTCATGCGCATTGTTGCTAAAATGGCCGCTTGTCTCTAATCATGCTTCATGCTATCTTAAACCGCTTTTGTCTATGCATCTTTTCTGCACTAACTCTTAATGCTATAAGTATTATAAAATAAGGGATTAAGAGTAGTTGGTCATGGTGTACAGTGTATTCATTTTATTCTGTGTTATTAATTTGTTTTCGCTTACTTTTCATGTACCGCGTAAATGAGGGCCTTGAAGTAGGGACGGGAACCATTTTGAAGCTGACGTATCACACATCACGTGACCTAAGATCTGGGACGTGCAGCAATGGAACCTGGCCAGTTGGCCATTGAAAAGGGGACTGTCCTTTCCAGGCGCACCTTCGCCCTTGAAGACCTGCTATTTTTACTCTGAAATGCGCAACAATGTTGCAAACTTTTTCTTCACTATTGTACTTTCCCACACGTATGCCTGGGAACTCAGAGGTTAGGGGGAGGGAAATGTCACGTGAAATACGTAATAAGAATATAGGTGGTACCTATGACCTAACCACCTCCCTTGACCAATCAGAAGATGGGACTTTGTCATATTGCAACATTTATGGGTGGTCTTGGGGACTCAAAACAGTATATATAAGCCTAGCTTAGCTTAGAGAAATTGTCCGACTTGTCCGACTAGCAGACCTGTCACTGACCCTACGAACTCTATAGGTGCCTGATACAGAGTGCTGCGGAGCATTCTGCCTGAAACTTTCCACAAACTCCAAGGGGTGGAAATTAGTCCTAAGTGCTAAAGCGAAGCACTTTGCTGGGAGATTCGAAAACCCAATCGGGGGTTATTGGCGGATTCCGTGCAGAAGAGGGGGTAACGCTGGCGTTGCATCCGAAGCTGTAAGGGGTTGGTCGTGCCTTGGTGAACCCAGTCCAGACCCAGACCTGAGGGGTATCCTGTCCCGACTGTCCGTGAGCTGTACCTGCTCGCCTTCTGATATTCCTGAATCCTTGAGGGTCCTTGTCCCGTTCTTTCCCAACTGACCCGTGGCCAGGGTTAGTCCTCATTCTCACTTAGGTAAATATTTACGTAGGTGTCTGTCTATCCTATACCCTTAACTTTTCCTCCTCTGATTAAAGCAATCTTGCCTGTGATATTCCCCATATCATACTTTGAATGTAATCTCATGCAATTGATTATTAGTAAATGTTCCACTTCTTACCCTTCCTTTAGGACATTGTTGAACCCGACTGTTTATTCAGATTGTTCCACTTATTCCCTTTCCCTTAAGTATGGTTGCCGTGAAGTTAGTAAAGATAGCATAAGGTTTAGGAATTAGTATAAAGGTATTAGGCCACACATTAGGTCCTCCTCACGTCCTTGCCCTAGATTAAACTGTATTAGATAAATGTTCATTATGATTCATGCCCTATAGTGTTCCCTTTTACTCTATGATACTCACTTTAATTCATAGTTATATTTTGGTTCTGATTCTAATCATTGATGTATTACTGTGTATTTGCCTACTTGTAATGACATTTTCATTCTAAACTTATACTATATAAACCCCTTAAAACCATCAAGGTGTCTGTGGTCATTATACATTAAAGTAATATTAAAGGTATTAAATGTGTAAAGTAGAATGTTCTCCCTTTTAGGAAAACCCTTATCACCTGTCCACTGCTAGCTCCTGATCCGTCAGGAGTAATGTGCCTGTGGTAAGTCAGGTACATGAATAGTAAGTGGTGTAAGAGTCACCCAATCGATTACTCATAGGAGCGCGTATTGGGAAATCACCTGGTTCACCCCAGAAAAAACGTTATCGATTGAAAATAAACACGCCAGGGCCCAGTGCGTGGAAATTCGGTGAGCCGGGTGACCTGCGCGCTCTATCAGTAATTTCTGGTAAGCAGAGGAATGGTTAGGACTAGTAAGATAGGTAGATAAGATAGTTAGAAAAGAAACCGTGAAAAATAAATGTGCTGCTAAAATTGTTTTTATTGATTGTGTTACTTAATATTTATTGCGCAACTGTTTTCTTTTTTCTAAAATGTTCTAATTATTTTTAAATGATTTTATATATGTATTGCTGCTAAATATTATATGTTTTATTAACCAATTGTGTGTGATTGTTGAGTGTTGTCTGAAATCCCCGGGGAATTGTATAACGGATGGTGAGTAGAATCCATCGCGTTCTGAGGTCATTTGTAGGGAGGAAAGGTTAGTGCATGGTTCAAGTGGAACTGGAAGCGCTAATTAGGTCTTTTTCGGAAAACTGTATGAATGACAGTGACGGGATTCTGAAAGAAACCTTGGTCTGATATCACCTAGTAAGGGTCACACTAAGGGAGTAATAGAGTCATCGGAGCTTGCGTGATAGCAAAGGGAAACGCTGACGAACCCCAGGCTTAGTATATATCCCGGAAAGAAGTGGATGAGTCTGGGTAATAGCAGGTTTTCTAATGCTTGCGTGAGGGTAGGCAAGAGAAGTCTATCCGAAGTGTATGAAAAGTAGACAGAAGTGGTTTACTTGCAGTAAAAGAAGAATTTTCTATCTCTTTAGAACACTCCTACACAATGGCGAATGTTACACGTTGTTGACTAAAGTTAGCATTAGCACCTTAGAGAAAATACCAAGTTTCCGTTACCTTGTGAAGGAGGGAGTCAGTCGAAGGGCTGCTTTGACGTCACTCCGTGCCGCGCTGGGATTGGTTAAACCAGCGGGTGTGTAGTAAAGCCGAAATTGTAAGGGAGGGGTGAGTGCCTGAGCGTGAGAACGCGTCTCGCGAAAAGGCCGCACACCCATTGGTCAAGAACTTTTGCAACCTCTGCACTGATTGGTTGTTCAGAAATTGGAGTCGCGCTAGCATTGGAAGCACAAACGAAGTAAAAATTTTCCGCACCGAGCTTATAGATTGTTACGAGCGGTGTATGTGGTACCCTGATTTTCTGCCTGATCCACAAAATCTAGGGTGTCATAAAGAGTTGATGAGCAGAGGCAGACCTCACAACATGTACGGAGGAAAGAGAAAAATGTCATTTGTCAGCAAAATAAAGAATTTCTTCAAAACTGACAAACCCGTACGAACTAGGGAGGGCGTGATCATTCCTCCGCCAGATACTCCAGCCTCTTTCATGATGTTAGAAAAAGGGTATCATACCTGTGTATGGTTAGAGAACTGGGTAAAGTACACTGCGGAGGATGGAGTTTTAGCCTTTCCCATTGATGGTACTTTTAACGGGAGAATCCTATTTAACCTGAGGACCCGAATGAATGAATTACATCCCAGACCCAGATTAACTCAGTATGAAGCTTTAGAGGAATGGGAAATTGAGGCTCTAGAGCGAGACAGACCCCGAATGGATAAGGGAGTGACCCGATGGTATCCAAAAATGGTAAAAGAGACCAAGGAGCAGAAATTGAAACAGTGGAGACAAAATATGATGGGAGAAGGGTTATTTCCTATGTTCGGAGCTAATGAAATGGTGAGAGGGAAGAAATGTACTGAGAAATCCCGACACCTGATGCCCATGGGTGAATTGGAAGATGAGTTTTTAGAAGACTTATTCATGAAAAATCCTCCACCTTATAATGAAGACACCAGATCTCAAAATCAAACTACCCCATTGAGACCTTCAGGAAGAAGAAGTACTAGTGAAGCAGATTCCACAGGGATAGATCAGAGAAGAGCGGGAGGAGAGGGATTTGGTAGACCCGACTCCGTGGTCCCGAATTACAACCCCTTTGGCGAAGAAAGACCAGTTTTATCAACTCCGACAGCTCCGAATATATATCCTTCTCTAGTACCCCAAATGAAACAGGACCCCCCAGTGAATAGAGCGTTACACGAGCAGGAAAGGGATGCCCTGAGAGGACAGCGAAATGATCTCATACATGCCATAGCTCAGATTAATCCAAATCCTGAAGCCCTGACAATTCCAGTAACCATTGGTCCTGTTTTTCCTCTATATGGGGACAGAATGAATACTCCCAAAACTCCAGTCATAACCCCGATGATACCCCAGCCCAGAAAAGAACCACTAATTATTGATGATCAAGCAAGTGAATGCGAGTCCATGGTTTCCTTGATGGATCTGCCTAATAGGGAACAGGGACATAGTATGTCTCGAACTGGAACTCAGACTAGGAACAAAGACGTGCTAATAGAGTCCTCATCAGGAACTCAAAGTGCCACAGTGGTAACTCCCGAGGAAATAGAAAGATGGACCCGAGAATTAGAAAAAGGAACCCCTCACCCGAAACCTCTAGATATTTATAAACTAAGAATAGAGCTAGAGGAACTAAGCGCAGGGAATGTGGGTTTGGAACGATTGAATGTCCGGGAGGAAGATGAGTTATTGTTCATGTGCAAACATCTTACCCGGAACGCAAAAGTATACTATGATAAATTAATGGACACAGCAGTATGTATGGGAATAGATATTAGCAGATCCAAAGTACTACAGAAATCCTACAGAGTAGACTTTTCAGACAAAGATCTAGAAAACCTGAACACAGCAGGGAAGAAAACGCAGATCAAGGAACTGATAAACTTAGCACAAAAATGGGGAGATCTAGACAAATGGAAGGCCAGGTGGGCAAAGAAAAAGGAGGATAGCAAGGAGAGACCACGGACTGCTGAGTACGTCCTACAAGAAGTTAATACGCCAGAAAAATTATGTCCCATGAGAGAAGTTCCAGGGGGAAAATATGTCCATGTCCCTTGGTCCCGACAAGATATAGTGTCATTTACCAATGACTTCCCAAAACTACGGGAGAAACCGGTTGAGTGGTACCGACAGGTTGAACGCTTCATAAAGGTTCAGAAATGTCTCCTGAAAGACCTGGATGGGTTTTTCGACATTGTAGTGCCTGTGGACCTGTGGACCGAATGTAAAATTGAAATCGATTGGCCCAATGAGGAGTACGAGAGAGACTCTGTAACTGGAGCTCCCTCACCTGACGTAATGAGAAAATATAACCAAGTCATACAATACCTAAAGAAAAAGGTACCTGCAAAGGAAACTGATTGGACCCGTATAGATAGAACTACCCAAGAGCGTGATGAATCAGTCCACTCCTTTTATGAAAGGTTACTGCAGGTGTTCAAAACTTACAGTGGAATCGATAATGTGGACATGAAGGATATGACCCATTTCAGTTATCGATTCGTGTTAGGATTAAGACCTGAAATATCCCAGTGGATTAGAGATAACAAAATCAGTTGGCAAGGGAAACCCATTGATGATGTTCTCAAATATGCCAAATACTGCGAAGATGAGATCGAGAACAAAAAGAAAGCCCTAAAGGAGAAAGTAATGTGGGCTCAGGTGAAAATGGCTGAACAACAAGAAAAACAGTTAAGTAAACTGAATAATAATAATAATGCACCAAATCTCACTGCTGGCAGAGGAGGTAAGCCCCGGGTAAAAATGAGTCGGGAAGAGGCTATGGAAAAATTCCCCTGTCACGGGTGCGGTCAGATGGGGCATTGGAGAGACAAATGTCCACACTTGCAGGCTGGTAATGCCCCCGTAAATGGTTTAAATCCACAGGTGCAGAGAGAGGGGATCCGAAAGAACCCACAGCAGGTAAATCAGCCTCCATTGCCTCGCGCTCCTAGACAAAGTTATAGGAATCAGGGTCAAGAGAATGAAAGGGTCGAAGTGTGGGAAAGAGAGAATGAAAGAAATGCACCCATTCCACAGTACCTGTTAAATGATACGTTCCTCTGTGATGAACAATACTGACGGGGCCTGAGGGGGGAGGACAAGGAGTGCGTGCTTGGCGCCTCCTTACCGGTAGACCAGACTGGACCATACATTGAAGGAAAGGTTGAAGGGACAGATGTCACCTTTCTGTTGGACACTGGTGCTACCCGTTCCACTGTGAGAACAGCGGACGTTCCAAACCTACCCCTCTCGGGAGAAGCTATCCAAGTAGTGGGAGTTTCTAATCAAATAATCAGTACTCCGGTAACAGAACCTATGGAAATTTCCATAGGAAATTTCAAGGAAATGCACAGATTTGTGGTCTGTGATTCCAGTCCGGTAAACCTGCTAGGACGAGATTTGCTGTGCAAAATGCGTTGCACCATCTTTTGCTCACCAAATGGTGTTGAAATTCAGACCCCAGATGAAGATGGCCTGTATAAATTGATGTTACTGAGGCCCGACACAGAAATTAAGCCCATGTCCATTGAAAGTCTACCTGAAGAACTGCAATCGAGCGTAATACCTGAAGTTTGGGATTTTACTGGAAAAGATGTAGGCTTAATGGCAAATGTAGACCCAGTAAAAATAGCTATAAAAGCAAATGCTGTATACCCAAATACAAAACAGTATAAAATGAGTGCAGAAGTGAAAGAAGGAGTCGCAAAGGAAATAAACAGATTGCTCAAAGCAAACATCATTCAGGAAGTGATGAGTAGTCCCTGTAATTCACCCACACTTGGAATTAAGAAGCCTAGCGGAAAATATAGGGTAGTGCAGGACCTGCGCAAGGTAAACCAAATTGTAGTACCTTGCTGTCCAATAGTGCCTAACCCCGCAGTGATACTGTATCAAATTCCTTGGAATGCGGAATGGTTCACTGTCATAGACCTGTGCCATGCATTCTTTTCCATCCCATTGCATCCAGAAAGCAAATTCCTTTTCAGTTTTGAATTCAACAGCCAGGTCTATGTCTGGAATCGTGTCCCCCAGGGGTACACCGAAAGTCCATCGATTTTCAACCAGATTCTAAAGAAATGCCTTGAATCTTTAGTACTGCCTAAAGAGTCTGTCCTGGTACAGTACATAGATGACCTGCTGGTAGCGTCTAGAAGTCAAGACGACTGTGTCACTGATACCATTGCCTTGCTGAATCACCTAGGAAAAGGAGGACATAAGGTTTCACCAGACAAGCTACAGTTCTGCAAGAACTCAGTAAAATATCTGGGGCACCAGATAGAGAAAGGGATCCGAAAGGTCACTTCAGAAAGAATCAGAATCATCCGAGAGATGACACTACCAGTAACCCAGAAAGAAGTAAGAATGTTCCTAGGAGTTGTTGGGTACTGCAGACAGTGGATTGTGGGGTTCGCAGCTATAGCTAAACCCTTGGTAAACATGACAAAGAAAGGAGCAGAAGACCCTGTTTGTTGGAATGATGAATGCATGACCGCTTGGGTAACATTGCGAAATTGTCTGTGCACAGCTCCTGCATTAGGAATGCCAGACTATACTAAGAACTTTGAACTGTTCTGTGACACGAGAGACAATTGTGCGCTCTCGGTCTTAACCCAGGAACATGGACTGATTAGACGTCCTGTGGCTTACTTTTCGGCCACACTAGATCCAGTGGCTGCTGGATTACCTGGATGCCTGAAAGCAGTAGCTGCTACCTGTACAAGTCTAGAGCAGAGTGAGAACATTGTGATGGGACATCCTGTCACTGTATTTGTTCCACATTCAGTTGTGATCTTACTCACCCGAACCAAGACACAGTATCTCACCCCTAGTCGGCTGACTAAGTATGAGAGGATTCTCATTGGTGCAGAAAATGTAATAATCTCCCGATGTAATATTCTAAACCCTGCCACTCTATTGCCCCTTCCCATTGATGTAGAGGCAGGAGATGAAATTGAGCATAGCTGCATAGACTTGACTGAATTTAGCACAAAACCCCGTCCTGATATCAGAGAAGTGGCCTTGGTTGATGAAGACCTCAAAATGTTTGTGGATGGTTCATGCTTGAGACATGAGAATGGAGGTTTGAGTGCTGCCTATGCTGTAGTCACATTGGAAAGAACCCTGGAAGCTTCCTATCTTTGCGAAGTTAAATCTGCTCAAGTAGCGGAGCTCATTGCTCTAACAAGAGCTTGTAAAATAGGGAAAAACAAAAGAGTAACTGTTTATACTGACAGTCAGTACTGTCATGGGGTTGTTCATGACTTCGGCCAGCTCTGGTTGCAAAGAGAATTCATGACTTCCTCAGGTTCTCCTATCCGGAATTGAAAACCAGTACAAAACTTACTAGAAGCCATCCAATTACCGAAAGCATTGGCTGTGGTCAAGTGTGCGGCTCACCGATCTGGAAATGACGAGGTGACAGCCGGAAACAGATATGCTGACCAAATTGCCCAGTACTGCGCCCGACACAAAATGTCCCTCCTAATTAAATTATGGGGAGGTGGAAGCAGCTGCCAACTGATGTTGTTTGAAAGATTGGGAACATGGGATGAATTGAGAGAACTACAACAGACAACAGACAGGAAAGAAAGGAACATGTGGAGGCAGGATGAATGTCGACCAAGGAAAGGGGATGGTGTTGTGGTCCACGTGACTGGTATGCCTGTACTACTTGAACGACTGGTTACCGCAATGGCACGGATAATACATGAACCAACACATATTGGGAGGGATGCCATGTGCCGAATGTTTGAAAAGGTGTTCTACAGTCCAAAATTCAGGAGCACAGCAGACAAACTTTGTCAGAGGTGTTTAGTGTGTCAACAGTTCAATGCAGGAAAGAAGACAGTAGTGGAGCAAAGTACCATTGGGAGAGCAGAAGGTCCCTTCATTAGGATGCAGGCAGACTTCATAACAATGCCCCTGTGCAAGGGATATCGATATGTCCTGGTCATAGTTTGCTTGTTTTCCCGGTGGGTGGAGGCTTACCCAGCAAAGAAGAATGATGCCCTGACGGTAGCTAAATTGTTACTTAGGGAACTGATCCCCCGCTTTGGAATTCCTGAGACAATTGAAACAGACCAAGGTGGACATTTTTCAAACGAAGTCCTAAAAGAACTCTGCAAAGCATTCAAAATGGAGCAAAGGCTGCACTGTGCCTATCATCCAGAGGCTTCTGGAATAGTCGAGCAGATAAACGGCACTCTCAAGTCCAGGCTGGCAAAACTGTGTGACTCCACAAAAATGAATTGGATAGAAGCTTTGCCCATGGTGCTGATGAGCTTGAGAAGTATTCCAAACAGAAAGACAGGCCTGAGCCCCCATGAAGTGCTGATGGGAAGAATGATGCGACAGGCATGGGTACCTGGACACAAACTGCTAAGTATTTCTGATGATATGGTGCTAGAGTACTGCAGGCAGTTGGGTGACCAAGTGTGTTCTATCTCTCACCAGATTGGAGAGACTGCTGTCGAATGGCCTACAACCCCAGCACACAATCTGAGACCAGGTGATTGGGTGGTGTTGAAGAAACACACCCGGAAGAGTTGCCTTGGACCAAAGTGGGGCAAGCCTCGACAAGTGATCCTTGTCACCACAACTGCTGTGAAGTGTGCTGGTGTACCAAAGTGGATCCATGCAAGTCACACGAAGAAGGTGACTGGAGAAAACGCGACTGAAGCCGAAGGTAGTCCAGCTGAGGAGACTCCAGAAGAGGGTCCGGATCCCGCTGACATCGAACTACCAGGCACAAGTCAAGAAGTTGAATGGTTTCCTGCTGATGACCAGGTTCTTGATCCAATAAGAACCAGAAAATACTCTTACCTAGGTAGTGAGTGGGACAGTGCAGGTGAGTCAGAACAAGAAGAAGAAGGTCAGATCATCAAACCCATCATAAAATCTGATCAGGGAATAGGCCAAGTAGGGACAGATCAAGTCATCGACACTCCTTCCGAGACAGAGGAGACTGGAAAGGGACAGATAGTAGTCAAAGCAGAAGTTCATGCGGAAGAAAATCAAGAGATCGAAGAGCATGAACAGGGCCAGTTAGTAATAGATGAACGTGTTCAGGAAGAAGAGTCCAGTGAATCACTCACAAACGAAGATCAAATACCGTCTAAACCTGAACTAGGTCAGCTTAAGGACCAGGCAGAAGAAATAGATGAAAGACCTGGAACTAGTCAGACAGGAAGGGAAAAAGACACTGCTGAAGCAATAGTGCTACAAAGAAGAAAAAGCAAAAGAGCTCACGAAGAAGGTCAAGTTTCCTCGACTACAAAGAAGATCGAAAAGAAGGGTGAACCCCGATATGTAAAAAAACTAAGAATAAGAATAAAAACAGTCGAAGAGAAACTGAAAGACCGAAAAAGGGCTGAAAGTGAAAGAAAAGAATCCCGAGGGAAGTCCATCCGAAAGGGCGACAGAGTAAAGAAACAGAACAGACTGTATCGGAGCCCTGAGTGGACCTATTTGGTGTTGGAAGAAATTGATGAGCCCGAAGCCAGTGGCAAAAGTGACGAAGAGTCAATTGCTAATCGGAGTTCTGACGAAGACCCTCCTTGAGGTGAAGCGAAGTAAAACCTCTGCTGATAAGAAACGAAGAGGGGTTGAGAAAGCCACCTGTAAGATAAAATGTCTGATTCAAATGTCACTGGAAGATCCAGATTTAGCTGTTGTAAGACATGCTGTAAAATATGCATCTGTAGTATAGTACTAGTGGTAATGATATGGATAGGATTAACAGTGTTTATACCTTTTATGATAAGCAAAGACCCTAACATATATCCTACAGACTCGACGACACAAGACGCAGAAGTTGTACATACCGAAGAAACACCACGAAGAGTAGAAAGACGTGACAATGCAATGAGTCCGAGACATACACGACCCGACTTAGAAGCATCAGATGAGGGAGAACTACATTATCACCAAATGAAGAACAGGACACACTTAAATGTTTTCGCAAACCTTTTAGTGCACTATGTAGAAGCTATGGAAATAGAAGATTGCTATGTCTGCATGATGCTACCTACTTCTGTAGCTGAAGGCGTGACATACCACCATTTACCCCTGACCTATGGAATTTCCTGTAGTATTTTAGCTAGTTTATTTTATAGAAGCACTTTACAGTACTATTACTCGAACGCTGACGTTATCTTTTCAGAACTTCCTATTAGAGGGAATCTGAACCTTGTACATACCCTTGGTGGAGTGACTCGCTACATGGGAGAATACTTCCTGACGATAGGTGACATAGATCTGAATGAAGCTCGTAGAGACAACTTGACGTGTTCCTTACATGCAGAAGAGAAAATGTTCTTGAAAATGGCAGAGAAGAGAAGGGAAAAGTTTCAGAAAAAGGCAAATGACGAGAAAGACAGAACCCCTAGATGGGCAGAAAACATGGATAACACCTCACAAAGCGAAGTTACTCCTGCTCTGTTGCTGGATTTTGAACGGAAAGGGAAACTCTGTCTTCATAGAGAAAAGACTAGTTATTATAACAATGTATTCATTGGTTCCAGCGAGTGTGAACACAATTACAAGGTAATTGGAGGTTGGGGTTTCAAAAATGGGTCAGAACCTGTGTTTCCAGGAATTTATTATATATGTGGAAACAAGGCTTATTTCAAATTGCCGGATCACTGGTATGGAAGCTGCTACTTTGGCATTGTCTTTCCGAAAATATACCATGTGAACAATGCAGCTGGAAGCAATGAGATTACTAATGGCTTAGTGCGTAGAAAACGTAAAAGTGTAGGAGAAATTGTAGGTGATATTTTTAGTGCACTGATACCTGGAATGGGGGTAGTTCTGAATACTCACAGAATCTGCAAATTATCTACAGTAGTGGATCGGTTATCAACTGACACTGCTGCTGGATTTCTGATGATCCATACCGAAATGGTTGCGATCAGATCAATGGTTTTACAGAATCGCCTTGCTCTTGATACCTTATTGGCAAAAGAGGGCGGAGTCTGCAGGATGCTGAGGGCACACCGTTGTTGCACTTACATTCCTGATAAAAGTGTCGAAATTAAGAAGTATATAAGAAACATTACTAATTTGGAAAAAGAACTCAAACCATTAGAGGTTGACAGTGCCTGGAAGAGACTGACTGATGGTCTCTCCTCTGTAGGTAGTTGGTTCTCTAACTTAGGTAAAAGTCTTATATGGAAAATACTGATGCCAATAGCTGGAATAGGTTTGATTGTTCTGATCATATTTATCTGTTGCAAATGCCAGAAATGCAGAAAATATATAGTGAATAAAAGAGGAAAGCGAAAGGCTGAAGAATTAGAATTAGAAGAATTAAGAAACCAGATATATAAGAAAATAAAGAACAATCATACACACAGAGAGGCGGAGAGAAAGCTCAACAATAAGTTCACTGAGGTTGAGATGGATGAATTGGATGAATGAAGTTGGCATCTGTTTTCATGTGTAGTGATGATAGTAAATATCATCAAAGAGGGGATTGATGGAGCAAGGATTCGCACGTAACGCGACTTGCTCTCTTTCATGAACCTCGCCTAAATCGTAACTGTACTAACTCCGATTGTTTGTCATTTTATTTGTATTTCCCCAACACACTGGTGTCCCTAGGAGGCTTGCCTATGTGTTTTTCATCATAATCAAGCTTGCATATAAAAAAATGGCCGCTTTGCAGAAATCCAGTCTGCGCATGCGTCGGTCATACCCATGTGATGTGACGCACTCGCAATCTGGAGGGAAAAGTTCGCTCATGCGCATTGTTGCTAAAATGGCCGCTTGTCTCTAATCATGCTTCATGCTATCTTAAACCGCTTTTGTCTATGCATCTTTTCTGCACTAACTCTTAATGCTATAAGTATTATAAAATAAGGGATTAAGAGTAGTTGGTCATGGTGTACAGTGTATTCATTTTATTCTGTGTTATTAATTTGTTTTCGCTTACTTTTCATGTACCGCGTAAATGAGGGCCTTGAAGTAGGGACGGGAACCATTTTGAAGCTGACGTATCACACATCACGTGACCTAAGATCTGGGACGTGCAGCAATGGAACCTGGCCAGTTGGCCATTGAAAAGGGGACTGTCCTTTCCAGGCGCACCTTCGCCCTTGAAGACCTGCTATTTTTACTCTGAAATGCGCAACAATGTTGCAAACTTTTTCTTCACTATTGTACTTTCCCACACGTATGCCTGGGAACTCAGAGGTTAGGGGGAGGGAAATGTCACGTGAAATACGTAATAAGAATATAGGTGGTACCTATGACCTAACCACCTCCCTTGACCAATCAGAAGATGGGACTTTGTCATATTGCAACATTTATGGGTGGTCTTGGGGACTCAAAACAGTATATATAAGCCTAGCTTAGCTTAGAGAAATTGTCCGACTTGTCCGACTAGCAGACCTGTCACTGACCCTACGAACTCTATAGGTGCCTGATACAGAGTGCTGCGGAGCATTCTGCCTGAAACTTTCCACAAACTCCAAGGGGTGGAAATTAGTCCTAAGTGCTAAAGCGAAGCACTTTGCTGGGAGATTCGAAAACCCAATCGGGGGTTATTGGCGGATTCCGTGCAGAAGAGGGGGTAACGCTGGCGTTGCATCCGAAGCTGTAAGGGGTTGGTCGTGCCTTGGTGAACCCAGTCCAGACCCAGACCTGAGGGGTATCCTGTCCCGACTGTCCGTGAGCTGTACCTGCTCGCCTTCTGATATTCCTGAATCCTTGAGGGTCCTTGTCCCGTTCTTTCCCAACTGACCCGTGGCCAGGGTTAGTCCTCATTCTCACTTAGGTAAATATTTACGTAGGTGTCTGTCTATCCTATACCCTTAACTTTTCCTCCTCTGATTAAAGCAATCTTGCCTGTGATATTCTCCATATCATACTTTGAATGTAATCTCATGCAATTGATTATTAGTAAATGTTCCACTTCTTACCCTTCCTTTAGGACATTGTTGAACCCGACTGTTTATTCAGATTGTTCCACTTATTCCCTTTCCCTTAAGTATGGTTGCCGTGAAGTTAGTAAAGATAGCATAAGGTTTAGGAATTAGTATAAAGGTATTAGGCCACACATTAGGTCCTCCTCACGTCCTTACCCTAGATTAAACTGTATTAGATAAATGTTCATTATGATTCATGCCCTATAGTGTTCCCTTTTACTCTATGATACTCACTTTAATTCATAGTTATATTTTGGTTCTGATTCTAATCATTGATGTATTACTGTGTATTTGCCTACTTGTAATGACATTTTCATTCTAAACTTATACTATATAAACCCCTTAAAACCATCAAGGTGTCTGTGGTCATTATACATTAAAGTAATATTAAAGGTATTAAATGTGTAAAGTAGAATTTTCTCCCTTTTAGGAAAACCCTTATCACCTGTCCACTGCTAGCTCCTGATCCGTCAGGAGTAATGTGCCTGTGGTAAGTCAGGTACATGAATAGTAAGTGGTGTAAGAGTCACCCAATCGATTACTCATAGGAGCGCGTATTGGGAAATCACCTGGTTCACCCCAGAAAAAACGTTATCGATTGAAAATAAACACGCCAGGGCCCAGTGCGTGGAAATTCGGTGAGCCGGGTGACCTGCGCGCTCTATCACACTGACTGGCACTACTAGTCACTTTTTGTAGTTGCTCCCTAAATATTGTTTATTGATTCCAGGCCTGTGCCCCGGAAGTAGTGTTAGGCAGTTCACCATTTGGTGTCTTGATTGCCAGATAAGTACTGGCCTTTATTTTGCAGGTGGCTGAAGGTGGGGGGCGTGAAGGTTCTCCCCCAGAGCAAACATAAACACTGGCACAAAGGAGAAGCTGTCTTTACTCCTTCATCCATTCAACTGTTAAGGTAGCCTTTTTTTGCAACAGAGTTTCCTTCCACTAATAATTAATTGCAAATTACATTCTCCTAAAACAGTCACATGCTTCTTACGTTGATAGACAATACTTATATTCTGGGGACAGTGGGGTGCAGAGGGGTGTGCTGTCAGAGCAGCAAATGCCATGAAGGCGCTGACCTTGACGTCACATTGCCCCAATACACTTCTACCGCCTTCTTTTTTTATAAATGTGAGTTTATTGAAAACCAAAGGAAAAAAGAACAGCATTATAATAATCATAATAAATCTTAGTTAACATTGAGATTATATGAAGGTAAAGAAATGCAACGGTTATAATAAACATGCTGTGTGCAAGAGGAGAGTAGGGGGAGGAAGGGGGGGAGGGTAAGAATATATAATGTCTCTACAAAGATTGAAGAAAAACGAGATATGAAAATAAACACTGTAGGCAGATTAATACTTAGGATTTAAATACTATAATATAAATACATATGCATGAAAAATAAGGTCTTAATATTTTAAGAAAAAGACAACATGGTGTGTTTCCGCTGGTTTCCGGACATCATCCGATGTATTTACAACATTAACAGTAGAAACAGTTGAAGAGGTGTACCAGGATAAGCATGTAGTGGAAGCCATAAAGGATATCTTTTAATTGCTAGAGAGATAGACATAATTGGTGTCGGGTCTGTGATGAAAACACACAGCATTCCACCAGGCTTTGAAAGTAACTTTATACGTTTGTTTCCAAATTGAGGTTATTAAATGTAAGCCTACAGCTAATAATACATCTAACAACTTGAAGCTGGATGGTGATTGAGGCCATTGAGTTAGGTACAGAAAAGGGAACATTAACTCTAAAAATCTTATTAATTTGGGACCAAACTAATTGCCAGCACTGAAAGATATTTGGGCAGTCAAATAGCATGTGTTTTAAGTCAGCAGTAGAACAGGGACAGGACCAGCAGTTAGCTGGAGTATTAGGAGACAAAGATGCTAATGTTGCAGGGGAACATAACAACACCTTGATAAACAAAATAAAGGGTTTGACTAGTATTAGCAGCTCTTGCTGTCTTGTGTATCTTAAGCCACAATTTACCCCAGATGGAGGCTGGCCAGCATTGTGCTAAATCCTTTTCCCACGCCAACTCAGTCATTGACTTGTGCCTCTCTGAAGGTAATAATAAACATTTGTAAATAGAATAGCAGAAGGGGAAGTATCTAATAGGGGCAACATTGTAGAACATGCTGTAGGAAGATTGGGGGTAGTTGGAAGAGTGAGGCGATATTGATTAAGAGAGGGAAGTAGAAGATTATATTGTGTTTTGAAAGAATTAGAAAGAGAAGATTTAGTTTGAAGGTCAGTAAAGGATAAGGGAATTATTATTAGTCAAGAGTTGAGAAATCCAGAGCAAGGCTTTGGATCTCCAAGATTTCCAATAAATGGTACGGTTTTTGATACGAAATAATTTATTGTGCCAAATGGCCTATTGAGATAGAGACGCCATAGAAGGGTAAGAAGATGGTAGAAGAGGAGCTAAAAGTTTACGAGTGTGAGAAGTAACGGATGAGCGTAAGGAGGAGATATTATTAGTGAAGGCGGGGGTTCTTGTAAGTCAAAAGGGGAGGAGAGAAATTGTTCTATAGATATCCACACTGGGGAATGTGTAGAGAGATCGGAGAAAAGCCAAAGGGAAGCTTGTTTTAGGGAAAAGGCATAGTGATAAAATTTGAAGTCAGGGAATTTAAGGCCTCCATTAGGTTGTCTTTTTCTAGAGAGGACAAGGCTATTCGAGGAGGCTTATCCATCCAAAGAAACATCATTAAAAGTGAATCAATTTTCTTAAAATAGTATCCGGGAATGTGCACAGGAATCATAGAGAGAATGTATAGAATCAGAGGGGTGAGCATCATCTTAATCGAACCAATTGTACCCACCAAAAGAGAAAAAGTGGATGCCATCTTGTAATAGAGTCATTTAACGTTTTGATGATGTGGTCAAAATTTAATTTTAAAGTCTCTGAGATAGTTGAGGAGAACTATAGACCTAAGTATTTTAACTTGGAAGGTTGCCAAGAAAATCCAGTATAGATGAAATAGTGCTTAAGGCATAAAACATTGAGGGGCAAGACTTCACATTTATCCAGATTAAGGCGGTAACCTGATAACTGAGAAAAAATGTCAACCTGGTGGAGAAAAGGAGGAAAATAAGTAGCCGGGTTAGAACAATATAAAAGGATATCGTCCGCGTGTACAGACATTTTAACTTACCGCCTTCTTTTTATTTTAGGCACTTGATATGACATGAACGGAGATCCGTGGACCTGTGGAGCATCTCACGAGAACACTTTCATTACAGCAGTGGCATCTCAACCAGGAGTTGGGCCAACGGCTAGGGCGGTCAACCTCGAATCTGGGGAACTGGGTTTGAGTTTCGGCAATGACACTGAACATCCTGTGATTCTGGGCAAATCATTTAATCTCCCCTTGCCAAACAAAAATGAATGTTTCCTTATGTAACGCAACTGGTGCTATGTAAAGCGTTCTGATACCCGATACCTTTGGGTCAAGTTTGCGCTATATAAAACTCAGTTAAAAAAAAAGGTGTTTCATGTAGAACAGTTTGCTATGTAGGTCCATTTATAAATAGATTACAGATACCATTACCTGGTGGAAGAGTGGCATGCCAACATGTCATTGAGACAGGGGGCTGAACTCTTATGTCTTTACATTTTATATTACATCATATATAGAATTACAATTAGGTAATAGTAAATAACATGGATGTTTTTAACCAAGGAGTTCAATGGAGTGAGACCATAGTTCATGCCTGTGCCCCGAGCTGAGAAACATCCTCTTTGTTCAGTTATCCATCTATAATTTTATGTTATAAATGGGTAAAGTTGTGGGTCTTTTACACATAGAAATAAACACGAACTGAAGAGGGTCGGATCCAGCCGCAGGACAGAGCATTCTTACACCACAGCAGTGGAATACAAGCTGTGCTTTTTGCTTCTGTGACATACTTGCAATAAATGACAGCATCTTGAATACCTGACAGAATAAGGGATTTGCATCGTATCTGATATGCTTTTGTTCAAGAGCCAAAACTGCCATTCGAATCCAGGTTTCTGGGGTCCAAGGTCTGCAATTTAGTCACAAGAGCACATCTACCACACTCACACTGCACTCAAACTGAACACACTCTGCATTCACTGAAAAACAAAAAATTTATGTATGTAATGGCTTAATTAATGTTTACTTTTATCAATTACTCAAGGCCACATTCTAGTCCATTGTTTTTTTTCAATTTCACTGGAAACAGGGACCGACCTTAAACAAATCAGCCTTGACCCGTTCAAGAGGGAGAGTCGAGACCAAAGTGCTGCTGAGTTACAGCTCACTTGTATGGGAACAGAAACAAGCACAGGTATTTTACAGCCTTGTTAGGCTTCATCAGTTCTTCATACTATGACACACTATACTCACCCTGAAACCCACCACCCTACCATGGCACTACACTTTATGCGCACTAGACCTCACTGCAGTAAACTGTATCTACAACACATTACCTTCACACTGCACACTTCAATAGGTTTACACTCCACCCCACTATCATCTCACTTTTTCAATCACAGACCACAGTTATAACACTACATTCCACTGAATTTCCACTGCACCCCATTGCATACATGTCAACCGGTGGAGTCTCCAATAGGGTGAAGTCAGATATTTAAGTATGTGATCCCAGTCAATTTAATGGAGAGTGAACAGTTTTTGGAGTTTGATCCAGGTTTGACAGGATTTTGAGTATGGCTGAAAAGAGGGTGACACATCCCAAATGATGGTGGCTTGACAGTTACACTACTGCACTCACACCACTCCTACACTACTTACAAGTGTGTCACAAAGATAACTTAATAAATCTTACAGCAGTGCTTTTTAGGTCTCGCCTGACCTAGCGCTTGCGCTCATCTGGAGAGACTTTAAGTAAGGGCTTCAAAAAATGCTACGCCAGCCTACAGCTTGCAGTGCACGTGTGCGGGCACGCGCTTATGAGCAGAGGCGCCATGTGGCATTCCTCATGCTCATTAAGCGCATCGCTCGCCGCACGCTTGATCGCGATCACTTTCACTTTCGCGGCCACGCCATGGCCGCGCGCGCACCACTTCCTGCTGCGCCCGTTTGACTTACAACGTACTTTCTCTTTCCACAAACTCGATGTTTGTGTTCCTTTCTATTGAGATGCTTTTAGTATTACTGTTTTGTGACTTGACTTAAGGAACATTAAGGAAATGTTACAGTGAAACTGGACAACGTTCACAGTGTTTATTTCTGATCGCAGCGGCTGTTTATTGTTTTTTGCACCATTCAGGGAGTCCTTTCTTTGGCGCTTTCATGAGGACATGATGAGGATGCTGGAAACTTTTGGCACATTCTCTTTAAAAGCACAGCATATTGGTGACTGGTTAGTCGATTACATCTATGTAGCGCTTTAGATCTCAAAGCGCTATGGTGGGTGCAGCAGTTATAACTCATGAAATATGGGGTGCAACTCACAAGGAGGGGGTAGGTTTGAGTGCACATTGGTTTCAATTGAACTCTTAAGATGATGGGCTGTGTGTATCCATTATCAGCACTCAGTCTTCGCTAATTGAGCTTGTTTTGTTGTTGTGTCAATGCTTTGCTGCGCCCATTTGACTTACAACGTGCTTTCTCTTTCTCCAAACTCGATGTTTGGGTCCCTTTATTTTGAGATGCTTTTAGTATTACTGTCACACACACAACCACACACACAACCACAACCACACACAACCACACACACACACACACAGCCACAACCACGCCCAACCAAACACACACAACCACACACATAAAACCACAACCACACACAACACCACACACACACAACCATACACACACAACCACACATACAACCACACACACACACAACCACAACCACACACACACAACCACACACACACAACCACACACACAACCACACACACAAACACACAACCACACACACAACCACAACCATGCCCAACCACACACACAACCACACACACAACCACACACATACAACCACAACCACACACAATACCACACACACACAACCACACACACACAACCACACACGCACACAACCACACATACAACCACACACACACACACAACCACACACACAACCACACACACACAATCACACCCACACCCACAACCACAACCACACACAACCACACACACAACCACACGCACAACCACACACACACAACCACACACACACAACCACAACCACACACACACACACAACCACACACATGCAACCACAACCACACACACACAACCACACACACATCCACACACATACAACCACACATACAACCACACACACACACACACACACAGCCACACACACACAACCACACACAACCACACACACAACCACACAAAGACAACCACACACACCGAACACACAACACCACACACACACAACCACACAACCACAACCACACACACACACTCATAACCACACAAACACAACCACGCACACACACACAACCACACACACACACAACCACACACACAACCACAAACACAACCACACAGACACACAACCACACACAACCACACACACACAAACACACACACACACACACACATAAACACACGCACACACAACCACAACCACACACACAACCACAACCACACACACACAACCACACACACACAACCACACACACACCCACACACACAACCACCCCACACACAACCACACACACACACAACCACACAACCACACACACAACCACACATCTGAGTCCTCCACAACACCCTGTTTTTTTGGCTGTCAGCTGTGAAAAGGAAACCAATATTGCCACCATTTTTTTATTATTCTGTATCCTCGGTTCAATTCTGGGGTGCTTTTTCAATTTGTTGCTAGTTCATTGCGAATCTTACCGTTACTAATTCAAATTGTGTTAGCTGTGGCTTATTTGCAATGAAAACGTTATCTCGATAAGTTGCTGTAACAAGCTGCAAGTCTGCTATGGAAGCCCATTCATTTGCTAATTATTTTCCACATATGGGTGCAGATCATAAAGTGGAGTTTTCAGGATTTTGAATAGTTTTTTTGTTTGAAGATGTTACTCTCTCCTGCGCACCCCACTCCTGTACTAAGGTTACGAGTGACTTGGTACCCACCTTCCAGAGGTTCTTGCATCCACCCAAGTCTGGCCTGGCACTGGTGCGTCCCAGCCTGGCGCACACCGGGTGATGCTCTCCGCACCTCCTTCTAGACCCCAGCTCACTACTGTTTGCAGTCTGTCACTCACCCCTCACCTCCCTGGCACTCTCCCTTCACTCCTCAGGCCTGGCAGTCACTCCTCGCACCTAGCACTCACCCTTCTCCCTCTCTGACACTCAGCATTGACTCTCCGTGACACTCAACTGTCACCTCCCTGACACTCACCCTCGACCCTCCTGGTACTCATACTTTTCCTCCCTGGCACATATCCTTCACCTCCCTGACACTCACCCATGTCCCTCCTGGCATTCCCTACTCGCCCCCTTGACCTGCACCCTTCACCTCCATGGCACTAGCCCTTCATCCCCCTGGCCTGGCAGCTACCCTTCACCCCTTGCAATCATCCCTCCCTCCCTGGCACTCATCAAAGACCCTCCTTATTCTTACATCTCATATCCATGGCACTCAACCTTCAACTCCCTGGCACTCACCCTTCACCCCCCTGACCTGGCACTCAACCTTCACCTCCGTGAAACTAGCCCTTCACCCCCCTGGCCTGGCAGCTACCCCTCACCCCTGGCACTCGTACTTCCCCTTCTCAGCACTCACCCGTCCCCTCCCTGGCACTCACCCTTGACCCTCCTGACTCTTACGTCTCATCTCCCTGGCACTCACTCCTCACCTGTCTGGCACTCACCCTTCACCCCCATGGCCTGACAGTCACCCTTGTCCAGGGACGAACTGGGAAGCAAAACCGGCCCAGGCAAAGTAATCGGCCGCACCCCGCACCCCCTGCCCCTGGGAGGGGAGGGGTGGGGGGGTCCGCCCAGCGCTTTGCCAGGGCCGGTTTTCGGCCGATGTTGTTACAAGGCCGATTTTGCAGCTATGCTGCAAAAACGGCCCTGTACCAAAAAAAGGCCCCCAGGGGTCCAAAACTAACCCCCACCCGTGCGGTGCACTGGGGGATTGCCCGGTACCCGCTCCGGCCAGTCCGGGCCTGCCCTTGTCCCTCCTGGCATTCACTCCTCACCTCCCTGCCACTCAGCCTTGACCTTCCTGACACTAGCCCGGTTTCCCCCAAGAACAAAGAATAACAAGCATTGGCATAGCCAATAGGTCTCACCTTTGGGAACTTATAAGTGTTTAGCCACGCAACATTTGATGTTGTGGCACCAAGGATATTGTGCTGCATAACTAAATACTTAGAAGGTCCCAAAAGCGAGACCTATTGGCTATGCCAATGCTTGTTTATTTATCTTTCCCTTCACACACTCACTGTTTCTCTCCTGCTTGGAGATCTGAGCATATATCTGGGCAAAGAGGGGAACGGGAAACCCAGCTAGTGGTTCCACAGGATACAACAGGCACGATTCTTAAAGTAAATTGAAAAGGGGGCAAGATGAGTGTAATGGCTTGGTGAGACTGTGTATGCGTGGACTGAGTGGGCATGCCGTGGAACATTGAGTGTGAATGCTGACAGAATGTGATGATGCATAGACTGTTGGGGTCTGCATGCTGGAGAAGAGATTGACCAATCGGAACGGTTGACGGGAGAGGGGAGCCCCGAGAACAGGCTGTGGTTCGAACATGGAGTAAAGAAGTTACCTCCTACCTATGTGGCTCCTGACTTGTCTTGGCTGAAGACCCTCCCTGCTAACTACAATATTGCACATATGCAAAGATATCTCTATAGAGGGAGACATCTCTGAGGATGGAATCATCGATATTGGGCAGGAAGCAACTGTAGATTTAGGATCTACAGTCTAATACTCTTATTCGAAAAGGCCTTTTCTGGCAGAGAAGGACCTGATGGTGGCAGCGGGCTCTTGTCGTTTCAGGGGGCTTCTCTGTGACACTGCGGATAGAGTATCAGGGAATGTTAGATGCTTTTGCGGGTGGAATCTGCTTGAACCTTTTTTTAGGGCCTGTCTGTGGTTATTGACTGATAATTGAGTAGAGTGTAGAGGTTCACTGAGCTGATCTATAGTTTTAGAAGTACGGGGTAAAGTGGTGTGTACGGTTCACTGTGCCCGAGGTTATCCTCAGGAAGAGGAAGGGCAGGTGGGTTTAATTGTTAATGATTTTTAACCAGGTTAAACATTGTTGTTTTCCATTTTATCTCTCCCCTTTCTTCTTCTTTGCCCCTTAGGAGCTCAATAGGGGCTTCTTAGGATCATAGGTGGGGGCATTGGATCTGAAGGTCCTTCTCAGAAGTGATAGCACAACAAGAAGTAAGGCAACTACTAATCTTGTGAGGTGCTGGGACATTCCCCCCTAGAGTTCTACTCGGATCCAGCTAACACTCAGGCTAAGCCTCTGTTCCACAGCTCCAGCAGAAGGCTCTAGGGCAACCAGCAATGATTGAGGGTGATTTTATTAGTGAACAACCTGCTCAGGGATCTAAACTCCACTGACAACTCACCCACTGGGTTGGTACCAGTTGCCCATGTGCTGCCCCCCAAGGAACTCTAGGCCTTTGACCAACAACTCCTCTTTGACCACTGTGCCTTCCTGCACCTCTTGTAGATACTCTGCTTGACATGGAGCATCTCACACAATCTGCCTGCTGGTGAATGGACAACGCATGGTGTCTAGCTTCCCACCCCTTCATTATCCTGGGACCACCTCTCTCAAGTTAGGATACCCTGGACTATCAGGTTCCCACCCATCAAGGATTCTGACAGGTCTATGCCACTCATATAGGGCTAGGCAGGTCAGATGTCCAAAGGGCTGCACCACAGGAAGCACCTGTGAATTACTCTGTGCTATCTCTGAAGACCAGTTTTTGACTCAACTAACTCTAATTCCAAGAAAGTTTCCCTCATACACACCCACGCAGACATGACCAGTCAGGTCATCGGTAGCGCTTCTCCATTCTTCCAAGAACCCTTTGCTCATCAGCTCTTGCATCACCCTTCCTTCCTGGATGAGAATTTTTTTTTAGATTTCTCCAGTGCCTGTTGCTCAGCTATCAGTGCTCCTGAGTCAGCACTCAAGTTCCTATAGAAGCACTCACGCAACCGGTAGGAAAGGAGCGCTGCATAATTAGTTGTACTTGACACACACCTATATCTACCATAGTCCCTGGAGGCCCCCTACTTACCCATGTGACGAGGTACATGCATAAAGCACATGCCGTTCAGACCTTTAAACCAATAAAGATACAGCAAACCACCAGCCTTCACAGATACAGCGACATAGGTACAACACAGGAGCGCACATACCTAAATCAAGGTAGATTTTTATATGTAACTAAACTCAAGAGAGCTCCTATAACCAAACAAGTACCAAAATTAAACATTCAACAATAAATAATACATTAATTACCATTTACCCGTCTATTCGCTTAACATGACTTTCTTCAATTGCAATTGTAATCAACTCAATGGCTTGGATCAATGCATGCAACCTCTTGAGATCTAAGATGTCAATCACTTCCCCGAAATTGGACTTCAGTAGCACAGCCCCTCTTCGAATATTCTGTGAGGTATCCACCCAAAACTACAAACCCTACTTCTGTTCCAAGTAGGGACTCTTTTAACTACAAAGTGGGCTTCCCCGCAGCCCCCAAATATTAAGTGCACATCATTCACACATTGAGAACAGTAGAACTCACTTTTGCACAGACATCTACAAAACATTAGTTTTCCACATATATAAACAAACATGTCCTGATCTGGAAACAAACTCAAAATTAGAGCAAGACATTATACTTTTTTTTATTTCTGGGTTGGAGTATGTTATGTTATACTTTGTTTGTAGTGTGCTCGTAGGCAGATGTTTCCTGGCGCTCTAGGAAGACACAGTCACAATCTTCGTTTTCCTGTTTGAGTGACCTAAAGAGATTTATACAAAACTGGTGATAGAATAATTTCAGTGTTCAAACTGATGCAAAATGAGGAAGATATAAATTAAACAGGTTCCCCTACAAGCAGAACAGAAAATGAGGGACAGCTCCTGTTGATCCTGAATCAGGTAAAATTGAAGTCTACAGGAAAGTGAAGGTCTGCTCATTCAAAGCTCTCTTGTCTGTGGATTGTCTGGTCTCAAATACCATTCAGAGTTTGGATTGCACAGCTATCAGGAAGCAGGACCCCGAGCTTGTTCTCCATCACTATTAGATTTACTCTAGCCATAGAAACACGGTGCTTCTAGTTCTCCTGATCCTGGGCACTTACAGTCTTACTGAGCTCATTCGGACAGTCCTACAATGCAACAGCTGTTTCCTGATGCAATGCCTCACGTATTTGTGTTGATTCTGCTCTACATTGTCAAATACAAGTTCAAGGGACCTGGGCAGCTGGATCCCCACAGATCTCTGCCTCCTCTTCTCTAATATACTCACATGTGCACTTTTCCTGAATGTACTTGACTTGATCAAAAGCATAAGGGCGAAGTATAACAGAAATTATCAGGTGTACAGGGCTAGAAGCGATTAGACGGTAATACAGCTTTGATCTAAAAAAGGGAATGTGACATCAAATTACAGAAATAGTTGATGCAAGAATCCTACATGAGAAAGCACTATGGTATTTGGAAGTCCAGCATTCTACAGTACCCAATGTATAGAAGTACATCTTTAGATTTGTTGATATATCATACCCTTTGGGCTCTACCGGCCATTAAACAAGTCTTTAACAAGGAACGGGCCTTTAATTGCCGGTAGAGCCAGCTACAGAACGCTCTAAAGCTATTATAACATTCTACCTTTAGAGAGCGAATGGGGACCAAGGGGGTTGAAATCTCCTGGGGCTCTATGAGGCCTTTGTTAAACATTGGAATGCTGATGCTCCGGGCTTTTACCGGCCATTAGAAGCCCGGAGCACTCCATTGTTTTCAATGGAGCACTCAACATTCCAATGTTCAAATTCTACTTCAATCCATCAAATCTTTCCCCTCCTTTGTTTGCGATGTCTTAAATTTCCTCTCCAAAATTCAAAATGCTGTGGGAGAACACATATAGATTAGTGACCCTCGACGCAGTTTTTTTATATACTCCATTTGAACATAAATTGTCCATACAGACTCGTACTTTTTTATGAACACACAAGATATAACTTTGTGATGAAAAACACTGAAATGGCATTTGAAATCATAGATTTTTGGCCACAGCATAATATGTTCAGTTTTTAAAAAAAACTAATTTTTGCCAGAATAAGTTACCAGTAGGGGTAGGTTATCTGTTTCCTCATATACCTATTTATTATGGGGGTGGGAGGAAATGCAAGCTTGTGAGATGGGCATACAGCAATCTAAGACGTGGTCCTGTGAATCGGGTACATTAACGATCTCTTTACCATACAGAATGCACCAGAAGATGAGTTGCTACACTTTATACAAGAATTGGACCGAAATATTTGCAACTATGGCTTCCCGGCAGATCAGTGAAACATTGTAGATAACTATCACTCAGGGACAAACGGCAGCACAAAAACAAACTTCATGTTCTACACTAATCGCCCGGCTCAATGGAAAATTAGCTTCTCTCTTCACCTACAAGTCTCCAAGTCAGTAACCATTCTCTATGGTGAAACAATCTCCGCTACCATCTCCCCGACCTTCAAAGGGGATCTCACCATTTCCATTTACAATTCAATTTTCAAAGCTTTATTCGACATCAGTCATAAAAGCACTTCCTCCCTAACACTATACATAAAAAAAGGCTAATCTATATACACAGTATTAAAACAAGAATTATACAGTTATAAGTCGAATGCAATAAGCTTTTAACATTTGAATCATCATTAATTATACTCATAATTAAAAAACTTTATGGGTAAAAACTACAAATCTTCACAGCGTTTTTCCTAGCAAGGTACGTGTTCGGATGGCCCAGGCCCAGCCCAAGAACTTTGCGACTGCAATTGCAAATAATGGAGAACCATCAGTCTCCAGTATCCTGAGTGCTACCACTTGGCTACTCGTCCCCATATTAAGGCAAAGAGGTCTTATCCATTTACGTCTTGGATTTACATATAAGGGACAGCAAAACAGACGTGCTCAGGTTTATCTTTACAAAGGTAGCAATGTTCATCCCATGCTGTAGACCATTTCTTTTTAAACATATTTACTGGGAGTGATCCAACTCTAAATTGAAAATACAGTTTCCTGTCGTATGGTTTCTCAATCAAGTCCCAATAAGTTTCACACAATGGAATCATTTTTAGATCCAGAAAGCGTCTCGACAACGAACAATTATTACCATTTGCAAAAATTCTATAGTTCCCCATCTCCCAATACAGCTGTTTTATCTCGATCTTTGAGGGAAAAGAAGACACATCAGGATTGCCCCACAGGTGGTCTAGATTTAGCTCTGTCAGTAGCCCTCGTAGGTCTTTTAACCAGGCTATTTTATGAAACTCATCGAGCAAGACAACATCTAACAACGCTGTAGCGTAGTGGGCTAACTCCGGGGTTACCATTAACCGTCTCCAATATAGCAACGGGCGCAACTTTGCTATGTCCACAATGTTTTTCCTACCCAGGTCCAATTTTAGAGGTACAGTAGGGGTACTTTGCGGTGCTCCCACCAGACCCCTGAGAAACTTGTTTTCTATTGTGGACAAGTTTGCTAGGTTGCCAAAACCCCAAAATTCTGAGCCATATAAACTGGCGCTGATAGCTTTCATTTGGTATATCTCAAGCACACAATTTATCGGTTTCGTTAAGGAAGCTTTGTGTTTTAGTAATAATGCTCCTGTTATTTGGCTGAACTTTAGGGCAGCGGTGTCTAGGTGAGACTTCCATTTCATGTTCCCCTGGAGTGTTATTCCCAAGTAGGTAAAGGCATCTACTTGTTCAAGAGGTATACATTTGTAAGTAATAACCCCCCTGAATGTTGTCCTACAATTCATGCACATAAACTTTGTCTTGCTGGTGTTTAATTCTAGGCCTCGCAAGTCGCAAAACTCCCCAAAAGCATTTACCGCCTTTTGGAGGCCACTTGGGGTGCGGGATAATATCAGCGTGTCGTCCGCAAACATAAGGACGGGGACACGCGAACCAGCGATTATTGGGGCATCAGAAGGGGACTTTTTCAAAAAGTCTACTATTCCATTTATGTATATCGAGAATAATGTGGGCGCCAGGACGCAGCCTTGTCTCACCCCACGCTCTACCGGGAAGGGCTCGGTTACTTCTCCCTGCGACCCCCATCTAATTTTAGCATAATTGTTTTCATGCAGTCATACAATAAGTGTGAGAAGTTCCTGACTTATCCCTTCGTCGGCCAGAACTTTCCAAAGCTTGTCTCTGGGGACCAAGTCAAAAGCTGACTTTAGGTCGACAAAGACAGCGTACAAGGGGCCATTTTTTAGGGTGACATTCCTCCAGTATAAAGCAATAAAATAAAATACCTGGTCTATTGAGCTTATCAGGGGACGAAATCCTGCTTGGTATGGAAACAAGATGTTGTTTGTCTCCATACCAAGCAGGATTTCGTCCCCTGACAAGCTCAATAGACCAGGTATTTTATTTTATTGCTTTATACTGGAGGAATGTCACCCTAAAAAATGGCCCCTTGTACGCTGTCTTTGTCGACCTAAAGTCAGCTTTTGACTTGGTCCCCAGAGACAAGCTTTGGAAAGTTCTGGCCGACGAAGGGATAAGTCAGGAACTTCTCACACTTATTGTATGACTGCATGAAAACAATTATGCTAAAATTAGATGGGGGTCGCAGGGAGAAGTAACCGAGCCCTTCCCGGTAGAGCGTGGGGTGAGACAAGGCTGCGTCCTGGCGCCCACATTATTCTCGATATACATAAATGGAATAGTAGACTTTTTGAAAAAGTCCCCTTCTGATGCCCCAATAATCGCTGGTTCGCGTGTCCCCGTCCTTATGTTTGCGGACGACACGCTGATATTATCCCGCACCCCAAGTGGCCTCCAAAAGGCATACAGCAATCTAAGACGTGATCCTGTGAATCGGGTACATTAACGATCTCTTTACCATACAGAATGCACCAGAAGATGAGTAGCTACACTTTATACAAGAATTGGACCGAAATATTTGCAACTATGGCTTCCCGGCAGATCAGTGAAACATTGTAGATAACTATCACTCAGGGACAAACGGCAGCACAAAAACAAACTTCATGTTCTACACTAATCGCCCGGCTCAATGGAAAATCAGCTTCTCTCTTCACCTACAAGTCTCCAAGTCAGTAACCTTTCTCTATGGTGAAACAATCTCCACTACCATCTCCCCGACCTTCAAAGGGGGTCTCACCATTTCCATTTACAGAACTGGAACCATCCTCATACAAGCCACCGACTCTCACCTCACCACTTTTGACCGCCACTTCCCCACACTCCTCTTCCATGAGGAATTTATAATATAGGCATTCAAAAGATAACTGCTTCCATTGGAAAGTTTGGTGATAGCCCTGTGGTTCATAGGACATTTAGTCATTTTTGCCTTTACTCAGGTGTTTAAGGAGTGTGTCCATCTGAGACACAAGGCTTCTTTCCAGGAGGCACCAACACTCTTCATCCCTATATCCTCTTCTTCTCCTGAAGATAAGTGTGCTCAGGAGCCTCAGAGCAGCACAACGCATAGGACCAAAGCATAAATGTATCCTGACATCATAGCATTCTTGTTAGGCAATCATGATACAGAGTTGCTGGCACTTGATGTTAGATTCTTTGTAACCTATTCTGAGAGGCTGATGAAAGACATCATTGAACTCAGGGAAGCATTCTCACACTTGTAAAACATATATTATTATTATTATTAATTGTGTTTTGTTAAGCGCAAACAACCCGGAGGCCTCGTAGCGCTATGTATAGTCAGACTAGTGTGAGCTGAGAGAACAAGGTTAGATAAAAAGAAGAGTTTTCAGTTCCTTCCGGAATTTCAGAAGGTTGGATTCACTGCGAAGGGTAGTAGGCAAGGAGTTCCAAGCCTTGGCGGCGTTCCAGGAGAAGGAGCGCCCGCCCCATCTGGTACGTTTGATTTTGTTAACGGTGGCCAGGAATGCTGTGCTAGATCGCAGTGATCTGTGGGGGAGGTAGGGGGTCGCTAAGGAACAGATCATTGCTGGTGCGGTCTTCCATATAGACTTGCACTTTATTGCTTTCCAAGGTGTTCTCCATGAGAAATATGAACTTCGTTTTGCAATTTGTCCATTAGTATTGGGTTTGCAAAACTCTTTCTTACACTTTGTTTTTTTTTTTTGCAATGAGTCGTCATTAGGATTGCAAACTCAATATGCAATGCATTACTTTCACACAAAGTTATCAATTGGAATTAAGAACTCAGTATTCATTGCAATACTTTTAGTAAGGTAAGAGAAGTCAGTGAATCATGCTGGCCCAGACTTCTTTTTGTTAGACAAGTTTAGCATGAAGGTATTGATTATAGAAGTATATTATTACAGAAGGTATAGGCAAACTATGGGTCATATGTATCAAGTACCCCTTTTGCGATTCTGAAATTGCGATTTTTAACGAATCGCAATTTCAGAATCGCAAAATGGAATGTATGAAAGAAATCGCAAATAAATAGCGATTCATTAAAAATCACTATTTAAATTGCGAGAACCCCAAATGCAATTCTTTAACCTAAGAAATCGCAATTTTGCGATTCCTCAACGGAAAAAATCACAAAATTGTTATTTTTCGAATCTGCTAATCGGAAACTCAGGTGCAGCTTGATGACATCATAACCAGGAAGTGTGACTTCCCATGCTGCACCTGAGTTGCTGATTCACAGTCAGAGAGAGGAGTGTTGGAGACTGAACACAGCAGTTTTGAACAGAATGGCAGAAAGTGGAGGCATGGCCAGCCAGGAAACACAGCAGCAACAGCTGAAATGCAGAGGAAGAGGAAGCAGAAATGTTCTGAGGCAGAGCAGGAGGTTTTAATACAGGAAATGGTGGTCAGCCATGAACTGCTATTCGGGAAAAAATCCCTCAAGGTGCCAGAAACACGCAAGCACCACATCTGGGCTGACATTCAGCAGAAAGTAAATGCTGTAGGGGTGACACACAGGAGTGTTGACGATCTAAGGAAGCGATGGTATGATCTGCGCCAGCGCTCCAAGGAGAAGGTGGCTGCCAGGCTGGAGCAGTCCAGGACGACTGGTGGAGGAACCTACACAGCCACTAATAGCACACCTCTGGAGGAACTGGTGGAAGGGACCCTGCTACCTGAAGGTGTAATGGGCGTAGCTGACCTAGACAGCTCCGAGCACCAGGAACCAGGACCAGGTAAGATGCCTGCCATCACACCCCTGACACCCCACAAACCCCCCCAGCAGCGAGCCAGGGGCGGGACAAAGTCCAGGGAAAGTACCCAAGCACACACAGCAATGCATCATGGGAGATGTAGTCATATGTACATAACAGTGGTGCATGTACACCCAGCCAGTCCCCAATAGAATGTGCACCTCAGGAAAGGCAAATACAAGACACATGTAATACGAAACAGTGACATTTAATATTTGTCAAGTGTAAGTCAGAACAGTTAATAAATGTGTGCTTTTACATCCACAGCACCATCTGGAACACAGCCTACAGGCAGTGGGAGACAGGCAGTTTCCCCAAACATTGAAGCAGCAGGGCAAGAGGAGGACGACATTCCCGTCAACCCTCCAAAACAATGCAGGAGACATGTTGTCCGACCACTACTCCCATTGAAGGACGAGGGCCAGGACAGCGATGACAATGTGCCCCCTGAAGCAACACAGGCACAGCGACAAGAAGTTGCACGTGCTGACGCAATACCACAAGTCCTAAGCAGGCGCAGGTCACGCACAGCCAGCAGTGGTGCAGATCCTGGGGAGGAAACAGTATTTGCAGGCCTGGAATTGAACATGTTGCAGGTACAGCGCCTGTAAGCAAAAAACATTAAAGCATTACAGAGGGAAGTGAGGGCAAGCTTCAGAGGCATGACAGGTGCCCTGGAGGCACTCTGTGAAGAAATGAGGGCTGACCGTGCTGCTAGGCACAGAGAGATGCAGCGCCTGGACCTATACACACGTGCGGTTAACCGCTTGTCCTATGCCACCAATCGCCTATCCAGGCGCAGCATCTGCATGCAGCGCGTAATGGCCCACAACAGCCACAGTTAGGGCACTTGTGCAAATCACATCAGCAGTTGACGAGCTGCGGGCAGTTCGCACCACTGGGCCTGGTGTCCTGACTTCCACTGAAGAGATAGCACTATCAGGGAGGAGCATCACCACCCCCCCACCCACCATGGATAGGCGCCGTAGTGCCCGTAACACTAGGCCTACTGGCCCAACTGAGGAGGGGTCTGTGCAACCCCAAACAGGGGCTTCCTCACGACAGAGCCGCATGTGAGGTGCAGCATATGTGAACACTGGATGGGTGGAGGTAACCACTGTACTTATACAATTGCTCCTGTTAAAATTTAGCACTGTGACAATAACATGTGCTGGACATTGGGAGAGACATTGGGTGTCATTCAGGCTGTGTGACATGATTGATCCTGCAGTTAAGGAATAAAACACAGTCGCACTAATGGGATCTAGCGTTGTGTCTTATTTACTCACCTAGAAATAGTTGTGTGTTATTTCATCTCGCCTCTGGCGCCCAGCAGCTGCACCAGCTACACCGGCTGGCATACGTCCTTGGCCAGGCCCCTCCACGTCAGAAAAATCGGATTCACTGAGCTCCACCGGTGTGCCTTTCCTGGTGGCGATGTTGTGCAGCATGGCACATGCTACAACTATCTTGCAGCTGGTCTGGGGGCTGTATTGCAGTGCCCCTCCGCTTTTGTGGAGGCATCTGAATCTGCTCTTCAGAATCCCAAATGTGCGTTCAATGATGCCTCTGGTGGCTATGTGTGCTCTGTTGTATCGGCGCTCCGCTGCATTGGCAGTGTTAAGGTAGAGCGTCAGTATGAAGTCCCGGGCCGCCTACGCACTGTCACCTGTGAGGTGGAATAGATATGGTTACACAGAGTTCTGCACATGCTAGTCTTACAAAATGTGGCCTCTGTACAATTGCATTTACCTAGTAAATATCCCTCGCCAAACTCCCCACTTGTGAGTCTACGGTGTATCCCACCGTGGCGGAAGATGAAAGCGTCGTGCGTGCTGATATTTTGCAGCAATGTCTGTGATGATGTGTTTGGCATCACACACAACCTGTATGTTGAGGGAATGGTAGCTTTTGCGATTCCTGTACACGTTCTCTGTCTGGGAGGGAGGGGAGATTGCCACATGTGTCCCATCTATACATCCTATGACGTGGGGGAATTGGGTAATCTGATAGAACTCCTGATTGGTCTGGTCTAGTGCCTGTGGGGTTCTTGGGAAGTGAATGTGGTGGGGCAGCCTCTGTACCATGGCATCAAGGAATGCATGGAAAAGCGCGAAAGTGCACTTTGTGACACCCCTCCTGCTGAGGCTATCACCCCTGGAAACTGCCTGGTGCTAAGAGGTGCAGGGAGCACAGGACCTGGATGTGGGTGGGGATGGATTGTGTCCTGCCTGTGGGGTGTTCAAGGAAGGGTTTGAGTTCCTCAATTAAATCAAGGATGCTCTCCTCATCCAGTCTGTAGTTTGTGTAGATGTCCTCCTCTGTGCGCTGGAGGATGGAAATGCGCGCATGGAAAATCCTCTATACTGGCGTCTCCTCCTCTGTGCAGCAGCTCTGAATCACAGCCTCCTGGCTATCACGTACAGCCCAGCCATTGTGGAGAGAGGTCTGTTGCATTCTGGGACTCCTTAAATAGTTTGCACCTGGTTACCACCTGCTCCTAATTGGTGGTAATTGCGATTCTCTAAATTGCGATTTTCCTGAATTCGCAATTTGCGATTTTTTCATACATACCATTGCTATTCCTTACTTTGCAATTTCCCGTTTGTGAATTTCGCTAACTGAGAAATCGCTAAATAAGGAAACGCAAGGGAATTCGTAGATTTTTGGCTCTCGCAAATTAAGGAATCGCAATTTTAGGAATTTTTTATTTTCCGAGGCTCTTTGGCTTCATGCATTGGGAATAGCGATTTTTAATTCGCAAATGCTGTTTTTTGCGATTCTCAGTGTTTGCGAATGAAAATTGGCATGATACATATGGCCCTATATGAATGATGTCTATATTACACTTCTGAACCGGTTACATTGAATGTAAGCAGAACTATGGAACGTTATTGCAAAATATTGATATGATACCTCTGAGTATTGTTCACAATTTCCATATCACCATCAATTATATATCACCTCAGGAGAAAAATCAAGTTTAATTCCAATATAGAGAGTGAGAAATACAGAGAGCGTTAGCAGGTATATCACATATATATCAGGAGCTATCTGCAAAAGCCAACTCTTAGACCTGGCACCCTGGGGTGGCAGACCCCCAAACGTGTTTGGCTTCACTCATCCTAATTTTCTGAATGTGTCAGTGTTGACTTGTGGGTTCTGTGCACCTTACCACGGCTAACCAGTATTAAAGTGCACGTATCCTTTCCATAAAACATTGTAACATTGGCCTGCACTTAATTGGCATATTTCGTTTCCTTGTAAATCCCTGGTCCATGGTACTTCATGTATCCAGGTCCGGTAAAGCAAATGTTACTGGTGGACCTGCAGCACTCATTGTGCCACCCACTAAAGTAGTACTTTAAAACATGTATTAGGCCTGCCGTTGCATCCTGTGGTGCAGTTTTAAACTGGTAATTTACCCTGGCAAAATACACCTTTTGCCAGGCCTAAACTTTCCTTTTTAATGCTGATAAGTTACCTCTAAGGCAGGCACTAGCAGCTCCTAGGGCAGGGTCCATGGCATTTAAAAAGTAGGACATGTGCACTTACGTTCTGCAGGCCCTGGCAATAAAAGACTCCCAAAGTCGTTTTTCATTGTGGTAAGGCCAATCTCTCCCATTGGCAAATGCTGGGTTGCCTTATTACATTTAATAAGTTGTAACTTTGAAATGGGAACTGATAGAGATATGCTGTTTAGAGTCAAATAAATTATAATTTTAAATCTTTTTTAATGGTAACGTTGGATTTTAAGTCACAATTCTGAAAAGGCCACTCTTAGAAAGTTTCTTGTCCAAACTATGTGCGCCTTTTGCCAATGTCCTCGGTCATATGACTGTGAAGGACTCTGCTTTTGAGATTTGTGCATTCTTCCTGCTCAGTGACACAAAAAGGACTAGGTGTGGATAGAATGGGCCATCCCGGCATGGATGGCTGGGGGGAGGGGGGGGGGGGGGCAGAGCTGTTCCTTGCCCCACTTACATTTCAAAGGGCTCTGCCTCCAGCTCAGACAATGGAACCTGACACCAGCCTTTTGTCTTGGAGTCTTTACAGGGCAAGGGAACTACTTTCCAGAACAAGATGTGGAGATAGGACAGGGAGACCACACCACACACACAAAGGCAACCAAAAGGTATACATTTTGGACCCTCAGAACCACTCTTCAGATTACTTCAGGACCTGTGGAAGAGTCAGAAGAAGGACCGCTCTACTGCCATGCTGCAGAACGGACTGCCTTGTTGCAGTCCTGCTGGAAAGACTATCCTGCTTCCTGAGGAAGGAAGACTGGACCTGCTCCTTGAACCCAGGACTACCAGCGGGACTCCAAGGGGTAGCTGTGTGAGCTACAGAGACACAACAAGCTCCAGAGACCCAGCAACATTCCTGCCTGCTGCTGCTGGTCCTGGCTGGAGTGAGCTCTAGCCCTGAAGTGGTGTGGCCACAGTACTGGACCCTTGGAATGGTGTTAAAGTAGCCTCCTCCTACCAAAATTCAAAACCCGGGAATTAATACAATTGTCAGAAAAACCTGCTTTGAGAACTAACAGAAGGCCTTGACCTACCTGCAAGCCGATCGGCTGCATTGCCGGTGGGATTGACTTTGCTACAGCTCGTGCTACATTCTTCTCTGCGGCAGATAATCCTCTTCAGTGGGACCTCCCAGCGACGGTATTCAGCCTGGTTGAACCCTCTTCGGCTGCAGCCTGTAGCCTCATCTTGCTGGTTGAATCTGAGCTCCAGAAAAACTCCTAAGTCTGAAGATAGAAATCTTCATCGGGTTCGACACCGACCAGCACCCCATTGACAATGACAACCTCCTGGGTATGAGTATCCAGCTTCTCCCCCTTGGATCTTTTCTCACTCTCTTTGACGGCTTAAATAAAACGAGCCCAACAAAGGAAGACTGGGCTGTTCCTGGGGGGGGTCAAGAAGGTCACTAAGGTGCAGGGGGGAGTGCCCGTTGGAGAACTACCCCAGGGTATCCATTGTGTTGGATATAATGGCCTCACACACCCTTGCGGGTGTCATGCTTCATCATAGGCAATGCTCCTCATTGGGTAGGCGGTGCAATTCCCAACGGGCAACACCTCAAAGAGGGGCTCTTTGGCGGAGATCTTTTTATCCAACAGCCTATGGGTGAAGTGCGGGTGTTGGGCCAGAACAGAGTAGACGGTGTAAGTGAGGGTAAAATGAAGCACGAGGTACCGGAAAACAAATTTATTCTGGTGGTCCTTTGCCTCAATTAAAAATAAAGATTAGTCTGTACTCGCTGGAACTTAAGTTTCCACGTACGAGACAGTACTAAGGTGTAAGAAGTATGGTCAACATGTTTCTCGCTTAAAGTTCATTGACATGCGAATCTTCAGGACCTAAAATGGAGCAGAACTACTGTTTACAAAAACTTGACCTACAGAAGTGTCAGTTTACAAAAAGCACACAAATTGTACTACCTGTTTAACACCTGCTCTTGCCTTAATTGGGAGACAAATGAGACCGTTACTACAGGTAAGTGACAAAATACATTCCTTAAAGTGACCGTGAGCACATAGTGACATCGTGACATACTAGTGAAGGTGCAGCTAGTATGTGAATAAAACCATAGTGGAAAATCCAAGTATGGGTGTCTAAAAAACAGTAAAAACATTTGCTAGCAGCAGCATTCGTGCCAGGCAGGATATCTGAGCATCCAACAAGAGCAATTTACAAAAAGACTCACCTAATAGTCAGAGTTAATAGGTGTCAACAGTGCCCAGCGGGTCAGACATCAGGGGAGAAGCCATTGTAGCTTAGGCTGGGGAGAGGTACAAAGGTGTTGAGAGCCTTAAAGAATGCGCTAGAAAAAGGGGTATGTATGACATTCATTATATATTGAAAGCAGCTTGCTTATCTGCATGCTGTAAACATATCGTGGGTGGTGTCAGGGGGTCCCGTGCACTATACGGCAATCTCAGAAGTAGGTTAAACTGTCAGTATACACTCAGTATGCATTCAATATGTGCCACTTATGAGGTAAGTGTATAGTCGGTGCAGGGGGGGTGGTGGAGTCTATTCTCATAGAGTTCTAGATGACAGACAATGTCAAGTTACCCTCTACACAGACTAATAAGGACTGATAAGTCAATCCGGAACCGAGGTGGAACTGGATCGAAGTCGCCCCTGATCAAAGTGCTGTGCTTGAAATACCAACTGTGCATCATATGCTCTTTTCGTGTTACTTAGGCTTTGTGTGTCGTCGAGATAAACCATTTGTCTGACATCAGCAGAAAGTAGAAACTATCTTAATATCGCCTCCAAAATGCTAACAGCGATAGCCCCTCCGAAATGGTGTATCGGGCGGATGTTAGCAATATCCGTAGAGAAAGGTACCGAGTCGTAACAGACAATTAAAGTCAACGCGCTGAAATATGGGCAGGAACACATGCAAGTCTCCGTGAGCCCGGGGATACGTGGAGCAAGCCATAGAGTTGTATTGACAAGCACTTACTTCATCAGCCTGTGTCCGTTCGGTTAGTGCCTACCCCTCACCGCCGGGCCCGGATGGTGAGGAACCGGCAGGACGGCCACAGAGATATAGGAGGATGGGCGTAGCGGTGCTCACATCCGGGAACCGCGAGCAACTAATACGTCATGAGACAGTGGTTGCGGGTGAGGCGGCCATTACAGAGTGGAGCCAGTATGTCAGGAATAACCTTACCAAGTTGTGTAATCAGTGAAGTTTTCCCCGGTATCAACTCACAGGGGCCAGACCGGAAGAGGAGCCTGGCGATTCTAGATATATATCATCTGTGCTTCATTATGAACAACCATAATGACTTCCATCGTCACTTAGTCACATGGTGAGTGGAGGTACACCCTAAGTTAGCTAACTAATCTGCGCCATGTATAACTACGTCAAGAGGCGTATCCGCCCATAAGTAGGTGGCATATGGGACTAAAGAAATGTCCAACATCGACATTTAAAGAAAGAAGGACCCCTTAGTAGGGTACCAATGGTAACTACGATGATAATGAGGGTGCAGCAAATAATGAGGAAATAATCCCAGGGTAGTGTCGTACACAATCCTCAGAGTGCGCTCCATGGGATGTCCTCATTCAGCCCGCGGCTGTCTGTGGCCAATCGGTGTATCCATCTCTGTTCCTTCAGGAACAGGTTGTGTTTGGATTTGTCTGAGGTAGCTTCCAAAACTATCCATGATAGTGAGTCAGCCGTATGGTTCTGTTCCGCAAAGTGTCTATACATTTTGGTATTAGTCTTCTTGGAACGGAAGTTGCTTCTATGCTCAGAGATGCGGGTTTTAATGGGGCGGGTGGTCATACCCACATAATGTAGTCCACAGGGGAACCGCAGCCGATATATGCAATAAGATGTGTTGCAATTGGTGTGCCCCCGTAGCTCCCATGTAAAGGTATCCGTCAGGAGAATCGTCTTTTGTATTGACGTAAAGGGGCACGCACTGCATGTGCCGCATGGGTAGTGTCCCTGTACAGGTGGTAATTGCCACAGGGTTGTCTGCTTGGTTGCATCCACTCTTTTGGGTCTGGTATGGACTAAGATGTCCTTGATATTCCTGGACCTCTTAAATGCAAATTTGGGTGTTTCAAGATTAAGTGTCCCCGTGTTAAGAATCTGCCAGTGCCGTTTGATGATCTTCTTAATCTCATTGGAAGCTGGCGTGAAAGTAGTAACACAGGTTATTTGGTCTGAACCCTGCGAGGTTGGAGTATTGTACTCAAGAAGGGCCCCCCTATGGTTATTCTGGGCACGTTTGCGGGCCTTGTAGACCTCCCTGCTATGGTAACCTCTATCTGCAAGGCTCCTGGACAGTATGGTGGATTCTGTCTTGTAATCTGCCAGGTTGGTGCAGTTATGCCTGACCCTCAAGAATTGCCCAAAAGGTAGGTTCAGCCTTAATTCTTTTGGGTGGTGGCTCGTGAAGTGGAGCAGGCTATTGCGGCCAGTGGGTTTCCGGTACATGGTGGTGTCCACTTTACCTCCCACTAGCCTAATGGTCAGGTCCAGAAAGGCGATGTTAGTGGCGGAGGCAGTCATAGTGAAATTAAGGTACCAGCGGTACTCCAAGGGGTAGTGGGTGAGCTAACGAGACACAACAAGCTCCAGAGACCTAGCAACGTTCCTGCCTGCTGCTGCTGGTCCTGGCTGGAGTGAGCTCTAGCCCCGAAGTGGTGTGGCCACAGTACTGGACCCTTGGTATGGTGTTAAAATAGCCTCCTCCTACCAAAATTCAAAACCCGGGAATTAATACAAATGTCAGCAAAAACTGCTTTGAGAACTAACAGGAGGCCTTGACCTACCTGCAAGCCGATCGGCTGCATTGCCGGTGGGATTGACTTTGCTACAGCTCGCACTACATTCTTCTCTGCGGCAGATAATCCTCTTCAGTGGGACCTCCCAGCGATGGTATTCAGCCTGGTTGAACCCTCTTCGGCTGCAGCCTGTAGCCTCATCTTGCTAGTTGAATCTGAGCTCCAGAAAAACTCCTAAGTCTGAAGATAGAAATCTTCATCGGGTTCGACACCGACCAGCACCCCGTTGACAATGAAAACCTCCTGGGTCTGAGTATCCAGCTTCTCCCCCTTGGAGCTTTTCTCACTCTCTTTGACGGCTTAAATAAAACCTCATCCTTGGATACAGCTTCGTGGCTTGACCCCTTGAGACTCTACTTTCTCAAGAACTTTTTCTGAGAAGGTGTCCTTGTATTCAACCCGCCCTCCATTGTGGTCGGCCATAACTTTTGACTTTAATATGGTCTCGAGTGACCAGATATCTGTGGTGGGTGCTTTTATCTATTAGGTGGTGTTTTTTACTAAAAATATAGAAAATCATAAATCTGATTATACTGATTGGATTTAGTGCATTTTATTGATTGAAATGTTGTCTATTGTTGTCTATTTTTCTAATATAGCATGGGTTTTTTCTTGCATTCTGTTTTCACTTTATTATTGTTTGATTGCTGCATAAATACTTCACACATTGCCCATAAGTTAACCCTGCCTACTTTTGTGCCAAGGTACCTGAGAGTTTCACATAAGTTAATTTGGTAACTTTCTGCAGTTCACCTTGACACGGTCTGTGTTTATTTTATTTTTAAAGTTTTATATAGCGCTGGCTAGACCCGGAGGTATCAGAGCGCTTTACATGAGCATCAGATCATAGTTACAGGTTACATCGTTACAAAGGTTACACAGTTCTTAGAGCATGGCAACATAGTTACTTGTAAGGTTGAGATAAACAGTAAGCACAAATAGGTAAGGGGAAAAGAAGGCAAGGTGAGAGATTCAGGGGGGGTTGGAGTAGGGGAAATAGACAGATAATGAAGGTGATAAAGAGGAGGGGAGGGGAGGGTGAGAGTCACAGCATGGGGAGAAGAGGGGAAGGGTGAGGGGGACACAAACCGGTAGATGTGAGGAAATAGAAATTTTTAGGTACTCAATGTGTCCCCCACTCGCACCCCATCCATGCACCCGTGCCCCATGTATGTCCTGTAATTCCCTTCCCGAGTCTGCTATGATAATGCCTCTGCATTTCCGTCCAATGTTAGCATGTCAGTTAGTGAGCCTTCCATGTATAAAGTACTGATTCCGCATTAAGGCCTACGTTTCCAATGCATTTACATGGTGCACTTTTAAATATCGCAAAGCACACGTTCTCCACGTTTCTCTGGCTCAGTCGAGCCAGGCCCTTAATTGAGGCTCCGAGTCTCTTCTGTCTCTGAAAGCTGCAGTTTAGGTATGCATCCCTGACCTCTACCTTACATCCTGCCCAGGCGAGCGGTGCCCGGCTCGGCCTGGCCTGCCTGCCAAGACGGTATTTTGCCTACAGTTATCTGCTCAGCCTCCGCAAAAAACACATTCCAGTCTAGTGAAATAGGTAAACATATTACCGGCTGCAGAGCAAAGGGTCCTGCCTTCCTGTCTCCATGCAAGTGATTTACTGCACCCGTTACCATGGTAGGCCCATGGCCCCCGTACATTGCATGAAGAACCATATGCACGCATTAGCATTCAGTATTGAACGGCCTCTGCCCGAGAGACCTTTTACTTCAGATAATACATCCTCTAAACACAAGATACCAGATATGCTATAGGTGCAGGTCGTTCTGACATCCCAGACACCAGTCTCCTCTACTAGTGCTAAAGTCAAGCCCCCAGCTCTCCCCAGCTACACGTCTACACCACGTCATGCTCAGTTGCGCGCGCATCCGTGGCAAAGGTTTCTGCTGACCCTGCAAACTTTCTCTAAGCATCCACCCACTTGTGACACTTCTCTGACTCATCAAGTGCACGCCTACGTGTACACCCCCTTACACGCCTTCTTTTATGCCAATGTGTTCTTATCTCTCTCTTTTCACTTGTTACGCCTACTGTATTCATTTTAATTGTACTGTTTTACTATATATAATGTGTGATGTTAATAAAATGTTGAATATCCCTTCCTGAACCTTAGTGGTGATGGAACCCGATGTCCAGTGTCTCGAGCCACTTAATTAAAGCCCGTATGACTCTGATACCACGGACTCTGCCTCTCATTTTATTGAGCTATCCTTATGGTCATTTAATGTATAGAAAAATAGTCCCGGTAATTTTATTTACCACAGATGAGTCAAGGCAACGTCCCAAGTCCAGTAATCTGTGATCCCAGGGGAAGTGGTATCCATTTCCTATCTCTATTGCGAGAGGCTCCCTTTACGCAGTGGACTCTCTCAGAGGAGTCTCTGAGACTCCAAGGCCTACCTACTGGATCCTTCCCCAAAAAGGGGAGAGGGAGTGCTTTGGCAAGGGTTGCCATGCCATACCTCAAGTGTGAGCGGCTCCCTTGGCGCAGTGGATTCACTCAGCGGGTTCGCTGAGACTCCAGAGTATAAATATTGGATCTTTCCCCAACAAGGGGAGAAGGAGTGCTTAGTCAATGGGCACAAAGGACAGGGGGGAGGCAGAGTAGCAGGCAAGGGGAGAGAGGATAGGAGCTAGGGAAGAGACAATAAGGAGGAACGAAAAGAAGTCTGCCTAAAGACCGACTGGGTAGGTGACGACCAAGGAGGGAGTCCAAGGCCCATCTCCCCTATAGCTAAACCAAGTAGCTCCATCGGGCATCAGACAAAACAAATAACTCAATTTCTCACACCAACACTATAATAATACTAAACGTATTCTCATGTTTATAGATATCAGTGCTTCTGCAGTGCAGATTAATTTCAACTGTGCAGTTCGGAAGTGTGACAATCCTAGTGTCTCTGTTTCTCTTTCTTGTCCCTTTTCCCCCATCCATTTCCAACATGCATTTTATTAGTGTGTGTTTGGCTTTGGTTTCACAGAAGTGTGAAACCTCTTATCACTCCCACTAGATTCAGGTTAGTGCATCTTGCAACAGTTCCTTGAGTAAAGAGAGAACAATAGCAAACTTAAAGGGGGAGAAAAAGCATCAGAAAAAAAAGTAATAAACTAACCAAGTATGACAAAAGTCAAGGAAAAGCTGGTGTCACCAGCAAAGAGCATAGTATGTTTTTGAGGGAAGCCTTTGGTTCAGCTACATACAAGACCAACTGTGCTTCCACCGCTCAAAGAAGGTGGGAGGTCACAAGACATGGGCTACATGGAAAGTGGAGGGTAAAGAGGAACAGCAACTGGAACTGACTTAGAAGATAAGCTACATATGAGAGAAGAAAGGAAAAAGGCTCAGTTGTGATTTAAGGTATTGGACAGAGGAAAAGAGTCATGGGCTTGTTCAGAGATAATTGACTAAAATATGAAAACAGGTTTCTTTGGCAGCCTTCAAGTGAGACGCACAGGTGCCATAAGCATCCACAACATGAGATAAATAAAAATCTGGTCTGTGCTTACCCCATAGGTTTTCAAAGTGCACATTGAGGGGTGAAGGCAAGTTGATTTAGATGTATAG
The DNA here is from genome assembly GCF_964263255.1 of Lissotriton vulgaris. Lineage (NCBI taxonomy): Eukaryota > Metazoa > Chordata > Amphibia > Caudata > Salamandridae > Lissotriton > Lissotriton vulgaris. The sequence goes on from NC_141697.1 coordinate 1,185,673,833, forward strand.
TAATAGACTTGCGAGGCTTATGTGGAACAAGAGAATTAAGAGAATCAGTAAGAATATTGTAAAGAATATTAAAGACTTGGTTGAGAGTAAACACTGCAAAATAGACAACAGGAGGTAAAGTGTTGCAAACCAAGTCTGTCAGGAGACCTGGAGATATTTAACGTAGGTCCACGTGAGGCAGAAAGGAGAAACAGGAGCAGCAATTGGGGGTGTGAAAAACAGAAGAAAGGAGATAGAAATCAGAAGAATTAAAGCTAAATAAATGTATATGATAAAAGTAGCTCTGTTTTATAATTAAGGCTCCCTGTTTTCCGTTTTTACGGATTTTTACAGATAAATACAGACAGAAAACAATGTGTTTTCTGTCTGCATTTATTTTTAAAAATGGATAAATACAGAAAATTGTGCTTCTTTTAAGTGACTCACTGTGCTGTCTTTCATGAATTATAGGCCGGCAGCTGAGCGGATGGACAGCATGAGTAATTAAAAAACAGGATGAAATTTCTTTAAATAATGGCATAAGTCAACATACATTTAAGGAATAATGCTAGTATTTACCAGTGGATGCTTTGTTATGTAGTATTTAGCAGCTAAAATAACTAAAACACTGCAGACATCAAAGTATAAGTGCACGTTTATCAGTTAAATAGATATGGAAATGTACAGTTTTACAACTTCATTTATATGCAAAAAACAAAAAAATATGGAAATTCAGATAAAATGGCCCAAAAATAAATATGGATAAATACAGACAGAAATGGCCAAAAAATAAATACCATAAAACCGGGAGCCCTATTTATAATAGATGACATAGGTATTATACATGGTTCCCCTCCCCTACCTTCCCTCCCTTTTTTGTTTATCTCCTCCCCCTTCTTTAAATGAATATTGATACATCTATACGTACTGTATTTCATTATTGTTGTTGTAATTCTCACATTCTGATTAGGTATTTTTGCTCATGAATAATTTTCCTGTATTGCCGGTTTTTTATTACTTATTATGAAAAATTTAATAAAATATTTTGAACACAAAAAAATGCTGCACTGGGAAAAAAGCAAAATAAATAATTTTAAGAAATAGTATTGGCAGAACAAGAGAAAAATATTAGATCTAAAGATAAGCTCCAAAGTTATGAGTTTGCCAAATTAGTGAAGAAGATAGTAGCATGAAATAATCTTGTAATGCACATGTAGTGATCTGGCAGCATTATGTTGATTTTTTTTAACTAAAAATGAATGTAAATTGAGGATCAGCCACAGCTGCCTAGTGACCATATGTCATGTGTGAAACTTTACACCAGTCCTGGCTTTCAGTCCATAGCACTCAGTATGTTCAATCAATCAATCAATCAATCAATCAGAACACTTGTAAGGCGCGCTACTTACCCGTGAGGGTCTCAAGGCTACTGCTCGAAGAGCCAGGTCTTAAGTTCTCTTCTGAAGGCGAGTAGGTCTTGGGTCTAACGTAGGTGGGTAGGGAGGGTGTTCCAGGTCTTGGAGGCGAGGTAGGAGAACGATCTGCCACTGGAGGTTGTTCGTTGGATGCGGGGGACATCGGCGAGGGCGAGGCTGGCGGAGCCGAGCTGGCGGGTCGGGGTGTAGAAGTGGAGTCTGCTGTTCAGGTAGGCTGGTCCGCGTTGTGGAGTGCTTATTGGGTGAGGAGCTTGAAGGTGATCCTCTTGTTGACGGGGAGCCAGTGTAGGTCTCTCAGGTGGGGGGTGATATGGCTGTGGCGGGGGACGTTGACGATCAGTCGGGCGGAGACGTTTTGGATGCGTTGTAGTCGTCGTAGGTGTTTGGCTGGGATTCTAGCATAGAGTGCATTGCCGTAGTCCAGTCTGTTGCTGACGAGGGGCTGTGTCACCGTTCTTCTTGTTTCGGTCGGGATCCACTTGTATATCCTGCGGAGCATGCGGAGGGTATTGTAGCAGGAGGAGGAGACTGCGTTGACCTGTTTAGACATGGAAAAGGGAGGAGTCGAGCATGAATCCTAGGGTGCGTGCATGGTCGGTGGGTGTCGGTGCTGTTCCCAGTGTAGTCGGCCACCAGGAGTCGTCCCAGGCTGAGGAGGTGGGTCCGAGGATGAGTACCTCCATCTTGTCAGAGTTCAGCTTCAGACGGCTGTTCTGCATCCAGTCGGCGACGGCCTTCATTCCCTCGTGGAGGTTGGTTTCGGCGGTGTGCGGGTGTTGGGTAATTTGAGCCTATACATACAACAATTGAAACAGATCTACAAGCCCTGAAACTGAAACATGCTGTTGGCTAGAAATACTGGACTTGGCAACAGTTTTGCATGACAGGAAGTCACAGGTCAGCTAAATGAAAGACCCCTCTATTTGGTATCTTCTTGGAGGATCGCCACCTTGAAGTAGTCGAGGGGCTTGCAATCTCAGTGACCTGAAGAGCTATGTTGATGAGAGCTTAGTCTCCTGAAAGGGTTGTCAAAGGTGGACAGGTCAAAGGGTAGAGACCAGACAGAATGTTATCCACTGCTCCTCCATGTTGGGGGCTGAGCACAAGGCTAACAACAGACAAAACATATGTTACTGCAAGGGTCTCTAAAACCTCTGGGTGCCAGGTACTTGGAGATTCTCTGCATGAGTCATACATTATTGGCCGTAGTCAAAACCTAAAGGAAATGACTGACAGGATTGCGGAAGTTCTGAGTGATTATAAAAACAGGGAGCGTCCCAAGAGACTTCTAGATTGTAATTTACCGGAAGTTCTGAGTGCCAAGTGCAAGACCAGAATTGAATTCTGGAATGTATGGATTATGTATGACATAGGAAAGCTGGCTCAAATAACATCAGTGATGAATCACTAAAACCTACACACCTTGGGGTTCAGCAAATGTAGGTAGACCGGTTGTGGCAGAATGAAAACCAGCACAGGAGAGACACTACTGTACTCGGGAAGCGACGATGACCAACATCACAAAAAAGTAACCATCATCCTGAGAAAGGGGACAGGGAAATGCCTAATTGAGTGGAAGCTAGTCAACAGTAGACTCGTGACAGCCAGATTAAACAGCAGACAGATCAGCATCAGTGCTATGATCCTACAAATGAAGCAGAGGAAACAGTCAAGGACATTTCTACAACAGATGCAAGCTGAGCCAAACCATGACCTGAAGATTGTAATGGGAAACCACAGAAAGAAGAAATTGGCTATCAATAACAGAAAAGCTTCTGGCTAACACAACCTTGAAGCAGAAGTGTCCAAGGCAGACCCTGAAACATCAGCTACGACCCTCCAACCACTGTTTACATCGATTTGTAGGGAAAGAAAGTACCAGATAACAAGATTCAAGGCACCATCGTCAAGATTCCAAACAAGGGAGTACTAGACAACTGTATACAGACAAAAAGAGGTAGGAATGTAGATTACACACTTATTAAGTTTAAGTATAATTGTTCTATGTGACACTGAAGGAAGAGATAATACACAAGTTATGTATCCTTCAGAACCAATGATTTTTAAGAGTGTTTGATTTTTTTAGTTTAATTCAATATCTGAATGGTCATACTTATATCCACAGTTATCACTGAAGTGTGTTTTGAATAATCTCTGATTAAAAGGGACGATTACCCACGCCTACAGAATCAAGGTAGGAAAGAAGGGATATATACATTGGATCAAGGGTCCTGAAGAAAGCCATATAGACCCCTTTGAGGGCTAATCAACAGGCTGAAACATGATGACAAGTATGCAGTGAGGAGGGTTGAGGGGCTGCTAAAAAGTCCTGACACCACAATCCCATATTTCTTTTTTAATCCTGTCCGGATAATCCAGGAAGAAAGCATAAAGGGCGAATATATCAGAGTCTGTTTTAGACTTCACAATCTGCACATATTTTTTTTGTATCCCTTTATTATTTCTATGTTTGTATTGTCTTCTCCTTCCCTTTGGTCCACCCCAGGTGCTGGTCTGCGCCGGGGTGTTAGTTAGCAAGCCCAATGATGAAGAGTGCCACAATTTGTGGGTGAGGGCAGTTTTTCCACACAGGGCACATGCAACTTAAACTTAATAAGTGTGTAATCTACATTCCTACCTCTTTTTGTGTGTATACAGTTTCTTCGGGGAAATTGGGGTAGGAATGTTATTCTCTCCCCCCTTTTAGAAGTGTGTTGGAGTATTAAACAACTGTAACAACTGTCATGGAATCAGCCTTTTGTGAATTCTGAGTACAATCCGGGTGAAAATCATTATACAGTGCATTCCTGATGCCATGGACAAACAGTTACGGACAGAATGGACAGGGTTCCGCAAGGACAGAGGGTGTTGATTAGATCCTTACTTTACTCAACATCACAGAGCAGTGCACGGAGTGGCAGAGTCACCCATACAGGTTGGATGGAGAGGCCCCAGCCATGACTGAAGTGTTCACCTACATAGGCAGTAATATCAGACATGATGGAAGAACAGGCAGTGTAATCAAGAGGAGACTGAACAAAGGCTAGGAATGGTATACAACGTTTACCACGCATTTTTTACCACGCACTACACTTACAACGCAGGCATTACCACGCATACCATTACAACGCATTGCGCTGGGGGGGCGCTCTAGGATAGGGAATACGTTTAATTTTATATCCAACACCTTCCCTAGTGTCCACGGGGACTGGAGTTGGAATATAAAATTATACTTACCACTATCCAGCACCTCAAAGCGCTATGCGTTGTGACGGTATGCGTTGTAAATACCGCGTTGTAATGGTATGCGTGGTAATGGTATGCGTGGTAACGTCATACATCCGCTAGGAATACCTTCCGGATGCTGAACAACATGTGGCGGTCATCTCAGTACAACACCAACACCAAGCTGAGGTATTACCAGAGCTGCGTTCTGTCTACACTCTTGTATGGATCAAAATGCCGAGAAATTACAGAAAGCGACATCACCAAACTGTCAATCTTGCACAGCACTAACCTGAGAAGAATCCTGCGCATTTCCTGGTCGCCGACCATCTACAACCAGGAACTGCTTCACCAGATGCAAGCCAGAGAGCATGGGCACCATCATTATGATAAAAAGATGGAGATGGATAGGACACACCATAGGAAGAGAACAAGACTCCAGCACAAGAACAGCTCTCCACTGGACCCCAGAGGGCAAACCGAAGAGAGGCAGGCCAAAGAACACCTGGAGGCGAAATGTGGAAACAGAAACAAAGACCCTGAACCACAGCTGGAGCACCATAAAGAAACTTGCCCAACACAGACAGAAGTGAGGGTCCTAGTCTCTGTCCTACATGCCAGTCGGACCAGTTTGGAGTGCAACAAGGAGTATACGTGCCGCTTAACCAGAGCTGCCAAACTGACCTATGTATACGTGGTATACATGGTTCAGAAAAAAATACCAGCCTTTTGTTCAAGTTCTGCTGTTCTGGAAAGTCAAAGGTGGGGTTGGTGAAAAATAACTGGTGTATAATTCTCAATATTGTTTCACATCATGGTTGTTATCCTTCTGTTTGCTTGAATAATGATTTGGACATAACTCAGGCAGCACTGAATTACTTTGTACGTGATTTCATCATGTTTTAGCGCTTTCAGCTTTATATCTGAAAAGGGAAAGAACACTAGATTTCCATACCTTTCACTGATTATTTTTCACTTGGTTGAGCATGAAGGCTAGGCATGCATGAGTCACCCTAGGCCGCCTTCAGCCTGTCCTGGCCTTTTATGCAGCCACACGGTGCATAATGTGACTGATTATTTACAATTCTAAAAGCTAAACTACAAGTCCCACAGTGCATCCTGATTGACTGGCTGAAAGTGCCACGCATACATTGGGGGTCGCTTAATCTCTTCCACGCAAACCAAAGACAACAGTAACTCGAATTGAAACAAACGTGGTAGTTGCCCTGAGCACATAACATAGAAATATGCCGACCTTATTGTTTTAAGTAAAGTAACTTCAAGAATCATCCTCGAATCCCCGAGTTACGCCCCAGGAGGCCACGCCCTTCGCTCAGACCTCGTGCAGGAGGCGTGACATTTCCAGCGGTACTAATTACTTCTGAGACTCACCTGGTAGCGTTAATTAGCCAGTCGAGGCGGGATAGACTCAGCGTATATAAACCAGAGCCCCGGCCACACTTCACAAGAGCCTTTCTGTGGTGTAAATAATAGTATCCGTCCTGTAAGAGGCTTTATTTTTAATTTTATTTTTCGGTGGGCATTTGTTTTTAGCATCTTTTCTCGGTAAAATGGCTTCTAAGAGGATTGCTGCTGCTGCTGCTGCCGCCTCGGCCGCCGAGCCCGACTCGTCGAAAGCAGTGCCTACTAAACCAGGTGGGGTTTTTCATCTTTTTGTAATATTTTATTTTACACAAACATATATTGGCAGGGTTGAGACTTCAGTGCATATCTTTATACTGTAAAATGTGCTTGTTAAATCGCACGCATAAAAAAAGCTTGTTCACTGTGAATCTGTAAATTAATGGGGTCTGGTTTGCATGTCGCGCTTTTGAAGTGCGTAGTTTTAGAGTTTTGCCAAGTCTGAATATTCTCACCTACTTTTTGGACTAGCAATAAGTTATTTCGGCACAATATATTTTCGCACAAAAAAATACATTATTATGAACATCTTAGTGGATTAAATACCCCAGGAAAAAAACGCGGGGGGGGGGGGGGTCGAGATTAACAGCAAACATGTTTAGAGCGGCTAACTTTGCTCTAATAAAGTGCGCCAGATTTTTTAAACTAGGTACGATTGCTTCATCCTTTAAAGTACTAGTTCTGTTCGGCCTCGAACCCTGGTCTTATGTTCCTTAAAATGGCGGCCTCTTGCAGGTTGTCTGTCTGCGAAGGATCGGTGGTTTCCTGGCACGCGAAGATCCGTTGTCCACGTTAGTGGGTAGATGGGTAGACGGCAGACTGTGAGGCAATGACGCAAAAATAAAAACCCAAGGCTGTGCCGACATTTCCGGTTTGATCTAGAACATGCAGGGTTCTCGAGTGCTGCTGACGTCAGCTGTCCCCTATATAAATATATATACCAACATTTTAGGACAGGGACTTGCGGGATTTCAAATAAAAAATCGGGAAAATGAGAATTCCCCATTGACTTCTAATGTAGAAAATGCAATTTCAGGCGGGAGACAGCTAACCATTTTTTGCTTGAAAAATCGGTAGTCTCCCGCCTGAATCGTGTCGTGTATATTGGGGTGTGTTATTTTTTTTATTTTTTATATATATATATTATATCCTGTACCCTGAGCGTGTACGATTCCCTGCCTTGTTTACCTGCCCACAATTATGTAGACTCTTTAATTGCCTAATAACCCCCACTCCCCCATTATTTTCAAGCCAACGAGAAGGGTACTTGCGCGTATATGCTGTTTTTTTGCTTCTATACTGTTGATACTTCCTTCTCTCCAAGGGAATGGAGACTACTTTCTCTGACCCTCCCGCTTAGATGTTACTCATACATGCTGACAGCACTATTGAAGCCATGGACCCCTGCTTCCACAGTACTCATTTAATCTCAGCCAGGGCCCCTTTGTATACAAACATACATGTCTTGGGCCAGCATAAGTGTCTACCATGTAAGACACCAATGCCTGGCTCTGGCCTGAGACCCATATTTTGCTAAATTGCCCTACTGTGCATTTTACGGGTGTCTTCTAATGCCTTATGATAGAGGTGGTTCTCTTTATTTGCATTTCAGTTTTTCAAGTAGTTCAACAGTTCAGTCAATATATTAATTCGCAGGGAAACTTTTTTTTTTGTTTTTTTTTTTTTTTTTTTTGGTAGCAATCCATTGTATGATCTGTTCATATGTAGCTTTTAAACAGTGCTGCTCTTAACCACATTCTTGGCATGCTTTGTCACCCTAAAATGTGAGTAACGTTTGCTTTTGCATCAACAGCTGCCGAGGTGAAAGCTAAAGTCCTCAAAGTACCAAAAGCAACAGATGCTCCTCTTCACCCCTCGACCTTGAGCATGGTACTGGAAGCCCTGAGGAAGAACACCGACCGCAAAGGTGCGACGGTGCCTTCCATCCGTACCTACATCCTCACCACCTACCCGTCTGTGGACTCCGTGCGGCTCCGGGTACTGCTGAGGCGAGCGCTGGGGAAGGGCATAGAGCAGGGCCTCCTGATGAGACCGACCAACTCTACAGCGAAAGGTGCCACAGGAAGGTTCAAGGTGAGCCCATGACTGGATCACTCCCCCGTTAAAGGATAGAACGGTGATCCTTGCTGAACTAGGTTGGGGTTCTTCTTTCAGCGTGTTTTGGGTTAGCAGTGCAACTGATGCAAGCCCAGCTTGTAGTCCGTAACCATGGAGGGTAGTAGTTTGTTCTTGGCCTGTAACAAGGTGATAAAGTGAGACCTTTAGGAGCCACTAGTCACATACTCTAGACTCTACCTGGTTGCCCTTCCTTCACTTTATGCATTGGCATTACCTTCATAACTTTGAACTAGTCCTGGTAGAATTGTGACTCCTCCAGCCTGGTCTTACAATAACATTGTTTGTGTTTGTGCTGGCCTGCCCCTAAACTAGGCAACATCTGTGCAAAAAGTAACCAGTAGTTTTTTTTTATATACCCTGTAGCTGGCACCAGCCAGACCGAAAACTCTGAAGAAGGTATCTGAGAACAGTGACCCAAATGGAGAACCGGTGCCCAAAGCCAAGAAAGTTGTGTCCAGGAAACCTAAAACTGCCGGAGCAGCTGCTAAGAAGCCAAAAGCACCTGGTAAGTCTTCACCCACCAATTGGACGTTTGAGGAGTTTGCACTTGCTGAATCCTTAAAACTAAGCGTTCACCTTACAAGTTTCATATTAGATTCCGGTCTCTTCTTTCCCTTACTGGAACCTCACTGAGTCCTAAGTGCAGTGCTGGCAGCTTTCAGCATGGTAATTGTTGGTGTAAACTCAGTCACACACGTTTAGAAACTCTTGGAGGTGGTGAATGGGAATTGCAGAGCAGGGTGTGCGTATGTTGGAGTCAGGGTGGTGGTGGTTAACTTGGTTTCAGCTTACAATGTAATCTGGTATACTGGATGTGTTGATGGCATTAGAAAATGTGTTATGCACTTATTTTGTAAAATACATTTGGCAATTTGGTCTCTTGCTGTTTCCAATCTCTTAATCTGATGTCAATGTTACCCCAGTTGTAAATGTTTACGCAGATGTACATAAACTTACTTTACAGTTGTGTGGTGGCTTGTTCCCACCTCGTAATCCTGTTCAGGCTCAGTTTGTGCGCCCTGTTTTTAAAGTCTAGGGCTGCATCTGTAAGATACCTGAGCTCTATAAATTGGCTTGGGTGAAGGAGGTAGACCTGGCTCCAGTTTAATTTCTAAAAGATTTTGGCGTCTTTCTTTGACGTCTATTCCCAAACTTCCTCCTTTCACACTTCAGTTACCAGTTTTTCTTCACCAGAGCATGGTTTAAAATGCCATCTTTCATGGCCTGATTACTTATGTTAGATTTCACTTCTGCAGCTACCTTCCTCCTCCTTCATTACATAATCGGGTGGAACACATCACTAGGTAAAGGTTGGGATGAGGAAGTGGCCCTATGTGGTAATGGCACATCGGATGCTGAGACACCATAAGTTTTGTTGCCCTTTCAGAAAGGGATTCTGATCCATAGTTACTGAAAGGACTCCTGGGTATGCTGAGTCGTGCCAATATAGGTCCATCCCTAAAGTCTGTTTTTATTCTCTTGTAGTTTTGACCCTTTTAAGTGTTTATGCCTCACTTAATTCAGGCAACGTAGCGGTACTTGGACTCCAGCTGCTATTATGAAGTGGTTCATTTTTTTTAAATCTCGTTAGTGCGATCTGTTGCTGCTGCATAAAATCCTACTTGTGATCTGTTGTACTGTAACATGCTACAGCACCTACAAAGCTGTATTTGTCTTCTGCAGGTGATGCGGCTAAGAAGGCTGCGAAAAAAGTGGCTGCCAGCAGTAAAGTAAGTTACTTTTAGCTTTCATCTTGCACTAGCCAGAGGCTGATTTATGCTTGATGTAAACTCTGCACTGAGGCTTACTTTGTACCCTTTTACAGGAAGGGGGTACTGAAGTACAGCAAGTTCTACAACTAGCTGTATTTGCAATTTGGTGGTTTCAACGAAGGGAGGACCCTAAGCTGGTTTACAACCGGTCTCCGCTCTGCTTCTGGCATTGTAAACTGCATTACAGTGGAGCAAACTAGATAACGAGCTGAGACCATATTACAATATTGCCTGGTGGCCAAATGTATTGAGCTTTGTAGCAATGGCATTGTGTGTAAAGACTGGACTTAAATTTGGAGCAAATGACCCTTGTTGTGAGTGGAGGAGCTAGTTTTCCCGTGTGCATGTGCACTATTCACATGCAGTTCTCAAGGGTGCTTGAAGTGGTATGGCTGCTGAGTTCCAGCTTGGAGCAGAACCATGCTACCTGAACACTCATACCTTCATGCTACTGTAACTTTGGGGTTTAATCGTTTACTTCAGAAGCCCTAGAGCCAGAATAGAGGTGCAGGCACTTAAAGCCTACAAGTCCTTGCACTGTGTCCTCACCATAGAACAGTGACCCTTTTAAGTACGGGGAAGCCAGTTGGCAAGATTTTTCTTCGCTCCAGGGAAATCACTTCAACATTTCTTTATCTGGTCAAATGTCTTACTGGCTTTGACACACATCATTAACTGAGCATAGATGTGGGCAGGCTATGTGCATGCCTGTTGGAACAAATTTCAACAGCCGAAGTAGTGTTTGATTCAATGGGTTCCTGAGTTTGCTTTCTAAAACCGTCCTTATTGAGCTCTTGGTGTTCTGGTGCTAGTTCAAATTGTGAACACTTGTGCCGAAGGCATAGATCATTCGAGATGTACTAATGCGAGGAGATGCAGTGATGTGACTAGCTGTCACTTTGTGGTTTATGGAATCAACATTCCTGTTAAAGACCATAGATGTGGGGCACTTAGTAACCACCTTGTATACATCCACACTTTATCAGATGTAGGTGTTTGATATTGAAATTCGTCCTTAAAGGGGGGCATTGGTGACGAAGGGTACAGGTTCTGGTCACTGAATTAGGTAGTCCTTGATTAGTTCTCTTATTTATTGAGTTCATAGGAATTGCAAACCTCCAGAGTATTGCAAAAAATAAGATCGCCTCAAGTTAACTAGCAAAATGCAAATGCTAATGCTAAACTATCAAATATAAATTAATGTTTCAGAATATTCAACCATAAAGTCAGTGCATACAACTTTGGATTGTTAGTGCCGGTCATGTTTATTTGTAAAGCTCTTGAACAATCCCAGGAGTCTGGTGCTACACAACTGCTGATACATGCTTTGTATGCACTCTACTAGTAAGCATTTAAATAATGTTATACTTCTCCCACAGGGTGAGGCTGCTGTTCCTAAAGCAAAGGTGGACTCTGACAAAGCTAGCAAAATTCCAGCCAAAAAGCCCAAGGAGAAGGTGGCTGCCAAAGTGGCAACCAAGGAAAAGACCAGTGAAAAGAAGGGGGAACCAGCAGCAAAGGCTGCACCCACAAGCAAAGACAACACAGATAAGGACTCTGCCAAAACTACCGCCAAGCGTGGCAAGAAATAGTTGTGAAACCATGTTGGTTATTTTAATTTATTATAATACAAATTATTTTTACTATTCAATAAAGGTTCTGTTAACTTAACCAGAATGCTGACTTTTACTTACTTCACATTTTGTAGCTTTTGGTTGCTTTTATTTTGTTCCGTCACCATTACTACTATCAATATACTTATGAAGCCTCAATATTCTCCTGCCCTGACCCACTGCATTCTAGAAATGGAGTCTACACTTGCCACAGTGATTACATGGAGTATGCTTGTAGTCTACGTAACCTGAATGTGTAATCTTGGCTAGTTGTATGCATCTGGGATATGGACAAATGCAACCTAGATTAGCAGGACTGGTTAGTGGGTTAGGTAGTTATTGGTTAAGAGCATTACCATCTAGAGCGGACTTGTAGTTGAGCTTCGGACAGACTAATCACATGGGGTGGGATGGCAGAAATTGTCAAAGGCTTAATGCAGGGTTCTCCAAAGCTAATCCTGGAGGGCTGGATCCATGGCAGATTTTTAAGACCACCACACTTGTCTAAATGGGATATACTAAAAATCTGGCATGGATCCAGCCCTTTAGGACAGTTTGGAGATCCATGGTCTAAGCAACAGATGCTTATTAGATCGTCCTCTCACGTAAAGTGAGGAAGTAGTGTGGGTCTACAAAATAAATTGATACTTGTATAGCGCACTACTCACTGCAAGGGTCTCAAGGTGCTTGTACGAATACCGCTGTGGAACCCATCCTGGCTTTCCCTGTGAGGCGTCCACTCCTGGGCACCCCCAAGGTGGAGGCCAGTCATCCTTAGCATTGTGGGGGCCGTTGTGGAGATTAAGCAAGCTATTGCCCAGAGTTGCAGAGTGGGACTCCATGATTGGAATAGGCACCAAGGTGAGAATTATCAGGTCCGTGAAATTTTTGAGCCCCGAGGCGGGGAATTGAACGCTGGTCCCGGGCTAGACCTCTGCATCAGGGTCTGCCGCTCTAACCATTGAGCCATACTTGTCCTCTCCACAAAATGAGTAATAAGTGTCATGTCTTGTGATGACTTAAAACATGGTCAAGGCGATACAGTAGTCTTGCTGCAGCAGGTGACTAGTGAAGACGATTGATATGAAGATTAAAATATGAAGCTAAAGGACCTAGTTAATACGCCAGCAACTGGTAGGAGGGATGAGAAGTCTTAAAGGCCAGGGGCTATTGAATTCTACACGTCGAAGCCTTGGGTAGAGCTGTAGCATGGCTGGCAAGTAAGCCCTCTAGGGAGAGGGGAAGGAGGCTAAATTTGCTGCCATTGGTTGGAACAATCTCCTCTGCAGCAGGTATCGCTCTTGATTCAATGGGAGTAAATGCTTCTACAGGACAAAGACCTCCTTTTGTAAATTCTAGTGAGTTCTCAAACTGAATACGCCTGTCCGTCTCACCTGTGGTGTGATTGGGCTTGTGCACCTGCTCAAATGGAAGCTGACCATGGCTCTTGCAGTAGGAGTGACTGTATTTGCCGGTGGGTGAATACTGGTGCCCTTCGCAGGGTATTTCTGTGTAACTTGTGAATTAAAGAGGTAGCTGAACTTGGGTGGCTTCTAGTATTGGATGTGGGTGTTGCCGTTATTTACAACCGCACCCTGTGTTATATCTTGAAATGTGCACCTGTCGTATCTTCCAGCTCTGTGGCATTTCATGATGTACGTTTTACTCTGAACAGTGGTCAAGCTTGATTGGATGAAGTTAAAAGTATTTGGATCATTGTTGGATGGTAACTCTCCCTGAGTGGGAGAGATTGGTGGGTAGTTAGTGACCACGTGGAGGGACACTATAAATGGTCTATTTTAATAGACCAAAATGGCCATATTGACCTACTTAAATACTGTAGTAAATGCAATCTTGCCTCGTGGATGGATGAGGGCTGCTGTCTTCGAACTAGAAGGCATTCAGAGGTTGCAATTTCCTGGGGCACAAGCTGCAGGGGAGCCATAGTTTGCTTCTCAGATGCGAATTAAATGACCAACTGTAGCTGGAAGTGGTGTTAGGGTCGTGATTGATAATGGCATGGTCACCCAATTGGATTTATAGCGGTAAATGCCTTACAACAGGCTAGGAAGAGCCGTCTCCTTTTTTGGTGTCTGCCAGATCATCCGCCAAGCCCGCACTTAGGAAGCTGCACTGGCTCCCTATTAGGGAAAGGGTCACTTTTAAGGCCCTTTGTCTTACCCACAAGGTTCTCCACAACACCGGCCCTCCCATACTTGACAACTGTATCAGCCCCTATAGACCCCCGAGAGCGCTTTGCTCGGAGCATGGAAACCTCATTACGATCCCCAAGGTGAAAAAGGCCCGCATAGGTGGCCGCCGCTTCTCGGTCAACACTGGAAAGAAGTGGAATGCACTCCCTTTGAGCCTCAGAACAGAACCCAACCTCCTCCGGTTCAGAAAAGCACTTAAAACTCTACTCTTCCCCTAAAACTGGCACTTCTCCTGACTACACCCCTTCGTGAGTAACAAGGTTCAGCGCTGGGATACCCAATGGGTGACTACGCGCTCTACAAAACTATAAAATAAAGTTTTTAGTTCGCCTCTTCTGAGCATAGGGCTCACATGCACGCTGCTCTACATATTGCTTTTATTCTACCTGGCAGGAAACAGTCAGACCATCTCGGTCTGGACCACACGTGTTCAGACTGCTCAAGCCCTGCCATGCTTCCCTTAACCATGCATATGCCGTAACCACACTTATGCATGTTTAAGGCAGTGTGCCGTTTAGCTGCTTCGAAGACTGAAGCAGGAAGACTGAAGTGGGGCTGAGGTGGTAGCTTTTAAGGCTGGGAGGGTGTTGGGGTAGATTTTAGGGCAGGTCAAGGGATCAGTAGCTTAAGGGACAGCGCAAGGGGAGTCTGGACCGTTCTCCTGCGTCACCTGCAAATTCAGCGGCACCGACAACATCTCCGCTACGACCACACCACAGATTCCCGACCCCCAACCACCTACAATGCATCCTTCTCAACACCCGATCAGTCCACAGGCACGCCATTGACCTTTGGAACCTACTAGACACCATCTCTCCCGACGTCGCCTTCCTAACGGAAACATGGATGAACGCTTCCTCCGCCCCTGACATCGCCATCGCTATCCCTGATGACTATAAGATCACACGCAAGGACCGCACCGACCATACAGGAGGAGGAATCGCTATCGTCCATAAGAAATCTATCCGCATCTCAACCAGCTCTGACGCCAACCTCGCCAACTCCGAACACCTTCACTTCCAGATCCACATCGACCCCAAGACCACACTCAGAGGCACCCTCCTCTACAGACCACCAGGACCCCGCGCAAAATTCAGTGAAGACATCACGGACTTCATCACCCCACACGCGCTCCCCTCCAAAGACTACATCCTCCTGGGAGACCTCAACTTCCACCTTGAAAAGATCAACGACCACAACACCGCCACCCTCTTAGACAACCTCGCCAACCTCGGACTTAACCAACTGGTCACTTCCCCCACCCACATCGCAGGTCACACACTCGACCCCATCTTCACCTCCAGCAACCATGTCTCCTTCAGCCACACTACGGATCTCCTCTGGACTGACCACAGCTGCGTTCACTTCACCTACAACAAGCCGAAACCCATCATCCACCTCCAACCTACTCTACAAAGAAACTGGAACAAAATCACCACGGATCAGATCTCCACATCGCTCCTTCGAACCTCCCCGGCCCTCTCTTCTAACGCCAACGAAGCCGCCTCCAACCTCACCCTTTGGTTAACCAACACCGCCGACACCTTAGCACCACTGAAAAAACGTCATCACAAACTTGGCAACAAGAAGGCCTCATGGTTCAACGATGACCTCAAGAAGTCCAAGAAACTGTGCCGCTCCCTTGAAAAAGCCTGGAAAAAAGACCCATCCACCAGCAACAAGGACGCCTTCAAAAGCGCCACCCGCACCCACCACCAACTAATCCGAAAGGCCAAGAAAACAGCATTCAAGGATCGACTTGACGACAACGCCCACAACAGCAAGGAACTTTTCAACATCGTCAAGGAATTTTCCAACCCCTCGGCCAACTCCAACGACATCACCCCCTCTCAAGCCCTCTGCGACTCCCTAGCCTCATTCTTCCACAACAAGATCGCTGACATCCACAACAGCTTTGACAACCAACCCGGAAGCCAACCCACCCTACCATCTGCTGACCATCTTCCCCCCGTAAACACCCTTAACGACTGGAAGCCAATCTCCACTGAGGACACCATCCGCCTGATGAATTCCATCCACTCCGGATCCCCCACAGACCCATGCCCTCACCACATCTTCAACAAAGCAGACTCTGTCATAGCTCCGCACCTCCGAGACGTCATCAACTGCTCCTTCAACTCCGCTACCTTCCCAGAAGACTGGAAACACGCTGAACTCACCGCCCTTCTGAAAAAACCAACAGCGGACCCCACCGAACTCAAACTACCGCCCCATCTCACTTCTTCCATTCCCGGCCAAAGTCATCGAGAAAGCCGTCAACAACCAGCTCGCCGCCTTCCTCGAAGCCAACAAATCACTGGACCCCTCACAATCTGGCTTCCGAGCCAAACACAGCACTGAGACCGCCCTCATCGCAGCAACAGACGACATTCGAACTCTACTGGACAATGGAGACACAGTCGCCCTCATCCTCCTCGACCTCTCCGCAGCCTTCGATACAGTCTGCCACAGCACCCTTTTACAACGCCTCAGAGACATCGGAATCCAAGGGAAAGCTCTGGAATGGATCACCTCGTTCCTCACCGGAAGAACCCAGAGAGTCCGCCTCCCACCATACAAGTCCGAGCCCTCAGAAATCATCTGCGGCGTACCACAAGGATCCTCACTTAGTCCCACCCTCTTCAACGTATATATGAGCCCCCTTGCGACCATCGCCCGCCAACACAACCTCAACATCATCTCTTACGCGGACGACACTCAACTGATCCTCTCACCAAGGACCCCAGCACCGCCAAAACTAACCTACACGAAGGAATGAAAGAAGTCGCCGAATGGATGAAACAAAGCCGTCTGAAACTGAACTCAGACAAAACAGAAGTCCTCATCTTAGGCACATCCCCCTCTGCATGGGACGACTCCTGGTGGCCGGAAGCCCTTGGAAAAGCACCCATCCCGACAAACCACGCACGGAACCTTGGCGTCATCCTGGATTCTTCACTCTCAATGAACAGACAAGTCAGCGCCGTATCCTCTTCCTGCTTTAACATTCTTCGCATGCTCAGAAAAACATTTCGCTGGATCCCCTCCGAAACAAGGAAAACAGTCACCCACGCTCTAGTCACGAGCCGACTAGACTACGGAAACACCCTCTACGCAGGTACCACCGCTAAACTCCAGAAGAAACTACAACGAATCCAAAACGCCTCAGCCTGACTCATATTAGACATCCCACGCAACGAACACATTTCTGGTCACCTTAAAGACCTCCACTGGCTACCCGTCAATAAGAGGATCACTTTCCGACTGCTTACCCACGCACACAAATCACTCTACGACATCGGACCAGATTGCCTCAACTCTCGACTGTCCTTCTACACCCCCTCCCGCCAACTCCGCTCTTCCAGCCAAGCCCTCGCCACTGTACCTCGCATCAACAAGACCACCATGGGAGGCAGATCCTTTTCATACCTGGCGGCCAAAACATGGAACTCACTCCCCGCCTACCTTCGCCTCACCCAGAATCACCTAGCGTTCAGAAAGCAGCTTAAAACGTGGATATTTGACAAATAATCCTCCTCCCCTTCCTAAGCGCCTTGAAACCCTCTGGGTATGTAGTGCGCTTTACAAATTTTATGACTTGACTTGACTTGGGTAGTATACATAAAGGGCAGGGCTTTAGTCCTTATGGTAGTGGGAGGGGAATGGGTAGATAGGGTCGTTTTTAGGGCTGGGGATCGTGGTAAGTTTTTTAGGGCAGTGTAAGGGGGTGGGGTAGTAGTGACCTTAGCCACCCATACCCCTTTCCCATTCACACCCAAACCATGGGATTTACAATTCTAGATGGGATAAGTGAATTGTGTTTATTTCAAGATTCTGAATTACCTCAAATGAACGAGCGAAACAAGTTCTCGGTGTCTGATTTCTTAGTGCTTGGGATTTTTTTTTTGGGGTATGGCTTTAACTTTACACCAAACAAATGTAGAGGCTTCTTACTCCTGAAGCCTAGTTGTGAATAATGAAAGCGGGCTAGGTTTAGATTCGGTCTGGCACTGCTGTATAGTTGAAGCATTAAGTGTTACAGGAAAAGTTGGGACACTCTGGGCTTCCCTACTCTGAATTGTATACCCTCCGGCATTAACCTTTCATAAGACTTTCAACAGCCCCATCTCCACCATTCACCTTATGGGCATGTAACTGTCTTTGTAGTACAACTGCAGTTCTCTTCTGTGAAGACCCCTGTCTACACTATTGGACAACCATCTTTAATTCTCACTTGTATCCTTCAGTGTACATCTTCTGGTTCTATAGTGTAACTTAAGCTTCTAGCTTGGTTGCCAGTAGTAACTTCATGACCTTCCAGGTAAAGGAGCAAACATTTAACATCTTTAGGTTGTGAGGAGCTCATGTCTCGTAGTCTGCTGATGGCTAAAGCAAATATCCTTTTGATGTGCAAACTAAATTGCTTTGTATAAATGATCCATGGATGAGTTAAATATGTGCTACTAGTCTGCTTTACATGTATGATTAGTTACTTATGCATTCCACAAAGCAAAAGGACACATCAAGCTGATAAAGGCTTGAGCATCCAATATGTTCAATGTCGCAAGCCATTGGTGGAGAAGGTTGACCGTAAGACCGTCTCTCCAGATGTATTCATGTTTTGAATACAATAGGTTTCCCATAATGGTGACCGCATGATTACAGGCCAAAGCAAATGCTGGTGCAAGGACCATTACATGTGAAACCAAAAAATACATTTTCCATTCAAATTAAAATTAAACATTGCTGAATAAGAGTTGCTTCTGCCAGTGCGTCTGTGGTTACTAAGGACTCGCATGCCTGTCTGGGGTGAATAAACCTGGCTATCAATTGGGAGGTCACTGGTGCTCAGTTGGCGTTAACCCTGCAAAGGACCCCAGCAGGATTATCCTTTGATTTGGGAAGGTGCTGGTACCTAGACTACTCTGAGTTGCTATGGCTACATATTTTAGATTAAAACCAATTCTGTGAAGTACAGTACTTGTTTTTGCAGTGATATTGAAGATGCTTTCTATACCATAAAGTTGCCCAGTTGGCTGGTCATTATTGGTCTGAGTGCCTGCATTCTCCCGCACTCATCTATCTACCGCCACTACCCTGAGTCCAGTAATGGTCTTGGCCTAGTTTGCAGAGTTTCCCCTCCCTAGAGGGTCTGACTCTCAAATTCTAGTTTATTACCTCTTAAACCTATTCTTTATGGAAATAAACTCTGATGTTCAGTGTAACCTTCACTGCCTGCCGTGTTGAGTAATTTAATAAACCCAGGAGCTGGATTCTTGGGTTCTGGCTGTCCTCTCTTACGGTTACTGTATGCGTCTGCCCCAGGGTCGGTGGGTGTTAAATGGATATTTATAGAACGTGCAGCTACTCAATTGATTGTCCCAGCGCTAAGGCATTGGCAACACTGGCTGTGCGCTATGACCACCAGCTTGAATATTATAGCTGGAATACCCAGGTTTTCCGTGATTTCCTGAATGTAAGGTCCTGCATCAGTCTGAATTCCACCGGCAGCTTATCCCACAATTGCCTCTTGTTCCTGGATGGAGCTTACCCTGATCAGTGGTATTTGGGGGTACGTGCCAACTGAAGTGCGGTGGACCTTAATGTACGGCGAGGGCAGTAAAATTGGACTCTTCACAATGTATCTGCCACCTGTGCCATGGGGAGCCTTAAAAGCCAGAACCACGGCCTTAAAATTAATCCCCTTGGGGACTGAGCCAATGCAAGGGTTTGAACTGTGGACATTCATGCTCCAGGGCCAAGCATGATTATTGCTCTGGCTGCTTCATTCTGGACCACCTGCAGCCTTGCCAACCCTAGGAACAATGCATTCATGTAGTCCAGCCTGGAGATGATCAGTGCTTGGAGCACCGTTTTTCTGTGGGTGATGGGCAGGAGAGGCGGAAACTGCCTTGGCTTCTTTAGTATGCCAAAGCAGGATCCAGCCACTACCTGGATCTGTGCCTGCATGGAGAGATTCTCGTCCGTCACCCTCAAATTTTTCACTGTCTTTACGGACAATGAAGGGGGGGGGGGACATGTCAGCTGGCCACCAGTTTCGCCAGACATTACTGGGGGGTGGCCAAAAGTTCTCAGACTTTTCTGGTTTGCATTTAAGCTGATTTAATTGGAGCCAGGAGAACACTTCTGTTAGGCAGCAGTTAATCACATCCTTTAAAATCCGTGTCTTTATTGCAGGTGAAGAGCAACTGAGTCCGCATACAATACTATTTTTGCTCCATGGCCCTCTGCCAGAGTTGCTAAGGGAGCCATATGTACATTAAAAAGGGTGGGGCTCAGGATTGAGCCCAGAGGCACACCCACCTTCAAAGGATGGATAGGGGCAGCAAAAGGAGGGGATCAAACTGTTTGCTGGCAATCCTTCAAAAAGGAGGCAAACCAGTTGATTACCGAGCCCCCAAAACCGAAGTCTCAACCGTAGACTGTAATGGGAGACTGTATCAAATGTCGCAGTTAAGTCCAGTAATATTAGTATGGCTTTACTGCCCTTATCATCCAAAACCGCCTTTATGGCTTCCGATACCGTCCCCAATGCAGTCTGCTGAAATTTGCCCTGAAACCAGACGGACTCTGAAGTATTGAATTAGTTTTGACAAATGCAGTGGTGACCTGATTTGCCACTTTTTTCCAAGACCTTAGAAAAGAAATGAAGCAGAGATATAGGCCTCTGATTAGAGGCTGTTTTTGGGTCCAATGTAGTTTTTTTTCCCCTTCTCATTAGGGCACAATTTTCGCCCTTTTCCACTTGTTAGGTACACAACTTATCTGCAGAGGTTAAGGAACTGGTTGACCGCTGGATTAATCTCCGCTGCTGATGCCAGAATTGTGGCAGGGCATGGATCAGGAGAACCGGATTTGAGGCTTTTCATGATTTCTAAGGATTTTACCATGAAGACAAAAGGAAACTGTTTCAGAGAAGGTATACCAATTTGGGTGAAGGTGGAGTCTGATTCACAGATGTCACTGAGCACTGGAGGAACTGTCTGGAAACACTCCTGAATGTTTTTAATCTTGTCATGAAAGTAGGCCATGCAGCCAGTCCATACCTTCATAGGAACAAATGGCTTGGCTGCCACTACAGGGGAGGAAAATTTGCTGACTATTCCCGATGTACGAAAATGCTTTATTCGATTTTGTTTTTTAAAATCATAAAAGCGTACAAAAAAAGAGTCATTAAAAATAAATATGTACATTCAAGAACAACGTAACTTCAAGTAAAAAAGACATATCCCCAACCTCAAAGTTCAGCGGTGTGACATGTTATTCAAGGGGTTTATCCCTATCAGGAGTAAAGATACACGGATTTGTCCTTTAAGGTGAGTAGACTCAAGAGTTGCGACAGTTGTACAATGGATCAAATCTGTTGGAAACAGAGAAACTAATACCACTGGGTACCTGGACTCCCCCACCCAACGGGTGGTGGTAGGCTATTGTTGGTCCTAACCGGGGGATATTTGGCATACAGGGATAAAAGTCAAGTAGATCCCAAATATGTATTGGACCATCCCCTTCTTGGGGCGGACAAGATCTTAAGTATGGAGCGATGTTCCGGTTCCTGAATCTAACCAGTACCAAGTCCCCTGAAATGTTTTTTGGTAGTGGGCCCAACCAGCCCACCCTTCTCACACTCAAGATTCCGCCATCTTTGTCCGGTGGTAGGGGTCTATTTCTTCCCATCCAGAATATGACTTTGTTCAATAGGTCCTGCTGACTTTCAGCTTTTCTCATCGCAAGTGCTGGTACTCCTGAGAGGACGGTCACATATGGCGAGGCTTCTGTCGGGAGGTGTATGTGTGGTACTTTGCGTACTGTTTTAACCTCTAAGGGCCTTGATATAGCAGATTTGAAGGGAGCTTTGGAAGTGGTTGAATCTGGGATTTTAGGGGATTGTAGAGTGGCTTGAACGCTTTTGTGGTTGGGAGTTGGCTTAGCTGTTGGGAAAGTAGTAGATGACTGGGGTCGGTTCGATGTTACTGAATTATTGATGGGTTTCAGGATAGCCGTGATTTTATTCTCTAGACCTGAGAGCCTTTCCCCTATGGCGTTGATTTTTTCTGTTAGTGGGGAAATGATGGTTTTAACAAGTTGTTCAATCTGAGTCAGTAGAATCTGGGAATAAGATATTGGTTCATCCAGTTTGGCATCAGTCTCCATGGTGATAGGGAGATTATTAACAGACAGTGCAGGGCTTGCAGATGGTTAATGGAATTTGCATTGATTCCCTTCGGCATTGTCCTCGTCATGCTTTCTTTCAATGGGTAATTGCCGTGAAAGTACTGGGGCTTGTGTGTTGACTTTGTTCAATAAAAAGGGGGATTCCTGTGTACTGCCTTTAGTACTTGTAGTACAGGTGCCTTTGGCGAGAGAGGGTAATTCCACACTGACATACTTTGTTTTGCATAGACTGTTTAGTTCATCCCACAGGGACAGGTTATGCACTCTTGGGGAGATTAGTAGAGAAGATAGCGTACTAGATGGAGAGTAACTAGGACAGTTTATGTCTATCACATGAACAGTAGGCAGTGAGCTTGTGCTAATCGTTTGGTGCTTTTGCACCACTTGACCTGGGCACCCCTGCGCGGCTGGGCTTGTTCCCCCTTACAGGGCATGATCAGAGTAGAGATAGTAGTATTACAGCAAAAAGTCAATTAAATGTGTGTACACTCTACCTCCTTTAGCAGAAGTGACAAGGGGGGAGGCCTGTCCTGTCCCCTTCGGTCCACGGAGGGCCACAGAGGGCCCGCCCTTTGCCCGGGCTTAGCCCGGCGCAGTCCCGCGACGCGGAGGGAGCCTTGTCCGTTATCAGCGTCTCCGGGCGTGCAGGAACCGGAAATGACCCGCTCAGGCTGCTGGGAGCTGCAGTCCGCCGGCGGCCGAGCAGGTGGAGAGCAACGGCGGCGTGCAGCACTCACAGCGTGTGGGCCCCAGCAGCAGCGACGGAGTGTGCCCGGTGAGTCCCTCCTGCTCTGTGACTCTGGTCCTGATCTGTGTCTATTCCCAAAAAACAAACCTTTGCAATGCTATAGGTCTCGCATTAAGAACGTTTGAGCTATTGGTATAGTAAATAACAATTTGTATTTGTGTTGGTTTTGAAAATAGCTAAATTAATAGCTTTTTTTTTTAATTAATACTTAAAGTTATTGTAATTTATAATGGCAATAGCATAAACTTTTGTAAACAACTTTTGTGAAGATTGTTGTGTATTTTATTGTGATGAAAATCCAAGAATAGAAGTGAAATATTAACATCTTTTTGTGACATCCATCCATACTAATAAAATCGAGAGCCCAAACCTTTGAGGCGGGTAATCTCAGGAACCACAGCACCAATCACCACCAATACAGCGTTGGAAAGGGCAGTTGCAGCAGAAGGACATGTGCTATGTAGACGCCCACCATATACATTTAAAAAGGTAAAAGAACCGTGCCAGCAAATTAGTCCCTTGTGGGCCTGTCTGCTTTGTGCTGGGGGCGTGACAAACGCTGGGGGCGTGTGGTACGTTCCGCCCTTCATTCCATGTCTCATATCGTGGGCGTCTGCTGTGGGTGTGCGGGGTGCGGGATTACGGAAAAAAAGCGAGCGTTGTGCCCAATATTTCATGTTTTTTCTTCCCAGGTTCTGTACATTCCAGCTCCGGGTGTCCACCCTGCTCCCTTTAAATATCCCTGCACCCCATAATCATTACCCACCCTTACTCTTTAAAATACCCCAACACCCTTAAACACTAACCCATCTTAACCCTGTAAATATACCCCTGTACCCCAAAACCCAAACCTCGCCCTGAACCCTAAAAATACCCCCTTACCCCAAAACCCAAACCTACCCTTTAACCCTAAAATACCCCTGTGCCCCAAAACCCAACCTACCCCTGAAGCCTAAAAATACCCCTGTACCCCAAAACCCAAACCTAGCCCTGAACCCTAAAAATAACACTGTACCCCTAAACCTACCCCTGAACCCTAAAATACCCCTGTACCCCAAAACCCATACCTAAACCCTAAAACGACCCCTGTACCCCATAACTATTTGAACCCTTAAAATACCCAAACACCTCAACCTATACCTCAGTACCCCAAAACATATACCCCCTATATCCATACTTACCTTATCCAAACATTAAAAAAAACAGTTTTACCATTCATGCATTTACAACGAATTTCGTTGTAAATGTATGCGTGGTAAAAGCATATAAAATGTAATGCCATGCGTTATAATGGCATTGCGGAGTCATGGTACTTTCGTAATGAAAGTATGCGGCGTGATGGTATGTGGAAAGAAAGTTGCGGAATAATGGGTGTTTACCCTCCCCGGTAAGTACATTGGTGGCACGGCGGCCCACATCTCTAGCAACATACTCATATTTTTTCACCACCAATTTGAAAAATGCACAGGTCTCTCTCATTGATGGCCAGCACCGACATATACTTTTAAACACACCTCCCGCCACAAGTTCTAGAATTGCAAACTGTAGAGCTGGGGAGCTACGTTCGAATCTCTGCATCAGCTCAACAGCCTGTGATTCCAGGCAAATCGCATTGTCTCCCCGTGCCTACCACAAATGAATGTGTTCTTCAGTAATGTAAATTATGCTCATGCCATGTTGTCGAGTTTGCGCTATATAATATTGCAAGGAAAAATAAAGTAGGGAAACTCTAGTTCACACACTACAGAATGCGCACTCTTAAGTGCATCAGCAGTGCACTGTGAATCGGAGCTTTTCACAGGCCTTTCACAGATAAGAAATGCGATCAAAACGAAATCCTACAAAACAATTTACTACTGGCCCGCAGCAATTCATACCCGGACAACGTCGGGACGGGCTGCTAGTTTGTAATAAAGCTTGAAACATTGAGGGAACATATTTGAACCAGTTGTTGTTGAATGGTTGCACAGATTAATGGTGTGGCGGCGACGAGTGATGCTGTGGCGGCGACGAGTGATGCTGTGGCGGCGACGAGTGATGCTGTGGCGATGGGATAGATAGAGGGGGAGGGCGATGGATGGAGGGGGAGGGCGATGGATGGGGGGAGGGCGATGGATGGAGGGGAGGGCGATGGATGGAGGGGAGGGCGATGGATGGATGGATGGAGGGGAGGGCGATGGAGGGAGGAGAGGGTGAGGGGGGGGGGGAGAGGGAGGGCGATAGTGAGTGAGGGCCAAAACACCGACCTGCCAGACCAGCCCTTCTGAAACTGTCTGGTTGTCCAGTAGGCCAGTCCAATCCTTCATAGGCAGTAATCTCAGTTCTGTGAAGTTTTTTTGAAAGCTGCCTAATTTTTCTTATTGTGTGTGATGTATCGAACAAGCCTGCTTCTGTGAGTTACATGCGTGTGAAAGAGGTGTTCTGTTCTCCCACGTAAACTGGTGTTAACTCTAATCAAATTTGGTGGCACTCAGTTTATCAACTCTGAAAGGATGAAATGCTGATTTTGCCGTGCTGGGAATGATACTTATTGCCTGGAAGTCACACAAACGTCAGCAGCAAGCGACTAACTCGCAGGTCATTCATTAAAACACGAATTCATTGAAGCATCCATTTCATCGACTCTAGCACCTCAACTGAATGGACAGCGGTCAATAGAGGGTTTTATGTTACGCTACGCTATGCTTTGTTGTGCTGTGTCATCATGCTATGCTGTTTGGTATGCTATGTTGCAGTGCACTATGTTACGCTATACGTTATGTTATGTTACATTTTGTGCATTTGGGCAGCCTATTTGTAAAGGTCTCGTAGCCTGTGGTTAGAGAAGGGGCGAGAGAGTGCCATGGGGAGCGGTTTGAGGGTTGGTGGAGAGGAGGAGGAGGACGGCGATAGATGTCCTGCCCGGGTGGTAGGGTGGCAAGAATGTAGAAAAGCGGAGCTGGAGGGAAGGGTTTCCAGAAATGGAGAGAGTGCGAGGCAGATGCCTATGGACTGCAGCGGTGATGGAAGAACTGGGCATGGGGGGGGCGGGTGGTAATACTGAGGGGGTGCATTCCTTTGAAGTCTGATTGGGGGGGCTAGGGAGTGGATTCCTTTGAAGTCTGATGCCGAGGCTCAGACAAATGGTGGCGTGCGAGCGGCTTCCTTTGAAGTCTGATGCCGAGGCATGGTGTGGGATGTGGCTGACGATGATGTGCATGTGCCTGGCTCACATGAACTGTATGCGATCCGCAGGTAGGTAGACTTTTCGGACCGCTTACTATAATCACGCCTATTCAATCCCTGCGGGATAGAATAGGCGAGACCTAAAAAGGCCTTATTTTTGTTTGTTTGCAAGTTTAATTTTAGCAGAGAAAAAAAGATTTTTCTCCTCAAGAACTTGCTTATAATGAGCAGTCTGTTCCTGTGTATAAATTGCTTTATCATTTGAGTCAAAATGCTTCCGCCAGGTCCTTTCTAGGTGTTTGCACCTCCTCTTACATTCCATGAGGGCAGTCGTGAACCAAGGAGCAAAAGTCGGGATGGTATTCCCTGGATGTAGAACAGGAGGTGCGAGTTCCCCACCCGGAGCGGGAGCCAATTATGCAGACCCACCACATCCGCCTCTAAATCACACTAAGAGATCGGATGCTTATTGATGGCAATACTTAGTGCCTCAGGAGTGATTAAGTGAAAAGGTCTAAAATGGGACTTCCCTGAGGCATTGGGAGGGTTTGATTCCTTTCTAATCGAAAAATCCAGAAGTGGTCAGACCATACATGGGGGAAGCGGTGTGCTCATTCCTATTTTGACCGTGGAGAACATCTGGTCTAAGGTATGGCCTTTTTCATGAGTGGAAGAATGCACGTAAAGGGCCAATTTTAACATCTCCAATGACTTGTCTAGTAGAATCTAAAGCATCCAGTTTATCCATGTGCATGTTAAAATCACCTAATACCAAACAATGTTTGTTTCATAACTAAGGGTGAAACAACGTCCCCAATGGAGGCTAAAAACCTTCCGGCAGGGTGGGGGCGGGTGCTGCCTTTATCATCTTTTAAAGTTCTCCTCTGTAGGTGGTCGGTCATCTGTTTGATCAATTTAGCTACCTCAACTGTGTCTAGAATACCTGCTTCTCATCAATGTGGTTTTTAGCCTGGAAAAGACCTGCATTGTGTCTACGTTGCTGCAACAGGCCGAAACGGATCCTAGGATGCTTGCTTACAGTCCAGGGAGGACCTGGCTTGGCAGTTTGGGCTGGATTGTTCCCATGAGGCACAGGGTCAAGACTCATTTGCATATGGCCAGGTCTAAACTGGATGCGTGGTGAGCAAAAGAATGATGGATTTAACCATATCCTTGACTGGGGGTGATTTTTTTTATTTGTTCTGTATTCCGTCCATCAATTGTCTCTTGCACCAGTTTCTGAAGCAGAGCAAACTTTTTCTGACCTGCAATTCTGAAGTCCAGGTAGGACAACCTGTGACTCTGATGCATCAAGTCTCTGCGTGCTCAAGCCAGTTGTAGAGCGGTCATCTGTTTCAGTTATCTTGCTATTTGGGTGGGGTCGCTTGGGCAGCTCCATAGCATTGATCAGTAAATGCTGCCCACTGCAATTGTGGATGTGAAGCTATCTTTGTTGCATAGACCAGTAAGAAGTTTCCCCACAAAGGTTTGTTTACCCTAGCGTTGCAGTATCTGGTATGCCCATGATGGAGATGTTTCACTTTGACCTGCTTCCATATTTTCATTCTCATTGGGGCTAATGTCAAGCACGTTTTCCACATGGAGAAGGTTTTTCATTAGAAGTAGAGGCTAGACCCTCACTAGTAAATTGCAGCTTGAGCCAAAGATGTGCCCCACTAAGTCATCTGCATATATGTAGTTTCACCCCACAAGAGAACCCAGTGGGATTGGTTTCCTTCAGACTGCCTACGCTGGTTTTGGGATAATTTTTTTTTTTGAAAATTTTTGGTAAACCTTTATTATTTCAATAGGCAAATACAGGTATGGGCCTACAACCATCACGACTGGCCGCTAGTACGATTAGATCAAAGCAAGACAAGCATATCGTAGAAAACAGTAGTCCGCCACTCGCCAGCACAATACTGAAACTAAGAAACATCCGCCCACCGACTGCCGAATATAGAACAGGATTAGGAAAGGTTTCTTTTTAAATGTTTAAAGAGGAGCAGGATCCGGAACCGTATATTCAGTCAATAACAAATTACAGGATTGCAATATTACAGGATATTCATAGACAGGATGACTGTAGTTGAAATAGTAGCGCCGGTACGTTTTAAACAGGATAAGCAGTAAAATCTAAACACATTGCATCGTCATAGCAAACCGGCCATCGTGCCTTGGGAAGTCCAATAAAAGGACAAGAAGAAGAAGACCCAACCCCCCACCCTGCACTCCTGTAGATGGCTACAGCCTACCCCCCCTAGCAGTGTGCCTGTCGCCCTAAGGAACTGAAACCCCCCCAAAAAACTAGTCCATAGAAAAAGAAAAAGAAAAGAGTTATGAATAGAGTGGAGGAGGATCTCCAGGCCAGCTCCCGGCCCCACCCTGCGCAAACCCTCTGCACAGTAAACAATGCTAAAGCAGATGCAGTCAAACCACAAAAGGGTAAAAAGATACATTGTTAGCCCGCAAAGTTACATAGTCACAACAGTCCCAGGTCTCGAATACATCCAGCAGCCCGTTAGCAATCCCTGCGTGGTGAAATCATCTCTAACCCTGGCCCACCCTATCAAGCTCACCCACGTGTAGCAACCAGTCAGTGTCCGAAGAAAGTGTTCCAGGAGACTCCGGCACCGCGAGTGGGAAGAACAGGCGGACATGCAGAGGAGAGTCAACGCGGGGATCAAGCCACACCAATATATGATTACAAATCACAATCAGCAGACCTAGCCACCAAACTGGAAAACCGCGGTTACCCGAAGGCCATCATTCGGAAAACACAGAAAAGGGCTAGAAACCAAAACCGTGAAGCTCTCCTTGAAAACATCGCTAAAGAGGACGAGGAGCAACCAATAACTTGCGTCACAACCTACAACACAGCCTCCAATGAGGTTGCAAAAATCATTAAAAAACATTGGAGAATCATCAATTCCGGACAGAGGAAATGGGAAACACCCAGGTTCGCATATAAAAGGTGCCACAATCTGAGAGACCAACTGGTAAGCACCCGACTGAAACTACCGCCAAAACCACCTGAAAACACAATACTCAATGCATGGGGCCTGCCAAAAATTACAGGACACTACCCCTGCAACGACTGCAGTGTATGCCATCTCACATCCCATACCAAAACTCTGAACCTCGAACCCAACAAAATCTGGTCTCAGCGGAACCACACCAACTGCAATTCACGGAATGTGATTTACTTGCTCACATGCACGTGTGGCCTCCGGTATGTGGGGATGACGACACGCAAAATCAGAACCAGAATAACCGAGCATCGTAGCACTATACGATGCAAAAAGAACATCAGTAGGTTGACCAACCACTTTATCACCCACCACCATACACCCAATGACTTTAGCTGAACAGTCATTGAACAAATCCCTGAAAGCCCCATCAACAATGACAAGAAACTCCTTAGCAAAGAGCAGAGATGGATATATCGCCTTTCAACTGCCACACAGGGCTTGAACGATGCCATCCCCTGGAATTCCCTGACAAACTTGTCAATCCCAGGGGCTAACTTGTTGACCTACTCCCTAGAGACTGATGAATCCCCCTATAAACAATGCCACCCCCTGAGCCTTTCGGTTCTGTGTATTGGGACGTAATTCCCTCCTACACCCAAGTGTAATTTAAGTAATGTATTACCCAATGACAGGCTACTGACCAGCGCCACCTCACACACCCCTTGTGCCCATTATCCCACGTGCCTACATCCCCACGCAACCAATACAAGACAGCATGCGTAGTACTCGCACAATAACATACGCGCTAAACTTTTTAGCGCATGCGCACTCTGCCGATCTGATCTCCAGGCAGAACTCCCGAAATGCGCACGCGCGGCAGCTCTAACACCACCGCGCATGCGCCCCACGAGACTGTGACACCGCGCAAGCGCGGACACTGTCCACAACTCCGCGAGCATGCGCCCCACGAGACTGTGACACCGCGCATGCGCGGACACTGTCCACAACTCCGCAACACGCGCGCAGCAACCGGCACACACCTGGGCGCTATTGTGACTCGGTAGCCCGAGTCTTTCCACCATTCCTCTTCGTTACACAGGTGCCCTCGCTCAACCAATCAACCACAGTATATAACCCTGCAGCACAGGCCATTACTTACCGGTTCTGCGAAGGAGGCACAACAGGTCCAAAGCAGGCACTGGCCAGAAATCCTGTGAGTATGCTGAACAACCACCTCTACTATGGGTAAGCGCCACCACTCTTTTCTCCCTACAGGTCTCCTAACCCCAGTGGTCCTACCTTTCTCTTCCATATAGGACCAACCCCCTGCCACTTCAATAACCTTGAAGAGAAAACAACTTAAAACTAGCGTAAGAAATTGTCCTTGCGCCTCATTCATTCTCACCTCTCTCACCACTGTTGTAAATACTGCTTTTTTAAACCACTTCACCTACGAAGTTCTAGTGCGATTTTTCACCATAATGGTACCACCAGTATCATTACACTTTAGCTGCTTATAGCCTGCACCCCTACGCTATTAAGCCGGCTGTCATAAACAATGATACAATACCTTCCAGTGACTCTCTTTTCTCCTGTATGTCTTGTCTTTGTCCTTACATGTTACATGTACAGGTGTTCTTGAGAAGGGAATCCCCCCTCTCACACATAGATACACTTTAGGGCATGTAGACACATAGTCTGTTTCACACACCCATTAGTTTTAATTGCACACACCATTTTATCTGTCCTGAAGAAAGCCAGCATATCGATAAGGCACTGGCTGAAACATGTTGACACTCCAAAGGACGTGGGAGGTCGTAACTCGCCTCTAACGTCCCACAGCCTTATTTGTAACCGCTGACGGAGGCCCAGGTATTAAAGTATCTTCACCCTTCGGGTACTGGGATCCCCGCCAAGCCGTTTTAAATTCACAACTTATCACCCTTCACCGCACACACAGTGACATACCTGCTCCGCTGTAACCAGGCGTCGTAGCACACCCGGGACACGCTAGGTGTCACTGGGTGGGCCCGATGATGAAGCATGCCACCAACTAGGTTGGTGGGTGAGGGCTTTATAAGGACACCCATCAGGTGCCACCACCCCTTGACAAAACAAGACTGAGTCACTTAGATCTTTATAAATATAAAAATCTTGTCAAACCCCCCCTATACCTAGCTAGTCTCTTTTTGATTAATTAACATATAAACCGGGGATCTGGACTAGCTATCTGGTCCTCTCTCTCCCTCTTGATACACGAACACCAATATGTTCACCAGATGTCGCGGCCGGGTTGTACACGGGGCCCTTTGCAATTGAGGAAAAATAGTAGTTCCATTCCCCCGTCGAGAGCTCGTCGGAGCATTCAAAGGCGCTGCATGGTCAACCGACCCCTTCGGCGTCACAGGTCCAGTGGTTCCCGATGCAGGAGAGACTCCCGGTGGCCAGCTAGGAGTTATGAGTCGGGTCCCCCAAAGTATCTCCAATCGGTAGGGTATCAAAGACGCAATCCACTGGTGCGGAATCAGACAAAGTTGCAGTCGCCCAGGATACGACTGGCGTCTCCGTCCTCGGGGTGGCAGTAATGGCATCCAGCTTTTACCCCAGGGTTCGTACGTCCCGTTGCAGGGCTTTGCGGAGGGTGCCAAGGGCCAGAACTAGGTCTCCAACCATCGACCTTTCATAATGCACCCCGATGTCGACACACCTCCCAGCCCCGATCATTCCATCACCTTGGGGCAGCCGAAGCCGGGTATAACCTTCACGAACTGCCCCTCGATCGGCAGCCATCACTGTGGAGGACCGTGAGTCAGCCCCAAACAAAGGAGAGGGGGAGGGCATGGCGCCACGAACAGGCCAGGAAAACCGGGTGCAGCAATCAGGGCCACCAACACCTCCCGGTGGGCCCCGCCAGAAATGAAGACACTCTCCTGCACAATTCGGGGGATTCCCACAAATATCAGGAAAGGCTGGATTCCTCGTCTGATGGCCGCTGCAGTGCCCGTTTTGGGAGCTGCAGCCCGTATGGTGGTGGGACGGGACCTCTCCGTGGCACCGCTTGGAGAGCTGAGGCACAACCAAAGGATCGGAGCAAGGTTTACTCCCACTCGGGCGATCAGTCAGGCTTACGACTGGTGGCCGCCATTTCTCGCGCCGGCGGTCAGCGTATCAGCCCACTCCAAGCCCCGGCTCTGCCGTCTTCACAGGCCGCAATAGAAGACAGGACGTATCTCCGGCATCAGGGCAGGTAGGGATCCGGGAGACACATGATCGTCGGCCACAATCTTTCCCCGCACGAAACCGTGATGCGGGCACAGGATAACGGCCAGGATAGGATCGCGAGGCTGGAAGGTTTACGGAGCCGGGCGCCTAAGCGGCCATCGCGGTCGCCGGCCTGGCTCTTGGGATAATTATTCCTAAATTTACTCCTTAAACCTAAGCTGGGGTGCAATAGGCGATTCCAAGTCCTACCCCTCAACAAATCCAGCCCAGGTTTACAAATAATATTTAACCTAGCAAAAGCAACAAGTAAGAAGCACCACTCCAACACCCTGTGACACATTATCACTGATGAGGGACACATCTAAAATTCAGCAGAAAAATAGTCTGCAACCAAAATAGCTTTTCAACTAGAGGAATATTGCATTCCACCTACACATTGCTTCCCAGAAAGAAATTGCATATCGGATCATAATCGGTGTGCATGACCATAAACATTGAGGCTTTCAACTTATAACGGGAGCAACACACTTGATGCCATATTAACCAGGACATGGCACCGTAACAATGAACTCCTCCATATTGAGGAGTGACCCTCAAGCCCTCAACCTCCCAGCCAAAAACATTGTGTATGACCTAGAATAGCAGTGAAAGCTATTGACGTTGGCAGAAACGAAACCTTACATCATTGACGTCATACCTCAAGACCTCGCCTAAGGAGGAATTGACAGAAGTGGCTGAATTCTACAACTGGATCACTGTTTACTCTGTGTCTTCACTGGCAAAGGTCTATTCAAGCGGAGACCAGAAAAGGACAATGTGGATCAATGTTAAGATGAAGGAACTTGAAAAGGAATGTGGTGTGCCTTCATGTAATTTGAGAAATCCTGCAACAAGAATGAATTTCTTTGGTTTAAGGCAAAGCATACTAACTGACAATCAAAAATTCAAAGACTTGCCTACTCAAAAGTAGGCAATACAGAAGGTGCTTCTCCACCACTGGTTTCTTGTAGAAATCTGTAACCTGCCATTATACTACTTTCAGAAGCGGTCTACAACGTTCAGCATTTGTCCATCTTTTTGTGTTGTATTTTTGCTCTAAGTTGGATGTGTATGCCCAGACGTGGGTCCCTTGCTCGCTATGCGCTGTTATCAACCTAACCTGGCTGAAGAGAAGTGATGCCCCAAAACTGGTCCTAGGATGTTTGTTTTCCTGTCCAAGGAGTACCTGGCCTGACAGTTTGGGCTGGCCTGTTCCCATGAGGAGCAGGGTCAAGGCTGATTTGCATATGGCTGGGTCTTGGAATGGTGTGGCAGGCAAAAGAACTATGAATTGAACCCAGATCTGTGACTGGGGGTTAATGTTTGACAATGCTTAGTATTCTGTTCATTTGTTTGTTTTACATTATCTCCAAAATAAAGAAAATAGAACATCCCCCTCAGGAACAAAACACAAATGACTGGAGAAGCATACTTCTAGATGTGTGCAAGCAGTCTTTAACAACTATTCAACACTGAATCTGGTGAGCAAGCAACCAAACTGGATCTCCAGCAGATCTTGCCCCAGCAAACTATTTCAAAACATCTCGTAAATGCATGTTCTAGATTGTTCAATAGATTTGTATACATTGCTATACAAGATCCTTCCCATCAGAATGAAGCCCTCCAAGTCATACCTTATAAAAGAGAACCCTGAACCATCAATCATTATCACACTGGCTGGCCTCCAGTGGTCCATTTCTGGGAAATCTGATCAAAAAACGACTTGGATTCTGCACCTTTGAGGAAAAAAATCTATGTCCACAATTTGGGCTTGCTCCTGAAGATTGCCTGTTTTGTCTATCCTCCTATTACTCTAAGAAAACCTTCCTTGTTTGACTTTGCTGCGGTGATGGGGCCAATGATAGCAGCCCGCTTCGTCACTAGGGTAGCGTTGGGGTCTTTATCACAGTCAAAAGCAGTTGCATTGATACTCTCGGGCTCATTGTCCATCTGACTTGGCCATCTCAGGCGTGTGACTTCCAGGAAAACTTGTACATGAAGTTTTCGTAAAACATTTAAGTCTTTAGCTACTTGATTTACT
This sequence comes from Lissotriton vulgaris, assembly GCF_964263255.1. NCBI lineage: Eukaryota > Metazoa > Chordata > Amphibia > Caudata > Salamandridae > Lissotriton > Lissotriton vulgaris. The sequence continues at coordinate 1,185,708,015 of NC_141697.1, forward strand.
GCTTGCCTTTATTTGACCTGGTGTGTTTGTACTGAGTTAGGTACGCTGGAACACTGCTTTGCTTCCTAACTATGTGCTTTATTTGGCTCACTTGACTTGTTGAAATATTTTGAAACAATAGTTGTATAACTGTGTCTTTCCGGAAAGGTGGCCACGTTCACTCAAACTTTGCTAGGGACCTGTTGGAGTAATGGGAACCTTTTCATGAAGTTTAGGATGGGTGGAGAGTGACCTTAAATAATAAACCGTTAATTACCATCCTGGTTAGAGAAGTGAATCAAAGGACACCGGTCAAACCCTAACTTCCTAGGGTGGATCAGTTTGATCTGGTTTCTCAGTCATATGGCTGAGCTCAAGGTTAACAGCTGCGGCCCATGCAGGTAAGGGCGTTGCAGCCGGTAGGGAGATTCGACAGATGACCACGAGGGAAAATGAAAAATAATTTTTCCCTCGCCTGTCTTCCCCCCCCCCCCCCCCCTTCCAGGCCCCACCTCTCAAATATGCATGGGCTGTGGCTGAAGCTTCATTTTCCCTTCCTTTTGGAAAATGTATGCCTCATGCACAGTGGATACATTAAATGCTCAACTAAGGCGTACCTGTGTGAACCGGTCTAGGTCAGACTTGTGTGGAGATCCAGGCCATCGGCCCTTCTCTTTCACAGGCCACTCGAGCCACTGTACAGAAACTTAGGAACACTAGCCTTGACCCTGGAGTGGCTACTCCAGAGCCTACTCATATAGTGACCATTCTGCCACAGTTCACTTCGCGAAACCAATACAAGGTGCCCATCAAAGTGAGAAACCATACGTGGTCTTTATGTGCTTCACAGGGCAGCTGGTATGCTTCTTTGTAGTAGAATTATAGTTGAGCTTCTACATTTGGTAATGCCTATGATATGTGGTGTATGCAATAGCTTTGAAGTATTTTTAGATCTGGGCTTTGAGACTCCTCTAGCTGTTGCACCAGACTATTGGTAAAACGATGTACATGTATTTATTTATGTAGCGCAAATCACCGACCCGGTATCTAAGTGCTTGATTAGGGAACCCGTCATGGTATTCCCCTGTGAGATAACCCCGGCAGGGTATCCACAAGGTGAAAGCCAGGCATCCCACCGCGAGGGGCCGTTGTGGAGATTAAGCAAGCTATTGCCCAGAGTCACAGAGTGTGAACCCGTGAATCGAGTAGGCACCGGAGCGAGAATTGTCGAGTCCGTGGACATTTTAGGACTCAAGACCCCGCCGAGCTGGGAATTGAACCCTGGTCCCGGGCTGACCTCTGCTTCCAGGTCTGCCTCCTCTAACCAGTGAGCCACACTTCTCCACGATGATGCGTAAACTGCATACATGTGTGAGCTTTTGGTCGGAGAGCTTCATCCATTGGCCTATTAAATTGTCATTCACATTTTGCTTCCTCCCACTACAGCATGAACAATGGGTGAATCAACTTTACTCTCTGGTTTCCTTCACTTGAGTGACTGCATGAAGCCTGTGCGCATTTTTCACATCTCTCTCCGCAAAGCGGGTTAAGTGTGCTTAAATGTTGTTTATTTTGATATTAACCTGAAATACCAGCTATTTATTTTGCCAGCACTCCTTTAAAAAAAATGCTAAATGCCATTTCATAACACTAATTTCTGTGAAGTGACCCTTGGGGAAAAGAAATGACTTGCCTATTTAAACATTTGGGGTACCATTTTTGTATAGGGACCTGTGGCAAAAAGGAGCATATTTGCTAATATATTTAGATTTTCGCAGAATTACTATTATAAGTAAATGTCAACAAAATAATTTTTTGCTATCACGATTTCAGATTACCATGGGTATTCCAAATTTGTGGGAGGAATGCCGCTGTCTGCGTGACCCGCAGGAGATCATGAGCAAGGCAGCGCATTAGTGCCATTTGTCCCAGCGCTAGCCAATGCAAGGTGTGGGAGGGCGGAGAAAGGTTGAAGCGGGGCTCTCGGCTCCTCCTCCCCGCGTCCACCGGACATCGGCCAGGGGGTGGGGTTCACCTGTTGGGGGGGGGGGCGGGGGGTGTATCCCCCCTCCCCAATTTAATCACAGCTTGCCCTCAGCCCGGCCTCTTTGCAAGCTGTCTGTCCGCGGCCCAAGCGCTGTTCCCTCCCTAACCCTGACCCAGCAGCTCGAGCGGCGGGCGATGGATAGAATGTTGTAATTTTCTGTTTTGTGTTGCAGGCGGAGTTACAGGGCGATCTGGAGGCAGACGGGTACAGTAAGGGTACCTCTGCGGCAGAATGGTCCTGTAAGGGTACCTCTGCTTGGCACAGTAAGGGTGCCAGAGCCAAGGACCAGGAGCCGCAGGAGGTTCCGGGAAACCGCGACGGCGCCCCGTTAGTCCTTCGGGGGGCCTGAACCGACCGGGGGTGTGCTTCATCGCTCCGCCCTGACAGGGGGGGCGGGAGTATAACGAAGATGGCAATGTGCTGCATCGTCAGAGCATCGACTCACCGTGCAAGATGGCTCTTTAGGCATGCGGGTCAGCGAGGGGCTACCTGCATTGGATCGCCTGTAAGATGACCCACCTAAACGTCATACGTTTGTTGTATGAAAATAAACCTGCAACAGTTCTTTCCCACACCACGTGTCCAGAGTATCATTTGGGTAGGGATTGTGTTGTGTGCAAAGGGGCGGGAGAGGATGACGGTGTGGGCACTAGCAAGGTTACCTATCCCAAAACTCAGACTCCTGTGTATTGTACAAACCTGCTAAGCTTTCCTTGGAATCAAATTTCCATTAATTTTAGTTTTTCATTGCGGAGTGATGCATGGCCAGCACAAAATAAAAAATCATTGTTAGCCATGACTCTGTTGTGGGTTCTTGGCACAGAACATGCTACTTGCCTTTAACCATTATTTTGCAGCTGGCAGTGCTGCGGATTTACATGCTTTCCACGTCGGGAGCCCCTTTCATATGACTTGGACTCAAGATCAGCAACCTCACAATGTCTTTGTGTGTTTCAAGCAGCAATTTCACTGCTTAGATGTTGAGGATTTCGCTTCTATAGCACAATGGCTCCAGAGCTCCGAAAGGTACATCTGAACCAGATGGCGGGCGAAAACAATGTAGGGTGTATTCTACGCCTCAGTGCGTTTAGGGTTTGGGAAAGGTACCAAGAGTCCAACTTTCAAAAGGGAAGCCTTATGGTTCAATCCTTCTCAGGTAATGCGACTAGAATTTGGAATTTGCTACCTCGCCAAGCCCCCCACCAGGCACACGCTCCCTCATCCCAGGGCATGACCCTGATTGTTACATGCACATGTGAGAGCTACTTGGACCTTACCTCTCAATTTTGTAATAATGGAATATGCATTTGTGCAACCCTAATCACTCCACCTTTCCTTAATATGTAATCTTGAGTGAATATGTAACTTGATAAGATATAAGTTGTCACCTACTACCATGTTACTCCTAATTTTTTGTAATTTACTTCGCTGTATTATAAAGTGCTCGGACACCTCTTGATAAAGTACGTGCTATATAAAAACGCGTAAATCTTGAAACAAATCTCTTATTTGGACAAAAACAACTTGCAACATCCGTGCCCAACACTAGATGGCAAGAGTGTGCAAACCATGCGACATACATCTGCTACCGCATTTTGTCAGGAAATGTAAAAGTGCTATAGCTCGATCATTGGAAACGTCCATGAAACATAGTAGCACATTACATCCATAAATTGTACTTGAATACAAAAAATTAAAGATGAAAAATTTGCCACAAGTTCCTCTTTTTGACACTTCTTTCAAATTTACACTTTCTAATTTCATATTTACACCTCCTCTTTACAAGAAATATTGGACCACCACTTACAAAAAACAAAGCAAAAGACTTCCTTTCAACCAGTGAATAAAACTCCGAAGAGTGGCGTTAGCACAGCAATCCTTTTGTTGATCCCATTATTACTTTTTATTACACAGCAAAATTGTATTTGTCATATTTTCTTTTCCGACACCTCTGTAAAAAAAAAAATAAACATCTGGGTATCTATATAATCCTTAATATGTTGGTAGGAAAAAAAGGTTCCATGTTTGTCCTAGATATACTTTGTTTGAAAAGATTATGTAGCCTTAAATCCCTAATCTCAAAAATCCCTGTGGAGTGCTGTGGAGTGGATTGGCTCTTACAGAGTTACAGAAAAGATTGCTATTTAGTTAGGACGTGTAATATCACTACGTGTGACAACACATGCGATGATGCTGCCACCATCACCATGAGTAATATCAATTAATGTACTGTAGTTTAAAACCTATTGTTCATAGCTGTATTATGCTACAATAACCACAATGCTGGGTTCTGGCGACCTTTACAAACCACTCTGCCTTAGGTTTGTAGTTTACTATAGTACTACTACACTCCTTAATGGCATTATCAGGACACGTTTTAATATTTTTATTTCACAAACTCCTAATTTCCAAAATCAGTAATTTACAAAAATAACCTAAATCATTGTATTTACATATTTTTAATGTATGAGAACGTGAAGTTTATTTTTACAATTAATATAACTTGTAAATAATATATTACGTGTTGTGGTCCTGGCTCACCATGTCTGATTTCTAGAGATTTACAAACCCTTTTTGGTTATAATACATGGTTGCCCAACCTACCCACCATTTTATGCTCTGCACTTGCAAAGTTTCTAATAGCTATCCGATATGAAGAAGGCTTGCTAGGAGGTAAAATGTTTTGTTGTGCTAGGTTTGTGTATTTTATGTGATCCTTACATTATGAAATTATGAATTATGGAGACTAAACTATATAACAACTACTTGTTTTTAATTCTGTCATTGGTTTAGGAATGAAGTTTATGATAACAATAAATATGTACAAATATATGCTACCACTGTTTCTTTTCAGCCCTTTCAACCACATTAGTGTATCCATGAAAAGTGCTTTTTGGAGCATGATTTTTTTAATTCACATATTTTGTGTTTTTAATCTATAGAACAGCACGTCCCTCCTCAGGTGGTTCACGGTGTGTTCCATAATATTTATTAAAAAAAATAGGTATTTTTGATGTGTGATGTGAGGGTTTTATTTGTGTTTTCGTATTGGGAGAATGCCAGGCTTCTGTCTAGAACGCTCAGTCACTATTTTGCATATACAGAGATTGCAAAGATTGGACTAGGAGAATCTCAGCCCTACATAAATATCTCCTGCAAAAAAATTGAACTCCATTTCAAACCTCAATCTATTTTAACCTTCTTGCCAAATATTTCAGGGCTGACTTAATTTACTTTCCTTACTCTGGCCCTAGCTTACTTTAGAGGAAATTGTTTTACATTTAATTATAGATCAAACGTTTTTCTGGGAGGCGTTTATATAAGTTTAACATTTTGTAAAACATGTTTTTACAGCCTATTTTTTTCAACCAACTACTACCACAGCACACACCAGTGTGGTCATAATAATAGCAGGTGAGATGCTTGACTGATCAGCACCTTGAGACCCTCACAGGTGGTAGTCATGCTTTATAATATTAGATTGATTGTTTGACTTCTGAGTAAGCTCTTGTGGATAGTTTCCACTTCTAGTCTTCCCTACAAGGCACTTTCCATGCAGCACAATAATAACTCACACACATACACTAAATGTAAGCCAGATCTAATGCAGAAGTAATACATGAAACACGTTTTAAGCAATTTACAGAAAATGTATTTTTCCCAGAACTTAAATCAGTGGGACAGGCGACTTCTGTACGTTTTTTTGACTTGTGAAAAGTTTGCCCACTTCTTTGGTACAAAGTCTTTGGTCCACAGGTTCTTACACATTCTAGCACTGAGGTGATGTGCTTCTGTTTCTACGTGCAGCCCAAAACCAAGTTCCAGCATGAGATGTTTTACAATGGTGTATGGTCTGTGTGAAGTTGGTAGAACCGCGCCACTGGTCTATGGAACCAACGTTTATGCAGAAATAGTGAAAGCTCCAGCACATAGGTTTCAGCTGCAGGATAATTTTTAAAATTTAACAGCATGTCCAGATCCTGTCAGCTGGCCACTTTCTTCAGGTTTCAGACGCCTGCATCAACCTCATGCTGCTTGTGTCTGGGGTCCACTCTTCCACTATGGATATATTGGTGTTGCGGGCAGATGTGCAACAGTGGTGGTTCAGAGCCTTCATCAGCAGCAGTAGAAGTAAGGAAATAAATAGAGGTTTCCAAGAAGGCGAATCTTTGGACGAGGGGAATAGGGTCAAAGTCCACGCCAATGACACAGATATATTACATAATAAAAAATATATAACTTTTTAAGGACACTTTTTCGTTATCCACGCAGTGCACGGTTTGTGTTAGAAGGCCGCTCCATTGAGTCCGAGGTGGGCCGGCCTTTAGGCCTCGCTGCAGCATTCATAGATATTGTCCTCCATCAGGGCTATGACTTGCTCAAACTTGTACTGCAGTTGAGTCCGTTTCGTCGTCGGGTTCGCCTCCAAGGCACTGACGATCTGGAAACAAATTCAAATTCGCAAGAGAGTAAGTCATCAGGAGCATTACAGTACCAACTTGATAGTTTAGTAAGACAGTGAATGTTTGCACTTGACAAGGACAATTTTTAAAATGAATTAACACTACTAAGTGCTTGCCAATGGAGACACTGTTCTGGGGCAGAAGTTCTCATCTGTGAACAAAAATGTCTTAATGTCCTTTCTGAACCTGCAATGCTCTTTGGCGGACCTGAAAGAAATCGGGGTAATCTTAAAAAATAATTGGACTTTGAAAAGAGAATCTGGGGAGTGATTTTGAAATTGGCAGGAGTTCAATCTGATATTACAACTCTTTAAAAAGAGAATCTGGGGAGTGATTTTGAAATTGGCAGGAGTTCAATTATATATTACAACTCAACCGAATCAACGTGTAGGCAGCATGCAGATAGAGGGTCACCTACCATTTGCCAATTACTCGTACCTCTGAAAGGTTTGCCGACCCGATTTCTGTCCGCGCCTTAGATGTGGCTAATCAACAAGCTTCATATAAATTTAGTTTTTTACTTCTCCTCGACTTTCTCTAATTAAATGAATTGGCCTGTTGGCCATATACTATTACCTTATTAAGATTTCTAACTAGGTATCAATATGGAAAATATTCCCCCAACGGACTGTGGGTTGTGGGCACTTGGATTCCCCAGTCTTTAGCATCTGTACTTCATAGTTTATTTTTTTAATTTTTGGAATGTAAGTGTTTTGAATATATTAAGCAAATGTTTCTAAGTTTGCAGAGGGTAAGCACGTTTACACATACAAGTCACTTCATTGGATGGCACATTATGTTATATGGAATGTTGTGTTACATGGCATACAATCCTATCATTTCACTTCGAAGTAATATACTTTATTGTTATCAACACGAGTAAGCCACAGGTGGGTCAATCAGCGAACAGCAGCCATTTTATTTTAAGTCCAGAATTTTGGTAAACGGGGCTTCCACTGATTTGCCCTGTATCCATCAGCCCTAAATGATGCCACAACTGTTTTCTAAAGAGTATATTTCATGCAGATTCATTTTGTTAGTGTTAAAGAAGTCTATATATCAATGTGATAAAGCCAAAATGATTGGAACCCTCAACATTTTTCAAAGACCTTTGCACAGCCCCAATTGCTCCCAAGCGAGCTTTAACACCAGTTGACTTTCAGAACATCTTAGGTAGGAACCAGGAATCACCATCTGGCACTGATCAAGGTTCAGGTTTTTAATATCCTAAACAGTGACCTTACATTAGTTTCTGCCCTGCACTGGGCTTGTGAAATCTATACTAGTTATCAGGGTCCAAGCGTTAAACTTCTTGACTAGTGGCTTTGATCCACTCCTGTGACATCTTACAATGATCAGAACTCACACTAGAAAATCTGAAACCTGGACCTCCACCCGTAACATCTATGACAATGGGCACAGGTTGGTTATTTCACATCTGCCGTGAACTGGGACTCTAAAATCCAGAATATGGATCAAGGTTCAAGCTGAAACTTCCGAACAATGACCTGGTTCCAACTTAAATAGTGCAGCAAACTCAAGCCGCTGTACACATCTTAACTGAGTCATGCAACATGTAATTTATAGAACAGTTATATGAGGGTGGGATAGAATAATGAACTTTTTAAAGCATAAACATCCTGAATTGTTGCAAAATGGACTTTATGGAACATTTACCACAGAACCTGTCCTCAGCTCTGTCAAGGGCTCAGGGCTGTAAAATCTGGAATAGTCATGAGTTAATGCCAGTAGAATCCTCAACTAAGGCCCTTGCTCAGAGATGTAACCTTTGGAATACAGACCAAATTCCATTGGTGAGAGGTCTACAGTAAGTAAAATAGAGCTCTGAGCTAACGACTGAGCATCTGGACGAGGCATCATGCCTGCTACATATGATAGGGCTTCATTTCTAATATCTACAACAGAAGTGTGAGATTAAGGATGTGTATAGATCTGTGATTGGGTTTAGATGTGTCATTTGTACACGAGAGACATGGGCTCAGGTTTGTAACATCTAGATCAAGGACATGGCCTTTCAAAATGTAACATCTGGAAAAGAGACCCAAGATGGGGTAAGTAGTAGATTCAACTAGGACTTAACCTTCGGAAGGCAAGATTCATGTTATATGTGTTTATGTAATGTGCATTCTGCCACTGGTACGCTTTTGCAGGACCAAAGTGGAAAAGTGTCTTGGGTTCAGTTGTGCAACAGCTGGAATTGGGAGATGGGCTTGGGCCTACGACATGGAATAGAGACTTTGATAATGAGATGTGACCATAGCCGGCACAGTATCAGATGGATAACAAGACTAATAATACTGATATGTACCATGTTACCACAGTAAAAGCATAAACCTCTATCTTATATTGTGGGTGGAGGAAACTGGATTTATGCCGATACTATGCACACAGATTTATGTAATATTGAATATGATTCTTAAAAGTGACCTTTATGAAACTTAAATAAATGCTAATTAAAAATAAAAGCAATAGAGCATTTGACTTCTGTTTGTAACACGTAGAACGGGGACTTGAAGTAAGCATGTAACATCAGAAATAATTAAATGTGTTATCTGGAATAACTGCTTGGCAGTCAAAACTGACACATCTGCAATGGGGTAGCCTGTGGTACCCAATGTTTTAAATGATTACCACCTGTAGTTAATATTTTGATGGCTGCAGATATTGGGTACCAGGACCACACTTATTTTTTATCATCAAACTTTAAAAAAGCAGACAAGCATTGGCTAAGCCAGCAGGTTTAGAATGTGCCAACGCATACAGCATTAGCACGTTAGAGCGAGACACGAGAAGGAGCCAGCAGGAACAGACAGAAAGGGATACAGTTGTAAGTAGTCCCACATATAGTTTAATACAAGCACTTTAGCATAGGTGGAATGTTACACTCAAACAGCCAATAACACTAGGTGAGAGATGGATATTCTCTGAGCTGAGCAAAAACTTGATTGGCAAAGTCTCAAGCCAATGGCTGAAAGAGACTAATTTAAAAAGCCAATAGTTGAAAGGGGTGGGTCTAAAGTCTACTCTATGTATAGTATTAGCAATAGGTCAGCTTCACACATACCTAAAAAGTGGGAAAGAAGGCAGATGACAAAGGTAGAAAAAAAATGACAGAGAAGATGCGGATGAAAAAGAAATTGCAGGAGTGAGAAAAGAGACCGGATGTTAGGGTGCAGAAAGAAATAGGCATGAGGTGGAATCTAAAGGAGGCAGCATTGATTCGCAAGTACCAGTAGCAGGATTATACATTTTTTTACAAATTAAACATTAGTTAACACTCGCACTAGGGGCAGAGGAGAAAGGTCATCACATTATTATTATTTGGATGATTGGGTCATTGACACTGCTTGATGGCCCATTAGCAGTGCTCATTACCTGATTGCGATATTTCTTGGCATATCTGTAAACTCCGGCCATGGCTACTTTGGTATTGAACTCATTTCGGTAATTCTAGAACGATGAAGAAAAACATAAAGTTAAATGAGCAAAATCATAGAGACATAAAGTCAAACAGTAAGAGGCCTGGTTAAGAATGAATGATTTTCTCCAGACCATTGTTTTCCTGGTGTCTCATGCTTTCCTCCATACTGTGTGGTCTGAAAGATTCACCACTTCTCTTCACATTTACACTCTAGGGAGTCCCACCAGTTGCCCTCATCACTGGACCTTTATAGCATTATTCATAGAGAACTATGAGAACAATGTAAATCTACTCTACGTCCTCCCATGGGTTCCTGATATACAACTTTCTGGAACTCCCAAAGATGCATCTGAAAACCTGTGTCAATCACAAGTTCCCAGATGCATTTCTCTAAAACTTTTGTGAATTCCTGTTTGTGACAAGGCACTGGGACTTCTTCATCAGGGATGGACTGGGAACCCAAAGCAGCCCTGGTGGATTTTGTCAGACCAGCTCCCATAAAATGCACAGCGAAGCGAGTGAGCCGGACCACTACAAGAACATTTTGGGGAAAATTGTCAGTTTTCATTCTATATTCAATTGTATTCGTTTTTAAGGCATATTCAATGATGAATTTACAGTGCATCAGGATACAGCAAACTTTATTGGGGTTCTTCAATGATCCCCTCACTATCACCCCTCCACTGTGCCTCTCATGTCTCCATAGCCCCTCTCTCTCACATGAATTTCATTGTTTTTATAGAGCTCCTTATACCAGTGTAGGGTGTTGAAACATTTTACATCACACACATAGGCAATGAATCATATGTGTGGAAATCAGTGTATAGAAAATGTTACATAAGACAAAGGGGGACTACAATGTGTAGGATTCCGGTCATCCATACTGGTAGGAATTTATATTTTAAGAAGGCTTGGTCTGGGGAAGCACAAACTCAGGATTCAGATCGTAACACAGTGGTTAGAGTTAACTTTACTAATAAGAATTTCTTTCTACCCAAACAAACCCTTTTAAGCTAAATTAGAATATTGAAAGACTGGGGAAAAAAACATGATTTTTAAAAGTAGATTACGAATGTAACTTATGAACTGCACAGTAACAAAAGGATCTCTATGGCAAAAGAAGTAACCCACTGAGCTATGCACATAAAATACTGTTCTGTGATCTACATAGTACACACTTTGCAGCAGGCATATTAATCCTCTACGTTACCGTAGATGGGTCAAACATGCCACTAGATAAAACTCTGGTGATTAATGCACTTGCTGGAGAGAGATCAGAGTTATCTTGGCACTTTTAATGTTGCCTGAAAACTGTTGGCTATACAAGGAACTTTGCAGTACTTTCAAAACTGCTGCACCTCTACAAAAACCGGACCCCAGTAACAAAAAGGAGGAGCGGCAGTCCTTATTCTTTTGGATTTGTCCGCGGCCTTCGACATGGTCGATCATGCCATCTTGATCGACCGTGTCACAGCCCTGGGGATTGTCGACTTGGCTGGAGATCTTATTTCATCTTTCCTGAACAGTCTCACGCAGACAGTGAAATTAGGTAATTTTTACTCTCCTGTCTCCGCAATCCCCTGTGGGGTCCCCCAGGGCTCCTCGCTAAGTCCGACGCTGTTTAACATCTATGTAGCGGACTTAGCGAGGGTAATAAAAACCCATTGGTTGCGTCTGACATCTTATGCAGACGACACCCAACTAGTCCTGGCGGTGCATAAGGATGGTCCAGTGGTGGCAGCAAAATTCCAAGAAGCAATGCTTGTCGTTTGCTCCTGGATGTCAACAAATTGTCTGAAACTTAACCTCTTAAGCGCTGCTGACGGCCAACGGTCGTCACGAGCGCTACCTCCCCAGTGCTGCGCACGACCATTGGACGTCCATTCAGCACTAGTTCCAATGGACAGCGCAGCACTGGGGAGGGATATTTGCGCCGCAGCTAAGGTGTTAACTCGGATAAGACCGAGGTTATGACCTTTGGCAACCTATCCCCGGAATGGTCACCTATCTGGTGGCCAAGCCAGATGGGCCCCCCCGCCTGTCCCAGTTGCCAAGGTCAGAAACCTGGGAGTTATTTTCGACAATAAGCTGGTCTTTAACCATCAAGGTAAACAAGGTAGTAGCATCCGCCTTTTATGTCCTGAAGAAAATCAGGAAACTCATGCCCTATCTTCCAGCATCAGCAGGGAAAACTCTCATTACTACCTTGGTATTCTCGAAGATGGACTACGGGAATGCCCTCTTTCTGAATACTCAAAAACAAGTCCTAATGAAACTCCAGTCCATACAGAATGCGGCAGCCAGAATTCTGCTCGGTATTCCCCGACGCCATCCGACAACTACAGCCCTTCGACAGCTTTACTGGCTAAAAGTTGAAAACCGTATTAAATTCAAGGCATTATGTATTGCCTATAAAGCCGTACACAATATAGGACCCAGGTTTCTGAGAGAGGCCTTTAAACTGCACACCCCAAAGAGACAGCTCAGATCTGCAAACATTTGCATACTCTCAGTCCCTCGAACCAAAACAGTGACCTGGGGAGACAGGCGTTTCATGGTAGCAACACCCAAGCTATGGAACACTCTCCCTCTGATCATTAAAACCGCCCTCAACCTGGTAGGTTTCCGTAAGCTCCTTAAAACCTGGTTATTTGACCAGTAAGCTGGTGGGCATCGGTCCTTATCTGAGTAATCATATGCGCCGAGACACCCACGGGTAATTGTCGCGCAATAAAAATCTCAAATAAATAAATTAAAAAATAAATAAAAACAGCTCCCCACCCTTCCAGCCTCCCGAGGAAACGCCTGATGCCCGGTACAGCCAGTCCGGCCTTGTTCTGCATGCGTAAGCAGACAAGTTACAATTACACATGTTTAAATTCCATTGCATTTTTGCAATAGCACAATTGGTTATTGCTAAATATGTTGCAGAGGGAAAATGTTTTCGTCATGGAAACGCTCCGTCTGCAATGCACCCATTGATTTTGGTGGTGTTCCAATCACTTATTAATGCTTGCAAGGTATTTACACCTGCTTGTGGTAACAGTAAATCTCTGACCATTTCCAGGGTGGGAGATAGAGGTTTGAGAATAGCCACAGACGTCTGTGTTGGGGGTGTTCCCAAACTAGCAAAGGAAACACAAGTTCCTCTCCTTGAGTGGTGCTTATGCAATACAACACCACTGTGGGTTATCTGACCATAAGAAAACAAAATTACGAGTGCGAGATCATCTTTAATAAATACCTTCTACCCATAAACTGTACCATTTCCACGAGGAAAGCTGATTTACATGAGCAAATGATTCTGTAAACAGTGTTGTTTTTTAATGAGGTCTCACTTATTTATCAACTCAATTAACTTTTCCCATTCAATGAAGTCTTGCTTAACCACAACATGAATCAACTCTTAGGGTTCAATAGGTTTTCACTCATTCCCTAAATCAGTGGCACCTCAAAGAAGTCTCCTCCAGAGTATCATTGTTAGAATTTCACCTGACCTAAATATTGCGTCGCGAATATTGACTGCAATAATATTGCCCCAATGGAGTTAAATGATCGAAAAAGTACACCCAATGGAATGATACTTTGTAAACAATGTATATGTTGGATAATATTTCTGTCTACCGGCTGGGTTTGGTAGGATGGAACATGCAGGGATGCTGGGGCTTGGAATGCAGGAAGGCCCATTATGCTTGGGTCTAAAATGATACCAAATGCAAATATGCCTGGCCTGGAAGTCCAGGGTGTTCAGCTCTGGCTGGATTTTGAAAGAACAGGATGCACAACAGGTGGAGCTGAAAGGAATGAGCTGGGTTTGGAAATGCGAGATCTTCTGATAGGAAAAGGTAGGAAGGTGGGTGTGCAGGAAGATCTAGGTCGTAATACTAAAATACTCTGTTACTTCCATAACAGTAAAGCAATAAAGTTTGGTTGAGTTTGGAAGGTTTGGAGACACAGCTATGGTGGGGGGTGGGGGGGGGGGGGGGGGTTGAAAAGCTAAGCTGTGCCTTTATGGTTGGATTCAGGAAGCACAGGAATGAAGATGGTGTACTTATTTTTTAAGTCTAGAAGGCATATACAGATATAGAAGGCTAAGATGGTCAGTTCTGTCTGGGTCTGGAAGGCCAAATTCTCGGGTATTCCTGGGTCTGGAAGGCCAACGGGTGCGGGCACGGCTAGTGAGGAAGTAGAGACAGAATTACGCCTGGAAAGATCAGGCATGCAGGAATGTCTAGGTATGATGTGTAGGCATGACTAGGTCAGGAGGCTCAGATGTACAGGTACCGCCGGCCCTGTATCCCTAGGGTCCATAGAATGTCTTACCCTGCACTCTTCTGCCAGGTGTGCATTCATCTCCTGGTCGCTGAGAGGCGGCATCTCTTTGATTTGTTTGTAATATCGCTGCACAATCTTCCGATACTCAGGAATTTCCTTTGCATAGAGGAGCTTGTTGGTGGGTGAGTCCTAAGGAAGGACACAAATATGACTATCACAAAAACATACACACACAATTGCATCCTTTTCTACTCAACGGTGACTATCAGATACACATTGCCCTTACATTATTGAAAGTTGTAGATCTGATCACAGCAAAGCCACTCACAGACACGCTCATGTTTCTTTGAACTGAGTCTTGAATTGGTGTGCAGTGAGTACTGAAAACTCAAACCCATTGACTTATGAGAACTTGTTTTGTTTTATGTTTGTGGTGCCCCTAGAAGTGGCAGTGGCATCAGTAAACATGATGTTTATGTTATAAGTTACATTTAGGAGACAATTTCAAGGACAACGTAACGTTTTAAACAAAAAAAAACATTGACATGACCATTTATAGTTATATCTAGCAACTATAACTCGTGCCCTAAGGTAACTATAACTCACGCCCTCTCCATTAATAGCTAATTATCCCACATATTACATCACTCATGACGTGTTTTATGGCACCATTGATAATATCACTGACATTTGAAATGACATAATAGATGACACGTCTGTATGACGGGGCATGAGTTATAGTTACTGTAGGGCACAAGCTATAGTTCCTTGAGATAACTATAATTGGAGAATTTGAGTTTTTTATTTTAGTTTGAAACATTACGTTGTCACAAAAAATTTCACCTAACTATAACGTCACTTTATTCTTTGCTTTTTGCATTGAAAATGTATATATTGGGGGCTGTTTGACTAATGTTCACATTCACAAAACATTGCATAAAATAAGTTCATCCACCTCAGAGCCTTCCTGGAAAGTCTTGGGGTGACCCGTCAAGCGGGGACCTAGCAAAAGAGGGGTTCCAATACGCCATTTCCTCATCCAATTTCCACTGGGAATTTTAGACCGCATTACAGCCAAAATGGTTGAGTGGAATTACGTCAAATTTGACAGAAAGCTAGATCTTTACCCAGAAAGTGTGCTGCTTGTGATTTGGTGTAAATCCGTACCCATTCATTAGTTTCGGAGAAATTGAAGTAAAAAATTTACAAATATATTATCACTTGAGCTGAAAGTCAAACCTTTAAGTCTTCTGTGGGCTGAGGGGGCTTTTTTTTGAGTAAGCGCTCTGGGTGGCTGGCTGCAACATAAACAGAAATGTTGTGGCAGCCATTACACAACTCATGGACTTGGTCACCTGTTCTGAAAATATATAAAATAGAATGTAAGTGGGCAGGGTAGGGATACTCTGAGCCCATAGCCCTTGTTTGGGGATCCTAGGGGAAGCTTGTGGGCCAAATGGGGGAGGGGGAAACTGGTTTGCAGTCTGCAGGAATACTGTGGGACCTATGGATAAAAATTAAAAAAAACGGGGAGGCATTCTTTCTGATAACCCCCCCCCCCCCCGGGGTGGGCTAAGGCCAAGGGTCAGTGCATTTCTTTTAAATGTTAATGTGGAGAGGAGGGCATTTTGTGGCGCCAGCATACCAGTGTTACTAAATCACACCATCCAATTTCTAGTACTTAATTTGAGCCAATGGTTTCCTATGGCCTGCATTGGCACTTTATTCTCAACACAGGCATTTCTGATAACTCACCACAAGGGGGTGCTGTTTGTTTCATTTTTAAGATGAGCACAACAACAGTTTAACCCTGCCAATTTAGGGCGAACAAAGCGATACAAAAGGGGATGATGGACGGATTTGCTCAAACGCTCCGTCCTTGCTCACTTTGCCACAGGATTCAAGATAGTCTGGCTGATGAGGGTTATGAACCCGAAACAGGTTTCAGGATGCTTGCTTCCGGTCCAGGGAAGACATGGCTTGGCAGTTCGGGCTGGACTGTTCCCATGAGGCACAGGGTGCTTGTTTCCGGTCCAGGGAAGACATGGCTTGGCAGTTCGGGCTGGACTATTCCCATGAGGCACAGGGTCAGACTGATTTGCATATGGCCATGTCTGGACTGGGGTGGCGGAGTGAGCTAAAGAATGGTGATTTATTAAACCCAGATCAGTTGACAGGGGGTGAGTGTTTGATTTGCTCAAATGCTCCGTCTATCATCCCCTTTTGTATCGCTTCATTGGCAACAGTGGCAGGGGCAATGAGTGGTGTAAGCTGCAATGGCCTCAGAAGAGCCCTGGCACATCCTTTTTTTAATGACAAATAAAGCACTGCCAATTCCCTCCCTACCTTCGTTCCTTACAGGCAGGGGACTGTACCATGCAATGCAGATTCTGGCTCTCACTGAGTTCAGGGAGCCACAGAGTTGGGGTGGCCATGGTGCCGCCCCCCCCCCATCCCCCAATAAAAAATGTCAGGTGAGGCACCGTGTTTGATGTTATTTGAGATGTTGTCAGCGATACCGCTGAACATGTGAGTGATTCAACATGTGTGGTCATAAGCAGTTCATGGCAGAGGTGCAAGCTCAGTAAAATATAACTGGTGTTAATTTAATTTTTGTTTCGTTTAAAATTGTATTTTTTAGCAGACATTCTCACCTAACTATAGCCTCACTCTAACCTTTTTTTCTAGTGAGAATGAAAAAACTCTCTCTCTCCATATATATATATATATATATATATGATCAAGCACTCTGTGGAGTGCGAAACGCGTCACGTAGATTTATGAATTAATAAATCTATCTTTCTTTGGCTTGATGAGTGGATTGTGTTTTGTGCATCGCTAACCTGAGTGCTCGTGAGGAACTCCGTTGTTTTGGGTATATATATATACATATATAAGGTATAGGCTCAAAAATGCCATGCGTGATGCCAGGTAGCTCTTCTGTTAAAAAAAAAAACTGTTTCCCATTTTCTGTCTGACTCCGAGCGACGTCCTGCGGCCTAATCTCTGGACTGACAAGGTCTCATGAGCCCTGAGGATAAGAGAAGCGCTATCGCTCTCCAGCAAACATGGCCGCCAGCCTTCGCACCACCATCAATCACTCCGCGGTGGCGGCCTTGACTCTGTGGAGGACGTTCACCCCCAGCAGCCACTCACCCAGCCTGGGGGTGGCGGGGGAGGGGTAAAATGATGAATCTGAGGTTCATCGGGTCAGATTAGGCCATACTTAGTGTTGCAAAACAGATGATTCATCTTGTTAATGCTCACAGGCTGGCAAGTCACGGCCAAGTATTGTGTAGTCAAAACAGAGAAAGGTTCTCTGCCCACAGCCAGTGTGTGCACAGTGCAGATAACACCAGATGGGGAGATACATATGAATCGCTGCGGTTTTCACATCTGTTTAAAATGTGGTGGAAATACAAAATAAATATGAACGAGAGCAACAACATGCCAGTTAGGAGGTTCTATTAGTTGCTCGGAAAACCCTTTATCTTTCAATTATATTTTTATTTATTTATTTTTATTTATCAGTACTTTTTATTATTGTATATCTCTGGCAGAGCTCAGGTCTAACTCCAAGGAGCTGCAGAAATGCCTTATAGAGAAGAGCATAGTGTGCAGGGTCTGGGTGAGATCAGATTGTAGGAACTAGAACGGGATGTCCCCAAAGGCGTGGAAGGAGGTGAACACCACTAAACAGAATTAACACTACTACATTGATCTACCAATGCCACCCCCAGATAAGTGTGTGATCAAACTCACATCTACAGATGACCTAACCTGGACACCACCCATCATCGTGGCACAGACCCTTAGATTATTCCTAACTAACCCTATGCCTTTCCTGGCCACTAACCTTAATCCTACATCCAACCCTAAGATTAACCCTACATTTTTCCTAAAGAAAATGCTAAGCCTAACCTTTAACTTAAATGTATCTAGCCCTATGCACAACCCATACCTTAAACCGGACCGTAAGCATAATACTACCTCTACCTATTATCCCAACGTATACCCTACTGCTAACATTTACCCTATGCCGCAATGGTTTTCCCCATTTTACTACAGCCTGGAATGGCATTCCGGGTCCGGGAATGGCATTCCAGACAGTAGCAGACCAACAGTGGGCGGCTGTGCATCTCTTCCACCCAGGCTGTGCAATACAGACGGGTGGAGAAGATGCTAAGTGCACATGACTGTTTGGTCGGCCCAAGAGGGATGGCCAAACTGTCATGCACCCTAAGAAAGTGCCCACCACTCCTCCCCCTACTGGCAGTGATGGCAGCCCGGACCTAAAATGCAGCCAAACTGAGCCAATGCAGAAAAATAAAATGAAGATAACATTCTGTAATTATAATTTCTTTTTCGTTTTTGCACTGCTCAGAGAGCCGTGGGTCGACGTTCCTCCGCCTTAGCGGAGGAGCCGCCACTGTTTGGTGCATTCTTAGAATGCAGCCTTAACCTCCATGCTACAGTGGTTAGGAAGGACGCTTTCGGAGGACACTACCACAATTTTCCACCACTTTTGTCCGTCTCAGACCTGAACTCATGGGCTCCTGCCTAAGTTTGAACACGTGTGAAACACCAGGTAGACTTTCATGTTATATATTTTTTCAAACATGTAAGACAAATTCAATAGCGCAGATTTGCTCCCATCTAATTAATGCACTCCCAGTGATAGCTTTCTTCACAGTTACACAGGTTGCTAAACGAAAAACAAAGAGTTCTACATATCTAAATGTAGTTCTAAAAATCTTCTGACTTGTTTAGAACCTCTTAAGGAAATCCTCTTAAACCACACTATCTTCATAGAGTTGATTCTCGTAGAAAATGTGCAAACCAAATTTGATAAAGTATCCTCCCAAAACGTCAGGGGATAATTAAGGCTGCATTTATGGAACTGATCGCTAGGCTAGAATAAGCCCTGAGGGCAGTGCTTAATTTGTGCTGTGTTTTCCTGTGCCCCGCACCGGCACTTAATTCCTAATACCGGCCCTTTTCTGATTACAGTCTGCCACATGGTGGCGCTGTCTACCTAGTTTCAGCAGAGCACATGAGTTTAGCAATTCAAAATGCACTAAGGAATAATAATAGCAGGCCTTTAATAGAGGGTGGGTGCAAGCTGCGGCGGCATCCTTAAGTGGTCCGTGGACAATGGCACTTAGTGTTGTAGAAATGAAGCACTGCTCAAGTTAACCCTTTAGTCTGTGGAGCGCCACGATCTATGAATTGCGTTTCAATAAATTCCGGATGCTCGTTTGCTTTTGTGGCGTCAGTGGAGGTACTTCACCAAAAATAGAGCTACTTGAAGTGATACAACACAACTTTGCTGTCATGCCATCACCGGAAGTGACAGCATACAGCCTTTGTTGAGGACATAACTGAAAATGATAACATATAACCTTTGACCTCAATGACTTCATGAACATGGATAGGAAATATTACATATTGTGTGCAATTAATTAATTACCTTCATAATCTAATTCTTATAAGGAACAAACACCAGCTACTGAAACTCGAAAAGGTATCTCTTGAAACACCAATAGTCGGATTGGTTAATTCACAGATGTTTCAAGAAACAGCACAGCGGTGGCATATCAACTGCTACCCCTAAATCACGCCCCCTGGTGACATCGCTTCCCCTTTTCATATTCTGCTTGAGAAGGCTGGGCTTGATGCCAACAGGAAATCTAACATTGTTGATCACATGTGGGATAGGGAAGACAAGAGCAATAAGAAACTGTAAGAAGGACCTTATGCTGCAAATCAAAAGCAAGCCAGTCCTGTGGCATAGATGAACCCTTACATAATGCAACACAAATGTAATTTATAAAATAATGCACAGGCCCTTTCCATGTCACTAGTCAAAGACTGTGTTTTTCCTATGCATTTCTCACTTTGTGAGCATACCTGCGTGTCCTCTAGTCTCATGTGTGGATTATTTATCATTTTACTATGTCCACTGCTTTGCTGCCCCCTTGGGTTAAAGTTCTGCATTATAAATATATAACCCCCCCCCCCATGAAATAAATGACTGTGTAAGTAATGCCACCATATCAATACGCATGAGCTACCATACCTTGCCCAGCTGCATGTTGGAGATGGAGCAGGCATCGATGAACGCCTGGGCGATCACCGAGAGGCAAGCATCCATGTGGTCCGTCTTCTCGATGTCGAACACAAACTGGGGGTTCTTCAGTATGTTCACCCAAAACCTGAGAGGTAGACTGCAACAGAAAAGACAAGAGTCAAGGGGAGTACCTGATGTGTCGGGTAAGTGCCTGCTAGCACCAGAACAATGCTGTTTTCTAACCTTGGATCAGTGATGGGTTGTGAAACGGAGTCATGTGATTGGCCACCAGGGTAAGTGACTCTAGTGCATTTTATGAACGTCCCAAATAGGTTTGAATATAACTTTACCCAAATTAGACTTGAGTGTATAGTGTGCAAATTTGCGGTTAAATGTAAACTGAAAAGGTAGTACAGAATGCCCAGTCAATACATTTCTGTTGTAAAACAAAATCCAAATTCAGCATGGTCCTTTACTTTCCTTTCTTAACAGCAGTTTTAAGGGTGTTACAATACTTAGCTAACACCAGGGGCAGTTCCTCCACTAGGGCGGAGGAGAGTTTTTCTACTGCTTTCTCGCAGTGGGAGAAGCAGAAACATAAAATATTAATAACTTTCAGTTATTACCATTTTATGCTTGGTTGTGGGCGGGCGGGTGGTGATGCTCTGCGAGCAGCCAGGGCAGTGGAGGAGTGGTGTGACCACTCCTGGGGGTGCAATGACTGTTTGGTCAGCCTTCTGGGGCCGCACAAACCAGTCTTGCGCACTCTGATCTTCTCCATGCAGGCTGAATGCAGCCCGCATGGAGAATATGGCCTCCCCATAAGCCCCTGGCTGGGCGGCATCCCCACCAATCACAACACTGCTTGCAGCATTGTGATTGGCTTAGGGGAGGGTCCGGGGGGAGCCTGGCTGCCTGCTTCCTGTTCCTGCCGGAGGCAGGAGAGCAGGAGTAGGATCCGAGAAGACACGGGACCCGGCTGGCGGAAAGGTAAGTCTATTTTTCTTGTTTGGTAAATTAAACCCCCCGCATTTCCCCCCTCCCCGTGTGACCCCCCCACACGAGACATGCTGGCCATGACTGCCTAACACAGTGTTAATGTTTACTGTGCATGTCCACTCTGTTCACATCTCAGAGTGGGAAAATTAGAATGATTTCCACGTAAGCTACCAGTATATCGAGTCCTAAATATTGTTCTACAAAAATATCCTAGACAGAATGTTAACAAGCACAATATTGTGAATGTAAGTGTATATAGGTAAGTATAGATTTACTATTTTTAACTCCACATATAGGTATTTCACTGTAAAAACTTCTCTTTGCCATGGACGTCAATTAGGTTTAAGACATCTATCAGCACTTTCCTTTCTGCCCCTGGTCTGGGGGTCATGAAGGCACCGACGGGAGCAGCAAGTAGCTTAGCAGCCCTATTTACTTTCTGTAGTTCACATTCCTCACCCCTCACTTGCCCCAGCCTGAACAGCAAACAGGAGGCTGCTGAAGGGATTAAGACTGGACAGAGATAAGCCTGTGACTCCACCGGGATCAAATAGTGAGTGTTTTCTCTTTCAATACTCCTGGCATTTTGGGGACTAAACATGTCAAGTCAAGTCAAGTCATAAAATTTGTATAGCGCACTACATACCCAGAGGGTTTCAAGGCGCTTAGGAAGGGGAGGAGGATTATTTGTCAAATATCCACGTTTTAAGCTGCTTTCTGAAGGCTAGGTGATTCTGGGTGAGGCGAAGGTAGGCGGGGAGTGAGTTCCATGTTTTGGCAGCCAGGTATGAAAAGGATCTGCCTCCCATGGTGGTCTTGTTGATGCGAGGTACAGTGGCGAAGGCTTGGCTGGAAGAGCGAAGTTGGCGGGAGGGGGTGTAGAAGGACAGTCGAGAGTTGAGGCAGTCTGGTCCGATGTCGTAGAGTGATTTGTCTGCGTGGGTAAGCAGTCGGAAAGTGATCCTCTTATTGACGGGTAGCCAGTGGAGGTCTTTAAGGTGACCAGAGATGTGTTCGTTGCGTGGGATGTCTAATATGAGCCTGGCTGAGGCGTTTTGGATTAGTTGTAGTTTCTTCTGGAGTTTAGCGGTGGTACCTGCGTAGAGGGTGTTTCCGTAGTCCAGTCGGCTCGTGACTAGAGCGTGGGTGACTGTTTTCCTTGTTTCGGAGGGGATCCAGCGAAATGTTTTTCTGAGCATGCGAAGAATGTTAAAGCAGGAAGAGGATACGGCGTTAACTTGTCTGTTCATTGAGAGAGAAGAATCCAGGATGACGCCAAGGTTCCGTGCGTGGTCTGTCGGGATGGGTGCTTTTCCGAGGGCTTCCGGCCACCAGGAGTCGTCCCATGCAGAGGGGGATGTACCTAAGATGAGGACTTCTGTTTTGTCTGAGTTCAGTTTCAGACGGCTTTGTTTCATCCATTCGGCGACTTCTTTCATTCCTTCGTGTAGGTTAGTTTTGGCGGTGCTGGGGTCCTTGGTGAGAGAAAGGATCAGTTGAGTGTCGTCCGCGTAAGAGATGATGTTGAGGTTGTGTTGGCGGGCGATGGCCGCGAGGGGGCTCATGTATACGTTGAAGAGGGTGGGACTGAGTGAGGATCCTTGAGGTACGCCGCAGATGATTTCAGAGGCCTCGGACTTGAATGGTGGGAGGCGGACTCTCTGGGTTCTTCCGGTTAGGAACGAGGTGATCCATTCCAGTGCTTTTTCTTGGATTCCGATGTTTCTGAGGCGTTGTAAAAGGGTGCTGTGGCAGACTGTGTCGAATGCTGCAGAGAGGTCGAGGAGGATGAGGGCGACTGTGTCTCCATTGTCCAGTAGAGTTCGAATGTCGTCTGTTGCTGCGATGAGGGCGGTCTCAGTGCTGTGTTTTGCTCGGAAGCCAGATTGTGAGGGGTCGAGTGATTTGTTGGCTTCGAGGAAGGCGGCGAGCTGGTTGTTGACGGCTTTCTCGATGACTTTGGCCGGAAATGGAAGAAGTGAGATGGGGCGGTAGTTTTTGAGTTCGGTGGGGTCTGCTGTTGGTTTTTTCAGAAGGGCGGTGAGTTCAGCGTGTTTCCAGTCTTCTGGGAAGGTGGCGGAGTTGAAGGAGCAGTTGATGACATCCCGGAGGTGCGGAGCTATGACGGAGTCTGCTTTGTTGAAGATGTGGTGGGGGCATGGGTCTGTGGGGGATCCAGAGTGGATGGAATTCATCAGGCGGATGGTGTCCTCAGTGGAGATTGGGTTCCAGGCGTTAAGGGTGTTTACGGGGGGAAGATGGTCAGCAGATGGTAGTGTGGGTTGGCTTCCGGGTTGGTTGTCAAAGCTGTTGTGGATGTCAGCAATCTTGTTGTGGAAAAAAGAGGCTAGTGAGTCGCAGAGGGTTTGAGAGGGGGTGATGTCGTTGGAGTTGGCCGAGGTGTTGGAAAATTCCTTGACGATGTTGAAGAGTTCCTTGCTGTTGTGGGCGTTGTTGTCAAGTCGATCCTTGAATGCTGTTTTCTTGGCTTTTCGGATCAGTTGGTGGTGAGTACGGGTGGCACTTTTGAAGGCGTCCTTGTTGCTGGTGGATGGGTCTTTTTTCCAGGCCTTTTCAAGGGAGCGGCACAGTTTCTTGGACTTTTTGAGATCATCGTTGAACCATGAGGCCTTCTTGTTGCCAAGTTTGTGTTGGCGTTTTTTCAGTGGTGCTAAGGTGTCGGCGGTGTTGGATAACCAAAGGGTGAGGTTGGAGGCGGCTTCGTTGGCGTTAGAAGAGAGGGCTGGGGAGGTTCGAAGGAGCGATGTGGAGATCTGATCCGTGGTGATTTTCTTCCAGTTTCTTTGTAGAGTTGGTTGGAGGTGGATGATGGGTTTCGGCTTGTTGTAGGTGAAGTGAACGCAGCTGTGGTCAGTCCAGAGGAGATCCGTAGTGTGGCCGAAGGAGACATGGTTGCTGGAGGTGAAGATGGGGTCGAGTGTGTGACCTGCGATGTGGGTGGGGGAAGTGACCAGTTGTTTAAGTCCGAGGTTGGCGAGGTTGTCTAAGAGGGTGGCGGTGTTGCGGTCGTTGATCTTTTCAAGGTGGAAGTTGAGGTCTCCCAGAAGGATGTAGTCTTTGGAGGGGAGCGCGTGTGGGGTGATGAAGTCCGTGATGTCTTCACTGAATTTTGCGCGGGGTCCTGGTGGTCTGTAGAGGAGGGTGCCTCTAAGAGTTGTATTGGGGTCGATGTGGATCTGGAAGTGAAGGTGTTCGGAGTTAGCGAGGTTGGCGTCGGATCTGGTGGACATCTACTGTGGTTTCTCTGTAAAGGTACTTTTTGAAATGACACAGAGCCTCCCTCTAAGCATGTTGGGGTACAATAAATGCAACAAAAGCATAATGAGTACACATACCTGTACAGTGCAATCACAACAATAATTGGTAATGGCGATAAAACTAGGAAACACATGCATACATATCACACGCACTACCAAGCCTTACTGCGGCCGTTTCAATGTGGCTTACTATGTGACCTTTCTTGTTGCGGGGGAAGCTAGCTACTGGAAACATCCTGAAGTACCTAGTGGAGGAGGGCAGAAGTGGGAGGGAGGGAAACTCGTAAGTGTGTTGTGTAAAAGTGTACACGTCTCTTCACATACAGCCGAACACATAAGCCGGCAAGTAAGTTGCTAAAACAGAAAGGCAGTGAGGTTACTGGCCACTAGCGACCACCTGATGGACAAGCCTCTCTGTACCCACTACGGGGCCGTCCCTCCCTCCCAGGGCTATGCAATCAGCAGGCGAGGGAAAAGAGGGGGGAATATTGGAGCTATAGTCAATGGCGGAAGGTGGGCAGGCTGGGGAGCATGTGCGGTCACCGCCGGGCAGACTCTAGTGGCCAAGTGACGAGGAACCCTCGCAGAGCTGTGACCTACTGTGGCATGTCTATGAGTCTACCCTGGTGTCTCTAGGCCTCGGTTAGGGCGTAACAAGGGGATGAGGGAGCACCCTCATTCTCTAATCTCAGGAGGAAGGAGTAGTAGTCAAGTCAGTCTAATTTAGAGTCACTGAAGAAAGTCCATCAGGAAAGGGCATTACCCTCTCATATGTGTCCAATTTGTGTTTGCCAACGTGTATGTGAACTTTTCATGTAAGGTCACTTTGTGGAGTTCTATTGTCCATTTGGTATGCGTGGGGCCAGCAGGCCCATGCCAGTAACGGTGGATGCACACCCTTGCCACTGCTAACGCCATGGCCACCCAATGGTGCGCATTGGGATCCAGTTCAGGGGAATCATCGCTCATGAAGGATTGCCAATTGGGCTGAGGGTTTCACAGCATGTGGGTGCAATTGTTGAATGTGCTCATGTAACCATATGGACATCCAGTAGGGTTGATGTCCCTGCAATTCCACAGAATGTGGTAAAAATCGCAGTCGTTCTTCGAGCACCGCCAGCAATGACTGTGAGGCAGAAGTCTGGCTTGGCCGAGCCTCCCAGTGGTCCAAAACCAGTATTGGAGGATCTTAAAGTACAAGAATTTGAGGCACAACTCTCTGAGGACTCTATCATGGCTCTGAAGTAGAGACCTTCAATCCTCTGGATTACATTCCCTACCCAGACACGCCTGCCACAGTGTGCAAGAACGGTTAAAGGTCTGGCCCATTTTTATAAGGACTCTGCAGAGGCCCGAGACAAGGCCCTTGTAATTGCCCCACAGCCAGAGATATTGGAGAATATGTGAGGCCAGAAATTCCACTGGGAATGGTCCTAGCAGCGAGTGGTGACAGTGTGTCAATTGATGCTGTTGCCAAAACTCATTCAGGGAAAGTGCAAATTCCTCTCTCAACTCCTGAAACAGTTTAATAGTGCCCTCACTGAGAAGATGGTGGAAGTGGAGCACACCCTTTGTGCACCAACTGTTCCGATGGTAAGGATTGGCGGCTATGCTGGGGCTGCATTATGCCATGTTTGTGCCATACTGTGAAGGGTCTGGGTCAGCCGTAGCAGTTTATGGGCCAATTCCCTCGCATTGTGAGTGGCAGTAAGCAAGGAATTGTTCTGTCCAGGGATGCATGAAAGCGGCAGGTACCACAGGAGCATTGTAGCCCGCAGGCAGGGGCAGCGATTGCTCCATATATATGCCCTGATATCTGCCTTTATTCCTAGCAGGAGCATACGGGGGACTCTAAAGGGCAGCATACTGAAATTATAGTTATATCTAGACACCACAGTCACCTTTGCTGTTTGTACCTTGCCCCAGCGGTGCTGCTGTTTAAGAAAATCCAATTTGGACTGTGTCTGAAGGGGAAGAAGGTTGTCCTCTAACATTCGCTGGAGACCACTGTTCACTTGGACGCCAAGGTACCAGAGCCCCTTCAACACCCATCTCATGTCCCGGGCCCGAGGCATTTCTCACTTGTCCCCTTGGACAGGGGGGGGGGCTTTGAATTTTTCACAGTTGACCTTGTACCCGAAGATGCCCTAGAATGAATGTGTCCTCATGTAATGTAACTGGTGCTATGTAAAGAGCTAGGATACCCGATTCGGGTCAAGTTCACGCTATATAAAACTGACTGTGTAAATAAATAAATAAATAAGTGGTCTGAAATGGACATGGCTGCCACAAGTTGGACATCAGGGATAGAGAGGAGAGGCAACATATTGTCCGTGTTTAGTAATTCCTTTACTGTAGTGTCTCCGATCGTTACAACTGACACCTCCGCTGATCGACAGATAGCCAATGACAGGGACTCCAGTATCAACAGAAATAGGAGTGGGGAGAGCGGGCAGATCTGCCGAATACCCCTGTGGATCCTGAACGTACTCGAAACAACGCCTCCAACTGTACATCTGCCATGGGTGTGTCATAGAGGAGTTTAACCTTCAATATGAAGTCATCTCCCCAATCCCATTTTTGTCATCACTCAGTAAAGATGGGGGCACTCCACTGGATCAAACTCTTCGCGCGTCGAGGGAGAGGGACAGTTTTTAACATGCCATAAGTAGTGGGCGAGGGTGCGTATATGATTGGCCCAGAACAAATCCATCCTGAGACATTTGGATCAGCTGAGGTATAACCCTACCCAGCCGTGTCCCCAAGATACTGGGAAAGATCATAAGATCAACATTGATCAATGAGATTGAGCGGTAACTGGTACAGTCCAGTGGGTCTTTGTCTCAACATGACCTGTTTAATGATTTATTGCCTTTTTCACAGATGGACCAAATTAGATCTTGTTGAACCTTGTGACGTTGTGACTTTTGTTCCATCTCGACCTGCATTAAACATCCCAAGGCGTGCCAGTACGATTTATTTACGTTTCTAATTCACCACTCTAAATTTTCAGACTAATTCGGTTTGAAGTGTGTCTCTTACATCTTAAACAGACACTGTATTGTCACATAACTCAGAGGTTAATGTGGGTGGTGCAGATATGTCTGTGTAACCTGTAGTCATGGGTTTGAACCTTTATAAAGCATTCTGTTCTTTCAAGGTTTCAAAAACAAAAATAGTTGTTTTGGGCAATATTAACAATTTTTGAGCTGCACTTTTCTATTGCTATTGGGCTTTATACTTTATATGAAAAATGTATTACAGTGTTTCTGATACTGGGCGAATCAGGTTTGTAGACTTTGGGTCAGGGACGGCCGGTGCAAGTAAGAGAGGTGGGGCGGGGGAGGGGGGAGTCAACAGATGACGATGAGGGAAAATAAAATGGAAAAAAAAAAGAAAACCACTATCCTTGCGCTTGCCGCATCGTCGATACAGCAAGCAGAAGGTAAGTGGTTTTCTTTTTCTTTTTTCCCTGGTTGTCGACTTCTGACTTCCCCCCTCCTCCCGCCTCACCGCTCTTATCTGCACTGGCCGTCACTGCTTTGGGCCTTATTTAGGGTTTGGCAGACGGGATACTCCATTACAAATATGGCGGGTGTCCCGCCTGCTGTATTACAAGTGCAGCTGACTATAATGCCTTTGTAATATGGCGAGGCATCCGGTACACATGGGCCTTATCTTGATTCTTAACATGACTGCAGGTAAATAGCAACACACTGTTGTGTGTAGATGGTCTAGGGTGTTTATAATAATTCAAAGATTATTTACTTGTGTTGTCTAGTGTGTCAAGGCTCGGAGTGGGAAGATGGAAGGAGAGAGGATTCCATTAAATATGTAGTGTTCATTTTATGATTTCCTAGATGTTCCAGTTCATGCACTGTTTGCTGTACTCTAGTTTAAGTCATTGTTATTCTGGTTCAAACTTCCTATTATAAATAAAATATTTAACGAGGCGTTAATGAACCCTCTCATGCCTCATGGGTCATAGAAATTTGATTAAATTATATTCCAAACTGGGGTCTGCCTTTGTAGCCCTTTATTGCTAATTAACAGAATATTAAACTGTTTACTTCTTAGTATAGAGCTTCAATCAACTGGAAAAATTAGATTAGAAATGGCCACCATCAAGATGAAAAAAATGATTTAAGTGACACCATTTTTAAAGTGCACACCACTTACTGAATTTTCTTGTGACACTTAAATGACAAATTATCATTGTTCCCTGATGAGGCAACCATCACTTGTTCATTCACTATCTTTTAATTATGAGTCTGAGCTGTATGGTGCAAAATGAGGCTTGAGCTTTATTAATGCCTGATAATACCCTCATCACAGAGGTAATATGAATATGAATGCAAAAATTCCTCTCACATCAACCCCAACATTTGGCTGAGAGTAGTGTGGACATCCAGTAAAACATTCACATGTTCACCGTGCACTGTTTCACTCACCTGTTTGTTTTCCAAATGTGTAACGTCTCGGGGTCTGTAATCCCCCTCTTCTCTGCCTGCTCCTCCAGAAAGTCAAAGAAGTACTTGATTGCCAGGGGTGGCCGGTCCTCTCGGATGCTGAGAATGGCTTTGAAGAGATCATCCAAGAACTTCTGCAGAGTGCCCTGGAGAGCCAGAATGAGTCAAGAAAGACAATCAACCCACCAGCTTGTGAAAAAGAGGCAATCACCCCAGCCAATGGATGAAGAGGTCATTAAAACATTAACTAGCGAAATAATACCAGTGAGGCACACAACTGTGAAAGAAAGGGAATCAATAGGACAGTTAACAAAAGAACAACAACCCACTAGCTAGTGAAAGAAATGTAGTCAACATATCAACTACAGATGAGTGACAACAAAGCCACAACTAATGAAGTAGAGTCCATTAAACCAACAGCCAAAGACAATCAATGAACCCACAATCATCTGAGAGAATGGCAAATGAAGGTGATTAATAGAGGAGCCAGGGAAAGTCAATGAGACTGTAAGCCCACTAGGTGGTGAAGGAAAGAAATGGTGTATTTGTAAAATAAGTGCAGGTGCCCAAAGGTTTTTTCAGGAGGTCGTCGTCCACTCCACCACTGGCAAAACTCATTGCCATAACTGGCACATCCCACTACCAGTGATAAAGGTAAGCAGGCAGAACAAAAAAGGAAGAGGTTGTTGATGGAACTCACATATGGATAATACTTGCGGATACACTAGCCAGGAGGTAGGTGAGTAAGACCTGACTTGACTTGACTTGGGTGAAGGTCTGGTGTGGGAAGAAAGTCCTTTTATGCAGGCTTTTTGCCTTGGGTAATACTGAAGTCCGAGGACCCACTGTTTTCTTTCAGCTACAATCAATTCCAAGTTGCCAATAGGGCTACCATCCTGACCAGTATTTAATTGGTGGAATGGTGGGGCAATGTCAGGGCTGCTGCTGCCTCCCGAGATCAGACTCCGAAGGCTCGATCTGACCTCGACTGGAATTGCTGCACTCCGTGGAGGAGTGCGGACAGTCCCTCCCTGCCTGTGGCTTTGCCAGCCCATGGGGAAAGACTGACCCAGCACATGTGCATGTAATTCCAATGCGCAGATGTGGACCAGGCGGAGTGTGAGTCACCATGATGTGATATCACCAGTCAGTCACCACTAAATGTCACCTGTGTACCATGCAAGGCAATGCAGGCTGTGGGCTTGGTTTTAGGGAAAAGCATCATTAAGCCTATGACTTACTTCAGTTGGCTCTCTAGACCTAGTTGTGGACCAACAGTACCACAGCCCATGGGTGGGACAACAAGCAGCATCCAGCCATTTCCTGCTTCACCAAGATAGTGGCTGCTCTGAAAGCATCCTGCAAAGGCTACCAGCTTGATCACATTGTAAAGGAAATGTGTCCGATCAGGCCAGGTCCACAAAACAGCTCCTTTGGCGATCACTTCCGGCCTACCTCAAGTTAAAACCCTACTTTGTGATCTGCAAGGAAATCTACGCAAAAAAGAGATAAGCTCTTTGTAGCCAAAGACCTCTGCATGATCCACAGCTCGTGACTTGTGAAGCTAACGATTCAAAAGGCACAACACCAGGAACATATTTATGCACCTGGGGGCTGGAATAACATGCAATGTCCTGAATATAATATATAATGCAGTTCTCTAGGTCCTAATATTTCAGACTATCACCCTCACTCCTAGCCTTCTGTAAAGCTCATGCAGCCAACCACTTCAAAGAATCATTGCTGAAAGACTTTATCTCATTTGTTCTTCTCTATGTTCTCCTCCGTTATGCTGTTAACTAATTGTTCTCAATCTTGTAGTTGGATTATATGAACTGTTCTATGCTGATTTGAGGGTAGGCCGCCCCTTCTTCAAATAAATAATCTAAAAACACGACACAAGGCTCTGTAAAGAGCTACCCCTGGACCTCAGACTCTCCTCCCTTTCTACACGGTATCAGACAATAACTAAAACCCCATTTCTTTAGCATGTTTTACTACACACTGCATTACTCCACCAGGCCTCCGCCAGTAACTCTTCACCGTTCCCTCACATCAACCACTACCTCTACATTGTATAGGCATTCTAAAACCCAGTCCGATATACATAAACCTCAGTGGCTGCTGCCTCAGAACGGGGGTGGTGGGGCGAGGGATGGATAAAAAAAAGTACCTTCTCTGCTGCACCGCCTCACGTCTCTCCTCCATCCTGGAAGGAAGGTCTGCTGGAAGCACCCAGGTTTCAGGACTCTCCTAGCCAATCACAACGCTGCAGGAGCAGCGTTATGGTTGGTCTGAGCGTCCTGTTTGGACTCTCAGGCAGTGCCTGGGTGCCTGGGCATGTTCTCCACGGGCTGTGCAACACAGTCCAATGGAGAACACGCCAAGTGCGCATGATGGTTTGGCCGGCTCTATAGGGCTGGCCAAACCGTCACGTGCACTTAGAGGAGTCCAAAGCACTCCTCCGCTGCTCTGGCATCAGAGACCAGCCCCACCCGACTCCTGCATAGAAAAATAAAATGAAAATAACGTCCTGTTATCATTTTATTTTTTTGCACTGCTGAAATAGCAGTGGGGCGGCGCTCCTGCGCCTTAGCGAAGGAGCCACCACTGATAAACCTACTCACCTGCACACTTTAACCCTGCACACAGGTCTTATTGTCCTCCCTGCTGCCATCTACAGCTAGGTCCATGCAACGTTAATATCCCCAATAAACTAAGGGAAATTTGAGATGCTGGAAATATGAAGAGGGAAGAATGGAAGAGTGTAGGCTCCCATTCTGTTTACAAAAAATGAGGACAGCACCATTCATTTATTTGGTGCCCACAGCCCCAGACCACCTCTGTGTTCTGTGTGACGTGACTACCTTCCCTCGTGCTTCTGGTATTTCAGAAGCACCAGCCTGTCAAGAAATCTCCCAACTGCATTTGAAAACTGCCCACCCTTTCGTAACACTGGTGTACTTACTTAACACTCTATGTAAATCACTGATGTTGAAAAAGACTGATCAAAAGTAGGTAAATTAGTATATGTCTCGGCTGGTGGTCGGGTCATACCTTGGTCGAAAGGAGCCTGGTTAAGTAGATCTCTGGAAGCACCTTCTTCTTGTGGCTCTGCTTGTGGGACTTCCTGTGGTCACCGTAGTCATCTACTGGAAGTACCTTGGAAGACAAAAAAGGAGACATTAGTACACACTGCACACCTGCAAGTGCATCCTCATGATTGTCATGAGGTCCTGGCAAAAGTACCTGATCCTCAGGTAATAGAACATCATCGTATTAGGGACGCGCTCAACATATATGACAAATGGCCATGAAGAGGCCAGGCTTTCGAACAGCCACAGAGAACACAGTGAGAATTCCTTAAAAAGAGAGGTGTCCTATAGTAGCCCCTTGTTAAGGGAAGGTTCTACTTAGTGGAGCTCTAACACAAAGAATGCATTTGATCTAGAGCCTTTTGCAAAGTGAAAATTGATTAGATATTCTTCCGTCGAGATATAATAATGGAGCAAAGTATAACCCACAAGGCTCGAGCTTCAGTGGGGTTTTCTAAATGTGTGTGTTCTGCTAGGGGTTGCTGAGCAGATGACCCTGTATGAATTGCATTACTGGATTCTTCTTATGCAGGTAGATCTAGAACCCGCTTACAGTGATTTCTGTGAACAAATAATTTCTATTTTTGGGGGTCTAAACTGTAGACATTGCTAAATGATTCTGATGCCTTTGGATCTGGAAGTAGATTTTTTCTATCAGGAAACCTGAGAGTTAAGTGTTATTTTAAGATAATCCAAAACAACATTTGTCCTGCAGGCTTCCTCGGTGATGACATCAGATTATCTCCACAGGACAAAGGAAATAATCAATCAATGAAAGATTCACATGAACATTAATCAGTCATTCAGATGTTATGGCTTACGCCAACAAGCTGCATATGTTTATGGCTTTACTTGATTTCATAAAGAATTCCAAGACTTTTCTTGGGCACCTGCAACCATCTCAACTAACTAGCAGAAATCACCCGCCCGAAACATAACCTGAGAGGGAAATAAATGAACTAACTGCATTTCTGCATGCGGAAAAGAAATACATAGGTGCACTTGCACTCTTAAACTATTTTTGGACCCCTTCTCATACTCTTATCCAGTTTTGGAGGTGTTCTTCGCCATTCCTCCAGTGAATACAGATTAAATCCTACATTTACTGGAATAATCACCAATAAACTTTAAGGTGGGAAGGTACTTTTCACAAGTCAGTGATTACCCACCAACCTAGCAGGAGTTCACCTACTTTGGCACATAGTAATGCTGTGGAATACCCAGAAACGCCTCTGTGAGCAGATTTTTCACACAGAACGTTCTCCTTTAGAGATGGGATTTTAAGTGTGAGTCCATTTATTCTTTGTGAAACACTAATGATAATTTTCACTTGTACATGATAGCGTTTGTGTACCTTGATGTGCAAATAATCTTAGTGCATCAGGTCCAATGCCATATTTGAGAATGACTCACCACAAATCTCAAGCATAGAAAGCAACATTCCATAAAAACAAATACATTCTCGGCGTTATCATATGTAATAAATAATTAACACGTGATAAAGTTCATTTCAAAAGTGACAATGTACTAAATAACTAACATTTAAAAACAATTAGAACAAAGATTAGAACATCAGTTCACTGTGCAAAGTTAAGTCAGAACTCATAAAAATGCAGATGATATTTGCAAAGTTTGTTTATTATGAATATGATTTAATAATATCTACTTTGAGAATAAGGGGAGGAGGTGCATAGCTCCACAGCTAAAGGGATGTGGTTCTATTTTTCATTCATTGTTTCCCCAGGTAGATTGAAGAGGCATTAATAGATGGAGACTCTAAAGGTCAGTAGTACACCATGCACCAGAAAAAAAATAATAACAATTTACAACCTCCACAACGTAAACAAATAACTCCTCGGGCAGTGATATAAGGGCTACAAGTTCTCTTATATAGAATGTTTTTATGGAGATGATAATGTTTTCTTTTTCCCATTTTCTATAATTAATGTTTCTTCTCTTTTTACATTTCTAATACATTTCTTCCATTACCATATTATCAATTTTGAAAGTCAATAAGTATATTATCTTTTAGTTTGCTGCAAAATCGTATCTGTTTGAAGGCAATATATACAATTCTTCTAGCCAACTAGCAAAATTCTTTTTTCCATAATGTATCCCTTGTAAATTGTATTAACTACTGCCATATATCTATGTACATAATTACATTTCAATGAAATTATAAACCCCAAAAAGCGTTCCCCCTTATTAACTTCAATCCCACTGTAGATAACATAATTTTCATCATGTCAAGGGTTAGGACTGGTATTTTTGCATTTATGCCCTACAATTCTATAGTTGAAAAGTGTGTAAATAAGATGTTCTGTGGACGGTATCCTTATAAGTCAAAAGGTTGTGTAAATGGAATAGCTGTGTATTAATAAGTTCCATTTGCAGGATAATTGTGAGTTGCAAAGGTCTGTAAGTGGGACTTTTATCATGAGGGACGTTAGTGGGATGCTTGCATTCCAGGAAGTTCTGTAAGTGCAATGCCTGAACAGTACGTTTTTTTCAAATGAAATATGATTATGTTAGATGTAGTGGCTACATGGTGGCATAGCAGGAGATTCCCAATGCCTCCTGGCATTCCCGGTGAGACAGGCTGTGGCTGGAGCAGTCTGGGGGAATGTACAAGGTAACTATCTGAAACCAGTCCCAGAGCTGGACCGAGGAAATCTGCAAACTTGGTATACGAATGGGAAAAAACCACCAGCCAGAGTGCCAAGATCTCGCATAAATCAGAATCGAGGGTTCCACACCGCTGGAAGTCGAGATACTGTTCTCCGCTCCAGGGTTGGAGATTGCTCACTACCAACTCCCCTATGCCAGGTTTGGGAACAGGACCCTGAAAGTTCTGCAATCTGTTACAGGAGAGCTACCTTGGGCCTTTCTTGAGGGAAGGAGCTGAAGTCACCAAGGAGGGCTACTGAAGGTCCTGCACGAAGAAGAGGCGACCTAGAAAGGGAGGTCTGATGGGAGCTGGAGCAGGAAAAGCAGAATAGAGGCCACTGCAACCAGAGGAAGGGTCTGCACTGCCATGACATGTGATAGTCATGAGACCCTCCCGCCCCAGTGGCCTGTCCTCAAGCACATGTGATGGAAATCGTAACTGCATCCTGTGGTTTCCCCCGCGAGAGATAAAGCACTTGTGATTGAGCAACGGCTGGTGAATCATGATTGCACTGCAGCTGGGCCGGTGCCGAGTCAGCATGACCGTTCCTGGTGGGCGATGCAGGACTGCACAACAATTGCAACCACACAGCCCCCGCCCGCAGCAGGCAAAAAAACAGGCTGACTCACCATGGACTAAAAGGCTGAGTTGCAATTCAAGGAAGAGCCACTGACGTAGAGCTGTAACTTTGGGGACTATTCTGTGCTACCACAAACAGAGCCATATTTTCTGTGGGAGGGCTGGTCAGGGAACTCAGAGGGGACCAGACAAACCTATCCATCAATTTTTCTGAAAATCGTAATCAGCCCAAGCTTGCATTGACTATATTGTATGCTACATTCGCACAGGACACAGCTTCCGCTAATACCAGATTGTTCCTAACACATTACCCTGTTACCTTGATGACTGTGTACCATATTTTTGCCCACTTGACTTGTTAGGGTGTAAGCTACTTTTTAGGCCAAGCCTACTAGACAGTGCTTGCGCTGTCTGTTACGAGGCATATTGTGGCTTACCAAGAGGTGAAGGGGCCTGAATCCCGTCCATTGCTTACCATTGGTTGGCTTTCCTTGTCACTCCTATTTGCCTACTTATGATTCGTGCTCCAGCTTGTCAGTCTTGTGTTTGTACCTCCAATAGAGCAATGCCTCTTTACAATCTCTTTGATTGGCTGACATCACAGCTTCCTCCACTTGCTTTTGAAGCGTTATTTTTTTCTTTTGTGTGAAGAACTCTATTAGAGTGCGTGTGTTTTCCAACCGTCTCCCTGGTGTACGTCTCGCCCCTTGCACTCCGTGTTGCTCTCTGTTGCCCAACTGCTTCTCCTCACCCTCTTCCCTTATGCACTTGATAGTGTGCTGCTCCCCATTGTTTACCCCACCCAAGCCCTTTGTGATGCTTTCCACCAGGGACCTGCCCCTTATCGCTATTGCTCCTACCCTTTCCCGTAGCCTTTGCGTCCCTTCCATCTATCCCGCCTGTTGTTTTCGAGTCCCCTCCTGTGGTGCTGTACCGTTCTCGCCTGCCCTCCCTTGTGTCGCTTCGCTGTTTGCCCACCATGCTCCTCCATGTTGGTTGACCATTCTCCACACCCTCCCTCATGTTGCTTTTGCTCCCACAGCATGTTTAAAAATGAAACCACTTGCATGTTGTTTTATTTTCTATTTACTTACCAATGCAACTGGGATCTATAACTAAACGCAAAAAAACCCCACCTCTGCCAGTTTGTAGGCGCACCCATTGTGGGCGCACGCACGCATGTGTGGTGTACATGCTTACAACATGATGAGGTAGCCGATTCAAAAGCCTTGCTTTTTTGTTTTTTAACTTTAGCCACACTGTACAGCATTGCGGATACTGTTCAGTGTGGCTAAAAAACACTGGCAAAGCCAGAAGGCCACAAAGGTGAGACTACTGGCATTTCCAGTGCGTTTTGTTTCTCATGTAAAAGCATTGGATGGACAATGCGTGGGGGAGTTCTGAGTTTCTGATCTACACCAGTCTCGTTTCTGGCCTGCTTGACTTTGCTAACCTGCCGGCCAAGTGCTAAAGAAGGGTACTTGCTGATTAGTTTTGGGCTCAACAGTAAGGTAAAGAAAGCCGCATTGATAAAAGGCTCTCCCTGATGCAGTCTGAGTCTAGTAACCCCTGACTGCCCTGGGACACCTGAAAAAGTTCCATACATGCCAATGTGTATGCCACTTGGCTGATATTTAATTGTGTGGCCACTGCCAGTCGTTTGCTGTAATATTCCCAGCAGAGCTGATAAGATAGCACAGCGAGTTGAGGTGCTTGGTTCAGAGATCTCTGCACAACTTTCAAGTAACAGGACTGACTCCTGGCGAATTAGACTCTGTTTCCCACCCTTTCACCCCTCTTAGGTTGAACAATTCAGTCTCACTGATGCGGGTAATAGAACATCTGTTTCTACAGCGCTACAAATTGATAAGACCATGCCAGCAAAGCGCTATGAATAGAATATGTTCTATTCTAGTGACCTGTCCGGCCACGAGACGCATGTGCTCACAATCACTGCCCCTGTGAGGCCAGAACATTTGTCACCACCCGCCCTCCCTTTAACTGATGCCACCCAAGGGCCGGCTGTGGCACGGGAAGTCCTCCTTGAAAGATTGGCTGTTTTTTCCTGCGAGGAGCTGGAGAAACGTTATCAGGGAAAGTTGGCTGGCGCGTGGTGCTTCCGGTAACGGAAGAACATATCACTACAGATGGAAAAACAGAAGTGATGTCCGAACTGCAGGAGCGACTCAAGAGTCAACAAGCCACTGGGGCAGGAGCCTGGCACACATCATGTGCCCACAATCAGATATAAGACAACATTGTGGATGTATGTAGTGCTTACTGGCCCAGTAGAGGCATTGAAGAGCTTCACGGAGCTATATATAGCACGTTAGGCCGTGTAGCCCCGAGTTGGACTGTAGTACTAACCACAAGCATCGGAACTAATTAAATCTTAAGCCTCATTATCAGAGTTGTTATACTCATTTGTTGCACGTAATTTTTAGTCTAGCAGTGAGTTAATTGTTAATTGTAAGTAGATAAAAAATGTACATGAACTACATAGCTCATAAGTAATTTTAGATTATGGAAGTAGATAACAAGCAGGTAATTGAAGTCGTCTTGGGGTGCAAAGCGGTTACATCTCCAAACCCTTGTGGCTCCTATTTGATGATATGCCATCAGTCACTGTGCCAAAGAATGAATGGGCAACACATTTCCATGCTGGTTCTGGCGGGAGGGGCAGGGTGGTGCGCAAAACCGTGTTACCTCGGATGCCCTCCTTACAAGTGCAAAATAAATCTTGGTTCAGGATTCACTGGCCAACCTCTGATTACAGCAAATGCGGGGATTCCGCACCTTGCAGGAAAATGACCCGGAATATTGACCAAAGCTACAGAAGCCAATGGTAAATACACCGTTTTCAGGGAAATCTCCCAGTACTATGGAGAAAACTTGGAATATGGCAGAAAAGCACACTCTTTAATAACTGACCATGCGTGCCGGGTCTGCCTGTGTCTCTCGATGGAAGTCTAAGCACACAGTGGAACAGTAATATTCACAACAGCCTCACAGAACTTAGCAAACAGCAAGTTAGACAGTAAAAGAGAGAACCAAAAGCAGGAAGTGGAGGCACGCTACAAGAGCAGGCTCGGGGGGCGGGGGGGGGGGGGGGGGCTCTCTGGGCAGATGCTTCATAGCAGAAAGCCACAGCTTGAAAAACACAAGTTCTGGCTCCATCATTACAGATGTGTATCCCTGTTATCTTATCAGCTGGCTGCACTGCTTCCTGAGACATGTGTTCAACATGTTGGCCCCAGAATAACAAGCTTCAGTGAAGATAAAATGAGCAGATAACAAACACTATGGGCTCTTGACTGTGAGTGTAAGTAGTTACACTGATAACAGGCTGGGGGGGCATCCTAGGTAGCAAGGAGGCTGAGCCCACTGAATCCCTTATGTTATAACTGAAACACTTACAACTAGCACTGCAAACTACCTTCGGGCTCCACAGAGAAGCGCTTTAATGCCTCAACAGGGGTAGTAAGCGCTGTATAAATCTAAAATACAATAAGCATTTGTGTAGGCTTTACTCTCATTTGCACAACCCTGTGGCACTTTTGGATCTGGGATCCCTCTGCACTCACTGACGAGTTTAGGTGATCTGTTGACATTGTATTTGGTGTCTTCCGCATCATTTAGAGGTGGGCTATATTGGGTGGCTGCACAGGGAAGGGGGAACAGGCTGGCATTTGTTTACTGATAGTTTAAATTGCTTTGATTACTTAACGGTAATCCTCATTACTCTTAGACCTACTCGTCCTTGGCACAGTCATAAACAACTTGAGGCAGTATCCAATCACAGGCAGGAAACAAACCAGGAAACACTTATTGACCCACCCAACCCTCCAGCTAAGGGCTATTATAACTCAAGCCACACCTAAGCACTTCCTGAAATACTAAGCAACACAAAGGCCTGATATCCGGAGGGTGGGTGGCATGTATGACTGGGTTCGAGGATGAGTAGGACTCAGGGTACTGAGGATTACAGGTAAGTAATCCAAGCTTTACCTCTACGTCCCTCGTCCTCGACCCAGTCATAAACAACATGCGGTATACCAAGGCACACCTCCACAGGAGCAGGTGCCTCACCCACCTGTAAAACAGCACTCCCAAAGTTCAAACGAGCAGTTTGAGCGCAGTTCAGAGGACAATGGCTAACGAATATGTGCTCAGAAGCCCAATTTCCAGCACGACATATCTCATCCAGGGATACTCCATTAAAGGCGGACCAGGAAGCCGACCCCCCACGAGTGGATCTTGCTTGAGTGTTAGAAGGACAAGGCACATCATCAGATCCCTGATATGCCAAGGAGATGGTGTTCTAAATTCAATGACCCAAGGACATCTTAGACGCTGCCTTCCCCAGTCCTGCAACACCAAAGTCACAAAAAGACTGCCAGAAGTCTAAAATGAAGCAGATCTATCCATGTGCTTCAAGATTCTGCTATCTTTCCGAATCTGAATCCAAATAACTGACTAACCTACACTAATTAAACTATCCACCACTTAAAATGTACTTGCATGTTTCACTACACTAATTCAACACTAATCCTCTATGGTTCCCGCAGTAGCGTGCTACTCGCCGAAAAAATGCTTCGATGCCTCGTCAGGGGTAGTAAGTGCTAGATAAATGCAATTACAATGCAATACAATACATACACAGATAATGCACGTTTCACATCCAAAGTGTGTTACACACATTCCTCAGGCGAAGAGGGAATAGGACAGAGACAAGGTAATACCAGCTCCTGAGAGGCATGACATTTTGAATGCACCTTTGGAATAAAACCAGAATCCAGTCTCAACACGACCACATCTCCATAAATCTCAAAAACTGAGGTGAGCACCTCAAAGTTGAAAGTTCCCCCAAATGCCTAGTAGACATAATAGCCACCAGAAAAGCCACTTTATAGGAAATAAATTTCAAATGCACAGAAAATAAAGGTTCACAAGGAGGAGATTGAAGAGGATGAAGAACCAGAGACAGATCCCAAGGAGGAACAGAAGCCCTGACAGCGGGCGGAGACAAGTAAGAAACAACCTGGAAACCAAAGGGCTAGCATTTGCGGAAAAAGACACAGAATCCCGAAATGCCCTGTTAGCCACCCCTTGACTCTTTAAAGTAGAGAGTGTATAACCTTTATCAAACCCATCCAGTAACAATCACAGGAGAGAAGAAATGGTACAAGAAGTAGGAGAAAGATCACTAAGAGAGAACCAAGTGTTGAAATTAGCCCAGTGTTTAGAATAAGAGGACAGTGTAGAAGTCATACGAGAGCCCTGAACCACCAATTTAATGTGATCAGGCCAACCGTACCTCTCTAAAGTCCGCAATTCGCCTGCCAAACCGCTAGCGTTAGAGGAACCAGCAGTTGCGGATTGGGAGAGTGCAGTGGGAACGGAACTCGAGGCAAGATCCAAGGAGGAACCACAGCAAGGCCCTTCAAGAATGGGAACCATGATCTCCTCGGCTAGTATGGAAGGATTGCCACCACTTGCCACCTCTCCTGTTGGATTTATTTCCAGCAGAAAAGACTGAATGAGGGGAAGGGACAGAAGGCATACAGCAGCAGTGGAGGCCATGGAATTGATAATGCATCAACTTTCCAAGACCCCACTTCCAAAGTCCTGGAGCAAAACAACGGTAGGAGTACATTGGTTCTGGATGCGAACCTCCAGCAGATCATGCAGAACACTCTGGCGGAAAAACGAAGATCCTCAGAGGTGGGGAACCTGCGGCTCAAGGCATCAGCTACCACATTATCCACACCCCTGATGTGCTGAGCAGAAATGGACTGAAGATGAAGTTCTGCCCAACTCGCCACAGCACAAGCCACCCGATAGAGTGAGTGATTGCGATGTTGCCCTGATGCTTGACATATGCCCCTGTTACTGTGTTTTCAGACCGAATCAAGACAATGCTATCCAACAGATTGGGTTTGAGGTATTTGAGTGCCCTCTCCACAGCTGACAGTTCCTTCCAATTGAATGATCTCATGGTTTCTGCTCGGTCCCATCGAGCCTGAACAGACATGTGACCAGGCGCAGCCGGTCCATTTGGGGGAGGGGCCATGCCCCTCCTCATTTTGCCTCGTACAAACAATGTCTATCAGGCTGAACAAAGATCAGCCTGACAGACACTGTTCACTTTCAGTTCAGGCAGCCAGGAGCCAGACATGTGCATTTAGCACTGGCTCCTGGCTGCCTGAACTGAACTTTGCTGGGCTGAGAAAGTCACAGCTCCTGTAGGCGTGACGTCCTCAGCTCAGCAAAGGTTCCTGAGGCCCTCCTCTCAGTGACGAGGAGAAGCATCACTGATTGCCTCAGACCTGGGCGCTTACGTTTTAAGCCCTGAAGCGCCTAGGGTTGAGTGTCAATCAATGACACTTCATCACAGAGTGGGGTGGGGTCAGTAGTCTCACTGACCCCATCCACCCCATCCCACTCTGTGATGACGTTGGGACTGCTGCCTTCCCTCATGGCTGACTAGGTCAGCAAATGAGGGAAGGCAGCAGACCAAGCCTTCTAGAACCGCTGAGGCAGCGCAGAGCTGGCTGCAGGTAAGTGTGTGTTTTGTTTTCTTTTTAAATAGTTTGGTGAGTGCGTGTGTGTATGTATGAATGTTTGGGAAAGAGTGTTGTGAATAAGTGTGTTTGTGTGTGTGTGCGTGCATGTGTGAATACATGATTGTGAATGTTATGTGTATGTGTGTGTGTGTGTGTGTGTCCCATCGGTCCCCCTCCCTCCAAAACTTACTGGCCGCCCCTGCATGTGACCCAACGTTGACCCCCAGCCAAGAGGTGCATTCTCATCCCCTAAGCAAGGTTCGCCGAGTCCAACCACCATTGCAGACTGTGAACCACCTCCACCGAAACAGGAATCTCTATGGTCATATCCTGCATAGGAAAAGTCACAAACTTGTGCAGGTTCCTCAGCAATGGCCATAGGTGTGGCCCAAGGTTCAGTGAATACTGATGCCACCACGTGACTCTGCACCTCCATCCATTGTAACAATGTGACTGTCTTCTGTGACAACAAAGAAGCCAGCAGAGACTGTGAATGTAAGATCTTGGCTTGAGGAAGAAGCACCCTGCACAGGATTGAGTCGAAATTTGCCCTAAATGAAAGTTCTCTTTGTCGAGGGCAGGAGATTGCACTTTGAAACATTCAACAGAAAACCTTGGTCCTTTAGCGTAACATTGGTCATTTTCAAGATGTTGGCGCATTACTGGAGCAGATGGGGCATGGAGACGCCAGTTGTCTAGATAAGGAAATACTGGTATTCCCTGAAGATGCAGGTGAGCCACAAACAGTGCTACCACCTTCGTAAACACGCTGGGCGTTGACCTCAGACCGAAGGGTTGAACACAGAACTTCCAATGATGCCCCTTCAGAGAGAATCACAGATGCAGTTGGAATTCCGATGTCATGGGAGCATGGAGATTAGCATCTCTGAGGTGAGGTCCAGGGTAACCATCACAGATCCAGCTTGAATCAAAGAAATGATCCGGTGCAATGTTTTCATCTTGAAGGGTATTTTTCTCACATATTTGTTCAAATCCCTGAGGTTGATTACAATCCTGAAACCTCCCATCACCTTTGGGACCCGGAACACAATGAAATAAATGCCTCATCCCCTCTGTTCTTTTGGAACTGAAAGACTAGCTTTATTCAGAAGGTAATTAATTCCATCTCTCAAGGCTTTCCTTTTCAGTGGATCTCTTGGAAGAGGTGTTTGTGGAAGTTCCACAAACTTGATCCTGTAACCACTTTCCAGAATGCTCAGAACCCATTTGTCTGTAGTCGTGATGCACCAATTTGTCAGGAAATAACTGATTCTCCCACCAACCTCTGGAACTTCGCCAATCGGCTCCAAATCGATCGCATAGTCAGGAACGCTCATAAGCAGTTCCGGTATCCTGCTGGGACTTATTTTGGAATTTCCCCTGGAAGCCCTTCCAACGGAATTTCTAGCCACCCCTAGAACTCTGTTGCCTTCAGGATGGTTGGAGAAAAAGATTTTGATTTAAAAAAATGTTGTCGCTTATACTACTGTTGTTTCTAAATGAAAAGGAATGTTTCCTCTCTTTAAAGACCTTATGGTGATTATCTTCCAGGTCTTTTGCAAATAAGTGTGGTCCCACAAATGGCAACCTCAAAGCCATAGATTTCTGAGCTCAATCAGTATTCCATCCTTTCAATAAAAGGTTGCATCTGGCTGCCACAGATGCTCCACAGGACAAGGCAGAAGCCCTAACTGAGTCAAACGCAATATCAGAAAGGAACTCACTTTGCCTTTCCATTGCTCCCAATAACTCTGGACATTGTCCACCCTCTTGCATCGTAGTAAACAAAGTCAGATAATAAAGATTGATCCACAAAAGCCCCATAGATTCTAGAATGAATGGCCAGATGTGAACCAGCATACACCTTTTTTAAAGAAGTGTCAATCTACTTGTCAGCCCCATCTGTAAGGATATTATCCTCTGCCATAAATGGCCACCTCATCAGACTGGCCACAATGGAATCCACATGGACTGTCTCAGGAAGTTTAGAATCCATTTCTTTTATGGGGTACAACTTTGACATGAAGTGGGACACATTAATGCGTTCTGGAGCCTTCCATTCATTTAACGGAACGTCCATGAAAAACAGGTGAAGGGTAAATCTTTAGAAGCATGCTTCTTAAATTGTGGTAAAACAGTGGGCCCGATTCACAGAATGAACTTAAGACTCAATCCTAAACTTACTACTATTTTGGTATTCACAGAATGCACTTACTACTTTTGGCATTCACAGAATGAACTTACTACTTTTGGTATTCACAGAAGTTAGGATTTTGTCTTAAGTTTGTCTTAAGACAAACTTAAGACAGACTTAAGACAGACTTAAGACAAACTTAAGACAGACTTAAGACAGACTTAAGACAGACTTAAGACAAAATCCTAACTTAAGTCTGTCCTAAGTCTGTCTTGTCTTAAGACAAACTTAAGACAAAATCCTAACTTCTGTGAATACCAAAAGTAGTAAGTGCATTCTGTGAATACCAAAATAGTAGTAAGTTTAGGATTGAGTCTTAAGTTCATTATGTGAATCAGGCCTAGTGTCTCTAGATGTGCTGGCCACTTC
Source organism: Lissotriton vulgaris (assembly GCF_964263255.1). Lineage (NCBI taxonomy): Eukaryota > Metazoa > Chordata > Amphibia > Caudata > Salamandridae > Lissotriton > Lissotriton vulgaris. The sequence goes on from NC_141697.1 coordinate 1,185,752,508, forward strand.
CTCCTCTGGAAAACCCACGTTCTCACTCACATGGGTAAGTATGCTTTGCAACATAGCCTTAGACACATAGTTTCCTTTATGTTCCATAGTACTTATTGAAGTCTCATCTGGTGATTCAGAACAGGAAATATCCAAATACAACTCATGGCCACTTCCATTGAGATCCAGATTTCTTCTTTTTCAAGGTGGACAAAGTTTTCAGATTCAGTTTCTTTAGACACTCCTCATCCCCTACTTTTGTAGGGGGAGGGGGAGGCACAGGACTGCCCACTGAGGTAGCTGAAGATGTTGGAGAACAATGGGGCATATTACCAACAACTAGTGATAATTATCGCTATGTTGGTTTAGCGGTGATATTTTTATCGCCGAGCTGCGGCGATTTTTATCGCTTAGAACCCTTGCTATTATCAAGGTTTATCTCCTAAGCGATAAAAATCGACCGAAATGCATGAATATCGCTGAAAAGTCAGCGATATCCATGCATTACCGAGCTAATGCTCTTAGCCATGTTATCCACCTATCATTGGATAACATGGCTAAGAACTGCTCAAGGGCAGGTGTTAGCTTTTGGAGATATTTGCGCTTAGCGCGAATATCTCCAAAAGTTGGTAATAGGAGATAGCGATGTTAGCGACTGTTTCCAGTCTCTAACATCTTGGCACGCCCACTTTGCATGTCATTAGTGATAAATATCACTGACATGCAAAGCGGGGCCCAAGATGGTCGCTATCTCCTACTAGCTGTCGCTAACTGGTGTTAGCGACAGCTAGGTAATAGGGAGATAATTTTATCTCCGCTTTCTTGGCTTTTAAAGCCAAAAAAGCGGAGATAAACCCCCTTGATAATATGCCCCTAAGTCTTCTCTTTCCAGGATTTTTACCCATCCTAATACAAGGCAAGAAACAATATACATCAACCAGCTTATAACAGAATGCCAACCTAATCAACAACAAATACTGTATACATGAAACTACCCAATTGCAAAAAAAACTGGATTGAACTAGAAAATCTCCCCAAGGCCTATGCAGAAAATACTGCATGTAACCAGAATCGCGCATGATTGACAACGACATACAAAAATGTAGTCAATCGCAGCGCGATGTCATGAATGTAGTAGTGTGGCTCACTGGTTAGAGGCGGCAGACCCGAGAGCAGAGGACGGCCCGGGACCAGGGTTCAATTCCCGGCGCGGCAGGTTTCTGGACCAGGGTCAGCGGACTCGATAATTCTCTCGCCTCGGTGCCCACTCTGATCAGCGATCACACTCGGCAACTCTGGGCATTAGCTTGCCTCATCTTCACTAACGGCCCCACCAGACCGCCGGGGATGCCTGGTCTCACCCTGGAGATACCCATTAAGGGACCATCTCTCAGGGAAGCCAGGAAGGGTTTCGCAGCGGTCGAAGCGCCTTGGGACCCTCTGGGTAAGTAGTGCGCTATATAAATGCCTATACATACATACATACATACATACATAATGTGGAAGTAGAGGCAAGAAAGTCAGCTGGAGCGCACCTGCGCTTGTTATCTCAGCTTCCACATTCCCCCTGATTGTAGGTGCTGAATGCAGCTGGAGCCAGTGCTCCAAAGCATGAACATCCTTCTTTCAATTATTGTGTCTTCGCCGCAAACCATGCAGGATTTTATTGCTAAAATGTTCTGGCCGCTGGGACTCACCATGAGTCCCGGCAGGTTTAAAAAGAAAACATGACCTGACTTCGCTCAAAGCGGAGCAGGGTGGACCAGGCTCACCTAGGTTGAACAACCCAGCAGGCCATACACCAAGCCTCAAATACTCTCACTGTGGCTCAGCGAACACGATAGCCTAAATGTGGTAGCCGAGACACAGTTGTAGAACTCATTGGTCCACTATGATAATCTATGCGTCCAGAGCTGCTGCTTTGAGAAGTCCTCTCGCTGAGACTCACACATAGATGAAAACCAACAAGTTGCGACCACTGAGACACCAAGCATAAATCTCGATGGGTACACCTCACATGCCACCATGGCACTTGAGGCGGGAAGAAACCCCAGCCAGTCGGCCACCGAGAATCACCAATTGAAAACTCGGTGACTGACAAACAGGTCAAAAAGGAGGCCAAAATTACGTCCTGACCAAGTCGCTCCCACGTAGGCCACTGGGGCCTCTCGGAGCCCGGCAAAGGGAGCAAGCAAGCAGCATTACTTTATGAAGGAGACAAAATCTCAGAAGTTATTGCTACATTTCCTGTTGTAGACAGGAAACAAAACAAGTATTGCTTAGGTGTGGCTTGAATTATTATTATAGCGCTTAGCTGGGGGGTTGGATGGGGTCAGAAAGCGTTTCCTGTTTTGATCACTGTCTGTGATTAAATAGTACCTGATGTTGTTTATGACTGGTTCGAGGACGAGTGACATAGAGGTAATGTGCAGTATCTAGATAGAGACCAATACTCATCTTCGTAGCCCCTTCTTGCACATAGACACAGTGTGTAACATTGCCACTTATTTCGTTCAACTGGGGTGGACAGTTGTCCATTGGTTGGCTTCAGCAACAAACAATTTTATATTACCCAGCAGGTATGTTTTGAGACATCTTTGCCCATCATGTCTCTTTGACGGCATTACATGTGCATTTTCTAGGTTTAAGTTTAAGTCTTCAGGGTGGTTGATACTTAAAGTGGAAAGAGGATACCGCATTTCTATTAAGGTGGCAAATGCTTAACCTACGGTAAGGCTTGGGGCGGTATTACACACTCCATAGAGCCAGGAGCTGTGTCAAATATGTATTGCTCATGCGGGGATATGTGCCAGTATTTGACTTTATGTGTCATGGAGGTGGTACATGCCTAGCATGCTATATGGCTTGGAGACATTTTGTGTGCATGATGTGCAAAATGGTGCTTGTGTCTAAATGCTTTATAACTACATGGCTTTGAGTTGTGTACTGCACAGGATGATGCTAGGGGTTGTGTCTAATGTGTACTAATGTTGGAAAGTGAAGTGTGAGTGCAAATTGAGATCAATGAGCCATTAAGGTAGCAAATGCTTAGCCAACTACATGGCTTGGCGTCCCATTAGCTGACCACCAGCAGCTATTCATGATGCCCTCCAGGGCACTGAAAGGCAGGATACAGCTGCTTCATTTTATCAGGCAGTAGTTTGGGGTCTGACAACTGACCTCTTCTCTAATTTTGCTTAATGCACTATTCCTAGAAATGTTGGAGGACATTGAGAACTAGTGGCTAAGTCATTGTCTTTGAATTCAGAAAGCCTGCGTCCAAGTCCTGACTTCCCCAATTGGCCAGACTGTGTGACACTGTGAAGGTAGCTTTCTCTCCATAGATCTTTATACTTCACTTGTATTATTCATGACCATGCTGATCATTGCAGAAATCAAACCATTGACATGCTGGGAATGTTCTGATACCACAAGTTCTACAAGGTAAGTGTTCCTATGAAAGAAGTTGTACAGACAGGGTATTCGGACATTCTATGGACCAACCAACCCTGTCTCAGGAGTTGTTTTGACATATTACATGGCACATATTTTTACAGTGAAAGTTCTGTGAGCTGTTTCAAAATCTGTATCTGTAGGAGATAAATTCTTAAAAGATATGTTTATCTATGAACTGTTCCTAATATAAGAGTAATATTGGCAGAACTGTTTTAATAGTAGAATTATATTTTCAAATGTTAAAATAACGAATTACTTACCAAATGGAAGTATTTTTCAGTATCCAAATCCTTCACTGCAAGGAGAAGAAACAGGTTGTAAGATTGGCAGACAAATGCGACAAATTAACTATGGAAAAAACATTCATGTATAGCATTGATCGTCTCACTTAAAACAGTAAACAGTACATATAGCAGCACTCGTGGAGGTCAGATAATTGATTATAGATCATCGCATAAGGATCAATATTGAGAAAATAGAAGTCCAAACAGAGAGTAACAATCCAGCTGCTCTAGCCACCTGAGCTCCCCTAGATTTCATGTTTCCAGTTGGTTGACAGTCCTCAACATTGTTGAGCCATTTTGAGGCTTATATGAGCCGCTAAGCTCAGATGGCATCAACGTTTGGGAAAACTAAAACATGTGTGGAGGTCCACTAAAGGGCTTCAAACATTACTAGCTGTGCTCAGCATGAGCGTCAGGAGACTTTAATGACCAGGAGGCGAGTAGAATTCAAGGTTTTTGACCATAACCACATTCTAGCCCTTTAAGAAGAACTGTTGCTTTTATTTTTTTCACATCATACATTGAATTTCCAAAGTAGTTGGCAAGGGTGACCTAGGAACCATCATTTGAACTTAAAACCTCTAAATTTCATTGTAAATGGCTTACTCAATAGTTCAACTTTTCTCCAGTTTTGTACATGACTAAATAGCACCCATAAATATGTGTATTTGATTGATTAAATAATGACTACCTTCCCAACTAGAGAATGAGAATTTGTCAACCATATTGGTCTCTGCAGTAGCCCACTATACCATCAGAATGCAACACTTGACTTTGGTTAGGCCTCTACAACCTTAAAGACGACATCTAAGAAGGAGAGCAGCCCACCACAGAGCTCTCCAAGCCAACAAGACCATGCAACTGTGAGATGTCTACTGTCCAGTGAAGAAGATCTCTTAAACCATAGAGGAATAATATTCTTCATCAGAAGAAGACTTCTTTGGCTTAAAGAAACCGCTCAACCCCACAAAAGAATATAACCTTTGCGAACATACAGGAAAGAACAAAGCCTGCAAAAAAATATATTCAATCATATAGACTACCAAAATATCAACCACATATAACTATCTACCAACAAAAAAGTCACACTGCAACTAAACCCTCTAGGGAGAGAGATAGGTGATCTATACATGTTTTATTTGAAGTCCTAAAAAGAGATTAAAGGAAGGTATTAATTAAATATTTAAGAATGCTGCAGATTTCTAAAGCAGTATTACAGTGTCGTGATGACCTAAGATTTATTTTCTTTAACAAATATATACATTTTAAAATTAGCATAATTTTTTACTTTTTACAGGATTGTTTAAAAAGTTGTTTTTCAATGTAGTTGTCTATATATACAACAGGTTATTCAACAATAATGCATAACTGTATAACATTTAAACAAAGCAAGAGGCTGCTTCATTATTTAAAAGGGATCTCTCTAAAGCGAGAACAGCCCCTCACTGCACAAACCAAACTGCTAAATCCCTCAGAGGAAAAGGGTTCTGTTCAGAAAGCAACTTTCCACCACATGAGAAATTCTGCTGCTTCTCTGACAGGACCTCTATTCTGAGACCAAGTCTGGATCTTGCAAACAAATCCACGACACAGCCAGGAGAAATAATCCCTCAATGCAGAGTACAACTTCATGCTAGGAGCACAAAGTCCAGAAATCATGAGAAGAAGAGCTTTCTGCTCAGAGAGCGTTAATTCATTTCACCGGCAATACTAGATAGCATAGATAGGATGTAATCCCTTTATTCGTAAAACAACTTGCTCTCAAAGGAATAAGATCCTACATTTCTCTGAGGAAGAACTGACTATTGTAGGACCATCTCTCAACAAGATCAATACCCCACATCCCTGGAAGCAGGAGCTCTACCCAGCTTTGAGAACCCCAGGGGCACCTGGAGCTCAAGTACCTGCACCTTGAGTTGCTTGTGCTCCTCTGCAGAGAAACATGGTCGAGCGACTCGGGCTAGACTGTTCATTCATGGTCCAACGGTACTGGCTAGACTGCTTATTCATTCTGCAATGGGTGTGATGCTCCATTTGTATCTAGTTCATCCACTCCTGATTATTCAGAATGTTTCTGATACTCTGAAACTTTTAAAGCATTTATTAGAGCTCTCTAACTTGAACTAATAGTACAGATGAGCTTAAAACAACAGAATGGAATACCATACAGAAGAACACCCTCTATTTATAAAGTATAAAATTGAGGAAAACCCATTTTTATCCACCATTGTTTCGGTGGCCTATAGTCATAGCATACATGTCCATATTTACCTCTTTTACCTTTAGAGCACCTTTTCAATATGAGAACAGGGACCCTGCACCTGGGAAAGGTGCCCCTCACCTCAAGAAAGAGGGTATTTCCACTCCACAAAGTCCTCTAAACCCATTGGAATAATACACCTGACACCCTTCCAAGAACACCCTTCTGGTATATAGAAGTAGACACATTCTAACCTTAATGAAGACCTTTTCCTTCTTTACAAGATCTTTTCAGGAGTTAGAAGTAGATCTCATCCATCTTTTACAATCAATTGCATCAATTCTGAGAAATTGAACTCTTCCACCTACGGGTTAACACTTCTCCCAATTTAAAGACCTCTATAGCTGACAATGACATGGTTGAAACGAAAAGGACCATAATAAAAATTCTATAAGACAACACAATATATTACCTCTGCCTAAAGTATTGTCTCGTATGTCCTTCAGGCTCATTGCCAGCGAGGCTCCTTCAGGGATCTGTGAAACAGGTAAACTGACATATCAGTAAAGAGAAATAAACACAATGCAAGAAAAGCTAGTTAAAATGGCGAACAACATCTCCATCTGCTATTAAGTGTTGAGGAATGCTTCCTTTCTGAACGTGTTCTTGGACAATGCCCCTAAATATATGCAAAATGTGGTACTGAAAAAACAAAAATGTAAGTGTAAGGGGCAGGTTTTCCTTTTTAAATCTTTTTATTGAAATAAATATTTGAGGGTGACATAGCTTTTCTGGTCATACCAAAATTAAGTATACAAAAAAGCGATGGATCGAATACTTGAATGAATCTCACCCACTGGAAATGACTCGGGCAACATCCCAGTCCATGGTTATTTTGCCTACAATGCCACCTTCATTGGACCTCAGTTTGGACCCAACCATCCGACAATCAATCTTGACCCATGTCCAATTAGACCAGTCCAGTCCAAACTTGTTATATGGAGGTTCTACGGTGAACATTGTAAGGACTGTAAGGTTGTTTTTTAATGTTTTTAAACCTTCTTTGTACTGTTGCTGTATATGAATTTGAACTGCTTTTTAAAATATTGAGACTGTGAGCCTTTGTGTGCTACTATTTCCTGCACTTTAATTATCGTAGTGTGTTATACTCCACTTGCCATCCTTTCCTCAATTTGCATTTTGCGGGGCTTGTTCAACCCCGGACGGCCATTTACTCTGTGCCACACGCTATTCTCGGTCAGCGCTCTGCCGACCTGCCACTAACTCTATTAAATGGCCATAGTTAGGACGTGCAGCAGATGCGCGCAGCGGGCGCGCCGAAGGCGCACTTAAGGGAAGCCCGTCTGCGCCCGTCCGTGCCCGAATGGGTCCAGGGGCCAGGACCCCTGCTCAGATTAAGAGGACTAACATTAGTTACTCTCGAAAACAGTTGCTGGACTTACGTAGTATCCCACTCCTTGATTGTATGCTAATCAGCCCAGAATCAATTAATTTAAGCTGCAGTTGCTGTACTTTCGTATCAGACGCACAGTCTTATAATGAACATAGTTCAAGTTCAAGTTCAAAGATTTATATAGCGCACTACTCACCCAGAGGGTCTCAAGGCGCTTGAGGGAGGGAGGGAGAATTACTTATCGAAAAGCCAGGTTTTTAGCTGGTTTCTGAAGGAGAGGTGGTTCTGTGTAAGGCGGAGGTGAGTGGGGAGAGAATTCCAGCTTTTGGCCGCTAAGTAGGAGAAGGATCTTCCTCCCATGGTGGATCTGTGGATGCGCGGAATTGCGGCGAGGGCTTGATTGGATGATCGTAGTTGGCGGGTGGGTGTGCAGAAGGACAGTTTAGTGTTGAGGCATTCGGGTCCTAGGTCGTAGAGGGCCTTGTGTGCGTGGGTGAGGAGACGGAATGTTATTCTTTTGTTGACGGGGAGCCAGTGGAGGTCTTTCAGGTGACCGGAAATGTGAGCTTGACGTTTTGGATGCCCTGGAGTTTTTTCTGTAGTTTGGCAGTGGTTCCGGCGTAAAGGGTATTTCCACAATCCAGTCGGCTGGTGACCAGTGCGTGGATGACTGTCTTTCTTGTTTCGGCGGGGATCCAACGGAAGATTTTTTTGAGCATGCGTAGGATGTTGAAGCATGAAGATGAGACGGCGTTGACTTGTCTGGTCATCGAGAGGGAGGAGTCCAGGATGAATCCCAGGTTACGTGCGTGATCTGTAGGTATGGGTGCTGTACCCAGGGCCGGTGGCCACCATGAGTCGTCCCAGGATGAGGGGGATGATCCTAAGATGAGGACTTCCGTTTTGTCTGAGTTTAGTTTTAAACGGCTGTTCTTCATCCATTCGGCTACTTCTTTCATTCCTTCGTGTAGATTGGTTTTGGCGGTGTTTGGGTCTTTGGTGAGGGAGAGGATCAGCTGGGTGTCGTCTGCGTAGGAGATGATGTTGAGGTTGTGTTGTCGTGCGATGGATGCGAGGGTACTCATGTAAACGTTGAAGAGGGTGGGACTGAGTGATGATCCTTGTGGTACGCCGCAGATGACTTCGGTGGCCTCTGATTTGAATGGGGGGAGGTGGACTCTCTGGGTTCTTCCGGCGAGGAACGAGATGATCCAGTCCAAAGCTTTTCCTTGTATTCCGACGTTGTTGAGGCGTTGTATGAGGGTGCTATGACAGACTGTGTCGAAGGCGGCGGAGAGGTCGAGTAGGATGAGGGCGACTGTTTCTCCGTTGTCCAGTAGCGTTCGGATGTCGTCTGTAGCTGCGATGAGGGCAGTTTCGGTGCTGTGTTTGGCTCGGAAGCCGGACTGTGAGGGGTCGAGGGAATTGTTGGATTCAAGGAAGGCGGCGAGCTGACTATTGACGGCTTTCTCAATGACTTTGGCAGGGAATGGGAGGAGTGAGATGGGGCGGTAGTTCTTGAGCTCTGAGGGGTCTGCTGTGGGTTTCTTCAGAAGTGCGCTGAGTTCGGCATGTTTCCAGCTTTCCGGGAAGGTAGCGTAGTTGAAGGAACAGTTGATGACATCGCGGTGATGGGGTGCGATGATGGAATCTGCTTTGTTGAAAATGTGGTGGGGACATGGGTCGGTGGGTGAACCTGAGTGGATGGAGTTCATCAGGCGGATGGTGTCTATAGTGGTGATGGGGTTCCAGGCGCAAAGGTTGTGAGAGTGCTGTTTTGGTTCGGAGGTGGGTGGAGTGGACTGTTCTTCGGATTGGTTTTCAAAGCTGTTATGTATGTCGGCGATTTTGTTGTTATTATATTCTAATATCAATGTTCAGGAAAAATCCTTTGTAAAAAGTAGCCACTCACTTAAAAAGGAATTCACCTTTTTTAACATCAATTGACGCTTGCTCCCTAAGCACAAGGTACATATCTTTGATCTCCTGATAAGCGAGCAGCCTGACGCAATTTGTCTTACAGAAACATGGCTGCACGCGAGCTCTGGCCCGGATGTAGCGTCCGCCCATCCTCCCAATTATGTGATAGTTAGGAAGGATAGGGGAGCTCAAATGGGGGAAGGCATTGCGCTTAGCTATAAAAATTCATACACGTGTAAAGTTGAAGATCTACCCTTTAGGGGATGTGAAGCCTTTTTATTCAAACTTACTTTGTCTTCCCAGTTCACACTCTCAGGGATTTTGCTCTATCGTCCCCCTGGGTCTGCTGGACCATGGGCTACAGCACTTTCTGATCTTATTACTCCTTATCTTTTGGACGCGGCCAATTTTACCATCTTGGGCGACTTGAATCTTCACCCTGATGACCCGACATGTGTGATGAGCACTACCCTGATATATGACCTGGCAGCAATGAATATCTTGCTCTGTAATGTAGGCTCTATCCATGTGTCTGGTCACTTATTGGATCCTATCTTTTCCAACGTAGCTAATATTATTTGCTTCCCAGCTCTCCCAGTACTCTGGTCAGATCCCTTTTTGGTTGGTTTCCGGGTCAGGAAAGAAATGTCGAGTTTATCCTTGACCGTTTTGGGCACTAAATCCAAATCAAGAAATTGGGGGAAACGGGACATTGGCACTTTTAATTAACTCCTATTTGATAATGCCCCTGCCATTAATCAAGTTTCTATTTCAGATTTAGATACCATCCAAAATTGGATCTTAAAATCTATTGATGTGTGCCTTCCACCTTCTATTTAAAAGGTGAAGAACCATCGTTTCCTGCCCCCTGGTTCACCGAGAGGCTAAAGATAGAGAAAAGTAAATGTAAAGTGTTAGAAAGACACCGGAGGAAGAACTATGCACCTGAATCCAAACTCACATATAAATTGGCTAAAAAAGATTATCACTCACTCTGCAATGCTGCTCGAGCTGAATATGTGAGTTCTACTATCTCAAATGCGCAGAATAGTTCTAAAACTCTGGTTAAGTTAGGTAAAGAACTATCTGGGACATCTAGTCAATCCGCTCCTCCTGTGCTTACTGACCTACAATGTGAAGATCTTGCTAAATTCTTCCTAAGAAAAGTGGAAAAAATACATTCAGCACTGAATGCTAAGTCAGTGAATGTTACACAGCAAATTGAGATCTCTCCTGCAACATTGGGAAATACTGAACAGCTGGAATGTCAGATTGCCGAGCCCACTTATAAATTGGAAAACTGGTCACTCCTAGATATAACATCCTTTAAACTGCTTCTTGACAGTCTCAAATCTGGCTGTCATAGAGATTCTCTTCCTGTAGCTGTGCTGCAGAAGCTGGAGTTGCCATCTTTGAAGCTAATCATGAAGTTACTTGATGCTTCCCTACAGGAAGCAATTGTTCCACCTGCATGGAAGCACGCTATGGTCCTTCCACTTTTGATAAAAGCTAATGCAGACCCGATGCAACTATCCAATTTTCGGCCTATTTGGTTACTCCCGTTTTTTTCCAACATTTTGGAAAAACACATTAATTTACAATTGACTCACTTCATTGATGTTCAAAGGTTTCTACACCCTTCACAGTCTGGCTTTAGAGCTGGCCTCTCAATGGAAACTACTCTTCTCGGAGTAACAGATATGATGCAAAGCCGTTTGGATGCTGGAGAAACTGTGACACTCATATTACTTGATTTGAGTGCTACTTTCGACACAGTGTCTCATACCGTGTTATTGAGAGCCCTACAATCAATGGGTGTCATTGGCTCCGCACTCAATTGGCTTGCTGACAAAACTGCAAGGCCAGGTCCTATCTCAACCAAAACACAAGAAACCCAAAACCGGTTTCTCTCTGATTGGGGCTCTTCAGTCAGGTGTACCTTGGTTCCAGTGGCACAGTGAGCATAGAACCCACATCTAGGCATACCCATCACATGTAGGACGACACACTGAAGTACAAAAAAAAGTGATGGATGGTATGCTTACATTAATATGAAAATGAAGGTTATTACACCATGTGCTAGTTAGTAACTCCACCCAGAATACTACAGAGTTTAATCAAATCTCCAAATATTCACTGAAAGCGTTCTCATTCTAAACCAACCTCCTTTGTAATGCAGCAGCTCTGAGGAGCAAGCGAAGGAAAGGGAGAGCATGGAGGCAAATGAACAATGTCAACGTTAAACCAGGTCTACACTATTTCATCCCCACCCCACTGACTGAGGAGAGTCCAGGCTACTCTCAGCATGCAGGATCAGCATGTCACTCAGCTCCGCTCAGACAGCCCTGCAGCTCAGAGGAATGAAGTCAGTTCATAGCTTAGTCTGAGTTGACCACAAGGTCAACTCAGGCTGACAAAGTGGGCTTCGCGAAGCCCACTTGAGAAAACAGGAACTTTTCCTCCAGTAATTAATCCTCAGTTGAACTAAATGCAACGCTAATGACCTCACCCTTAATGAAACAGATGCTGTTACAAATGTTTTAATTCGTTTTGCAGATTAGATTACATGTCGCATTAGCCTTACCACTTTGACAGAATGCTTTTAGATGTTCTGATTTATTGGTATGAATATTGGGAGGTCATAAGCATTGTATTTAGCGGGTGAGTTATGGTTTGCATTGCTATTGGGAGAGTTATGAATTGTGGTGCTAACAATGACATGCAAATTTCACAGATTTTTTTTTCATCATCATATTCCACGTTGCATGGTCTCCACTTGTGGGTGGCGACCCCCTGGTGTTCACCGAATGTGGCCGACTTTGCTTGCCGCTGTTGCCCAAGCATGGCTGTGGCGCAGCGAATATTTCATTTTTTTTTCTGTATTCACAAATCCTGTGCAGAATTTGCAAATTCTCAGGCACCAGGAGTCTTTGCAGAAACCGGGAAGAGTCCAGAATAAAACAAAAAAACACATTTTTATATGGCATTTTTATAAGGATTGTTTCACCTTCCCCCTTACGTTCTTTTTCTTTTTTCCCAACATGGTGCTCGGTGCACCATGTTTGGTAAAGTTAGTCACACAGAAATGTTGCTGTGATAGTCAATCAGAGTATGGCAGATTTGCAAATCTGCAATGGACGGGAGATAAAGCTCCCTAGTTTGGCGTCTGGGAGCAAAGAAAAGGTGCTGGCTCCTACCAGCAGCCGGTATGGTGCTGGCTGGTGAGCCGACTGGGGACGCGGGTCTAGGGCTTCCCCTGCAAGCCCCAACGTGGCCATTATTTTGGGTGGCACCGGAGCAGCCACCTACAATTAATTAAACAGTTTACTCCTGCCAGGGGAGCCGGCTGGCGCCACGGGGGCCCTGGGGCTCCTATGAAGCCCCTAACAAAAATGTAGCTGTGGGTACCTCCGGTGGGGCACTGGGACATCCACTTAATAAAATAATGCAGGTTCCTGTCGGCACCCATGATGGGTGCCGGCTGTGGAGCAAGCTAGGCCATGGGGCTGCCCACCTCACCCCATAGTCCCCAAACAAAATTAAAGATGTGGGTGTCCCAGGTGGCTGATGAGACACCCCAAAAAAATTATTCAAAAAGAAAAAGTGAATAATAAATGAGTGGCCAAAACAGCTCATTTATTATTCACTGCTGGGCCAAGGTGCGCACAATAATGTCCAGGTTTTTTTTTTAATAGATAATGTTTTTCTTGCTGTTGGTGTCCCTAGAAGAGGCTGGTGCACCACCATGCATTATTTGAAAATGGATGCCTCCTAGGTCATTAAAACCATGACCCCAGGAGAGCTTACCATATTTATTTAAATTACTCCTAGATGGAGCTCTATGCCCTTCAGCTGGAGTGCAGAGCCCCCCTGAGATGAGATCATTGGCTGCACTTTATAGCTTCAAAAATGTTACACAAAGATTCACAGAAATGTTGATGCTTTTTTTAATTAAACGTTATTACTTTTATGCATTATTAAAATATACATCTCATTATACTTATTGGTATTTTTTTACAAAGGTAATACATGTGCTTTATATGTGTTGATATCCTCACCCCTTCATAAAGCATATAGGTCTATTTTCTATATTTTGGTGTTTTGATCCTTTGACAATGTCAGCAGGTCATCCTTACTTAAAATGACACCCAGGCCCTGCGCCCAACACCCTGTTGCCCATGGCTCGGGCGCAGAGGGGAGGGGGGTTGGGCACCAACTGGCGGTTGGGCACAGGACCGGATATGTGGCCAACCCCATCCCTTGCATGGCCGAAGGCACTGTGCGGTTGGCTGCCTGCAGGGGTTGGGATACAGAGCCTGGCTGCAGGCTCGACCCTTCTGTACAACCCATGTTGCACAGTGGCATGGCGATTCTACATGGAACCCCACACGAGAAGCCGATTCCATTTGAGCTAAGAAGCCTTTGGACGTGTTATATTCCTAACAGAGAACGCGACTGTAGGGACACGCTTCTGAGACGTTTGGCCATGAAAATCGTACCGTGACACCTGATGAAAACTGATGAGATTTGACTCCCCATAAAGGATAATAGTTGGCCATTTGAAGACTTGGAAATATCAACATCCTATTAATTACAGTTATAGACTGAGGGCGATAAATTAAATAGGACCCTGCTTATATGACAGAAAAAAACAGTAGTCTTGAAAAAGATGGTATAATCACGATATTCCATCGAAACGCGTCAACGCATCTTTCTTGTACAACCAAAGATACCAGCACTTTATAATCACAGATTCAAGCATTGTGTTTTACAAAGTGTAAATATAGGTTATTGAGTGTACCAATTGTTTTGTACAAACTGCATGTCTTACTAGTCTCTGTCTTATCCTAGTATTAAGCGGGTCATAATCTGTGGTATATGAGTTTGATTTTACTGTACTTCCCTTGTATTATATCAGTTAATTGTTTTTATATATTGTGTACATTGTATGTTTTTATCTGGTATTTAATTGACTTTTGTGTATGAAATAAAACTGATATTTCTTTTTAATATGTTGTTGTTATCTGATGATTAGTATACATTTGTACCATATTGTCTAGTTAGATCAAGGGGATCTATTTTCCATGGTGTTGACTACCTGCAAGGAATTGGACGCAGGGCTCGGCCGTCCTGTAGCCAAACCTATGTTGCGCTTGGCCAATGTTAGTGCGTGTGTGGGGTTCGCATTACACATAATAATAAAATATTACTTTATGTTTAAAAAATCAAGAGATTCACTCAATAAACAAAGGTTAAAGTAAAGTTATAGTTAAGTATTGAAATAATAAAAATAGAAGAAAAAACCAAGAGATAAAGGGATGTTATAGTTAGGTGAAAATGTCAGTTAAAACATACTGTTTGAAAGTAACAAAACCACTGAAATTCACCGGCATAGTTATCTGAATTAACTTTAACTCATTCCCTACAGTGACTATAACTCACACCCTCGATTTGCACTGCTAATAACCTCCCATATTACATCACTTGTGACATGTTCTATGACATTACTGATAACAAGACATTTACATTTAACCCCTTGCCCGCGGCCGGAATTCCGCTCCTGTGCGGCACATTCCGATCGCGGGCGTGGTCATGACGGCTGGGAGCCGTCATCAGCACACGAGCACTGTGTGCCATGACGGCTCCCAGCCGTCATCAGCTTCGAAGGGGTTAAAATGACATAATTGATGACCGCACTGTGTATGGTGGGGGGCTCAAGGTAAAGTTACTTTAGGGCATGACTTACAGTTACCAGAGATAAGTAGAACTGCTGAATTTCAGTGGTTTTGTTAGTTTAAAACAGTATGTTTTAACTGATATTTTCTGTTTTAGGTCTCGGCTAGAAGCGAGCGAAGCTCGCTCTCGCCAGAGACCTTATTGTTAGCGGCTCAGCTTCCCAGGAGGACAGCACTGGCCGCGCGCGGCGATTTGTTAAGGCCACGCGCACGAGAACGCGCTCGCGGCCAGGTGCTGTCCTCCTCGAAAGCTGCCTCCCTTCCCCGTGCAGGGCGGGCCGCCGCGCTGCCTGCGGCGACCCGGAAGCATTGACGGCCAAACCGGAAGTAGGTGCTGTCCCGCAGAGCACCGCTTTTCAACTCTCTGCTCCTCATTGCCGGAGACGGCTTTTCTTCCGTAGCAGCGTGTTTAACTAAAAGAAAATCTTCCCCTTTGCCCTACCAGCCCAAATCATAAGTGCTCCTCTCTGTGCCTCTGGCAACGTTTTTTTGATTGAAGGAACAACTCTTCATGCGACTAAGGACCCCCACCTCTGTGTACACGAAGAACACTGACTTTCCTTCAGCACCCCAACAGTACCACTTCCTGTACAGCACGGAATGTACCTCATTAACACAAATGTTATCCCTGACTGTCCCGGTGTCCCAGTGAAGCACTGACACTGCAGTAAAGGAACAGTCAGTCAAACTCCAAGATACCCTGTCTGTGCCCAAGAATCACCATGAGCATGCTACACTCTACACCAGCCTAGCGCCTTCGATAGACAGACTCCACGGCACGCACAATCCACCCACTCCAACTGCAGGACCTACACTCCACGTCCACCAGTGTGCTCGATTGCTCGGAGAGCCCAGCTTAGCCTAAAACTTTGTCCGGCAGTATAGCAAATTTCGGCGTTGCAGAAGCAAAAATGGAACAGACTAAAGCAATCAAGCACCCTGAAAGCCACACACAGTGAAAATGATGTGTAGAAAGGAGACAACGATAGCAAAGGTAACTTGCTACGACAGTTTTGCTGCTTATTCTGAAGCCCAGAGACAATACCAGATTTGTTTCTTTGCCTAGTAATATAGACTATTTTTGTCATTTTCTATTATGTAATAAACAGTTCACAATTCGAGGAAAATATGCGTAAATTAACTATACGTTTTGAACAGATACAATTCCTCAACATTGTTGGATATAATAATTAAAACAATAAACGTATGATGTATTTATTGAACTTATTCACAATTAGAAACAGGATTTTCTTTAAGAGAACACCACACATAACAATTCCAAGATGGCCGCGACTCGACCGTCTATTGAGTAGAGACAGCGCCAGGCTTTTCGCTGTCAAATTTGGGGGTACTATTTAATTCAAAACACAATGCACGTTCCATAAATTATTATAGACTATTACAATCAAATAGAAAACATTTAATGAACCACTGCAGATATAGTGACTTCTATTAGAACTGAATTTGTGAGTGAGTAGTGAGTGCAGAGTAGTGAGTGTAGAGTAGTGAGTGCAGATTGCAGAGTAGTGAGTGCAGAGTAGTGAGTGCAGAGTAGTGAGTGCAGAGTAGTGAGTGCAGAGTAGTGAGTAGTGAGTGCAGAGTAGTGAGTGCAGAGTAGTGAGTAGTGAGTGCAGAGTAGTAGTGAGAGCAGAGTAGTGAGTAGTGGGTGCAGAGTAGTGAGTAGTGAGTGCAGAGTAGTGAGTAGCGAGTGCAGAGTAGTGAGTGCAGAGTAGTGAGTAGTGAGTGCAGAGTAGTGAGTGCAGAGTAGTGAGTAGTGAGTGCAGAGTAGTGAGTAGTGACTACAGAGTAGTGAGTGCAGAATAGTGAGTAGTGAGTGCAGAGTAGTAGTGAGTGCAGAGTAGTGAGTAGTGAGTGCAGAGTAGTGAGTGCAGAGTAGTGAGTAGCGAGTGCAGAGTAGTGAGTAGTGAGTGCAGAGTAGTGAGTAGTGAGTGCAGAGTAGTGAGTAGTGAGTGCAGAGTAGTGAGTGCAGAGTAGTGAGTGCAGAGTAGTGAGTAGTGAGTGCAGAGTAGTGAGTAGTGAGTGCAGAGTAGTGAGTGCAGAGTAGTGAGTGCAGAGTAGTGAGTAGTGAGTGCAGAGTAGTGAGTAGTGAGTAGTGAGTGCAGAGTAGTGAGTGCAGAGTAGTGAGTGCAGAGTAGTGAGTAGTAAGTGCAGAGTAGTGAGTAGTGAGTGCAGAGTAGTGAGTGCAGAGTAGTGAGTGCAGAGTAGTGAGTGCAGAGTAGTGAGTGCAGAGTAGTGAGTGCAGAGTGTGAGTGCAGAGTAGTGAGTAGTGAGTGCAGAGTAGTGAGTAGTGAGTGCAGAGTAGTGAGTGCAGAGTAGTGAGTAGTAAGTGCAGAGTAGTGAGTAGTGAGTGCAGAGTAGTGAGTGCAGAGTAGTGAGTGCAGAGAGTGAGTGCAGAGTGTGAGTGCAGAGTAGTGAGTAGTGAGTGCAGAGTAGTGAGTAGTGAGTGCAGAGTAGTGAGTAGTGAGTGCAGAGTAGTGAGTAGTGAGTGCAGAGTAGTGAGTGCAGAGTAGTGAGTAGTGAGTGCAGAGTAGTGAGTGCAGAGTAGTGAGTGCAGAGTAGTTAGTAGTGAGTGCAGAGTAGTGAGTAGTGAGTGCAGAGTAGTGAGTGCAGAGTAGTGAGTAGTGAGTGCAGAGTAGTGAGTGCAGAGTAGTGAGTAGTGAGTGCAGAGTAGTGAGTGCAGAGTAGTGAGTGCAGAGTAGTGAGTGCAGAGTAGTGAGTGCAAAGTAGTGAGTGCAGAGTAGTGAGTGCAGAGTAGTGAGTGCAAAGTAGTGAGTGCAGAGTAGTGAGTGCAGAGTAGTGAGTGCAGAGTAGTGAGTGCAGAGTAGTGAGTGCGTAGAGTAGTGAGTGCGTAGAGTAGTGAGTGCGTAGAGTAGTGAGTGCGTAGAGTAGTGAGTGCGTAGAGTAGTGAGTAGTGAGTAGTGAGTGCGGAATGCAGAGTAGTGAGTGCAGAGTAGTGAGTGCAGAGTGAGTGTGCAGAGCAGTGAGTGCAGGTGCAGAGTGGTGTGTGCTGTTGAGTGCAGAGTGGTGTGTGCTGTTGAGTGCAGAGTGGTGTGTGCTGTTGAGTGCAGAGTGCTGTGTATTGGCAATGTAAATGACAATGCCATTTATTTATTATTTAAAGAAAAAAAAGAAATGTCATGAGCAATGCCAATAGCTCCACCTTTAATGATGCCGAGACCATTGCATTGTAAATGCTTGTTTAACTGATATTTCCACCTAACTATAACATCCCTTTCATCTTTGAAAGGATTTTCTTCTTAGTCCCCTTGTAGAGATGTGATCAACATTGCTGAGCAGGCAGAATCTGCATGGACGCTGCCCTCTTGTCGGCTATTGTTAGTAGATTGTCTTGTGTGAGGACCAGTGGTATTGCTCTTCATTGTTGACAAGGAAATAGGACAGGTGACATTTAATGAACACATACATTTCCTTAATCTGGTGTATTTGTGCGGTAGGACACCAGTCTCAGACCCGGAGTAATCATGAATATTGGCTCAAAAGTCCTTTAAGAGTAATGAGTGTGGGTGACTGCCTTTGCAGTAGTATTGCCAAGACCCTCCTAAACAGACCTGTGTTCCTCAATATCTAAAAGCTCCAATGCCTGTCTCGTATCAGTTATGAGCAGACCTGAACATCCAACTGAATACTATACCTGATAATGCGCTAACGTGTTGAGTTTCTTCCTCCCATCTTCCATCAACGAGGTGTCATCAAGGTCCCGCAGGATGTAGCTGCCCGTAGAAGCAAACCATTCTAAGATGGGAGAGACAGCAGGGAATAATAATCTAACATCATTAAGTCCTTTGGCTGTCAAAACGTAATCAAGTAGCAGACCTTGTGCTGACTTTTAAAGGCTAGAGAGTCTACTACACAGGCAGCACTGGGGTTACAAATCATCCACTATACAAGTTGCAATATTTCTATTTCCGTGTATATAAAAACACATATTATACACTCATTACTTACAGAAATTATATCATATTTATTAATCAAATTATTTTTGAGAATCATGGATTTCAACCAATGGGTGGTGCAGTTTTTAAATGACATGTAATCAGAAATAGATACTAAGTAATGGGTGTATTGTGCACAATAAAGGCTTTGTGTGTGGGGTGATAGTGAGATTTTCAAACCACTGACTCTCTAGCCCCATGCCTTATGTTCATGCCACCAGAATCTCCTGATAGCATTAGAGAATTATATTACAAGGTAACCCATCAAACATGGTGCCATAGTAGCATGATGTGAAAAAGGCATGCCTATAATAAGTATGGGGAGAGTATACTTATTTTGTTGTACTCTTTAAAGCAAAAATCCTTTGCATGCCAGTATGCATATGCTACAAGGAATAAAGTACTACTTGCTGTACATTATAAGGTTATTGCAATTCACCAAGGAGTTCCATAACCCTATAGAGGAACAAGACCAAAGGTTGAGTTCCTTTATAAGGTTAAGAATTCCGAGGTAACTTGTAATATCTTTACCATTTACACCAGGGGATACTTTACCTCATATAATACATGGTCACACCATCACCTTTCCCACAAACCACTTAAAACTTTGGTGCGTAGCTCTTTCATATGAATGAGCGAGCATATTTGCAAATATGAAGAATAAAAATAATACCTCTAATGCAAAATTAAACACATCAAAAAACGCTTAGATATTTGTTGCAAACATATGTTAAAAACAGTTGAATACAAGACAGCTTAGAAAAAAAGCTGCAGCACCTCAAATGTGTAGAAACATGCAGAAAGATTCTAGCGTTTCTCTATTTAAGGAGTGCAAAAAATAACATAGTTTCTCTGCTTGCCATTGTAAGCTATTAGTAGAGCAGAGGAATATGTACTGCGCAATTTGGACCTTTTCTAGAATTTGCACTTTAGGCATTCTCCAGATTATGTACTCTAGACATCCTGAATGAGTACTATAAATCCTTTTCCAGATAGTGTAGTATCTATCCTAGGTTGTGTACTATAGATCTTTTCCAGAATGTGTACTAGGGACCTTCTACAGGTAGTGTATTATAAACATACAAATGTGTACCAAGAACCTGCTCCAGAAATTGTAGTATAGCCCTTTTCTAGAATACGCTTTAGAGACCTTCTCTAGGTTGTGTTATAAAGACCTTATCCAGAAAATATACTATGAACCTTCTCTAGAATGTGCAGTATAGACCATCTCCAAAATGCCATAATGTTTATTATGTTATGGTAGGTATGCTCAGAAGTGCTAAGTTGCACAGAAAAGGATGTCCTGATTAACTTGGACTCTTTGGTACATTAGCCACTGCCCTAGGTCTGCAACTTCTGTGCTTATCAGAAGCATCAAAGACAGTACTTTCAGGCCAGACCAGGAAGGTACTCAGAATACAAAGGCTATCCACATGTGAGGGACTGCTTGAGGCTCCTTGGTCCACTCACCAAGCTCCACATCCTCCACTTTGGGCCACTGAGAGAATGGCAGGTTCTTGCAGAAGGCCTCCAGGATCTTCTCCTTCATCTGGCTGATTGAGTCCATATCCATCACCCGCACAGTGAGCGAGTCCATGCTGCAGCCTTGGAAGGACACGTTCAGGTTCTGGGAGGAGGAGAAGAGGCCGCGTGTGAGATCAGAGAGGACTGATTTTAAAGAGTCACAAACATATCCCTTATACACCATTGGTCAAGCAGATACGCCCAAGGAGAGATGCTTTGTAGTTTGAGCTGTTACGTATCCTGATAAGGATGATATACACCGACCCACTCCTTACACCTACCCTAACTAGTCTAAAGTGTTACATTTTGCTGTAGTTCTAACTACATTTTTTTGTTTCACTACCCTGAACTATATATATAAACCTGTCTAAGCTGCAACATTCTCAAAACATACCTGCTGCATCACACCCCAGCAATCAACATGCCGCATTACATAACAATAACTTTCAGCCTATCCTGATAGTTTAGCCAACTTAACCAAGCATGCTGGCCTCTCTAGGCCTATATCTGAGAAAAGTGAAACTACAAGTCCCAGCATGCTTAGATATGTTACTAGTAATGGCTGAAAGTTGGTTTTATAAGAAGGAAAGGGCTGCCTGCAATTCCACACAGATCATCTTCAAACAGGATTATATATGTATGCCATTGCTCAACATATTTTCCAAACTCTTCCATTGTTTTTCAAAGCTGTTCTCCATTAATTTAACCTTAGACCCCATATCCTGCCATACATTAGTTTACACTTTTAAAGCTGTGTAGTCTCCAGTGAACATTAGCATCAATATATTTGCGGGCAGTACGTAAACACTGTCCCTGAAAACTGAAGTGGAATAGACTTTATATCTGGAGAATTCAGAGCAAGGCAGTCCCGTTGAAAGGCAGGCCGCAATGGGGCGCAGTCAGTTGCGTGTTACCTTACATGTAACTGTGCCCCAGCCCTGCTTGTTTTTTTACAGGCACCACCACAAAGTCTGACATGTGCCCAACTCAGCCCCAGTCCTATCACAGAAGCAATGGCCTGAAAAATACACTCCAGATTTACCAAAAGGCAGGGCCACAAGGATTATAATTGTATTTATATAGCACTTTCTAACCTAATGAGGTTCTGAAGTGCTTTGCAGTGAGTAGCACGCTACTCCGGAACCCAAAAAGGATTAGTGGTGGGTTAGTATAGGGAACTATGTGTTAATTTGAGCGGTGAACATGTGAGTCTGGATAGAAGGTCAGAGCATGGCGGTCCAGCACCTTACGTTACAACGTGTCGTGGCCTTAATATCATAGTAGCAAATCGGTGCACTGGGTCTGGATGTGACCTACATGTATCCCATAGAGGCGGTATACATACCACCACAAACAAATAAACACAAATGACCCTACACTCGAAAAATACAAGTGTACTATTTGTGAAGGCAGTTATACACCATAGTATAAAGGCAGAACAGAGTATAAAAGATTGCTTCCCAATTGAAAAAGAAAACGGTCTAATTTTGATTGTAGACAAACGTTGTCTTTATTCTTTTAATCCATAAACTTAATTCTTTAAAATACAGATGCACAATGGACAAGACTGCCAACGCGTTTCGTCCCTCTTGGGACTTCTTCAGGGCTCAAAAGATTTTTCCATATTTTCTGTATTTTATAATTCATGTATGATGTTCAGAGCAGCAACAGTACATGGATTGTTTTATCGTTTTTCTTTTTGCTCAGTATCACATATCTATAAGTAAGAGGAGTCAAGCATCCACAGGATATCCGCAGGGGAGCCCTCCGACACTTGATTTAGATTCTGAGGAACAGAATCACGAGGGGATACAGCCTTGAAACCGAACACGTGGGCTAATAGTTGAGGTCTGAAGTTGAGCTCACATAGCTGCCACATTTCCCTGAGTCTTGCAGTACAGTTTTAGGTCGTCTTATGTTGTGTATATTGTTACATTGGGAGAGCCTAGCATATTGCGTCCTGTGGATGCCTG
Source organism: Lissotriton vulgaris (assembly GCF_964263255.1). Taxonomy (NCBI): domain Eukaryota; kingdom Metazoa; phylum Chordata; class Amphibia; order Caudata; family Salamandridae; genus Lissotriton; species Lissotriton vulgaris. The sequence continues at coordinate 1,185,774,967 of NC_141697.1, forward strand.
GCTCCTCTTGCTTGTAGATACGTGATACTGAACAAAAAGAAAAACGATAAAACAATCCATGTACTTTTGTTGCTCTGAACATCATACATGAATTATAAAATACAGAAAATGTGGAAAAATCTTTTGAGCCCTGAAGAAGTCCCAAGAGGGATGAAACGCGTTGGCAGTCTTGTCCAGTGTGCATCTGTATTTTAAAGAATGAAGTTTATGGATTAAAAGAAGAAAGACAACGTTTTTCTACAGTGAAAATTCGACCGTTTTCTTTTTCAATTGGGAAGCAATCTTTTATACTCTATTCTGCCTTTATACTATGGTGTATAACTGCCTTCACAAATAGTCCACTTGTATTTTTCGAGTGCAGGGTTATTTGTATTTATTTGACATGTGAGTCTGTTAGTTGAATTGAATAGGATGGTGGAGGGATTGAAGAGGGAAGAGTCTAGAACCTGTTTTTGGGAGATCATAGTAGTAAGACCCCTGACAAGGCGTCAAAGTGCTTTTCGGCAACTATTTGATTCTGCAGCCATCTCTTTTTCTGTTTAATTATGGATTTACCGCACTTGCTACATAATATACCATCTTTTGCATTATTTTAAGTTTTCAATAAAACATTGTTTCTAGTTCAACTGGATCAATAGTTAATAACAAAAACTGTGTCTCACTTGGTGACATGCACTGGGAAGACCCTTTGCAAAGTTTGACTGGCCCCTTTTCTGCTGTTGTATATTGTAATCAGGTGTTAAATGTTACTAATTGGGTGAATCAGTGTTAATGATCACAGGGAAGGGGTCTTTAGTTTTGTGAATGTGTTTATTCCACTTTTTCAACTGCCACAACTGATATTTTGTTTCAGAAGTTGCAGAACTTTGACAAACAGACGTGGGGAGCAACGGGGAGCCCAGTATGTGGGTGAAAAAGCATTCGAGGCCCTGCCTGGCCCGCTGCGCTTTACATTGGGCCAAAGCTTCGTGTATATAATTCAGTGAGCAGCAGCTGGAATCACTTACGGCCACTTGAGAGTGATTTACAGATGTGGCCGTAAGAGGGAGGCGGATGGCCCAGGAGCCTAACAGAGAGAGAGTGCCAACGAGTGCGAAAGTGAGTCAGTGACTAAAGGCGGGGGTGTGAGAAGTTGCGAAGCTTTCCCTCCATAACTTCATGAAGTTTTTTTTTTACTTCTAAATCTTTATGTTTTTCGTGGAGTTTTCGAAGTCTTGAAAAATATAAGTGGAAGAAGGAAGCTTCTTCTCAAACTAGGTTTGCTGGAGGAAAATGCTTTATTAAAAATTAACCTGGGGCAAATTTCACCCCCTGCCCATGTGCCTTGATGAATTTTAAAGCGTTTCCTATCCTTCAATAAAGGTTGAGTGAGTAGTATTGATATTTGTTGGTTATTAGGACATCGATAAACCCAATTCCAGTCCCCCCCCTCAATGCTGGGGTCTCACCGCATTCCTTGTGGAATGTAGAACATGGAGTTCCATACGTATTTAGGATAATACCTATCAGCACGTTTTTCCTTCCGATATAGCAATCATGGTTCCACGGAAATGTGTTTTGCGTGTGGACATTTTCCATTATGCGCACAAAGTACCTACTTTGTAAAGTGCAAAATGGACATTTGCCAGAATATGCTATAAGTGCTGTCTCAAGAATGTGTACTGTGAAGCGTCGCCAGAATGTGTCCGACAGACCTCTTAAGAATGTATGCTGGAGGCCTTGTCCAGAGTGGGCACTATGGACCGTCTTCAGAATGTGTGCCATGAACCTTGTATATACTGTGTACAGTGGCCCTTCTAGTCGGTAATATTGACCTTCTCATAGGCACTACAGATCTCTTCCAGAGTGTTTACTAAAGACCTTCTCCAGAATGTGTGCAAAAGGTCTTCTAAATGGTTACTATGGACCTTCTCCAGATTGTGTACAACAAACCTTCTCCAGAATGTGTCTTCTATTAGGTACTATGGACCTTCTCCAGACCGTGTACAACAAACCTTCTCCAGAATGTTTGCAGTGGGTACTATGGACCTTCTCCAGATGGTGTACAAAAAACCTTCTCCAGAATGTGTGCAATGGGCCTTCTATTGGGTACTATGGACTTTCTCCAGATCGTGTACAACAAACCTTCTCCACAAAGTGGGCAATGGGCCTTCTAATGGGTACTATGGACCTTCTCCAGATCGTGTACTACAAACCTTCTCCAGAATCTGTGCAATCGGCTTTCTTTTGGACCTTCTCCAGATCGTGTACAACAAACCTTCTCCATAAAGTGTGCAATGGGCCTTCTAATGGGTACTATGGACCTTCTCTAGATCGTGTACAACAAACCATTCTCCAGAATGTGTGCAATGAGGTTTTTCTATACGTACTATGTCTTTTCTAGAATACATACCATGGATCATCTTCAGAATGTATCATATAGGCCTGGTGTAAAACATGTACCATAGATACTCTCTAGAAATGCGTGCAATAGGCCTCCTCAAGAGTATGATGGGCCTTCTCCAGTATATTTTTAGGCAATCCCTTAGTGGCTTAAATATATATGTAGAGACGTCTCCTCCAGAATGTTTTGGTTGGTAAAATATAGGTACATTAAACCTCACCCTACAATGTACTTTGACAACCCACAACAGGGTATGAAACAATATATAAATCCTACAACACACTGTGCGCTTTCGGACTGTCTTACCTTGTATTTGTACATTGGCTCCTGAAATTGTACTTTACACTTTCCCCATAACTCCACATTTTCTGCTGCAAGGTGTATTTTCTGAAACTCTTGTTACAATCTCTGTGTCCTGGACATTATATTGCATGTGTAAGCTATACGTCAGCATCTTATGAAACTTACATGTAGTCGGATGAAAACTGAAATCTGAACTCTAGGAGCCGGGTTGTAATCTAATCACCATTATTTAATGAACTTCATTATTGTGCCTATTAACAACATAACTTGTCATGTGTCCTGTGTAGAATAGTGTGATTTATGGGCATAATTCAGAGGTTTGGCAACAGAACATTGTCACAATATTGTCTGGCATAACATTGTGTCCTACATATTGTCTACAAAAATAGAGCCCCACTGGACATAATATTAGAAAACCTACATCCAACGCACCAAGATTTTTGTAAACGATATTTAAGACTTTATATTTATGGCAGTTAATATTTCTGTATACAATAATAAGGGAAACCGTATTTATGTCAGAGTATATTTCTGTATACGATATTTGTAATGCAATATTTATGTCAGACAATATTTCTATAAGGAATATTTAGGATATGGTCTCTATGTCAGCCATTTCTGTGTACTATACTTAGCAGACAATTTATTTTCCAGACAATATTTCTTTGTAGGATATTTTAGACTCCATATTTATGCCAGACAATATGTCTGTATTTGATGTTGACATACAACCCCATTTAGAAGGACCATGTCTAATCAACGCATGGGAAAGACATGCAGTTGTCTTCAACCCGCTCCAGGTGAAGCCTGCAGTTGGCCCCTGTCTCTTACCAGTGGCTTGGCCTCGATGTTCTCCCTTAGAAGCCATTCCTCATTCAAGGTGTATCGGGCCTTCCCGGTCAGCGCATCGATCGATCCCTTGTTCACCTGTTGCTTAATAGCACAAAGAAGCAGGAAGAAGGGCTCGCCCACGGTCTCCTAGGAACAAATGGGACAACCACAAGTCAGGCGAGAAACATAATAACTATAAGAAGCAGGATGGAAGTTAAGATGAGTCCCTTTTTTCATCCATCCATTCATTCACTCATTTGGCGACCCAGCTAGCCACACGTTAACCCACTCACCCACAATTCTATCCACTCATCCATCCAACTTTATACCCAACCATTCATAGAGCCATTCATTCAGTCTGTCCGCCCATCCAAAGGATGCTCATTCAATACAGCCATCTTTTATTCCTCCACTCACCCATCTCATTTCTCTACTCATCTTATTCATTGCTCCTACATCCATTCCCCATCTCTCGTTTGTTTATTCACCCATTGGTGTTTACCTCCTATAACCCTATTTTATCTCATTCTTCCATTCACCCTATTTATCTCTCATTCCTCCATTCACCACACCAATCTCTCTCCCATCCATTTACGCCACCGGTCCTATAGTCGCTCCTTCACTCCACCCACTTGACTGTGGATTCACCCGGCCCTGTCACAGCTTCCAGTGGTGTCTCTGGCCTGTCTAGCCACTGGGGTGCGTCTCTGTGATCACCTAGTGAAGCACAGTCTCTGGACCTCAACGCCATTCCCGCAGTTCTCATAAAGCCTCGCTGAGCCCTTTCGGAAAACCACATATTATTTGCTGGCTTTTCCCCTTTGGGACGCGAAAACTGAGGTCTTTTAAAAATATATATCTTTGGAGTCAGCAGCAGCAGAGGGTTTGATCGCAGGCACCGCCTTCACTAAGGACTTCTGTGGGAATCCGATGGGATTTTTGGAAATGTTCCCAAGCTTGCTCTCATTTGGCTGAGTGTGAGAAAATCCTGCAGCTGCAAAAGGGGAAGGTTAGGCTAGTTGATGGGGCGGGGCGGGGCAGAGCAGCACTCTCTTCAGAAACCATAGTGTGTGTCCTGCTGGACACGTTCTAGTGCTTGCCAATGTACTGGTTTGTCAGCCCCTTTCTCAAGGGCTTGCCTGTGACACTCAGCCCACACCCATCCATCACAGGCATCACTGGTCAGGTGACCCTGCCAATAAAAGGGGCCAGGCTCACGTGCCCTAGGCCAGTTCCATGTACAGTAACCCTGTGCCTCTGTGGTGTCCCTTCTGCGGCATATGGGCCTAGGGCCCACGACGCTACAGTGTGCAGTCCATGGAGACTGACTCAGTGAGATGACGTCACTTGGGCCCTCCATTTTATAACGCCCACTGGTTAAGAACTGCAAACATACAATCAGCAAAGCCTAACAAGCAATACGTGTCAATCCCACCACGTCACCAATCACTTCACACAGAGACACCCACTGAGCGGAGTCACCGTCAGCTGACCGGGAGATGCAAAGAGAGGGCTTAATTTGTGCTGGTGGTTGCATGTGGTGGCCACCGGTATCCATTTTTTGGGGACTTGGACTTAGTTATTTATTTGAAGGTTTTACATAGCGCGAACCAGACTCTTGCGAGTATCAGAGCGCCTTAAAGGTCATCCATAGAAGGCAAGATATAGTATACAAAGACACAACCAATAAAAAATACAGTCATATATACAGTCAAAAATACAGTAAATAGTCATAGAGTTCACATGAATTTAGCCATGATGATAGCTTTCACTTTTCACCCTTAAACTTAGACTCCGAGTAATAGACAAAAAGAAAAGGTAGAACGAAGGAGGAAGAGGAGACAGAAAAACAATGACAGAGAGTGAAAGGAGGTGAGAAAGATTATTCCTCACTCAGCACAGATAGGGCAGCTGTCTCACGCCTGTCACAAACAGTACTACTCACTTTCCACAGTTAGCACAGTATCCCCTGCTTGAAAGCTGAGCTGCCTCTCACTCTTAACAGATCATTCCCTTGCTCACCTGAATGACGTGTCACTTAGTGTAGATAGCAGAAGTATCCCTCTCACCAGGGCTTTAAGTGGAATGAAAAAACTGGGGGGGGGGTCTCGCAAAGGGGCGTGGCCAATGTAATTAAGGGTGTGGCTTAAAAAACTCGTAAGCTAAAAATCTGTGCTTAGCATAGTGTGGCGCCCGACTTGTATTTTGCGGTTCCTGTCATTGCATCCCAATATATGAAACAACAAGTAACATCATACCTACAACAAGTCTGGACTATTGGCTTTGTCAATGGTTGTTAGTTGCATGAGATAAATAAGCAGCAAATATGGCTTGTATATAATATTGAAAAAGCTTCCACTTAAAGCCCTGGTGACACAACGACGATGTTGCTGCTCCTGAGTTAAAAAAAGATTTGCGAAATCCAGAGAGAAAAAGGCTCTTTAAAGGATTTCCCTGCCCCTACAACGCTCCCCTGACATGATGTCATGCCGTAACTTCTCCACTAGTGAGAAGTGAGCATTGTGAGCACGCACACATGGATGTGCCTGATGTCACTGCAGTCCGAAAAAAACGGACCGCCTTTGCCAGGGCACAAAACAGAGCCTGATAGAGACCCGTTTTGAGGCCCCCTTTAAAAAACTGCCGGTGCTCAGCACAGGTGAGACCCGGCCTACTTAAAGCCCTCCATGTCTCAGACAGCAGAGCTACCCCTTACCTGTGGCAAACAGCAGAGGCATTGGTTACCAAGAGCAGAGCTGTGGCTTGCCCTGCTGAGCTATCTCTGGGCAGATGTTTACCTCTCTGATCATCTGTATTTTAATCTACCTGTTGGTTCTGTCTGTGTAAGGGAACAAGGAACAGGACAGCTTGGGGGCAATGAACGTCAGAAACGACTCTGGGGGAGAAAGAGAACCTCGGAGACGACTCTGATGCGATGCAGGCACAGGGAGAGGACACAGGGACATCCAGATTCCAACACCTCAGTGAGGTTGGGCTGAGAAATATTAGGCTCAACAAAGGAAGGCTGCACTGAAGAGCAACAGAAACAGTGCAAGACAGGGACAGACATGTTTCGACTATAAGGAGATGACCATGAACCCAGGATGGCATGTTTCTATCAGAAGCAAATCAGAAAACATAAACCCCTGGAAAGGAACAGATGATCCACCAACCTGGTCAAACCATAAGGAGATACACTAAGAATCCAGGGTGATATGCTTCTATCAGAAGCAGATCAGAAACAATAAACCCCAGATAAGAAACAGAAGATCCACATACCTGATCCAACTATAAGAGGTTAAACCAAGAATCCAGGGTGACATGATTCTATCAGGAGCAAATGAAAAAACAATAACCCCCAGATAAGAAACAGAGGATCCACAAACCTTCTTCCAACTAAAAGGAGATTTACAAAGAACCAGGGTGGCATGTTTCTATCAGAAGTAGATCAGAAACAACAAACTCCAGATAGGAAAGAGAAGATCCACACACACTGCACTAGAACGAAAGGACAAAAGATCCATTGCCCCTACATCCCAGCACTGCCTTGGCTAACAGAGTAGTTGGAGGGCCCCAAGACCTGAATTCTCACTGTAAACAACCACACAGAGACAACAAATTGGAGAACCTCAGCCGAATGAATGCGAACCACAGTCCAATGTCTGCACAAAGCATCAAGAGGCCAAGAACTAGGCACCCATGTGACATACAAATAACCCAGTAATGTAACATAGGATCAAACAGCAGACAATGAGGCCTACTGGCCCGCCCTGTGACTGCAGCTGCAATTGAATATCAACACGGCACCGAAGCGAATCAGCACCCGTGAGGCTTTGGGAGATGGAAGTGGGTAAGGTTGTACTATTGGCTATTAATACCCCTCTGCTTGTAAGTAGTAACCTAATTGGTCTGCTTACCCTCACCAGGAGGATAAAACTCTTCAAAGCATTTTAAAACCAACAGGGGTTTTAAGGAGGAGCAACAGGCCACTGGCGTTTAATAGCAATAAGGCCCTCGTGGGATCCCCTGATTCTGCCGTGGCCCTGAGGGGTGCTGGGGTTGCACGGCCTTTTCCCAGACACTAATGTATAATGTACACATTTGACTCCTGGCAAGGCCAACTCATCCTTTTGCCTTTGCAAGGTGGGAAATTGAATCTCATTAAATTGAGCAACCCTGGGACTGCAGACAACCATCTTCTCCAGGCCCTATTGCTCAACACATGTCGTTTCACCCGGAGGTGGCCCATTCACAGACCCTTCTCGCCTGCCTGGAGACCCTCTCTGGCACTGTGATGTCACAGAGTTGGTAGTGGGCACGAGGATCTGATGTCACTGCCGGAGAAGCCAGCTATTGGATGGCTGCCAAGGGTCAGAAGTTGAGGGCCTTTGACCCATGTTCTCAAAAAGGATATTCAAATGAAGTAGAGTGGGGATTAAACAGAGCATGAACTGTGAGGAAGACTTTTGGCTTCCTTCCAGGGGGGAACACAAAAAGTGTCTCATGCACTCTTGTGCGCGGTGACTCACATGCATGCTGGTGGGATGAAATCACATGGCTGGGGGGCCTTCTGGCTAGAATGAGTTCATGCAAGTGAGGGGAGGGTGACGCCAGCGCCGTAATATAAACTACTGTGTAGGTCCACTGTAACCAAGCTCACTCGGGCGACCCTATAGCTTCTTCTTTCTCCTGTCTTTGCCTCTGTTGGTAGAGTCCATATTGCTGCTCCTCTAGCTCAGTGGTAGAGTCCAGGTCAGCTGGAGTAGCTGGTCCCTGCGCTCAGTGGTAGAGTCCTGGTCAGCTGGAGGAGCTGCTCCCCTAGCTCAGTGGTAGAGTCCAGGTCAGCTGGAGTACCTGCTCCTCTAGCTCAGTGGTAGAGCCAAGACCAGCGGGAGTAGAAGGTCCCTTCACCCAGTGGTAGAGTCCTGGTCAGTGGGAGTAGCTGCTCCCCTTGCTCAGTGGTAGAGCCAAGACCAACGGGAGTAGCTGATCCCTGCGCGCAGTGGTAGAGTCCTGGTCAGTGGGGGTAGCTGCTCCTCTAGCTCAGTAGTAGAGTACATAGCTGTTGGAGTAGCTGGTTCCTGAGCCCAGTGGTAGAATAAAGATCAGTGGGAGGAGCTGCTCTAACTCAGTGGTTGAGTCCAGGTCAGCTGCACCTGATGCTCCCCTAGCTCATTGGTAGAGTCCATGGCTGCTGGAGCAGCTGCACCTCTAGCTCAGTGGTAAAGTCAAGGCTGGAGTAGCTGGGCGCCTAGCTCAGTGGTAGAGTCCAGGTCAGCTGGTGTAGCTGCTTCCCTAGCTAAGTGGCAGAGCTAAGACCAACGGAAGTAGCTGGTCCCCAGTGGTAGAGTCCCGGTCAGTGGGAGTAGCTAACCCCCTGGCTCAGTGGTAGAGTCAAAGTCAGCTGGAGTAACTGGTCCCCTAGCTTAGTGGTAAAGACCAGGATGGAGTAGCTGGACTTCTAGCTCAGTGGTAGCGCCAAGACCAATGGGAGTAGATGGTCCCCTTGCCCAGTGGTAGAATCCTGGTCAGCAGGAGTAGCCACTCCCCTAGCTCAGTGGTAGAGTCCAGTTCAGCTGCAGTAGCTGGTCCCCTAGCAGAGTCCAGGTCAGCTGGAGGAGCAGCACCTTTGTTGCAATCAGTGTTGAAGCTACACACCTTGCCGCCCGGGGTGGTCCCTGCCTTTGCGCCTGTGGCGGCCGCTTTGAAGAGGGGCAGGGGGGTGCCGCCGCCCCCAAAACTCGTACTGCCCGGGGTGGACCGCCCCGCCTCACCCTTGCTACACCATTGGTTGGAATGGGACAGAGAATAGGCCCAGCATCGCCAAATTGCTGTATAGACAAGTCGGACCCTGCGAGAAGCACACAAGCTAGAGAGCAACTCAAGGGGCAGGAAGGGAGTACAGCTGGGAAGAAGCACACAAGCTAGAGAGCAACTCAAGGGGCGGGAAGGGAGTACAGCTGGGAAGAAGCACACAAGCTAGAGAGCAACTCAAGGTGCGGGAAGGGAGTACAGCTGGGAAGAAGCACACAAGCTAGAGAGCAACTCAAGGGGCAGGAAGGGAGTACAGCTGGGAAGAAGCACACAAGCTAGAGAGCAACTCAAGGGGCGGGAAGGGAGTACAGCTGGGAAGAAGCACACAAGCTAGAGAGCAACTCAAGGGGCGGGAAGGGAGTATAGCTGGGAAGAAGCACACAAGAGAGAGTGCAAAATGATAGCGGCAGCAACATGGAATGCGGCTGGTAGGTTTTTGCAAGTCTGGGGATAGAAAACCAGCGTGAGCTGGAAAACACATGCCCTCTCGGAGTCCTTAGCAAAAAGAAACAAGCATTTTCAATGCAACAGGTCTCGCAATTGCGAGATTTTAAGCTATTGGCATTGTAAATGATAATGTGTTTTATTTATGTGTTTTTCAAAGCAACAGGTATATAAAAAGCATTGTCATTTCTAATGCTAATAGCTCAAACTCTTGCAAATGCGAGATCACTTTAATGGTTGCCACGCCCCTTTCTTTAGACGCTGCTTGCCGTACTCAGGTTACAGTGAGAAGCATATAAAGAAAAGGGCGCGGCCAACATTAAAGTGAAAGCGCGTATGGGGCACTTTTACACAAAGTGTAAAAAAAAAAGAAGAAAGATTTTGTAGATTGGTTGCGCTGTAAATGAAATAAATAAATAAGCGTGGCCGCTAAAGTGAAGGCGGCCCACGCTGTAAATTAAATAAATAAATAAGCACGGCTGCTAAAGTGAAAGTGGACCACGTCGTAAATTAAATCATTAAATAAGCGCGGCCGCTATAGTTAAAACTGATCGCACTGGAAATTAAAAAATACATGACTAATAACAATATAAAAGATGGCGGCGTGCTGCAACGTCGTTGGTGAAATAGTGAAGATCATTACAGAAAACACTGCTCACCGACTGGATAAAGCAGACCATGTAACAACACAAGTAAAATGTCCAGCCGTTATGGGAAGTTACAAATGCATAAAGGCGATACCAAGGAGGGTCTACTAAGCCTATTCACTAATGAAAAGCAATGATTTTGAAGGACAGGAACAGGAGCCAATTGAAAAGATGGGAGAGGGAATGGGTGGAGTTTCTATGCCATATGTCAATAGAGCATGCCTCACAGAGCAGCAGCGCAATAGCTGCCCAGGCTCGACCGAAAAAGCAGTCCCCTAAAAGTGAGCAGTGGTAGCATAGCAGGAAGCCAGCGAGAGAGAGGGTAAAGAGGCTATACTCCAGGGAGGGGCAAATACAGGATGGACAAGCCCTTTGAGTCCTATGGGTGTTGCGCGCCTGGTCCTACTTAACTTCAAATAGACATAGTGCCTTGATATCGGAAGAGCTATTCCAACCTGGTATCAGAGGTCCCAGCTGCAAGGAAGAGGCGGGTCTGCATGCGGGCCGCAAGCAGGAGTGTGTTACAGGTGTGTTTAGTGAAGTCACACATCTGCACTCTTCCACATTTAAGTAGTGTCCAACTCTTCACCTTCCCAACCAGCCAAATTCAACCAGAGGTGTCAATGGTACGGCCCACATACATTAACTTCAATAGCACTACCCTGCCAAACATATGACTTCACTCTTCTGGGAGAGTGAACAGGTTTTGAGGGGGGTGTTGAGGTATACTTGAGTAATAAGTAAGTGTCTGTGACCTGGGACCTGCACCCATTGCCTATAGCTACTAACTATGCTAAGAATGTACTGGCTGGCCGCCCATGCAGTGGGTCGCTGGGCACAGCTATGTAGGAGGGGAAGGTCTTTAAGAGCAGAGAAGTTAAGAGATTTATTAGAGACAGTAACCAGAGGAAGGTGGGAGTACAGAGACAGGAGTGAGATGAGAGATGGGGGAGTGTGTTACACTCAATTCATTTAAATCCCTCTTTGAAGCTTGGCATGTTTGAATTTGCATTTTGGAAAGCTCTGCACAGGTCTGGCTGCACAGAAGGTCTTTGTTTTCCTTCTTCTCTTGGCGCCCAGGGGTTGGCCTGAGGCGAGCACGGTGAGTGGATGTCTGAGGTGCCACTTGGAGCAGAGGGTAGTGTGCCAAGAAAAACTAGAGAGTGAAGGGTTCCTTTCCTTCAGTGTGGACTTCTCAGTAAAGTCAAGTGGACAAGGCGGGGTCACTCTACTGCACTTGGGGACAACCCAGTGCAGTTTTATAAACATTATGGCACTCTGGAATTAGCCTTCCCTCTGAGTCAGAACGGCCACCCCCCTTGAGGTCCTTAATAAGAAAGTGAAGACCTGACTCTTTTAATCAGCTGTTGGTGCCCTCTCTAACCTTTCTATGTTAGCGCTGGGAAGCCCCCCAGGTAGCCATGCGCAATATAAATGCATTAAATGAAAATAATATTCATGACAAGTGTTAAGTGAGATTACTATTTATCATAAAGGGGCAGTTATTAAACTAAGCACATTACTAAATACATAATAAAGATCTGTTTTACTGAAATGTGGTAAGTAGAAAGATGGTTATAGCAGAGCATTGTTTAACAGCATACCCTACAGGCTGTTTAACGAAGAACATGTTTCAACTCTAATATTTAATTATCCAAGAGCCTTCTTCAGGGCCAAGCGATCTGGCATAATATTCCTGAACAATGAGCCACAAAATGTAACATTATTCACGATGCCACCCCTGCCTTGTGTTTCAGCCCTGGCCTCTGTACGGTCACCCATGCCCCTCACACCTAAGATGCCCTGACCTTCACCTCTAGATCCTCTGTAAATCACACACCTGGTTCCAGCTACTGTGCTCTGACCAAGAGAGTCCAAAGAAACAAAGGAGAGGGAGGGAGAAGCAGAGATTCATTCGGCTTCCCGGGTTACCATGCTTAAAATCAATGAGAATGAATCACATACGTCGTTTTCCCAGAATCATAAAAAATAGAGCTGGAAACCCTCAACCACACTAGCACATTATGCTGTATATCTTGATTCTCCGCTGGTGTGGTTAGGTGGACAGCATCATCATCGGGTCTTAGCACCTGAGTGTCCAGTTCTCCAGGTGCTATGCTGTCCTCCACCAGGAGGGAGACTGTCTAGTTTGCGACAGTCGTGAGTGATGAATATCAAAATAAAACGATCGACCCTCCTGTGTTTTGTATCCTTAATATTAGAACGAAATCCATATCAACAGTCTTGTAATACTATTTTAGCACACTTTGGGGACGTATTTGCAGGAAGAACATCTGTAACACATATGCTTAGCCGGTGCAGGAGGCCGGGAAGAGGTCAACTTACCCGGAGGCAGCTGTACATGCAGATGGACATCCAGTTGGTGAGCATCTTCTCCACCACAGACTCGGTCCTCCGCAGCATCAGCTTGGGGTTCTTGGACGCCGAGGCATCGATGAGGTCCACCAGGAGATCCTTCATGATGCTGGTGTAGTACTCCAGCTTCCCATGCAGGGCGATGGTCAGCAGAGAGGCCAGGTTGCATCTGGAGGGGACAAAGATGCCTGGTTGAATCTACACATCATTGCATGTCTGTAAAATACTACATTGGATAATACATCTATTGCAAGGGATTGTGGGTAACCTTGCGGGTTACTCTTTAGAACGCCTGTTTGACTGACTGTGCCCTTCATGTTTTCCAGTGGAGAATATTATTAAGATTCACTTGTGTGATGGTGCCAAGAAACCAGCACAGTGGCAGCAACACTATATAATAAAATCATCAACTTATTTTTTTCTGTAGCACATCATACCAACATTTTTCTCTTTCTAGGTTCTTCAAATACCAAAAATTACGACTACTCTATTTATTGTTACTCAATGTATCAAACTGGGAAGGATGGAAGGCTGAGTTGGCCTTGCTGTGAATCCAAGTTGTGGTCTGCAGATCAACAGCAAGTGCTTAACTAACTGAACCCCCCTGCTGGAATAATTTGGGAGCAAATTCTCTATGCGATAGCCCAGAACCACCCAGCACACCCTCAGAGGATGCTACTTTACCTTTCTCGTAATTTTGTGTGAATGTAGTGCTCTGCTTGGATTATACACTGTGCACGTGAGACCCCCGCACCCTCTGTATGTGGGTTTGAACTGTACCTAGTGTATTCCGCCTAAAACCTGAATTTTATTGAAGTGCTGATGCAGCATGTTGTACAAATACATTTAGGGCTCATTGTTAACCCGTTTAGTGCTTTTGTCGGCCGTTGGACATTGCGCGAGCTACCTCCCTGGTGATGCGCACGTCCAACGGCCGACGCGGCCCCACCCGTTTCTTCGAACGTTCAGCACTGGCGCTGAACGTTCGAAGCAGTTAAGGCGCTAATATCAGAGACACTCTTCTACGCATGCCTTTGCATCCTCTGTGGCCCTGTATTGTAAGAGCTCGGAATGTGTGGGAGGAGTTCCTTGGGCCTTATTTACGAAAACATTTATGAGTAAGGGAAGTAGTACTACAGGGATAATCTTTTACACACTCTGGGCCTCATTTACAATATTTTGATGCACGGCAGCTTAGCAAGCCTTCCTGCTGCGCTGCTGTTCAAACGAGCAGGAATGCGCCGTATCTAGGAGATACGGCGCATTCCTGTCCTTTTCCACCGTGCTAGGCACAATGGGCTGCCATGCACCAATGCAGGCACCCTTGCGCCATGATACAAGGTTGTCTGAGTTGTAGGGGTGATTGTTTTTTAAAAAGAAGAGGCACCTTCCTGCACACAAACAATCCAGAGAGGTGTTTTCCTCTTTCTATGCATGCTGCAGAAAGCGGAACACATAGAAAGAGGGAAAAAAACGAGGAGAAATAAAGATATTTCTCCTTGTTGCGCCTCCCTTACGCCTCACCTGGGGAGGCGTAGGAATCTGACTTGTTCCCCAGTTTATGAAACCTTGTAAATCTGTGAATGTGTCAGGTTCCATGGCTGTTGCGTTGGAACACCCACAGCAATACCCATGGCACGCCCCTTTCATGCAAAGTGATGCGTGAAAAGGGGCCATATTTACAAGGCCATGAAAAGCCTTGCAGGGCGGCTTTACCTGGCCTTGTAAATATGGGCAAGCACAATGCGCTGCTGGTGCGTGAAATAAAGGGCGGCGCACTAGCCTTGTAAATAAGCTCCTCTATGTGCAGTGGTGAATCAGCGCTTATGGGGTTCCAGGCAAAACAAAGGCTTCAGATTGCAAACATGTATGATGTAAAAACAATTGGTTCTGTCCAGAGTTGGACTGGCCTGATGGGTGGCTGGCAGTGCCAGGCGAGTCAACGTGAAATAGTCAGTGTGTGGGTCGTGTTTTTTGTCCCATGGGTCTTGACCAGACCAAAAGAAACAGTGTCTGTGGATGCTGTCGTTTGATTCTTTGTCGCAGTGTTATCTTGGGTCTCTAGGCTGCTGTTACACTTTGTGTCACTCCTTATCCTGTGCTTGGCGGCCGCTCTTTCACTTTCTTGGACACAGTCTTATCCTATGCCTGGCTTCTGCAATTACAACTCCTGTATTGTTCTAGGGTGCCAGGTTCGGTGCCACCCGGTGAAAGCACCTGTTAATGTACCCCTGAATATGATGTAACAGAGTCAGACTGCTCACTGTGAACACGGTGAGATTACTGAACAGGTGGCACCCTCTGAGTGACCTGGAGCACTTGGCAGAGGTTGGGTGGTGCCCAGATCTGCACCACCTCAGCTGGTCTATTTTAGGCCTCCTGGAAGATAAGTGAGGAGTTGTGCCAGGTTTGTATTTGGCGCTTTGCAGATATATGAACGTTTTGCTAATTTCTGACGTGAATGAAGTTTTCACAAGAAAAACAATTTATGCAGGGACATTTGTACTCAGAATTGACAGCTACAATATTTTTTTCAGCAAAATAAGTGAAAAAATGCTCGACTTATTTTGCTGAAATAAAAAAGTTCTGCAACATTGCAATTTCAGAGTTTTTCTCAAGCAAAACACATTTTCGAGAATTGGGTCACCTCCATTAAAATCATATCTTGATAAATTCTGGGAATTTTCACAAACATTGGCACAAACGTTATGAACTCTACGGAAGCAAAATGTCGCACGTGCCCACACCCTAAAATGCTCTTTTTGCTCTGAGTGTCTGTCTTCCTATAGGTGACCCTTCTCAGTAACTGCTCCCACCTTCTTACTTATTAGAAGAGTAATCAACAAATCATAAGTTTACGAATTGTTTGAAAACGTCTTTACCAAGACAATTAGGATCCCTTCAGTGCTGCAGATTTTTTTTTCCTGGAGCTGGGCCCCTGCCTGAGGATTTTTTGGCCTCTATTTCCCTCAGCAGGACAACCAAAGTCCCAATGTCATCCTCTTCGTGTCACTTTTGAATTGTAAGCTGTCACAGATTCTACGGCACTGTGCTCGCTCCGAGAGCTAGTAGTTCTCTCTCTCAGCACTTGTTCCTTTTCAAGTGCTAATAGAAGTAGGCTGCTTGTTGTTTTAGGAGCTACCCATTCATTGACGTGCTTGCTTCGAACTCTGCTGAACCCACCTGTCTCGCACTGCGAAGTCCTTCTGGTGCTCCAGGGCGTGGACGAAGGTGACCAGGAAGTGCTTGTTGTTGAGCAGGGTGGAGAACAGAGCAATCCCCTCTTCCATGTTGGTTCTGCAGCTTTCAGGGACCTGGGGAAAGAGGCCGAGCTAGGATGAGAAACCTCAGTAGTAGGTGTGGTGGTGAGTGTGAGCAGGTGTGTGTGTGTGCATTTGTGTGTGTCCACATGCATGTGCATGGGTGCAGATGTGTGTCTGTATGTGGATAATCTTTGCATGCATCATATCACACTGGAAACAATCAACCTGTGCCTCAGGATTGTCCCATTTGCGGCACTTCATCATGCAGTGGCAGTCTTGGTTTCCACAGGGGCAGCTCTAGGCTCATGGCGGCCCTGAGGGAGCGTAGGTAGGGGGCCCCAGAAGAGGGGGTCCGGGCGGGGCGGAGCGCGGAGGCCAGTGAAGAGGGGGGTCAGGGTGTTTGGAAGCGGAACAGAACCGGAGGCCGCCAAATCCCTGCCAGGGGCCGCCACGCATATATGTATCCATCCTCAGAGGATTAGTATATTAAGGATATATATTGGCGTGGTGGCCCCTGGGGTTTGGTGGCCCTGTGCAGGTGCACAGCTTGCACATGCCTAAGGCCGCCCCTGGTTTTCAGCACTTAATCATGTTGCTGCAGTCCTGATTTACAGCAAATTATTGCTGTCCTGCAGCCGCGGCCCATGCAGGCAAGAGTGGTAGGACCGGGTGGGGGGGGGGGGGGAGATTGACAGACGACGACTAGGGAAAATGAATTATTTATATAATTTGCCGTCGTGGTGGTCTGTCGAAATCCCCCTCCCCCCCACCTGGTCCTCCCGTTCTTACCTGCACAGGCCGCGGCTGCGGTCCTGTTGTGCAGCACTTCATTACTTAATTGTTGTCCCGGTTTGTAGCCCTGGATCTGACTGCTGTCCTGATTTTCAGCATTTTATCATATGGCCTGGTACTTGCCTAAAGTTCCCCTCCTCTTCACCCTCAAACCCTTTGGGGTGGTCACCCTCCCGGCTCCCATGGGGCTCACCTCCCCCCCCCCCCCTCCATTCTTACATCTAATGGAGAGGGCAAATCGGACCCGACCGGCTTGCCCGAATTTTCGCGAGCACGTGAACTGGAAGTGCTTCCGGTTCCGGGGTACCAGCTCGACCGCCATAATGGCGGCGTGCCCGAGTCCGCGCCCTGCCTCTCAATTTGATTGTCGCCTGACTGGTGGCTCTTGATTGCTGGCCTGGTATATCGCTGCAAAGACCTGGAACTCCCTTCTTCTGCACCTCAGGCAAACATCATCTCTGCCTCAATTCAGGAGCGACCTCAAGACCTGGCTCTTTCACTGAACAGCAGCCTCCCTACCCCCTCCCCCCACAGCGCCTTGAGACCCTTACGGGTGAGTAGTCATACTCTACAAAACCCTGATTGACTGATTGATTGATATCAATTGATCACTTGGCTGATGTCCTGATTTGCTCACTTAATCCTCAGGCCGTTTTTCTAATTTGCAAAGCCCAATCACGTGACTTATTTACAATCCTTCATCATTAGTTTGTTGTCTTGCCTTGGGAGCACTTAATCATTTGATTGCTCATCTGATTGGCAGAACATGATCACTTGATTGCTTTCTTAAATAGCAGCACTTAACAGTTGATTGCTCCCCTGACTTGCAGCAATTGGTTTTGCTGCTACTCCTGTTTTTGTTTTCATTTCAGCACGTGATTGTTGTCCTGACATTCAGCACTTTATTACTTGATTGTTTTCAATTTCTCAGCACTTAGTCATGTTTTTCTGATCTAGTTTGCAGCACCTATCTATTGCATTTTTAGTTTGCATCACTTAGTCCCTCAATGAATGTGCTAGCTTGCAGCAGTTAATCTTTTTATCTTCCTTCGAGTGCAGCCTTTGAGCACTTTATCTCTGCCCACTTTGCAGCCCTTGCTAGTTCTGATGCTGTCACAGTTTATTCCATTGACTCATGTATGGCTTCTCTGGTTTGCAGCATTCCCGCACTGCATTGTCCTGCACCTTTGCAGCACCTGGTCATTTTATTGATTTCCAATGTTCAATACCCTGACCTTGTTTCCAGACTTCTGACAGTCAAACCTTAAAGTATTTCCTTTGTTTACAGCACTTATCTACTTTAGCTTGATCCTAAATCCCCCCCCCCCCTACTCGTGGTATTGCTGCCCCAGTGTCCCCCACACCCTCATTCTTTTGCCACTCTGCTTTGAGCACTTTAAATGTTATTGCTACTTCAGTTTTAGGATTCATTATGTTTATGCCAGGCCTAGTTTCTAGCACGTTAGCACATTTTTTCAAAATACTATTTTGGTACCAGAAGTTTGGGTCTTAATCACAATTTTTATTTTTTAAAACACTCCTGCACATACAAAATTTAAAAAGACTGAGCATCAGGCTTGGAGTACGGAGGTAATACAAAACTCTGATCTGCAGAGGAAAATCCGTCAAATGTTCTCCACACTACTATCGCTATTGTGGAGGCAAAACCCTACTATATCAATTTATTTATTTATTTACTTGAGTTTTATATAGCGCTGGCTAGACCCGGAGGTGTCAGAGCGCTTTACATGAGGCGAGTTACATAGGTTACAAGTTACACATTGTTACAGAAGGTACAACAATTACAAGTTACATCCGTTTGTTCAGGAATTATGTTAAGGAATTTTCCTACTATCTATATGGGGGGGGGGCTACCCTCAAATCTCTATGACGATGGAACTACCCTACGATCTCTATGGTGTTGGAATTACCCAACTATCTCCATGGTGGGGAAATTTCCCAAGTGGAATCTCCTGTGCATTTTGGATTTCCCCTTCAAATTAGATTTTTTTGCTAGCACCCACCTTTTATCAGGCTGAAATGTGCTATGAAAGGAGGTAAAGAGTAGCTGTTGGGACACGTGGGCAAGGGCAGAATAGTTAACACGACTGGCTGATATTCCTTTATTTCTGGTTATTTGGGGCTATGGACCAACTGAGGGAGGACCCCCCCCCCCAGTATCTGCAGAAGAAAAATATAACTCTACAAACTTGGCAGTAAAACCGCTGGACCGTGTTTACTTTACACAGCACCAAATTCTTGCAGGCGAACCAAATGTAAATGAAACTTACAATCAGATCTAAAAATTGTGCTATCAAAACATTGAAGGAAATTAAAGTTCAATGCAAAAAAGTAATGATAGAAACCCTTTTCCACTTCACAATATTTACAAAACTCTCTCGAGCCCAGCATCGCTCAAGCCAAGAACCACAACCTCACATTTGTTATGCCAAGAATATTTTTTTGGGGAGCTCAAACCTTCCTGCACATAAGCTGAAATATGCTTTCTAAGCCAAGTAAATAATAATGTACCTGGTTGACCCTACAGCTCTCAAGCTCCCATACTTTGGGACTGGTCTTGGGCAATTCATCTAGACTCTCTAACCCGGACCCGAACTGCTCAAGCACTGCTTGCACCTCTTCCAGATCCAAGTGTCTAGGGCCTGGTGGCTCAGTGCACTAATCTGTCCACTGCAGAGGCCTGTGTTCAACCTCATGGTCACAGGTTCAATTCCTGGTGGATCCACTCAGCCTTTTGTCCAACTGAGGTCGATAAAATGAGTACCGTTGGGTAACAAGAAACTTCTGTTATTCAGTGCCAAGATACCTACGGGTGAACGTGTGCTTTACAAATACACATGTTATGTTATATACGTCATGGGCATCCTGGGGCGTGACACAGGAGTCAGAAGCATGGGTCACGCAATACACCCCTTGAACCTCCTGGGGTGGGGACACAGGGATCAGAAGCATTGCCCTGCCCCTCCACCCCACCCCGAGATCCTTCTTTATTGCGGTTAAATTTTGACCCCCCCAACTCATCCGCAATATTTTTCTCGTTCAAACAGGGGAATGTGACATGCTAGAGATATGTAATAGAGGCATTGATGGGGTCTGAATTTACAAATGTTTTTTGCCACTTTGCAACTTGCATTTTCACTTTATTTCTAGCCTGCTGGTGTGCAGTACATGCTACTACACCGGTCATTTGCCTGCCTGCTTGCACTACAGGATTGGACTCAGTGGCAGAGGCAATCAGGCTGTAAAATATATCAATTGCTAAATTGGAAACGAAGGCGAAGGGGAAACAAGTGATATGGGGGGGGGGGGAGTAAAAAAAAAAACAGGTTCCAAGGACGGACCCTCCCTCCCCGTAAAAAGAATAAACAAACATTGGCATAGCCAATAGGTCTCGCCTTTGGGACCTTATAAGTGTTTTGGCAGACCTATTGGCAAACAGCTGAAGCTTACTCTAGCTACACCTAAACACTGGGACTTCCAATGACTATTCAGATGTTTTGAGAGGGAGTGGGGAGTTTAAGCATGACTTCATACGTCAAAAAGAAATATCCGAAAGCAGCCATAGTCTGACACAAAAGGAGAAGCCCGGTCTAAAAACTTCTTCAACTGAGCAATAGAAACTACAGCCCCTACCTTCACACTTCCCATCTACCAAACCAGCAGTGCTGGGGAAGAACAATGATTGGTTTTTGGGGCAGTGGTGTAAAGAGTAGTGGTCAAAGCCATGTAGTTTCTTGGCACTAATAAGAAGAAATCTGCATACTAAAGTGCTGTTCTGTGGAGATGCAGAGGTACACATTTTAGTACTGCCTTTGAAATGGACGGCTGACCACACTATTGTAAACTACCATGCTGCGACGCCTCCCCCCCTTATTTTCACTTTCAGAGAGAAGAGTGCACAGAAGCTGGCTGCTGCACGCCGCTGCTTAGTGAAATGAAAATGTATCAAAGCAGCCATCGACTCATACCCTCCCCTTCATCCAGCTAATGTTCAAAAGTTCACATATCCTCTTGAACTCGTACATTCGTGGTACAGCGTTCTGCCATTTGCCAGAGCCTATGTACAGTGGGCTATAAGTGGGATGAAAAACCTAGTAGTGTTTCAAAGGGGCGTGGCCGGTGTAATTAAGAGCGCGGCTTAAAACACATAAGCTAAAAATCTGTGTTTAGCATAGTGTGCTGCCCGACTGGTATTTTGCTGTTTCTGTCATTGCATCCAGATATATGATAACACGCATTACATTATACCTACAACAAGCGAGGACTATTAGCTTTGTCAATGGTTGTTAGTTGCATAAAATAAACAAGAAACAACTGTTGCGGCACCCGCGCTTTACTTTTACTTTAAATGCTTAAAGCGCGGGTGCCGCGTCTATAGCAAAAGTAAAGAAATAGAAAAAAACATCTATTTCTTTACTTTTGCTATAAACGCGCTGTGGAAAATAAATACAAACTTGGTGAACATTATCGGCGCCATCTTGCCCCTTTTCCAAGCCCATTCGTGCGCGTAAGCGGCAGCCATTTTTGAGCACCATGACCTCCCTGCCCCTCGCTGATAGCCAGCGCGTCTCTCTCTCTCTTAACCTCGCAAGCATTCCCCCGCACGCTGACAACCCCCGCTCTCTCATGCCTTGGGTCATAAACCCCTCTTCAGCGCAGCTTCACCACGGAATCCCATCCTGTTCCCAGCGCGACACCTCCCCTCATTCCTTTCATGGCCTCAAACCCTTTTGATGTAAACCCCCTTTTCCTGTGTCCCCGTTTGTCTTCCCTGTTCCCAGGCCGCCACCTGGCTCTGCGGATACTGTTTATTACCCCGTACAGTAGGAAGCTTCCCCTCCCCATCAAAAGACCCCCGAATCGATCAAAGCCCCCACCCCATGAGATCCGACCAACCCCATGCATTCCGTGAATCGGCGGAATGCCCTGCTGTGCGACAACCATCACCTGTTGTGACCGGGGTGGGGAATCCAACTGTAAATGTATGTGGGAACGGGTCTGAAGGGGAGATTCCGAGGATGTTCTTTCAAGTACTAAAGTATTGCGAGAATGTGTTATGTGCAATAAAGGTCATAAACCCTAGTATAAGAGGCCAGGCCTCAGAGATGTGGTTAGAGCACCTCGTGACGATACTTGCTGTCTGAATTGATGTGTTCTCCTCCGGAGAGAATAAAATCCTCGTTTCCTGCCTTCCAGTCTCCAGCGCCTGCTTCTTCATTTGATTAATATCGGTGGGTCATAGAGGCGATACCGCCGGGCAACATAAAAGGGTCTTTGGTTACCGGTTGTCTTTGGAACCCTTTTTAACAATTGGCGTCCCAAACGTGGGGCCCATCAGCGACTCGTGGATCCAGTGGGAGAGGTCCCGACGACAGAGTGAACGACTGCAACGATCGGAAGGTACCCTGTCCGATAGACCCTCGTCTGACAGCCGATCATCCGAACTTCACTGGTTCCGAACAGACCTCTCTCGAGTGATCTGCGGTCCTGACTGGGAACCATCAGGAGTGCCACGAGAAGTACGAAGAGAAGAGGACGATCGGGCGCTGGATTCGGAAGACGAGAAACTGTCCATGCGGTCCGGGTAAGGTCGTGTAAACACGACGAATTGCGAAAGTGATAGATAATTGAACGTGATTGATAATTGTTGAGAAAATACTAGTATTACTTTTTGTTAATTTATTGGAGATTCACTGTCTACAAACGGAGAAACAACAGGCTCTCCCTTTATAAACAGCGAAGGATAGGTACTCACCCGTCGGACCTATCTTTCTCCCCCACTGAACAATTGCCCCTTCCCCCCATTGATTAACTGTTATAGATTGTTTTCTGGAGATTCTCTGTCTGCAAACAGGGAAAAATAGGTCCCCTCTTTACAGATAGTGAAAGGGTAGGTGACGCGAACCTTTGCGAGCCTACTTATTCTCCCCATTGACCATATTGATTTTTTATTTTTGACCTAACATTGATTGCTCAGAATTGGTTCATGAGGTATTCACTACGTGCAAACAACGTAGAATAGAAATATTCTATCTAGTCTTTGCGCGCAGTGATAAGATAGGTAGTGCTGACTATTATCCCATTGTGATCCGTCATGCCTGTCTTCTCCCCACTGGTTAGTAGCCTGTTTAGCCCGGACCGCTTATTAGAGATGAACCATCCGGCTCCGCTGGAAGGCACCCCTAATAAGGACATGTTCATGAAGCATGGATTAATCGCTATAGCCTACAGTGAACTATGGCATAAATATACGAAAAAGGATCGAGAAAGTCAGTGGCCACTGAGAGGATCCTTTGATCTTGACAAAATAGAAACGGTAGAAATAGCCCTTCGTAGGAATGAAACAACACCTATTATGCTCGATAGTCTCGGCATGTGGCGCAAAGAAGCCACACGACGAAGGGAAGGCGACGAATTTAGAAAAGATGAGGGGACACGACGGACAACCCTCCAAACGTCTAGTAGGCAAAGGGAAGGGCCAGCAATGGCACAGTCCCGAGGAGTAGACATGGAAAGAGAACGGTGTAGAGGGATGTGCCGACAAGTCAACCCCGGAACACGACGACCCGAAGGTAATCCCCCGGCACTATGCACAGGACGAACAGATGTAAAACAAAACCAATGTGCTTTCTGTAAATGTCTCGGGCACTGGAAAACCCAATGTCCGACTCTGCAAAGCATAGGTAAGAATGGAGGGTTGACAGAAAGGACAGACCGACAGAAAGGAAAAAGGCGTGAGATAAAAACCAATCAGACTAGTGCAGACAGAACAGACAGGACCACCCCGTTTGATTATGCTCGGTGGCACAGATTTCGTCAGACCAATTTTAATGACATGTTAGAGTTCTGGGACTGATTGCTCTCTGTTGCTCCCCCACTCTGAAAAACCAAACACAATTACAGACCAGTGTAAACAACCCCCCGTTAGAGAAAAGACTCAAGAAAGCCAAGCGTCTATTATATAACTTAGGATTTAATTACGGTAAAACACACAACCAACAGTAAATAGAATAACTAGTAGAACTCTCTAAAAAACAAACTTTACTAATAGGAAAAAATACAAAACATATTATGCTCACTCCGGAAGTCTTCCAATGTAACAGTTCGATGGTCCCGCCCATCCGAAACACATAGCACGTGTGGGGCGGGGCCTGCCAGCAACCATGGGCCAAAAGAGATCGCTGGCGAGAAGGTACTGGAGACTCCACACAGCAGGCAATGAAATGGTCTTCCCATACTACCCTTCCAGGGATGGCGTCCCCTGGACCGCGAGTAGGGAGGGGGCGGATGAAAATGACCCCCTCCCTTGTATCTCCTGGTCCGGCCATCACGAATTTCTCCATCGAACGGATGCAGGGTGGGCAGGGAGGAAGAGGCGACGCGGACGAGCCTCTTCCACCTCCACAGGTAGGAGGCTTCCCTGCCCTAGTCCGGCGCCGATGTCCTCCAGCCGGGCGACGGCCATATACCTACGCTGCACAGGACACATAATGCCCGACTGGTATATTTCCTTAGCACAGGACATACAATGTCCGACGGGCATATTTGCGGAGCACCGGATGTACAGTGGTCCCCCAAGAGTCGGAATCAGGGGTGTAGGGTGGTCATCATGTGCGCCCCTGATTCCAAGGGACGGTGTAGGATGCGCCGGGAGAGGGAGACGGCACGGGTGAGCCTCCCTCACCTCCCCAGATGAAGGCTCCACTGCTGCACCCTGGCGCCCCGAACCAAAATGTCCTGCTCCAGCCGCATGATGCTCTGTCTTTCGCCATCACAAGAAGTTTTCTTCCACTCCTGATGGATACGGCAAAGGTGGCTGCCACAGGGTCTCAAAATGGCGTCTGGGCCCTCGAAAGGCGGGTCTAGGCCGCTGGAGTAACTTTGTCCGAAATTGCAACTCGGGCACTTGCCCACCTGGGCGCAAGCCCCCACCATCGACAAACATCCCCTCGACTTTGAAGATTCTACCAAAGTCCCAAGAGCCCTCGGCCCCTTCAGGCTTCCGGTGAGGAACAGTTGCATTGATCTCAAATGAAATAACCACGGCTTAGCAACAAGATGGCGGTGCTCTCGTGTCTGCATCAGCTTCCGTCTGAACCACCCAGGAACATTATGGGCTAACGAACTCGAGTAAGTTCCGGCTGAACATCAACATGACCCGGTAAGAAAGACTCTACCCCCTCCCTCTCTTGATTGACGGTCCACACCACCAGCCCCTCTGCTAGCACAGTTTTTTGAACTGCCGAAAGGGACCCTGGTCCAACCGCCAATCGTCGGGGACATTTTCTCCTCTGATGCTACTTCCGGATTAAGCCGGCCTCGCCCAAAATGGCGCCGGTATCAATGGAAACTAACGGATGCCTCGTGGTGTTCCTTAGCTAATGAAACTTGATGTACTAAGATATACATATATATATACGAACCATTGCGCACTCGATGTTAAAGGGAGGAGGGTTCACTTGGCGAACATTTAAGAAGGGTTCCGTAAAATGTTGTTGATATTTGTTGTAACTGATACATAACGTCGCTTATGATGCACACCCGCGGTTTACATCTAGGAAATGTGATTACGATGAGCTTGACTGTGTTTCCATTTATGAACTGAAATGCCCCTGATTCCTTCGTCACGCAATGAAATGTTTTTGGTTACTTGCAAATAATTAATTAGACCTTTTTTACATGTTCTTGTGCTACAAAATAACCCCCCACTGTATGTGCTTCCATCGACGACATGTCAGGCCAAAATATGAATTGCGCTCTCACATTTTACGTACTGAATAAATCTACAAATAAAGGTCTTAAAAAGCTACGGATAGGCATCGCATACTTTTGTAAATGCGGGTATCGGTGGGAGGGTTTTTCTATGCGCAACCGTTCTGCTCTTTTTTCAAGGTTATCCGAGAAATGGTTGTCCGGCCCCGGATTGATGATCGGATCCCAGGTATGATACGTTGCCTCCAAAATATGCGACTAAGCTCAGGGACTAACATATGAAGAAGGACCTCGACTTCTGAGAATGGGTAAAGTAAAGCGGGGTGATTGATAAAATGTTATTAAGATATGGTGGTCGAAGGTACTAAGGTACCGGGTTAAAACGAAGAACTGATATGTCTTAGAACCTCACAGCTTTGGGAATGATTTTAAGGATCCCGAAGGCCGGATACATCTACAAAACCGGGTACCTCACGCTAGGCACCTCTGATTCCTTTTTAGCGTTTTCACTACACACGATCCTTAATGCCATCCTCGAACCTCCCCATGAACCACCTATCACATTGCCTGCCCCCATGACTTTAGGAAACCAAAACCCTAAGGGATTATATCCCGAAGAGATAAGTACGAGTATGTGGTAAGTAAAGGACTTTCGTGCCCATACATTTGATGTGTTCTAATGTTGTCCCCCTACCTCCCCTTTTTTCCCCCTTTTTCCCTCTGCAGGTTACATTAGAATCCCGATTAGAGTATCGTAAGGGATCTGGAACCACGTCACGCCCGATGCATGAAAACGGACTACCGCTGCAAGACGACACAAAAAGGACGCCCTACCCAATGCACGACCTTTTTGTACTAGATCTAATGCTTTTCTGTCCCAAAACTGCATGCTTTTTACATCCTAACACAGACCCGAAACGTCTAACGTTGGGTAACGCACTGAATAGCCCAAACAATACACGGTCATTCTCTATGTCCCATGTGTACTGTTTTGCCTATTGTCTCTCTCTCTCTCTCTTTCTCTCTTTCTCTCTCTCTCTCTCTCTCTCTCTCTCACTCTTTCACCCCTCCACACTTTCCCTCTTCCTAGCGACTGGCACCTAATTGGCGAACCTGGTGCACCTCCTGATTGGCCCCAAATACCACAAGTATTTGCACAAATTTGTCCTAAATAAAATTGTATCGGTACCACGTTACTACCTCTCCTTTTCTGCTAAATATGGATGAAATTTAAATTGGCCAGTAGGAAAGGGACAGGTAAGACGACTGAGGTTCCCTAAATTTGACCCACAGCCAGGGAACTATTTGTCAGTGGCTTCTATGATAAAATATGTCTGTGGTAATGCGACCACCCCCATTCCAAATTGTCCCCGTACCCCAAACAGTAAGCAAATGATCAAGACACCCCCATCTACCCAAAATGCCCCCAGTTTGGTATCAGCTGCCCTGAACGAGAACTTGAAAAACGCCCCTTGCTCCGATTCGCTGTGTTCCTAATCGTTTTTCATAAGATCCCACCTTCCCTGAGGATAAGTTTAATAATTATCGCAAACCACCCCCCCGAGTTTTTGTAGTAACCAGGTTGCGAGGATTTATATAGAAAGTTAGAAAGATGTATGCAAAGTTAAAAATTAGATCGAAAATCGAAAGACCTTGTTGCTGTAAGCCTTGCTGAAAATAAGATGTTTTGATGTAATGAAGACTTGTTTAGCCTATGTTCATCCCTCAGAAGGATGCCTATCAGACTATGGTGAATAGCACGTTGCACTTTTTGTAAAATACAAGGCCCTGAAGACCAGCCTAGCCTTGCAAGACTCGTACTAGGGAAATGGGTCTCTGCCAGAAGAACTGACATCTACTATAATAGACATATGACAAATGAACGTAATAATCATCAAAGCGTCAAAGAATTAGCCAACAAAAGGAAGTTGTAAGGAATCCAGCAAATCCATCATCAATTGTTTATACGTTAGCCGCAAAAATCTCAAATGTAGCGAGTGCTTACCCCAGTTGCTTGGTGTTGGGAGAGAAAATAGATTTATGTAATTACCTTTTTTCTGCAAAATCTCTAAAGACTGTCTTTTCAACACTCATTTAAGGGTATCACTGTCGGAGGGGAAAGAGACCGGATGTGGGAGCACGCGGCCTGACTGCGGATGGTGGAACATCAGCGACGGAGGCCGAGGCGAGACCACAGCAGTAAGGAGTCGCAGGACGGGGCACTGTTTCAAACAAAGCTAAGGAAAGGGCTGACCTGAAGCCCCTGCTCTATGATCAACGTGTGCCAAAAAGTCCCCGCTCTCTGAACATGGTTACGGACCCGCCTGTCGCAAACCCTCCGTCCCCCTGATCTGTTCCCGACTTGGCCTTGCTCCATCCCCTCCTCCTCCGACCTACCATAAGGACTGTTCACACCCGCACCTTTCCACCCGAACTCCCAAGTTCCTCCAAATCCTACTGAGCTACCCAGAGAAGAGTACTCCCTGCGTCAGAAGGGAGGGAGCTCTGACTAAGTAGACCACGAACTATGTTAAATCCCAGAACGGTGACCTAGAACTCCACCAAGGGTCGCCCCCGAAGAAAAGATAAACAAAGTCTGTGGTTCTGCCCGCTACCAAGCACCTTGAAGATGATGGAAGCAACAGGAAATGCCCACCACAGAGACTCAAGAAACGAACAGATCTCACAATTCTGGAACAATTGCATTTTCCATTGCAAATCTATGCTCTGCATTGCGGAAGAAGATGCACCTGCTCCAAAACCGTAACGCATTCCTCCTACGAGGTCTGACGAAAACCAAACAGAATGCACCCCTACCCGCAGACCCCCAACGACTCAATCCACATGAACATTTCTGTTGATAGGTAATCCAGGTGCTCAACAGTGCCGACAGAAGACGACAAAGGACAACGAGAACTCTGATATATATTTTTTTACTGTATCTCATTTCTCTCCCAACCACCATTGGACTGACTATGCACCCGCCGTATACAAAAAGGACTTACTTATATGATAACTTACCAGTTCTTATTCTATGATCTGTACCCAACGCCCTCGCTACATAATTCTAGTCTGATATTGCATTACGATGACTTTTTCTGCAACCAACTTAACGATGAACCCGCCTACTAAATGATGAGATTTTTCAATATGATGTTTATAATGTGA
This sequence comes from Lissotriton vulgaris, assembly GCF_964263255.1. Lineage (NCBI taxonomy): Eukaryota > Metazoa > Chordata > Amphibia > Caudata > Salamandridae > Lissotriton > Lissotriton vulgaris. Next base: position 1,185,803,721 of record NC_141697.1, read on the forward strand.
TGTTTATGTACAGTTCTTTCGCCTAAGTCCCCTCTCCCTTACTTATTATCGCTGCATATAGGTGTAGATAGGAAATAGGCCAGCAAGATGTCTTGGAAATGTTAAAGGGAGGACTGTGGAAAATAAATACAAACTTGGTGAACATTATCGGCGCCATCTTGCCCCTTTTCCAAGCCCATTCGTGCGCGTAAGCGGCAGCCATTTTTGAGCACCATGACCTCCCTGCCCCTCGCTGATAGCCAGCGCGTCTCTCTCTCTCTCTTAACCTCGCAAGCATTCCCCCGCACGCTGACAACCCCCGCTCTCTCATGCCTTGGGTCATAAACCCCTCTTCAGCGCAGCTTCACCACGGAATCCCATCCTGTTCCCAGCGCGACACCTCCCCTCATTCCTTTCATGGCCTCAAACCCTTTTGATGTAAACCCCCTTTTCCTGTGTCCCCGTTTGTCTTCCCTGTTCCCAGGCCGCCACCTGGCTCTGCGGATACTGTTTATTACCCCGTACAGTAGGAAGCTTCCCCTCCCCATCAAAAGACCCCCGAATCGATCAAAGCCCCCACCCCATGAGATCCGACCAACCCCATGCATTCCGTGAATCGGCGGAATGCCCTGCTGTGCGACAACCATCACCTGTTGTGACCGGGGTGGGGAATCCAACTGTAAATGTATGTGGGAACGGGTCTGAAGGGGAGATTCCGAGGATGTTCTTTCAAGTACTAAAGTATTGCGAGAATGTGTTATGTGCAATAAAGGTCATAAACCCTAGTATAAGAGGCCAGGCCTCAGAGATGTGGTTAGAGCACCTCGTGACGATACTTGCTGTCTGAATTGATGTGTTCTCCTCCGGAGAGAATAAAATCCTCGTTTCCTGCCTTCCAGTCTCCAGCGCCTGCTTCTTCATTTGATTAATATCGGTGGGTCATAGAGGCGATACCGCCGGGCAACATAAAAGGGTCTTTGGTTACCGGTTGTCTTTGGAACCCTTTTTAACAGCGCCACCCGCGCTTCACTTTTAATGTTAAAAGTAAATCGCAGGTGCCGCAATTATAGCAAAGTAAAGAAATAGAAAAAACTATCTATTTATTTACTTTTGCTATAATCGCGGCACCCACACTTTACTTTTAACATTAAAAGTGACATAAAAACCTAAAAACAAATGTGCCTCAAAAGATAACCGAGGCAGAGAAAACATCCGGGTTGTGTTTCTCCACCAACCCAGTGTGCCATGCAGTTCTACGAGGTGCTTTTCCACACAGAGAGAATGGGAATGGAAAAACCAACGCATCCCAAAAAAATAAAAGGTGCACAAGCAGCAGCGCAAAGCATGAGCCATTGTTTGACCTACACTTAATGATCAAGCAGTTACCATTTTTTTCTACCCTTTGGGGATGAACAGGAACTATTTTCTGCTATATTAGTGTGATCAACCAACAGAAGACAAATCATTTCTCATTTCTCTGATCTTCCATGTTTCTGAATGCAAGAGAGAGCTGGTGCCAGGACGTCTTTGTCTTTTTGGCAATGTGTTCCTTGAGGGTGAGGTTGGTGTCCAAAGTGAATCCAAGTGACTCGGCATTCGGTGAAGGATTGGGTTCAAAGCTGTCAAGGTTCATGTCACTGAGCCACATCTGTAATATTTCTTGATTGATGTTCTTGGCAAGTAACAGACTTTCTGTGTTGGTTGGGGTGAGCTTCAGGTAGGCCCTAGACTTTGGGATCTGGATGAGGTGCAGGCTGTGCTTGAGGCGTTCTATGTCTGGCGGAGAGGTGACTTTCAGGCAGAGGTATGCATTAGCGTCATATTTCATTTTGCAGTTTTATATAGCAGAAACTCGCCCCAAAGATATCAGAGCGCTTGACATGAGCACCAGTTACATTACAGACAGATACATTCATTTTTAGGCACAGGGACATTAAGAGATTTGACCAGAATCACAGAATGTTTGAGCCTCCTGCCAGACTCGAACCTGGTTCTCCAGCTTCTAAGTCGTCCGCTCTAGCCGTTTAACCACTTTCCCTGTCACATATATCAGGCAAGCTATTTTGAGAATAACGGAGACCTACTTTTCTTTCACAAATGTAAAAATATTTCCCTTCCACACTTTTTGTTTTAAACTGTGCCAGTGTTCTCAATCAAAAACTCCGACCTATCTTATTTTAACTGCGTTTGCTCGCTTTTTTCTTTGGATGTTCTGCATTTTGTGAACTTCCTTCAACCTCTGAAACAGGAAGTGACTTCAGAGGAGGACGGGAAGTGCTGTTCTGCATGCCCATTATAGCAGCCAAGCTACAAAGTAAAATGCCTTCTTTTGATGTATTGTACAGCAAATCAAAATTATATGTTAATTACATAAAATTAACATAATGCATTTTAAAGCAACATAAATACAGCTTTTACTTTGCACCTTTGAGCAAAGGTGTGTCACTTAGTAAGCACTCTTCCTTGAGAAGTGCTTAAACAGAAGCGTGGATACTTCCTGTTTGAATAAACCAATGAAATGAACTGATTCAGGCAGTGAGCATCCTTAATTCTATTGCTGCGTGGTCCAAATTCCGCCGGCAAGGCACAGTACGGCCCAAGCGGGCAGCAGCCCACGGAATTCTCGAGAACAAAATGTGCTGGGCCAGTGTTTTTGTTGCGTCTGCTGTGTCAGGTGATACGCAGGAAGGGGTTAATCCTGTCTCTCAAAGCCAGACACAACTTCTGACGAGCCCTTTGAAAAGCCCCTGGCTAGCTTGTAAAGGTGACATTTTAACGCACTCAAGCAGACAATCTGACCCCAGGAGCCACTTGGCAGTGATTTGTGGTTCACAAATATTGTTCCTGTGCTGTGTCAGAGTGTTGACCCAAGGGCCCCTCGGGGGGACATACTTACTTTCCACTCTCCCAGAAGCAGGGGGTGGCTTTCCTGAGCGTGGTGGCCCACGTGGGGGGGCAGGCTGTACTGCTCCTCCAGCAGCGAGGAACACTGGGGGGAAAAGAAAATAAAACACGTGAGAAAAGAAGGAGCAAAAGCTGGTCTTCACAGGAGCCCTCCAGACCAGCTGGGCTCTGGCAGCCCTGTGATTGCAAGATAAAGGCAAGGCAGGAAGCCACCCCTGCAGGCCACCGATGGAGGCAGGCAGCCATGGCTGTAGGAAAGCAGGCCTCAGGGTAGGAAGTGTGAGAACAAGACATGGGTGGGCGGGCTTCAAGAATCGCTCGATTTATTTGATTTTCGTTATTTAAAAAAATAAATAAAATAAAAGCAGGAACCTGGGCAGACTTAACAAACGTGTTAAAAACACTTTTGAGACACAACTAAACTTTACAAAAGATTACAAAAAAACAGAACTTTAAACTTGAACACCAAATAAAAAGAGTTATGCACCCTAAAATCTAACACACGAGCCATAAACCATTTACTTACCCATAGTTATAGTAATAATAGTTACAGAGACAACTCACTGGTCCAACTGATCACACGCTCACTCATAAGGCAACTCACTCAACTTCATACTAGGGTGACCAACCGTCCGTAAATTTCACGGACAGTCCGTAATTTCGGCCGTCTGTCCGTTGTCCGTGAAGGATTCTTTAACGGACGCCATTTGTCCGTAATTTTAACCTCGGGCACTGGTCGCACTACGCTAAAGCCGGCACAGCTTCCACCCTCCTCCCTTCTTGACTCGGGTGCAAAGCTCAGATACCCCGCAGCATTGGAGAGGCACAGCGGGGTGGCACTCCTGACACCTCCAGCCCTTGATGAGCTGTTAAGAGGTGCTCGAAGGTGACAGAGGGAGGGGCGGCAGCTTCAGGAGCAGGGGCTCCTATTCAGATGCAAACAACCCTGAGTGCACCATGTCTCTGCGATTTGGGAGGGCTTCTCACATTTCATTTCTGGCCAAGGCCCCAAACACCCTAGAACCGGCACAGATTACACTGCGCAGTACTGGTTCTTTTCACAGAGCTTAAATACTGTCACTAAATTGTAAACAAACCTCAGTTCTTCTAACATGCAGTCTTAATGTAATAAAATTAAGAAATAGCACAATCGCACCCACACTAATTAACAAAGTATGGAGGACAATCAGTTAAATCAGTTCTCTTGGAGCATCTCCGGTAAGTACTGTACATCACAGCGGGGATTGGCAAAACTAACATTTTGGAAAGAGCCTGTCTTCTCGTCGTTTTGTCCAGGAGGGGGTGAGGAGCCCTACCCCACCCTGGAAGAGACCAAGATTATACTAGAATACTGCATGGCTGCATGCCCACCCTGTGCCCACCCTGGTGGGTCCTGTTCCCCCTCCTGTGATGGCTCCTGCCCCACCCCAGTGATAGCTCCTGTCCCCCCCACCTGCCCCCTGCCTGTGATGGCTCCTGCCCCCCCCCCTGTGGTGGATCCTGTCTCTGCCTTGGGTGGCTTCTGTCCCAGTCCTGGAATGGCTCATGCAGCGAGGGTGAAGTTCTTGATGGGCCTCTTGTCAAAAAGGCTCTGCTCAAAATGAATATGAAAAGGTGGGCGAGTGAGTAACTGAAGGGATGAATGGATGGCTGGATGAATTAGTGAAAGGGTGAATGGATGAATGAATGAAAGATTAAATAGATGGATAATGAGAGAGGATGGATGGATTGATGAGTGAGTGGAAGGATGGAAGAGAGAAAAGGTAAATGGCTGGATGTATGGGTGGAAGGGTAGCTGAATGAGTGAACGGGTGGATGGATGAGTGGAAGGATAGATGAGTGAAAAGGTGGTGGATGATGAGTGAAATGATTGATGGATTGATGAATTGATAAATGCAAGGTTGAATGGATGGACGAATGAGTGAAAGGGTGGATGTAAGGATGGATGAGTGAGTGAAAGGGAGGGTAGATGAACAAAGGATGAATAGATGAGTGAAGGAGTGAAAGGATAAATGCATGAGAGAAAGGATGGATGAGTGATAGGGTCAATGGATGGATTCATGAGTGGATTAGTAGATGGATGGGTGGGTGGATGGATGGAAGGAAGGATTGCTAAGTGATTGGGTCGATGGAGAGAGAAAGGGAGGATGGATGACTGATAGAGTGGAAGGGTGGAAGGATGAGTGACTGGGTGGATGGATGAGTAAGTGAAAGGATGGCTGGATGAGTAAGTGAAAGGATGGCTGGATGGGTGAAAGGATAAAGGGCTGGATGGATGAGTTAATGGATGGATGGGTAGAAGAGTGGATGGATGAGTGTACAGATGGATAGAGTGGATGGATGAGTGTACAGATGGATAGGGTGAAAGGGTGGATGGATGGGTAATGGATAGATGAGTGAAAGGATGGATGAGGGGATGGATGAGTGAAATGATAGATGGAAGGATACATGATGAATAGGTTTGCAAAATGTTGAATATGTTTGGATATGGCTGGGCTTACTTCTATACTATTGCGCGACCTCTGATGTGTCTTTAAAACGTATCCAATTGTCCTGAAGTTTTGTCCTGAATTTTGACCTCCTGTCCTGAATTTGTGTCCTGAATTTCGACCCTTTGTCCTGAATTTTTACACTCCCCGTCCTGAATTTGCACCAATGCCAGTTGGTCACCCTACTTCATACTGGCCTCCCACAGTCTCAAAAACACTCTACCTTTCCTCACTCCTTTCTTCTCTGACATACACTCTCCCATAAAACCCTTATCTAGCTCCCCCAGCTCACACATCTGTATATAAAAAAAATACACCTTTCGCACCACACTTTTGCCATTTCTAAGCGCTATAAAAAGTGCTACACTTACCGAACCTATTGGTACTGATAGGGGCACGACTCACAGAACTAACTTAAGACAAAATCCTAAACTTACTACTAACATTTTGGTATTCACAGAAAACACTTACTCATTTTGGTATTCACAGAAGGCACTTACTCATTTCGGTTTTGACGGAAGTTAGGAGTCCTAAAGTTAGGACTCCTAACTTTACTACTCCTAAACTAAGCAAAATCCTAACTTTAAGACTTTTGGTATTCACAGAAGGCTTTTAGGAGTCCTAAAGTTAGGAGTCTTAACTTCTGTGAATACCAAAATGAGTAAGTGCCTTCTGTGAATACCAAAATGAGTAAGTGCCTTCTGCGGATACAAAAATGGTAGTAAGTTTAGGACTTTGTCTTAAGTTAGTTCTGTGAATCGGGCCCATAGGATTTAATTTAATGGTACTTTGCAGCTAGGTTTTCACTATACCCATACATATCCATGCATTCTTGCTGCTCAGCACTCCCTCCGAGCTATAGAGGGCACCACCACACTAACACAAGTCAGGAGCCGTACCTTTGGGAAGAAAGTGCGTGTCACAAAGTGCTTGTACTCCAAAAAGGGGATGCCCTGGCTGCGGTTCAGCTCCTTGGTCAGGTCCGTCATGTCTGTCTGAAGTTCTGCAAATCCTGGACAACAAAAGACAGATAATGTATGAGGTCAACTCCCAGTGGTGCAGAGAGAATCACTGATTGCAATGCATAGGGCCGCGGCCAATCAGATTCTAGAAGAAGCAATGAGAATTTATGGGGCCCTTGTTTCATAACTGTAATTTCACAAATGCTGTTAGTGATAGGACTGACTTGGAGGTGCATAGACAGGAAAATATAATTGGTTTGATTTAATTTCAAATTTCGTTGAATACCCTCTCACAGGGAGGTGAGCCAATGACTGGCTACCTCATGCAATGGTGGGTGGGAGCAAAACGTGAAAGACACTTGGACCGAGGAGTGAATGAAGATGGTTAACCCAAAGCCCCTGCATGTATAGATCTATAAAAGTATGCATTTTTATCAAATTATAATAAAAAAATATGAAGTTGGCATTGAAATTAGCCACCTCTAGGCAGACCTAAAAACAGGCCTATTCTAAGCAACACCCAGTTCAAAAGACCGCGCCGATGAGCAGCGTCCAAGTACCTTTGCGGATCTCCTCGCGGATCTGAGACTCCATTTCTTCCATCTGTACCAGGGTCTTCTGCCAGTAGCGCTCGGCTCGACGGCTCTTGGTGCAAAACACAAACAGAGCTGAGGACAAAACACACGAGAGGTCATTGTACCAGGAAGTTACCACCTGAAAGGGTGAGTGCCATTCCCGTTCACTCTAGTGCTGGTTTTCTCCATCTTGAACACTCAACATTCTGATAGTCATCTTCGAACTTCAGCCTTTTCTCTACCACGTCGCTGGTGTTCTTGATTATCATATCCATCCTTTTATGCGGTCTGGAGTAGCGTGCTACTCACCAGAAAAGCGCTTCAACACCCCTCCAGGGATAACAACCCCTTCTATCCCTCCGCTGTCCTTCTCACTCCAAATAACTGACTGATATCCACCACTCAAATTACTTTCATATTTCACCATACTAATTCACCACTTATCCTTTATAGGTTTCTGGAGTAGCGTGTTACTGCCAAGAAAAAAAAGGTGCTTCAACACCCCATCAGGGGTAACAAGCGCTATATAAATACAAACTTTCTTTCCTCTTCTATCCTTCCGCATCAAAATAACTGACTAACCTATTCACCACTTTAATTACTTTCATATTTCACTATACTAATTCAACACTAATCCTTTATGGGTTCCCTGAGTAGCGTGCTACTCGCCGAAAGAGCACTTCGACGCCTCGTCAGGGGTAGTAAGCGCTATATAAATCCAATTACAATACAATGCATACAATATCCCTCAATATCATACTCCATGGACACTCTGACATCTCAGATGTTCCACAGTATGTACTTTCCACCTGAGCACTCTTTATTCTCAAATATCTTGCTTTATGTGCTAACACTATCAACTCTGTTCCTGGTATGTACTAAATTGGATGTGATTTATGTTCTATTAACTGCTACTAACATAAAATATGATACTGCTGTGTAAAGTTCTCTGAAGCCCAATGCCAGGTTCTGTCTCATGGGTTAACTAACTGTGAGCCTAAAATTAATGTTGATCGGCCATTGGTTCTTGCAGACATACTCTGCTGTCCCCTGCTGTTGGCATCCTAGGCGGCTGCCACATCCTGCCTTGCTCTACGACTGACCCCGCCCACGCGCAGCACACACGTCACTTACCGACTACAGAGAGCAGCAGTAGGATGCTGCAGATGACGATAGACACAATGATGGCTGTCTCGCTGCCCCCCAGCTGCAGCATGGCGATGGTCTGGTTGAACTTCCCAACCTGGACCTGCACAAAGGTAAAGTCAGTGCAAACTGTGAGTAGGAGCCACAAGGCAGGCCACAGCATCGCTCTATAAAGATGAAAAGCTTTCTGTGGGGCCCGATTCACAGAATGAATTTAAGACTCAATCCTAAACTTACTACTATTTTGGTATTCACAGAATGCACTTACTACTTTTGGTATTCACAGAATGAACTTACTACTTTTGGTATTCACAAGAAGTTAGGATTTTGTCTTAAGTTTGTCTTCAGACAACTTAAGACAGACTTAAGACAAACTTAAGACAGCCTTAAGACAGACTTAAGTTAGGATTTTGTCTTAAGTCTGTCTTAAGTTTGTCTTAAGTCTGTCTTAAGACAAATTAAGACAAAATCCTAACTTCGGTGAATGCCAAAAGTAGTAAGTGCATTCTGTGAATACCAAAATAGTAGTAAGTTTAGGATTGAGTCTTAAGTTCATTCTGTGAATCGGGCCCATGATGTGTAGCAATGAGCTGGAAAAAAAAGACACTGAGGACTGATTGCAGCCTCAAGGGTTTGTGTCCCTGTGACTCTATTGACATTCTGTGTGACCTTTGGCACATTTCTAATTTATTAAAGGGAAATTATAGAATCAGCTTATGACTCACTACTAGATGGTGTCATGGCTTCAATTTTAAAACATTAGTTAAAAAGCACTGGCAAAACAAATATGTTGCACTTTGGCAAGGTGCCACTTTGCTATTGGTTCTGTCAATGGTTGTACAATTGGACCAAAAGGATTGCCAAAGCTAATAAAGACAGGTGGCCATCTTGGAAAGGTATAACAATAATAAGGTATAGAAACAAAATGCAAGTCCAAGATGACTGTCCAACATTATTGGTTTTACCAATGTTTACACTGCAGTTCTACTAACCATTGGCAAAGCCAATACATGCAGCAGCAGACTGAAGGTTGCAACGAGGAGTCTAGACACGGGGCACAGAGAACGGAGTGGGAGAGCACTGCTGTCCTGCAGTGGTACAAAGAAAGCTCAGGGGGCTAGAGAAAGAGTAGGGGAGTGATGTCCGAAGGAGAGAGGAAGATCAGGAAGGAAAGCAAGACACAGAGAAAGGTAGGAGCAAGAGGACAAATTAAGGGGAAAACTGCAAAGGCAATGCACTCCCATTGGGAGTATAAAATTAAATGCCATAGAAATATGCTTATAGATACATAGTTACACTCCTTCAATCAAAAACAAGCATTGGCAATGCCAATAGGTCTGGCTTATGAATGAAAGTGCCTTGTTTGTCACTGACGTGTTTAAACACTCAATTCATCATACATGCATTCTGTCACTCATTCTTGCACTCGTGTATCCATTCTTCCATCCACTGACATTCACCCTCTGACAGAACCACAATTGCACTCATGCTCCATTGACACATCCACTAACTAATTCAGTTTTCAATTTTTGCATTCACCTTCTGACACAACCACAATAAAACATGCACAAATATATGCAAGGTAAATCCATAGAATACAATACAAGTAGAAAAAATTACTGAAAAAATACTGGCAATAATGAAAGCAAACATAGCAGATGGTGACCACCTACACAGTCTATCGTTGTTTTACAGTGGAACAATGCTTAGAACATAGTGTTGGCCATCTTGGAATGGTAGAACAATGATACACCGTGGACAACAGCATTCCATAATTTATTTTTATTTATTTTGAATGTTTTATATAGCGCGGACAAGATCTTTGCAGATATCAGAGCGCTTTACACAGGTGGGGTACATGAGGGAGCATAGTCAAACAGATAAATCAGAATCATGTAAATCAATAATACAGGTAATACAAATAAACAACTGGTTTAGAGGAAGTGGCCACGCATCATGTGGAGTGCTGCAGATTAAATAAGCATCAAGCAAGCAGCCCATTGGCGCTTCCTGAGGCGCTGTAGAATGTTCTTAAGTAAATGTGAAAAAAGAGAAGAACCTAGAAATGAAAGGGGAACTATAAAATGAAGCCAACACGCCCTGACTCTGAAGCGCAGTCATTTTAGGTGGATCTGCATGTGATCAGAAAAGGCCGATATTCACCTGGCAAGAGAGCCAATGACTAATGTGGACTGAACCATTACCGTAAGCAGTACACTGTCATGGATGGAATCAGAGTGTAAATGACACTCAAACAGACCAATGGCAGAAAAGAACTGACCAAAAGGCCCTCTATGCATCTTTATGTATATATATATATATATATATATATTTGGATGCATGTGTTATTTAATCATTTTTATTTTATTGTAGATCCTGGAAGACAGCAAAGACTGTCAGGCCGTCCAAAGAGATTCTTGCAGGAATTATTACAGTGTAAATCTTCTACCACTGGTGGATTTTCTCAAAAGGGGTAATGAAAGCTAAAATCCAATCTTACAAAAGAAACTGTGAAATGTAATGAAACAAAATAGATAACTGCAGGTTTAAACACTGTGTAAAACTAATCCACCTTTAAAGGCCTATTGATTTTAGCGTTTGTGGTATGTAATAAATATATGAGTCCTACTGTCTTTGCTGTAACGTTTCATAATAAACTGATTAGATCCATGGCATCTGAAAAGTCTTTTCCTAGTGAACTAATCAGGTCTCTAGTTGTGTTCACTGGCTTGTTACCAGACCCAACTCAGGCCAACTGTACTAACCGTAAGATTTCCCAGAAAGCAAACAGAAGGCATAGACATAAATTTACAAATGTGCACATGTACAAAATTACAGTTGGTAAATCAAAATACTGTCTCACCTAAGAGAACCTAACAAGTATTCCCACAGTGTAAATTTTCTATGATCATGGTTAGTTGGAGGGGGTAACCAACAACAAACCCTGTGCCTACTATGGTAATCTGTGAAATACCAAATAACAAACTACCTATCTGTAGGCTTTAATACAGAGTAAAAACAATCCATCCTTAACCGTCTATTGGCTTAACATATGTTTATGCTTTTCACAATTAGTAAATCAGGCCTACTTGCTTTGTCATAACTTTTCAATATAAACAGATCATAACTAAAGAATATGACATAACCTTTCCCAGTGAACCGATAAGGCCAATACCCTTTACCATTGAGTCGAAACTATAGCTAACACAAGCCTATTGAAGGGCACCTAGGCTGGCAACCATCGTGCAGAGTTATACAATTACTAATATGTAGAAAAAGACAGTTTACAAAACAATATACAACCCCTCTCAAAAGGGCCAAGTGAGAATTCTCAAAGTGGACACCCCTAAGGTTTGTTAGAGTGGGTGGTCAACACCGAAACCTTTGCTTACTTACATGTTGCAAAATACCTGTCTATAGCTGTTCCACAATGTGATAAAAGCCTGCTGTTAAATGCCTACTGGCTTTAAACAATGACTTCAAAATAACTCAATTAGGCCTACTTCATTTTCATAACTTTTCATAATTAACATATCACACCTCACACTCACACTCATAACCTTTTGCAGTGCTCCAAACAGGCCTGCAGCTTGTCACCATAACCCCTTAAGGCATACTGTACTGAGCATAAGCTTCGCAGCAAGGCAACCATCAGGCATACAGCCATCAAATTACCAAAGGTTTGTCCAGTTAAAGTTGGCTGAGCAACATACTCTCTCTCCTAAGAGGGCCTTAAAAGGATGCTCACAGAGCAAACCATCTTTATCCAAAAGTTGTCAGAGGGGATAACCAACACCAAAACCTTTGTCTACTACAAGTAATCTGTGATATTCCCGGTAAGAGGATCCGTCTCTGTAGGCTTTCATGCAGAATAATAACAATCCATCCTTAAGTGGATTGATGTTAACATATGCTTTTCACAATAAATACATAAGGATTACTACCTTCTTCATAGCATTTCATATTAGACAGATCTGACCTATAGAGGTGATCACTGGCTTGCCACAATAACCCATTCAGACTTGCTGGATTGACTACAAGTTTGCCACAACCCAGACGACCCCTACAAGCACTCTTTTTAGAGGAAGAACACAATTCAAATCCAGTGCTCGTGGAAACCAACATGTGGGTGGAGCCTAAGCCCCTCTCACAGGAGTGCCATAAAAGCTCCTTTTTTTCTCACATAAGGCCTGGAGAAAAATGTGCTGCAAAGCCAGACCTAAACAGGGTGAACGTGAAACTAAAATCTTCACGAGGCAGAAAAAACACAAGAATAGTGAGGCGATCAGGACCAGGGAATCAGATTAGATATGGGATCCTTTCATTTCTAAGTATACATTTATTTGAAAAGTTTTATATAGCGCAAACAAGATCTTTACAGATATCAGAGCGCTTTACAAGGACAAGGGGTGATAGAATAATAGTATGTAATAGTTGAGGTAATTAGGTACAAGGTGCATAGTTACATAGGTATATCAAAATACAAGAGGTAGGTCAAAATTGAGGTAGTGTAGGTACAAGGTGCATAGTCAACAGGTGCGCCAATAATATAAAAGTACAAAAAGAAGGAGCATATACTTGTTTAAGCGTTCTCAAAATGCTTTTGGAGATAGCATAAAGGTAGGCATAGTTGAGGTAAATGAGTACAGGGTGCATAGTCATACAGGTGGATCAGTAATACAAGAGTAGGAATAGTTGAGGTGGTGTAGGTACAATATGCAGAGTCAGACAGGTGCATCAATAATATAGAGATATACAAAGAGGAAACGTATACAATCAACTAAGTCGATAATACAAGTAATACACATAGTCCAAGGGGTCAGGCAGGTGGTAGTAAGAGCGGATTCTTGAAACGTGCCGAATAATAGCTCATGTGTATTTAGCCATGAGAATCGCTTTTACTTCTTTCTTAAAAAGTTTGTTGGAGGAGATGAGCCTGGTTTCAGGAGGGAGTGAGTTCCAGATCCTGGGCGCCATTCCTGAGAAGGAGCGTTTATAGGTTTTTTCCTTCCGAAATCTTCGGGGCTTCAACAGTAGATTGTTTGTGCTTCTAGTAGTTCTAGAGCCACCAGAGATTGTCAGCTTTTGAGTGAGGTAGGCGGGTGAGTTCATGTGTACAGCCTTGTGTGTCATGCAGGCGATTTTCAGATGTATTCGGGCTTCAAAAGGTGATGAGTCTCGCTGCAGCGTTAAGGGATGCTCTTAGGGGTGCCATTGTAGTTAGTGGGAGCCCGCAGAGGGCGGTGCTTCCGTATTCTATGTGCGGGATGACTATAGATTGTACTGCAGTTTGGAAGTCTTTGGCTGGAAGGAAGGGTTTAAGTTTTCTCAAGGTATTGATTTGGAAGTTCGCTCCTTTGGTTGCCTTGCTGATGTGCTGCTGCATGTTGAGATTGGCGTCAAGTGTTATGCCTAAAGATTTTGCTGAGTCTACGATGGTAGGTTGTACATTTAGAGCAGTTAGGTGTTCAAGCCATGTTTGAGCGGTAGAGATTTTTGCGGGAGGTGCGATCAGGAGGAACTCGGTCTTCAGCGCATTGAGTTCGAGGTGATTCTCGGCAAGCCAGGATTGGGTGTTTCTGATCGTGGTGTTCAGAAGCAAGATGTCTTTGGGAGATTGTATTTTGAGATAAAGTTCGGTGTCATCGGCATACATGTAAAAGTGCACGTTGGATTCTTGTAACAAGGTAGTGAGAGGTTCCATAACTAGATTGAACAGTGTTGGGGAGAGGGAGGATCCTTGAGGGACGCCTAGCGAAACAGGTACCGGAGAGGACATCAGGTTGTTGCTTTTGAATCTCTGAGATCAGTTGTGTAGAAAGGAAGTGAACCACTTGAGAACAGTCCCAGGAATGCCCATTCTTGTGTTTAGTAGTTCGAGTAGGTTCTCATGTTTAACTGTGTCGAATGCTGAAGAGAGATCAAGAAGGATGAGGAGACAGGTATCGTTTTGGTCTAGGATTTGGAGAGCGTCGTCAACTATGTGGGTCATAGCAGTTTCGGTACTGTGCCCTGCTCGGAAGCCTGATTGATGAGTGTTGAGGAGATCAAACTTATCTATGTGTTTAGTCAGTTGTAGCTGTACGCATTTTTCCAACAGTTTAGCGAGAGTGGGAATATTTGTAATAGGACGGTAATTGTTTAGATCAGTGGGGTCTGCTGTTGGTTTTTTTAGGAGCGGTGTGACTTGTCCGACTTTGAGGGCGTTAGGGATGGATCCTTGTTGAAGAGAGCTATTGATAATCTTAGTCCAGAGTGGGAGGAGCAAAGGGATAAAGTCATACCTATCTGATTGTCTCTGTCATAGTCTGTACATTTTAAAAATAGTTGAGTGACTCTGTGTGTGTGTGTGTGCACACATGTGCATGCGCCTCTGTGTCCATGCAGGTATGACTACCTGCCCTACTCAGTGCCGGCTGCTCCCAAGAAGCAGTAGTGGGGCGGGGAGGGGGGTAGGTGGGTAAAAACATTTTTTTTTAAAAGATTACTTACCTGCATGAAAGTCCTTCCTAAGTGTACATTAAAGTATTGATTACAATGCTGTCTAGAGCAGACTGCTAACGCTGTTTATAGTGAAACTGCAAAAAGGGCTGTTAAAAAAAAGCCATGAACTACAAACCCTAATTCCTTAGCACATGTACTGATGTAAGAAGATGTGGCAATGTGTTCAATTCCAGGTTTCCAAGAAGCTGCATTGAGTTGATTTACCTCTGTGGGTGCTTCGCCACCCTTATGTGAAAGATAAATGATGATAATCTCAATTATGACTACTACCAAATCTTATGTATATATCTGTTCAGCTTGGGGCCATTAAACAGTATGAGTGCAATTTTCACAACTGTAATCATACAGCAGTTTTACCGTTATTCACCTATACTTGTGTTTGAACCCCGCCTTCTCTCCCTACTAATCCTACTTTCACACATGTGATGTATCGGGTGTTATTTACTTTTATATTTTTGTTTTTCACCTGCTTTTCACCTACCATTTTTCAATTTTATACTCTCCCTACCTTCTCTCTACCTCCACCTTACTTTCTTTCTCCCAGTTCGTCATCGGTACCCATCTGTTGATATGTCCACCCTATGGAATCCCCCTTTTCTTTCCTTTTTACAGTCAGCCTTGAGAAAACCCTGGCCTGCTGGCCCCTGAGCGAAACACGTGAATGATGATTTCTGAAGCTGTTATAGAATGCTGATTTCTAAACCTGTTTTAGAATGCTGATTTCTAAAGCTGTTTTGGAATGCTGATTTCTAAAGCTGTTTTAGAATGCTGATTTCTAAAGCTGTTTTGGAATGCTGATTTCTAAAGCTGTTTTGGAATGCTGTCTTCCTGAAGTTGTTTTAGAATGCTGATTTACGAAGCTGTTTTAGAATGATGCTTTTGGAAGCTGTTTTACAATGCTGATTTCTGTAGCTATTTTAGAATGCTGATTTCCGAAGCTATTTTCTGCAGTCGCTTCTTGAAGCTGCTTTGGAAAGTGGCTTTCTGAACCATATTTCTGCATCGGCTTCCTGAAGCTATTTATGAAAGCTGCTTTCTGAAAATGTATTTAGAAATGGTTTTGGAAAGGTGTTTTCTATGGATGATTTCCAAAGTCATTCCGCAGGTAGCTTTTAGAGGCTGTTTCGTAATCTATCTCTAAACTTAATTACTAAAGCTCTGATGCTGTTTTTCCAGGTTTTTATAAATGTTATTTTTTTTTCTAAGTCTGTTTTAAGAATTGGTTTCTTTAAGCTGCTTCTCATGCCGCCGGTGTTAAGCACTTTTTTATTAAAACTGCTTCGCGACACCACTTTTCACAATTGGTTCTTAATTTCCTGAAGAGAACTTTATTCCGAATTCCTTACTTTAACTGTATCTAAAACTGTTTTATGGAATCACTTCTAACACTGCTCCTAACATTAGTCCATAAAACTCTTTATAAAGCTAAAGTTACATCTATTTGCTATATTATTGCTGTTTCTATAGCAGGCATTCTGCCATTAATGTTTCCCAGAAGTCCTTTCCGGGCTGGCTTTTAACACTTTTGGACGACTTTCTTTGTCAAGATATTTTCTAAAGTCAAATTAGGAGCCGTATATCTGGCAAAACACATTTCTGATCAATTCGAAATAGCAGTCCGAAAATTTAGGACAAAACAACGGAAGCTGTTCCATGAAATTATTTGAATGACTATAAAAAACATAATACAAGGGTGTGCTGGAAGAAACTGCTAACACCTCTGTATTTTATTAGAAACAGCTTACTTGTAATAATAAACTTAACCCGATGAGATTTTGTAAAGTAAGAGAACCGCCCCCTTCCATCGCCACTGGAAAGTCCAGTTGCACAGTTACAATTTCATCTGGACCATGTTGCTGTCCAATACAAATTGCACATCTAATGATGGTCTCTGGAGGATGTTCCAGCTGATATTGATTGCATTCGGAGTCAGTACTGGTGTCTGCTGTCTTCAGGTTGGCGTTTTTATTTTAAAAAACTTAGGGGCACATGCATCAAGGTATGGTTTTGCAAATCCTTAATTGCGATTATTATGGAATCGCAATCAGGGGCGGCTCTAGGCTCATGGCGGCTCTGGGCAGGGAGCGTAGGTAGGGGGCCCCGGAAGAGGGGGCCCCGGAAAAGGTGCGGAGGCCAGTGAAGAGTGGGGGGTGGGGGTCAGGATGTTTGGAAGTGGAACAGAGCCGGAGGCGGCCAAATCCCTGCCACTGGGGCCACCACACAAATATGTATCCATCCTCAGAGGATTATTATATTAAGGATATATATTGGCGTGGCGGCCCTGTGCAAGTGCACAGCTTGCACATGCCTAAGGCCGGCCCTGTCGCAATTAAGGACTCGCAAAAGCCTACGCAGGTAGGAATCGCTATAAAAATAGCGATTCCTAAACATTCCTTAATTGCAACTCGCAATTAAGGAATGCCTTCCCATTCATTCCTATGGGCCTCTAGGCCTATAGGAATGAATGAGAAATTGCATGCGCAATTTGCGGGTACCAATTGGTACTCGCAAAATCTGCATGCAATTTCAAGGGTGCAAGGGTGTCAAAAGGACACCCTGTTGCATCCCTGAAATTGCGGTGTGCACCCATGTTGCGCACACAAATGCCCCACGGGCCTGTGTGTGTAACCTGAAACTTTGAAAAATGCACTTTACTGCATTTTTCAAAGTTTTTGCAAATTACCGATCAGTTTATTTGCTCGGTAATTTGCGGCCCCAAATAGCGAAATCGCTATTTCAAAGGGCTTCTTGCATTGCATTTAAGGAATTGCAAATTGCGATTCCTTAAATGCAAACGCAATTTATGAAATCCCAAGATATTGCGATTACCTAAATTTCGTGTGCCCAACACTTTCATGCATCGCAAAATGGCCTTTTGTGATCGCAGACGGCCGATTCTTGTGAATCGCACCGTCTGTGCTCGCAAAAACGTTTGATGCATGTGCCCCTAGATTTTTCCCTGCTGTGTTGTTCTGGGCATGTGAACTCATGCTTCAAAAACTAAAATACCACAGAGGAAACCATTTCTAACTGGTCAACTTGAAGTCCAATAGCACTACAATCCTTGGGTACTGGATACTGTGTGTTCATGCCACCTAAAAGGAAGTAGTCTGACGTATGCGGAAGTTGACATTTTACAATGGGTTTGAAAAGGTCTCGTGGCAGATAAAGTCCTATGCCACACATCCTTATTTAGCCTGCGGCTGTCACTGTCTAACCCCAGCCCTGCCGGCCTTTCACAGGCAGAGCACCAGGTCTTGAAATCCCCCTGCCTCTCCACCCCACAAACTCGTCCACCTCTGCCTCCCAGCTGAGCCATCATGTGTGGGACCCCGAGCCTGGGCCGGTGTTGTCTGCATGTGCAGTCATAACTTCTTCTGTAAATCAAAACAGCCGGCGCGCAGCCCCCTCTGCCCCCTGTCAGCACTCCGCATCGAGCCGCGAGTAACTGGAGCCCTGCTTGGCCTGGGGTTTCCGGGTGACCCCAGATGACCCCTGATAAGTACCCACTTCCTTTAGGAGCTCGTGCTAGGCTGTCAGCTCATTCTGCCCATGGAAGTCGGGTCACCAGAACCCTCCAGGCCAGTGGGGAAATACCACGCCTCAGGGAGCATTATGGGAAGTGTAGTCTTTGTTTACTTTACTTGAACCAATTGGATTAAAGTACCAGACCAAGGACGTTTGCAAAAGGAAAGCCCATCAATGGTACACAGTGCACCTAACAGAGGTTAACATGTAACAAATACAATTAGCTGAACAGGGATCAGAGGAGGAAGAGGAGAGCAACATATATCTGTGGGGATTAAGGCGGGATGGGGTGCCTAGAGAAAGGAGGGGAGCAGGGCAGGGAGGGACAGAAGAGTTGGCTCTCCCAAATCTCAATCTTTCTATTTTGTTCTGTATGGTGGAAACAGATTGCAGTTTATGTGCTTTAGGTACATAGTCCATGGTGTCCTAAAAATATGGTACTGATACAGGCCTGTGTTTTAAACCACTAAACTAAATAAATCACTTGTGCTCCTGGTGGCCTACCAGGAGCACAAGTGATTGATTCAGTTTAGTGGTTCCTAACACAGGCCCCTATCAGTACCAGATTTTAAGGACACCACTGACTATGTACCTAATTCCCCTTTACATTAAATATATGAAAAGTCATTGCAGGTGGCAAGCTCAAAATCTGGCATAGATACGACCCTCCTGGACTACAGTGGACAGCATCAATTTCCCACCAGAAATGTGTATTAAGTACACAACAGGGTTGGACTGGACAACAAAATAGTCATTGCACCAAAATAAATGTGGCCACCATTAGCAAACCAGTTAGCTAAAAAAGAGGCCACATTTGCAGATCAGGCCATCTATAAAGACATGCCAAGTAGGTATTTTGCAAGGTATGGGAGACTACATGCATTTGTGTTTGCTGCAAGCAATGCTTGTGGTATTATTGAGAGAATCAACAGCAAAAACCAGCCCATCTGCCCTTAGTACTGGCCCACAATTTGCTAAAAAAAAGCTGCCCACACACTGATCTGTCAGACCATCGCTTCGGGCACCGCCTGATTTCCCTAAAGGCCAGTCCAACCCTGGTACAGGTCTAAAATAATAGATATGCTTTAAGCATAAAGATAACTGAACCAGAAGCATAGTTTTAAAAGTAGTCGAGCTTGTTACTGGTAATGGAACCTGAGTGCTGGTAGTCCCCACTCACTTCGACCTCTGGGCCTCAGGGACATAGAGCCGTACGGCCAACACACCGGCTAGCTCTTACCGTCACAGGCAGATGCCGGTCCGAGGAGGTCAGTGAATCATTGACGCTGCAGTGGATGACTTTGTCCACGATGATGAAATTCATTTCGCAGGAAATGAGACCGATCTTCACCCGGTACTCATCCAACCTCAGGCCCAGGTTATCCGGCTCTTTCTGAAAACAGCAACGAAAGAAAATCAAGGCGCTGAACCAGAGAGTGCTCACCAGGGACAATACAAAGGGTACACAAGAAAAACCAAACAAAAAAAAGTACTCCCCTCTATTGAACCAATGAATTCTTAGTGCTGGAGACTGGAGAGCGCACTCTTAGACTTATGTCAGGATTCTGGGTGGAATTGATATTTGTGATTTGGGGTATTGTTGCTTATATCTCATGTATGATCTGAAAACTGCATGCTGCGGCCATATCAATCCCACTTGAGGGACCTGCACTGGTTGTTTCTCCAAGCCCATGTGACCTTGAAAACCTGATGTATCAATCACATTACAGCAAGAATCAGCAACCCGAGCTTTCCCGGCTAAATGACTAGCTACCTGTGGCAGCCAACACAACAGAAGAGAGGGAGAACAGCAGTGCCAAGCATGGCAACGAGCAATGTCGAAGGCGACACACTATGTCTCTTTGCACAGCATGCACCGGAAATAACATCCCTCCACACAACAGGCTTTCACCCGCACTCCTACAGTTCGGACAGGGGCAAGAAACCTTATCTTGAGAGAACACTTCAGTATTTAAGCTTTTAGGTCTTGGTCATCGGAGGATTTTACACTTTTGACAACTCTGGGTCAGCCCAATCCAACCAATGGCCTTTTTTGGGGCACTCTTCCTCACCCATTGCTTTGAGACGACATTATTCACATCATGGATCAGGCCAGAGTGTATTTTGGTATCCCCTTACACTTCCATTGGAATCTGTAGGAAATCTGTCTTTTCTGTGTGGTCAGCCTGGACTTATCGTCTTTTTTTGGACCCTTTATTTTTGCTGGCTTCAGAACTCTGTGTACTTTATCCATGCTAATCAGTGAAAATGGGCCTGTTCTCCTCCTTGAAACATGATTGAATTCGCATATTCCTAATTGGTACATTTAACTTACCTCTAAGTCCCTATATATGGTACAAGGTGTACCTAGGGCCTGTAATTTAGATTCTACTGCTGGACTGCTGCCCCTATTGTGCCATCAACTACAGTGGCGATGCAAACATGACTTCAGGTCTGCCACTGCAGCCTGAGCCTAGCAGTGTAAAAACTGCAAATCGACTTGCCAAAATAAACCCTTTTGAGAGGTCGTAATCTCCCTTATAAATATTAATAATTCACCCCTATGTAACTCTTGTATCTGACAAGAGAGTGTGTGTGGTATTTAAAAGTAGGGCATGTAGAAATGTAATGTTAACATGTCCTGTCACTGACTAAACACCTAAAAGTTGCTTTCACTGTGGCAGGCCTATGTAGGAAACCAGAGTGCAGATTACAATTCTAATACTCTGTCTCGGGAATGGGATTAGTTAACAAATAATGAAGTAACTATTTTTAATAGTTATTTAAAATCAAGTTCAATAGTTAAGTTGGATTGTTAATAAATATTAAAGAAAAGTAACTTTTAGAAAGGTATCCATCTTCAAGCTCTCAGTAAGTAATGAGCATTGAATAGGTGTGAAATGCCTCACAGGCAAAACAATAGGCTGACTTGAATGGAGAGAGAGGACTCATCTGAACCTCACAGAATATGCAGGGTGGAGGCTGTGGGGATCCTTTTATGACATTACAGTGTCAAATCCTACTTGACAAGTCTGCTGGGTTTTACATATAACACCAGGGGCACACTCAAAAAGAAGGGAACAGGATGGGAAGACAATTCTTGTGTATTCACTGTCTAGTTGCTGAAGAACCCTGCTTTTGTCCAGCCAAACTTTTGTTTCTGGGTTTTACATATAACTCTTATGGTGCAGTTGACAGGAAGGGAACATGACGCCAAGACATTTCTGTGGATCCACTGTCTGGTTGCTGAAAAACCCTACTGTTGTCCTACCAAACTCTGTCTTTAGGTTAATTGTGGGTCCAGTGGCTGCTTCGAATCTGATTTTAGTGTTAAATCCGGGCGGACACTAGGAAGCATAGTACACTCCCCACACATCCCCAGCCTTCTGAGCCCACGTTTAGTGTGGCTGAAGACTTTCTCCATCTTGAAAATGCTCCAAGTGGGTATGGTTGGACCCGGGAACTTTTACCCTTTTGGTTAGACTGTGCCCAGGAGTCATTCGCACCCACTAGCTAGTGCCAGGCATAAATGTGTCACCCCCTGGCAGCCACTTCAGAACACTGCTGGATGTGAGGAAGAACAGAAGAGGACTGGACCTGCTGTCTGTCACGTGAGAGGAGCCCTAAAGGACTAGAACTGCTCTTTGTACCCACCACAAAGAAGAGGACTCAAAGGGTAATAAGGCTGACCTCATGTACAAGCTACAGGGATACAACAAGCTACAAATGGCCATACCAGCTGAGCACCGGCAACTGCACGTGGAGTTGACCCTGCTGTTGGGCTCTGCCTGACCCTCCTGGGAGGTCCTGGGGGCTTTAATGATGTACTCCCTTGGTGGGTTGGGACTTAAATGACTAAGTCAGATGGAAATACAGGATGAACCTGGTTAGTTCTGATCCGTGTTCCATCACAGACAGACTCAAAGTAACCTATGTCCCGATCTACGGGGACCATTGGGTATCATTGACGCCTTGTGCTTTTGGCACTGTTTCTACTTAAAAGTTTAAATAGTCTTATCTCCGGTCCCTCTTGTTGAATTTTTGTCATTTTATTGTTATTTTGTTTATTACATTTTACTCTATCTTTCTAATTCAGTTTGAGATGTTTATTGTTTTGTATTCGAAATGTATTACTGTTTGGATACTGCATAAATACTTAACACTTCACTCCAGGTTAAGCCTGTCTGCTCTGTGAGATAGCTAGTTGGTGGATTAGCTCAGATTCTTTGGGTGACATTATTGGTTCACCCTGTCAAGGGTTGTGATTGTTTGCAGTCGCCCACACCAAATAATAATCCATCAGGATGCATGAGGGACTATTTTACATTTGAAAACTACACAAAATCATCATACTTTTTGGCACATTCAATTCTTTGTTTCACACATAAATTGTATACAAAAATCAATAATGTTTGTTTTGTTATTCGTGTGCATTGTCAAAGACATTGGTTCACTTTACTGCAAAACAAGTACATTGCTAGGGATTGTATGCTGATCTCATGGTTTCATCAGAGGAACAGTTGTAAGGTCTCCCTAGAAACCTGATCCAGCCTCCAGGGGGCAGATAAGATTTAGACTGCTCTTCAGCTTCCCATCTCTGCTGCAGGGCCCCTCCTGAAATAAAGCATGTGTGTTGTGACGGATAATACAAACTGAATGATAGTCAGTAGCACTTATGTGACTCAAGCCATGAGTGCAGGTTAATGACACATGTGCTACTAAAGTACTGAACGAGGTCAATAACATGTCTACTAGTCATGACCGGTGCAGGTAAGAGCGGTGGGGCGAGGCACAGCCGGGCCGGGAAGTCGACAGAGGACAGAATCCGGAAAATAAAATAAATAAAACCACTTACCTTGCGCTCGTCAGATGACAGAATTGAGAAAATCAAATAAATAAAACCCCCTACATTGCTCTTGTCAGATGACAGAATTGGGAAAATAAAATAAATAAAACCACTTACCTTGCGCTTGCCGCAGTGGCGATGCGGCGAGCGCAAGGTAAGTGGTTTTATTACTATTTTATTTTATTTTCCCTATTCTGTCATCTGTCGACTTTCCTCCAGCCCTGCCCCCCACTCGACCACTTTTACCTGCACCGGCTGCGACTGACGTCTACACCTAAAGGTGTGAGTGATGGTTCATGATACTTCACAGTTGTAACGGCAAGTGGTGTCCTTTCATACACTTGCATGTATGACTAAAGCTATTAGTTAGGGCTTCTGAAACACTCAGACACTCTTAGATATGTGACTGAAGTCCTGGATGCACATGTATGACATTTACATGTGTGCCAAGAGTGTGATTTAAGGCACATGTGTGACTGAAGCCGTTAGCAAGATCAATGATAAACTTAAATGTGTGACTGAAGTTTTGAGTGAAGGTATCTAAGACAAGTGTTTGTCGAAGTATTGACAACAGAAACCGTGTGCTACCAAAATAGTGAAGTGAAAATAGTAACGACAAAATATTAACACAGTAAATGGATGTATGTCGTTACAACGCATACTTTTACAACGCCTACCTTTACAACGCATTTTTTACAGCACAACATCCATTACAATGCATTCCATTACAACGCATGCCATTACAGTGAATTCTTTGAAACTACCTTTACAACGCTTTCCACTACAACGCATACTACATTTACAATGCATACCATTACAACGCAAACCATTACATAGCATGTATGGTAAGTATTGGATAGTGTAGGGGTAAAAATTACTATTCTAACTCCAGGGGGTGCAACAGTAGGGTAAGTGTTGGATAGTGTAGGGGTAAAAATTACTATTCTAACTCCAGGGGGTGCAACAGTAGGGTAAGTGTTGGATAGTGTAGGGATTAAAATTACTATTCTAACTCCAGGGGGTGCAACAGTAGGGTAAGTGTTGGATAGTGTAGGTATGTGTTGTAATGGTATGCGTTGTAATGACTGCGTTGTAATGACATGCGTTGTAGTGGTATGCCTTGTAGTGACATGCGTTGTAACGGTTGCGTTGTAATGGCATGCGTTGGATTGGATGTTGCGTTGTAAAAGTTTAGTTGTAAAGGTAGTGCCTTGTAAAAGTTGCGTTGTAAGTGTTGTTTCCCCAGTAAATGCATGTGGGTAAGGATAGATTTACTATTCTCAACTCCACATCTATGTACCTTGTAGGTATATAAATCAGTAAAGCAAACATATTCTTATCTATAGAAACTTACCTTCACAATATTTTGATCCTCAATATTCTGCTAGCACAATATTCTGCTAGTGCAATATTCTGGAGTCAATATTAAGGTGGAATACCCTCTAAGACTCTTGTGTGAGTCACTCCCATGAGGGTCATTGATACACTTACTTGTGTGAAGCAAGAAGTGGGTGTCACTCACACACTTACATGTATAACAAGTGTCAGTGGCTCTCCCACGTGGTGTTTGATCCACTTCTCCTTTTTGGCAGTGTAGATCTGTGGGTCCGGGTGGTAATCCATGCGGAACCTACTGCTGTTGGCCTCTCCTGCCGGGTACATGTACGCTTCAGCCTTGGGCTTCTCATCCTGGTACAGGACTCCGTTCATGTAGAAGTCCACCAGGGCCGGCTGGTCCCCAGAGGTACTGCTTGAAGCCGTTGGCGATGGGCAGGTGATCACAGAAGGACTGACCACCACACAACTCTGGGAGAAGAAGTGACTGTTTTAGGAAGACAATGAACTATCAGGCACTGATCATACACAACAAAATCAACCGGAGGATTGGGATGCTGTTTGTGGGATGTAGGAGTCTCTGGAGTTCATTCAAAGAGGGACAAGATGCTGTCAACGTGTAGCCTCCCATCTACCCGTGTTCTTTTATGAATCTGATTGAATCTGAAACTTCCACTGTTACCATATTTGCACCAATGACAGGCAAGGTGTGTCTGATGACTGATATACCACACTTATAAGGCACACACCCAAGGAGGTCTCTTGGTTGCTGCAGAATCAAGACTATTGCCAGTCCTTCAATGTTGTCACATAAATATAATTAATGGGTAGCATGTAAGCACCCACCCACTTATTGACCACCAAAAGTAGTCCAAGTAGTCCTTTTGACTTGGCAGAGCACTAATTCTGGTCTGCGTTTGACCATGGTTATTTCATTCTTGGAGGCTAACTGACACATAAGAATATAGTCTGTGATTCACAAAATCAACGAAATTGCATTAGTAAAGTGATTTATCAAAGAATATTATTACCCCAATATGGTGCAATATTCCACAGGAGTAAATCTCTCAGGGGCAGGAATGGATGCTACAGGGTGGGGATGTGTTAGATAATTTGGAACTTCCCCCAACTCACCAGCTAGAAGGTATTCAAACCCTTAAAAAAGACAGAGATTTACTACTATGGTGATCAAGAGTAAATCCAGTTTCAGAATGGAAATGGGAGGTGGAAAAATGTGAGTGGAAGTTTCACAGGGGAATTAGTTTCACAAGGGAAGCCATTGAAGTATTCCACTGCCATGTCTTGGCTGGTTGGGCCAGTGATAGGGTGAAGGATGCATAAAAGGATATCTACAGAGAGACCTAGAGAGGCAGGTAGCGGGAAAGGGCGAACAGCAGCTGGTGGGTTTGGACATAGACACTGAGGCGCTTGCCTTTGTTTCGCCAACAAACACTGTGTTGCCCTCAAATGTTTCCTTCCTTCCATTATTTGATTTTCTTTTCACTTTATCCTTATTTGGTTCTGTTAGGGTCATGGATGAAGGGATAGATGAGTTTGGAAGATAGATGGATGTAGACAGGCAAGCAAGCAAACAGATTTCTGAGAGGTGTACATACAGATGGAAAAACCGACAGGCAGTCTGAGAGACAGACTGACAGACTGACAGGCAGATAGATAGATAGATAGATAGATAGATAGATAGATAGATAGATAGATAGATAGATACATAGATACATAGACAGATAGATGGATGGCTGAATGAATAATTGATATAGAGATGGATAGATGGACTTGTGACAAGAAGGAAAGGTGGATGGGTGGGCAGACAAACAATTACAGACCTCTCTGATAACTTTGAACTCATGAGAAATGTTCTGCCCTTCCCCTCTTTGAGCCTGTCGTCCCATGGCAGTGCTCTGTGTGTTAACACCCCCCCCTCCCCCCCAGGTGCGAACAGACCAGACTTACCGTCCATTCCTTGCCCACGCCGTGAACCACCATGAACATGTTTTGTATCATGTCAAATCCGGCCCCTTCCAGAGTGATGAGTCGCCCGCCACTAGGAACAAGAGAAGCGTGTCACAATAGAGCTGCAGAATTTGCACCAATCAGCACCTGAGGATCTCAAGATGGCTCCTTTTGTCTGGACACCCCCAGACCTCTCAATTGCAGCTACTTTGCATCTCATATTCTAAGATGGGCAGAGCAGCCATGAGTCTTGGGTACTAAAATGATCCAGTGATGCAAAAGCACCATGGATGTTCAGTAATATATCCTGAGCATGGAGTCACACTGACAATGATTGGCTGTAAATTCACTAACACCTTTAACAAAGAAGATTATAACACAAAACATTATAACAATGGCCTCCACTATACCATAACATCACGAACATATTGTTTTCCAACCCATATTTCCCCTCTTGCTCCCACTTCACACCAGTCTCTTTAATTTAGGACCCTTTTTTCTTTCATTATCTTAAGTATAGGTGAAGATGTTTCACTGAGCTTTAAATAATCTGTACAACTATTACTTGACATCATATGGACGTAGTCAAACAAGCTTGAGGAACACAGATCAACACACTCCATGAGTTACCTCTGGTTCACAATGCATGAGATAAACCCTGAAAAGTCTTTCCTGGCCTTTGATGTCAACAGATATAGTGTCTGCTGCCTACAAGATGTGGTGGGCTGGATGGGCAGTAAAAGTGCCTAGAGCAGAGTACAGTGGATGTCATGTCCCCTTTGGAGGGCCACATGGGAAACAGGGGTCAATTGCCTACATTCATGGTAGTTGTGGTCACTGGTGCTGCGAAGCCCTCTTGGGTCCAGCCACATGCTCTATAAATGGATATAATTTAGCACATAACATTTGCCTCTGGTGTCCTAGTATGGCTCTGCAAACTGAGACAAGTGCACCCTTTCCGCACTTGACTCTGAGGGTAGCGAGAGCGAGCCGTCAAAGGCTTCGCAGGGAGGCATTACAGGGAACAAGAGCTAAGAACTCAAAAGTCAAACAACAGACACAATAGCTTATTTTCCAGCCTGGTGCTTATCTTTAGTTATAAAGAAAAAAATGCAATCTAACAGCTAAACAAAAAACTACGGGGCATATTACCAACGTTTAGCGATATTTACCGCTAACGATGCTTAGCAACGAATTTTTTAACGCTAAGCATCGCCGGAAATTATCGCAGAGATAACTTGCTATTAGCAAGGTTTATCTCAGTAGTGATAAAAATCCTCGCTCTAACTGCCAATTGAGAGATTATCGCTAGAAAACTAACGATAATCTCTCGAAGTTTGGAGTTAGCTTGATAATAGGGGCTCACAAACTTAGCCATGATATCCACCTTCCATAGGATATCATGGCTAAGTCAGGAAAATACCAGGTGTAAAAAAAGCAGTGCTAACCGCGGTTAGCGCTGCTTTTTTTTATTACTAACAGGGTTAGCGAAATCCTTGATAATAGGAGAAATGTCGCTTAACAACATTTCTCCTATTATTTTTCTCTGGAACGCCCCCTTTGCATCTCATTAGAGATGCAAGGGGAAGTGTAGAGAAAAAGGGTGCTAACATGCGAATTTGCGTGTTAGCACTAGGGGTGGGCGGCCAGCTACGCTCCGTGCACGGAGTGTGCGTAGTGCCGCCTACTCCGCATTTTGCGGAGCTGGCGTAGCCAGGCGGCACTACGCACGCTCCGCAGATTCACGAGAAAATGCGCATGCGCGGCCGTCCGCGCATGCGCATTAATAAAGAAGACGGAAGATAGCGAGCCCCGGGGACGCGGCGGGCAGCGGCGGGCAAGGTAAGTGCTTTTTAAATTATTTCATTCCTTTATTTGAAAGTATTTAGGGAGGGCGGGAGGGAGGCGGGTGGCGGGGCTGGCGGCCAGTGGTGTTTGCGGAGTGGGGCTACGCGGAGTGCGGAGGTGGGCGTAGTTTCTCGCCCACTTCGCGTAGCTCCGCGAAGCCCCACTCCGCCAACTCCGCCCAGGGCTAGTTAGCACCCTGTTGCTGATAGGGAGATAATTTTATCTCCGCTTTCTTGGCTTTTAAAGCCAAAAAAGTGGAGATAAATCCCTTGATAATATGCCCCTACACTCTTAAAATGTGGTTTAGTTAAAAGGGTAGGGTGTTAAAATATCGATTACAAAAATACAGCTGACATAAATATAGTTGTAAAAATATCGTTTACAAAAATATCGACACCCTATACTTAAACAGGTAAGTACATAAATATCGACTCCAAAATATCGTTGTAATTAATATAGATGTAAAAAATATTGACTTTTTAAAATAATTAAAATTACATTAAATAATAAATAAATATAAGTACTATTAACAAAATACATTACATTACTTTTATTTTTTAACTATTTAAAACAAATTTACTACACTTTTTAATTATAAACTTAATAAATGTGGACATATAAATTGATTCTACACATTACTTTATATAACAACAATAATACATACATATAATTAAAATATACAATATATTACTAATTAAAACATGTGATAGCGTAGGAGTAAAAATTACTATTCCCACTCCAGAGGGTGCAACAGTAGGGAAAGCGTTGGATAGCATAGGGGTAAAAATTACTATTCCCACTCCAGGGGGTGCAACAGTAGGGAAAGCGTTGGATAGCGTAGGGGTAAAAATTACTATTCCCACTCCAGAGGGTGCAACAGTAAGGAAAGCGTTGGATAGCGTAGGGGTAAAAATTACTATTCCCACTCCAGGGGGTGCAACAGTAGGGAAAGCGTTGGATAGCGTAGGGGTAAAAATTACTATTCCCACTCCAGAGGGTGCAACAGTAGGGAAAGCGTTGGATAGCGTAGGGGTAAAAATTACTATTCCCACTACAGGGGGTGCAACAGTAGGGAAAGCGTTGGATAGCGTAGGGGTAAAAATTACTATTCCCACTCCAGGGGGTGCAACAGTAGGGAAAGCGTTGGATAGCGTAGGGGTAAAAATTACTATTCCCACTCCAGGGGGTGCAACAGTAGGGAAAGCGTTGGATAGCGTAGGGGTAAAAATTACTATTCCCACTCCAGGGGGTGCAACAGTAGGGAAAACATTGGATAGCGTAGGGGTAAAAATTACTATTCCCACTCCAGGGGGTTCAACAGTAGGGAAAGCGTTGGATAGCGTAGGGGTAAAAATTACTATTCCCACTCCAGGGGGTGCAACAGTAGGGAAAGCGTTGGATAGCGTAGGGGTAAAAATTACTAAATGTATTTAATAATTTATAAAATAACAATAATTATTATTTTTTGGGTAATCATTAATTAAATAATTAATCAATTACATTGTAATTAATTTACTACATTTTCACTAAAAAATTCCTGTACACACACCTAAAATTAATTAAAAAATTAACATAATTAATTACATAATTATTAATCAATTAACTAATTGAAAATAATTAACTATTATTTATTACACTATTTATATTCATTTAAAACATTAATTAATCTATTATTTCATTATATTTAAAGTACTTCCCACCCTACTCCCCTATAAACCCACAACCCGCTACAGAACTATTAATACTAAACTCAACTTAAACTACATTATTAACTAATAATATACTACTAAAAATACTACTTTGACTACAAATATTCATTAAAAACACTACATTACTTATAATTATTTAAAAAACGATATTATTGTAAACTATGTTTTTGTAAACGATATTTATTACAACTATATTAATGTTAACGATATTACTTACCTGTCTGTCGATATTCTGGTCAGACGATATTTTTGTCATCGATATTTCTTCCTGTAGATATTTTTGCAGCGATATTTAGGTAAGTCGATATTTTTGCGACGATATTCCCGTTCTGTACTAGTTAAAAGGCTACAACCTCACCTATGAGCACCAGGGAAGTGCTTTTACACTCTATGGTGCCCTCTTCCGCCCACGCTTTATGGGAAGTTCCCAATGTCTAGAGTAAATTAGGCAAAGATACAGGTCTAGCATTGGTTAGGCACAGCTTCAGATCACTCTCAAGTATACTGAATGCCCAGAAAGTTTGGCCTGACATTGGTAGGTTAGATTTCTAGCAGGAATCAGGGACATTCTCTTAGTGGGAAACAGCCTCTACAACGAAGCCGTTTCCATGAAAACCTTAACCACGCATGCATTACAACGCATGCGTGGTTACCACGAAAGACTTTACCACGCATACCTTTACTACGAGGTACGTAGTAAAGGCATGTGTAGTAAAGGCTAACATTAAAAAGGGGGCTTGGGGGGGTCTCCCCCCCAAAAAAAGAAACTCACCTAAAGTCACTCAGCGTCGTTTAAGAGGAAACGGAAAGAAACTTCCGCTTCCTCTTAACGACGTACGACGTCACCACGAACAAAGAGAGGAAAAGGTTCTACGTTGAAATAGCATTCCGTTGTAACGCATGCGTGGTAAAGGCATGCGTTGCAACGGAATTCGTTGTAATAACATACAACCTCTCTTAGTCAGTATGAGCTCATCCCTGCGTTACCTGCTAAAGAGCATTGTGAAATTGTAGTGCGGTCAGTCACTTCTCCCCCCTGGGTTTCAACGTGGGAAAAGTAGGGATCATGGACAGCGGTCTCATTTTGAGTCACGGGCGTGGACCAGCGCATCACGCCTGATCATCTTCAGCAGGTGCCGCTTCCCGACCAATGCAGGCAGGCACTCGTCTTTGGGACTTACAGCCCCTGGCCTGATGCAGCATGTCCTCCTAATTGAACACCTTAGATGGCAGCAACAAACATTTGAGGGACTGTGGCCAAAATGCCGGACAGCATGCTGATGCTCTGATGGATAACTTCTTCATACAGCTCACTACAGGAACTGAACTGGGAGAAAACTGGAACCCTTACGACTTGCTTACTCTGACTTTTGGTATCCACTGAAGTACTCTTCTCCATGACCGGTCTACCTGACTTGATAAGTATTCCCAACCCTTTACTTTTCCCCCTCTACCATCTATGCTCCTTAGGACTTGTTTTCTATGTTATCTTATGCTCTAGCAACGGTTGTATGTATGTAACATTGTCTTTCTCTATGCTATATTATGCTCTAGAAACTAATGTGACTATGTAACACTGTTCTGTTGTAACCATATCCTCATGTAAAGTGCTCCGATACCTCCGGGTCTAGCCAGCACTATATAAAACTCTTCAAATAAATAAATAAATACATGTGGGTGGACTCCGATTTTGCTCTAGGAAACTAGTCGGCTATGTCTGGGTGTTCCATAGACTGAAAACACGCATGGCTTTTCCTTCAGAACCCTTCCTTATCCTGAAGGGCAAGCACTCTTTTTTCCCCTCTGAACAGGCAGGCTTCTATGGCCTAGGCAGACTCCTGGCCTCTCCAGCATGTTGCAGACTTCAAGTGATGCTCCTTCACCTCTAGGGAACCGGCTGCCATGCAGACACATGGCCTAGTCACAAAGCGTCTTTTCAAGTACTCTCCAGAGTACTCAGGGGCATATTACCAAGGCGGGCGATATGTGATTATCGCCGCATTAGCAGCCGTTTTCGGCCGATAAGGGGCAATAATTCTATCGCCCTATTAGCAAGCTGTGGCTAATAGCAGTTAGCGACAGCTTGTAGGCGATAGCGAGCGGTTTGGGGCCCGCTTTGCATGTCAGCGATATTTATCGCTAATGATGTGCAAAGTGGGCGTACCCAACCTGTTAGCGACTGAAAGCAGTCGCTAACGTCGCTATTGCCTATTACCAACACAGGCGTAGCAATGGAAATATTCGCGGTAAGTGCAAATATCTCCAAAAACTAACTCCTGCTCAGACCAGTTTTTAGCCATTATATCCAATGGGATGGGTATATAATGGCTAAGACCCTGTTAACGATAATGCGTGAATATCGCTGTATTCTGAGCGATATTCACGGATTTCACCGCTATCACCGGAAATATTATCGCTTTTGAGATAAACGTTGCTAATAGCACGTTATCTCAGCGATAATATCCGGCGATGCACGGCAATAAAAAAATTGCCGCTAAGCCTACTTAGCGATAAATATCGCTAGTTGTTGGTAATATGCCCCTCAGTTGCTTGGTCAAGATGTACGTGGACCTAGAACCAAGTGGGGCAGTTTCAATCCCACGTTTATAGTCATTTTTCATACAGGTGATGTGGATCCACTGTGCAAGTTTTCCTAAGTGTTTGCCCTAGTTCTCTTTCAAGTGCCATTTTTCAGATGTTCTTTAAGATGTGCAAGATGATGGTTCTAACAGCAGGTAGCAAAGACGCTGGCGCCAAGCAGGAATATCTATAAACAGGGGGGGCACAATGGAGTGTAAGATCTCTGCACCTGGCAGTTATAAGCCTTCCTGAAGCAGTGATCAGGGACAGACAAAGGGGAAAGCCCTCCCTAGAAATGTCCTCACCATTAATAAAAAGACACTGCAGTCTTCTCCTCACCCTTACCATCTACCAAAAGATGCAGCTCAGGAAGAACTAATCAGCAGCACTTTAAAGCAGCCCTGTCACCAACCTCTCTCACTTCAGTGTCTGGGTCTCCACCCTCCAGTCACACAAATACAGTGAATAAACTGCTGCTGTGTGGGAAAACTGTATCCAGCTTCCATTTTGTGCCATTTAAAATGGATCCCACTGGTCCCAGAATAGGCATGGGCGGAAAATCCGTTCCGCTCGCGGATTTTGCGGATTTTCGGGAAATCCGCAATCCGCGAGATTTGCGAATTTCCTGCAAAATCCGCAAATCCGCGAGCAGCGGATTTTGCTCGCACTGCTCGCACTGTTCGCATGAGTTCGCGCCCCGCGAATAAGTGCGAAATTGCAGAAATACGATCTAAGCAAAACTGAAAGTAACTACTTACCAGGTTCAAAAGTTCAGGCACATCATTAGTAGCCATTTCCTGTAGTGCTTCCTGAGGGGCCCCTCCAGAGTTCAGTTGCCAGTTGAAACTATTATGTGACCCTGCTCTGAACCTCAGAATAGTTACACATATGCCACAAAGGTCATGAATTACAGCTAAGGGAGACAAGCAGGAGCCAGGCTGGAAGTTAAAATCCATTAATCAGCCCCTAATTCATTATTGTCAGTTGGGGCAGGGCAGGTGTTGTAACTAATTTTGCAACAATGAAAGCACTTAGCAAGTGCAAAAGATCACTAATCAGGGCGCACTAAGGAAGCAGGTGCCAGCTAAAAAAATATTCTGTGACACATTAATCAGCCCCAAATTAATTCAGGTCACTTGAGGCAGGGAAGGTGTGCTTTGCTTTGCCGAAAATAATGTACACTGGACAACCAGAGGGTGTGGTGATGAAACAGAGGGTGGCATGGGTGGGCCAGAGGGTGGCATGAGTAGTCAGAGAGTGGCAGTGGTGACAGAGAGTGGCAGTGATGAAGAAGAGTGTCCCAAACAGGTTGGACACGTAGAAACAACAAGTTCGCAAAACTTGCGACCCGACAGGTAAGTTCGCAAATTGCGAAATTGTAAAAACCCTCGCGAACTGGCAGAAACACGGGCGAACACAAAAAAAAAAAAAATCCGCAAATTCGCGGGAATTCGCGGATTTTGCGGATTGCGAGTTCGCAAATCCGCAAATTCGCGGATTGCCAATCCGCAAAATCCGCTCATGACTATCCCAGAACTCAGACTCTCATCTCACACACACACAGTCCTCCTACAGGCACATGTACTCAAAACGCACATGGAATGTCAGCACAAGTTCTGGGGTTCACATTATAGCAGAACTTGATGGTCAGTAGACTGCACTCTCTCTTACCACAAATTGAATGGTCTGGTCATACTAAAGATTCACAAAAAATTGGTACACTGCCAAAACCAGTTATTTGTCAACCCAGGGCATGGACAGTAGTCCTGGGCCACCTATGATTCTACATTTGGTGTACTCCTCCAGGTCACAGAACAGGTTCTGGGCTGGCATCACATTCCCTGGGACAGGCCTTGGCCTGTAGGCACCCTCTAGATTGGTATGATGGCAGGGCAGTCATGATACCCCTTTCACGTGCATTTGGGCACTCCGGGCAGGGGTTCACATCCTTTTAAGATGCAGGGGGGACATTCCTGATCCTGCTGCCCAAGCTTTACTGTATCTGACCACTGAACTTAAACTTAAAGTTCTGCCTTGTCCTCTTTAGTGGAGCACTGAATGTCACCAAATAATGTACAGGAATTCATCAATGAAGGAAAGCGAAGTGACCAGTACCTGATATGACTGCTGGTTGGACTGATGTTGTTGATCACAGGGTTTTTACGGTAGTCGAACATTAGGCTTGCATTAATGCAAGACCTCTGGTCCAGCTGCACGCAAACCCTTGCGGCCGCAGGTGTGTGAAACTCCATACCTGGCATGGTGCAAGTGATGCTGTTATCGGTGCGTCTGTAGATAAAAAAAATGTTGGGGTTAAAGGATGACTCAATGGCTGACCTCTCCCTTTGAGAGGGCTTCCTCGCAAAACTGACTGACACTGTTGCACTGTGGGTTGAGTGGAATGAGGCGTGAGATAGTGAAAGGAGGCTAGTCTACCAGGAGCAGGCATGGTCTAGTGGAAGGTGAAGAGGAGGAGGTTGTCCATTGGGAGGACTTATGTGGGTATTATGAGAAAATGGAGTTTAAAGGGAGGCAGTGAAGTCGAATAGAATAGGGATATGTAGTGGAAGGAAGCATGATCTAGCAGGAGTATGCAGTACCAACTAGGAGGGCAGGATGATGCATGGTCTAGTAGAGAGAAGCGTGGTCTAGTAGAGAGAGGCGTGGTCTAGTAGAGAGAGGCGTGGTCTAGTAGAGAGAGGCGTGGTCTAGTTCAGAGAGGTGTGGTCTAGTGGAAAGAGAGGTAGTTTAGCACAGAGAAGTTGCGGTCTAATGGAGAGAGGTTGTGGGATGGTGGAGAGAGGCGTGGTCTAGTGGAGAGAGGTGTGGTCTGGTGGAGAGAGGTGTGGTATAGTGGAGCAAGGTATGGTCGAGTAGAGAGAGGCGTGGTCTAGTTGAGAGAGGTGTGGTCTAGTGGAGAAAGATTGTGGGCTAGTTCAGAGAGGTGTGGTCTGGTGGAGAGAAGCGTAGTTTAGCACGAGAAGTTGAGGTGTAATGGAGAGAGGTTGTGGGATGGTGGAGAGAGGCGTGGTATAGTGGAGAGAGATGTGGTCTGGTGGAGAGATGTATGGTCTAGTGGAGAGAGGTTGCTGTCTAGTGGAGAGAGGTTGCGGTCTAGTGGAGAGAGGTGTGGTCTAGAGGAGAGAGGTGTAGTCTAGTAGAGAGAGGTGTGATCTGGTGGAGAGATGTATGATCTAGTGGAGAGAGGTTGCTGTCTAGTGGAGAGAGGTTACGGTCTAGTTGCGAGAGGTGTAGTCTAATACAGAGAGGTTGTGGTCTAGTAGAGTGAGGTGTGGTCTAGCGGAAAGGTGTGTGGTATAGAGGAGAGAGGTGTGGTCTAGAGGAGAAAGATTGCTGTCTAGTGGAGAGATGTGTGGTCTAGTGGAGAGAAATTGCGGACTAGTGGAGAGAGGTGTGGTCTGGTTAAAAGAGGTGAGGTCTAGTGGAGAGAGGTGTGGTCTGGTGGAGATAGGTATGGTCTAGTGGAGAGAGTTGTGGTCTAGTGGAGAGAGGTGTGATCTAGTGGAGAGAGATTGCGGTCTAGTGGAGAGAGGTGTGGTCTAGTTAAAAGAGGTGTGGTCAAGTGGAGAAAGGTGTGGTCTAGAGGAGAATGGTGTGGTCTAGTGGAGAGAGATTGCTGTCTCGTGGAGAGATGTGTGGTCGAGTAGAGAGAGGTGTGGTCTAGTAGAGAGATATTGCGGTCTAGTGGAGAGAGGTGTGGTCTAGTGGAGAGAGATTGCGGTCTATTGGAGAGAGGTGTGGTCTAGTTAAAAGAGGAGTGGTCTAGTGGAGAGAGGTGTGGACTGGTGGAGATAGGTATGGTCCACTGGAGAGAGTTGTGGTCTAGTGGAGAGAGATGACGGTCTAGTGGAGAGATGTGTGGTTTAGTAGAGAGAGGTGTGGTATAGTGGAGAGAGGTTGAGGTCTAGCAGAGAGAGGTGTGGTCGAGTAGAGAGCAGTGTGGTCTAGTGGAGAGGGATTGAGGTCTAGTGGAGAGAGGTGTGGTCTGGTGGAGAGAGGTGTGGTCTAGTGGAGAGAGGTGTGGTCTGGTGGAGAGAGGAGTGGTCTAGTAGAGAGAGTTGTGGCCAAGTGGAGAGAGGTGTGGTCTAGTGGAGAGAGGTGTGGCGTGGAGAGAGGTGTGGCCTAGTGGAGAGAGGTGTGGCCTAGTGGAGAGAGGTGTAGTCTGGTGGGGAGAGGCGTGGTCTGGTGGAGATAGGTGTGGTCTAGTAGAGAGAGGTGTGGTCTAGTGGAGAGAGGTGTGGCCTATTGGAGAGAGGTGTGGCCTAGTGGAGAGAGGTGTGGCCTAGTGGAGAGAGGTGTGGTTGAATAAAACTGGGCGGTGGCAGCTCACTACTGGGAAGCAGGGCATGCACTCGAGTGAGCTCGCCCTGCCAGACCACCCAAGAAACACGCAGGTTCATTCGGGTTTAAAAATAATAACAGCATCAGTGACACCCCTAGACAGCTGTGATAAGCGCCTCTACCATCCTTTTTTGCCCCACACAACTAGACACCACATAATTACGTAGTTGAGTGGTAGGTAGCTAAAAAGGGACTACAGACCGATGAACTGTCAATGACCCTTTATTAAGCATAGAAAGGCAGGAAATATTTCTGCTGGAAAGACGTGAATGGTCAACCCCCAACCCTCTTGATTTTAGTTGACATTAATGCAAAATTTCGCATGGCCTGCCACAGGTAATTTCAACAACTAGGCCCCACTCTTTACCAACACAAGGACACAATAAGAGCATTTCCAGAGCTCCTGAACACGTTGAGCACACCCTGCGAAGCGCGCAAAACATGGGCGAGGAGTAAAAGCTCTATGATGAAGCATGCCAGCTAAATGGGTGACAAGAGAGGCCATGTCAAACAACTTCCCAAATTTATAATCACCTATGTCTCAGCGACTCTAGACAACAGGGCATACTCCGCACTAGCACACAGACATCACAGGTTTTTGTTTTACATGAATCAAGCAGAATGAGGTGCAGTCTGCTTCAAAGATATGCATAACACAAGGAGGTGCAGTGTAACAAGGAAATGAATGTGAGGACAAGTAGGAATGGAGGTAGACTATGGGTGGAGGTGTGGTCTAATGATAGGAGGTGGGGTTTAGTGAAAAAGAGGTGTGGTCTAGTAGCTGGATTGGTCCAGTTGTGGCAGGCAGGGTCGAGGATAGGCAGCCATGGTATTCTGGGAGGGTCTAAGATCCAGTGCTAGGAAGCCCTGTCTTGAAGAATAAGAGGAGCTGAGCATCAGTGGAAGGAGTAGAAGTGTAATAGGAGGAGAGGGTTATTAAGGGAAGGCAACTAAACAGAAGGAATTCTGCTGAGTGAAGCAGTATCATCCAGGACCTTGTTACTGACCGCCGAGGCCATTCCATAGGAAGAGCCTGAGCAGTTTGAAGGCCCGAAACCTTGAGGAGGCATGTGGAGGGTTGAGAAAGATGAAAAGAGTTTGGTTAGTGGAGTGATGAGCGTGAGCCAGGATGTGGCATGCAGGATGCCAAGCACGGCGTTGAAGGCTTCAGGATTTATTTATGAGAGCCATGGGGCACTTAAGGCCCACGCAAAGTGGTACATGTGTGACGCAGGGCTCTGAATCAGATTGATGAAGCTATGCAAAGCCACCCTGCGTGTCTTTGAGTGGCCTCATAAATCTTGAGTAAGGCAGCCAACTGGACTACGGAAACACCCTCTACGCAGGTACCACCGCTATACTCCAGAAGAAACTACAACGAATCCAAAACGCATCAGCCAGGCTCATATTAGACATCCCACGCAACGAACACATCTCCGGTCACCTTAAAGACCTCCACTGGCTACCCGTCAATAAGAGGATCACTTTCCGACTGCTTACCCACGCACACAAATCACTCTACGACATCGGACCAGATTGCCTCAACTCTCGACTGTCCTTCTACACCCCCTCCCGCCAACTCCGCTCTTCCAGCCAAGCCTTCGCCACTATACCTCGCATCAACAAGACCACCATGGGAGGCAGATCCTTCTCATACCTGGCTGCCAAAACATGGAACTCACTCCCCGCTTACCTTCGCCTCACCCAGAATCACCTAGCATTCAGAAAGCAGCTTAAAACGTGGATATTTGACAAATAATCCACCTCCCCTTCCTAAGCGCCTTGAAACCCCCTGGGTATGTAGTGCGCTATATAAATGCTTTGACTTGACTTGACTTGGCTGCGTCACCTTACTCTGCGATCTGGAGACGTTCCATGAGAGTTGAGGTGGGTGTTTCCACGCAACACCCATGGATTTTGACGCTGCAATAGATTTACAAAATCATGTAGACCTGGGAAAGTGCCAAATCCATACGCCTCCCGAGGTGAGGCAAAACGAAGAGCAATATCTTTATTTCTCCTCGTTTTTTCCTCTTTTCATGTGTACTGCAAAGTGAAAAATGTCTTTTAGGATTGTTTCTTTGCAGGAAGGTGCCTCTTCCTGCGTAAAAGCAATCCAGCATGCCTTGTACCATGGTGCAAGGGTGCCGACATTGGAGCTAGGCAGTCAAAATGGTGCCCGCACAGGAAGAAAGGACAGGAATGCACTGTACTGCATAAATTCGGTGCATTCCTGCCCTTTCACTTTGGCGTTGGGCAACACAACAAGCTGCCCTATGCCAAAATCCTGTAAATGAGGGCCTTGGAGCTGGTGCTTGTTCCAAGTGCCAGCCTCCATGCTGTCTGAGGAGCGACATAAGGGGGAAATATCTGGGAAGAATGAACCATTCTTCTGGGAAAATGAATGTTTTTATCACACGGAGTAAAAAGTCCCCATAGTAAGCGGTTGTAATAGGCCGGCTCATTCATTGGTGACCTGGCCATCTGGAAGATGCGGGGAGGACACATCTTTCTGATGGTTAAGTAGCGAGGCCTGAAGCCGTGGCCCTTGCAGGTAAGAGTGGTGGGGTAGAGTGATGGAGGATTTTGACAGACGACTGTGAGGTAAAATTTATTATTTATTTAATTTTCCCTCGTGGTCATTAGTCGAAATCCCCACCCACCCGGCCCCATCGCCTCACCGCTCTTACCGCCACGGGCTGCAACTGGAGACCTGGTGGCTGAGGAAGTGAAGGAGATGAAGGAGTGAGGTCTCCTGGAGGAACCCAAGAGTACACCCAGGGTCTTTGCTGAGGTGAGCTAGGCAGCGCCTAGGGAGAGGTCCACTGGAAGACAGTGTTGTAGGGGAAGAGGAGGCTAGAAAGTAGGTCATCTCCATTTTTGAAGAGTTCAGTATGAGAGAGTGGATAGCCACCTGATGATGGAATTAGGGTATCTTGGGAAGATGTCAGAAAGAGGGAATCATCTCCTTCTAATGCATCTCATGTCGGTTGCAACTATAAAGCACATAGCTCCGCTCAGTTTTTAATGCACTGGAAGTAACATTAAGTACATTTTGACTTTTTAAAGTGCTTATCTGCCAGAAACAAGGAACATCTGTCCTCCATCCAAGTTCAGCATCTGTCTAATGATCAAGGAGCTTATGATGGTTAGCAGTTTGAGTGATTCTGGGTGTAATTCTCTGCTCACTCCACAGAGGTGGATGATAGGAAATCTCTAGTTTTCCCTGTAGGCCAACATCCCTCTACAGCTGCCCCACCACAAAGTGCATAAGCAGGTAGATGGCACTTACACCAAGTGTGTACACTCTCTGCTCTCGTTCACCAGGACGCGCAGTTCCGATCCCACGCCCAAGCTCTTGCCAGAGAACGTGACCCTAGTCCCACCAGCTAGGGGTCCTTCTGTGGGGGTCAAAGAGTACAGCTCCGGGATCTGAAACAAGAATCACAGGAGTTACCACCAGCCGGTAATACCACCAAACAAACCATTTCTCTCTATTTCATAAATTGTCACATATTCAGGGAGCCCAATAGGAGCTCATTACAACAACATCAAGTTATCAGATGTCACGACTTTCATACGGTTGTATGACGTTACAACGCATGCCTTTTCCACGCATGCGTTACAACGGAATGCCATTACCACGCATATGGTATACCACGAAAATGCCTTTACCACGCATACCTTTACAACGATTTTCGTTGTATAACTATGCATGATAATGGCATTTTCATGGTAAACCGACTGCAGGTCTGAATATTTTGTTCAAATCTATAAATATATTTTTAATTATGCCTAACCTAATAAATTAGAAAAATTTAAAAAACATACTCACGGTTTCTTTGGTCGGAATTCTCCTTTTTCCAACACTGTTTTTAGTGGTCCTTTTTCTATTTGTTTGAAAATTCATACGTAGACGCACATACGTAATCACATCATTAGGGAGGATCATCCCATGAAGGACAAGAGGCACAGAAGAGCGTTTTTTTGGTAAGTTTTCTTTTTTTGTTACAACCCATTTTTTTGGGGGGGTGGAGACCCCCCAGCCCCCTATTTTAATTAGACCTTTAACTCACATTCCTTTACTACGTATTTTGTAGTAAAGAAATGCGTGGTAAAGGTTATACGTGGTAACCACCCTTGCGTTGTAAAGCATGTGTGGTTAGGGTATTCGTGAAAACGCCCGCGTTTTAGTGGCTGTTTCCCCTTTCATACAGTCATTATTAAATGGTCACATTTTTGATTGCGAGATCCCACCCGTTGATTACTAGTAACAGACTCGCTCTTTTGAGATGACATAACACAGTGTGTGTTTGTAAGGAGCACGTTCACCCAAGGGTATCTTGGCACTGAATAACAGATGTTTATTGTTACCCAACTCAATGGTACTCATGCCATCTACCTCAGAAGGATAAAAGCCTGAGTGGACCCTCTGGGGTTTGACCCTGTGAACATGAGGCGAACACAGGCCGCTACTGTGGACACATTAGTCTGGTGAGCCACCAGATCAGCTCAGTGCTGTTGTCTATCTAGCTTAAACTAGTGATAAAAACAGAACTGTGACTTACTAGACTATACGATATAGAAGAAGTATTTACTAAGTGCCAGGATACTCTCCAGTAATAGAGCGCGCTACAAAATAATTTATACATACATATACATACATACAAGTGCACGTAGCTGAATATTCTTCCAATAGCAGCTGGCAGGGAGCGGGGGTGAGGGGGATACAAAAAAAACCACTCACCTCCTACAGCTGCCGTGACCGTCTCTCATCCATCGTGTCTCCTTCTCTGGCATGTTCCGGAAGCAGGAAGCACATAGGCTCCCCTAAGCCAATCACAATGCTGCAATGCAGAGTTGTGATTGGTCTGAGCGCACACGGTTCGGGTCAAACGGAGACAGGGAGCCTGTGCATGTTCCCCACCAGGCTGTGCATGACAGCCTGGTGGGGAATATACAAGGTGTGCATGACTGTTTGGCTGGCCCAAGACGGCCGGCCACAAAGTCATATGCACTTGGAGTGTGCCAACCACGCTTCCCCTTTTACACCAGCCCCGCCCCACCCTAAGCCAGCCCGAACCCTCTCGAAAAATAAAATGATTGTAACAATGTTATTATCATTTGATTTTTCCTGCTCTGAGAGCAGTGGGGTAACACTCCTCCCCCTTAGTGGAGGAGCCACCCCACTTCCTATGAATTATGCAATATCACTAATTCTCCTCGTGTTCCTTGATTTGCTTTCTTCTCTTCCATGGAAGGGCGGCTGCCGGGGAGTCCCTGCTGCTACTGGAAACCTCCGATTCACGCAATGTATTGTTACATGTGTGGAACCTCTGAATGAGAAGGATTATCTACTCCGCCAACCCGTCATTTCCCCCACTATCTAAGTTTATTCTGCCATGCACAGGAGGGTGTGGAGCCAGTGGCTCCATCCTCCTGCCTCACCCCCCACCCCCTCCCTCCATATCGGGATGGAAGTCAGTGGAGGGTCTCTTGGAGACCACTGAGGGTGGCATTCCTAAGTGGCCCAATGCGTTGTGAAATACCTCAAGCCAATCAAGGGCATCTTAGTCAACAGCACATTGCATTCTGGGACCAGGAGTTTTGTTTTCAATAATGTGCATATACACTCCAAAATCCCAAGATACACCAGCCCTGTTGGCTAAAATGCCTGGTGGACCTGGAGGCATCACACCTGGCACTGGGACCACTTGATAGCAGGGCATTCCAGGTGGGCACTTGCCAGTGCTTAATTTGCGTGGTGTTTGCAGTGCTCGGCACCAGCAGCATTCGTGGAGCATTTCACTATGTAATAGCTCTTAAAACATGACAAAACTAGGGCTTAAACCTACAGTTTAAAGTGACATGCTGGTAGTATCAGCTACAGTGGACCAGTGTCAATACATTAAGCCCTGTACTGGGGTGAATGTATTACAATGTTCTGCATCCTGTCCATCAATTGTTCTTTTTGCATTTGTCACCCTGAGTGGGACGGGTATGCCCAGACGTTGGTCCTGTGCTCTCCATGCCACTGGAGCAAGCTATCCTGGCTGATGAGGGGTGAAACCCCGAAACCGGTCCTATGGAGGCCCTGGCCTGGCAGTTTGGGCTGGACTTTTCACATGAGGCACATGGTCAAGACTAATTTGCATATGGCTGGGTTAAAACTGGAACGGCATGGTGAGCAAAAATATAGGCCCAGATCTCTGTACTGGGGTGAACACATGACATTGTTCTTCATTTTGTCCATCAATTGTTCATTTTGCATTTGTCACCCAGAGTGGGACAGGTATGCCCAGACATGGGTCCTGTGCTGTCCATGCCACTGGAGTCAAGTTATCCTGGCTGATGAGGGTGGAAATCCTGAAACCAATCCTGAGATGCTTGTTTCCAATCCAGAGAGGATCTGACCTGGCTTGGTAGTTCGGGCTGGACTGTTCCCATGAGGCACAGGGTCAAGGCTGATTTGCATATGGTTGGGTTCAAACTGGAATGGCATGGTGAGCAAAAAAACGATGGATATAGGCCCAGATCTCTATACTGGGGTAAATGTATGACATTGTTCTGCATTCTGTTCATCAATTGTTCTTTTTGCATTTGTCACCCCGAGCAGCCCGCAGGCACAGTGTCAAGACTGATTTGAATATGGCTGGGTTCAAACTGGAATGAGGAGCACAAAAACTATGGATTTCGGCCCAGATCTCTATACTGGGGTGAACTCATGACATTGTTCTGCATACTGTCCATCAATTTTCCTTTTTGCATACATAAAGCCAATTCACTTTTTTTTTTTTTTTACAAATGTTGCACAGTGCTTGGCCCACTCCCGGAGGCATCCTCGCCTGTGCGCGTGCTTCAATAATTCTAGCATGGGCAGGAGCTCCTTGCGCTGCCAGGGGTTATGGGGTGGGGGTGACTGTCTTTTCAGTAATACGACACTGCCCCGCCTGCGGCGGAAGCAGCCAGGGGGGGGCTTGTGCAGTTATGGCTACCTGACTTCTGATCTTTTACAGGGAGGTCGGTGTGACTGTACCTGGCTAGGTCGCTGCTTGACTGGCCTACTATAAATCACTCTTACCATGCAGTTGTGTCCATTTCTCAATATACTTATAAAGTCAAATGACGTCACGTCCTGTGAAGTCATCGGTTCAGTGCTGAGTGGTGTGATTTTCTTTTTTGTAAGA
Organism: Lissotriton vulgaris; assembly: GCF_964263255.1. NCBI lineage: Eukaryota > Metazoa > Chordata > Amphibia > Caudata > Salamandridae > Lissotriton > Lissotriton vulgaris. The sequence continues at coordinate 1,185,847,643 of NC_141697.1, forward strand.
GAAGTGTAAATTCCCAATGACCACGTTATCCTGCAATCCGAGGCGAATAGTCAGACTGGTGCGGCTGTACCGCACCCAAAGGTATTTACCGCCTGTGGTATTACCTTTCATGATTAGGTTGGAGGGATAATCAGGCCCGACGTGTTATCTGCACAGTACATCTTTTGTGGATCGGTTTTTAGTGCTAAACAACAACATGTGCGATACAAGTTGGCACAAAAGTAACATATGTCACAAGGGAGAAAAACTTAGCATGCTGCATGCACCAAGGGAATTTTTTCATAGACTTTCACGAAGGTTGTAAAAAAAATGTGCAACTTCAGCCTTAATCAGAGGGTATGTGACCACATCTGTACTACCCCATGAATATGGGGCATAATAACACCCGGCTGCCACACTGCGGGTTGGCAGCCTCCTTGGCCGCTCTGAATCCGAGCTCTTAATTAGCAAGTCGGGGGCTCTAAGTGAGTGCCTCTCTCTTTAAAACACTTCTTATAAATACCGTGGATAATTACACGAATAACAAGGGAGAAATGCAGCCACAGTCCACCGGCGCACTGTTTGCTTTACACCCTGTGTTAATTTGAAGAACCCGCTCCACTAACCAGATAAATTCCAGACATACCACACACAAAAATCCACTCTATCCAGAGCAACTAGGAGACTGGCCGGGGACCGAGGGAGTTGTTAATTCAGGGCTCAGGGGGTTAATTTAATTCTGAGCCCTAAGTGATCCCACATGGCTTTCCTTTATTGCATGCGGCTTATGGGAATACTCGGGCCTCCTGCCAGAGGCCAAGGTGGAATTACAAGCAGCAAATGGGATGTATGTAGGGGATTGTCCAAAAGCACTGCTACGATTTTACTGAGGATGTCTGCGGTCCCCACAAACAAACCCTTGGGCAACCCCCCAAAATATTAAGGACCAGATTTACAAGCCCCTTGCGCCACTTTTGCGTCACTTTTCCCATGTTAAAAGTGACGCAAAAGTGGCGCAAGGGGCTTGTAAATCTGCCCCTAAGGTTCTCTGTTTTACTCGCCATCTAGTACTAGTGGTCAGTCTGCAGCAAGTTCTCCCAATTTTACACAGATTCTGAAACAGAGAGGTAAAGGGGTGTGTCCAAGATCACACAGTGTGGTCAAGAAAGGAGAGTGGGGACTACAGCTGGGATTCTAGCCACAAGAGCACACCTCCTCCCCTTGTATTGAGAAAGGCCGCCCCCGAGGTCATGATGGCATTTAATTATTCTGCATTGATTCAGCCCATAATTCCCTTTTAATGCCTCAGCTGCTGACTAGGGACATTCAGCCCTTTAATTACCCGGCCCTCTCTGGATCCAATTTTATTCCCCACTCTGTTTATTGAGTTAAGAGCAGTAATTGGTGGCTCTCAGATAGGATTTGTGAAGCCTTCGCTGTATTCTAAGAGGCAAAAACATAAAACCCAGTGTGAACCCAGTGCAAACCATGTCTGCGAATCCACAAGCAAAGCACGTGACTTGGAAATGCCTCGGCAATTACAGGCAATAACTAGCTCGATGGGCCATTACTCATATCGATGTAAAAATAAAGGCATCAGCACGAGTCTCCTATGTGAGGCTGAGAGCGCCTCATAGCTGTTGGCACAGGGCCAAGCTGGGGCAGAAGGGAACAGTAAATTGAGGGCTAGGCTCTTACTAGAATGTCATCGATAAGCTAGTGTGTGAGGAGAATAGTGTCTAAGGAGTCTACATACAATCTCTCGACTCTAGGAGAGGACATTCTCTAGGCTAAAGGAGAAAAACATTGTCTATATTCCAAGATAATGCTGTCTCCCAAGTACAAGAGAGAACATACTCTTGCCTTCCAGTGAATACATATCTAAACTGCATGAGAATACATCCTATAAACTACAGGAGAATGCATGTTCGTGAGTCTGGGATGATGCATTCTCTAGACTACAGGAGAATATATTTTCTAGAATTCAGGAGAATACATTTTCCCTACTGCATTCAAATACATTTTCTCAAATCCATGGAATTGGAATTAAATCTTCTCTAGTGCATAGGAATACACTTTATACGCTACAGGGGAGTACATTCTGTAGACTCCAAGAGAATGCATCTGCTGGACTCTAGAAGAATTAAACCTCCTAAAATGAGAACTCATTCTCTAGACTACAGGAGCATAAATGATGTAGGGTCCAGGCTAAGACATTCTGTTGACTACAGGAGAATCATTTCCCTAGAGTGCAGGATAATACGTCCTCTAGACTACAGGAGAATTAACTCCCTCAACTTCAGCTGAATACATTTTCTAGAGTGCATGGGATTATATTCTAGAGGCAACGGTAGAATACATTCTCTTGACTCCAGGAAAACACATTGTCTCAACATCAGGGGAAGAGTTACAGTCTTTAAACTGTTGTCAAATCCCATAGCACTAAAGGCAATACTGGTTTTAAAAACGTGAATAGTCATAGAGTGCTAAAGGACAGAATAATCGCAACTAGATAGCTCTAAAGTATAATAGAGGATAGATTATTCACCCAAATATTTCGAACATTTTAATCATACAAATTGCACTGAAAACAATTCCTAAACCTCTGGGTAACCGAGTACTCCCGCCTGCGACTATCGGGTAATCCTAAACTGCTAAATAGGATATAATGAGGATCTGTCTGTAATAACATTTGAGAAACCATGATTGCATTAAAGCCCTTTGCGGCTCATACTTAATTACTTGCTGTTGTTATTTGAGTGAGAACAAGGGTTTTCTCCAAGCCTTAGCCTCATTTATTGAATACCAACCAACCCTGCCCTTTACAAGCTGGCTAAGACAGGAAAGACAACCTAACATAAAGTGAGACCCTAGGCTTTTTCAGGAAAGCTCCCACATCAAAGTCCAGGGGAAATAAAAAACATCCAGCCCCCATCATTAAAGGAGAACTGGATCACCAGATCTTTAGCATGGAATGTGGGCTCTAGATTGCTCTTCTGTTAGGCCATACAAGCTTGTATAATGTCCTGGAAAAATCATTCAATTACCGCACTGGGGGCCATATTATCAAGCCCCAGCGATAACTATTGCTAAGCGCATTTAGCACTAGGATAATTATCGCCGGGTAGCGTGGATTTTCATCACTGAGATAGCGTGCTATTAGCAACTCTTATCTCAGAAGTGATAAAAATCCTTGCGCCAACTGCCTAATGAGAGATTATCGCTGGAAAACCAACGATAATCCCTCGAAGTTTGGCGTTAGCTTGATGATAGGGGCTCACAAACTTAGCCATGATAGCCACCTTCCATAGGATATCATGGCTAAGTCAGGAAAATACCAGGTGTAAAAAAAGCAGCGCTAACCGCGGTTAGCGCTGCTTTTTTTTTATCACTAACAAGGTTAGCGATATCCTTGATAATAGGAGAAATGTCGCTTAACAACATTTCTCCTATTATTTTTCTCTGGAACGCCCCCTTTGCATCTCATTAGAGATGCAAGGGGAAGCGTAGAGAAAAAGGGTGCTAACATGCAAATTTGCGTGTTAGGACCCTGTTGCTGATAGGGAGATAATTTTATCTACGCTTTCTTGGCTTTTAAAGCCAAAAAAGCAGAGACAAATCCCTTGATAATATGCCCCTCAAAGAGGGGTACTCTGTTGAATAAATTGCTTCTCCTCATTCGTCTGCACACCAGGAGATCTTAAACTTATTAATAGGGCCCGACCCATCTGTGACTTAGGACAAAAATAAAACACTGAAGCCTGACCACCTGATGAAAAAGAAAGGCAACAGTCAGCGGTGGACTGGAACAGAAAATAGGCCTGGTCACTAAAATAAAAGTGGCCCCCATTTATGAATCAGATGGCTGAAAATGTGGCTGATGTTTGCAAATTGGGGCAGTTTTGAACTTGTAAAGGTTCACCGTATATTTGTTTTGCAAAGTATGGAAGACTGCTTAGATTTGAGCTTGCTGCAGCCAATGTTTATTTTAATATCAGGGAAATCAACAGTAAAAACTGGCATAGCACACCATAAAACAGGCCCACAAACAGGCAAAAAAGAGGCAGATGCACTGACCTCTCAGACCGGCCCTTCAGGCACGGCCAGACTGCCCTATAGGCCAGTCCAACCCTGGGAACGTACCCTCAACATTTTGAGAGTTGTCCTGTTGGAGAGACACCTTTATATTAGATTACACCAAAAGGACTGGGGGGGATTGGTACAAAAGAGTTCAGGAAACAGTCTTTCTAGATGACCATTGGCTGCATGGGGGAGACCCACTCCTAAAAATATAACCAAATTACAAGATGACCCAATGTTTCATCCCAAAGGGATTCGGCATTCTAAGTCTTTAAACCCACTGCTGTTGGAGCACACGACCAAGGACGTGAACCGCTGCATCAGCCATCCTTTAGGAAGCTCAAGATATATATATGTTCTGGACCATGGTTCCTGGCAGATGACAAGCTTTATATTACCCCAGATCAGGCTTCTCCAACAAGTGGCTCATGAGCTATTTGGAGCTCTCCAGCTACCTATAAGTATCTGACCTGAGCACAGCCCACTCTATTAAAGTAGAAGCTTTTGCTGAATTGATATATGTATCCCAAAACAGAAAGCCTGTCTTTGAGATGTAAAGGTGTGTATTTTCAAAACTCATAAACTGATGTTTGAAGAAAAATGGTCAAATTTCCAAAATATACTTAAAGCTAAATATTTGAGTGAAAAATCATGCCACGTTGGAGAGACCTATTACTAATATTCCATCTGTGCCTGGGGAATTGCAGCTGCGGCTGTCATTTATTAGAGGCATGCCAAATTGATGAAGCCTTTTTACATTACTGTTGGCAGCCCTGCCTGATGAACTGAGGGGATCACAGCTGGTAATCTTGCATGGGGGGGCCTATAATTTAATTGTGTCTGATGGTCTCACTATTGGAACACTAATAATATTAGTAGCTCAGGATGATTTTCATAAAAAAAATAAGTGGTTCTTATCACATAAAAGGGTGGAGACCCCTGCCCCGGATGAGCCTTCTAGGACCCTTATACTGCTAGCTTCTCCTCACTCCAGGTGGTGGACAGGATCCTCAAGCAGAGACTGAAAGATATTTTCTGATTTGCCTTATGCCCAGGGTCTGGACACTTGGACGCTTCCTCTGGATGTGTTCCAGCGGGTCCAGGTAATTTGTTTGTTGGACCCAGTCAGCAAAGTCACATCTTTTGTCACACCGACAGTTAGAGGGGACACAGCTAAGTGTGTCCTGAAGTAGATTTTTAGGTCTGTCATTAGCCAAGACGTCTTGATTTTAGTAAAATTACAAATATACCTACTTATAGTGGTTTCAGCAGCCCTCTTTATCCAATGGTCTGCAGTTGTTTCATTCACATTTTTTCTTTTCCACAAACATAGCATACAGCATGGGACAACTGGTCAGTCAACTTCAGCCACTGGCTAACTTTACTGTGAGTGACGGCAATCTGCCCTTTCACATGGAGGGCATTTACACAAAAAGTAGTTCCTTTCAAGTGTCAGGGACGGCTCTGCATGCTTTTTGAGAGCAAAAAATATTTAGCTTTTAGCCAAATTGATATATTTTGGTGAGGGCCCAGCAGCTTTCCAGACGATAAAGGTTAACAAAAATCATAACATAACAAAACAAGCACTGACAAAGCCAAAGCGCTGGCAGCCAACACCCAACCTATTGGCTTTGCCAATGCTTGTTTAAGAAAGCAAGCAGCCACCTTGCATCCTTGACCATGAGGATGCACAATAAGCATGTACCTAATCATGTATCGGGTTTCAAAATGAGATGTGCATTAGAGCAGCAATAACTGCACTGGGGTTCGAAGCCAATAAGGGTGCTATTGATCCCTATTTCTCCTAATGTATGCCAGGCTCTCCCCATCACCCCCGCCATGATCTGCCAAGCTCCCTCTCCTTGCTCCAGCTCAAACTCCACTACTGTGGCTGCCTGCGCCATTGACCTATGCTGCAGTCCAAGTTCAGATCTTACGAACGAATGGCCCCCCCCCCACTGGATTGCCCTCTTACGCAAACTCAGAGCTACCCCCTCTCCCACAGGGTTTAAGTGGGTCCTTAAATCCCTCCTATTTAACCTGGAATGTGCAGGCCTGTAACACTATATGCCCCTCACATACCACCCAAGAAAAAGTAATTATGTACAAATTAGACATATGGGGTGAATAAATGTACTAACATGTGTTGTTCATATTGTCGCCTCATTCTACCTATCCATGCCTGAAGTCACACCTTTACTCTGTATGCAATCACACACCTACAAGGTTATTACTACTACTAGCAGGACTTCTGTTAGCAGGCCTACACATTTCTCAATAAAATATGAAGCATAAATAAACCAGGTGTGGCCACCAGCTTGCTTGACTCTCTGTGTCTTTTCCTTAAAATTAGGGGTAGGATATGTAAAAACTCTGCCTATGAAGTTGGGAAAATGGGGAATTTCACACTCAGTGATTAAGTGCAAAGTTCCTCAACTTCCCCCAAGGTGTAGTTTCACTTTACCCACCCATCTCCCGCAGCTAGATGTCCAACCCAACTAGAATGGGATATCAGGTGCAGGGAACTGTGGGGGCATATCAACAACGATTAGAGATAAACATCGCTAAGCGCGTTTAGCGATGTTTATCCTATCGCTGGATTTCATTGCCGTGATAGCGCTGTATCAACAACGCTTTTCACAACGGCGATAAGAAATCCAGCGATAGCGGGGAAATCGCTGTTTTGCAGGGAACATCGCTGGTTTTCCAGCGATGTTCCCTGCAAAACGGCGATAAACTTGCTGATATGACCATGTGGCCCTATCAGCATAATCCACCCCCTATGTTAAGCATAGGGAAGTCAGGATTTTAGCAGACAATAGTTTTTGACGAAAACCACCGTTTTCACTGAAATCTAACGTATGCTACAATCCTGTGGGCTGCCTTGTAAATATCGCGATGTGCACACCAGCGATATTTTACAAGGTAGTCCATCAGGGGTACGCCCAGTGATGCCCACTTTGCATCTCATTAGAGATGCAAAGGGAGGCGTCGGGAAAAAGGGTGCTAACATGCGATTATGCATGTTAGCACCCTCTTGTAAATAGGGCGATAGTGTTATCGCCGCTTTTTTTGGCTTTTAATGGCAAAAAAAGCAGAGATAAAGCCCTTGTTAATATGCCCCGTGTTTCCCTAACATCAATCAGGCCGTCTGTAGCTCGACTCCAGAATATTATGGACAAAATATCACAAAGGTAAGTATATATAGGTAAGCATAGGGTTAGTTTATTTAACTCCTTACCTACATACCTTGACAATATACGTTGTCAAGGTATTCAACTGTGGAGTTAAGAATAAAAAATCTGTACTTGCATATATGCACTTAACTTTAAATATTTTGACCACAATATTTTGGTAGCGTGCTGTTTCTGAGATTGATATTTCGACATACAACCTCCTACACCAGGTGTGGCTGTAATGAAGCAGAACAGCAGAGGTGGACTGAACCCTAAAAGCAGTGTCCTGAATGAGTGTAGCAAGTGAGTCCCACTGTCTCCAGAATTATATGAAGAGCAAAAAAACTCTGCGTGTTCCCACAGTAATTTTGCAGGGTGATGCTACCTTCACTCTTACAAGACACTCGCCATTCATCAGCCTACCACGGGATTTCCCTAGGTCGTGTTTGGCCACTCCAAACCTTTCCCAGTCCTTTTCTCCTACTCAGGAAATAACTTAGAGCCATATGTATCAAGCCTTTTTGCATTAGCAAACGTCCCAATTCGCAATATTAGGCTGTTTGCGTCCGCATAAAAGCATTTTGGTAGTTTGAAACCCATATTGTGATTTGGTAACATGTTACCGAATCGCAATGTGGGTTTGCTGCTAAATACAAAATCGGTATTTGGTAGGGGCATGTTTAGTGCCTCCCTTCCAAATGCTGAATCGCAGTGGGACTGACATCTGGTTAACACTTAACTGACTACTGAATTTTAGTAGTAAGGCATTCTCAAACAGGAAGGAGTCTCCAGGGGACCACTTCTCCTGCCTGAATGTTGAGAAAAGACTTATTTTCTAAGAGCAAGCAGGGGTCCCATGGACTACTGCCAACTCTTATAAAATGCTAGTTAAACATTTCATTTAAAAAAAACTTAAAATCAATCACAGACATGCAGGCCTGATGACCACAGCAACCAACTATCAAGGTGATGGCTGCGATTCATAGTGGGTCGCAATTTGCTGCTCGTCTCATTAATATTCATGAGGTGGGTCGAATTGTAACCCACTAGGAATTGGTATTTTGAAAACTGGTTCGCAAATAGCACACTGGTCACAAAGATTCTGGTCGCCAATTGCGACCAGTGTATCGTGGCCTGCGCTATATGCAACTGGCCCCAGATACTTTCGTTTGCATATTAGCATGTTCATCGAAAGGTGAACTGCAGGTGAGGCAGATGATTGTGGCACTCTTTTTTCTTAAAATGTCAATACGCAGTGATTGATAATGGACTGTTAGTGCCCTCAAAGGCCTAAGGCATAGGGGCCAATCTACATCAAATGCACCAGGTGGGGCCGCGGTCTGAGCTACCCTTTCACACTGCCTCCTCTGATGTTTGCAGCATCTTTGCGGCTTTGGCCCAGGTAATAATTCTGCCCGGGTGACACTAATAGCTTTTGTGGGGTCATTAAGACCCATGAGGTAATAACAGGTGCAAAACACCCCGGTGCAAACAACAGGAAGGCATGGATTGGGGTATAACGTGAGCAAATGGTTTTTGCACCCACTTTGCCTGTGTCTTTTACCCACCTGCTCACAATTTCCCAGTAGGAATTCCCTTCGGCTGCTGGGGACTGCTTGTAGCAAACTCAAAGTGCAAACTATTCACACACCCCGTTCCCGCAGAGATCTATGAAGCCCTCTCCACCCCAGACCCACAGCCCCCACCTCCTGCCCCTCACATTCAAATTCTAGGTTTACAGCTTTAGAAATGTTTAAAAAAAGCTTTTGGGGAGGGATCAGAAATGCCAGTTTGCACAATGCTCTTAAAGCTATTTCCTGTTGTGCCTTAACCCCCAGTTCTGCTTTCCTCCGCCAAAGCTGCCCTCTTTTGCAATCACCGGAAGTGCGTTGCTGGATTTCAGTGTTTTGATTCCTGTGTTTTTCGAGTGAGTCATGAGTGAATGTGACCTGCTCTCGGGCACCGAACCTGCCCTCTCACACAGCGGCTGTTTTCGGCTGGGCCGGTGATGTATGTCCGCCCTTGTGTGGCTGCCAAACTTCTCAAGAGCATTAAGGCAATGCTTATTATTGTAGCACTGAATAACCATTGCACTAGAAGTGCTTGGCCGTGTTGTTCTAAGCACTGTGGGATTAGTGCTGCAGCAGTGAGGTCTCTTTACGACTGCGCTGTACACTCCTGTCAACAGGACTCTTCCCGCTGCCCCTTTCCCCTGAAAACCAGGTCTGAGTTCTAGATTTCGTTTCCTAGCAGCAGGATGTGCAAATTTACTATTAGTTTACTCGAGCAATAGCTTGACTCTGCCTGGTTTCTGCATTTTGTGCACTATTGTATATTATTTATTCAGCTGAGCACTGCAGTGTGAGCGCTACTGCCACTTACGCATCATGCACTTTTATGAATATATATGGCACACTGGAACGTAATACAATTAGTGTAAGGCCATGTGTATTCTCACTTACATTTAATTTGAGATTTTGCTATTAACTAGTATTTATTCAAACCTATATATGTATACAAATCTCAGGTCTTTCTCCAGGGTGCGCATGCGTAGATTGATTTCCCGTACACTCATTGAGCGCAGACACTAAATGCTTCTTTACGGAACTGATGCTGATATGTTTTGTCTCTATCAAGGTGACCTCTAGGAATAATGTCCAGCCCAGTTTTTTTTATATATTTGCACTTTTTGTAATCATTTTTACAACCTGTGGCGTGGACATCTTCCGCAATTCAGGAAGGACCTCAAGAGGTCCTGGCTCTTCGACTGTAAAACAGACCCTCTCCCCCCCCACTTAGCGCCTTGAGACCCTAACGGGTGAGTAGTCACACTTTACAAGACACTTGCTTGATTGTTGCACCCAGAGTTATGCATCATCATTGGTAGAGTCTGCGCTATGGGCGTTGATGTTACGTTTGCTATGGACATCATTTTTGCACCTTGGGCTATGGGCGTTGTTGGTACAACCTGCACTAGAGACATGAAAGTGACAACGTGAGCTCAGGACATTAGCGTTAAATTGTTCTATGAATATTACTGGTAAAACCTATGCTGTGACTATTGATCTAATAACCTGTTCTGATACATTATCACATCCTCTGCTAGGGACATCCCTGCTGCAATAATGTTAATAAAATTCTTTCGATAGGTAGGTTCTCACAGGTACTGAATACCTGAATTTCTTCAATCTGAAAGAGAGCAGATCAGCACTTCTCAACAGGGATAAAATACATTTAATAGGAGAGTACAGGCACTTCTTAGTGTCAAAACAGGTACTCTGGTATAGGAAGTGCCTGCACTTGTATTGTTCCATTTATTCCAACCACTGGGGTAATATATGTGTTCTGAATAGTGGGGGTGCTGTCATTGATCTATTGTCAGAAGAAAAATCAGGGTTCACCTGGACTTTGAAGCCCAAAAGCTGTTGTGATGGACAAGGCTCCATTACTCACCACATAGGAATACTGCTCTCGCGACCTCCCTTCAGGCCGGCCCTCTTTGCTGACATTCACTGACACAGGGGCTGAAAGGATGCTCGGAACACCTCCTGTCCTGCACACAATCCTGGAGGACAGAAAGAAGAAACATCTTGTTGTGACCAATTAGGCATGTCTGAGAAGTTCCTCAAAACTAAGCAGTTGCTGCAAAAACACAAGGGCTGAGAGGACAACTGCTGCCTTCAATGATTAAAGGAAACCCCCAGAAGCATAGCAAAGGTACCACGGTCCATAATGAAGAAAATAAAAACACCCCGCCCCTCGGTTCCTTAGTCCAAAACAGCCATATTTGTGTGCAGCATGCCCATCATCCCCTCAGTCCCTGATGTCACGGCTCATGCTAAACTATTGATACCTAAAGCCCCTGAAAGCTCTCAGGGAGGAAGCAGCCCAATGACAGAGAGTCAATGGACCAGAAATGAGAATGGTCCCGTTCCGCCCCCGTGAAACAGGCCCGTGTAGACTATGAAGTGGTGTATATTCAAGACCATATCTGCAGATAGCTTTGAGCCTTGTTGAGCAGACAATGTCAACCGTAGCACCTTGGCGTTCACTTCAGCCTGGGCAGGGAACTGATAAATTCAACTGTGCTAGAAATGAAGTGATAGACATTTCTGCAGTTCTATAATCAATTATCAGGCCGCATTCTGTCATTTCTGTTGGTGGCTGACATGCTAGGTTTGTAAACAAGTGGAGGAGGACTTGGCGCCAACAGTCGTCGGATTGCAAAGGGATAAACCAAGGCAGCTTGATCGGTGGCACGGATGAATTCAAACCAGGTAAAAGAAAATGTATCAATTGCGCCTCTCTTAAGTCATAAATAATCCCTACCCATACAGGATTTGGGGTATAGAGTTAAGGATAAGGCGTACATAGGACAGGTGCAGAACAACTAGATTGTGAATTTATTTTATTGCCCATTTTAAGACAACACCCAAGATACTCACTGTACAGATACCAGGTACTGGTCGGGCAGGGGCGTGCATTTCACAGTGCCAACCTTCACAGCTTCCACAATGTCACTGAATCTACGGCCCAGGTTATTCCCTCTTATTGTCAGCAGTGTCCCCCCTTCCAAGGGGCCGCTCAATGGCTCGATCTGTTAGGGACCCAAGAAAGAAGAAATATTTAAAAATCAACAATCCTGCTTTTTTATACTGAAGAAATGATCTCCAGGCAATGCTCCATGCAGCTGGGTATTTAGGCATTAAAAGGTAGCAAGATCTCCAGTACAGGAAATGTTTGATAGAGGACACAGCAGATCTACAAGGGACCCTTTGGATCAGTGAAGATACTTTACTCCTGCATTATCTAATGATCCAAAGGTGTGTCAGGACAAATTAAGAATACAGTAGTCCAATCACGGAAAAAATTCCCAGACTCAGCTTATCATATGCAGTGTTTTTATATATACAGTTGCCAGGACTCCTATTTAGGAGGCTAGCCAGAAGTGACAGCCAACACGTGTTTCGCCCCCTTACACGGCCACCCGGCCTGGGACTTTCTCAGGGCGTTAAGTATTGGTATGGACTGCAATTTGTCCGAGCGGTCCGATTTTCTTATGTCTAACCTCTAGGTCATGGGCATAAATGCCGTGGAGCAAACGGTCTCAGCAGTCAATGGCCGACGGCAGCAAGGAAAGGGTTAAGGTAGGTAGATGCAAAGTTAGGAATAGTCGATCTGTGCTTCCCTACTTACGCTTAAGTCATTATGTTGGTAGATGAGAATGTGGAGTTCATATATGGGCAGGTTGTCATTATTGACCTTGAAACTGCAACATATATTCAAACCAAGTCTGGTGATGACTTTGCAGCACACCATAGGCTGGCAAGAGGTAAAAGTCATGTTTGCACTGCCCACCCACCATCCTTATACCTTCTTGATCTCTGGAGCTGGGCACGTAATGGATGTCAGCTGGGGTTCAGTGTTCAGCCTGCAGCTGGAGGTGGTCTCGGACCAAATGCAGTGATGTCCCAGATCTTCACGTCCCATGCACTGCGAGCAGTCTGAGCTGCCCGAAGCACAGTTGTAAACACTCACTGGATTGGACAAAGGGAAATGGGAAAGTTAAAAACTCTGAGTATAGAAAGAACATGTGGCAATGTCATTCATCTCATACGGACCAAGGAGTGGCAAAAGTTCCCAGCGTGATTGAAGTATACTGTGTGACACTTGAAGCACCAAATCACTTTTACCACAAGATACACATGTTGGGCAATAATAAACTGGAAACACTTTTACCACACTGTAAACTTTAACTGCATTTAATTACCATTCATTTGCAAAAAGAATGCCCAGCGGGCTGAGTGTTTGCAGTAAAAAAGTGTTTGTGTTGTGCATGGCACAGCGTCACATACTGCTGTCCTTGCATCATTTTGAGTGTGATAAAATGAGCCCTGGGTAGGTGGGTAATTTTAACTCCCATTATTTAGGCAGTATGAGGCAATCCAGTTTCTGAACCCTTCTGATGTCTACTTTCTATACAGTCTGTACCCACGAAGTTCCTATAGATATTTTAGGCATGCTAAATGTATTAACAAGACCACATTTTTACTGCATTCTTTGTGTCCAGTAGGAAACGTAATAATCAAAGATCTGTAAAAAATATTGCAAGACAATTTGCATATTTGGGATCAATACCTTCCATTCATTATTTTGCAATCTGTAGGGCTAAATGTATAATATTGCATCAGATGAAGCCCCGTTGGAAAATCTAGAGAATACAAACAGTCTAGGGAATTCAACTTTCTTAGGACTCCCAGAGAAGGACAGAACTTTTTAAAAACAAAAAGCAAAATGACACTAGAGATAGACATGCCCCCTTTGTTTCACACCAAAGTTGAACATTTCTATGAACAATGTGGCACCCGGGTTCTCTGTTACCCAAAGTTATTTCAAGTTCCAAACTTTTCAGGTTAAATCACGGATGGCAGCATCTGTAACCTTTGCCTTTAGCCATTACCTGGACTTGGCCTGTAACATACTAGCCCCTCCCAAATCAACACGCCGAAATAGAACTATACCCTCGGCCCCATGGTTCACGGAGGCCCTACGCATGCAGAAACAACATTGCAGGAACCTGGAAAGACAATGGCGTCGCAACTACAGCCCGGCAGACAAATCCAACTACAAAAATGCCCTCGCTATCTACAAAAGAGCGATAACCACCGAGAAAAGTCACTACTTTATCACTCAGATCAATCAGGCAAAAAATTCATCAGGAGAATTATTCAGGGTAGTCACCACCTTATCCAACCCCCCGACGCCGCCCTTAGAGACTTCCCAATCACTGACCGACGCCTTGGCCAGTTTCTTTGAGGAAAAAGTCAGTTCCATCTTCCAGACTTTTTCGCGACCTACCTCTCCACAATCTGTGACTTCCCCCTCTACTAGCAATTCACCAACTTTTTTATCCTTTAACCCTGTAGACAAAGATCATATTCAACGTCTAGTAGCCAGCACCAAATCCGGCTCCCCCTTGGACCCTTGTCCCCCCTCCATTCTCAACCGCATACCGGAAGCAATCTCCCCTTCACTATCCACTATATGTAATGCCATGTTCACTACGGGAACATATCCGTCAGTCTGGAAAGAAGCGATCATAAAACCTTTGCTGAAAAAACCCACGCTAGACCCTCTTCTTCCAGCAAGCTATAGACCTATCGCTTGTCTCCCATTTCCAGCAAAGATTTTTGAAAAAGCCATGAACTTGCAGTTGTCAAAATACATAAACGACAACTACTTGCTAGACGACACTCAGTTCGGTTTTAGGCAGGGACACGGGACTGAGACGGCATTACTAAAAGCCGCGGACGAAATTAGAACAACTATGGACAAAGGAGGATCAGCTGTCTTGATACTCCTGGATCTCTCCGCTGCATTTGACACGGTCGATCATATCATTTTGATCGACCGTGTCGCAGCCCTGGGAATAGGAGGAACAGCCAAAGACCTGATCGCTTCATTTCTCGCCAACCGGCCACAGATTGCCAAAATGGGTAACTACACCTCCCAGACCTTCTCTCTCCCCTGTGGAGTCCCACAAGGCTCCTCGCTAAGTCCGACGCTTTTTAATATCTATGTATCGGACTTGGCGAGGGTGATAAAATCCTATGGCATTGCACTGACCACATACGCCGATGACACGCAACTAGTGCTATCGGTGCATGATAACGGAGCTAGCGTAGCAGCCAACTTCCAGGAAGGTATGAAGGAAATAAGCTCCTGGATGTCATCAAACTGCCTCAAGCTTAACACCGATAAAACGGAGGTGATGACATTCGGGAGCTTGAAACCAGCATGGTCCCCACAATGGTGGCCTCCGGAGCTGGGATCCCCCCCCAAACCGGTGATGAAGGTGCGCAATTTGGGAGTTATCTTCGATAACAAACTGACCTTTCACCACCACGCCAATGCCGTGACATCATCTGCATTCTTTGTACTCAAAAAAATCAAGAAACTTCTTCCATATCTACCTCAGTCAGCTGGCAAAACCCTCATTAGTACCCTTGTATTCTCAAAAACGGACTATTGTAACTCTCTGCTTCTTAATGCGCAGGAAGGAGTCCTTAACAAATTCCAGACCGTTCAAAACGCGGCTGCAAGAATTTTACTTTCAATCCCCAAATTCACATCGGTATCCCACCGCATCAAAGAGCTCCACTGGCTCCCAATCAGGAACCGAATAAAATTCAAGGCTCTTTGTATAGCTTACAAGACCCTTAATTACCCAGGGCCTAAGTTCCTAAAAATAGCTCTTCATCCTCCGGAGCATAGTAGAACACTTCGATCTTCTACTACTTGCATGCTCTCTGTCCCTCGGACAAAAAAGGCCACTTGGGGAGACAGGTGCTTTACTACAGCTACGGCCAAACTATGGAATACCCTCCCTCTGCATATCAAAACTGCCCCCACCCTCATCAAATTCCGAAAGAGCCTCAAGACATGGCTTTTCTCCTCTGCCTAACTACCCTCAAAGAGTAAGGAGTTTCTGATCACTAGCGCCGAGACACCCGTATGGGTATTTGCGCGCTTTAAAAATAGCAAAAATAAATAAATAAATAAATAAATTTAGCCTTATGTTGATGTTAGAAAATGTTGCCATTTGAGAGTATAAAGATAGTGCACCTGTCTTGGGAGTTTTTCATTTCATTTCCTCAGGTCACAGCTATTCCTAACCCTTGGTCACCCATTGCCTACTGACCCCTAAACTCGGGGCATTGTGAGACGTGATATACACAGTGAAGCGAGGTGACCAGTCCTCCCTAACCCGCATATCATGTCAGAAAATGCCAGTAAACCGCTGGGAGAACCTCTTTGTGCTTGTTTTATCAGGTGGAGCAGGAAATGTGAAGCTGAGGTTTATGGCCCCTATCCAGACACCTCCTTCTGCCTCCCTCCTTCATTGTGGTTGGTTCACCTTCTCCTGGCCTTCCTCCTGTGTTCTGTTTCCTCCCAAGTGTTTGTTACTCTTTCTACACTCTTCAGTGGGATATAATACTTTTTCCGTCTCTCTCTTTAAGAGACTCAGCTTCCCTTCAGTAGGATCAGTATATCTTTCGCAAGATCACCCAACATTTGAAGACATTACACTTCTTTACTTGGCTGTCATATTTTATTGTGAGCAGTCCTATTTTAGGACAGTCAGTTTCTCTTGTGGGGCAAGTCCCACATTACAACAATATGTTCCACTTTGAGAATGTCGATCTCTCTTGGGATGAGTTAGTCTTTTTCTTGAATGGTCAGTCTATCGATGGGGTGGAGAGGGGAGGGGGGTCAGTTTTTCTTTAACAGACTGAGGGGCAAGGGGGGGGGGAGCACTCTCTCTGAGGCCAGGCCCTGTTTGAGGAGATATTCCCCTACAAAACGCTCTGACGCCTCTTTTGCAAACGGTCTCATTTATCCTGTGACGGATTATTCTGAACTGTGGCTCCTCTAGGGTAAAAAGAGGAAAAGTGCAAGAAAAGCGCCCCTCGTTTACAAACCTTGACTTGAGCCTTTTCGCTCTTCTGGTGCAATTAACTGAGGTGTGCAATTTAGGGGAAATCTGTGGCATTTTCTACCACTTTAGGTCTGTAACGTTGTGCAAAACTAAACACGATTTTAACGCCGTCTTTACATATATTATGATTGTTCACTAAAGGTTTTTCATGATACATTAGTGGCAAATGGTGTATTTTAAGGCACATCAATCAGCTGTCCCAGCTCAAAAAGAGTGTGTGCATCACATATGTGTGTTGGGTACACATATGTTTGTGTGTGTGTGTGCGGGTGTGGGGATGTGTTTGTGTGTGCATGCATGTGTGTGTTGAGTGCTGTGTGTGTGCATGTGTGTGTTTGGGATGTGTGCAGGTGCTTGTGTGTGCATGCATGTGTGTGTTGAGTGCTGTGTGTGTGCATGTGTGTGTGCAGGTGCTTGTGTATGCATGCACTTGCACAAGTGTGTGCACGTGTGTATGTTTTCACATACATGCACATGTTTGCGTGTGTGTGTGTGTGCATATGTATGTGTATGTTTGGGATGTGGGCATGCATTTGTGTGCCTTTGTGTGCATGTGTTGGTTTGTGTGGTGTGTGCATGTGTGTGTATGCGTGGGCATATGTATTTACGCATATGTTTGCGTATGTGTACTTGTGTCTGTACGTGGGTATATGTGTGCACGTGCATGTGTATGTGTGCGCACATGTAAACTCTTTATCTTGCATGTCCAGCACTCCTGTGCCAGCAACATCTGCGCTGATCTGCTTCAGTTCTTACAGTAGGAATGCACTTTAGAAAAGATCCCTTCACGGCTACAAACCTGCCCTTGTAGGCACAGAAAAATGTGTAGAGTGGCACTGCCCGACTGTCAGATAGGCCAATCCAAGCCTGTCTCCATTCTGCCTCTCCCACCAACGCCATGGTGCCCAGTGTCTCTCAGCAGAGGGATGGGACATGTTATGCTGTCAGCATCAGCAGTGTGGCCTCTCTTGAAGGGTGCTCCATCGATCCGCCTGCCTGTTCAGGTGAACTCTGTCTGGTCCTCTCTCCTCTCTCCCTGCCCTCTGCTCACCTTCCTCCACCCTCCTTCACTTCACTCAGTGCACTCACTCCTTAACCCCTTCTCCTCCTCTCCCTGCCCTCTGCTCACCTTCCTCCACCCTCCACCCTCCTTCACTTCACTCAGTGCACTCACTCCTTAACCCCTTCTCCTCCTCTCCCTGCCCTCTGCTCACCTTCCTCCACCCTCCTTCACTTCACTCAGTGCACTCACTCCTTAACCCCTTCTCCTTTCCCTACCCTCTGCTCACCTTCCTCCACCCTCCTTCACTTCACTCAGTGCACTCACTCCTTAACCCCTCCTCTCCCTGCCCTCTGCTCACCTTCCTCCACCCTCCTTCACTTCACTCAGTGCACTCACTCCTTAACCCCTTCTCCTTTCCCTACCCTCTGCTCACCTTCCTCCACCCTCCTTCACTTCCCTCAGTGGAGGAGTGTGCCTGTGTTCTCGTTCCTTAACTCTTCCTCCTCGCTAGCACCCGTCTCTCTCTTTCTAACCTCCAGCCTCAATCCGTCTTTTTCTGTTTCTGTCTATCGGTGGTCTCCTCTCTCTTCCCTGTACCCACTCCCACGTCCTCGCTCTCTCCTTCGCCCTAGGCTTCTCCCACCATTCCCTATCCCCGTCCACTTCTCTCTGTCCTTTCCTACCTACTTTCATAAACGATAAACCCTCTTTTTCTCTGTCTCTAATCCATTTTCCCTTCCTACTTGCTTCTCTCTCCTATCTACGCTCCTTCCACTCTCTTCTCTACACTCTTTCCACTCTCCTCTCTACACTCCTTACGCTCCTTCCACTCTCCTCTCTGCATCCTTTCTCTCTTTCTTCCTCCTCTCGCCGGTATCTACTGCCTCTTTCTTCTACTTTCTCCCCTCCCCTCACTACTTTGCTAACTCTCTTCTCTCTTTTCTCCCTCTTGCCTCCTCTCTCTCCTCTGTACCCCTCCCACAATCCCTGACTTTCTGTCTTCTAGCCCATCCCTGTTTCCCTAGCCCTCTCTCCTCTCTGTAGCCCCTCATTCCTTCCCATGGCTCCTCCTCTTCTCAGGGTCACTCCGTTCTCATGTCACCCCAGTCCGTGTCAGCGCCGCTCCCTCTGAGGACATGTTTCGTATGTCTTCAAGCGGCGCTCGCCCCTCTGTCCTACGTCAGTTTCTAAGCCCCCGTGCTTCTCAATGGAAGTCGAGTTCACACACTCTCTCTGGCATGCGCCTTGGAAGAGCCCTTTCCAGAGGGCAGCGTTTTCCACTCCAGGGGCCGCAGCTGGGCCCTCCCCATGTCACTAGCGTCCTTATCTCCATTAGGACGGATTCCTCCCCCGACCTTCAGAATATCCTCACATTGTTCGACTTGCGATTCATTCCAAGGAAGCCTGCAGGAAGGACCCCCTTGGCAGAGGATCAAACTGTGCTGTCAGCGTGAGGGAAGCCAGGGTGGGGTCCCTGCTGAGGGTGATGCACGGCCTGTCTGTGCCCCTGAGGCCTTCTGTATCCTCTGAGGGCCCCCAGAGGTCCTTGTGTTAGCACTATACTCTATGCATGTTTGAGCCCAGGAGTTTCACAAGAACCTATTAATAAAGAGGTGTTGACTTTGTGCTGTTTTCTGATTGGCTGCTGAGTCTTCCTAAGTCGGAGAGCTATTTCAAGAAGCGAGTCCCAGGCTGATTGTGCCTTGAGACTGCATCCCCAAGGAGGCCAAAACTATTTGTAAATAATGTATTTCTCTCACAAACCTTTGCAAAGCACTTAACCTCATATTCTGTGAACTGAAGGCATATATCAGTGGCTGGGATTGCTGATGATGAATGAAACAGTAGAACGACGTAACATATTGGTTATATTATAATATACATCCCGCAACATTTCATCACAAAGTAATTTTCTCAGAATCACACAAGGTCTTGCCACGTGTCAACCCCCAGGTCGCCAGGCTTTGAGGTCATTTACTCAGGTAGTAAACCACATCTCCTCTACGCTTTGTCTGGAGATACTTGTGCTTTTTAATAGGGGTGGGCAGACTGCTTTGTTTCGCCAGCTGAATCGGTGGAATTTTGATCACTTCGCCATTGCCAATGTCCAGTGGTTAAGAACAACAGGCTGAAGATTTGTGTCCATCAGTTTTGTATTCTTTCAGTAATTGTTTCTAAGTGGGAAACGTATGCCCTAAATGTCCTGTGCTGTCGGAACTCACACAACATCACACTGATGAAGTCCACAAAGGCCGAAACATGTCAACCTTCCCTTTGCTCCTGTGCAGAAGGGTTAAGGATTAGCAGTTCAGTACTGTACCTTTAAGGTGGGGTTAAAAGTGATGTGCATATTAAGAGGTCAGAAATGTTTCAAGGGGCATCACAACATCAGGCAAAGAGTTTTGCATCCCGTGTGCTCCCCATAAACAGAAAAAAGATAAATTTCCAGATTTTTATAGTAATTTGGTGCCACTATGAGGCAATGCCCTGAGGTTTTCGCCTTACGGAAGTGCCATCCTTGTACTAGGGACATGTTTTTGTAATTAGGGGGGTGCCAAGAGACAAGGCTGCTATTAGTCGGGGCTGCGGGGTGCCCTCCTGCAAGAATGCAGAGTGGATGGGGTTAGAGTGCCCGCAGGTCAGTGCAAGAGCAGTGATAGTTTTTTTAAGGCAAGCATAGAAGAGTGAAGGAGGACATAGGCAAGAGTGGAAAGAGACTTGGCAAAAATAGGGTCAGGGATGGTTTCCCGGTTAGAAGTGGGGACTGGAATAATGTCCTGGAGTTACTGGAAACAGCTGTGAAGCCTGGCTGGGAGCTTATCCAGGTATAAAGCTACAATCTGGTCATATCTGCCAATTGGCAAATATTGGCAAGGAGTGACTTTCGGGGCTACAGAGAGTTACTGCTGCTGGAAAGATTGCATGACTCAAAGCTGTATCTGGGAGGACTAATTTCGAGGATCACACAGGACATAAGTTAAATCTTTTAAGAGACACTCTGGATGAGCAGAAAAGCCAATACAACTTCTCGCAAAGGAATGGCCGACCAATAAGGAGGTGTGGTCAAAGTCAGAAGCTAACACAAGGTACTGTCATAGGTCATACGTCATAGGTCATACGTCATAGGTGCCGTACAATGGGTGGGGGACAAATTGTGTGACATGGAGGCCATTTGTTGATGAGCTACTGAATCCCCTGGCAACAGCCTACCATAAAATGAAGAAGAGCGGAGATTTGAGATTGGATCTTTCGGATGTGAAATATGGGTTATGAAGAGGCTACTGAAACCAAGATTATCTTAGGTCGTCAAATATGTTGATATATACATTGGCTATTTTTTTAGGCATATATAATGCTGCTAAAATTAATTAACACGTTTTTTAAAAATGTTTTTAATATGCCTAGACCTCTGTTATTATGGCACACGTCTCATAACAGGTAGCAGTGAAGTTAAAAGGCAAAAAGTTTGCTAGGATTTAAAAAAGGTTCAAGAAGTAAAGGAGGAAATAGCATCACAAACTGGCACAACCCTAATATACAACAGGGGAAGGAATTCTGTTATGTGTAGAAAAAGGAGAGGAAAAGCTGCCCACTGCTTGTAGCCAAATTATTTGTGTTCTGGCCTAAGAAGAAAGTGGGTAAACTAAAAGTCTAAACAGGGACCATAAAGAAAGATACTAAAAGAGTTTGGCTCAGCCATGGCTTGGATGCAGCTAGATACCAGCCCATTCCTGTAGTGTATATTGTACCCAAGTTAATGTAACACAACATGAGCACTTAGAAAAGACAGGTGCTAACCTTTCTTCCCTATCTGTTTCCCTACCTTCTAGTTAAAATCCTGCTCTATCCCAGAACGTTTCTTGGACTAGCTTATGTGTTATGGAAAAACGTCATACATGTATATCCAGTGCTTTAAATGGGCCGGTACTGTCCGGTACGGAGTACCTGCACTTTTTTATTTTGAGAGAGAGAGTACCGACACTTCTCAAGAGAAATGCAATACTTTTAATTGGAGAGTACCCGCACTTCTCAGAAACAAGCAGGCACTCTGTCACAGAGTACCTCCACTTCCATTTTTCCATTTCAAGCACTGTGTATATCTTATATATTTTCTTTTTTTTAGAACATCCTGTCCATGTATATCTATGTATTATAGTATGAGTTGTTATTCCGTGGTTGAAGACAAAATGGAAGTTGCTGCTCTGGAAATGGAAAGGTGCACAAACCTGCCATGATCTCTGGGCTGTCGAGGAACCGCCCCGGGTAGTTCTTGAGCTGCAGGCTCAGTGGGAAGGCCTGCTCCTTCTCAAAGGTCTGGAGCTGCAAGAGGAAAGGAGCAGAGTCATGGCTGCATTAACCCAACCGGAAGTCAAGAACAGTAGACTGCACATAAATTGCTAGGCAATTTTCAGCTGTAAAAATAAGAAATGTATGTACATTTTGGAATGACCTTAGCCTTCTGGGCCACGTTTCTAGCATATTTCTAAATCATATCTGGAAATGGTGCTGAGGCTGAACATTGATAAGGAAGGTGATGGTTGATATAGACCAATTGTCTGTTCTGCCATCAATAACACTGGGGCCCCCACTTGAGTTTTCTCTGTAGCCTTTGTAGTTAACCACCACAGTTACTATGCATATGCTAGTTCTTGTTAATTTGTAGTTAATATTGTTAGTATTTATGTATTCCACTTCCCCACCCACTCTATGCAACGTGGCCTTCTTTTATGTCATCTCATTAATTTCAATGCAAAAGTGAAGCATCCCTAGAGTCAGCAACATATTTCACAAATTGTATTAAAATTGGTTGAAATGGAAAAAACAATAGCAGAAACGATGAGGTCAAGCAGAGGGACCAAGAGAAAAGACTCCACTCATCTCAGCTCTAAATGAATGTGTTCCAGACCTCGAGTGCCACACAAGAGGATGCACCCTGGTTTTGTCTGCACATGTCTGGTTTGGTTCTGATGAGGCGACAGGCCCTGAAGATCTTCGCTTGGCCTGCCCAGGAGCACAGGTTCTGAAGAGCAATGGCTGGGCCCACTCAGACCCACATCCTGAAGGGATACTAGACTTTGTCAGTTAACACATGATGATCTTGGCTGCAGAGCAGTTCTGATCAGGAGCACAGTCGCGGTATAGTCAGCAGCGTAGCCTCTGGTGTGGACAGGTACAGGCTGTTAGGATCTATGGCTTCTTATAGTCAGACACAAAGTCACTGAGGATGGATCTAAGGTTCATCTAGTGAGAATTCTAGGAAATGATGATCTTTGACTCAGTAAAAAACATTTTAAGGATCTAAGGTTTGGACTAGTAAGATACAATCATAGCATAAGCATATCTGAAGCGCAGGCCGCTCAGATGTTTAACCTCTGAGGATGTAAAGTTCTGCCCGTCAGGTGCACATCCTCTGAGGATAAAGGACTCAGTCTAGTGTAGTACACAGTCTCCTAGGATCTATGTCTCACCGGTTAGAGGCGGCAGACCCGAGAGCAGAGGACGGCCCGGGACCAGGGTTCGATTCCCGGCGCGGCAGGTTTCTGGACCAGGGTCAGCGGACTCGATAATTCTCTCGCCTCGGTGCCCACTCTGATCAGCGATCACACTCGGCAACTCTGGGCATTAGCTTGCCTCATCTTCACTAACGGCCCCACCAGACCGCCGGGGATGCCTGGTCTCACCCTGGAGATACCCATTAAGGGACCATCTCTCAGGGAAGCCAGGAAGGGTTTCGCAGCGGTCGAAGCGCCTTGGGACCCTCCGGGTAAGTAGTGCGCTATATAAATGCCTATACATTTACATTTACATTTACATGTCTCAAACCGGCCAGGTGCACAGCGTCTTAAGATCTAAGGCTTGGTCCAGTGCAGTTCACAACCTCTGAGGATCTATGGCTCAGGTCGGTCAGGTGCACAGTGTCTGAGGATCTAAGAGCCTAAGTCTGTCAGAAGGACAGTCTCTAACAATTAAAGGCTCAATGCAGTGAGGGGCACAGCATCTGAGGGGCTAAAGCTCAGTCCAGTGAGGTGCTGAGCCTCGCAGGATGTTAGGCTCAGTCCAGTATTGTACACAGCCTCTGTGGATCTAAGCTCTGAGGCTGGTCAGGTGCAAGGCTCTGAGGATCTAAGGCTCATGATGGTTGGGGGCCCAGCTCTGAGGATCTAAACCTCAATCTGGTGAGGTGTACAGCCTTTGAGAATCGAAAGCTCACTCCAGTGAGGTTAACAGCCACTGAGTAACTAAGGCTCGTGCCCGTCATGTGCAGGATCTCTTAGGATCCAAGCCTCAATCTGGTAAGGTGCACAGCCTATGAGGGTCTAAGGCTCAGTCCAGTGTGGTGCAGAGCCTCTGAAGATCTAACGCTCAGTCTAGTAAGGTGCACAGCCTATGAGGGTCTCAGGCTCAGTCCAGTGTGGTGCAGAGCCTCTGAAGATCTAACGCTCAGTCTAGTAAGGTGCACAGCCTATGAGGGTCTAAGGCTCAGTCCAGTGTGGTGCAGAGCCTCTGAGGATCTAACGCTCAGTCTAGTAAGGTGCACAGCCTATGAGGGTCTAAGGCTCAGTCCAGTGTGGTGCAGAGCCTCTGAGGATCTAACGCTCAGTCTAGTAAGGTGCAGAGCCTCTGAGGATCTAAGGCTCAGTTTAGTGTTGTGCACATCCTTTGAGAATCGAAGGCTCAGTCCAGTGAGGTGCAGAGTCTCTGAGGATCTAAGGCTCAGTCCAGTGAGGTGCAGAGTCTCTGAGGATCTAAGTCTCAGTCCAGTGAGGTGCAGAGTCTCTGAGGATCTAAGTCTCAGTCCAGTGAGGTGCAGAGTCTCTGAGGATCTAAGGCTCAGTCCAGTGAGGTGCAGAGCCTCTGAGGATCTAAGTCTCAGTCCAGTGAGGTGCAGAGTCTCTGAGGATCTAAGGCTCAGTCCAGTGCGGTGCAGAGCCTCTGAGGATCTAAGGCTCAGTCCAGTGCGGTGCAGAGCCTCTGAGGATCTAAGGCTCAGTCCAGTGAGGTGCAGAACCCCTGAGGATCTAAGACTCAGTCCAGTGAGGTGCAGAGTCTCTATGGATCTTAGGCTCAGTCCAGTGAGGTGCAGAGTCTCTGAGGATCTAAGTCTCAGTCCAGTGAGGTGCAGAGTCTCTGAGGATCTAAGGCTCAGTCCAGTGAGGTGCAGAGTCTCTGAGGATCTAAGGCTCAGTCCAGTGCGGTGCAGAGCCTCTGAGGATCTAAGGCTCAGTCCAGTGAGGTGCAGACTGCAGAGCCACTGAGGATCTAAGGCTCAGTTTAATGGTGTACACATCCTTTGAGAATCGAAGGCTCAGTCCAGTGAGGTTAACAGCCACTGAGTATCTTAGGCTCAGGCCCATCAAGTGCAGAGTCTCTTAGGATTGAAGTCTCAATCGAGTGTCTTAGGATCTGAGGTCCAATCTTGTAAGGTGCACAGTCTTCTAGGATCTAAGGCTCAGGCCAGTGAGGCGCAGAGCCTCTGAAGATCTAAGGCTCAGTCTAGTGATGTACACAGCCTCTGAGGATCTAAGGTTCAGTCCAATGAGGTGCAGAGACTCTGAAGATCTAAGGCTCAGTCCAGTGAGGTGCAGAGTCTCTGAGGATATAAGGCTCAGTCCAGTGAGGTGCAGAGTCTCTGAGGATCTAAGGCTCAGTCCAGTGAGGTGCAGAGTCTCTGAGGATCTAAGGCTCAGTCCAGTGAGGTGCAGAGTCTCTGAGGATCTAAGGCTCAGTCCAGTGAGGTGCAGAGTCTCTGAGGATCTAAGTCTCAGTCCAGTGAGGTGCAGAGTCTCTGAGGATCTAAGGCTCAGTCCAGTGAGGTGCAGAGTCTCTGAGGATCTAAGGCTCAGTCCAGTGAGGTGCAGAGCCTCTGAGGATCTAAGGCTCAGTCCAGTGAGGTGCAGAACCCCTGAGGATCTAAGACTCAGTCCAGTGAGGTGCAGAGTCTCTATGGATCTTAGGCTCAGTCCAGTGAGGTGCAGAGTCTCTGAGGATCTAAGTCTCAGTCCAGTGAGGTGCAGAGTCTCTGAGGATCTAAGGCTCAGTCCAGTGAGGTGCAGAGTCTCTGAGGATCTAAGGCTCAGTCCAGTGCGGTGCAGAACCCCTGAGGATCTAAGACTCAGTCCAGTGAGGTGCAGAGTCTCTATGGATCTTAGGCTCAGTCCAGTGAGGTGCAGAGTCTCTATGGATCTTAGGCTCAGTCCAGTGAGGTGCAGAGTCTCTGAGGATCTAAGTCTCAGTCCAGTGAGGTGCAGAGTCTCTGAGGATCTAAGGCTCAGTCCAGTGAGGTGCAGAGTCTCTGAGGATCTAAGGCTCAGTCCAGTGCGGTGCAGAGCCTCTGAGGATCTAAGGCTCAGTCCAGTGAGGTGCAGACTGCAGAGCCACTGAGGATCTAAGGCTCAGTTTAATGGTGTACACATCCTTTGAGAATCGAAGGCTCAGTCCAGTGAGGTTAACAGCCACTGAGTATCTTAGGCTCAGGCCCATCAAGTGCAGAGTCTCTTAGGATTGAAGTCTCAATCGAGTGTCTTAGGATCTGAGGTCCAATCTTGTAAGGTGCACAGTCTTCTAGGATCTAAGGCTCAGGCCAGTGAGGCGCAGAGCCTCTGAAGATCTAAGGCTCGGTCTAGTGATGTACACAGCCTCTGAGGATCTAAGGTTCAGTCCAATGAGGTGCAGAGACTCTGAAGATCTAAGGCTCAGTCCAGTGAGGTGCAGAGTCTCTGAGGATATAAGGCTCAGTCCAGTGAGGTGCAGAGTCTCTGAGGATCTAAGGCTCAGTCCAGTGAGGTGCAGAGTCTCTGAGGATCTAAGGCTCAGTCCAGTGAGGTGCAGAGTCTCTGAGGATCTAAGGCTCAGTCCAGTGAGGTGCAGAGTCTCTGAGGATCTAAGTCTCAGTCCAGTGAGGTGCAGAGTCTCTGAGGATCTAAGGCTCAGTCCAGTGAGGTGCAGAGTCTCTGAGGATCTAAGGCTCAGTCCAGTGAGGTGCAGAGCCTCTGAGGATCTAAGGCTCAGTCCAGTGAGGTGCAGAACCCCTGAGGATCTAAGACTCAGTCCAGTGAGGTGCAGAGTCTCTATGGATCTTAGGCTCAGTCCAGTGAGGTGCAGAGTCTCTGAGGATCTAAGTCTCAGTCCAGTGAGGTGCAGAGTCTCTGAGGATCTAAGGCTCAGTCCAGTGAGGTGCAGAGCCTCTGAGGATCTAAGGCTCAGTCCAGTGCGGTGCAGAGCCTCTGAGGATCTAAGGCTCAGTCCAGTGAGGTGCAGACTGCAGAGCCACTGAGGATCTAAGGCTCAGTTTAATGGTGTACACATCCTTTGAGAATCGAAGGCTCAGTCCAGTGAGGTTAACAGCCACTGAGTATCTTAGGCTCAGGCCCATCAAGTGCAGAGTCTCTTAGGATTGAAGTCTCAATCGAGTGTCTTAGGATCTGAGGTCCAATCTTGTAAGGTGCACAGTCTTCTAGGATCTAAGGCTCAGGCCAGTGAGGCGCAGAGCCTCTGAAGATCTAAGGCTCGGTCTAGTGATGTACACAGCCTCTGAGGATCTAAGGTTCAGTCCAATGAGGTGCAGAGACTCTGAAGATCTAAGGCTCAGTCCAGTGAGGTGCAGAGTCTCTGAGGATATAAGGCTCAGTCCAGTGAGGTGCAGAGTCTCTGAGGATCTAAGGCTCAGTCCAGTGAGGTGCAGAGTCTCTGAGGATCTAAGGCTCAGTCCAGTGAGGTGCAGAGTCTCTGAGGATCTAAGGCTCAGTCCAGTGAGGTGCAGAGTCTCTGAGGATCTAAGTCTCAGTCCAGTGAGGTGCAGAGTCTCTGAGGATCTAAGGCTCAGTCCAGTGAGGTGCAGAGTCTCTGAGGATCTAAGGCTCAGTCCAGTGAGGTGCAGAGCCTCTGAGGATCTAAGGCTCAGTCCAGTGAGGTGCAGAACCCCTGAGGATCTAAGACTCAGTCCAGTGAGGTGCAGAGTCTCTATGGATCTTAGGCTCAGTCCAGTGAGGTGCAGAGTCTCTGAGGATCTAAGTCTCAGTCCAGTGAGGTGCAGAGTCTCTGAGGATCTAAGGCTCAGTCCAGTGAGGTGCAGAGTCTCTGAGGATCTAAGGCTCAGTCCAGTGCGGTGCAGAGCCTCTGAGGATCTAAGGCTCAGTCCAGTGCGGTGCAGAGCCTCTGAGGATCTAAGGCTCAGTCCAGTGAGGTGCAGACTGCAGAGCCACTGAGGATCTAAGGCTCAGTTTAATGGTGTACACATCCTTTGAGAATCGAAGGCTCAGTCCAGTGAGGTTAACAGCCACTGAGTATCTTAGGCTCAGGCCCATCAAGTGCAGAGTCTCTTAGGATTGAAGTCTCAATCGAGTGTCTTAGGATCTGAGGTCCAATCTTGTAAGGTGCACAGTCTTCTAGGATCTAAGGCTCAGGCCAGTGAGGCGCAGAGCCTCTGAAGATCTAAGGCTCGGTCTAGTGATGTACACAGCCTCTGAGGATCTAAGGTTCAGTCCAATGAGGTGCAGAGACTCTGAAGATCTAAGGCTCAGTCCAGTGAGGTGCAGAGTCTCTGAGGATATAAGGCTCAGTCCAGTGAGTTGCAGAGTCTCTGAGGATCTAAGGCTCAGTCCAGTGAGGTGCAGAGTCTCTGAGGATATAAGGCTCAGTCCAGTGAGTTGCAGAGTCTCTGAGGATCTAAGGCTCAGTCCAGTGAGTTGCAGAGTCTCTGAGGATCGAAGGTTCAGTCCAGTGAGGTGCAGAGTCTCTGAGGATCTAAGTCTCAGTCCAGTGGGGTGCAGAGCCTGTGCGGATCTACTCCTCGTTCAGTCAGATGCACAGAATGAGGATGTTAGGCTTAGCCGGGGATGGGAAACAGCCTCTGAAGATCTGTGACTTGTACGGTCAAATGCAGAATCTCTGCATATCTAAGGCTCAGTCCAGAGAGGGGCCCAGTCTCAGAGCACCTAAGCCTTGTTGGAGTCACACTCACAACCACCCGGTTATTTAAAGCTGTAGCTACTATCAATGTCGCACACCAAGGCAGATTGTTGAGGCTAGTGTGCAATACACTGAAAAACCTTTAAGGACATAACAGGCAATTTGATACGAAAGATCAGCTGATGGGGCGTAGACTCTGAGTTTACACCCTGATACTCATTTCCAGACGTATGTTTTAGAAATACATGTACATTTCCCAGATATTAGGGTAATAGAATATCCCTCTCATATCTATCACTAACTCCTCTCTTTTCTCAGGATTCTTCAGCCTGATCCCAGATGGTGCTGCCACGCCAGCAGATGAGATGAACCACAGCTGTCCACGAGGCAGGAGGGGATCTCTAGAAAGGGTGGGCACGGTATTGGAGAACAGGGCCTCTATTTACCTACCAGGCTGGTGGGCTTAGCTCCCGGGTGCTTACAATAGATCCAGCGGGGTACCCTATTTTATAGGCTTTTATCATGTGAATGGCAGGTCACAGTCAAAATTATCAAACGTTGGGAGCACCAATGGACCTACAGTACCTACAGGTCCTACGTATTCCAATTAAGAAGAGGAGAACTGGGATTTGCTAGTTTAAATGCACCTTTAAATAAAGATGTATATGGAATTGTAAAGGTTAAAGTTGGGAGTCACACAAATCTGAGATTAGACTATTCAACCACAGGCGGTAAAGGACTACTATTTTGTCATGTATGGGCTGCAAAGAAGGGTGTTCTAGGCACCTGCATTTTCAGGGATAGGATGTGGCGAATGTGGGCTAAAACAAACTCATCCTTGGACTGCCTTCTGCCGGTCCGTCGTACCCTGAAAGATGCACACAAACGGAGATAGGTCCTTACCGGGGTAGAGGGAGGGCTGGACCCTATATAAATCTAATAACAAGAAAAATGCCCCCTCTCTCTATAATTTTAGATGAAGACCAAATCAACAACTTAATTAAATCTGGTCTGGTATATTTATTTATACCTTTTACTTTTTTCTTTGTACAAAAAGACTTTCCAAAAAAAATGGCAGAGAAAGGATACACAGTACAAATAACAATTAACGTTATTCAACACTCTTAGACATGGCAATGCTTTACAAACAATATTTCAACATTACATCCAACAAAAATCCACATCACAATACAACGGTGTCTGTAATACATAAATTAATTTAACAATCGAACTTATTGACACAAAAAAAAGCCAATTGAATACAAGAGCAACACACGCATATATCAATTTTGCTTTAGATACAACTGGATGTTGTGATTCGCTCTTGCAGAAGATGCCGACGCGTTTCAAGTTTGGACCATTAGTGTCCAAACTATCATCAGGGCTCAGTTATATGTCTAAAGGGATGTAGAAAAACAAAGTTTTAATACACCAGTTGCCTCATTTTTGTTTATTTGGAACTAAAACGTTTGGATAAAAATAAAGGAAGTACCTGTACTTCCTTTATTTTTATCCAAACGTTTTAGTTCCAAATAAACAAAAATGAGGCAACTGGTGTATTAAAACTTTGTTTTTCTACATCCCTTTAGACATATAACTGAGCCCTGATGATAGTTTGGACACTAATGGTCCAAACTTGAAACGCGTCGGCATCTTCTGCAAGAGCGAATCACAACATCCAGTTGTATCTAAAGCAAAATTGATATATGCGTGTGTTGCTCTTGTATTCAATTGGCTTTTTTTGTGTCAATAAGTTCGATTGTTAAATTAATTTATGTATTACAGACACCGTTGTATTGTGATGTGGATTTTTGTTGGATGTAATGTTGAAATATTGTTTGTAAAGCATTGCCATGTCTAAGAGTGTTGAATAACGTTAATTGTTATTTGTACTGTGTATCCTTTCTCTGCCATTTTTTTTGGAAAGTCTTTTTGTACAAAGAAAAAAGTAAAAGGTATAAATAAATATACCAGACCAGATTTAATTAAGTTGTTGATTTGGTCTTCATCTAAAATTATAGAGAGAGGGGGCATTTTTCTTGTTACCCTGAAAGATGTCACAGCCGCACACCTTCTACCAGAGTTCTAGGCTTGGGGGAAATATCAACATCCAAAGGCCTGTTGCTGCTCAGATGTTCCACACATCTGATGCAGCAGAGCTTGTCCGCAAGTCCAAAGGAAAGAAAGGAACAAGCCCTGAAAGACTTGTCCAATTCACAGGTTAACTAACGGGACATCGGGGACAGTCAAAGGCCGAAAAAGATTCAGACCCACAACTGGAAATCAGATGGGAGCTGACACCAACTAGGCACATAGCCAGGGACTTTCTGAGTGTAGTCTTTGCAATTCCCAGACCAATCCTAATGAAGGTCAGATGGGGGATGCACAGGTGTCTACATGACATGGGTGTGAGGAGTGATAGGTCAGACACTGGCTAGGGACAGCTTGTTGGTGGGCATGTGTGTAGATGGGAAAACAATTATGGCTAGTCCTCTATTCTCCATTTCAGCTCTAGCTAAGGTTTAATTTAGGTTCTGCAGACTTCCAGAGCCAAAGGGCACTTCATGAGGGAAATATATGAAGAATGCCTCATTCGTGTGCAAACATGGAAAAGAACCTTCTGACAACAGCAACATTCCTTGTGGCTTCAGGGAAGTCAACATCTATCTTTTATTCGAACATAATATGAGCAACATGGATGCCACTTGTCCAGACTCACAACATACATGCAGGAGCAAGTAGAAACATCAGTTTTTATGTGCTGAATGGGTTTTTTTATGGAGAGGGTCAATAAATACAATTGGAATGGTATAGATATGTGCCCCATACTAGAATTTAGCTGCTGACAACAACAAGCCTCTCGAATAGCATGGTCATGGTACAGTAAACACCACATAACCCTAGAAAACAGGGAAGACAAAAAACAAACCTCAAATGACCCTTAGTGGACCAGATGGCACAACTGTTAACAGTGTGTGTAGTAGGCTCTGTGCGTATTCTATAGTTCAATTTACATGCATGGATAAAGCTCTGAAAATCAGTGTATCGTAACTTTTGCTACAGCAATGCCTAGAACAGTCATACTGAATTGTAGTAAGAATGCAGAAATTTAATGCAACTTATGTGTTCTATTCTTAAACCGTATTAAATCACTCGCTCGCAGTTGTTTTAAGTTGTTGATGTACCAAAATCATCCACTGAAATCTGTTGAAATCTTAAAAAGAAAGACTAGCCACGCCGAAGGAACATGTTTGTAACCTGTAACAATATTTTTACACCTTGTTGTTAATTGGTTGGATCTAGAACTGAAAGCTATTTTTATGAAAATAACAAATGTGTGCCACAATGATCAGCAATGTACCTAACGGGAATCAACCGTGCCTTGGCATAATCTTTACATGGATAACCTAAAGGCTCGCTTTCATTTCCTCTCTTGGGTTAGAGTAAAATTTTGTTCATTTTCTGTCAGAGGGTGATTTATAATGTGTGTGTCAAATGACAAACATCACGGGTGAAGCAGGCAAGTTTGACTCATTGCACGAAAATCTAATTTCTCTATATACTACCCAATCTCAAGCGACATCAGCAAATTAACATATCATCAAGTGCACAGTGAATATGACAAACTCTTGAAAGGAGATTGACAGACTACACTTTTGTGTGTTAGTCCCCACCAGAAGTGACAAACATTTGAAAGGGAAATAGTTGGTAATGCGCACAAATCATCAAATCCAAATGACTGCTGGAAATATTTGTCCTGTCTCATGTAGGAGCATTCGTCATTTGTATATGAATCACTTTAAGAATGTCATGGACCAAAAATCCACCCTCATAGTCAAAAAACATTTTAATTAAAGACGGGCCTACCTACCAGAACTTTACTGCATTCAACTGTTGAGGAATCCACCCACCGGGCCTCAAATGCCCTATCCGGTCCGAAAGAACACTGCAGATCTTGATCCTGGTGAAAGAGAGAAAAAGATGGAGATTTGGGGATTCACTGAAGATACTAATGAGGTGTGGAGTAGAAGCAGAAAGATACCATGCAACAAGCTCTCAGACCAAGAGTTATACTTCATCTGGACAAAGTAGATCAAGCTTCTGCCAAAGGTGCTCAGTCTCCAAGTGACCATTCTGGAACCCTCATCATAAAGGCTTCATTATGACTCTATGCAGTTCCATTACCTCATAAATAATACACAATCTAATGTGTATCACACTCAGGCCAAAGAGTTATGTCTTCTTCTGTGAGCATCAAAGAGTATGGAATCACAATGTGTACAGAAAGCCCTTACAGTTCTACAGAATTAGGAAAAATCATAGTTTAGTGTACTGGTCATTTACGTTATCAAGCTTTGAGAAGTTTGCAAACTTGACATTTTGTGAAAAAACTTTTATGATAAGGAAGTTCTCCCACTAAAAGTACAATTCTGCAGAGCTTTTTATTGCAATTTAAACTCTGAAAAATGTGAATTGCACAAGTTTGTGGAGACAAAACTTTACACCGTTAAATGTCTCCACCTTGGATTAGCATCACAAAGGACCAGCTATGTCTCACGGAACACATCAACAAAAGGGATAGCACTGGAAGGGACTGGGGACACAGCGAAGACTCTAGAACATTTATAACCAATTCCAGATATATTTGCCTAGTTCCAATTTCTTCTTTTTAAAGTTAAGAGCTCACCTGTCACCTTGAAAAAACACAAGTGAGTAATTTATTACCCTAAATTTCAATAGATTAGTTCTCGTGTGTACTGACCAAAGTATGCATTTGGTGTTTCGGAGGGTGTGAGCGCATGAGGAGGGGATGTCTGCGAGGACTGCCTAACATATCTACATTTTGTTTGTTTATTGGTGGCCACATATCTGTCTTTTTGCTTGTCTAAATACTGTGCTAATCCTTCTAAGCTCCTTTATGTTGTTTGTTAGTGTATATCTACGCATTGTATTGTATTTTAGCATTTGCATAAAGCTTCATACCTCTGTCAAAGTTGCAAACTCCCCGATTTTCACCAATTTCTGAGCACCCACTCTGAAGTGTTTGGTTAAGGGCTGTTGTGGGAGATGTTGGTGCAGGTATGTGGGCATCGAAGATGTGCTGAAAATGTGGTGCAGCAGGCATCGTGGTGCAGGGGCATAAGTGTGGTGAGTGAGAAGGCAGGCTCAGCCACAGATACATACCTATCAGTTTGTCTCTGTCATAGTCTGTACACTTTAAATACAGTTGAGTGACTGATTGTGTGTGTCTGCACATATATGCATGAGCATACACCTGTGTGTCCATGCAGGTATGACTACCTGCCCTACTCAGTGGCGGCTGCTTCCGAGAAGCAGTAGTGGGGAGGAAGGGGTGGTTGGAGCGTTAAAAAAAGTTTTTTTTAAAGGATTACTTACCTGCTGGCTGGCGGGCCTCCGCCTCTCTTCCCTCTTCTCTGTCCTCTTCCTGTCTTCTGTGCAAGCAGGAAGCACCCAGGCTCTCTTAAGTCAAACACAACGCTGCAATGCAGTGTGGTGATTGGTCTGAGTGCTGTGGTTTGGTGCTCAGATGGGGAATGGGAGCCTTGGCATGTTCTCCACCCAGGCTGTAATGCAGCCTGGATGGGGAACCTGCAAAGTGTGAATAATTGTTTGGCCGGCCAGTCCGAGATGGCCAGCCAAACATTCATGCGCACTTAGGAGGATGCCCACCACTCCTGCCCCCTGCACTACCCAACCAAGCACCACCGAACAAAACTGCCTCTGCACAGAAAAATAAAATGATAATAACAGCGCCTTATTATTTTCTTTTTTTCTTTTTTGCAGTGCTGAAAGGCAGTGGGGCCCTACTGTTATCTGTATCATGTGTGTGCATGTGTTTCCTTGTGGGAATGACTGTGTTTATATACAGGATGGTGTTTTTTAATTTCAGTTTGTTAATGTGATTGCATGGCAGTAGTGTGTGTGCTGCAGTACTGATGCTTATGGGATCGCAAGCTATGAGTTATGTACATTTTGCATACAGGCCTCGATGAGTATGAATTGTTTTTATGTCAATGTGGTGTTGTTTACGTAGTGTAGAAGCTGATGTATCTCTGACTACACCTATTTGTTTGTATCTCGGTGTGTGTGTTTTTCGACCCCCTGCATGTGCCTGTATTTCTGTGCCTACTTACAGCCTCCTTCCATCTGTGTGCACACAACATAAAATGTCTATTTGTAGAGACCACAATGACCCCCTGAGACATCTTGGTGCTGAATAACATGTTACCGAACCCAATGGTCCTCATATCATGATCCTCAGAAGGATGAAAGGCTTATTGAACCTACTGTGATTTAAACCTGTGACCATGAGGTCAAGCACAGATCAGTGCAGTGTATGCATTAGTTCAAAGCAACTCGGCTCAATTATAGATATCAAACTAGAAAAGTGTATTTCTGATTATCTATGTATCTCTGTTTCCAAGAAAGGAGGTCAAGAGAGAACAATGAATTTCCTGTACCCGGTGCCCACAAATACTGGAAGCAAACACAAAAAAACTCAAGGCTTTCCTCGTGGGCAATCTGTGGCTTTCCATGACGCGGCGCGATGGTGCCTTAGTCATGGTTCCTCACAGCAACCACAATCCCCCACATTTCCCAACGTGTGACCACCTAATATATCTTTTTAGATGGAAAACTACAGGGTACAAAGATGCAAACATTGAAGTAAACAAAGAGAAGAGAAGGCGAAAGTGAGATGAAGAGGAGTTGGACTAAGGGCTAGGGCGGTCGACCTCAAATCTGGGGAACCGGGTTCGAGTCTCGGCAATGACGCTGAACATCCTATGATTCTGGGCAAATCACTTAATCTCCCAGTGCCTTACAAAAATGAATGTGTCCTCATGTAATGCAACTGGTGCTATGTAAAGCGCTCTGATACCCGATACCTTGGGTCAGGTTTGCGCTATATAAAACTCCGTAAAAAAAAAAGAGAGAGGGAGACAGTGAGATATGGCGAGAGAAGAATGACTAATGGGTCGAATACGACTCTGGTGGTTACAATGGACATAGCCGCGGTGACAGTGCGGGCACTGCGACACAGGCGGTCCGATCACCTTATTACAAGTTTGGGGTCGGACCACCAAACAACCGCTGCAAGGATCCCTGGTGCTGGTGCAGTGGTTGGAGGTCCGTAATGTTTTCGGCGGTGCCGCTGTGGCACTACCAAGCATATTACGAGCTTCCTCACTGCAACAGTTTTCATGGCAGTGAGCCCGCCCTGAAAAGTGTGGCAGTGAGGAAACAAAGGGGGCCCTACAGGGCCCCCGGTTGCCTCAGGGCCAAGGGGTGCATGCTGGGGAGCACATGGCCTGCCCCTGTATACATGCACCCTCAGTTCCTGCACAGCATGTACTTAACAGCCCAGGGTATGCAGGAACTTGCTTTGGTGTTCCCATTGCAGAGCTTTTCTAAGGCTCACTACCTGGGACCGCCAAAGAACCAACCGCCAGACCAGGAGAATCTCCTAAACCTGTCAGGCGGCAGGCGGAAACAAGAGTGTCAGAATGGGAGCGGGGCGCTGGCATGGCAGCCCGCTCCCACACCGCAAAACCTGTAATCAGGCCCTGAACTAGGGAAGAAAGAGAAACAGAAAGCTAGGAAGCGAGAGGCGGGGAGAGAGGAAATAAGATCGAGAGAAAGAATGAGTGAAAGATAAAGAAATCCTATATATACGTCAGTTCTGCAAATGGGCAATATTTGCTTGCGAGTGTTGGTTGACACTGAAAAACATAGAGGTGACTAACACATTTCTTCTTTTCGCTTTGAAGCTGGTTGGATGTTGTTAATTTTCTTTTCTCGAAAGAATTTTTAAAAATGCGCAGGAGCAGAGCCGAAGTGCAGAAAAGTTTGCAAATTATGTGTTGTAATTTTAGTATGATAAATAATGCAGTTCAAAAAGGAGGGTCTCAGGGAACATTTTAAAGACCTCTAAGGATTATATCCCCAAATAATGAATGTCAAACATATAGAAATCCTAGGGTCTAACCATGTGCAAAAATATAATTATGAAATGGTGGCACTCCTCCATAATCGTAGGGATTCTCCAGGGAGTGGCTGTAGCCCTCAAAGGCACCAGGTGTTCCCTTTTAGAGGAGAATCCCTATGATGAAGCATGTCACCTTTGGTGAGTGAGGGATTACGTCCTACAAAGGGATCTGCCTTTGCAAATATACATACATTTTTTTGAGCACTGACTAAGGGATCTATGACGACCCAATACATTCTTCTAATCTTATGGAGGAGTGCCACCATTTTATAATTATATTTTTGCACATGGTTAGACCCTAGGATTTCTATATGTTTGTAATTTTAGTAGTCACAATAATTACGCAAACTTTGCGAGAGAAACAATTGCTTATTTGTAGAGCCTTAATCTATAGACCATTCAAAACATTCCCTACCATTTTTCTTTGCTTCCAATTATGTCTGTTCCTAGCGGGCTGTAATTAATCCTAATATGTGCTGGTCTTCCATTTTCTTGTGATGTCACGGTGTAATTTTAAGGATTTTGGCGACATAGGGCAAGGTATATTTTGGAGGATGCTCTCCTGAACTCTGAATTATATTTCTCATTATCTGCTAAGTCAAGCCTGCACAATGCCAACCAATCCTTAATCATAAGCAAAACGTTCAGTAAAAGAGTCCCACAAAAACAGTGAAAATGTGGCTTGTTCTGTTCTCAAAAATCCTTAAGATAGCACTGAATAGAGACAATGTCTAAAGTAGAGGTAGGCAGGGAAGATGTAGAGCGCCTATGATAGTAAAAAAGACAAAGATCATTTCCCCAGGGGGCCATTTGAAGGGGGGCGGAGAAAAGCTGGATAGTTGCCCACTTTACTCATGCCTTACAACGTCTGACGAAGCGCAGTATTCAGAATTTAGCTACATCCAGAAAATGGCACCTAAGTGGAGTTTCACCATGGTTCTCTATTTGTTGACCTCTGAACGTCACTCCATGGGTGTTTCTCTAGCAGCATACGATAATGCCCCCGCGCCTGAAGGTGTGCAGAAGACTGGGGTAGTTGTTTCCTCCTGATGACAGTTCCAGACCTTAGGATTCTGAATTAGCCCTGATGGCAGAGTGTTCTTATATAGATGAGCCAGAAGTGGTCACAAAAGGGTACATTGTTGTCCTACAATCTAGGACTGTAATGGGGTGTCTTCTTGAAATGTAACCATGTGGTAACTCTATATAAGACAGGCCAGGTTGTCTCAAAAGGTAACAGGACTGAGCGATTCTGCCCTTTAACAGGAAGTGAAATTAGTGATAGTACCTGCTAAATGGTAAGATCTGCCACAGCTCACCAGACTTTCAGAGGCAGAGGACTTCTGGGAAACCTCTCCATTTTCTGTTAATTCTAATCTGAATATTAGGGCAAGCACCAGATGCCAGTGTCTTGCCCCCAAGTTTTGTAGCATGTGATAGACTTGCACTGAGCATCATCTGACATGGTGACAACTCCCCTTCCCCCCCAACACACACACACATCTGCAGAGGTGCCTGCATACTTAACCAGCAGCACGTGAGCTGAAACGACCATCACGTTGGAAAACGTCACTGGAGTGTTATAAAGCTGTCAGCATGGCAGTTTTTTCTTTAATTTTCTGGCAGGATAATAAGCTGCAGAACTCTATCACAAGCTTAAACAAAACAATGCGGTGCAAATTCAGAGGAAAAGAAAGAATTGGCTGCGGCGCCCATTCACAAGCATCTGTTGCAGAGTCAGATGAAAATAATTTACTCTACTGCCCAGTCACAAACACTTCTAAGAAATTACTTTTCTACAGTCTGAAACAATGGAAGCATTGTACATTGTAAGGTATATCTACAACAACTAAAATAAAATGTCCTCTGCAAGTTTATTTTGACATCAATGCCTCATTTAATGTGACTGATATACAACCCACCTTTCCAACCCCTCCTCACTCTCCAGGTGAGTCTCACAGGGCCTGAATATACTTCAGTCCACTAAAAACCGCCCGAGAGCTCAGTTAGGGCATGTTGGGCTGCTGTAAGCCAGGGTGTTGGAGGGGCTGGGGCCTGGGCCGGGCACTGCCAGCTCAATGTATTCTGAGTTCGCCATCGGGTTGGCAGCAGTTTTTTAATTTGTAAAATAATATGTGCCAGGGCTCAAGTTATTTCTCAGGAGGCCACTGCTGCGGTGCCACTTCAGGTCCCTACCAGCTCTGCCAGATACCAGTACCGACACCTACTTGCCACTACACTACTCCAGGTGTTAGAATTTGGACTGTACCACGTGACTCAAAGCTGTAACAATGGCCTGAGCACCCTGGTGTTATTATTTTAATCAGATATTCAATCGTTACAGTTTGCCCGTGTTCCTTTTAAAGAGATAGGATGAGCCACCATGAGGTGGACTGACTTAAATATGTGTCGGTTTTGAGAAAAAAGTGTCGGTACTGAGCACCGTAAAACACCGGCACAAATTAAGCACTGGACTTAGAAGATGTTTTATCGCCAAAGAGGTTCTTGCCTCCATTGTGTGAGATGCTTTAGCGAAAAGAAAGTGGTGGCATGTGGGACTTGTCACCCCTTATGTTTGTTCTTCAAAGACTGAACTGCCCAAAGTGAGGGCCTTTCTTCAGGAAAATAAAAGGCTGATGTCCCAGACACTTCAGGGGGTGTCCAGTGACGTAACGCAAAATGATGCTCCACCTGCAGAACGTGAATAGGAGCCCCTGAGTCTTTACTATCCCACAGAAATTAATTGACCTGAATGGAGGCTCCTTGAAGGGTCGGGCCCCCTGAAAGGTTGCCCCCCCCCCCCCCCCCTACGCTGCAGAGGCTTCAGGGGCCCGCGTTACACCCCCGAGGTTGTCTCTCTTAGGTGTGGGTCAATTTTGACTTGTCCTCTCTAGATACACCATAGTGCTTACGACAGATCTACATAGGCAAAAAGCTGGCAAAAATAGTGTTGGAAAGCTGCCCTATGTCGATGATGGATTTGCCTGGCAAAAAAGGGTTTCCTGATGTAGGAACTGATGATGGCCCCACCGGTGGGAAATCTGTGATCCTGAAATCTATATAAAACTGGGTATTCATAAGGTGGTGGTTGGGAAATCCGCCAGTTCTTTGCAATTTTCTGTTACTGCCCAGCTCTAAATAAGGCCTTTGATCTGTCTAGAAAGGCAATTAATACAAGACCGCTGCTAACCGTTCACTAATGGGACCCACGAGCTTCCATATTGCGCGTGCTCTTTTGCATTATGCTTGGCTAACAGAAAGCATACCTCACACCAGGGCTTTAAGTGGGGGAGGTCTGTGGGGGTCTGAGCACCCCTAGTTTTTGTGGGGGGGCCTCAAAAGGGGTCTCTAGGGGTCTCTATTTTTGGGCCTCAAAGGTCAAAGGTAGGATGACCAGACCTCCCGGTTTTTGTTGGTGTTTCAGGTGAGCATGCGCGCACACTGCCTAAGCAAATCAAGCACCCACAGCTCTTTGGTAGTGTACTTTCATCGCACCATTGTGTCGATCAATGGTAACTCAAGTGGGATAATTTAGCAGCTTAAACCACTTTGTGTGAGAAACTGCCTACATTTGGATATTTCTGCTTTATTTCTGATCTTGGGCTGCCACACAGAAGGGGCGGCTGGCTCTGAGGAGTCCTAGGGCTGACGGCTTGTCAGAGCAAGGGGTACTGCTACACTAGTTATCTTTATTTAGACCACGCCCCTACTTAGATAGGCCACACCTCTCGAGGTTTGCCTTGCCCCTTTTAGAGCACCCACAGTTTTTTTCCCACTTAAAGCCCTGCCTCACACCATGAACTGAGCCAGCTATAAATGCTTCCTATAAGATTAGCATAGCACAGGACATTATTTGTCCAGGATCACACACATTTGCTATAGTGGAGACGAAGATTCAAACAAAATGCCCCTATGCTGAAATTTGCAACTTAGCCAATAACGCACATCTAGACCCCACCTCCTCAACTACCTTTGCTCACATTCAGTTACACGGTGAAGTCAAAGGTATACGCATATTATTCCTCATATCAAAGTGTTCTGAGGAGCGCTGTCTCTCACTTGCTGTATTTCGACTGTATCTAAAAGTAATACCAGAGACCTGTGTGGTACAGAGTAGAAGAAGGTCTGATAACCCAAGTACTGTGCACTCTTCCTCTCTGCAGAGTTACCAACACCTTCAAAAGGGCCATAGTTGGGAGATCTTTATGTCCAATGCACCATTTGCCACTGATACATCAGGGTTATTGTGGTAGGAAGACTTGCAAAATCACTTTGCTCGGACAGGCATGCACGTAGCAAATGATCCCTCACTGACACACAGACGATGGGTCCCCCTAAATTGCCAGATACAAATTAGAAGAAAACACAACAACGTAGCGCACATATTTTGACTTCTGTTCTACAGAAGCAGGTGGGAAACAACCAAAGCAGTATTGGTTACTAAAGAAACCTTTCTCATAATAGAACTCAGGGCCGGACTAGGAACCGAAAGCAGCACTGGCAAATTTTGTCGGACCAGCCCCCATACGGTGCGTAGCGAGCGAGCCTGATGACTGATAGGGGGATTCGGGGGTATTCTCTCCCCAAGAACATTTTGTAAACAAGAAAGACCAAAATGGTGCACTTCACAACACATTTTCATTACATAACTGTATTAACTTTCAAAGCATAGTAA
The DNA here is from genome assembly GCF_964263255.1 of Lissotriton vulgaris. Classification (NCBI taxonomy): domain Eukaryota; kingdom Metazoa; phylum Chordata; class Amphibia; order Caudata; family Salamandridae; genus Lissotriton; species Lissotriton vulgaris. Next base: position 1,185,888,971 of record NC_141697.1, read on the forward strand.
ATGATGACCTGACATAAGCACCCAGGTGTTAAACCGTGGAAATGGCACACATAAGCCCCAGGCAAGAAAGCATAGAAATGCCACACATAGGCACCCAGGCCAGAAAGCATGGACATAAAGACGCAGTGGTGTAACGAAAGTTGAAGGGGACCCCCCTGCAAGGTACACAGAGGGGCCCCCGCTCCTGAGTTAAGTTGGAGCTCTCAGGCCTGATTAAAGTGCTGAGGGGCCCCCCCTCACCGCAGGATCTGCGGGGGCCTGTGTTACTCCCCTGCCCAGGCATTAAACCGTGGCAATGTCACACATAAGCCCTCAGGCCAGGAAGCATGGCAATGTCACACAAAAGCGCCAGGCAATAAACTGTTGAAAAATCACGCAAAAACCCTCAGGCCAGAAAGCATGGAAATGTCACACATAAGCACCCAGGCCATAAACCGTGGAAAAGTCACACAAAGGCCCTCAGGCCACTAAGCTGGAACAATTTTCAGAGTGTGGGTGCTGCCATCAATGTTACATCACTGAAGTCATAGGACTGTGAAAAATCCAAGCGTCATACAAAGAACAAGCATAGCAAATGAGCCTTGCCCGTTCCGGCGGACGTGGAGAGCAGCCACGGTCCATGCAGGTAGTAGCGGTGGGGCGGTGGGGCCGGGTAAGGGGGGATTCCGAGGGACAATGCAGAGGAAAAATGTATTATTTATTTCATTATCCCTCTGCATTGTCCCTCGAAATCCCCCCTTACCCGGCCCCACCACCCCACCGCTGTTACCTGCACAGACCGTGACTGGTGGTGAGGTGTGTACTGGAGCATTTTGAAGACCACTGTTGCAAACATATTACTAAAGCATGCTGCGGTAGCGCTCTGTCATTTTCTGACAGCATAATCTCCATTTAAATTGCCCAAAAATACCACTGACATGCAGTTTTACTGATAAAACTATGTACCATTCAAAGGATAACGAGTGGAAATTGGGCTCCTGAAAATATTTGCAGTTTGCACATAACCAAGTAAGGTATCTGGATCTATTTTGATCCCTTTCAAATAATTGTTTTCATCACACTTCAGAACTACAAAATAATGTTCTTCACTTGTCTAAATGCTGATATACTGTGAAATATTTGTGCAGTTCCTTTATTGATAGTTCGTTTTGCAAAAGCCACTAACTTTACAGTAAAAAAATAAAAAACACCACTCTCCATTTAAAAAGAATAAACAGCAATTGGTCAGAGGACGTAGCCTGCCATTGGACCTGTCTTTGAACACACAGCAAAAGTGACAGATTTTTTTGCCCATTCCCCTTTTGAACTCCACCCTGATTTTTTTGAGGTAGATGATGGAAGCCAGACCCACAGTGACTCTATACCATACATTACCTTGAAAGGGGCGGCGTTAGCGAGTGCCACTGTGATGTCCTGAAAAACTCCAGAAGGTGCGGGGTCCAGCACTGCTGGTACTATCCGTGGACAGTCGCTGCTGCTCTGTAAGAGATAACACAGGTTACTTTACTATTAAGCATCACTATTGGCACCTGTACTGCAGGGGCACGCCTCTATATACCTGCATGCCAAATGTACCTACTCTTGAGCCCACACACGGGACAAGTAGCCAATAACAGGAAGGTGTTAGATTAAAGAAAGAGACTTACAGGGATGTAACGTGCAGCAACTCACCCTCTTCCACCATCTGCCATTCAACCCCTTCAGTCATCGCTACATTTATTGTTAAACGTGTTCTTTTATACTGTCATCACATCATTCAACATCACAACTGCAGTCATTCCCTAATTCAAATGCACCTTACTCAGAACAAGCCAGGTGATGTTTATCCTAAACAAAGAACTCATCCTTATAAAAATGTTTTCCATATAATGCTGTGAACCTAAGAAATGGCTGTTTTTGAGATACATTATATGGCAAGTTCTTAACATACACAACAAAAGGATTGATGGCGTTTCGGCTAGTAGAATTTTTGAACAGTCTTCTTCGGGATAAAAAAGTATTTATATTATCATCAATTAAAACAAGAACACCAAATTAACAGAGTGTCAGATAGAAATTACTACCACAATAGCTGGAAAAACACACCCAGAGCTCATTGAGAGTTCCCAGGATATAGGTGTCAGATATTGGGTGTACTCAAATCTTTGATGTATGGGTTATTTCCGAAGGAATAAGTACTAACACGTGGACCGGGGAATACCAGGCCCAAAGCTGCTTGTCTTTACCGCTTCCAGGGGAAATAAGAGACCCAAACTTGGACGTATTTACCATCAGCTTGGAGAAGATGGTAAATTGGGTTGGGGAATTTATGGAAGTTTGTAGTGTAGCTGGCAGGTGTCAGGGACTGGGAAAGCAGAGCAGGCGAGACAGAGCAGGCACCACATATGGTGTCTCTGGGCCCAGAGTTTCTGCACAAAGCGTAACCAGTTCTGTTGTTTGCAGCCTAGGTATTCAGGGACATGAGACACAGCACGAATTGGGATAGCGGGTAATACAGGGCCAATCTTAGTGAGAGCCACAGTCTTTAATCAAGACTGAAGTCTGGTAACAAAGGACAGCATTAATTAAATGTTATAATCACAACCTCAACGCCTTCACGATGATGAGCCAGTAACTGACTATTACATCAAGCATAAACAACATCATAACTTGCCATCCCTTTGAGCAGGCAGACTGTACTATCTGCAATTGTACCAGTTTGGGAACTAGGCCCCAGTCGAGGAAATTGCAAGTCAAGGTAACGGTCAATGTATCCTTCAATCAATGTAGTGGTGTTGGGGTACTGCTCTGCACCTCCTTGCTCAGCCTACCATAAATGGGAATCAAATTGCTCTGTTCAAGAAAAGTTTGCTTTCCTGTCTCAAGGGTCAGCTGAATTTACATTAAATGAGAGTACAAACACAGCCTATTACATTGGCACATATGTTGCTCCCAAACCTCTGAAACAGATTTTCCAATTTTTAGATGTGTTTTGTAATTCTACTGTATTAAGTGACTCTGTTACAGCACCTCTGCAACATTTTCTGCCTCAAAATTACCTTATTCAGAAATAGAATTACTATGCTGTATTGCTTCCCACGTCGTAGAGGGGATGTAATATTTGACTTAATGTAGTACTAACTCTATTGTTGGCTTAACACTTGCACATTTTCTCCCACTTCTTGGCTTTATGGGTTCTGCAATCACGCCTCCTCCTAAACTTTCAATGCACTCTGAGATCTCTCCATAGATCTAGGCCTCAAACTAGATATCTCCATTGCTCTTTTTTTATATCTTCAAACTTCTTGGTCCATCACCTCTGATTCCCTAATAAAGGGTGTCCCTGGTCTACAAGAACCCACTGGTGAAAATAATGTTTTGACTCAGGTGGTCCCTGAAATTCAGAGCTTTGAAGGTACCCTGGTAGCCTTAATCATAACTAGCCATAACTAACAGAGCTCCCTGATCCCCAGTCCCCAGTCTCTCAGGCATTTAACATTTGTGACCAAGAAAGGTCCATTCTGACACATAGGCCCAGGAAAATTCTAGTACGCCTTGGATACCCACAAAAGTGAGGATGGATTCTGGGACCCCTGGGGTACCTGAAAATTGAGGGGAAACTCTAATGCTTCTGGGACGCCTGAAAAGGTGAGGGAAGATCCCAGTACTCCTGGGATAGCTGAAAGAATGCATCAGGATTGACTAGTTTTCAGCTACTGCCGGCCTTTTCTCACCAATTGTCCCAATAAGAAAACTGATAAACAATGGAGGCCCTAAAAGACAATGAAAGAACAGATGGCTGTACCACATTAACCAAAAGCTTCTGTTCATCCACAAACTCTGACTTATCAAGATGGTGGACTTTAATGGTAACTTGAGCCCATGCTCAACAGAAGGAGACAAATCTGCTAAGTTATACTGAACGGTCGGACACTTGTGCTAACCTACATCGGCATCTAAAGTTACTGTGGATCCTTTGATTGGCTGTCAGTCTGCTAGTAAATACAGTAGTGATCCCGAAATGCTTATAGGCTGGACATACATTGAGTTTACATTTTGACCTAACCAAATAACCCTTATTTGTTTTAGAAGCTAATACCTGGTTAACCATAAGTGCTAGGCATTTTGTTCTTCACTACTTTACTTTACTGTAACTGATCTATTTTATATTGGTGTACTATAGAAGTATTTATTTTCAAAATAAGTACCTCTGGTTGAATCTTGTGAGTATCTGAATCTAAACGCCCAGAGATCTCTGAGACCAAACCTTGACTTCTCGACAAACGCTCCCACTGGAGAGTCAAGGACACTAACAGAGTCCTTGCTGCGCTTTGCAAGAAATAGTATTTAGAGCTCTCAGACAGTAAAGAAAGCATCAGTGCCCAAACATTGGTACTGTTCAGTAAACCCATTGCTACAGGACTTGGAGCAAAGTCTGACATTGTCCATTACAAAGAACACTTCAGTTCACTTATGATGGTATCCCCCTACCCGACGGAAGTGTGTAGCGGAGTAGCGAGTGTGTTGTGTGGACTGACACACAAGGCTCAAGATTTAGGACATCCTCCTGACACAGGCCACTGTATCTACTGTAACCTTTTTGCAGCAGCTCTCTCTGGAACAGACTCCTATGTGGATTTCATTCCACCCGCCATATGCCCATAAGAAGGCCCTGCACACTGAGCGTCCTACCAGTCTGATTCTTGGCAGCCATTTTGAAGAAGTACCTGGTGAGCACTCATAAGTTACAAATTAGTAAGGTGATGATCCATGCAGTTTATATCCCATACAATAAACCCTGGCTCACCTTTCTATGGCGGAACTAATGGTGGGACGCAAGTAGGAACCTCACTACACAGAACTAAGAAAGATTAGTGAATCTCCTGCATTGCATTTTAAAACCACTCTGGGCATAAATTACCTGTCATAGAAATATCATCTGGCCATCCTTGAATTAAGTTTCCTTCCTATTACGATTTCTATTGCAGAGAAAGCTCTTCTGGAAGCAATGGCGGGTAAGAGCCGAGCATAGCAGGATGTCCATGTGAACCGTGGGTCACTGAGCACACTTCCTTTGGAAAATCATCAAGGGGCAAGCAATCTTCTGGATAAGAACCTAAGGCCTCTCTAGGACTTTTATCAACGTGTAAAAGATTAGGAAAAGCACATAGCACAAGTTCTCCTTAATGTTTAAAAAACATCCACCCCTTCCACAGTAAGGAAGTGTCAGTGAGGTAGGACGTGCAGACATCTTTACTATTTGAGTGTAAGTCTCACTCTTAAAAATGCAACTTCAGTCCTGAAGGGAGAGGTGTGGCGTAGTGGCCAGAGTGGCTCACGGTTCGATACCTGGCACCCGCAGCAGTTCAGCTCAACACCATGTGACTCTGGGCAATAGCTCACTTAATTTCCCCGACGGCCCCCACTGCCTTTACAACCTTAAGGGGTGATATGTTCGCACTTGATGAATATGGAGTATTATTACTCCTAGCCCGACTCAACTGCTCCATAGGCTTCAGTGGGCTGCGGCATATAGAAATCACGATGTATCCACTGAAAGGACAACAAATAATTTGGTAGTCCATACCCTTGCCCAGGACAAGGTTTCAATTGTTCGTTCTACTGCCCTTGGGCTCTCAAATTTCCTATCTGTGGAAATCTGCCTGATACCTTCCCGACTCTCTTTTAAAAAGAAAACCCAGTTATTTACTCCACCTTCTCATTCTGTTGCCCTTACCCATTCCGCATTTCCTTATTATTTCTTACTTTTAACTTATTTTTCTTTTCTTTTAAAGTTTAGCCAGTTTGTGTTGTAATGCAGCTCAATGACATCTCTCCTGGGGGGCATTTCTATGTTTAATTAAATGGCTAAATCATAATGATAATATTGTACTTGAGAAGGGAGAGGTCCCTGGGGCGTGGGACTCACGGTTCGATCGCCGACGGAAGCTCAGCTCAGCATCATGTGACTCTGGGCAATAGCTCACTTAATCTCCCCGATGGCCCCTAGTGCCTTGAAACCTTAAGGGGTGATATGTTTGCGCTTCACAAATATGGGTTAACTTAAGTACTAAGTGGCATTTTTTACATAAATTACATCTATTTTGGTGCTACGCGGGATTGGGTGCCCAAGGGAGGGAGGATCAGAGCCTTGCCCAGGCCAGACTCTGCGGTCAACTCCTCACAGCTGGGTACTTTGCTGGTGGTGGGGGCAGGGGGGTTAGCCGGCCAACCTCACAGTGCGCATGGCCAAGGGTTGGCATAGTTAGGTATGGTAATAAAACTGTATTTTATGTTAAAAAAATATATAGTTCACTGAAAAAAACAAAGGTTAAAGAGACTTTATATTTAGGTGAAACATCAGTTAAAATGTAACATTTTAAACTCAAAAACACACTGGAATACACCTGTAATAGTTTACTCAAGTAACTGTAAATTGCGCCCTAGTTATGCACTCCCTATGACCTTGCATATTACAATACTCATGACGTTCTATAGCATAATTGATAACATCACTGATGACAACTGAAATTACATCATTAATGACATCACTGAGCATGGCGGGGCGCAAGTTACAGTTCCATGAGCTAACCATAACTGGTCAATTTCAGTGTTTTTTTTTGTTTAAAATGTTACATCACTTTAGAGTTTGGTTTTTCAGTGAATACATTAATATATATAAACACACATCTATCTATCTATCTATCTATCTATCTATCTATCTATCTATCTATCTATCTATCTATCTATCTATATCACACCCCATAGGAACTAATGTTAAATGTATGTGTATCTATCTCTATCTCTCTCTCTCTATATATATATTTATATAGAGATATATATATATATATATATAGATAGATAGATAGATAGATAGATAGATAGATAGATAGATAGATAGATAGATAGATAGATAGATAGATAGATAGATAGATAGATAGATAGATAGATAGATGGATAGACACACACACATTTAACATTAGTTCCTATGGGTTGTTATTTTATTTCCCTGCCTCTACTAATTTTATGGGAGTGCGTTGCAGTATCAGTGGTTGGTCGTGTGTAGTGCTTACCTAAATCCAAGGCATGAGTATATTTTTTCCAATGGCATATATTGCAGCAGAGACAATTTTAGGCAGGAGACACCTAAAATAAAGACCTTTTCAGCTTCAAAAATCCAGAGTCTCCGTCTGAAACGGGTCTATTGGCATCTATGTGAATAGCACTGCTGTAAGTGGTAATTTACGTGCTACAAAATGTAGTTTGTGATTCGGGTCCAAGGTTTGTTTTGGGACTGGACGTTCTTCCTTCCTGAGCAGCCAAAACCTGAAACATTGAGGTGAAACCCTGGTAAAAAAAGAAATCATAAGGAACCCTCACCAGGGAAAAATAGCCAGCCGAAAACAAAAAGTTATTTTTAAATAAAACTGTTCTATAAGAATACTTCATTGGCTAGAATAGTCCTCTGGTGGAAGCTGGTATACTTTATTGATATTTTTGTTAGCTATCTTCATTCAGAACATCGATTTTCCAGCCCTGGTATGTCTCTATTTTTTCAGGGCTGAGGGATCTTCCCAGAAGTCCTTGCGCCTTGGCATTGTAAACATGGCCGCTGGGGCAGCACGCCATTTTAAAATGTCTGTTTGACCTCTCCTTCTGACACAAACCAACCCCTCGCCAAAAAACATAGATTTTTCTTTTTCTGTCGTGACATTGATCTTATCCATGTCCGGTGGGTGCCCCTCGGGAGGGGGGATTCGATATCAAGACAAACATAGGGAGGCAAGTGGGAGACGAACCACAAAAGCAACACGCGGGTCCAACCCTCCAGGCCTCGGATCTCTCAAGCGAAGCGGGCGCTCTGACGAATGAAGGGAGGGAAAACATGCCGCGCACATCATGTTCCAAGCGGTTCACGGGCCCGGTCAGACGGCCCTCGGCCTTCGCCTGTCACGGGAGCGCAGCACGGCCTCTAGATAAATACACACTCGAAGATGGATGTGAGGCGAGCTAGGCCTTTACCCCTTCTTGGCGGGGCTCTCCCCATGAACGTGCCTCCTACCCTCCTTGAGAGGGGAGTAAAGGATTAAACCAGGGGCCTCCCTCCCTTTCACCACTGCAGTGCACCCCAGGGGTGGTACCTGTGCCACATGAAAGGCTTTCAACACAGGAGCAGCCTTGGAAATACTACATAAATAAACTTGTCTCTCCCTCCGTTGTCCACTGAGACAGTTAAGTGCTAAAGTATAGGGCTCTGCAAGTGCTGGTTTCTTTTTCTTCTTACTTTCTTTCTTTTCCTTTTTTTTATCCATTTTTTTTTACCAACTTCTAATTTTGTTCCCTTACTAAAATGTGTATTCTACCCTTCTCCTCTACATACACATACCATTTATTAATTTCCACACATAAGCAATTTAAAAACTAAGCCCAATCTGAAACTATCATGATCCGTCAATGCTCCCAATTTATCTTCCATCATGCTATATGTGCCAAGCTCAAGTTTCAATGTATATAAATGTATTTTTTAACACACATTTATGATTCACCTATTAAGATTATTCCATCCGTACAGTCTGCTGAAGTCCACTGGGACCATATAAAAAATAATAAAATAATTATATTTGCACGCTCAGATCCTCTGACGGAAAGATCAGACATAAAATCTACAGAATATGTTTCATTTTTGCATCGTACAAGATAGAGCCGAATATTTGTGATGGAGCACACTTTTCGAAATATCGCCTCCCGCGGATACAGGGAAGGCCGTGGAAAGGTAGGGCTGCGGGAGCGCAAACTAACACCATCACTATTTGAAATGGAGGTACACTTAAATGGCATGGTACAAATATAAGCATTGATGGACAATGATGGTTCTTTAGAGGACATATGTCCTCCACAGAGGGCAGTAATCAGGGAGGTGACACTCAGAAGAACAGAGACTTACTGACTAACCCTGAACTATCACAATTCAGAGCTGAGGCATAATAAATAAATACTCTTTAAAATAATGTAATAATGGATCACTTTACAAAAGGTCAGAAACAGAAATATTGTGCGGTCAGAATATTGTGTCAAAGATTTTGAGGACGAAAATATCAAGAAGGTAAGTGCAAATAGGTAAGTATAGATTTAGTGGGCCCGATTCACAGAACTAACTTAAGACACAATCCTAAACTTACTACTTTTGGTATTCACAGAAGTTAGGATTTTGTCTTAAGTTTGTCTTAAGACAGACTTAAGACAGACTTAAGTTAGGATTTTGTCTTAAGTATGTCTTAAGTTTGTCTTAAGACAAAATCCTAACTTCTGTGAATACCAAAAGTAGTAAGTTTAGGATTTCGTCTTAAGTCTGTCTTAAGACAAACTTAAGACAAAATCCTAACTTCTGTGAATACCAAAAGTAGTACGCTTAGGGTTTTGTCTTAAGTTAGTTCTGTGAATCGGCCCCACTGTTCTTAACTCCATATCTATTTACTTTGAAGATAAAATATCGTCAAGGTACGTATATATGTGGAGTTGTATATAGTAGAACTTTGCTTACTCAAAGAAGCTTACCTTCACAATATGTTTGTTCTCTATAATCTTGACACAATATTTTGCCCACATGATATTTTTTCTCCAATACTTTGTCTAAACACCGTAATAATAGTAGCCATGATTTCAAATAGTGGTTTCTCTTTAACAATAACAAAGTAAGGCTAAGGCATACAAATCCTTAGGAAGTCGAATTGGCCTTACCTGATCTATGAGTGAACCTTGGCATTCCGATGGAGCGGTGACGCAAGAGTGCTTCTTAACACACCAGGAGCAGTTCCATCTCGAAGACAGGCAGCTGGAACACCTGCGGTGGAAAGAGAGGTAGCGAGGCATTAGACAGGAGCCTCCCACCTTACAGGAGCATTCCCAGGGGTCTATGTTTAACGCAGACCAATGCCCATCAGGACAAACTTTTGTCTCATCTTATCTTAATCTTAGGTTATTAGATGCAGTGTCCATATTCTTTGTTATTAAGATGATGATGATTATTAATAATAATACCAATAAAAACAGCAATAATAATAATTCTAATAATGCTAATACCTTAATTTATCATTTTATTTTATTGCCCCTCTTGATAGCCTATCTTTTGGGGGGGGGAGAAATAGGGGTGTTCATATTACTTTCGACGGTAAGTCTACGCAGGACATGTTACATTTCATGATGTTTTGTAGCTTCTATAAAGTACCCAGGAAACCTTATTGTATTCCTGTACTGAAAAAAGCTAACTTTACTCAGGTTTGCCATGCGCTCATATACTTGCAAATGCTTTCGGGAGACATTATTTTCAGTGTCCTTAAGTTTTTTTAAAGTCGCCGTTAGGTTGAGAAACAGCTGCGAATAAACCCCCTTGAATTGTAGGAAATTTGTTATCTTATATTTCTTCGTTGGACCTTTTTAACTCTGTATTTATTCTATGCATTTTTTATTTTTTTTAAATTATTCTATGCATTTTTAAACTGTTGATAACGACAATTATTTTTAAGCTGTTAATATCGAGGTTGATTTTGGTGTGTCATGGATTGTTGTAATTTTATGGTTTTTATTTCAATGACTGAATAGAGTTTATATTGATTGATTGAACTTAATTTACGTAGCAGTTCACATTGCATTGTCACCCTCTCATTTTGCTGCAAATAGCAAGTGTTGCTATTGCACAATTTATCAAATGACTGACCTTGGAAGGATTGAAGGGCGACTAAGCCTTGGAATGATTCAAACTCATGAATGCAGATCACAGCAGTTGTCAGTGGCGAGCATTTAACTAGCTGATCGTGGACTACTACACAATGTTTTGACTTGCTTTTCGTTTTTAGTCAAAGTGCATTGAGATTAGATTTTTGTTGCAGCCTTTGGAAGGTTATTCAGAAGTTTAAATTGTCTCCCACTATATTGTACCGTTTTGAGCTGGGCTCGCGGGTGTTTAGTTTGGCGTATGCTATGTTGAGATCTATTTAGATTGATTTGATATTTTGGGTAATTTTTCCAAACAGGTACGTATTTCATGTAAGATATTAGATATAGCGTGACCCTAATTCAAAAGGTCAGGAAAACACTTTGGGGCAGATGTACAAGCCCCTTACGGCACGTTTACGCCGCCTTGCGTGACGCAACAGCGGCGTAAACGTGGCACATTCCTGCGAGGCATTTACAACGTGACGCATCTAGGGAGATGCGTCACGTTATAAAGCCCAGTGCCACAATGGGGGCGTTCCCACGCAGGGTGGGCGTTCCGGTGCCTGTGCGCCTCGCAAAAGTGCCTGCGTGAAATCTACAAGATTTCACGCAGGCACTTCCGCGATGCTGCTACGTCAATTCCTTACGCCTGCTTGAAGCAGGCGTAAGGACTGACACAGCATGTTAAGTATTGGGCGGCCCTGAGCATTGATGGAGTTGCGTTGCGCTTGCGACGCGACTCCAGCGATGCGCCGCCCTTACGTCACGAGATGCGTCACGCACCTGCCTACCCTTGCGCCATGGCACACCGCATTGTAAATGCGGCGCATCTGCCGTGACGCAAGGGTAGTTTTGCGTGGTGCATTTGTTCTGGCGTATCTCTGCTGATATGCAGAGATGCGCCAGAACTCGAAAATATGCCCCTTTGTAGAGAACATTTTTATCGCCACAGGAGCATCTCAAATGCAGTGTTGTACATAGGAGGTTATATGTGTTCGAAGTTTGTTTGCCATCAGTTTACAGACCCCTCCAGATGACTGGGAGAAAGTGAGGGAATGGAACATGTATCTGAGGCAGCAGGGCACAAGATCTAAAAAAAGAAGTGGGGGGACTAACCTACTTAGGCAGTATGCAAGTGACATCATGGCACGTGACATGACGACGTGTGACATCATGGCACGACACGACAGCGCATGACATTAAATGTGGCATCACAGGAATTGACATCATAGGAAGTGGCATCACAAGCCACGACTTTATTACGTACGTGTGATGTTAAGCATTCTGACACTTTGCTTTGGGACGAGTAGCTTTATATATCAAAAAATAGTGGTACTTAAATTATTTCAACGCCTCCTCAGGTGTAGTAAGCGCTATATAAATAACATTTATTTTGTGTGAATACTGGGAGAGACCAACACATCTGACATTCTTACAGTGCATGCATATCTAGTAAACAGAGCCGGAGCAAAGTGAAAAAGCTGACAGGTACATGCATCAAAGGATTTAGGAATCGCAAACGGTGCGAATCGCAAAATTCGGCCGTTTGCGATTCCTAAATCACTATTTGGGATGCATCAACAAAAAATTACAAGAAATCACAATTTTTTGCGATTTCTGAAAATGCGATTGCAATTAAGGAATCGCAATTTGCGATTCCTTAAATGCAATGCATGACACTTAAAAAAATTGCGATTTCGCAATTAGGAGGAAAAAATTACCATGAAGTTGGACCTCATGGTAATTTGCGAAAAATCTGAAAAATGCAATTTTGTGCATTTTTCAAACTGTCATGTTGTGCACACACATGCCCTTAGGGCATGTGTGTGCATAACATATGTGCATGGATTGATTTCAGGGGTGCAACAGGGTGTCCTTTACACACCCCTGCACCCTTGAAATCGCAATCTCAATTTGCGATTAGCTAATTGCGAATCGCAAATCGAGATTGTTTTCCCATTCATTCCTATGGGCCTTTTGGCCCATAGGAATCAATGGGAGGGGATTCCTTAATTGCGATTCGCAAATTGTGAATCGCAATTAAGAAAAAATAAGGAATCGCTAAGAAATTTGCGAATTTTTAATGCATTGCCGTTTGCGATTCCTTAATTGCGATTCCTTAATTTTCGCAATTAAGGAATCGCAAACGGCAACAATGATGCATGTACCTGTGAATCTCTTGAGTATCTGTAAAGTGCTAACCGTTGTTTCCCCTCTGCTGCATTTGCTTCTAGTTGTGAAGCTCCTGACTGCTCCCAGCCAGGAGATTAACAAAAGGAGGCCTGAAGACCCCTCAGATTCGGCCTTTGTTATGGGCCTAGCTGGAGTCTGAAATAAGAAAGCCCCATCCTGGCCCGCACGTGTTTGCTTGTTGGAAAGCAGACAACGTGCAGGTGTTGCTGAAAGTGTTGAGAAATTACACCGGGACGAGTTCAGCACATTATTTGATGGGGCCCAAGTTCTTGGCAGGGTGGACGGCGTTCACCCTGTGAAAATAGTGGGTGGACGCTGTCCACCCGTGTGTACCCCCGACTCGAGCCATGTGGGGTAGAAGTACACAGCACAGTTATGCTTTCTTTTACATCACACAGCATTACTCATCTTTACAATTTGAGGCACACAACAGAAAATTGACCCGCACAGAAGCTTCAACATTTGCAGTACCCAATAAAAGGGGCCGACGTCTGTGAATGAAAGGAAAGCATCTATAGATTTGTGCTCGATTTATTAGGTCGTTTTTAGATCAACTCTTGATTTTTTGAGCAGTGAAATTATTAGGCGTTATTTGGCTGGTAGGTGGGGGCATTTGTCAATTTTTGATTTAGCTCTCGTTTACCGGGCCAATTTTTATTAGACAATTTAGGCTTGGATTGAGTTGTAGTAGGAACCTTTAGATAAGGCATTGTTTGAAGGGGCTCTGAATTACTGGAGAAGTTTTTTTGAATTGCTTCTGCATTTTGCAAGACATTGATTCAAACTCTAATTTACTACCAAGATGTGTTTTTTTGGAGCAAAGCTCTGTATTTACAGCTGCGTTTAGCCTTTTTATGTAGTCTCAGTAGGACGCAATGAGTTTAACTACTATTATAGAAACATATGACATTCATTTTCACTTATAAATGTTGACATTGACTTTCTGGTGGCAGCTTTTGCAGCTTTAGAGCTCAAGGCTTCCCAGGGGCTGAGTACAATTTGTGTACATAGGAAACAAGCCAACATTTTCCAGATGAGCAAACATTGGGATGGGGCTGGTGTTTTCTCTGCATGATACACCCCAGGACCAGACTAGTGCCAGGTGAACAGCCTGGGTTGGTGAGATCAAGTGGGTTGGAACATTAGCATTTACATTCTACTGATAGGGTATGCATGAGTGTCTGGGGTCAGAAAGAAGGGTAAGTCAGGTCTGAAGAGTAAAAGTATAAAAAAAATCTCAAGATGGTGCCAATTTCCATTAAGTCAAAGGGTTTCTTTGGTCAGAATTGCTTGTACATAAGTAAGTGTTACAAAGTTAGCGCTCAAGTAATGTGATAAAAAAATCCTGATAATATTCCAACCCTACACTGTCATGGGGTTAGGACCGCTGGGCATCGCAAGATTGTGTGTTGGGTCTAGGCATCTTTTTCACCTGTGCTGTCTCTACTCAATTTACCATTACTTTTCTGCTAGTGCATCATTACTAGGTGATGCTATGGAACAAGAGCAGCTGGAAGGAATAAAGCCTACAGGTTAAGAGCTATATAATATGTTACCAGCAGCTCCCCTGCCCTGTAGCATCCTCCCCTGCATGCATCACAGGTGCATGTGACAACCTACGCAGCTTTGGAGTTCATTTCCCCAGTTCTCTTGCAGTCGTAGATGATGAAGTCTGTCCAGATGATATTTACGCCGTTGACCCTCACGGACGTTCGAACTGTCACATGATCTGCAGCGGAAATAGAGAGACATTGCAGCTGTGAGACAATGGCCCAATCTTACAGTACAAGTGTCTCACCCTCTATGGGAAATGCTTAACGGGGTTCCAGATTTACACTCATCATCTCTATGGCCTTCTGCTCTTGGGGTACCCTTTTCGGATATCACCTACGTGGGTATCACCACAATGCCTCTATTCTCATCACATCTTTTGGTACCGCTAGTTCAGCTAACATCTCAATGACTATCCCTTCACTGGGTAGCCCTCTTTGGGTATCGCTTCACTGGGTCACACCACTGTGCCCATGACCTCTGTGCTCATCAGGTCTTTGGGTATCACTGGATTAGGTATTGTCTTTATGAATATCACCTCTATGGCTACCTTCTCTTTGGGTATCGCGTCACTATGCTCACCATTTCTTTGGATATCACTTGACAACTACCATTTCTATGAATATCAACCCTCTGAGTATCATCTTTTCGGGTATCTCTTACCTGGGTGACCACTGTAATCATGGCATCTATGCTCATCACCTCTTAGACTATCAGTTTTTGAAGCATAATCTCAAGGAATTTCACTTCATTGGGTATCATCTGTTTCGGCATCGGTGAACTGGGTATCGCAACTATTCTCATCACCTCTTATGGTATCATCTGTTTGGATGTCATCTCTCGGAGAACCTTCCTATTGATGTTCTGCAATGCTTCTCTTAATATGGCCAATATCTCTACTGGCATAAACTCTTCCAGTGATACTGCTTTAGTATTACCTTGTTGAGAAATATCGTGCTTATTTAGCATCTTTCTATTGACTTTCATTTAGTGGTGCAGGTCTTTTTTAGTGTACAGATATATTAAACGCATTTGTTTGGGTTGTCTATACAATTCCATGTTATATTTTTCCACATAATGAACTCTGTAAATCCAAAACCAATGCAAGAGATTCTCTATTATATCAATCCAACGTTGGATTGATTTAATAGAGAATCATAAGACGAGTACTCCCTTTGCGATGTTCCCTGCAGAGACCACCTAAATGTACATGTACACCTCATGGATTTCCTCATCAGGTTGAAGGATCTACTCCCTCAACTCAACCGTATGGAATATTCAACACCCGAAAGAAGACTATTCTCACTCAACTGGCTCAAGGCTTGGCTGCAGACATTCTACACGGATAACCTCCTGGGAAAAGCGGCAACCCCAGATACATGCTCTACACTGAAAACCACTGAGGAGGCCTAGTAATTGGCCAACACGTGCTTTATAAAAATTGTATAATGTATCATAACTTCCAGCACAGTACAACAAAGGCCTTGTGACAAACATATCTGAGACCATAAACCGAACAAGTGTAAATATCTGTGTGAGCTAGAAAAGGGAAGAAAATATGGGGTGTCCCACGTTTACAGGTCCACGGGACCTGTTGTCTAATAAGACAGAACCGTATAAATATGAGTCTAGGGAAAACTAGTGCGGATTTGGCGACAAGTGTACAGTTGAGATACCTTGTAATAGTTATATATAGGTCATCAGAATTCATTAACAAACATGAACAAGCATGGAAAACATTAGAGAATATTGCTAGAAAAGGGTGACACTGAAGCAAACTGAATGCGAATACAAATAAGATTCTGGTAGAAAAAGATACGATTTTATTCTTTTGATAAAAATTCAAATTTAAAACATGTAGTCAAATTAAAAACAGCAGTAAAAACAATCATGAATAATACAAAACACAATATAAAAATAAAAAGGTCAATTGTATACAGGATTTCAAGAATCAAAGGTTTTTTTAGGTCGACGCGACGTTTCGTTTTTTTTGCATGAGACACCTTCCTCAGGACCGATTCTTTATATAAATTTCTAATCTTTTGTTTCTGTTGTGTTCCACTATTATCAATTCAGTGGGGTAGTTTCAAAGCCTCAGTCTGTTACGTTCTGTTGGCCTTGGGTAAGATGTATTCAAGATAGATTATCTTTTTCTTTTGAATAATGGGCTATTCCATACTGTGCAAGGGAGCCACCGTTATGGCCTTCAATATTGCAGTACCCACTTGTTATGGTTGCAAACCGCTGCAGTAGGCTGCACCTAATGTGGGACAGGTCCAGGAAGTTATGAAGATTGTCCTCCTGTTTCCGTTTTAAAGATACTCCGTGCTCGTTATGAATTGATACGGCCTCCCTGCTCCTCGTCACAGCGTCGCCCGTTCTGCTCTTCATGTGGAAATGCGATTTCCACACGAAGAGCAGAACGGGCGACACTGTTATATTGAAGACCATAACGGTGGCTCCCTCGCACAGTATAAAATAGCCCAATATTCAAAAGAAAAAGATAATCTATCTTGAATACATCTTACCCAAGGCCAACAGAACGTAACAGACTGAGGCTTTGAAACTACCCCACTGAATTGATAATAGTGGAACACAACAGAAACAAAAGATTAGAAATTTATATAAAGAATCGGTCCTGAGGAAGGTGTCTCATGCAGAAAAACCGAAACGCCGCGTCGACCTAAAAAAACCTTCGATTCTTGAAATCTTGTATACAATTGACCTTTTTATTTTTATATTGTGTTTTGTATTATTCATGATTGTTTTTACTGCTGTTTTTAATTTCACTACATGTTTTAAATTTGAATTTTTATCAAAAGAATAAAATCGTATCTTTTTCTACCAGAATCTTATTTGTATTCGCATTCAGTTTGCTTCAGTGTCACCCTTTTCTAGCAATATTCTCTAATGTTTTCCATGCTTGTTCATGTTTGTTAATGAATTCTGATGACCTATATATAACTATTACAAGGTATCTCAACTGTACACTTGTCGCCAAATCCGCACTAGTTTTCCCTAGACTCATATTTATACGGTTCTGTCTTATTAGACAACAGGTCCCGTGGACCTGTAAACGTGGGACACCCCATATTTTCTACACTCATTCCCCCCAGTCCCTGACAACCACTTAGAGGGGGCCTCCTTAATAACTTTCTTCTAGAAAAGGGAAGACCAGTGTACTAAAAGTGCTAAACCAGCTACTAGGCAGAGTTTGAAAAAAATGACCACACAGCGGCGGAACAATAAAAACATCCATCCATTGAATCAGAGCTCACCTCAATGCAAATGTGGTCTCTTAGCTCTTTAAGAAGTTGTTAGGATGGGCCACACCTCTGTCAACTTTGGCTTACAGACTAGGGGTGGACACAGGCAGTACTAGAGTGCTTGGTTTGATTGTGGGCTGATATGTTTACAGGTTTGGTCGATCCAGACTGCCTAATTCCCTATCAATTTCATCTAGCAAAACATCACGATTTATACTTCGGGTGCCCATCACTCGAACTTCTGTTAACATTTCTGGAAAAGGAAGTCATAATATTCCATGACTAGCATTTTTGAAGTCATTCCACTTTTTTGGAAGTCTAAATAGGTTCATGACCAATCTTGTGGAAGTAAAAGACTTTGACCGAAAAGTATTAGCTCAATGGTTGTGTTAGGTGGCAGGTGATATCTCCCTAGCATGAGATCAAAAGGACTGTAAAGCACTTAACTGGATTTGTTTGAAGCTCCCAGGCACAGATTTGGAGACAGGGGCTCCAAAAGGCATCAATGGGGAAAAATGGACATCTGGTAGTTGCATAACACCTCTGATGCTCACAATCTGGAGATTTAAACACAATAAAATCTATGGAAGTTTTTGATTTGCTTGTTCATCTATCTGGAAAGTGTTTGCCTTTTTGGACTTACAAACTGCAAAAAAGGGATTGGCTGAAGCTCTGCCACTCACTAAAGTTTGGAACACAAGCCTGTCGCAGGATGTTCTCAGCCTGGTGTATGATTTCTGTATTGCACAAGGAAAGGGGATCACTACCAATGTAACGGTGACCTCAAAGAACTCACTGTGCTTTTTCTAGAAAAAGATGCAACCACTACCTCATCCATGCTTATGAGGATTCCACCAGGCTTAAAAGAGGCCACAGCTCCAGCCTTCAGATGTATGAGCACAGGAGATCACCACTCCAACCTTCAAGTCTATGATTGAAGACCAGGCCTGGCTCTAACAAGGCAATGAATCCAGGCATCAACTGGAGGAACAACACATGGCTGCAGCGAGACATCTACTCCAGCCTTCTATTGTATGAGGACAGCAGGGGACTCACAGGAGACAAGCACTTTAGCCACTATCTATAGGAAAATACGACATCGCTTACACGGAAACAGATGCTACCGTACCTTCTCCTATGGAGCGGGTTTATTATTTCCAGGCTGGAGAAAAAGCATTGTTGTGTCAAAAGACAGCACTTATTTTGTACTCCCTGTACAACAAATGAGGGCCAGTTTCCTAGTCTGAACTTCCTGTACTTTACACTCTTGTAGACATCCGTGTTCCAGCTCAGCAGGCCCTAGTCCGGATTATGTATTAGTAGAGGACGAATAGAGTAAACACAGCCTTCCGCATGCTAGGGCCATGGCGCTCTAACAATATCCCGCTACCCGATGGACTCAGGGTTAATCATTGGCTTTTAAGAAGGAGTTGAAGGCTCTACTGTTTTGTTAACCACTCGTTGCTCCTCTGTTATTGCTCTTTCTGTCTCTTTTTATTTAATACTGCCTTACTTACCAGCAGGTTTGTTGAGAGTGCTCCCAACAAACAAACAAACAAACAATTAAATACATAAAATAATGAATAAACCATTTTTAGAAAAACACAAACAATAAAGTGTAGTGCACCCCTACAAAGGCATAATTTTAATTCAGGGTTTCTGTTCCAGAACAGCAAACACCACCAGCCATTATTATTGGACCTGAAGAATCTAACAGATTAACTGAAGTTGCCCATTCCAAAATTTGTCATCTTATCCTCTTCCTCTCCATCCTTCCATTTGCCCCCTGCCCAGCACTCAGAACCCCCATCACATCACTCTACTCCTTACCTTGGTTCGGCTGGAACGCCGGGTACTTCTCCCGTGGGAGCACACGACACGTCGCCACCTGCAGACCATGGTTGAACACGTGATCTTCCACCGCTGTGATAGTATTGCTTCCATAATCACATGACATCTGCATTCCTTTCAGATTCGGGATATTCCCACTGATGTGCATAAAAATGATCTAAAATAAAAAATATTTGAGAGTGCATGCTGAAGACGTTCCATGCTATACGCTTCTTCCATTTCATGGGGGCTCGCGGATCAGGAGTTTGAGGGAGCCCGTCATCTCTTGGCATTTTAGAAGAGGGTGAAACCACCCAGGTCTTCTGCTCCCAGCCACGCAACTTTGTTTCATTCCACCCACCAGCATACAGATGTCTAGGGTCATACCAGGGCAGAAAATAGGCCAGGGCACCAATATAAATGTGGCCCCCATTAGCGTATCGGATAGCTAAAAAATTAGCACAAATTTGCAAATCAGGCAGTTCTGAACTTGTAAAGAGATCTTGCATGGGGGTTTTGCAAGATGTGGGAGACTGCATGCATCTGTGCTTGCTGCTGGCAATGTTTGTGGTAATATTAGGGAAATTAACAATAAAATCCAACACAATAGACCACAAAACAGACCCACAAACAGCCAGAAACCGGCCCACTCAGTGAACTGTCAGACCAGCCCTTCTGGCAATGCCAAATTGCCCTATCGGCCATTCTGACCCTGCAGTTGCCATTAGATGAATGCTCTGGGTCCCACTGCAGGAGTTGTCATTCAACAATGATTGGCACTCTGGGCCCAATTACAAGTCAGATGATGCGGTGTCTCCAGGGCACTCACAGCTCCATCTGATCACAACTGGTCTGGTGTTATCGCCCGTGACCGGCCTGGGTTTACTGACTGGACAATCCAGATAGTAAAATCGCATGAGGATTGGGCTGCTAGAACTGTCCTGCCTGAGACCCCTCTGTGGCATGATGGCAGCATTCAATGCTCCCCCCTTGCTAGCCTTCAGCCTCCCCTGCTCCATTGTACCCTCACCACCCTCTACTCATCCTGTGCCTGGCGCTGCCCGCTCACTCCTATTTACCACCTGTTAAAAGCAGGTGGAAAATGGGTGCGTTGATTTGGGTGGAATTGGCGATTCTGTCTCAATCTGACCCAGTAAATATGGATCTGCTTGGTTATTGCTCATTCAATGCAGATTAACTAGTATTTGCACAATACTAATGGGGTGTTACCACACAGTACCAGTGTTTACGGATTCAGCATTTCCACCAGTACCATAAAACTTGTAATCAGGGCCTTTATGATTTGTAGGAAGTCACTTAGCCACAGTCACTGAGCCTTGAATTATATATGAGAGGAGTCCTATGAAAATATTATATTTCTTGGCACCCAAAAGAGGAGGAAATGCCTAATTCATTGTAGATTGTGGCCTGCTTTGGCCAGGTGAATAAGGTATATATTCGGACTGAGCAGTGAGAAGGCCTGTTATATCACTAGGCACCAGGGATAGAGGTCATTAACTTATATGCAATACATAGTGTTTGTAATTTATTTTATGTCATCTGCTAAGACTAATGTAACTCCACTGTTCACTTCCACCAAGAACAATGTGTTGTTTCAGACCTTGAGTACATTCTGTCTCAGTGTTTGATGTTGGTCCAATGGGTTTACAGTTGAACTGTTAGAGCAGAGATGTGTGCGCATGTGCAGAAACCGCTAGCTGATAAGATGGCAGAAGAGTGACCGTGCCTCATTATCCCCTATTGTGAGGTCTGAAGCTTGGAATCATGAGAACAATAGGTATTTGCCTGGTACCCAGTTGCCACCCGGGATTGGCTGCCAGGTGCATTGAGGCCCTCTGCCTTTCACCGTGGTGCTGCTCTTCTGCTGACTATTCTTACCAGGCTGGAATGTTTTCCCAGACTTCCCCTTCTTTTCTTACACTTGGAGTGTCTCAGATTAGAGATGTGTCCCCTGCGACTAGAGGGTTCAATGGTAAAGTCCAGTGTAAGTGATCCGTTCACCTTGAGGTTCGCACTAGGGAGCCATACATGGGTGGGATCAGAAACCCTTGTATATTTGATGCTGTCCTTAGACCTGTGGTGGCGCGACATTGATGACCTATTTCCTGGCTGATGACGGCTGATTAGCCAGAAACCGGTCCCAGGATGCTTGTTTCCGGTCCAGGGAAGACATGGCTTGGCAGTTTGGGCTGGACCGTGCCCATGAGGCACAGGGTCAGACTGATTTGCATATGTCCATGTCTGAACTGGGGTGGCAGAGTGAGCTAAAGAATAATGATGGATTATACCCAGATCTGTGACTGGGGGTGAGTGCTTGCAATGTTCAACACTCCCTCCATCATCCCCTTTGGTTTTACTATTTCCTTAGTTCCTTTGCATGCTTATTGCCTTGTGGTTGTATATGTGTGGTAAGCAGCCGATAGAAGTAGGTCGGAGTTCTGTGCTAGTGTGTACCACTGTATGGTGGTGTGCATATGTGTTAGTAGGCAGTGGTTTACAGAGTTCTGTGTGAGATGTTTGGTAGGAGGTTGTGTTAATGTTAAGTGATGCTGGAGCCCCACGGCGGCCATTTAATACATAGCTGAGCTGTGTTGGCATTGGGCACTTTGCTCTGTTCTAAGTATACTGTTGAAATAACCTGTTCAGCCAAGGTCAGACTGGCCTATCGGGCAATGAGGCAGTGCCTGTTGGGCTGGGCTGAGATTAGTGTGTGGGCTGGTTTAATGACCCGATGGGCCGGTTTTAACTGTTGAGTTCTCTTTCATTACCATAAGCATTGCCTGCAGCAAACACAAATGCATGCAGTCTCCCATACCTTGCAAAATACCCATACCCCGTGTCCAGGGCCGGACTGGCCGTAGTGGGCACTGGGCGTTTGTCAGGGTGGGGGACAGGTTTGGACTCCGGGGGGGGGGGGGGCATTTTTGTTACCGGGTTCCGGTATTATATCGGCCCCCTGTAACCGTCCCTGGCAAACCTCTCTGCTGCCCCCACCCCCAACTGATTTGCTAACAGGGGCGCTTTTCTTTTGGTGCCTGGGCCTATTTTTTGTCCAAGTCCGACCCTGTGTGGAGCATCAGAGCATATTGACAACCGAATATAAAGCAGAGTAATTGATAGCAAATTGCATTAGGATCAAGGTTTTGAAAGTCATCACATGGCCATCCTGCATGGAGGGGCTGATCCTACTGTCTCCAGAGCAGGAAATATTTACAAATATTGATTAAACATCCTGTCCTAGAGTGAGGGTTTTAAACATGAGAGGCAGGACTCTGGGGCGGTCCAGGTGCAGCTCTAAGGATGCGTTTAGGGGGCACACTTACTGGCTTTTCCATGTCTATGCTGATTTCACCAGGAATGATGGTCAGTGTCGGGCAGCGTGTCGGTCCCTCGCTGATACCAGTCCAGTACATGGGCTCCCTGGAACGGGGGCACTCCTGCTGCAAGGAACATCTAGAAGATAGGAGAGCACTGGTGAATGAGGGGCGAGAGGGGTTCAATGAAAGGACTGAAAAGAGCACCAATAAGGAAGCATTCAGAAATGGGTGGGAAATTAAAGACCCTTGAGCACCACTTTACATCCACGTCACGAGCTCTCCATGTATGACATCATTTCCCCTAAGTGTTATATGGCTCCTCATTTAGTTTTATTGCATTTAAGCATGCACACATGATCAGAGGGCTTTTCTAAAATCACAGAGGTAAGCCTTGGGGCCGATTCACAAAGTAAATCTGGTTTTCAGCCTTGCAATGGTGAAATTCCTGAATTTAAGGAACTCAAAAAGAGGTTTCCAAGAGTATGCCAGGAAAACATTGATGATTTGCATCTGTACCCAGGCGCAGCCAGCACAGGTGAGAGAGGTGGGGCGGGCGTGGCTGGGTGGGGGGAGGGAAGTCGACAGGCGGCAGTACAGGCAAAATTCAATAAAATTCAAAATCCACTTGCCTTTATTTATTTAATTTCATTTTACCTATCCCGTCATCTGCCAACTTCCCCACCAACCCGTCTTTCCCCGCCCACTGGTCTTACCTGTGCCAGTCGTGCGTGGCTGTACTCCTGAAAAACATGTGTGCATTAGCACATGCAGCTATGCAAAGTGCTTTCCACATGTGCACTTGTACACAGTGTATAACTGTTCCCGGGGAAATACCATTGCATTGGTGCAATAGCACTTTTTTATTCTCCACAGTGAAAGTGTGTTTCCCATGGTGAACCCTCTTCCCCGATACCCGCATAATTCTGGAGGTGCTTCCTTCCTTTTCACACTCTTCAAAGTGAGCTGCTCATCCCCTGAACTGAAGGAAATCTGACAGTTTCCAGGGTGAGAATGTGAATATCTGCTAACTCTGTTGGTAGTCCCAAACTTTCCACTACTGCCCTCCCCAGTACTCCTACTCCTGGCCCTGGACCACTATTTGCTCCTGCACAATTTTACACCTTCAAGCGCTGGGACGCCCCTTTGCTGGGGCAGCTGTGTGCTCTAGAAAATTACTTAATAATAATAATAATTACTGAGCATGAGTAGATCGATTTACGAGTGAAAGCTCACCTATTGTGAATTCTTGTACTCGTAAACGAAATCACACTTACACGTGCAAATGGCTTTGCACGATCTTGCCCAATCAATTTAGCAAAACACCAGGATGCCGTGCAACACAAGGAATTAAAAACAAAACAAGGAGCACAACCGACAATTAAAGTAAAATTTTAAGGAAGAGGACCCATTTCCAGATCAATAGCGGCAGGGCCGGACTGGGAACAGGAACCGACCCTGGGAAACTGCTCGGGAGGCCCCTCTCTGGGGGGTCTGGCCGAGCAGATTGCGAGAGCCGGTTTCGGACGATTTTGTTACAGGGGGCCAATATTGCCGGTCCCTGGTAACAAAAAACGTCCCATAGGGGCCCAAAACCACCCCCACCCTGGCGGCCCACCGAGGAAATGCCTGGTGCCTGCTACCGTCAGTCCGACCCTGTAGCGGCCAGTGTCTCAATAGAGTGGCAGGAAGTGGATGATGATACAAAGTAAGAAAAACAAAAAAACACAATTACCAATCGCATGGCTGCATCACCCGGCAACGCAGCTTGCTTAGGAGAGAGCTTCAATGCGCATGTCGGTTTGGCCATCCTGAGACAGACAGTCAAACCGGCCTGTGCACCGATACTAGGGCAAACCTATCCCACCAGTGCCTGTCATCCCTCTGGCCCTGCCCCAAGCCTCTGCTATGAGAGCAAAAATAAAAAACGATGATAAACAAGGGCTCATTATCATTTTATTTTTCATTTTTGTTAGCTGCTGGGAGGGGGAGCGACGCTCTTCCGCCGTAACGGAGGAGCAGCCGCTGTTGTAGATAACCCTTTGCGGAGAGCACTCTGGACTCAAAGTTATTTGTCGTGCCACTTGCACGCACAAATGCCTTCTTTTGAGGCTTGTAGACAGATTTGCTCATACGTATGTTTCCTTGTCAGTCACTCTCCTCCTGCGGGACGGTGGTGGCCATTTCTGGGGTACACTGCCCTGGAAGTTTCATGCACATGGTGCATTTGTTGGTTTTCATAAACTCCTCCCCAAATCCTTCTCGCCTTGGAAACAGTCAGAGATTTACCCCCAAACAAGAACAGAAAAAAATCCCTTTCAGTGCCAAAAAAAGGGAAAAGCGACATCCCCAAAATTAGTGAACGTGCAGGGCAAAGGGTTTCTACAGAGGGAAATATGGCCACTCAGAGAAAGACATTGACAAGCCCTTTTGCATGTGCTCTTTTTTTCTCCTGGAAATATTTAAGCAAAAGAAGTTTTTTTTTAAATTACAAAAAGTAATAACACAACACCGGTGTGATGTGGTCAACTTGTAGTTTCAGATGCTGGACGATTCCTGAGTACTAGAGCCCTCAAAGAAGAAGGAAGTAAGTTGCAAGAAAGAGAGCAACTCAGGAAATAGGCCCTCGGGCCTTGCACTTTAACGCCTTAACTGCTTCGAACATTCCGTGCCAGTGTGGAACGTTCAATTAAGCTGGCGGGCCGCGTCGGCCAACGGACGTGCGCAGCTCTACGGAGGTAGTGCTCGCGACGGCCGTTGGCCAAAACCCGCAGCGAACGGATTAAGCTTTTCCCTACCAGGCAGACTTTGGCACATAGGTGTCAGGCTTCTCTATTTGGACCAATGACACAGGCTGGGAAATTCACCTCTGATGTTGATCATCATGGACCAGCTTCAAGATTTATACTGCGTAATGGGAGAGAACTGACAAAATGTTATTGAAAAAGGGACAAACCTCGCCTCCAGGGTGCACCATCCGCAGTGGGCGTCTGCCGCTTCCAAGCACTCAGAGCAGGTGGAGTGCTTCGCACAGTCTGCCACTTTCACACGGCTCATCTGTAAGTCAGAACAGCACAGTAAGACCCACTGTCCCAAGAGCAGAGCTGGGAAGGAAGACACTTGATTCACGGATTGAAGAAGCAGAGGCAGATCTGATGATGGCCAACACTCTCCGAACATCCTTGGACTGCAGCAACAAGGGTAGATATGTCCATGGCCCACACTCTCCGCATGGACACCATCTCAGTAATTCAAAAAACAATGCAAACCAGAGCCTGCTAGGCCAAGCCTGATACACCCGCTAGAGGAACATCCTGGGACTGGAGCAACAAGGGTAGATATGTCCATCCATGGCCACCACTCTCCACACAGACACGGTCTCAGTTATGCACAAAACAATGCAAACCAGAGCCTGCTAGGCCAAGCCTGATACACCCACTAGAGGAACATCCTGGGACTGCAGCAACTAGGGTTGATATGTTCAAGGCCAACACTCTCAGGACAGACACCATCATCTCAGTTATACAAAAAACAATGCAAACCAGAGCCTGCTAGACCAAGTTTGATACACCCGCTAGAGGAACATCCTGGGACTGCAGCGACAAGGGTTGAAATGTCCATGGCCCACATTCTCCACACAGACACGGTCTCAGTTATGCACAAAACAATGCAAACCAGAGCCTGTTAGACCAAGCCTGATACACCCACTAGAGGAACATCCGGGACTGGAGCACCAAGAGTTGAAATGTCCATCCATGGCCACCACTCACCACACAGACACAGTCTCACCCGCTAGAGGAACATCCTGGGACTGCAGCAACAAGGGTTGATATGTTCAAGGCCAAAACTCTCAGGACAGACACCATCATCTCAGTTATTCAAAAAACAATACAAACCAGAGCCTGTTAGACCAAGTCTGATACACCCGCTAGAGGAACATCCTGGGACTGGAGCAACAAGGGTAGATATGTCCATCCATGGCCACCACTCTCCACACAGACACGGTCTCAGTTATGCACAAAACAATGCAAACCAGAGCCTGCTAGGCCAGGCCTGATACACCCACTAGAGGAACATCCTGGGACTGGAGCAACAAGGGTAGATATGTCCATCCATGGCCCACATTCTCCACACAGACACGGTCTCAGTTATGCACAAAACAATGCAAACCAGAGCCTGCTAGGCCAGGCCTGATACACCCACTAGAGGAACATCCTGGGACTGGAGCAACAAGGGTAGATATGTCCATCCATGGCCCACATTCTCCACACAGACACGGTCTCAGTTATGCACAAAACAATGCAAACCAGAGCCTGCTAGGCCAGGCCTGATACACCCACTAGAGGAACATCCTGGGACTGGAGCAACAAGGGTAGATATGTCCATCCATGGCCACCACTCTCCACACAGACACGGTCTCAGTTATGCACAAAACAATGCAAACCAGAGCCTGCTAGGCCAAGCCTGATACACCCGCTAGAGGAACATCCTGGGACTGCAGCAACAAGGGTTGATATGTTCAAGGCCAAAACTCTCAGGACAGACACCATCATCTCAGTTATTCAAAAAACAATACAAACCAGAGCCTGTTAGACCAAGTCTGATACACCCGCTAGAGGAACATCCTGGGACTGCAGCAACAAGGGTAGATATGTCCATGGCCAACACTTTCCGCACAGACACCATTTCATTTATTCAAAAAGCAGTGCAAACCAGAACCTGCTAGACCAAGCCTGATACGCCCCCTAGAGGAAAATCCTGGGACTGCAGCGACAAGGGTTGAAATTTCCATGGCCCGCATTCTCCACACAGACACTGTCTCAGTTATGCACAAAACAATGCAAACCAGAGCCTGCTAGACCAAGCCTGATACACCCATTAGAGGAACATCCAGGACTGGAGAGCCAAGGATTGGCATGTCCATGGTCAACACTTGCCGCACAGACACCATCTCAGTTATTAAAAAAACAATGCAAACCACAGCCTTGTTAACCAAGCCCGATACACCCAATGGAAGAACATCCTGGGCCTGCAGTGATAAGGGCTGGTAGATCCATTGCTAACGCTCTCTGTCGTACAGAAACCATTGCAAGGCAGGGCCTGCCGAACTCAACATGGCCCAACCTTGTAGACTATAGCCCAGCCTGTCAAGCATATAGCAATATTTAGGTTGTAGGATTATGTTTCCAGTTTAGAGTTAAGGATGCATGTTTGGTTTTGGGTATTTATTTTAAGCTTCGGGTTAGAGTTTAGATTTATGGTTATAAAGGAACAGCTAAAATTAAGCTGAGTTTTGGAACTGGCTTGTAGACTTCGGGTTGTGAATTAGGTTCAGTGTTACAGAGCTTTTAATAGCTTTAAGGCGTGAGGTAATGATGCAAAGTAACATGTTCACTTAAAGCATATTAGGTCATGGTTACAGTTAAGCTTAGGAGTAATGGGTTATTGGTTTAGGGTTGAAGTGTAGGTTTGTGGTTATAAATTTAGAGATACAATTAGAGTAAAGGTTGGATTTGGATTATAGGTTTATGGGTACGGATTAGGTCCTGAGTTGTATAGTTATGTAGGTGTAGATTAAACAGTGAGAGCTTTGGGTTGGAGTTATTAAATTATCAATAGGTTTAAGGTTCAAGAATACACCGAATGGATTTTGGTTTAGGGTTATAGTTCAGTTTAAGATTTTTGTTTCAATTCAGCGTTAAGGTTTAGTTTCATAGTTGTAGAATTAGGGTTACAATTCATCGGGCCTTCACTGGACCATGGTTGGCTAAACACCACGAATAGCTGTGGGCAAATTCCAAGACACTTGGGTCCATACACTGGGGTCCATACAAGGGGGTCCATACCTGATGTGATGTCATCATGTAGAGGTAGTTGGAATCCGAGGGATCAAACTGCATGACATGATGGACCGGCTGTCCTGGGGCCACGGGGATGGGCTTGGTGTTCACAACCGACATATTGTGATTCAAGTTGATCTGTTGAATAAGAGGAGACCAAAATGAGACCAAAAATAGAGTTTGCTGGCAGCTGTATAAAGGCAATTGAACATTTCACTTACTAACTTTTCTCTGGCTGCTCCTATCTCGTTTTTCCTTTCCTCATTCTTCCCATCACTCTCTTTTTCTCATACCACCTCTTTCTCTGCTCTTCTGTTTGTATTCCAGTTCCGCTCTTTCTCTTGGCCCTACTCTCTCTGTCTTTTGCAACAGCAGTCATATTTATTTATTATTATTAGTACACAAACTGTCATAGGAAGAGGACATTTTGGAAAGCTTTTAGATCTGGCTCCCCTCCAGCTGATTCTCTGAAAATGTATTTTGGTCACTCTGAGACTTTTCGATGATTTGTGAAGTTCAAACAAGGGTTCGAGAGGGCGGAAGCAGTTACCAGTGTGGTCTCAAAAGAGCTCTTTCCAATTCAAGCCTTGCTATAAACTTTTTATTATTGGCTAGCTCAAAAACTGCTAAACAAATAAATACTCATTAAACTTGGATGACAAATGTTGGCACCTTTTGTATACATGTGGAACTCCCTTGAATGCTTTAAAAAGTATTTTACATAAACGACAACATAAATCACATGCCCAAAGGAGAAAATAGCTCTCTACATTAATAACTGGAACTAAAACATAGCAGTTGTGAGCTTTAGAAGTGCGCAGTTTGTAAGAGAGCCCTTGAAATGCACCGAATTTGACGAATGCTAAACCTAGAGTAAAAAGCCAGAATATTTGACATTTTAGATAGTGGTACAACTTTAATTCCCTCTAGGGTCGACCACACCCATTCTCCCAAATCAGCAAACATTCTAGAAATAGGACTAGGATTGAAATTTGGAAACTATGGGCTGGTTTAGAGTTTGGCAGAAGAGGTACTCTGCCACAAGTGAGGTGGAGATCCCAGGGGCATATTACCAAGATTAAGCGATAATTATCGCTTAACACGGTTAGCGGCAATATTATTATCACCGAGCTCCGCCGATTTTTATCACAGATAAACCTTGCTATTCTCAAGGTTTATCTCAAAAGCGATGAAAATCGGCCGAAATGCATGAATATCGCTGAAAAGTCCGCGATATTCATGCATTACCGAGCTAATGCTTTTAGCATGTTATCCACCTACCATTGGATAACATGGCTAAGAACTGCTCTGGGCAGGCGTTAGCTTTGGGAGATATTCGCGCTTAGCGCGAATATTTCCAAAAGTAGGTAAAAGGAGATAGCGATGTTAGCGACTGTTTCCAGTCGTTAACATCTTGGCACGCCCACTTTGCATGTCATTAGCGATAAATATCGCTGACATGCAAAGTGGGCCCCAAGATGATTGCTATCTCCTACTAGCTGTCGCTAACTGGTGTTAGCGACAGCTAGGTAATAGGGCGATAAAATTATCGCTGCTTTAGCGGGAAAAATTCCAGCTAAAGCAGCGATATGCCCTTGGCATGCCCCTAAGTCTCCAAAACTGATGGTCGCCAGCTCTGGTTAGAGTTCTGTTACCACATCATGTTTCTGCTAGCGGTGCCTCGGAGGCTCTGTCCGAGGAAGCCCAACACCAGCCGCCCGATGGACTTTGTTTCTGTTCAGGATCATCAGGAAACGCCTGGTGGTAGTCAACAGAAAACAAAATGACCACCACACCCTGGGGAGAAAATTCTCAGGGGCATATTATCAAGTGATATATCGCTGCTTTCTATTGCATAATTTGCCTTTTTTAATGCAGAATTTTGTCAACCTGCTGCATGATTTAGTCCTGCATTGCTGCATAATTCTGGACAGGGGTCGGTAACCCAGCAATGGTTTATGACCACACACAGCATTGATATATTCCATTGGAAATTCCAAAGAAAAGGGTATCGCCTCTTTCACACCTCTTCTAATCTCAAATCATAATTGATTGCCAAAGCCTTGGTACGGAAAGAATTTCACAACTCGCACAATGGTATTGATAGATAGGCAAACACAAGGGGATGATGGACGGAGCGTGAAACTTTCCAGACACTCACCCCACTAGTCACAGATCTGGGTTGAATCCATCATCGTTCTTTAGCTCACTTCCCTACCTCAGTTTAGACCCAGCTATATGCAAATCAGTCTTGACCCTGTACCTCATGGGAACAAACCAGCCCAAACTACCAAGCCAGGTCTTCCCTGAACAGAAAACAAGCATCTAGGGGGTTTCTCCTCAATCGCATGCTTTTTGTTGCAATAGAACCACCAGTACTTAAAGCCCAATTTGTGGACTTCCGCCGCCGTGAAGATCTTGGGCCTCATTTATGAGGCTGTGCGTCACTTTTACGCCGCCGGTGCGTCACTTTTTGTGATGCACCAGTGGCGTAAAAAATGCGCCTTGTTGCGCCATATTTACAAAGTGATGCATCCAGGTAGATGTGTCACTTTGTAAACCACTGCGCCACATTATACCTGCGCCAGGTATAATGTATGCAAGGGGGGCGTATTGACGCAAGGAAGGGTCGTAGAAGTGACGCAGTGAAATCTTTGAGATTTCACTGCGTCACTTTTAGGACGCCGTTGCGTCAAAATCTTGCGCCTGCCTCACCAGGCGTAAGACTGACGCAGGCCCTTTGACATGGGGCTTGTCCCATGTGAAAGGACGCATTGTTGGAGTTGCGTCACTTTTGTGACACACTCCAGCAATGCGTGACTTTTGCGCTTACAGATACGTCAGAAATACTGACGTATCTGTAACTCCTTGCAACATGATGCGTCATACATTAAATATGACGCATCAGGAATGTCGCAAGGAGTGCACACTGAGAAGTGACGCATCGCTGCTTTCACGCAGCGATGCGTCATTTCTCATAAATGAGGCACCTTGTTTCTTAGAATCAGGAGCAGCGAATGTCTTAGGGCGCAGATGGAACTATAACTGCAGAAAATCCATTCCGCAGACATAGGTTTGGGGAAAAAGGAGCCGGGGATATGGAAGTTTCCAGGGGATGAGCAAGAGGCGGGAGACTTGGTGGATATTGAAAAGTCCCTCTAATGTCTTCATTATCGAATCCTATTAAAGCGTAAGTGCGCGTTGCCCAAAATGAGATTGTGATATACGCAGAAATTACCGCATCTCAGGGGTATTTAGCTGCACTGAGGCTGCCAGGTGCAACCTGGATGAATTTGTGTGGAGGAAAACCCAGAATACTCCAAAATCTTCATCTTGGAATGGGGGAAACGTGTGGTATTCCTGCATTAGCCCGCTCTGTGTTTCACTGTGTTCGCGGCTACCCTGGGGGCGCAGCACTTATTGGAATAGGTGCACTATCATGGCCTGTACCCTGAGCAACTTTTGAAAAGTGCACTATGTTGCAAACAGAGAAAGTGCGCCCTATGTGTAATACAGGCCCTGGGCGAGGAGGTAACCGCACCCTGAGCAACTTTTGAAAAGTGCACTATGTTGCAAACAGAGAAAGTGCGCCCTATGTGTAATACAGGCCCTGGGCGAGGAGGTATCCGCACCCTGAGCAACTTTTGAAAAGTGCACTATGTTGCAAACAGAGAAAGTGCGCCCTATGTGTAATACAGGCCCTGGGCGAGGAGGTAACCGCACCCTGAGCAACTTTTGAAAAGTGCACTATGTTGCAAACAGAGAAAGTGCACCCTATGTGTAATACAGGCCCTGGGCGAGGAGGTAACCGCACCCTGAGCAACTTTTGAAAAGTGCACTATGTTGCAAACAGAGAAAGTGCACCCTATGTGTAATACAGGCCCTGGGCGAGGAGGTACCCGCACCGTGAGCAACTTTTGAAAAGTGCATTATGTCGCAAAGAGAGAAAGTGCGCCCTATGTGTAATACAGGCCCTGGGCGAGGAGGTAACCGCACCGTGAGCAACTTTTGAAAAGTGCACTATGTTGCAAACAGAGAAAGTGCACCCTATGTGTAATACAGGCCCTGGGCGAGGAGGTACCCGCACCGTGAGCAACTTTTGAAAAGTGCATTATGTCGCAAACAGAGAAAGTGCGCCCTATGTGTAATACAGGCCCTGGGCGAGGAGGTAACCGCACCGTGAGCAACTTTTGAAAAGTGCATTATGTCGCAAACAGAGAAAGTGCGCCCTATGTGTAATACAGGCCCTGGGCGAGGAGGTAACCGCACCGTGAGCAACTTTTGAAAAGTGCATTATGTCGCAAACAGAGAAAGTGCGCCCTATGTGTAATACAGGCCCTGGGCGAGGAGGTAAACGCACTGTGAGCAGCTTTTGAAAAGTGCATTATGTTGCAAACAGAGAAAGTGCACCCTATGTGTAATACAGGCCCTGGGCGAGGAGGTAACCGCTCCCTGAGCAACTTTTGAAAAGTGCACTATGTCGCAAACAGAGAAAGTGCGCCCTATGTGTAATACAGGCCCTGGGGGAGGAGGTAACCGCACCGTGAGCAACTTTTGAAAAGTGCATTATGTCGCAAACAGAGAAAGTGCGCCCTATGTGTAATACAGGCCCTGGGCGAGGAGGTAACCGCACCGTGAGCAACTTTTGAAAAGTGCACTATGTTGCAAACAGAGAAAGTGCACCCTATGTGTAATACAGGCCCTGGGCGAGGAGGTACCCGCACCGTGAGCAACTTTTGAAAAGTGCATTATGTCGCAAACAGAGAAAGTGCGCCCTATGTGTAATACAGGCCCTGGGCGAGGAGGTAACCGCACCGTGAGCAACTTTTGAAAAGTGCATTATGTCGCAAACAGAGAAAGTGCGCCCTATGTGTAATACAGGCCCTGGGCGAGGAGGTAACCGCACCGTGAGCAACTTTTGAAAAGTGCATTATGTCGCAAACAGAGAAAGTGCGCCCTATGTGTAATACAGGCCCTGGGCGAGGAGGTAAACGCACTGTGAGCAGCTTTTGAAAAGTGCATTATGTTGCAAACAGAGAAAGTGCACCCTATGTGTAATACAGGCCCTGGGCGAGGAGGTAACCGCTCCCTGAGCAACTTTTGAAAAGTGCACTATGTCGCAAACAGAGAAAGTGCGCCCTATGTGTAATACAGGCCCTGGGGGAGGAGGGCCCCAAACATCAGAGCCGCGAGGACATACTAATGGCAATACAGCGCTATGCAAATCTTTTTTAAAGTAGGGAATCTCTCATTTATTTTCCAACAAACAACAAAACAAAAGCACAAACTTGTTTTGTATAGTGAGATCCTCATTAGGCAGGGAATAGAAACAGAAAACAGACGAAGGCCCACCATCGCAACACTCTTCGAAACCAGCCGAGGAAGTCTAATTGTATTTGCTATTGTTGATGCTGGTGACTGTCAATGTGTTATGCTTGCCTGGTATAGCGCTAGAAAGGCTTCCCTCAACTTGTCCTATACCCTTGACCGCCAGAAACAAAGATACTAGCAATTAAGGCTTCTGAGTCGAAGTGGTGCGCCGTGCAAACAGCAGGGACACCCCAAGGGGAAAGGGCCGCCTTGCAAAATTCAGTTATCAAAACCTAAGTGAATTACTCCTCTGAACAACCCAGCTCTAATGGACATTCGGCAGATAACACTGCTCTTTGTCCCCGACGCCGGGAGTGGAGCTGTGAAGCCTGTCCTAGATGGAAGGCGCCACGTGTCACAGACACACCCTGTTATCTCCCACATCCAAGGGCGCATTAAAACCCCCCCAGGCCAAATCTCCCACCGCGCAGGCCTGATGTAAGCGACCCCAGAGGTTCTTCTCCCTGTGAAACAACAGCAGGGCTTCTATGCACCTTAATACAGTCCTCCAAAGCGCCTCGGCTCCGCATCGGAAATATGAAGCGCTTTATGAAGAAAGCTAGAAAAAATATGAAGTAGCAAGGTTGAGTCATGCTTTTTAGGGCGAATTAAACACGCCGATGCCAGAGCTGGATTGTTTGCAATGTTTTGGTATACCCTTCAGGTGCAATGTATATATTTAGTGTCAAAGAAGTGAAGAAGGGCGCGTGCTCTTTATTGAATATGGTATATATTTAGTGTCAAGGTTTTCTGGTCCAGGCAGTCTCTGCCTTCATTATGCCTCTGGGCTTTTAAGGGCCTTATGGTGTCTCACAGCCTTAAGTATTCTTTTCCCCGATACCCTTCTCAATGTCTCACACATTGAGGTAGAGGATGGATAAACCACCCATTGTCGCAGGGACTTGCGTATTCTTGCACTGATTCCCTTCTCGATGTCTCACACATGGATGGATAAACCACCCATTGTCGCAGGGACTTGCGTATTCTTGCACTGATTCCCTTCTCGATGTCTCACACATGGATGGATAAACCACCCATTGTCGCAGGGACTTGCGTATTCTTGCACTGATTCCCTTCTCGATGTCTCACACATGGATGGATAAACCACCCAATGTTGCAGGGACTTGCGTATTCTTGCACTGATTCCCTTCTCGATGTCTCACACATGGATGGATAAACCACCCATTGTCGCAGGGACTTGCGTATTCTTGCACTGATTCCCTTCTCGATGTCTCACACATGGATGGATAAACCACCCATTGTCGGAGGGACTTGCGTATTCTTGCACTGATGTCCTTTTCGAGGTCTCACACATGGATGGATAAACCACCCATTGTCGCAGGGACTTGCGTATTCTTGCACTGATGTCCTTTTCGAGGTCTCACACATGGATGGAGAGACCACCTATTGTAGCAGGGACTTGCGTATTCTTGTACTGATGTCCTTTTCGAGGTCTCACACATGGATGGAGAGACCACCCATTGTAGCAGGGACTTGCGTATTCTTGCATTGATACCCTCTTTGATGTCTCACGCATGGATGGAGAAATCCCCCCTTGTCGCAGGGACTTGCGTATTCTTACACTGATACCTTTTTCGATGTCTCACACATGGTTGAAGAGATCACCCATTGTCGCAGGGACTTGCGAATTCTTGCACTGATACCTTTTTCGATGTCTCACACATGGATGGAGAGACCACCCATTGTTGCAGGGACTTGCGTATTCTTGCATTGATACCCTCTTTGATGTCTCACACATGGATGGAGAGATCACCCATTGTCTCAGGGCCTCGCTTACTCTTTGCCCTGATACCCTTCCTAATGTCCCTAGCATGGATGGAGAGGCCACCCTTACAGCACCCCCATCCATGGTGGGTATTATTCTGCTGTTATGCCCCCGGCCATCATGTCTGGTTTTCTTTCTAGGCAGTATAATTTGTGCTGGTATTCCCTCACCCCAGAGACAGGTCTCCCTTGTCTTTCAGTCCCACTGTCTGCGCACCGCAGCCCCTAGCTCTAGTCCATCAGAAACAAGCTTAAAACACGATCATCCATAGGTGACCAGGCACCTATGCTTGCCGGGAAGAGACCCACTTTCAACTTTCCCTTAGATGATTGTCCTTGATGGACGGCCAGGAGACGACCAGTTTCAGGATGAGAGAGGGTGGGGGGAGGTGGGCGGACGGGGGGTTGTTTGGTTGATCATATCACATTACCTCGTGAAATGAATATCGTGACACTACGAGACAAATGTTTATGTAACGTTGCGAGGTATTGTATGATTATCACTGCTATAAGAGATAGAGGTTTGAGTTGGGGTGAAAATATAAAACCCGGCTGTAGCACTAGGAATATTTGATGTACTGTTATACTTGATGTCAAAACAGCTGCGAATAAAGTAAAAAAAAAAAAATCCATAGGTGACCAGGTGCAAACCATAGGTAACCTTGGTTTGTGCATAACCATAGACAGAGGGGGCCGCTACCCTTGGCACGGGTCTTTACCCACACAGCTAGCTCTAGATGGTCTCAATATTTCATCTCCGTGGGTGGGAGCCATGGTATGCCCCTGCTCTCAAGCCTAGTCGCCGCCCTTTTGTCACCCTCCATTTACAAGGACTCCCTATTGGAATAGAGAAGGCCCGGACCAGGCCTCAACCAATAGAAACAAAGCAAAACTAAAGTGACAAGCGCACAGACAAATAAGAAGTGAAGGCGGGAAGTAAGCCACTTTTAAGATATATTAAATACAATAGATTTCACAAGCACCGTGCAAGTGCTGTGCAGGTGAAACCTAAATATGGCATATGGTGGCATAAGGCACTGGCAGATGCCAGCATGGGCAAAGATGCAAACGTCAACACATGCCATTGATCGGGCCAGTGGCCATTGGTTACTGCATCCCCTCTGAGTATTCAGGAAATGGGACAAACAGCCTTGGTGGTGCAACAGGACAAAAGAGGGAGCAAAGGACCCCCGCCACACATTTTACAGACACAATAAGAAGACCCACCCACACCAGAAAGAAGCATGGAGGGAATGACGGCAGGGTGAAGTCGCATGCGCCTTGCACAGTAGAGCTGGAATAAACAAACCAGTAGGAACAAGGCACTTTAACAGAGGGGAGAAGGAGGTGCCTATGAGCTGGGGTGCCCTGGGATGCCAGCCAGTGGGGTTCCTGGGGAAAGAAGCCGGGGATGACAATGTGGGTGGCAGAGTTAAGCTTCAAACCTGCAAAACGTCTCTCTCACCAACTGACGATGTGCAGGGTGGGTTTATTCCATAAAGATGCTAAATGTGACCGCCTCTGGGCAGATGGATCAACCATCATGTGAAATGCTTAAGGAAGGAGGTGGCCTTTTATATCAAGCAGCAGCTACTCGTGGTCTGTTAAAGAACGGGGGTGCCTGAAGAGGCTGCGGGACAGGATTGACCGGGTTATGCTCAACCAGACTCTTGAATGCTACAAGGTACCTTGATTATTGACTTGCATTGAAAGCTTGAGATGCAGATAAACCATGGACAAGATTTTCTGGAACACTGGATGGGCGTTTTTTCAGGATGAAGCTCATATCTGCCAGTCATAAGACTCCTGGGTACCAAGAGGGCGCGGAGTGCCGTCTTCAGGGTCTACATTTCCTACCATTAGTGGATCTCTAGTGTGCCTGGGATTGTGAGCTTCCCAAATACACATGTAAGTCTGTTCTGGGGGTTATGTGGTCAGTCGTTGTGGTTTCTCTTCGGTAGAGCCCATAGGGAGAGGTGTGGCTCACTGGTTAGAGGAGAGGTGTGGCTCACTGGTTAGAGGCGGCAGACCCGAGTGCAGAGAACGGCCCGGGACCAGGGTTCGATTCCCGACGCGGCAGGGTCTTGGACCAGGATCAGCGGACTGATAATTCTCGCATCGGTGCCTACTCCGACCAGGGAGCACACTCGGCAACTCTGGGCATTAGCTTGCCTCATCTCCACAACGGCCCCACACAAACGCCGGGGATGCCTGGTTTCACCTTGGAGACCCCCAGGAGGGACTATCTCACAGGGAAAGCCAGGACGGGTTCCCCAGCGGTCTATAGCGCTACGAGGCCTCCGGGTAGCAGCGCGCTTTACAAGACACAACAATTTACAATAGGGTCTGGCAGGCTTGGTGGTTTTCCTAAAAAGCGTATTCAGTATTCACGTGTTTAGTCTTTGTGGTTTCCCTGTGGTGTGGTGGGGTTAGAGTGGAGCAAGATTCTAATACAAAATAAACACAGCCTGGCAGCATGAGAGATACATGTCTTCCTGGGGATAGAGGTTAAATCTATTTCTGGAATCACTGTGCAATGTAGACGTTTGGAAGGGCCATCTTGGCAGTGTGGATGTTAGATCTCTTCTTCAAGATGCCATTAAAAAGAAGGAAGCCTGGCAGTGCGGATGTTAGAACTCTGTAACTCAGCATTTACATTTATTTAAACATGAGCAAACCATTTCCCAACAAACCGTAATTATAACTTTAATACAATGATACAAATATTACAATAGCTTTAGTAATTCTTCCACGGGAAGGCTTTACACTTTAAGTACTTATAATTCCTAACTAAATGTTAGACAAGTGCAATGTTGGTGTGAAAATACAAAGCCCTACATATAAAATATACATTGGTGCATTTTCCAGTGTAGGGAATCTAAAACGGTAACATTTAGCGGAGCAGTTCCATGTGACTAAAGTAGGTAAAGCCCCAGTCAGAATATATTCATTCTCATGGTCCTGCTTTATCAATGTAGAATGCTTTCTTTTATAATAAAGAACCTAAATAAACAAGTCAGATAGTTTATCTTATGAACGTCAACCTTGGGCATCACCATAAGGAGGTTGCATCAAAGTGCAACAAAACATTTGTGACTGCAAATACTATCGACCAGAAAATAGTGGAAAGAGGAAGCTAGAAAATCTGGTCATTCATAAAAACAAGTTTCAAGGTGGCCAGGCAGGAATACATCAGTCCAAAGCTGTTTGGATCCTCAAGAGCTAATGGAATTGCTCAGTTCCAGAGATTTTGAAAGGGAGGCTAAAGGATCTGCTGATAAGGTGATTAGTGACAAAGACCTTGAGCTGCTGTTGGATAGAAGTGACCTTATTGGTCAGATGAAGACTATAGCACCTAAGGGAACTGGAGTATTCAAGGTCATTGAAAGTAATGACTAGTATGATCTCTGAATAAAAGCTGCCTGCAAACCATGTTGTTAGATTTCTTCATGATGCCACTAAAAAGAAGGAAGCTTGGCCATGCGGATGTTAGATCTCTTCTTCATGATGCCACTAAAAAGAAGGAAGCCTGGCAGTGCGGATGTTCGATCTCTTCTTCATGATGCCACTAAAAAGAAGGAAGCTTGGCAGTGCAGATGTTAGATCTCTTCTTCATGATGCCACTAAAAAGAAGGAAGCTTGGCAGTCCATGTGTTGGATCTCTTCTTTGTGATGGGATTTGAATCTGTCACAATAACTTCAGGGAAATGAATAAGACATAGACATAGACACATGAGTGATGGATCCCCTCTTGGATGTTGGATCTATTTTTGATGCCTGCACTGAACTGAGATCAGCATATTATTGATCTGCATTAGATAATGTTTTATGGTGTCACTAAAGTGGATGAAGCTTAGAAGTGTGGGTATTGATGTGCTTTGTAGGGCGGCT
The DNA here is from genome assembly GCF_964263255.1 of Lissotriton vulgaris. Classification (NCBI taxonomy): domain Eukaryota; kingdom Metazoa; phylum Chordata; class Amphibia; order Caudata; family Salamandridae; genus Lissotriton; species Lissotriton vulgaris. Next base: position 1,185,928,724 of record NC_141697.1, read on the forward strand.
GATGTCTCCTTGGTGACGGGTGCTTTGTATGGGCGATGGATCACTTCTTGTTGACGGGTGCTTTGTATGAGTGATGGATCTCTTCTTAGTGATTGGTCCTTTGCAAATGTGTTGGATCTCTTTTTGGGGATAGGTGTTTTTTACGGCTGCTGGATCTCTCCATGGTGATGGGTGCTTTGCACAGGTTTTAATTCTCTTCTTGGTAATGGGAGCTTTGTACCAGTGTTGAATCTCTTTTTGGTGATGGATGTTTTGTACAGGTGTTCGATCTCTTCTTGGTGATGGATGTATGGATCTTGGATTTCTTCTTGGTGGTGGTGCTTTGTATGGCTGATGGATGACTCCATGGTGATGGGTGATTTGTATGCGTGTTGTATCTCTTCTTGGTGATGGGTGTTTTGTACCAGTGTTGGATCTCTTTTTGGTGATGGATATTTTGTACAGATGTTCAATCTTTCCTTGGTGATGGATGTATGGGTCCTGGACCTCTTCTTGGTGATTGATGTTTTGTATGGGAGTGTGATCTTTCTTGGTGGTGGGTGCTTTGTATCGCTGATGGATCACTCCATGGTGATGGGTGATTTGTATGCCTGTTGTATCTCTTCTTGGTGATGGAGTTTTGTATGGGTATTGGATCTCTTTTTGGTGATGGATGTTTTGTACAGGTGTTCGATCTCTCCTTGGTGATGGATGTATGGATCTTGGATTCTTCTTGGTGATGGGTGCTAGATCTCTCCTTGGTGATGGGTGTTTGAGTCCTGGACCTCTTCTTGGTGATGGGTGCTTATATGGGAGCTTGATCTTTCTTGGTGGTAGCTGCGTTGTATGGCTGATGGATCACTCCATGCTGATTGGTGATTTGTAGGGGTATTGGAACTCGCCTTGGTGATGGGTGCTTTGTATGGGTAGTTGGATCTCTTCTTGTTGATGGGTGTTTTGTATGGGTGTCAACTCTCTTCTTGGGGATGGCTGCTTTGTACGGGTGTCATCTGTCTTCTTGGTGATGGTTGATTTGTTTGGATGTTGGGTCTTGTCTTGGTGATTGGTGTTGGAACAGAGTGCCCTTGATTTCAACCACAGACCCTGGAGCTCGCTCTCGGCGTGCCCATTGATTCAGATAATGAGATTGAATTCCTTTACGCAACCAAGTCTCTGGCTCGCCCACCCCGCCAGGCAGCAGTAATAGATAGGTATCCCTTGCCTGCTCCTCTCCACTTCGGATCCTCACAGAGACACAACGCTACTGGCCCCTCAATAACATGCTGTGAGGCTCTCTGCTTCCTCCCTTCCGGTATGTTGACTGTCAGCCGTTCTCTCATTTTCCTGAAGTAAATGAGGGGCATATTATCATGAAATGGCTTTATAATTTTCGCCGCTTTAGCGGCAGGAAACTGCTGCTAAAGCGGCGATAATGGGCTTGTTAACCCCTTTCATGCTGATGACAGCCCCCAGCCATCATGCATCACAGTGGGTGTGTGCTGATGACGGCTGGGGGCCGTCATGAACCCGCCCATACATTAAAACGACCGCACAGGAGCGGAATCGCAGCCGTGCCCAAGGGGTTAATATGCCCTTGTGAATTCCCATAGAAGCCCATGTTCTGGTGTGAACATGGGCTTCTATTGGAATTCTCTATGGCATATTATCAAGCCCATTATCGCCGCTTTAGCGGCAGTTTCCTGCTGCTTAAGCAGCGGTAATCTTAACTCCATTCTTGATAATATGATCCTAAGTTCTTTCAAACGTCAAGTGACTGCCCCTGTGTGTTCTTTGTTCTCTCCTCTATTCAGTATGAACATAACTATTGAGTAGCTCACTATTTCGCCCACCAGATACTAGGTGGTCACACACCTTGTCCTGTTGTTGATCTTAACTCCACAGAGATCGAAACGCCGTCGACCACAGATAAACTTGAATCATTCTTCATTATATTAAAATGCTAAAAGGAGTCTAGCATCTTGTTGTTTTGAGCTGATGCATGTTTTTACGATTTCACTTATCACTGCAGGTTTCTTCTACTTATCTGTGAGCACTAGATCTTGATATACCAAAAAAGTCTCAATAATGTGCAATTAATAAATGAATTGCATTACAACGGTATGTAGTGGCCTGCTTTAACCCCTCCCCTACGGGGCTAATTCCCCCACTGTGCTGGGGGCGCGCGCAGCGCCCCGGTGCTCATGATGAGCTTGGCTCATCATGCAGCATGGTGGCGCTGTGTTCATGACGCGCTGAGCTCTTCATGATCATGCCCGTTCCGATGGAACGCCCAGCACAGTAGGGGAATTATCCCCGCGTGGGCGCGGCGCAACGGTCATCACGAGCTGAGCTCGTCATGAGCACACCACGACCGTGCCTCATTACGAGCTGAGCTCGTCATGAGCATGCAACGGGTTAATACGTGCCTTTGGTGTATTATGTCATGTTTCGTCTTTAAATTTGCTTGTCTTTAACACTTACAAGACTGTTTGGCCGAGGTGAACCATCAATGTTTATCGAACAATCCACTTAAATGAAGGCAGCTTGGCAACATATGTGTTGGATGTCTTCTTGGTGATGGATGTTTTTAGATTTTTATTGATAGATCTACTGAAATAAATGGAGTCTGGAAACATGGGTGTTGATTCTCTTCTCGCTGAGAAAGCAAAGCTTTGCAACATGGGATTTGATCCATACATGGTGGCCCTTTGGAAAAGAGGGAAGGCTGGTACTGTTATCGTGGACTCCACAGTCAAAGCCATCAGGATGTTTTCCAACAGCATCTTTCTGGGAGGCGCGGCCACTTCAGGTAAATGTGGTGAGGCATGGCGGGGTGATTGGGGGGGAGCGGGGGGGGGGGGGTGTTGACAGACAATGGGATCGGTAAAATGAAATAAAATAATCAATAAAACCACGTAATGATGCAGCGAGCGCAAGGTAAGTGGTTTTATTTATTTTTTGTTTAATGTTATGTTTCCCATCGTCTGTCTACCCGTCCCCGCACATCCCCACCGCTCTTACATGTGCTGGACGCGACTCCTTTCTGCGTGCACCACTGCAGATGTTTTCTCTGCTGCCTTCGGGTGACACTACACACTGTGTTAAACTATTCCATGTCATCCACTCCGGACCCCATGGGTTGATCCCGTAAAGACTGGATTTACAGCACCCAGAAGCGCAGGATCAAGGGCTACGTCCAAGGGAAGCTGGAGGGTCCTCCTGAAGCCACACAGCTGCTTTCACTGCAGATGCAGAAGTCATATACATTCCAGAAAGTGTAAAGTTCCAGTCATTGCCTTCCAGCTCAAAAATAAAAACTGCACTCTGACCTACAGTCCCCAAATCATTCCCTAAGCCTCATACCAAGAGTAGCCAGAGGCCCAGAGGTCAGGGGAGGACTCAGACAAATGTGAGATAGTTTTAATCCCTGGCTCTGGGTCCATTTATAGACTCTGGGAACTCCTGAAGCTGCTGTGAAGGAAGCCAAGTGCACCTTACATCACCTGGGGACACACAGGCTTCCTCGTGCATCTCGAGGCCTCTTCGAGGCGCTACGGCCCAAGATGACCCCTTCTGTGCTTTTGCTTGGATGATTTGACAGATTTTTTTTTTGCATGTGTCAGATTGTTTCCCTGATCCTGGTAGATAGTGATTCTGGGTCTACTATGAAGTGAGACGCTAAATTAAGGTGGTTTAGGTTTCGTGGTAGAGTAGCTGTGATCCAGTAGTCGAGACAAACTCTGGGTGGTTTGAGGGCTAGTGTTGATGTTTATTGAAGATGGTATGAAACTCTAGTGAATCAATTTATTACGTAAACACGGATATATCACCTTTAACATTTAACAGAATCCTATACAATTAAACATTATTGTCCTCTCTGGATGTTAATAGTCGTTAATGCCTTGCATAGAGGGCATTAACTGCCGTTAGTTGCCTTTCTGACACTTGTGGCCAGGAGCCGATGGTGAGGGTGCATAATGAAGGGAAAGGCAATTAAAAAATAATGCCTGACAACATGTTGGCAAAAAGGCTATAAACAACTGTGGCCCTAAATTCTCCCAACGCAGCCAAATAATCACACACTTAGTCTGTCTGCTTCACGTCCATGCCACTGACCTAATAATGCAGGCAGACAACAGTAGTGTATGTGGGCAGATGTAAGGATTTTGATTGGCTGAGCCAATCTCAGCAGTCTCTCAGGTTGCTAATAAAATGTAAGTACCAAGAAGAATACCTGACGCCTTTAACCCTAAACTTTACAAAGTTTCAACCCAATAGATTTGTGACAACCACAGGACACAGTAGTGACCATGTTATTCCAGGCCAGTTCAGCGTCATGGACAGCTCAGGCCCTGCCCATGGTGCTGAGGCCCCTCCCAGACTGCGCTCCAAGGGCGGAGCTCCGCAGTTGGGTACCTCAACTGCCTTTGGGTTTGGAAGGGAAGGGACCACCAACTTTGTAAAGCTAATCTTACTTTGTGCTTTTCTGAATGAAAATGCCTCCATTCGATGAAGGTGGCTGGAGAAAGAGCATTGGTGGAATGACCTCTAGGCGCAGAGGGATAACACTTGAGGTCACTGTACACTTTTAGGATGCAAGCACTGGAGGCTGGATACCAGAAACATGACAAGATGCCAGCACTGGAGGGCAATGCCCCTGGACCTGAGTGGCAGAACAGAGATGGGGGGATGATGAGGGGGACATACAGCGGTGCGTAGCCACAGCCGAGTTAAACACACACAATCAACCTTAATTCCTCAGAAGCATCTAATTCAGCATAAGGAATGGCCAACTGTATAGTAAGTGGTGTGAACCCCTTCCATTGAGAGCCAGGCCATAGATACCAAATACACCGACCTCAATCTCTCAAGCCTGACCCGGTCAAGTGTGTTATAGGTCTTGAGCACAATATAGGATTAACAATTTCCTCATCAGACAATAGGCGCATATCTAGCCCTTCGTCTCTTTACCAACCCAGATTACCAGCTCAATGTTCATCTTTTTCAATCTACCATAACTGATGCCCTGTTCCTTGGAGCAGCCTTGCTATCCCACCCTCTTGTACCCCGATAGTTTTGTATTTCACGCACTACACCATTTTGAAAGCCAAAGATGTATTCATTTCAAAACCCCTTTCGACAGGATGCTATAATTTGAGTTTTTAAAATTTTTTCTTTTATTTGTTCAGTGCTATTTCTGAAATACTTTCCATAAAGAAGGTGTTACGAAGCATGGAACAGTTGCAATTTAAATGTACAAACAAGTAGAAATCGTTATTCACGACAGTCATGGAGAGTAGACAGAGAATGGGCATTAATAAATTCATCGAGAGAGGTGCATTGACAGTTATGGCTGCACCAGAGCTTTCTAAATGTGCACCTTTGGTTAAGTTGACCCCACTGTGACGAACACCATCTCACACCCTGGACATACGAGGAAACCAGTGACCAAAATGGATATGTGAAGAGACGGGGCATCTCGCTGGACACAGTCACAATCGGGTGGGAAACCATACCCTTATCAATACCTAGGCTTTCCTGTTTTCAGTTTCTATTTTGGGTAAATTCTGGTGGTGTTTTGTCAGTGTTTTCCAGTGATTTCAATACCTAAAAAAACTGTGTTTTTCAGTGATTACTAATTTTCGCGCCTTAAAAAACAACTGAAACTGTGTTTTTCCGGTGTTTATGGAACGCTTTACTTTTATTATTGCCGGCTTTCTTCATTGATGCATGGCATATAGACAGTGTACGTACGTGTATATGAAGTCCAAATACATTTTTACAAGTCAAATATTATTGTAGTACACAATAAATCTCATATGAGGTATTGACAATACCTCATATGAGATTTATTTGGAGAGCCCTCACCCTATATGGTAGGTCCATTATCAGAAAAGGGAAGACAGACACAATCCCTGGAATGTACACAATGAACTTGTGCAGCAGGTGGTACCCAGTGCATTGTCGCTGCAAAAATCCAGAAGACCCGTTGGTTGTCTTGTAACGGTAAGAGCTATGAAGAGTAAACTGGACAGGAAGAGTTTGCATTACGAAGTTAAAAATTGTGGGAATTGTTTCTTGTTCTTATAGTCAGTGTCTGCGGGGAGGATTTATAACAGCTCACTGTAAACCAAGGCTGTTGATGGAAAAGCAATTGGTATCAGCAGGATTTCCTAGATAAATGTGATTTTATTGATTATTGGGTTGAATTAGATGTAGGTACTCGAAAAAGGCCCTTAAGTGCTGTACTTGACACGAACAATGTGTACAGGTACACAGCAGGCAGCATCTCTAAGCACATTGGGCCTGTTTCAAAAAAATTAATTTAAGACTCAATCCTAATTTTACTACTATTTTGGTATTCACAGAATGCATTTACTACTTTTGGTATTCACATAATGAACTTACTACTTTTGGTATTCACAAAAGTTAGGATTTTGTCTTAAGTTTGTCTTAAGACAAACTTAAGACAGACTTAAGACAGACTTAAGCATACTTAAGACAAAATCCTAACTTAAGTCTGTTTTAAGTCTGTCTTACGTCTATCTTAAGTTTGTCTTAAGACAAACTTAAGACAAAATCCTAACTTCTGTGAATACCAAAAGTAGTAAGTTCATTCTGTGAATACCAAAAGTAGTAAGTGCATTCTGTGAATGCCAAAAGTAGTAAGTGCATTCTGTGAATACCAAAATAGGAGTAAGTTTAGGATTGAGTCTTAAGTTCATTCTGTGAATCGGACCCATTGTACCTCAGCTGAACAGCTTTGGCTATTTTGACTAAAGTAGTGAAGATCCTGGTGCTGTCTGTGAATGTTTGACTTTGACCTTTCTGAAGGTCATTGGAGCCTCCTCCTCACTTCTTAAAACCCGCAAGAGGCTGAATACCTGGCTCATCCAGCAATGACATGGATGCCTCACACCTACACACCTGCTCAAGCGCCTGGATACCCTCACGGGTGATTAGTGCACTATACAAATCATCATAACATAACATAGATCATCTGAGTGTCACTAACACGGTACAAGAATCTCAGCTTAGGATGATACAGAAGAGTATGGAATGGCTACACAAAGACGTTAAGCAATCTTATAGTGGAGATAAATAGCCCCTGTGAATCTCACACATCCGCAGAAGCCCTCGTCCTCTGCTTGGACCATCCTTTCTGAAGGCTGTATTTTTGGTTCAGCTAGTCAGGTGTCTAATGTCACCTCTCCCTTAAGACACCCCTGTCGTCGCCTTCTGATGCAGTCAGATGCACCGCCAACTTCTGGGAGGCATTTGCTCTTTATCCTGCTTCTCATTGGTTCTGTTTCTTGGACATGGGAGCATGAATGACTCTCATTGGGTGACCAGTCATGTGTGATTTGCAGAGAAATTCCAGAGTTTTACCATCTGTTTCAGAAAATTAGCCCATGTGCTGGTTTTCAAAGAGCATCAAGTGAATGTAGAGAGAGGCAAGTTTTAAATTCATTCAGTGCAGGATTAATCAGTAGCCCCACAAGAAAGTAATATAATTACCACGATTATAATGTGTGCAAAACTACATTTAATTAGCCTTTGCGCCTCGATGTATGTGCTTGACTCTTTATGCAGGAACTGTCAATTAAGTAATTCTCAGCTCCTCGATCGATGTAAAACTGTAGTCCTACTTCTATGTTTATGAAATGGTCACCCTAGACACTCACCAGCTTAATTTGTAAAAAAAAAAAAACATGCCATAAGGCCACTGCCGTTTGCACCACATATTTCCCCTACCATGCTGCAAGTAATAGTAACAACACAACTACCAACCATCACACTCCAAAGCTATAGGAATGGTTTGGGCGGAAGGTAAGTAATTTTTAATGTATATTGAATTAATAATTACCTATTATTGTGGTCATCTCTAAATTAGCCAGACTGCGCCACCTAGTGGCAGACGGTCACAAGCACAGGTGTTGAATATTAAGTCCTGGTGCCGAGCACTGAAAACCACCAGCTCAAATTGAGCACTGGCTTAAGTTCTAGATAGCAATACAACCGACAAATTGCATTAATCGTTTGTCCTCTCCTCTACATGTAGTCTACATATAAAACGACCAAATCTCAGTTTTACTTTGGCATGATTCTTCATTTGACATGATGTAAGAGGCAGTTTTACTCTTGCATAAAGCCATCTGGGCAGATCATGCAAGCTCTACACTCAATGAAGTCCTCTCTTGAGCTCCACCTACTGGCCGGGTGGCAGTCTGTTTATTCTGTCTCTCATAAATCCAATTTTATCTGTCACACAGCCCGGATGCCAAAGAGTTAAAATTCAAGACGGATGTTATTGCAGCCCTACCATTACTACATTCCATTGCTGTCCTTACTAAACACGGCTTTACAGGACAAAACGTTTTGGTAGCTGCAAGAAGTGATGGCTGATAATAAATTTGGTAAAATGTAGAATGCATCAAGGGCTTCTTGCACTAGGGCCCATGACACACTAGGTAAGTCAATGCGCATGCGCCTTGTGTGTCCTTGCCCACTTGCACCTTGAAACAGACCCTTTGTAATGCAACTTAGTTGCACATTCAATCGAAGTGCAGTTTCACCAGTGTTATATACATTTGCGCCTCAGCAGGTACCCAGTAAATGGAGCCCATTATGACAACAGCTATGCGCAATGACCCCTGACCCCTTGAGGTTCCGTGACAATTGTAAGTGGTGTTTTCGACTCGCACGAATATGGGCGAGTCTAGTATCTATGAACCGCAAATGACGAGTTTAGTAAGTATGCGCAGTTTCGCTGTGCTAACTTAAACCGTTCGTTTGTTACGTGGGTTTTTCATCTGTACCCACGGGTTCCATCTTAGATACGGCATCCATTTTGTCTCTTGCCCTCAAGTAGCCAGCGAACGGACGCTGTCCGTTTCGCGACCCTGGGACTCCCAAGATATTTGCGGAAGACACATGTTCTTTGAAAGTGTCTTTATGACGAGGGGGTTGCTGCTGTAAGGCAGATGACGCCGCTCGAGGCTCATCTTACCGCACGGACTCATTGTCTCAGCCGTGCATCTCATTAGGCACGTCCCTTTGATGCCTGTATCTCGTGCTTCTCGATACCTCCCTTTTTACACCCTTTCCGATCTCCCTACTGTCTCCGTCTTCCTCTGCACCTGTCTTCGTTCCTATTTCGATCTACTTTACTGCTGATTGGAATTTGCTAATGGTGGGAAGATGGGTTTTTACAGTTGGGAACCGCCAAATGTTTCCGCACTTATGTTCCGGACCTTGTGTGTTTCAAAGTGACCAAAGCGACCCCTCTGAGAGCGACTTGTGGGAACCAGGTTGTAAACTATTGTGTATCATGTTATCCTATGGGTAAAAACTGTATAAAAGGAGCGATCCACAAATACAATTTGAAGCAGTCTCCCCGAACTACACTCGATGTACTTCCTGTGACTTCTGTGTTCCCTGCAGTAAATAAACCTTGACTCTTTGACGCCGAAGGAAGTGTCCCGTGTCTCTGTGACTTGTACGCCAGAGCAGGTTACCCACGAAGGTTTCAGGTGTTGTGCCCTGGCACCGCTGGGTCCAAAAGAACCCAGTCCTTCAGTTGGCGCCCAACGTGGGGCTGCATCAGTGGTACCGGTCCAAGCCCGACGATCGTGAGGAACTTCGTGTGAAATCTCCGAGGGAAGGTGCACCCCGCTTCATCGATCCTGTTGTCGAAATAAGTGGCCCGAAGACTTTTCCCGCGAAGATTCCCGCCTCCTAACGGCTGCGACGGACTGCTGCCCTGACTGTAGACCTGTTTTGGCGCCTGGCGTAGACCTTGGTATAGCGAGACGATTGACGGGCCTTCCTGAGGACGCCATTGATCTTTGAGTTAAGTATTTGTGGGTCGCTCCCAGAGTTCTTGGTTGTAGACACTTTAGCGAGTGTCTTTGTTGTAAACACTTTAGCGAGTGTTTTTGTTGTAGACACTTTAGCGGGTGTCTTTGTTGTACACGCTGTGTGAGTGTTTTTGTCGGTGACACTTTGCTAGCGTACTTTGTTGTTGTTGTATTTGTTTGACGACTGCAGCCGCCAAAGACCGAGGGTTTAGTTCTTTGCTGGGACTTGGTAAATCTCGAAATCCCGTAACCCTTGAAGTTTGTGAAACTCGGCTAGTGTGCAAGATGCCTGGTCGTAGTACTTTGTTCAGTTGCTTTAGACCTTGTGGTGCGGATTCCCTGCTGGAGGACTCGTGTCCGATACCTCCGGTTGGAACTCCTACTTATGACTTATATAGCAAACATGGGCTAGGCCCGATTGCTTTTAACGATTATTGGATAAAATATACAAAGAAAGACGGCGATCTTCGTTGGCCACCTCACGGTAGCTTCGAAGCGTCGATCTTAGATAATTTGGAAATAAAGTTGTTCGAACGCAAATCTAGGCCGGCCATGTTTGATGCCTTTCGGTTCTGGCGCAAAGAAGCCCGACAGAAAGAGATCAGACAAAATAAACGTAGTCAGCGAGATACTGTTGCTACTATAGTGAAGAAAGCTGAGCAGTTTCAGCGTGATAAGGAGGATAAGGATAAGGAAGTGTTTGAGAGATTACAGCGTATGTCCATAGACAAATGCTATCCTGCTTTGCCTACGGAGTCGGATAAGAAGGAAGAGGCAGTTGAGGATTCTTTAATGTCTTATCTTATGAAGTCGCCACCTCCGTACGTACAGGGTACCGCAGCTCCTGTGGTCCCTGCCGTACCTGTTCTTCCACCTGTTATTCCTCCACCAGTTCCTCAACCTGCACCCGCTCTTCCGCCTGTTCCTGCTCCTTTGCCTATTTCTATTCCTACTGCTCCTCCGCTTCCACATACTCCTGTTCCCGCTACTGCTCCTGTGTTGTTAACCCCTGTTGCTGCTAATGTCTCTACTCCTTCTCTTGTTAGTCCTGTGTCTTATTCTTCTCCCTCTACTCGTAATCGTAATTCTCCCCTTGCGACAAACTTCTTCCAGTCGCTCGGACCTGTTTTTGGGTCTGCTGGTTCTGATGGTCCTCAGAGACGTAGCCAGCTTCCTGGTAATAGAGAACGTGTTGCGCTATACAATATGGCGATGGGTTGGATGATAAACCCTGTTAGAAATCCACCTCGTGTTGTCCTCGAAACGTTTGATCAATTCAACATACCAACTCAGAGATATGTGTTTGATGAAATGTGCAAGTTCTTACATGATCAGATAGTGGTTAATGCGCCTGACGAGGTGCTGACCGCCCTGTCTGAACTTCGGCTCCAGTTCGCAACTGGACTGATAGTCGACACTAATGTTCGACGTGCTGTTGAGCACTTACTATCTCTTCGTCCCGCTCCTATTCCTCATGCATTGTTCGTTGAGGACATTGAAAAACAAACCGAGTCTGGCCAATATCCTATGCGTGAAGTTCCGCCAGTTTGGATACCAATTGATAATACTGGTGCCCAGCCAGTTCCGGCACATTTCCAGAGAGTGTGGATACACCTCCCATGGAAACGATCGGAAGTGCTTCAGGTGAAACAAACTCTGCCCGATCCTCGCAAAAATCCTGCTGGGTATTACAAGGAATTATCGCAGCTCGTAGACGCTACGATAATGAATCTTGCCGATATCGACATGTTGTTCGGTAATATCGTACCACAACCGGTATGGGCGAAGATTCGTCACCAAGATCACGCAAATGAATTAGGTGGTGATTGGAATGCCATTACAGCGGCAGACGCTGGACAAGTGGCTGCCACTAAACCCGATCAGTTGATTGCTGAACTTCCTCAGCGAATCATTACATTAATGAAAACGCTTATGCCAGCTATGAAGGTAAATTGGGATAAGTTGTCAGCCTGTAAGCAAAAGAAAGATGAGAGTGTCTCGTACTTCTTTACGAGGTTCGAGGAAGCATTCGTTGATCATAGTGGACAGGATATGGGTACTGAGGGTGGACAGAGGTTGTTTGTGGATAAGTTTGTGTCAAACTTATTGCCCGACTTGAGCCATAAATTAAGGAATTCTGAAAGTGCGTGGGCCGTTTCTACCTCAGCTCAGATATTGGCTACGGCACAATATTACGAAAATAGAGAAAAAGAGGAAAATGACCGTGCCGATAAAAAAACGAAAGAGCTAAAAACTAAAGTGTTGTTACAACAAGTATATCCGCCGCGTTCTAATCATAATGCGCCTCAGCAGAATAGATCGCAGTCGCAATCGAATCGATCGCAGCCGCGTAATGATTCTTCTTTCCAAAGATCTTCATTAGGGTACAACCAATGTGCTTATTGTAGACAGGAGGGACACATTAAATTTAATTGTCCTGCTTTAAATGACCGTAGTGGTGGTAATTCGTCTAGAGGAGGCCGTGGTGGTGCACAGCACGCATCACGTGGTAGAGGTCGGGGTGCTCAGAATGATCGCTCTGACCATTCATCAAATTCTAATAACTGTTTCGATCAACGTGGATCATCGCAAGGACGATCTGCGCAGTACAATGTAGACGATTATTACGTCGATCAGGGAACTGACGATAGTAATTACTAGGACAGCCAAAGACAAGGAGAGGGAGTGGTATCAGTTCCGGTTGATCAGAGAGGGCCTTACGTCGCAGTTGCTACATCGGGCGTCGTTGAGCCTTTTCTGTTGGACACTGGTGCAGCGAAAAGTTCTATCATGCATTCGAAACTCCCTGGCGCACCTTTGTCTGGCTTAACAAATGTTTCCGTTGGATTCTCTGGCGCCCCCGTTAGCAATCCAGTTTCGCGCCCTTTGCCCCTTAAAATTGGGCCTCGTGAGCTCGAAGCTCCATTGATTTTGTCTACTGGTTGTGGCGAAAATCTTTTGGGTCTGGATTTGCTTAAACGCTTGTATGCAACTTTGTATTGTTCTCCTGCGGGTGTAAAACTTACGTTAGGAGAGAGAGTAGTCTCTCCCATGTACTTGTCTCTCGATAAGCTTCCACCGGAATTGGATTCTCTTCCTGCGTCTTTGTGGGCGACGGGTCCAAATGATGTGGGCCTCCTTGATATCTCCCCTTATGTTGTTCAGTTGAAGTCTAATGTGCGCTTGCCACGTATTCCCCAATACCGTATCTCCCTTGATGGTGAACGAGCTTTGTTAACGATCATCTATGATTTGATCGAGAAAGATGTCATTGAAGAAACTCGGGGAAACGTGTGCAATAGTCCTGTACTGCCCATTCTTAAACGTACTGATCCTACCAAACCGCCTGTTTATCGTTTTGTTATCGATTTACGGGAGGTAAATAAAATTGTGGTTCCTCAATTCCCTGTTGTGCCTGACATCACGGCGCTACTGACTCTGATTCCAGCTACTGCTTCATGGTTTTCGGTGATTGATTTGAAAAATGCATTTTTCAGCATCCCGATTGCCGAAGAGAGTAGGGACCTTTTCGGTTTCTCTCTTGGTGGACGTAGCTTCCGGTTCAAACGCGCTCCTCAGGGCTACTGTGAAAGTCCATCGATTTACAGTCAAGCTTTGAAGGGTCAACTAGATGCGTTTAGGTTGCCGGTTGGTGCGGCTTTAATCCAATACGTCGACGACTTATTGGTGGCTGCTGATACTCAGGACATCTGCAAAATCGCTACAGTGTCGTTGCTGCAACATCTCTGTGAGTTAAATCACAAGGTGTCACCTTCTAAACTCCAATATTGTTGTCAAGAAGTAACCTACCTAGGTCACTTATTGTCAAAGGAGGGAAGGAGATTGACCCCAGAGAGAATTGCAGCGATTGCACGCATGGCTGTGCCACAAACCCAAAGAGATGTGCGTGCCTTTTTAGGTATCACGTCGTACTGCAGGCAGTGGATTCCCAATTTTTCATTGCTAGCGAAACCATTGGTGGCTCTTACGTGCAAGGATGTTTCGACTCCTTTACCATGGACGGAAGAATGCCAGAAAAGTTTTTCTGAATTACGTGATTCATTGTGTTCGGCTCCTGTGTTAGGTACCCCTGATTACAGTAAACCGTTCACGTTATATGTTCACGAGAGGGAAGGTTGTGCTTTGAGTGTCTTAACGCAACCTTTTGGTGGTAAACAACGTCCATGTGCATATTTTTCCTCGACCTTAGACCCAGTAGCTAGAGCATTGCCGAGTTGTTTGAGAGCAACTGCGGCAGCTGCGGTCTCCATCCGACAATCAGCAGGATTGGTCATGGATAATATGCTTACGGTGATGGTTCCGCATGCAGTCGATACTCTTTTGAATCGTACGAAAACTCAGCACTTGACGAGTGCGAGGTTGTCTGGGTACGAATTGACGCTTTTGGCAAGCCACATTCAGATAAAACGTTGTAATGTCCTAAATCCGGCAACTTTGTTACCAGTTAGTGCAGAGTCAGATGAAGTAGCAGAACATGACTGTTACTTGCGGACAGAAGAGGAAACAAAAGGTCGTGTGGACCTTAAAAACACCCCATTGGAAGACCCGGATGGCACCCTGTATGTGGATGGGTCATGTTTTAAGTTGCCGAATGGTGATGTGACTACTGCTTATGCTGTGGTGACATTGAATACTGTTGTTGAGACTGCGAGATTGAATCAGAATTCTGCCCAAGCTGCAGAGCTGATTGCTCTCACTAGAGCATGTGTATTAGCAAAAGGTAAACGTGTGAATGTGTACACCGATAGTCAGTATGCTTTCGGTGTAGCGCATAGTTTTGGACGATTGTGGCGAGAGCGTGGTTTCTTGACGTCGCATGGCACGAAAATACAGCATGGCCAGCTTGTGAACGATCTTTTGGATGCATTGACTTTGCCTGCTCAAATTGCAATTATTAAGTGTAGTGCGCATCGTAAAGTGACGGATGATGTTGGTCGTGGTAATGCGTTTGCAGATGAGATTGCTAAGGAGACTGCTCGGAACCTTAGCACTCGAATGTATGTGACAAGTTCGGTTAGGTGGCCTACAGAATCAAGTATGTGTGAAAATACCATAGAGAGTGTGAAAGCTATTCAGAATGAGGCCACCGACACTGAAAAGATGAAGTGGAAAGAAAGTACGGGAAGGTTGGATGTGAATGGTTGTTGGATTGATTTGTCGGATCAGAAAAGATGGATGTTGCCTGATGCGTATGTACTGGCCGTTGTGCAAATGGCACATGGGTTAGCACATATTAGCGCGAAAGGTATTTGCAAGTTGCTGGCTGATGTGTGGAAGAATGATGGAATTACTAAGTGTGCTGAACGTTTGGTGAAGAATTGTATGGTGTGTATAATGTACAATCCTGGCAAAGGAACCCCAACTCCTCCTGGCAGTTTTGCTCCTCCTTCGTATCCCTTTGAGGTGATCCAATTGGACTTCGTCCATATGGAGCGATGCAATAACCTGAAATACGTTTTGGTTGTGGTTTGCGCATTCTCCCGATGGATTGAGGCCTATCCCCTCAAAGACAATACTGCTTTGTCTACTGCGAAAATCCTACTGAAGGAATACTTTCCTCGGTATGGAATGCCTAGAGTCGTGTGGTCAGATAACGGAAGTGAGTTTGTTGGAAGTGTGATGAAGAGTGTGTGTAAGGGCCTTGGAATCAATCAGAAATTCCATAGCGCCAATCATCCTCAGTCAGCTGGATTGGTTGAAGGGTACAATGGCACCCTTAAACTAAAATTAGCGAAGATTCAAGCTACGACTGGACTTTCGTGGCCTGATGCTTTGCCCCTAGCATTACTGTCAACTAGGGCGACTGTACACTCCCGAATAGGGCTTAGTCCCTATGAAATAGTGTTCGGCCGTCCCGCGAATGTGTGGGGGGTTCCTAGGCCAGGAATATTCTCTGATCTTGAGTTTCCGATGTTGATCGATTACTTACATGACTTGACTGCTAAACTGAGGTTAATTCATCAACAGGTTTACGACGCCTTGCCGACGCAGACGGAGGGTCCAGGCCACCAGCTCCAGCCCGGGAACTGGGTGGTTACTCGTAACTTCTCACGAAAAAACAATCTGGACCCCCGATTCACCGGACCTTACCAGGTGCTCCTGGCCACGAGGACTGCCGTTCGTCTTGAGGGGCGGAAAAATTGGGTACATGCTACCCATTGTAAGCGAGTCCCTATTCCTTTGCCGGCAGACCCGTGGATAAGGAAAGGCATCGCGTCAACAGAAACAGAAACATTGCCGGCGTTTGTACCTTTTAGCGACGCACAGCTTGTTGGAGAACCCTCAGCGCAGCAGAAAGCCACTGTTGAACATTTGTCAGCAAAAGACTCAAGACCAGATCAACGAACTGATCAGCAGGACGCTGTCTCTTCAACAGATCCTTTGTTCGACGAGCAGACACGTCCAGGGAAACATCGATATTCTTTGCGATCTCACACTAAGGACAAATAAAATTTGCTTGCTTTGCTGAGATTGATAACTGCAATATCCTCGTTTCCCATGATCAATTTTGAACATTCGTATCATTGAAAGTTTTTGTATATATATCAAGCTTCTTCCTTGTATCTTTTTCCTTCCACAGCTGAGAAATATTGTGCTAAATAAATACATATTGTGTATTGAGGGCCGTAGGGCCGCGCGCGTACTTCCTTCTGGACAGTAGGTCTTGACGCTAGGTTAAAGACCGTCGGTTCCTAGGAACTCCTGGGGATTGACTATTGCTGCACAGAACGAAGTGCGTCAAGAAACGTTGCGGACGGTCGTAGGGAAATGGCATTTTCGAAGCTGAATGATTTGGAAGGAGCTCAGGCGTATAGAGTCAAGCTGCAGAAACTTAGTCGTACGAAATGTTTTGTATTCCAATTGTTTGTTTTGTTTTTGACTGCTTCTGCATTTTTGGCGGGTGGGGTGTATTACACTATGTCTTACGTTTTCCTTGCTACTCCTACTCCTACTCCTTACCCTAACCTTACTTCTACTGCTTCTCCTCATTCCTTTCATATGTTACCAGAACACGAACAGGCTAGACGTGTAGAATTCCGCAATAATTCCTTTATCCAGCTCCTCCATCAGCATCAGTTAGTGGTTAACACTACTAATTGTTGGGTGTGTGGGTTGATGCCACATACTACGGGTAAGGGAATTCCATATCTGGTGTTACCGTATAGTTCCCAAGGGTCAGCTCGAGCATTCCAAACAATGTTTCGAAGCGCACTGGGTTCCCACCCCACGCAAGAACAACGTTCCCCAAACTTTGGTCCTACCTCGTATCAGAGGCTGCTATCGATGGCTATAGAGGATATGGAAGATGAGATCCATGATCCTTTTCTTATCCCTAGAGAAGAGGTACAAGCCTATAGGGTCCTAAGTAGAGGGGACTATAGTATGTTCACTAATGAAAAGCAGCTTAAAAGCTCGTCTCCAATATGGGTCGTACCCCACACTGGTAATCTTTGTCTTGTGGGTCGTGGCTCGCAAGCCTCACTTGGAGTAAGTGCTTGCACTGAAAGTTATGTTCTGCCAATGTCCCCGTCCCCTGTGTTTCTGGCTGCCAAGGGTACATACTTTATCTGTCATGATCGTGCATACACATGGTTGCCCGCAGACTTCATGGGCTCATGTTTCGTTGCAAATCTGTTGCCTCCGACGTTTACTGTAGATGCCGATTATCATAAGACTAGAGTTGTACGAGGCGTAATTAGCGAAGAGGATACTGCCGGTCAAGAGGCAGGAGACTTTTTCAAGGGTTTCCTCCCGTTTTGGGGACCTATGGTTAATAGTAGGAACCTGAGACATTTGACTCGAGTGGTAGAATCGACAGCTAATATTACTGCCAGTGCCCTTGGTAATATCACCACAGAACTTCAGGCGGAGAGACTTATGACATTACAAAACCGTATGGTTTTAGATGTTGTCCTAGCAGATCGCGGTGGGGTGTGTAAAGTGATCCATTCGAGCTGTTGCATTTTCATTCCAGATAATGCTCCTACTGTCTATCAAGCCATCTCGAAGTTGCATAAGATCTCCGAATCCATACACGTGGATGTAGGGGATTGGACGCTACTTGGTTGGTTTTGGGGCCTGGTGTCGGCTTGGGGTTGGAAGATTCTGACGATCATCGGGGTTGTGGTAGTGTTCCTGTTCACGTGTTGCCTTTGTGTGCAGTGTGGTCCTGCCTTATGTGGCCTCTGTGCTACAACGTGTATGAGACAACCATCTGTTACCAAGGGGACTCGATCGGACAGAGCTATGCTACAACGACATCTTGATGGTCTGATGAATATCGAATATGATTCCGACTAGTGCTTGCCTACATGAGGGCAAAAGGAGCGTCTGAGGTTCCGTGACAATTGTAAGTGGTGTTTTCGACTCGCACGAATATGGGCGAGTCTAGTATCTATGAACCGCAAATGACGAGTTTAGTAAGTATGCGCAGTTTCGCTGTGCTAACTTAAACCGTTCGTTTGTTACGTGGGTTTTTCATCTGTACCCACGGGTTCCATCTTAGATACGGCATCCATTTTGTCTCTTGCCCTCAAGTAGCCAGCGAACGGACGCTGTCCGTTTCGCGACCCTGGGACTCCCAAGATATTTGCGGAAGACACATGTTCTTTGAAAGTGTCTTTATGACGAGGGGGTTGCTGCTGTAAGGCAGATGACGCCGCTCGAGGCTCATCTTACCGCACGGACTCATTGTCTCAGCCGTGCATCTCATTAGGCACGTCCCTTTGATGCCTGTATCTCGTGCTTCTCGATACCTCCCTTTTTACACCCTTTCCGATCTCCCTACTGTCTCCGTCTTCCTCTGCACCTGTCTTCGTTCCTATTTCGATCTACTTTACTGCTGATTGGAATTTGCTAATGGTGGGAAGATGGGTTTTTACAGTTGGGAACCGCCAAATGTTTCCGCACTTATGTTCCGGACCTTGTGTGTTTCAAAGTGACCAAAGCGACCCCTCTGAGAGCGACTTGTGGGAACCAGGTTGTAAACTATTGTGTATCATGTTATCCTATGGGTAAAAACTGTATAAAAGGAGCGATCCACAAATACAATTTGAAGCAGTCTCCCCGAACTACACTCGATGTACTTCCTGTGACTTCTGTGTTCCCTGCAGTAAATAAACCTTGACTCTTTGACGCCGAAGGAAGTGTCCCGTGTCTCTGTGACTTGTACGCCAGAGCAGGTTACCCACGAAGGTTTCAGGTGTTGTGCCCTGGCACCGCTGGGTCCAAAAGAACCCAGTCCTTCACCCTGCGTAATGGACAGTCACTATGGCTCGCTGCCTTCTTGCCCTTACCTTCAGAAGCCACCCGCTGGCGGTTCCCAAGAAGACGATGGTGTGGTTATTGACGCTGGACACCGCGACTGACGTCAGGCCGGCGGCCCTGAACACCGGGGTGGCCACCAAGGGCTCCATGATGGCCAATGGATGCTGGAGATGGGCCGCTCCGCAGTCTAACTGCTCCTGCAACAGCTGGAAGGCAGAATAACACGATTAGTGGGGTCCCAAATGGGTATGTTGAAAAATAAAGGTATTCTAGAATCCAGATATCCACCAGCATGCTGAGGCCACCCCATTGGGTATGTTAAAAAACAGAAATATTCTAGACCCTAGAAGTCCACCCACCCCCACCGGGCATATTCAAAAACTCAAAATATTCTAGAGTCCAGAACTCCAACAGCTTGTTGAGTCCACCCCATTAGGTATGATAAAAAAACGAAATATTCTAGTAGCCAGAAGTCCACGCACCCCATCGGGTATGTTAAAAAACAGAAATATTCTAGAGTCCAGAACTCCACACTGCAGCAGGTCTGTTAGCCTCTCTCTGGTCACTCATGGTAGTCAGGTAGCAAGTCCTGTTACCTACTATAGCAGTTTTCACCCTTTATGACATCATCAAACAACGATGGCGTCAGCCTAGTGCTGGACTGTCATTGTGGTGATGTCACAGTTGGAAATGAAGTGATGAATTTAAATTAGAGTTGGGTGGTAAATAAAAAAAATCACAATTTAAAGATTTCCAGGGGAGATACTAAATCTGATGGAGCATCTACCTAAAAAATATAAATTTCAGCCATCTTTATATTAGATCTGGTGGTGGGCCTGATTCACAAAGGTAAACATACACTTTTATTTAAGTTTACTATTTTTTTGCTATTCACAAACTCTGATTTAATAACAAGTTTACAACTGTGAAGAGTCCGCATTCGGGGCACAGAGCTCCGCGCATGAAAAGATAGGCCAAGCCTATCTTTTTATGTGCTGTGTTCTCCGCCACGAATTTGGAAAGGTAAACTTACACTTTTGTGTACGTTTACTATTGTTTTGCCATTCACTAACTCCAATTTAATACTAAGTTTACGACTGCAGAGACTCCGTAGTTGGGGTGTAGAACTTCACACTCAAAAACATAGGACAGGCCCATCTTTTTATGTGCAGAATTCTATGCCCTAAATGCGGAGTCTCTGTTGTCATAAATGTACTATTAAATCAGAGTTGTGAATAGCAAAAAAAAATAGTAAACTTACATAAAAGTGGAAATGTACCTTTTGTGAATCAGGCCTGATACCTTCAGAGTAAATTGATTCATTACTCTGCTCTTTTATCATATTACGTACTTTTCTTGCTTTTCTCTTCCTGTTTACAGCTGGATAGAGGAGCTCCTGTGGCATAAGTCACCCTGGAGCTAGGGTTCACTTAGATTGCTCTTTCTGAATGTGGCTAGGCCTCTTTCAGAGTTGCCCCTTATATGTTGTGGTACTACCTCCCTACCACCTGGTAAACATTGACACCGCAAGGTGCAGTTTTGACTGGGCGCAGTATTAAAGCCCCATTATAAGTTCTGCAGGCCTTAATGGGGACTACCATTTCCCCCCATTATGAGCTGTAAAACTCAAAATATTACAGAACTTATTCAGACATATTTTTCCAGGTACTTCCTGGCTATACATCTTGTAATCCTCAATCGGATGCCAATGGCCATCATTCTGCGATGGTGGTAACATTGATGTGGTATTTCCCACCTTGATGGAACTCCACTGACTTTCCTTGCCACTTGCACCATCTTTTAAAGTCAGCTACATCCCAACTGGCACCCCTGCCTGTCCGGCTGACACCCAGGATCCATGCCCCAATCCTGGTCAATTTAGGAAAGAGCCGAAAACACGCCTCTTTAAAGGATACTACAGCTTGACGTAGTAACAGTCCACTTCCACTCTCAGAACCCAACCTTATCTTATCTTATCTTAAGTGACATTTGTAAAGCGCACTATCGCCGAAGCTTCCTGGCGCTAAACCTCCCTCCAGTCTCTGGATGACTGCATCTTTGACTTTCAATGCTGAGCACTGTTGCATATTGTCTGCAGCAGCACTACATAAATACCACATACAAACATAAATACTGGAAAAAGATTTTTAGGAATTACCAATTCAATGGGGGTCGGTAATTCTGAGGCGCATTGATACCATGGAATTCCAAACCTGCCCCGAGTATTAGGTAATAATCCCAGG
The DNA here is from genome assembly GCF_964263255.1 of Lissotriton vulgaris. Classification (NCBI taxonomy): domain Eukaryota; kingdom Metazoa; phylum Chordata; class Amphibia; order Caudata; family Salamandridae; genus Lissotriton; species Lissotriton vulgaris. The sequence continues at coordinate 1,185,950,094 of NC_141697.1, forward strand.
TGTTGTTGTTTCACAGATTTCTGGAAGTTATTCTCCATTTTTATGCACTTTTTTCACCCGCATATTTCAACTGCTTTAAGCAAGTGCAATATCAGTGGCGGTGGTTTTGGGGCGTGGGATGGATTGGGTCAGTAAACCACAGGAGTGCAGTTTTTCCACTAACCTATAAATACTGTTTCCGTCTGTAACTCCTGTTACTGGCTGAATCAGGATTCTCCCTGACCTCAGAATAAGGGGTTCATTCTGAGAACCTTAAAAATACCGATGGAATTGGTGACCAGGATTGCAAGGTGTGTGGTGATTCCGCACCCTCGGGATTTCCAAGGACATAATTTCCCTGGTAAATCCAGGAAGAATATGTTTGCAGAAAACGGTCCAAAATTGATGAAAAAATCTATAGGAATTAGTGTGGAATTACCTACACACCCACAGGTATTCTCCAAAATAATATGTTACTATTGCACCAGGATATTACCAGTCTCTGCAGTATCGAGATAGCTAGATACGCTATCACTTATGACGAGTTGACCTTGTCATGAACAATGGTATATCTCACTTTCCAGCACACAGAGGGAAAACCCCTTAGCAGCCAAGGTGTTAAATAGTTGTACTATCATCAAGCACAAATTACCCCCTCTTTTCCCAATGATTGGCGAAGTTGAGGCCATCATGTGACGTCACTGCTGCAGTAAAAGTGAAAAGTGATGTCACTGCCTAAGACGTGGCCCCTCTTCCCCTTCCATGCCAGGTTTTTAGGTCTCGACCTACAGCATTGCTTTAGCGATTCTTTTTTGTCGCGATTATAGTAAGTGGTCCAAAAAGTCTACCTAGCTGCGGATAGCGTACAGTTCATGTGAGCCAGGCGCGTGCACATCAAACACCATCGGCCTCGGCAGACTTCAAAGGAAGCGGCTCCCCCGCCCCCCATCAGACTTCAAAGGAAGCCGCTCCCCCGCCCAACCCCCCCATCAGGCTTCAAAGGAAGCCGCTCCCGCAATGCCGAAAGCTTGTTCTAGATCGGCGCTTTCCTGATATCAATTGTCCATTTTACATGAGCTTAGTTCATCCTCGCATTAACGTGCTTTGACTAGCTAGTTGTCTTCTTGCTAACTTTTAGATCAGCAGTGGCACTGCCGCATGCAATCTTGTTTTACTTCTAACATATTGACGGCCACCTTGTTTGCATTTATTCTATGCTACCTTTATTTATATCCTACACAAAACTGTAGGCCTTTAAGAAACTCTGCCAATCCCCATGAGCACGACACGCCTTTCTTAACTACACGATTTTGCATTGAGCTGTTTAAACACCCCTATTTAATTTGCTCTTGTTTCCCGGACCGTTTCTAGCCGTGTTACCAGAAAGACGCTGAAGTAGGAATGTTCCTGACCGGCCGCAATATTTTTTTTACATAAACAAGGTATGCCTATTAGCTCTGTGTTCCTAAACGATGACCGTTCTTTTGTTCCTTTGTTTCCCCTTATTCGGCACTTTATAGTAAAGTATGTCCGCCTTTGTTAAGAGCTCTTCACATAGCGGACAGATTATCCGGAGCCTCAGATTCACGGCCGTGACTCACTCACCCTCTCACCCTTACTCACCCTCTCACCCTCACTCACCCACCCACCCTCTCACCCTCACACACCCTCTCACCCTCACACACCCTCTCACCCTCTCACCCTCACACAACCTCTCACCCACCCTCACACCCCCTCACTCTCACACCCCCTCACCCTCACAGACCCTTACACCTCACTCTCTCACACCCTCACCTCCTCACACCCCCACACCACCTCACCCTCACCCTCCCTAACCCTCACACCCCCTCCTTCTCACACACGCTCAACCTCACACCCCCTCACCCTCATGCACCCTCACCCTCACACACCCTCTCACCCTCACACACCCTCACACCCCCTCACCCTCACACCCCCTCACCCTCACACCCCTCACCCTCACACACCATCACACCCTCACACACCATCACAACCTCACACAACCTCACCTTCACACACCCCCTCACCCTCACCCCCTCACACCCTCACCCTCACACACCCTCACCTCCTCACACCCCCACACCACCTCACCCTCACACCCCCTCCCCCTCACACCCCCTCCTTCTCACACACCCTCACCCTCACACCCCCTTACCCTCACGCACCCTCACCCTCACACACCCTCTCACCCTCACACACCCTCACACCCCCTCACCCTCACACCCCCTCACCCTCACACCCCTCACACCCTCACCCTCACACCCCCTCACAACCTCACCCTCACACAACCCCTCACCCTCACACCCCCTCACACCCCCTCACCCTCACCCCGTCATCCTCACCCTCACACCCCCTCACCCTCACACCCCCTCACCCTCACAACCCCACACCCTCACCCAACACACCTTCACACGCCCCCTCACCCTCACACCCCCTCACCCTCACACCCCCTCACCCTCACACCCTCTCACCCTCACCCTCACACCCCCTCACCCTCACACCCTCACACCCTCACCCTCACACCCCCACACCCTCAAACCCCACACCCTCACACACCTTCACCCTCACACCCCCTCACCCTCACACACCCTCACACCCTCTCACCCTCACACCCCCTCACACCCCCTCACTCACCTTCACACCCTCACCCTCACACACCCTCACCCTCACACCCCCTAACCCTCACACCCTCTCACCCTCACACCCCCACCCTCACATCCCCTCACCCTCACACCCCTTCACCCCAGTCACCCTCCCCCATACCCCCTCACCCCCACACCCTCAGACCCCTTCCCCTTACAACACCACACCCTCACCCTCACACCCTCACACCCCCACACCCTCACACCACCTCACCCACCCTCTCTCACCCTCACACCCCTTCTCCCACCCTCACTCACCCTCACACCCCCTCACCCTCACACACACTAATACACGCTCACACACCCTCACCCCCTCTCACCCCCACACACCCTCCCCCTCAAACCCCCTCACCCTCACACCCACACCCTCCCTCATCCTCACACACCTCACCCTCACACCCTCACCCACCCCTTCACACCCCCTTGCCCTCACACTCTCTCACCCTCACACACCTCACCCTCACACCCCCTCACCCTCACACCCCCTCACCCTCACCCCCCCACACCCTCACACCCCCACACCCTCACACCCCTACCCCCTCACACACACCCTCACCCTCACAAACCCTCACCCTCACACCCCTCACCCTCACACCCTCACCCACCCCCTCACACCCCCTCACCCTAACACCACCTCACACCCCCTCACCCTCACCCCCCACCCTCACACCCCCTCACCCTCACCCTCACACCCACTCACCCTCACAACCCCTCACCCTCACACCCCGGGACCCCTGTCACCCTCACCCTCACACCCCCTCACCCTGACACCCTCTCACCCTCACACCCCCTCACCCTCACACACCCTCACCCTCACACCCCCTCACCCTCATACCCTCACCCTCACACCCTCCCTCACCTTCACACCCCCACCCTCACACCCCCTCACACACCCTACACACCCCCACCCACCCTCACACCCCCTCACCCTCTCACACCCTCTCACCCTCACATATCCTCACACACCCCTTCAACCTCACACCCCCTCACTCTCACACACCCTCACACTCACACCCCCTCACCTTCACACACCCTCACCCTCGCACACCCTCACCCTCACACACCCTCTCACCCTCACACACCCTCACCCTCACACACCCTCACCCTCACACCCCCTCACCCTCACACCCCCTCACAACCCTCTCACCCTCACACACCCTCACCCTCACACCCCCTCACCCTCACACACCCTCACCAGCGTCGCATAGCAAAACATAGCATAGCATAACAAAACACAGCATAGCATAGCATAACAAAAAAAGCATAGGATAGCAAAACATAGCATAGCATAACAAAACAAAACATAGCATAGCAAAACACAACAAAGCATAGCATAACAGAACAACAAAACATAGCATAGCATAACAAAACATAGCATAACAAAACAAAGCATAGCCTAACATAACAAAGCATAGCAAAACAAAACAAAGCATAGCATAGTATAACAAAACATAGCATAGCATAACAAAACACAACAAAACAACGCAGAACAAAACATAGCATAACATAACAAAACATAGCATAACATAACAAAACAAAGCATAGCATAACAAAACATAGCATAACAAAACATAGCAAAATACAACAAAGCATAGCATAGCAAAACACACCAAAACATAACAAAACATAGCATAGCATAACAAAACACAACAAAACATAGCATAGCATAACAAAACACAACATCTCGTAACATAACAAAACACAACATAGAATAGCATAACAAAACAAAACTTAGCATAGCATAGCATAGTATAGCAAAACATAGCATAATAAAGCATAGCATAGCATAACAAAACATAGCATAGCAAAACACAACAACACATAGCATAACAAAACATAGCAAAACACAACAAAACATAGCATAGCTTAACAAAACACAACACAACTAAACATAGCATAGCAAAGCAAAACATATAATTGCCTAGAAAAACATAGCATAGCATAGCAAACACAACAAAACATAGCATAGCATAGCATAACAAAACATAGCATAGCAAAACAAAGCATAGCATAATAAAACACAACAAAACATAGCATAGCATAACAAAACATACCATAGCATAACAAAGCATAACATAGCAAAGCATAGCATAGCATAACAAAACATAGCATAGTATAACAAAGCATAGCATAGCATAACAAATGAAAGCATAGGATAGCAAAACATAACATAGCATAACAAAACAAAACATAGGATAGCAAAACAAAACATAGCATAGCATACAGCATCACTCAGCACCACCACAGCATCACTGAGGGGCACCACAACATCACTATGCGCTACCAAAGCATCACTGAACGCCACAGCATCACTCGTTCGCCACCACAACATCACTCAGCGCCACCACAGCATCAATCTGTGCAACCATTCAACAACAACTGGTTCAAATATGTTCTCTCAATGTTTCAAGCTTTATTACAAATGTAACAAAAAGATGTTAATATTTCACTTCCGTTCTTGGATTTTCATCACAATAAAATACACTGAACATAATCTTCACAAAAGTTATTTACAAAAGTTTAAGCTATTGCCATTATAAATTACAATAACTTTTATTCAAGTATTAATTATTTTTTAAAAATTAAAAGCCATTGTTATTTGTAATATCAATACATGTAAGTCACGTAAATATAACACATATTGCATTACAAATGCTATAGGTAAAGCTTTTGCCGCTTCTGAAAAAATCAGGGCTGGATGCTACTGTTCTTGGGAACTACCGTCCAATATCCCTTTTTCCAGCGCTGGCCAAAATATGTGAGAAAGTGGTCTCTCGTCAACTGGAAAGCTTTGTTGAGACCTCCAATGCTCTACATCCATCTCAATCAGGCTTTAGGGCGGCCTATAGCACAGAAACAGCACTGGTTGAGATGGCGGAGTCGATTCGGGAGTGCTTGGATGGTGGCGGCAGAGCTGTCCTGATTTTGTTGGACCTCTCTGCCGCATTCGATACCGTTCCTCACGAGCTCCTCCTCGCCAGGCTGTCTGCTAATGGCATTGGTGGCGGTGTCCTGGCCTGGCTGTCCTCGTTTCTATCAGACAGAACACAATAGGTCTGGTTGCCGCCTCATGCCTCAGAGCCCAAACCACTCCTCACTGGGGTCCCACAGGGATCCACCCTTAGTCCTCTACTGTTCAATATTTACATCACTCCCCTGGTATACCTAGCGGAACAGTACGGGGCTAAGATTATAGGGTATGCGGATGATACACAGCTGTTGTTTACCTGGCCTGATGATCATCTGGATACTTCTACAGTCCAGCTATGTTAGTCCTCAGTTTTTCGCTGGCTAACTCTGGCTCAGCTGAAATGTAATGAGGACAAATCCGAGGTCCTCTTCTATGGCTCTTTCCCTTCCAATTTCAAAAACTCGCTGTGGCCCCCGAACATTCCTTGCCCTAAGGTAATGGGTGGCCCCGCTAAAAATCTTAACGATTCAGAAAAGGGGGTGGTGATGAACAGAGTTTCTGAATAAAGCAGAATACTCTTACCCAGTCAACAGATCAGGGCTTGATCCATCACTGTTTTTTAGCTCACTGCACCATCCCAGCTCAGACCCTGGCTACATGCAAATTAGTCCGTCCCTGGCCCAGTGCATCATGGGAACAGGGCAGACCAAACTACCAAGCCAATTCTTTAACTGGAAAGGAAACAAGCTTCCGGGGACCGGTTTCTGGCATACAGCCGTCTTCAGCCCGGCTTGCTTGAATCCTGATGGTACAGTGAGCAAGGGACTCATGTCTGAGTATACCCTTCCACGCTTATGGTGGACAAAACGATTCAGAAAAGGGGGTGGTGATGAACAGAGTTTCTGAATAAAGCAGAATACTCTTACCCAGTCAACAGATCAGGGCTTGATCCATCACCGTTTTTTAGCTCACTGCACCATCCCAGCTCAGAGCCTGGCTACATGCAAATTAGTCTGTCCCTGGCCCAGTGCATCATGGGAACAGGGCAGACCAAACTACCAAGCCAGTGAAAGAATTGGCTTGGTAGTTTGGTTTGCCCTGTTCCCATGATGCACTGGGACAGGGACAGACTAACTTGCATGTAGCCAGGTTCTGAGCTGGGATGGTGCAGTGAGCTAAAAAACGGTGATGGATCAAGCCCTGATCTGTTGACTGGGTAGGAGTATTCTGCTTAATTCAGAAACTCTTTCAATCACCACCCCCTTTTCTGAATCGTTTTGTCCACCACAAGCGTGGAAGGGTATGCTCAGATGTGAGTCCCTTGCTCATTGCACCATCAGGATTCAAGCAAGCCGGGCCGATGACGGCTGTAATACCAGAAACCGGTCCCCGGAAGCTTGTTTCCTAAAAAACCCTAGTGAAAGAATTGCTTGGTAGTTTGGTTTGCCCTGTTCCCATGATGCACTGGGACAGGGACAGACTAATTTGCATGTAGCCAGGTTCTGAGCTGGGATGGTGCAGTGAGCTAAAAAATGGTGATGGATCAAGCCCTGATCTGTTGACTGGGTAGGAGTATTCTGCTTAATTCAGAAACTCTGTCCATCACCACCCCCTTTTCTGAATCCCGCTAAAAATCTTGGCATATGGTTCGGAGAGGACCTAAGATTTGAGGACCACATAAAGAAACTATCAGGGACATGCTTTGTTACTCTGAGAATGCTACGAAGATTTTTTCCACTGCTTCCTAGAGAAGCAAAGGAGACTGTTGCTCGAGCTCTTATCCTAGCAAGGCTAGATTACGCGAACGCTCTGTTAAGCGGCATCCCCGCTTATCTGGTTAAACGTCTGCAGGTTATCCAGAATGCCGCTGTCCGTCTTTTATTTAATGTCCCGAGATGGCAGAGCGTTCGCTCCCAGCTGTGTAGCCTTCATTGGTTGCCAGTGTCACAACGCATCTTTTTCAAATCCCTAGTGCTCTCGTTTAGAGCTACCCAGGATCAAGGACCTGCCTACCTGAAGAAGAGATTCACCCTCTACACCCCCACACGAGCCCTCAGATCATCCTCCTTGTTCAAGATGTCTCTCCCTCGCTTTAAGCGAACTAGACTAGGGGGCCAGTCCATAGCTGTTGTGGCTGCCCGAGCTTGGAATGCTCTTCCCCTCCACCTGCGCTCCACTCAAAGTGTAGCCCAGTTTAAGAAAAAATAGAAAACCCATTTATTCAGGAGTGTGACATAAGTTGATTTCCGTTTGTCTCTTCTCTGCTTTTTCCCATCGCGCCAGGATACTCCCAAGTAACAGAGCGCGCTATAAAATGGTTTATACATACATACATACATACATACATACCAGCGACGGCTCGTGGAGGGAGTTACGGTGGGGCAGGAGGGTGGGGAGAGGGAGGGGCAGGGTGGAGGTTGCTAAAAACCGGCATATGGATAATTGCAGGTAAGTAAACAATTTAATTAATAAAACGAATTTCGTAGCTCGCACTGCATTGCATTTTGCGATGCAAGGCGCACTACGAAATTCGTTTTATTAATTAAATTGTTTACTTACCTGCAATTATCCATATGCCGGTTTTTAGCAACCTCCACCCTGCCCCTCCCCCTGCCCACCCTCCTGCCCCACCGTAACTCCCTCCACGAGCCGTCGCTGATACATACATACATACATAGGTGTCACATTTGCGAAAGTTATAACTATTAGCATTGTAAATGACAAAGATATTAATTTCGCACTTTTCAAAAACAAAACATAAATAAAAAATGTGCCATTTACAATACCAATAGCTCAAACTTTCCTAATGCGAGACCTATTGCATTGCAAACGCTTGTTTTTTTTAGAACCACCAGCTTGTTGGGAATTTTCTCAGTTTCTTTACAGGCAATCCTGCCTTTGATGTGTGCTCCCCCTTTCCCCAAACTCGCACCCCACTCACTGTTAAAGTGATTCACATCACGGTAAAAGATGAAGCAATCCACGTACTGTGTATTACTTCCTTATTCTCTGTTTTTATCTTGGACAGTTGCGTCAGCAAAATGTTAACAGCGCACATACATTATTGTGTTTTGTTTTGCATTTTCATATTTAATAAGTACACTATGGGTAGAACGCGTCTTGAAATGTTAGAGGAAAGGAAGTGACCTCACGGCCAGAGCTGCCGGCTTTGGAACTATGGACAGAAATTCTAATCCTGGCGCCAGCTCATCATCCTGTGATTCTGGGCAAATTACCTAATCTCCCCACTTCTAAAAATGTGACTTTGTATGAAGTAACTATTGCCCCATGTACAGCGCTCCAATGCCCTGGACCAAATTCGCTCTGTATAAAATGACAAAAAGAAATGCTTGCTGGTTTGACACTCCATTAAAGTCAACAGAGGATGACATTGCGCGTGCACACGAGGCTCGGCTGCGTGAGACTCCCTCCTAATGAGTGACACTTCACTTGGCTGACATATCTGTCTACAGCATGAGCCGCGAGCTGCGGTGTTGGCAGCTGACATCACTTCCATTCACAGGTGGGAAGGTACCCCGAGGTACAAAAACACAGGCAGGCGCCATCTGCAACATGTGGCGTGAAAAACATTTCCTGTTATTCTTCACGAACAATGTGCTGATGACGCATTCTTTCCTCGCCTTCAAGGCTCTACCCGTGCACAGCAGCACAGGTACAACGTGTAGAGCGCCCCCTGCTGCGCTAGCCGCAACGATGCTGCCCCCGGTGCCGGGCTGACCAGGAAACCACAGTGTGCCCCTCACCGCACACAAGATAATGAGTGTCGGTGCTTCAAAGCATGTGAAAAATGGCGTTCTTGGCATGTCAGAAATATTCAGGGGAAAAAACTGCCTGGCAGAGTCCTCTCTGTCCCTAACTCGCTCTGTCCACGAGACAGGACATGGAAATCTAAACAGATTATGATGAATGAGGCGCTTATTGTCTAGTTAGCGCTATAAAAACCCCTAAAAAATAAATAACTAATAAATTAATTAGTAAGTGCAAGGCCCCAGAGGATTTCTTAGGTGACCACCAGTGTCCCCGCTGAATGCTGAGGTTGCTAAATACCAAGGCAGCCTGTAATTCCACCTCATGCCTCTTTCTTCGACCCCTACACTTCCTGTCTCTTTATCTCTCTTGAAGCGTGTTCTGCTTCGTCCCTGCATAATCCCTTTCCTTTTGCTCTGGGTCACCGTTTGATGATGAAAAAGAAATCCCAGTCCCAAAAATGAGTGCTGGTGCCCATCACATCCAAACACTGGCTCAAATTAAGCACAGTTATAACTATTGAAAAGGAACACAGGTTTTACCTACCTGGGGCCATATTATGGAAAGTGCCCGGGGCGCAAGGGACATGTGCGCCCCCTTTTAGTGCATTCAGAAAGTGCCCCAGATGCTTGAGCGGCCCTTTCTGTAATACAGATCGCACTCACTGGCGCACATCTACCGCCAGCGCTATCACCAGAGGGTGATTCCTCATTTGCATGGGGGTGTGGCCCTATGCAAATGAGGGAATCCCTTTGCCTCTGCGCCTGCGCCTTATTACAGATGAGGGCGCAAGACAAAGCAGCTGTCAGGAGGCACACTGACAGAGCGTCACCTAAAAGGTGGTGCACTATCAGTGCGCACCCCCTAATGGCAGCCCTCTGAAGGTGGGGAAAGGGATCCTATGCACCCCCTCAAACATCTCCTTGCAGGCAGGTGCAGTCACTCACTGCACCCGCCTGCAAGAGGATCTCTAATCCCCTTTAAAAGTGCAGGCGGATTGCCGCCTGCACAGTGAAACACAGAGCGACTGCATCAAAGCTGCTACGGTATTCGTTTTTCACTTGAATGCGCTGCCCCCCAGGGCAGCACAACTTTGCGGCTTACCTGGAAGCAGTGAATTCATGTAATAGGGCGCACTTTCCCTGTTTGCACCCAGTGCCCCTGTTTTAAGGTGCACTGTGGCACAAACAAAGAAAGTACGCCCAGTGTGTAGTAGGGCCCCTGGACGGTAATACAGAAAATGACCTGAAGAATAGGAAATAGACTCTTTTTCCATGCAGCTGAGGTTGCAGTGACCAAGAGACACCCTTCACTGGTTTAAACTGAGTGCCCTGCAGAAGGCCAGATACATTCCTGATTTTCATAATCACCGTGGGGAAGCAGTGATTTCGATTTGTATGCATTGTGTATAAATTTATCTCATGCAGATGTCCTGCAAACCTTGCACCACAGTGGTCCTCCTTAGCTTTGGGACCAATAGAGTTCAGATACTGATTCTAAACCTCCCTAAAATGGATAAACCAGCCCTGCATCATCGCCCTTAGACAAATGCACAAAGGACACTTTCTCAAATGGGTTCAATTTTCACATCTGAGATATTTAAACCTAACTGATAGGTTTTATAACCTTTATTTTTTTCGAACACTAACATATTTCTCCCATTAAAAATCTCAAAGTACAGAAATAATTTTTGTGAAAATCAGACAAAATAACTTTACCCTTGCCTGTCTTCACTGGTGCATTCTGGGAGGCAACCACAAATAAAACGTTCTACAGTAGACCACTTAGTAGTCGGGCTAGGTAAGTATATAGAAAACAGATGTCTGGGGAGACATAAAGGAACATTTTTGTGTATGATAAAAGTCCAAGTTCGTGTTTATGAGCTCACAATGTTCCTCTCCTACATACTCTCGCTCTTTAGAAATGATGGTGTCCCTGAAGCAACTCTTCCTGTTTGGCATTGAAATGGACACGTAGTGCAACAAGAAAATGTTTTGTATCACCAGAAGTAGAATAAAAATAGAAAACAGGAAAGCAGAGTCTTTCTTCAGACTTTTAATGACCTGAGAAATATCAGTAACACGCCACATTGGACTATCTGATGTTTCCTGGCCCTTGTGGGGCACAGAGATATCTTCCCAGGGCTCTGGGCCTTTTAGAGCTCGAGAACTAATCCAGGCAGATAAAAATGAGACGCAACGCCCAGGCAGCGCCTGAAGGATAAGACTGAGAACCTGTTAGCAACACATACAGGCTTTGGGAGGCGTGATGCCAAAGTTTGGAACACTGATTCCAGGGAGACCATAGTGGAGATTGGCCTGTTGCCTACTCTCCATTCCAATGCACATCCCTTTCTCAATATTTAAATCTTATAGGAATGCGAGTTAACATTTCAGGAACATTTGCAGCCAAAACCTGATTTGGGAAGAACGCCGATCATTCAAGGAAATTTCCTAGGTGGACTTAAGATGTCAATGAAGTGTAACTTGCAGAGGTGTCACTTATATTCACAATATCATTCAATCACCATCTGAATTAATAACAATATTCAGAGATACAGTCACTGAAAGACACAGCAGTTTCCATTTAGAATAAACACAAACCTGTTGAAAAAGCAAGAAGGAAAGCTTTTTCTGCTTGCTTTGCCAACAGATATGTAATGCTGGGACCTGATGAAATAGCTGGTTTCACATTCCTGCTAAATAGCTCACTGAGTTATTGCACAAGAGATCAAATCCATCCTTGGTCCTTCGCGTCATTACACTGGGTCTCACTACAACTAGCGGGAAGTGAGCACACATTGTCTTACTTATAATCCAGACGTAAATAGATGTCGTTTTTTACACAAATGGTCTCTATATCAACCGAAAGACGGTTGTCTCACAAAGTAATTTGGACATCATGGATGAGTTGATGGATGTATGATTAATTGTTGTATTATGATGTTTTTATGTTAAATTGAAAGTTATCAATTGTTTGAACACCATGATTGTGCTAAATGACGCCTCCCTTACTGTTGACAATGGCATTTTTGTAATGAGGCGCAGCTTATCGAGTAAGGATACCTGTCCTGATGATGGTCTTTCGTTTCCATTTTGGGGCGCCGAAACGTTGAGTGATACAGACTGACTGGGTAACTGCTGTGTAGCGTATTTCTTGACATGGATGCACTCCAAATTGTCTACCAAACTGTATAGAATTATTGTACAAGGTGAGCGTATCTGAATAACTATTTCTAATGATCATATTTCTCCTGTAGATCGTTTTTCAAGGTATAAGTAAGTGGAAGATATAAATAACAGATCTGATAACATCCAGGCCACATTACAAACAAGGTGTTTTGGAACACCACTTTCGTGCTAACATCCTTTCAACTTAGATGCCCACTTTCAATACTCAACACTCTATAGGACATGCTCAGGAATCAAGGCAAAGTCCTCCTCCTATGAGGTTTTCGATAAAACAGAGGCAAGACAGCCAGGGATTTAAAAAAAAACCCTGTTTTAATGCAATAAATAGTTTTCTTTGGTACTTCATATCACACTTCTGCTCGTTATAAGCACTGTAAAGAGCAGGCATTACTATTACCTAGTCCCATGCTAATCAGTTCAGTGAAAGAAAGAATGGACAGCTGAGCTGAGATCCAAACATGTTACCTGCAGATCACAGTAGATGTCAGCGACGAGCAGATAACTAACTCATGAACCAAGTGTTCGTTTTTTTTGCAGTATGGGCTAACCACTGGACTCAAGGGGCGGTTTGTTCACATTTGAAGAGTAAGCACTCCCATTGGTTGGCCATGGGTTTGAAGCCTTATAAGGAAATCACCATCTTAACCCCTTCGACGCTGATGACGAGCTCAGCTCGTCATGAAGTACACCTCTCGTACGCTCATGACGAACTCAGCTCGTCATGAACCACGGGATTTTCGAATCTTCAGCGCACAGTGGGAAAATGCACTGCACCGATGGTGTTAAAAGGCTATTTCGATTCAGAAGGCACCAATGGGCAGCTGAGTGATGACCTCACTGGGCCTCCACCACTTGGAACGGGCAGGACAAACTCTGAATGTGGCAATGCACTGGGTCCAATATGCCAAGTCAGGCACTTCCAAACAAGGTGAGCTGAAACTCCATTCTGGTTGCTCACTCTGAATGCTGATAGCCTATTGGCTTGCACAGCAGTTGGAATTCTGATTGGTCATCCAGGAATTTACCTCTACTAGTAATAGAATGAAAACTATTGCACAAGTTAATACAAATTATTCTTAAAATGCCAAATCATATTAGTATGAATATCTCAATCTGGATCCAATTCTAAATTCAGAAAGTTTCCAAAGATCACCTACCCTTAGGGGCAATAGAGAAGTGTTTTTATTTATTTATTTTAGAGTTGTGTATATACTGTTTGTGAACTGACCCGGGGCTGTGCCCACATGATGGACTTTCTAGCCACTGTAAACGTGGAAAGCTGACCTTAGTGGTCCAATCCAGTCTACCGCGTCACCACTCAAGGATATGCTACCAAGCCCACCTGTATGCTTTATTTGCAATGACAGCCGGGCACTCACAGGCGCTATCAGGTTCCACAGAACATTCCAGAACCAGCATCACATTTCCCTTTCCGATCTCGGAGGACACAAACCAGGACTGTGGAATCCCATGGAGACAAGATTAGGAAAGGAATAAATTTCATTTTTAGAAAAAAAAATACACAGAGCCCCTTTTGTTCTTTCCACAAGTCTCTTTGACATAAGCAATGGCGGCTGACACTTCATGCTAATTAATGCCACAGAGAACATTATGAGCACCAGAGATACAATCAAAGAATCTAAAAGGAGCTGAAAGTAATCAGACAAAAATTGCGTGTTTCTTCGCGCATGTTTCTCGTCTTTATTTGTCCCTCGGTTGATCTTTTCTGGACTTACCTCATGCCTACTTATTTCATTTCAGGTGCCATTGTATTTACCTACTGTTAGAATTATTTGTGTAATTAAATGTGGGGAACTTTAATTCTGCCCCCCGCAACTTAAATATCTCGTTTTTTTTTAATTGTGGGGCCGTGTTTTGAAACGTTGTTGCTTCCTCTGATCTTTTCAGAAAACTTCAGAAATATAATGTAATTAAATTCAATATATTTAAAAAAAATGTTCAATTTCAAATTTAGTTTTTAATGCTGTAACATTGTTATATTGTTCTACACTAAATAAAAAAGACATAACATTTCTTAATGCTAGTATTAACATTACAATATTTTTTAGAATTTTTAAAAATGTTTATTGAACTTGTTAATTTTTCCCTATACTTTACCATGGAGAGACATCTGCCCCGATTATGGCGGTCTCTGCCACATGTGCGTTACATCAAATAGGGTGTAAAGTCACTACTAGTAGTAACTTTACGGTCCTATTTGCTGTTTTACTGAATCCTTCTCCTGTTTTAGTGGATGAGGGCCTGTAAGTCGATACTTTTGAGTAACTTTATATTCATAATGGTGAACAGCCAAAAGCAATAAAGTTACTCAAAAGTGTCGTAGTAAATCTACATGTGTGGGTTTACCTTTGCTAATAAGGTAAAATCTGATTACACTCATAGGCGTATCAGGGAATTCTCAAAAAATTTCAGAACTACTTCCGTAAATCTGCCCCCATCGCAAAGACCCACGTGTAGAGGTAGAATTCTTCTGTGAATTCATATTACTAACGTGTTATCACTCATGAATGTGTAAAGGTACGCAGTCTACATAACACAGACGTAACTGTGCAGCCACAGAGCTCTTGCACTTTATATTTTTTTCATATACGGGTAAAATGCCTTTCCTTTAGAGAAGTCCTGCCCATATTCCCACACCATTATGAGGGTGTTTCATCCCCTTTCTCAACCTGAATATACTTGTAATCCTGCCCTTGACATGAGAACATTTTAGAGCATATTCGAGGTGGGAAGCTGCCTACAAAAGTTTGCTAATAACGACAAATGTGTGAGTTTGTGAGTCCTCATGTGAAGCCATCAGCAGACCCCCTTATCGCAGCCAATTACCGCCCCATTTCCCTGCTTCCGGCACTGGCGAAAGTCTGCGAAATGGTTGTTTTTCGGAAGTTGAACGCCTTTGTGGAAGAGTCCGGGGCACTTCACCCAGCCCAGTCGGGTTTCAGAGCCTCCTTCAGCACGGAAACAGCCTTGGTGGAGGTGGTGGAAGCCATTAGGGACTGTACGGAAAAGGGTGGCAGAGCAGCGCTAATCCTATTGGACCTCTCTGCCGCCTTTGATACGGTCCCTCACCAACTCCTCTTGGCTCGCCTTACTGATATCGGCCTCACCGGGGCTGGGTGGTCTTGGCTGGAGTCTTTCCTGGACCCCCGTTACCAGCAAGTCTGGATGCCCCCGTACTCCTCTTCGGCCAGGCCTGTTCAGACCGGGGTCCCACAGGGCTCAACATTGAGCCCACTTCTTTTCAACATTTACATGACCCCGCTGATCTACCTGGCCGAGGAGCTGGGTGCAAAAATTATGGGCTACGCCGATGACACCCAGCTCCTGTTCACCTGGGGTAACTCAACATTAGAAACGGCTGCAGCACAAAAGTGCCTGGCGGCTGTATTTACCTGGTTGGCTCGTGCCAAACTTACGAGGGAAAATCGGAGATCCTACTATATGGCCAATTTCCAAACCAATTCACTGAACTGGTTTGGCCTCCTGATTTCCCCCATCCCCTCTCTGAAGGCGGCCCAGTCAAGAATCTGGGCATCTGGTTTAATGAAGATTTGAGGTTCTCAGAGCAGATTAAAAGACTGATGGTTGCCTGCTTTGGGACCCTTAAATCTTTGAGCAGATTCTTCCCTTTATTGCCCCAGCCGGCCAAAGAAACGGTCGCTAGAGCCCTCATATTGTCCCGCTTGGATTATGCCAACGCTCTTTACTTGGGCTCACCCTCCTTTCTGGTTAACAAGTTGCAGCTCATCCAAAATGCGGCCGTAAGACTTCTGCTAGGCATTTCCAGACGCAGCAGCATAAGACCACAAATGGCCACACTCCACTGGTTGCCGGTGGCCCAAAGAGTCCAATTTAAGGCTCTGGTTCTCACGCACCGAGCCCTACATGATACTGGCCCTGCCTATCTCAAGAAAAGAGTGACGTTCTATGTCCCCAGTCGACACCTCAGGTCGGCCTCTCAACGTCGGCTGATAAGCCCCCGTTTCCGGCGAACCAGATTGGGCGGTCAATCTTTTTTGGTTAAAGTGGCTACCCTCTGGAATTCCCCCCCATTCACTCTCAGAGATACCAGAGATCTTAGCAGCTTTAAAAAGCTCCTCAAAACTCACCTTTTTAAGAAAGCTTACTAAAAATGTTGTGTTATGCTGTTTTTCTCTTGACTTCTTTGTGGTTTTGCTCCGCGCCAGGATACTCAAGAGTAGTTGTGCGCGTAATAAATACCCATATAACATAACATAACAAATGTCTAGACCCAGAATGCCCAATCCTAACCCCTGCGAGTAGTTATTGCTAGCTGTAAATAGGGAATTTAATGAGTTTACTATTGACTTTAGGGCAAAATGCATTATTTTTTGTAGTAGAACGTATATTTGTTCCCCTCTGCCCTTTCTTCTAATGTCGTTGCGCCTATTGAGAAAAAGATAGAGCGCGTGGCCTACTTCTAATGCTGTATTTGCATTAAATATTACATCGACGCAGTTTGAAGTGTTGAGTATGAAGTTTACCGTTCTGATTCCTTTAACACTTGGGGTGGTAGTGAAGCTGTTCTTCCGGAGATGGCTCTTGGACTAAAAGAAGCTGCGCTCCTGGAATTCACCTCTGACATTATCACAAGAGCACTATAGCAGAGCAAGCCATAGTAAACAGCAGAACATAGCACGCTTAGTGATACAGTGTAACGTAATATTAAATACCACGCTGTAATACTGTAGTGCACAGGAACACAAAACGATAAATGTCCACACTGTACCACACCGTAGAATACCACACTATGCAGTATGATAGGAAACACCATACCATACCGTACTGTACAATAAATATTACACCATACCATACCATACCATACCATGCCATACTGTACCGTACCGTACCATACATACCATACCGTATTGTACCATACCATACCATCAGCCGAGGCCGGTAGTGGGAGTACCTGCCAGGCGGTGACGTGGGGAGGAGGAGGGGCAGGGTGGGGGGATAGTAATGTATGGATTACGGACCTTAACAGGTAAGTAAACATATAAATAAATAAAACGAATTTTGTTGCACGCACTGCATCCATCTTTACCAACCCTTTTGAGCTGCCAAAAAGCGTTCAATGACGCAACATCCCATAATCCATCAGGACTGCCCAAATTAGGAAAGGAAAGAGTTGAAGACTCAACTCTTTAACCCCTCCTGTGCTCATGACGAGGTCAGCTCGTCATGAGCCACGGCGCTCCGGTGACCGCGCCCGTTAAATGGAACGCTTGTATGCTAAGCTGATTCCCCTGCTGTGCTGAGCGTTCCATTGGAACGGGCGTGGTCATGACGAGCTCAGCTCGTCATGAGCACCGGAGCGCCGTGGCTCATGACGAGCTGACCTCGTCATGAGCACCAGGGCGCTGTGCGCGCCCCCCCCCAGCACAGCGGGGGGAAACAGCCCCGCAGTGAAGGGGTTAAAGAACACTACAACACAATGCATTAATAATCCAATAACCAGTGACCTCTCCATGGACCTGTACACTGCTCCACTGCCTTCAAGCTCCGTTGCGCTATAGAAACACCACCTACATACATAAATGCATGGGCCACGCAAGTATTCACCAGTCCAAACTTTACACACCTTTCCATATTTGCCATCAGAAGATAGTATTTTGCAACAATGTATTTCTCTAAAGATAAACCTGCAGGGAAAAAAACATGTAATACATTTACCACTGTCCAGAGACAACCCCAAAAGGTAAATTTGCAGATGGAAAGTCTACATAAATGTTGTTACTTTACTGAGTTTAGTTATCATGAACATTTTCTTTCAAAGTGTTGAAATATGCATGTGAAAAAAATCTTTGTACTGTCCTCCTCAAGACATGAAGCCAGCTGGCAGCTCTACTCCCAAGCTGAGACAAACAGAAACGTTCTAAATGTTCTGCTTATGCAGCTAAAACAGCCGCCCTACTCGAAATAAGCTGCACTGTGTACAGAAAAGAACTTCATAGATGCTGGTATCTGCTCTGATGGTTATTTTTATTAGGACATTCATACATAAGCAAATAGCAAGTACTGTTTGTTGTATGTTTTTACTACTTTTGTTTAGGAATTGTGGGAAACGGCATTGGTGCAAAAATCAAATCTAAATTGAATCAGATTGTCCGGATCTCGCAGTAGAGTTGGATGCGGCTCTGTCGATCCATCTTGTTTCAAAGCGGGGAGATAAACAAGGATGGAGACCAGCTGAGCATCCCCCTGAGGTCTGGAAACTTTATAAATCTATCTGTGGTAAAGAGCGACATTATCGGCCTTTCTATCTGTGCCTCGAGTCCAGTCAATTGGGTTAGTCTACAAGCAATTGGATCTCAAATCAATTTTGTCCCCTTTCAAATCAGGAGTTCCAGTAATTTTGTCGGTGACCGCAACTTATGGGAAGAACGGTGGTCGGTGCCGTGCAGGCGCGAAACAGAGCAGCCATTGGGGATCGGTGCTGATCCGCACGGGGGTGGTAAAAAAAAAATCAAAGACGTCATGCCATGGGTTTTCAAGACCGCCCACCAGTACTTTGTGGGGCCTTAATATTGTGGAGAAAATATTGAATGGTAAGTATGGGTAGATTTTTTATATCTAAACTCTACACAAATATCTTGATTATATATATATATATATATATATATATATATAACTTCATTGTACGTATATGTGGAGTTAGGAATAGTAAATCTATGGTTCCTCCATCTGCACTTACCTTTCGATATTTCTATTCTCAATATTCAGTAGCATAATCTAGGCAGATGGATGTACTATTGGACCGGGAAAGACATGGCGCTAGTACCAACCTTATTAGTAAAGGGGAATAGGGGGAAGTGGGGCACGATTAGCTCCCCAGAATTGCTTTTGGAAAAAATTGGACAAAAGGTAAGATTTTAAAGAAGGCAATGCGTTTTTCGGTCTTTAATGTTATAAACCATAGGGAGAAACAAAGTCGTGGTCCGGCTTGGCCTTGATAGCCAAAGAACAGGCTGACCCATTGGAAGACCAACTGTATAAATCATGCCAAAGAGGACATAAAATATAGGAACACTGCTTAAAATTAAAAAAGAAAAAATAGTAATAATCTGCACATAGCAAAATATTAGTTTACATTGGAATACTGAATTAAACTACATTTATTGAAATAAGTGGTTTTAAATAGGGATTCGGGAAGATTTAAGACTTTGCAATATGTGAGCCAAGTCACAGATGCATACTTGGTATGCATAGTGTAATGATATTATATGTGGATGAACCTCACGCTATATCAACTATGCACAAATTACATTTTTGGTATATCACTTACTTTGGGCTAAACTCTTGCTGGTGCTCCCAATGTTTTCTGTTAAGGACAACAAAGGTGCAATATCCTTCACTAGTTTGCCAAGATCACACAGATCGGCCTGCTTTGGAAGCCGGGATTTAACAATAGGATTCTCTCATCACCCAACCTGCATCTACAGCACCGAAGTCACCACCCCCTATCTCTAGTTCAACAGGAGGGGGCAGTGGATAGCTCACAGCTGTCCACCCAAAGCTAAATGTGTACCTTTTAATAAATATGTTGAACAAAAGTGTCTTGCTAAGTAGATGAATCACATGACACAAGTACTGTGCACCAAATAAGAAATCCTTCTAGAATCAGATTGGGGAACAGGTTGTGATTCAAGCATAAAAATATTTTCTGCAAAATGTAAATAAAATACTGCAGTTAACGACATGGATTAAATATGCATCTGTGTGGTTCTTCCAAAACAACTTAAATGTACGGACAGCAGAGCACGACATACATGTCAATGTCACTGACCTTTCTTGTTTAACGCTCAAAACTATTTCTGGAGAAGCCCCCACACCTCGAAGGGGGCGGCAAACCAGATGAACAAGCCCCAATGAGGTCACAGAAGAAGGCGTGGAGAGGGTGCTCAGGTTATGGCCCGCAGGGTGAGGGTCAAGGTGCTGCTGTCTGCCAGACACTTTCTCATTTCCTTGTTCTGCATTTAATTTAAAGTGCTATGTCAGTGGGAGGGGAAGAACGCCTCTTTCAGATGCAAGCCATCCCCACATTATTACAACAGGCCTTCTTCGGCTCCACAAGATGCTGCCTGTAGCTTTTAATTTACAAAATGGATAAGGAAGGGGGGAGGGGGTTGCTGGCTTGTCGTTCAGCTGGGCCGCAGAGCTTGCCCAGATCCAGGCCTTTGGCTAGACGCTTGACTCGCCCACCTGTACACCATCACATTAATGTTTCAGAAATAATTAGAAACTTGTGCTTTTTAAAGCAAAGTGTCCCAGGCACAGGATAGAATTTGACAGGGTAAATGTGGGGTGCCCCCTCTGGAGATTGCTGGGTCATCTGGGCAAGTGGTTGATTTACCAACATAGGGGCCTAGTCACTATGGCTAAAACAGGATAGGACTAACAGCTAACTTTATATTTGGCTTCAGGATTCTTGAACTAATTTGTGAGCAATTAGGTGGCGATTGGTGTGTTTAAAGCACATCAGGCCTGCTGCAGCAATGAAAACTGTACTGAATTCAAATTTAGGGCTGTAAGGGGGTTTGGCAGCTTTCTTACAATGCACATCTTTGGAAATTGGTGATAAGTGATGCATTCGATCAAAACCTGAAATAATTTAAATATGATTTTACAGAGGGCTGGGTTCCCTCACCAGACTGTGGGAAAACACGTGGAAATGTTTGGATCTAGCCTGGCAGCCATTCCACTCTGGGCCCAAAGCCCTGGTGCCCGAGGTTCTTGCAGTGAGTGGCTGTGCCACAGCAAGGGGCACGAGTCTTCTTCTGTGCTGTGTCCTCACTCTCTCCACAGCTGCCTGTTCAGCGTTTGCCTTTTGGATGGGCAGACTAGGTGTCAACGACACGGAGAAAGGACAAGCTCCCCTCCCCTGTCCATGCCCATGGGGAGATGACCTATCAGCAGCCTCCTAACATTCATTATAATAGCAATCCTTACCTTCACCCTCAGACATGCACACAAGCACAAGGGTGTGCACTCCAGGCATGACTTCAAACCTTTATTGCTGTCAATGTACAACATGTACTTTGGAATCTTGACATATCAGGAGTAGAGGTTGGGTGACCCTGGGGATTGGGTTCTTGGTACCAGAGCGTTCTGTTGAAGTTTACTTTATGCACCATTTTTGTCTCCACAGAATTATTACCAGCACAGCATCTCAACAAATGTGCAATGTATTGCATCGCCAGTGCAACACTGTCCAGCAGCGCTACCTCATACAATCATAGGACAGTGCGAGAATGTATCATCAGGCGGCCATACATTTGTAGGAAAGCACCTGATCCCAAGAGCTGCCATACATTTATAAGACGGTATGAGAACCTGTCTACAGGGCTGCCATCCATTTATAGGACAGTGCGAGAATTTATCACCAGGCGGCCATACATTTGTAGGACAGTACCGGATCCCAAGAGTCGCCATAGATTTATAAGACAGCATGAGAAGTTGTCTACAGGGATGCCATACAGTTATAGGACAGTGCGAGAATGTATCACCAGGCGGCCATACATTTGTAAGAGAGCTCCAGCCTGTATTAGCAGTGCTGTCCTATATTTATAGGCCCAAGTCCTCTTTGTATGTGTGCTGCACAATGCAGCACACATGCAACATGGAAAAAATGAGGAGAAAAAAATATTTCTCCCTGTTAGGCTGGCCTCGGGGAGGTGCAGGATTTTGGAGCAAATCTATCACTACAAGCCTTTGAAGACGTGGAGTTGTGTCAAAACCGATGGGTTGTTGCATGGAAACACCCACGCACCACGCATAAAATGTGTCCTTGACGCAAAGTAACGCAAGGCAGCACATTGCACTGTATTGAGCTATCTTGGGTACAATACAATGTAAATATTAATTTGCGTTGGATTGTAAGTATTAATTGAACACTTTGCACTGGGGCAGCATTAAGAAAGTAACGCAAACCATAAGCAACGTGTTTGTAAATCTGGGCCTAATTGTATAAGTATATACCCTAAATAGTCCAATTTTAGATGTTTTGGAGCACATTATAAAGATATGCAATAGGATGTAAAAGAGTACTACAGGAGTATTACTTCACTTATTCATAGATGCCTTTTGTGGATCGCCACCAATGTGTGTGGGGGATACGCAAACACGTGCAAATTATGCATGTCTAGGTCCCCAAGGGATGTGAAGGTCAGGGAAATGCAAATGAGTTGGAGACCCACACAGTTGTAACGTTCACAAATATTTTGCAATAAGTATCCTACATTTTACTGGGCATCCATTTGCTTGTGAAGGACCCGAGCATTTGTGGTGCTGGATGTGTGGGAAAGTAGGAGGACATTCCTGATTTTCATAGAGTGCGTGGTAGAATGAATGACACCGAAAAGCAAAATATTTTCCATGAAGAGAAAAGGAAATTCCCTCATTTCTTAATGTGGTGTAAGCGGAAGCTACACACTTATAGGTTAGGGGAATACTCATTCCAGAGAAGTCTATGAATACTGTTCCCTGCCTTGCAAAAGTTATAAACTTCACAAGTGGTGCACAGCTGGATCAGGAGGTTGTGTGAATCAGCTCTTCAGTCAGAGACTTTTTCGATCTTCTGGAAGGATTTACCCTCTAACCTCATTTTTCATTATTTAATGGTCAATCGGCAACACTCTGTTGGCATCAATGTGCAGTGAGATTTGTGTATCTTAAATTAGGCCCTGATATGAAGTTGCAAACGATGACTGTGTGTACATGTAATCCAAGCATGCCAGAATGTACAACTTTCTATGTGGAATGGACTCACAAAGTCTGTATTCGGGTGCAGACCCCTCAAAGATGAAGGGGCTCATTGGTCCCCTCTTTGAACACTAGCAGTCTGCCTTCTTTCATTGGCGGCTCTGACCTAACTCACAGAGCGGAAATTCATTAATACGAACAGAACTTCAACAATGCATCGCCCCTTGTTCACAAAACCTGGGCCTGGTTTAGAGTTTTGGAAACTCCACCGATTTATGGAGGAAGAGCTAAAGCTAAAGGAGAGCCCACAGGTGGAATTTCATCCACCATATATGCTCTATGAGGACTACAGTGGTGGATTTTCCTTTAGATAAACTACTTCCTCCAGAAATCAGAGGATTTCCCTTTATCACCCATCTGTAACCTAGAACTATAGAGTTACCAGATCTTTAACTTTAATCTGCTTGGTTCAAGTGAGATGAAACAGGACTACGACTCCCAGAATGCACTGAACACACAGACCTGTATCATGACCTCTCTGATGGCATTGAGATTTCCTGGCATATCCCTTTGTGAGAGCTGTTTAACGTTAGCTCTCAAGCTTATATTTGTGGTATTAGTGCAGCCTGAAGCTTTAAAAAAAACTGGAAACTGGTGTTTGACAAAAGAAATACAATACTTGAGTTTATTAGCAATCTTAGGCTGCCCTTCGGCGGCTTACTTTACACTGCATACACATGTCTACATGAAACAAATTAACAAAAGAATACAGATATAAATGCTGCGCATATGTTTCCCCTAGGAGAAAACCTTTCCCCTCTAACCCCAGCAAATCTTGGGATGATCTGCTCTGTTTCCCACCCTGGGAGAGGAGTTACTCCAGTCCTGTGCTGGAGCAACTCTAAACATTTCCAGGGTGGGAAAGGGTCAGGTCGGAGCTTGGGAATGGCAACAAATCCATGGGTGTTCACAAACGTCCAAGGCAAACCACGCCATGTAATTCCTTCTCACCACCCCCTGAATGGGATTTACGACTGCAGAATTATCTGCACTGGTGGGGAAAGTGGTCCCCCTCGTAAATAGGTTTACACCTGTCAGGAATCCCTTTGTGAATTCCTGCCAGGTGTAAAAAAGGTAAATTCACATTCTTGTGACCAAATATACATTTGTGAATAAGATCCTTTGTGTGTATCTCTTTAAGGGTATTTCAAATGACAAAATTCCCCATTACTGGTGAGTGTTGACCTTTTGAACTGCACTGTAATGTTACCCTTGAGCTCCCATATCACATGGTGGTCCAAAATTACAAAATGGTTCCATAAAAATGATTTATTGCTAATGTTGAGGCCCATTATGTATAAAAACGTGCATTTGGCCTCTAGTAATTTTATTTTTTGAGATTCTGAAATGATTCTCAATAGAAGTCAATCGATCCAAAAGGAATAACAGAAACATTAAACTCAGTGAAGGAGAGAGGGAGAAATTAACCTGTGTTCAGCGGGGTCTGTAAAGGCATTAGAACAGAAGCGGGCCATTCCAACGCTATTAACATTAAGACTGCGGCTACAGTCAGGGAGGCCACATGATTTATCAATTTCTTATGTATGAATACATTCCCCTGCCCCCATGAAAATATAGTGGCCCGACTTGCTGCACTCCATGGCATTGTACCACTCAACCCCTGGCAAGGCAGTCCATGGGTGCATGACTGCACCCCTCTGACCTCACTTGTGCTACATACGATCAGCAACAAGCCCCCCAATCTTTTCTAGTACTACATAGGCATTATGCCCTTGAGTACCTTACTTTCTGTAGACTTAGAAATAGTCAATATTTCCAGTGTCTGTATTATGCATTCCACAGCTCTTCGAAGTTGAAGCATGCGTTATACCATTGCCCTACCTAACCAAACACATTACAAGAAATGTATACAAAAATATCTCCTATGTTGGCCAATTAAAAAAAATAAGCTTTTCGAAACCTTCAACCATAGCAATTTAGGGAAACGTTTGATAGGTCAGTGATACAACAAGCTGCAACAACCTGTACTTTGCTGTGACAATCTATACATCCATCCATCCATTCATGGATTTATCTTTCGGTCTATCTGTCTCTCTGTCTTACCAAGTGATCTGATTTGTGATGCCATCTGTTACATAGTATGGACACACAGACAGACAAACAGGCAGACTAGCTGACAGACAAGCAGTGATATAGATAGATGGACATATAGATAGATAGATGGACATATAGATAGATAGATGGACATATAGACAGACAGACAGACAGACAGACAGACAGACAGACAGACAGACAGACAGACAGACAGACAGACAGACAGACAGACAGACAGACAGACAGACAGACAGACAGACAGACAGACAGACAGACAGACAGACAGACAGACAGACAGACAGACAGGCAGACAGACAGACAGATATTGCCATGTTCAACATTTCTGCAGATATTGTTATTAACACTCAATCAATAATACAATTCAAATTGTTAAATAAAATCCTAGACAATGTGTGTGTGTGCCTGTATCTGAAACTAAGTTTATCACTGTTGTACTGACTTTTTTGAAGTTTCAGAACTGATACAAATGGCTATAAAACCGTCCCTTTGATACAGACAACACATGATGTTAAGGAATTATCTGTTATTTCAGCCCCATTCTACAAAATGGCTTTGTAGAATTATCGAAAGAATTGTAGAAGAACATCTGCAGGTGTTTATGCAACAGAACCATTTGATAATACCCATTTCAATTGTGATTCTTAGGCATGGGATCTGAGCAACTTTGGTAACTAGCTGGGATTCTTTCAGTTGAAAACCATAAATAATTTCAACCGTCAGTCTTGGATACACTTTAACGACTACATATGGTAAAGCTGTATGTGCAGAACATCCAGTATACTAGTCTGACAATTTTCACAAAGTGCAAAATCAGGCTTGGGGCTTATTTGTGCCTTTGGAGAGATCTATCTGAGCCCTCAGCAGTGCTCGCGGGCCTCCTGCAAGATGTTATGTTATGTTATGTTAGTGCTATTTGTATTGCGCACGGCTGCTCCAGCGAAGGAGCGTCCCGGCGCACCGACAAGGTGGCGAACACAACACAACTGGGGAACAGAAATAATTATTAAGAAATTGGGGAGTGATGGATTTAACAAAGCTCAGAAAATAAATGAGTTTTAGCGGCCTTGCGGAAGGAGAGCAGGTCACCAAAGGTCCGGAGTTTCAAAGGGAGAGCGTTCTAGAGTGCGGCTGCCCGCACCTTAAAAGAGCGGCCCCCCACCCGACTGAGTTTGAACCGAGGGGCTACCGCTAATTCTTGGTCTAGCGAGCGCAGAGTGCGGCCCGGGATGTAAGGGCGCAAAAGTTGGTGCAGTAAGGGAGGTGATAGGCCCTTCAGAATTTTGAAGGAAAGGCACAAAACTTTAAAGTGGATCCGCTGCCTAACGGGTAACCAATGCAAGGCTCGCAAAGATGGACCGGCCGAGCAAAACCTAGGAAGACCTACGATCGCTCTGGCCGCAGCGTTCTGCACTCTTTGAAGTCGAGTTAACTCAGCCTGGTTTAATCCTATAAAAAGGGAGCTGGCATAGTCTAACCACGCCAAAACCGTTGCTTGCACCACCAATTGGCGAGTTGCGGCATCGAAGTATTTGAGGGCAGGGCGCAGATTGCGCAGGATGCCGAAGCAGCAAGCCGCCGTCCTTTTGGTGTGGCCAACGAAGTTGAGGGAAGGGTCCAGCCAAACACCAAGGTTTTTGATCTCCGCAACCGGAGTGGGGGTCGGCCCCAGCTCAGAGGGCCACCAAGTATCTCCCCATAGGTCCGTCTGCTTCCCAAAGATCATCACCTCCGTTTTTTGGGCGTTTAGTTGGAGACAGTTGGACGTCATCCAACCAGCCACCGCCCTGAGTCCTTCTCTGAATCTTGGGGCATCCACCCCAGAGTCCCCGCTGATCGTGACCGCTAGCTGGGTGTCATCAGCGTACGACACCATGGTCATACCACAGAGCTTCACAACCTCAGCCAGCGGCCTCACGTAGATGTTAAACAACGTGGGGCTCAGTGAGGAGCCCTGTGGGACCCCAAGAGACAGAGGATGACATTTGGACTGGTAGGGCAGGGACGCCACACAGAAGGAACGATCCCTGAGAAACGAACGGAACCACTGGTGTGCAGTGCCGATCACCCCTATCTCCTCAAGACGTTGCAGGAGAATGTCATGGGAGACCGTGTCAAAGGCGGCGCTAAGGTCTAACAAAACAAGCGCCGCCGTTTGACCTGCATCCAGAACTACCCGAAGGTGCTCGACCATAGATAACAGTGCTGTCTCCGTACTGTGGCCAGCCCGAAAACCATTCTGGGTGTCGTCCAGAATGTTGGCACGCGACAGATGACCAGTGAGGGCGGTGTTGACATGCGCCTCCGCGAGTTTGGCTGGCCACCGGAGAAGCGAAATCGGGCGGTAGTTCTCCGATTTTGTAGGGTCGAGAGATGGTTTTTTCAAAATGGGCATTACTACCGCATGCTTCCATTTCAAAGGCACCTGGCCTGATGCTAGCGACGTGTTGATTAAGTCGCAAACCGGGCGAGCAAAAACCTGGTCTCTGAACATAGGTGGCTTGAGCGGGTCGTCCGGCGACCCCGACTTAACTCGGAGAGCCAAGGCCGTGTAAGACTCCAAAGAGAGGGAGGGGAGAGAGTCTAGCACCACCTGATCCAGCCGGATGGGAGGCCCCATACTGGTTTGAGCAGAGGAGGAGGGGAAGGCCCTATATATGGTCTGGACCTTCTCCAGGAAGAAAGCCGCCAGCGCTTCACAATGAATATTGGAGCTGATGGAGTTACCGGCCGGCTTCCTTGCCACAAGGTCTTTAAGGGCCTTAAAGATGGTTTTAACAGGATTCCCACTATTGCGAAACTCCAGAGCGTAGTATTCAGCCCGGGTTCTACAAACCGCGCGGTGATAAGACTTGACCGCAGCCATATACAGGGTTTTTTTGCTGCTGTCGTACCTCTTCCTCCAGTCTCTCTCTGCACGTCTGCAGACACTTTTCAGAGCCCTCAGATTGCCATCATACCAGGGACTGGGGGCGCGGGAGCCACACTTACTGGAAACCATCGGGATAAGGGAGTCGAGGGCCCTGGTTACCCATCCGCAGAAATGGTCATAACCAGACTCCACGTTCTCCACTGCACCCAGTGGGTCGTCAGTGAGAAGGCGGTGGAGATCTTCCGCCTTTAATTTGCTCCAGCGCCGTCTGGGCATGGCTCGCAGTGGCACCTTAAGTGGGGCTTCGTCAAGAGGACAGTGGATGGTCACGAGTGAGTGGTCTGACCAGGTCAGGGGGACGGGGGGGGCCACTGTAACCCCTTCTAAGTTAGAAAAAAAGGGGTCCAGAGTGTGGCCACCACTATGAGTGGGGTCCGAGACCAGCTGGAACAATTGAAGGGCCTCAAGGTCCGCCACCATCCCTCCCACAGAAGAAAGACACGGAGTGTCAAAATGGAGATTCAAGTCACCAATGATAGAAAAATTGGCAGACCCTACTGCTAGTGAACTAACCGCCTCAGGAAGAGCCTCTCGAAATGCCACTGAACTACCAGGTGGACGGTAAATCAGCAATCCTGACAAGGTAAAATGCGGAGTAACCGCGACCTTGAACAGGGCGCTTTCGCAGCCCGTGATGTTCTGCACACTCCAGGCGCAAGAATAGCACGATTTAACAGCAAGAGCGACGCCACCCCCTCTCGAAGAGCGGTTGAGCGTGTAGATGGAATACTCAACGGGGAACGCCAGATTCAATACCGTAGAATCGGTGTCTTGCAGCCATGTCTCTGTCAGACAAAAGATGTCAGGGGGGTCATTGTCCACAAGATCAGCAATATCCTGATAATGCTTGACCGCCGATCTGACGTTTAAATTCCAGATGGTGAGATGTCGCGGAGAGACCTTACTGCTTATGGCAGGCTGCACTATACAAGACCCCAAACAGGAAGGGGCTTCGAGTAGCCAGCCGCCACAAGCACAGCGATGGGGGCCACACAAAGGGTCAACGCGGACTTCGGCGCAGGGAGGCAGACAGGTGTTAAGTGCCAGGAGCCTATCCCTGGTATACATAAGCATGGTTGGAGATGCACCTGATGTAAGTATCGCCGCGAAGCCAGCGCAACCGAGCGCGGATGGGCGCAGACGGGCAGGACTCTGGCACGACTCCGGCCACGCGAGGACACGCCCGCTGCGCAATCCCGCTGCGCTAGGGGAGGAGCCTTAAATAGGTGTTCCCAGGCGTCACATGCACATTCAAGCGCTGTCAGCTGGAAAAGCCTCACTCCACTCACCCCACTCCAAGATGTCCGCCAAAAACGAACCAGGTACCCACCCCAGGACCAGACCCGCCAAAACGGCGGTGAGGGGCACAATTTATGGTGCAGGTAAGGGGCAATTTAAAAAAGGGTCAAAATGACCAAAACAGAAAGAATATATAACGTTTTTAAAACAGCAGTTTTACTGCAAAAACGCGCAAGCGCTCTCGCAGCAGCAGCTACCTTGTCATGGGCTGAAAGCAGGAGGGACTCGCCCTAAATAGGTGTTCCCAGGCGTCACATGCACATTCAAGCGCTGTCAGCTGGAAAAGCCTCACTCCACTCACCCCACTCCAAGATGTCCGCCAAAAACGAACCAGGCACCCACCCCAGGACCAGACCCGCCAAAACGGCGGTGAGGGGCACAATTTATGGTGCAGGTAAGGGGCAATTTAAAAAAGGGTCAAAATGACCAAAACAAACAGAAAGAATATATAACGTTTTTAAAACAGCAGTTTTACTGCAAAAACGCGCAAGCGCTCTCGCAGCAGCAGCTACCTTGTCAGGGGCTGAAAGCAGGAGGGACTCGCCCTAAATAGGTGTTCCCAGGCGTCACATGCACATTCAAGCGCTGTCAGCTGGAAAAGCCTCACTCCACTCACCCCACTCTAAGATGTCCGCCAAAAACGAACCAGGCACCCACCCCAGGACCAGACCCGCCAAAACGGCGGTGAGGGGCACAATTTATGGTGCAGGTAAGGGGCAATTTAAAAAAGGGTCAAAATGACCAAAACAAACAGAAAGAATATATAACGTTTTTAAAACAGCAGTTTTACTGCAAAAACGCGCAAGCGCTCTCGCAGCAGCAGCTACCTTGTCAGGGGCTGAAAGCAGGAGGGACTCGCCCTAAATAGGTGTTCCCAGGCGTCACATGCACATTCAAGCGCTGTCAGCTGGAAAAGCCTCACTCCACTCACCCCACTCCAAGATGTCCGCCAAAAACGAACCAGGCACCCACCCCAGGACCAGACCCGCCAAAACGGCGGTGAGGGGCACAATTTATGGTGCAGGTAAGGGGCAATTTAAAAAAGGGTCAAAATGACCAAAACAAACAGAAAGAATATATAACGTTTTTAAAACAGCAGTTTTACTGCAAAAACGCGCAAGCGCTCTCGCAGCAGCAGCTACCTTGTCAGGGGCTGAAAGCAGGAGGGACTCGCCCTAAATAGGTGTTCCCAGGCATCACATGCACATTCAAGCGCTGTCAGCTGGAAAAGCCTCACTCCACTCACCCCACTCCAAGATGTCCACCAAAAACGAACCAGGCACCCACCCCAGGACCAGACCCGCCAAAACGGCGGTGAGGGGCACAATTTATGGTGCAGGTAAGGGGCAATTTAAAAAAGGGTAAAAATGACCAAAACAAACAAAAAGAATATATAACGTTTTTAAAACAGCAGTTTTACTGCAAAAACGCGCAAGCGCTCTCGCAGCAGCAGCTACCTTGTCAGCTTGTCAAGAAACAACAAGATGAGCCAAAAGCTGTTTTTAACTATGGCCAAATCTTCCTTTGAGATCAGGAGCGCTGCATGCCAGGTTTCATATTTAGGGCGATCGTGTAAATATTGTGCCCTAAAAATAGATTTAAAAATCGGGTTCCATCAGCTGTACATTCTCTATTACTGGCGGCAGTAGGTGATATCCAGGACTAGATATGCATGTTTGTCAGGCGATAAAATGACAACAATACTCTGGTACCGCTCCAACAAGACGTGTCACCGATTTTCAGCTTTTAGGGACTTAAATTGACCAATTTCCCTTTAAAATTAAAACGGTCTCCATTATAGTAACCACTATGTGGACTCATTACTTGCATAGCACAAACCCCAATAAAAGATATCATGACAAGCCCACAAGTAGAAGAAAAAGAAGGCTATCGCTGCACTCACCTTAAGAGGACGCACCATGAGAAATGGATAGAGACCTTTTATGGCATGGGAAAAGTGAGCTGTGGCCCAGGGCCCCTGCTTTTCAGGGGGGGCCCTAATGGATCAGACTCTGTCTGCCACACAGTCCTGCCCTGAGGACCTTGAATGATTCTTAACATAGATTGTTTGAAATAACATTTTCCTTTAATTTATCTTAACACGGGTGACGTGTGGGAGTCTTTTACAAATATATGTCAGGCAATTCAATGTTGTGTTTGCTTTTCAACACCATTCAAAATCCATAAAAAGTTCCTATTAGAGCCAAACAGGACCTCACACATGAGAAATGGCAGCGGGGCACATAGATTATTTGCAGTGATATTAGTAAACTGCTGCCAAATTACAATATTGAAAACACACATCCCTTTCCCTGAATATCAATGGAAAAACATTTAGAATTCGACCAGTGTGCCTGTACAGCGTCAGTGACCTGGCCAAAGAGGGCATGGAAACTCTGAATTTGGATTATAAATTCAAATCTGTTCCGAACAGGGGTCCACAAAATATGTTTGGCCCAGGGCCCCCAAAGTCCTTAAAAATGTCTCTGGTCCTGAACACAAGCTCTGAACCAGCAGAAGCTTTTACGTTTCTTCTCACTGCTCTATAAGTCTCATGCATCAGGCCTGTTGCAAAATGAGGACAGCAGGGCTATCTCTCTGCCTACAAATTATTAAGTATTTTTGTTTCAGGCGCTTTTCCTGAATGAAAGTGCTTAAGGGGTGTGTCATACATGTGAGAATGCAGTAGACATGTATCCCAATGAAAAGCTGAGTCTCAGCTTGGATTCACATTTACTTCTGAAAACCTCGAGTGTTCCAGAGTGCACAGGCAGCCAATCAGAGCAGGAGCTGCGGTTTCGCCATTCCCCTGTCTGGGTCGCTGCCCGGTGACTTCATTCCCCCAGAGTTCATCATCAGCGTCACTGGGATGAAGCTGACACCGGATATCCGCGGCGATGCAACCGGATAGCAGGACTGTCCAGAGCATGGGCAGAGTGAGTTACTGATGCCTGTCACACTGCTGACGAGCAGGCATCACGTGACACCGATGACCTTGACAGCACCTTCATCGCACAAAGCAAGGATGCACGGCGGTATCAAAGTGAGAAAATTGCAAGGTTGGATTGGGATTAAAAATCGGACCGGCACGCTAAATAAAAGTGGCCCACATTTGCATGTTGCCTTTCCGCAAAACACTGCTTTGGCAAAGTTTTATAAAAAAAAATAAGGTCTCTGTTAGAGGAATGTTTTCTTAACTTTACTTAGATAAAGTAAAAATGCACGGATTAGTTCACACTGGTGAAACACACCTGAAAACAAGTGAGTCCGCTTCTGCTCAGGCCCCCTGCCCCCCCCCCCCCCTCAATATGCATACACTAATGGTCCGGCCAAGCGAGAGATAGGGAGTGACACCTCTGCCCATCGATAAAAGGGAGGTAATGGACGGCCATCTGTCTCCAGAAAGGCGATGCAGGCACCGACTGAACCGCTGGCAGTATCCGAGCAACGCAGAAACCATCCAAATCGGTACCCCAGGCTGCCCAAAAAAGCAGCCCTTAGCTGGATCTCGGATACCGTCCTGTCGGACATTGCCCGAGTGCCCGCCTTACCAATCCGACCCTGGAAAAATATATTGCACTATATTACCAGGTCTAATGTTCCACAATTGGAGGTGACTTACTTTCATGAAAAATTAAATGTTTTATTTTATGGGTATCCAAGGATGATTAGGGACACCTTGAGGACAACCTCAAGAGAACATTCTACCAACTAGTTTAAATGGGAACCATTCCCAGAGTCAGTGGTTTTCTTAGAAATCTGGCATTGGATACAACTAGTTTGGGCATGGTGTTGTGGAGAAGTGTAGCTCACTGGTTAGAGCAGGCAGACCTGGAAGCAGAAGTCAGCCTGGGACCAGGGTTCAATTCCCGGCTTTGCGGGGTCTTGAGTCCTAAAATGTCCATAGACTTGACAATTCTTGCTCCGGTGCCAACTCGATTCACGGGTTCACACTCTGTGATTCTAGGCAATAGCTTGCTTAATCTCCACAGGTTCACACTCTGTGATTCTGGGCAATAGCTTGCTTAATCTCCACAACGGCCCCTCGCGGCAGGATGCCTGGCTTTCACCTTGCGGATACCCTGCTGGGGTTATCTCACAGGGGAATACCAGGACGGGTTCCCTAAGCAAGCGCTTAGAAACCGCTCGGTGATTTGCGCTATATAAATTCCTGTACATTTACATTTACTTTTTGGTTAGAATTGGTTTAACCACACTTCTCATTCCAATATTCAAGATTACTGTTGAAATACTGCCTGGTAGAACTTTGTAAGGCTCCCACTTCTCGGATAATTACTCATGGGGTTATTTCAATAGCGGTTCAGATGTGGTACAAGCACTCCTTCCAGGATACCATATATTGAGGAAAGACAGGGTACTTCGGAAGGGGGGGATTGCTATCATCCTTAAAAATCACGTAAAAAGACGCACTGAGCCTGACATTATACAAGATTGTGAGAGCATGGGTTTTGCACTCATCTTCACCCCCGCATGTTCACTATCAGGAATCCTAATATACAGACCTCCAGTCCCATGTGGAACGTTTATAGAGTCCCTCACCGATATAGCGGCAATGAGGGCAAACTCGGCCGCTAATTTCACCATTCTAGGAGACCTCAATCTACATCTGGAGGTCCCTAACAAAATTGATGCAGTCAGCCTTATACAAAATATGCAGATGTTACAATTTAAGCAAAAAGTCACAAGCCCAACCCATGACAAAGGCCACATATAAGACCAAGTATTTTAAAATATAGACAACATGTCAATAAACAATCCTTCTCCAGTCCCCTGGTCAGACCATTTTATAATACTAATCTTCTGGAAGTTATCGAGGACTTCTACTAACACCCAGCCCTCAAAAAGATGCGACTGACCATGGGCTAAGTTAGACCCCGAAGTCTGCGCTAGAAAGCATCAACCCTATAAGTAATCCCGAGCCCAACAAAGCACACGACAACTATAACATCCCTTAGCACCACTATTCCTTATAAATGGACCTAAAAGAAAACATTGAAAAGAGAGTACCATGGTACACCCCGAGAATACGAGAAATCAAGCAAAAATGTAAAAGACTAGAGAGGGCTTGGAGGAGGGACTACAGCCCAGGAAAAAAACAAAAGTATAGAGAAACGATAAAAATATTTCAGACAGAAACTAAAAAAGCTCAAGCTCGGTATTATGAGGAAAAAATCAGCCTAGCAGCCAACGCACCTAGGGAACTCGCAAGAATAGCAAAAAAAACTATCTCTCGGCCCCCAGCCTGAAATGCCTGCAGAATCAGCACCCCAGTGATGTAAGGAATTGGCAGAATTTCTTAACACCAAAGTCCTTGACATATATAATGCATTCCCCCCACCTCAGCAGACGGAAAAGTGTTGTACTAAAGGGGAAAATGTTATGGAGGGTTCTAATTTTCTGAGCGATTTTCCAATCCTGAACATGAATACCCTTTCCACACTATTTACAAAAGTTAAATCAGGATCCCCCTGTAACCCAGCTCCAGCGCATCTGTTGCACAAGGTAAAGGAGACAATACTGCTGGTACTTTTGGATATCCTCAACCTGTCCCTAACCACCACGATAGTACCACTTAGCTGGAAACACGCCATGGTCAAAGCACTCATAAAGAAGCCCAACCTAAATCCAGAACCTGGAGCAACTACCGTCCGGTATCACTATTTCCCCTGGTCAGTAACATTTTAGAAAAACATGTAAACACTACCCTCACCAACTACCTTGAATCCCATGAGATTCTACACACCTCGCAGACAGGCTGTTGCCTGAACCATGGAAAAGAAACAGCACTTATAACAGTAATTGAAGAATCAAGGAAACACCTCGACTTGGGTGGCAATGTGGCAATCATCCTGCTTGATTTGAGTGCCGCATTTGACACGGTAAACCATGGTATCCTACTAGACAGACTCGAAGAGGTAAGAGAGACAGGCAAGGCATTCTCAAGGATTGAGTCTTTTTTGACAGACAGGACTTTCCAAGTATTTGAAGGCAACCACACCTCAAGAAAGATCCGACTTACCTGCGGGGTCCCACAGGGCTCTTTGCTGAGCTCCGCCCTTTTTAATATATATATCTTAGACCCCTAGCTGAGTTAGTCCTCCCATATGGAGCCAAGATAGTGACATACGTCGATGACACCCAGCTGGTGGTAGCCCTCGACCATCCTGATGGGAGCGCAGTCGACCTTGACCCATGTCTGAGAAAGGTGGCAAGTGGATGGACCAATCACATCTCAAACTCAATGGGGAGAAGACCGAACTAATGATCCCTGGGAAAACAGCGAACAGCCCCTCAGACATAAACTGGCCGAATTGCTTGGGCCCATCTCCAGTTCCCGAAAACAGGATAAAGAGCCTAGCAATTTGGCTGGATAGGTCGCTTACACTAGACCACCAAGCGGTACAAGTAGCAGCCACATGCTTTGGAACCCTAAGGCAATTAAGGAAAAGACTACCACAAAAGTGCATTTTTCAAAGTTTTTGCACATTACCATGAAGTTCAACTTCATGGTAATTTGCTCCCCTATTTGTGAAATCGCAATTTTTTTTACTTTAATGCATTGCATTTAAGGAATCTCAATTTGGGATTCCTTTAATGCAATCGCAATTTAAGTAATCGCAATTTAGAGATTCCTTAAATTGCGATTTTTGCACTTGGGATGATGCATCCCAAATGGGAAAATACCGGTCTCAAAGGGGCAGATTCTGAGAATCTGCCCGTTTGCGACCGGTTTTTGCTTTTATGCATGTGGGCCATTATAGGGAGTGGTGTGGCACCGCGGCCAGGGTGACTGACTCTAGAATCTGAGGATCATGGCTCGATCCCCGGGGCCGGAGGCAGATTAGCCCAGCACCATGTGACTCTGGGCAATAGCTTGCTTAATCTTCCCGATGGTCCTCCAGCGCCGAGAGACCCTTACGGGTGATGGTTCGCGCTTTACAAATGAGGATTATTATTATTATTGTTTGTGAGATATTTAGTTTTATCAGTAAACCTATGTCTGTGCAAAGTTAGTGGACAAAATGTGCTGTCTGTAAATGACAATGAGATACCATCCCAGGCTTTAGTAATATATTTGCAACAGTGTGCTCAGAAATTCACAACGAGCTACATACTGCGCCCGTACCGCTCTCTTGCCGAATGGGCGCGGTTCATTTGGCACTCTTATTCTTTGTGCAACACTTGGTCTTTTCGCAGTCCCTTTGAGTTCAATGATGCAATATTGATGGCAGCCCTCCTGAAAATTGTTCCAGCACCACTGAATTCACTGTGGAGGTGCTGGCTGTGAGTAGTAATTCAGGCTGCCTTGAATATGCACAGAGAATTCCCCGAAGCTCTCAATAAGGGCCATAATCATCTTTCACAATGCCCAAAAGCATATGACATCAAGAAATGACATGCACAAAAAAAGGGACATATTAGACACACACAAAAACTCACACACGCGCTTCACAAAAAGATACAGCTTTGAACATCACATTGAAAACAAATATTGCTCAGACATGTCACATATCCAGCAACAACACACTCAGACTATTTACATCTTCCCAGCACGGCCTTGTCTGTGACTTGACAATTGGTAAAGTTCTCAGGTCTTAACTCACAGATATCAATTTATGAACCAACAGCTCAAACAATAAGGCATGCCCCTCCATTTGCAAGTAGCATTAGGGCAGAACCAAGAATACGGTCTGCAGTGCAACCCTTGACCCCAACTGAAGACAAGGAGTCAGTCAGTAACTATAATTAAGGCCTGTTAGCCAAGAAAGCCTTTAGTATGCCCACTTAGCAATTGCCAGGTTTCAAATGGAAAAGTTATAAAGGAAAGAGAGTGGTCCATGTTGACTTTGTGGAGTTTCATTTAACATACGTTGAATAAAGCAGGCCCTTGACCCCAGCCTGGGCCTACTTTGGAAAGTAGGCCCAGGCTGCTGAAAGTCAACAAGAAGACACTACATACCATAACACTACATGACATGTTCAACACCCTGGTTCACAGTCAGGATAAGATAAGTGGAACATTTGGACTGTAAAGTACACCTGCAAAGGTGGAAAATCCACAAGTATGCTAGATGACCATTTTCCCAAGTTGTGGGTTAGTATTACATACATAAGTGTTCCCAGGGCAGGGGTAAAGGAGTGATCATGATGTAAGATTTTGTAAGCACCCCCAAATTAACAAGATCCCCGTGATGTTTTCCAACCCATTCACACCTAAAAGTACACCCAGAAAGGTTAAGTGTCAATATGCAGAAAGAGTTTCTGAAAAATTCTGAAATGATAAAGGGGGAGACACCTTTAAGAGCCATGAGCTTCACCGCACAAAGGCAAGATTGTAACACAGGTGGTCTAAAATATTTAAAACCCCCAGTGCATAGATAAGAAACCGGTGGATTAATAAGGCAAAAATATTCTATAAAGTTAGTACCAACTGAGGAAGCTTAGTCATAACTTTTGCAGAATAAACATGAATAAAGTACAATAAATAGAAGAGATTCCTAAAGAGAAGCAGGAAACCACATTGTTACATTTTTTAAAATTTGGCTGGAATCTGTCTGACGACCACATTTAGAGATGAGAGAAATTATTTCGTCCAGAAAATAAGTTATTAGATTTGTTCATTTATAGCAGCTATAAAACCACCTTGGACAGTGTGTCTTATGGGAACTACGCGCTTCATGTTGAATAATCCGAATAAGCTGCATATTTTGGCTTTACCAGTAACCACTGCATGATCAGCACAGACTGTGGCTACTCGTTTCCAAGAAATGACTCTCTGGCCCCCAAATCTCCCAACGCGGGCAGTCCAAGGGCCTAATAACTTATGTCGCACTTATGCATATTTGCAACAAACAAAAGTCGGGAAGGGATGCTCTAATCAATACCAGCCCCATACACATATTCACACGCAATAACAAAATGATTCTGCATAAGATATATATAAGAAAATAGTTTATGGTCTTCGGCACAATGGCTGTGTGTGTAAAAAAGCTCTGCAAAGGCAACACTTGCAGAGGAAAATGTTGCAACAATTTGCTATTGTACAAAGACAAGCAGTGCACAAAAAAATTGCAATGAATAAAAATCTGTATCCATTTCCCAACTACCAGGGGATTTATTAGAGAGAAAATTATTCCCAAGCGGGGAGAATTATATTCTTTTGTGACAAGGTGTACTGTGTCACTTTGCAAAGTTATGGAGGGTGAAAATTAGAAAAATCTCAAAACTTTGCAAGTGAGAAAAGAACTTTGCACATCCCTTCTTGGAAGTGTCCTGACGGGATGCTCTGAATCTTTACTCTGCTTCCAAACCTTTTCCAACATTGTTGACTGTAAATAATTGGCAGTAAGTTAGAAAAGTATAAGGCCGGATGTACATAGCCTTTTTACATCCGTAAATAGCTTGATTCGCAGAATCGGGGTGTGTGCAAACGCAAAAAGACATTTTTAAATGTACAAAGGCCAAATTGTGATTCGGTAACCTGTTACCGAATTGCAATTTGGGTTTGTACTTCCGTTTTAGGAAGGGGCGTGTTTAGGGCTTCCCTTCCTAATACCGATTCACAGTGTTATGTGTGAGTGTTTTGGGGCCGCAATGCAGTTGCAAAACATTCGCATTTTACCACCTACTCCAAGTAGGTGGTAACCCATTTGCAAATGGGAAGGGGTTGGACCCCTTTGGGAATGTTTGTAAAAACATTTTAAGAGCAGCCAGGGGTCCCCAAGACCACTGCCTGCTCTTAAAAATGAAAAGAAAACTTGTAATTTTTTTATTTTGAACACAATCACAGACATGGTGATCTGCTGACCCCAGCAGGCCACCATCCCAGTAATTTTTGCGATTCCTGGTGGGTCGCCAACCGATACCTAGATCGTCAGTATTCATGAGGTAGGTCTATTTGTGACCCACTGGTAATTGCAAAATGTGTAAAACACACATTTGTACATGCGTCTTTTGAGATGACCAAGGGCCATATGTATCAAGGAACCAATTTGCGATTCTGTAATAGCGATTTTTAAGAAATCGCTATTTCAGAATCGCAAAATGGTATGTATCAAGAAAAACACATTTTTTTTGCGATTTCTTGATATTCCTTAATTGCAAATTCACAAATTGCGAATTTGCAATTAAGGAATACTTTCCCATTCATTTCTATGGGCCAGGAGGCCCATAGGAAGGAATGGGAATTTGTTCTCAATTTGCGAATTCGCAATTTGCTAATCGCAAATTGAGAATAATTTCAAGGGTGCAGGGGTGTCCAAAGGACACCCTGTTGCACCCTTGAAATAAGCATAGGTGCACATGTGGTGCACATACATGCCCTAAGGGAATGTATGTGCGTCACATGGCACTTTGAAAAATGCGAAAATGTGCATTTTTCAAGGAATTCGCGACTTACCACCAACTAGAAGTTGGTGGTAATTTGCGATTCGTTAAGGCCATTTAGCAATTTTTTTTGCCTTCTTACATTGCATTTAAGGAACCGCAAAATGTGCTATTCCTTAAATGCAATCGCAAAATAAGGAATCGCAAATTTTGCGATTCCTTATTTTGCATTGGATTTTCCTTCATACATATCATTTTGCGAATTCCCATTCGCAAAGGCCGAAATTCTGTGAATTTCGGCCTTTGCGAATGCGAATTTCAATGATACATATGGCCCCAAATAGCAAATCTCAACAATTCGCTAGTTGGTAATCGCAAACACTTACCTTTGTATATGTGGCCCTAAGCGCACTACACAGATTGCTGTAATAGGACTCTCTATTCTCCTCCTAAGAATTATTTTAAGAATGGGATCTAATAGTACATTCTGCAGCACAATTTCCCAAATCTGTTAGCCTAAACTCGAGCCGTTTCTTAGAGTAAACAAAGGGAATATTCCACTATCCCCTGTCTATCGCAGCACACAGGAGCAGTGTTGTCTGCAGCAGCAAACTGTGCAAGCCCCCATCAGCAGATGCTGAACAGAAACACTGCGTGCACCACAGACAGATGATGCGCCTCGAGGCCAAGCAGCGCCTGACACAGCTGCCAATCACAAGTCATATGCTAGCTAGCAGAATTAACACCAGTTTTATTAATACTGTGCCAGCCAGGAGACACAAAGCACATCCTTGTTACTGTGTCAGTTTATAGCCCACCCAAATGTATTTGCCATGGCTAAGACAACCACCAGAGTTGCTGTTTCTAAATGAAAGAGCTCTGTCAACCGGTTCTAGGGTATTCTGGTTAACTACTATTGATTCCGTCGTCCATCTTGATTCTGATTCTCTGAGCCAGCAGGATAGCTCAGCGAGTTAACCGTTAGCTGCTGAATTATGCAGTGATTTCAAGGGCATGACTTTAAATACCGGTAGGACCGACTCAGCTTTCCTTCCTTCTGAGGTCAGTAAATGGGCCACAATTACATTGAATAATAAGAACTTTTATTTACAGTGCTTTGAAATCACAAATGAAATGTTTCAGATATATCAGCAGGGGCTTTCCGAATGAATCTTGGGCACAGCTGCACAACAGGAAAGCATTTCAGGATGATGTATCAGCCAAGCCTAAACTGGCAAAGGAGGGTTTGTAGATGACACAATTTACAGTAAATAGACACTAGGAGGTATGGTCTGAAGAAGGCTCGGTATTGTTTTGACTTACATGCTGAAACATGTGAGCCTTCATTAATGAGAGCACAAGCATTTTCTTTTAATGTTTTAGATTAAAAAGGCGAGCCAGATCAACTGGCATAGCCAATGCTTATTTACTTTATGCTGATGCACTGGCATGAGAGTTCCACATAAAGTTACTGAATATAGTGGCTTGTAGGAAAAACAACTGAGCTGGGACATGTTATCTACGTCGACATGTAGTTATCTTTATTTTTCCTGTTAAATTCATTCTTACCTTAATTTCTGGCAGCGCCAGACTGTGCCCTTTTAAGTGTCTCTAAACTATTGGATAATATTTGGTTGCTGAGTGGTTGTGTATTAGCCATATACAGCGCTTAATTTGAGCTGGGGTTTCCAGGGCTCAGCACCAGTACTTAAATGTCAACACTGGCACTTAGGACAGGCTGCCACATGGTGGCGCTATCTGTGTAATCTGGAGATGAGCACAATAGTTGTTTATTGGTTTTAAAATTCATTAAAACAACTAAGATATGCCGCCCAAGCCTTTCTTATAGCGTTGGGGGCCTGAAATATTCCAAAGTGTCGCTCTTGTGGGAGTGTGATGGTCACTAGTTGTGTTGGTATTGGCATCGACCGCACTGGCTGGGGCAATGGGTGGTGCAAGCTGCAGTGGCCTCTTGACGAGGGTCCTGACACTTTATTTTACAAATTAAACACTGATAGAGACAACTAGGATGTTAGCGCTGAACGAATGACAGAGTGAATAAATGAATGAGTGACATCGAGGCGCATGAGAAGAAAAGCCCTAGTTGACCTCTGCAACCTCAGGACAGCACAAAAATTCATATTCCCCCCCCCCCCCCCTGAGATACTCCAAATACTTCCAGAAACCCCCTGGATCCCGAAGCACTATTCAGCTCCTTCAATTGGACCATAAGGGACTCTTCAAGGGCACCCATTAGGTTACCCCTGGGCCATCCAGGACCCCCCCCAGGACCACATATGACCCTTCAGAACACCTAATGATATTTGACGACCTCCCAGCAGCACTCGAAGTACTTGGTTCTTCTAGAAAAACTCCTCTCCCCCAGTTAAACCTCCAGATGCCCAGACCGTCCAGGACCCCTACAATCCAAATTCACGCGTGCAACAAAATTCGTTTTATTTATTTATTTGTATACTTACATCCGTTTGGCCATAATCCGGAGTTTACTACCCCGCCCCTCCCCCCACCCTGCATCGCCGCCCGGCAGCACTCCCTCCAGGAGCCGCTACTGCCTTTGGGTAATGCTCACACTATATAAAAATGCATCAATAAATATAGCCTGGGGCCCAGGGTACTTATGACACTGGGGCCCAAGCACCTCCATTTGGACCATTTAGTCCATGCCTTGTCTCCTGTGAGCTCTTTGGGGTAGAT
The DNA here is from genome assembly GCF_964263255.1 of Lissotriton vulgaris. Taxonomy (NCBI): domain Eukaryota; kingdom Metazoa; phylum Chordata; class Amphibia; order Caudata; family Salamandridae; genus Lissotriton; species Lissotriton vulgaris. The sequence goes on from NC_141697.1 coordinate 1,185,992,775, forward strand.
GTATGGATGGGGCGAGTACTCTGCAGCTTGCACCCGGATATTATTGTAAGTAAAGCAGAGTGCTTTTTTAGGAAGGGGCATTCCGAGCGATTAAAGCTGGGCTCGTGTTGATAGAATTCACTTTTCGATGCCCCAACCATCCCTATTTTCATATGTGAGTTAGCATCATATGACTAACTGATGGAGTATGTATCTATATATGTATTAGATTATCCTCGCTTGTTACCTTATTATCCAAATATAAGTGTGATGATACTAATTTCTTAGCTTAGCCTGTGTGCCTCCATTTTGTGTATCTCTCTGTGTCTGCGAGTCGCACTCGCTCATCTGCCCCTCCCGCAGGAATAGAGAATTCTATTAAGACAGCAGTTTTCGTTTCTCAGCTTATTGTGGTCGAAACTAACAAGTCTCTTTATCAGTAATATTCTCATACCCCAGAGACGCTGAAGCCTGGCTCCATGGCCTTGAGTAAAGATAGCGATGTATCCCTTGCAGGTGCAGATGCCTACTGTATGAGGACATTGTTCCCCTGTCTGGGTTTCAGTAATTTTCCATAAGGGGCGTATCCTAATGAACTGTGATGCATTATAATGTACTGCTGTGATGAAGAGAGTCAGTCCTCTCGACGCACTCTTTGGGGTGATGTTCGGACAGGGCCCTCTCATATGAGAGTTTGTGGCCAATAAAAATACTCTGTTTATTCTTCTCCACTGTCCGGCTGACTTCTTACAGAATTACTATAGGTGAGTGCGGTAAGTCACTCGGGTGGATTTGAGCCACGCTTATCAGATGGCGCCCGAATAGGTACCCCGCGATAAAGATCTTTCTCACCCGTAAGGGGGTAGCAGAAGACCGGGGACCCCGCTGGTCGGCACGGTGGGCCCGGGTACCCATCTGATGCCGAGCTTGGTTCTCGCAGCGCTGCCCCACCCTGCTGATCCGGAGGGGTCCCGGTTCGGATCTTACGCTGGGGTCCAGAAGGCGGAACTCGAAGCTGACCGTGTTGGTCCTGGCAGCCGGAGGTGGAGAACGGTAGAGGTCGGTACCGCCTACGGAAGGTGAGTGGTCCACCTGTGATTGTTTAAGGAACTGGAGTGTTCCGGGAGACTAGGGTGTCTCCGGTGATTTGAGGAGCCGGTGTGCTCCTGGGGCTAGTGTGCTCCGGGGAACTCAGAGTGCGAGCAGGCGCTCTGACAGACTTGACGAGGTTGGAAGAATATTTGGATATATTGGTTGTAGTAATCCGACCGGATGGTACTGTGGTGAAGGCGTGGCTCACTACGGGTGGACTCCGGAACTCACCCTGAACTCCTAGCGTGGTGGTTCAGTGCAGGTGGGTCCTGGGTCTCTCGTGGTAAAGTGCGCAGCGATCCGTAGTGCCACACGGGGAGCGGATGTGTTCTCCATCCTCAGAACAGTTAGTGTGCTGTTCAGTCTGCGGTAGGGTCCAGGTTCCCCAGGACTTGGTCGACGGGCCTTGTCCCATTTGGTAAACACGTGTTTGGAGGAATTTTTTTATATATGTGAGTGTGTGCGATTTCTTAACGTGTAATAATATGTGTGCATGGATGAGCTCGAGCTAGTGATTCAAGGTAACGGAGTTTGTGGAGAAGTGTTTATTTCACACCAAGGTAGAGATGCCGTGTTTCAGTAAGTTACGATGTTTTGGATGCTGTTGTCGCCCCTCAGATACCAGGCTGGCTGAGAGCCAACCTGCACCCCCTGAGGGCACTCCAAGCTTTGATATGTATATCAAGCATGGATTGCCCCCGATTTTGTTTGGTACTTTATGGCACCGATACACTGCTGATAATGTGGATTTGCAGTGGCCCTTGACGGGTTCTTTCGAAGAAGCTAAATTGGATTATTTACAGGACAAATTGTTTGCTAGACGTAGCCGTCAAAGCATGTTTGATTCTTTAAGAGTGTGGCAAAAGGAAGCCAGGAAACGTACGTTGAGAGAAGAGAAAGAGGCTTTCAAAAAGTCCACGCAGACTATGGCGCAGAAAGCGAGAGAGCATACAAAGAATGAGAATGAGCAATGTTTAGAGCGCGCAGATAGGCTTTGCAGGTTGAAAGAAAATAAAAGTTATGTAGTGCGAGAGGACGAACAGGATGAAATGGAAGATATTTTGAGTACTCGACCCCCTCCTCCTTATGCCCCGCAGTCATTGTACCCCTCTCTGCCGGCCCCAGCCTCTACTAGTGGGATTCCGGGTCCATCGGCGAGTGCCCCACTTCAACATGGCGCAGCGATCTCTGCTTCCCCGCCCTCGACGCCCCTCGTTTCTTTGCTCCAGACCACTTCACCTGCCCCCTCCCAATTCTCTTTAGCACTCCCTACTGTTTCAGCTAGCACTACCCCTAGTCAGGAGATGTTAACGCCGAGTCGAGGCGCAGGTAGTGGACTGCTCTCACAGGTACGGAAGTTGCTTACACGTTCTACGGTTGGTTTGGATGAGAAAAGTATAGTGGCCAACCAGGCATGCCAGTGGGCTAGGAATAACATTTATTCGTTTGAAGACATTTGGTCTACAATGAAAGATTTTGAGCCTTTGATGCAACAGCACGCTTTGTGGCACATGTCAAATGTATTAATAACGTTATGGGAGCAGGGGTATGGAGGTGTGGCTCCGGCGACTTTACGAGATATACAGAACGGAGCCTACAGAACGAATACTGGGGTGAAGGAGGTGATGCGCAGTTTACGTGCCTTATTGCAGTATAGAAATGAATTGCCCTCTGCAGGTGTGCCCCATTTTCCAGGTATACATCCAATGCGTGAAGTGCACCCTATCTTTCATCCCGAGATACCCGAGATGGTAGACCCAGTCACGAAAGCTGTCACCAGGAATAGAATAGATGCACATTTCCAGGAGCAGTGGGTGTATACACCATGGAAGAGAAGTGAGGTATTAGCTTTGAAAGCCCAGTTACCGGATTCTAGAAAGAACCCGACTGCATACTATAAAGAATTGACGGAAGCTGCGTTTTCCACTGTAATGACTTTAGCTGATGTTGAACTGTTTTTCGGGCTTCTGGTCCCGGTCGATGTATGGCGCCAGGTAAAGGGCACGGATCATTCGGAAGAACTAGGTGGTACGTGGCAGGAGTTACAGGATTGGGATAAAGAACGTAAGCCAGGAGAAAAGCCGAAAGCTGAGATTTTGGCGTTGCCGGGGCGCATAATAAAATACATGCACGCTCTCATTCCCCCGAAGAAGGTAGACTGGGACAAGTTGACGGCTTGTAAGCAGAAAAAGGATGAGGCAGTCGCGGACTTCTTTACGCGGTTTGAAGAGACGTTCATGGATTTTAGTGGGCAAGATGTGTCACAGGATGGAGGGTTGCGACTCTTTGTTAATAGGTTTGTCATGAACTTGTTGCCTGAAATTTCTGCAAGATTACAGGCCTCGGAAAGCACGTGGACGACATCTTCTCCCTCTGGTATTCTTAGCATGGCTCAGTACTATGAACATAGAGAAAATGAGAGTAAGGACAAGCAGGAAAAGAAGGCTAAGGATTTGAAGACTAGGGTTTTGTTACAGCAAGTGTCGAGGGGTAGAGGAAGAGGTGCGGCACCAGGACGTGGTGGCGGCTATGGCAGAGGTGAAAATAGGGAAAGATTAGGACCGAATCAGTGTGCAAAGTGTAAACAAGAGGGGCATTGGTGGAGAGATTGCCCTCTGTTTCAGTCGAATGCCGGTTCAGGACGAGGTCGAGGAAGAGGTAGTGGTGATTCTGGGAGACAGAACGCGCGATCAGATGGAGGCGGGAGGCCAGGAGGAAATTACTACGACAATGGGGCAGGCAGGCAACAGTTGCAGAGGGGCGGTGATCAGTACTATAATGATGATTACTCCGTGGACGATCTGACAGGGTTCTCCCATAACTAGGACAGCGTAGGACAGAGCGAGGGACCAGTGCCTGTGGAAGTTGATCAGAGGGGACCCTATGTCGAGGCAGACTTATTGGGGTCTCAGCAAAAATTTCTAGTGGATACGGGTGCAACGAAAAGTTCAGTGGCTCATTCTCGGGTCCCCGGGGCGGCTCTGTCTGGCAAGAATAATATCTCTGTGGGTTTTTCAGGTACCCCGGTGATTAGCCCCATTTCCAAACCCCTTACATTAACGATTGGTCCTTTCACTGTTGATTCACCGTTTTTATTGACATCGAATTGTGGAGAAAATTTACTGGGCTTAGATTTATTGAAGAGGTTGCACGCCACCATTTATTGTTCTCCGGATGGCGTGTACATTACGTTAGGCCCGACTGTTGCTCGCCCACTACAATGTTTTTCTAAAGATGACCCATTACCACCTGAATTTAAAGGGATACCCGACAGTTTGTGGGCTGTCAATGATACAGATGTGGGTAAAATGGATATTGCCCCAGTAACAATAAGAGTGAAGGTGGGAGCGAAACTACCCAGGGTACCACAGTACAGAATTCCTAGAGAGGGGGAGAAAGCCCTGTTGCAAATAATACAAGATTTGATTCGGTCAGGTGTAGTGGAAGAAACAGATTTGAATATATGTAACAGCCCCATACTGCCGATCCTTAAACGACGGTCACCTGATGCCGCAGATAATACTCCTGATGTCTATAGGTTTGTGATTGATTTGCGCCATGTGAATAGAGTAGTGGAGCCACAATACCCGGTGGTCTCGGACATCACTACGATATTGACAATGATTCCCCCATCTGCTAAATATTTTTCTGTTCTGGACTTGAAAAATGCTTTCTTCAGTATCCCTGTACATGAGGATAGCCGTTATCTATTCGGATTCTCATTGGCTGGCCGAAGCTTCAGGTTTAAGAGAATTCCCCAAGGTTACACAGAAAGTCCAAGCATATATAGTCAGGCACTGAAGGCACAATTGGATGAACTGGACCTTCCACCTGGCAACGTTATGTTGCAGTATGTGGATGATATCCTGATTGCATCAGATGACGAGAAGGGTTGTCGGGATGCTACAATTAAATTACTGCATCACTTGGCAAAAAGGGGGCATAAGGTGTCCCTTCCAAAGTTCCAATATTGTCGAACGGAGGTTACCTACCTAGGCCACCTCCTTTTGAAAGTGGGGAGGAGATTGACGCCAGAGCGCATCAAAGCGATCACTAACATGAAGGTACCTAACACGCAGCGAGAGGTGCGCGCATTCTTGGGCATAACATCGTATTGTCGCCAGTGGATACCTAATTATGCGTTACTAACAAAACCCCTATTGTATCTGACTACCAAAGAAGTGCGCGAACCCCTACCTTGGACCCTTGCATGCCAGGAAGCGTTTGAGTCACTAAAAATTGCTTTATGTTCTGCACCTGTTTTGGGAACACCTGATTACCAGAAGCCTTTTGTTCTTTATGTACACGAGGCGGAAGGTTGCGCGTTGTCTGTCTTAACACAATGTTTTGGAGGGAAACAGAGACCCTGCGCTTACTTTTCTGCGATGCTCGACAATGTGGCAAGAGCGCTGCCGAGTTGTCTGAGGGCCACGGCGGCTGCTGCGGTCTCCATAAGACAGTCGGCAGGGCTTGTATTGGGTTCAGACCTCACAGTAATGGTACCGCATGCTGTGGACATTTTACTAAACAGAACACAGACGCAGCATTTAACGAGTGCTCGTCTTACCGGTTATGAGATGACTCTTTTTGCACCTCATGTGACGATAAAAAGGTGTGCTACACTGAATCCTGCCACGTTGTTACCTATCCCCACAGATACAAAGGACGATGACATACATGACTGTCTGTTCAGGACAGAAGAGGAGACAAAGGGGAGGGTGGATTTGACGGACAAGCCCTTAGACCAGAGGTCTTCAAACTTTTTGATGCCGAGACCCGCTTGTAAAACCTTTTTAGGGGTAAGGACCCCCTTCTGACAAGTTTCTAGAAACTGGTACTCCTCATCATCATCTTTTGACAACCATAAATGCGCCTGTTAGACCTCATCACATCCATCCATCATTCATCCACCCACACTTTCACACATCCATCCATCCTTTCATCCTTCCATCCATCCATCCATCCTTCATCCATCCACCCTTTCATCTTTCCATCCATACATCCATCCTTTACCCATCCACCCTTCCATCCATCCACCCACCTTTTCACACATCCATCATTCATCCATGCAACCTTTTATCCATCCATACATCAATCCACCCTTTCATCCTCCCATCCATGCATCCTTAATTCATCCACCCTTTCATCCATACATCCATCCACCCACCCTTTCATCCATCCATCCACCCACCCATCATTCATCCTCCCACCTTTTCACACATCCATCCATGCATCATTCATCCATGCAACCTTTTATCCATCCATACATCCATCCATCGGTCCACCCTTTCATCCATACATCTATCCTTCATCCATCTATTCTTCACCCATCCACCCTTTCATCCTTACATCCATACATACATCCTTCATCCATCCACCCTTTCATCCTTCCATTCATACACCCATCCTTTACCCATCCACCCTTCCATCCATCCACCCATCATTCATCCACCCACATTTTTACACATCCATCCATCATTCATCCATGCAACCTTTTATCCATCCATACATCCATCCACCCTTTCATCCTCCCATTCATACATCTATCCATCATCCATCCACCCTTTCATCCATCCACCCACCCACCCTTTCATCCATCCATCCACCCATCATTTATCCCCCCACCTTTTCACACATCCATCCATGTATCATTCATCCATGCAATCTTTTATCCATCCATACATCCATTCTTCATCCACCCACCCTTTCATCCATCCATCCATCCACCCATCATTCATCCCCCCACCTTTTCACACATCCATCCATGCATCATTCATCCATGCAACCTTTTATCCATCCATACATCCTTCAACCAGTCACCCTTTCATCCTTCCTTCCATCCATCCTTTCATCCATCCATCCTTTCATCCATCCACCCTTTCATCCATCCACCCTTTCATCCATCCACCCTTTCATCCACCCATTCATCATTCATCCACCCACCTTTTCACACATCCATCCATCCTTCATCCTTACATCCATCCATCCACCCATCATTCATTCACACACCTTTTCTGTGCCTTTCTCATGGGGGAGGGGGGGGGCAGTATCTCTCTGCGTGTTTTTCCTTCTTTCCCGATCATGGGAGGGCATCTCTGTGCCTCCCTGCTGGGGGCGGGGGATGTGTCATGGGACCCACAGCTCCAGGCGCCGCAATATCCATTGACCTCAAAGGGCAGGCTACACTACAGCCTGCTCCCCCAGCCCCCCTCCCCGACTTCCCCCAGCTCGAAACGGCTTCAGGGACAGACACAGCCACACCCGAGTACTTGACAAGTCTTTTACTTGTTAATGAGGCTTCGATGTTTTTCACACCTCGGTGTGAATTAGGCCTCGCCATGAGCACCCTCATCAGCCCAAGCCAGGGACAGAATCTGCGACCCCCTTCAAAGGACTCCACGACCCCCCTGGGGGTCGCGCCCCACAGATTGAAGACCTCTGCCTTAGACGAACCGGATGGGGAGTTGTATGTGGATGGGTCTTGTTTCAAACTTGCGGATGGTACATCGACAGCAGCATATGCAATAACGACATTACAGACGGTAGTGGAGACCTCTAGGATACCTTACAACTCGGCCCAAGCTGCAGAAATCATAGCTTTACTGAGAGCATGTGAATTGAGTGAGGGATTGGACGTGAATATTTATACTGACAGCCAATACGCCTTTGGCGTGGCTCATAACTATGGGCGACTGTGGGCAGAACGGGGATTCCTGACTTCACATGGACAACGCATACAGCATGGTCCGCTGATATTACGACTGTTAGCGGCATTAACGTTACCCAAGCGACTGGCTGTGATAAAGTGTAGCGCACACAAGACAATAGTGGATGACGTGGGACGAGGCAATGCCTTCGCAGACGAAACGGCAAAAGAGACTGCTCGGACAAAATTACCACGGATGTTCGTGGCAGGCCCAGCTAGATGGGTACCAGATGTTAACATGTTTGCAGATACTGTACAGAGTGTGAAAAATATACAAGAGAAAGCGACTGAAGATGAATTGAGGACATGGAAGGATGGTGGGGGGCGATTGGATGCTGATGAATGTTGGACGGATGTGACCGATAAGAGACGATGGTTACTCCCGAATGCATATGTTCTTCCAGTGGTGACGATGGCTCATGGGCCTGCACATATTAGCGCCAAGGGGATATGCAAGTTATTGGACCCAGTGTGGAGCAATAAGAATATCTCTAAAGTGGCGACTCACTTGGTCCGACAGTGCATGGTGTATTTGAGGCACAATCCAGGAAAGGGTACCCCTGTCCCAGTGGGTAATTTTGCACCCCCCTCTTTCCCTTTTGAGGTGATTCAGATGGACTATATTGAAATGGAAAGGGTTAACAATCTTAAATACGTCCTTGTGGTTGTGTGCGCTTTCAGCAGATGGGTGGAGGCATTTCCAACGAAAGACTGTACAGCCATTTCTACTGCCAAAATGTTAATAAAAGAATACTTTTCTCGCTTCGGATTGCCTAGGGTGATCTGGAGTGATAATGGTACGTCCTTTAATGCTGAATTGACGAAGCAAATATGTAAAGGCTTGCAGATTTCCCAAAAGTTTCACGTGGCCCAACATCCTCAGGCTGCAGGACTGGTGGAACGATTTAACGGAACGCTAAAATTAAAGATGGCCAAAATACAGGAGAGTACAGGACTCCGCTGGCCAGATGCCCTTCCTTTAGCCTTGCTTTCTACGAGAGTAACTGTTAACTCCAAAACGGGGGTCTCTCCACATGAAGTAATATTTGGCCGTCCGGCCAATGTGTGGGGAGTACCCAGGCCTAAATGTTTCTCTGAAATACAGTACCCTCTGTTGATAGATTACTTGTATGCTTTGACTAAAGATCTTCGTTCTATTCATCAGCAGGTAGCAGACACCCTGAAGCCGTTGCCGGAGGGGCCTGGACACTCCATCCACCCAGGGGACTGGGTCGTCGTACGAAGATATCAGCGGAAATCCTTTTTGGAGCCCAGGTGGCCGGAGCCTCGACAGGTGCTCCTCACCACGCGTACAGCACTTCGAGTGGAAGGCAGGAAGGCGTGGACGCATGCATCGCACGTTAAGAGAGTTCCACTGCCGTTGCCCTATGACCAATGGGTGAGAGAAGGCATTGCTGATGAGGAACATGAGCAAATACCCAGATATGTTCCCTTCTCGGATGCTTCACTGAGGGGAGAGGAGAAAAGTGACAGGGAAAATTCAAAGTCACGTGCAGAACAAAGTGCTCAAAAGAGCTCCGTCACTCCCGCTGCTACTAGTGAAGAGGTGTCAGAGAGTTCAGTGCCTGCCATAGATACACCTGTTTTGTTTACTGACCCCGAAGTGCGAGGGAGCACTCGCTATAATCTGAGGCCCCGGAAAAAGTGACAGTGTACTGGACTAAACACTGGAAGAAGGGCTTAGTGGACATTCTGAGATAAAGAAGATTTAGTGGTAGGGATGGACTTCTAAGAGCCCTGGTGTTTAGCCGAAAATTGTGTTCTCTGAGACTATAGAGTGGTGAGGGGCCCGGATTAAGTGCTCCTCTGTTTCAATTGCTGTGCGTCAAGCGACGTTGGATTAAGGTATGGACGGTAAAAGCCTGCCTGTGAGGCTTTGAAGGACACAGGGAGAAGATCCCTTTTTAGGGTTGAAGAACCCCTCTGGCCGGTTCTCGGTGGATAGTCTGGGACTATTTTTTTTTCTTAGAAGTGTTTTCTTTTTCCCTTTTTTGTTTTGATATATTTTTGCAATTTTTAGAAATAATGTACCCTTTTGGTCGCCCCATCCCTGATGAGGAGCAGCCCTTTGCGGCTCCTCCAAGACCCGTGCCTGATTCTCCCTGGTTGGCCCTTTCCCGGAAAGGAAAAATAGTGCTCCTCGTTATAGTACTTATTGCTTTCCTAGTGACTCTTGGTATATTATTTTTCCTGGATAAAGCCTATCCCGTTCATGTGTTTGCACCAACACCTACTGCTGTTCCTGAACATAACATGGTTACTGTGGATTATGGTGAACGAATGCTCAGGCGAGGTTATAAAGAAAATGTTTTTATAAAGACTTTGCATCATGCTCATGCCACCACCAACATTACAGATTGTTGGGTTTGTGGGCTCCTGCCTTCTGCTGCCTACAAGAAGGCCAGATTTCTAGCGCTTCCTTTGACACCTGTGAATAGTTGTGTGGGGTGGTATACTCTCATAGGTCTTGTCAAATATTTTCAGCAGCCAGATTTTCTGACTCCCCGACTGCAGAATAAGGGATCGACAATGACAATGCGAGTACGTCCTCTGCCTCCCTCTTCCCTTGGACGGATATATACTGACGGACGTTTTGATCAGACATTTATAGAGACGTGTGAGAAAAAGGTGGGCCGGTTTTTAATTCCGAATGACACTGACAAAGTTAGGGAAAGTTTTCTACAACTGAATTCCTCCTTGTCTTACAGACACCCCCCGAAAGGAAATGACAGTGTCAAGTCTCTGATACCCCTGGCTGTAGTGGGCCCGCCACCATTTTTTTGTATAGAGGGTAGGGGCCCGATCAAGGTTGGCAATAGTTCTTGTAACGTGATGGCATTAATGCGTTTGCCTCTCAGCCCCTCTTTGGTTACTCCCCCCAGTATCTATTTTGTGTGTGGGGATAATGGATACTTATGGTTGCCTGAAGGCTGGGGTGGGGTATGTTACCTGGCCTATATGATTCCTTCTGTATATGTGGCACCCTCCGACTATCACAAGACTCATCGACGGTTTCCCAGTCCACAAGAGCAGCGTAAAAGGAGGGAACTTCAGGTAGATGACGTTGACCAGACGGACACCTCTCTGCAGCAATGGACTGATTTTTCTAAGGGTCTCCTGCCTTTCTGGGGTCCGATATTTAATAGTAGGGCCATTCGACGACTGTCCAGGGTGATGGAAAAGGTAGTTCTCACGGAAGCTGACATTGCGACTAACATGTCCGTTGAGATTCAGGCTATGAGATTATTCACGATTCAGAACAGTATGGTGCTTGACGTCATCCTGGCAGATAGGGGTGGGGCCTGTCGCGTCATCGGGACGTCTTGTTGCGTGTATATTCCAGACTCAGCTCCGACTGTTAATTTGGCAGTACAGAAACTCCATAGATTAGCGACTGAACTCCATCAGGATAATGGGACCTGGTCCTTACAAGGGTGGCTCTGGGGCGCTTTCTCCTCCTGGGGTTGGAAAATATTGATAGGTTTGGCTGGTGTGGTGAGCGTAATACTGACATGTTGCCTTTGTGTATACTGCCTTCCTCCATGTTGTTCCATGTGTGCTACGAATTTACGACCACGAAAGAAGGTGCCAGGTCAATACACTGCCTCTATTATTACTGACATTCCTGACGCGAATTGGATGATGTTGATTTCAGATGATGTTTTTGAATAAATAAGATGCCCTGCCCTTAGAATGGATGACGGCGCTACCTTTTGGCAAATAAATATGGCAACAGTTAGCCAATGATGCTAAAAGGAGGGTCTGATAGAATTCACTTTTCGATGCCCCAACCATCCCTATTTTCATATGTGAGTTAGCATCATATGACTAACTGATGGAGTATGTATCTATATATGTATTAGATTATCCTCGCTTGTTACCTTATTATCCAAATATAAGTGTGATGATACTAATTTCTTAGCTTAGCCTGTGTGCCTCCATTTTGTGTATCTCTCTGTGTCTGCGAGTCGCACTCGCTCATCTGCCCCTCCCGCAGGAATAGAGAATTCTATTAAGACAGCAGTTTTCGTTTCTCAGCTTATTGTGGTCGAAACTAACAAGTCTCTTTATCAGTAATATTCTCATACCCCAGAGACGCTGAAGCCTGGCTCCATGGCCTTGAGTAAAGATAGCGATGTATCCCTTGCAGGTGCAGATGCCTACTGTATGAGGACATTGTTCCCCTGTCTGGGTTTCAGTAATTTTCCATAAGGGGCGTATCCTAATGAACTGTGATGCATTATAATGCACTGCTGTGATGAAGAGAGTCAGTCCTCTCGACGCACTCTTTGGGGTGATGTTCGGACAGGGCCCTCTCATATGAGAGTTTGTGGCCAATAAAAATACTCTGTTTATTCTTCTCCACTGTCCGGCTGACTTCTTACAGAATTACTATAGGTGAGTGCGGTAAGTCACTCGGGTGGATTTGAGCCACGCTTATCAGTGTACAGTCCCTGTGGTTTTTCTGGGCTCTGTTGTTTATGCTCTCTTTCAATATTACTGAGGCCTTGTACCCTGGATTCCAATGAACCTCCAGGTCTTGCATCCAGGATTCCAAGAACCCTCTGGGGCCTCGAATACAGGAGTCACAGGACCCTCCGAGGCCTCGCACCCCGGGCCCTGTGAATACTGGCACCCAGACTCTGGCCTCCGAGGCTCTGCACCTACCAGGCTGCCCAGGAGGCTTTGTCACCCAGCATTCAGGATGCCCAGAAGGGTCGCCCTCTGAGGCCTCCCACCCAGGATGTCTATAAGCCTCCAAGGGCCAGCAACCGGGACTCTCTTGAGCCTTACACTCTGAACTCTTGGACGCCTCGCATTCTGAACTCTTCGAGGGGCCACACCCTCCAGAGCCTTACACCCTGAGCTCCCAAAGGCCTCGCACCCTGAAATCTTTGCGGACCCACAGCCAGGACCCTCCAAATCATTGCTTAATTTGAGCCAGTGCTTTCCGGTACTCTGCACCAGTACTTAATTGTCAATACCAGCACTTATGACAGTCTGCCACATGGGGGCAGTGTCTATCTAATTTAGAGATGAGGACAACAACAGTTGTTTATTCATTCAATATACATTACAAATGATGAATTCCTGCCGCCCAGGCCATTCTTATAGCTTTGGGGGCCTGGAATTGTCTTAATTGTCACACTTAAGGAGTCTGAGCGCTAGTAATTGTGTTGGTGCTGTCATTGGCAGCACTGGGTGGTGCGAGTTGCAGTGCCCCCCTGACCAGGGCCCTGGCACTTATATTTTTTTTTACAAATTAAGCAGTTTACACCGTGAACTCTTAGAGGCCTCGCACCCTAGACCCTCGAAGGCTCGCGTCCTGATCTCCGGGGCCCCCGCACTCTGGACCCCCACAGCCCGTGTGCTCCGAAAGCTCGCGCCCTGATCTCTCCGGGGCCCGCACCCCGGACCCACACACCCCGTGTGCTCCGAAAGCTCGCCCCCTTATCTCTCCGGGGCCCGCACCCCGGACCCCCACACCCCGTGTGCTCCGAAAGCTCGCGCCCTGATCTCTCCGGGGCCCGCACCCCGGACCCCCACACCCCGTGTGCTCCGAAAGCTCGCCCCCTTATCTCTCCGGGGCCCGCACCCCGGACCCCCACACCCTGTGTGCTCCGAAAGCTCGCGCCCTGATCTCTCCGGGGCCCGGACCCCCACACCCCGTGTGCTCCGAAAGCTCGCGCCCTGATCTCTCCGGGGCCCGCACCCCGGACCCCCACACCCCGTGTGCTCCGAAAGCTCGCCCCCTTATCTCTCCGGGGCCCGCACCCGGGACCCCCACACCCCGTGTGCTCCGAAAGCTCGCGCCCTGATCTCTCCGGGGCCCGCACCCCGGACCCCCACTCCCCGTGTGCTCCGAAAGCTCGCCCCCTGATCTCTCCGGGGCCCCGGACCCTCCACAGCCCGTCCGCCTCCTGCACGCGGGGGACGTGGGAAAGCGCGCGGCGGCGACGCTGCCCTCGGCCCGGCCTGCTGGAGCGGGAATGTCTGTGAGTCATTATTAGTTCACTGGGGACCGGGGAACGTGGGAAGAGACGCTTTTTCGGATAAGTTGGTGCTTTTCCCTATAAAACCGCAGCACGTTTGGCTTAGAGCTAAGCTAGAACGGAACTCGTTCAACTTTTAAAATAAAAACTTGGGGTTGATGCGGATTTATGCAAAAAGGAACAGCAAACTGCTGGTGTTTACTTATGAAATAGAGACAAACAAAAACAGCGGAAGTGGAAAGAACGAACTGGTTAGTGTGACATTCCATCACTCCATTAATCTCAAAACGCGATGTAGCGCTTAGGGTGAGGGGCTGCGGCGCTATACTTTCAGGCTGATGTAAATATGCAGCTCCATCAAAGCATCCCAGTCTTGGACTCGTCACTTGACCTTTGACACACGTCCATGACAGGACACCTCATACTAACCTTTCAATGGTGTTACACTTAGTGGGGTGAGGGGGGGGCAAATGTGGTTCCAGCATTGCACCAACGACCAGCTAGGTCAATGCCCCTCAACCCTGCTCTGTGACACGGATACTGCACAGGGCTACAGCACTGCAGCACTTCCACGCGTTGAAAGGCACGTGCTGCCCTCTTCGCCCCAGTATCCACCTAGGATACAGAATTCCAGTATAGCGCCTTGAACCACACACAGCCCGTCGCAGCGCCTCAACCGTGGCACTCAGTGCTGGTCCAATATCGGGACTCGCGTGCAGCTCTATCAGTGCCCCTCACTCTTCTTCACTCCATTATTGACCAGTAGCACACGGCCGTCAGAACTCAGTGCTGGCCCAGTACTGGGACTCACTTGCCCCTTGGCCCGAGGGCCACAATGGTGATCGTACGCCTCACCTGTGAAGCCCAATGACGGTCCAGGATCGGCGTCACGTGCCTCTCTACCAATGTACCTCTGCCATCAGCTGTGACTCCTAATAGTCCGGCTAGAAGCGGAGGGCGGGGCTGTCTCGGGTCAAGCTGTCCAGGGGTGGAGTGCACCTCCAGAGTCCAGAGGGTGGGGGCCTCACTGATGAGCCCCGCCCTGGACACAGGCCTGCATTGCTCCTCATTGTTCAGGTCTGCGCAGCGCCACGAAACCTTCTAGGTGATAGCTGTGCATTAAAAGTAAGCATCACATAGCGCCCTGATAGTCCAGGAATGTGTCCCACAAACGGCTCTGTCAATGCACCTCTGTCTAGAGCTCTTTGAATACCTCTGCGGAGACCACACACCACCTACGCACCTGCTCAAGCGCCTGGAAACCCTCACAGTGATTAGGGTGCGCTGCGAATCGACATAACATAGTAATTGTATAATATGCCAGTACTGGGGCGCGTGTAAAGTGATGTCAATGCTGCATAACTCTCACCCTAACCCTGCCCTGTGGCACCCAGCACTAGCCTGGGAAAGAGGCCCACAATGCATCTCTGTCCAGACCTGTGGCCTTGGTTGTATTCCAGTGAAGGGGGCCACATAAGGTGCCCATCAATGTACATCTGCCCTATGCTGGGCTACTGAACTATTCCAGTTTTGGGACCCACATGCAGAGTTTCTAACTCATGTACAAATGTGTATGTTTGTATGTTGTTCCAGTATTCTGACTTATGTACGGCTCTGCCAATGCACCTTTGCCATGAACTGTAGCGCTTTATGGTATGAAAATGATAATGATAATGAAATGTATAAAGCGCACAAATACCAAAAATTGTGTCTCGGCGGCGGCGCTAGAACCATGAGCAGAACCCCAACCATCACCCCTCACTGAAACAACCAGGTTTTAAGATTTTTTCTAAAGCCCATAAGGGAGCTGGCCTTCCTAATTTCTGGTGGCAGCAAATTCCGCAGCTTAGAAGTGCCGTGCTGGAAACTCCGTCCTCCCCAATGCAAAGTCCGAATCTTCGGCACTGCAAGAAGTTTTGCACCTGAGGAACGGAGTGATCTGCCTGGCTGTATTTAAGTACTGGAACCTAAATTCGGCCTTGCCAAAGCACATCTGTCAACGCTGACCTTTTTGATATTTCAGGTTTGGGCCTCCATACAGCTACGCCAATCAGTGCTACATTTGTAAATCAATAGGTGCTGATGACCAAGTTTTACACCGAAGCCTTTGGCCAGCGCCTGGGATTGTTGGGGTTCTGGACCACACGGTTGTCCAGTCTCGATTCTACCCCACTTTCACCCACCACCACACACTCCCTGACCCTTTATTTCACTCTTACAAGTTATTTTTCATCTCTGCTTTCTCCCTTCGTCACTGTTTTTCCGTCATTCTCTTCTTTCTTTTGACCCCTTTTCTGCTTAAAAATAAGCGGGCCTGACCTGCAACCACGGCGCAAATGAAGCACTGCTGCCAACGCGCATCTGCGCAGAAGTGATGGTGAGGTGTTTCTGGTATTCCGGCACTGTGACCCACAAACAGTTCTGCCAACGCGCATCTGTCCAGTGTGTTGCACTTTTTGAAATCTTATTATGGAACTCTTATAAAGTTACGCCAGTGTCGCTAACCCAAATCTTGACATGTGACACCCCACGCTAGTTTGGAATTGAGGCGCACAAACAGCTCATCCAATCCACATCTGTCCAGAGCTGAAGCAGCCAATGCTGTTCCATGACTGACGTACACCCAGCTCCGCCAATGCACCTCAATTAAAGACTGCCCCTCAAAGGCCCACACTGATTAAATACTTTGCCCCACTCAAACCTCTGCCAATTTAGCGAAGCTTCTCAGTATCTTCCAGCTCTGAGCATGCATTACATTATTAACTAAAATCAACCAGGAACTAACACATCGGGAGATTTTAAATTAACAATGGCTAGCACAGTAAGAGTCATTAAACTGAATATTATACATAAGGGATCTCGGTGAACAACCTTTACAACAAAACTTTTACAACGCACTACCATTACAACGCGGTCATTACAACGCAAACCATTACAACGCATTGCGCTGGGGGGCGCTCTAGGATAGGGAATACGTTTAATTTACTATCCAACACCTTCCCTAGTGTCCACGGGGACTGGTGTTGGAATAGTAAATTTAACTTTTCACTATCCAGCACCCCAAAGCGCTATGCGTTGTAATGGATTGCGATGTAAAAACCGCGTTGTAAAGGCAGGCGTTGTAATAGCCTGCGTTGTAACGTCATACATCCTTGTAATAGTGACCACACCAGACAGGATCACATTAGTGGCCACCATAAGTACGGATATTAGCAGAGATGACTTCAGTGCATCAGGCAGGGTTGTCGGCAGCCATGTATAGAGGATTTATCAATTTGGGATCCTTCTACATGACAGCCATCAGTGCAATGCTCCTCGCACCAAGATAATAACACGAGTTATACCCCCCTCCAAAGAAACATGATTTATTACTCAAATATCAAATCTATTTTAGAATTCTAACAATTTTTCTCCCAACACCAGGTCCTGAGCTCTGAAAATAAACACAGTTTCATCTTGAATACACGCTTTTCAATTTTGTATACATATATTAATTCAACAAGTAAAACCTAATTTCATAGGCTGGTCTGCACACCGGAGAGCTACATACAGATAGCTGCTGAGCTACCAGGGGTTCACGAGCTACTCTTTGGAGACACCTCTTCCACGTCAACTAAGGACACAATATGATTCTTCTAGAAATTAAGAGGTGTGTGACAGTTAAAAAAACTGGGGATCTCAGATGGCAAACTGATGAGAGTTAAATTTCGTGGTGATCGGGATCTCACCAATTTTCTACAAAGTAGAAATCAATACTATTGATTATTAGGTTGGATATAAGGTCTACTCAAGCACTTACTGGAAATCCAGAGCCCAGGCAAGTCCTTCAAACATGTTATGCGCTCCTTCTAACTTAGAAAAGGTTGTGTATAAGATGCTGAAATCATGGAGTGATTTCAAGTGGGAATTTTCAGCAACATAAACAGTTACTAAATGAACTTCTGTGTATTTAGCTGTGGTTTTATTTGTTTTCAGTTGTCTTCTGATGAAATTAAATTTGATGTGATGTTTTGTCTTGAGTTGGTTTTATTATTAAATCAAGCACCCGGAAATATACGTATCTGATGAGACATAAGTAAACAATACCCCTCTTTCTAATAATTCCCTTTACTTATACTTTCATTGAGGCTTTGACTTGGGACCAAGAAACAATGTTTGAATGAAATCCAGCCTGTGAAAACTGAAGTGCCAGCATGAATTATACAGCAGTAAAAGATAAGTGATGTGGTAAGATATGCAATTCAAGGAAAATTAACTGGCACATGTTATTCCTTTTAACATTCTAACAAATAGTCTATGATTCCAAATGTATATAAATGATTTATTAGATTTGTTTAAGAAAGAGCTCCATAACACTTACTAGATTGTATTCAAATGATTTACCTACAATGGATGATGTTTTTCTTGCATGGAAGAACATGAATGAGATTTTATCAACTCTTATTGCTCTCAGTTTAATATAGTTTGTGTAAAAATACACATTTTTTCACTCAGCAGAGACTCAACCTATATTTATTTGCATATTTTAACAAAAGTTGTGTTTTTTAACAGCTCTTGCTAGGCATGTTTTCAATGGTTTGTTCTGGAGCACAAGAAAAGGTTCATCCTCTTCTTACACTGTAGGGTTCTGCAAGCTCCCCTTTGTGTCAAGAAACATTTATTTTATATATTTAATGAGTTTTATATCGCGCAAACTCGACCCAAGGGTATCAGAGCGCTTTAAATAGTTGGTAAAGTAACAGTTACATATAGGATAAACACAAGAAGTGTATGACAGACAGTAGCAGTTGTGTTAGTTACATATGGAGTAGATCCAATCAGTTCAGAACCGTATTGGACATTACGTATTGCCAAGAGGCACTTGAAAATTCAAGTTCTGAGACCTGAACAAGAAAGGCAAAATGTTGAGAGCTCTTTAAATGCTGAGCACCCTCTTGAAATAACTGCTTCCTGGAGAACTCTCTCATGAAAACAAGAATTGGCATCAAGTGGGCAGACAAAAGCATTTTCTCTGCTCTACCCATGGATGTATGTCAGTACAACGCAATCTTTTAGATCGCAGTACTTTACAACGCTGCCAGTACAACGCAAGTCACGCGGATTGTGGATTATTATAATTTTAAATTCCCACACCAGTCCACGTAACAGTAGGGAAGGTGTTGGAATATAAAATTACAATATTCCTTAACCAACAGCGCCATCCAGCGCAAGTCGTAGTAACGACTTGCGTTGCAATAGCAGCGTTGTTAAGGTAGTGCGGTGTAAACACTGCGTTGTAAACGATGTTCCCCTCTACCCATTAAGGATGCTAACACCATCTGGGTGAACTTCTCAGCTCTTTGGAGCTTGACTACAGCGGGCAGCATGTGAAAGTTGATCGGTCAACACTAGCAAGTTGTGGAGATCTGCACTGAAAGACATAGGCGGTGTTCCAAGTAACATTTAATTCCATTGAGCTAGAAACATGTTTTGTTGAAATATATAAGCCATGGAGCACTTAGTAAAATATAAGTGCAGCAAATGCAGAGTTACAAGGAAGACACTGCAGAACCACACACATCTTCCTGTGCTGCCTTTAGTTAATCAGATACTCACTTGAACATCAGCCATATAAGACAATCCTAAAACAAGCATTGGCAATGCCAATAGGTTAGGTTTATGAATGCACTGTCAAGTCAGACCTAAAAATCCATGCATGTTAATGACTGACTTTTCTTATCTGTGTTGCTGTTGCCATAGAAGAATGGCACAATGTATCTAGTTATATAAGCCACTTTAATAGCCTTGCTATGGTATTTGTGTACCCCTGAATGTTCAAGCTCAGGCAGCGGGATAAATAAACAAAATTATCACAGTTGTGTGAAGGGCACACACTTTGTTGTGGAAGCACACAACTTCTGCCCAGTCAAAATATGTACTCCTGGCTCCCAACATGTGGTTGGAGTCAAAGCCCTTATCCTGGGGATTTTCACATAATTGTCTGGCAACAGCGGCACTGTCGAGCCAGCCCATAAGAGTGGACTGCACTACGGAACAACGAGGATAGGAATACCGTGGTATCGGAATATTGTGGACAGAACTTAGAGGGACAAAATATCGAAAGGTAAGTACACATAGAGGAAGTATAGATGTACTATTCCTAACTCCACATCTACCTACCTTGAAGACACATTTTTCTTCAAGGCCATTATATGTGGAGCTAAGTACAAAAAATCTCTACTTACTTTCCTTTTGATATTTCAGCCTCGATATTCTGGTCACTACATTGTGTGCCATCGAGATTTCAATCTCGATATTCCGGTGGGGCAACCAAAAAATGGAAGATCACAATGTGACACATGTATATCAATATTATCTGCAACTGATTGAAGTCAGAGAGAAGATGTGGGTAGGTTGCTGACCAAAGTCTAAAATGTAAAATTTGTAATGTCATTACAAAAACGGGATCGCAGCTGAACCCTCTGACTGCTCTAGGAACAGCCCCTTGTACGTCGGATGCTTCTGCTACAATAAAAAAATTCTCTGTAAATTACTCTCCTGCACCTGAGAGATTGATCTGAGTTTGACAGGATCTATGTAGCACGCACTGGGGTTCTGAGTGTGAGGAGCTGAGCATCGTGCACAGTAGGGGTACCCTGACAGGGTGAGGTGGTGTGAGACCTATGGACCGGACAGGCACTGTGGATGGGGGAGTTTGGGAGTGTGAGTCAAGGGGCGTGGCTTCAGGGGGGTGTTTGGGGGTTCCGCCCCCTAAAAAATGTATTCTGTAGTTGGGTACCAGATCTTCCTGTTGGGTATGATGGTTGGAGTTCACCTGAAATATTTAAATGCCCACTTTGACACAACCATACACACCCTGCCAACTATCGACCAATATCCCAGTTACCTTACCTCTCAAAAGTGCTGGAGAAACTGGTCAATAGACGGCTATCCACCTATTTGGAAGCCAATGAACTGTTGGATGTCTCTCAGACAGGTTTCAGGGCGAACAACAGTACTGAAACAACACTTTTGGCGGTGACGGATATTATCAGGGCCCAGGTGGATCATGGTAAGACAGTCGTCCTGATACTCTTGGATTTATCGGCGGCTTTTGATACCGTACCACACGACCAACTACTGAAAGCCCTGGAAGGGAAAGGTATTCGAGACAAGGCATTGGGATGGCTACAATCCTTTTTGGCGGACCGAACACAATCAGTGTGTCTGGGTGATTTTATTTCTCCCCCGCGAAACATTAAATATGGGGTTCCTCAGGGGGCTTCATTAAGCCCAACCTTGTTTAATGTATTTGTTTCCTCATTGGCAGCCATTGGAAGAAAGTGGGGTGTTGAAATGTGCTCTTATGCTGACGACACCCAGCTGATGGTCACCATTGACGAGAAAGATGATCCTAAAACTCGACTACTAAATTGCCTGACTGAACTGGCCAATTGGATGCAAGAGCACTGTCTGAGATTAAATGCAGACAAGTCAGAAATCCTCCTGTTTGGCAAAAATCCCCAGCTCTGGGACAACAGCTGGTGGCCAAGTAACCTGGGCTTGCCCCCAACTCCCACCATAAAAGCGAAAAACTTGGGTGTGGTATTGGACAGTGCTCTGTCCATGAAATCACATGTCTCCATTGTCTGTGGCAGAGGCTTTGCATTATTGAAAATGCTCAGACGAGTCTTCCCCTGGATTCTGACTGAGTGTAGGAAGACCCTGGTCCAGTCGCTGCTGATGAGCAGACTGGACTACGGCAACTCTCTGTTTGTTGGAATGGCAGACTATCTCTTCTCCAAACTGCAGATAGTGCAAAATGCCGCGGCAAAGGCTGTATGCAATAAGAAGAGATATGATTCGGCAAAAAGTTGCATGCGAGAGCTACATTGGCTCCCAATGCGACAAAGAGCCAACTTCAAACTAGTGTGTATCACACACAAGGTACTTTACAATACAGGCCCTACCATTCTACACAATAAAGTGAAATTCCATAGACCATCAAGGAACCTTTGTTCCAGAACTTTAGGAAGAGCAAACATTACCCGCGTGATGACTGTCAGGATGGGAGAGTGGGCTTTCTCTCATCTAGCTGCAACCAAATGGAATGAACTACCTCCCAGTCTCAGACTGACAGACTGTCTCCTATCATTTAGGAAACAATTAAAGACACTACTCTTCCCTAAACTAGAGTAATCAGTAATCAATGCGGTTATCGTACCTCTCAGCACCAAACCTCAGCGCCGTGATATCCTACCCAGGATGATTGTTAGCGCTTTATAAATAAATTAAATACAAATACAATACAAATACAAATACACACACACTCTCTGTCCTCACTGTCTTGAAGGCCTTATTATTATTATTATTAAATTGATTCTTGGTATAACGCATGGCTACCCTTAGGCATCCCAGCGCTGGTTGCGACAGCATCACACATTCCTGTTTTACTGCAGTTTCTGGAAAAGCCATGTTTTTAGTTGTTTCCTGAAAGAGAGGTGCTGTGGTGTGGATCTAAGTTGCAGGGGAAGTGTGTTCCACAGTTAGCTGCGTTGTACGAAAACATACGCCCCCCTGTTCGTACCCTCCTAATCTTTGGAACCTTAGCTAGGAACAGATTGGCAGATCTCAGATTGCACCGAGGGCGGTGGAAGGAGACCAGGGTGGAATGAATTTTTGGGCCTGTGTCCCAGAGGGTCTTGTGTGCAATGCAGAGTGATTTGAACCTAACAGGCTCGGAAATAG
The DNA here is from genome assembly GCF_964263255.1 of Lissotriton vulgaris. Classification (NCBI taxonomy): domain Eukaryota; kingdom Metazoa; phylum Chordata; class Amphibia; order Caudata; family Salamandridae; genus Lissotriton; species Lissotriton vulgaris. Next base: position 1,186,015,293 of record NC_141697.1, read on the forward strand.
GGAGCCAGTGCAGTGTTCTCAGTGCTGGCTTGGCTGATTGTTTTCTGGGGATGTTGTATAGTAGTCAGGCTGCGCAGTTCTGTACCACTTGAAGTTTTCTTATTACGGCGTTAGGGGTGCCCAGGTAAAGTGCATTGCAGTAGTCCAACCGGGAGAGTATAAGGGCTTGTAACATCGTTCTGCGTGTGGTATCTGGGAGAAGTGGTAGTATTTTCCTAAGTTGCCTTAGGATGCCAAAGCATGTGGCTGCCACTTGTACCGCTTGATGGTCTAGTTTTCGTGACTTATCCAGCCAGATTCCAAGGCTCTTTATTCTTTCCTTGGGTTCGGGGATCGGTCCGAGGCATGCTGGCCATCTTAAGTCTGTGGGGCCACTGGCTGTATTACCGAGGATCATGAGTTCAGTCTTGTCTCTGTTAATCTTCAGGTAAGACTGGTCCATCCAGATAGCCACCTTAGTCAGACATTCTTCCAAGTCAATTGTGCTGCCATCAGGGTGGTTGAGGGCTACCACCAGTTGGGTGTCGTTGGCATATGTTACTATCTGGGCTCCAAATGGGGTAACTAGATCGCCACGGGGTCTCACATACACTTTGAATAGGGTGGGGCTCAGTGAGGACCCCTGAGGCACCCCACAGGTGAGTGGGATCTTCTTTGAGGTATGATTGCCTTTAAATACTTGGAATGTTTTGTCTGTTACGAAGGACTTGATCCAGGAAAAAGCATTTCCTGGCATTCCCACCTACTGAGTCTGTCTAGTAAAGTGCCATGATGTACCGTGTCAAATGCGGCACTCAGATCCACTAGGATGAGTGCCACCGAGCCCCCCAAGTCGAGGATTTTCCTTGATTCCTCAGTCACTGTTATCAGGGCTGTCTCTGTGCCGTGTTTGGGACTAAACGCTGTCTTGGAGGTGTCTAAAATGTTATGGGCTTCAAGGTAGTTTGAGAGGGAGGTGTATACATGTTTTTCCAGAATGTTACTGACCAGGAGGAGCAGGGATACTGGACTGTAGTTGCTCCATATTTCTGGGTTTAAGTTGAGCTTCTTCAAGAGTGCTTTGACCATGGCATGTTTCCAGCTTGTTGGTACTGTTGCGGTAGTTAAGGACAGGTTGAGGACTTCCAATCGTGTAGGCAGTATGGATTCCTTTACCTTATGCAGCAGATGAGCCGGAGCTGGATCACAAGGGGATCCAGATTTAACTTTTGTGAAGAGTGTGGAGAGGGTGGTCGTGTTAAGTGCTGGGAGGTCGCTCAGAGAGTTTGCTGCCTTCGTGTTACTTTGCATTTGGTGCTTAGGTTTTGCGTTTGCTGCGGTGGGGGGAAGGCGTTGTAGATGTTAAGGATTTTGGTGTTAAAAAACTGCCAATTCCCTGCATCGCAGTGGGGCTGATTCTGAGGGCCTTTCTGGCTGGGGGCATAGAGATCGTTTTTTTGCTATTCTGGCGATTTCCCTAGGTGTGTTGGATGCCAGGTTAATTTTCTCCTCATAGTATTGCGCCTGGGCTTTTTTGATTTCTGTTTGGTATGTTTTTATGGCCTCTTTGTATTTCTGTTTTTTCTCTGGGTTGTAATCCCTCCTCCATGCCCTTTCCAATCTTTTGCATTTTTGCTTGGTCTCTCTTATTTTAGGGGTATACCATGGGAGTCCCTTGTCGGATTTCTTTGAGCTCCATTTGTATGGTATAATGTATTAAGAATGGAGATTAGTATGAAAAATGTGTTTTAAGTGCCCCAAACAATCCGCCCTCCTCTCTCTTACCACTGCCCCTTAAGCCCCCACCCTCCCCCTTCATATCCTGCTTCTCATAGAATGTATTTTAACAAGATGTCCCAGCGTGACTTGGGAAATCTAAAACTCTCCCCCCTCCCCCCAATCTTATTGACTAAGCTACGCCCCTGCGTGTCATGCACATGAGGCTCGTGGTGGGTGCGGACAGCTCCTGCTCCTGTAGTCCGTGGGTGACTTCAAACTCCAAATGAACGTGTCCTTGTGTAACGTAACGGGTGCTCATGTAAAGCGCTCCAGTACCTTCGGGTCGAGTTCGTGCTGTATAAAGCTGCAGCCAGTGCTTTAAATGTGCCGGTACTGTCCAGTACTGAGTACCGGCACTTTTCTATTTTGGGAGGGAGTGTGCATGCACTTCTCAAGAGAGTCGTGATACTTTTAATTGGAGAGTACCAGCACTTCTCAGAAACAAGCGGGCACTCTGGCACAGGGTACCGGCACTTCTATTCTCCATTTCAAGCACTGAGCTGCATAAAAAACACTCAAGTGAGGAGTGAAGCCTCAAGCCCCGGAGGTGATGACCTCAGCTTGCTTCACCCGTGTCCTTCACGCTGCACAGCGCCCTCAGGCCCTCAGGCCGCTAGGTGGCAGCAGACCTGCAACAAGTAACACCCACACACGTCTAGCGCCCAGTGCCAGGCTGTGTCTCCCAAGACAGACCGGGGCAGCGGCTTTTGGCGAGCAGGCGGCCCTGTCTCCAGATGGGGGGGGGGGGGTCCTGAAGCCCCGTGAGCCCAATGGGTGTTGCGCGCATGGTGCAGACATCTGTGCTGTATGTGTGTGCAGCAGTCTGTGTATGTTTCTATTGTGCGTGTGAGTGCGCGCCAATGTGAGCATGTGTATATATGGGACGTGTCTATAGGTAGTTGCGTGTGAGTGTATATGTATGTATGATACGTTTCTGATTGTACTTAAGTGTGACGTGAGTTAAAGGCTATATATATATATATATATATATATATATATGAACAAAACGCCATTCCTTTCTACAGTCAAATGGAATAACGAGAGTGAGCCCAGATTAGGTGCAATATTTTCGGTGATTTATTCAAGTGTTTCACCAGCCATCCGCCATAAGCGTTTCACCTCAAACGAGGCTTGATCACATGACGTATATATATATATAATTTAATGTATGAGTTCATGTATGAATCATACGTGCGTGTATATAAATCACATGCATATGTGTATTCGTTTGTTTCAGTGTGGCACAGAGTGCCTAGGGGCAGCCTCAGACCCAGTGACTGTAGCACACACAGCACAGAGTTAGCGCCGTGAGTGCGACTTCCAGGCGCCTTACAATAAGATGAAATCAAAGCATATGAACAAGCTATAAACCTCAAAATCAAGTCAAGTCACTAAAATGTATTATACCATAACTGACTGAAACAACGTGACTGGCGCTATGTGAGTGAATATGGGTGAGTGAAGGTGTGTGTTAATGGTCTGGGGTGACTGTGTGTGCGCGCGCGTTATGTTAGTGAAAAGGTTGAATGTCTGAATTAGTGGTGTGCGGCTGAACGGGATTCCGTGAACTGAGTTGGCTTCAAGAGAATGGGTGCACGATTCACTGTGACTGAAAGAGTTAACACATGAGGGGATGAGTAAGCCGGGGTTGGAGCTTAGATTTCTCGAGTAGCGCTTGCTGCTGACCCCAAGGCGCTTTGTAACTATGTGGATTGTGGGTTCCGTGTTACTTAAAGGTAGGCGCTATTCATTTAAAGCGCCTGCAGTCATTGGATCGCATCTGCGCCCGGTGAACATGTCATGATGTCAGGGTGTGTGTTATTACCCAGCTGGACAGGCTTCGAGTTCTCTACCTCGAAGGATAACGGGTCGCGTGTGCCCTGCCTTGGTCCCAGCACCGCGCCCACAGACCACCCCAGCGGAGGCTCACTGTACAGACCTCACGGTTATACTTAAAACACGCAGAACCCCCTCTTTTCACTGCCCCGCGGGGCTGATTAGAGACAGCTCGTATAGTCGGATTAAAGCCCCACTGGTGCGATAAACCTACACATTTCTTATTAAAGGACTCCTTCTTGGGGGGGGGGGGGGGGGGGGGGGGGGCTCTGGAGCAGGGTCTGGGGCAGGCAGGGGCAGGAGTACAGGCAGGAAACCCGAGCAGGCACCTCCGATTGTTCCAACACATGTGTTTCCACTGAAGGGCGCGTGTTTCAAGCAGTGCACATTGGGGGCTAAGGGACAAACATGCAGCGCACCGGGCCAGCATCCCCTTGGAAGAGTGGGGTACATGTGCCATGGGGCCCCGCAGCGCCCCGGGCCAGCTCTGGCTGCCGCATCACCCCTCGAAAGAGTGGGGTACATGTTTGCTGGTCTTCCCCTAAGCGCCGTTGCGGGGCTGGGCGGCGGTCTCACTCACCAGTACCCCTCAGAGGAGTGGGGTACATGTGTACTGGAAACCCCCTAAACACTAGGCCATCTCTCTGCTGTCTCAGACGGCAGCCCTCTGGGGTATATGTGTACTGGAGACCTCTAAGCACTAGACCAGCTCGGGCTGCCTCAAACTGCAGCACGCCTGCGGAAGAGTGGGGCACGCGTGTTCTGGGGCCCCCCTGAACACCGAGCCAGGCCTGGGGTGTCTCAGGCCACTTCACGCCTCGGGAGAGCGGAGTAGATGTGTTCTGGCGACTGGCGGCGCCTGAAACTCGCCTGTAACCCACATACACTGCCCCTGACTTGACCTAAGCTTGGCCGTCCACCGAGCCCCGGAGACAGCTCAGTGGGTTAACGCTCACGCAGCAGCGATCTGCGTGTAACCTCTGTGCTACGGATAGGAATCCTGCGTGATGACCTCAGCCGTTCATTGCCCTCGGAGCTGTTCTATGACCATGTCTGCTGCCGCTATCAGTCTTGGTGTAAGTTTAGTGAAGCGCCTAGACATTCCTGGATCGATACTGTACGCTATATAAACACAGCAATTAGTAGAGCGAGACTACGTTGGGTATCTCAAGAGGAAACATGGAAATAACAACCCTGAACGAATGAAATGAAGTCTGAAAGGGAGGCTGGGAGGAAGGGGTAGGAGTGTGGGGCATCGGGTATGTGTAAAACTGGCGGCTGGGCTGGGTTGAGAGTAAGCGGCCGGCGGGTCAATGACGCGGGACCTGTGTTTTCCTGTCTGCTGTCACATTCTAGGGGTCTCCGTCCCCAGTTCTTTCCCATCTCCTGCTATGAGGCAATGCCCCGCTAGTAGTAACACCTATGAAAAACCACCAATTATTTAAATTTTGATCCAACAAGTATTTGCTAATATAAGCAACTTTTTACAACCTCCTAACTGGCATTTATGGGAACTTAGACGTGAGAGATAAATGGTTTGCCCAGGATGACACAATATGGCCTACTGGGAGAGCCGGGATTCAAAACCATCAGGACCCACAGTCTGTTGTCTAACATGCTGGCAGCAGTCCCAACCGCTCAGTTAAACAGCTCAGCAGGATAGGCGCATGCTGCAGAGAGTTAGATATCACTTGTTAACTACACTTTAATCTCCAGACAATTGTAACTCAGCGAGTCACCCGCTTTGGACTGATAACATGATCAGCAATAAATAGGGCAATAAAAACACATATCCTTGCATTAGGTTTGTGGTGTGTGAGGCGGCGATAGCAAAATCCACACAAGACCCCAGTCTGAGATCTGAGCTCGGCGGTTGAGAGAAGGGTGCGCTGCGTTTTAGAAGTCGTTTCCACAGGTCTTTGCACGCGCTCAGCCTCTGACTAAAACACGTCACCCCGAAGTCATCATGTCATGTCCCCAAAAGATGAGAAGTGTTTCTGCCCCATTATTTCTAGTCTCTCACATTCCGCACACCTCTTCTAAGTGCCAAGTATTTGTATATTATTAGAGCGCTATAGAAACAGCGTCATGTCATTTAATAAACATTTTCAAGTACAGCGCGCATGAGCATGCTATTAATGACACCGCACTATATGTACATGTGACGTATTTAAACACAGAGCACTCCTGATAAATCAATTATTACACGCCCGATCTAAACGAGATCCCACAAAATTCGCTTAAATGCTGTCCCCGCTGCATGCGTTGCAGGCTAAAACTGGGAGCGCATGGAAACTAGCCAACTCCAGTACCAAGCGCTATATGATTGCAGTGCTTGTACATTTCACACGTGTTTTCCATGTATTTACATTTCACCTTCGGGAAAAGCATTTAATTGTGGACATGATTTGCCGGCGCCCCCTCAGACTAGTTAACGCCCGGGCACTTATCGTCACATTATCTAAATACATGCTCCATCTGTCCATGTGGGATGTTTGTATTGCACAAACTTGGCTTAAAAGCAGAATACAGTTAACAATGCTTCCACAATGGATATCTGGGTCTTGAAACAGTGACCCTGGCTGCTAAGGAAGGACATTTCGGTGGCATGTGGGGTTTACCAGCCACCTGCATTCATAAATATTTGAAACATACCAGTCCGGCCCAATATCTGTCCCTAGCGAGACCTAAATTCCACCCTTAACGTCCTTGATATATACCAATAAAAAATAACATTTATATAGCGCCCACCACAGCCAGCAGTCTCTCATCCTAGCACTTCAGTTTCATTCTACTCTTGGAAGAAACAATGGTGCTCAATCATTTCATGTTCCTGAAAAGGTTAGAATACAGGGTATTCGGGGTGTAAATTACAGCAGTGACAGCAGGGTCTACAGATGGGTCGGTAACAGGTGTACAACCCACAGCGCCCACCTGAACCCATGTCACCAAAGACACTGTTTCCAGTCCGGCACTTTTGTATATCGGCAGAATGCATTCTGGGTGTTGTAGTCTTAATCAGCTTCCATTAAGTTCACTTGACTGACACATATGGAAGCAGTGATTTGTAGGTGAAAAGTTCAGAACTGGAAATGGTGTCCATGAGGACATGGGGTGAGGTGGTCGCCCTTGTACAGCCCCGATGAGCCATGTGTAAAGGTGCTGTCCCCCAGGGCCGGCTTTAGCATTGGTGGCACCTGGTGTGACAATCCATTTTGGGGCCCCCACAGCCCATGACCGTCTGCCCAGATTCTCTCACTACCACCAGACAAAAGTGCCCCTCATCTCGCCAATCAAAAGTTATTGATAAAAACAGCACCCCCACCTGAGGTCAGCACCACCTCCACAGGCCAGCGCACCTGTCGCACTGCCCTAAAGCCGACCCTGCTGCCCCCAGAAGTGGTCAGGAAGCGCTATCCCCCCTCACAAGGAGCTAGCACCCACACTTACGCTGATGCTCATCTTCTGGCAGTGGGGGCCGGTCCCCTGCACCACGCTGTCCAGCACCGTCACCTCCTCCACGTTGGGCGCCTCGAAGCAGCGGCTCCGCGCCCTCCTGATGCTCTCTTCAATGTCCGCAAAGCGGAAGACGCAAAGGGCGGACTGGCGGTCCGCCTTCTCGAAGACCCCAAACAGAAGCTCCTGGGCCTCAGGACCCAACATGGCGGCCTCTGCGTCGAAGACGGACACCAGGCGGTTGTAGACGTCGCCCTTGGCGCCGCAGCGTAGGCCCAGCTGGATGTAGGACTCGGTCAGCTTCTTGGTCTCGAGTGGGGGGCTCCTGTCCCTCCGGGTGTCCAGGCAGAAGCGCGCCAGGAGGCTGTTCGAGCTGCTCTCCTTGCCCCCCAGGTTGGCGTCGCTGTTCATGGCCAGGTAGACGTAGGCCTTGTGCTGGAAGGCCTGAAGGAAGCTCAGCTTGTTCTTGGCCTTGGAGCCTTGCTTGATTTTGAAGATGTTGTCATCAGAAGGGTTGATGTCAAAGGTGAAGAGCTTGGACAGGTCTTCCACGTTGAGAGAGCGTATGGCAATCTCTGGGGTGTTTTCGAAGCGGTGGTCTTCGATGCTCTGGTTCTTGGGGAAGAAGGGGCTACCGTAGCCCGTGTAGGTGGCACCCACCAGCAGCCTTGTGTCCCCACCAGGGTTCCGCAGCACCAGCCCCACCGTGGAGGCATTGGGGTGGTTGGCGGCCACATTCAGCATGCTGGGGAAGACGGTGACCTGGTCGCCGTCGTGTGGCGGGAAGCTGACGGCGGCCTCTGAGATGTTCCCCAACTTCCTGAGCTCACAGAAGCCTTGGTAGACAGACCCACAGACCACCACCACCCGCTGGGCCCGGTCCAGCTGCAGGATCTTGTTGTAGTTGTCCATCAAGGCTTTGGGGTGCTCGCAGGTGGTCAGCGGCAGCTGGGGGGCATGGCAGAGTGGGTTGTCGCTCCTCGGACCGGTCACCTCCTCCAGTTCCTTGCTGAGGTTGCTGTGTAGTTGATAGACCCGGTTGACGGTGGCCAAGTAGATCTTGTGGTCCGACGCATCCAAGGCAAAGTTGTTGGTTGGGAAGGGAGACACAAACTTCTGGAGGACCTCCAGCCCCAAACTCCCATGAGCAGCCAAGAGCAGCAGCAGTGTGGTGAGCAGCGTCGGCCTACTCTTCTGAGAAGCCATGGAGATATGGGCCAGCCGCCTCCTCTCCTGAGGAGGGATGGAGGTATGTTGAGCCTTCCTCCCCTGAGAAGCAATGTAAGTCTGCCCTATCCTCCTCTCCTGGGGAGCTAGAGAGGTCTGTGCCACCCTCCTCCTCTCCTGGTGAGGTATGGAAGGATGTGTCAGCCTCCTTCTCTCCTGAGGAGGTATGAAGGTCTGTGCCACCCTCCTCTCCTGAAGAGCAATGGAGTTCTGTTCCATCCTCCTTCTCTCCTGAGGCGGTATGGAGGTATGTTGCGCCTTCCTCTCCTGAGAAGCAATGGAGGTCTTTGCCACCCTCCTCCTCTCCTGATGAGGTATGGAAGGATGTGTCAGCCTTTTCCTCTCCTGAAGAGCAATGCAGGTCTGTTCCACCTTCCTTCTATCCTGAGGAGGTATGGAGGTATGTCGCGCCTTCCTCTCCTGAGAAGCAATGGAGGTCTTTGCCACCCTCCTCCTCACCTGAGGAGCCATGCAGGTAAACAACAAATGCCTTCTCCTCTCCCGAGGAGCCATGGAGGTGAGTGCCACCTGTGAGGTGAGTGCCACCCGCTTCCTTCTCTCCTGAGGAGCCACGGAGTTGAGTGCCACCAGTGAGGTAAGTGCCACCTGCTCCCCTCTCTCTTGAGGAGCCATGGAGGAGAGTGCCACCTGTTTTCTTCTCTCCTGAGGAGCCACGGAGGTGAGTGCCACCTGCTCCCCTCTCTCCTGAGAAGCCACGCAGGTGAGTGCCACTGGTTTCCTTCTCCTTCGAGGAGCCACCGAGGTGAGTGTCACCATGGAGGTGAGTGCCACCTTTCTTCTTCTCTCCTGAGGAGCCACGGAGGTGAGTGCCACCAGTGAGGTGAGTGACACCTGCTCACCTCTCTCCTGAGGAGCCACGGGGGTGAGTGCCACCTCGTTCATCCTCTCCCGAGGAGCCATGGAGGTGAGTGCCACCTGCCCCCCTCTCTCCTGAGAAGCCATGGAGGTGAGTGCCACCTTTCTTCTTCTCTCCTGAGGAGCCACGGAGGTGAGTGCCACCAGTGAGGTGAGTGACACCTGCTCACCTCTCTCCTGAGGAGCCACGGGGGTGAATGCCACCTCGTTCATCCTCTCCCGAGGAGCCATGGAGGTGAGTGCCACCTGTGAGGTGAGTGCCACCTGTTTCCTTCTCTCCTGAGGAGCCACGGAGGTGAGTGCCACCTTTCTTCTTCTCTCCCGAGGAACCATGCGGGTAAGATGCCTTCTCTGCCCTCTCTCCAGAGGACCCTTCAAGGTGCGCACTATTCGTCTGTCCCGAGGTGCCAAGCAGGCCACCAACACCCGCCTACTTCTGTCCAGAGGAGCCATGCCGCCGAGTCCCACCAGCCTGCTCCGTTCCCGCCGAGCCCTGGGCACCCCCTGCCCACTCCACGGCGCGCTCTGGGAAGTGCATGGGGCCGCGGTCCCAGTTTTCACCCGGCCCCGAGCCGAGAGGAAGACCCGGCTTCCTGAACACGCCTAAGCTCCGAGTGACGCCAGAAGAAAGTCCTGTTTCTTTTGTTTCCAATCAGCGGGGCTCTCTCGTTAACGACTCTTCACCTTTCCCTGTGCTTCCTCCCCCGGCCCTCCCACCCCTTTGCCGGTATCTATTTCCAGACAGAGGCGGCGGGGGGCTCTATCTGCCCCCGATAGCCCCAGACTCCGCACTCTGGCTGGAGCAACCCTCTCTCCCCCCTCCAGCCCCTCTGCGCCCTCTTCTCTCGCACATTACTCATTTTTTTCGTATCCAGCTTTGCCATGTGAACATGATTAAACAGCAGATAGTTTCCAAACGCTGAGGGCACTCATTTCATCAGCAGCCGCGAGGAAACAAAAAGCGGAGACGCGGGACCCGCGCTGAACAAGCCACTTCTGTGTGGGGTTTTTTTTAAATTCTGATGTTTTGTATGAAGAATGCAGGGCCGGCACCCTGTTTTGTTACCAAAATAGTACGCGCTCGCGCAGTTATCTGCAGCCTGTCTGGCTGCGCAGTCAAGCGAAGAAAAACTGACCCCCCCTTTTAACCCCCCTCCCCCAAAAAAATGTCTGGCTTCCGCGCTTATCGCCAACTAACTCTGTAATTCACTAACCGTGAAAACAAGTCACAACTCGGTGAGACTGAATTAATTGAAAGTGTGACACACTGTCTTACCAGGCAGAAAGCGCCCCCCACCACGCCCCCGCGAGCCAGGGGAGGCAAAGTTTAGGGGTCTGCTGAGGATGCGGCCCCCCAGCCATAAATCGTATATGAACTGCACATAAATATATCCAAGCACGCCCAAGGGGGACGGCGGCTCCTGTGTTCTGGCGCGTATTGTGTTTTTTTGTGATATATGTGTGTGCCTTTAGTGACATCATCGCGCCCCCCTCGGTTTGGTTCCGTCTGAAGGGGGGTGTTTTGACAGCTCGGCGAGTGTAACTGGTCCTTTTGTAAAGCGCTCTGACACCTTTGGGTAAAGTTCGGGCTATATAAAATCGCATTAAATAAATAAATAAATAAAGTGTGAACTGGTGGCGCCGCTCTGCACGCGCGAGGGCAGTGGGCTGGGGCTGAAGTGCAAATGTGTGCCAACTTGGGGGGTGGCACGGGTTCACGGCCAGGCTGGCACAGACGCGCTGCGATGTCCACTGCAGGTGGGAAATAATGCCTCGGTCACGTGACATAGTGCCCCCCCCCCCCCCCGTTGTATAGCTCCTGTTATGCGCAGTAGTGTGCGCAAAAGAGAGCGCTATATCTTTTTGTAAATCATTCTATGTCTGGAGTGTTGTGTTTTATATGTCTTATGCCATAATTTATGGTCCCCGTTTAATATTATTTAGTCTGTGTTGTCATTTGCTCTGCTGCAATGTAATGTTGTGTGCTAACTTCGGCTTCTCTTTTGCTAAATGTTCTCTGTTATGTCATTAATTATTTTTTATGTATTCTGTTAATGTGCTTTGCCATAGCATGTCCAATATATTTTTATATGTGTTATTTTGTGTGTGTTATTTCTTGCTAGGTGACGCCATGTTGTGTGCTGTTTTATGCACTATGATGAGTGTTATAGTATTCCATGTTATTATTGTATTGTATTGAAGCATTCATATAGCGCTTACTACTCCTACTTTAGGTGCTGAAGCGCTTGCCCACATAATTGCCACATTACACTGTGTAGGGTGTGTGATTGGAAGGATGTTGTCTTTGTTTTGATCCAATTTGGGAAGATTTCCATGACGTGCGCGATGACCACCGAGATGTGGTTATTGTGTTACGGGACGCAGCGCATAGAAGTGTGGTGGATGATGAAGTCTGAGAGACAGACACACAGTTTTATGGTTTTTCATTATGCTGGTAGCTTTGAAGAATGTATGATGTTACTACGCAATCATGTTGATCACAGTATGTAACAACGCAGGTTTTTACAACGCAAGTCGTTACAACGACTTGCGTTGGAGGGCGCTGGACTTCGGAGTAGTAAGATATACTATTCCAACACCAGTCTATGTACAGTAGGGAAGGTGTTGGAATAGTAAATCTTACTATTCCTTAGGTTATAACGCCATCCAGTGCAAGTCGATGTAACGACTTGCGTTGTAATGGCAGCGTTGGAATTGCTTCGCAGTGTACTCACCGCGATGTAAAGGATGTTTCCCAGCTTTGAAATGTTCTGCAGGTTTCTATATAGTATTTCTTATGATATACGGCTGATTTAGAGTTCAGAGACGGGTTACTCCTTCACAAATGCGACGAATAGCCTGTCCTTGGTAGTGAAATGAAATGAAATGAATGAGACTTATATAGCGCACGACTTACCCTGGGGCATCTCAGCGCTTGCTTAGGGAACCCGTCCTGGTATTCCCCTGTGAGATAACCCTGGCAGGGTATCCACAAGGTGAAAGCCAGGCATCCCATCGCGAGGGGCCGTTGTGGAGATTAAGCAAGCTATTGCCCAGAGTCGCAGAGTGTGAACCCGTGAGTCGAGAAGGTACCGGAGCGAGAATTAACAAGTCCGTGGAATTTTTTGAGCCCAAGACCCGCCGAGGCGGGGAATTGAACCCTGGTCCCGGGCCGAACTCAAGCTCCAGGTCTGCCGCCTCTAACCCCTGAGCCACACTTCTCCACGATGCTACGTAGTACACGTAGCATTAGATGTAGTGCACTTGTAATACAGCGGACAGGATGTTCGTCACATTTGTGATGAAAGTAACTCGCCCGCCTACTCTAAATCAGGCGATAGTCTGCTAAGCTGGTTCCTGCACGGTGTTGTCCAATCTAAGATTTTATGTATAGTTGCAGTCCTTGGTGCATTATGTCTGACGAGCTATGATTTATGTGTTGTGGTTTGTATTATTTGAGTTTTAATGGTATGTGTTAAGTTAAGGGATTGCACTTTATGTGCTGCGATTAAATTTTACGTACAAACTTTAGCATCTGTTCTGAAAAGTATTATTTTATGCTATGTGCAGTATTCTGTTATTTTCAATGTTTTCTTTATGTGCTTCAATGTGGGATGCTGTATGTGTTTTATTACATGTTATTCAGTGTTATGTTATTTCTTATATTATGTGTTGCCTGTTTTGTCATGTTTGTATTATGTTTGATGTCTAATGTTTTTAGCGAAGGCATATTTTCTATGTAGTGGTGTTTGACCTGATGTTTAATGTCATTTTCTATGTTGTGTGTTGGTATTTTAGGTTTTGTAATATTATGGTATGGATTAACTTTGGAATCTGTCATAGAAATAATTGAAGTCAAATTATGTGTTGTGATATGTGCTTTGCTAAGGTGTTACTTATATGCTATAGCATATGTTATTTAACGTGTGAGATTTTTTAATTACGTTTTGTGTTTCTTTGTAATGACATGGGCTTTAACGCATTACATCATGTCATTTTATGTATTATGTTATGTATGGTGTGTCATGTGCTTTTTAGGGCAGTTTTTATGTGTTATAATATATGCCATTTTCAGTGTTATGTTATTTCCTATATTATGTGTTGTTGTGTTATACCATGTTATGTGCTGTGTTATATCATGTTATGTTGTGTGTTATAAAATATGTAATTGTAAGTGCTATGTTCTGACATTCTGCATTTCTGTGTTCTGTAATGGTATGCTCATTATGGAGTGGGGTAAATCATCTTATTTTCTTATGAGGTTTTTTATAGCACTTTTTTGAGTTACCGCACATGTCATTTTAAGTGTTGTTATTTAATATGTGTTGGTGTGTTATGCCCTTTTATGTGCTGTGTTTTGTGGTACACGGCTTGGATATTACTATATTAGTTTACTTATGTTATGTCTGATATGTTTTGTGCTGTGTTATGGCATCTCTTGTGTGCTACAGTATACATAATTTTAACTGTTATGTTATTTCTTATCTCATGTGCTGCAATGTCATTGGATGTGTGTTATGTACAGTTATGTCATTGTATGTATTACGACCTTTTATCTGGTCTTTGCAGTGTCCAGATATTTGTTCCATATCTGGCTAATAAGAAATAAAAAAAAACAATACATTCTTACAAAACTGGGCCTTTCTATTTATAAAAAAAAAGATTTTATAATCTGAGTAGTCATTAGCATTTTTGTAAATCTGTAAGGGTGATGTGTGTTTTTATACTTGAATTATAATGGAGTGGTGCTCTGTCTTTTTATCTTTTTTTTAAGTTTAGAAAGCTTTATTGAGTTCCTATCCCATAGAAATAGGGGGAACAATAGTATCACTGAACATCTAACTACTCGCCAATTCTATTCTCGCTATATAGATGCAGTAGGCTTTCAAACTTATTTGAGCCTGGTAACCAGAGCGTCCCATAGATATGTTCTTACCAGGGTTAGATTTGGGCTTGCGCATCATCTGGTAGCATTTCCACGGATTAAAGAACATCCAGCCTCTCCATGTCCGTGTGATGGTCACACCAAACAAAGTACTTTGCACGTCCTTCTAGTCTGTGAATTGTATAGGAATCTCCGTGTAACTTTTCTAAAACCATTGTTTTTAAAATATCGTACTTTTACCATTGATGCTGCTATGAGGTTAATTGTCTCAATGAATGAAGCAGATGTATGTTTCTTTACAGCAACGTTCCTTTTTAAATCTGTTAAAGTAAGGAAAAGCATGATGTTTTAATTCTATCCCATTTTAAATGAAGTACTTTCTAATAATTTAATAATGTCTGTAATGAATTATATATTTGATGATGTATTTGTATTTGCTTTTATGGTTATTTTTAATGACCCGAATAAAGCTTATTGAAATTGAAATTGAATTGAATTGATAAGCATAGTAAAACATCATTACAGAAAAATATGGCATTGAAAAGAAAATGGAATAATATTAAAATAAACATGTATGCAATTCAATCCCAAAAAGGGATATAGAAACTATACCAATGAAAAAAGCCTTTCAAGGTTTTTGGGAAGGAGGAGAGAGAAAGAGAGAAAGAGAAAGAAGGTGGGAATGAGAGAGAGAGGGAAACATGCAATACAGATTCAGTAATGAATATTTCACAAACCATTAAAAGTAAAAATGATAATTGATAATAACAATGGGATATTGAAGGAGAAAAGGGAAAATTCAAGGAACATGTCTAGAAAGAAAATAGGTTAGAGGTAACCATAACAAGTCCTTTTTGATTAACAGAGGTAGTCTTATTATCTTTTTAACTCATTGCTGTTGCTTTTAATGCTTAGTTTTTATTGTATTCTTAATGTGTATCTCTTTTATGGTATATTACTGAAATGAAGAGTATTTGAATCGAATCGGAACCGGGCACTCTTGGCCGTGGCCTTGATTTGACTCTGGAGGTTGACTGTATTGTCACAAATGAAGGCAAGTGACTTGGTTTTCTGATCAGTGGTGGGTTGGCCCCCCAGGGCAGAGAGGGACTCTATCCAGTCTTTTACAGGTAGTTTGGACTTCTTAGGAGATATCACACATGGCTGCACAGCAGCATTAGTATATGCATACCTATCTCTGTAATTATAAAGGGGTAGGAGGACATGTAAAGCAGCGCCCCACGCACATTTGTACTGGAAGCATATCATTTCAGTAGAATTTTCTATGCCTAAACAGTCTCATAAGGATCCCATATATTGGATGAGTGCTGTGCACTGTAGCCTAGTGCAATGCACGGGTTTTTTGGGAAATGAACACATTTCCACCTTGAACACCTGTTTCGAGGCTATCTCAGTAGATTGGGGTTTATTTCGAAACCTATTGGGATTTGCAATGATCTCTCCAAGTAATGTCGTAATGACCCAAAGGGTCACAAAACAGCCCAAAAGGGGGTTTGAGCTGAAAAACAGGCACCATTCCACTACAAAACACCATGGGGCAACTTATCAAGAACGGCGTTACAATTATCGCCGCTTTAGCAGCAGGAAACTGCCGCTAAAGCGGCGATAATGGGCTTGATAATATGCCCTTGAGAATTCCAATAGAAGCACATGTTCTGCTGTGAACCTGGGCTTCTATGGGAATTTTCAAGGGCATATTATCAAGCCCATTATCGCTGCTTCAGCGGCAGTTTTCTGCCACTAAAGCTGCGATAATCTTAAAGCCGTTCTTGATAATATTCCCCCTTTTGCTCTGGACAGCAAATTCCCTTGCAATACTTTGTGTCAATTAGCGTCACTTTGGGCCAATGCAAAGCTTTACTAACTCTGCGCCTCAATATCCTAAATGTAGATATGTGAATTGACATTATGAATATGTAAATCCAGTCATGGCACAACAGTTCCATGTTTATTAATTTCAATAGTTATAAGTCCCTTCTGACAAATACATTGTGTAGCAAATTATCAGGATGTAGGAAAGGTTCAAGCCGATCCGTGTTTCGCCCCTTGTGGCACTGCTTGCCTGGTGCTTTTTCAAGTCTGTGCCACATGGAAGATCAGTATATAGGAGAGGTAATTTGTTTCGGCTCCTGCAGTCTGAATTTCATAGGGTTTTTGAGATCTTTAAGGAGCCCAGCAATACAAAAAACAGTACAAGTAGCTTCTGTGGCAAAAAAAAGTCTAGATTAAAAAACTCCTTCACCTGAGAAAGAGTTAGGCTTATACTGAAGCGAATTTAAGTTATAAAAGTAGGTCACAAATATTTAATTGCACCATTCCAGAGTCTGGCTCAAGTTCCTCATTCTAGTGCCAGATTTGCTGCTACCATAGCACAGAAACATATCTAGACTGGAACCAAAGGCAGCAAAAATGTTCAAATCATCGCCCTTCCTGTCTTTGTTTCTATTCATTTTATCTCTCTCTGTGTCTGTCTGCCCCTTCTCCCTTAACCACTGAGAGCTGGAGACATAAACAGCAACCATCTACCCTCAAAAAACCTTCCTCATTTGCTCCAGCCCACCCCCGCCACACCTCCCTCCACCAGGGAAAGGTGGGTGGGATGAATGGTGAGTCAACCTATTAATATCTAACAGTATAGAGAAACTGTTTTGCCCTTCTAATGCACAATGAAATTGGGCATAAAAAAAGCACCACAAAAGGTAGACAGCCAGCAAAAGTTCTGCATACATTTTTGTCTCGATTAGAGTGAAAGTAATTCAGCTAGATGGTGAAAATGTGAAAGTTGTCTCACAATGTAGAGAAAATACGTCCTCCGTCAAAGCTAATGCAGGAATCTATGCAGACTTTGCAAAGTGCAATTATAGTGACTTTATTCTGGAAAAAATGATCCAAGTCCTGACTAGTTCATGGTTGACCAGGCGGTGATGGGCCCAAAGACCCACCCCATTCCAGATCCCACCACTTCCAGGCCCTGCCCCCTCACACTATAAAACTATTTTCAAAGTTGGAAGGTCTGTATTATTCTTAGGAGTGAGCAAAGTATTAATTAAACCTGAGTAAGCAAGCACATTTGGGGAAATTTATACCTCACAAAGTATGAAGCTCCCGGAATTAGCCAAAGGGAGGAGTAGTTAAATTCACCAAATTGCTTCAGTCTGGTATTCCACCCAATGTGGAGAGGACACCAAGCCTCAGCAGTGCTGAGTTTGTATAAGAATAAGGGCTGGGGCCCAATGTTTTGACTAAGAATGAAGGTCAGGGTGCTGAATACCAAGGCCACAAAGTCTTGATTCTACCTCATGCCTCTTTAATCCACCATTGTATACTCCCTGTCTCTTTATCTCACTCTTGCAGGTTCTTTTTCATCCCCGCTTTCTCCTTTTGTCACTGATGTCCTGTTATTTATCCCTCCTTCTTTCATCCTTTTGAGGTTTTCTCTCCCTTGTTTTGAATTAATGTCAATTGAGGAAAAACAAGTGCTGGTCTCCAGAAGTAAGAGTCGCTGGGCCCCACCTGTAAACACCAGCTCAAACTAAGCACTGATTGGCAGGCACATGGGTGCCAGTGGTGACGGCTAACGATCAGGGGTGGTAGGGTGGGGGGGAGCGGAATGAAAAGAAAAACACTTACCTGGGTACTGCTGCTGTCTCTCCTCTGTCGTCTGTACTCCATCCACGAAGCAGGAATTACCCAGGCTCCCCTAGCCAATCATGATGCTGATGTCATCATGACAGCAGCGTAGTTATTGATCTGAGCACCGTGGTTCGGAGCTCAGACAGGGACTGGGAGCCTGTAAATATTCTCCACCCAGGCTGTGTATTACAGCCCGGTGGAAAACATGGAAAGTGCGCATGACTGTTTGGCCGGCACAAGATGGAAACCGTCATGCGCACTTACAGAGTTCCCACCACTCCCCCCCATGCTCTGGCCATCCCCGCCAGTATGGAACAATAAAATGATAATAACATTTTGTTACTATCATTTTGTTGCTCCTTTTTGAAGCGTTCAGAGAGAAGTGGGGCAACGCTCCTCTGCCTTAGCGACGGAGCTACTGATGTTGACTGCATCATCTCTTTTCCCCAGTCCCAGCCCAGAAGGTTCTGGGACTGGCAACAGGGGAGGGAGTGTTGCCTGTCAAGAAAACAAATATGCAGTTCATGCTACTGGCTCTGCATAGTAGCAAGAACGTTCCTGATGCAGCACAAGGCTATAGTGTAGCATAATATTTATTTCACCAGCATATTCACTCCTAACACCCTATTAATGGACTATGTTCATCACATGTAATTTCTGATTTTCTGTCTCTGCTCGTCCAGACAGAACCATTGTTTTTTGCTTTAGCATACTTACTCAGGTTCTGAGGGTCCCTGGGTTACCCCATTACGTTTAATGATCGTCCACTGATTGTGTCATTTTCTCTTGTTGATATATGGTTGTAGCAGAAAATGTCTTGCAGGAACTGTGAGAAGGGATGCATGACTAGGCATTATGTGCTGTGCTTGCAATGTTCACCACTGGCTGGAAAATACATTGGAGAGAGTATCTTGCAATCCTTCCATACATGAGGGAATGTCTTGTGTGGGATTTTCTCACAGACGACCCCCCAAATATAAACCATGAAAACCCATAATCTTTGCAAGAGCTATGTGTACATCTTGCAAAACACAATTTAGTTTCCTTTCACGCACCCATAGCCCCTCTTTCCCAGCATTTTCATTTAAACTTGTAAAGCTAGCAAAAAATGTGCAAACTTTAACCGCCCTAATTATTGTAAAACTTATGTCACGTTTTACTTTTTGTCAGGTAGAGTATGCATTTCTTTATGCTATGTGCCTTTTGTAGGGTCCTGAAGCTCTTTCAGAATCTGGGGCATATTTTTCATTATATGTTATAAGGGACCAGATGTGCTGACATACTGAGATTTCCAAATTGCGATTATCTTTTAATCAAAATTAGGAAATTGCTATTCTTATTGTATGTATTTTTATTTTTTAATAAGCTATTCCTAGGGGGTCACAACTTGACCTACCTCGTGAATATTAATGAATTAATATTAATGTCTGTCATTCCTAATGGGTCGCAATTTGCGACCCATTAGGAATGACAGACATCACAGGGATAGTGGACTGCTGTGGTCAGTAGACCACCATGAATGTAATTGCTTTTTGAGAAAGCATTTTTTTTAATGCAGCCCGTTTTACTTAAAACTAATTTCGTTGCATGCGCTGCATCCAATGTGATGCAGTGCATGCAACAAAATTCATATCATTTATTTATGTTTACTTACCTGTAAACCTCTGTAATCCATAGTTTACTACCCCCACTCTGCCCCTCCCCCTCCCCACATCACCACCCGGCAGGTACTCCCACTACCGACCGCGGCTGGTAGGCAGTGGTCCGTGGGATCACTGTCTGCTATTAAAAATATATTTTTTACATTCTTAAAGGGTAAGGAGTCCCACAGGGATCCCTTCTCATTTGAAAATGGGTTGCCAACCACTTCAGAATCAGTGGGAAAGTTTTAATGTTTTGCGACCGGAATTCAGTCACAAGACATTAATACATAGTACTGCTAATCAGAATTAGGAAGGGACGCCCTAAACATGTCACTTCCAAATACTGAATCGCAAATGCTTATCACGATTCAGTAACAAGTTTCTAAATCAAAATTTACCTTTTGTACATTAAAATAAGCGTTTTTGCTGTTGTAAGCGGCCCAATTCGGCAAATCAGACCATTTGAGACTTCAAAGAACCTTTGTACATCTGTCCCTTCGATTTTGTGATATTGCTTATGTATTATAGTGTGTTATTTTATGTGTCATGTCTTTTGTTATGTTTTTAAGTAATGTGTTAAGGTATATGTCAATCAATAATATATGGATGTATCATGCACACTTATCTTATCTATTTTATCAAGAACTAATACTTCTTATCAGTTGTGTGATTGACTGAAATGTATGCTGCCTATCCTACGTATGTCAAAATTACTAGAATAGCCAAAATCTGCTGGTGTCCTGGTCTCAGCCAGCACTGCTAAAGGAATTTATGATACAATTTAATTCACCGTCAACTCATTTGTCAGATTCATGACTTTCATTTAATTGTTCATGATTGTGTTTTTTAACCTTGTTAATGTATATAATAATGCACAGTTCCTACTCTAATACAGAAACCTGTTGCTTCTTTTATGACTTCAATTACATAACTTGTTTTTTTTCAGATAATACACATAAGACAACACTGACATTTTGTGTTAAATTCCAGTTAAATGGCAATCTGCCTTGCCAAATGCATTATGAGGCTTATTATTCATATCATTAATCAAGATAGCATCAGAAAACTGAGGATTAATGGGGAGTGCAGGAACAAGAGAAAGTGAGGCTGATTACGATTTTGAAACCAGCATCTCTGGAGGTGCGTTGAGATTACAGTTTTTTTACAGCACATTCCAGTTTTTGTCATCAGATGCTATCTTGATTAATGATATGAATAGTACGCCCCTGAAGAAGGGATCAAATCTTGAAATGCATTGGGCTGGCAGATTGCCATTTAACTGGAATTTAACACAAAACGTCAGGGTGGAGGCTGACTCCATGTCTGATCACCATTTGTGGCCCTTGTCCTGGGCCTTGGGCTTTGGCCGGTAAGCTGCGTCTGTCCCACTACTAATGGACACAATGAAAGACATATGGGGTTGATGCTGAGCCTCTGCTTACGTGAGTGCTGGCTTTTCATAAGTGTGCTGCAGTTGGGGGACTACTGGGGGGGGCGCCTATGGCTTGCTGCTGGACTACCATATAGTCCACCATTTGCAGGCCCTGACTCGGACCTTGAGCTGCTGGCTGGAGAACATTTCTGCCCCCTGACCTCATCGGCATTCCTGGTTGCTGTCCTAGTTTCTCACTGCAATTTCTTGGGCCTGCCCTCAATTGTGAGAGAAGTGACTGTGCCAAAGTGGACCCATAAGGAGTGCTCTCTCTGATGTCCCCATCTGTTGATACTTGGCGGCAGGGCCGGACTGGCCATAGCGGGCACCGAGCAATTCCCTGGTGCGCCGCATGGGTGGGGGCTGGTTTTGGGCCCCTGGGGGCCGTTTTTGTTACAGGGCTGTTTGTGTAGCATAGCTGCAAAATCGTCCCTGTACCAAAATCGGCTGAAAACGGGCCCGGCAAAGTGCTCAGTGGCACCTCCAACCCCCCCCCCCCCCCCCCCCCGAGTGGGGAGGGGGGGGGCGGCCGAGTACTTTGCCAGGGCCGGTTGTTGTTCTCAGTCCGGCCCTGCTTGGCGGCATGCTGGGGGGCAGGCACAGACAACGCTCAGCCTCGGCTTGATGCCTGGGAATTGCGTCCAAGCTGACATATGTGAGTGCTGGCTTTGTGTGAGTGCGTCCCCATTGGAGAAGCTACTCTGTGGGGGCACCTGCAGCTTACTGTGGAATGTTAGACCACCACACAGATGTTACAAAGCATTTCCCATTCTATCCTATGGGCAAGATAGCCTTTCAATAGTGAAAAACAAAATTGGCAGTATTTCACTATCAGGACATGTCACACACACCAGGACGTCCTACATTAACGCACACTGCGCCCTGCCTAGGGGGGTACCTTGGTCCTACCATAGGAGTGCCTTACATGTAAGAAAAGGGAAGGTTAGGGCCTGGCAAGTGAGTGTACTTGCCAAGCTGACATGGCAGTTAACCACTGCTCACAGACTCTGCGGTGGCAGGTCTGAGTTACCTTCTCAGAGCTACCCATGTGGGTGGCACAATCAGTGCCGCAGGCCCACTAGTAGCATTTGATTTACAGGCCCTGGTAGACTTCAGTGCACTTTACTAGGGACTGACCAGTAAATGAAATAGGCAAATCAGGGAGAACCAATTGCAACAACAGTTTACACAGGGAGCACATCCACTTTGATACTGATCAGCAGTGGCAAAGGGCCCAATGCATCTAAGCCAGCAGCAACGAAATCCAGCACAGCATCAAAAATATAGGAGGTAGAGGCAAAAAGTCAGGGCAAACCACGCCAAAGATGCCAAGTCTAACAGGGCACCTGCAGCTTACTGTGGACTGTTGGACCACCACATATTTCCCACTCTAGCATGGGGAAAGTTAAAACATTGCCCTCATCCCAGCAAACCAAAATGGACAAGTTCACGGAGAGACCCCGCAATGGGCCGGGCGTGATGATCAGAAGAGAGCAGCCGCTGTGTGGCTGGAGCTGGAGCTGGACCCCTCAGGTGCACAGATTATTGCGGCAATTGAAAATCTGCGCCATCTCTTGGAGAATAAGATTGACACAGTCTTGATTGAGATCAACCCCCCTGCGTGCAGACCTGTAGAAGTTGAACAAAATGTCCCTGGCCACGGCAAGGACAGGGGGTGCACTCCAGATTGATATGACTGAGATTAGCACCAATTCATTCTCTGTTGGAGTTGGCGCAGCATCTAGAGAAACTGTTGGAGGATGCTGAGAGGTGAGCGTACCGAAACAATCGGTGATTTGTTGGTTTTCTGGAGCAGGTGGAAGGTGTGACACAGGAAGGGTTCCTAGAGCAATGCATTAGAGAGGGCCTAGTCATTGTTTTCATTGTAAGCACGCTCACTAGGGTGCAGGTGTCTGTGTCCCCCACCGGAGGTCTTCTCTTGGGACCCAATAGCCAAAATTCTGAATTACGAGAATATCATCCTACAGCACACTCACAAGCTGGTAATCCATTTTTTTAAGTGTGATACAAATCTTCCCTAAGTATACACTAGCTCACAAGTTGCCATCATGTTTCACACGATTTTGGCTGCCTTCACACAGTCACATGGTGGGGAGATAAAATCACAAGGTGGCAAGGAAGACAAGCTGTAAAGCACTGCGCACAGAATGACTTTCCAGCTTGCCTTTGGAGGCTGTAAGCAGCCGATGTCCATTAAGGGGTGTTAAAACACCCCAGGACATTTGGTGACAACCTCAGAGACCCTTTGTTTTTTTGTTTTTGTGTGGGGGGGAGGGTGGGTGCATTGGTGTAGGGCAGTGTGCCTCTCAGGTAGCTCTTGGCACTAGGCTCTGCCCATTTCAATGCCACAGCCACTCCTCACACAGTGAAATTTATTTATAGGTTGGCAGGTATGCAAAGCTATGGGGGCGCTGTACATGCTGCTTTTCCTGGCCAAACTTTGCAGATCTGGATGGGGTGTGGGAATGGCTTGAACAGAACAACATGGTGGACAGGGCCCTGGAGAAGGCATGGCCAGAGCTGTCTGTGACTCCACATGATGAACACAGCAATCTGCCGGAGGGTGCCCATGATTCAGAGGATCCTTGAGCAGGAGGACGACACGCTGGGGATCACCCTGCTGATGACGCCCTTGGCTGGAACTGCCCCGTGGGTGTAGACAGACGGAACACTGCACCAACAGCTCTGCTGCAAGATGACTTTAATACATCTACTTTGCCGTGTACGGGGAGATATAACGATGGCTAAATATCCCTACTCAAGATGTGATATGTCTCATGTTCGATTCTGAAGATATAAGTGTGGTGTTTGCCGCGCATCACCATGGTTTTCTTCAAGTATGCTGTACTGTTATAGATGATGTGATCTGTCCTGGCTATTTCCTTTTCTTTGTGAGGATGTAGGGGTTTGAAATTTCCATTTTGTGAGCAGATTCGCCCTATTTTAAGATACTTAACAACCTCTGGGGGAGACACCCCCTATCAGGATTTTTTGCCTGCCAGTACTGATTGGCAGGTGTCCTGGGTAGGTTGGAATCTCCTATTCTACAAATGGTGTAGGACCTGGTTATATCTGTTTGCACTAGCATATTGCCAACCCGAGTGTCTGCATTTTTCCATTGCTGTGTTGATTGGGTAGATACAGTTCAGTGTTCAACGATATGGGGGAAACATACTATTTTTCTACAATATGTTTATCCGGAGCGGCTTTTCTTTGGTGTTTGTGCACTATTTTTCTTGTTTACTTTGTTAAGTTTGGTTCAGCAGCTTTTCCATCTGATGACTGCATGGCGGCAGGAGTTGTGGCTTCTGCGATCGGTTTCATGGGCTGTTGTGGTTGACTGCTCCCCTCCTTTGTGAGATGATGTACAAGTTAAACTGTGTAGACATACTTCATGGGCTCCACCCTACTGCTTGTGAATACTCTTGTCACTCAACAACACATGTGACCTACAGTAGATTAGATCTTATACTTCTAACAGGGCACATAGCCAAGAAAATAGAGATGGCCCAGTACTAATATAGGTTTCTCTCTGATGATTCGCAGCTGATCCTTAACTCCCTTGATGCCCCCCCAGGACCTGTGGAGTCACAGTCCTTAGGTTTTGCACAATTCAGTTTCCTGTTTGGCAATTGATGGGGCAAAAGGGGCATATTTTGACAATAACTGGGGCTCAACGGCTACTAGAGCCAATGAATGGGAGGACTTTAAAGTGTGATGAGAGGTGAGTGTCTGAGAAAGGTTTAGGATACAAAATTAGCTTAACTTAGATTTAACACAATTGGAGGCATGGGAGTTCCAATTGCAGCAAAGGGTGTGTTCTGGCTAACAGATTTCCCCCACTCCAGGCAGGAACTAGGCATGGAAGCCCTGCCTAGAGGAAAGATCTCCTTCTTGCCTCAGTTGATCCAAAGACCAGATGTTGTCCCAAACCGTTCCAGTTCTGTTAATCCGACCATCAGTGAAATGTGAGAATCCCTGAGGTAAACCAAAGTGTCATCTGCGTACATGGAAACGATGTGTATGTGGCATTACCCGCCAGAATTTTCAAGTTTCGTAACGCATTGACAAGAATACTGAAAAAGTCCTTGACACAGTCGAGTCGTTACACATGTTTGTGGTGCCGCAAAGGATGGGATTCGGTCTGACCCTTCGTAGTTGGGTAAAGCTCCTCTATACTGAACCAGTGGCCACGGTGCGCATGGGTGGTGTGCTGTCCAACAGATGGGAGATTGAACCTGGTACCCAGCAGTGGCTCCTTGTCCCCTCTCTTGTTCAGTCTGGCTCTGTCGACACTGGCAGTTAGGCTTAAGGGCGTGTTACAGAACTTGGAAATCAAGGTGGGTAATGCCACAAACACATAGTTTCCATGTTCTTCCATGGAGAGCATAACCTGAAGAGTGGTGTCAGAATTAAGGTAAAGTGCTTGGGATGCCATGGTGTGTATGGAAGTCATGTCATTCCAGAAGTACAATAATTGTACCATCAATGCCATCCCAAATGAATTCCATTACATGTAGGAAGCAATAAACGTCAAAATATTTAAAGTTTCAAGTTCACATCTTTGTGTTGGTGTTCATCACACTGCCTTTGTGCAATCTCCAGAGTACTGTTCGTCGGTGGCCATGTTAGAGTGGACACAATGTTAAAATAAAGAGAAGAGAGAAAATCAAGAGACACGGTCTTTTCTGTGATCACTTACACGTTGCAGGGTTGTTTCCATCTCAATAATGGGAAACTGCAACCTGAGTGCCTCAGCTACTCTCCTAACCACCACTGCGAATGAAGCGCTTTCTCCCAGGGGGCGAGTCTAGCTCTGTTTCAGGAGATGTGTCTGCTTTACTGGCAGATTGTAGGTCTAAATACAATGAATCCTTAATGTAATAGCGGAGGGGAGGGTTTCGTCCTCATTCCTCAATATCATCATCATCATTGGTGTCCTGAGGGGCATAGGGGCATAGGGGGGTTCTTTTATTGGGTCCAAATCAAACCCCAAAATAGCTTGCATTCTCTGCTGGTACAGATGTCAGGGCAGAGGTTGAATGAATATAGGTTTTGCTTCTGTTATTTCATACCATGACATCAACCTTAATCGGGTCAACGCTGTTTCGGGTGTCATAGACCACTGTCAGAACAAATCATCGACCAGCACTGGCATAGAAGAAAGCGGCGTGGACCTTGGTGCCAAAGTGGAAGTCAGTGCTAGAGTCAGCATTGCACCATGCTCCATATGGGCAGATGCTGGTGGAAGTCTGACTGGAGATTCCTGCTGCTCTGTGAGGCTCAAAGTCTGTCCAGTGAAAGACATTACAGCAACAAAGTTCTGCAGCTTATCCTCTTTGAGGCCCACTATTTGCTGTACGACTGAAAATGGCCCCAGGAATTCATGGCCTGGCAGGACCAAGTGAGGGATCTGTTTTGATTCAGGGGATATGGTCTTTATCTCAAAGGACTCACACTTTTCACTTGACTTTGGGTGGCGTGATAGGGTCAATTACTGCTTGGTTTTTGTTTTCTTGGATTAAAATTCTTACTTGGACTTACTGGAAGACTTAGACTGGGAAGTGGACTTTTCATGGCAGCTGCCTCGTGAGCGCGATCAGGCCCCCAACTTGGAGCAGGAGAGAGACCTGGGCTTCTACTATGCCCTCTTATGTGTGGTGACATAGTTTTGCTTCTCGCTCCCGAATCACTGTCCTGAAAGCACACTTGTCACCCATCTTGGAGTTTTGATGAGATCTGAAGGACCACAGGCATATCTCCTGAAGGTTTCTGACCAACATCTGCTTCCAGAAGTCTTAGTGTGGCTTGGATCATTCTCTAGCACACTGAAAGGTTTTTGGGAGTTGTTTTAAGACTGGCAAAGTTAGGAGTAAAGTTCTAGATTCACTTTGAAGGGCGTGGAAAGAAAGGAACGGACATCAGTGTGCATGTGTGGCATCAATATATCTACTCTTTTAAACTCCGCAATTAAAATATCTCATGAAACTAAATTAAGGTACATATCATGAAGAGAACAGAAGGAGAGATTCCTATCCCTTAATTTTAAGGTGGGTAAAATATACTTAGGGGTTTGAAAAACAAAAAATGGTACCCCTCATATTTAAAGAAACTGTAAATACGTTTCCATATATAGAGAAACAAATATCCCCTGATGTTTGAGTATAAACAGGGGTTTGCAAATAAGAAATATGAGTGAATGCATGACGTCTGTTAAAAAAGAGGATCCTGTGGATAACATGTTGGTGGGTTACACCAATTTGTGGGTGTAAATCGTAGAGTAAAAACTATGTATGAACGGACAATATGGTTTACAATATAGAAATGACTAAAAAACGGAACCTGGATTGTTGCTCAGAATAATCAGAAGAGGTGATTCAGATCTTAAAGGAATTATTGTATTCTGATGTTTAGATATTTACTAGGGATTTTCATAAGCAAAATAAAGTTTATTTTTAATCCAGTACAACTCAATATAATTTTGTAATTTATAGTTTAATAGACATGTAATAAAGTAGACTTTATTTTTTTACATAATACAGAAGTTGGCGTTTAATGATAATATCTGTATGCCAATTGACAAAAAAGGTCTAATTTCCAAATTAGAAGGTAAATTGGATGAATGATATGAGTCAATAAATGAATGTTAAGAAAAGGGAGTTTTTTTATTAGTGAATTTACTTTGAGACCCTGTCCCTTTTCGTGTAAAATGGTACCTCTCCCAACTTTTTGGGATCAATATGCAGCTCTGCTCCATCACTTCTGGGGTGGTACAGTGTCACCAAAGAGCCACACGTTGCCATCAACCGGCATGTGGGAGCAGGATTAACCATTCTCCCGATCCAGTCTGGCACCAAGGAAAAGTCTAAAGGGGATGAATTGCAGTTAGAAGTATCCATCATTTTTTTGCATTTGATGCACTTAATTGGTAATACCATGATGTCTGTCCATTAATGCTCATAAACCTTGTATAAGGTAAGGGACTACTCTCGCGCATTTGCTGCTGATTGCTGGACGACAGGGGAGACCTGTAGGAAATCCTTCCTCTCAACTCTTCGACGGGGTGAGCTGAAGATTCAAGGCATCCTGCAAGGGCTGCGAGCAGGCGGAGGCGGAGGCGGAGGCGCAGGACTACCGGTCCCAGGAGCGCCCGCCTGACCGCCCGCCCTCAATTAACACACCTGGGCGCTCTCCCTGCAGGACACGCCCCCAACTGACCGGGGAGAAAAGGCTGCGGGACAGGAGTAGCAGCGGGACTACTCTCGCGCATTTGCTGCTGATTGCTGGACGACAGGGGAGACCTGTAGGAAATCCTTCCTCTCAACGCTGCAACTCGCGGAACCCGCTGCGCGGGTCCCGCTTCGACGGGGTGAGCTGAAGATTCAAGGCATCCTGCAAGGGCTGCGAGCAGGCGGAGGCGGAGGCGCAGGACTACCGGTCCCAGGAGCGCCCGCCTGACCGCCCGCCCTCAATTAACACACCTGGGCGCTCTCCCTGCAGGACACGCCCCCAACTGACTGGGGAGAAAAGGCTGCGGGACAGGAGTAGCAGCGGGACTACTCTCGCGCATTTGCTGCTGATTGCTGGACGACAGGGGAGACCTGTAGGAAATCCTTCCTCTCAACGCTGCAACTCGCGGAACCCGCTGCGCGGGTCCCGCTTCGACGGGGTGAGCTGAAGATTCAAGGCATCCTGCAAGGGCTGCGAGCAGGCGGAGGCGGAGGCGCAGGACTACCGGTCCCAGGAGCGCCCGCCTGACCGCCCGCCCTCAATTAACACACCTGGGCGCTCTCCCTGCAGGACACGCCCCCAACTGACCGGGGAGAAAAGGCTGCGGGACAGGAGTAGCAGCGGGACTACTCTCGCGCATTTGCTGCTGATTGCTGGACGACAGGGGAGACCTGTAGGAAATCCTTCCTCTCAACGCTGCAACTCGCGGAACCCGCTGCGCGGGTCCCGCTTCGACGGGGTGAGCTGAAGATTCAAGGCATCCTGCAAGGGCTGCGAGCAGGCGGAGGCGGAGGCGCAGGACTACCGGTCCCAGGAGCGCCCGCCTGACCGCCCGCCCTCAATTAACACACCTGGGCGCTCTCCCTGCAGGATACGCCCCTCCCACCCTAATCCAGGCATTATAAAGTTAACAGCTCGTTCCCGCGGCGCGGGAGCGCGCGGGAGCGACCGGGAGAAGCCCGGGACAAGGGCGGGACCGTCTGTGGCCGTCCGGGGACTACCGGGGACGGGACGGGCCACCCCCCTTACACTTGAATCCTGTGATTGGTGAGGATAAGTAATTACTCTCTATCCTTAGTAATACACACTTTTTGCTTGTGCACAAACGGTGATCATGTCTACAAGGGGCAGCCGGAGCAAAACTGCCGCTGGAGGAGCCAAAGTGACTGGTCCCATTGACAATTTTATTGCAAAAGCAAATGATGCAATAGACCAGGGTATATCTTTACTGAATCGACGGGTTTCTTTAGAGTTGGCAGAAGCAAAAAGGTCATCATTGGGTCTGCTAGCTAATGCGAAAACACCCCATCGAGACCCTGAAATACTTAATAAACCTGCTGTAATAGTGGAAAGACACAGCATGCCAAACACTGTTGATTCATCTGCAACTCAGTCACTATCAGAATCACAGCTGAGTCTGGAGAAGTCACCAAATTTAGATCTGATAGAGGACTTTAACACACAATTAGATATTGTAACTGAGTCTATTCCATCAGTGAACCTTGCAAACGGTCTAGATCCAATTATGATAGAGGCATCGCAAGCCATCTTTAATACTGAAAATACCTCTATCGTGAATGACACATCAAATATAAATTTGGACCGATCTGTTGTTCCTGACATACCCATAGTTACCAGCAGTAATACTCTGAATGACTCAACTACTATCTCAAGGAACTTGAGAGGCTTGAGGGAGGGGGCTGTACAAAAACGACCTCCACATAAGCCAGTCACAATTGCACTCCGTTCTAAGGGGAATCCACAGGGTCAGAAAAAGCAGGGGAAGGACCAAACAAAGAACAGTCTTAAGAAAGGAAGTAAGAAAGGAACTGTAGATTCTGTATGTGCTGGGGAAATGCCCAGTTTAGCCATGTTGTGCAAGGATTGTACCTCCAACAGCCAATTAATAATGAAGGTTGGAGAACTTGTCACTGCTCATCTTGCCACTATAGACACACGACTGGGACTGATAGAAAAACAATTGAATGAATTAAGCACCATAATTAAGGGACCCCCGGCTAAACCACCAAAACCCACTCCCCCTCAGCAAAAAATCCCCCAGCCAACGCCTAGAACTAATCTACCCCCTACTGCCACAACTATTTCTAAGGCAGTCCCGCTGGCTAAAAATTTGTCAACAAAACCAATAGTGCAAACCCCAACTGCAAAACCCCAAGATAATAACAAAAATACTGCAGGGGATAATCCCACTATTGGTAAAGATAAAGCCAATGAGGCAAATAAGGGAAATGAGTGGCATAAAGGGAAAAATAAACGATTTGCTGCCAATCTACCCCCAGGCTCTAGTCCCTATGTCGTAGTGATGACAGGAGTCCCTGAGACCCCCGATAACATAGATGAGCCATCTTGGTCGCTACTTAACAAGGTTACACATTGGCTGAATAATAATAGGCCTTTACCATCATACTATGTAAGTAAAATCTTGACAGTACGAAGAGTACCCTGGGTAGGCCATGAGAAAAAGAGAACTCAAGGTGACTGTATTATTATTAATTTCAATGACCCGCGTACAGTGGATTATATCTGTTCTTGGGTTAGTGAGGGATATAACGAGGGCATTGAGACAAGGCACCTCTCATATTTCTACCCGCCAAGAGGAAATCTCAGTCAAGAAGGTTATGATGATTATGATTATGGTTTAGACGAAGGGTGGACCCAGGTAGGACAGAGAAATAATTGGGGAGAATGGGGGAGAAATAACCATAGGCACAACAATAATAACAATCATTGGAATTTCCAAAGACCCCATTTAGCAAGGGATCTAACTTGGGGGTTCCCCACATCCAATAGATTCAATGCTTTTAATACCTTGGACATGGTAGACTGACTCCCATCATCACCCGAACTTCAAAACAACTCACCAGTTGTTAGTGTTAGAGACAAAAACATCAATGAGCCTCAGGTAGGAAGCATACAAATAGATGAGATATATGCTACACCAGTACAAGGATTAGTTAACGCATTGGGTCAATTAGCTCCCTTTGGAAAAGAAGAAGAATATGCCATTCCCCATGACTTGGCGATACACGAAGGTAGTGAACACCCAAAGGAGTATAATAAGGAGTTTAAGATCTTAAGCTGGAATGTTGCTGGATTACAGCAAAGGGTCTCTGATCTTGAATGGTTAAAAGTTATTTCCGAAAAGGATATAATATTATTCCAGGAAACTTGGGCGACAACAGCGGTGCATATAGAGGGTTTCCACTGTTATTGTATTAATGCCAGAAAGCCTGTCTTTGGCCGCCCGATTGGAGGTTTATTGATGGGGTTCAAGATAAGCATAGGAGGGTCCATAAAACTGATTCATTCAAAAAATCCAAATATTCAAATAATTGAGTATACCCGAAGGGTTCCATACTGTCTCATTAACTTTTATAACAACGATTTTTGTTCTACTCCGAATAGGAATTTTATTGAACTTTTCGGAGAACTATCTAAAATAGCAGAAAAGTTTCATTATCAAATAAGCACCAGGACAATATTGGCTGGAGATTTTAATGCCAAGTTTATAACACCAAAAACGAAGAATGCACAAATAGATAGGGCATACAAACGGGGCAAAGAACTAGAACGCTTCCTTAATGAACACATCCTAATCGATATAATGGATGTTGACAAAAAGGAGCCACTTATCTATATCCCAACCTTTAGAGGAAGAGATTTTTCTAGTACAGTGGATTATATCTTCATGTCCTCTGACTTAATAAATAGAGTTAATAAGGTCGGTGTCCTTGAAACTGCCTTTGGGGACCATAACGCTTTGGTGGTCAACATTGGCTTAGGCCCCCCGAATGCCCTTGTTCGTTCCCTGGGGGCAAGGGATATTACGGTCTCAGCTAACAAATTGAGGTTAAAATGGCGAGGGATAAATAGTGGACAAGTAACGGACACTATTATAAGTAACCATGGTCCGCTACTTGAATCATGTTCTCTGGATGATGGGAACCATTGCAGAATAGTAACAGATTTTTCTAAACTCTGCAACACCATTAAATCCCTCTTAAGTGTCCCTATCAAACCAACTGTCCCTGAGCCAAGGTGGTTCGACCGCCATTGCTCGGCAGCAAATAAAGCTCTTCGCAGAGCTTTAAACTGTAAACCGAGAAGTAAAATAGACGTGAGAACAGCTAGATCAAATTACAAAATAGCTATAGGCTCAAGGAAGGCTGCTCTACTAACTGAGCAATGGGAGGCATTAACAACTGCTGCTACCCTGGGGAGCAGCACCACTTTTTGGCCTGCCGTTAAAAAGATGCGGGATATGGGTAAGCAATTAACCCCGACTAGCTGTACCATAGCAAGTGAGCAATGGGAATTGCACTTTTCCAAAATATATGCCACTCCTGGCGTGGTTTTAGAGGATTATACACCAGGAACATTAGAATCCCTAGAAATCACTGTGGGGGAAGTCACCGTGGCTATTAATCAGAGCCTTGGTAACAAGGCTCCTGGGCCCGACGGCTTCCCAATAGACCTAATCAAGCACAACCCAGAACTCTGGGGAAATATTTTTGTCAACCTTTTTAACAGTATACCGTTTGCCCCAATACCCGCAACTTGGTCCACGAGCATAATAGTGCCTATTTATAAAAAGGGCGAAAGATCTGATCCCGCAAATTATAGGCCTATTTCGCTCTTGGACAACACTTTAAAGATCTTGGGTAGGGTACTCTATAATAGAGTTAATGACTGGGCTGAGGAAATGGGGGTACTCGACCGTTGCCAAATGGGTTTTAGACGCAAGGTGGGAACCATCGAACAATGCCTAAATTTAAATCTCTTAATTAGCAAATATAATATTGCTAAGGCGTCACCCATTTATTTGGCGTTTATGGACTTATCGTCCGCATTTGACCTGGTGAACAGGTCAAAATTGTGGTCGATTTTATTGTCTTATGGCCTGGATCCCCCTCTGGTACATTTCCTTGCCTATGTCCATAAAGACACAAAGGCACAAGTACGGATTGACATGGAGGGTACACTCTCTGGCCCAATTAATGTAGAAAGGGGGGTGAGACAGGGGTGCGTTTTAGCACCCCTGTTATTCATCATCTACATAAATGGCTTAAGAGACTCCCTAAAAAAGGTTACCCAAGATGTCCCTAAAATTAAAGGTTGCCAACTACCGTGTCTTCTATACGCGGATGACGCTGTGCTTATGGGATTAACACCTAATGCCCTACGGGCACTAGTCAGGGATTTTGCATCATATATGGGGAATTTGGATTTAAAAGTAAATTTTAAAAAATCATTTATCATGTCTTGCGGGCCGGGTGCTAAGCAATTAAACTCCATTACGATAGGAGCTGATAAGTTACTCCTAACTAAAACTTTCCCATATTTAGGTATGGTCTTTGCTGCGAACGGCCTGTGGAGTGGGCACATCGCCCACGCCACAGGCAAGTTCTCAAAGGCCATAAACTCAATTTTATCTCTTCCCAAACCGAGGAAAGTGGGAGCAACTAAAGCAATTTTAAAGATTTATAGGCTCCAATGCATCCCAGTGGCAACCTACGGTGCCGAAATTTGGGGGTCGGTAAAAACCCCCTCAATACAAAGAGAAGAAAATCGGCTCTGTAGGAAGCTACTGGGTGCTCCCATCTCATCATCAGTCACTCAGAGCTGAATGCACCATATATTAGTGACTTTATCGCAGCCAGGCCTGCACTATTTTGGTTAGCCATCTGGGTAAATGAATATGCTAGCCTAACACATGATATTTTGAGGGAATGTTTAGCTTGTGATAAATGGAATAAGATCCCATGGTTCCGTGGCGTACAAGAGAGTCTGTCTAGCATAGACAGGGGCAACCTCTTTGAGAATCCATCTCAAATACAGAGGACTGACAAAAAAGTAGTCCAACTTGAACTGTATGCCAATTACAGGGAAAAAAGATTGTCAGAAGAGATGAAGAAACAAACTGTTGTGTCCTATATTAACAATGGCTTATTAACCCAGCAATTTCCGTTGTATTTGACACTATCAATGTGCTACTGGGAAAGATCTCTATTGTTTAGAATGAAAGCAGGAACGGTAAAATTTTTACTTTGTTTTCCTCTGGGACACACCGTAGATGACAAGATTCTGTGTCCTTGTGACGGAACAAGCAAACAAAATGATCTACATTTCTTCTTCATGTGCAAGTTTTATAAGAAATACATTAAATGGTTCCTAGCACCATATTTTAAAAAACGTAGACCCATTTCCCTGAATCAGTCTTATTTGATGCTTTTAAAATTGGAGGACGATGAACTTATATTTAGGACAAGTTGTTTTTTAAAAGTCATTTTTAATGTACGTAGAAGTATGGAAAACCCTTGAATTATTAATGATTATTGTTCCTCTCTTGCACTTTTGAAATGCGTGACTTAGTAAATGCCCTAATAATGTATTTTATAGTGTCTAATGTACCTTTGTAGTTGTAATTGTAAATGTCAAATTGTTTTTTAAAGTGTGCTTTTATGGATTTTTGAAATCCGAATAAAGATTTTTGAATTGAATTGTATAAGGTAAGTGATCACATGATTGAAATTGACCGACGGAATTGTGTTTTAAGAAAAGCATGTCTTTTATTCGAATTTTCCATGAGCTCCTAATCACATGATGTGTCTTTGTGTGAGCATTTTCCTTATACTTTCAATAGTGAACGTTTGCCAATTCTCTTGACTGTGGTGAGCCTGCCATGAAAAGGGTGGCGGACATGCAAGAAATGGGGCACCCTGCCGCTTCTGGTCCTAGGGGGCTTGCAGGGGGGCGCATGTTGTGCCCCCCTGGAATTGCAACCCCGTTCCTGCACGGTATGGCATGCACAACATGGTGCCACACTGTGCAGGAACGTGCTGCAGGTGTTGTCATGGCAGCGGTTTGCTGGTAAGGCTCTCCTTTGAGCCTGAAACAACTGCCGCTGTGAGACCGCTGCAGCACCGCCCGCCTGCCATGGATTAACGTCGTGATCCAGCAGGCGGATGCACCACAGGCTTGGCGGTCTTCCTCTAAGTGAAATGGCCCTACAGGAGGACCCCCAAACTTTTTTTTAGAGTTATGTCTGTCAACCCTCCGGTTGTTTTTAAACTCTGAAAATTATTGTATGTAATATTTACTGTATTTTTATCTTTGTGCTTTTATGGTCATTTACGTGTGCTGAATAAAGCTTCATGAATTGAATTGAATTGAATTGAATTAAATTGACCCCGAAACTCGTATACAGGCCCTAAGATGCAAAGCTGTGTGCCCTGGGCATTATAGACACACACGCGGAGTGCATGGTACAGGTTCAGAGCAGCCACTTGTACAGTGCATGTGCAGACAAGTGTTGCCGAACAAGTAGCACCAGGATATCACATGTACCTTCTAACTGTGCTGTGTTGCATCACAGACACCTTCTAGTTCTGGTGTGGTGCAGCACTCTGTAGAGCTGTACAGTCTGGAGGTGACACTTTTCAATGCCCCGGCTGGTTTTGCACATAGTAGTGGACCAGCCATAATGGGCAGAGGAAGGGGTGATGGCTACTTGGCTTGCTGGTGGCCTGTTTTGGGGCTGGATGGCACTGTTTCCTCAGCCAACCCGCCCCGAAAGAAGCCCACCGGCCTTTAGGCAAGAGGGGGTCCCCTGATATTATGCTCCATCTGTAACTAGGTGGAAGTGCAAAGCCAGTGAGGCCTCGTGGTCCACATTTATTCGCTCACCAATGCACATCTGGAGGTATGATTAATTAAATAATAACAATAATAATAATTAATAATTAAGACATCATTTATAACAGCCTTCAGTTTCGCTTCCCTTCCAATGTAGATCAGATCTTGAGCTCAACACAATCCCTGCTAAGAGCAGATAACTGGATCCACGCCCCAGAAGTGTTGTCTGCAACTTCCTCTCCAGCCGCAGACTGGTGACACATGAACTGTCTCCTACTAGTGTCTCTTATTTTCCCTCCTCTTCATCATCACCTGCACATCCCTCCTCCCACTGGGGTCATCTCTTAGTCAGTTTTTGTGGCATAGGGCACACTATAAATAAAAAAGACATAAATAAATAAACAAATAAATAAGTAACAAAGACAAACAAACAAGTAAATAAATGAACAACATATAAACAAAAATGCCCAAATAAATAAATAACCCTATTCCTGCTAAAGCAATGGCTTGCACATACAAAGACCCATTTCATCAATTTCACCACTGCAACTTGTGATTAAAGAAAATCACTTTGTGAATAAAAACGAACATGCCAAAAAGGAAGCAGCAACGGATGTAAATTCCATTAGCACAACTCGTTTAAAACCCTAGCCTTGAGGCTTTATTACAAATACGTCTTTGAGGTAGCTGCAGGCAGGTGAGGTGGGGCGTCTTGAGTCAAACGTCTGGGAATGAAAATATGTGGAATTTCCTCCTGGATTTGCATGACTGAAAGCTAGCTCAGCAGGTTTCAGGTCCAGGGCAACGTCCTGTCAGACTCACAATATTTGCCAAGATTTGATGTTTCTAAATTATAAAAGAAATTGAGTTTGTGTTTTTCTTCTTTTTTCTATCATTCAAAGTTGTGTGTAAGTCAAAAGGTACTGGTCCACATTTACTAACGTTTGTGTGACATTTGTACGGTGCAACACAATTTAACACTGCTCTTGGGGGCCTTCACAATGGTAAGTAAATAGACACTGTCTTGTGTATTGTGTTGTATAGTGCAAAATATTAGCAAGTAGGACCACTGTGTCCCTCAAGCTTTTGATGACAACTAAGATGGCCGACTCATCTCTGCTACAGATGTGCAGACTCTGATATCTGCTCCATTAGTCCCAAATGTACATCTAGACTCAAGGTTGTGACCTTGGACGAGTAGTGCCTCCTAACTTACAGCATGTGGGAGATCTTGGCAAGTGAAGGACCTTCAGAGGATGCCTCAAATCTCAAACATGACTTGTTGGCAAGAGGAATCGAACCGATATAATCAGTGTGGTCTGGATGAGCACGTTAGTGCTCATGGTGACATCTGGTTCTAGTTGAGTTGTTTGCAGACGAGGAAATACTTTATTTTACTCGGTTGTTTCAAGAATAAGAAGTTCATGACCATTCAGTGTTATTGTTCTGTGCGCGGGTGTGTTTTGATTTCTAGGTTTTCAATAGACCGTGGGTGATGTGTGTGTTAAAGTCTGAAGAGCAGTACATTGAAGATGTTGCCTTGGATGAGTATACTAGTGTGTATCCTGTCTTGTTGCTAAGTTGTTCAACCAACACTGAATGTTTGCAGGGATTCATGTCACTTAAATGTGCAATGCTGTTGTTTCTTGTCTCATTATGAAAGGAAACATATGTCAGGGCGTTGGCCATTTTAACAAGTTTGTTCACTTCTTTGATGTGACCAAGACTGTCTTCATCGCAGTTTTCATACGCTTCCTTCCTAGGACAGCCTAAATCATGTTTAATGGGTTATAAAGTAGAACAATGGGTGGTGGAAACCAGTTAATGGCAACCAGTGTCCAACATTTCTTTATGAGACCATTCAAGTTAGTGTCGTCTACAACAATATCTGTGTGGCGAAGCTTCGTGATGAACGAGTCCAAAAGCTAGTCATTGACAAGGGGCATTTAAAAGGGCTTTTCAAGGAAAAGTTCTATACCCTAGAAGATATTCTGGTTGGGAAGATGGGTTGTTGAGCTTTCACAAGCTTTGTGTATTATTTTATACAATGAAAGAGAATTAGCAATTCATGTAATTCTAGAGATAATGAAAGTAACTGAATTCTCATATCTAAATCTTACATATTTAATAGAGAAATATTAGAAATTATCATGCAGCTGTCAGGCTAATGGCCTCCACTTTCTTGGAGAAAGTGCTACATCTGCAGAAGAATTATCATGACCACTGATCTTTGACCGGGTTCTTTAATTGTTGACATTTAATTTCTGATCACAAATAACATAATATTTTTATAACACATTAATGAAACCTTCGAGTTATTACTTGTTTTATCTGTCTATGACTTTGATTCAGTACATAACTGTAGGGGAAACAAACGTTACAACGCATGCGTTACAACGCATGTTTTTACCCCACATGCTATTACAACGAAATTGGCTTGCTGTAGGGGGTATTAGGTGTTGGATTTAACTCCAACACCTTCCCTACCATTGCACAGACTGGAGTTGGAATAGTAAATTATACAGCAAGTCAGGGTAAAAATTTGCATTGTAACGGCATAAGGGGTAAAAGCATGCGTTATAACGTCATGCAACCAACTGTAGAGCATTATTTTCATGTCTTAATGTATAAATGCTGCATAGTAATCCCATGTGCATCTTAAAGTTCAATTGTATTTTTTATTACGGATTTACACTAAACTGTTGTTTTTTGAAGCATGCTCATAACACCTAGTTGATTATTATCACCTCGCCTGCCAAGTAAATCACCTTTAGTGCAGTCGTTGCCTCTTTTACATATGTTTGCAGAAGCCCAACTGTTTATTCACCATTGTAAAATATTTAAGCAGAAGCCCATTGGGTCTTACACCTTTGTAAAATATGTTGTCTTCTTAAGCAGCAGCCCACTGGTCCTCACTCTATTGTAAAGTTTTTCCTATATTGTTGGAAGAGGTACAATGAGAATTTAATATAATAGCCATGATTGGTGGTCAAGGGAGAGGGAGAGAGAACATCTAGACCAGCCTCTGTTGTTGCAGATGTGCAGGTTTGAAACCTGAAACAATTTCACTGTTTGAAGATGGCTGTGCTCTATAAAAGCACATTCATCAGAGGTACTTGGGGCTGGATCCTTATGTGTCTGATTGTTAGCATGAAATTATATAACTATAGATAAAGTATTAGCATAGTGCCATATAGACATGTTAGGGGTATTGTTTTCATTTTTCTTTTGAATGTTTCATGTGCTAGTATTATAATGATTATCAGTATAATGCGTTGCAATTATATTTACAAAACTGTCGAGAATAATAAACCCTTTTTTGACTCTCAGAACCATTCTAGGACCAATGAGAAATATTCCCATGAGTGTCTGACAGGTCTATCATTCTCAATACATTCTCTATATGGTGAATAGTTCACAGCAGGTTAGGTGAGACCTCCTGCCTGTTTATTTCTGCTCCTGATGCTTACAGACCAGGGGCCGTATTTACAAGAAAATGCCATACGGCAGCGTCACAGGCCTTCCTGCTGCGCTGCCTTATGGCAAAAGAAAAGGGCAATAATGCACGAAAGATACGGTGCATCCCTGTGGCTTTCCTCTGCGCCGGCGCACAATGGACTGCCATGCACCAACACAGGCACCTTTGCACCATGGTGCAAGGGTGCCTGCGTTGCAGGGATGATTGTTTTTGTGAAAGAAGGGAAACCTTACTGCACAAAATCCATCACAAGAGGCGTTTTCCTCTTTCCATGTGTGCTGCAGAATGCAGGACAAATAGAAAAATGAAAAACGAGGAGCAATACATGTATTTCTCCCCATTGTGCCTCCCTTATGCCTCCCCTGAGGAGGCATACATTTTTGGCACTGCCTCAGAGTTACGATTCCTCGTAAATCTGGGCAGTTCCAAAAAGCCATGGGTGTTGCTTGGAACGCACCCAACAACACCCATTGTCCACCCCTTTAATGTAGAAAACTGCGTAAAGGGAACGATATTTACACAGCCGCATTAAGACACGCAAAGTGGCTTAGAGCTACCTGGTAATTATGGAGCCGGCCCCTGCACCAACGGATCAACTCAAAAAGTGATGCTTTGGTGGCGCAGCCTCCATGTAAATGAGGCCCTATATACATACCATTGGGGGCCTGCAAAGATGTATGTGGAAGATGGGAGATGACAGAATCCGGCAAAAAACACCTTGAGTTTTCATGATTATCTTTCAAAAGGACAAAAACATGTGAATCTACATATACATACATACATGTGCAAATGGGCTATAAATATGCTTTGGATGAGAAAATGCCTTAGAGAATTCAAGGGGCAAAGGGTGTCGCCACATCACAACACTTCACACAAGAATAAGGGCCAGATGTAGGTAATCTCGATTTACCTACTCTTAAATACCGAATCATACCGATTCGGTATTTAGGAGTAGGTAAATGGGATGTAGGTAATTTCTCTTTTGAAATTACCGAATCGGTAAGAATCGGTAATTACCGAATCGGTATTTACCGATTCGGTAATTGCCATTCATTCCTATGGGCCTGGAGGCCCATAGGAATGAATAACAATTACCAAATCGGTAAATACCGATTCGGTAATTGGGGGAAACATTGAAGGGTGGCAGGGTGTCACTTTGACACTCTGTTGCACCCCTCAATCGTGTATGGGTGCACATGTTGCAGACATACAATATCTGCAACATGGCAGCGTTTGAAAAGCAAAAAAAAAATGCTTTTTCAAGGCTTTTCATTTACCACCAACTTCTAGATGGTGGTAAATAATGAATTCTTAAAGCCCTGTAGCACTGATTACAGTGCTACCTACATCTAAAAATACAGATTCTGTAATTTTACCGATTCGGTAATTTTACAGAATCGGTAAAATTACTGATTCTGTAAAATTACCTAATCTGTTTTTTAGGTGGCCCTACATCTCAGTATCCGAATACCGGTCATAACTGCCGAAAATCGGTATTTTCGGCCGTTACCATCCGGTATTTGGATACCTACATCTGGCACTAAGGGCCAGATGTAGGTAAGTAACATTTACCGAATCTTAATTACCGAAAATTACCGAATTTTACCGATTCGGTAATTAAGATTCGGTAAATGTGAGGGGTTGGTATGTAGGGAATCCAGATGTTCCCTTTTACCGAATCGGTAAAATTCGGTATTTACCGATTCGGTAAATACCGAATTGGTAAAGCCTATTGATTCCTATGGGCTTCAAAGCCCATAGGAATCAATAGGCTTTACCGATTCGGTATTTACCGAATCGGTAAATACCGAATTTCACAAGGGTGCAGGGGGTGTCACTTTGACACCCCCTGGCACCCCCTAAACAGGCGTGGGTGCCATGTGGCAGGCATACCTGCCCTAAGGGCAGGTCTGCCTGTCACATGGCATAGGTGTGCATGCACACATGTGCAGGCACACCGGAATCGGTATTTTACCATGGATTTGTTTTCCATGGTAAAATACCGATTCTGTAAGCCATGTGCAGGAGGTACATTGCCTACCTACATTGCATTTTCGGTAATTTTACCGAATCGGTAAATATTACCGAATCGGTAATTATTTTACTGATTCGGTACATATTACCGAATCGGTAAATTTACCGATTCGGTAATGATACCGATTCGGTAAAATTACCGAAAATGTGCCCCTACATCTCAATAGCCCTTTACCGATCGGAAACGGCCGAAAATCGGTATTTTCGGCCGATTCCGATCGGTAAAGGGCTACCTACATCTGGCCCTAAATCTCTTAGTAAACTTTGTACTGTTGGCGGATATCCAACAAAAATGTTATTCTCCTGCAAAAAGTATGCTTTACTGATATTTTCTTCCACACAACCTTTTTACTTGAATGGTTTTTCACCACTTTAAAAACAATAAAATCTTTTCCAACTATGTAGTTAGGATTTCTCCTTGGGAAACAAGAAAAAAAATGTTTAGCAACTTGCTCTGCCATTTACATATGAGGAACTGTACATATGTACAGCAGCACATACAAAAGAATCATAGCAGTTCTTTTAGGAAACCTATGACAATCATACCGTCACAGCAGTACTCTTAAAGCGTTTTAAATTAAAATACATTATAAATCTGCCCCAAATCTGGGGAGTCAGGTCATGTTAAATGAGATGCTG
Source organism: Lissotriton vulgaris (assembly GCF_964263255.1). Taxonomy (NCBI): domain Eukaryota; kingdom Metazoa; phylum Chordata; class Amphibia; order Caudata; family Salamandridae; genus Lissotriton; species Lissotriton vulgaris. The sequence goes on from NC_141697.1 coordinate 1,186,057,118, forward strand.
AAGAATAGTTGCAAACACATTTCCATGAGATATTTACAGTCCAAGCAGGAACCGGAACTAGTGGAGAGGTAGAGACAACAATAATTACTTACAATCATGGGACTATTTTCAAGACAAGCCATCACAAATAGAACCCAATGAGCAAGAGAACTTGGACGTGGAAAAAAAGACTTTCATCACAATGGTTAGCACATCTGGTGCACATTTACATTTAACCATCATGATTAATATCTGTTTATTCAATTGGTTTTATTGAAGAACAGCATGTTTAATTCAACACAGAGTTGCTAGGTCATAGTTAAAAAGCAGCCAACTGGAATAGCCGTTATATAAAATCCTTTTAAGATAATGTGTAAATAGTTTTCCACACCAGACCTTTTTCGAATTTCAACACACTGTAAAAATGGCAGCTCCATACTTTTTAATTACAAATCCGTGGATCAGCATAGAGGGTAACCTCTGGGCCCTGATGTTATGAATTTAACTTCCACTTTATGATTCTTTTTTATTGATTCATGACGTAAAAGGAAGCAATAGTAACAATGTGACTAAGATGTAAACTTTATGTGAGAATCATGCATTGCTACATTGCAAAAGCAAACAATGCCAACTTAATGAACACACATTTGACCCTTCCTCCAAATAAGGGGCAATGAAGTCGAGCAGTTAGCATGTGTGTATTTTCCTATGGTTTGAGATGAATAAGGTGCTATGGTCATGTATGGTCATGTAAGAAGTAGTGCTGAGTTTGCCAGCACACCAAATAGTGCTCCTAGTTGGATATTTGGAATGAGTAACAAGTATGCAAATAACCTCCATTGAAGATATTATATGTACATTTGTCCTCAGTGGTATAGATTGGGGAGAGCCTGACACCCTGACTCTGGATAAATGCTGCTGTAACATTTCTTCAGCATACCTTGGTGTTGTGTGTCCTCGGCTCTTGGCTAATGCATGGAGGGAGACATGTATGGCAGTGGCCAGAGCGGCTGACTCCGGAGTGCGGGGCTCACGGTTCGATCTCCCACCTGCTTCTCAGCTCAGCATCATGTGACTCTGGGCAATAGCTCACTTAATCTCCCCGATGGCCCCCCAGCACCAAGATACCCTTAGGGGTGACAAATTTGTGCTTTACAAAAAAATGTGCAATGCATGTATATAAGTGTTAGCATGCAGCCAACATATCACTAAACCACACAATCTGACTACAGACTTTGGCAAGAGTTCTGCTATGTTAGGTGATACTTGTATAGTAGGCTGTTGTCATCGTGGCATTGAGAGTATGTTAGTTGAGTGAGTGCTTTGCCCCACAGTTAGTGTTTCGATCATGCTCGTCTTGTGTCTCTCAGCTCTGGTGTCATGTTCCTGCATCCATGTGCCAGTGTCCATGTCTCCCTGTCCTAGTGACTGTTACAGTCCTAGTGCGCCTATCTGTGATTGCCTGTCAGTGTCCACGCCATGTTTTCTGAACTTATTATCAGTTTCTGCTGCTTGTCCTGGTGCCTCCCTGTCTCATCTAACAGGTGTCACTGCCCCAGGGTTACTGCATGACACACAGAGGACTACTTTATTTCAATAGTAAATGTTAATCAAAACATTATTTCACACTTTTCAATATGTACACTATTTGTGACAATGAAGCAGTACATGTATGTATATATGTATATGGTATTTCTAAGGTGCAAACCTAGACAACAGGCAGCACAGCGCTGTCAGCCGCGGTTGGTAGGGGGTGTACCTACCAACCTGTGTACCTGTGTACCTGCAGGGCGGTAAATAAATAAAACGAATTTCGTTGCGCGCACTGCATTTCATTTGGGGATGCAGTGCACGCAACAAAATTCGTTTAATTTATTTACATTTTTACTTACCTGTAAAGGTCCGTAATCCATACATTACTACTCCCCACCCTGCCCCTCCCCCTCCCCACGTCACCGCCCTGCAGGTACACCCACTACCAACCGCAGCTGAGCGCTGTACATGGTCAAGCATAAAGTTAAAGATAAATAGGCGAGGACGCTGCATTGTGATCTAGAGTTCTTTAAAAAGACATGAGTCTTCAACTCTTTCCTAAATAGGAGCTGCATTGGGGTGGTACGGATGGATATAGGGCTGTTGTTCCATGTCCTGGGTGCATAGATGGAGAAAACGGGCTGTTTTACATTTTCTTTTTTTACACTCCTTAGTATGCAGTCTGATGGTGGCCTGGATGTGAGTGGGCTGAGAACAAGCAGAGATACTTTTGTATTGTATTGTATTGTAATTGCATTTATATAGCACTTACTACCCCTGACGAGGCTTCGAAGCACTTTTTCGGTGTGTAGCATGCTACTCCGGAACCCTTAAAGCATTAGTGTTGAATTAGTATAGTGAAATATGAAAGTAATTTGAGTGGTGGATATGTTAGTCAGTTATTTGGATTGAGAAGGGTAGCGGAGGGATAGAAGAGGGAAAAAGGTTTGCATATATATAGCGCTTGTAACCACTAATGGGGTGTTAAAGCGCTTTTTCAGCGAATTGCACGCCACTCCAGAACCCATAACGGATTAGTGGTGAATTAGTATAGTGAAATATGAAAGTCATTTGAATGGTGGTTATGTTATTAAGTTATTTGGCTAGAGAAGGGAAGTGGAGGGATCGAAGAGGGAAAAAAGGTTTGCATTTATATAGTGCTTGCTACCCCTGATGAGGTGTTGAAGTGCTTTTTTCTGCTAGTAGCACCCTGCTCTGGAACCCATAAAGGATTAATGGTGAATCAGTATAGTTAAATATGAAATCTGAGAAGTGGACATGTTAGTCTGTTATTTTGATTGAAAATGTTGAGTTTGTTTGCAAGATAAGCGGGGTGCTGGTGGTAATAGTGCCAGCCGGCAAGGGAAGCAATGGAGTTCCTTCAGGATGGGGTGATGTGATCATATTTCTTCAGACCATGGATTAGGAGGACTGCTGTGTGCAAGATGCCTTTAAGGGGTACCACTGTGGAGTCTAGGTGTCTCTGGAGTGGGGCCTTAGCAGTATCCAGAGGCAGGAGTACAAGGGCATGAACAGCAGGTGTCCAGGGTGAATTTCCTTCCCCTGTCTTCCCACTCAGTGTGTTTTTAGGTCTCGCCTGTCGATGCGCATGCGCATCGAGCTTGCGAGACTATGGGGGCTTATCCACTCTTTAACCAACTTGCAAGGAATCGTGGCGATTCCTTGCAGTGCACGAGAAATTTAAGCTCAATGCGCATGCGCATTGAGCTTAAAAGCGCGTGCACATGCCCCCAGCCGCCTGCCTTGCCTACTCTCTCTCTCACAGCCTCCCCCAGCTCCGCCCCCTCACTTCTTGATTGCACGGCCGCTAGGCCGTGCCTCCCCTACTCTCCTCCTCCTACTCTCCTCCCCTCGCCGTCTGTTCCCGCACTCCTCCCACACCCCCGCTCCGCCCCCTCCCCTGCCTGCCATGTCGCGTCGCATTTCTCCTCCCCCCTCCCCACAGCAATGCCCTCCGTTTTGACTCGCTGCCTCCTCCTTGTTGTTTCTGTTTTGGAACGCTCGTAATCCTAAATCCTTATACTTTGCAACCAGTTCTCATGTAGATCGCTCTGACACCTTCCGTTAAAATTCGCGCTATATAAACTCGTATAATTAAAAAAATATAAATAAAATAAAAATTTCTGCGAGCAGCCACTTCAGGATATCCCTCCACAGTGCAAGGCGCCTGTTGCGGATCTGCCCGCTCTTGAGGCCTCAGACGGCTGGCTATTCCCTGGCGTTGTTGTTGGCTGGCGGATGGGGTAGATGTTTCTTGGCCTGACTCCCCCCCGCTCCGCCCCCTCCCCTGCCTGCCATGTCGCATCGCATTTCTCCTCCCCCCTCCCCACAGCAATGCCCTCTGATTTGACTCGCTGCCTCCTCCTTGTTGTATCTGTTTTGTAACGCTCGTAATCCTAAATCCTTATACTTTGCAACCAGTTCTCATGTAGATCGCTCTGACACCTTCCGCTGTGCGGGAGAGTAATACTGTGCAGCCCAGGGCTAAACTATAGGCCGCCGTCTGTGTAATCTCCTGCCATCGCCATCTGTTCCCCCTCCCCAGCCGCCAGCACCTCCCCTCTCTCACCCCGCACTATCAATGTAATGGTTTGAAAAATGTTGACAAGCTGGCAAATCCAATCACGCGGAGAGAGCCGTGGCTGCACATTGAGGATGCAACTGTCTACACAGAGTCACAAATCTTTACCATCACTGACCCGAGTGGATTTTTTTTAAAACATGCCTTGTCATTTTGGATCTCAGGTGCTGGAAAACCAGGATTATAAACTGACAGAATATTTCAATAAATGAAGGATTGCCTTAAGTGGCAGCATTTAAATAGCGATCATGCAAGTGTGTCGTTCATGACCTGTTCCCTTAGGGTCCTTTCACTTAAAGCCAGAAGCCAGACAACGTGATCAATGGTTACATAATCAATAGGATTTTTCATATCCCCACGGGAATTATTCACAGGGTAAGTGGTCTAACAGCTTCTGTGCTGGCATCTGGAAGGTGTATTCTCGATCGTCTTCATAACTGCATTGACACACGTTTAATATCATTATGGGACAGTCACACAAGCACACACACCACAATCACACAAATACACAACACTCAAACACCCTCACACACCCTCACTCACACCCACCCTCACCCCCCCACCCTTAGAACACACGCACCCTCACTAACCCTCACACACACACCCTCACACACCCTCACACTCACACACCCTCACCCACCACCACCCTCACTCACACACCTTCACACCCTCAACCCCTCACCCTCACTCACCCTCACCCTCACTCACCCTCACCCACACTCACCCTCACTCACCCTCAACGCCTCACCCTCGCTCACCCTCAACCCCTCACCCTCACTCACCCTCAACCCCTCACCCTCACCCTCACACCCTCAACCCTTCACCCTCAACCCCTCACTCACCCTCACTCTCACTCACCCTCACTCACCCTCAACACCTCAGCCTCACCCTCACTCACCCTCACTCACCCTCAACCCCTCACCCTCACTCACCCTCACTCACCCTCACCCTCACTCACCCTCACCCTCACTCACCCTCACTCACCCTCACTCACCCTCAACCCCTCACCCTCACTCACCCTCACCCACACTCACCCTCCCCCTCACCCTCACCCTCACTCACCCTCAAAGCCTCACCCTCACTCACCCTCAACCCCTCACCCTCACTCACCCTCACCCTCACTTACCCTCAACCCTTCACCCTTAACCCCTCACTCACCCTCACTCTCACTCACCCTCACTCACCCTCAACCCCTCAGCATCACCCTCACTCACCCTCACCCTCACTCACCCTCAACCCCTCACCCTCACCCTCACCCTCACACCCTCAACCCTTCACCCTCAACCCCTCACTCACCCTCACTCTCACTCACCCTCACTCACCCTCAACACCTCAGCCTCACCCTCACTCACCCTCACTCACCCTCAACCCCTCACCCTCACTCACCCTCACCCTCACCCTCACTCACCCTCACCCTCACTCACCCTCACTCACCCTCACTCACCCTCAACCCCTCACCCTCACTCACCCTCACCCACACTCACCCTCACCCTCACCCTCACTCACCCTCAAAGCCACACCCTCACTCACCCTCAACCCCTCACCCTCACTCACCCTCACCCTCACTTACCCTCAACCCTTCACCCTCAACCCCTCACTCACCCTCACTCTCACTCACCCTCACTCACCCTCAACCCCTCAGCATCACCCTCACTCACCCTCACCCTCACTCACCCTCAACCCCTCACCCTCACCCTCACACCCTCAACCCTTCACCCTCAACCCCTCACTCACCCACACTCACCCTCCCCCTCACCCTCACCCTCACTCACCCTCAAAGCCTCACCCTCACTCACCCTCAACCCCTCACCCTCACTCACCCTCACCCTCACTTACCCTCAACCCTTCACCCTTAACCCCTCACTCACCCTCACTCTCACTCACCCTCACTCACCCTCAACCCCTCAGCATCACCCTCACTCACCCTCACCCTCACTCACCCTCAACCCCTCACCCTCACCCTCACACCCTCAACCCTTCACCCTCAACCCCTCACTCACCCTCACTCTCACTCACCCTCACTCACCCTCAACACCTCAGCCTCACCCTCACTCACCCTCACTCACCCTCAACCCCTCACCCTCACTCACCCTCACCCTCACCCTCACTCACCCTCACCCTCACTCACCCTCACTCACCCTCACTCACCCTCAACCCCTCACCCTCACTCACCCTCACCCACACTCACCCTCACCCTCACCCTCACTCACCCTCAAAGCCACACCCTCACTCACCCTCAACCCCTCACCCTCACTCACCCTCACCCTCACTTACCCTCAACCCTTCACCCTCAACCCCTCACTCACCCTCACTCTCACTCACCCTCACTCACCCTCAACCCCTCAGCATCACCCTCACTCACCCTCACCCTCACTCACCCTCAACCCCTCACCCTCACCCTCACACCCTCAACCCTTCACCCTCAACCCCTCACTCACCCTCACTCTCACTCACCCTCAACACCTCAGCCTCACCCTCACTCACCCTCACCCTCACTCACTCACTCTCACTCACCCTCACTCACCCTCAACCCCTCACCCTCACTCACCCTCACCCTCACTCACCCTCAAAGCCTCACCCTCACTCACCCTCAACCCCTCACCCTCACTCACCCTCACCCTCACTTACCCTCAACCCTTCACCCTCAACCCCTCACTCACCCTCACTCTCACTCACCCTCACTCACCCTCAACCCCTCAGCATCACCCTCACTCACCCTCACTCACCCTCACTCACCCTCAACCCCTCACCCCACCCTCACTCACCCTCAACCCCTCACCCTCACTCACCCTCAACCCCTCACCCTCACCCTCAGCCTCACTCACCCTCGGCCCCTCACCCTCAACCCCTCACCCTCACTCACCCTCACTCACCCTCAACCCCTCACCCTCACTCACCCTCACACTCACTCACCCTCACCCTCACTCACCCTCACTCACCCTCAACCGCTCACTCACCCTCATTCACCCTCAACACACTATCACACTACAACTACACACAAACACTTACCACCACAGCACCACTCATCACCACTACAGCATTACTCAGCAGACAAAGGTCATACAATCAAAACATGTACGCTTTTAACAGGCACACACACCAACAGCTATCAATGGACGCTTTCACCAGGCATACACACACAACAGTCATCAGTACTGCAGTAGTATGTATAAATGAGACTGTTGGTGTGCGAAATACGGATGTGGTGGTGCAGAGTGATGCTGTGTTGTTGCTCAATGGTACTGTGGGAGTGCAGAATGATAAAGTGGTATTGCTGCGTGTTGCATTGGTGGACATCAGTGATGACGTTGTTGGGAGAAGTGCAACTGTTGTGGTGCTGAGTTATGCTGTGGTGGTAATCATTAAACACCAACACAGCACCACTCATCACCAGCACAGAACAACACATCACAACAACAGCATTACTAAGCGCCACACTAACATCACTCAGCAACACACAAACATCACTCTACACCACCACAACAGCATCATTCAACAACAACACACTATCACACTACAACCACACACAAACACTTACCACCACAGCACCACTCATCACCACTACAGCATTACTCAGCAGACAAACATCATACAATCAAAACATGTACGCTTTTAACAGGCACACACACCAACAGCTATCAATGGACGCTTTCACCAGGCGTACACACACAACAGTCATCAGTACTGCAGTAGTATGTATGAATGAGACTGTTGGTGTGCTAAATACGGCGGTGGTGGTGCAGAGTGATGCTGTGTTGTTGCTCAATGGCACTGTGGGGGTGCAGAATGATAAGGTGGTATTGCTGCGTGTAGCATTGGTGGACATCAGTGATGCCGTTGTTGGGAGAAGTGCAACTGTTGTGGTGCTGAGTTATGCTGTGGTGGTAATCATTGAACACCAACACAGCACCACTCATCACCAGCACAGAACAACACATCACAACAACAGCATTACTAAGCGCCACACTAACATCACTCAGCAACACACAAACATCACTCTACACCACCACAACAGCATCATTCAACAACAACACACTATCACACTACAACCAGACACAAACACTTACCACCACAGCACCACTCATCACCACTACAGCATTACTCAGCAGACAAACGTCATACAATCAAAACATGTACGCTTTTAACAGGCACACACACCAACAGCTATCAATGGACGCTTTCACCAGGCGTACATACACAACAGTCATCAGTGCATCCTTTCACCAGGCATACACCCACACAAACAGGCATCAGTCCACGACACTGCACCACTCATCCCCAACACTCATCAGCACTACAACATTACTCACCAGACAAACGTCACAGAAACAGAACATAAACAGTGCATACATACTACCAATAAAAATACTTCAATGTGAACAACAAAAGGACAATGCAAAGCAGCGAAACAAAACACGTACGGCGAAACGCAAAACAAAAATAGCCAACAGCAACATAAAAATATTTTTTTACAGGAGGCGAGTTCAGACGGAAGTACACTACAGGACCCGCATACCAAAACGACACGCGCAAACATAACTCAATGCATGGCAAAAAAACGAAGTAAATAGCAGCCATTGATAACATGAAAAAACACACTCTTAAGAAAGGAGCCGGACAGAAACAAAGTGCGAGCAAAGCAAGACCCCAAACAATAATTAGATTCATATCACAAAAAGCAAATTCATAGACAAAAGTGTAACAACTCACAAAGGCACTCTTTAATAATATGAAAATAAAATAGTAATTACCTGTCGATCGTAGCAGCTCATTCACTGAAATGTAGAAAATAAAAAAACAACACACAAAGAGAACATAAACAGTGCATACATAATACGTTACCCTCACCCTCACTCACCCTCAACACCTCACCCTCACTCACCCTCAACCCCTCACCCTCACTCACCGTCAACTCCTCAGTCACCCTCACCCTCACTCACCCTCACTCACCCTCAACTCCTCAGTCACCCTCACCCTCACTCACCCTCACCCTCACTCACCCTCAACATCACTCACCCTCACCCTCACTCACCCTCACCCTCACTCACACTCACCCTCACTCACCCTCAACGCCTCACCCTCACTCACCCTCGACCCCTCACCCTCACTCACCCTCACCCTCACTCACCCTCAACACCTCACCCTCACTCACCCTCAACTCCTCACCCTCAACACTTCACTCACCCTCACTCTCACTCACCCTCAATACCTCACCCTCACTCACCCTCAACACATCACCCTCACTCACCCTCACTCACACTCAACCCCTCACCCTCACTCACCCTCAACCCCTCACCCTCACTCACCCTCAACCTCTCACCCTCACTCACCCTCAAACACCCTCACCCTCAACACCTCACCCTCACTCACCCTCAACACCTCACCCTCACTCACCCTCAACCCCTCACCCTCAACCCCTCACTCACCCTCACTCTCACTCACCCTCACTCACCCTCACTCACCCTCACCCTCACTCACCCTCAACCCCTCACCCTCACTCACCCTCACTCACCCTCAACATCACTCACCCTCACCCTCACTCACCCTCACTCACACTCACCCTCACTCACCCTCAACACCTCACCCTCACTCACCCACACTCACCCTCAACACATCACCCTCACTCACCCTCAACATCACTCACCCTCACCCTCACTCACCCTCACCCTCACTCACACTCACCCTCAACCCCTCACCCTCACTCACCCTCAACACCTCACCCTCATTCACCCTCAACTCCTCACCCTCAACACTTCACTCACCCTCACTCTCACTCTCACTCACCCTCAACACCTCACCCTCACTCACCCACACTCACCCTCAACACATCACCCTCACTCACCCTCACCCTCACTCACCCTCAACACCTCAACCCCCCCTCGACCCCTCCCCCTCAACCCCTCACCCTCACTCACAATCACTCACCCTCAATCACCATCAACGCCTCACCCTCACTCACCCTGAACACCTCACCCTCAACCTCACTCACCCTCACAACACATATTGTGTTACAATAGGTGTCACATTTGCAAAAGATAAAACTATTGTCATTGTAAATAACAAAGCTATTAATTCGCTATTTTCAAAACAAGAACATACATAAAAAATGTGTCCTTTACAATACCAATAGCTCAAACTTTCCTAATGCAAAACATATTGCATTGCTGTGCTTCTCTCCCCTGCTGCACTCTCCTGCTCTCTACAGATGTGGCCTAACGACAAGAGCTGCCATCTAAGTCACGTAAATACAAAAAAATGTTGCATTCCAAATGCTATAAGTGTCACATTCGCTAAAGTTATAACTATTGGCATTGTAAATAACAAAGCCATCAATTTAGCAATTTTAAAAACCAACAAATAAATACAAATATGTCATTTACAAGACCAATAACTCCAAAATTTCTAATGCGAGACCTATTTCATACACACATTCACGGATCAAAGGGACTTTCACACACACACTCTATTACGTCTCCTTGGGTTGCATTTTGACGCACACAGAACACACAACACATACTACATTACACGCACACCCAAAAAACTAAAAATTACAGCAAGTTCGAGGCACAGGAGGGATGGCTAGCTTTACTTTCAAAAGACTTGTGTCAAAAACAAATCAAAAAAATAAAATAATAACACCATTCAGCTGGCCAACTATTTCCCCACATCCCTTTACAGCGTGATACAATCACACTCCCACAACCTCCATCACGCACCATCACTCAGCAACACACTCTCACTCACAACTTCAACATCCTCTCCCTCACACACACTCAATCACCCTCACCCACTCACCATCACACACCATAACTCAACAACACCCCCAAACACTCCCACCCCCCACACCCCCTCACCCTCACAAACACTCACCCTCACCCACAGTCACACACTCAACATTCAAACTCGCACACCCTCACTCACCTTGACACCCTCACAACACTCAGCCTCACTCACGCTCAAACTATCACCTGCACTCACCCACACCTATCATCACACACTATCACATCCCATTACCCTCACCTTCACACACCCTCACACCATCACCCTCACACCCACACTCATACTCACACCGTCACCCTCACTCACCCTCACACAACATCACACACCCTCACACCCCCTAAAAATAACATCCAATCACCCTCACACCGTCCAAGTCCACCCTCACAACACTCAAACCCTCAATCATACTCACATCGTCACCCTCACTCACCCTCACATACCATCACACACACTCACACCCCCTGACCCTCACATCCACTCACCCTCACACCGTCAAAAACAACACTCCAACTACACCATAAAAGTACAATACCACACTAGAACTCTACACTCCAACTACAACTCCACCCTCAAACTCCACACAAAAAAACGTTAAGCAACATTTACACTCACCCCCTCATCCTCACACACACACTCACACACTCACTCATACTAAAACAGTCACCCTCAATCACTCTCACACACCATCACGCACCCTCAAACACCCAAAGACTCACATCCAATCACCCTCACACTCACACAGTCCAAGTCCACCCTCCAACTACACCCTATACCTACAATACCACCCTACAACTCTACACTCCAACTACAACTCTACTCTCCAAATCCACACATAAATAACGTAAGGCAACATTTATTTTAATATCTAAAATTCGGATTACACACTTGTAGCTATTAAAACATTCAAACTTAATGCAACGCAAGGACAGTGCAGCAATTAATACACAAAGAAAAAAACGGATTGTAAAATAAAACAGTTTTTTCACAAAGATCATAAATGCACACAAAATAAACAAACATATGAATACACAGAAAAAAATACAAGAACTTTGAAGTGGACAAAGTGAGGTAAAGGGAAAAAATTCACAACAGAAACCACTTACTAAAGTAAGGGGAAATAAACAAGTAAACAATGGCAGAAATTATCAAAAACACAAATAAAATGCGTCATCACAAAATCACAAGACTCTAAAGTTGCTCTGACTTATGCTGCTGTTGCACCAAGTGTTTTTGGTGGTGGTAAGTGCACAACAACAGGAACACCGTACACCACAACAGCATCAAACAACATCAAAAGAGCACTACTCAACAACACAACAGCCAACGCCCCTTGCCCACGCAGCTGTTCACAAAAAATTAGGGAACTACTGAAAATACAAAAACATCCTAAGACGTCTACCCTTATGCCCATAAATTATACGCAACACCCTTATTCTCACTATTGCATACATCAAAGATAGTTCACATACACATTCTGATCTAACACATACTAAGCTACAAAACATGTTTGTGGAAGAAAATAGACTGCATACAGTACTACAAATTTATACAAAATATAGCAAACTACAAAAGGCTCACATGCACTCACCCTCACACTCACACCGTCAACGTCCAGCCTACAACTACACTCTATAACTACAATACAACTCTACAACTCTACACTCCAAATACAACTCCAGCCTCCAACTGTACACATAAATATCGTTAAGCAACTATTAGAATTATACGTACAAAGAGGATTACACACTTGCAGCTAGTCCAAAATGCAAACTTAAATCAACGCAAAGAGGGTGCAGCTATTAATACACAAATATGCAAACAGGGATTCGAAAATAAAACTATTCTTTCACAAAACGCAAAAAAAAAAACATTACATCACTGTACATCCTCTTAATACATTGCTAGGGATAATAAAGTCAGCAAATACACAAAGTTTCCTTTCATACATCAAGTACCTCAATAACAGGCTACTTCAGCATCACAAAAAAAAAAAATGCAAACACAACATACATAAATATATTATAAAATAAATAGCACTTCAAATTCAAATTACAGCTCTTGTACGTCAAATAACAAAAAACAGCAAAAAATACATTACATTACAGTTTAAGAAAAGATATACATTACATATCAACAATTAAAAACAAAACTTTAATTTTCATTACATTACAAACATTTACAAATATTACGATCGAAAAAAAAAAAAAACTCAAGTTAGAAAAACACCATCCTATTCAGTCTTTACCTTAAACATAGTATATATACTACATTACATTTACATAAAAACACTTTGGAATACATTCTTACCTGTCAAACGACGCAGCAACAGCACAGGAACAAGAACACGCCTTCCGCGCACCATCATTCTCGATCTCTGGGGAATTCCACCGGTGACGTAAGCAAATCGGAACGCAACGTCAAAAACGTCGCGCTCCGATTGGCTAGAAATAAACGTCAAAAAACGTAAACACTCACAACACAAAAAAAACTAGACCGCTAACGTAGCCAACGTCAAGGTGACGCATTGCGTCGGCCATTTAAAAAAAAAAAATAATAATACGGGACTACACAAACACGTTAAACACACATAACACCACACAGTTAGTACAAAACATACACAGTTAGATTACATACAAATATACACATAAGACAGGACAATTACAAAGGGAAGATCTATCACGTTTTTTTTTACACAACACATATTAAATAATTAATATTAACATACACACACTCATAACATCACCCTCACACACCAAAACTATCACACTCCTTCACACACCCTCAATAACACTGACACAACATCTCACTCAAACACCATCACACACCTTCAGCCTCACACCCACTTACTCACACTCACACTCACACACACTCACACCCCCTCACACTCACACACACTCACACACCCTCACTCCCCTCAAAAAATAACACCCCTCACAACAAGCTCACACTCACTACACCGGACAGCCGCACCCACTCACACCCCTCACACTCTATCACCATCAACACCCCTCAGCCTCACACAGCCTTACCCTCATCCCCTCACCCTCACACACGCACAATCACCCTCACACCATCACCCTCACACACCCTAACTCTCAGCCGCAACAACTCACACACACTCACACTCCCTCGCTCACCCTCACCCTCACACACACACACACCCTCACCCTCACACCCCATCACCCTCACACACCCTCACTCACACTCACTCACACTCACTCACAATAAATCACACTCAGCCTCACACACCCTCACGCTCACACACCATCACACACCCTCTGCCTAACAACACCTCTCTCACCCTCAATCACCCTCACACACACTCAAACTCACACACCGTCACACACCCGAAACGTCACACCCCCTCACTCACCCTCACACACACACCCCCTCATCCTCAAACACCTTTCCCTCACACACACATGCTCCCCTAAAAATCATCACAACACTCTCACACTCAATACACCTCACACACTCTCAGACGCAAACAACATCACTCATCCTCACCCTCACACCCCCTCACACCCCCTCACCCTCACACCCCATCACACTCACACACGCTCACTCCCCTCACACTCACAACAACACCCTCACACCCCCTCACTCACACTCACTCACACTCACTCCCAATGACTCACACTCACCCTCACACACCCTCACCCTCACACAACGTCACACACCCTCTGCTTAACAACACCTCGCACACCCTCACTCACCCTCACACACACACCCCCTCATCCTCAAACACCTTACCCTCACACACACACTCTCCCCTAAAACTCATCACAACACTCTCACACTCACTACACCTCACACACTCTCAGACGCAAACAACATCACTCATCCTCACCCTCACACACACTCACACACCCTCACCCTCACACCCCATCACACTCACACACGCTCACTCCCCTCACACTCACAACAACACCCTCACACCCCCTCACTCACACTCACTCACACTCACTCCCAATGACTCACACTCACCCTCACACACCCTCACCCTCACACACCGTCACACACCCTCTGTGTAACAACACCTCGCACACCCTCACTCACCCTCACACACACTCACATTCACGCACCGTCACACACCCGAAAACTCACACCCCCTCACTCACACTCACCCTCACACACCCTAACACTCACACCCCCTAACCCTCACACCCCCTAACACTCACACCCCCTAACGGTCAACCCCTAACACTCACCCCCTCACCCTCACCCCCTCACCCTCACCCCTCACCCACTCACACTCACTCCCTCAACACCCCACCCTCACCCCCCTCACCCCCCCTCATTCACCCTCATTCACCCTAACACACCCTCACCCTCTCACACACCCTCTCACACACCCCTCACACGCACCCTCACTCACCCTCTCACACACCCCCTCACACACCCCCTCACTCACCCTCTCACACACCCCCTCACTGACCCTCTCACACCCGCTCACACTCACCCTCACTCTCCCTCACCCCCTCATCCTCCCTCACCCTCCCTCCCCTCCCCTCACCCTCACCCCCCTCACCCTCACCCCCCTCACCCTCACCCCCCTCACACTCACCCTCACCCTCACCCCCCTCACCCGCACCCCCCTCACCCTCACACCCCTCACCCTCACCCCCCTCACCCTCACCCCCCTCACACTCACCCTCACCCTCAC
This sequence comes from Lissotriton vulgaris, assembly GCF_964263255.1. NCBI lineage: Eukaryota > Metazoa > Chordata > Amphibia > Caudata > Salamandridae > Lissotriton > Lissotriton vulgaris. The sequence continues at coordinate 1,186,072,678 of NC_141697.1, forward strand.
CCCCCTCACCCGCACCCCCCTCACCCTCACACCCCTCACCCTCACACCCCTCACCCCCCTCACCCTCACCCCCCTCACCCTCACCCTCACTCCCCTCACCCCCCTCACCCTCACCCCCCTCACCCTCACCCCCCTCACCCTCACACCCCTCATCCTCACACCCCTCACCCTCACACACTTCACCCTCACACCACTCACCCTCACACCACTCAGTGCTACAATACATATTGTGTTACAATAGGTGTCACATTTGCGAAAGATAAAACTATTGGCATTGTAAATAACAAAGCAATTATTTTCGCTATTTTAAAAACAAGCACATAAATAAAAAAGTGCCCTTTACAATACCAATAGCTCAAACTTTCCTAATGCAACACCTATTGCAGTGCTATGCTTCTCTTCCTTGCTGCACTCTCCTGTTCTCTAGAGATGTGGCCTAACGACAAGAGCTGCCATCTAAGTCACGTAAATACAAAACATGTTGCATTTCAAATGCTATAGGTGTCACATTCGCAAAAGTTATAACTATTGGCATTGTAAATGACAAAGCTATCAATTTAGCTATTTTAAAAAGCAACAAATACATAAAACATTTGTCATTTACAAGACCAATAGCTCCAACTTTTCTAATGCGAGACCTATTGCATTTCCAATGCTTGTTTCTCTTTTGCTCTTGGGAGACAGTCGCTAAGGAAAAATAAGTACCGGTCCCCAAAAATAAGTGCCATTGCCCCCCCCCACTGGCAACCACTGGCTCAATTTAAGGGATACGCCCCAAAAACTTCTTTCTGCTTCCCACCAGCAAGGCTGAAAGAGTGTCATACAAAGCAATAAAAATACAATGGAGCAAGTAGCCTGCCCTAAAGTTCCTTTTCTAGTTTCTATATCTGTAGTAAGCGTCGAGCCTGAGAGGATAATGGAAAAACCTTCAAAAGACCCACACATTGACAGCTCTTATTTACATAGCTCCTCATTTTGTGGTGAGAGCACTGTAAAGCTGTCACATTGTGTTATGTTTTGTTTAATTAGGTTTCTTTGTTTATACTCAGAAAATAAATATTCAAACTTTCCACACTCATTTGCTCTTTTGGAAAATCCCTGCATTAATGTGGCATGCAAATGCCTAAGGCATAGACACATAGCTGGTGCTGATGGAGAAAAGCCCTAACCCCACCCAACATGCCTATGTATGTGGCTGCTCTTGAGACCACGCACCCTACTTGGTCATCAACCTTACCTTACTTTTAGTTATTTAATTAAATACGTGTCTCATATTGTTTTATTTGTACTTCTGGAAGGAAAAAGGCACTACGGGGAAGTGTGGGATCTATACATTTGTCGCGTAACTCGGTTATGCAAAAATAAAGTCAGATGCAAGCCTTAAATAGAAATAATAAATACATACTGTTATGGTAAAAGCAGCATTACACAAGACCCATTCTAAATATTGGGACGGTGCAGCATTGAAGGGGTCGGTCCTCAGGAAGATTGCATTAAGGTGGGTGGTTTGTTAAATTCAGGACCAGAGTCACAAAGAAAGTCACAACGTTATTTTGGTGGCATCCTTCTAGAAGTACTCGTGTGCGAATAAGCATTGGCAAAGCCAAATGATCTGACTTTGGCAACCTAGTGCATGTTTTTTTTAATCGCAAGCGTAACAATAAAAAGTAGAAATAAACTATTCCGCCAACTAAATCTGGCTGTCATATGCTTACAATATACATTTAAAATTGAAAAACATGCACGAATGTGGCTGTTCAACTTTTTAAATGTTAAAAATAAAAATCCCCTCATTTGTGCTTTGCATTTATTGGTATTTGGGAAGGAGACAGGAATGAAAAAATACAAGCCTAAAGAAGTCCTCAAATCGCAGGCAGCTGTAGTTTTACGTCACTTAAAGACTTTATTAGAGCAACCTTAAAAGGGAGATAGAAAATAAATCACCACAAACTGGGCACCCGAAGAGCAGACAAAAATAGCCAGTGTTTATATTGTATATAAAAAAATATAAAATAAAAAGCACGCGTTGAAGTAGCATTCTCACTGAAGATAAAGCAACTATTTTTCGGTGGGTGTGAACAATGTACACAGGTTTGTGCAGGCAGTCAGAGCTCAGGGAACCAAGGGTTGAAGAGGGCTGACTATTTGCCCATGCTGAATGCTGTTGTGAGTGGGGGCAAATGTGTATGACGTTTCAACAAACCAATGGAATAAGCCGCTCACAAAAAGGCACTCTATGTGTGGATTTTATGCATGATTGTTTTGGAAAAACAATAGTCTGACAAGGCAGCTGTCTCAAAGGCTAGACCTAGAAAGTACACGTTTGGAAACGAAGCAAGTGAGTGTTTCCAGACGTTTAAATTAGCATATATCCACTTGCACATTTTTTTGTCTCTTGAAAAGAAAATCAATTTTTTATGGAGAAGAAATATGCCCCTTACTCCTCAACCCATTCCCAGTTTTGACTGTGTTCATTCCCCTTTCCACCATTAAAAGAGGTTTACTGCTGTCCTACTTGTGGGTGCACAACTACCTCTAGAAGATTTGCGAATATTCGTAAATCTGCACGTTTATGGATGTTCACATGCTTTTGTTGACCACCCGCCCCCCCACGAAACATCCAAAACCCACCCCGGTGGGGAAAATTACTCACACTTAAAATTATTGGTCTGATTTATGTATCAGCAGATGGCTCACCGTTCCACCATGTGGGCAAAGTAAATTTCTCTGACCCAATGATGGAGGTATCTCCCGCCTGATGTATTAATGACCGTCAAGCTGGCGGTGATTCATAAAAACATTGGCATCAACCCCCATCATGGAGGTTCCTGTCAGTGCATATTGCTGTTTGGTGCAGTGTTGCATAAGCATGACGCAACCCTGCACTCAACAGGTTTATTTTTTATTTTCAAAAAGAAAATCCCAAAACTGAATTTTCTTTTTTAAAATCCAAAAAAGATATAATGCTCCACCACCGGGTGTCCACCCTCAGCTTCACCAGTGATCTATGACCCCCTTTTCTATTTCTAGGATGTCCTGCAGAACATCCCATCCACATGGCGGGCCGAACGAAGCGTTGATGAGGCCAGGTCCACGGTCGGAGCTGGACATTCCACACCACACTCCCAACATGGCTGCCATCTACAGGGAGGGAGTGACCAGTGAAAGATGCTCTTGTGTCTCTTGAATGACACACACAGGGAATTGGTGTTATCACACACAATGCTCATAAGTCTTACACGACCATGTCTATTGGAGTCTTGACATTAGGTATAGGCAGTGGATGCTAAAAACAAGAAACCACTGGACCAAGGGTTAGGAATATGAGAATTACATCCAGTGCTTTAAATGGGCCGGCACTGTCCTGTACTGAGTACCAGCACCTTTTTATTTTGAGAGGGAAAGTACCAGCATTTCTCAAGAGAAATATAATACTTTAATTGGAGAGTACCGGCACTTCTCAGAAACAAGCAGGTACACTTCTATTTTTCTATTCCAAGCACTGATCATACCCCTTAACCTAAAAGGGTCATTTGTTCAAACTGCCAGGCATGTAGAATCAACAGTGGGAAGCCCATGTCTGGATCTTAGGTACAGGCTAGCAGGGCCTCCAAAGGGGCCTCTGGACACTGCTAACATCAGTAGGTTTCCTGGCTACGCTGCAGGTGAAGTGAACCGTGGGAGAGTGTGTGAACCTCTGCATCCACGGGTGCTGGAGCACGTCCTTGTAAACTCAGATAAGCCTATGTTTGCGGTGCATGCTGGGGCAAAGTCCAAGCCAGTATTTGCTTTCAGAGCCCTCTAAAGTGCAGCAGCATGGAGGGGCGTTGAGAGATAAGCACTTTACATTGCAGAACCACCTGCTGTTCCCAACAGCGGATTCTATGGAGCCCACGGCTTATCTACGCCATGACACTACTATTGGGAGCTACAGGCAGGGGGTTAGTAAGTCATGGGGACGAGTGTGAAGTAAGGCAGGTTCTGGTTGTCTTGGTCATATCCGAACAGAGCCTGTGCTTTGAAATCCTTCAGAGCTGGATAATGTTCACAGGTGGGTGGGGCTTAAGAAGGATGCTCCGTGGACCTCTCAGTCTGGGAGGTCACAGGGGAGTGTTCCAAAGAGAACATTGGAGCCTGTAATATCCCAAAATAATCATTCCCTGTTCATCCAGGCTTCCAGTTTGTGAAATAAAAACAAAATAAGGAGTGACGCAGCATAATGAAAATATACAGTCCAAAGCATTGCTGGAGTTGCGTCGTGCTTGCAACACGACTGCACTAATGTGTTGCCTTTACGCCAATAGATGCGTCACGCATCTGTCCATCCTTGTGTCACGGTGTGCTGCATTGTAAATGTGACGCATCCATGGTGGCGCAAGGTTTTTTTTACGTGACGCAATTAACTGACTCATCTCTGCTAATATGCAGAGATGCGTACGTTCTTGTAAATCTGCCCCAATGTCCCTAGTTGGCACTGGTTTGCACCCTGTCCAAATAGGGACTTTCACTCTAGTCAGGGTAAGTTACACACCTAAGATAACCCCTCACCCACTTGGTCACTTGGCACAGAGCAGTCAGGCTTGTCCTAGAGGCAATGTGTTAAGTATTTGTACACACCCACACACAGTAGGACAGTGAAAACACTACAAAAGCAGTACACACCGGTTTAGAAAAATAGCCCGTATTTTTCTGAATAAAACAAAACCTACATGACAAAAATGTAACAACACAAATCAAAATATGAATTGTCAAATATTAAATAAAGTTCAGTTCTTAAAAATCAATGGTTGAGCTTGATCAGGACGAAGTACCTTAGATGAAACAAAACTACAAGACGATACGAGAGCAGGGGAAGTGAAGCGCCGAAAAAGCAGGCTATGCGTCGGTTCCTTGCTGCCAGGGCACAAGTCCTATAAAAAGAAGTGGGGGGACTGACAATATGCAAATGACCTCATGATGTCACGTGCTGAACGTGTCCCGGTGTCTGAAAATTACACCACGACACGTTCAGCATAGCTCTGTGGGGCCCAGCTTCTTGGCAGGGGGGATGGCATCCACCCTGTGAAAGAATCTGAGGACGCTGTGCACCTGCGTGTACCCCCGACTCAAGCTCTGCTTACTGCTACAGGGGAGGTGAGGCGTTAGTTCTTTGCTGTTAGGCAGGGGAGGTGATGCGTTGGTTCCTTACTGTTGCAGGGGAGGTGATGCGTTGTTTTCGAACACGTAGCCTTAGATCCTTACCATGGTGCAGTGTCAATAAAGAAATCAGTGCCCAGGGACGATGAATCAATGATGCATCGAAAGTCAAGTCACGCTGCATTAATTCCACAGCTGTGAAGGTGGCCCTGCGTCAGAGTCGGGGTGCAGCATTACGCAATTTGGTGATGCGGTGCCTGAAACTCAGACAGTGGCAGTTCTTTGGAGGTGCTGCAACAAAAAGCTTTGGCCTGCATTGTAAGCTGTGGTCACTGCATCCAGAGGTAACCAGGCACTGGTGCCAGTAGCACCGCTGTGTTAAGTTTTGGCAGTGCTTCACCGATTCCGAACGACGCTTGGAGTAGATGCGTGGATTTTCTTCTTTGTATCACCAGAACTCACTTCCATGTGCCCATGAACTTGATTTGTCACCACTTGCAAGAGTAGGACTCACAGCATCAGAGGCCAGGTGATTGCAGGTGAAGACTTTGATTGCCCTGAGACTTCTTAACAAGAGGCAAAAGCTCAAACCAAGCCCTTGAAGAACCTTGGAAGCAGGATGTAGAAAGCAAAGTCCAGTCCTTTCACTCTCAGAACAGAAGCAGCAAGCAGCAGGCCAACACAGCAAAGTGGCAGTTCTTCCTGACAGCTTATCCCACTCTTCTTCCTGGCAGAATGTCCTCAAAGCAGAAGTGTTCTGAGTATATTGTGTCACAGGTCTATTACTTATTCTCATTTCAGCCTTTGAAGTGATCAAACTTCAAAGAAAAGTTTTTGTAGTGCACAAGACCCTGCTTGTCCTACCCTGGCTCCAGGCACACTGCAGGCAGGTGGAGACAGGTTTGTGTGAGGACAGGCGCAGCCCTATTTAGGTGTCAGTGTCAATTCCTTCCACCACTCTACCTCAGGAAGGCTGATTAGCCATGTGATAGGCCATCAGGATATGCAGGGCACACCTCTTTGTGTGACTGTCTAGAGTGACTGCACAAATAACCCGACTGTCATCTTGACCCAGACATGTATTCAGAGGCAGGAAGAGGCACATAATAGTTAACTTTCTAAAAGTAGCATTTTCAGACCTGGAATTGACAAAAGAACTTCACCAAAAGATGTGTTTTTAAATTTAAAGTCCAGAGACACCATACTCCAATTTTCTATCAGCTCCTAATTGGCAGGTACACTTGCAAGAAGTTACTAGGCAGCTCCAGTGCTAACCTATGGGAGAGAAAGACCATGCTGTAGTGATAAACGAAATTAGCAGTATTTCACTCCCACGACATTTAAAACACAACAGTACATGTCCTATCTTTTAAATACACTGCACCCTGCCCATGAGGCTACCTTGGGCCTACCTTAGTGGTGCCTTAGAGGCAATACAAGAGAAGGCTTGGGCATGGCAAGTGCACTTGCCAGGTCGAAATAGCAGTTTAAAACTGCTCACACAGGCTCTGCAGTGGCAGCTCTGAGACCTGTTTGCTGGGCTACTCATGTGAATGCCACAATCAGTGCTTCAGGCCCACTAGTAACACTTGATTTACAGTCCCTGGGCACAAACAGTGCACTATTCTAGACTCTTACTAGTAAATCAAATAGACCAATCACGGAGAAACCAAATACCAATACATTTTAGACAGGGAGCACTTGCACTTTAGCACTGATCAGCAGTGGTAAAGTGCCCAGGGTCCTAACAACAGCAACAAGCATTTACAATGCAATGGTTTCGCCTTTGGAAAAGTTTGAGCTATTGGCATTGTAAATGACAAAATTTGTATTTATGTGTTGGTTTTGAAAACAGATAAATAAATGGCATTGTCATTTACAATGGCAATAGCTTAATCTCTCGCAAATGCGATTTGTATTGCAACTATTTCAGTTATCATTTTGCACTACCATGAAAACTGGCTTGTGCATTTACTCCTGCAGAAGAGTATCAAGAAGAGAGTCAGCAGGCTTCCCTGTAGGAGGTAGTGTATTCAAGACTGTGCAATACAATACATGCTCCCTTCCCAACTCACTTGGTCTCGAATGCCCAGTCATACACTGCACCACCATACATTACGACACAAATCTGGACATACATTAAAACGAAAAACCGCCTGTTTGTCTATAGCTGATTGTACTCGGTGGCCTTGAGAGAGGAGGCAGAACTGTGGTGAAACTGTAGGGTTTGTGTGTTCGAGGGAGGAGAGGAGTCGTATTTGTGACAGAACTTCTGGGTGTGGGCGAAGGAGCTGGGAAGACCTGGCACAAGAGTGCAGGAGCGGCAGGGATGACTGGGGCAGTACGCGATGCCGGTCGAGACGCCATGGTAAGAAGCACGGTTGCATCACTCTGCACGTGGGTGGCCGGCATGCAGGGCTGTACCCCTATGTCGGAAGCAGAGTTGTATCATCCAGCACTTGCATTGCTACCTGTGCTCTGCTGAGATGCAGGGCCGCACCCCCCCAGGTTGCTTAGGTTGGATGCAACAAGCTAGGACTAGAATCTGCCGTGGCACATGACATGGGCCCACTTGGTCCAGTTGAATAGAACACCTGGGTGTAGTACTGAAATCGTCAACTTAGAAAGTAAATATACCAGAGGATTTTGTGTAGCTAAGCTAGAACCCCCTCTGTGCTCGTTAGTATACACAGAGCTCAGAGAAAGCTGCTATTGTCTGGCCGCCTGAGATGGATCCTGTGACCCGACACATGTCCATCCACGGAGCGTCTTAAGTGAAGGCCTGTGAGTGGAATGGAGTTGCACACTGGATCTGAGCATGGTGGAGTTTGCATGTGCATGTGAGTGGGAGGAGACAGGTAACGTGTGAGGGTACTGAAACTGGATGTAGGAGTGGTGCAGCCAGGCAGGGGATGTGAAAGAGCTAGGGTTGAGCAGGGGATGTGAGAGAGCTAGGGTTGGGCAGTGGTTGTGAGAGTGGTGGAGCTGGGCCATGCATGTGAGAGTGGTGGATCTGGGCAGTGGACGTGAGGGCATTGAAGCTGGGTGTTGGAGTGCTGCGGGCGGACAGTGATGCAGAAGAGGTAGAGTTGGACAGTGATTGTGTGGGTGGTAAGGTGGGCAGTGGATGTTAGGGCATTGAAGCTGAGTGTTGGGAGTGCTGCAGATGGACAGTGGGTGCATGAGAGGTAAGAATGGACAGTGATTGTGTGGGTGGTGAGGTTGGCAGTGGATTGAAGGGCTCCGAAACTGGGTACTGGAGTGTATTGAACCAGATGCTCAGGTTTACGAAGTGACAATGTAGAGGTGAGCCACAGCGAAAGGCTCGAAAAATAGAACTTACTTTATTTGCACTACGGATAGGGTGGGATTGGTAAGTCTGGCCGCCCCCCTGGCTCACACAATTCCAATCAAACTGTCATCAACCAGACACGGACCCGAAGTCCGCATGGGAAAGTGCCCCCTAGAGGAAGAATCAAGAACACTTTGGCCCCTAGGGCACTTAAGTTTGGCAGCGAGTGGTTTCTTTTTTAGGGAAACGGGGGAGCTTATTGGTTGAAAAGGAAACTGCTGCAAGATGGTACTGCTGGGGGCTCTCGTCCTCAAGGTGGTGGCCAACTCATGAGAGGTACTCCATGCGGGAGAGGACTCTGCACATGCGTAGAAGTGCACGGGCACACATCACGGCGCGTGGAATCTCTCCAAAGAGGTACACTGGAGGGCGAGGACGCAAGAACTGCTGCTTCCAAGGTGAGGCTGCTGGTGGGAAGGGAGGGGCTCTACCGGGCGAGGAAGAACTGGGATTGGCAGGCTGGGCTCATTCTCTCCAGGTCTCTGGGAATGAAGGCTGCGTGTGAGGGTGCAGCTCTCACACGCTCAGCGCCCAGATCCACTGACTGCACGTCAGAGAGTGGGGCACACATGGAGAATAGTGGCGTTTGGGGTGAGCCGAGGATAGGACAAAGCTTGAGCAGCTGGTAGGGCTGGGGTGGTGCAGGGTTTGCAGAGAGGTGAGAGTGATATGAAGGGCTGAGGCGGCGCAAAGAGCAGGAGCTGCTGCTGCAGACAGACATTCAGGGAGGAACGAAAACTGCTGAGAGGAAGGTGGACGATGAAAAGCCTCAGAGGAGAGGTTCCAGCTCTGAAAAGGGGTCTTTTCAAACATACACTGGCTGGCTGTGCCGCTAAACAACATGCACGTTTCGATCATTCAAACCACATAAAACCCTTACGATCTTCAGTGTGCGCATATTTGTAACGTCCCCCAACCTTCACACCACCAATTGCGAAAGAAGTACACTTAACAAGTTTGCGGTATTCAACGGTAGAGCGCAGCTCAGATTGACTTCCAAACTTTTAAAGTCGCAGGTTTACGAATTGTGCAGATTGTATGCAAATGCATACACGCAACTACTATCGGTGACAGGGGCCATGTTGGACATGTTCTTTTATTTATTTTATGCATTTTTATATAGCGCAGACTTTACCCGGCGTCAGAGCGCTTCACAATAGGAACAGTAATGATACATGAGGTGAACATTACAAGTGAGCATGTTACAAAAGCAAACGTTACGTTACATGAGGCAATAGTGACAATTGTGCTTGTATTAAAGAGAAAACAAAACACAAGAGGTAGCAAACGGTATGTTACAATAGGAACAAGTTGCTGAGCCGTTGTATGTTGATAGGCGCTTCCGGCTGCAGGCTGCCCACCATCGTTTGCGGACTCCGGCCATATCTGGGGGGCTCCTGCTGGGTCTCGCCTCGCAGTCTACAGCCGAAGCGCGGCGTTGGGGCAAGAGAGAGGCTCTGAAGCAATCCTCGCACCCGTGTCCCACTCGATGAGCACGGACCGCTTCTTTCGACGCGGTGGCGGAATCGGAGCTTGCTTTTTCGCCGGGGGGGTCGCTGCTCACGCGCAGCTGGCGGCTCTCTATTTCTGGCATGCCTGCTGCCTCCGGCCGCGCGGCTCTGCACAGCTGCGGGCTCAGGTGGAGGAGGTCTCGGAGGAGGCGAGCAAGGCCTGCTCGTGCCATTCACCTCAGAAGCCCGCTTCCCCGTCCTCTTCGCGCTTCCCCCGGAGCCCCGGTTGTGCACCTCGATGAAGAAGGGATTGATTAAACACAGCGCCCTGTTGCTCTGGCTGCACTCCAGGTCTGCGTCCTCACAGGGAGAGCTGTCCGGCTGGTGTGAGGAAGGATGCCGCAGAAAGAAAAAAAAATAAACACACCCACCGCAGCGATGACGATGTGGAGAGGGAAGAAATTGCGGGAACGCCCCCGAATCTGGTCCGGCCTTGACGGACAGATCCGGCTTCCAATGGCTAGCCTCCATTTATGGAGCTAGCCAATGGGAGCCGGGGGCGGGTCATCGATCCCACATTATACTCATAAGGTTTTTTTGCACATGCGCACTACGTGCGCACTTGCAGGCAAAACCTAAAAATGAAATGCAGCACAGATTAAAAAACAGGAGGTGAGAGGCAAAAAGAGAGGGGAACCACACACAAAAGATGCCAGGTCTAACACTATCCATAGTGCAGTCCATCTAACACGTCCTTCACTGCATGTTTTGATGCAGGCATCGAAAGTAGAAGACCTGCAAATGACCTTGCTGTGATCATGTGATGTGTATTTGAATAAACTGGCTTGTTGACCAAGCTTTACCTTTGAACTGGAAGTGTTTGCTGAACAAGGGCTTCCCTGGTTTCCCTTAAAGTGCATGACAGGGTGGAGGCACATGAAGATTTGGACCAGGCATTTTTCAGGACTGAAGACATTGAAGACCTGCCCCTCTATGTAAAAATAATTATGTAGTGAAATTCCTAAGTCTGGGCATCAACCATTAGATAAAATGCACTCAGAAACCATTATCCTTTTTATACAATAAATTCCATCTTTTGAGAGACATCAATCAGAAAGAATACAGTAGTAACCTAACACACCCAGGGCTCAATTTAGAGATTGAACGACACGAGAGAGATACCTATCCGCAGACCATTTTGAGTCAGGTGGACCACCAGGTTTATACTGATTGAGTAAGATTTACTCCGTCAGTGTAAACTTTCCTCAGACGGCCAGAGGAGGCACGGGCTGTTGGAGGTAAGCCATCCGGCCGTCCACCGTACTTAGACTGAGTGATCTCATGGCCTTTACTTATTGTCCATCACAACCAAAAATAGGCACAGTAAAAAAGTAAAACAATTACCCCCACACCATGGGAGAACACTCCCACCGTGTTAGTGCCATTACTTTTTACTTTTCATAAAACAAACTCCTTCTTTGGGAGTTTGTTTTCGGAAAAGTAAAAACTTTTAAATGTTTGGTGTAAATGTCCATCACTAATGAGGGACACACATCATACTTTAAAGTGGCTTTATATGCCATGAAGGTGGTTCGTAAAAAGTCAACGAGTTCACCACTTCTGAACTCTAAATTTGGTGGAGTAAAGGAAGAGTGGAGAACGTAAAGTCCTCTGCCACTCAGACTGCCTTTACTCCATCCGCCAAACTCTAAATCTGGCCCAAAATGTAGAGCAGGAGCAAAGTGTGATCTCTGTAAACCCCTTGATGCAATCTAGTGGTCTGATTTCATGCACTTTAATTCTCTTAACTGTACCCCACATCATCTGAACATTGCTGGCTTTCAGCAGCCACATTCTGCTGTTTTAGTTGGTGGTTTGTGTTCTCCGTCCATTGCTGAGAACATTGCAGACACTGTGGGCCTGATTCCCAGAACTAACTTATGACAAAATCCTAAACTTACTACTTTTGGTATTCACAGAAGTTAGGATTTTGTCTTAAGTTTGTCTTAAAACAGACTTAAGACAAACTTAAGACAAAATCCTAACTTCTGTGAATACCAAAAGGAGTAAGTTTAGGATTTTGTCTTAAGTTAGTTCTGTGAATCAGGCCCACTATTATTTCAAGAAGCTTTGGCCCGAAGTGTCAGAACGCCATTTCCGGTGTTCTTGGTTTCTGCAAGGTCAGGGCAAACTGTACTGCAGCAATCACTTAAAGGGATTCTTCCCTAGAAATGGTTCAAATCTGTTGAATTTTAAGGCCACTGGGCACGAGAGGGAACCAGAAGACAAGAACTGCGAGGAAGAGAAAATCAGAATATGGCGTGTATGCATTTTGATGCAAAAATAATGAATTAACGTTGTAATAAAAACAGAAAAAATACTGACCAGTCCGCTATGGCCATGCTGGGCAGGACAGTCCTACGCAAACAGGTTTGGGCTGAACTGTTCCCATTGGGCGCAGGGTCAAGACTGATTTGCATATGCCTGGGTTCAAACTGGAATGGCATGGTGAGCAAAATAACAACAATGGATTTAGGCCCAGATCTCTGTACTGGGGTGAATGTATTACATTGTTCTGCATTCTGTCCATCAATTGTTGTTTTTACATTTGTCACCCCGAGTGGGATGGGTATGGCAGACGTGACTCCCATGCTCTCCACACCACTGGAGTCAAGCTATCCTGGCTGAAGACGGCTGATAGCCAGAAACCGGTCCTAGGATGCGTGATTCCGGTCCAGGAAAGACATGGCTTGGCTGTTCGGGCTGGACTGTTCCCATGAGGCACAGGGTCAAGGCTGATTTGCATATGGCCATGTCTGAACTGGGGTGGTGTGGAGTGCAAAAAAACGATGGATTTAGGCCCAGATCTCTGTACTGGGGTGAATGTATGACATTGATCTGCATTCTGTCCATCAATTGTTGTTTTTACATTTGTCACCCCGAGTGGGATGGGTATGCTCAGACGTGACTCCCATGCTCTCCACACCACTGGAGTCAAGCTATCCTGGCTGAAGACGGCTGATAGCCAGAAACCGGTCCTAGGATGCGTGATTCTGGTCCAGGAAAGACATGGCTTGGCTGTTCGGGCTGGACTGTTCCCATGAGGCACAGGGTCAAGGCTGATTTGCATATGGCCATGCCTGAACTGGGGTGGTGTGGAGTGCAAAAAAACGATGGATTTCGGCCCAGATCTCTGTACTGGGGTGAATGTATGACATTGTTCTGCATTCTGTCCATCAATTATTGTTTTTGCGAGTTGTAGAGTGGCACAGAGTGGAGTAGAGTGGCGTAGAATGGCACAGAGCGGAGTAGAGGGTCGTTCACTAGAGGCACGTAGAGTGTCGTAGTGTGTCGTATCGAAGAGTGTCATAGAGTATTGTGTGTAGAGTGGAGTGGCATAGAGTGGACATATAACATGCAAGAGCCAGATAAAAAGACAGTAAATGTAAGATGGAGAAAGAAAGAGACACAAAGTGCAATCAAAACCAGCCACCTTTGATATTCGGCAATCCCGGCATTCAGCAGTGCCGATGGTGGGCTCTGAAGGGAAACTGACAGAGGATTTTCATCTGAGACAGAGTACAGCTCCTACAGCAGTTGAAATGTTGTAGCCTAGGCAGGTCCTCCCGATTGGATGTGCAGCATCCCTAAGTGGAGATGCCTGGTATCTTGTAGTGTGGAGTTGATTGTACCTGATAGGAGCACAAAAATTGAAGCTACTACTCTGGAGGGTTTATTGACACCATCTGTGTCATCCGAGGGGAAAGCTTATTCAATGAACATAGAGCAAACCCTTCGAAGTATGGCTTCAGGATTAAACTATTGAATTACTTCATTTCTATTTGTGTCACTGGGTTGTTTTGATTGTGCTTTGATTTGGTGCCAACTTAATGAAGATCTGCTGACAGTTGGTTTTCACATGACTTGTTCTAACTCTTTTTATAATCTTATCAACAGTTTCTCATCTTCGCTTTGCCGCGCCACTGACTGGCAGTTGGGGTTATCTTTGTTTTTCATTTAATTCCATTTTAATAATTGAATAAAACATTTCCACAAATGTGTGCAATAAAACCATCCCCAATCTTCAACTGTGGCCTACAAAACAGATTTAATAACAAGCATTTGTAATGCCATAGGTCTCACATTTTTGAGAGTTAGAGCTAGATATTGACGTCTTTTATCTATGTGTTTTGGTTTGAGGTGTAGTGGATGTATGAACAGAGACACAGCTATAGCACTGCCTGGAGGACTTAGAATGAGGACTTTTCACTGGGACCAGAGAAACAGCTGCAGCACTGTCTAGAGGAACTAGAATGGTGAATTACTGACAGGACCAGATATTCAGCTGTAGCATTGTCTAGAGGACTATGAATGAGGAATTACCAACAGGGCCAGAGAAAAAGCTAGCCAGCACTGTCTAGAGGACTTAGAATGAGCAATTACCAATGAGACTAGAGAAGAAGCTAGCAGCACTGCCTAGAGAATTTAGAATGAGGAATTACCGCTGGAACCAGAGAAGCAACTAGCAGCACTGTCTAGAGGACTTTGAATGAGGAATTACCACTGGGAACAGAGACGCAGCTGCAGCATTGCCTAGAGGACTTAGAATGAGGAATTACAGATGGGACGAGAGTAGCAGCTAGTGGCACTGAGTAGAGGACTGAGAATGAGGAATTACCACTGGGATCAGAGAATTAGCTGCAGCACTGTCTCGAGAACTTAGAATGAGGAATTATCAACAGGACTAGGGCAGCATCTAGCAGCACTGCCTAGAGGACTAAGAATGAGGAATTATAACTGGGACCAGAGAAGCAGCTGCAGCAATGTCTAGAGAACTTACAATCAGGAATTAGCACTGGGACCAGATAAGCAGCTGCAGCACTGTCTAGAGGACTAGGAATGAGGAAGTACCACTGGGAACAGAGATACAGCACTGCCTAGAAGACTTGGAATGAGGATTTATGGATGGGACCAGAGAAGCTGCTAGTAGCACTGTCTAGAGGACTTAAAATGAGAATTACCGACAGGACCAGAGAAGCACCTAGTAGCACTGGCTAGAGGACTAAGACTGAGGAATTACCACTGAGAACAGAGATGCAGCTGCAGCACTGCCTAGAGGACTATGAATGGGGAAATACCATTGGAAACAGAGACACAGCTGCAACACTGTCTAGAGGACTTAGAATGGAAGAATTACTGACAGAACCAAAGAAGCAGCTGCAGCACTGTGTAGAGGACTTAGAATGAGGAATTACAGATGAGACCAGAGGAGCAGCTAGCAGCACTGTCTGGAGGACATAGAATGAGGAATTACTGACGAGACCAGAGAAGCAGCTTCCAGCACAGCCTAGAGGACTAATAATGAGGAATTACCACTGGGACCAGAGAAGTAGCTAGCGGAACTGACTAGAAGACAAAGAATGAGGAATTACTACTGGGAACAGAGAGGATATAGAATGGGGAAACATCACTGGGAAAAGAGACACAGCTGACACATTTGTGACAGGTAAAGAACAAGATTGACAGCCCTTGTTTACAGAAACAGAGCAACGGAGCTCCGAGCTAGAGAAAAATAGTTAATGCTAAAAACAAAAAATTGGGGCAAAGGGAGCTAGAGAGTAAAGTCACATTTCTAACATTGTAACGTTGAGACTGTTCAACTCTATCTTGAGTGATCCAGACTCTGTAGATCATAAGTGAAAGCTACATTTGTAGACCTCAAGGCCATTAATCAGAAAAAATAATGTGCAAAACGAACTGAAATGGACACAAGCAAAATGAGCCCTGTAACAGGGCCTATCGCTATATTAGACGGAACAACAGACCAAAAAGACAGACAAATGGGCACGATTTACCATTCAAAAGTAAGGAATTTAGAAAGGCACCCGGAACAACCAATAACAAGCGAAGGGCAGGCTTAAAAGCCTATCTACTCAATACACCATGCCTCGCAGAGCAGCGCATGCGCGCTGTTAGGCTCGACCTAAAAACGGTAGGCATACCAATATAACACTTGAAATCACAAAATACATTATAACTTATTATTTAAGTCCCCAAAACTAATAAAAATATAAAAATAGTGCAACTTCCAGAAAGCTGTGACAAAAATAGAAGATAACATTTCAGCACACAGTACGCAGAACTTGAATGATAAGTTTTCAAGAATTGGGGTAATTGCGATTCAGATATGCTAAAGCAGCCTCTTTACATCTTCAAAGGCCCAGGGGGTTAAAATCAAGTTTGGAAACCCTCCTTTGAATGTTTTCAAGACCTTGCTGCACAGAGGATTCTCCCTGTTTTTCTTCCAAGTGGCTGTGAAGACCAGAAAGGGAAACAAGCATTGGTAAAGCCAAATAGGTCTCGTCTGTTTTATCCATGTTTTGCAGCAATGCTGTTAAGCAGCGTGGCTGCTGTGCAGCATGGCTACAAGTAATACAAAAAAGTGCCATAATGCAACCAGTGCTAGCTGTATCATAGTGTTTTTTTTTAGCTGTTTGCTCCCCCAAGGCAATATGGAGGAAGTGAGGGAGAGAAGGACAGGCGAAAGGGGATGGGAGAGCAGATGGGCAGTGGAGAAAACAGATAGACAATTGATCAAGCGGACAGTGGGAGATTTCTGACTGAGAGATCTAGATATTGCTTCCAGGGGATATCATACAACCTGCTGACTTTATTAATCTCCTGCCAAATTAAGTACTTTAACATGCCTATTTAAGTGGACTCTAGCTTTATCAAGGATATGACAAAAGATGCTTTATGGACTCACATCTGTTTATACGGTTTGAGTTCCAGCGTGACCTGAGCGTGTACAGTACTATCTGACAGTCCAAACAAAATTCTGTAGATCACCATTAAAAACATCTGTGTTGTGTTCCAATTGTCCAAGTAAAATAGACCATGACAAATTTGACATTGGAAACAATGTTCTTGGCATTATCCCTAACTAGGGCCTAACAAAAAATCCAACAGTTTCCTACTCAATTGCAGGAAAGAAGAATTTAAGGCTAAGAAATTTGAGGTTACTGTTGATTGATAATGTTCTGATCCCCCTTTTTCTCCTAACCACATAATGAGATATACAATATATAGTGATGTAATCTAATCATCACCGAAACATTCTCTCCTTTTATAGTGATTTTCCTTCTCCGTACCACAATCTTTGCTTTTTCAGTGTATATAATGAGCTTACTAGCTTACATTAGGATTCAAGGCTTGGTAAGCTTTGTTGTGGTCTGTGTGTTCGAGAAGTTCTGTATCATAGCTATATAGGAGGAGCGGCCGGTGCTGAAGGCTCCAACATTAGGAAGAGTAGGAAATATATATTAATTGAACATTAAATTTAAATTTAAACGCTTTAAACTAGAATGCTTTGTAATTCATAACTCTAGTTTTAACTATCTCTTGGCATCAGATTGTACTGATTGGCACCTGAAATGAATATCTATGTTGGTGTATATATACAGCTGCTAATGTTGTTATGTGACTGTGACAAAGCTGCAGAAGAAATGTTAGTGTGGTTGCCATCCACCCATCACTTTATGTACCTCTGTGCACTTTTTCTCCTGTTTTTTAGAACAATATGCAAGAATAGAGTAAAGCTTTTTGTTTTTTTGTACAAAAGGCTTTGCCTGATCTTTGTGGATTGGACTGTGAGCAGCAACACTAAGGCATTCAGCAGTTAGTTGTGTTTTTGTGGATCTGAAGGAACCTGATTGTGATCTGTCAGAGAGCAAACCATTGAAGTGCTTGGCCTTTTATTTCCATTGTGCAGGAAGGATTGTGTGGAGAGTAACATGTCATGGTCAGGGGTGTGAAACACTTCTTATAGATCTATCATTATCAGCAGTCACGAGTCCCTGCTGTCTTTCGTACTGAGAATAGCATCCGCTATTCGTAGGGCTGCTGACCCCCTACAGCAGTTAGGAGTTTAAGAGGTCATTGTTGGAAATGTGCAACACTACTCACACAAATATCACTTTTTCCATATTTTTTCGAAGAAAGGGGAGTGTATGTACAAAATCGCATTTTTTTTGCGATTTCTTAAAATTCCTTAATTGCGATTAGCAAATTGCGAATCACAATTAAGGAATACTTTCCCATTCATTTCTATGGGCCAGGAGGCCCATAGGAATGAATGGGAAGTTATTCTCAATTTGCGATTGCAATTTGCTAATCGCAAATTGAGAATAATTTCAAGGGTGCAGGTGTGTCCAAAGGACACCCTGTTACACCCCTGAAATATGCATGGGTGCACATGTGGCGCACATACATGTCCTAAGGGCATGTATGTGCATCACATGGCACTTTGAAAAATGCATAAATGTGCATTTTTCAAGGAATTCGCAATTTACCACCAACTAGAAGTTGGTGGTAATTTGCGATTCCTTAAGGACATTTTTGCAAATTTTTTTTGCTTCATACATTGCATTTAAGGAATCGCAAAATTTGCGATTCCTTAAATGCAATTGTAAAATAAGGAATCACTTTTTTGCGATTCCTTGTTTTGCACCAGATTTTGCTTTATACATACCATTTAGCAAATTTGCATTCGCAAAGGCCGAAATCGAATGCGAATTTGCTTGATACATGTGGCCCTTACTCTTTTCAGGAGATCCCTTAAGACATACCTTTTGAGCCAGGAATACTCAATCATTGTGTTGTTTCTGACTTCTAGCGCCAAGAAATCACTGGTGTACTACAGTCTCAACAAATATCCCAACAATAACTATAAACATTTGAGTAGTAGGAAAATCTGACCCAATTTTAATGCTTATGGGAAAACTCCTACTTCTAGAGACATTTACTATTTAGAGGACTAGTGGGACCATGTCTTGGGCACAACATTTGAGCATGTTTGCTCGAGTGCGGTCGCCATACAATGAGGGATTGGTTGAAACAATAATATAGATAATGGGGCAGATTTACAATAATAATAATAGGGACATTTATAAAGCGCTGAGTTACGCGCACCGGCGTGTCCACGCACTAAAAGTGGGAGAGGCAGCTTACAGGGAGCACAGAAACTGAGCAGACATTATTTGGTATAATGGAATGTTTTTAGTTTCGCTCGGAACCTAGTTTCCTCCGGTTCCAGGCGCAGGTCCGCTGGTAGTTTATTCCAATTATTTGCCGCTAAGCATCTAAAGGACCTTCCTCCCATGCGGGCCCCTCCAGAGTTCAGTTGCTAGTTGCAACAATTATATGACCCTGCTCTGACCCTCACAGCAGGCTCATAGAATAGCTACAAGTAGGCCACAAAGGTCCTGGAAAAAAAATTGCACTGCAACAGAAAGCAAATTACAGATAAGGAAGCAGGTGCCAGACTGGAATTTTAAAACAGTGACACATTAATAAATCAACCCCAAATTAATTCATGTCAGTTGAAGCAGGCAGGTGTGCTTGCTTTTCCCCCCCATAATCTACAGTGATGATGAACCAGAGGGTGGCATTGATGCACCAGAGGATGGCATGGGTAAAACAGAGGGTGGCAGGGGTAAAACAGAGGGTTCTTGGAACCTGTGATGATGAACCAGACGTAGAAACAACATAATCGTGACCGTTGCGAGCCGACATGTAAGTTCGCAATTGCGAACTGGTACAAAACCCTCGCGAACTGGCAGAAATCCTTGCGAACTGGCAGAAATCCTTGCGAACACACAAAAAAAAAGAAAATCTGCAAATTCGCGAGAATTCGCGGATTTTGCGGGTTGCGAGTTCGCAAATTCGCAAAATTCGCGAACGCCAGATTCGCAAAATTCGCCCATGCTTACATGGGAGGAAGATCCTTCTCCTACCTGGCGGCCAAGACCTGGAATTCTCTGCCCTCTCACCTCCGCCTTACACAGAACAACATTTCCTTCAGAAAGGAACTTAAAACCTGGCTATTCGATAAAAAATGCACCCCTCCCCCAAGCGCCTTGAGACCCTCCGGGTGAGTAGTGCGCTATATAAATTCTTGAACTTGAACTTGAACTTAGGTCACAAGACAGATGCTGAAGACAATAAATACTACAAGAAAGAAGATACCATGATACAGCTGTGGATGGGGGCCAAGGAGCGCAAAAGGAGTCAAATAAGGTAACATAGAACAAGAGGAATTATCAAAATGGATAACAACATAGGTGAGACTAAAATGGAAGGAGAGTGCACAACAGAATAAAGGAAAAGGTGGGGCAAAGTAAGAAATAAAGATGAAAACAAAGAACAAATGAAGAATGGAAAGAAGGAAAAGAAAAAGTGGAGGAATGAAATACTGGGAGAGGAAGGAAGATGGGTATGGAATTAAGGAACGAAAGGAGGATAGAAAGATGGTATGTTGGCAAAAAGGGTGCCAAAAATAAAGTAACAAGGGGGGCGTGGCTTGGCGGGCGAAGATGGCGGTCGTAGCCTTGTAGAGCCCCCGCCGGCCCGGACCTAATCCGATCATTTATCCTGGCCCCCGAGCCCACTGTTGATACCCAGTGGTTGGCATCGATCTGGCGAAGTCTCCTGTCTACTTTGGTGTGTCGATCCTGCATTTCTTCCCTTCCTGTGATCGGAGGGAGGCGACGGCGACGTGCGGCCTGGTGACCGGCCGGAGACCGGGGTCCTCGAGTTTCGCGACGCCTGGTGGCGGTTGCGATCTGGCGGGTATAGGTGGCATCCGCTGCGCCGCCCTTGGCTCAACTTTACAGCTATGATCGCCTGGAGATCAGGACGGCGCCACTGGCTCCTACTCTACGAGTGGACGACTCTTCCCCTGTGTGACCGGAGAGGGGCGACGACACAGCGAGGCCCCGTGGCCGGCTGGAGACTGGGGTCATTGTGCTCCGAGGCCGCCGGTGACGGGCTGGC
The DNA here is from genome assembly GCF_964263255.1 of Lissotriton vulgaris. Taxonomy (NCBI): domain Eukaryota; kingdom Metazoa; phylum Chordata; class Amphibia; order Caudata; family Salamandridae; genus Lissotriton; species Lissotriton vulgaris. The sequence continues at coordinate 1,186,093,450 of NC_141697.1, forward strand.
GGACGGTGGTGGCATCCGCTGCACCGCTCTTGGCTTGGCCCGTTGGCTGCGGCGACCCACGGATCACGGAGCCGCAGCTTATTTCTGAGCTTTGGACGGCCGCTCGTGGCGACGAGTGTGGGCGAGGCCTGTCCCGCCTGGGTGAAGCCGGGACCTCGATTTTCGCGACACCTGGTGCCGACCGGCCCGCCATCTTCTTTGTGACTTCATTGCTGCCGTTCCATCCAAGACTTGCGACAGTGCCCAACGGTCCCTGGGTGTTGTTTGCCCTGCCCGGCGTGTGCCATGACCAGGGATAGAGGAGGTGGCCCGCCTAAACATGGCCCCATCGACAAATTCACCGGGCCGAGTGGCGGTTCTGGGGCGGCCGGTGGCAGCGGTGGCCCTGGACCGGACAATGCAGCTATACTGGCGGCTATCACCCAGTCCCGGGACATGCTTGATGCCAAAATTGGGGCGGTCGGGGCGGATGTCACGCTCCTGCGCCAGGACCTCCGCAACGCGGTGGAGCGGATCACCGGGGCTGAGACCCGCATCGCAGCGACCGAGGGTGACATTGGGGCCCTGAAGAAACGGTTGGCGGAGGTGGAGGGAGTTCAAAAGACACTGGCGGCCCGTGTGGAAGATGCCGAAGGGCGCGCGCGGAGAAACAACCTCCGCTTCATTGGCTTTCCGGAGCGGTGCGAGAAGGACAACACAGAGAGGTTCTTGACCCAGTGGCTGGAGAGCTGGCTCCCCGAAGGGGCACTGTCTACGTGCTTCGTGATCGAGAGGGCCCACAGAGCTCTGACCCAGCGGCCGCCGGAGGGTGAGCGCCCGCGGCCTGTCATCGCCCGGCTGCTCAATTACCATGACCGGGATGTTATCCTGCGGGAGGCGAGGAACAAGGGCTCGCTCGCCTTCGAGAATCATACCATCATGATATTCCCGGACTACACGAAGATGGTGCAGCAGCAGAGACAATCCTTCATGGACGCTAAGGCTAAGCTGAGAGGACTCAAGCTCCAATACTCTCTCCTGTATCCGGCCCGCCTGCGGGTGGTGTATCAGTCCCGGACCCATTTCTTTGATTCACCGGAGGAGGTGTTTCGCTGGACCGACGAAGCGGTGCGACTCCGGCCGCACCCCCAGCCGGGACTGGACCCGGGCAGGTCCCAGGGATCGACGCCAGAGCGGACGGATCGCCCGAACAGGAAGGGCCGCCATCGGAGGTCCCGCTCTAAGAAGAGGTCGGCCTCCGCCAGTGCATCGCAGTCGGGTGGTGCCAGGGACTCGGAGCACTCCGATGCGGGCAGCTGAACATTGCTGGGACTAGATTCTTTTTGCTGAACGTTGAGTTGCCCTACTTTGGCTGGTGAGACTGTTTTATTCTGTCTTTTGTATGCCGGTCGGTTCCCATGTGAGGACTCCAGTTGCTTTTCATGGGGACACTGTGGGGCTCGGGGGGTACCGTTTGTGGGCCTCAGACCCTCACGGATGTGAGCGTTGTTGGGGGGGGTGGTGTGTGTGTGCCATGGTTGGGTTGTTGGGATCCATTGGTATGGCGGGCCCTGGGTCCTCTGTTTTGGACCCGGGTCTCTCCATGCCGCGACAGATACTTCAAAGTTTTCTGAGGTATTGGGGTGGTGGGTGTGGGGTGTGGGGGGTGGCTCTTGTGTTGCTAATGTTGGGGGAGTTCGGGGTCGGGGGGGGGTTGCTGAGTGCATGGGCTGGGGGGGTGGGACCACACGTGTCTGGGGCTTTGATTTTTGTTGATTTGCGGGTTGCGCCAGGGTGGGACGGAGGGTCGGATTCTAGACTTTGGGATGATAATGGCTGATACTGTGACTATGTCTCCTCAAAAGACTCTACGGGTTGTGACATGGAATGTGAGGGGTATCCTGGATAAAATCAAGCGTGGGGCTGTGCTGCGATGGGGGAAGAGGGAGATGGTGGATGTGCTTCTGCTCCAGGAGACTCATATGCTGGGTTCTAAGGCCCTTAGCCTTCAGAGGTTTGAATATCAACAGGTTTATCATGCGGGCTTCACGAGGGGGTCGCGGGGGGTGGCCATACTGGTACACCGTAGGGTGGCCTATGTTCATGAGAAACAATGGATTGATCCTCAGGGCCGGTATGTCTTTATCAAGGGCCTGCTGGGTTCCGAGCCAGTGGTTTTTGGTAGTGTGTACGCCCCTCCCCCCCTGCAGTGGGCCTTGTCCGAGAGGCTGTTCGCGCTGTGGGACGAGATTCCGGAGGTTCTGACCATGGTGGGAGGCGATTGGAACGAGGTTATGATGTGGGCCTAGATCGCCTGAGACGAGCTCCTGTTATGTCTGACCCCCCCCCCCCCGCGGCCGCTCCCACCAGATTGTGTGCGACTGTGAGTGGTCTGGGCTGGATTGATGTTTGGCGGCATTTTCACCCTGCGGTGCGTGCATTCACGTATGTGTCGGCGGTGCATGGGTCCTTTTCGAGACTGGATTATTTGTTTGTACCAGGTGCCTGCCTGAGTCGCGTCAGGGATGCCGAGATACTCCCCAGAGGCCTCTCGGACCACTCCCCTGTCCTAGCCACCGTGACCCTTCCCTCTAAACGACAACCTTTTCGCTGGCGTATGTCCTCCTGGCAGCTGCAGCGGCCGGAGTATGTGACCCATTTACGCGAGGCAATTGACCACTTCTGGCGAGAGAATTTGGTGGGGGACGTCGACGCACTGGTTGTGTGGGAGGCGATGAAGCCTACGCTCCGGGGCGTTGATATAGCTTGGTGTGTGGCAGCTCGGCGAAAACATCGGGAGGCTATTGTGACTGCAGCGGCCCGCGTTGAGGAGCTGGAGCAGCGTAGTCGACTCGGGGGTGATGAGGGCGTCGTGAGACAGCTCTTGCAGGCCCAACAGATGTATGCCTCAGTCCTGTACGAGGAGGCCTGACTGGCGTGGCTCGCCACGCGCAGCAGGGTGTACCAGTGGGGCGACAAATCCTGCACCATGTTGCATAGGCTGTGCCAGGCGACTTTCCAGCCCCTAGTGCTGCCTGGTCTCACGGCGGACGATGGCTCGGTCATGACCGACCCAGATTTGCTGGCGGCAAGCTTTGCCCGCTACTACGAGGCGCAATACGCTCCTCGTGATCCTTTGATGGTAGATGAGATTGCCTCGTACCTGGATGACCTGCTACCGCAGGCAGTCCCCGACGAGACCAGAACCGCCTTGGAGGCCCCGCTTACGTCTGAGGAACTCGGGGAGGCCCTAGGCCAATTGAACACTGGCAAGGCGCCCGGCCCGAGCGGTTATCCTAGTGAATTTTACAAAAAGTTCCACGTCCAGCTGGGACCCCACTTTCGCAGTGCCCTGGAGGCGGCACGGGCCCGGGGCGAATTGCCACCAGACTGGCGTCATGCCGAGATAGTGGTATTCTTGAAGCCGGGCAGGGCGCCGGACCGACACGACTCTTACAGGCCGATCTCCCTCCTCAACATCGAGGCCAAGATCTTGGCGAAGGCCCTGGCGAACCGCCTTTTGCCTCACATTGCTGACCAGGTCCACCCTGACCAGGCCGGATTCATGCCACACAGGGCCACCCGGCATAATATCCGACGGGCGCAGGCGGCGGTTGACGCCATGGGCACTAGAGACGAACAGGCGGCACTCCTTCTTGCGGACATGGACCGAGCCTTCGATTCAGTGAGTTGGGCGTATCTGTTCACCTTGTTAGCCCACCTTAATCTGGGGCCTGTCTTCCTGTCATATATTCGTCTCCTCTACACTAATGTTACGGCTTCGGTCCGCGTGGCCGGCGCTGTCTCTGGGCGCTTCCGCATCGGGCGTGGTACTCGACAGGGTTGCCCGCTGTCCCCATACCTTTTTGCCCTCGCCATGGAGCCCCTGGCGTCGCGGATACGTATGGATGCCCGACTACGTGGCTTTGTCTGGAACAACGACCTGGCGGATAGGATTGCATTGTATGCAGATGATGTTCTGCTATTCCTCACTGATCTGCGGCGCTCGGGTCCCCGGGTTTTGGAGATCATGCGGGGGTTTGGCGAGGTGTCGGGGCTCCATCTCAATCTGAACAAATCGACCCTGTGGGTCTTGGGTGGCGGAGTGGTTGCTGACCCATGGGCCGCCGAATTGCGTGTGGCGACGGATGGCCTAAAATATCTAGGCGTCTTCCTCTCGGACTCGCGGGCTGTGGCCTGGGCACGTGGTGTCTTGCCGGTGTGGGAACGGGTCCAGACAGACGTTAAAACTTGGTCCAGAATGCAACTCACGATTTTTGGGAGGTCGGCCATCTTTAAGATGGTGGCGCTGCCGCGGCTGTTATACCAACTCCAAAACTTCCCACACCCCATTGGCATGGAGTGGTTCCGCCAGGTTAACTCGGTGCTGGGCCGCTTCCTGTGGGATGGTGGTGCGGCCAGGGTGGCCTTGAAGACGTGCTTTCTGTCCACATACTGTGGTGGCTTGGCCACCTCGGACCTCCTCTCCTATTACCAAGCGTCTCACCTACTTGTCCTCAATGAATGGTGGTATGGAGACAGGGGGGATCCGGCCTATGCCCTGGAACGACTACTCATGGGAGATCGCACGCTTCACACTATTCTTTATTCGGCTCGCATACGCCGTGGATTGCCGTCGGTCACTAAAGTGGTCTTTACGGTGTGGCGGCAATCCCTGCGCCGCATGGGTTGGTGGGGCAAATTAACAGCTGAAACGCCGCTGTGGCACAATGGCCTGCTTCCAGAACTGGCGGCCTTGGCTGGGTTTGAGGGCTGGGAGGCTATTGGAGTTACACAACTGGGCCAGGTCATGTCCGGAGCCACCCTCAAGTCCTTCGAGGAGCTCCGAGCGGAGTTCCAGATGCCTCAGTCCCAGTTCTTCCGCTACCTCCAGCTGCGGCATGCCCTCGCCCCGAGCATTGCCGGCCTCGACTCCCTGCCAGAGTTCAGTCCGATTGAGGCAAAGGTATTTATGTGAGACTTGGGAGACAAGAAAGTCTCTAGGATTTATCAGACACTTGTTATCCACTGCTCCTCCACTCTCCACTCCCTTCGGGAGGCGTGGGAGATGGACGTGGGTGCCCTTGATGAGGACGATTGGAGGGAGGCGCTGGAATCCCCGCGCGGCACCGCCGTTGCGGTTCGGCTCCGCCTGATCCAATTCAAATATTTGCACCGTGCTTATTATACGCGTGAGCGTCTGTGGAAGGCTGGATTGATTGCCTCACCGGAATGCCTGCGCTGTGGGGAAGTGCCTGGCTCAGTGATGCATACGGTGTGGTCGGGTGGTCGCCTCACTGGGTTTTGGAGGGGTGTGTGGAGCTGCCTGGCTGAGGTCCTGGGCTGGGATCTTCCTCGTACCCACCGGCTGGGCCTGCTGCATATTATGGAAGGGGTAGGGGGCAACGTATATAAGCGTCACCTGTTGCTCCTGGGGCTGGTTGTGGCCAAACGCGACCTGGCTCGGGCATGGAAATCAGTAAGGCCCCCCCCCCTGTCTGCATGGAAGGCTGGGCTTGATTATTTTATGGGCCTGGAAAAGCCGGTCTTCGAGGCGCGGGGCTGCCCGCGCAAACATTTCAAGATTTGGAAGCGGTGGGCCGACTACCGTGGCCTGTCCTTGGACCCCCCGGCGGAGCAGGAGGAGGACGTTTGAGCACAGTGACATTTCTGGCCTGATGCGGCAAAGCCCTGGTTGCGTTCTACCTGCTTATTCTTTGTGCGTTTCCTTTTTATTGCTGCTCTTTTGTACACGTGTGGTGGGGGGGATTGTTGGGTACGGGGGGGGTGTCGTTGGGGGTTAGAGTAGGCTGCTGGGGCATTTCTAAAACTGAGCTAATTTGGTACTTGCTTCATCCTTTACTGTCTATGTCATCGTTACATTGATACTGTTGTGGTGATCTTGGTGTGTGGAGATACCGCATTCTTGATACTTTTATGCTCAATAAACTTGGTTTTGAAAAAAAAAAATAAAGTAACAAAGAACTAAAAAAAGAAACATGGGAGGAGGGAAAGAAAAGCAAAAAGCTGGGAAATAGAATGAAATAACGTGATGATGGGAAAATGTAGGAAGGTGGAAGAAAAGAAGGAACAAAGGATGATGAAAGGAAGGCAGGAAGAAGACCAAGATAGAAAGAATGAAACTCAGGAAAGAATAAGGAAAAAAGGGAGACCGAGCAGTGTGGGATGACAGCAAGAAAGGAAGAAATAAAAAAGAATTAAAGGAATGAAGGAAACAAATATTGAAAGAAGAAAAGTAAATTTGATAGCATAAAGAAGAAAAGAAAGACAAAAAGAAGTAGAATCAAATGAAAGAATAATACTAATAATAATAATAATAATAATACAAGCCCCCTGCGCGACTTTTGCGTCACTTCCCCATGTTAAAAATGACGCAAAAATGGCGTAAGGGGCTTGTAAATCTGCCCCAATGTCTTTAGGGCCGAGTTCTTTGAATGTCGAACATTTTTAATGCTTTCATGGTATTTTCAGCTTGGCTTTCGCATCTCAGTTTCAGTTACCTTCTTTGGCTATTTAGACGAAGATTGCAATGTTGGTAGGAACCACTTCGGAAGTCATCACCACCATACAGCTCTATTGATGTGAGGAATCCTGCTTGCTGTCTCTTAGGTGGATGGCACACTGCCCTTATGAGACTGTAACACCCACAGTGCCTAGTCCACGTGATTTTATCTCGCCTCGGACATTTACCTCTTGAACTCTGGTTCAGATCAATATCTTTCATGATAACCTCTGTGCATAAAAAACAGCAAGTCTACCCTGTAGGTGCAGATCAGCAAAGAATCACCTGCTATTTATTACCATTGTTGGGGGGGGGGGACACATTGTGATGCACTCCAGGCTTTCCTTCCCATGGGTCTCGCCCCCCACAGTCCCCAAGGGTAATACGTATCTTATTACACTGTACATATGAATATCATATACATACATGCATACATATCGTATTGCACAATCTGCATTTCTACTATGTGTTATTTATATTTGTTGATTGCACATTGGATCTTGTGTTATTGTTGCCTGACACACAATCTACCATTATTAATGTGACATCTAGTTGTACAGAGCTGCCTATTCATCGACGCAAAGACATTGCCAATAAGGTAGTAAGATAACTCTGAGTGAAGCTCCGAACAAGGAGATCGTATGTAACATGGAGTGAAATGTTTGACCCCAGTAGGGCCAACGCGGCCCTTCTTCCTTCTGAATCAATTCACTTGGGTGCCATTCAGTTCAATAATATGTTATATGTGTATTAGTAACGCGCACTATCACCCACGAGGGTATTCATAGCACTACAGAATAGCAAAATTACCGTGACGAGCTCCATAGAAACAAGTTGTGCAGCTTGGGTGTAGTGCAGGGTCGCAGTTTCCAAAGCTTCTTGGCGCTGTTAGGGTGTCTCAGAGAGTGTGGAATGGTTGCTCCTGCTAGAGGGTGCTCAATGTGACGGTCCAGCCTCAACCTATGTTTGTGTGTTTTCACCTTTAGTGTAACAGTACAATCAGCCGCGGTCCGTGCAGGTAACAGCGGTGGGGCGGTGGGTCCGCGTGGGGTGGGATTTCGGGGGACGATGCTGAGGGAAAATGAATTATTTATTTAATTTTCCCTCTACATCGTCCTTCGGACTCCCCTCCCCCCAACGCGGCCCCACTGCCCCACCGCTTTTTCCTGCATGGACCGCGCCTGCTCTTGAACAACAGAAGTGCCTTTGGAACACCTTGGGAGTGCACTTAGAATGCTGGCGGGCTTCAGTCAGAAACGGGTCTGACAGCTGACGGAGCTGCGTAGGGAATATTAGGAACATCACTAGAAGTGAAATAAACTCACAAAGGTAAACTTACACTTTTGTGTAAGTTTACTACTTTTCGGTATTCACAAAGGTAAACTTGGACCAAAAGTCTAACTTTACTAGTAGTAACTTACCTTTAATAAAGCCGAAAAGTACTAAAGTTAGACTTTTGGTCTAAGTTTACCTTTGTGAATACCGAAAAGTACTAAAGTTAGACTTTTGGTCTAAGTTTACCTATGTGAATACCGAAAAGTACTAAAGTTAGACTTTTGGTCTAACTTTACCTATGTGAATACCGAAAAGTACTAAAGTTAGACTTTTGGTCTAAGTTTACCTATGTGAATACCGAAAAGTACTAAAGTTAGACTTTTGGTCTAAGTTTACCTATGTGAATACCGAAAAGTACTAAAGTTAGACTTTTGGTCTAAGTTTACCTATGTGAATACCGAAAAGTACTAAAGTTAAACTTTTGGTCTAAGTTTACCTATGTGAATACCGAAAAGTACTAAAGTTAGACTTTTGGTCTAAGTTTACCTATGTGAATACCGAAAAGTACTAATGTTAGACTTTTGGTCTAAGTTTACCTTTGTGAATACAGAGAAAATACAAAAGTTACACAAAAGTGTAAGTTTACCTTTGTGAATATGGCCCACCGTCTTCAGCTACACAAGCCTTCCTCTCTTTGCTGCTCCTGCTTTCAAGCAGGTTTCTCGACAGCATTCACACTGGAGGCGTGCACCACCACCACCACCACTTCTCAGGGTGGGTGGGGCGCCACGGACCCTCAGCTGTGTATCTGTGGCATTCATTGGATGTCTCTTTCACAACATCTGGCTGCACCTCACAGACCCTCCACTTCATATAATGAGGATGGTAAGTAGATGCAACTTTGGGCCTGTCCCACCGGCATCTGTTCTCTACATGTTGCGCTGAAACACAACTACAATTTGTCATAACAAGATTGGACTACCTTCTCCAAACACGTCACCAAAAATACTTCCAAATAGACTACGGGGCTTATTTACAAGCCACTTGCGCCGCTTTTGCGTCACTTTTAAAATGTGAAACGTCTATGCAAAAGTGGCGCAAGGGGCTTGTAAATCTGCCCCTACATACAAAAACACATATTCGACCAACCATGCGCAAGCAACGGAGTTGACTCTTACTCAACTGTCATGAAGCACTTCAGGATGTGCGAGGGGCAGAAAGACGCTATACAAATGTCAATACCACACAATATACTTTGTAACTCTAACCTTACTTACAATCCACTGTGTTCTGGCCATCCAAAGCCTCTGCCAGATGCTTGTGCAGACAAGCAAAACATTTAGGTTATGAATTCACTCATACAGGCAAGTCTGAACTTTATTGGAGGGGCTCTGCCCTCTGTCAATGACACCCCAAATCTGTAATTACAAGTGAAACATTTGTATAGGGTCAGAGCAGTACTGATCTCACACCAGGCACAGGGGAAATCAGTCAGGGGTTCTGGCGAGATTAATGCACTAATCTCCCCCAACCTCTGAGCTGCCAGCACAGCTCTGCTGACCCTGCAAGAACCTCGCCTGCTGTGGCCCTTCCTCTTGTTCGCTGTGGCCGGAGGGTTTATTTTTTCATTTCAAGCGAATTTAAGTCAATCGGTGCTGTTTCTTATTTTGATTTTTGTGAAAAGGAAACATCTGTCAGGCAATAGCGCTTGCCTTGCAGCATTGTGATTTTTAGCACAGGCTGAAATTTGGATCTAGCCACACTAATTGTGACGAATGTGTGTAATGTGGCCCATCTGTGCTGCATAAGATGCCCAAACCAAACCAAACATGTCTACTGAATAATGTCATTGTTCTCAATATTTTTTTAAGGGACTGTTGGGAGGGAAATGTTCTCTGCATGGTAAAGGACGTGTACCGCTGCCCTGAGTGCCTAACTGTATTATCGTTTGGATCCCAAATGCTGATTTTGTTGTCATATGCAAACACAGATTATGCATGTGTGCCATGAGATAGGCCTGCTGTCAGTGGCGGCTCCTCCATTAAGGCGGAGGAGCGCTGCCCCATTACTTTCTGAGAAGTGAATAAAGGAAAAATAAAATGATACTAAAACATAATAATATCATTTTATATTTCATTGCTATGCCTCGTATGCCGATTCACGGGCGGGCCGGGCCATCCTGATTGACACCAGGAGGCTGGGAGGAGGAGTGGTATGCACTCTTTCAAGTGTGCATGTCTGTTTGGCCAGACGTCTTAGGCCGGCCAAACAGACTAGCGCATTAGGTTTCTCCAACCCAACTGTATTCCACAGCCGGGTGGAGAAACAGCACAGAATCCCTGCGCCTGAACGAGCATCAAACCAGCCCGCTCAGGCCAATCCCCACGCTGCTCTCATACTACTTATGGCGTGAGAGCAGCATCAGTATTGGATGGGGAGTCTGTGATGTGTCCCAGGGACTGCTGGGAGTAGGAGATCAGAAGAGTACCGCGACGCACGGCCATCAGCATTAGGAAAGGCTTTTATTTATTTATTTTTAACCCCCACCCACGCTCCGCCTATGATCCCCCGCACCCACCTCACCACTTTTTATTTGTTTTGGTTTTCACTGCCTGTCTCGCGGATTGTGGTCTTGTTGGACCAGGAGTGGCGCCCAAAGCGCTAAGTTCGTAGTGGTGGAAAGCTATCGACGGCACTAAGAGCTTAGCAGCACAAGCGCACTGGTGGCAGAATACCGTGTAGCGATCAGTAGTAGTGAATAGCACCTCTTCACCCTATGTCACTCGAGTGAGACCTACAGGCTCATTCTCCGTTTTAAACTTCCACTGCTCTGTGCTTCATTCAACCTTGGCCTAGATCAGGTAGAAGTAGAGTGTTGCGTAGTGCAGGAGTAGTGATTTTGTGCTGGATGTGTGAGTGCAAGGGAACGGTACAGTACAGGAGCAGAGCAGTACTGTGTAGCACCTGAGTGCTGAGTGTATGTATGGCCGCAAGAAATACATTACATGAGCGGTGTAGTGCTATGCAGTGCATGCGCAATGGAGAGCATGTGCTGGGTGTATGTGTGCTCGCGAGAAGTACAATACATGAAGGGTGAAGTATTGTGCAGCACACACATGGTAGTGTAGGTATTGGCCCGTGTGTTTTTGCAAATAGCACATCCTGGTACAATACAGGAAGGCTACAGTAAAAAACAGTGAATGTTTGTGCTGAATGTATGTGTGTCTGTCGTGGCACAATACGTGGAGACAGTGGCATAGCAAGAGCTTTTGGCACCCAGGGTGATCCCAAAGACTGCCGCCCAGTGCCGGTAAGAGCGTGCAACAGACGGCAATGAGTGGGGTGTTTAGTGACGCCGACGAGGCAGAATAAAGAAAAAAAACGTACCTTGCACACACAGCTCCCCCCAAAAAAGTGACACCTGGGGTGGACCGCCTGATCCCCCCCAGCTATGCCACTGCATGGAGATAGTGCAGCACAGTATATTTTCTGTGAATTAGACCGAGTGCAAGTGTGCCTGCAATGGTACATTACATGGAGGTCCCTGGGTTCAATTTTGGGAAGCCGAGGCCTGCCTGGTGAAGAAGACACGAGTAGAGGCATCCCCTGGACATATTTGTGTATTGCTGCATTCCTGTGAGATGTGTGTGGAGACACACTGGAGGAAGGGAGTTAAAGACTCCCCCTTTACATTTCAAAAGGGTGCTCTTTGATTCATTGAGATATCACAAGGAAGGGGCCTGAGCACATCTCTGGAAGGATATGGGGCTGATAAGGGTATCATAAAGAGTAGGGCTAGGAGTCTAGGATTAAACTTTTGATGCACATATTACTGTGGTTGATATCCAGGTGTGAACTCTGGTCACTCCATGAACTGTGTTGTGGGACGATCCGCTTCAGAGTCTTTCCTGCTGTGACAGACAGCCTTCCCGAGGAAAGAAGAGAAAACAAGTGCAACTTCAAAAGAAGCAGGATCCCAAAACGTCAAAGACTCAGACTCAGTAGGAGAGGTTGAGACCCCCAAATTTGTCATCTGCCAAGCAGCCAGGCAGACCGTGTGAGAAGGGGAAAACATCTGCCTACTAGTCTTCCTACTGGGTGAGGGGACATTACCCAAGGAAACCAACACCCCCAGCTTTGGGGCCTGGAGCACCAGCACCTGCTTGCCAAGACCAATTTGCCCTGTAAGAGGAGAGTGTTGGAGGGAGCAAGGTCCAGTGGGGAGCCCTACCTAGAGGACTCTCAGAGCTAGGTGTGAGGATATGGCTGTGCACCGATCGGGTCATTGCTGGTGTGGAGGATTGATTCAGTGATCCCCATATGCCATGAGAGGGCCGCCATGAACTGAGCGGTTCATTGAATGCCGAGCGGGAAGCGCCAAGCCTGTACTGCCTCATTGCGGTGACCACTTATGCCAGAGGGAGCCACCATTGAAGTGAATGTTAGAAACTCGCTGAGACTCATGACAGCCTTAGTGGCGACCCTCTAGGCTTCTGTGATGTGGGTGCTTGCACCGGAGAAGTCTGTCCTTTGATCTTAAGGAACTGTGGCGACCCTATATGGTAAGATGGGCTGCCAGTATCAACATTGCCAGAAAGTTTGGTCCGTTGCCCGGGAGAAGACTGAGGCTGCAACTAGCGAGTCGAGCTCGCACATCGCTGACTGACACCGGAGGACTGTGAAGGGCGCAGCGTAAGACGTCGCACCTTCACTGGTCTCCGGTCAGGAGCTTCAGAATCGTATCCCCCCCATGTGGGGAAGATTGACGTACTGCATCTTCGCAGGCTGGGAGCATCTCCGATCACTAGAAAAAGCCAGCAGTGCAGCTCAGGAGACGAGCCTGGACCTGAAGGGTTCTGCTGCGTATACTGCAGGTAGCCCACCTTCTCTGAACAGGATCATGACTTGCGAGTGCTCACAGTCAGACAGTCCGGGCACTTGCTGCAACATTGAACACTTCTGTGCAGCAGGAGTGGCTAGGGCTTGAATTGGACCTATTGGGTCACCGGGGAACTCGCTGCTGATGGTGCTGTGGCACCATAGACACTTTTGACAAATTCAGAAAGATTCAAAGGGGAACTCTTGTGTACGGCCTACTAGTGACCATTCCCTGGATGCGGCCACCAGTGATGGGGAAATAACCTCAACCACGTTACAAGGAAGAGGGTGGGTTAGGGATTTGCATAACAAACATTAGAATCCTGAACTCAAGGGGGTTTTGTTGTTGCTTAAAATGTAATTATTTATTTGAAGGTGTAAAGTTAGAAATAAAAAACGTATTTTTCTTATAAAAGCAAATATGTGACTTGACATTGAATTATTGACATTACTGTGTACACTTAAAGTTATGAGTTGTGTCTATTAACCTTTATATACACTTCCTCCCACCACCCCCGAGGGAGCCTTTGACTGCTCATCCACAGCTCCCACTGAAAGTCAGATGCAGGAGGGGGTTTGGTCCAGTTGCTCAGGATACATAGCTCCGGGACATAGGGAGTAAACGGCCTCAACCACCAGACTGGGCCCAGTAACCCCAGCGTGCCCTGTGCCCCTCTGAACGGGATTCTAACTGGGACTGCATTAAAAGATAAATCACATTTTAGGCCCAATGACGGTTCTGAATCCACCTACATGGATGAGATTAGATTATATAAAATGCAGGGTGGAATTGTGCCTCCTTTTTGCACTGAAATACGAATGGTACATAGTTTACCAGCATTAAATTGTGTTTGCATATTTAGTTCATCTGAAACTTTTTTTTAAAGTTCTGCTAATTGTCAGGCAAATTCCAAAAGATCAACGCTGCCGAAATGTATCTAGGGGAAAAGGCCCATAAGAAAATGCAATCATGCGGAAGTCAGTGCTTCAAATTCAGATTTTGCATATTATGCCTGATTTCCAAATTGAAATTTGGAGCCCACCTCGGGATAAAGGTATTTACAGACCGTAGTGAATAGATGAGTTGTTGTTCGGCATTAAATTTGTTGTCACACATTTTTTATTTTTTATTTAACAGTTAAAAAGTTGTAAATCCAAGATGCAGTTTCCAATCCTGGCCAAGGTTTAATACTTCATAACGTCAAGGTCTTCAGCTTTTCCCTTGCTTCTCTCAGCTGTTGGTCAGATGAAGCAGCTTGTGGCAGGAAGGCTAGTGAGATGTCGGCAATTAACACACCTGCAAACACCACAGATGATTAGATATATTGCTTATGGTAGTGAAGTGGTGAGTATACAAATATAGCAGTACCAGGTATGTGGCCCTGAAAGATTAGGGGTTCACACCCCCACTGGGGAACGAATGACTTTTCACATATGGGGCCTCATTTATGAGAAATGACGCATCGCTGCGTGAAAGCAGCGATGCATCACTTCTTAGTGCGCACTCCTTGCGACATTTCTGATGCGTCATATTTAATGTATGACGCATCATGTCGCAAGGAGTTACAGATACGTCAGTATTTCTGACGTATCTGTAAGCACAAAAGTGACGCATTGATGGAGTGTGTCACAAAAGTGACGCAACTCCAGCAATGCGTCCTTTCACATGGGGCAAGCCCCATGTGAAAGGGCTTGCGTCAGTCTTACGCCTGCTGTGAGGCAGGAGCAAGATTTTGACGCAACGGCGTCCTAGATGTGACGCAGTGAAATCTCATAGATTTCACTGCATCACTTCTACGACCCTTCCTTGCGTCAATACACCCCCCTTGCATACATTATACCTGGCGCAAGTATAATGTGGCCCAGGGGTTTACAAAATAACGCATCTACCTAGATGCGTCACTTTGTAAATATGGCGCAACAAGGCGCATTTTTACGCCACTGGTGCGTCACAAAAAGTGACGCACCGGCGGCGTAAAAGTGACGCAAGGCCTCATAAATAAGGCCCCTGATCCCCAGTGGTCCTCGGGGAAGGAGAAAACAGCCACTCCAACAAAGTCTATACTTTATAATATTTATTGTCAGCAGACAAAAAACGCATTTCGACTCCTCTGAATCTTGATCGCATCATTATATTTTAGGCATATAAATAGTACGTCATGACAAAGCACCCTTGTTCCATTAACATAGAAAAGAAGACCCTTGTTTCATATACATGAATGATATAGAAACTAAGAAAGGTGTGCATGTAACCAGAAGACATACTGCAGTGTGATGAAAATAAAATGAAAGAAAATTGAAAAGATTTCATTGGAACATCTCACAGGGCATTGGTGCGGAATGTGACTTCAGCAAAAATAAAGACTTTCAAAATAGACAGTCGATGTATCAGATATTGGCTAGGACTACATTTCCCATGAAGCCCTTATGCTCCCCCGCTGGTTCGATTGAAGTCTACAGTTATGTGCCAAAGCCCTGATCCTAACTTCCGCATTTACGTAGAAAAGTTAAGGTTGTGCTAACCTGAATCTTCGTTCCAGGGTAATAATAATACTGACTGTAGTTTTCTGTGGGTAGGTAATTTAGCAGTGAATGCAAAGGGGATTCTCATATTTAAACAGCATGGTATATTATTATTTTATCTGAGGAGTATGTAACAAAAGGGCAAGTTTGAGAAGGAGGGTGAGGAAAGGGGGGCGGGGATACTGGCTTTAGGAGACTTAGGGGCAGAATTACAAGCCCCTTGTGACACTTTTTTGCTGCTGTTGCATCACTTTTATGACGCAGCAGCGGCGTAAAAAAATGCGGCCAATTTACAACGTGACACATCTAGGGAGATGCGTCACGTTGTAAATCCCTGCGTCACATTATACCTGAGTCAGGTATAATGTATGCATGTTGGGCGTTCCCACGCAGGTAAGCCTCATAAAAGTGACACAATGAAATCTACATTCACTCTGTGTCTTCTAGGAAGCCACTGCGTCAAAACCTTACGTCTGCTTGAAGCAGGCATAAGGAGTGACACAGTGTAGTGGGAATAGGCCTCAAAATGCATTGCTTGAGTTGTGTCGTGCTTGCGACACGACTAAAGCAATGTGTGACTATTGCGCCAACAGATGTGTCAGAATTTCTGATGCCTCTGTCAATCCTTGCGCCATGGTGCGCCATATTGTAAATACGGCGCATCCATGGTGACGCAAGGGTTTCTCAGGGTGGCGCAGGGAAAGTGATGCATATCTACATATTTGTCACTTTCTTGTAAACTGCCCCTCAATCAGGTAACTTTCATACTTCAAAGAAGAGGTTCCACAGTGGTGGCACTTCTCTGTGCCATTTAACTCTCTGGGTTCAAGTGCTTGTTCTTCCACAGATCATACTACCATGTAGCATGTAATGACAGACATAAGTATACACAGATGATAAACCCAGATGCAATAGTCCCATGGAAGCCCAAGGGCACAAATCATGGTTCAACAACTTGGGGTCCAAAAGGTAGGGGTGGGTTTGGGGGAAAGTAGTCAGTATTAATGTAAAGTATTCATACAAATAACGTAATTGCAAACCATAATGAAAAAAACATTAAACCGTCACAATGATCTATACATATACATAAGTTACCAAGCAGTTACAATATAATTCAGAAGAAAGTGGGGCAGCCGTTCACCTGACTGTATGTGGGGAAGGGAAAATGGGGGAAAGGGAAAGAGGCAAAGAAGAGCGAGGCGAGAGGAGAGGGTGAGAGGAACGAAGGAAGGGGGAAGGGGTAGAGCGGAAGGGAATAGAGATCAACATTATATTCATAAATGTGAGCAAAGTTCCTCATCGTTGTTCATTCCAAATGGGAGCAAACAGCCTGCTTATAGTATAAACATTGATTCATGTCCTGGTATGGCAGATAGTCTATTTCCTCCTCTTTGGTGTTTAAGGACTGTGTCAAGGACGAAAAATGTATCTTTGGTCCAGTCACTTTGATGTGATTCTCAAAAATGTCTAGCTGTGCTATAGGTTAAGTCGTTGTTAGTTACGGTTCTCCAATGTTCGAGGGTTCTCTTTTGCTCTGGAAAAGTGGTAGATTCAATGTACCACTTTTCGCATGGCATGTGATTGCATATACCACAAAGTCTGTTTTATAAGTTATGAGTTTCGTAATCCTCCAGTTTTATTGATCTTCTCCAGCCTCCTCTTCAGGAGGAAAATAATGTTGGGTTTTACGGATGTCTGCTATGTTTATGGTATGCTAAAACATTTTTAAGCGTGATGGTGCACAAAAAAGTTAGTTGGCCTTGAGGAAGTCCGTGAGGATGAAACCTGTCACCAAATAAAGACTTGCTTGAAATACATTGTGAAGTGCGAGCAATTTGCTGTTGCTAGGAAGGACACAACACACCTTTTGTTGTTGTTTAAGTGGGTTTCTGCACCCACTTCTGCTCACTAGCTCCGCTTGGTGGATGGGACTTGGGATTTGCAGAATATATATTTTTTTTACTGCAAAAACCAAAGGTTAAATTGAAGTTATAGTTGGGTGAATATTTCAGTGAAAATATTAATGTTTTGCAGAGCTAAATATAACTTGTGACTCCGCCATATACTGCTTATGACTTCACATATTACATCAATCATGACATGTTCTGCGACATCATTTATAACATCATTGATGACATTTCAAATGACGTCACTGATGACATAATTGAATGAGTGTGATAGTTTGTTCTATAGTTTACTTATTGGAGGCTAACTACCATATTACTTTTCTACCTAATTTTGTACTGCCTGTGTCAGGCTAATGGGTTTAAGTGTTTATGAAATACATGTGCTTCTAATGCATCATGTGTATGTAGAGCTTTTAATCATGTTATAAATCTTTGTATTAAAAGTAAGTCTGTGTGCAGGTAACAGTTGACAACTTTTATGCAGCATGTTCCACGCAAGTGTTTTGGCTCTTCGGAAACAGTTTTCAACAGGGCAAAGATTCTACGTACTTCATACTAAGTATTGGAAGCATCCTCGAGTCATTAGACAGAATCATCTCAGCATGACAATTTCTCCATAACATAGAAGGCTGTGTGCACTAGGTAGTAACATATGTACATGGGCTTGTTTTGCTTTAGAAGATGGGTTATCTGTAAAGGGTTCACCACAGTATGAAAGCTGCAGGTAGGATGATCTTTAGCACCTCCAGACCTTGGTTATTTTATGTGAATATTCTCTCTTAGGACAAGGTTTGCATAGATTGAACACTGTTCTTAGTATATACTGTTTAATACTCTATTATGTACTTCTTATGAGAGTTTCACTGTCTGCAAACACTATGGTACAGAGAAAACTCTGTCCATAGAGTAAACAGTGTTTACAGTACTCACTTTTCTTCTCACATACACTTCATTTCTCAATTTAGGTTCCATAACTGTGAGGGGATTCGCACAGGTAAAGAGTTTCCGTAGTAGGGCATTAGCTATGTGACAGGCCTTGAATATTCTGGAGAGATTTGTTTTCCCTGAACATTTGTATACATATTGAGTGCTGTGTTCAGTACAGGTTCCCTTTTATCTGTAGTTGATAATCAACATGAACTCGGCTACCCATGAAGTGTATGGTATAGGGTCAATGTTGCACATAACACAAGCTTGCTTCACCTACGGGGGCTGCATTTATGATAGCAGCTAAGATGCTTCATATTAATCTGAGCTATTTTGCAGTTACTTTCATAGCTCTAATGCCAAACCTGTTTATAGAGCAATGTATACAAATGAAGCTTGGATGATGTCATCAGTGATATCATCAGCGATGTCATAAATGATGTCATAGAACAAGTCATGAGTGATGTAATATGTAGGGGTATAAGCAGTGAAAGGCAGGGCGGAATTTATAGTTAGCTCTGCTAACTCTAACTAGTGAAGTTCTGTGGATTTCTTTGTTCAAAACATTAATGTTGTCACTGACATATTCACCTAACTATAACTTCACTTTGACCTTTGTTTTTTTTCCAGTGAATACCTAAGTTTAAAAAAAATGATCTTTTTATCACACCTAACTGTAGCGTTACTTTAACCTTTGTTTTTTTCACCTTTAGCCCTCTCTCTAAAGCGCTAAGAGACCTGCAGGTGATTACGCGCTATACAAAACTCAAGTAACATAACATAACAATGAATTTCTATATTTTGTTTTAACATAAAGTAATATTTTATTACCATACCTAAAATCAAACCCCATGAGACGCACAGCCTTTGGCCATGCCCGGTGGGGAGTTGGCTGCATTGCATGGCCCAAAACCAGGACAGACGGTACCCCCCCCCCCCCCACCCTCCCCCTCCCACAGGCAGCTAACCCCATGCTGTGCACGTTGGGGTTGGCGACAGGAGATAGCCTGCCACCAGGCCCTGTAGCCAAACCCCCAGCAGGTTGTAAATCGGGG
This sequence comes from Lissotriton vulgaris, assembly GCF_964263255.1. Lineage (NCBI taxonomy): Eukaryota > Metazoa > Chordata > Amphibia > Caudata > Salamandridae > Lissotriton > Lissotriton vulgaris. The sequence continues at coordinate 1,186,112,517 of NC_141697.1, forward strand.
TTTTTCTTGTGTTGTATTTTCACTTTTTTACCGCTTCAGTGCTGCATAAATGCTTAACAAATTGTCGAAAAGTTAATCCTGACTGTTTTTGTGACAAGCTACCAGTTGGGTAAGCACAGGTTAATTTAATTACTTTTTGTCGTTTAACCTGATAGGGATTGTGGCTTTTGCTTGAGAAAAGTTATCACACCCCTCAACCAAAAACCATGGGGCATATTTACAATGTTTTGACGGAGGCAGTGCCACAAGCCTTCTAGTTCTGCTGCCCTCCGTCAAAAGAAATGGACAAGAATGCGTCATATCTCAAGATACGGGGCATTCCTGTCCTTTCTGCCGGCTCACAGACTGCAGCTGAGTGCCAACGCAGGCACCCTTACACTATGGTGCAAGAGCGTCTGTGCTGTTAGCATGATTGTTTTTTGTGCAGGGACACCTTCCTGCAGACAAACAATCAAAGGAGGTGTTTTCCTCGTTCTATTTGTGCTGCAGAATGCAGCATACATGGAAAGAGAAAGAAATGAGGAGAAATGTAAACATTTCTCCTTGTTACACCTACTTTGGGAAGGCATTACTTTTGGCGCTGCCCCAAAGTTATGTTATGTTGTAAATCTGGGGCAATGTCAAAAACCAAGGGCGTTGTGCGAGAACACCCACAGGAACACACATGGAATGCCCCTAGCACGCAGAGTAAGGCATTGCCTCACTCCACATTTACAAGACCTAGAAAAGCCATGTAGGGTGGTTTTGTGTGGCTTTGTAAATATTGGCCGGCACACTGTGTGTCCGGAGCATCACAAAAGTGATGCTCCCGCGGCTTAAAAGTGCAGTGGGGGCATTGCAAATATGCCCCCCAGTGTCTCACAACAGGTCTCAGGTTCTAGATGTTCTTAAGTACAGGTAAATAAAAAATCGCAGCCCTACATGCCTGAGGACAGAAAAATATGGGCTTTGTCTTACCTTGAAAGATCCTAGAGAAAACTGCTCCCAAGCCTCTTGGTAGAGTCTACTCGCTTACAACTCCAGATGGTTGGCCACATATTGTGAGCCCGATTCACAGAACTAACTTAAGACAAAATCCTAAACTTACTACTTTTGGTATTCACAGAAGTTAGGATTTTGTCTTAAGTTTGTCTTAAAACAGACTTAAGTCAGACTTAAGACAGACTTAAGTTAGGATTTTGTCCTAAGTCTGTCTTAAGTCTGTCTTAAGACAAACTAAAAACAAAATCCTAACTTCTGTGAACACCAAAAGTAGTAAGTTTAGGATTTTGTCTTAAGTTAGTTCTGTGAATCGGGCCCTGTGTTCTTATGATAGTCAGTCAAACTAGCTCCATATAATAATATTCATGATTTGATATTCTTACAGTTGTCTCAGTATTCACTGTTCTGCTACTGAGAAATTGGGACACACTAGAACGATGTTGATTGTATGGCACAATGGCTATCAAATAAAACACTGGTGAAGAAAGTCTGTTCAACAAGTGAACAGCCTAATTTGTGCTGATGATTGCAGATGGCCAATGCTGGTACTCATATATGGAGACCGGGACTTTGTATTCACCACCAGGCTTTCTCCCAGAGCAAGCATACTGAAGGACGAAAAGGGAAGCAGAAGGAAGAAGAGAGAGATAGGAGAAAAGTGAGAAGGCATGCATGACAAAGATCCTGCAGGAGTAAGATAAAGAAACTGGATGAGCAGGGTAAGTTGAAAAACAAGGCCTGAGGTGGAATCAAGACTTGGCAGCCTTGGTATATGACAACCTGGGATTTGGCAGCGCCCGTAGCGTGCACCCAAGAAAAACTTTGGGCTACCTTGATCCAGTGGTCAGAAGCTTTTATCTGCATATAAAATCAGGTATACTGCATATTTTCTATAATTTGGTTTCATGGGCGTACCCGGGGGGCGAGGATCTGCTTTGATATTTTTGCACTGCTTCCATTCAAATTGCTATGCTTGATTTATCTTCCCTGGTTTAATTACATTTAGACAGATGTTACTGAGACTCCTTTGTTTGTAAGAAAAATGATATTCTTTGAAACTGAAAGTTTAAAATATAAACCAGACTCTTAATGTATTTGACTGCTTACAAAGGCAGGTTAAACCATTTCTCAAGCTGTACACAATTGTACATTTTATATTGCTTTCTTTGCTGTGTACAGCATCTTGTCGAAGCTGTATTTCACATTAAATACAAATAATAAAAGCTCCATTGCTAAGATACATTCGAAAATGAGTACCATTGGCTTGGTTTCAGCGCTCTAAGACACTTCAGTTTGTAACTTTTCGAGGCCCATTAACTTAACTACTCCATCCCTCAGAAAACAGAGGGGCCAATTTAAAAGACATTTGTAGTCTCTAAAGTAATACTAGCGTAGTACTCTTCTACGCATTCTTACATGCCTTTGTGAGTTAACCTACAAAACATCTAAATATTGGAATAAATAAGAGATAAAATACCCCCTGCTGTACATTATAAGGATATTGCAAGTCACTGAGGAGGTCCATAACTATACAGAGAAATTGGGCTGAAGGCCGAGTTCCTTTACAAGATGATGGAACACCGAATTTGACTTGCAATATGCTTATTATGTATGGCAGAGGGGGCTTAATGAAAAACACTAGAGGGTAAATGTTCCTGGGAGAGGAGTCCGGCCTATTTGGCTACGGATTGTTGGATGAAGGATTTGAAAGATAGAAAGACGTTTTTGAGATTAATTGGTCTCAGGAAGGATATAGCATTTATGAGGGGAAAATCCTCAATTTTGAAGGGTTGCCCTCATACACCCGTAAAGGTGTCATGCTTCATCATTGGACATTTTTGCTTTTCGTGGGGTTGGTGCTGCAGTCCTCCACGGGCCCCGCAAGAGGGCTCTTTAGCAGACATCTTTTTTGAGTAATAGTGGTGAGTGTGGGTATGTGGGGTTAGTGCAGAGATGTGTTAAAAATACCATGATGGTACCCAAAAAAACTGTCATTTATTCCTGGGTCTGTTAGGTATAGTTAAAATCTGAAATTAAACTGTGACCTTCCACCAATGAGGAAGTATAGTCTGGTTAAAAAAGTTGAGTAGTGATAAAGGTCATAGGGTCAACAGTTTTCACGCCCTAATGGTCCAGAAAGGATTCCTGGCATTTCTTCAGGACCAAATAAATTAAGAGAATTAATAATGGGCAAAGTAGAAGAGATCAGGAGAGGAAAAATACCCTGAAAGTCAGACTTGTTGTGGCGTTTGCCGAGTAAAATTTGGTTCAACAAACACCTGAAATGTCATTATCCAAAATAAAAGAGAAAAGAGATAAAAGATAAAAATACATGTATAAATAAAAGGGAGAGCCAAGCGGAGTGTAAAGTGGCTAAAAGCATGAGACACACAGCGGGAGCTATGGAAAGTGAGTCAGTGTATCTCGCAACTTTAGGCTTTTCATATTGGCATGCAGCCGACTTAAGGGATCATAATCCACTAGCAGCAAGTGACTATCTCTCTATGAATTATAAACATTTGTGTATGCAAGATCAAGATTATAATTATAACAAATGTCGTCTCGCTTACGGTAAAAAGATGAAGGGTACGGCCTCAGCGGAGGTGGTAGGCTAAACGTAAGGGTAACCTGCAGGGTAAAGTGAGAAGGTAAGGTAACAGGGAAAGCGGAGGTCGCATAGAGACAGGCCGTCCGTAAGTAAAAGAGAGCTCAATGTCAATATTCTGGGTTGTTTTCGTTAAAGGGCAGGCTGAGCACGTCCCGGACGAGTAATGTCCCTTCACTTGAGCGAGACCCCATAGGGTGGTCTGGGTCTCTTGTGATACATTTTGACGTGTATGTACGAGCAGATCTCGCAGATTGTGCGCTTGTATGGAAAAAGCGGGGGCTCCAGCCTCAAAAGATCCTGTATTCAGGATAGCCCAATGTTTCTTAATGATTTTGTGTATCTTATTGCACGTTTGTGTGAAGGTGGTCATACATGTGAGCTTATCCGTGGGTGGTCTGTCTTTGTTTTCTATCAAGCTATCTTCTTAGCTCTCTTGTATGCCTGTTGTATAATTCTGTGAGGGTACTGGAGATCCTCAAGGTTGGCTCTGAGGGTGGAGGCCTTCAGTTTGTATTCTTTCATGGTGTTGCAATTCCTCTCGAGGTGGAGGAATTGGCCTACTGGTAGGTTATCACGTAGAGCCTTCGGATGATAACTCTCATAGAGTAATGAGCTGTTCCGGTTGGTGTTTTTTTTGTAGTTGGTCCTTAATAGCCTCCCTCCTTCTTTTGAGATTAATAAATCCAGGGAGGGTATAGATTGATCTGGGGTGCGATATATCATATGATACATAGTCACACAATCCCCTTTCCCACAAACCAGTTTAATCCTTGGTGCATAGTTTTTTCACACCAAAGAGCAAGCATGGTTTCAAAACATGAAGAATAACAATAAAACCTTGACTGCAAAATAAAACACATCAAAACCCTGGGCCCGATTCACAGAATGAATTTAAGACTCAATCCTAAACTTACTACTATTTTGGTATTCACAGAATGCACTTACTACTTTTGGCATTCACAGATTGAACTTACTACTTTTGGTATTCACAAAAGTTAGGATTTTGTCTTAAGTTTGTCTTAAGACAAACTTAAGACAGACTTAAGACAGACTTAAGACAAACTTAAGACAGACTTAAGACAGACTTAAGACATACTTAAGACAGACTTAAGACAAAATCCTAACTTAAGTCTGTCTTAATTCTGTCTTAAATTTGTCTTAAGTCTGTCTTAAGTTTGTCTTAAGACAAACTTAAGACAAAATCCTAACTTCTGTGAATACCAAAAGTAGTAAGTTCAATCTGTGAATGCCAAAAGTAGTAAGTGCATTCTGTGAATACCAAATAGTAGTAAGTTTAGGATTGAGTCTTAAGTTCATTCTGTGAATCGGGCCCATCATTAGTTTTTTTTTTAAAGAGATATATCAAACTGTTCAATACAATTCCATTAAACAAAATTAAGCATGGGCGCAAAATCCGTTCTGCTCGCGGATTTTGAGGATTTTTGGCAAATTCCCAATCCGCGAACTCCCGCGAATTTGCCGAAAATCCGCGAATCCGCGAGCGGAACGGATCCGGGGGGCAAAAGTTCAAGCTTCAAGCTTGTAACTATTTTAAAATGGCGCCGGCAAGCTGCCAGCGCCATTCGGAAATAGTTACTAAGTTAGCTTCAACAGGAAGCACTAATAGAAGCAGGTGCTCGAGTTTAACTGAATTCGAGCACCTGCTTTATTTTATCTATTAGTGCTTCCTAATGAAGCTAACTTAGTAACTATTTTAGAATGGTGCTGACAGCTTGCCGGCGTCATTCTAAAATAAAACAGGAGAGGGGCAGAGGGCAGAAGGGCACAACGACGAGTGTGGCAGAGGGCAGAAGGGCACAAAAACGAGTGGGGCAGAGGGCAGAATGGCACAAAAACGAGTGGGGCAGAGGGCAGAAGGGCACAAAAACGAGTGGGGCAGAGGGAAGAATGGCACAAAAACGAGTGGGGCAGAGGGCAGAAGGGCACAAAAACGAGTGGGGCAGAGGGCAGAAGGGCACAACAACGAGCACAAAAAAAACCAGCGAACACGCAAAGCGCCCCGCAAACACGCAAATCGCCCCGCGTACACGCAAAAAAACCCCGCAAATTCGCACAAATTCGCGAATTTTGCGGATCGCAAATTCGCAAATTCGCAAATTGCGAATTCGCAAAATTCACCCATGCTTAAACAAAATGAAGTAGCTCAGAACGTGTGGAAAACATGCAGAAATATTCTAGCTTTTCTCTATCTACGGAGTGCAAAAAATAAACATATTCACTATGTTTCTCATTGTAAGCTATTTACAAAGAGCAGAAGAAAGAAACACAACATTAGTTTGTTGCTTTAAACAGCTGCTTTTATTATGCTCCATGCCTTGTCCTGCCTTTCACCTCAGATGCTGGCTCTGGCAGAGGGGGATTGTGATGTCAGAACTCGACTGTAATAACCTTGTAATAGTCGAGTTCTGACATCCTTTCTCTATAATCAGTGACTTGGTGCATCACAAGTCGTCGATTATAAAGACATTTGTGACTGACATCTATACAGAGATTTCAGAATTCCATGTATTATGATAGGATTATTCAAACAATATTCATATACACTTAGTACAACTAGAAAGGACTGTGCCCTCTTCACACTTTTGCTAATAGGGGGTTGTATTTGGGGCCAAACAACTAAGGAATGGAAGAGTTTGTAAACGAGTACTCCTGTTGTACTATTTCTGGTACTCATAAATGCTTTTAGTGAATTGGCCCCAAAATGGTTAGCCCTCATTCCCTCTTTCCTCCAGAATAATGTTATTTTCCCTCCTTCTGTGCAGCCAGTGCTGTCTGCTTTCTAAAGAAGCCTCCCTTTTCCATTAATCTGTATCTTTACGTTGTCAATGTTCTAATTGTTGCAGCGATAAGCTCCTATGGCATGATCCTCAGTGCCACTGCACGTGCAGCACTGGAAAAAGGCAGTGTGCAAAGTAATGTGGCTGAGCCATAAACATCAGGAGCCGGAGTATCTGTGATGAGGAAGAAAGCCAGTGAAATCCACAGGGGGTTGGCTTTTAATAGTGCAGTGTGTGCAGTGGCACCAGGACCAAGGTGGGGGAAGGACCCACTACTCCTCAAATATGTTGTACTTTCCAATCGACCCGGGGGGGGAGGGAAATCTAAAAGATTTCACTTTGCCACTTCTAGGACGACACTGCGTCAAATTCTTAGACCTGCTTGAAGCAGGTGTAAGGAGTGACACAGCACAATGAGGATAGGCATCCCCTTTCATTGCTGGAGTTGCGTCGTGCTTGCGACACGGCTCCAGCAATGCGTGACTTTTGCGTCAGCAGATGCATCAGAATTTTTGTCCCATCTGTCAATCCTTGCACCATGGTGCACCGTATTGTAAATACTTACAACAAGGGGTTGTGAGGGACAGAGTCTCTGAATTAAGCAGAAAGCTCTCACCCAGTCAAGAGATCAGGGCTAGATCCAACACCGTTTTTTAGCTCACTGCACCATCCCAGGTCAGAACCTGTCTGTATGCAAATTAGTCTGTTCCTGTCCCAGTGCATGATGGGAACAGGGCAAACCAAACTACAAAAGCCAATTCTTACACTGGGAAGGAAACAAGCTCCCGGGGACCGGTTTCTGGCATTACAGCCGTCTTCGGCCCGGTTTGCTTGAATCCTGATGGTGCAATGAGCAAGGGTCTCACATCTGAGAATACCCTTCCACGCTTAGGGTGGACAAAAATATTTACAACAAGGGGTGGTGAGGGACAGAGTCTCTGAATTAAGCAGAAAGCTCTCACGCAGTCAAGAGATCAGGGCTAGATCCAACCCCGTTTTTTAGCTCACTGCACCATCCCAGTTTCAGAACCTGGCTGTATGCAAATTAGTCTGTTCCTGTCCCAGTGCATGATGGGAACAGGGCAAACCAAACTACAAAAGCCAATTCTTACACTGGGAAGGAAACAAGCTCCCGGGGACCAGTTTCTGGCATTACAGCCGTCTTCGGCCCGGTTTGCTTGAATCCTGATGGTGCAATGAGCAAGGGTCTCACATCTGAGAATACCCTTCCACGCTTAGGGTGGACAAAAATATTTACAACAAGGGGTGGTGAGGGACAGAGTCTCTGAATTAAGCAGAAAGCTCTCACCCAGTCAAGAGATCAGGGCTAGATCCAACACCGTTTTTTAGCTCACTGCACCATCCCAGTTTCAGAACCTGGCTGTATGCAAATTAGTCTGTTCCTGTCCCAGTGCATGATGGGAACAGGGCAAACCAAACTACAAAAGCCAATTCTTACACTGGGAAGGAAACAAGCTCCCGGGGACCGGTTTCTGGCATTACAGCCGTCTTCGGCCCGGTTTGCTTGAATCCTGATGGTGCAATGAGCAAGGGTCTCACATCTGAGAATACCCTTCCACGCTTAGGGTGGACAAAAATATTTACAACAAGGGTTGGTGAGGGACAGAGTCTCTGAATTAAGCAGAAAGCTCTCACCCAGTCAAGAGATCAGGGCTAGATCCAACACCGTTTTTTAGCTCACTGCACCATCCCAGTTTCAGAACCTGGCTGTATGCAAATTAGTCTGTTCCTGTCCCAGTGCATGATGGGAACAGGGCAAACCAAACTACAAAAGCCAATTCTTACACTGGGAAGGAAACAAGCTCCCGGGGACCGGTTTCTGGCATTACAGCCGTCTTCGGCCCGGTTTGCTTGAATCCTGATGGTGCAATGAGCAAGGGTCTCACATCTGAGAATACCCTTCCACGCTTAGGGTGGACAAAAATATTTACAACAAGGGGTGGTGAGGGACAGAGTCTCTGAATTAAGCAGAAAGCTCTCACCCAGTCAAGAGATCAGGGCTAGATCCAACACCGTTTTTTAGCTCACTGCACCATCCCAGTTTCAGAACCTGGCTGTATGCAAATTAGTCTGTTCCTGTCCCAGTGCATGATGGGAACAGGGCAAACCAAACTACAAAAGCCAATTCTTACACTGGGAAGGAAACAAGCTCCCGGGGACCGGGTTCTGGCATTACAGCCGTCTTCGGCCCGGTTTGCTTGAATCCTGATGGTGCAATGAGCAAGGGTCTCACATCTGAGAATACCCTTCCACGCTTAGGGTGGACAAAAATATTTACAACAAGAGGTGGTGAGGGACAGAGTCTCTGAATTAAGCAGAAAGCTCTCACCCAGTCAAGAGATCAGGGCTAGATCCAACACCGTTTTTTAGCTCACTGCACCATCCCAGTTTCAGAACCTGGCTGTATGCAAATTAGTCTGTTCCTGTCCCAGTGCATGATGGGAACAGGGCAAACCAAACTACAAAAGCCAATTCTTACACTGGGAAGGAAACAAGCTCCCGGGGACCGGTTTCTGGCATTACAGCCGTCTTCGGCCCGGTTTGCTTGAATCCTGATGGTGCAATGAGCAAGGGTCTCACATCTGAGAATACCCTTCCACGCTTAGGGTGGACAAAAATATTTACAACAAGGGGTGGTGAGGGACAGAGTCTCTGAATTAAGCAGAAAGCTCTCACCCAGTCAAGAGATCAGGGTTAGATCCAACACCGTTTTTTAGCTCACTGCACCATCCCAGTTTCAGAACCTGGCTGTATGCAAATTAGTCTGTTCCTGTCCCAGTGCATGATGGGAACAGGGCAAACCAAACTACAAAAGCCAATTCTTACACTGGGAAGGAAACAAGCTCCCGGGGACCGGTTTCTGGCATTACAGCCGTCTTCGGCCCGGTTTGCTTGAATCCTGATGGTGCAATGAGCAAGGGTCTCACATCTGAGAATACCCTTCCACGCTTAGGGTGGACAAAAATATTTACAACAAGGGGTGGTGAGGGACAGAGTCTCTGAATTAAGCAGAAAGCTCTCACCCAGTCAAGAGATCAGGGCTAGATCCAACACCGTTTTTTAGCTCACTGCACCATCCCAGTTTCAGAACCTGGCTGTATGCAAATTAGTCTGTTCCTGTCCCAGTGCATGATGGGAACAGGGCAAACCAAACTACAAAAGCCAATTCTTACACTGGGAAGGAAACAAGCTCCCGGGGACCGGTTTCTGGCATTACAGCCGTCTTCGGCCCGGTTTGCTTGAATCCTGATGGTGCAATGAGCAAGGGTCTCACATCTGAGAATACCCTTCCACGCTTAGGGTGGACAAAAATATTTACAACAAGGGGTGGTGAGGGACAGAGTCTCTGAATTAAGCAGAAAGCTCTCACCCAGTCAAGAGATCAGGGCTAGATCCAACACCGTTTTTTAGCTCACTGCACCATCCCAGTTTCAGAACCTGGCTGTATGCAAATTAGTCTGTTCCTGTCCCAGTGCATGATGGGAACAGGGCAAACCAAACTACAAAAGCCAATTCTTACACTGGGAAGGAAACAAGCTCCCGGGGACCGGTTTCTGGCATTACAGCCGTCTTCGGCCCGGTTTGCTTGAATCCTGATGGTGCAATGAGCAAGGGTCTCACATCTGAGAATACCCTTCCACGCTTAGGGTGGACAAAATTATTTACAACAAGGGGTGGTGAGGGACAGAGTCTCTGAATTAAGCAGAAAGCTCTCACCCAGTCAAGAGATCAGGGCTAGATCCAACACCGTTTTTTAGCTGACTGCACCATCCCAGTTTCAGAACCTGGCTGTATGCAAATTAGTCTGTTCCTGTCCCAGTGCATGATGGGAACAGGGCAAACCAAACTACAAAAGCCAATTCTTACACTGGGAAGGAAACAAGCTCCCGGGGACCGGTTTCTGGCATTACAGCCGTCTTCGGCCCGGTTTGCTTGAATCCTGATGGTGCAATGAGCAAGGGTCTCACATCTGAGAATACCCTTCCACGCTTAGGGTGGACAAAAATATTTACAACAAGGGGTGGTGAGGGACAGAGTCTCTGAATTAAGCAGAAAGCTCTCACCCAGTCAAGAGATCAGGGCTAGATCCAACACCGTTTTTTTGCTCACTGCACCATCCCAGTTTCAGAACCTGGCTGTATGCAAATTAGTCTGTTCCTGTCCCAGTGCATGATGGGAACAGGGCAAACCAAACTACAAAAGCCAATTCTTACACTGGGAAGGAAACAAGCTCCCGGGGACCGGTTTCTGGCATTACAGCCGTCTTCGGCCCGGTTTGCTTGAATCCTGATGGTGCAATGAGCAAGGGTCTCACATCTGAGAATACCCTTCCACGCTTAGGGTGGACAAAAATATTTACAACAAGGGGTGGTGAGGGACAGAGTCTCTGAATTAAGCAGAAAGCTCTCACCCAGTCAAGAGATCAGGGCTAGATCCAACACCGTTTTTTAGCTCACTGCACCATCCCAGTTTCAGAACCTGGCTGTATGCAAATTAGTCTGTTCCTGTCCCAGTGCATGATGGGAACAGGGCAAACCAAACTACAAAAGCCAATTCTTACACTGGGAAGGAAACAAGCTCCCGGGGACCGGTTTCTGGCATTACAGCCGTCTTCGGCCCAGTTTGCTTGAATCCTGATGGTGCAATGAGCAAGGGTCTCACATCTGAGAATACCCTTCCACGCTTAGGGTGGACAAAAATATTTACAACAAGGGGTGGTGAGGGACAGAGTCTCTGAATTAAGCAGAAAGCTCTCACCCAGTCAAGAGATCAGGGCTAGATCCAACACCGTTTTTTAGCTCACTGCACCATCCCAGTTTCAGAACCTGGCTGTATGCAAATTAGTCTGTTCCTGTCCCAGTGCATGATGGGAACAGGGCAAACCAAACTACAAAAGCCAATTCTTACACTGGGAAGGAAACAAGCTCCCGGGGACCGGTTTCTGGCATTACAGCCGTCTTCGGCCCGGTTTGCTTGAATCCTGATGGTGCAATGAGCAAGGGTCTCACATCTGAGAATACCCTTCCACGCTTAGGGTGGACAAAAATATTTACAACAAGGGGTGGTGAGGGACAGAGTCTCTGAATTAAGCAGAAAGCTCTCACCCAGTCAAGAGATCAGGGCTAGATCCAACACCGTTTTTTAGCTCATTGCACCATCCCAGTTTCAGAACCTGGCTGTATGCAAATTAGTCTGTTCCTGTCCCAGTGCATGATGGGAACAGGGCAAACCAAACTACAAAAGCCAATTCTTACACTGGGAAGGAAACAAGCTCCCGGGGACCGGTTTCTGGCATTACAGCCGTCTTCGGCCCGGTTTGCTTGAATCCTGATGGTGCAATGAGCAAGGGTCTCACATCTGAGAATACCCTTCCACGCTTAGGGTGGACAAAAATATTTACAACAAGGGGTGGTGAGGGACAGAGTCTCTGAATTAAGCAGAAAGCTCTCACCCAGTCAAGAGATCAGGGCTAGATCCAACACCGTTTTTTAGCTCACTGCACCATCCCAGTTTCAGAACCTGGCTGTATGCAAATTAGTCTGTTCCTGTCCCAGTGCATGATGGGAACAGGGCAAACCAAACTACAAAAGCCAATTCTTACACTGGGAAGGAAACAAGCTCCCGGGGACCGGTTTCTGGCATTACAGCCGTCTTCGGCCCGGTTTGCTTGAATCCTGATGGTGCAATGAGCAAGGGTCTCACATCTGAGAATACCCTTCCACGCTTAGGGTGGACAAAAATATTTACAACAAGGGGTGGTGAGGGACAGAGTCTCTGAATTAAGCAGAAAGCTCTCACCCAGTCAAGAGATCAGGGCTAGATCCAACACCGTTTTTTTGCTCACTGCACCATCCCAGTTTCAGAACCTGGCTGTATGCAAATTAGTCTGTTCCTGTCCCAGTGCATGATGGGAACAGGGCAAACCAAACTACAAATGCCAATTCTTACACTGGGAAGGAAACAAGCTCCCGGGGACCGGTTTCTGGCATTACAGCTGTCTTCGGCCCGGTTTGCTTGAATCCTGATGGTGCAATGAGCAAGGGTCTCACATCTGAGAATACCCTTCCACGCTTAGGGTGGACAAAAATATTTACAACAAGGGGTGGTGAGGGACAGAGTCTCTGAATTAAGCAGAAAGCTCTCACCCAGTCAAGAGATCAGGGCTAGATCCAACACCGTTTTTTAGCTCACTGCACCATCCCAGTTTCAGAACCTGGCTGTATGCAAATTAGTCTGTTCCTGTCCCAGTGCATGATGGGAACAGGGCAAACCAAACTACAAAAGCCAATTCTTACACTGGGAAGGAAACAAGCTCCCGGGGACCGGTTTCTGGCATTACAGCCGTCTTCGGCCCGGTTTGCTTGAATCCTGATGGTGCAATGAGCAAGGGTCTCACATCTGAGAATACCCTTCCACGCTTAGGGTGGACAAAAATATTTACAACAAGGGGTGGTGAGGGACAGAGTCTCTGAATTAAGCAGAAAGCTCTCACCCAGTCAAGAGATCAGGGCTAGATCCAACACCGTTTTTTATAAAGTTACACAAGTATAACACACATTAAGGATGGCATGAGGGACAGAATACGAGACTGAAAGAGTCATATGTCTGTCTCGATGGAACTAGTCAAGAGGGAAATGTAGAACTGCTTGTGCCTGCGTTGAATTAGTTTTTAAGGAGTAGAAATTTCATCGCCTGTATAAAAAAACAGCAAGAATACAATAGACAGGCATCTTAGTAGCATGCAGCAAGTGCATTCTGGATTGTGTTAGCACTCCCCTACAAACACTTTTAAAAACAAAAAATGTATCAAAAATATTTTGTCAGCCTTAAAACCTTCTTCCATGCCCAATCTCTCATTCTGACTCATAAGTGTCTTAGCCTCCTTAGCCGTTCTGAGACCATCATGTGCTATCCGTGGTTTGGAACAGTCATGTTCCCTCGCAGATGATGCTGGCACCAGGGAAAGGGGAGGAAGCAGATATCTGAAGAGATGCTGGTCATCCTCTTAACCCCTTGCCTGCTGATGACGGAACCGCTCCGTCATCAGCTGCGGTGGCGCTCGGAGCGCCTGCGCGGCGCGATTCCGCACCTGCGCTGAGCGTTCCATTGAGCGGGGCGGGCCATGACGGAACCGCTCTGTCATAAGCACAGCGCAACCGACGCTGGTGACGGAGCGGTTCTGTCACCAGCATGCGCGTGCCGTATTTCCGCCCCGCCCCCTTAGCACTGCGGCGGAATAGCCGCCGCAGTGAAGGGGTTAAAGGAATGTGCTGAAGAGCATGGTGAGTTCTTTGGGAAAACATCACCACATCTACAAGAAAACACAACAAAGTACATTTGGTAGAAGATCCAAAGGTGTGCCAATGGCACAAGGTACACACACTGTGTATTGGGAGTGCGGACGAAATACTGGTAGGATGTCAAGGCGTGTGCAAGGCAGAGGCTGGTTAGGTACATGGAAGAGGCGTCGGGCACCAGAGGAGGGCACACAGTGAATCCTCCACAGCACTTCCGGCACAGGTTAGTGAGGGCACCCAGACCGCAAAGTCGTCTGTGACCTGTCGCCAAGTGTTGTCCCCTGACTCCTGCAGAAGATACCACAGATGATGGATACACACTAATGTTGAAACTTGCAGATATCATGTCTCCTCTAGCAGGTGTTAGAGTACCTGGGATAGTAATGCCTGTGCATACACAGAAGAAACTGCTGAGCACTCTGAGAGTCAACATCTCAGCCCTGTGAGAGCCAGGGAGGCCCCCCAAGGCAGAGATCTCAGAGGCCTTGAAAGATCAGTGTTGCAGGTGCAAAGCCATCAAGTGATGATCATGGACATGCCTAACCACAGCATAGGTGCTTCAGACAAGAACAGCACATCAGGTTTTTGATCTGTCAGGTTATGAACTGGAGGGGGGAAAGGTGATTTTGTGATCAAGTACATTGCACCTTGGCCCTCAACATTCTGCCTAGGATGTCACTGCCTCTGTAACCAGTTTCACAGCCTTCCAACCCTCTTGGATGCATTGGGGAAAGCCACCCAGAGCTGGTGGAATGCAATGCTTGGTGCAAGGCCTAGCTCTACACTCACCCCATCTGTGATGACCAAAGGCCTAGCCCGCTAGCAGTAGGGTGCTCGCAGTGAGTTGGATGCCCGCAGGAGGGTGTGCTGGGCCTGGCCAGGCCTTGTGCCAAAGAATCTAAATACAGCGATACAAAAGGGGACGATGGACGGAGCGTTTGAGCAAATCAAACACTCCCCCCCAGTCAACTGATCTGGGTTTAATCCATCACCGTTCTTTAGCCCACTCTGCCACCCCAGTTCAGACATGGCCATATGCAAATCAGGCTGACCCTGTGCCTCATGGGAACAGTCCAGCCCGAAGAATCTAAATACATCATAAAATATCCAATTTAAGTCAACAAAAAACACACAATTAAAAACTGAGGACTAGATTTGTCACTGTATTGCGTTGCCCCATGCGTCATACCTGGTGTTGGAAAGGTAATGCAATTCACAAGTCAGGCTTACCAAGAAATGCACGGCTACATTGCATGGCCCTGCATTGCTTGATGAATCTGGAGTAGCACAAGGCAGCGCAAGTCACTGCCTTGCTTTGCCCTGCCCTAAGTCGGCGTTCCATGAGTGGAGCGTGGAGGTTTCCACGCGTCCACCCATGGATTTGAGCACATTCCCAGATTTACCAGTGGAGGCGCAACGAGGAGAAATATCTTTATCTTCATTTTTCCCTCCTTCTAAATGTGCTGCATTCTTCAATCAGAGGATTGTTTTTGTGTAGGAAGGTGCGCATTTCTGCATAAAAATAATCCTGCCTGCAACGCAGGCCCCCTTGCACCATAGCGTAAGGGTGCCTGCATTGGCCCTAGGCAGCAGATTGTGCACCAGCGCAGGCAGAGAGAAGGAATGTTGGTAAATATATTGCATTCCTGCCCTGTCCCTTTCACTCTGCACAGCAATATGCTGTGCAGAGTGAAAGATTAATAAATCTAACCCCTTGGGTATGGTTCTAGTTTAGACACATAAAACCACTGAGATTTGCCAGTTATGGTTACTAACAAGCACAGCACATGCCATAACTTGTGCTATCTGCCATGCTCAAAACAATAATTTGCTCAAAGGCACAGAACCCAAAAAGTATTATCAAGAAACCAGCATGATGAGTGGAACACGTTACTGTGACTTTCCACAAATTTCAGTGGTTTTACACGTTTTGACTGAATCATAACTGAGGGTTTAACTGTGCCTTTTCAGTGATTATATTTATGTGTGTGTCTGTGTTAGGAATGCGCGTTTTCAAGTGCATCCCTGCATGGTACCACTGTGTGTGTGTGTCAGAAAAATGCTCCTGCATATGTGCACCTGTTTGTATTATCTGTGTTTGAGTGGGTTATTAACACACCCTGTCTGCTTGCTGTGGGGTTATACATCTGTACACTTGCCTGTGTGTGACGTGTTCTTATGTTATGTTTATGACATCTATATGTATGTCTGTGGTGTAGTCCTCTCGGTATGTATGTGGGAATACACATGCATCGGTGTTCTTATATGGGGTACAAGCTTGTGTTATGCATGAGGAATCCCTACCTGAATGTGTGCCTGTGCACAATACATTCTTGTGATATGTATGTCAGAAATACTCACTTATAATTGTGCCTTTGTGTCCAATGTTCTTGGGTTATATGTGCAAAGGATACAGATGTTTTAGTGTTCCTCTGTGTGATACAGTGGTGCAGCTAGAGCTTTTGCCACCCTGGGCAATCCCTGAGTTTGCTGCCCAGTGACGGCTGGTGCAGGTAAGAGAGGGATGACAGGGTGGAGGCGACAGATGACGACGAGCGGGGGCGACATATGACGACGATGGAGAATAAAAAAAAATTACAAAGAAAACTTACCATGCGCTTGCTGTTGCCACCCAAAAAAAGTGGTCTGATTTTAACTGTTTAAAAAAAACAGGTGTGCATGCCTGAAGTATAACTGTATTAAAGCTAGACCTGTTGGCTTTGCCAGTGCTTATGCTAGGTATGGGAGGTATCCTCGTAGTTAAAGTGTGCCTGTGTGTGGTGAGTTCCCGTGTTAGCTTCACGAGGGACCCTCGTGGTTACGTGTGCCTGTGTGTGGTGAGTTCCCGTGTTAGCTACATGAGGGACCCTCATGGCTAAGTGTGCCTGTGTGTGGTGAGTTCCTGTGTTAGCTACATGAGGGACCCTCGCGGTTAAGTGCGCTTGTGTGTAGTGAGTTCCCATGTTAGCTACACAAGGGACCCTCTCGGTTAAGTGTGCCTGTGTGTGGTGAGTTCCCGTGTTAGCTACACAAGGGACCCTCTCGGTTAAGTGTGCCTGTGTGTGGTGAGTTCCCGTGTTAGATCCACGAGGGACCCTCGTGGTTACATGTGCCTGTGTGTGGTGCGTATTGGTGTTAGCTCCACAAGGGACCCTAGTGGTTAAGTGTGCCTGTGTGTGGTGAGTTCCTGTGTTAGCTCCACACGGGACCCTCATGGTTACGTGTGCCTGTGTGTGGTGAGTTCTGGTGTTAGCTCCACGAGGGACCCTCATGGTTACATGTGCCTGTGTGTGGTGAGATCTGGTGTTAGCTACACGAGGGACCCTCTTGGTTAAGTGTGCCTGTGTGTGGTGAGTTCCCTTGTTAGCTCCACGAGGGACCCTCGCTGTTAAGTGTGCCTGTGTGTGGTGAGTTCGCGTGTTAGCTCCATGAGGGACCCTCGCGGTTAAGTGTGCCGGTGTGTGGTGAATTGTCGTGTTAGCTCCATGAGGGACCCTCGCGGTTAAGTGTGCCGGTGTGTGGTGAATTGTCGTGTTAGCTCCATGAGGGACCCTCGTGGTTAAGTGTGCCTGTGTGTGGTGAGTTCCCGTGTTAGTTCCATGAGGGACCCTCACCGTTAAATGTGCCTGTGTGTGGTGAGTTCTGGTGTTAGCTCCACAAGGGACCCTCGCGGTTAAGTGTGCCTGTGTGTGGTGAATTGTCGTGTTAGCTTCACGAGGGACCCTCGCTGTTAAGTGAGCCTGTGTGTGGTGAGTTCCTGTGTAGC
Source organism: Lissotriton vulgaris (assembly GCF_964263255.1). Classification (NCBI taxonomy): domain Eukaryota; kingdom Metazoa; phylum Chordata; class Amphibia; order Caudata; family Salamandridae; genus Lissotriton; species Lissotriton vulgaris. Next base: position 1,186,129,989 of record NC_141697.1, read on the forward strand.
TCCATGAGGGACCCTCGGGGTTAAGTGTGCCTGTGTGTGGTGAGTACTTGTGTTAGATATATGGGGGATCTTCGTGGTTAAGTGTGCCTGTGTGTGGTGCATTGTCGTGTTAGCTAGCTCCATGAGGGACCCTCGCGGTTAAGTGTGCCTGTGTGTGGCGGGCCCAGTCTGTGTTTCAAGTGTCAGGACAGAGCGCCGCCCGCTCATCATCTCGACTCCCCCGCTTCCTGCTCATTAAGGAACTGGAGCACAGATAAGGCTTGTCCCCAGAGCACAAAAACCGTGAACAATCTTGCTTCTAAGTGGAAACTTTCACTCCCCCTCCCTCGCTCCCAGCAGAAAAGACACAATTTTCTGGCTCGTGATTGTCCAACAAGCCTGTTTCATGTTACAACTTACAGGCCGGAGCGCGGCTGCGCAGTCAGAAGCCGCTGACAGGAACGTTGTGCAGGGCCGCCTCCGGGTACCCGGCGTCAGATACTGTCAACGGCGTTTATTTTCACCTAATACAGGCACGTGCTCTGCTCTTAGGTAAAAGGGTGTCATGGTCCCCAGCAATTGAAGCCAAAAATAGCTTGGTGCCCGGCTACTAACGGGCCAGATGGGGGCAGGTTAGGGTGAGAATAAAGTGGAGAAGTGTGGCTCACTGGTTAGAAGAGGCATACCCTGAAGCAGAGGTCAGACCCGGGACCAGGGTTCAATTCCCGACGCGGCAGGGTCTTGAGCCCAATTGTCCACGGACTCGATAATTCTCGCTTCGAATCATGGGTTCACACTCTGGGCATTAAGCTTGCTTAATTTCCACAACGGCCCCCGCAGCGGGATACCTGGCCTTCACCTTGGGGATGCCCAGTACGGGTTATCTCACAGGGAAAGGCCAGGACAGGTTCCCAATACAAGCACCGAGATGCCCAAGGGTAAGTCGAGCGCTATATAAGACTTCACAAAAAAAAAAAAAAGACTTCACAAAAAAAAAAAAAAAATATAGGGGAGAAGCACACCTTTTCTGTAAATTTTAAGTATGGTATGTTTTTAACTTTTATTTTTCAACAATACTCATATGCGTGCAACAGAGGTAGCACGTTTGCCCTCACGTACCTAATACTGAACCTTCCTACCTCGAGTAAAACAAGGAAAATGAACAATTTTGACCAACATAAAAACCTATAACGAAAAAGAAAGAGAGAAATTTATTGGATAAAAAGGCTGGGAACACAGGATCCCAAAGGGCTAAATGAAAAAATTGATTTTTATGTTAAATGAGTTCAAAAATGTAAACAGTCAATAATTAAGAATGATGAATTCAATGTATTGATTTGTTGAAAACAAAATTGTATATGTTATATTTGATTTCGAAAACATGATTAAATCAGAATTGAAGAATAAAACTAAAATAGTTTTGCAACAGTGCACAGTGGTCGGGTGTGATTTCACTCGAGGTAGGAAGGCCGGTTAGGGTGACCATATCCTGCGACCCAAAAACCGGGACATTTTGCAAAAAATAGAGGAAGGACTACAATCTTACACCAACAAGGTGGCAAAGAATGACAGCGCTCATCAACATAAAAACACAGAAGAGACACTAGGAAAATAAAAAGTAATTTTTTAAACCAGCATCATACTGGTTAATTAAATTGTTCACTCATAACAGCTGCTAACTAGCCCTGCTTTGGAAGATCTTAGAAAGGGCCTCTCATTGTTTATCAGTTTACCCTCTCAAAAAAACGGGACATAAGCCAAATTTACTGAAATCTGCTGTAAAGACTGGGAAATCGGGACTGTCCTGGCAAAGCCGGGACACCTCGTCACTGTAGGTCAATTATATACTGCACTCAGTAAATAGGAATACAGTGAGGGTCGGTATTTACAGAGTTCAATAAATACTCTTGCACCCGCAGTATGAGTTGGTGGGAATGTGGTGGAGAAATTACCACACGTGGAAATACCATTTCCCCAGGATGAGGTATTTACCACCTGTGGTAAATACCTTTTATTCCGAGTTTTCAACAATAAAACAATGCATGACATATGGAATTGGGTTTTAACACACCAAGGGCCATATTATCAAGAAAGGGCATTACATTATCGCAGCTTTTATCGGCAGGAAACTCCAGCTAAAGCGGCGATAATATGCCCTTGTGAATTCCCATAGAAGCCCAGGTTCTGGCCTTTCTTGATAATATGGCCCCAAATTCTGAATGTTTACTCCTGGCCTTTTCCCCGCTAATACATTTCAGCAAGTTTGACCTGCCTCAATTTATCAGGGAAAACTGAGATTGAATGATAATTATCACACAACGTGTAATTCCGATCTGTGTGTGAAACACGTTTTCACAGCAATCAGAATTTAGCCCTGAATTCATAATGAGTGTGTTGTACTGAGCGTTCACAGAGGAAAATGTGGAATTACATCGCTTAACCTATCAAGTTACCACTCATTTGGGCCTAGTAAATTTGCCAAAATTTACCTCGGGATCATTGCGGGAGGTGAGGTTAGCACGGTGGTACTTGGAATTCCAATATGTGCAGTAACAAAAGTTCTCAGACCTATCAGACTTCCCACCCCACTCGTAATCACAGCTTAAGTACAGCTTTCGCCCCATGGAGGAAGGCGGAGGGGAAGTGAAAGCGCTGCAATGGCACTGTGGGGAGTTTAAACGGTTTATTTTCAAGCTGTAGTTCACCAAAAATACACATGTGTGCAAAACCAGCACCACATTAAGATGCATTCAATTGTGCCCACTGCATGACTAAAATCTAGTCCCTGAAGGGCATTGAAGGTCGAATGATAGCATACCTAACTCAAACGGAGACATCTTGTGACACACATATCAGTTCCCATCATACGTTCTCCCGGTGAGGAGCCGATATTACACGCTGGCAGTGGAGTGGAGTGGTGTGGCTCACTGGTTAGAGGGAGCAGACCCGGAAGCAGAGAATGGCCCGGGACCAGAGTTCAATTCCCGACGCGGCAGGGTCATGGACCAGGGCCAGCGGACTTGATAATTCTCGCCTCGGTGCCTACTCTAACCAGGGATCACACTCGGCAACTCTGGGCATTAGCTTGCCTCATCTCTACAACGGCCCCCCACATTCCCCAGCGATGCCTGGTTTCACCTTGGAGATACCCAGTAGGGACCATCTCACAGGGATAGCCAGGACGGGTTCCCCAGCGGTCTACAGCGCCACGACGCCTCAGGGCAGCAGTGCGCTTTACAAGACACATTACATTACATTACAAAATGAGCTAAAAACCACTGTAAATTCCAACTCGTTTTCCGAGGCTTTGAACTGTCAATGTCCAATAAGGGGTTTGAAAACACTCCAGGACATCGGCCGAGCCTCGGGGGAGGGATGCGGATTCAAAAGTGCCTCGTAGGTACTACTTCTTGGCGCAAGGGCCCGACCCTCCTCACACGGTGAGATTGTATTTCAAGTTAGCAGGTATGTGATAGTGAGATTCACAACTGTGATTTGGCAATGGAAAAAGCTTAACTAGAGGTTATTTATTTAGGAATGTTGTTGAGCTCCTACATGTTGCCATGAGGTCACATCGCAGCACTATAAAATCTGAGCGAATGGATAAAATGACCCAAGGTTGCAGAATTTCAATGGGTTCATTTTTGCAGCATTCTTGAATGAAAGTATCCAGGTATGGTGCTAATGTGGCGGTTAGACCACTTCAGAGGATGGCACTTGGCACACAATGACTTTTTCTCCAAGTGTATTCCTCTTCCTTATGCTGGTTGCTATTTATTTAATTATTTTTTTTAATTTTTATTTTATTTTATAGGCAAACTATCCTTGTGTAGCGTGTGGAGTGGTGATGGACAGCTAAGAAGAAGCAGGGGGTCGAGGAACCAGAACATGCCACCCGTGGTAGTAATAAAACATGTTTGGAAAAACTAATGTGTCTGGCTTTGTCAAGCTGGTACGATGGTTATTTATTTATTTTCTTTAAATATTGTAAGTACGTGCCACAAAAAAGAAGGACATCATGCCACCACCTAAAGGTGGCAGCCATAAGGTTGAAATAAAAGTTTTACATTTAAAACAATCTAATGTGCATTTTAATAATATAGCAGGGGTGCTTTCTAGCAGGCAGGTGTACTCAGAATGGGTACATAAAGCCTTTTAAGTTTTAATGCATATCACAAGAAAATGTAGTCCTTATAGACTCAAAGAAAAGGTACTATGGGATTTGAATTACTGTACCCTGAACACACAACACCTGATTTAGACTTACTCATCACAAATATGACAAATATCCTACCAACCTTATTACAAGTACCATAGGATGTAATACATTTATATTAAGGGGATGGAATATCCATCATGTTTGTGACAAAGTAGCCCGCCAGCCAAACTCTGAATCAGGCCCATAGTTTAAATATAGAGGGATGACTAAAAAATGAAAAAGCATAAAGGATGGAAAGAAAAGAAAGACTGTCAAAGTAAAGTACTGGCACATGATATCTGGCACTGAATTGCACTTATTTTTAGGCCGGAGTGAATATGTGAGCAGGTATTTAACAGTGCAGAAGAGACAGTGACTAAACTGGGCTGCCCTATTGCCTCACCTTCTCCTGGTGGGCAGAACCAAAATGTGAATGACAGTTGAAAAGATCAATGGATGAAGAGGTTTGACCAAAAGCAACGTTATGTACTTATGTGCATTTTTTTTTATGCTTCTTTTTATGATTTATATGAATCAGGCAAGAAGGCTAAAGTTGTCTTTAGACCAGACCCAAAAAGGGAACATCAGTCAAGGGGGCGGAGAGGAAAGCTGATTACAGAGCAAAAGAAGGTACCCACCCGACGGGGGAACAAAAGTAAGCCGAGTTGCCGTGACAACAGCATCTTGAGCATGTTTGCAATAGTCATTAGTCTAGACTGGATAGGCAAATTAAATGAATAGATTTTGTTTCTGTTGCAAAGCATCAATAACTGCCAGAAAAATGAATGGAGAAAAATAGCACTAATATGCAATTTTGCACTATATTACACAATATATATTAGGGATTGGTGTGCCACTTTGCTCCATTTCGTTTGGCAGAGGTGGTTTTTGCCTATCAGCAAAAATCTAAATAGAAAAAAATGCAAACACTGATTTTTGTAGTGCAGAAAATGGAGCAAAAGCACACCCTTAAAATGTGTTACGGGGCACTACATTTCACCTCAGTTCCAAACTAGCACCACAGTCAATGTATGCAACCCAGTCCCAGTGGAAATAATGCTTTTACAAAAACATGGTTCTATTTCAAGCAATACCTATTTTATGGTTGCTGTGGTCTTGTCTCAGTTGATGGATTGCTTGTGGTTGGTTGGTGTTTTCCTGACTTAGCCTCGTGCTGCTGAACACATCCTCAGCTATCAGCACAGAGGATGCTGGTCCCAGAGTTCCTGCCGCCTCCTGCCCTCAGTTCTGCATCTTGACACCGCCTGATGCAGATTTCCTGAAATTAACCTTTCGGAGAGCATCCTCTCCCCATTGTCTTCAAAACTTGGAAGCAACAACAAAGAATGGCACACATGCATTGACCTCCCCACCCCCACGTCCCTGGCCACTTCTAAAATGGGCATGTTGATGTATGAAGGAACATCCCTTGCACACGAGAACATGTGCAGTGCACGCACTTGTTCTCTCTCTCTCTCTCTCTCTCTCTCTCTCTCCCTCTCTTTCTCTCTCTCGCTTTTTCTCTCTCTCCGCCTTGCCCTCCCACGCAACCACCCATGGGTTTTGACGCAAAGCTCTATCTACTAACATAGTCGACAGGGTTTTGTTAAAAAAAATTGCGCTTGAGGAGTGGCGATTCGTGCCAGGTTCCGGCTAGTCCAAGTACGCATCCTGCATAGGTCATACACCCAATGAACGACGCAATACATAATAGGCTATGCGGACTCACGCTTTTGCTTGCGGAGGTGTGTTGAAGAAGGGACCTTCTTCCACATATTGTGGGATTGCGCCAGAATCAGGGCATACTGGTCCAGACTAGCAGGCATCATGTCGGAGGTGGTGGGAGCGGACGTTCCGCTGGAGGCCAGATGGCATGTCTTAGGGGTCACTAGTGACATCACCTGGCCGAAATGGGACACGGTGTGGTTAGCTCTGGCGAGTATGGTGGCCAAGAGAAATATCACGAGGCTATGGGGAAGTGATCTTGTGCCTACGGTGGAGGAGTGGGAGCGAGATTTGGACTGGTGCCAACGGGCTGAAAAGGTTATCTATAAAAGTCGAGGTTGCCCTAAGAAATGGGAGAAAATATGGGCGGCTTGGAGGAGGTACCGGGGAGAGTGGATGGATTCGCAGGCGGATGAGGCGCCGCCCTGAGGGATGATCAGTGTGGAACTTTGTACTCCATGTCTGTGCACTTAATGCTGAGGTCTTGTGACACCCGTCCTGCACTGGATTCCTTAGGGTGCGGCTGTAATAAGGAGGGCCGCAATGTGGAACTGGCGGGGAGGGAGGGGGAGTAGGGTGGAGTTGGTGAATACAATTTGTCTGGTTCGATAGGTTCAGAGTTGGGGATCCACTGGGGTTGGGTCAATGTTTATTGGGGGGGTCTGTTGTGGTGGATGGGTTTAATTATTTCGAACGAATCTGCGGCTGATTTTATTTGTAATTGTCAATGAACTTCCGTTGCTAACTGATGTGCAATGTTATGGAGCTGGTTATTCAAATAAAAAGATTTAAAAAAAAAAAACATTTGCACTTTTGAGATTGGTGCTAACCTGGCCGAATGCGTTTGTTTCTCTAAACTTTTCCGACTTTGCATGTGTGCTGAACAGTACAGCACACATCCAAGTGGAGAAAGTTTTAAAGTTTGTCTAGGCAGTAGTATTTTCTACTGGAAGGGTACCTTTTTCAGTACAAAACCTATGTTAGGCATGATGCAGACAGGTTTGTGCCATGGTTTAAGTGGTGCTCACCAGGCTGATTGTGCGCAAGGGAGAGAGCAGGACAGTGCCGTATATATTAGTAGTCATAGTAGTCATGCAAAATCAGAAACGTTTGGAGAAATAAAAGCATTTCTCCTTTTTACTTCTGCTTCAAAGAGGTGTTATATTTTGGAGCAATACCCCATCTACTATAGAGTAAACAGAGATTTGCATCAAAACCCATAGATGGTTGCATAGGGGAGCACCCATGTACCATCCATGTAATGCTGCTTTGCGTTAGTTTCAAGCAACTTTCTTGAGCAAATTACATTTGCGCCAGACAGTAATTTCAAAATAAATATTTTGCACTAGTTTGATTTACTTTTGTGACGCAAATCCAGTGCAAAATGTCTGTAAATGAGCCCACAAGTGTTCTTACTGTAATACGTCCTACACATCAGCCAAGCGCCTCTTCTGTGGGTAACCAGGGTGATCCATTAAAAAAAAAAGAATAAACATGAAAATAACACAGACATCTCACCCCAGTCTGTCTTTTATCAAACGTGTCTTTTGAGAGATAAAAAGAGTTGTTTCTTATAGATATTTCCTCTGGATATGTAATTTTATGTTCATGCCAGACCCCTGACATACCAGCAATCATATGAACATCCATGAATCAAGACTTTCCACTTTCCTTTCTTTATCAGACAATAGCAGATGTCAATGGTCAGAGATTTACTTCTGTTGAGGGCAGGAGTAACTCACATTCCGGAAAGCACTAGGCTCAGAACAGCTCAAACAAGCATTTGCAATGCAATAGTTCTCGCATTAATTACGTTTGAGCAATTGGCATTGCGAAATATTGCAACACCAATTGCAACAAAAGTCTATAAATTGTAGGCCAAAAAAATGTGTATTTCGTTTTGTAGCAATGGTGACATGCTGCGCTTTAGGTGAATATGTTTAAAAGTAAAGTGTTACAAAAGGGGGGTGGTGATGGACGGAGCATCTGAACCAATCAAACACTCACACCTAGTCAACAGAACTGGGTTTAATCCATAACCGTTCTTTAGCCCACTCTGCCACCCCAGTTCAGACATGGCCATATGCAAATCAGTCTGATCCTGTGCCTCATGAGAACAGTCCAGCCCGAACTGCCAAGCCATGCCTTCCCTTGACCGGAAACAAGCTTCCTAGGACCGGTTTCTGGCATTACAGCCGTCTTCAGCCACGTTTGCTTGAATCCAGTGGCAAAGTGAGCATGGGACTCACGTCTGAGCATACCCTGCTAACTTAAGGCGAATAAAGCGGTACAAAAGGGGTGTGGTGATGGACGGAGCATCTGAACCAATCAAACACTCACACCCAGTCAGCAGATCTGGGTTTAATCCATCACCGTTCTTTAGCCCACCCTGCCACCCGAGTTCAGACATGGCCATATGCAAACCAGTCTGATCCTGTGCCTCATGGGAACAGTCCAGCCCGAACTGCCAAGCCATGCCTTCCCTGGACCGGAAACAAGCTTCCTAGGATCGCTTTCTGGCATTACAGCCGTCTTCAGCCAGACTTGCTTGAATCCAGTGGCAAATTGAGCAAGGGACTCACGTCTGAGCAAAGCCTGCCAACTTATGGCGAATAAAGCGGTACAAAAGGGGGGTGGTGATGGACGGAGCATCTGAACCAATCAAACACTCACACCCAATCAACAGATCTGGGTTTAATCCATCACCGTTCTTTAGCCCACTCTGCCACCCAAGTTCAGACATGGCCATATGCAAATCAGTCTGATCCTGTGCCTCATGGGAACAGTCCAGCCCAAACTGCCAAGCCATGCCTTCCCTGGACCGGAAACAAGCTTCCTAGGACCGGATTCTGGTAAAAGTAAAGTGTGCCATACTGTGATTGCTACAATAGTTAATTGTGGATGCGTTAACAATTGATGTGTGCGCTGATGGCTGGTGGTGTATGTGCCCGTAGAAATGGTGCACTGATGGCTGGTGGTGTGTGTGCGCCTGGTGGAAGTGTGCACTGACGGCTGGTGGTGTGTGTGCGCCTGGTGGAAGTGTGCACTGACTGCTGGTGGTGTGTGTGTGTGCCTGGTGGAAGCGTGCACTGACGGCTGGGGGGGTGTACCTAGTGGAAGCGTGCACTGACAGCTGGTGGTGTTTGTGCCTGGTGAAAGTTTGCACTGACGGCTGGTGGTGTTTGTGCCCGGTGAAAGCGTGCACTGATGACTGGTGGTGTTTGTGCCGGGTGAAAGCGTGCACTGACGACTGATGGTGTTTGTGCCTGGTGAAAGTGTGCACTGACGGCCGGTGGTGTGTATGCCTGGTGAAAGCGTGCACTGATGGCTGGTGGTGTGTGTGTCTGTTGAAAGCATGCACTGATGGCTGCTGGTGTGTGTGCCTGGTGGACGCTAGCACTGACGGCTGGTGGTGTGTGTGCCTGGTGAAAGTGTGCACTGACAGCTGGTGGTGTGTGTGTCTGGAAGTGTGCACGGAGGGCCAGTGGTGTGTGTATGCCTGGTGAAAGCGTACACTGATGGCTGGTGGTGTGTGTGTCTGGAAATGTGCACTGAAGGCTGGTGGTGTTTGTGCCTGGTGGAAAAGTGTGTACTGACATATTTAAAATTAAAGTGCTCCATACTGCGATTGCTACAATAGTTAATTGTGGATGCGTTAACAATTGATGCATGCACTGACGGCTGGTTGTGTGTGTGTGGTGGAAGTGTGCACTGACGGCTGGTGGTGTTTGTGCCCGGTGAAGGCGTGCACTGATGACTGATGGTGTGTGTGTGTGCCTGGCCGGCTGGTGGGGTGTGTGCCTGGTGGAAGCGTGCACTGATGGCTGGTGGTGTGTGTGCCTGGTGAAAGCATGCACTGATGGCTGGTGGTGTGTGTGCCTGGTAAAAGCGTGCACTGACAGCTGGTGGTGTGTGTATGCCTGGTGAAAGCATGCACTGATGGCTGGTGGTGTGTGTGTGCCTGTTGAAAGCGTGCACTGGCTGGTAGTCTGTGTGTGCCTGGCCGGCTGGTGGTGTGTGTGTGCCTGGCTGGCTGGTGGTGTGTGTGCCTGGTGGAAGCGTGTACTGATGGCTGGTGGTGTGGGTGCCTAGTGAAAGTGTGCACTGACGGCTGGTGGTGTGTGTGTGCCTGGTGAAAGCGTGCACTGACGGCTGTTGGTGTGTGCCTGGCAGAAGCGTGCACTGACGGCTGATGGTGCCTGGTGGAAGCGTGCACTGATGGCTGGTGGTGTTTGTGCCCGGTGAAAGTGTTCACTGACGACTGATGGTGTCAGTGCCTGGTGAAAGCGTGCACTGATGGCTGGTGGTGTGTGTGCCTGGTGAAAGCAAAGGAACAGAAAGAATTGCCAGTGCTGATGTGGATACTATTTAAACAACTAATGTCCAAACCTGAACTCAAAGAATAAGAACGGGGTGCACTATTTAATAGTTTTTTTATTTTAAACAAAATTTAAACCAAGCAACCGATTTTCAATATTTTCATTTATACAAGAACGTATTTACAAAAGGACACAAAGAACTAAGATCGTGATTTGGAAACCATCAATCATACAACGTTTCATACATATCACATCCATTCAAGACACATTCATACCATTCAGGGGCAAAGGGAAATATACAACACGATTAAAAATCTGTACACCACGATATACTACAAATTGATAAAACACAGTATTGTACTAGCGGCCAAGAAAAAAACAAATCAGCAAAAAAACAAATCAGCTCTTGTCGCTCTCGCAGACACTACGTGTCTGCGAGAGCGACAAGAGCTGATTTGTTTTTTTCTTGGCCGCTAGTACAATACTGTGTTTTATCAATAAGAAGTTTTGTTGTTTGTTAATTTGTATAGGATTGTACAATACACAACGAATTGTTCTGTCATCTGTCGTTGGTAAAAAGATCCTCGCAGACAGTGGCCTATTGTTAGATTTGAGAGTGGTGTACTGCTTCAGTCAGCAGTACACCACTCTCATACTCTGCCTTTTTCAATGTTTCTATTAGGGGTCTTCTGGTAGCCTTCCAACTGGTTATTTGGTACTGAACTAGGATTAGCCAGATCTATGAACCTGTTTGTGACCTTGCATTTGACCGGGTGGGGTTATAAGCCAAGTAAACATGTTGCCAGTGAATATAGGCAATCCCAGTGGGTAGCGGTGTTAATGAAGTCGACATCCTCTTTCCAGTACCCTGAGAGGAAGCTGCACTTCCACTCCATATGCAACATTTCTACCCCTTGCACCTCGCACCTGTGACATTTTGCCCAGGCTGTGTGATGGAATTTGTTGATCCTACCTGCCGTAATGTATGCTCTAAGAAGGAAATAAAAATTGATGAATTTGGATATAGCATTTTCTAGATACTTTAGGAATTTGTTCTAATATTTTTGGTCAGTCTGAGTCATCAATCGGCATCCCAATGTCCTTTGCCCATTTACTCTGGAGTTCAATCAGTGGGAAGATATCAGTTCGGAGGGCCCTGTATAAGCCTGTCATTGCCTTATGTGTGGTCCTGGTACTGCAGATAACATGACACCCTGAAGTCTGAGTGGTCCATTTTGTCCAGTTCCTGAGTGTTTTTTGACCGCTGCTATGATTACTCCTTACAGTAAGAATTGCCCTACTACTAGGTCAAAATCTGTCTGCAGTTCTTCAAACGTTAGAAGTGCTGCTTCCCTGTATAAGTCCCCCATTTGATCAATACCAAAGGTTTCCCCATATGTTAGCTTTTTTCTATTCCTTCTGTGTGGCAGCAACTACAGGTATTTCAAAGGGATATCGGGGAAGTAGGGTGTCTGAGTCTTTTGTAAGCAGGCAGCCAGAAGAGTTTAATAACTGCTAGCCTGCTGTCTTTGGTATTTATGGTCTAGCAGTAATTGGAGTAGTCCATTGTGTGCTGGGAGAGAGGAATATTCTATCGCTCTGCCAGTTTTTCTGCTGTCTATCCACTTATTGAGCCACTGCATCTAGGCCTCTAAATAATATGGGTCAAGGTCTGGGACCGCTAACCCACCCTCTGTGACTGGGCATTGGAGTTTGGACCATGCCACCCAGCACCTACCTTTACCCCATATCCATTCAGTTAACAGCAAATCAATCAAAAACTTACATCTAGGGATATTGAGCGGTAGTGCAGTAAAATAATATAACAGCCTGGGTAAGACCACCATTTTCACAATGGAAATGCATCCTGCCACCAAAAGTGGTGGAGTGTTCCAAAATTCTATTCCGGACCTCAGTGCGGACATTGCCACCTCTATGTTACCTCCAAGTAGGTCCTTGTTGTTGAGGTATATTCTCACCCCTAATTATTTCAGACAGGTGGGTCCCCATAACAGCCCCAGTGACTGGGGCTATTGCTAATTCTTCGCTAATGGGAAGTAGACTATTTTTTGCTAATTTATGTATAAGCCCGACAACTCCCCAAAGCGATCAAACCGCCTGACAGCCTTCACCAGTTCAATTTGCTTATTCTTTAGAAATAGCAGTATGTCATCTGCACATAGGGCGTGTGATTCGCACCACTTACCACCAGGTCATCATAATGGCACCTGACAGCACACTACAAGCCAGGGGTTCCACTGCCACACGAACAGCAATAGTGACAGTGGACAGCCCTGCCTTGTTCCTCACCTTATCCCATTAGCCTCTGAAATCACACTTCCTGACTTAACCTCTGCTGTCGGGTTCAAGTACAGGAGTTTAGTCCAGCTCACAAACCGCTCTTCCCCCCTTTCATCTTATCTAGCACCCTAGAGAGGGATAGCCAATCCAGGCTGCGATGGGGTTTTTCAATGTCCACTGCCATCACCACAGCATCCCTGCTATCAAATGATCCATCCAACAAAAAATCTAAAAGCAACTGTATATTGTTTGCCTTACTGCGACCAGAGAAAAACCCTGCCTGATCTTAGTGTATCAATGGCTGCCTATATGCCAAAAGCTGGGTAGCTAGTATATGACTAAGTATTTTATAGTCAACACATTTAGCATTAAAAAAGGTCTGTAGGCCTTCATGTCATGCTGGGGGGTAACCCGGGTTTAAGCAATGGGATTCCTAGCACCGTCCTTGTCGAAGTAGGGAGATAGCCAAGGCCCTTTACTGCTTTATATAGCTCCACTAGTGAAGGGGCTAATTGGTCAATATATATAGCATAGAATTTCACTGGAGTCCATCAGATCCCAGCACCTTTCCCAGGGCTATATCTTTAAGAGCTGCTTTAATTTCTTCCAGTGTGATATCACCATCCAGGTCTTCTGCCTCCTCCAAGGTGATTCCCGGGAGAGGCAATGGCTCCAGAAAATCATCAACCTCCTGCTGTATATCATGGGGTTACCCACGTGTAGGGGAGTGTAATATCTACAGAACCTCTGATTAATGCCCTCTTCATTATACACTCTGACTCCCGTCTCAGCCTCAAGTTCCAACAACAAGCGAGCTTTTTTTGTCAGATTGGCTAGCTATGCCAGCAGAGTCACTTTTTTGTTTCGCTTGTCGTGGACCTTCATCATATATTCCTGGTAGTCAAAGGAGCAGAGCTGTTCTAAGTGTTCTGTGAGTTCCTCTTTCACTTCTAACAGCGGTTCGTGTAGTGTGGGGTTCCTGAGTCTCTCTCTCCCTTCCGCTCTGAGTGCCTGTTCCTGTGTCTCAACCTCCTATACCAAGGTCCGGTGCACCTCCACTGCTCCTGCAATGTATTGCCCCCAAATTACCATTTTAAAGGCATCCCACTCTAACTGTGTCATCGAAGCCGTGTTCTCATTTTCGTCAAAAAGTGGCCTGGGTCCCTTACCCTATGTTTTGACCAAAGCCCTGGTCTTTAAGTATTTTGAGTTTCAATCTCCAATTGGGCACGCAGGAGTGCGCTTTTGCCCATGCAAAGGACAACAAAACAGGATTGTGATCCGATATTGTCCTAGACAGGCATTTGACATTCGGAACTTTGGGTGGACAAAGGCATGTATCTAGTCAGACATGCAACTCGTGTATTCCTGAGAAGAAGGAACAGTCTCTGTCCGCTGGATGTGTATGCTTCCAAGTGTCTATGATCCCCCAGTGGTTCTGCCACTCAGTTCATTTTCACACTAGTCATGTTACTGAGGAGTTGCGCTGGGGCGGGTGAGATCGATGTAGCACGGGGTCCACTACACAATTAAAGTCACCTCCTAGTATCACCCAATGAGGCATAAAGGGTGTAATGAGTCTGGACAATTCATCTAGGAAACTAGCTTGGTCCGTGTTAGGTGCAGAGATGTTGAATATGGTTATCCCTCTCTCCTCAAGGCAATGCGTAACCACATATCTCCCATCGTTGTCAGCCACCCCCCACGTCACCTGAAAGGGGACCCCAGGCAAGACCCAGATGAGGACACCTCTCGCAAATGCAGAGTAATCCATGTAGTGTTTGTCCTTTCCATACTTTGTACAGTCTAGCCCTTCGGTGGCCGTCAGGTGAGTTTCTTGTAACAGAGCAACATGGACATCATTCCTCTTAAGGTAGGTGAGTTCTTTGTATCATTTAGACCCAATATTCAGGCCTCTAACATTTCCTCAGCTGCTCCTGGTGCACCTGTGATTTAGTTGGGCATTACGACACAGAGAGTCCGCCTCCCCCCATTCAAATCAGAGGCCACGAAGTCATCTGCGGCGTACCACAAGGATCATCACTCAGTCCCACCCTCTTCAACGTGTACATGAGTCCCCTCGCAACCATCGCGCGACAACACGACCTCAACATCATCTCCTACGCTGACGACACCCAGCTAATCGTTTCCCTCACCAAAGACCCCAACACAGTCAAAACCAATCTACACGAAGGAATGAAAGAAGTAGCCGAATGGATGAAGAACATCCGTTTAAAACTAAACTCGGACAAAACTGAAGTCCTCATCTTAGGATCGTCCTCCTCTGCATGGGACAACTCATGGTGGCCACCGGCTCTGGGCACAGCACCCATACCTACAGATCACGCACGGAACCTGGGCTTCATCCTAGACTCCTCCCTCTCGATGACCAGACAAGTCAACGCCGTTTCATCATCATGCTTCAACATCCTACGCATGCTCAAAAAAATCTTCCGTTGGATCCCCACCGATACAAGAAAAACAGTCACCCACGCACTAGTCACTAGCCGACTAGATTATGGAAACACCCTTTACGCCGGAACCACAGCCAAACTACAGAAAAAACTCCAACGCATCCAAAACGCCTCAGCCAGACTCATACTGGACATCCCCCGTCAAGCCCACATTTCCGGTCACCTGAAAGATCTCCACTGGCTTCCCGTCAACAAGAGAGTAACGTTCCGTCTCCTCACCCACGCACACAAGGCCCTCTACGACCTAGGACCCGAATGCCTCAACAAACGACTGTCCTTCTACACACCCACCCGCCAACTACGTTCATCCAACCAAGCCCTCGCCGCAATTCCGCGCATCAATAAATCCACCATGGGAGGAAGATCTTTCTCCTACTTAGCGGCCAAAACCTGGAATTCTCTCCCCCACTCACCTCCGCCTTACACAGAACCACCTCTCTTTTAGAAAGCAACTAAAAACCTGGCTATTCGATAAGTAATGTACCCACCCTCCCCCAAGCGCCTTGAGACCCTCTGGGTGAGTAGTGCGCTATACAAATTACTGAACTTGAACTTGAACTTACGTCAACTATGGCCAGCGTTCTGTCTGGCCTTCTTTGTGGTAGCCACCTTCTCGGTCTGGGAATAGCTTATTATACGGTTGTTGCTCAATCCACTCCCATACCTCTTGCGGCTTTGTGAAGAATTTAGTTCCATCATCCATGGAGAGCAAGAGCCTTGTGGGTAAGAGCATGGCATTTTGCCTTTCCATAAGACTGAGGCACTTTTGGCCTTGAGGATACTCTTCGTTTTTGTACCTCTCAGGTAAAGTCTGGGAATAACATACCTCTGCTATTAGTTCCTCCTTGGCTCTTGCTTGTCACAGGATGTGGAATGTATCCTTATAGTGTAGTAGTTTAGCCACCACAAATCAGAGGTGCTCCCGCCGGCGATGGTCTTGCAGGGACCCCTGTGACCTCATTCCAATGCAAAGAAAGGGGAAAGGCCCTCCTGTGCAACCTGTGTTTTGATTCCAACTCTCCAGGAAAGAGATCAGATCAGTCACCTCAACTCACTCCGGCATTCCTATCACCCTAATATTATTTCTCCTGGCCCTGTTCTCTGCATCCTCAGCATTATATTCCAGTTCTTTAACATGTCCCTCTAGGGGGGAAACAACCTTTACGATACGGTCATCACATTGCGTTACCTTTACAACACAGTTGTTACAACGCAGTACCCCTACAACGCAAGTCGTGACCACGATTTGCTCTAGATGGCGCTCTGAACTAAGGAATGGTATAATTTACTACTCCAACACCTTCCCTACTGTTGCACACACTGGAGTTGGAATAGTAAATTATACTATTCCTAAATCCGTGTAACGACTTGCGTTGTAATGGTACTGCGTTGTAACAATTTATTTTTGTTTTTCAAAAAGAAGTACCTGGCCACCAGTTTTGGAACTGCTAGTTACTCATGCAGATTTGGAAATACAACGCATCACGTCATTGCATTTTACTTTCACAGTTGTATTAATTCAACTTAATTTCAAACATCCTTTCATTTTTTTGAAGCATGAAAAGAATACACATTTCATTCATTTATACATTCCTCATGAATAAATGTTAATAAACACATAAAAAACTGGACAAGTCAAAAACTATAACATAACGACAATAATACAATGCCTGTAGGCGCTATGACATTGAGTATTGTTCAGTTCGTTAAGCGCTTCAAACAGGTATACTGCGGGGACAACTTTCTCTGGAAGTGATTTGCTCTTGGGGTATATTTCATGTAGTGGCACCCTCTCTAGAGCTTCAATTAATGTGGATCCCTCGCAGGCAAAATATTAGCGTGCCGACGCGTTTCCAATCCCCCATTGCCTAAGAGGATTATCATCAGGGCTTAGACTACGGTGTAATCTTATCTTCTTTGTTTGAAGCGCTTAACGAACTGAACAATACTCAATGTCATAGCGCATACACGCATTGCTTGAATCACCGACTAGTGTAATTGTTTGAATTAATCGTTAGATTTGAATTTATTGTCGTTATGTTTACGTTTTTGAATTGTCCAGTTTTTTTATGTGTTTATTAACATTTATTCATGAGGAATGTATACATGAATGAAATGTGTATTCTTTTCATGCTTCAAAAAAATGAAAGGATGTTTGAAATTAAGTTGAATTAATACAACTGTGAAAGTAAAATGCAATGACTTGATGCGTTGTATTTCCAAATCTGCATGAGTAACTAGCAGTTCCAAAACTGGTGGCCAGGTAATTCTTTTTGAAAAAATATTGCACGTCCTACCGGGCCCCCAAAACGGACGTAACCTCTATAGTTTAAAGTCATTGTAATGACTGCATTGTAAAAGCACGCAATGTAATGCTTCGCGTTGTAATGAGACATTTTCCTCTGAGCCGACATTAGTCCTTCCAGAGTCCCAACTGCAGCAGACAGGTGTCCCAGACTGCGCTTGTTGGTCATGATTTTCTCAGAAAATCTGCAGTGATCATCTCACAGTATCCCCTTATCAGCCACTACAGTGTCTATTTTAGGTTCTAGGGTCTCTCTTGTACCTTTTTTTGACTTGATGATAGTACCTTGAGAGGCTCCCAGTGTCCTTGTAGTAGGCTTGAATGACCTGTGCTCTTCATCCTCAATGCCACTAGTAGCAGGTGTAGTGGTATAGCTGGGATCCTCTGCCCCCTCTTCTTTAAATGTTTGCCCATTCTTATATAGTACAGTCTGGAGCATAGAGGCCTGTCACAGCAGTCCCACAGAACAGTATTATTTTCTCAGTTTGCCCCCAGTTTGAACCTCTTAGGTCATTATGTAGTGGCACTCCATTGTTCGGAGCTAAAGTCCTTATAATGCCTGCCACACTACAAGGGGGGTGTAAGTGTCAGGGGCCCACTGGCAAATCCGGTAATCCATCCACATGCAACATTCACCTCCAGGCTCCCCTCCCCTCCAAGTTACTGCTCCCACACATTTAGCACGCTGCCACCTCCTCCAGCCTGATAAGGCTCCACTCCCCCAGGGCACGACCCCACAGCTCAGCGGCAGCCACGCTTCATGCACCATCGCATGGGGGAGAAAGGACCCACCTCAGGGGGGGCCTGGTCACCTGCAGCACACCCTGCACAAAGTCTGACCTCCAACTGCCCTCAATAGTGCCCATCGCTGGGCTCCAAGTGCTATTCAGAGGGGTCACCGCCTCGTCAGGGAAGGTTTGTCCACAGTGGCATGGGCGCCTCGACCCCTGACCTCCCCACTAGATCATGGCAGTTCAGTAGCATGGCCTAAGGCTGTGTCTACTGAACTGCGCATGTCAGATTGGCCGGTGTTTTCACTGTGGCCAGCCTGATATACACAGTTCAGCCTTCTGCAATCAACAGCTGAAAGGCAGCTGAGAAGCAGAGGCTCAGCCCCATAGATGTCCAATGGATCGGTGTGTTTGCCTGCTCCAGCCAATCCTTGCACTGCTCTTATGTTGTTTAGCATTGCAAGCAGCAAGAGAGCAGTGCTTGGATTAGCTCAGATGGTACTCTCCAAAAAGCAGCATAAGGCAGGACGAACTTTAAGGGTGTTAGCAGCCGAACGTGTACTGCAGATCATCATTAAAGGTAAGTCTTATTTTTAAAAGGTTTCTTGTCATTTTTTATGTGCCCCCCCCCACTTTTAAAATGTAGCAGCTGCCACTGGTCTATGCTATCCTTGTTTACCCTCATCGTTGGCTCCTCCTCACCTGCACTGAGCCTCCACACTCTTTCTTCGGGTGCGTGCTGGCATCTAGGGATAGACCGGCTCCCGTCAGCCGCTGCCTGCTATAACAACATCCAAGGGGGCCAGGCAGTGGCGTTATACAAGCCCCTGCAGCCCCCGCGGTACAGGGGGACCCCAAAGTAGCATATCATCCCCTCAGCACAGAACTCTGGCCTGAGAGCTTCTGATTAAATCCGGAGCAGGGACCCCTCCATGTACCTTCCAGGGGGACCCCCTCAAGATTTGTTATGCCACTGGGGCCGCGGTGCTCCCGTCAAGTCCAGGCAGTAGCATAAACGCGGCCTCCGACTACTGCAGTCAGGCCACCACCATCTTGATGTGTAGCCTTTTGCTGATAGGGCTGCATCGAAATTCCAGTAGTTTGTGGCCACTAGGTCGTCAGCTCGTCATTTCTTGCGGCACCGACAAGAAGGCCTCAGTATTCGATAAGGTGAGGCGGCTCAGTATCTTGGCTGGATGGCGGCATTTCACCGGGAGCTCTGCGAGCCGCAACGATTGGCATCAGGCCACGCCTCCCTATATCACCTCTACTTCTAACCTTCACCATGGCCCTAAACCGAATTTTTAAAGCATTTTTCACACCATTTAAATAGGTGTACAGTTAATGTGAACCGTATGATTTCAACATGTCACTGTTACCATAAATACAAATGCAAAAACATGCAAAGACTCCATTAACCACAATTGCATAAACAGGCGGGTCTACAAGGTTCTATTTGAGTGTGCATAGTTAGGGTGACCGGAGCACATAGTCAGGCACGCGCTGTACCAACATCAGTGGTCTGGATATATTCAATTGCTCTTTATTCCTTTTCTTCGGTTAGATCTATGACTCTTAGGTCAGAAGACAGATGCTGAAGACAATAAATACTACAAGAAAGAAGATACCATGATACAGCTGTGGATGGGGGCCAAGGAGTGCAAAAGGAGTCAAATAAGGCAACATAGAACAAGAGGAATTATCAAAATGGATAACAACATAGGTGAGACTAAAATGGAAGGAGAGTGCACAACAGAATAAAGGACAGGATGGGGCAAAGAAAGAAATAAAGATGAACACAAAGAACAAATGAAGAATGGAAAGAAGGAAAAGAAAAAGTGGAGGAATGAAATACTGGGAGAGGAAGGAAGATGAGTATGGAATTAAGGAACAAAAGGAGGATAGAAAGATGGTATGTTGGCAAAAAGGGTGCCAAAAATAAAGTAACAAAGAACTAAAAAAAGAAACATGGGAGGAGGGAAAGAAAAGCAAAAAGCTGGGAAATAGAATGAAATAACGTGATGATGGGAAAATGTAGGAAGGTGGAAGTAAAGAAGGAACAAAGGATGATGAAAGGAAGGCAGGAAGAAGACCAAGATAGAAAGAATGAAACTCAGGAAAGAATAAGGAAAAAAGGGAGACCGAGCAGTGTGGGATGACAGCAAGAAAGGAAGAAAGAAAAAAAGAATTAAAGGAATGAAGGAAACAAATATGGAAAGAAGAAAAGTAAATTTGATAGCATAAAGAAGAAAAGAAAGACAAAAAGAAGGAGAATCAAATGAAAGAAGAATGCAAGAACGAAAAGAACACCGGAAAGAGGGAATAACGTGAGAATAGAAAGAAGGAAAGAAAGAAATAATGCAAAATCAGGAAAGAAACTTGAAGGAATGTATTTAATGCCTTTTAAAAAGGAAAGAACAAAAGAATAAATGGATAATAAAAGGAAAGAAAAACATGGAAAGAAGGAAATAATGAATTAAAGAAAGGAAAGAAGAAGAAAATGCTGGTATACATACAACTTTTTGACAAATTGCAAAAATCATCATTTGCACCGATTTCTCAAACTTCTCTTGGGGGAACAACTGTTTGGGCCTTCATAGAAAGTGCCTGGATTGCCCACTTTGCTCGGTCACTATGTGATATAGTTGAACAAGGGGTGGGAAGGTTGTTTGCCTATTCCCTAGTGGTAATCTCTATTTTCAGTGCCCTGATGTTTGTGCTGACCTCCCTGAAGCTGGACAAACGCAACGAGGAGAGCTTTCCGTGTAAAGATGGATCAAATCATGAACACTTTCTCAATGAAAGATTTTTTGCATCAATCTGCAGGTAGCCATACTCTAAAAAATGCTTCGCTTAACCCACTTCAAACACATCTGATAGTCCCGAAGAAGGAATACGAATGAGTGGACTTGAACTCCTTCTATGCCATAACTCTTGACTTGTAACAGTCTGTACAGCGCCTTGACACACCATTGAGGCCACTTACAGCACTATCCAGGACTCCTTAATAAATGGTGAATAATACAACTGGAACATACTCAGAAGGCTTGTTGAATGAGATTTTATTTCACTGTTTGAGCTCAACCCATTGTGCTCCGGCTCTGGTGAGACACATTTGTTTGTAATGTTCTGCAGAGAACAAAACATGGAATAAATCATATATGTCGAGCCGTAGAGAGTAAATCTGGAGGGAGCCATTGAGAGAAAAAGACACAACAATGACGTTGAACCCTGGCTCCACGTGGCAAGTGTCCAGTGCATTTGGCCGCCTTGGACGCCTACCACCAGCCTACATAATACCTTCTGACAAAGAACAGAAACTTCACATTTCCAACTGGCCTCTCTCCAAGTTTGGGGTGGGGGGGGGGGGTAATCATTGAAAGTGGAGGGAGCCAAGCAAGAGAACAAGTTGCCAAGGGCAGACAGACTGACTAAAGACAGGACTATCTTCAAACCGACACTTCAGCAACCTCTGCTGCAATAAGGCCAATATGGAGCATGGCTGGTGGCTCTGGGAGTTCAGCTTCAGGTGTCCTACTTATTTCATTATTTTTGTGTGCATGATATATCATCCAGCGCCTAGACGCTGGGGACCTGTTCATTTAATTGTTGTTTGTATGCATGAAATGCTGCCTGGTGCCTAGAAGCAGGGGTTACTGGCATTGCTGTGCTCTAAACGAAAATGAACTAAAACTAAACTGGGAATATGCTATGTATGAACATTGTTAATGGTGGGAGGGGCTTTACGACCCACTTCAGACTCCGCCCCTTATGAATCTTGCCTAAGCTTATCCATGGTAATAAACTAATTACACTCAGCGCATCTACAGCTGTATAATCCATGTGAAATCAGCCTTTGAATTTAAGTTCATATGGTACATTAATATGGGCTGTCCTGCACCGAGAGGACCATGGTATCATGAACATCCAGTTCCAGAGATGGAGCGACTTGTTCACGCTTACCTATAAAAACAAATCAACAAGCGTGTGGCCCTGCCCTCTGAACATACTCACAGGTGTGAGTGGGGCCGAGGAGGGCACATTTGGGAGCCGAGAAGTGTGGGCTCTGAACCCAACACTTGATCAAACTTCTTGTAATACTGGGCACCTGGCTTAATCTCGCCTCACCTCAAATGGCAAATATAATATAGATATATAAAAAACAACTGTACAGGGTGGTGTCTACACGCTACCAGCCCTTCCTTCTCGAGCACTTCCTGGTTTCTGCAGTTCGGTCCCATATGGGCCCATTTGCCATATGCTCTATGTGCAACACCTCATCACCGCTACAATTAAAATTATTCTTTCTAAAGTGTGTGGTTGCTCCTTAGAGCTCAGTACGACTAGATTAGCTATTTATACCAACTGTAACCAGGCACTGTAAGGGACATCTATCACGATTCATGCCTAAAATGACATTAACTTGGATGTATGTATGTCTATTGATGTGTAATTGTATGGATGTATGGGTTTCGAAGCAATACCATGGTTAGCAGAGAAAATTGAACTATCAAAACCAGATGTATCAGCCTAGACTGGGAAATCGAAAGCTGCCCTGGGAAAAGTGTTCAAACCAGCCCTGCTCTCCCCCCCCCCCCACCCCCCCCCCTTCTGCTCTCATCCCTTGCTCTCCCTTTCATCCTTTCATCCTTCCATTCTCTGTCTCCCTCTCTCTCCTTCTGGTCACACAGCTCCTACTTGGCCAAGTGTAGACAAAAACTGATGGAGTTACTTTATGACTTTCGCCCTCGATCAGCTGGAGAATCCAGGGGGCATATTATCAAGAAAGGGCGTTACATTATCGCCGCTTTTATAGGCAGAAAACTGCCGATAAAGCGGCGATAATGGGCTTGATAATATGCTCTATGGAATTCCAATCGAAGCCCATGTTACATGTCTTTACATCTAACATAATGTAACGCCTTTTCTTGATAATATGCCTCCTGCTGTGGTCCACGAACATGAAACATCAAAGGGGCATATTTACAAGGGCTTTATCTCCGCTTTTTTGGCTTACAAAGCCAAAAAAGCAGAGACAAAAACCAGCGCCCTATTCACAAGAGAGTGCTAACATGCATAATCACATGTTAGCACCCTTTTCCCCAACACCTCCCTTTGCATCGCCAATGAGATGCAAAGTGGGCCTTACTGGGCGTACCCCAGATGGACTACCTTGCAAATACCGCTAATATTTACATCGCAATACTTACAAGGCAGCCCACATGATTTTAGCACACATTAGATTTTGGCGAAAACTGCAGTTTTCACCAAAATCTAACGTCTGCTAAAATCCTGACTTAGCCATCCCTAACATAGGGGGTGGAGTGTGCTGATACGTGGGTCGTATCAGCAAGGTTATCGCCCTTTTGCAGGGAACATCTCTGGAAAACCAGCGATGTTAAAAAACATTCCGACCATTGACACAGGAAATATATAGGCGCTAACCAGAACTCAAGGAAACATGCTCTCCTGCCTTAAGAGAAATGTTCCTGGACATTAGATCGGGCTTTTTATTGTATGCTCTTTTTTAATTATGATTTTATGAACCAATTTTCTTATGATATTTTAAAACCCTTTTTGTAAAATGTTTGCACTGGTTTTAATTAACTATGCATAATAAATTTACCTACCTTACCATGCAAAAGGGAGATAACCTCGTTATCTCTGGAATTTTTATCGCCCTGGAGTAACGCATTGTTAATTACACGCTACCAGGGCGATAAAAAGCAGAGACAGCCTGCAATAATCTAATTATCGCTAAGCACGGCCAGCGATAATTACCGCTGGCCGTTGTTAATACGCCCCATACTTTGGAGGAGTTGATGTGATCAGCCAGCACTCTTTCATTTTGAGGAACTGATACATCTGGACATAGTACTCATTTTTTGGGGACTAATCTTGGGTGTGAAACTGCCTGCTTGCATTTCTTCCAGCACATATGGTGTTCGTGGTCATATTGTCAAATTTGAATTACCAGCTCAACCTCTGGTTGGTCTTTTCGGCTCTTGCCGCCCCATCCTATCAACCATGGCCTTGTTCCAGTGATCCTTCAATCTCTTCACATCCAGGCTGGTCGCTAAGCAACAAGTGGCATGGGAGGGCAACCCTAGTCCTAAAGCTACCCTTGGTGAGTGGACAAACCTTATAGATGTCATTAGGATTTTATGCAAAGATCCCATTCCAGAATGTAGTAGATTTTGGCTTCTGTTATGTTAGTTCCTGTTTACAGGCCATGCATTAAAGGAGCCAATCACGAAATAATTATGCAGTGCAATGCATCAGTTCCTAGATTTTTTAATCTAGTTCTTCGCACCATGCTATTATTTTTGTCCCTGAGTTTTGGCTTCTCGTATTTGGAACTTCTTTTGGATTCTCCTTTTGGATTTCATTTATGCCCAGCTCGCTTCCCAAGGATTCCAATGAGTTTTTTTGTTAAATCCTTTGTGTTTTTCCTCCTAAATGGGACCTTTTTTAATGAGTCGATTGGCAGCCCTGAAATGATACCCTTCTGTGCATGGGGGCAGTATGGCTACTGGGAGGAGTCACACTTTCATCAGGCAATCAAGAAAGGGACACAACAGGCCTTTTCGGGATCCGGTCCATAAGGCTTTACCTCTCAGCTCGTAGTAAGGGCCTCAGGGTAAGAGCATTACCTCTGCTAGGACAGTTACTCCTTTACAAGCACAAGAATGCCCCCCACCGCCCCCCGTCGGCCTTCCTCAGTAGGGCACTGAGCGGGAACCGCGCATGCTGCGCTCTCGGTCTGTGATTGGCACTGCGGTATGCACATCTGGGGAAAGTGTATTGTACTGACATCCATATTTACATATTTGCCATCTCCCAGGATTGTTGGTTCCAGTATCAGGGTCAGAGGTCATGTTCTCAGGCTCGCTTACATGTCCCCTAATCCCTCTGAGCACGGGCTCACTTTTGCCTGGGGGACCTCTGGTGCGCAGACTGTTCTCAACCCTGCCCGGCGAGTGCAGCTCGGTTTCACGTGTTTTATTTAAAGATTGTCCCAGGTGAATATTCCCCCAAAAAGGGTCTAAAGGAGGATTCCAACCGTTCTACTGGCTAGGGCTGGAGCGATGGCTTTTGTATGGGGGCGGAATGGAAGTACATACATGTAACATGTTGCACACACCTCCCTCTGCGAAGTGCATAGTGAGTAAATGTAATTACAAACCACGGGCCCCATTCACAAAGTTATTGGTGTGTGCGAGTTCAACGCCCATGTGTAAACAAGCGCAAATTAACGTCTACAATTCACAAAAGGTGAATTTGCACTTGTCAAGGGATTTACTAATTTGAATGATGATTGATTTGATTTGTGGTTTTGTAAAGCGCGCGTAAGCCCTCGGGCGTCTTGGCGCTGCAGAAGAAGTAACACGCACAAGTAAATCTACTCACTCTCAGGGCGGGAGTAGGCACTCTAGTCAAGAAGCTACTGAGAGTTCGAGGGCCCCCCACTAACATTTAACTTCCCTACTACTCATTCCCTCTCGAGTAACAGCTGGCGTCTTACTGATTATCAGGGCCACTGGAATTATGGGGCAGGGGAGGACCAAGTTATGTGGCACAGTTGAGTACATTATGCGGCATGTAAAGGCAAATTATGTGGCGTAACACAGCGATCCTGTGACAGCATTACTTCACTTTTTTGTCATTTTCACCTAGGTTAGTATTTTCTGCAAGGTTGTAGCTTCTGGGGATGGGGGGCGGTTGGGGTGTTACACCCCCCTAAAAATGTATTCTGTAGTAAGTAGTTGGGTGCAAGGACTTTCAGTTGGGTCTGATGAAGTGCCTGCCAGATTGCACCAGGAATTTTTACATGCACAGTTTGACAAAAACACACACACACACTCTCTGTCCTCTCTCTTTTGAAGGCCTTAAAAATGTGGATTAATTTGTTAACTGTTGTGTTTTAAGTGCCCCTAACAATATGCCCTCCTTCCCACTGCCCCTTAAGCCCTCTTCTCCCATGTCCTGCTTCTCATATATTGTGTTTTAACAAGATATCCCAGCCTGACAGTTGAGAAATCTGAAGCTCAGACCTCTCAATCTTATTGACTAAGCTGCGCCCCTGATTGTCTGGCAAATGCTTCACCTCATCAGTACAAGTTTAACACCCAAATACATCATTGAGCAACAGAAAGGGGCCAGTCAGCCATTGGTAAGTAATGTGTATTTGTAGAGCTTCTTATCACTGCGAGTGTATCCAGGCGCTGAGCAGGTGTGTGTGCCTAGTTCTGCCTACGGTAGGCTGGTTAATTCAAAAGTCAGGTCCTCAGCATTCTTGAAGAATTCAAGAAGAGAGGGTGAGGCTCTGATGTGGAGTGGGAGGACGTTCCATGCTTTAGGAGTGATGTCAGAGGAGGCCGGTCCTCCTAATCTGCCTGTGATGTGTGCGAGTAGGAGTCCTGTAGAGTGGAGTGCAAAGGGCCTTCCACTACCTGGCAAAATCTGTCGCTGTGTTTTCTAGTAACTTTAGACCCCTTTGAGCAAGAAGCAAATTCTTTTTTTGTTAAAATCTGCAGATTATGCAGCAGATGGTGGATTATGTGGCAAATGAGACAACCCAATAATTGTGCAAAAGAGCCACAGCCGCAAAATCGCATTATTCCCGTGACCCTGCCTATAATGAAGAGCCGAGTCATTTGCTTTTGAGCCTGGAAACTGGGAGGGATCGCTCCGCAATTGTGAGGGTACAGGAGAAGGGATTTCTCCATGACGAAAAAGATGTTTTCTGTGGAGAAATAAGATGTCCCATTATAAACTAGAAGGGGCTACAGGGAAAGGCAGCCAATCTTTGGAAAAATATGTGGAAATCTGCAGAAATGTTTTCGCATTACTGCCTGAAAATGAGGTAAATCTATAGAACTAAAAATCCCATGAATGTCAAATATAATGAGAAAGCTGTAAGAGTGCACTTGCAGTATTTAATTTAGACATTCCTGAACATCTCCCTAGATTACATCTCTGTTCAGCCACAGTTTGTCAGTCCTGATGTCAACCTGTGGGTCTCCCCCACATCTCTCAGCAGCTATGTTGGGCCCATCTGCCAGGTTCTCTGCCCCATCCACGCAGTAGCGGCTGCTCTTCTTAATAGGTGGTGAGGCTGGTGGTGGGGAGGTGCGGGGGAAGGGTTTAAATAACAAAATATAAGCACTTACCTGCTGCTGTCGGCTGCCGTAGTGGTTCTTCTGCTCTGGTCGGACTCTGATTCCCCTGAGACTGTTGCACACTGCCAGGGTCCTAGACGCCAATCATGGCGCTGCTCTCATACTGGTAATACAGTATGAGAGAGCTGCACCGTGATTGGCCTGAGACGTCTTATTTAGTGCTCGCTCAGGTCCTAGGAGCCTGTTCCTCTACTCCACTTGGCAATACCACACAGCCCAGGTGGAGAGAGATCAAAGTACACATGACAGTTTGACCAGCCTTAGACAGCCGGAAAACCGTCATGCGCACTTACAGTGTGCACTCGTCCGCTCCTGCTCTCATCATGGCCCCGCCCTGCCCAGACTTGGCTTGCTGGCTGAAGCACGGAAAGAAAAATAAAATGATAATAAAATAGCTTTATTATCATTTTATTTTTCCTTCCCTCAGCTGGCTCCCACCAGGGGGGAGATGCTCCTCCGCCAAAGCACAGGAGCTGCCGCAGCCTCGACGTCCCCCCTCAGGTACCCCTTTGCCTGTTTGTCCACCTCACACCACACTGACCTCCTGGAGCACTGCAGAAGAAATAGCTTACCGGGCATGTGAGTCACCTGGTCTGGGCACCTTTATAAAACTACAGAGAGACACAACGAGGGCCTGAGGTATTACCAGTCTATGATAATAATTGCCACTCCTCCTCCTTGTCTCCATCATTTCCTCCTTCCTTTCGGCAGTTTCTTCACATTCTCAGGGGAATAGCTTCCATTGGTGCAGATGGTGCAGTGGCACCGGAGCCCAGAGGCCTGAGTGGGCTATTCAATCCTGACTATTGCTCTCTTTTATAATTCAAAGAGCAGCCAGGGGGCCTTTTCCTTCCTTGCACTAGGGCCCATGACACACTGGTTATGACGTTCTCTCACTGACTGAAGTTTCAAGCAGGGACAATTTCTGTTGGTAATTTATATAATCCATAGAGTTTGAACAATGTCCTAAACATCCAGGAAATTAAGAAACCTGTGTTATCCACATTAAAATGTACAACGTAGAATAAGAATGTCCCTACCTATAGGTCCAGCAGTGAACCGAGTGCTGCTGAATAAAAATGCATAGGACTGGATGAAGATGCTGGAGATGACACGGGCCTCGGTGGGCATCATGAACCTGTCTCTGCATGACTGCCAATGCCATTCCCATTGACCAGTCACAAGACAGGATAAAGCAAACCTGTAGGGTCTCGGCAGTCATAGTTTTCTGCTGCCAAGCTGTCCCCATGCTCAGTGCTGTACACATGCACAAGTAGGATTTTCACTAAGCATACTGCTTTGTAGAAACAGGAACATGACAAAAGCAAGTGTTAGGGTCTGATTAGTGCAGCGGTCTGGGAACTGTCGTACCCGCGGTTGTGATCCGACCGCCATGAGCTCGGCGGTTCGACCGCCATATTATGAGAATGTTGGATTGCTTTAGCATGGACCACCGCCGACACCGCCGCCGTCCGTATTACGAGTTGTCTTTCTGAAGAGCCAACCACAGTGAGACCACTGACTTCAAGTCGGCAGAAACTAAGGTTTTGGGGTGCATGCTCACCCCTTTCCTGTTCTACCCATCAGAGTGCGACGTGGATCCCTTTCTCCAGTTCCCCCCTCACTGCATCATCTTCACCCCGATGTATATGACCCTGTTTGCAGCGATATACAGGTAACTCCTTTTTTGAACTATATACCCATTGACTGGACTGCCCACATCTGAACCAGGCTCCGGCAATGGGTAGGTTGTATTATTCCACATCTCTCATGCATATGTGTGCATTCGACACGTGCAGTCATAATATACACAAAGGCAGTGCTAAATTTGGAATACCATTAACCACCACCAGGAAGATCGCCGCTGGCCCTGTGGTCAACTCGTAATACGAAGGGGGGAAGACCACCGGCACTGTGATCTTCTGGAGACCGTGGCCATGGCGTTCGTGCAGTTGCCCGGCAAACTAGTGATCAGGCCCTCAGTGTGACCACATGGTGGGATTCAGGTTTCCATTTTTGAGATTTGGGCCTGAAGTGAATTCAAAGACTTAGCTACATCTTTTCCGGTTAGTTATTTTTCTAAAATAATTTTCTTGTATAGGACACTCTGACCTTCATTTAAAGGGCTGTGCTAAGTGCAAGAGCAGGATGCCCATGAAGTAAATATTCTACCGCAATCAAAAGGCCCTCTGCTACCCCTGGGTTTGCTATAAGCCACCACATCCCCGAATTTATAAAAAAGGATTTGTAGTCCTAACTGAATCATAGTCCAAAA
Organism: Lissotriton vulgaris; assembly: GCF_964263255.1. Lineage (NCBI taxonomy): Eukaryota > Metazoa > Chordata > Amphibia > Caudata > Salamandridae > Lissotriton > Lissotriton vulgaris. The sequence continues at coordinate 1,186,159,478 of NC_141697.1, forward strand.
AAGTGGCACAGTTCTGAAACATAGAACTTGTCCCTATGGGACATTAATTTAAGGATTTAATAAGTCAATATTGCTCATACAATTGAAATTTCGTCATCTAATAATGACTTATCTATTTAAGCCTTTGTCTATATGCTGAATACCCATCAATAGTTGCCTTGTACCACCAAACATCAATAAACCTCCTACTGGGACCACAATTTATAACGTGAGTATCCTATAAATTGCTGTGCTAAGGAGTTGGGCTAGCCCAGTGTTCAGTGTCTAATTCATTAATGGACCTCTTGGTTCAATTCCTATAGAACACTTTGTACCTCCCAGGCTTCTAACTCATGAGACTCTTCAGCAGTGTACCTTATTAGTCCCAGCAATATACAATCTTGTTCTCCTTATATTAAGCATAATGACAATTCCTATATAATGCATAACCATTGGACTTTAACTGGTGTAGTCTGGTGAAGGTCTCGTTAACCTTTTGGTAATATCTTCTGTTTTCTGTCTAAATGTCACTTCAACAATCTCTGTATGTTGGGCACAACTATCATTTATCACAGTAAAGTCATAGATGTGATAATTCTGAGGATTACTAATTTGGTGATGGTTTTCTATCCTCATGTTTTCTAGAGTCTATTTTGATCGTTCCACTGTAAGTGTATTTTAAAGATTTGTTGGAGTTAGTTATGTGCCCTTTTTAAATAGCCTTTGGGAGGGTCCATCATCTTCATGAAAAAATGCAGTCCAGAAGATGGTCGCACAGATGTGCAATGACCGAAATGTCGACGCATAACCCAACTCTCTTCTAGATATTGTTAGCGCCTACTAAGAGTCTAGCATTTTCTTTAACACAGTCTCTAGTCATATATCTAGAAAGTGGGCATAAAGTATATTGACATATGGTTGGTATATAAATCTTGAAATCTCCTGAGGGTGGAGCAGGGTTTTATGAGGAACCTTTTGGGCTTACCACTAAGTACACCACTTATCCCCCTGCGACTTGATCTGATGCTGGAATCAATAGAAGAGCTAGTAGCTGCACGGCCTATGCTCTACTGGAAGAGGCTTTGGTCAGTGACAGAACTGTCTCCCTATAGAGAGGAATTTTTAGAGGTTTGGGCTCTTCTAAAAGGCAAAAATTTCCCGTGGTTGCGTCACATCAGGGCTCTTAGTACTCGGATAGGTTTGCCCGAGCTTTGGGAGACCCCTGAGCTTTGTTGCCCGGAGATATCCAAATTTGAACTTCTAAGCCAGTTGAGGCAAAGGAACTTACAAGCCTTATAGAGATCAGCTACCTTGGGAAGACTGTCTGTAGAGTTCCTCCTAGTGAAAACGGAATCACGATCAGAGGAATTCTTAGATGTAATTCAACCACCTCTTGCGAGGAAGCTTTACATCCAGTTAAGGCATGGCAGTCTGCCACTTAGGGCATTTACTGGTAAATGGGCAAAATCAGAAAATACAGCCTGTCCAGCATGTGATTATAAACGTGAACATGTCTGTCATGTTATGTTTTTTTGCCGTGAATATGAAATTATAAGGAAATGCTGGCTGATTCCATTATGCAGGAACCTTGGGTTCAGACATTGTACTCAGGCTTGTAGGGTTTTTACATATGATACTCATCCCCCTATAGTCTTTGCCGTATCTCGTTTTTTATTTGGCATGTGGCGTAGAAGGAAAAGCTTTGTATAATACCTGTGATTAACTATGAATTTTACATTTCCAAGTCCTTGATAACCACTTAGTTTAATCAATTTTATGTCTAATATTGACTTGTCTATTATTTATTGTTTTAATGATCTGTGCTTTTTTTGTATGTATTTTCCTGCACTTTTATGGTCTCTTGACCGAAATAAAGTTATCAGTGAATGAATGAATGATAATTCTGAGGATTACTAATTTGGTGATGGTTTTCTATCCTCATGTTTTCTAGAGTCTATTTTGATCGTTCCACTGTAAGTGTATTTTAAAGATTTGTTGGAGTTATGTGCCCTTTTTAAATAGCCTTTGGGAGGGTCCTTCATCTTCATGCAAAAATACAGTCCAGAAGATGGTCGCACAGATGTACAATGACCGAAATGTCGACGCATAACCCAACTCTCTTCTAGATATTGTTAGCGCCTACTAAGAGTCTAGCATTTTCTTTAAAACAGTCTCTAGTCATATATCTAGAAAGTGGGCATAAAGTATATTGACATATGGTATATAAATCTTTAAATGCACTGTAATGAACATTGTCAATGTATGGTGAGATTTATGTTCTGAACCTCTGTAAACATTTGTTACTTTTTTGTTGTTTTCAATATAAATTTGACCATATATATATATATGCAACTTAGATCTATTTTCTTAGTTCATATTATTGTACACAGCTTAAATAACCTTCAATTAAGTTGGGATGTCATTTGTAGACATCATGAAAGAGTAATGCATTCAGATCAGATCAGATCGGATCAGATCAGAATGCAGATCTGAGTAATGCATTCATTTGTAGCGCTGTTTTTGAGTTAATCCCTTGTTGACATTCTTACCAACCAGATATGGAGGAAAAGCGTCACAGCGCCCTCCATTATTGCTCTCAAACTTCTGGAAATACTTCTAGCCAGGGCACACTTTTAGAGATGAACTATTGATTGCCTACAATAGAGGGTGTGCCTACAATAGAGGGTGTGCCTACAATAGAGGGTGTTGGCTGTTACTCTCTTTCACCAATCACAGATTTGTTTTACAGTGCTAAGCTTGTGTGCACTCCCCAGGGGGACAGTAAGGGCCTCATTTAGAGTTGGGCGGTCACGGAATATCATCTCACTTATGATGGAAGTGCTAGACCTGGAGCAGACTTTGCAGGTGGATTTGTGTCCACAATACCACCCATAAGGTAGTGGAAACTCCACCATTGGAGCCTTTTTTAGATTTATCACATGCTCTGGCTGGAGGACGAAGAGTTCTGGGATAATCGACAGATGTTTAATTACCAATAATCCTGAATTAGCCAAAGAAAGCCTCCAAGGCTATAGAGCCTTGAATGGTAAAGTCAGAGCACAAGGCTGGAATCAGACCCTGTGGAGGAGTTTCCATTTCATCTAGAATTTCCTATGTTAGACAGTGTCTTCCCCATGTGCCTTGGTGAAGAGTGTTGATTCTGAGGGAGACGGGGCAGCACAAGTGTGAATTGGATGGATTGCTCCCGCTCTTTTCGCCATGCCTTCGATGAGTCTATGACTCGGTGAAATTGTGTTTTCAGTGGTTTTCCATCCAGCGGTCAGTGGGAAGCTACATGTTGATTATCGACATAGTAATTACTGTCACAACACTTAGGCTCAGAGGTGTGGAAGCTGAGCAGAGAGGAATGGACAGGTCTCTTCCAAATGGTTGCTTCTTCCATTCATGTTTCCCATGGACCTGACACAATAAATCCTAAAACGAATATTGGGAGACTTCCCAAATCTGCTGCCAGGATGGGGGTGTTTGGTCCTGCCATCGCACTTTGTAGCTTGTACTGCAGTTCCTCTAGGCGGGGTTTGATTTGGGTGCGTGGGTCGCATCTCTTCAGGGGTGATGTGCACCAATGAAAGCTATTGCTGACTCAGTGACTGGTCGAGTCTCCATCAGGGCTGGTGTTGAGTAGGCTGTTGAGGGAGTTTGCACTCAAAGATCTTAAGGATTTGGGGGTCCCTGGGCCAAGCGTATTTTGGGAGCCCCTGTTCAGAACAGCTGTGAAAATGTGATCCAATTAAAGCTCTTCCATGCCCTCTTTGGCCAGGTCACTGACAGGGCGCATGCCCAGGGCACATGCACACTCCCCCAAATTTAAATTACCCTCTAATATTCAAGGATAGTAACATGTGTTTCAATATTGTAACACAGCAGCAGCTCACTAATATTACTGCAAATAATCTCTGTGACACCCACTCCTTTCTCATATGGGAGGTCCTGTTTTAATCTAAAAGAAACTTTTTATAGATGTTGGATTAAACATAAACACAACATTTCTCTGCAAAATCTCTGTAGTTGACTTTCACACGTAACCGACATTAAAAATAAATTAAAGGAACACAGTATTTAAAATAATCTGTTTAAGAATGATGCAAGGACATCAGGGAAAGACTGCATAACAGAGCTGGTTCTATCAGGGCCCCCTGAAAGGCTGGGGCCCTGGGCTAGAGCCTACTTTGCCCAGGCCTTAAAATGTCTCTCTTTGTATTTCTTATACGAGTAAGATGATCTCCGGCTGTAGCCTGGTACCTACCATTAGTACAAGCTTCCGCATAAGATCCACCCAAGAAACCAAAGGAGGAGACCTCATAAGATGGGTTCCAAGACCGGTCAATTTTCCATTTATGATATGGATGAGATGAGACGAGATGAACACGAAGGGTGCCATGAGGCACTGGACATTTGAGGCTTCGAACTGTGAAAGAATCTACTGGCTTTGAGGGGGGGCGGGGAATTGGAAGTGTAACTGCTGCTATTTTCGTGACTGCATTGTTTGAGTTATAACAAAATGCCCCCCAAAAAAAAAGAAAACAAAAAAGAAGTGTGCAAACTATCCACTGAATGCCTATCTCCTTCACTGTTCATTGGAACATAAACGAATAATATGTGGTGCTTATCTGCATCTCAGGTGATAAATGAGTACGGGGTTCAATAGAGCTGCCTTTCAAAATGGACACTTCAAATGTTAAATCAATTTGGTCCTATACAAAAAAGGCTTCCTATAAATGTTTTTCCTATGATTTAGTAGGGACAAAACCCCAAAATAAAATAAATATTTGGAACACATAAGACAATCCAGTAAACTAAATGGATTAAAAATGCACTTGATTTACACTCCGCTACGGATCCGGGAGGGAGGTGGGAGAGCTACGATGATGAGACTGTGGGGATGTTGCTGGATAGGGGCATGCTTGTTTGATGTTAATCTCTTTCGCATATTGTTTGTTGGTTTATTGGGGGGTGGGAAGGGATAAAAAAGAAAAGCAGATACTCGGAACGCTCATTGGATGCTCACACTTGTTTATGAGTTTGTATTTCCAGCGCTCTAACGATATTTGCCGCCCGACCTTCGGGTTGTGGGCTAAATGGCCGTGTGTTGCTCTACCGACGGTGCGGTGCACTAATACTGGTGAATAGCTGGAATACTGATTGATTACTGGTATCTTTCTGTGTGTCTGCAATAAAAATTATAATGACAATTTTCCATTTATGATCTCAGTCTAGTCCTTTAGTTTGTTCCTACTTATGTTGAGATAGCATTGCCTTTGATTCTTTCTATGAGGTCAAGTGTCGGCTTCACTTGCTGGATGTGGCAATGGCCATGCCATGGACATTTACTTGACCGGCTAAGGCACGTAGAGGCAGTGTGAGATTGTAAATGTGCCTTTTAGAAAGGGTTTGAAGTTCTCATCCACAGAGTAGGTGTACCTAGGAGGTGTCTGCATATTTACATTCTGGTACTTGGTTATAATGAAATGAAAGGTGTTGTTTGTCTCAGAAATGCAATTAAAAAAACATTGACGAGAAGAGTTTCTCACACATGAAAATTAGGCCTGGATGTGTGAAGCCATTTAGCATTTCTTAAGGGGCCGAATTGCTATTTTGGCCCATTAAGAAATGCTAAGTGGCCTTTTCAGATGTACTAAGGGTCAAAACCGGTCGCAAATTGTGACCATGATGTAGGAATAGGAAATATTTGCAATTCCTAAAGCACATGTACAAAGCATTTCCTAAATGTGAATTGGCCATTTAGGAAATACAATTACCATCAACTTGAAGTTGATGGTAATAATGTGCACAAAAAAAAAGTATTACATTTTTTATTTTATTTTTATTGTGACTTGAAGCGCACATATGCCTGTAGGGCATATATGCACTTACATGTGCACTAGGAAATTCGGGGTGCCTCCAGGGGGCCTACGGAGTGGCTATTTAAGAAATGCAAAGGGGAACTTTAGTACATCTGGCCCCTGGGAAACATGAGGCCTTTGGGAAGAGGGCTGTCAAATCAGTTCCTGCTCACAGTCAACATGTTTCCATTTCTGAGCTGTCCTTCTACACATCATGGTTTTCGAACAGTTTTAGCAGACTGGCAAGACCTTGTGCCCACAACATATAACACACAACAAATTCTATTCCACACACCTTAAAACATAACTTACACAGAAAGGGGGGTTAGAGCAGTCTTCTGCAGCCGCTGCCCGCTCATAGCTTTTCAGAGCCGAGTACATGTGTCACCTTTCAGTAATGATGGAGAGAAGAAGTTCTTTTATTTATGCTTTTCATGTGAATTTTAAATTCTTTATTTTTGGTGTGCGTGTTGTTTTTAGCGTTGGCAGCCTGGTCTGTTTTATTTTGTGAGAGAAATTGCATATAAATTATAAATGAATTTAAGCAAAGATTCCAAGTCCTCACGCAGCACGTGCAAGTAAGTGCACACTAAGTGTTGCACGAGTTGGTTTTTTTTAAAGCCAGTCATCTTGACAATGCTTATTTAGTTGGGAAACAAAATCGCAGACACATTAGGGCCTACAGTACGTGAGTTATTCGTAATCAGTGAAGGATCAGCCCCCAGGCCTAAAGTTGTCGTTCTTCCTTTGCTTGTAGAGATGTGTTCGTGTAATGTTCAGTCGTGTAGTCAGTGAGTGAACTCTGGATGTGATTGACGCTGTCATCACTGTACATGCCCGGGTGATGAGTGTTTATGACGTCTGCGTGCCCTTCGTTGTAAAAAAACAAACACAATCTCACCCAGACATCAATTATTATTGCACCAGACAAGAACACTAAATATATAAGACGTCAAAAAGCAACCTCCTCAACACTTTCCCCTTCTTCTAACACGCATTGTACCCAAAGGTGCACGAGCGAACGAGGTCGTAAGGCGGAGAGTACATGGGACAGACAACTGATTGACACGTGGGATGAATTAGGGAAAAAACAAAGCTCTCATCTGTCAGCAATTTGCAACGATTTGGCTCTTTGGTGGGTTTTCCTGCAACAGATGGGAGACAGGCAGAAGTATCAGTCTAGAATACGTATCTAACGGGAAACGGCGTTTACTACGCGGGCAGAGCCACGCGCGCAATTCACCGCAAGCTCAACTATGCATGCCTTAACTATGCATGCCTTAACTATGCATGCCTTAACTATGCATGTCTTAACCACGCATACGCCTTAACCACGCATATGCCTTAACCACTCATATGCCTTAACCATCCATGCCTTAACCACGCATGCCTTAACTATGCATGTCTTAACCATGCATATGCCTTACCCACGCTTATGGCTTAACCACGCATATGCATGGTTAAGGCAGTGCGCTGTCTAGATTCTGGGATGAGTGGGCCCAGGAACAGAAAGGATCGGGGGAGGACGTGGTGAGGTTAGAGGGGCTTGGGTCGGGTTTTGGGAGGTTGGGGGTTAGTTTCTTTTAAGGGTTGGGGTAGTGTTTAGGTCTCAGGGGGGTCGGGTAGGGTTTAGAACTTAGGGGGGGGTCAGGTAGTGCTTAGGTCTCAGGAGTATTGGGCAGTGTTTAGGGCTCAGGGGTGTTTCGGGGTAATGTTATGGCTCGGTGGGGGTCGGGGTAGTGTTTAGGGGTCGGGGTAGTGGTGAGGGCTCGGGAAGGTAGTTTTTAGGGATCAGGGGGTCGAGTAGATTTTTAGGGCTCATAGCAGGGAGGTTGGGGTGTAATCTTTAGCACACATCCCTTTACCAGTCATGTCTTTACCATTGAAATTGCGTGGTAAAGGCATGCGCGGTAAAATAATGCGTTGTTTAGACACATTCGTTGTTGGGGCCGAATAGAAGAGGCATGGGTGGTTTAGCCATGCATGCCTCTGTCATGCAACCATATGTAACAGAACAACGACCACCACGCAGTATAAGTGGCACCACCTTTGTGAGGGTCAGTAATGTGGGGTCCATGCGTACAAAACAAGAGTTGGCATTAGCTACTTATGGCATCTGCACTAGACTAGAGAGGAGATCTCCATTCTTGACCCAACCTGTATCCATACTTGATTAGTGAGGGGACCCCTTTCACCGTCCGTCGCGGCCAGTGCATCTGGAGGCCTCAGTTTATCACCCACCTGCACACTGCATCTAAATTATTGAAGCGAGGAAATCGGCTCTTTTTTAATTCACATCATGACATGCACTAGAGAAGTGAGACCTCCAGCCTTCACCCACCTGCATCTACACTTGGCAAGTGAGGGACTCTCTAGTCATTTTCTGTTCAGTCCACGGAATGCACACTGGAGTGAGGGGACTCCCAGGTGTCGAGCACCATCACTGCACCTTCACAAGAGGAGCAAAGAGACCAGCTCTGATTTAATACACACCATGACCTGTTACCCAGAGTGAGACCTCCAGCCTTCAGCCTCCTTTTATCTACAGTAATCTCCGATCATCATCTCTCCAGTCCACAGCAGGTACACTCGAGTGAGGGGACTCTCAGGTGTCAGGCATCATCACCACTGCATCTTCACAAAGGGAGAGAGGAGGCCCATAGTCAGAACACTTATGACCCGCTGCATCCTCACTAGAGGAGAAAGGAAACTACGCCATTGCATAGTGTGGCCTCTGCATCTACACTATTGTCACTAAGAGACCTCAGCTCACCCAACAGCCTGAATCTGCACTAGGCAAGCGAGGAGAGCTCAAAATATTGTCTATCCAGCCGCCCACTGCCCCTACACTAGAGGAGGTGAATCTCAGTTATCACATGTCATGCCCGCAGCATCCACACGGGCAGAGCGAGGACACTCTCAGTCGTTACACATGATAGCCCCTGCATCCATGCCACAGATGCGAGGAGACATTGGGTATCAGCCATCCTGCATTAACACCAGAGACGAAATGATATCACAGGTCATCCCCCGTCTTTCATCAACACCTGGCAAGAGAGGAGACCTCAAATCGTTACTTATCCAGCCCACTGCATCTACACTAGAATAAGGAGACCCCAGGTTATCACACATCATACTTATTACCTCTACATTCAGGGAGCAAGAAGACCTCTTGCCATTACTTATTCTGCTTCCACACTTACACGCGAGACAGTCTCTAGTCGTACCCTAAATCTACCTTTAGGAATTGAGCATAACTCCATGCACAACCCATCTTACCCAAACCATCTACATTAAAGGAGCCAGGAAACTTCCAATCATGTCTTATCTTGCCCACGCCATCTAAACTAGGGAAACGTGGAGACATCGAGTCATCATTCATCCAGCCAATATAGCATAAGTGTAGTTATAGCCACCCAGCTGCAGATTCCGATCATTCCCCCATACAGACCAAAACACCCTCTTTTTGTCCTTCAGCATCAGGAAACTCTCCTCCTTTCTAGGACAGAACCACTTCAATGGTCCAACTAGAACAGAGCAGCATGGCTTTTTGAGTAACCTAGGTTTGGCCCCAGCCTTGGGGGGGAAATTGGAATTTCCCGTGTTCTGTTTCTGGTCAGATGTCTCTTTCAGCAGGGCAGGGCCTTTCAATTTAATGGGAACCTTTACCTACTGGTCCTTCTAGAAGTCTGACCGTCTAACACCATCAAGTCCTGATCAACAAGTTGTCAACACATGGAACATGACCAGACTCTATTGCACCAATTCTCCTCCTAACTTTCTGACCAGGACCACCTTGTCCAAAAGAGCAGCCTCAGATGTCAGTGTCTACATGAAGAGGTACCTCAAGGATGTATCCTCTCTGAGGTATCCGAGCCAACCATAGTATTATGATTCATCAGTGTGCTGAAAACACACAACTCTACTGACAATTCTCCAAAATTCAATGACTAAAGATTCCCTTTCCCTGTATCCAACCCTAGAGGTCCAGTGCCTTCCGTAGACTGAATCCAGTGAACAGTGACTGCATCCTCAACGGCAACAGCAACAAACACACCAAGATCAACGTACGCCTCTCAGGTACTAAAGCGATCAGATTTTCACCCAAATTGTCTGTAAGAAAACCTCAGTCAAAATCATCATCGTCAGCGACCCTTCCTTCACTGCAATGTCGCCAAGAAAATTCAAACAGCATGTGAGAGTTTGCATTCATAGGCAGAATACATTTGTGCACCCCAGACTCAAGTTTATGCATAAACACAAGAGCAAAAGTCCTCCGCAACGCAGATGGTTACATTGCACTACCGTCTAGCGTCACTCACTCCACGGAAGAGCGTCTGCATGTCACTACCTGTCTAAACAGAGGACTGAGACATTTTAATACATCCTGTTGGACCTCAACAGGCTGGCCTTTAAGACTGCATCAATTTAAGACCTGCAAGGCAGTGAGAAGCAGTGCACCACTCTACCTGGCAGAAAACTCAAGGAGGCCAGTGTGACACAAGAAAGCAAGACATGGTCAAACTTAAAATCAAGAAATGCAAAAAGGAAAAGCCGAGTAAAAAAACATTCTCTTTTTTTATTTTATTTCCAAACAAGCATTGGCAACGCCAATGGGTTCTGCCTTTGGGGCCTATTAGTTTTTCCAAGGTTTCAAGCCATGCTGTGCAGTGTGGTTTTTAAAAAGAAAACAAAAGCCATATGCAGCCGTCTATGTCATATTGTAGGGGCGCAACAAGCATGCACTCACCTGTAAAATGATGACATTGCTTTTTTTTCCATTTTCTGGTCCAAGTTGGATTAGTAAACAAAACAAAAAGTAGCTCGGGTGGGACGATGCAACACTGGGGAGGGGGAAGCGAAAAGGAGGTAGGGAAGCAACAGGAGGGAGGTAGGTAAGCAACAGGAGGGAGTGAGTGAAGCTACACAGGGTGAGGGGGAAGCAGCAAGAATGGTGCAACACCAGGGGCGGAAAGCGACGTAAAGGAGGGGGTTGCGGGCGGGGGCAAGCAACGCGGATGGCACAAGGAAGGAACATGGAGGGGGGAGCAAACAAAGAGTAAGAGAGGAACGTTGGGGGACAAACTAACAAGACAGAGAGTGCAACAAGGAGGTGCGGGGAGAAGCACACAGGCAAAAAAAAACACACTGGTCTGGGGGGGGGGTGAGCATACGAGTGTAAGCAAAAAAGCATGCGGGTATCGAGTGCCACAGAGGTGGAGAAGAACACGAAGGAAACAACAGGAAAACACCCGTACTCTAGCAGAGTGTTCACACAAATGAAAAAAGTGGTGCTTGAAAATGGAGCAGGGGAAGCACACAAGTGATGGGTCCATGATCCAGAGGAGGGACAAACTAAAGAAAGAACCCAGGATTCTAACTTTAGTATGCGAGTCGCTGCCTGGCCATCCTACCTTCTCTGGCTCCCTAGCAAAGGTTTTGCTGCCCCTCTGCTACAAACCTAGAAGTTCAGCTTAGCAACCTCTGTCACAACATATCACCTGCTGCAAAATTGCAGCCTCAGGCAAATCAAACAAAATGACGGTGGGCTTTTAATGGACTAACAAAGGGCTCAAGTGGGGGCTTGATGAACTGAGACATGCCCACTGGAATTTGAAGGGCATTGGTATAAGGCACAGTCCAAAGATAATGAAATCAATTACAAAAAGCATAGGTAAGGCTACCACACAGCCAACAACAGAGCCAAGAAAGCCTATACTTTGCAAAAACAAATGCAGGAGGCATCCAATTAGATGGAGGAGACATTCAATATCTAGTATGAACTCTCCATCTCTGATGCCATAAAAAATTGTTCCCATCATTTCCAGACTGCGAAAATTTGCTCCCACATTGCAAGAGTCCATAAATCCATAAACAATCACAAAGAGCACTCATATCAAGTCCACTTCTACGATCTTCCTTCATTTTCACTGATATCGATGTAAGCTGCAGAAGTCCTAAACCTTGCAGCCAAAACAAACGTGTCCATATGTCCTATGGATCCTTTCTCTGAAGCCTGACTTAAATCAATCTTACCTTGTCCTGTGGCGCTCTCTACCTTCTTGATGAATGTCTCCCTTTTATCTGGTATAGGTTTAGCACGCTACTATCACCCCTTCTGAAAAAGACGTTCTGCAAACCTAAATGTCATAGTCAAACATATCCGATCTTCAATCTCTGCTTCTTCTTCAAGACCATGGAGGAAAATGTTATGACAAAGCTTCAAGACTACATGGAATTCAACAACCTTCTCCGTGACCTCCTATCTAGATTTCGCGGCTCGAGTGATACCAAAACCAATCCAATCAGCAAGAGGGAAGAGCTCAACCAGGACAACAAACCTGCTTTTTACTCCTTAACTTTGCCATAGCCTACAAATAGTTAACCATACAATACTGCTGGAAAGGCTTCAACCTTGGGCAAGCATTTCTGTATCTGTGCTGCAATGGGTTCAAACATTTCTCACCAACCATTGCCAAAAGTTGGATCATTTGAATCAGCCCTGCAAACCCAGCACTCTGCGCTTTCATCAAGGATCACCCATCTCATGCCTCCTTTTTTATAACTACCTAAGGTGTGTGACTCCGTTTCTTGAGCAGTCCCATGTGACCTTCCAAAAATTCACTGAATACACAAATTAATTTATGTCTGGAAAAAAGTCCAGTTCCCTTTATGTGTGGACTATACCTTCCATTGGATCACTGGGCATTTCCTCTGTGTAAACTATGCTAGGACTGAGATCCGAATAACTGGAGACTCTGAGTCTGATTATCTATTCTTTGATTGGGCATCCAGCCGTGGTAGCCCTTTTTCTTCCATCCTCAAAATTAAGGATCCCAGGGATTTTTGGACACTGGCATCTCTTTTGCTCTCCAGTTCAATGCAGTGCTATAGGTGAGAACATGCAGCTCTGCTTTCTTGGGTAAATCCTACCTCTCTTCCAAACAGAGCACAGAATGAAGCTTAATCACTCCCTCAGCCTGGTGCAAGTCCACTTTGGTCTCCAACGAAAACACATAAACAGGCTCCAAAGACTTCAGAACAAGCAGCAATATTATGCATTAACCTTCATAGGCGGGATCTCTTCAAAATCACCTTAAAATGCACTCAGTTGGCTCCCAATCAATTCCAGGAATATATTTAAAGTTTTGAGCACTAGTAGACGAGATGACAAAGCACATGACAACATCGCGGCTTGGAGGGTCCTATTTGGCACTTTACTGGACCCTAAGTCCACCATGTCCTCTATCAATCAATCAATCATAGCATTTGTACAGCGCGCTACTCACCCGGAAGGGTCTCAAGGCGCTTGGGGGAGGGGGTCCGCTACTGCTCGAACAGCCAGGTCTTGAGTTGTCTCCTGAAGGCGAGGTGGTCCTGGGTCAGCCGAAGGTGGATGGGGAGGGAGTTCCATGTCTTGGCCGCCAGGTAGGAGAAGGATCTGCCTCCGGCGGTTGCTCTTCGGATGCGTGGTACGGCGGCGAGGGCGAGGCTAGTAGACCGTAGCTGGCGGGTGGGCGTGTAGAAGGTCAGGCGGTCGTTAAGGTACTTGGGGCCCAGGTCGTGGAGAGACTTGTGTGCGTGGGTGAGGAGCCTGAACGTGATCCTCTTGTTAACGGGGAGCCAGTGCAGGTCCCTCAGGTGGCCGGAGATGTGGCTGTGTCGGGGATGTCCAGGATTAGTCGGGCGGAGGCGTTCTGGATGCGTTGGAGTCTCTTCTGTAGCTTGGCTGTGGTTCCGGCGTAGAGGGTGTTTCCGTAGTCCAATCGGCTGGTGACGAGGGCCTGGGTGACCGTCTTCCTGGTTTCGGTTGGGATCCATCGGAAGATCTTGCGAAGCATGCGTAGGGTGTGAAAGCATGATGAGGAGACGACGTTGACTTGTCTGGTCATTGAGAGGGAGGAGTCCAGGATGAATACCAGGTTGCGTGTGTGTTCTGTTGGCTTGGGAGCGGTGCCTAGGGCTGGGGGCCACCAGGAGTCGTCCCAGGCGGAGGGCGATGGTCCCAGGATGAGGACTTCCATCTTGTCTGAGTTCAGTTTCAGGCGGCTGTTCGTCATCCACTCGGCGACGTCTTTCATCCCTTCGTGTAGGCTGGTTCTGGCAGTGTCGGGGTCTCTGGTGAGGGAGAGGATCAGCTGGGTGTCGTCGGCGTAGGAGATGATGTTGAGGTTGTGTTGGCGTGTGATGGCGGCAAGAGGTCTCATGTAGACGTTGAAGAGGGTGGGGCTGAGTGATGATCCTTGCGGAACGCCGCAGATGACTTCGGTGGCCTCGGATCGAAACGGGGGGAGGCGGACTCTCTGTGTTCTTGCGGCGAGGAACGAGACGATCCACTCCAGTGCCTTCTCTTAGATGCCGATGTTGCTGAGGCGCTGTATTAGGGTGCGGTGGCAGACAGTGTTGAACGCTGCGGAGAGGTCCAGGAGGATGAGTGCCGCTGTTTCCCCGTTGTCGAGCAGGGCTCGGATGTCGTCGGTTGCTGCGATGAGGGCGGTCTCGATGCTGTGGTTGGCTCTGAAACTGGACTGCGAGGGGTCGAGGGATCCGTTCGTCTCGAGGAAGGCGGCAAGCTGTCTGTTGACGATCTTCTCGATGACTTTGGCAGGAAAAGGAAGGAGCGAGATGGGGCGGAAGTTTTTGAGGTCGGTGGGGTCCGCTGTTGGTTTCTTCAGTAGGGCGCTGAGCTCGGCATGCTTCCAGCTCTCCGGGAAGGTGGCGGTGTCGAAGGAGGTGTTGATGACGTCTCGGAGTTGGGGTGCGATGGTGGAGTTGGCCTTGTTGAAGAGGGGGTGGGGGCAGGGGTCAGTCGGAGATCCGGAGTGGATGGTGTTCATCGTGCGGGCTGTGTCTTCAGTGGGCACCGTGGTCCAGGTGCGGAGGGTGGCGGTGGGGGGCGTTGGTTCGATGGTTGGGTGCGTGGGTGGTGTGCCGAAACTGTTGTGGATGTCGGCAATCTTGCGGTGGAAGAACGAGGCGAGAGAGTCGCAGAGATCTTGTGAGGGAGTGATGTCGTTGTTGCCGGTGGTGGGGTTGTAGAACTCCTTGACGATGGTGAAGAGTTCCTTGCTGTCGTGGGCGTTGTTGTCCAGTCGTGAGTGCGAGGAAGAGGAGGGGTTTGGGGACATACACATGGGGGGACTGGAGGACCCCCATAGATTCACAAAGACTTGTGTCGGGCTGAGCGTGAGGGGTGCATATGTCATAGTTTGGATTCCTGTGTACTAGAGGCCTGTAATTTTACTGTAACACTGTCAATTAGAATCTTGCCTGATGCACGACATGCTTTATACCCCTATTTCTGCTGTTTATGTTTCCATACAAACTTAAAAATAAGAATGTAAGAAAAGTCTTGAGCACTTTTCATAAAGCATATTGCTGCCAAGGCCCTGCTTACCTGCAGGAGCTAGCACCTCTTAATGCCTCCGCAAGGGCCCTCTATTCATTGTTAGATCATCAGCTCAACCAACAGTTGTTCAGTAGGCTGAAACACAGAAGAGGAACACTGGGTCTGCAAGGACTTAGATTCTAGAAGACACCCAAGTCCAACAAGAGGTCTCAACCCAATCACAACAGGTTAAGGACATTTCAGAAAACGGAACTATTCAGATTTACTTTAGTCAGGGCAGGGATCACAATTTAGGAATTTTGAACATGGCTAATCACATTTTCAACTGTAATTTAATCATTTCTCCTAACCAACTGATGCTTTTTCCTTGCCTCTGTTCAGCACTCTGAAGTAATCAGAAGGCGACTCATAGCGCGTTTCTAAATTCCACAATAAATTAATGAATAAACAATGTGCCTTCATAGATTCCCAACAGATGGCAAATGCGCTAAGCTGTCACTGACTCCCTCAGAACTCCAACAGCTAGTACACAGGACAAGTTAGACATTTTCCTCTGCAAATTTCCAGGAAGTCCAAGTGCATCTATTTCTCTTTCAGGTGTCTCTCAGCTGTTACTTGAGTTGTGCTAGCTCATCACACTTCTGATGTCCTACATCTGGAACATAACTTAAGACAGATTTGGCCATCACAGATGCCAAAATACTGGTTCATAAACTAAGCTAGAACTCATGTCCACAGATGACCAGATTATACATGATACATGAGCTAGTTAGCACTCATCTGAATAGATGCCCATACCATTCTTATGAGTTAATATAGCTCTGAACCAACACCATGACCTATAGAGATGTTCCAGCATTGGTGCGTCTGGGGATCTATCATTAAACTCCACAGATGCCCAACAACTTACAGCTGTTCATGATTTGTTCATATGCCCAATGGCTGCCAAACAGCCAATGCACAGACAACGCTAAAAGCAACTTCCAGAGATGACTAGCAACAGACAAAAAAGATAAGCTGTACTATGGTTAGAGGATGCCCACCACCAACACATGGCCTAAGCAGGCGTTATCTTCCACATGGCCCACCATCTGGCACATGATTTTTACTATCATAGTCCTCTTTTGATACCCAGCACATGATACATGCCAAGCTGGCAAATACACCCCTTGAAGCCCAAAAGATAGTGCATGACTTAAGCTTCTACTGCACCCCAAAATTCACTAATAGCTGTTACAAAGATTTTGTCCTTCCAGACATCCAAGAGCTGGTACACAAATGGCTCCAATCTTCACAGATAACAATTAATTAGTACATGAGTTAGCTAGCTCTGATGAGTTAGCTTGCTTGATACGTAGCAGCTGGCTACATAAGCTAAGCGAGCTATGGCTTCCACTGATGCCCTACAGCTGGTGCCCCACCTAAGCTAGCACTGGCTTCAATTGAAGTCCAACAGTTGGCAAATGAGCTAAATTGGCTCTCTAAGATGACCAGTAGCTGATACATGAACTAAACTAGCTACGACATCAATTGATGCCCATAGCTGGTTTTTAAGCTTGGCCTAATTTTGGCAGGTGAGAAAACAGCTACTATATGAGATAAGCAAGCTCCGATCCCAACTGACAGCCAACAGCGAGCAGGTGAGCGAAGCTAACTATGACCTCCAATGATGCAGAACAGTTGGTAAATGATCTAAGATAGCACTGACCTCCATTAATTACCATTAACCTGTAAATAAAATAGGTCTGATCTCCATGCATAACCAATATCTGGAACAAGAGTTAAGTTTGCTTCTACCTCTAAATTTGCACGAAAGATCGTGAGCTGCATTAGGTATGAAATTGAAAAATGACAAAAAGTAGATTGCTTAAAACTAAAAAGGGAAGGGAACTGACGCCAAGAACCTTGCTCTGATACTTCCTGAGGGGGTCCAATTGTAGAGCTGCCGCGAAAAAGCTAGGGCGACGTTTCATTGAGTACAAGAGGACTGACCTGCTTTGGCACTGTAAAACAGAAGGACAGTTCTTAGCGCCCAATTGCTATGGAACTGCACAGCATTTATTATCCTATTTGAAAACTCAATAAAATTGTGTTTAAAAAAAACAGAAGGACAGTGACGAAAGATGCAGTAGAAATACTGACCTGGATACAACCAAAAAGAATAAAGAGCAGCAATTGAACACCTATAGTATGCAGTGGGCCATGTGCCAGACACAGAATCAAATGCTCCCACAAAGGATAATGACTGAACTACACAAAGAAAATCCCAACAAAGAATGTGGATTAGTAACAGCCTAGCAAGTCAGGCTCAGGGAGAGGCAGGAGACAGTGATACATGTCACTTGGCACATCCCGTGGGGGAGGGTAAGGTTACGACTCACCAAAATGTTCCCCAAAGGGGGTAGAACCGTTTTAACAAAGTTGGGGTTGTTATATTGGTCAGATTAGGGGTCAATTGACCCAATGCTCACCTGGCCCATCACTTTGGGGTACCACAGAGGGCCAGGAAAGAGTTAATCATCTAGCAACACGGTGACTCCTAGACACAGTAAGACACAAACATATAGTATTCCAAGGGTTAGGCAGATACGCTTTGGTCAGGTTGAAATCACCACGATCAAACACCAATGACTAGGCGTATCACCATCACCTCTTTTAATGTTAGGGGACTTAATGCACCAGTAGGTACTTTGTTCTGCAAAAATGGATATGGGAGGCTGCCACTCGCTCACTCACAGAATTCAAGAAACCGCTCAGAAAGGTTTAAGGAGATACTCCCCTGATATCCAGATCCAGGAGTTATAAATTGATATTGCTGGAAAGACATTCACGATGAGTGGAGCCCACATTCACTGGGAAAAGTAATTAGGAGAGGAGTTGTCCAAGGAACAATGGAAATATAGCTTTAAAAAACAGGAGGGTCCTATACACAAGGGAAAGAGGCAGCTTGTACCATCCTCCATCAATGGCATTTGACCTCTCATAGGGTGCATTTAATGAAAAATAGAGCATCGATCCAGAGTTAGAGAGGATGTGGTCCACGGTACAGATGATGTACATCATGCAGAACTGACTGACACTACAGCCATTTGGGGCCGATGTTCTGAATGCAATAGATCAGTTTGATAATAGCTGCGAAACAAGCTATATTAATGAAATGGGTAAAGACATTACAACCTTCCCGGAAAGACTGGTATGGCAGACTGTGGCCCATATTGGGCATGTAAAGGATAATGTATGCCTTAATGGGGGGTTAATAAACTATTCAGCAACATGTGGGCTCTAGGACTGACCTATTTTGCAAAAGACTATAGATCCGTAATGTCCCCTAGAGTATTCTGAGCTCTAAGAACAACTGAATTTGAGATCATCAATTAGAAGAGAATTGAGTAATGCGGAGAACAATGTACCGCCATGGAACTGAAGATGTGGCTTTGTCTCTGTTGAGGGTGGTTTGGGGGAGTATTGGGATGATATGTTTCATCTGCTTAACTCGAAAAATTCAATAAAGATTTATTGAACCACAAAAGTGGACTCCTGAGTTAAGTTGTTGCTGAAGTGCATTGGTGCCCAACAGCTGGCACATTAGCTAAGCAAGCTGTGGAGTCCATTGACAACCAACAGCTGACCTATGAGCTAAGCTAGTTATGGCCTTTATTTGTGCCCAAGAGGTGGCACATACGCTGAGCAAGCTATCAAATCCATTGACATTAACTTTTGGTACACAAGCCAAGCTAGCTATGAGCTTCAGCGATGCTCATCAACTGGTAAATGAGCTAAGCTAGCATCGATCTCTATAGATGACAACTAGCACTGGGATCCATTAATGGCCAGAGACTAAGGGGCTCTTTACGATGGATGGCCGACCACCATCGAAGCGGGATTAAGACCGGCTGATAAGGAGTCGGCGGACTCACCTGTCATATTTTGATCAGAATGCTACATAGGCGATCAGAAACTGCCTTTTTCTATTGCGGTTTGTGCTGCGGCCCGGAACAAAACATATGTGCCGCCCTGGCCGCTTAGCAGTGGTCCACCGGGGATGGGTGGCCTTACTTGGGTCCCCTAAGGTACCTTTCTGACAGCCTTTTCATGGCAGTGGCACCGCCATGAAAAGGCTGAGGGAAATGAACATTGTGATCCTGACGGCCATTCAGGATCACCATTCTGACCGCCGCCCCGTCTGGATCAGTAGATCCTGGCTGAGGCGGCGGCCCGTCCCCCGACAAACAAGGGCCAAACTGCTGGCATCTTAATGCGGTGGTCAGCCCAAAGGGCTGTCTTAATTGGGACCGCCACTGACAGCCTGTCCATGGTGGTCCTGATGGAGCAAGGATTCGCACGTAAAGCGACTTGCTCTTAATCAAGAACCTCGCCTAACTTGTAATCATATTAATTCAACCTGTCCATCATTTATTTAGCATTTTCCCCAACACGCGGGTGTCCCCAGGAGGCTTGCCTGTGTGTCTTTTCATCCTAACCATGCTTGCACTACGGAAATGGCTGCTTCGCAGAAATCCAGTCTGCGCATGCGTCGGTCATACCCATGTGATGTGACGCACTCGCATTTTGGAGGGATACTGTTGCACATGCGCATTGTTGCAAACATGGCCGCTTGTCTCTAACCATGCTCTCTGCTTGCCACCGCTGCTTATGCCTATCTGTCTTTTCGCACTAAACCTTAATGCTATAGATATTATAAAGTAAGGGGTGCAGTGTAGTTTTTACGGTGTACAGTGTAATCATTTTTATGTATGATTCCAATTTGTTCTCGCTTACTTTTCATGTACCGCGTATCAATGGGCCTGGGGACGGGGAGCCGCTCCATATTGAAGCTCATCTAAACCCTGTCACGTGACGTGGGAAAAACCCAACTGCGCAGAAGCTGAAACAAGCCAGCTGGCCTCTGAAGCAAGATGCGCCTGGGAACTCACCTCCGAAATAGGAGGAGATGCTGAACTGTACCATAAAATTGTTACATTTGTTGCATTCTACTGTGAACGCTATTGTCTTTCCCTCACGTATACCCTGGGAACTAAAAATGTAAGGGGTGGGTACTGTCACTTGCATACTAATCATGGGAACACTAAATTTTAGGAGGTGACAATGACATAACCTCCTCGCTTGACCAATCATAAGCTGAGACCTTGTCACTTGCAACATTTGTGGGTGGTCCAGGGGTCCCAAAAAGGTATAACTAGCCTAGTTTAGCTCAGAGAATTTGTCCGACTTGTCCGAATAGCAGACCTGTCACTGACCCTACGAACTCTATAGGTGATTGATACAGAGCACTGCGGAGTACTCTGTCCGTATTTTCCACAAAACTCCAAGGGGTGGAAATAGTCTTAAGTGCTGGCGGAGCACTTTGCTGGGAGATTCGAAAACCCAATCGGGGTTACTGGCGGATTACTTGCAGAGAGGGGGTAACGCAGGCGTTGCATCCGAAGCTGTAGGTGTTGGTCGTACCTTGGTGAGCCCAGTCCTGACCCAAACCTGAGGGGTATCCTGTCCTGACTGTCCACGAGCTGTACCTGCTCACTTTCTGGTTTTCCAATCCTTGAGGGTCCTTGTCCCCGTCCTTCCAAAGCTGACTCGTGGCCAGGGTTATTCCTCATCCTTGCCTAGGTAATTATTAACTGTGGGTGTACGTCTTTCTATCACTCTTTCTTCTCTTCTTAATAAAGCTCTCTTGCCCGTGGTATTGCCCTATCACCTTTGAAGTGATTTATATGCAATTGTTTATTAGTGATGTTCCACTTTCTCTCCCTACCTATAGGATATTATTGAACTGTCATATTATTTTAGTGTGTTCCATTTTCCCTTCCCTTTAGTATGTTTGCCGTGAACTTAGTAAGATAGCATAAGATCTAGGAATTAGGTTTTAGAATATTAGTGCACATATTAGGTCCTTCACATGTCCTTGGTCTTAGTTTAAACTCGTGCTGAAATAGTGGGCTCTCTAAATGCTCATATCCTGTAGTGTTCCCAATTACTCTAATGGTACTTGCCCTAATCCATAGTTACATTGTAGCTTTAATACTGATTATTGATGTACTGATTTGTATCTGCCTCATTATTCTGGCATACTCATTCTGAAATTTCTTATATAAACTTTAAAACTCATCAGGTGTCTGTGGTCATTTTACAACGTAAATGTTATTAATGTATCAATCGTAAAGGGTATTTTACATCCTTTAGGAATCTTGTTACCTGTCCACTGCTGGCTCCTGATCCATCAGGAGTAATGTGCCTGTGGTAAGTCAGGTACATGAATAGTAAGTGGTGTAAGTGACACCCCCCGAATTACTCATAGTAGCGTGGTAAAGGTTTCACCCGGTTCATGCAAAACTCAGTCATTACATGCACACCAGGGCCCAGTGCGTGGAAATTGGTAATCTAATGACCCGGGTGACCTGCGCGCTCTATCAGTAATTTTCTGGTAGCAGTAGTATGGTTAGGACTAGTTAAGATAGGTAGACAAGATAGTTAATAAACAAACCGTGAAAATAAAATGTGCTGCTAAAATTTTATATTGATTGTATTACTTCAAATATTGCGCAAATGTTTTAAAGGGTTTAATATATATATATGATTTTGCATTGCTGCTATAAGTGTTATATGTTACATTAACAGAAATTGTTTGTAAGTGTTCAGTGTAGTCCGAATCCCCGGGGAAGTCTATAGCTAACGGTGAGCAGAATCCGGTTAGCTGATGAGGTCGCTTGTCGTGAGTAATTAGTGCATGGTTAGGAAGGACCGGAAGCACTAATTAGGATCTTTTTGTATCTGGATAAATGATAGTGACGAGACTGCTAATAGAAACTTTAGTCTGATATCACCTAGAAAGGGTCACACTAGAGGAGTAATAGGGTCTCTGAAGCTTGAATGGTAAGCAAGGTAGTCCGCTGGTGAAAGCCTGACTTAGTATATATCCCGGAAATAAGTGGATAAGTCAGGGGAATAGCTGGTTCTATATTGCGCGTGTGGGAGGTTAGACAGAGAAGTCTATCCGGAGTGAATGAAAAGTAGACAGAAGTGGTTTACTTGTAGCGAAAGAAGAACTTTCTCTCTCTTTAGAACACTCAGACACAGCGCCGAAAGTTTTGTGTTGTTAACTAAAATAAGTACTTACACTTTAGGGAAAATTCAAAGTTTCCGTTACCTTGTGAAGGAGGGAGTCAGTCGGAAAGCTGCGCTGACGTCACTCCGTGCCGCGCTGGTATTGGTCAGAACAGCGGGCGTGTAGCGGAGCTGAAATTGTAAGGGAGGGGTGAGTGCCGGAGCGTGAGACCTTGTCTCGCGAAAGGCCGCGCACCCATTGGACAAGAATTCTTGTAGTCCCTGCGTTGATTGGTTACTGCGAGATAGAAGTCGCGTTAGCATTGGAAGCAAAAAGGTAAACAAAATTAATCAACAGGAGCTTGAGAAGAGTTTGGAAAAGTGTATGTGGTATCCTGAGTTTATACCTAATCCACAGCACTTAGGCTTCTATAAGGAACAGATTCTACGAGGTAGACCAAACAAAATGTACGGAGTTAAGAGGAAGATGTCTCTTGCTGACAAAATTAAGAATTATTTCAAGAAAGACCAGCCCATTAGAACTAGGGAGGGTGTGATCATTCCTCCACCAGATACTCCTGCCTCCTTCATGATGTTTGATAAGGGGTATCACACTTGCGTATGGTTAGAAAACTGGGTAAAGTATACTGCAGATGACGGAGTCCTAGCATTTCCTATTAATGGTTCCTTTAATGGCAGAATCCTGTTTAACCTAAGAAACCGAATGAATGAATTACATCCCAGACCCAGATTAACACAGTACGAGGCACTAGAAGAATGGGAAATTGAGGCTCTGGAAAGAGACAGGCCCAGAATGGATAAGGGTTTGAGTAGATGGTATCCAAAATTGCAGAAAGAAACCAAAGAGCAGAAAATGAAACAGTGGAGGCAGAATATGATGGTTGAGGGGTTGTTTCCAATGATGGGGGTACTGGAACAAGGGAAAGGAAAATGTACTGAGAAAACCCGCCACTTAATGACCGTGGGGGACTCAGAAGATGAACACCTGGAAGATTTGTTGATGAAAAACCCCCCTCCCTATGTTGCAGAGTCGGAGCCTTTGGGTTCACCAAACCCGTTTTCTAAATATCCTAGATGTCGGAGGGATAGTGAAACAGATGGAACGGGTACGGATAGTAAACCAGTGATGGGGATGGGTTTTGCAGACCTAGTACCTCGATTCCAAATTATCGTCCTTTTGGGGAAGACCGACCAAGTTTGGTCCTTCCGACTGCCCCAAATATTTACCCTAGCTTGGTACCCCAAGTGTTGCATGACAATTCCGCAGAAAGGGCTTTACGTGAGCGAGAAAAGGAAGCCCTATCCAAACAGCGAGATGATTTAATTCGGACCATAGCCCAGATACATCCCCATCCAGATTCACTGACTATCCCAGTAACTATCGGTCCAGCTATTCCTCTTTACGGGGATAGACTGGCCAGTCCACGGACTCCTGTTATAACCCCGAATATGCCAACTCCTAGTATTCCACTCCCGAGAAAAGAGACGCTCATAGATGATGATCAAGAAAGCGAATGTGAGTCAGTGGTCTTAATGGATCTGCCCATAAGGGAACCCAGAACAAGTGTGCCAAGGGCAAGAAGTCAGAGTAGGGTAAAAGAGGTAATGATTGAAAGCACCTCTGGGGTCAGGAGTGCCACAGTAGTATCTCCAGAAGAATTGGACAGATGGACTAAAGAGTTAGAAAAAGAGACCACACCCCAACCGAAACCCTTAGAAATCTATAGACTAAGGATAGAAATAGAGGAACTAGTGGCTGGTAATGTAGGATTAGACCGGCTAAACTCCTTTAGTGAAGACGAGTTACTGTTTATCAGCAAAAACCTTACCCGAAGCACTAGATTGCTACATGAGAGATTGATGGACACAGCCACTGACATGGGAATCGATATCAGTCGATCCAAAGTCCTTAAGAAACCTTACAGAGCAGATTTTTCTGATAGGGACTTAGAGAACATGAATATGGCAGGAAAACAGACCCAGATAAAGGAATTACTGAAAATCCTACAGAATTGGGGAAATGTAGAAAAATGGAAAACCCGGTGGGCGAAAAAGAAAGAAGAGAGTAAGGCTAATCCGAAGGGTTCCGAATACTTGCTGAAAGAGGTAGAGCCAGCAGAAAAATTGTGTCCCATGAGAGAGGTACCGGGGGGGAAATATGTCCATGTCCCTTGGTCCCGACAAGATATTGTGTCATTTACTAATGACTTTCCAAAATTGCGGGAAAAACCAGTTGACTGGTACAGACAGGTCGAACGCTTCATAAAGGTTCAGAAATGCCTTCTGAAAGACCTGGATGGGTTTTTCGACATTGTGGTGCCTGTAGATTTGTGGACCGATTGCAAAATTGAAATTAATTGGCCCAATGATGAATATGCGAGAGACCCTAGAACCGGAGCTCCCTCACCTGAAGTAATGAGGAAGTATGAGCAAGTCATACAATACCTAAAGAAAAAGGTGCCCGCAAAGGAAACTGATTGGACCCGGATAGATAGAACTACCCAAGAGCGCGATGAAACTGTTCACTCCTTTTATGAAAGGTTACTGCAGGTGTTCAAAACTTACAGTGGAATTGATAATGTGGACATGAAAGACATGACCCATTTCAGTTACAGATTCGTGCTAGGATTAAGGCCTGAAATATCCCAGTGGATTCGAGATAATAAAATCAGTTGGCAAGGCAAGCCCATAGATGATGTCCTCAAGTACGCCAAGTACTGTGAGGATGAGATAGAAAATAAGAAGAAAGCCCTAAAGGAAAAGGTGATGTGGGCACAAGTGAAATTGGCTGAACAGCAAGAAAAACAGTTAAGTAAAATGAATAATGCTAATAATGCCCAAAATCCCAATGCTGGGGGAGGAGGGAAACCCCGGGTAAAAATGAGTAGGGAGGAGGCTATGAACAAGTTCCCCTGCCACGGGTGCGGTCAGATAGGACATTGGAGAGACGAGTGTCCACATCTGCAGGCTGGTAATGCCCCTGTAAATGGTTTAAATCCACAGGTGCAGAAAGAGGGGATACGAAGGAACCAGCAACAGGTAAAGCTACCT
The DNA here is from genome assembly GCF_964263255.1 of Lissotriton vulgaris. NCBI lineage: Eukaryota > Metazoa > Chordata > Amphibia > Caudata > Salamandridae > Lissotriton > Lissotriton vulgaris. The sequence continues at coordinate 1,186,184,801 of NC_141697.1, forward strand.
CCAGTGCCTCGCGCTCCTAGACCGAATTATAAGAATCAGGGTCAGCAGAATGAAAGGGCCGAGGTATGGGAAGGAGAGAATGAGAGAAATGCAGCGATTCCACAGTTTTTGTTAAATGATTCCTTCCTCTGTGATGATCAAGATTGACGGGGCCTGAGGGGGGAGGACAAGGAGTGCGTGCTTGGCGCCTCCTTACCGGTAGACCAGACTGGACCATATATTGAAGGAAAGGTTGAGGGAAAAGACGTCACCTTTCTGTTGGACACTGGTGCTACCCGTTTTACTGTGAGAACAGTGGATGTTCCTAACCTACCCCTCTCGGGAGAAGCAATCCAAGTAGTGGGTGTTTCAAATCAGATAATCAGTACTCCGGTAACTGAACCAATGGAGGTTTCCATAGGGAACTTCAAGGAAATGCACAGATTCGTGGTCTGTGACTCCAGTCCCGTGAACCTGTTAGGACGAGATTTGCTGTGCAAAATGAATTGTACTATCTTTTGCACACCAAATGGTGTCGAGATTCAGACCCCAGATGAAGATGGCCTGTACAAATTGATGTTAGTAAGGCCAGATACAGAAATTAGACCCCTGTCCATTGAAGACCTTCCGGAAGAACTACAGTTAAAAGTGGTACCTGAAGTTTGGGATTTCACTGGAAGAGATGTAGGCTTAATGGCAAATGTAGACCCAGTTAAAATAGCAATAAAAACAAATGCTGTTTATCCAAAAACCCGGCAGTACAAGATGAGTGCAGAAGTAAAGGCTGGAGTCGCAACTGAAGTAAAACGGTTGCTCGAAGCAAACATAATACAGGAAGTAATGAGCAGTCCCTGTAATTCACCCATAATTGGAATTAAAAAGCCTAGCGGAAGGTACCGGGTAGTGCAGGATCTGCGCAAGGTAAACCAAATCGTTGTACCTTGCTGTCCCATTGTGCCCAACCCCGCAGTGATACTGTACCAGATTCCTTGGAATGCGGAATGGTTCACTGTCATTGACCTGTGCCATGCATTCTTTTCCATCCCATTGCATCCAGAAAGCAAGTTCCTTTTTAGTTTTGAATTTGACAGCCATGTCTATGTCTGGAATCGTGTCCCCCATGGGTACACTGAAAGTCCATCGATTTTCAACCAGATCCTAAAAAGATGCCTTGAATCGTTAGTACTGCCAAGAGAGTCTGTTCTGGTACAGTACATAGACGACCTTCTGGTGGCGTCTAAAAGTCAAACTGACTGTGTCACTGATACTATTGCCTTGCTGAATCACCTAGGAAAGGGAGGACATAAGGTATCGCCTGACAAATTGCAGTTCTGCAGAAACCCAGTAAAATATCTGGGGCACCAGATAGAGAAAGGAATTCGAAAAGTCACTACAGAAAGGATCAAGATAATTCAAAATATGGGCCTACCCATGACCCAGAAAGAAGTGAGAATGTTCCTAGGAGTTGTAGGATACTGCAGACAATGGATTGTAGGATTCGCAGCTCTAGCCAAACCTTTGATAAACATGACCAAGAAGGGAGTGGAAGATCCAGTGAAGTGGAATGATGAAAGCATGTCCGCTTGGGTAAAATTGCGAAATTGTCTGTGCTCAGCTCCTGCATTAGGAATGCCTGACTATTCCAAGAACTTCGAATTGTTCTGTGACACAAGAGACAATTGTGCGCTCTCAGTCCTAACCCAGGAACATGGGCTGATCAGGCGTCCCGTGGCCTATTTTTCGGCCACTTTAGATCCAGTGGCTGCTGGATTACCAGGATGTCTGAAAGCAGTAGCTGCTACTTGGGTAAGTCTGGAACAGAGTGAGAACATTGTTATGGGACATCCTGTCACTGTATATGTTCCTCATTCTGTTGTAATCTTACTGACCCGAACCAAGACCCAGTATCTCACCCCTAGTCGGCTGACTAAATATGAGAGAATTCTAGGTGGTGCCGAGAATGTAATTATTTCCCGGTGCAATGTCCTGAACCCTGCAACCCTGTTGCCTATTCCTCTGGATGTAGAATCCGAGGATGAAATGGAGCATAACTGCATGGATTTAACAGAGTTTAGCACCAAGCCACATCCTGATATCAGAGAAATAGCCTTACTTGATGAGGATATTATGATGTTTGTGGATGGCTCATGTTTGAGACATGAAGATGGAGGTTTGAGTGCTGCCTATGCCGTAGTCACATTGGCGACAACCCTGGAAGCATCTTACCTATGCGAAGTGAAATCTGCACAAGTAGCAGAACTAATCGCATTGACAAGAGCTTGTAAGCGGGGGAAAAACAAAAGAGTAACTGTTTATACCGACAGCCAGTACTGTTATGGGGTTGTTCATGACTTCGGCCAACTATGGTTACAAAGAGAATTCATGACTTCCTCAGGTACCCCTATCAGAAATGGAAAGGTGGTACAGAACTTACTGGAAGCAATTCAATTGCCCAAAGAATTGGCTGTGGTCAAGTGTGCGGCTCACAGATCTGGAAATGATGATGTGACAGCCGGAAATCGATACGCTGACCAAATTGCCCAGTTTTGTGCCCGACACAAAATGTCCCTCCAAATTGGGTTATGGGGTGGTGGAAACAGCTGCCAACTGATGTTGTTTGAAAGTGTGTCTACATGGGAAGAATTGAGAGACTTACAACAGGCAACAGACAGGGAAGAAAAGGGCAGATGGAGAACGAACGAATGCAGAATCAGGAATGATGGTGTGGTGGTGAACACAACTGGTGTGCCTGTACTGCCAGACAGCCTGGGAGACCCCATGGTCAGAATGATACATGAACCAACACATATGGGAAGGGATGCAATGTGTCGTGTGTTTGACAAAGTGTTCTATAATTCAAAATTCAGGAACCAAGCGGAAAGACTTTGTCAGAGGTGCCTAGTGTGCCAGCAATTCAACGCAGGAAAGAGGACAGTAGTAGAGCAAAGTACAATTGGAAAGGCAGAAGGTCCCTTTGTCAGGATGCAGGCGGACTTTATAACATTGCCCAAGTGCAAGGGATATAGATATGTCCTGGTCATAGTTTGCCTGTTTTCCAGGTGGGTGGAGGCCTACCCAGCAAAGAAGAATGATGCCATAACTGTAGCTAAATTGTTACTTGGGGAACTGATACCTAGATATGGAATTCCAGAGACTATTGAAACAGACCAAGGTGGGCATTTCTCAAACGAGATCCTAAAAGAACTCTGTACAGCATTTAAAATGGAGCAAAGGTTGCACTGTGCATATCATCCAGAGGCTTCTGGAATAGTTGAACAGATAAATGGTACGATCAAGTCCAGACTGGCGAAGATGTGTGATTCCACCAAAATGAACTGGATAGAAGCTTTGCCCCTAGTGCTGATGAGTTTGAGAAGCATTCCAAACCGAAAAACAGGCCTGAGCCCCCATGAGGTACTAATGGGGAGAGTGATGCGACAGGCATGGGTACCTGGACACAAACTGCTAAGTATTTCTGATGATTTGGTACTAGAATACTGCAAGCAGCTGGGTGACCAAGTGCGTTCTATCTCTCACCAGATTGGAGAGACTGCTGACGATTGGCCCAAGACTCCAGCACATAAACTGCAACCAGGTGATTGGGTGGTGTTAAAGAAACACACCCGGAAGAGTTGCCTTGGACCAAAGTGGGGAAAGCCAAGACAAGTGATCCTTGTCACCACAACTGCTGTAAAGTGTGCTGGCGTACCGAAGTGGATCCATGCCAGTCACACGAAGCGGGTAACCGGAGAAAACGCGACTGAAGCTGAAGGTAGTCCAGCTGAGGAGACTCCCGAAGAGGGTCCGGATCTCGCTGACATCGAACTACCGAGCACAAGTCAAGACGTTGATTGGTTCCCTGCCGACGAACAGGTTCTTGATCCAATACGAACCAGAAAATATTCCTACCTAGATAGTGAGTGGGATAGTGAAGGTGAGACAGAATTAGAGGACAAAGGTCAGGTCAACGAGACTCACATCAAACCTGATCAGGAAGTAGGCCAAGTAGGGACAGATCAAGTCATCGATACTCCTCCTGAAACTCCAGAATCTTGAAAGGGACAGATAGTGATTAAAGTTGAAGTTCATGCGGAAGAAAATCAAGGGAACGAAGTGCATGAACAGGAACAGATAGATGTAGACGAACGTGTTCAGGAAACAGAATCCAGATCGCCTGAAAGTAAAGAAAACATACCACTCCAACCTGAACAAGGCCAGCTTAGAAACCAGGCAGAAGAAATAGATGAAAGACCTGGAACTAGTCAGACAGGAAGGGAAATAGACACTGCCAAAACAAAAGTGCCACAACAAAGAGAAAGCAAAAGAGTGCACGAGGAAGGCCAAGTTTCCTCGACCACTGAAAGCCACAAGAGTAAGGGTGAACCCCGATACATCAAACGACTGAGACTAAGAATAAAGACAGTTGAAGAAAAACTAAAAGACCGAAAAAGGGCTGAAAGTGAAAGGAAAGAAGCCCGAGGCAAGTCTCTCAGAAAAGGCGACAGAGTAAAGAAACAGAACAGATTGTATCGGAGCCCTGAATGGACTTACTTGGTGTTGGAAGAAATTGACGAGCCCAACCACAGTGGCAAAAGTGACGAAGAGTCCATTGCTGATCGGAGTTCTGACGAAGACCCTCCCTGAAACACACCTAAGTGAGCCTCTGGTGTAAAGAAACAAAGAGGGGTTGAAAAGCCACCTGTAAGCTATAATGTCTGATTCGAGTGTCAATGGAAGATCCAGATTTAGGTGTTGCAAAACCTGCTGTAAAATATGCTTATGTAGTGTAGCCATGTTGATAGTGATATGGATAGGACTAACAGTCTTTATACCTTTTATGGTTAGTAAAGACCCTAACTTGTACCCTACTGAACCAGAGACGTTAGACACAGAAGTTGTCCAGACTGAAGAAACACCACGAAGTTTAGAAAAACGTGACAATACAGTTAGCCTGAGACACACACGACCTAAATTAGAAGCATCAGATGAGGGTGGACTACATTTTCACAAGATGAGAAACAGGACACATTTAAATGTTTTCGCTAACCTTTTAGTGCATTATGTAGAGGCTATGGAAATAGAAGACTGTTATGTCTGCATGAAGAGAATATTTCCTGACCATAGGTGAAATAGACTTAAATGAAGCAAGACAAGCTAATCTGACCTGTTCCTTGCAAGAGCAGGAAAAGATGTTTATAAAAATGGCAGATAGAAGGAGGGAAAAGTTTCAGAAAAAGGCAAATGACGAAAAGGATAGAATCCCTAGATGGGCAGAACATATGGACAACACCTCGCAAAGCGAAGCTACTCCTGCATTGTTGCTGGATTTTGAACGGAAAGGGAAACTTTGTCTCCATAGAGAAAGGACAGATTATTATAACAATGTATTCATCGGTTCCAGCGAGTGTGAACATAATTATAAGGTAATTGGAGGTTGGGGTTTCAAAAATGGGTCAGAACCTGTGTTTCCCGGAATTTATTATATATGTGGGAACAAGGCTTATTTCAAATTGCCGGATCACTGGTATGGGAGCTGCTACTTTGGCATTGTTTTCCCGAAAGTATACCATGTGAACAACGCAGCTGGAAGCAATGAAGAAACTAATGGCTTAGCGCGTAGAAAAAGAGAAAGTGTAGGAGAAATTGTAGGTGATATTTTTAGTGCACTGATACCTGGAATGGGGGTAGTTCTAAATACTCACAGAATCTGCAAATTGTCTACAGTAGTGGATCGGTTATCAACTGACACTGCTGCCGGATTTCTGCTGGTCAATACTGAAATGGTTGCGATCAGATCAATGGTTTTACAGAATCGCCTTGCTCTTGACACCTTATTGGCAAAAGAGGGCGGAGTCTGCAGGATGCTGAAGGCGCAACATTGTTGCACCTACATACCTGACAAAAGTATCGAACTTAAGAAATATGTAAAGAACATAACTAATTTGGAAAAAGAACTCAAACCATTAGAGGTTGACAGTGCCTGGAAGAGACTGACTGATGGTCTCTCCTCTGTAGGTCGTTGGTTTTCTAACTTAGGTAAAAGTCTTCTGTGGAAAATACTGATGCCAATAGCTGGAATAGGTGTGGTTGTATTGATCATCTTCATCTGCTGTAAATGTCAAAAATGTCAAAAATGCAAAAAGTACACAGTGAATAAGAGAGGAGTGAAGCGAAATATTGATGAGCTAGAATTAGAAGAATTGAGAAACCAGATCTATAAAAAAGCTAAGAATCACCATTCTCATAGAGAAGCCGAAAGAAAACTCAACAATAAGTCTGTTGAAATTGAGATGGATGATATGGAAGAATGAAGTTGGCATCTGTTTCCTTTATAGTGATGATAGTAAATATCATCAAAGAGGGGATTGATGGAGCAAGGATTCGCACGTAAAGCGACTTGCTCTTAATCAAGAACCTCGCCCAACTTGTAATCATATTAATTCAACCTGTCCGTCATTTATTTAGCATTTTCCCCAACACGCGTGTGTCCCCAGGAGGCTTGCCTGTGTGTCTTTTCATCCTAACCATGCTTGCACTACGGAAATGGCTGCTTCGCAGAAATCCAGTCTGCGCATGCGTCGGTCATACCCATGTGATGTGACGCACTCGCATTTTGGAGGGATACTGTTGCACATGCGCATTGTTGCAAACATGGCCGCTTGTCTCTAACCATGCTCTCTGCTTGCCACCGCTGCTTATGCCTATCTGTCTTTTCGCACTAAACCTTAATGCTATAGATATTATAAAGTAAGGGGTGCAGTGTAGTTTTTACGGTGTACAGTGTAATCATTTTTATGTATGATTCTAATTTGTTCTCGCTTACTTTTCATGTACCGCGTATCAATGGGCCTGGGGACGGGGAGCCGCTCCATATTGAAGCTCATCTAAACCCTGTCACGTGACGTGGGAAAAACCCAACTGCGCAGAAGCTGAAACAAGCCAGCTGGCCTCTGAAGCAAGATGCGCCTGGGAACTCACCTCCGAAATAGGAGGAGATGCTGAACTGTACCATAAAATTGTTACATTTGTTGCATTCTACTGTGAACGCTATTGTCTTTTCCTCACGTATACCCTGGGAACTAAAAATGTAAGGGGTGGGTACTGTCCCTTGCATACTAATCATGGGAACACTAAATTTTAGGAGGTGACAATGACATAACCTCCTCGCTTGACCAATCATAAGCTGAGACCTTGTCACTTGCAACATTTGTGGGTGGTCCAGGGGTCCCAAAAAGGTATAACTAGCCTAGTTTAGCTCAGAGAATTTGTCCGACTTGTCCGAGTAGCAGACCTGTCACTGACCCTACGAACTCTATAGGTGATTGATACAGAGCACTGCGGAGTACTCTGTCCGTATTTTCCACAAAACTCCAAGGGGTGGAAATAGTCTTAAGTGCTGGCGGAGCACTTTGCTGGGAGATTCGAAAACCCAATCGGGGTTACTGGCGGATTACTTGCAGAGAGGGGGTAACGCAGGCGTTGCATCCGAAGCTGTAGGTGTTGGTCGTACCTTGGTGAGCCCAGTCCTGACCCAAACCTGAGGGGTATCCTGTCCTGACTGTCCACGAGCTGTACCTGCTCACTTTCTGGTTTTCCAATCCTTGAGGGTCCTTGTCCCCGTCCTTCCAAAGCTGACTCGTGGCCAGGGTTAGTCCTCATCCTTGCCTAGGTAATTATTAACTGTGGGTGTACGTCTTTCTTTCACTCTTTCTTCTCTTCTTAATAAAGCTCTCTTGCCCGTGGTATTGCCCTATCACCTTTGAAGTGATTTATATGCAATTGTTTATTAGTGATGTTCCACTTTCTCTCCCTACCTATAGGATATTATTGAACTGTCATATTATTTTAGTGTGTTCCATTTTCCCTTCCCTTTAGTATGTTTGCCGTGAACTTAGTAAGATAGCATAAGATCTAGGAATTAGGTTTTAGAATATTAGTGCACATATTAGGTCCTTCACATGTCCTTGGTCTTAGTTTAAACTCGTGCTGAAATAGTGGGCTCTCTAAATGCTCATATCCTGTAGTGTTCCCAATTACTCTAATGGTACTTGCCCTAATCCATAGTTACATTGTAGCTTTAATACTGATTATTGATGTACTGATTTGTATCTGCCTCATTATTCTGGCATACTCATTCTGAAATTTCTTATATAAACTTTAAAACTCATCAGGTGTCTGTGGTCATTTTACAACGTAAATGTTATTAATGTATCAATCGTAAAGGGTATTTTACATCCTTTAGGAATCTTGTTACCTGTCCACTGCTGGCTCCTGATCCATCAGGAGTAATGTGCCTGTGGTAAGTCAGGTACATGAATAGTAAGTGGTGTAAGTGACACCCCCCGAATTACTCATAGTAGCGTGGTAAAGGTTTCCCCCGGTTCATGCAAAACTCAGTCATTACATGCACACCAGGGCCCAGTGCGTGGAAATTGGTAATCTAATGACCCGGGTGACCTGCGCGCTCTATCAGTCCCAATGGCATTGTGCCCTATGAAGTTAAAGTAGCATTGACAGTCACAGTTCGTAAAAGCTCAATAAGCTTTGGCCAGGAAAGATATCCAAAACCTGCTAAGCAAACACACCTACACAGCCTCTTAACAGATGTTATGTTAACTAAACTAAGTTTGACAACCACTGATTCTCAAGGCCTGGTACATATGCTAAACTAACTTTGACTTCTGTAACATCACACTGTGAGTACATGAGCGAAGTCATCACTGCCCCCTACTCATTCCTAACAGCTGATACATGAGCCAAGCATCCTCTGACTTCCATAGATGCCCAAAAATGGGTGATTGAGCTACGGGAACAGTGACACACCAATGCCCAACAGACGGGCAATGTATAACAAAGTTCAGACTCCCACATATGCCAAATACCTTGCACATGAGCGTTGGTAGCTCTGACCTCCACCAATGCCCATTAGCTGGTCCATGAACTAAATTATCATTGACCCCGAGTGATGCCCTGACTGAAGCTCGCTCTCATCGCCGTATATGTCGAAGAGCATGTACATGAGCGAAGCTACTTCTGACCACTCTGCGCTTTAGCTAGAGAGTGAATTAGCAGATGTGAAACAGCTAACATACTTAAATGCCCCATTTCTGTTCATTACATGTTCTCTGGTTGCTTTGGAAGCTTGTGCAGCCCACTGGTTTAGGGTGTCTAAGACATTGGTTCAGCTTTGAGGCACACAGCAGGAACTTCCTATTACAGGGCCTAAAAGCAAAAATTGTGCTGACCAGGGCTATTTTAGAAACCAACGAACCAAAGTCAGCACTGGAACAGGAAGTGACTCAGAACACAGAAGTACAGGATGAAATCTCACAAACAACACCTTGGCATGGATGTGACCCTTGGTGCAACCACAAAGGATGCTGTCTCTGTCAGGCGCGGAAGCAGGAAGCGCCGCAGCGATAAAATGTGCATTTCTCATCTTCTCTATTTATGTGGAGGCAAGAAGAGCATGGGCGTCAAATCGAGCTTGAGGAAGTGTATCCAGTCCAAACTTCTAACCACCACAAGAAGTGGAAAAATGTATACCACAATTCATCCTAAAATGTGGACACCAGGCCATACATACCACATTATACAGCAACTGTATGCTCTGATGGCAAAATTATCTAATGTTTAACTTGTAAAAAAAAAAGGAAAATAGTGCAAAAAAGTCTCATTCGATGGACAGTAAGATTTATAAAAAGATATATAATTGTGCCGACTTTAATTTGCTCTGATAGTGATTTAGGTCTTGAGCCAATAAGCTTTGTTTTTATTACACTTTCACTTGGCTTACCCGTTCCGCTCCACTGACATGGTTGCTTACATTGCAACCGAATATGCTTTCCATTGAGTAATTCAAGCCTGAAGCTTGTATCCTTTGGGCAGAACCATAAATGGCTGTTCTCTGCATACCACGTGACCCTGTGCAACCAACCATACATCATCACATCATTATGAAGGAAGGTGATTGGCCAAGTGAGACTGAAAGACGTTTTAGAGGTCACAACAAAAGGCGCAAAACGTTCGGAAAAGCCCTGAAGGTCTTCTTCATACAGTCGTTTATCTTCCATCATTCGGACTTACTTATTTTGCACAGAACACCAGACCCTCTCGGTGCCTGTGCTTTCAGGCTTTGGCCCTACCTCCTTCTACCAAAGTACCACCTCCCGCCTGCAGCCACCAATTACAAGGCGGATCAGAGGCTATGAATGAATCTACCCTTCTTCAGCCAAATGCACACATATTGGAGCAATTGTATACTCAGTTACAGTCATTTCTGGGTGTTCCAGGTGGTTAAAGAACTGGAATTTGTGAACCTTCTTTAAGGACCAGCCCTTTGATTTTGTCCTAATAGTTTCAGAACTTTTTAGGGCTCGGCCTGCGTAGGCTGCGCTTGCGCGGTCTCGCTGCCGAGATTTTACGTTTTCTAGAGTAGGGAGGTAAACGAGCCAGCTCTTCTCCATTGGCTGGCTTCCTAAACGGCGGCCAGCCATTGGAGAAGAGCTGTGTCAGTCACTTTAAGGCCCGTCCGTTTCGGATTGAGGGGCGTGTTTTTTGCTGTCCTTTCTCTCCGTGACGTCTTCAGTCACTCAACAAAAAGCACGCCCCCAGTCGGAAAAGGACGGGGCTTATCCGCACCTGCTGCCACCATTTTGCTTGTTATTTTCACCCAATGCTTGTTACGGACGGGTGCTGCCATCTTCCTGTGACATCACGGCGCAGCATGCTTGGAAGGGAGGGCTGGAGGAAGAACGGCCCCAAAGTAGAAAATAAACAGAGGGCGCGCGGTGACGTCAGAGACGGGAGGCGGGGCCTCCGCGCCGGTGGGAGGAGGTTTGGAGCAGACCTGGGCATCACGCAAGGGCCAGTGAGTGCTAGGCCTGGCCGGGCTTTATAGTTTCAGAGGCTGGGCAACGGGGTGATGGGGTGAGGGGAAGAGGCGAGGCCCGCGGCGAGGAGCTGGGGAGCGGTTGTCAGGTGAGAGCACATGTGAGGGTTTCCACAGGTGGGGGTGACATGGAGGCGTCATTCATAACTTACCGGGCCTGTTAGTGAAGCCCTCCCCGGTGCTTCCTGTGAACGTAAATACTGCAGTATCCCGAGGCTGCCGCGTGCACACTGGGAGTTACAACATCCCAGGGGGTTGGGGCGACCCCCTGTTCCCCAAACTTACCCTGCACGCAGCTGGTGGCCGGGGCGCATGCCTGCTGTTGACAACTTGCAAACACCCTGCCTTCTTGCTCTAATTAGAGAGACAAAAACTCGAGGGATAGGCGATAGTATAGTTTAGTGCAAACTTTACTCTTTATAATATGTCAAAAGTCAAACTAGTACTGTTGCACTTTCAAGTAATGCATTGACAAGAAAGCTGCAGGCATGGTTACATAAACGAGCGACAGTGCGAGTTTGCAGACAGTGTCATTTAGTTACATAATTTCCAAGTAGCCAAGTTAACGTCGCTCCTTGCACGCTCCATTGCAAAAACCTCTATATTCAGTAGTGTCATCGGCTCACATAGGTTCACTGGTTTTACATGTGGTCTTGTATGCCACTCTTCCCAGTTCTCTTGTAGGATTGCTATGCTTACCTAATCACCACCCAAAAGAAGAGGTCTGCTGCAGTGTGCCCCTGCTTCACAGTAGAAATTCCTTTATAGTGCAACATAAACACTGCTTCATTGGACTCAGTGAATCATATCACACCTTTTCTGTAATGATATCTACTGGTGCTCAATAAACATCCCGAACTACTAATATTAGTTTTGTAATAGTCACCACATCAGACAAGATTTGATTAGTGTCCGCCATATGCAAGATTATTAGAAGTAATCCCCTCGGTGCACCAGGGAGGGTTTGCTAGCAGTAATGTAAAAATGTTTTCTCCGTTTCGAATACCTCCATGCAGGTAATACATGACGTATTACCTGCATGGAGGTATTCGAAACGGAGAAATACCCCTGTCACAAATGTAATAGTATCGTTTCCCTAAACCCACATGAATTGGCACTTAAATATCACCTTTAAAAACATTTTGGAAATGCAACCATTTTCCCCCCAAACAAAACGCGTACGAATTCTGTAAATACACACATCTTTATCTCAAATCACATACTCGCTTTCGTTAGACATATTACTTCAACCAACCAATAGCTTGATGTATAGTAGGTTCGACTGCTCATAGGAGAGCTACTTATGGGAGCTGATGACCTACCAGGAGAAGCCTATACTAAATTTACATAATTTACCAAAGGCTATTATGGCACCCATCTGAAAAGTTGAATGTCGCCTGTGAGTACCAGTTTTTCCAGTCGCCGTGTATATTGTACTGCCTCACACTCCGCATGTCACTGCAAAGCACCTGGCTGCTCAGCAAAAATTGCCAGCCAAACTCTGCAGTATCCTAAATGTTTATCTACAGTGTACTACTTGCATGATAAGAATGTCTGCTTCAAGACTGTAGTGTATTCTGGAATATAATTTGTTTTACCTAATTTCGCGGTTTACACCCATTTACGTTATCTTCACAACTTCTACATTGGAATGTTGCGTGGTGGAATCCCCTTTTTCCAATAATCATGTAATTCACGGTTCCTGACCACAATTAAATAATAGCCTTAAGGTTCACCGTTTTCCTGAGGAGTGCTTCCATTTACTTTTTTAAAAAAACAAGTGCTGGCAACCTGATTGCTGTTTAAATTAAAACAAATCATGCATACGTCTTATAATTATTTTCAGGGTTGTTTATGAATCTTGCAGCTTGATATGATCCACTATTTGAGAAAACTGTCCCAGGATTCACAGTGCTGTTCATCGTCCATTTCAGTTCTCGGAACACCATATTAGCAGACGTGGACATACTTATTAAGTAGTTTTTATGGTCACTATTATTTAATAGCAGATCCTTCCTATAAACCACATGTCTGCTGTATTTATACATTTGAAGCATCAAAGATTATGAACAATCTACCAGTCTGATCCAAGAAGAACAATTATTCACATTTTGAGTTCAATAACTTGAGAAATATGTTGGACTTTTTCTGTACTTTTTGTATAAGCTTGATGTGATATATTTGAAGGTACCCTTCGATTGAAGGGTGTCCTTAAAGATGTTCTATTTAATGGTTTAAGAGTGTATGTAACAAGTACCACCAGTGGGTACCTGCTGTCTGTGATGCGCCTCTTATGCCTAGTCCAAAATCTAAATACTGTTTATACTATACACTCAAACATTTACAGCATCATATTCATTCATAGCATTAGGTTGTTATCCAAATTACTCACTTTCTTCAATTATGCTCATTGAAACCTGGCTTTTACGGAACTAGAAATGCAGAACCAAACTGGTGTTTTGACATAACAAACCGCAGCCATTTAAGATTTCAAAACTAAATACTGTGCTTATATTGCTCTACGACAGACACAGGAAGCAATCCATTCAGTTGCTCCTGTGATTTCTAAATATCGTACTGTTTCGCTGCTCACACAAATGCATTTTAAATAGGTGTATAAATATATTTTGAAAAAGTATCCCATTTAAGATATTTCAAATGATACTGGTAGGAATTGAGGAATACTACACCACCAGGCTGAGGGACAGTGGGTGCAAGCACACAGGATGTTGCACAAATAAGGATACCAGGAGCTATACAAATTTTCTGTAAATAAATCATGCTTCTCCTTCACATCCCCAGTAGAAGGACAACAATAAACAATTCTCTAGAATTTCACACCAAATAGGGCAAGTTGCGTGTCTTTTGTCTGTTACAGCTTACTGTGTGGGCGTGGCTCTGTGTGTGTGCGTGGCTCTGTGTGTGTGTGGCTCTCATGGGTGAAATCCGTAGATAGGGTGGATAATGTAATTTCCACAAATGACTGAAATACATAATCCAGTGGCATGGCATCCATTCTTTAAAATATGAGTTTTGAAGTCATTACTGAAAGAACTTTTTAACTAGGATGTAAAACCTAAGACAGATTTTTTTTTTACCATTTCTGGTGAACTATGTTTCCATAACACCTCACTTTCGTAGACCATGCACTTTAAATATTTGCTGTAGCCAAAATATCTCTGCTTGTTATAATCTCTTTGCATGAAAATGCTTCTTAGAAATACCAAAATAGGGCATATGTTGTATTGTTCTCAGTGTCTAAAACAGTAGATCTCCCGAAGCCATGTGATGAATTTTGCCCTCTCCCATACATCTTCTTGGCCCATCCGTGCTCTTTCATGACCCCCCAGATCCAGAATCCTGAAGCAGCACACAGGGACAGAGGGCCCGATTCACAGAAGGAACTTAAGACTCAATCCTAAACTTACTACTATTTTGGTATTCACAGAATGTACTTACTACTTTTGGCATTCACAGAATGCACTTACTACTTTTGGAATTCTCAGAATGAACTTACTACTTTTGGTATTCACAGAAGTAAGGATTTTGTCTTAAGTTTGTCTTAAGACAAACTTAAGACAGACTTAAGACAAACTTAAGACAGACTTAAGACAGACTTAAGTTAGGATTTTGTCTTAATTCTGCCTTAATTCTGTCTTAAGTCTGTCTGAAGTCTGTCTTAAGTTTGTCTTAAGTCTGTCTTAAGTCTATCCTAAGACACTCTTAAGACAAAATCCGAACTTCTGTGAATACCAAAAGTAGTAAGTGCATTCTGTGAATACCAAAATAGTAGTAAGTTTAGGATTGAGTATTAAGTTCATTCTGTGAATCGGGCCCAGAAAGACCATCTTGGTGAAGAGTTTTCCTGGTGGTGGTAAAATATTAGAGGTGAACAATAATGGGAGTGATTGTTACAGCGTATGGCAAGTTGAGGAAAGGGAATGGATCGGACCAAAAATACAGGGAGGGACAGCCTTGATCCATGTGCAGGCAGATGGGTCTGGGTTACGAAGTATGGGTACATCCAATCGATATATGGGGGCCAGTAGGCTTAGGTATTTCAGTGAAATTGCCCACAGTTAGTAGTGAAGCTTTCTTGGTCAAGCATGATGAAATAGAAAAAGAATGTTCTGGTTTTCTGTGCCAGATCAAAAACAATTATCATAGCTCAAGAATTTATATTGAAACTACTTGTAGAAGATATGGGCCAGACCTATCAACATTGCATTTTGCGAGTCCATAATAGCGAATTTTACTGATTTGCTATTATGAACTCGCAAAATGCAATGAATGTAGGTTTCGCAAATTAAATTGTGATTCCTAACCATTCCTTATTTGTGACTCGCAAATTGCGAGTCGCAAATAAAGAATGGCGTCCCATTCATTCCTATTGGCCGAGAGGCCTATAGGTATGAATGGGAATTGCATGTGCAATTTGCGAATAGCCAATAGGTACTAGCAAATTGCACATGCAATTTCAAGGGTGAAAAGGTGCCAAATGGACACCCTGTTGCACACCTGAAATATGCATGTGTGCACATGTGGCGCACATACATGCCCTAGGGCATGTATGTATGCCACATGGCACCTTGAAAAATGCAGAAAAAGTGCATTTTTCTTTGATTTTGTACATCACCACCAACTTAAAGTTGGTGGTAATTTGCGATTTTGTTAAAGTCAGGTCCCAAATTTATTTTGCTTCCTGCATTTCATTTAAGGAATCGCAAATTGCGATTCCTTAAATGCATTTGCAAAATAGGGATTCACAATTTTTGTGATTCCCTATTTTGCGAATGCCTTTTGAGATGACACATCCCAAAAGGCTTTTTCCTGTTCTGCAAATCGTCCCGTTTGTGAACGGGAAAAATGCTTGATACATCTGGCCCATAGTCTCTATATCCAATATATGTGGATAATTGTGCAGTAAAATTAACTGTTTGAGCCCATTCTTTAAAAAAATTGAACATTCGGAGATGTCCCTTCGAAGTCTACTTGAGAACGTTGGCTCGCTCACTGCTCTTGTTAACTCAATATAATGTGCGACTACTGTTTAAAAAATGCTCATTCTTGCTTTATAGCAGCTTCCAGACCTTGTTGCTATTCCTTGTCTAGAAGAATCCTGTGGAAACAAATAAAACAAGATTAAACGCTGAGATTAGGACTTGAAGTACTGCAAGAAAGTGAGGTTGAAAGCATTACAAGCAATGGCCTGGATGTTTTTTCCGTATTAGAAGTTTTACAAAGTTGGAGTATTACAGTAAATTAGCTCCTATTTGGGACTCCCCGGGTATTCCAGAGTGTGATAAAGATAAACTGGCTTTCCCAATTAAGGGGCTCATTAGGATGGCGGACGGACCTGCGTCCTTTCGCCACCTCCGAGGTGGAGGGACCGTCCGCAGGGGTAGCGGCGGTCCCTCCGGTGCAATTAGGTTGTGACCGCCACCCTGGCGGTCACATCCTGTACCTTTAACCTTGCGGTGGGTGCTGCTTGAAGCAGCACCCGCTGCAAGGTTAAAAATGCATGTTTTACATTTACATACACAAAGTAAATGCTGAGGGGTATCATAGGTACCATAGGTCCCCCCCATGTGCACCCCCCCACCCCCAACACCCTTGGGGCCCGCAACGGGCCCCCAAACACCAAAGACCACATGCTTTTCCACGGCGGAAAAGCTGCTGTGGAAAAGCATGTTTCAATGCACATCCTAATTTGGCTGACACCGCCACCAAATAGCCCTCCACACCCCGCGGATCAGCGGCAGACGGACCTGCCGTCTGCCGCTGGTCCCACCGCAATCCCACCGCCATCCTAATCTGGCGGTGGGTGTTTTCTGTGGCCGCGGCGGTGAATCCGCATCCTCCAGGCCGGCGGTGGCTTCCGCCGGCCCGGAGGATGCAGATTCACCGCCATCCTAATCGGCCCCTAGGTCAGCAGGCATTCAAAGGTGGGGCCAATTAACAGTGGATGGAAAGCTACTCCCATGGGATGAACTATATACGGCTATAGATGGAAACATTTCTAGGTTTAAGTATTTGTAGTTAAAAAGTCCCAGAAGAGGGGATAACGGACCAATTGGAAGAACAGCTGATGCAAAGACCGCCAGGGAAAGAAGGAAGAATCATTATGAAACTGGGTGCTGTTGGATAGCGTGGATGCTGATTTTAGAGAAACGGGGCATAACTGGGGGCAGATTTACACACCCCTTGCGACATCTTTACAACACCGTGGTGTCACTTCTGTGACGCAGCGCGTCGAAAACAATGCGCCACTATGCAACATATTTACAACGTGACGCATCTTGGGAGATGCACATACACATACAAACACATCCTGCTGCTTTAAGTCACATGCGGCCCATAGAATACTGTGAACAGTTATTCTGTGGTGCATGCCAGGCCACACTAAAAGGCATATTCTAGCTGGAACAGCTAAGCTTTGTCACCTCTGTACTGAAAAATAAACAGCCATGATGATCTTAAAACGTGTGTGGTCTCTTCATTGAAGTAACTATGAGAGTAACTTTACGTTGTAAAGCCCTGCACTACATTATAATGCCTCAGCTATAATGTATGCAGGGTGGGCGTTCCGTCGCAAGGAAGCCTCGTATAAGTGATGCAGTGAAATCTACAAGATTTCACTGAGTCATTTTTACGACGCCACTGAATCAAAACCTTGCACCTGCTTGAAGCAGGCGTAAGGAGTGACGCAGCATGTTAGGAATAGGCATTCCTGCCCTTTGCTGGAGTTGTATCGTGCTTACGACACAACTACAGCAATACCCTGCCTTTTCTGTCTATCCTTACAGCCCATCCATGGTGTATTTTTACGTCACGCAAAATAACTGGCGCATCTCTGCTAATATGCAGAGATGCCCAGTCAATGTAAATCTGCCCCAAAGTGTGTGAAATGTTGGCCAGATAAGGTGAACAATATTCACATGTTCATGGAATGCCCCATGATCCAACAATTTTGGAAAAATGTAGGTAAGATCGCCAGAAACATTTTGAGGATAAACATTAGGGAAAGTCTCAGTGTAATTATCTTTGGGACAGCAGAGAGGTCGGTGAAGTTGAGTGGTGACGAGAGAAAGTTGCTTTTGTATATGGTCCTGCTGGCTTGATGGGGAAATATGCAGGAAGTGGGTAACTGATGTCGCCCCAATGTGCACTTACTGGCTTAATGCAGTTTCCTATACTTCCAAATTGGATTCTGCAGATGGGATCTCTAAGAGGAATAAGTTCTGGCTACCACTGATGAAGTGGATGGGTTGGAATGGCAGGTAAATCTGGCAGAAAGGTAAAGGGGTCATAACCGTCCGATGATTGCACCTATCGCTGTTTTGTTTACAAAACACAGCTCTTTGACTAGGGTAACCTGAAGGAAAATAAATACCTCTGCGGCCTCCCCACAGAAAAGGCACAAGACTGGAAACATTGGGGTTCTGTTTGGAGCCAGAGGTGAACGAGGACAAAAGAAAAAAGATTAAACGCCGGGCTGCTGTCCGCTGGATTCATTTATTGCACTGTGGTGATGGAGGCCTGGGAGCATGGACCATGAATGCAAGCTGGAAGAGTTTGTTGACTTCTAACCCCTACACTGGGAATGGAGTTTTAATCCAAATTCACCCTATCACCTCCCAACTGTAAACCCTGGGTTGTTGATACCTTAGCCCCATAGCTTTGGGCAGGTCAATCACATTGGTTTAACCTAAATCCTGTCCCAAATATTGATGCCCACCATATAAAACTTGAACAGAGAAACTGAGGCAACACACATTCTTTCTATTATCATACTACTTCTGTCACTGTTCTGCCAGTGTTCAGCAAAATTCATTGAATAAAAGATGTGTTTCCCAAAGTTAATGAGAAGGTTAGTTAGCACTATAAAGGCAGACCATATCCCTTATTTACTAAGGCTTAGCAATGCGAAGTGATGCAAAGCAGTGCTTGATATTTATTATCCATCACAAAATATAATAGTGCCCTTCTCTCAGAACAAAAACTGCTTTGCAATGATTTAGTGTGTTCCATTACTTGGGGCAGGTCTGAGTAAACAGCCAGAGTTTTGACGAAAAGTCTGGTCTGCTAAGGTAGCCAGACCAGGTCTTGCATCAAAAACTAGGCATGGTTGAAGCATTACAAACAAGTGCAAATGTGTTTATTTGTCAAACAAACTGATGCATTGCACGAGTGCTTGTGTGAACACCACACATCCAATGTATGGGATCCTTTTGAGTTCATTGAACCATAAGAATTTGTACTGGACAGATATGCTTCCAATACAAATCCTACGCTAGACAGGGGACACTGGCCGCCGCAAGGTCTGTGTATTGTGAAAGGCAGTCTTGTTAGAGGGCTAGGGCAGGGGATGAGAGTGGCAGCAGCCAGTCTTTGTAAACATGGCTCTGTAATGTGTTTCCCCCTTGCTCAATGCAGCGCAGCTAATTCAACTGCTAAAAAATTAGCAAATCTCGACCCGCACTGTAGTAATGTGTTGTGTAATTGTGGACCAGTGTCAAGTTTTGGGCCAATGTTGCACTATTATTGTGCACCCTATTTCATGATTTTTCTAAAATATCAAATAAGGACTTTAGACATTTTTTAAAGTTATTCGAAATGTCTGGGACCCACTAACTACCTAAACACTATTGTACTTGGGAGCAGCAAAGACAAATACTTAGAACATTTACTAGGCTAGCTCTTTTTAATAGCAGGAAAAAAGTAATAGATGCAATGTTATTAACCTTGGTTTATTGCTCTGGGTGCATTTAGTATTGTGCAGGGACCTGAGCTGCACCTCACTTGATAAGACCTGTAATGGACAAAACTTTTCTGGGGTTGCTTCTCATCCCCTACAGAGAGATGCGGTCTAGCAGATCAGGCTTGCTGGTCCCTTTTGGGGTGGGGCCAAGACTGATTTATATGTGGCTGGCCCTGTCTTCAGTGGTACAGTGACGAAAGAAGAGTGAATGGAGTGTTGTGTGTGAGTAGTTACCAGTGATTAAAATTAATTCAAACTCTTCATTCACCACTTTTTATTGGTCTCAGTTAGTTGCCCTAAGTGGCATTGGTGGGTCCACGCTTTTGTTCTGTAGATAGCCCTCTCATAGTTACTTCAATGAGGAGACCACACACGTTTTAAGATCATCATGGCTGTTTATTTTTCAGTACAGAGGTGACAAAGCTTAGATGTTCCAGCTAGACTATGCCTTTAAGTGTGGCTTGGCATGCACCACAGAATAACTGTTCACAGCATTCTATGGGCCGCATGTGACTTAAAGCAGCAGGATGTGTATGGGCCAAAACCTAAAATACAGTCTGTTCTAACTTCCACCCTGATGTCACAGCAGTAATATTAGCCTATGTGAAACTCCACAGGATGCAACGTGTTGACAGGAAGATTATGCTGGAAAGGAACTGTGGGTGGCTTCCTGTTCACCTTTGTTCTCACTAGTACAAAGGTGTGACATGTATTTTGAAAAATAGGCACGGATGTGACATAACCCTTTGAGCTATAACATATTTTTACAAGCGCCTGACATGGAACTATCCATCTACTAGTTCTAGTAGATTCTGTCTGGTGTGACCAGCAAGCCGCTGTCACTAAATGCACATACCGATGTATGGAGGAAGTATGCATCCCCGTAGATCATGTGAGCACCTAGGGCCATATTCTGGAAGTGCCCCGGGGCGCAACAGGCGTTGGCACCCACTTTGTGCACCCCAGTAGTACTCTGGTATTACAAAAGGGGCCACAGATGTAATACCCATAGCGCTGGCGCACATAAAGCATGAGCACTATCTTCAGAGGGCGTTTCTTCATTTGCATGGTCCCATGAAAATGAGGGAATCCCTTTGCCTTTGTGCCCCGCCGTATTATTCAGTGTGCCCCCTGATTGCCGCCCTAGAGAGTTAAGGGGTTCCAATGGACCGCCCCAGACATCAAGTTGCAGGCGGATGCAATCACTAACTGCACACGTCTGCAAGGAGATCTTTAATCCCCTTTAAAAGTGCAAGCTGGTTGCGGCCTGCACAGTGAAACATGGAGCGGTTTCAAAGCAGCTGCTCCATTTTTCACCTGAATGCACCGCCCGAGGGGCAGTGTGAGTGTGCAGCTGCCCTGGGGGAGCAGCTCATTCTATGTAATATGGCGCACTCTCTCTGTTTGCCCCTGGCACACTTGTTTTAAGGTGCGCCAGGCACACACAGGGAAAGTGCACCCTTTACATAATAGGGCCTTGTGCACTTACTGGGTTCTGATATGGAGTAAAGAACGAGACGGATTCATGTAGTCTGGAGACTGGTTGGCAAAGGAGTAGTTTGTAGGGAGCAAGCTAAGAAGATAGCCTAACCAGAAACTAAAGGACTGTGCCCAATAATTCCCAGATAACAGAAGGGAATATTCCCAATGCGAAACAACCAGAAGTGAATAATAAGAAATGCTTGCCTCAAGTGAGACCATACGTCCAGCTTGTAAGAATTTAAAAGCAATTTCCCTTATCGCTCATACCAAATTGAATCGTCTCTTGGAGCTTAAATGATATTCTGCCTTTATTAAGGCACGCTAAATTGTTTAAAAAGTGGTATTTTACATGTGCATTAGAATTAAACGTGCCTATGGTTGGCACATTCAGAAAAAGGGAAGTTTCTAGTCTAGAGAAGTAAATCAAAGGCAACTGTACTCTCCAATTTTAGCTAGCACTGGAACAGTACTGCAGCTCGCAAATCACTGACTTATATCTGTATGCCCACTTTTATCTTCCTATACTATACTCTCCATTTTTTGATATCTTCCTATAAGATTGTGTACAAAAATATTTTTAGGAGAATGAGGGTGAATCCTCCATGAATGGGGGGAGTTGAGGAGTATGAGACGTACTTTATATGATCCCAAACACTCGATCCACTTCCAGTTAGCACACACTCGGCGGCTCCGGCGAGGAAGGAGACACAGACCTCGTAGCTTTTGGGTAGCGATGTTATTTTATTCAGGTGAGACCCACACACAACGCGTTTCGAGCTGGAAAGCCCTTGCTCACGTGTACTTTATATGATATATATACTTTGAAAAGAAGTGATGGTACAAAATCAGATCCAGATTTATTAAGGTTTTGCATCGCCCTTGAGCCATGCAAGAGAACTCAGGGTGGTATAAATCCTAGAATGAGATTTACCAAGCCTGAGCAGACCGGTGTGGCTTGGTAAATCTGAAGGAACACAAAGCAGCACTGCCGGGCGTTACTCCGTGTGGTGGGGCGTTACATGGGTAGAGCGTGGGTGTTCCCCACTCATTCACCCATGTATTCTGAAGCATTCGCACATTTACCAACACTAGTATCCCTGGGAATGCGTCAGAACTGTATGCCTTCCCTCCAGAGTAACAGCAAAGAGAAATAACTGTCTTTCTCCTCATTGTTTCCTTTTTCTAAGTGTGCTCCATTCTGCAGCACGCTTAGAAAGATGAAAATGCCTCTAAGGATTATATTTGTGCAGGAAGGTGTCCCTTACTGCACAGGAACAATACTGCCTGTAATGCAGGTACCCTTGCACCATGACGCAAGGGTGCCTGTGTTGGCGGCAGACCGCAGATCATGTGGCAACACAGGTAGAGGACAGGAATGTGCCATATATTGATAGATACGGTGCATTCCCGCCCTCTTCCTTTCACGCAGAAAGTTGTCTTGCTGCAAAAAATGATAAATCTGTCCCTCAATGCATGCAGAGATGTTGTTCCATATTCTAGGTGCATAGTTGGAGAAGGCTTGCCATTAGGTGTGTTCTGACACCTTACTTTGGCATTATCCATCAACGTTTTTCAGTATCATAGCTCTGTATGTGATGCAGTATGGCTTGGAGGGGCAACCTATGTAACCCATGTCTCTCACAGTGAAGGAAAGGGCTGAAATTCATGATTTCTTCAGCGAGAGGTGCAGCAGCGCAAAGGACGCTGTCCCACGAAGTCAGGGTGAAAACAGGAACATTGCCACTACCGAGGCATGCGAGAACGGGAGGTTGAATGGTGGCTCTGATGTCTACTTCAGGAAGAACACATTTCACAATTAGGAGCTGTGGGAGCTGAGAAACTAGATGAAGGAAAGCGACTCTTTGAGTGGATGATGTCAGGACTATGGGGACTTTCACGTTAGTTGTGGATTGCTACATTAGTGACTGGCGTAGAGGAGGCTGGCTGATAAAGTTCAGTGGGGAGAAGATGGACTCCTGTGGCATGCTGCGGGTCCTGGTAGCTGATGAGTGTCAACTAACCTTGTGAGTAGGATCCAATGGGAGTGATGCTCTTTTCCATGTTTCCCCACTCCCCACCAGTGATCACATACACATGAATTTGAGGGCCAGTAGTAGAAGAGGGGAAAAGGGGAATGGGATGAGAGAGAAAAGAGACACACGACTCCACCACCTTACCTTTGACTTATAGCTAGCTCCCTGGTATCACGCGCCCTATGACTGCATGCGGTTCTGCCCCACACCCCTGGCCATCTCCTATTGTGCTCTTTTTCTACACAGAGGTTTTGCAGGCTCATCCCAATGTTTATTCCTAAGGAGCACTGGGTCGCAGGAAGGGCGCTTTTATTCTGTTTGCTTTGCCCTTCTCAGTGCCCAGATGCTAACTTGTTGTATTACCTTTCGGAATGTTGGCGCTGTTCTGGACGTCCTATATTATGTTGATTCACATGTGCATTCCCTTGCACTGCTAAATAATAAATAAATACATAATGCCAATTAAAAAAAGATTGTCACGTGTAACTATAATTCTGAATGGCTCTACCAGAGCACTATATTTGTATAACCTACTCTCTGTACTTTGATATGAATCTGTCAATTCCTGAAAATCAAATCTGCAACAAAACGAAAAAAATCTCATATATGCATGTTGCCCTTGCATTTCTCTCTACATTTTAAATAACTAACTTGATCTTTCTCACTACATACTCTGTTGAGGAACATGAATTATAGTTTCTACGTGAATTCTGTAGTACCGCAAAATAGCTAATACTGTTAACATGCTGTTGTTTCCTAATCTTAGCAGTTGTATGTGCATACCAAGTCTCTAACACCTTGTAAATGACATTCATATATACATTTGCAATACTGGTACCATCCTGTTGTTCTCTACCTTTAGGAGTTGTATTTGCATAACTGAAATGTAACACCTTGTATATGGCATATGATCTTCATATATACATATGCAATAGAATCCACTCCAAAAATCTTTCTAGTTTCTTTATAGGGTAACATTAGTAGAATATACAACTCTACTCTTAAGACTTCGGATAAATGTTTACAGTAATAGTTCATCAAAAATATTACTTTCAGGATACTTCTCTGTATTCCTGATGTAAAGGAAAATCTGAGATCCATGTAGGGAGGCCCTGGCTGTATCACGGCTGTCTAGCAAATGATGACATGAACCATGAGGGAAGGTACACATGATAATCCAAGATGGCTGCCGTCTTTGTAGAACATATATGAGTTTGAAGTTCCTTGCCAACATGATACCGTTTAATGCATTTTCCACATCAAACTGTGTGTGAACTCTGTGATGACCACCAGCCCTTCCATTGAGGAAAATAACCTAGTGTGAGTGGATTTGGAGAACCGCTTCGTTTTGCATGAAACAAACTAAGCAGTAACTCTAGCCATGAGGAACTCATCTGAATGAGTTGGAAGCGATGTCAAAGCAAGGTTCAAGCAAACCACCAAAGTATGCTTTAGTAAAAATCATGCACATAGAGAGTATATTGATAAGAGTATGTTGTACAACAGTGTTGGAATCTGCTGACAAGTCGAAAGAGTCTTTTTCTTGGATGAGGAGTGCGCCAGGAACCACATGGATGGTGGCTGTTTAAGTGCTGCTTCGCAGTAAGAAGGCTGGTTGACAGACCTGTAGGAGTCGATCGATGTCGATCTGCTCTAGGATTTGGATGACAGCAGCTACTTCCTATGATTCCACTGATTGATGTAATATGGGACATGGGTATGTAGTTGGTTAGATCCGCATGGCCTCATTTATGAAAAGTGACGCATCACTGAGTGAAAACAGCGATGTGTCACTTTTCATTGCACCCTCCTGGATGCGTCATATTTATTGTATGACGCATCATGTCGCAAGGAATGACAGATACATCCGTTTTACTGATGTATCTCTCGGCGCAAAAATGATACACTGCTGGAGTTGGGCAGAAGCGTGATGCAACTCCAGCAATGCTAAAGTCCCCCCCTGCATCTATTATACCTGAAGCAGGTATTATGTGCCACAGGGGTTTACAAAAAGACGCATCTGCTTAGATGCATCACTTTGTAAATAGGGCTCAACAGGGGGCATGTTTTACACCGCCGTTGCATCACAAAGTGTGACGCAACGGCAGCGCAAAACTGTCGCAAGGTCTCATAAATAAGGCCCACAGCGTCTAGGATGGATTCAACTCCAACCTCTCTCGACCACCTGTTCTGGCTAGAAAACCTGGAAAACTATCTTCAGATATTAATTCTTAAAATGTGTGATGATTCTCCAGGCTCATCACTTATGAGACAATCAACAACTATATTTACTAGCTATCTCTTCTTGAAGATAAAAACATGTTCACAAAGAGGTCCCTTGCTTTGATCATGATAAACAGTTATACTCATTTTGTGAAACAGATTTATCTGGACAGTTGTTATTCAAAATCCACCACAATTTTGATTATGAATCCCCCTGTGGGTGTCTTGACCACATTTTACTACTTGCGGGCAAAGAGCTTAATAAAACATGCAGACCCTTTGCTGCCCAAAGGCTTCTGCTACGCCCTCTCTTCCATCTTTTGGGAGTTCGTAGTTGCTGACATATAGTGATTGAGTGTTAGAACAGGAACAACATGAGACTTAGGGGCATATTTACAAACCCCTATCACCACAGGAGCATCACTTTTTATGATGTTCTTGTGGCGATAGGGGCTTCGCCTTAATGCTGCCTTGTGGATAAGGTCTCCTTTCATGCTATACTTAGCATGAAAGGGCTGGGCAATGGGTGTTAAGGTGGGCTTTACACCGCAACACCCATTGATTCTGACGCTCCCTCCTACTTACAAGGGCGGTATAAATAGGAGGCAGCACCAAAATTAAGACCAGGGAAAAGCTGGTATTTACAAGGCGAAATGAGGCGAAATGAGGCGAAATGCTTTATTTCTCCTCGTTTTTGCTGCTTCTATGTGTGCTGCCTTGTGCAGCACACATAGAAACAGCAAATTGCAATGAATGATTGTTTATGTACAGGGAGGTGTCCCTTCCTGCAAATAAACAATCATTAAACAAATTACGATTTGTAACTTCTATGTGTGCTGCACAATGCAGCACACATAGGAGTTACAAATTGCCATTCTGGATTAGCAATGTGCAGGAATGGACACCGTCCTGCACATAAACAATCATTCTCTTAATGTAGGCACCCTGCACGAAGCGTTGGCGCTGGGCAGCTGCATTTAGCACCAGCGCAGGCAGAAACGCAGGGGTGCACCATATTATTGTAAATACAGTGCATCCCTTCATTTCTAAAGTGACGGAGCGCGGCATTAGCTATTTTGGAGCGAACCTGCACTCCGCCACTTTATTGTAAATATGCCCCTTAATGCTTAAACTATCAAATGTATAACTAAGGTGGTGGGAAGAAGTCCATCTACAACAAACTAGCCATCAATGAATAAGCCTTCTGTGATAGGACAAATATAACCCTCCCTACAATCTAATATGAGGTATGCACAACTGCACTTCAAGAATAATGTATTTTTACATAGATATATGAGAAATACTAGAACCTCAACAAAAGTTTTAGAACCCAGTATGTGTACTGTAACGCGACTTTCCTGTTTTCTTGCTTTTATTATGTGTCTGTTTTGTAAATGCTTTACTTAACTATGCTATATAATTTAATTCGATTCCTTTGGGATAAGAAAACTGTGATCTCTTTTTCAGGTGTTTGGTAATAATAGTTGTGAGAGAGACATTGTTTATATACTGATTGATGTTGTGAGTACTGCACAGGTGAGGCATTGCAGGTAGAGGGGATATTATCTACTGAGTGTGCTAATGCTGCTGCTGCGGGTACAGATTATGGTTTAAGCCATGTTTGACAGTTTTTGACTTTGGGGGATCCTAAGATGTTTTGAATGTAGCATGAGGTTTGGCTGTAAGGATGCAGTTTCTGAATGTGTATCCAAGTCTTTGTAGTTCTCTTAGCTAATACTGGGCTTCACTTTCACGCCAATCTTATCCTGTTGGGTGCTGGAGTGTTTGCTGTCTTAGAGTCTTTGGTGTACTAGGCAGCCTGTGCTTTGGATTTGTATGTGCCAACATTTAGTTTGAGCTGGGATATTCGTGTTGGCTCTGAGGGTGTTGGAGAGGGAAAATCAATCAGTATGTTTACATTGGCTCTGACAGAAGGGCTAACTGTACTGTTACTCTCTTCTGAGCAGGGACACCATTGATGAACATTGCAGCACACATTGTCTGTGAGCCTGCGTCCAGGTCAGGAGTGAATTAATCTGTATTTGTATGTTGTCTTTCCAGTTTGAGCATGGATTTTTTGCTGCCCACAGATAAGGTATTTTTACACTTCCACCCTTCCCCTGTTGTCAGTTGTTTTGCTCAGATTGTCAGCATGCTTGGGCCTATAAAACTGAGGGTCTCTGCATAGAACTCTTCAGCACCACATGGTGTCTGCTGCATGTGCATGCAGGCTGTCAGGTGGAAAGTGACGTAATTTGTGCCAACACTTCAGTGGTATGTGGAATGGCTGGCTGAAGGATGTTGGGCCACCCTGCCTCCTGATTTGCTGGTGCAACTTTAAAATATTCTTATAATAATATTTATTATGAAGATTATCATTAACACTGACCACTTCTGTAAAATTCACATTGTTAAAACACAAACTGAGTGGTATCAACTCTCCTGTGAATGTCCCTGTTACCTCCAGGAAGCAGACTTCAGATGAACCTTTCATTCCACGCTTGGACGGTGGCCATGCATTCCTCATTGGAGACCCCGAGTCCACGCCAACCCCATTGAAGAGCCACCTCCGCGCTATTGCATATCTCACCAAGGGACTCATGAGGATCATGCGATCGATGAAGAAAGACAAATACAAAAATACTGAAACAAAAATGCCCATATACGTAACAGATATGCATTGGGGCACCTTGCACTCACCCAACACCAAGCATAACACTGAGACAGAGAAGAAGTGTAATTTCAAGGACATTTCAGGTTCAAACCGTTAAAGTCCACAATAAATGAAAGATAACAATCACTATGGTGTGCACAGCGAATGTATGACGTTACAATGCATACATTTACAATGCATGCCTTTACAACACAGTTTTTACATCGCAACATTCTTTACAACGTATTCTTTTACATAGCATGCAATTACAACGCATTTTCAGAAACTACAGTTACAACGCATTCCATTATATAACTTTACAACGCATACCATTACAATGCATACCATGACATTGCATTTAAGGTAAGTATTGGATAGTATAGGGGTAATAATTACTATTCTAACTCCAGTGAGTGTAACAGTAGAGTAAGTATTGGATAGTGTAGGAGTAAAAATTACTATTCTAACTCCAGTGAGTGCAACAGTAGGGTAAGTGTTGGATAGTGTAGGAGTAAAAATTACTATTCCCACTCCAGTGAGTGCAACAGTAGGGTAAGTGTTGGATAGTGTAGGGGTAAAAATTACTATTCTAACTCCAGTGAGTGCAACAGTAGGGTAAGTGTTGGATAGTGTAGGAGTAAAAATTACTATTCCCACTCCAGTGAGTGCAACAGTAGGGTAAGTGTTGGATAGTATAGGGGTAAAAATTACTATTCTAACTCCAGTGAGTGCAACAGTAGGGAAAGTTTCTGATAGTGTTAAGGGTACTATGTGTTGTAATGGTATGCGTTGTATTGACTTGCGTTGTAATACCTGCGTTGTAGTGACAGGCAATGTAATGGCTGCGTTGTAGTAACATGCGACGTAAAGGATGTTGCAATGTAATGACTGCTATGTAAAGGTAGTGTGATGTACTGCGTTGGAAAGGTTGTTTCCCGTGCACGTCACCACCCGAAGAATAGGTTACGTTGTTTAAAATCATATGTCCGAGGCGCTGAGCTTGCGAGCCATTTGAAGGTTTAGGTTGCCACTGGCTTGCTGTCATCTCCTTGAGGAAGGAATGTTGTCACTTTGCCCTTATAAAGCCTTGGAGGGATTGATTTCTATGTTTAGGGTAGTCAGATCCTTGTTGGGTACGTCAACCTCATCCGTAGCCCTGGATCTTCCATTTCCTGTTTCTCTGTTTGTGGTTATGGACATAAGAGCCAACTCAAGGGCATTTACATTTGTTATTTCTCCCCTTGAAGTTGGATCTGGGTATTGTTTAATGAAACTAATTGGTATTCAAAATATGCTTTCCACTATATTTTTCTCAACGCCTCGGTTCCCCTCACTGGGCTTGACTTTGTTCTAATATTGCGGTGACTGTACTCAGTACTTTACTATTGTGTTTTCCACTACTTCGGGGACCTCGCCCTCACTTTGTGGAATCACTTCGAATACCACCAGCGAAGGACCTAGTGGGTCCACCTTGAGGACCTGTCTAGTTCCTCTTCCAAAGAGGAGCAAGAACACACAGTTTTAAGTTGGACTGGGCTCCGTAACAGATACACATGAGTGTGGCCACATGTAGTATTATTTAGGTCTATGTATTTATTATTTACTTATATTATTTGGTGAGCATACATTTGTCAGTAGGCTTCTAGGCACTGGGTCCCAGCTGAGACTATGGGAAACCAGCGTACTCAAATAACTCAAGTAGGGTTTGATTGCTCTATGGAACTTGAGGTGATCCTCAATAGAGGACCACAAGCCACAAATGGAGTAAGGTCAGCAACATCCTGGTCAAAGTGCAGGAAAGACTGGATGCAAATGACCTCGAAAGCAGCTGTACGAATAATACATAGAGAACAGTGGATAGACTGACAAGACATGCAAAGCTTAAAGCGATCAATGCACTTCTGAGGCTCATGCACCAGAGCCGCTACTCTAGCAGTAATCTTTCTTGTCAAATAAAGGCTTGTAATATGTCAGAAATGGCTTATGGCCGCACAGTTAAGAGGTGGGTTTGTCAACAAGGGAGGTGTAAGTCCAGTTTTTCAAAGCAAAAGATAACATTTCTTGAATTAGAGATTGCACACAATGGTGCTAGGACCTAGTCAGAAAGTTGTGGTTTGACTTAGACTGGGCAAATATCAGTAAGATGTGCAGTGGTTTCAAAGTCTACCTATTGCATGAGTACTCAATAAAGTTATGTCAAAGTAAAGGCTATAGCTATGATCTCTTCTTGCTGGGTGTATAAAATAAAGGTTCAAATATGTGTATATTTCAGTCAAACGCACAGGAGGAGATAGCGGACAAATGTTTACCGGGTTACAAACGTGGGTTAAGGCTTAAGAATTGTATCTAAACATGGTCATTTAATTTACGTAGTGAGTTGCTATGTTATCATTAATTAGAGTGATGGAGCAAGGATTCGCATGTAAAGCGCCTTGCTCACATACAAAACCCTTGCCTAACTGTATAATCATACTAAACCAGTTGTTCGTCAGTTATTAAGCGTTTCTCCAAACACGCGGGTGTCCCCAGGATGCTTGCTTGTGTGTTTTTCCCATACTAACAAAGCTTACATTAAAAGAACGGCTGCTTCGCTGAAATTCAGTCTGCGCATGCGTCGGTCATACCCATGTGATGTGACGCACTCGCATTCTGGAGGGATTGCATTGCTCATGCGCACTGATGCAAAAATGGCCGCTTGTCTCTCACCACGCTCTCCGCTTGCTACCGCCGCTTCAGCCTATCTGTCTTTTCGCACTAATCAGTAATGCTATAGTCATTATAAAATAAGGGATGTTTAGAATTTCATCATGGTATACAGTGTGATCATTTTATATGTGATATTAATTTGTTCTCGCTTACTTTTCATGTACCGCGTCTCTGGGGCTGGGAAATCGGGAGCGGAGCCATACTTGAGGCTCTGCTGGGCTTCGACATGTGACCAGAGAAAAACTCTACTGCGCAGAAGCTGAGACAAGCCAGCTGGCTCCTGAAGCAAAATGCGCCTGAGAAACTCTCTGGGAAGACCAAATCTCACCTTGGAAGAAGCAATTCTGTTGCTACCTATTGTGAACTTTACTATACTGCTGTATGCCTATGCATGGGAACGTGAACCCAAGGGGCGGGTAGGAAAATTTTAATATTTAGGATGGGAAAGTCGAATTCTAGGAGGTGGTAATGACCGCACCACCTCTCCTAACCAATCAGAATGTGGGAAACTGTCACTTGCAACATTAGTGGGTGGTCTGAGGAACCCCAAAATAGTATAACTGCCCTAGCTTAGCTTAGGAAAATTGTCCGACTTGTCCGAGTAGCAGACCTGTCACTGACCCTACGAACTCTATAGGTGCTCAATCTGAAGTGCTGCGGAGCACTCTGTCCATACTTTCCACAAACTCCTAAGGGGTGGAAATAATCCTAAGTGCTGGCGAAGCACTTTGCTGGGAAATTCGGAAAACCCAATCGGGGTTACTGGCGGATTACTTGCAGAGGGGTAACTCAGGCGTTGCTTCCGAAGCTGTGGGTGTTGGTTCGTACCTTGGTGAGCCCAGTCCTGATCCCAAATCCTGAGGGGTATCCTGTCCTGACTGCCCGTGAGCTGTACCTGCTCGCACTTTGGCATTCCTTTTCTGAGGGTCCTTGTCCACGTCTTTCCAACTGACCCGTGGCCAGGGTTGGTCTTCATTCTGAACTAGGTAATTATCAGTCTGTGGGTTTGCGTCTCTCTCCCTCACTCTCTATCTCTCTCTTTCTCTCCATTTTCTTAATAAAGCACTCTTGCCTGTGATATTGCTCTATCACCTTGAAAGAAAGTTATATACGATTGTTTATTAGAATTGTTCCACTTCTCTCCCCACCTTTAGAGAATTGCCAAACTGTTATTTTTTATTAGTATGTTCCGATTTTTCCCTTTCCTTTAGTATGATTGCAGTGAACTTAGCAAGAATAGTCTAAAACCCTTAGGTTAAGTACATGTTCTAGGTCCCATCCATGTCCTATGTCCTAGTATAAAGTTGCAGTGACTAGCTCTGTTCTAAAAGTTCCTACCTTTAGTCTTCCCATATACTCAATGGTCCTAGTGTTAATTCATAGTTACCTAATGGTTTTGATTTTGATGTTTGACGCATTACTCTGCATATCACTTATTGCCTTGTCATACTCTCTTTGAACTTCTATATAAAGCTTTGAACATCCTCAGGTGTCTGTGGTCATTTTACAGAAATTGTGGATAAGTATGTACTGATTATAAAGAATATTGTTCCTAGGCCCTGTCTACTATTTCCCTGATAGCTCCAGATCTGTCATAAGAATTGTGCCTGTGGTAAGTCAGGTGCATGGTAAGCAGAGGTGAAACCAAACCTTAATTGCTCATAGCAGCGTGCAGGTGGAGAAACAAAAATAATCATCACCCGGTTCACCCAAATGTCATTGTTGTATCTGAATTTGCACGCCAGGGCCCAGTGCGTGTAAGAAATTGGTGATCTCGGTGACCCGGGTGGACTGTGCGCTCTATCAGTAATTTTCTGGTAACCAGAGGATGGTTTGGACTAGTTAGATTAGGTAGACAGGTTAGTTGATAAACAAACCGTGAAAATAAAATGTGCTGCTGATTTTCTACTGTATTGGTTCGAATATTTTGAAATGTTTTAAAAATGTATATGTAAATGTACATGATTTTGCGTTGCTGCTATAAATGTTATATTAACCGAAAAATTGTTTGTAAATGTTTAGTGTAGTCCGAATCCCCGGGGAAGTATTTAGCTAACGGTGAGCAGAATCCGGTTAGCTGTTGAAGTCACTGGTTTGAGTCATTAGTGCAGGGTTAAGGATAACTGGAAGCACTAATTAGGACCTTTTGTTTGCATCTGAAGTAAATGATAGCTACGAGTCCTTTATAAAACTTTCATTGCGATATCACCTAGTAAGGGTCGCATACGGAAGAAGTAGTAGGGTCTCCGAGGCTTGAATGGTAAGTAAATTAGTCCACTGGTGAAAGCCTGACTTAGTATATATCCCAGGAAGAAGTGGATAAGTCAGGGGAATAACAGGTTCTATTTTACGTATGTAAAAGGTTAGGCAAAGAAGTCTATCCGGAGTGAATGAAAAGTAGACAGAAGTGGTTTACTAGCAGTGAAAGAAAATTCTTTTATCTCTTTAGAACACTCAGACATAGTGGCAAACGTTGCGTGTTGTTGACTAAAATCTGCATTTGCACTTTAGGGAGAGTAAAAAGTTTCCGTTACCTTGTGAAGGAGGGAGTCGGTCGGAAAGCTGCTCTGACGTCACTCCGTGCCGCGCTGGTATTGGTCAAAACAGCGGGCGTGTAGTGGAGCTGAATTTGTGAAGGAGGGGTGAGTGCCGAAGCGTGAGACTCTGTCTTGCGGAAAGGCCGCGCACCCATTGGTTAAGGATCTTTTGTGTTCTCTGAGTTGATTGGGTGTTACGACATAAAAGTCGCACTAGCATTGGAAGCACAAAGGTAAACAAAATTAATCAAGCCGAGTTAGAAGCGAGTCTGGAAAGTTGCATGTGGTATCCAGATTTCATACCGAATCCAAAGTACCTAGGATTTCATAAGGATCAGCTTATACGAGGTAGACCGCACAAGATGTATGGAGTAAAAGGAAAATGTCTTTCTCTGATAAAATAAAGAATTTTTTCAAAACTGACAAGCCCATTAGAACGAGGGAAGGCGTGCTCATTCCCCCGCCAAATACCCCTGCCTCTTTCATGATGTTTGATAAAGGGTATCACACCTGTGTCTGGTTAGAAAACTGGGCAAAGTATACTGCAGATGACGAAGTCCTAGCGTTCCCTGTTGAAGGCACATTTAATGGTCGGATTCTGTTTAACTTAAGGACCCGCATGAATGAATTACATCCTAGACCTAGATTGACCCAGTACGAAGCCCTGGAAGAATGGGAGATTGAGGCTCTAGAGAGATATAGACCCCGGATGGATAAGGGAGTAAGTAAATGGTATCCGAAGGTTCAAGCACAGACCAAAGAGCAGAAAATGAAACAGTGGAGGCAAACCATGATAACTGAAGGACTGTTCCCAATGATGGGGGTGTTAGAAGAGGGGAAAGGAAAAAGTAAAGAAAAGACCCATCATTTAATGCCCGTGGGGGACTCAGAGGATGAGCACCTAGAAGATCTGTTGATGAAAAATCCACCTCCCTATGTTGCAGAATCAGAACCTGTGCATTCTCCAAACCCTTTTTCAAAGTATCCCAGATGTCAGAGGGATAGTGATACAGATGGAACGGGTACAGACAGTAAAACCAGTAATGGGGATGGGTTTTGCAGACCGAAATGTACGGTCCCAAATTATCAGCCGTTCGGAGAAGATCCACCTTGGTTGGTCACTCCGACTGCTCCCAGTATTTATCCTCCCTTAGTACCTCGGGTATTGCATGACCACTCTGCAGAAAAGGCTTTACGAGAGAAGGAGAAAGAAGCCCTGGCTAGACAGCGAGATGAGTTAGTTCGAACCATTGCCCAGATACATCCCCATCCTGATTCCCTGACTATTCCGGTAACTATTGGTCCAGCTATTCCACTGTATAGAGATGACCTGGCTAGTCCTCGTCCTCCTGTTATCTCCCCAATACTGCCTACTCCTAGCATCCCTCCCCCGAGGAAGGAAGTATTCATAGATGATGATCAAGAGAGTGAATGTGAATCTGTGGTCCTGATGGACTTGCCCATTAGAGAGCCTAGGACTAGTATGTCGGGGGCAAGAAGTCAGACGAGACCGAAAGAGGTGTTGATTGAAGGTGCATCTGGGGTTAGGAGTGCCACCGTAGTATCCCCAGAAGAATTAGACAGATGGACCAAAGAGCTGGAAAAGGAGGCCACTCCCCAACCGAAAGCATTAGAGATATATAAATTGAGAATAGAAATAGAAGAAATGATGGCTGGAAATGTGGGAGTTGAACGCCTGAACTCCTTCAGTGAAGAAGAGTTACTGTTTATCAGCAAAAATCTTACCCGAAATGCTAGGTTGCTCCATGAAAGGATAATGGATACAGCCACAGAAATGGGAATTGATGTTAGCCGCTCCAAAATCCTTCAGAAACCCTACCGAGTAGATTTTTCAGACAAAGATTTAGAAAGCTTGAATGTGGTGGGAAAACAGATCCAGATAAAGGAATTGTTGAAGCTCTTGCAGAAGTGGGGAGAGGTGGGGAAATGGAGGACCCGGTGGGCAAAGAAAAAGGAAGACAGCAGGGCTAAGTCTCAGGCTTCAGAATTCGTGTTGAAAGAAGTAAAGCAGACAGAAAAATTGTGCCCCATGAGAGAGGTCCCGGGAGGGAAATATGTCCATGTCCCTTGGTCCCGACAGGATATTGTGTAATTTACTAATGACTTCCCGAAATTACGGGAGAAACCAGTTGATTGGTACAGGCAGGTAGAACGCTTCATAAAAGTTCAGAAATGTCTCTTGAAAGACCTGGACGGGTTTTTCGACATTGTGGTCCCTGTAGACCTATGGACCGAATGTAAAATAGAAATTAATTGGCCCAATGATGAATATCCCAGAGATGAGAAAACCGGAGCTCCCTCACCTGAGGTAATGAGGAAGTATGATCAGGTCATAGAGTACCTGAAGAAAAAGGTGCCCGCAAAAGAGACAGATTGGACCAGAATAGATAGAACCACCCAAGAACGTGATGAAACTGTCCATTCCTTTTATGAAAGGTTATTGCAAGTATTCAAGACTTACAGTGGAATCGATAATGTAGACATGAAAGACATGACCCATTTCAGTTACAGATTTGTGCTAGGATTAAGACCTGAAATATCACAATGGATTCGAGATAATAAAATCAGTTGGCAGGGAAAACCCATAGATGATGTCCTGAAGTATGCAAAATACTGCGAAGATGAAATCGAAAATAAAAAGAAGGCTCTCAAAGAAAAGGTAATGTGGGCACAGGTGAAATTAGCTGAACAGCAGGAAAAACAGTTAAGTAAATTGACTTCTAGTAATAATGCTCAAAATGCCACTGCTGGGGGAGGAGGAAAGCCCCGAGTTAAAATGAGTCGGGAAGAGGCCATGAAGAAGTTTCCGTGCCATGGGTGCGGCCAGATAGGGCATTGGAGAGACGAGTGTCCACACCTGCAGGCCGGTAATGCCCCTGTAAATGGTTTAAATCCACGGGTGCCGAAAGAGGGGACAAGAAAGAACCAGCAACAGGTAAAATTACCTCCAGTACCTCGCGCTCCTAGACAAAATTTTAAGAATCAGGGTCAGCAGAATGAGAGGGCGGAAGTATGGGAAATCGAGAATTAAAGAGATGCCATTATTCCACAGTATTTGTTAAATGATACCTTCCTCCGTGAAGATCAAGATTGACGGGGCCTGAGAGGGGAGGACGAGGAGTGCGTACTTGGCGCCTCCCTACCGGTAGACCAGACTGGACCATACATTGAAGGAAAGGTTGAAGGAAAAGACGTCACCTTTCTGTTGGACACTGGTGCTACTAGATCTACTGTGAGAACAGTGGATGTTCCTAACCTACCCCTCTCGGGAGAAGAAATCCAAGTAGTGGGTGTTTCCAATCAAATAATAAGTACTCCTGTAACTGAACCAATGGAAGTTTCTATAGGAAATTTCAAAGAAATGCACAGATTTGTGGTCTGTGATTCCAGTCCTGTGAATCTGCTAGGACGTGATTTGTTGTGCAAGATGCATTGTACCATCTATTGCACACCAAAGGGCGTCGAAATTCAGACCCCCGATGAAGACGGTTTGTACAAACTGATGTTGGTCAGACAAGATTCTGATATCAAACCTTTAACAGTTGAGGATTTACCTGAAGAGCTCCAGTTAAGAGTAGTTCCAGAAGTATGGGATTTCACAGGAAAAGATGTAGGCTTAATGGCAAACGTGGACCCAGTTAAAATAGCAATAAAAACAAATGCTGTATACCCCAAAACGAGACAGTACAAAATGAGTGCAGAAGTAAAAGCAGGAGTAGCGACTGAGATCACCAGGCTGCTCGAAGCAGAAATAATAGAGGAAGTGATGAGCAGTCCCTGTAATTCACCTATCATTGGGATCAAAAAGCCTAGTGGAAAATACCGGGTGGTGCAAGATTTGCGCAAGGTAAACCAGATTGTTGTGCCTTGCTGTCCTGTGGTGCCTAACCCTGCAGTGATACTATATCAGATTCCCTGGAATGCAGAATGGTTCACTGTCATCGACCTGTGCCATGCATTCTTTTCCATCCCATTGCATCCAGAAAGCAAGTTCCTTTTCAGTTTTGAATTTGACAGTCATATCTATGTCTGGAATTGTGTCCCCCAGGGGTACACCGAAAGCCCATCGATTTTCAACCAGATACTAAAAAAGTGCCTTGAAACCCTAGTGCTGCCAAGAGAGTCTGTTTTGGTACAGTACATAGATGACCTGTTAGTGGCATCTAAAACCCAGACGGACTGTGTCACTGACACAATTGCCTTGCTGAATCACCTAGGAAAAGGAGGACATAAAGTGTCACCTGACAAGTTACAATTTTGTAAAAACTCAGTGAAGTATCTGGGGCACCAGATAGAAAAAGGAATCAGGAAAGTTACTACAGAAAGAATCAAAATAATTAAAGCAATGGAACTGCCCAGAACCCAGAAAGAGGTGAGAATGTTCTTAGGAGTTGTGGGTTACTGCAGACAATGGATTGTAGGATTTGCAGCTCTAGCAAGACCCCTGATAAAAATGACAAAGAAAGGAGTAGAAGACCCCGTCAGTTGGGACAGTGAAAGCATGAACGCTTGGGTAACTTTGAGAAACTGTCTATGTACTGCTCCTGCATTGGGTATGCCTGATTACTCTAAGCCCTTTGAGCTATTCTGTGACACACGAGAAAATTGTGCTCTTTCAGTCCTGACCCAGGAGCACGGATTAATTAGACGACCGGTGGCCTATTTTTCGGCCACCCTAGATCCGGTGGCTGCTGGATTACCTGGATGCCTGAAAGCAGTTGCTGCTACTTGCGTCAGTCTGGAACAGAGTGAGAACATTGTCATGGGACATCACGTCACTGTATATGTTCCTCATTCTGTTGTAATCCTACTGACTAGAACTAAGACCCAGTACCTCACACCTAGTCGGCTGACTAAGTATGAGAGAATTTTGATTGGTGCTGAAAATGTGACCATTTCCCGGTGCAATGTCCTAAACCCTGCGACATTGTTACCTGTTCCTCTGGATGTAGAAGTTGAAGAGGGAGGGGAACATAATTGCATCGATTTAACTGAGTTCAGTACTAAGCCCCGTCCGGACATCCGTGAAATAGCATTACTTGATGGGGATAAGACAATGTTCGTGGACGGCTCATGTTTGAGACATGAGAGCAGGGGTCTGTGTGCTGCCTATGCTGTGGTCACATTGACGGAAACCATAGAAGCATCTTACCTGAGCGAGGTGAAATCTGCACAAGTGGCAGAGCTCATCGCGTTAACCAGAGCATGTAAGAGGGGTAAGAACAAGAGAATAACTGTTTACACCGACAGCCAGTACTGTTACGGGGTTGTTCATGACTTCGGCCAATTGTGGTTGCAAAGAGAATTCATGACTTCCTCAGGCACCCCTATCAGAAATGGAAAAGTGGTGCATAACTTACTGGAAGCTATCCAATTGCCCAAAGAATTGGCTGTGGTCAAGTGTGCGGCTCACCGATCAGGAAATGACGATGTGACAGCCGGTAACAGGTACGCTGACCAAATTGCACAGTTTTGTGCCCGATACCAAATGTCCCTCCAAATTGCGTTGTGGGGTGGAACCAGCTGCCAACTTATGTTGTTTGAGAATGTGTCAACGTGGGAAGAATTAAAGGATTTGCAACAGGCAACAGACAGACAAGAGAAAGGAAGGTGGGCAGCAGAGGGATGCAAATTGAGAGATGATGGTGTGGTGGTAAACTCGACTGAGGTGCCTGTATTGCCTGACAGCCTGATAGACCCCATGGTCAGAATGATACATGAACCAACACATATGGGAAGGGACGCAATGTGTCGGGTGTTTGACAAGGTGTTCTGTAATTCAAAGTTCAGGAACCAGGCGGAAAAGCTATGCCAGAGGTGCCTAGTGTGTCAGCAATTCAATGCAGGAAAAAGGACTGTGGTAGAACAGAGTAATATCGGAAAGGCAGTAGGTCCCTTTGTCAGAATGCAGGCAGACTTTATAACAATGCCTAGGTGTCAAGGGTATAGATACATCTTAGTCATAGTTTGCCTATTCTCCAGATGGGTGGAAGAGTATCCCGCAAAGAAAAATGATGCCCTAACTACAGCCAAGTTATTACTTAGAGAGTTGATACCTAGGTACGGAATTCCCGAGACAATCGAAACAGACCAAGGTGGGCATTTTGCCAACGATGTCCTAGAAGAACTCTGTAAAGCATTCAAAATGAAGCAAAGACTGCATTGTGCCTACCGTCCAGAGGCTTCTGGGGTAGTGGAGCAAATAAATGGCACCCTGAAATCCAGACTGGCCAAAATGTGTGATTCCACAAAGATGAACTGGATAGAGGCTTTACCCCTTGTGCTGATGAGTTTGAGAAGTATCCCGAACAGAAAAACTGGCCTAAGTCCCCATGAAGTGTTGATGGGAAGAGTGATGCGACAGGCATGGGTACCCGGACACAAACTGCTAAGCATTTCTGATGATATGGTATTAGAATACTGCAAGCAGCTGGGTGACCAAGTGCGTTCTCTCTCTCAGCAGATTGGAGAGACTGAAGACGAGTGGCCAAAGACTCCAGCACATAAACTGCAACCAGGAGATTGGGTGGCGTTAAAGAAACACACCCGGAGCAGTTGCCTGAAACCAAGGTGGGGAAAGCCACGACAAGTGATCCTCGTCACTACAACTGCTGTAAAGTGTGCTGGTGTACCGAAGTGGATCCACGCCAGCCACACAAAGCGGGTAACTGGAGAAAACGCGACTGGAGCTGAAGGCAGCACAGCTGAAGAGGCTTCCGAGGAGGAGAGTCCGGAGCTAGCTGACATCGAACTGCCGAGCACAAGTCGAGACGTTGAATGGTTCCCCGCCGACGACCAGGTTCATGATCCAATACGAACCAGGAAATATTCCTACTTAGACAGTGAGTGGGATAGTCCAGGTGAGCTAGAAATAGAAGAGGAAGATCAGGTCAACAAGAACAACATCACACCTGATCAGGAAATAGGCCAAGTAGGGTCAGATCAAGACATTGAAACTCCTCCTGAAACTCCGGAGACTGGAGAGGGACAGATAATAATTAGAGCTGACGTTCATGCAGAAGAAAATGAAGAGATCGAAGAGCATGAACAGGAACAGATAAAAATAGATCAACGTGCTCAGACAACCGAAATAAAAGCAACCAAAAATAAAAAGCAAGTGCGATTTGAATCTGAGCAGGGTCAGATTAGGGACCAGGCGGAAGAAATAGATGAAAGACCTGGAACTAGTCAGACAGGCAGGGAAACAGAGGTGCCACAACAAAAAGTAAAGAGAGTGCACGAAGAAGGCCAAGTTTCCTCAACTACTGGGAGGCACGGAGGCAGAAGTGCACCCCGATACGTCAAGAGACTGAGGCTCAGACTAAAGACAGTCGAAGAAAAACTGAAAGACCGAAAAAGGGCTGAAAGTGAAAGAAAGACAGCCCAAGGAAAATCGCTAAGAAAGAGCGACAGAGTAAAGAAACAGAACCGACTGTATCGGAGCCCTGACTGGACTTACTTTGTGTTGGAGGAAATTGACGAGCCCCACCACAGTGGCAACAGTGACGAAGAGTCCATCGCTGATCGGAGTTCTGACGAAGACCCTCCTTGAAAAAGCCCCGAATTGAGCCTCTGGTACAAAGAAACGAAGAGGGGTAGCAAAAGCCACATGTAAGCTAAAAATGTCTGATCCGAATGTCTCTGGAAGGTCCAGATGTGGGTGTCTTAAAACTTGCTGTAAGATATGCTTGTGTAGTATAGCAATGCTAATAGTAATGTGGATAGGACTAACAGTTTTTCTACCTTTTATGATAAGTAAAAATCCTAACTTGTCCCCTACTGAACCAGAAGCAGTAGACGTAGGGGTTGCACAGACTGCAGAGACACCACGAAGCTTAGAAAGACGCGACAAACAAGTAAGACTGACACACACACGACCTAATTTAGAAGCATCAGATGAGGATGGACTACACTTTCACAAAATGAGAAACATGACACATTTAAATGTTTTTGCCAACTTGTTAGTGCATTACGTAGAAGCTATGGAAATAGAGGACTGTTATGTCTGCATGAAGCTACCAACTTCAGTGGCTGAAGGCGTGACATATCACCATCTACCTTTAACCTATGGAATTTCCTGTAGTATATTAGCTAGCTTGTTTTATAGGAGCACTTTGCAGTATTATTATTCAAATGCTGACGTAGTATTTTCTGAGCTTCCTATTAGAGGACACCTGAACCTTGTACATATTAAAAGTGACGTGACCCGTTATATGGGAGAATATTTTCTGACTATAGGCAACATAGATTTAGACGAAGCAAGACAAGCTAATCTGACCTGTTCTCTGCAAGAGCAGGAAAAGATGTTCATAAAGATGGCAGACAGAAGGAGAGAAAAGTTTCAGAAGAAAGCAAATGACGAAAAGGATAGAGTCCCTAAGTGGGCTGAGCACATGGATAACACCTCGCAAGGCGAAGCTAATCCTGCCTTGTTGTTGGATTTTGAACGAAAGGGGAAACTTTGTATCCATAGGGAAAAGACAGAGTACTATAACAATGTATTCATCGGTTCCAGCGAGTGTGAACATAATTACAAGGTAATTAGAGGTTGGGGTTTCAAAAATGGGTCAGAACCTGTGTTTCCCGGAATATATTATATATGTGGGAACAAGGCTTATTTCAAATTACCGGATCACTGGTATGGAAGCTGCTACTTTGGCATTGTTTTCCCGAAAATATACCATGTGAATAACGCAGCTGGAAGCGATGAAGAGACTAATGGCTTAGTGCGTAGTAAACGTGAAAGTGTAGGTGAAATTATAGGTGATATTTTTAGTGCACTGATACCTGGAATGGGGGTAGTTCTGAACACTCATAGAATCTGCAAATTGTCTACAGTAGTGGACCGGCTATCAACGGACACTGCTGCTGGATTCCTGATGGTCAATACTGAAATGGTTGCGATCAGATCAATGGTTTTGCAAAACCGTCTTGCCCTTGACACCTTATTAGCAAAAGAGGGCGGAGTCTGTAGAATGCTGAAAGCGCAACATTGTTGCACTTACATTCCTGATAAAAGTATCGAATTAAAACAATATGTGAAGAACATAACTAATTTGGAAAAATAACTCAAACCATTGGAGGTTGACAGTGCCTGGACGAGACTAACTGGAGGTCTCTCCTCTATAGGTAGTTGGTTTACTAACCTAGGTAGAAATCTGTTGTGGAAAATACTGATGCCAATAGTTGTAATAGGCGTAATTGTATTGATCATTTTCATTTGCTGCAAATGCAAGAAATGCAAAAAGAAATATACAGTAAATAAGAGGGGGGTGAAGAGAAATATTGATGAACTAGAATTAGAAGAATTAAGGAATGAAGTCTAAAAAAAGGTGAAAAATCACCACTCTCATAGAGAAGCTGAAAGAAAACTCAACAATAAATTTGTTGAAATCCAGATGAGTGATGTGGATGAATGAGAAAAGTTGGCATCTGTTTCCTTTATGTGGTGATGATAGTAAATATCATCAAAGAGGGGATTGATGGAGCAAGGATTCGCATGTAAAGCGCCTTGCTCACATACAAAACCCTTGCCTAACTGTATAATCATACTAAACCAGTTGTTCGTCAGTTATTAAGCGTTTCTCCAAACACGCGGGTGTCCCCAGGATGCTTGCTTGTGTGTTTTTCCCATACTAACGAAGCTTGCATTAAAAGAACGGCTGCTTCGCTGAAATTCAGTCTGCGCATGCGTCGGTCATACCCACGTGATGTGACGCACTCGCATTCTGGAGGGATTGCATTGCTCATGCGCACTGATGCAAAAATGGCCGCTTGTCTCTCACCACGCTCTCCGCTTGCTACCGCCGCTTCAGCCTATCTGTCTTTTCGCACTAATCAGTAATGCTATAGTCATTATAAAATAAGGGATGTTTAGAATTTCATCATGGTATACAGTGTGATCATTTTATATGTGATATTAATTTGTTCTCGCTTACTTTTCA
Organism: Lissotriton vulgaris; assembly: GCF_964263255.1. Lineage (NCBI taxonomy): Eukaryota > Metazoa > Chordata > Amphibia > Caudata > Salamandridae > Lissotriton > Lissotriton vulgaris. Next base: position 1,186,228,031 of record NC_141697.1, read on the forward strand.
TGTACCGCGTCTCTGGGGCTGGGAAATCGGGAGCGGAGCCATACTTGAGGCTCTGCTGGGCTTCGACATGTGACCAGAGAAAAACTCTACTGCGCAGAAGCTGAGACAAGCCAGCTGGCTCCTGAAGCAAAATGCGCCTGAGAAACTCTCTGGGAAGACCAAATCTCACCTTGGAAGAAGCAATTCTGTTGCTACCTATTGTGAACTTTACTATACTGCTGTATGCCTGTGCATGGGAACGTGAACCCAAGGGGCGGGTAGGAAAATTTTAATATTTAGGATGGGAAAGTCGAATTCTAGGAGGTGGTAATGACCGCACCACCTCTCCTAACCAATCAGAATGTGGGAAACTGTCACTTGCAACATTAGTGGGTGGTCTGAGGAACCCCAAAATAGTATAACTGCCCTAGCTTAGCTTAGGAAAATTGTCTGACTTGTCCGAGTAGCAGACCTGTCACTGACCCTACGAACTCTATAGGTGCTCAATCTGAAGTGCTGCGGAGCACTCTGTCCATACTTTCCACAAACTCCTAAGGGGTGGAAATAATCCTAAGTGCTGGCGAAGCACTTTGCTGGGAAATTCGGAAAACCCAATCGGGGTTACTGGCGGATTACTTGCAGAGGGGTAACGCAGGCGTTGCTTCCGAAGCTGTGGGTGTTGGTTCGTACCTTGGTGAGCCCAGTCCTGATCCCAAATCCTGAGGGGTATCCTGTCCTGACTGCCCGTGAGCTGTACCTGCTCGCACTTTGGCATTCCTTTTCTGAGGGTCCTTGTCCCCGTCTTTCCAACTGACCCGTGGCCAGGGTTGGTCTTCATTCTGAACTAGGTAATTATCAGTCTGTGGGTTTGCGTCTCTCTCCCTCACTCTCTATCTCTCTCTTTCTCTCCATTTTCTTAATAAAGCACTCTTGCCTGTGATATTGCTCTATCACCTTGAAAGAAAGTTATATACGATTGTTTATTAGAATTGTTCCACTTCTCTCCCCACCTTTAGAGAATTGCCAAACTGTTATTTTTTATTAGTATGTTCCGATTTTTCCCTTTCCTTTAGTATGATTGCAGTGAACTTAGCAAGAATAGTCTAAAACCCTTAGGTTAAGTACATGTTCTAGGTCCCATCCATGTCCTATGTCCTAGTATAAAGTTGCAGTGACTAGCTCTGTTCTAAAAGTTCCTACCTTTAGTCTTCCCATATACTCAATGGTCCTAGTGTTAATTCATAGTTACCTAATGGTTTTGATTTTGATGTTTGACGCATTACTCTGCATATCACTTATTGCCTTGTCATACTCTCTTTGAACTTCTATATAAAGCTTTGAACATCCTCAGGTGTCTGTGGTCATTTTACAGAAATTGTGGATAAGTATGTACTGATTATAAAGAATATTGTTCCTAGGCCCGGTCTACTATTTCCCTGATAGCTCCAGATCTGTCATAAGAATTGTGCCTGTGGTAAGTCAGGTGCATGGTAAGCAGAGGTGAAACCAAACCTTAATTGCTCATAGCAGCGTGCAGGTGGAGAAACAAAAATAATCATCACCCGGTTCACCCAAATGTCATTGTTGTATCTGAATTTGCACGCCAGGGCCCAGTGCGTGTAAGAAATTGGTGATCTCGGTGACCCGGGTGGACTGCGCGCTCTATCAAGAGAACTATGCTTCACCAGAATGTACAATATTGATGAGACGGAGTAGGAACAGCGCTTTGTTTCAAGTAGGTGTTAATAGATTTAATATTTTTTTTAAAAGGTATCGCGCGATGTCTTAAATATGCTGCTTCTCTCAATGACCATTCCCTAGACTTCCATTTTGAGTGTTGGGCTAAGTAAAGTCTTTAAGTTGGTTTTCATTTTGAAGGCAAGTTTATCAATGGACTTATGCACACCTGCGATTTAATATACGGAGCACTGCCCATAAGCAGTAGATCAGTTTAGAATTGACTCCATGGCATAAGGAGTTTGCATAGACTACCCTTGGAGTATGTGAAAGGTGCCTGGAAAAAACTGCAAAACATGATGAATGACACATCTGGTTTTGCTTCAGATGCTGTATCATGGATTATCAAGCGAGAAGCTCTATCGTCAGGAAAGGGTTAACTGCCCTCTATTTATGCCCAACAATCTGTCAGCAGATGTTGGACGTCATCAAGGTGAGGAGATCCAGCATGCTATAGCCACTGGAATTTTCAACAACAGAGAAACCTTACTACTATCACTCTAACTTCAACTTTATTTATATTAGCCAAGTACTTTTCACTTCCCGTGTCCATGTTGTTATATTCCTGACACAATCAGACCAACAAACAACAAAGAAACAAAGACAATTCAAGGGAGTTGCCTCCTTTTAGAGACATGGCGTTCCTCCTGCAGCTTCACGATTCTGGCGGTGACAAAATTAGAATTTGCCTGCATGGCAGGTGTAGGCTGTCTTCTTTGCTCAAAGTTGATGGCGGGTTAGGTACAATCTACAAGGAGGCGGGTGCACAAGAGTCTTTTACTCTGCTCCCAATTAGTAGTGGGGGATACCAAGCAGGACTTTGGGTGATGATGAGAGGATTTAAAAAATTGATGTGATATCTGTTGTCTTTTACCCTAGTTTGCTTGGGTGACCTTCCCTCTGATATATTGACTCTTCAGGCCGCCAGTGTAATTTCATTTCACCCCGTATGTGAATAGTGGTATTTAATGATATTTTGTTAATACCATGGCCTTTTTTGGCAAATGAGACTGAAGGAGACGCTCGGACAATCCCTTCTTTCTCCCTCCTTCTCAGTACTTTCTTACTGCTCTGAATACGCATGTGCAGGAGCTGCGCTACCGTGAGGACCGGTAGAGTGAGACCGTCAAAGACGAAGGAAGTGCTTGCAGACCCAACTTGCCAGTCATGAGGGTCAAGAAGGGATTGTTAGGTCTGAGAAGACAGGGCCTTCAGTGAGTGTCGGAGGAGTCCCCCAAGCAGACAAGGTGGGTTGTTGGGAGAGGAAAGGGCAGCGAATGAAAACCTAATATATTGCAATATGATGTATTTATTGATAAGGTGATGAATCCAGGGTATTTCATGTTCTGTGTCAATGTACCATGCAATAAAAAATATAGCCTTTTTAGAACCAAAGCTGTGTTGATGTGCAGTGCAGGGCTGTCTGGTCAAAAGCCATGGATGTAGCATGAGGAGACCATTCCACATCAAGGACCGGCTTAAATGAGAGTGCACGGCCCAGGACGCAGGGAGGGGTCTAGCGCATCCTGGATCACAAACAAGCGCACGCGACCTGCAGTGAGGAGACCGGAGACCAAGAGGAAATTCCATAAATACAGCCTTTTTGCAACACAAGCTGTCGCCATGCAATACGGTGCTGTCTAGTCAACAGACATTCCAGGTGACCTTTCTATGTCAATGACCTTGTCAAATTGCTACAATGTATACTTTCATTTGCGTTGTGAAAAAAAATGTTTAAGACCTATGACTCTGGGTAGCTTCACAACATCCTGGATCACAAACAAGCACGAGCATGACCCCGCGGTAAGGAGGCGAGGAGGGGAACAAAAGTGCTCCAGAACGTTTTCAGTGTAGATTGCTTCTGGTTCTTTCCTTCAATATGGGACTGTCAAATCCAAAGGCCATAAAGTCAAAATGCTGATAATAACTTATTAAATTGAAGAAACTCCAGCCAGAGCATAAAGCAGTGTCGACATCCACAGATTCCAACATATGGTGCCTTCACACCTTCCCACTTGAACATAAGCATTCCACAGGAGCATACCAATATAAGGAAAGTGGAAAAGAGGGAAGGAACCAAAAGAAATAACAGATCATCACAGGGTTCTTTTCATGGCAATAAGCACAGACTGAGGAAATCTTGCAACACATTGTACTGCAAGACTACCATGGACACTTAAAGAAGCAAGAAAAATGGCGCCCGAACACAGGTCGGTTACTGAAGGACAAATTAACTAGGGTGCAGTGCACCCCTCAAACCACTGGGCCCCAGCGAAACTGTTCCAGCTGCACTAATGATAGCATGGTACCTGATGAATGAAAATCTGTGTTTTTGTTTTGGGGGATAAAATGGTCCAGTGGTGAAACGTTATGGATTGCTAACACTCAAATCCTGTGGGCGGAAAGACCGGGGGTCGTACGGGGGTCAGAGTCCTCATAGCTAATGTGGTCTGTGCCCTACCTCATTCAAAGTCTGGCCTTTTGTCTAAAGGGCCAACAGAACATAGACATGTTTTTGGAGCAGTGGTTTCCAGTGATGCGCGAGGACAAAGGCCCACTGGGGGCTGGACTGAACTCATCAGCGCATTCCCCGTAAGACTTATGGCAGCCATCGCATGGCAACGTCTTTCTTTAAGGCAATGGCTGGCCTACATTGGGCCATGTTTAACCAAGGACTCTTCACTCTGTGCCACCATGCAGCGCTTGCTGCTGGGGGAAGGGTGCCACAAGGCAAAATTGGCAGCTCAGAGACTCACGTGACGCGAGAACAGAGCTCCATTTCCTGTCACTTTCCTGTTGTTTCGGTTAGCCTTCCAGCTAGTTCATAATGGTGTGTACTTCATTAAACTAGCAGAAAAACAAAACTCTGGTATCTGAAACCGCACTCTACAAATATGCGTAACATAACGTAACATAGCATAACAATACACAACATCAGAGAATTTTTCCAGAACTGCAACTAAAAGCTTTTAAATATAGTAACTTATTGAAATTGCAAAATGTTGAATCGCTCAGGATATTCTGCTTTTTTTCCTGTGGTCATTATGATACTCCATTAAGGACAATCTTATTACCACTGTTGAAATCTCTGAATTTTGTCCAGGTTAAGTCGGCCCTTATACATCTTCAGTTTTTCCCGGATGTTCACACAACCTATGTTGTTGCTCGCTTCCTGGCCTCTTTGTTAAGGCTAAGGAAGACGTTTCATATGGGTTTCGGTCAGACCTGATTTGTCTTTTATTTTGCAATTTATCATTGCTACGAAATATGTTATGACTGTCCTGTGTATTGCTGGGATACCCGACTTTTTACGTAATGCACTTTATTGTGGTTTGTTTCTGAAATGCCTGGATTGTTTACATATTTGCCTAATTTGCACAATATATTTATTGCCCAGGAATGGACAGTTAGTTATCCGGACTGTAAAGTATCCTTATTGGGATGCGCTGCTTTTCTTTTTAGGTTTCGCTGGGGAACGGAGCGTAAGCTCCGCCTCCAGAGAAATCTGTAGTTTCTAGTAAGGGTGCCTTGAATACGCCCCTCTGTTTCATTGGCTAGCTCCATAAATGGAGGCTAGCCATTGGAACAGAGAGGCATCAGTCATGGCCGGACCAGATTCGGGGGCGTTCCCGAGAATCTTTGGCTTTTGGCTACGTCATGCTACGTCAGCCAAAAGCCGGGAACGCCCCCGAATCTGGTCCGGCCGGGCCGTGCTTGCTGCTGTCCTGCCTTGTGTCCCTCCTCCCGCCGTCCCCCCTCCCCCCTCCTCGCAGTCCTGTTATGGCCCGATCGAGTGGCCACCTCGATTGTTAACTAACTGAAGAGCCGGTGCCCACCCGGCATTGCCCCGTTTTCTCACCGCTGCGGCCCGGGGGCCTGAAAGTGATCGGAAGCTGAAGCGAGAGAAACGAAGGGGCCGCGACCTGATTGGTCCTCTGTTGACAGGAGGCGCGCTCTGATTGGCCGTTTGCAGTAGGCCTGTCCCGAGAGGCGCGCTCTGATTGGATGCCTTGCCCGCAGAAGCTGGGTGTGTATGGAGGCTCGACGCAGGAGCCGCGACCGGATTGGGCCGCAGCAGTGGAGCCGCCCCAGCGAGGATCCGGAAGCCGAGTCAGCCGTTCGACCCCGTCCTCGCCGAGGGAATCTCCGAAGTGCCAGGTAATCACCGCCGGGCCCGGGGAGAAGAGGAGGAAGAGTGATGGCAGCTGGACTGCAGGGCCCCCGTGAGCGGAGGGAGCCCTGCAGCGAGAGGAGCGGCCTTCAGAAGCGAGCGGAGGGGGCGCGAAGCACATTGCCGGTGCCTGCCCCCCCCCCGTGAGGCTCCCCGACTGGAGGGAGAGCCCCGAGTGAAGAGAGAGCCGCCGGCCGGTGAGTGAGCCGACGAAAGGGAGGGACGCCGGGACACATTGCCGGTGTCCGCCCCTCCCCCGCAGTAGCGCGAGCTCGCGTTCCTTGGGTGTGTGAAGCCACGAGGGCTTCAAGGGCGGCCCCGGTTGGCAGTGGGTCGCCCCAACGTGCACAGAGCCCGGAGAGGCTCCCCGCCCCATTTTTTGTATTTAGAGCCCTGAGAGGCTCTGGGGGGCATTTGGTGAAGTAAATGGAGAGTCAGGGCGGCCCCGGATGGCAGTGGGTCGCCCCAACGCTGAAGAGAGCCTGTTGAGGCTCAGAGGGGCCATTTTTCAGGACGTCAAGCCCCAGAGGGGGGCTCCAACGACCCCATATTTATAGCTGGTGAATGCTTTTCCCTCGCAGCTGAGGTAAGGGGAAAATGCTTTTATATATATGTATGTTGTGTGCGTGCTGGCAGTTTTAAGTGTGTTTATGTAAGAGTGTAAATGAGTAGGCAGAGTGTGTGTTTGTATATGTATAAATATGTATGTGTAAGTGAAGGTCAAGTGGAATGTAAAGGCACTTCCGCTACCCCAGGCATTTTGGTGAATTGACCTTGGAGCCGCATCTTAAGCGGACTGCAGGCCACAGGGACTAGGTGACGCAAGCAATGCTGGAGAGCGGTCAGCAACCCGGAGAGTGACGTCAGCAGAACGCAATCCACCCAACGAGTCCCCATCATGGGGTGTGCCCTTACTTGACCCATCAGGCGTAGATAAACGTGCGAGTGTGTGCTCTGAGACCCCTGTGTCTGGTGAGGTGAGCTGGGCGCCTCGCGTCCTTTTGACCTTTCTTCTTTCTTACTCCTGGCCTCTTTCATCCCTTCCCTTTTATTTCTGCCCTCTCTCTTGCTCTCCCACTCTTTTCTGCCCTCCCACTACTTCTTACACTTTCTCATTCCTACACTACCTCTGTATCCTGTCCTCTCCTCTTTGCATATGCCCTCTCAACATGCGCTATCACTGCACACAGCCTCTCTACACACGGCCTCTCTGCACATGCCTCTCTCCATATGATCTCTCTGCACAGGTCCATGTGTAGAGAGGACAAGTGAAGAGAAGGCATGAGTAAAGAGGGCGTGTGCAGAGAGGGTGTTTTCCGGACAGGGCAAGTACAGAGAGATCAAGTGCAAATAGTGCATGTTTAAAAGGGCATGTGTAGAGGCTATAAGTTGACCAGTGCTTATGATGAGAAAGTGAGTGCAGGTGACAACAAATCTGCAAACTCCAATGGTGTTCCTTATGTGATGAGAACACATCTGCAAACTGCTATGGTGTTGCTTTCCTGAGGCACTGTCAACTTTTTCACACATTTTTTCCTCTTTCTGTCTACATTACTACACTAATACCTGCCCCCTCTCTCCCTTCTACCCTCTCTCTTTCTTGCCCTACATCCTTCCTTCTCACTCCCTCCCTTTCCCTCTCTCCCACTCTCTCCCTTTCCACCTCTCTTCTGATCTCTTTCACTTTACTGTCCTCAATCTCTTTTATCTCTCTCCTTTGTTTCAATCTCACTTCCTTTCGCCCTCCCTCTACATCTCTCACACTCCTGCCTTTCACTCTCCATCTACATCCACATTTTCTCTACACTTTCTATCCCGCACTCCTTATCTTTTCTTTCAACACTCTCTCGCTTCTGCCCTCCTTCCTGCTCTATTCTTTCCTGACCTCCCTATCTCTTCTGCCTTCTCTCACTCTATTACCTCTGCCCTTCTCTCTACTGTTATCCCTCTCTCTCTTCTGCCTTCTTAGTCTCTACTGCCCTCCCTTTCCACCTCTCTCTTCTGCTCTCTTTCACCTTCTTGTCCTCCATCTCTCTCCTCCTTCTCCTTCCCGCACTCCCTCTAACCTGCTGCCCTCTCCTTTCTGCCTTTCTCACACCCTCCTACCTTCCCTCATGCCCTCACACTCCTTTATGCCCTTTCTCTCTCTCTTCTGCCTCTATTCCTTCCTTCCTGCCCTCCCTCTCTATCCTGCCCTCGCTTCCTTTTGACCTTTCTTCTTTCTTACTCCTGGCCTCTTTCATCCCTTCCCTTTTATTTCTGCCCTCTCTCTTGCTCTCCCACTCTTTTCTGCCCTCCCACTACTTCTTGCACTTTCTTATTCCTGCACTACCTCTGTATCCTGTCCTCTCCTCTTTGCATATGCCCTCTCAACATGCGCTATCACTGCACACAGCCTCTCTACACACGGCCTCTCTGCACATGCCTCTCTCCATATGATCTCTCTGCACAGGTCCATGTGTAGAGAGGGCAAGTGAAGAGAAGGCATGAGTAAAGAGGGCGTGTGCAGAGAGGGTGTTTTCCATACAGGGCAAGTACAGAGAGATCAAGTGCAAATAGTGCATGTTTAAAAGGGCATGTGTAGAGGCTATAAGTTGACCAGTGCTTATGATGAGAAAGTGAGTGCAGGTGACAACAAATCTGCAAACTCCAATGGTGTTCCTTATGTGATGAGAACAAATCTGCACACTCCAATGGTGTTGCTTTCCTGAGGCACTGTCAACTTTTTCACACATTTTTTTCCTCTTTCTGTCTACATTACTACACTAATACCTGCCCCCTCTCTCCCTTCTACCCTCTCTCTTTCTTGCCCTACATCCTTCCTTCTCACTCCCTCCCTTTCCCTCTCTCCCACTCTCTCCCTTTCCACCTCTCTTCTGCTCTTTCACTTTATTGTCCTCAATCTCTTTTTTCTCTCTCCTTTGTTTCAATCTCACTTCCTTTCACCCTCCCTCTACATCTCTCACACTCCTGCCTTTCACTCTCCATCTACATTTTCTCCTCACTTTCTATCCCGCACTCCTTATCTTTTCTTTCAACACTCTCTCGCTTCTGCCCTCCTTCCTGCTCTATTCTTTCCTGCCCTCCCTATCTCTTCTGCCTTCTCTCACTCTATTACCTCTGCCCTTCTCTCTTCTGTTATCTCTCTATTCTGCCTTCTTAGTCTCTACTGCCCTCCCTTTTCCACCTCTTTCTTTCACCTTCCTGTCCTCCATCTCCCTCTCTCTCCTCCTCTAGCCCTCCTTCTCCTTTCCGCCCTCCCTCTCTTACCTGCCGCCCTCTCCTTTCTGCCTTTTTCACACTTTCCTACCTTCCCTCATGCCCTCACACTCCTTTATGCCCTCCCTCTCTCCTGCGTCTATTCCTTCCCTCCTGCCCTCCCTCTCTATCCTGCACTCGCTTCCTTTTGAGCTTTCTTACTCCTGGCCTCTTTCATCCCTTCCCTCTCTCTGCAAATAATTGCATTATAAATACACTCCAGATTTCTGTGTAAAGTAAAACACATCAACGTTTTACACATAATTCAATGAAGATACAAAACACCATTTATCAAAAGCTCAAACTTTAACAAAGGGAGTGCAGAGTAGGGAGTGCATAGAGCAGGGGGAGTGCAGAGTGCATAGAGTGCAGAGTGCGTGCAGAGTGCATAGAGGGTGCAAAGTGCATAGGCAGTGCAGAGTACATAGGGAATGCAGAGTCCAGAGAGAGTGCATAAAGAGTGCATACAAAGTGCATAGGGAATGTATACAAAGTGCAGAGTGCATAGGGAATGCAGAGTGCATAGGGAGTGCATACACAGTGCAGAGTGCATAAGGAGTGCAGAGTGCATAGAGAGTGCAGAGAGAGAGTGCATAAAAAGTGCAGAATGTATAAAGAGTGCAGAGAGAGTGCAGAGTGCATAAGGAGTGCAAAGTGCATAGAGAGTGCATAGGTAATGCAGAGTGCATAGGGAGTGCATAGACAGTGCAAAGTGCAGAGAGAGTACATAGGGAGTGCAGAGTGTATAGAGAGTGCAAAGTGCATAGGAAGTGCAGAGTGCATAAGGAATGCAGAGAGTGCATAGGGAGTGCAGAGTGCATAAGAAGTGCACAGTGCATAGGTAATGCAGAATGCATACAGAGTGCATAGGGAGTGCAGAGTGCATAGGGAGTGCAGAGTGCATAGGGAGTGCAGAGTGCATAGACAGTGCAGAGTGCATAGGGAGTGCACTCTGCACTCTTTAGGCACTCTGCACTCTCTATGCACTCTCTATGCAAAGTGCTGCATAGGGAGTGCAGAGTGCATAGGGAGTGCATAGGGAGTGCATGATAAGTGCAGAGTGCATAGGGAGTGCAGAGTGCATAGGAAGTGTGGAGTGCATACAAAGTGCACAGTGCATACAGAGTGCTGCATAAAAAGTGCAGAGTGCATAGGGAGTGCATAGGAAGTGGAGCGTGCAGGGTGCATATAGAGTACAGAGTGCATACAGAGTGCTGCATAGGGAGTGCAGAGTGCACAGGGAGTGCATATGAAATGCAGAGTGCATAAGAAATGCAGAGTGCATAAAGAGTACTAGGGAGTGCTAGAGAGTGCCAAGTGACTGCAAAAAAAAAGGTAATGGCAATGTAAATGACAATGCCATTTACTTATCTGTTTTCGAAACAAAAACATAAATACAAATTTTGGCATATACAATGCCAATAACTCTAACTTTTCCAAAGGCGAAACCATTGCATTGTAAATGCTTGTTTCTTATTGTCCTAAGGGGTTCAATATTATTTACTGTTCTGCTCCAGTAGGCCTGGATGGCTCGTATATTTGCATATTTTTCACAATTTGCCTATCCTGCCATTTTTTAAATGTATGCTTAGCCTGGAAATGATGAGCTGATTTATGATAAAAATATATACATTTTTACTTCTACGTGCCGCCGGGTTCTTGCCTCCTCTATGCCTTGTATGCTCGTCACTCTATGGTGTGCTACCGGGTTCTTCCCTTTCCTATGCCTCGCTAACTTGTCATTTACATATGGTTTGGCATAGAACGCATGATGAACTAGACACATCCAAACTCTTCCATGTAGTGCTTACACACGCGTGGCCGCCACGCTGTCACACTATTATACGATTACCAATGTACGGAAAGAGTAACTTCCATCACTGCTCTCCACGCCTACTGGGACGAGGCGCTATCCACTACACTCACAGCAAAGCAATGGACACAGCTAGGGGTCCCGAAGTGCATCTCCACGAACGCCAGACTCAAATATACTTGTAATTAACTATCTTCATTCTTCACCATACCTACCTCACTCCCCAGAGGCTGGTGCGTATGTGCCAGGGGGCTTCAGACTCCTACCCACGCTGCCAAGGCATCATGGTCAATTTTATCCACATGGTAAGGACACGTCCCCAGCTGAAAACCCACTGAGATAAAATAGCTGAAGTACTTTCCGTGGCCCTAGACACTCCCCTCCACAAGAATGGTCTTCACTATCTCCTAGGGATAGCCCCCCACTCGGCTGCCCGTAAAGCCACCATCACATTTCTTAACCTGGCACTAGTCTTGGCTAAATGAAGAATAGCAATGCGCTGGAAATCAGCTGAACACCCCCCCCCCCCCCCCCCCCCCCCCCAGGTTGTGGCGCTCTGATCTGCGTGCTGGCATTGTGAAAGAAGAGCTACACACTGCAAGGACAGGTCGCCCGCCTCCATCCCACCCCCCAAACTGGCAAAGATATCTGGAGGTGGTGAGGTCTAAATCTGCGCGGGCACTGCACCCTAAGAGTGCTGGTGATACCGATTGGCCCAGAGACCAGCGGCGCACCCGTCCCGCCCCCTTCCCATTCGCCAGGTAAAAACCCCTACATACAGAATACAGTGATCAATGACCCTGAGGAATCGGCCTCCTCCCCTCCTTCCGGCCCCAATTGACACACCACACCAAAGCTATCAGTAGCCTCACGATTATTACCCCATATTGTGAACTCTTTTTAGATTGTTTAGAGATATGTCTGTAGCCTCTAGCACACCTCACACACAGCAACATGAGGTCAGAGCTCTAGCCACACACACAGCAACATGAGATGAGAGCTCTAACCACACACACACTACATGAGATCAGAGCTCTAACCTCACACACAGCTACATGAGATCAGAGCTCTAACCTCACACACAGCTACATGAGATCAGAGCTCTAACCTCACACACAGCAACATGAGGTCAGAGCTCCTACCTCACACACAGCTACATGAGATGAGAGCTCTAACCACACACACAGCTACATGAGATCAGAGCTCTAACCTCACACACAGCTACATGAGATCAGAGCTCTAACCTCACACACAGCAACATGAGGTCAGAGCTCTAACCTCACACACAGCTACATGAGATCAGAGCTCTAACCTCACACACAGCTACATGAGATCAGAGCTCTAACCTCACACACACTACATGAGATCAGAGCTCTAACCTCACACACAGCTACATGAGATCAGAGCTCTAACCTCACACACAGCTACATGAGGTCAGAGCTCTAACCTCACACACAGCTACATGAGATCAGAGCTCTAACCTCACACACAGCTACATGAGGTCAGAGCTCTAACCTCACACACACTACATGAGATCAGAGCTCTAACCTCACACACAGCTGCATGAGATCAGAGCTCTAACCTCACACACAGCTACATGAGATCAGAGCTCTAACCTCACACACAGCTACATGAGATCAGAGCTCTAACCTCACACACAGCAACATGAGATCAGAGCTCTAACCTCACACACAGCTACATGAGATCAGAGCTCTAACCTCACACACAGCTACATGAGGTCAGAGCTCTAACCACACACACAGATACATGAGATCACAGCTCTAACCTCACACACAGCTACATGAGGTCAGAGCTCTAACCTCACACACAGCTACATGAGATCAGAGCTCTAACCTCACACACAGCTACATGAGGTCAGAGCTCTAACCTCACACACAGCTACATGAGGTCAGAGCTCTAACCTCACACACAGCTACATGAGATCAGAGCTCTAACCTCACACACAGCTACATGAGATCAGAGCTCTAACCTCACACACAGCTACATGAGGTCAGAGCTCTAACCTCACACACACTACATGAGATCAGAGCTCTAACCTCACACACAGCTACATGAGATCAGAGCTCTAACCTCACACACAGCTACATGAGATCAGAGCTCTAACCTCACACACAGCTACATGAGATCAGAGCTCTAACCTCACACACAGCTACATGAGGTCAGAGCTCTAACCTCACACACACTACATGAGATCAGAGCTCTAACCTCACACACAGCTACATGAGATCAGAGCTCTAACCTCACACACAGCAACATGACACCAGAGCTCTAACCTCACACACAGCTACATGAGGTCAGAGCTCTAACCTCACACACAGCTACATGAGATCAGAGCTCTAACCTCACACAGCTACATGAGATCAGAGCTCTAACCTCACACACAGCAACATGAGATCAGAGCTCTAACCACACACACAGCTACATGAGATCAGAGCTCTAACCTCACACACAGCTACATGAGGTCAGAGCTCTAACCTCACACACAGCTACATGAGGTCAGAGCTCTAACCTCACACACAGCTACATGAGATCAGAGCTCTAACCTCACACACAGCTACATGAGGTCAGAGCTCTAACCTCACACACAGCTACATGAGATCAGAGCTCTAACCTCACACACAGCAACATGACATCAGAGCTCTAACCTCACACACAGCTACATGAGATCAGAGCTCTAACCTCACACACAGCAACATGACATCAGAGCTCTAACCTCACACACAGCTACATGAGGTCAGAGCTCTAACCTCACACACAGCTACATGAGATCAGAGCTCTAACCTCACACACAGCAACATGAGATCAGAGCTCTAACCTCACACACAGCTACATGAGATCAGAGTTCTAACCTCACACACAGCAACATGAGATCAGAGCTCTACTGCTGTATGCTGTTCACCCCTGCATGCCTCACTCACAGCTACATGAGACCAGAGCTCTAACCTCACACACAGCTACATGAGATCAGAGCTCTAACCTCACGCACAGCTACATGAGGTCAGAGCTCTAACCTCACACACACTACATGAGATCAGAGCTCTAACCTCACACACAGCTACATGAGATCAGAGCTCTAACCTCACACACAGCTACATGAGATCAGAGCTCTAACCTCACACACAGCTACATGAGATCAGAGCTCTAACCTCACACACAGCTACATGAGGTCAGAGCTCTAACCACACACACAGATACATGAGATCAGAGCTCTAACCTCACACACAGCTACATGAGGTCAGAGCTCTAACCTCACACACAGCTACATGAGATCAGAGCTCTAACCTCACACACAGCTACATGAGGTCAGAGCTCTAACCTCACACACAGCTACATGAGGTCAGAGCTCTAACCTCACACACAGCTACATGAGATCAGAGCTCTAACCTCACACACAGCTACATGAGGTCAGAGCTCTAACCTCACACACAGCTACATGAGATCAGAGCTCTAACCTCACACACAGCTACATGAGATCAGAGCTCTAACCTCACACACAGCTACATGAGATCAGAGCTCTAACCTCACACACAGCTACATGAGATCAGAGCTCTAACCTCACACACAGCTACATGAGGTCAGAGCTCTAACCTCACACACACTACATGAGATCAGAGCTCTAACCTCACACACAGCTACATGAGATCAGAGCTCTAACCTCACACACAGCAACATGACACCAGAGCTCTAACCTCACACACAGCTACATGAGGTCAGAGCTCTAACCTCACACACAGCTACATGAGATCAGAGCTCTAACCTCACACAGCTACATGAGATCAGAGCTCTAACCTCACACACAGCAACATGAGATCAGAGCTCTAACCTCACACACAGCTACATGAGATCAGAGCTCTAACCTCACACACAGCTACATGAGATCAGAGCTCTAACCTCACACACAGCTACATGAGATCAGAGCTCTAACCTCACACACAGCTACATGAGGTCAGAGCTCTAACCTCACACACAGCTACATGAGATCAGAGCTCTAACCTCACACACAGCTACATGAGATCAGAGCTCTAACCTCACACACAGCTACATGAGGTCAGAGCTCTAACCTCACACACAGCTACATGAGATCAGAGCTCTAACCTCACACACACTACATGAGATCAGAGCTCTAACCTCACACAGCTACATGAGATCAGAGCTCTAACCTCACACACAGCAACATGACACCAGAGCTCTAACCTCACACACAGCTACATGAGGTCAGAGCTCTAACCTCACACACAGCTACATGAGATCAGAGCTCTAACCTCACACACAGCTACATGAGATCAGAGCTCTAACCTCACACACAGCTACATGAGGTCAGAGCTCTAACCTCACACACAGCTACATGAGGTCAGAGCTCTAACCTCACACACAGCTACATGAGATCAGAGCTCTAACCTCACACACAGCTACATGAGGTCAGAGCTCTAACCTCACACACAGCTACATGAGATCAGAGCTCTAACCTCACACACAGCAACATGACATCAGAGCTCTAACCTCACACACAGCTACATGAGATCAGAGCTCTAACCTCACACACAGCTACATGAGATGATCAGAACTCTGCTGCTGTATGCTGTTCACCCCTGCATGCCTCACTCACAGCTACATGAGACCAGAGCTCTAACCTCACACACAGCTACATGAGATCAGAGCTCTGCTGCTGTATGCTGTTCACCCCTGCATGCCTCACTCACAGCTACATGAGACCAGAGCTCTAACCTCACACACAGCTACATGAGATCAGAGCTCTAACCTCACACACAGCTACATGAGGTCAGAGCTCTAACCTCACACACAGCTACATGAGATCAGAGCTCTAACCTCACGCACAGCTACATGAGGTCAGAGCTCTAACCTCACACACACTACATGAGATCAGAGCTCTAACCTCACACACAGCTACATGAGATCAGAGCTCTAACCTCACACACAGCTACATGAGATCAGAGCTCTAACCTCACACACAGCTACATGAGATCAGAGCTCTAACCTCACACACAGCAACATGAGATCAGAGCTTTAACCACACACACAGCTACATGAGATCAGAGCTCTAACCTCACACACAGCTACATGAGGTCAGAGCTCTAACCTCACACACAGCTACATGAGGTCAGAGCTCTAACCTCACACACAGCTACATGAGATCAGAGCTCTAACCTCACACACAGCTACATGAGATCAGAGCTCTAACCTCACACACAGCTACATGAGGTCAGAGCTCTAACCTCACACACACTACATGAGATCAGAGCTCTAACCTCACACACAGCTACATGAGATCAGAGCTCTAACCTCACACACAGCTACATGAGATCAGAGCTCTAACCTCACACACAGCTACATGAGGTCAGAGCTCTAACCTCACACACAGCTACATGAGATCAGAGCTCTAACCTCACACACAGCTACATGAGGTCAGAGCTCTAACCTCACACACACTACATGAGATCAGAGCTCTAACCTCACACACAGCTCCATGAGATCAGAGCTCTAACCTCACACACAGCTACATGAGGTCAGAGCTCTAACCTCACACACAGCTCCATGAGATCAGAGCTCTAACCTCACACACAGCTACATGAGGTCAGAGCTCTAACCTCACACACAGCTACATGAGATCAGAGCTCTAACCTCACACACACTACATGAGATCAGAGCTCTAACCTCACACAGCTACATGAGATCAGAGCTCTAACCTCACACACAGCTACATGAGGTCAGAGCTCTAACCAAACACACAGCTACATGAGATCAGAGCTCTAACCTCACACACAGCTACATGAGGTCAGAGCTCTAACCTCACACACAGCTACATGAGATCAGAGCTCTAACCTCACACACAGCTACATGAGATCAGAGCTCTAACCTCACACACAGCTACATGAGGTCAGAGCTCTAACCAAACACACAGCTACATGAGATCAGAGCTCTAACCTCACACACAGCTACATGAGGTCAGAGCTCTAACCTCACACACAGCTACATGAGGTCAGAGCTCTAACCTCACACACAGCTACATGAGATCAGAGCTCTAACCTCACACACAGCTACATGAGATCAGAGCTCTAACCACACACACAGCTACATGAGATCAGAGCTCTAACCTCACACACAGCTACATGAGGTCAGAGCTCTAACCTCACACACAGCTACATGAGGTCAGAGCTCTAACCTCACACACAGCTTCGTCTATGGAACAGTCTCCCCCTCTCCCTCAGAGAATGCCAGAGCCACACAGCTTTCAGGAAACGACTAAAAACTGTACTATTCTAGGAGGAGTCTCTGATCTGTTCACCTCACAGCACCGCGCGGAGATACACCTTCGGGTGTGATGCCGGCGCGTAACAAACCCATAAATAAATAAATAAATAAATAAATGAGATCAGAGCTCTAACCTCACACACAGCTACATGAGGTCAGAGCTCTAACCTCACACACAGCTACATGAGATCAGAGCTCTAACCTCACACACAGCAACATGACATCAGAGCTCTAACCTCACACACAGCTACATGAGATCAGAGCTCTAACCTCACACACAGCTACATGAGATGATCAGAACTCTGCTGCTGTATGCTGTTCACCCCTGCATGCCTCACTCACAGCTACATGAGACCAGAGCTCTAACCTCACACACAGCTACATGAGATCAGAGCTCTGCTGCTGTATGCTGTTCACCCCTGCATGCCTCACTCACAGCTACATGAGACCAGAGCTCTAACCTCACACACAGCTACATGAGATCAGAGCTCTAACCTCACACACAGCTACATGAGGTCAGAGCTCTAACCTCACACACAGCTACATGAGATCAGAGCTCTAACCTCACGCACAGCTACATGAGGTCAGAGCTCTAACCTCACACACACTACATGAGATCAGAGCTCTAACCTCACACACAGCTACATGAGATCAGAGCTCTAACCTCACACACAGCTACATGAGATCAGAGCTCTAACCTCACACACAGCTACATGAGATCAGAGCTCTAACCTCACACACAGCAACATGAGATCAGAGCTTTAACCACACACACAGCTACATGAGATCAGAGCTCTAACCTCACACACAGCTACATGAGGTCAGAGCTCTAACCTCACACACAGCTACATGAGGTCAGAGCTCTAACCTCACACACAGCTACATGAGATCAGAGCTCTAACCTCACACACAGCTACATGAGATCAGAGCTCTAACCTCACACACAGCTACATGAGGTCAGAGCTCTAACCTCACACACACTACATGAGATCAGAGCTCTAACCTCACACACAGCTACATGCGATCAGAGCTCTAACCTCACACACAGCTACATGAGATCAGAGCTCTAACCTCACACACAGCTACATGAGGTCAGAGCTCTAACCTCACACACAGCTACATGAGATCAGAGCTCTAACCTCACACACAGCTACATGAGGTCAGAGCTCTAACCTCACACACACTACATGAGATCAGAGCTCTAACCTCACACACAGCTCCATGAGATCAGAGCTCTAACCTCACACAGCTACATGAGATCAGAGCTCTAACCTCACACACATCAACATGAGATCAGAGCTCTAACCACACACACAGCTACATGAGACGAGAGCTCTGACCTCACACACAGCTACATGAGGTCAGAGCTCTAACCTCACACACAGCAACATGACACCAGAGCTCTAACCTCACACACAGCTACATGAGATCAGAGCTCTAACCACACACACAGCTACATGAGGTCAGAGCTCTAACCTCACACACAGCAACATGACACCAGAGCTCTAACCTCACACACAGCTACATGAGATCAGAGCTCTAACCTCACACAGCTACATGAGATCAGAGCTCTAACCTCACACACATCAACATGAGATCAGAGCTCTAACCACACACACAGCTACATGAGATCAGAGCTCTGACCTCACACACAGCTACATGAGGTCAGAGCTCTAACCTCACACACAGCTACATGAGGTCAGAGCTCTAACCTCACACACAGCTACATGAGGTCAGAGCTCTAACCTCACACACAGCAACATGACATCTGAGCTCTAACCTCACACACAGCTACATGAGATCAGAGCTCTAACCTCACACACAGCAACATGAGATCAGAGCTCTAACCTCACACACAGCTACATGAGATCAGAGCTCTACTGCTGTATGCTGTTCACCCCTCCATGCCTCACTCACAGCTACATGAGACCAGAGCTCTAACCTCACACACAGCTACATGAGATCAGAGCTCTGCTGCTGTATGCTGTTCACCCCTGCATGCCTCACTCACAGCTACATGAGACCAGAGCTCTAACCTCACACACAGCTACATGAGATCAGAGCTCCGACCTCACACACAGCTACATGAGATCAGAGTTCTGCTGTTGTACGCTGTTCACCCCGGCAGACGTCACACACAGCTACATGAGATCAGAGCCCTGCTGTTGTGCGCTGTTCACCCCGGCAGACCTCACACAAAGCTAGATGAGATCAGAGCTCTGCTGTTGTACGCTGTTCACCTTGTCAGACCTCACACACAGCTACATGAGATCAGAGCCCTGCTGTTGTACGCTGTTCACCCCGGCAGACCTCACACACAGCTACATGAGATCAGAGTTCTAACCTCACACACAGCTGCGTGAAATCAGAGCTCTAACCTCACACACAGCTACATGAGATCAGAGCTCTAACCTCACACACAGCTACATGAGATCACAGCTCCTACCTCACACACAGCTACATGAGATCAGAGTTCTAACTTCACACACAGCTACATGAGATGAGAGCTCTGCTGTTGTATGCTGTTCACCCCTGCATGCCTCACACACAGCTACATGAGATCAGAGCTCTAACATCACACACAGATACATGAGATCAGAGTTCTAACCTGACACACAGCTACATGAGATCAGAGTTCTAACCTCACACACAGCTACATGAGATCAGAGTTCTGCTGTTGTACGCTGTTCACCCCGGCCGACCTCACACACCGCTTCATAAGATCAGAGTTCTAACCTCACACACAGCTACATGAGACCAGAGTTCTAACCTCACACACAGCTGCGTAAAGTCAGAGCTCTAACCTCACACACAGTCACATGAGATCAGAGCTCTAACCTCACACACAGTGACATGTGAACAGAGCTCTAACCTCACACACAGCTACATGAGATCAGAGCTCTAACCTCATTCACAGCTACATGAGATCAGAGCTCTAACCTCATTCACAGCTACATGGGATCAGAGTTCTGCTGTTGTGCGCTGTTCACCCCGGCAGACCTCACACAAAGCTAGATGAGATCAGAGCTCTGCTGTTGTACGCTGTTCACCCCGGCAGACCTCACACAAAGCTACATGAGACCAGAGCTCTGCTGTTGTACGCTGTTCAGCCCGGCAGACCTCACACACAGCTACATGAGATCAGAGTTCTAACCTCACACACAGCTGCGTGAGATCAGAGCTCTAACCTCACACACAGCTACATGAGATCAGAGCTCTAACCTCACACACAGCTACATGAGATCAGAGTTCTGCTGTTGTACGCTGTTCACTCATGCATGTCTCACACACAGCTACATGAGATCAGAGCTTTAACATCACACACAGCTACATGAGATCAGAGCTCTAACCTCACACACAGCTACATGAGATCAGAGCTCTAACCTCACACACAGCTACATGAGATGATCAGAACTCTGCTGTTGTGCGCTGTTCACCCCGGCAGACCTCACACAAAGCTAGATGAGATCAGAGTTCTGCTGTTGTATGCTGTTCACCTCGGCAGACCTCACACACAGCTACATGAGACCAGAGCTCTGCTGTTGTACGCTGTTCACCCCGGCAGACCTCACACACAGCTACATGAGACCAGAGCTCTAACCTCACACACAGCTACATGAGACCAGAGTTCTGCTGTTGTACGCTGTTCACCCCAGCAGACCTCACACACAGCTACTTGAGATCAGAGCTCTAACCTCACACACAGCTACATGAGATCAGAGTTCTGCCGTTGTACGCTGTTCACCCCCGCAGACCTCACACACAGCTACATGAGATCAGAGCCCTGCTGTTGTGCGCTGTTCACCCAGGCAGACCTCACACACAGCTACATGAGATCAGAGTTCTAACCTCACACACAGCTGCGTGAAATCAGAGCTCTAACCTCACACACAGCTACATGAGATCAGAGCTCTAACCTCACACACAGCTACATGAGACCAGAGTTCTGCTGTTGTACGCTGTTCACCCCAGCAGACCTCACACACAGCTACATGAGATCAGAGCTCTAACCTCACACACAGCCACATAAGATCAGAGTTCTAACCTCACACACAGATACATGAGATCAGAGTTCTGCCGTTGTACGCTGTTCACCCCCGCAGACCTCACACACAGCTACATGAGATCAGAGCCCTGCTGTTGTGCGCTGTTCACCCAGGCAGACCTCACACACAGCTACATGAGATCAGAGTTCTAACCTCACACACAGCTGCGTGAAATCAGAGCTCTAACCTCACACACAGCTACATGAGATCAGAGCTCTAACCTCACACACAGCTACATGAGACCAGAGTTCTGCTGTTGTACGCTGTTCACCCCAGCAGACCTCACACACAGCTACATGAGATCAGAGCTCTAACCTCACACACAGCCACATAAGATCAGAGTTCTAACCTCACACACAGATACATGAGACTAGAGCTCTAACCTCACACACAGCTACATGAGATCAGAGCTCTGCTGTTGTATGCTGTTCACCCCTGCATGCCTCACTCACAGCTACATGAGATCAGAGTTCTACCCTCACACACAGCTGCGTGAGATCAGAGCTCCTACCTCACACACAGCTACATGAGATCATGGTTCTAACTTCACACACAGCTACATGAGATGAGAGCTCTGCTGTTGTATGCTGTTCACCCCTGCATGCCTCACACACAGCTACATGAGATCAGAGCTCTAACATCACACACAGCTACATGAGATCAGAGTTCTAACCTGACACACAGCTACATGAGATCAGAGTTCTAACCTCACACACAGCTACATGAGATCAGAGTTCTGCTGTTGTACGCTGTTCACCCCGGCAGACCTCACACACGGCTTCATGAGAGCAGAGTTCTAACCTCACACACAGCTACATGAGATCAGAGTTCTAACCTCACACACAGCTACATGAGACCAGAGTTCTAACCTCACACACAGCTGCGTAAGATCAGAGCTCTAACCTCACACACAGTCACATGAGATCAGAGTTCTAACCTCACACACAGCTACATGAGATCAGAGTTCTAACATCACACACAGCTGCGTGATATCAGAGCTCTAACCTCACACACAGCTGCATGAGACCAGAGCTCTAACCTCACACACAGCTACATGTGAACAGAGCTCTAACCTCACACACAGCTACATGAGACCAGAGTTCTGCTGTTGTACGCTGTTCACCCCAGCAGACCTCACACACAGCTACATGAGATCAGAGCTCTAACCTCACACACAGCCACATAAGATCAGAGTTCTAACCTCACACACAGATACATGAGACTAGAGCTCTAACCTCACACACAGCTACATGAGATCAGAGCTCTGCTGTTGTATGCTGTTCACCCCTGCATGCCTCACTCACAGCTACATGAGATCAGAGTTCTACCCTCACACACAGCTGCGTGAGATCAGAGCTCTAACCTCACACACAGCTACATGAGATCAGAGCTCTAACATCACACACAGCTACATGAGATCAGAGCTCTAACCTCACACACAGCTACATGAGATCAGAGCTCTAACCTCACACACATCTACATGAGATCAGAGCTCTAACCTCACACACAGCTACATGAGATCAGAGCCCTGCTGTTGTGCGCTGTTCACCCCGGCAGACCTCACACAAAGCTATATGAGATCAGAGTTCTGCTGTTGTGCGCTGTTCACCCTGGCAGACCTCACACACAGCTACATAAGATCAGAGCCCTGCTGTTGTGCGCTGTTCAACCCGGTAGACCTCACACAAAGCTAGATGAGATCAGAGCTCTGCGTTTGTGCGCTGTTCACCCCGGCAGACCTCACACACAGCTACATGAGATCAGAGTTCTAACCTCACACACAGCTGCGTGAGATCAGAGCTCTAACCTCACACACAGCTACATGAGATCAGAGCTCTAACATCACACACAGCTACATGAGATCAGAGCTCTAACCTCACACACAGCTACATGAGATCAGAGCTCTAACCTCACACACAGCTGCGTGAGATCAGAGCTCTAACCTCACACACAGCTACATGAGATCAGAGCTCTAACATCACACACAGCTACATGAGATCAGAGCTCTAACCTCACACACAGCTGCGTGAGATCAGAGCTCTAACCTCACACACAGCCACATAAGATCAGAGTTCTAACCTCACACACAGCTACATAAGATCAGAGCCCTGCTGTTGTGCGCTGTTCACCCCGGTAGACCTCACACAAAGCTAGATGAGATCAGAGCTCTGCTGTTGTACGCTGTTCACCCCGGCAGACCTCACACACAGCTACATGAGATCAGAGTTCTAACCTCACACACAGCTGCGTGAGATCAGAGCTCTAACCTCACACACAGCTACATGAGATCAGAGCTCTAACCTCCCACACAGCTACATGAGATCAGAGCTCTAACCTCACACACAGCTACATGAGATCAGAGTTCTGCTGTTGTACGCTGTTCACTCATGCATGTCTTACACACAGCTACATGAGATCAGAGCTTTAACATCACACACAGCTACATGAGATCAGAGCTCTAACCTCACACACAGCTACATGAGATCAGAGCTCTAACCTCACACACAGCTACATGAGATCAGAGCTCTAACCTCACACACAGCTACATGAGATGATCAGAACTCTGCTGTTGTACGCTGTTCACCCCGGCAGACCTCACACACAGCCACATGAGATCAGAGCTCTAACCTCACACACAGCTACATGAGATCAGAGTTCTTACCTCACACACAGCTACATGAGATCTGAGTTCTAACTTCACACACAGCTACATGACATTAGAGCTCTGCTGTTGTATGCTGTTCACCCCTGCATGCCTCACACACAGCTACATGGGATCAGAGCTCTAACGTCACACACATCTACATGAGATCAGAGTTCTAACCTCACACACAGCTACATGAGATCAGAGATCTAACCTCACACACAGCTACATGACTTCAGAGTTCTGCTGTTGTACGCTGTTCACCCCGGCAGACCTCACACACGGCTTCATGACATCGGAGTTCTAACCTCACACACAGCTACATGAGATCAGAGTTCTAACCTCACACACAGCTACATGAGACCATAGTTCTAACCTCACACACAGCTGCGTGAGATCAGAGCTCTAACCTCACACACAGTCACATGAGATCAGAGTTCTAACCTCACACACAGCTACATGAGATCAGAGTTCTAACATCACACACAGCTGCGTGAGATCAGAGCTCTAACCTCAGACACAGCTTCATGAGACCAGAGCTCTAACCTCACACACAGCTACATGTGATCAGAGCTCTAACCTCACACACAGCTACATGAGACCAGAGTTCTGCTGTTGTACGCTGTTCACCCCGGCAGATCTCACATACAGCTACATGAGATCAGAGCTCTAACCTCACACACAGCCACATAAGATCAGAGTTCTAACCTCACACACAGCTACATGAGACTAGAGCTCTAACCTCACACACAGCTAAAGGAGATCAGAGCTCTGCTGTTGTATGCTGTTCACCCCTGCATGCCTCACTCACAGCTACATGAGATCAGAGCTCTAATATCACACACAGCTACATGAGACCAGAGTTCTAACTTCACACACAGCTACAAGAGACCAGAGCTCTAACCTCACACACATCTACATGAGATCAGAGCTCTAACATCACACACAGTTACATGAGATCAGAGCTCTAACCTCACACACAGCTACATGAGATCAGAGATCTGCTGTTGTAGGCTGTTCACCCCGGCAGATATCGCACACAGCTACATGAGATCAGAGCTCTAACCTCACACACAGTCACATAAGATCAGAGTTCTAACCTCACACACAGCTACATGAGACTAGAGCTCTAACCTCACACACAGCTACATGAGAGCAGAGCTTTGCTGTTGTATGCTGTTCACCCCTGCATGCCTCACTCACAAATATATGAGATCAAATCTCTGAGACCAGAACTCTAACCTCACACACATCTACATGAGATCAGAGCTCTAACATCACACACAGTTACATGAGATCAGAGCTCTAACCTCACACACAGCTACATGAGATCAGAGATCTGCTGTTGTAGGCTGTTCACCCCGGCAGATATCACACACAGCTACATGAGATCAGAGCTCTAACCTCACACACAGTCACATAAGATCAGAGTTCTAACCTCACACACAGCTACATGAGACTAGAGCTCTAACCTCACACACAGCTAAAGGAGATCAGAGCTCTAACCTCACACACAGCTACATGAGACCAGAGCTCTGCTGTTGTATGCTGTTCACCCCTGCATGCCTCACTCACAGCTACATGAGATCAGAGCTCTAATATCACACACAGCTACATGAGATCAGAGCTCTAACTTCACACACAGCTACATGAGATCAGAGCTCTAACCTCATTCACAGCTACATGGGATCAGAGTTCTGCTGTTGTGCGCTGTTCACCCCGGCAGACCTCACACAAAGCTAGATGAGATCAGAGCTCTGCTGTTGTACGCTGTTCACCTCGGCAAACCTCACACACAGCTACATGAGATCAGAGTTCTAACCTCACACACACAGCTACATGAGATCAGAGTTCTAACTTCACACACAGCTACATGAGATCAGAGCTCTGCTGTTGTACGCTGTTGACCCCTACATGCCTCACACACAGCTACATGAGATCAGAGCTTTAACATCACACACAGCTACATGAGATCAGAGCTCTAACCTCACACACAGCTACATGAGATCCGAGTTCTAACCTCACACACAGCTGCATGAGATCAGAATTCTAACCTCACACACAGCTGCATGAGATCAGAGCTCTAACCTCACACACAGCTACATGAGACCAGAGCTCTAACCTCACACACAGCTACATGAGATCAGAGCTCTAACCTCACACACAGCTACATGAGGTCAGAGCTCTAACCTCACACACAGCTACATGAGGTCAGAGCTCTAACCTCACACACAGCTACATGAGATCAGAGCTCTAACCTCACACACAGCTACATGAGATCAGAGCTCTAACCTCACACACAGCTACATGAGGTCAGAGCTCTAACCTCACACACACTACATGAGATCAGAGCTCTAACCTCACACACAGCTACATGAGATCAGAGCTCTAACCTCACACACAGCTACATGAGATCAGAGCTCTAACCTCACACACAGCTACATGAGATCAGAGCTCTAACCTCACACACAGCTACATGAGGTCAGAGCTCTAACCTCACACACACTACATGAGATCAGAGCTCTAACCTCACACACAGCTACATGAGATCAGAGCTCTAACCTCACACACAGCAACATGAGATCAGAGCTCTAACCTCACACACAGCAACATGAGATCAGAGCTCTAACCACACACACAGCTACATGAGATCAGAGCTCTAACCTCACACACAGCAACATGAGATCAGAGCTCTAACCACACACACAGCTACATGAGATCAGAGCTCTAACCTCACACACAGCTACATGAGGTCAGAGCTCTAACCTCACACACAGCTACATGAGATCAGAGCTCTAACCTCACACACAGCTACATGAGGTCAGAGCTCTAACCTCACACACAGCTACATGAGATCAGAGCTCTAACCTCACACACAGCAACATGACATCAGAGCTCTAACCTCACACACAGCTACATGAGATCAGAGCTCTAACCTCACACACAGCTACATGAGGTCAGAGCTCTAACCTCACACACAGCTACATGAGATCAGAGCTCTAACCTCACACACAGCTACATGAGATCAGAGCTCTAACCTCACACACAGCAACATGACATCAGAGCTCTAACCTCACACACAGCTACATGAGATCAGAGCTCTAACCTCACACACAGCAACATGAGATCAGAGCTCTAACCTCACACACAGCTACATGAGATCAGAGCTCTACTGCTGTATGCTGTTCACCCCTGCATGCCTCACTCACAGCTACATGAGACCAGAGCTCTAACCTCACACACAGCTACATGAGATCAGAGCTCTGCTGCTGTATGCTGTTCACCCCTGCATGCCTCACTCACAGCTACATGAGACCAGAGCTCTAACCTCACACACAGCTACATGAGATCAGAGCTCTAACCTCACACACAGCTACATGAGATCAGAGCTCTAACCTCACGCACAGCTACATGAGGTCAGAGCTCTAACCTCACACACAGCTACATGAGATCAGAGCTCTAACCTCACGCACAGCTACATGAGGTCAGAGCTCTAACCTCACACACACTACATGAGATCAGAGCTCTAACCTCACACACAGCTACATGAGATCAGAGCTCTAACCTCACACACAGCTACATGAGATCAGAGCTCTAACCTCACACACAGCTACATGAGATCAGAGCTCTAACCTCACACACAGCAACATGAGATCAGAGCTCTAACCTCACACACAGCTACATGAGATCAGAGCTCTAACCTCACACACAGCTACATGAGGTCAGAGCTCTAACCACACACACAGATACATGAGATCAGAGCTCTAACCTCACACACAGCTACATGAGGTCAGAGCTCTAACCTCACACACAGCTACATGAGATCAGAGCTCTAACCTCACACACAGCTACATGAGGTCAGAGCTCTAACCTCACACACAGCTACATGAGGTCAGAGCTCTAACCTCACACACAGCTACATGAGATCAGAGCTCTAACCTCACACACAGCTACATGAGATCAGAGCTCTAACCTCACACACAGCTACATGAGGTCAGAGCTCTAACCTCACACACACTACATGAGATCAGAGCTCTAACCTCACACACAGCTACATGAGATCAGAGCTCTAACCTCACACACAGCTACATGAGATCAGAGCTCTAACCTCACACACAGCTACATGAGATCAGAGCTCTAACCTCACACACAGCTACATGAGGTCAGAGCTCTAACCTCACACACACTACATGAGATCAGAGCTCTAACCTCACACACAGCTACATGAGATCAGAGCTCTAACCTCACACACAGCAACATGACACCAGAGCTCTAACCTCACACACAGCTACATGAGGTCAGAGCTCTAACCTCACACACAGCTACATGAGATCAGAGCTCTAACCTCACACAGCTACATGAGATCAGAGCTCTAACCTCACACACAGCTACATGAGGTCAGAGCTCTAACCTCACACACAGCTACATGAGGTCAGAGCTCTAACCTCACACACAGCTACATGAGATCAGAGCTCTAACCTCACACACAGCTACATGAGGTCAGAGCTCTAACCTCACACACAGCTACATGAGATCAGAGCTCTAACCTCACACACAGCAACATGAGATCAGAGCTCTAACCTCACACACAGCTACATGAGATCAGAGCTCTACTGCTGTATGCTGTTCACCCCTGCATGCCTCACTCACAGCTACATGAGACCAGAGCTCTAACCTCACACACAGCTACATGAGATCAGAGCTCTGCTGCTGTATGCTGTTCACCCCTGCATGCCTCGCTCACAGCTACATGAGACCAGAGCTCTAACCTCACACACAGCTACATGAGATCAGAGCTCTAACCTCACACACAGCTACATGAGATCAGAGCTCTAACCTCACACACAGCTACATGAGGTCAGAGCTCTAACCTCACACACAGCTACATGAGATCAGAGCTCTAACCTCACGCACAGCTACATGAGGTCAGAGCTCTAACCTCACACACACTACATGAGATCAGAGCTCTAACCTCACACACAGCTACATGAGATCAGAGCTCTAACCTCACACACAGCTACATGAGATCAGAGCTCTAACCTCACACACAGCTACATGAGGTCAGAGCTCTAACCTCACACACAGCTACATGAGATCAGAGCTCTAACCTCACACACAGCTACATGAGATCAGAGCTCTAACCTCACACACAGCTACATGAGATCAGAGTTCTGCTGTTGTACGCTGTTCACCCCTGCAGACCTCACACACAGCTACATGAGATCAGAGCTCTGCTGCTGTATGCTGTTCACCCCTGCATGCCTCACTCACAGCTACATGAGACCAGAGCTCTGCTGTTGTGCGCTGTTCACCCCGGCAGACCTCACACACAGCTACATGAGACCAGAGCTCTGCTGTTGTGCGCTGTTCACCCCGGCAGACCTCACACACAGCTACATGAGATCAGAGCCCTGCCGTTGTACGCTGTTCACCTTGTCAGACCTCACACACAGCTACATGAGATCAGAGCCCTGCTGTTGTACGCTGTTCACCCCGGCAGACCTCACACACAGCTACATGAGATCAGAGTTCTAACCTCACACACAGCTGCGTGAAATCAGAGCTCTAACCTCACACACAGCTACATGAGATCAGAGCTCTAACCTCACACACAGCTACATGAGATCAGAGCTCCTACCTCACACACAGCTACATGAGATCAGAGTTCTAACTTCACACACAGCTACATGAGATGAGAGCTCTGCTGTTGTATGCTGTTCACCCCTGCATGCCTCACACACAGCTACATGAGATCAGAGCTCTAACATCACACACAGATACATGAGATCAGAGTTCTAACCTGACACACAGCTACATGAGATCAGAGTTCTAACCTCACACACAGCTACATGAGATCAGAGTTCTGCTGTTGTACGCTGTTCACCCCGGCCGACCTCACACACCGCTTCATAAGATCAGAGTTCTAACCTCACACACAGCTACATGAGATCAGAGTTCTAACCTCACACACAGCTACATGAGACCAGAGTTCTAACCTCACACACAGCTGCGTAAGATCAGAGCTCTAACCTCACACACAGTCACATGAGATCAGAGTTCTAACCTCACACACAGCTACATGAGATCAGAGTTCTAACATCACACACAGCTGCGTGATATCAGAGCTCTAACCTCACACACAGCTGCATGAGACCAGAGCTCTAACCTCACACACAGCTACATGTGAACAGAGCTCTAACCTCACACACAGCTACATGAGACCAGAGTTCTGCTGTTGTACGCTGTTCACCCCAGCAGACCTCACACACAGCTACATGAGATCAGAGCTCTAACCTCACACACAGCCACATAAGATCAGAGTTCTAACCTCACACACAGATACATGAGACTAGAGCTCTAACCTCACACACAGCTACATGAGATCAGAGCTCTGCTGTTGTATGCTGTTCACCCCTGCATGCCTCACTCACAGCTACATGAGATCAGAGTTCTACCCTCACACACAGCTGCGTGAGATCAGAGCTCTAACCTCACACACAGCTACATGAGATCAGAGCTCTAACATCACACACAGCTACATGAGATCAGAGCTCTAACCTCACACACAGCTACATGAGATCAGAGCTCTAACCTCACACACATCTACATGAGATCAGAGCTCTAACCTCACACACAGCTACATGAGATCAGAGCCCTGCTGTTGTGCGCTGTTCACCCCGGCAGACCTCACACAAAGCTATATGAGATCAGAGTTCTGCTGTTGTGCGCTGTTCACCCTGGCAGACCTCACACACAGCTACATAAGATCAGAGCCCTGCTGTTGTGCGCTGTTCAACCCGGTAGACCTCACACAAAGCTAGATGAGATCAGAGCTCTGCGTTTGTGCGCTGTTCACCCCGGCAGACCTCACACACAGCTACATGAGATCAGAGTTCTAACCTCACACACAGCTGCGTGAGATCAGAGCTCTAACCTCACACACAGCTACATGAGATCAGAGCTCTAACATCACACACAGCTACATGAGATCAGAGCTCTAACCTCACACACAGCTGCGTGAGATCAGAGCTCTAACCTCACACACAGCCACATAAGATCAGAGTTCTAACCTCACACACAGCTACATAAGATCAGAGCCCTGCTGTTGTGCGCTGTTCACCCCGGTAGACCTCACACAAAGCTAGATGAGATCAGAGCTCTGCTGTTGTACGCTGTTCACCCCGGCAGACCTCACACACAGCTACATGAGATCAGAGTTCTAACCTCACACACAGCTGCGTGAGATCAGAGCTCTAACCTCACACACAGCTACATGAGATCAGAGCTCTAACCTCCCACACAGCTACAATGAGATCAGAGCTCTAACCTCACACACAGCTACATGAGATCAGAGTTCTGCTGTTGTACGCTGTTCACTCATGCATGTCTCACACACAGCTACATGAGATCAGAGCTTTAACATCACACACAGCTACATGAGATCAGAGCTCTAACCTCACACACAGCTACATGAGATCAGAGCTCTAACCTCACACACAGCTACATGAGATCAGAGCTCTAACCTCACACACAGCTACATGAGATGATCAGAACTCTGCTGTTGTACGCTGTTCACCCCGGCAGACCTCACACACAGCCACATGAGATCAGAGCTCTAACCTCACACACAGCTACATGAGATCAGAGTTCTTACCTCACACACAGCTACATGAGATCTGAGTTCTAACTTCACACACAGCTACATGACATTAGAGCTCTGCTGTTGTATGCTGTTCACCCCTGCATGCCTCACACACAGCTACATGGGATCAGAGCTCTAACGTCACACACATCTACATGAGATCAGAGTTCTAACCTCACACACAGCTACATGACTTCAGAGTTCTGCTGTTGTACGCTGTTCACCCCGGCAGACCTCACACACGGCTTCATGACATCGGAGTTCTAACCTCACACACAGCTACATGAGATCAGAGTTCTAACCTCACACACAGCTACATGAGATCAGAGTTCTAACATCACACACAGCTGCGTGAGATCAGAGCTCTAACCTCAGACACAGCTACATGAGACCAGAGCTCTAACCTCACACACAGCTACATGTGATCAGAGCTCTAACCTCACACACAGCTACATGAGACCAGAGTTCTGCTGTTGTACGCTGTTCACCCCGGCAGATCTCACATACAGCTACATGAGATCAGAGCTCTAACCTCACACACAGCCACATAAGATCAGAGTTCTAACCTCACACACAGCTACATGAGACTAGAGCTCTAACCTCACACACAGCTAAAGGAGATCAGAGCTCTGCTGTTGTATGCTGTTCACCCCTGCATGCCTCACTCACAGCTACATGAGATCAGAGCTCTAATATCACACACAGCTACATGAGACCAGAGTTCTAACTTCACACACAGCTACAAGAGACCAGAGCTCTAACCTCACACACATCTACATGAGATCAGAGCTCTAACATCACACACAGTTACATGAGATCAGAGCTCTAACCTCACACACAGCTACATGAGATCAGAGATCTGCTGTTGTAGGCTGTTCACCCCGGCAGATATCGCACACAGCTACATGAGATCAGAGCTCTAACCTCACACACAGTCACATAAGATCAGAGTTCTAACCTCACACACAGCTACATGAGACTAGAGCTCTAACCTCACACACAGCTACATGAGAGCAGAGCTTTGCTGTTGTATGCAGTTCACCCCTGCATGCCTCACTCACAAATATATGAGATCAAATCTCTGAGACCAGAACTCTAACCTCACACACATCTACATGAGATCAGAGCTCTAACATCACACACAGTTACATGAGATCAGAGCTCTAACCTCACACACAGCTACATGAGATCAGAGTTCTGCTGTTGTAGGCTGTTCACCCCGGCAGATATCACACACAGCTACATGAGATCAGAGCTCTAACCTCACACACAGTCACATAAGATCAGAGTTCTAACCTCACACACAGCTACATGAGACTAGAGCTCTAACCTCACACACAGCTAAAGGAGATCAGAGCTCTAACCTCACACACAGCTACATGAGACCAGAGCTCTGCTGTTGTATGCTGTTCACCCCTGCATGCCTCACTCACAGCTACATGAGATCAGAGCTCTAATATCACACACAGCTACATGAGATCAGAGCTCTAACTTCACACACAGCTACATGAGATCAGAGCTCTAACCTCATTCACAGCTACATGGGATCAGAGTTCTGCTGTTGTGCGCTGTTCACCCCGGCAGACCTCACACAAAGCTAGATGAGATCAGAGCTCTGCTGTTGTACGCTGTTCACCTCGGCAAACCTCACACACAGCTACATGAGATCAGAGTTCTAACCTCACACACACAGCTACATGAGATCAGAGTTCTAACTTCACACACAGCTACATGAGATCAGAGCTCTGCTGTTGTACGCTGTTGACCCCTACATGCCTCACACACAGCTACATGAGATCAGAGCTTTAACATCACACACAGCTACATGAGATCAGAGCTCTAACCTCACGCACAGCTACATGAGGTCAGAGCTCTAACCTCACACACACTACATGAGATCAGAGCTCTAACCTCACACACAGCTACATGAGATCAGAGCTCTAACCTCACACACAGCTACATGAGATCAGAGCTCTAACCTCACACACAGCTACATGAGATCAGAGCTCTAACCTCACACACAGCAACATGAGATCAGAGCTCTAACCTCACACACAGCTACATGAGATCAGAGCTCTAACCTCACACACAGCTACATGAGGTCAGAGCTCTAACCACACACACAGATACATGAGATCAGAGCTCTAACCTCACACACAGCTACATGAGGTCAGAGCTCTAACCTCACACACAGCTACATGAGATCAGAGCTCTAACCTCACACACAGCTACATGAGGTCAGAGCTCTAACCTCACACACAGCTACATGAGGTCAGAGCTCTAACCTCACACACAGCTACATGAGATCAGAGCTCTAACCTCACACACAGCTACATGAGATCAGAGCTCTAACCTCACACACAGCTACATGAGGTCAGAGCTCTAACCTCACACACACTACATGAGATCAGAGCTCTAACCTCACACACAGCTACATGAGATCAGAGCTCTAACCTCACACACAGCTACATGAGATCAGAGCTCTAACCTCACACACAGCTACATGAGATCAGAGCTCTAACCTCACACACACTACATGAGATCAGAGCTCTAACCTCACACACAGCTACATGAGATCAGAGCTCTAACCTCACACACAGCAACATGACACCAGAGCTCTAACCTCACACACAGCTACATGAGGTGAGAGCTCTAACCTCACACACAGCTACATGAGATCAGAGCTCTAACCTCACACAGCTACATGAGATCAGAGCTCTAACCTCACACACAGCAACATGAGATCAGAGCTCTAACCACACACACAGCTACATGAGATCAGAGCTCTAACCTCACACACAGCTACATGAGGTCAGAGCTCTAACCTCACACACAGCTACATGAGGTCAGAGCTCTAACCTCACACACAGCTACATGAGATCAGAGCTCTAACCTCACACACAGCTACATGAGGTCAGAGCTCTAACCTCACACACAGCTACATGAGATCAGAGCTCTAACCTCACACACAGCAACATGACATCAGAGCTCTAACCTCACACACAGCTACATGAGATCAGAGTTCTAACCTCACACACAGCAACATGAGATCAGAGCTCTACTGCTGTATGCTGTTCACCCCTGCATGCCTCACTCACAGCTACATGAGACCAGAGCTCTAACCTCACACACAGCTACATGAGATCAGAGCTCTGCTGCTGTATGCTGTTCACCCCTGCATGCCTCACTCACAGCTACATGAGACCAGAGCTCTAACCTCACACACAGCTACATGAGATCAGAGCTCTAACCTCACACACAGCTACATGAGATCAGAGCTCTAACCTCACACACAGCTACATGAGGTCAGAGCTCTAACCTCACACACAGCTACATGAGATCAGAGCTCTAACCTCACGCACAGCTACATGAGGTCAGAGCTCTAACCTCACACACACTACATGAGATCAGAGCTCTAACCTCACACACAGCTACATGAGATCAGAGCTCTAACCTCACACACAGCTACATGAGATCAGAGCTCTAACCTCACACACAGCTACATGAGATCAGAGCTCTAACCTCACACACAGCAACATGAGATCAGAGCTTTCACCACACACACAGCTACATGAGATCAGAGCTCTAACCTCACACACAGCTACATGAGGTCAGAGCTCTAACCTCACACACAGCTACATGAGGTCAGAGCTCTAACCTCACACACAGCTACATGAGATCAGAGCTCTAACCTCACACACAGCTACATGAGATCAGAGCTCTAACCTCACACACAGCTACATGAGGTCAGAGCTCTAACCTCACACACACTACATGAGATCAGAGCTCTAACCTCACACACAGCTACATGAGATCAGAGCTCTAACCTCACACACAGCTACATGAGATCAGAGCTCTAACCTCACACACAGCTACATGAGGTCAGAGCTCTAACCTCACACACAGCTACATGAGATCAGAGCTCTAACCTCACACACAGCTACATGAGGTCAGAGCTCTAACCTCACACACACTACATGAGATCAGAGCTCTAACCTCACACACAGCTCCATGAGATCAGAGCTCTAACCTCACACACAGCTACATGAGGTCAGAGCTCTAACCTCACACACAGCTACATGAGATCAGAGCTCTAACCTCACACAGCTACATGAGATCAGAGCTCTAACCTCACACACATCAACATGAGATCAGAGCTCTAACCACACACACAGCTACATGAGATCAGAGCTCTGACCTCACACACAGCTACATGAGGTCAGAGCTCTAACCTCACACACAGCTACATGAGGTCAGAGCTCTAACCTCACACACAGCTACATGAGATCAGAGCTCTAACCTCACACACAGCAACATGACATCTGAGCTCTAACCTCACACACAGCTACATGAGATCAGAGCTCTAACCTCACACACAGCAACATGACATCAGAGCTCTAACCTCACACACAGCTACATGAGGTCAGAGCTCTAACCTCACACACAGCCACATAAGATCAGAGTTCTAACCTCACACACAGATACATGAGACTAGAGCTCTAACCTCACACACAGCAACATGAGATCAGAGCTCTGCTGCTGTATGCTGTTCACCCCTGCATGCCTCACTCACAGCTACATGAGACCAGAGCTCTAACCTCACACACAGCAACATGAGATCAGAGCTCTAACCTCACACACAGCAACATGAGATCAGAGCTCTAACCTCACACACAGCTACATGAGATCAGAGCTCTACTGCTGTATGCTGTTCACCCCTGCATGCCTCACTCACAGCTACATGAGACCAGAGCTCTAACCTCACACACAGCTACATGAGATCAGAGCTCTGCTGCTGTATGCTGTTCACCCCTGCATGCCTCACTCACAGCTACATGAGACCAGAGCTCTAACCTCACACACAGCTACATGAGATCAGAGCTCCGACCTCACACACAGCTACATGAGATCAGAGTTCTGCTGTTGTACGCTGTTCACCCCTGCAGACCTCACACACAGCTACATGAGATCAGAGCTCTGCTGCTGTATGCTGTTCACCCCTGCATGCCTCACTCACAGCTACATGAGACCAGAGCTCTGCTGTTGTGCGCTGTTCACCCCGGCAGACCTCACACACAGCTACATGAGATCAGAGCCCTGCTGTTGTGCGCTGTTCACCCCGGCAGACCTCACACAAAGCTAGATGAGATCAGAGCTCTGCTGTTGTATGCTGTTCACCCCGGCAGACCTCACACAAAGCTAGATGAGATCAGAGCTCTGCTGTTGTATGCTGTTCACCCCTGCATGCCTCACTCACAGCTACATGAGACCAGAGCTCTGCTGTTGTGCGCTGTTCACCTTGTCAGACCTCACACACAGCTACATGAGATCAGAGCTCTGCTGCTGTATGCTGTTCACCCCTGCATGCCTCACTCACAGCTACATGAGACCAGAGCTCTGCTGTTGTGCGCTGTTCACCTTGTCAGACCTCACACACAGCTACATGAGATCAGAGCCCTGCTGTTGTACGCTGTTCACCCCGGCAGACCTCACACACAGCTACATGAGATCAGAGTTCTAACCTCACACACAGCTGCGTGAAATCAGAGCTCTAACCTCACACACAGCTACATGAGATCAGAGCTCTAACCTCACACACAGCTACATGAGATCAGAGCTCCTACCTCACACACAGCTACATGAGATCAGAGTTCTAACTTCACACACAGCTACATGAGATGAGAGCTCTGCTGTTGTATGCTGTTCACCCCTGCATGCCTCACACACAGCTACATGAGATCAGAGCTCTAACATCACACACAGATAC
Source organism: Lissotriton vulgaris (assembly GCF_964263255.1). NCBI lineage: Eukaryota > Metazoa > Chordata > Amphibia > Caudata > Salamandridae > Lissotriton > Lissotriton vulgaris. The sequence goes on from NC_141697.1 coordinate 1,186,265,379, forward strand.
ATGAGATCAGAGTTCTAACCTGACACACAGCTACATGAGATCAGAGTTCTAACCTCACACACAGCTACATGAGATCAGAGTTCTGCTGTTGTACGCTGTTCACCCCGGCCGACCTCACACACCGCTTCATAAGATCAGAGTTCTAACCTCACACACAGCTACATGAGACCAGAGTTCTAACCTCACACACAGCTGCGTAAAGTCAGAGCTCTAACCTCACACACAGTCACATGAGATCAGAGCTCTAACCTCACACACAGTGACATGTGAACAGAGCTCTAACCTCACACACAGCTACATGAGATCAGAGCTCTAACCTCATTCACAGCTACATGAGATCAGAGCTCTAACCTCATTCACAGCTACATGGGATCAGAGTTCTGCTGTTGTGCGCTGTTCACCCTGGCAGACCTCACACACAGCTACATAAGATCAGAGCCCTGCTGTTGTGCGCTGTTCACCCCGGCAGACCTCACACACAGCTACATGAGACCAGAGCTCTGCTGTTGTACGCTGTTCAGCCCGGCAGACCTCACACACAGCTACATGAGATCAGAGTTCTAACCTCACACACAGCTGCGTGAGATCAGAGCTCTAACCTCACACACAGCTACATGAGATCAGAGCTCTAACCTCACACACAGCTACATGAGATCAGAGTTCTGCTGTTGTACGCTGTTCACTCATGCATGTCTCACACACAGCTACATGAGATCAGAGCTTTAACATCACACACAGCTACATGAGATCAGAACTCTAACCTCACACACAGCTACATGAGATCAGAGCTCTAACCTCACACACAGCTACATGAGATGATCAGAACTCTGCTGTTGTGCGCTGTTCACCCCGGCAGACCTCACACAAAGCTAGATGAGATCAGAGCTCTGCTGTTGTATGCTGTTCACCTCGGCAGACCTCACACACAGCTACATGAGACCAGAGCTCTGCTGTTGTACGCTGTTCACCCCGGCAGACCTCACACACAGCTACATGAGACCAGAGCTCTAACCTCACACACAGCTACATGAGACCAGAGTTCTGCTGTTGTACGCTGTTCACCCCAGCAGACCTCACACACAGCTACTTGAGATCAGAGCTCTAACCTCACACACAGCTACATGAGATCAGAGCTCTAACCTCACACATAGCTACATGAGATCAGAGTTCTGCCGTTGTACGCTGTTCACCCCCGCAGACCTCACACACAGCTACATGAGATCAGAGCCCTGCTGTTGTGCGCTGTTCACCCAGGCAGACCTCACACACAGCTACATGAGATCAGAGTTCTAACCTCACACACAGCTGCGTGAAATCAGAGCTCTAACCTCACACACAGCTACATGAGATCAGAGCTCTAACCTCACACACAGCTACATGAGATCAGAGCTCCTACCTCACACACAGCTACATGAGATCATGGTTCTAACTTCACACACAGCTACATGAGATGAGAGCTCTGCTGTTGTATGCTGTTCACCCCTGCATGCCTCACACACAGCTACATGAGATCAGAGCTCTAACATCACACACAGCTACATGAGATCAGAGTTCTAACCTGACACACAGCTACATGAGATCAGAGTTCTAACCTCACACACAGCTACATGAGATCAGAGTTCTGCTGTTGTACGCTGTTCACGCCGGCAGACCTCACACACGGCTTCATGAGAGCAGAGTTCTAACCTCACACACAGCTACATGAGATCAGAGTTCTAACCTCACACACAGCTACATGAGACCAGAGTTCTAACCTCACACACAGCTGCGTAAGATCAGAGCTCTAACCTCACACACAGTCACATGAGATCAGAGTTCTAACCTCACACACAGCTACATGAGATCAGAGTTCTAACATCACACACAGCTGCGTGATATCAGAGCTCTAACCTCACACACAGCTGCATGAGACCAGAGCTCTAACCTCACACACAGCTACATGTGAACAGAGCTCTAACCTCACACACAGCTACATGAGACCAGAGTTCTGCTGTTGTACGCTGTTCACCCCAGCAGACCTCACACACAGCTACATGAGATCAGAGCTCTAACCTCACACACAGCCACATAAGATCAGAGTTCTAACCTCACACACAGATACATGAGACTAGAGCTCTAACCTCACACACAGCTACATGAGATCAGAGCTCTGCTGTTGTATGCTGTTCACCCCTGCATGCCTCACTCACAGCTACATGAGATCAGAGTTCTACCCTCACACACAGCTGCGTGAGATCAGAGCTCTAACCTCACACACAGCTACATGAGATCAGAGCTCTAACATCACACACAGCTACATGAGATCAGAGCTCTAACCTCACACACAGCTACATGAGACTAGAGCTCTAACCTCACACACAGCTACATGAGATCAGAGCTCTGCTGTTGTATGCTGTTCACCCCTGCATGCCTCACTCACAGCTACATGAGATCAGAGTTCTACCCTCACACACAGCTGCGTGAGATCAGAGCTCTAACCTCACACACAGCTACATGAGATCAGAGCTCTAACATCACACACATCTACATGAGATCAGAGCTCTAACCTCACACACAGCTACATGAGATCAGAGCCCTGCTGTTGTGCGCTGTTCACCCCGGCAGACCTCAAACAAAGCTATATGAGATCAGAGTTCTGCTGTTGTGCGCTGTTCACCCTGGCAGACCTCACACACAGCTACATAAGATCAGAGCCCTGCTGTTGTGCGCTGTTCAACCCGGTAGACCTCACACAAAGCTAGATGAGATCAGAGCTCTGCTGTTGTGCGCTGTTCACCCCGGCAGACCTCACACACAGCTACATGAGATCAGAGTTCTAACCTCACACACAGCTGCGTGAGATCAGAGCTCTAACCTCACACACAGCTACATGAGATCAGAGCTCTAACATCACACACAGCTACATGAGATCAGAGCTCTAACCTCACACACAGCTGCGTGAGATCAGAGCTCTAACCTCACACACAGCCACATAAGATCAGAGTTCTAACCTCACACACAGCTACATAAGATCAGAGCCCTGCTGTTGTGCGCTGTTCACCCCGGTAGACCTCACACAAAGCTAGATGAGATCAGAGCTCTGCTGTTGTACGCTGTTCAGCCCGGCAGACCTCACACACAGCTACATGAGATCAGAGTTCTAACCTCACACACAGCTGCGTGAGATCAGAGCTCTAACCTCACACACAGCTACATGAGATCAGAGCTCTAACCTCACACACAGCTACATGAGATCAGAGTTCTGCTGTTGTACGCTGTTCACTCATGCATGTCTCACACACAGCTACATGAGATCAGAGCTTTAACATCACACACAGCTACATGAGATCAGAGCTCTAACCTCACACACAGCTACATGAGATCAGAGCTCTAACCTCACACACAGCTACATGAGATGATCAGAACTCTGCTGTTGTGCGCTGTTCACCCCGGCAGACCTCACACAAAGCTAGATGAGATCAGAGTTCTGCTGTTGTATGCTGTTCACCTCGGCAGACCTCACACACAGCTACATGAGACCAGAGCTCTGCTGTTGTACGCTGTTCACCCCGGCAGACCTCACACACAGCTACATGAGACCAGAGCTCTAACCTCACACACAGCTACATGAGACCAGAGTTCTGCTGTTGTACGCTGTTCACCCCAGCAGACCTCACACACAGCTACTTGAGATCAGAGCTCTAACCTCACACACAGCTACATGAGATCAGAGCTCTAACCTCACACATAGCTACATGAGATCAGAGTTCTGCCGTTGTACGCTGTTCACCCCCGCAGACCTCACACACAGCTACATGAGATCAGAGCCCTGCTGTTGTGCGCTGTTCACCCAGGCAGACCTCACACACAGCTACATGAGATCAGAGTTCTAACCTCACACACAGCTGCGTGAAATCAGAGCTCTAACCTCACACACAGCTACATGAGATCAGAGCTCTAACCTCACACACAGCTACATGAGATCAGAGCTCCTACCTCACACACAGCTACATGAGATCATGGTTCTAACTTCACACACAGCTACATGAGATGAGAGCTCTGCTGTTGTATGCTGTTCACCCCTGCATGCCTCACACACAGCTACATGAGATCAGAGCTCTAACATCACACACAGCTACATGAGATCAGAGTTCTAACCTGACACACAGCTACATGAGATCAGAGTTCTAACCTCACACACAGCTACATGAGATCAGAGTTCTGCTGTTGTACGCTGTTCACCCCGGCAGACCTCACACACGGCTTCATGAGAGCAGAGTTCTAACCTCACACACAGCTACATGAGATCAGAGTTCTAACCTCACACACAGCTACATGAGACCAGAGTTCTAACCTCACACACAGCTGCGTAAGATCAGAGCTCTAACCTCACACACAGTCACATGAGATCAGAGTTCTAACCTCACACACAGCTACATGAGATCAGAGTTCTAACATCACACACAGCTGCGTGATATCAGAGCTCTAACCTCACACACAGCTGCATGAGACCAGAGCTCTAACCTCACACACAGCTACATGTGAACAGAGCTCTAACCTCACACACAGCTACATGAGACCAGAGTTCTGCTGTTGTACGCTGTTCACCCCAGCAGACCTCACACACAGCTACATGAGATCAGAGCTCTAACCTCACACACAGCCACATAAGATCAGAGTTCTAACCTCACACACAGATACATGAGACTAGAGCTCTAACCTCACACACAGCTACATGAGATCAGAGCTCTGCTGTTGTATGCTGTTCACCCCTGCATGCCTCACTCACAGCTACATGAGATCAGAGTTCTACCCTCACACACAGCTGCGTGAGATCAGAGCTCTAACCTCACACACAGCTACATGAGATCAGAGCTCTAACATCACACACAGCTACATGAGATCAGAGCTCTAACCTCACACACAGCTACATGAGATCAGAGCTCTAACCTCACACACATCTACATGAGATCAGAGCTCTAACCTCACACACAGCTACATGAGATCAGAGCCCTGCTGTTGTGCGCTGTTCACCCCGGCAGACCTCACACAAAGCTATATGAGATCAGAGTTCTGCTGTTGTGCGCTGTTCACCCTGGCAGACCTCACACACAGCTACATAAGATCAGAGCCCTGCTGTTGTGCGCTGTTCAACCCGGTAGACCTCACACAAAGCTAGATGAGATCAGAGCTCTGCTGTTGTGCGCTGTTCACCCCGGCAGACCTCACACACAGCTACATGAGATCAGAGTTCTAACCTCACACACAGCTGCGTGAGATCAGAGCTCTAACCTCACACACAGCTACATGAGATCAGAGCTCTAACATCACACACAGCTACATGAGATCAGAGCTCTAACCTCACACACAGCTGCGTGAGATCAGAGCTCTAACCTCACACACAGCCACATAAGATCAGAGTTCTAACCTCACACACAGCTACATAAGATCAGAGCCCTGCTGTTGTGCGCTGTTCACCCCGGTAGACCTCACACAAAGCTAGATGAGATCAGAGCTCTGCTGTTGTACGCTGTTCACCCCGGCAGACCTCACACACAGCTACATGAGATCAGAGTTCTAACCTCACACACAGCTGCGTGAGATCAGAGCTCTAACCTCACACACAGCTACATGAGATCAGAGCTCTAACCTCCCACAAAGCTACATGAGATCAGAGCTCTAACCTCACACACAGCAACATGAGATCAGAGTTCTGCTGTTGTACGCTGTTCACTCATGCATGTCTCACACACAGCTACATGAGATCAGAGCTTTAACATCACACACAGCTACATGAGATCAGAGCTCTAACCTCACACACAGCTACATGAGATCAGAGCTCTAACCTCACACACAGCTACATGAGATCAGAGCTCTAACCTCACACACAGCTACATGAGATGATCAGAACTCTGCTGTTGTACGCTGTTCACCCCGGCAGACCTCACACACAGCCACATGAGATCAGAGCTCTAACCTCACACACAGCTACATGAGATCAGAGTTCTTACCTCACACACAGCTACATGAGATCTGAGTTCTAACTTCACACACAGCTACATGACATTAGAGCTCTGCTGTTGTATGCTGTTCACCCCTGCATGCCTCACACACAGCTACATGGGATCAGAGCTCTAACGTCACACACATCTACATGAGATCAGAGTTCTAACCTCACACACAGCTACATGAGATCAGAGATCTAACCTCACACACAGCTACATGACTTCAGAGTTCTGCTGTTGTACGCTGTTCACCCCGGCAGACCTCACACACGGCTTCATGACATCGGAGTTCTAACCTCACACACAGCTACATGAGATCAGAGTTCTAACCTCACACACAGCTACATGAGACCATAGTTCTAACCTCACACACAGCTGCGTGAGATCAGAGCTCTAACCTCACACACAGTCACATGAGATCAGAGTTCTAACCTCACACACAGCTACATGAGATCAGAGTTCTAACATCACATACAGCTGCGTGAGATCAGAGCTCTAACCTCAGACACAGCTACATGAGACCAGAGCTCTAACCTCACACACAGCTACATGTGATCAGAGCTCTAACCTCACACACAGCTACATGAGACCAGAGTTCTGCTGTTGTACGCTGTTCACCCCGGCAGATCTCACATACAGCTACATGAGATCAGAGCTCTAACCTCACACACAGCCACATAAGATCAGAGTTCTAACCTCACACACAGCTACATGAGACTAGAGCTCTAACCTCACACACAGCTAAAGGAGATCAGAGCTCTGCTGTTGTATGCTGTTCACCCCTGCATGCCTCACTCACAGCTACATGAGATCAGAGCTCTAATATCACACACAGCTACATGAGACCAGAGTTCTAACTTCACACACAGCTACAAGAGACCAGAGCTCTAACCTCACACACATCTACATGAGATCAGAGCTCTAACATCACACACAGTTACATGAGATCAGAGCTCTAACCTCACACACAGCTACATGAGATCAGAGATCTGCTGTTGTAGGCTGTTCACCCCGGCAGATATCACACACAGCTACATGAGATCAGAGCTCTAACCTCACACACAGTCACATAAGATCAGAGTTCTAACCTCACACACAGCTACATGAGACTAGAGCTCTAACCTCACACACAGCTACATGAGAGCAGAGCTTTGCTGTTGTATGCTGTTCACCCCTGCATGCCTCACTCACAAATATATGAGATCAAATCTCTGAGACCAGAACTCTAACCTCACACACATCTACATGAGATCAGAGCTCTAACATCACACACAGTTACATGAGATCAGAGCTCTAACCTCACACACAGCTACATGAGATCAGAGATCTGCTGTTGTAGGCTGTTCACCCCGGCAGATATCACACACAGCTACATGAGATCAGAGCTCTAACCTCACACACAGTCACATAAGATCAGAGTTCTAACCTCACACACAGCTACATGAGACTAGAGCTCTAACCTCACACACAGCTAAAGGAGATCAGAGCTCTAACCTCACACACAGCTACATGAGACCAGAGCTCTGCTGTTGTATGCTGTTCACCCCTGCATGCCTCACTCACAGCTACATGAGATCAGAGCTCTAATATCACACACAGCTACATGAGATCAGAGCTCTAACTTCACACACAGCTACATGAGATCAGAGCTCTAACCTCATTCACAGCTACATGGGATCAGAGTTCTGCTGTTGTGCGCTGTTCACCCCGGCAGACCTCACACAAAGCTAGATGAGATCAGAGCTCTGCTGTTGTACGCTGTTCACCTCGGCAAACCTCACACACAGCTACATGAGATCAGAGTTCTAACCTCACACACACAGCTACATGAGATCAGAGTTCTAACTTCACACACAGCTACATGAGATCAGAGCTCTGCTGTTGTACGCTGTTGACCCCTACATGCCTCACACACAGCTACATGAGATCAGAGCTTTAACATCACACACAGCTACATGAGATCAGAGCTCTAACCTCACACACAGCTACATGAGATCCGAGTTCTAACCTCACACACAGCTGCATGAGATCAGAATTCTAACCTCACACACAGCTGCATGAGATCAGAGCTCTAACCTCACACACAGCTACATGAGACCAGAGCTCTAACCTCACACACAGCTACATGAGATCAGAGCTCTAACCTCACACACAGCTACATGAGGTCAGAGCTCTAACCTCACACACAGCTACATGAGGTCAGAGCTCTAACCTCACACACAGCTACATGAGATCAGAGCTCTAACCTCACACACAGCTACATGAGATCAGAGCTCTAACCTCACACACAGCTACATGAGGTCAGAGCTCTAACCTCACACACACTACATGAGATCAGAACTCTAACCTCATACACAGCTACATGAGATCAGAGCTCTAACCTCACACACAGCTACATGAGATCAGAGCTCTAACCTCACACACAGCTACATGAGATCAGAGCTCTAACCTCACACACAGCTACATGAGGTCAGAGCTCTAACCTCACACACACTACATGAGATCAGAGCTCTAACCTCACACACAGCTACATGAGATCAGAGCTCTAACCTCACACACAGCAACATGACACCAGAGCTCTAACCTCACACACAGCTACATGAGGTCAGAGCTCTAACCTCACACACAGCTACATGAGATCAGAGCTCTAACCTCACACAGCTACATGAGATCAGAGCTCTAACCTCACACACAGCAACATGAGATCAGAGCTCTAACCACACACACAGCTACATGAGATCAGAGCTCTAACCTCACACACAGCTACATGAGGTCAGAGCTCTAACCTCACACACAGCTACATGAGGTCAGAGCTCTAACCTCACACACAGCTACATGAGATCAGAGCTCTAACCTCACACACAGCTACATGAGGTCAGAGCTCTAACCTCACACACAGCTACATGAGATCAGAGCTCTAACCTCACACAAGAACATGACATCAGAGCTCTAACCTCACACACAGCTACATGAGATCAGAGCTCTAACCTCACACACAGCTACATGAGATCAGAGCTCTAACCTCACACACAGCTACATGAGGTCAGAGCTCTAACCTCACACACAGCTGCATGAGGTCAGAGCTCTAACCTCACACACAGCTACATGAGATCAGAGCTCTACTGCTGTATGCTGTTCACCCCTGCATGCCTCACTCACAGCTACATGAGACCAGAGCTCTAACCTCACACACAGCAACATGAGATCAGAGCTCTAACCTCACACACAGCTACATGAGATCAGAGCTCTACTGCTGTATGCTGTTCACCCCTGCATGCCTCACTCACAGCTACATGAGACCAGAGCTCTAACCTCACACACAGCTACATGAGATCAGAGCTCTGCTGCTGTATGCTGTTCACCCCTGCATGCCTCACTCACAGCTACATGAGACCAGAGCTCTAACCTCACACACAGCTACATGAGATCAGAGCTCTAACCTCACACACAGCTACATGAGATCAGAGCTCTAACCTCACACACAGCTACATGAGGTCAGAGCTCTAACCTCACACACAGCTACATGAGATCAGAGCTGTAACCTCACGCACAGCTACATGAGGTCAGAGCTCTAACCTCACACACACTACATGAGATCAGAGCTCTAACCTCACACACAGCTACATGAGATCATAGCTCTAACCTCACACACAGCTACATGTGATCAGAGCTCTAACCTCACACACAGCTACATGAGATCAGAGCTCTAACCTCACACACAGCAACATGAGATCAGAGCTCTAACCTCACACACAGCTACATGAGATCAGAGCTCTAACCTCACACACAGCTACATGAGGTCAGAGCTCTAACCACACACACAGATACATGAGATCAGAGCTCTAACCTCACACACAGCTACATGAGGTCAGAGCTCTAACCTCACACACAGCTACATGAGATCAGAGCTCTAACCTCACACACAGCTACATGAGGTCAGAGCTCTAACCTCACACACAGCTACATGAGGTCAGAGCTCTAACCTCACACACAGCTACATGAGATCAGAGCTCTAACCTCACACACAGCTACATGAGATCAGAGCTCTAACCTCACACATAGCTACATGAGGTCAGAGCTCTAACCTCACACACACTACATGAGATCAGAGCTCTAACCTCACACACAGCTACATGAGATCAGAGCTCTAACCTCACACACAGCTACATGAGATCAGAGCTCTAACCTCACACACAGCTACATGAGGTCAGAGCTCTAACCTCACACACACTACATGAGATCAGAGCTCTAACCTCACACACAGCTACATGAGATCAGAGCTCTAACCTCACACACAGCAACATGACACCAGAGCTCTAACCTCACACACAGCTACATGAGGTCAGAGCTCTAACCTCACACACAGCTACATGAGATCAGAGCTCTAACCTCACACAGCTACATGAGATCAGAGCTCTAACCTCACACACAGCAACATGAGATCAGAGCTCTAACCACACACACAGCTACATGAGATCAGAGCTCTAACCTCACACACAGCTACATGAGGTCAGAGCTCTAACCTCACACACAGCTACATGAGGTCAGAGCTCTAACCTCACACACAGCTACATGAGATCAGAGCTCTAACCTCACACACAGCTACATGAGATCAGAGCTCTAACCTCACACACAGCAACATGACATCAGAGCTCTAACCTCACACACAGCTACATGAGATCAGAGCTCTAACCTCACACACAGCAACATGAGATCAGAGCTCTAACCTCACACACAGCTACATGAGATCAGAGCTCTACTGCTGTACGCTGTTCACCTCGGCAAACCTCACACACAGCTACATGAGATCAGAGTTCTAACCTCACACACACAGCTACATGAGATCAGAGTTCTAACTTCACACACAGCTACATGAGATCAGAGCTCTGCTGTTGTACGCTGTTGACCCCTACATGCCTCACACACAGCTACATGAGATCAGAGCTTTAACATCACACACAGCTACATGAGATCAGAGCTCTAACCTCACACACAGCTACATGAGATCCGAGTTCTAACCTCACACACAGCTGCATGAGATCAGAATTCTAACCTCCCACACAGCTGCATGAGATCAGAGCTCTAACCTCACACACAGCTACATGAGACCAGAGCTCTAACCTCACACACAGCTACATGAGATCAGAGCTCTAACCTCACACACAGCTACATGAGGTCAGAGCTCTAACCTCACACACAGCTACATGAGGTCAGAGCTCTAACCTCACACACAGCTACATGAGATCAGAGCTCTAACCTCACACACAGCTACATGAGATCAGAGCTCTAACCTCACACACAGCTACATGAGGTCAGAGCTCTAACCTCACACACACTACATGAGATCAGAGCTCTAACCTCATACACAGCTACATGAGATCAGAGCTCTAACCTCACACACAGCTACATGAGATCAGAGCTCTAACCTCACACACAGCTACATGAGATCAGAGCTCTAACCTCACACACAGCTACATGAGGTCAGAGCTCTAACCTCACACACACTACATGAGATCAGAGCTCTAACCTCACACACAGCTACATGAGATCAGAGCTCTAACCTCACACACAGCAACATGACACCAGAGCTCTAACATCACACACAGCTACATGAGGTCAGAGCTCTAACCTCACACACAGCTACATGAGATCAGAGCTCTAACCTCACACAGCTACATGAGATCAGAGCTCTAACCTCACACACAGCAACATGAGATCAGAGCTCTAACCACATACACAGCTACATGAGATCAGAGCTCTAACCTCACACACAGCTACATGAGGTCAGAGCTCTAACCTCACACACAGCTACATGAGGTCAGAGCTCTAACCTCACACACAGCTACATGAGATCAGAGCTCTAACCTCACACACAGCTACATGAGGTCAGAGCTCTAACCTCACACACAGCTACATGAGATCAGAGCTCTAACCTCACACACAGCAACATGACATCAGAGCTCTAACCTCACACACAGCTACATGAGATCAGAGCTCTAACCTCACACACAGCAACATGACATCAGAGCTCTAACCTCACACACAGCTACATGAGATCAGAGCTCTAACCTCACACACAGCTACATGAGATCAGAGCTCTACTGCTGTATGCTGTTCACCCCTGCATGCCTCACTCACAGCTACATGAGACCAGAGCTCTAACCTCACACACAGCTACATGAGATCAGAGCTCTAACCTCACACACAGCTACATGAGATCAGAGCTCTAACCTCACACACAGCTACATGAGGTCAGAGCTCTAACCTCACACACAGCTACATGAGATCAGAGCTCTAACCTCACGCACAGCTACATGAGGTCAGAGCTCTAACCTCACACACACTACATGAGATCAGAGCTCTAACCTCACACACAGCTACATGAGATCAGAGCTCTAACCTCACACACAGCAACATGAGGTCAGAGCTCTAACCTCACACACAGCTACATGAGATCAGAGCTCTAACCTCACACACAGCAACATGAGGTCAGAGCTCTAACCTCACACACAGCTACATGAGATCAGAGCTCTAACCTCACACACAGCTACATGAGGTCAGAGCTCTAACCTCACACACAGCTACATGAGATCAGAGCTCTAACCTCACACACAGCTACATGAGGTCAGAGCTCTAACCTCACACACAGCTACATGAGGTCAGAGCTCTAACCTCACACACAGCTGCATGAGGTCAGAGCTCTAACCTCACACACAGCTACATGAGATCAGAGCTCTAACCTCACACAGCTACATGAGATCAGAGCTCTAACCTCACACACAGCAACATGAGATCAGAGCTCTAACCACACACACAGCTACATGAGATCAGAGCTCTAACCTCACACACAGCTACATGAGGTCAGAGCTCTAACCTCACACACAGCTACATGAGGTCAGAGCTCTAACCTCACACACAGCTACATGAGATCAGAGCTCTAATCTCACACACAGCTACATGAGGTCAGAGCTCTAACCTCACACACAGCTACATGAGATCAGAGCTCTAACCTCACACACAGCAACATGACATCAGAGCTCTAACCTCACACACAGCTCCATGAGATCAGAGCTCTAACCTCACACACAGCAACATGACACCAGAGCTCTAACCTCACACACAGCTACATGAGGTCAGAGCTCTAACCTCACACACAGCTCCATGAGATCAGAGCTCTAACCTCACACACAGCAACATGACACCAGAGCTCTAACCTCACACACAGCTACATGAGGTCAGAGCTCTAACCTCACACACAGCTACATGAGATCAGAGCTCTAACCTCACACACAGCTACATGAGATCAGAGCTCTAACCTCACACACAGCAACATGACATCAGAGCTCTAACCTCACACACAGCTCCATGAGATCAGAGCTCTAACCTCACACACAGCAACATGACACCAGAGCTCTAACCTCACACACAGCTACATGAGGTCAGAGCTCTAACCTCACACACAGCTACATGAGATCAGAGCTCTAACCTCACACACAGCTACATGAGATCAGAGCTCTAACCTCACACACAGCAACATGAGATCAGAGCTCTAACCTCACACACAGCTACATGAGATCAGAGCTCTACTGCTGTATGCTGTTCACCCCTGCATGCCTCACTCACAGCTACATGAGACCAGAGCTCTAACCTCACACACAGCTACATGAGATCAGAGCTCTGCTGCTGTATGCTGTTCACCCCTGCATGCCTCACTCACAGCTACATGAGACCAGAGCTCTAACCTCACACACAGCTACATGAGATCAGAGCTCTAACCTCACACACAGCTACATGAGATCAGAGCTCTAACCTCACACACAGCTACATGAGGTCAGAGCTCTAACCTCACACACAGCTACATGAGATCAGAGCTCTAACCTCACGTACAGCTACATGAGGTCAGAGCTCTAACCTCACACACACTACATGAGATCAGAGCTCTAACCTCACACACAGCTACATGAGATCAGAGCTCTAACCTCACACACAGCTACATGAGATCAGAGCTCTAACCTCACACACAGCTACATGAGATCAGAGCTCTAACCTCACACACAGCAACATGAGATCAGAGCTTTAACCACACACACAGCTACATGAGATCAGAGCTCTAACCTCACACACAGCTACATGAGGTCAGAGCTCTAACCTCACACACAGCTACATGAGGTCAGAGCTCTAACCTCACACACAGCTACATGAGATCAGAGCTCTAACCTCACACACAGCTACATGAGATCAGAGCTCTAACCTCACACACAGCTACATGAGGTCAGAGCTCTAACCTCACACACACTACATGAGATCAGAGCTCTAACCTCACACACAGCTACATGAGATCAGAGCTCTAACCTCACACACAGCAACATGACATCTGAGCTCTAACCTCACACACAGCTACATGAGATCAGAGCTCTAACCTCACACACAGCAACATGAGATCAGAGCTCTAACCTCACACACAGCTACATGAGATCAGAGCTCTGCTGCTGTATGCTGTTCACCCCTGCATGCCTCACTCACAGCTACATGAGACCAGAGCTCTAACCTCACACACAGCTACATGAGATCAGAGCTCCGACCTCACACACAGCTACATGAGATCAGAGTTCTGCTGTTGTACGCTGTTCACCCCTGCAGACCTCACACACAGCTACATGAGATCAGAGCTCTGCTGCTGTATGCTGTTCACCCCTGCATGCCTCACTAACAGCTACATGAGACCAGAGCTCCGACCTCACACACAGCTACATGAGATCAGAGTTCTGCTGTTGTACGCTGTTCACCCCGGCAGACCTCACACACAGCTACATGAGATCAGAGCCCTGCTGTTGTGCGCTGTTCACCCCGGCAGACCTCACACAAAGCTAGATGAGATCAGAGCTCTGCTGTTGTACGCTGTTCACCTTGTCAGACCTCACACACAGCTACATGAGATCAGAGCCCTGCTGTTGTACGCTGTTCACCCCGGCAGACCTCACACACAGCTACATGAGATCAGAGTTCTAACCTCACACACAGCTGCGTGAAATCAGAGCTCTAACCTCACACACAGCTACATGAGATCAGAGCTCTAACCTCACACACAGCTACATGAGATCAGAGCTCCTACCTCACACACAGCTACATGAGATCAGAGTTCTAACTTCACACACAGCTACATGAGATGAGAGCTCTGCTGTTGTATGCTGTTCACCCCTGCATGCCTCACACACAGCTACATGAGATCAGAGCTCTAACATCACACACAGATACATGAGATCAGAGTTCTGCTGTTGTACGCTGTTCACCCCGGCCGACCTCACACACCGCTTCATAAGATCAGAGTTCTAACCTCACACACAGCTACATGAGATCAGAGCTTTAACATCACACACAGCTACATGAGATCAGAGCTCTAACCTCACACACAGCTACATGAGATCAGAGCTCTAACCTCACACACAGCTACATGAGATGATCAGAACTCTGCTGTTGTGCGCTGTTCACCCCGGCAGACCTCACACAAAGCTAGATGAGATCAGAGTTCTGCTGTTGTATGCTGTTCACCTCGGCAGACCTCACACACAGCTACATGAGACCAGAGCTCTGCTGTTGTACGCTGTTCACCCCGGCAGACCTCACACACAGCTACATGAGACCAGAGCTCTAACCTCACACACAGCTACATGAGACCAGAGTTCTGCTGTTGTACGCTGTTCACCCCAGCAGACCTCACACACAGCTACTTGAGATCAGAGCTCTAACCTCACACACAGCTACATGAGATCAGAGCTCTAACCTCACACATAGCTACATGAGATCAGAGTTCTGCCGTTGTACGCTGTTCACCCCCGCAGACCTCACACACAGCTACATGAGATCAGAGCCCTGCTGTTGTGCGCTGTTCACCCAGGCAGACCTCACACACAGCTACATGAGATCAGAGTTCTAACCTCACACACAGCTGCGTGAAATCAGAGCTCTAACCTCACACACAGCTACATGAGATCAGAGCTCTAACCTCACACACAGCTACATGAGATCAGAGCTCCTACCTCACACACAGCTACATGAGATCATGGTTCTAACTTCACACACAGCTACATGAGATGAGAGCTCTGCTGTTGTATGCTGTTCACCCCTGCATGCCTCACACACAGCTACATGAGATCAGAGCTCTAACATCACACACAGCTACATGAGATCAGAGTTCTAACCTGACACACAGCTACATGAGATCAGAGTTCTAACCTCACACACAGCTACATGAGATCAGAGTTCTGCTGTTGTACGCTGTTCACCCCGGCAGACCTCACACACGGCTTCATGAGAGCAGAGTTCTAACCTCACACACAGCTACATGAGATCAGAGTTCTAACCTCACACACAGCTACATGAGACCAGAGTTCTAACCTCACACACAGCTGCGTAAGATCAGAGCTCTAACCTCACACACAGTCACATGAGATCAGAGTTCTAACCTCACACACAGCTACATGAGATCAGAGTTCTAACATCACACACAGCTGCGTGATATCAGAGCTCTAACCTCACACACAGCTGCATGAGACCAGAGCTCTAACCTCACACACAGCTACATGTGAACAGAGCTCTAACCTCACACACAGCTACATGAGACCAGAGTTCTGCTGTTGTACGCTGTTCACCCCAGCAGACCTCACACACAGCTACATGAGATCAGAGCTCTAACCTCACACACAGCCACATAAGATCAGAGTTCTAACCTCACACACAGATACATGAGACTAGAGCTCTAACCTCACACACAGCTACATGAGATCAGAGCTCTGCTGTTGTATGCTGTTCACCCCTGCATGCCTCACTCACAGCTACATGAGATCAGAGTTCTACCCTCACACACAGCTGCGTGAGATCAGAGCTCTAACCTCACACACAGCTACATGAGATCAGAGCTCTAACATCACACACAGCTACATGAGATCAGAGCTCTAACCTCACACACAGCTACATGAGATCAGAGCTCTAACCTCACACACATCTACATGAGATCAGAGCTCTAACCTCACACACAGCTACATGAGATCAGAGCCCTGCTGTTGTGCGCTGTTCACCCCGGCAGACCTCACACAAAGCTATATGAGATCAGAGTTCTGCTGTTGTGCGCTGTTCACCCTGGCAGACCTCACACACAGCTACATAAGATCAGAGCCCTGCTGTTGTGCGCTGTTCAACCCGGTAGACCTCACACAAAGCTATATGAGATCAGAGCTCTGCTGTTGTGCGCTGTTCACCCCGGCAGACCTCACACACAGCTACATGAGATCAGAGTTCTAACCTCACACACAGCTGCGTGAGATCAGAGCTCTAACCTCACACACAGCTACATGAGATCAGAGCTCTAACATCACACACAGCTACATGAGATCAGAGCTCTAACCTCACACACAGCTGCGTGAGATCAGAGCTCTAACCTCACACACAGCCACATAAGATCAGAGTTCTAACCTCACACACAGCTACATAAGATCAGAGCCCTGCTGTTGTGCGCTGTTCACCCCGGTAGACCTCACACAAAGCTAGATGAGATCAGAGTTCTAACCTCACACACAGCTGCGTGAGATCAGAGCTCTAACCTCACACACAGCTACATGAGATCAGAGCTCTAACCTCCCACAAAGCTACATGAGATCAGAGCTCTAACCTCACACACAGCAACATGAGATCAGAGTTCTGCTGTTGTACGCTGTTCACTCATGCATGTCTCACACACAGCTACATGAGATCAGAGCTTTAACATCACACACAGCTACATGAGATCAGAGCTCTAACCTCACACACAGCTACATGAGATCAGAGCTCTAACCTCACACACAGCTACATGAGATCAGAGCTCTAACCTCACACACAGCTACATGAGATGATCAGAACTCTGCTGTTGTACGCTGTTCACCCCGGCAGACCTCACACACAGCCACATGAGATCAGAGCTCTAACCTCACACACAGCTACATGAGATCAGAGTTCTTACCTCACACACAGCTACATGAGATCTGAGTTCTAACTTCACACACAGCTACATGACATTAGAGCTCTGCTGTTGTATGCTGTTCACCCCTGCATGCCTCACACACAGCTACATGGGATCAGAGCTCTAACGTCACACACATCTACATGAGATCAGAGTTCTAACCTCACACACAGCTACATGAGATCAGAGATCTAACCTCACACACAGCTACATGACTTCAGAGTTCTGCTGTTGTACGCTGTTCACCCCGGCAGACCTCACACACGGCTTCATGACATCGGAGTTCTAACCTCACACACAGCTACATGAGATCAGAGTTCTAACCTCACACACAGCTACATGAGACCATAGTTCTAACCTCACACACAGCTGCGTGAGATCAGAGCTCTAACCTCACACACAGTCACATGAGATCAGAGTTCTAACCTCACACACAGCTACATGAGATCAGAGTTCTAACATCACATACAGCTGCGTGAGATCAGAGCTCTAACCTCAGACACAGCTACATGAGACCAGAGCTCTAACCTCACAC
This sequence comes from Lissotriton vulgaris, assembly GCF_964263255.1. Classification (NCBI taxonomy): domain Eukaryota; kingdom Metazoa; phylum Chordata; class Amphibia; order Caudata; family Salamandridae; genus Lissotriton; species Lissotriton vulgaris. The sequence goes on from NC_141697.1 coordinate 1,186,283,890, forward strand.
ACAGCTACATGTGATCAGAGCTCTAACCTCACACACAGCTACATGAGACCAGAGTTCTGCTGTTGTACGCTGTTCACCCCGGCAGATCTCACATACAGCTACATGAGATCAGAGCTCTAACCTCACACACAGCCACATAAGATCAGAGTTCTAACCTCACACACAGCTACATGAGACTAGAGCTCTAACCTCACACACAGCTAAAGGAGATCAGAGCTCTGCTGTTGTATGCTGTTCACCCCTGCATGCCTCACTCACAGCTACATGAGATCAGAGCTCTAATATCACACACAGCTACATGAGACCAGAGTTCTAACTTCACACACAGCTACAAGAGACCAGAGCTCTAACCTCACACACATCTACATGAGATCAGAGCTCTAACATCACACACAGTTACATGAGATCAGAGCTCTAACCTCACACACAGCTACATGAGATCAGAGATCTGCTGTTGTAGGCTGTTCACCCCGGCAGATATCACACACAGCTACATGAGATCAGAGCTCTAACCTCACACACAGTCACATAAGATCAGAGTTCTAACCTCACACACAGCTACATGAGACTAGAGCTCTAACCTCACACACAGCTACATGAGAGCAGAGCTTTGCTGTTGTATGCTGTTCACCCCTGCATGCCTCACTCACAAATATATGAGATCAAATCTCTGAGACCAGAACTCTAACCTCACACACATCTACATGAGATCAGAGCTCTAACATCACACACAGTTACATGAGATCAGAGCTCTAACCTCACACACAGCTACATGAGATCAGAGATCTGCTGTTGTAGGCTGTTCACCCCGGCAGATATCACACACAGCTACATGAGATCAGAGCTCTAACCTCACACACAGTCACATAAGATCAGAGTTCTAACCTCACACACAGCTACATGAGACTAGAGCTCTAACCTCACACACAGCTAAAGGAGATCAGAGCTCTAACCTCACACACAGCTACATGAGACCAGAGCTCTGCTGTTGTATGCTGTTCACCCCTGCATGCCTCACTCACAGCTACATGAGATCAGAGCTCTAATATCACACACAGCTACATGAGATCAGAGCTCTAACTTCACACACAGCTACATGAGATCAGAGCTCTAACCTCATTCACAGCTACATGGGATCAGAGTTCTGCTGTTGTGCGCTGTTCACCCCGGCAGACCTCACACAAAGCTAGATGAGATCAGAGCTCTGCTGTTGTACGCTGTTCACCTCGGCAAACCTCACACACAGCTACATGAGATCAGAGTTCTAACCTCACACACACAGCTACATGAGATCAGAGTTCTAACTTCACACACAGCTACATGAGATCAGAGCTCTGCTGTTGTACGCTGTTGACCCCTACATGCCTCACACACAGCTACATGAGATCAGAGCTTTAACATCACACACAGCTACATGAGATCAGAGCTCTAACCTCACACACAGCTACATGAGATCCGAGTTCTAACCTCACACACAGCTGCATGAGATCAGAATTCTAACCTCACACACAGCTGCATGAGATCAGAGCTCTAACCTCACACACAGCTACATGAGACCAGAGCTCTAACCTCACACACAGCTACATGAGATCAGAGCTCTAACCTCACACACAGCTACATGAGGTCAGAGCTCTAACCTCACACACAGCTACATGAGGTCAGAGCTCTAACCTCACACACAGCTACATGAGATCAGAGCTCTAACCTCACACACAGCTACATGAGATCAGAGCTCTAACCTCACACACAGCTACATGAGGTCAGAGCTCTAACCTCACACACACTACATGAGATCAGAACTCTAACCTCATACACAGCTACATGAGATCAGAGCTCTAACCTCACACACAGCTACATGAGATCAGAGCTCTAACCTCACACACAGCTACATGAGATCAGAGCTCTAACCTCACACACAGCTACATGAGGTCAGAGCTCTAACCTCACACACACTACATGAGATCAGAGCTCTAACCTCACACACAGCTACATGAGATCAGAGCTCTAACCTCACACACAGCAACATGACACCAGAGCTCTAACCTCACACACAGCTACATGAGGTCAGAGCTCTAACCTCACACACAGCTACATGAGATCAGAGCTCTAACCTCACACAGCTACATGAGATCAGAGCTCTAACCTCACACACAGCAACATGAGATCAGAGCTCTAACCACACACACAGCTACATGAGATCAGAGCTCTAACCTCACACACAGCTACATGAGGTCAGAGCTCTAACCTCACACACAGCTACATGAGGTCAGAGCTCTAACCTCACACACAGCTACATGAGATCAGAGCTCTAACCTCACACACAGCTACATGAGGTCAGAGCTCTAACCTCACACACAGCTACATGAGATCAGAGCTCTAACCTCACACAAGAACATGACATCAGAGCTCTAACCTCACACACAGCTACATGAGATCAGAGCTCTAACCTCACACACAGCTACATGAGATCAGAGCTCTAACCTCACACACAGCTACATGAGGTCAGAGCTCTAACCTCACACACAGCTGCATGAGGTCAGAGCTCTAACCTCACACACAGCTACATGAGATCAGAGCTCTACTGCTGTATGCTGTTCACCCCTGCATGCCTCACTCACAGCTACATGAGACCAGAGCTCTAACCTCACACACAGCAACATGAGATCAGAGCTCTAACCTCACACACAGCTACATGAGATCAGAGCTCTACTGCTGTATGCTGTTCACCCCTGCATGCCTCACTCACAGCTACATGAGACCAGAGCTCTAACCTCACACACAGCTACATGAGATCAGAGCTCTGCTGCTGTATGCTGTTCACCCCTGCATGCCTCACTCACAGCTACATGAGACCAGAGCTCTAACCTCACACACAGCTACATGAGATCAGAGCTCTAACCTCACACACAGCTACATGAGATCAGAGCTCTAACCTCACACACAGCTACATGAGGTCAGAGCTCTAACCTCACACACAGCTACATGAGATCAGAGCTGTAACCTCACGCACAGCTACATGAGGTCAGAGCTCTAACCTCACACACACTACATGAGATCAGAGCTCTAACCTCACACACAGCTACATGAGATCATAGCTCTAACCTCACACACAGCTACATGTGATCAGAGCTCTAACCTCACACACAGCTACATGAGATCAGAGCTCTAACCTCACACACAGCAACATGAGATCAGAGCTCTAACCTCACACACAGCTACATGAGATCAGAGCTCTAACCTCACACACAGCTACATGAGGTCAGAGCTCTAACCACACACACAGATACATGAGATCAGAGCTCTAACCTCACACACAGCTACATGAGGTCAGAGCTCTAACCTCACACACAGCTACATGAGATCAGAGCTCTAACCTCACACACAGCTACATGAGGTCAGAGCTCTAACCTCACACACAGCTACATGAGGTCAGAGCTCTAACCTCACACACAGCTACATGAGATCAGAGCTCTAACCTCACACACAGCTACATGAGATCAGAGCTCTAACCTCACACATAGCTACATGAGGTCAGAGCTCTAACCTCACACACACTACATGAGATCAGAGCTCTAACCTCACACACAGCTACATGAGATCAGAGCTCTAACCTCACACACAGCTACATGAGATCAGAGCTCTAACCTCACACACAGCTACATGAGGTCAGAGCTCTAACCTCACACACACTACATGAGATCAGAGCTCTAACCTCACACACAGCTACATGAGATCAGAGCTCTAACCTCACACACAGCAACATGACACCAGAGCTCTAACCTCACACACAGCTACATGAGGTCAGAGCTCTAACCTCACACACAGCTACATGAGATCAGAGCTCTAACCTCACACAGCTACATGAGATCAGAGCTCTAACCTCACACACAGCAACATGAGATCAGAGCTCTAACCACACACACAGCTACATGAGATCAGAGCTCTAACCTCACACACAGCTACATGAGGTCAGAGCTCTAACCTCACACACAGCTACATGAGGTCAGAGCTCTAACCTCACACACAGCTACATGAGATCAGAGCTCTAACCTCACACACAGCTACATGAGATCAGAGCTCTAACCTCACACACAGCAACATGACATCAGAGCTCTAACCTCACACACAGCTACATGAGATCAGAGCTCTAACCTCACACACAGCAACATGAGATCAGAGCTCTAACCTCACACACAGCTACATGAGATCAGAGCTCTACTGCTGTACGCTGTTCACCTCGGCAAACCTCACACACAGCTACATGAGATCAGAGTTCTAACCTCACACACACAGCTACATGAGATCAGAGTTCTAACTTCACACACAGCTACATGAGATCAGAGCTCTGCTGTTGTACGCTGTTGACCCCTACATGCCTCACACACAGCTACATGAGATCAGAGCTTTAACATCACACACAGCTACATGAGATCAGAGCTCTAACCTCACACACAGCTACATGAGATCCGAGTTCTAACCTCACACACAGCTGCATGAGATCAGAATTCTAACCTCACACACAGCTGCATGAGATCAGAGCTCTAACCTCACACACAGCTACATGAGACCAGAGCTCTAACCTCACACACAGCTACATGAGATCAGAGCTCTAACCTCACACACAGCTACATGAGGTCAGAGCTCTAACCTCACACACAGCTACATGAGGTCAGAGCTCTAACCTCACACACAGCTACATGAGATCAGAGCTCTAACCTCACACACAGCTACATGAGATCAGAGCTCTAACCTCACACACAGCTACATGAGGTCAGAGCTCTAACCTCACACACACTACATGAGATCAGAGCTCTAACCTCATACACAGCTACATGAGATCAGAGCTCTAACCTCACACACAGCTACATGAGATCAGAGCTCTAACCTCACACACAGCTACATGAGATCAGAGCTCTAACCTCACACACAGCTACATGAGGTCAGAGCTCTAACCTCACACACACTACATGAGATCAGAGCTCTAACCTCACACACAGCTACATGAGATCAGAGCTCTAACCTCACACACAGCAACATGACACCAGAGCTCTAACATCACACACAGCTACATGAGGTCAGAGCTCTAACCTCACACACAGCTACATGAGATCAGAGCTCTAACCTCACACAGCTACATGAGATCAGAGCTCTAACCTCACACACAGCAACATGAGATCAGAGCTCTAACCACATACACAGCTACATGAGATCAGAGCTCTAACCTCACACACAGCTACATGAGGTCAGAGCTCTAACCTCACACACAGCTACATGAGGTCAGAGCTCTAACCTCACACACAGCTACATGAGATCAGAGCTCTAACCTCACACACAGCTACATGAGGTCAGAGCTCTAACCTCACACACAGCTACATGAGATCAGAGCTCTAACCTCACACACAGCAACATGACATCAGAGCTCTAACCTCACACACAGCTACATGAGATCAGAGCTCTAACCTCACACACAGCAACATGACATCAGAGCTCTAACCTCACACACAGCTACATGAGATCAGAGCTCTAACCTCACACACAGCTACATGAGATCAGAGCTCTACTGCTGTATGCTGTTCACCCCTGCATGCCTCACTCACAGCTACATGAGACCAGAGCTCTAACCTCACACACAGCTACATGAGATCAGAGCTCTAACCTCACACACAGCTACATGAGATCAGAGCTCTAACCTCACACACAGCTACATGAGGTCAGAGCTCTAACCTCACACACAGCTACATGAGATCAGAGCTCTAACCTCACGCACAGCTACATGAGGTCAGAGCTCTAACCTCACACACACTACATGAGATCAGAGCTCTAACCTCACACACAGCTACATGAGATCAGAGCTCTAACCTCACACACAGCAACATGAGATCAGAGCTCTAACCTCACACACAGCTACATGAGATCAGAGCTCTAACCTCACACACAGCAACATGAGATCAGAGCTCTAACCTCACACACAGCTACATGAGATCAGAGCTCTAACCTCACACACAGCTACATGAGGTCAGAGCTCTAACCTCACACACAGCTACATGAGATCAGAGCTCTAACCTCACACACAGCTACATGAGGTCAGAGCTCTAACCTCACACACAGCTACATGAGGTCAGAGCTCTAACCTCACACACAGCTGCATGAGGTCAGAGCTCTAACCTCACACACAGCTACATGAGATCAGAGCTCTAACCTCACACAGCTACATGAGATCAGAGCTCTAACCTCACACACAGCAACATGAGATCAGAGCTCTAACCACACACACAGCTACATGAGATCAGAGCTCTAACCTCACACACAGCTACATGAGGTCAGAGCTCTAACCTCACACACAGCTACATGAGGTCAGAGCTCTAACCTCACACACAGCTACATGAGATCAGAGCTCTAACCTCACACACAGCTACATGAGGTCAGAGCTCTAACCTCACACACAGCTACATGAGATCAGAGCTCTAACCTCACACACAGCAACATGACATCAGAGCTCTAACCTCACACACAGCTCCATGAGATCAGAGCTCTAACCTCACACACAGCAACATGACACCAGAGCTCTAACCTCACACACAGCTACATGAGGTCAGAGCTCTAACCTCACACACAGCTCCATGAGATCAGAGCTCTAACCTCACACACAGCAACATGACACCAGAGCTCTAACCTCACACACAGCTACATGAGGTCAGAGCTCTAACCTCACACACAGCTACATGAGATCAGAGCTCTAACCTCACACACAGCTACATGAGATCAGAGCTCTAACCTCACACACAGCAACATGACATCAGAGCTCTAACCTCACACACAGCTCCATGAGATCAGAGCTCTAACCTCACACACAGCAACATGACACCAGAGCTCTAACCTCACACACAGCTACATGAGGTCAGAGCTCTAACCTCACACACAGCTACATGAGATCAGAGCTCTAACCTCACACACAGCTACATGAGATCAGAGCTCTAACCTCACACACAGCAACATGAGATCAGAGCTCTAACCTCACACACAGCTACATGAGATCAGAGCTCTACTGCTGTATGCTGTTCACCCCTGCATGCCTCACTCACAGCTACATGAGACCAGAGCTCTAACCTCACACACAGCTACATGAGATCAGAGCTCTGCTGCTGTATGCTGTTCACCCCTGCATGCCTCACTCACAGCTACATGAGACCAGAGCTCTAACCTCACACACAGCTACATGAGATCAGAGCTCTAACCTCACACACAGCTACATGAGATCAGAGCTCTAACCTCACACACAGCTACATGAGGTCAGAGCTCTAACCTCACACACAGCTACATGAGATCAGAGCTCTAATCTCACGCACAGCTACATGAGGTCAGAGCTCTAACCTCACACACACTACATGAGATCAGAGCTCTAACCTCACACACAGCTACATGAGATCAGAGCTCTAACCTCACACACAGCTACATGAGATCAGAGCTCTAACCTCACACACAGCTACATGAGATCAGAGCTCTAACCTCACACACAGCAACATGAGATCAGAGCTTTAACCACACACACAGCTACATGAGATCAGAGCTCTAACCTCACACACAGCTACATGAGGTCAGAGCTCTAACCTCACACACAGCTACATGAGGTCAGAGCTCTAACCTCACACACAGCTACATGAGATCAGAGCTCTAACCTCACACACAGCTACATGAGATCAGAGCTCTAACCTCACACACAGCTACATGAGGTCAGAGCTCTAACCTCACACACACTACATGAGATCAGAGCTCTAACCTCACACACAGCTACATGAGATCAGAGCTCTAACCTCACACACAGCAACATGACATCTGAGCTCTAACCTCACACACAGCTACATGAGATCAGAGCTCTAACCTCACACACAGCAACATGAGATCAGAGCTCTAACCTCACACACAGCTACATGAGATCAGAGCTCTGCTGCTGTATGCTGTTCACCCCTGCATGCCTCACTCACAGCTACATGAGACCAGAGCTCTAACCTCACACACAGCTACATGAGGTCAGAGCTCTAACCTCACACACAGCTACATGAGGTCAGAGCTCTAACCTCACACACAGCTACATGAGATCAGAGCTCTAACCTCACACACAGCTACATGAGATCAGAGCTCTAACCTCACACACAGCTACATGAGGTCAGAGCTCTAACCTCACACACACTACATGAGATCAGAGCTCTAACCTCACACACAGCTACATGAGATCAGAGCTCTAACCTCACACACAGCAACATGACATCTGAGCTCTAACCTCACACACAGCTACATGAGATCAGAGCTCTAACCTCACACACAGCAACATGAGATCAGAGCTCTAACCACACACACAGCTACATGAGATCAGAGCTCTGACCTCACACACAGCTACATGAGGTCAGAGCTCTAACCTCACACACAGCTACATGAGGTCAGAGCTCTAACCTCACACACAGCTACATGAGATCAGAGCTCTAACCTCACACACAGCAACATGACATCTGAGCTCTAACCTCACACACAGCTACATGAGATCAGAGCTCTAACCTCACACACAGCAACATGAGATCAGAGCTCTAACCTCACACACAGCTACATGAGATCAGAGCTCTGCTGCTGTATGCTGTTCACCCCTGCATGCCTCACTCACAGCTACATGAGACCAGAGCTCTAACCTCACACACAGCTACATGAGATCAGAGCTCCGACCTCACACACAGCTACATGAGATCAGAGTTCTGCTGTTGTACGCTGTTCACCCCTGCAGACCTCACACACAGCTACATGAGATCAGAGCTCTGCTGCTGTATGCTGTTCACCCCTGCATGCCTCACTCACAGCTACATGAGACCAGAGCTCTGCTGTTGTGCGCTGTTCACCTTGTCAGACCTCACACACAGCTACATGAGATCAGAGCCCTGCTGTTGTACGCTGTTCACCCCGGCAGACCTCACACACAGCTACATGAGATCAGAGTTCTAACCTCACACACAGCTGCGTGAAATCAGAGCTCTAACCTCACACACAGCTACATGAGATCAGAGCTCTAACCTCACACACAGCTACATGAGATCAGAGCTCCTACCTCACACACAGCTACATGAGATCAGAGTTCTAACTTCACACACAGCTACATGAGATGAGAGCTCTGCTGTTGTATGCTGTTCACCCCTGCATGCCTCACACACAGCTACATGAGATCAGAGCTCTAACATCACACACAGATACATGAGATCAGAGTTCTGCTGTTGTACGCTGTTCACCCCGGCCGACCTCACACACCGCTTCATAAGATCAGAGTTCTAACCTCACACACAGCTACATGAGACCAGAGTTCTAACCTCACACACAGCTGCGTAAAGTCAGAGCTCTAACCTCACACACAGTGACATGTGAACAGAGCTCTAACCTCACACACAGCTACATGAGATCAGAGCTCTAACCTCATTCACAGCTACATGAGATCAGAGCTCTAACCTCATTCACAGCTACATGGGATCAGAGTTCTAACCTCACACACAGCTGCGTGAGATCAGAGCTCTAACCTCACACACAGCTACATGAGATCAGAGCTCTAACCTCACACACAGCTACATGAGATCAGAGTTCTGCTGTTGTACGCTGTTCACTCATGCATGTCTCACACACAGCTACATGAGATCAGAGCTTTAACATCACACACAGCTACATGAGATCAGAGCTCTAACCTCACACACAGCTACATGAGATCAGAGCTCTAACCTCACACACAGCTACATGAGATGATCAGAACTCTGCTGTTGTGCGCTGTTCACCCCGGCAGACCTCACACAAAGCTAGATGAGATCAGAGCTCTGCTGTTGTATGCTGTTCACCTCGGCAGACCTCACACACAGCTACATGAGACCAGAGCTCTGCTGTTGTACGCTGTTCACCCCGGCAGACCTCACACACAGCTACATGAGACCAGAGCTCTAACCTCACACACAGCTACATGAGACCAGAGTTCTGCTGTTGTACGCTGTTCACCCCAGCAGACCTCACACACAGCTACTTGAGATCAGAGCTCTAACCTCACACACAGCTACATGAGATCAGAGCTCTAACCTCACACATAGCTACATGAGATCAGAGTTCTGCCGTTGTACGCTGTTCACCCCCGCAGACCTCACACACAGCTACATGAGATCAGAGCCCTGCTGTTGTGCGCTGTTCACCCAGGCAGACCTCACACACAGCTACATGAGATCAGAGTTCTAACCTCACACACAGCTGCGTGAAATCAGAGCTCTAACCTCACACACAGCTACATGAGATCAGAGCTCTAACCTCACACACAGCTACATGAGATCAGAGCTCCTACCTCACACACAGCTACATGAGATCATGGTTCTAACTTCACACACAGCTACATGAGATGAGAGCTCTGCTGTTGTATGCTGTTCACCCCTGCATGCCTCACACACAGCTACATGAGATCAGAGCTCTAACATCACACACAGCTACATGAGATCAGAGTTCTAACCTGACACACAGCTACATGAGATCAGAGTTCTAACCTCACACACAGCTACATGAGATCAGAGTTCTGCTGTTGTACGCTGTTCACCCCGGCAGACCTCACACACGGCTTCATGAGAGCAGAGTTCTAACCTCACACACAGCTACATGAGATCAGAGTTCTAACCTCACACACAGCTACATGAGACCAGAGTTCTAACCTCACACACAGCTGCGTAAGATCAGAGCTCTAACCTCACACACAGTCACATGAGATCAGAGTTCTAACCTCACACACAGCTACATGAGATCAGAGTTCTAACATCACACACAGCTGCGTGATATCAGAGCTCTAACCTCACACACAGCTGCATGAGACCAGAGCTCTAACCTCACACACAGCTACATGTGAACAGAGCTCTAACCTCACACACAGCTACATGAGACCAGAGTTCTGCTGTTGTACGCTGTTCACCCCAGCAGACCTCACACACAGCTACATGAGATCAGAGCTCTAACCTCACACACAGCCACATAAGATCAGAGTTCTAACCTCACACACAGATACATGAGACTAGAGCTCTAACCTCACACACAGCTACATGAGATCAGAGCTCTGCTGTTGTATGCTGTTCACCCCTGCATGCCTCACTCACAGCTACATGAGATCAGAGTTCTACCCTCACACACAGCTGCGTGAGATCAGAGCTCTAACCTCACACACAGCTACATGAGATCAGAGCTCTAACATCACACACAGCTACATGAGATCAGAGCTCTAACCTCACACACAGCTACATGAGATCAGAGCTCTAACCTCACACACATCTACATGAGATCAGAGCTCTAACCTCACACACAGCTACATGAGATCAGAGCCCTGCTGTTGTGCGCTGTTCACCCCGGCAGACCTCACACAAAGCTATATGAGATCAGAGTTCTGCTGTTGTGCGCTGTTCACCCTGGCAGACCTCACACACAGCTACATAAGATCAGAGCCCTGCTGTTGTGCGCTGTTCAACCCGGTAGACCTCACACAAAGCTAGATGAGATCAGAGCTCTGCTGTTGTGCGCTGTTCACCCCGGCAGACCTCACACACAGCTACATGAGATCAGAGTTCTAACCTCACACACAGCTACGTGAGATCAGAGCTCTAACCTCAGACACAGCTACATGAGATCAGAGCTCTAACATCACACACAGCTACATGAGATCAGAGCTCTAACCTCACACACAGCTGCGTGAGATCAGAGCTCTAACCTCACACACAGCCACATAAGATCAGAGTTCTAACCTCACACACAGCTACATAAGATCAGAGCCCTGCTGTTGTGCGCTGTTCACCCCGGTAGACCTCACACAAAGCTAGATGAGATCAGAGCTCTGCTGTTGTACGCTGTTCACCCCGGCAGACCTCACACACAGCTACATGAGATCAGAGTTCTAACCTCACACACAGCTGCGTGAGATCAGAGCTCTAACCTCACACACAGCTACATGAGATCAGAGCTCTAACCTCCCACACAGCTACATGAGATCAGAGCTCTAACCTCACACACAGCTACATGAGATCAGAGTTCTGCTGTTGTACGCTGTTCACTCATGCATGTCTCACACACAGCTACATGAGATCAGAGCTTTAACATCACACACAGCTACATGAGATCAGAGCTCTAACCTCACACACAGCTACATGAGATCAGAGCTCTAACCTCACACACAGCTACATGAGATCAGAGCTCTAACCTCACACACAGCTACATGAGATGATCAGCACTCTGCTGTTGTACGCTGTTCACCCCGGCAGACCTCACACACAGCCACATGAGATCAGAGCTCTAACCTCACACACAGCTACATGAGATCAGAGTTCTTACCTCACACACAGCTACATGAGATCTGAGTTCTAACTTCACACACAGCTACATGACATTAGAGCTCTGCTGTTGTATGCTGTTCACCCCTGCATGCCTCACACACAGCTACATGGGATCAGAGCTCTAACGTCACACACATCTACATGAGATCAGAGTTCTAACCTCACACACAGCTACATGAGATCAGAGCTCTAACCTCACACACAGCTACATGACTTCAGAGTTCTGCTGTTGTACGCTGTTCACCCCGGCAGACCTCACACACGGCTTCATGACATCGGAGTTCTAACCTCACACACAGCTACATGAGATCAGAGTTCTAACCTCACACACAGCTACATGAGACCATAGTTCTAACCTCACACACAGCTGCGTGAGATCAGAGCTCTAACCTCACACACAGTCACATGAGATCAGAGTTCTAACCTCACACACAGCTACATGAGATCAGAGTTCTAACATCACACACAGCTGCGTGAGATCAGAGCTCTAACCTCAGACACAGCTACATGAGACCAGAGCTCTAACCTCACACACAGCTACATGTGATCAGAGCTCTAACCTCACACACAGCTACATGAGACCAGAGTTCTGCTGTTGTACGCTGTTCACCCCGGCAGATCTCACATACAGCTACATGAGATCAGAGCTCTAACCTCACACACAGCCACATAAGATCAGAGTTCTAACCTCACACACAGCTACATGAGACTAGAGCTCTAACCTCACACACAGCTAAAGGAGATCAGAGCTCTGCTGTTGTATGCTGTTCACCCCTGCATGCCTCACTCACAGCTACATGAGATCAGAGCTCTAATATCACACACAGCTACATGAGACCAGAGTTCTAACTTCACACACAGCTACAAGAGACCAGAGCTCTAACCTCACACACATCTACATGAGATCAGAGCTCTAACATCACACACAGTTACATGAGATCAGAGCTCTAACCTCACACACAGCTACATGAGATCAGAGATCTGCTGTTGTAGGCTGTTCACCCCGGCAGATATCACACACAGCTACATGAGATCAGAGCTCTAACCTCACACACAGTCACATAAGATCAGAGTCCTAACCTCACACACAGCTACATGAGACTAGAGCTCTAACCTCACACACAGCTACATGAGAGCAGAGCTTTGCTGTTGTATGCTGTTCACCCCTGCATGCCTCACTCACAAATATATGAGATCAAATCTCTGAGACCAGAACTCTAACCTCACACACATCTACATGAGATCAGAGCTCTAACATCACACACAGTTACATGAGATCAGAGCTCTAACCTCACACACAGCTACATGAGATCAGAGATCTGCTGTTGTAGGCTGTTCACCCCGGCAGATATCACACACAGCTCCATGAGATCAGAGCTCTAACCTCACACACAGTCACATAAGATCAGAGTTCTAACCTCACACACAGCTACATGAGACTAGAGCTCTAACCTCACACACAGCTAAAGGAGATCAGAGCTCTAACCTCACACACAGCTACATGAGACCAGAGCTCTGCTGTTGTATGCTGTTCACCCCTGCATGCCTCACTCACAGCTACATGAGATCAGAGCTCTAATATCACACACAGCTACATGAGATCAGAGCTCTAACTTCACACACAGCTACATGAGATCAGAGCTCTAACCTCATTCACAGCTACATGGGATCAGAGTTCTGCTGTTGTGCGCTGTTCACCCCGGCAGACCTCACACAAAGCTAGATGAGATCAGAGCTCTGCTGTTGTACGCTGTTCACCTCGGCAAACCTCACACACAGCTACATGAGATCAGAGTTCTAACCTCACACACACAGCTACATGAGATCAGAGTTCTAACTTCACACACAGCTACATGAGATCAGAGCTCTGCTGTTGTACGCTGTTGACCCCTACATGCCTCACACACAGCTACATGAGATCAGAGCTTTAACATCACACACAGCTACATGAGATCCGAGCTTTAACATCACACACAGCTACATGAGATCCGAGTTCTAACCTGACACACAGCTGCATGAGATCAGAATTCTAACCTCACACACAGCTGCATGAGATCAGAGCTCTAACCTCACACACAGCTACATGAGACCAGAGCTCTAACCTCACACACAGCTACATGAGATCAGAGCTCTAACCTCACACAGCTACATGAGATCAGAGCTCTAACCTCACACACAACTACATGAGACCAGAGCGCTAACCTCACACACAGCTACAGGAGATCAGAGCTCTAACCTCACACACAGCTGCGTGAGATCAGAGCTCTAACCTCACACACAGTCACATGAGATCAGAGTTCTAACCTCACACACAGCTACATGAGACCAGAGTTCTAACCTCACACACAGCTGCGTGAGATCAGAGCTCTAACCTCACACACAGTCACATGAGATCAGAGTTCTAACATCACACACAGCTGCGTGAGATCAGAGCTCTAACCTCACACACAGTCACATGAGATCAGAGTTCTAACATCACACACAGCTGCGTGAGATCAGAGCTCTAACCTCAGACACAGCTACATGAGATCAGAGCTCTAACCTCACACACAGCAACATGAGATCAGAGCTCTAACATCACACACAGTTACATGAGATCAGAGCTCTAACCTCACACACAGCTACATGAGGTCAGAGCTCTAACCTCACACACAGCTACATGAGATCAGACCTCTGTTGTTATGTACAGTACCCTCCAGCACACTTCACACACACAGCTACATGAGATCAGAGTTCTAATGTTGTTTGGTCTTTGCAACAGCAGGACTCACAAACAGCTATAAATACACCGACTTTTCTTTGTAGCTCATGAAATGAGCAAGGCATGCACTTTTGTAGATCATGGGATAGCGACAGGCCTCGCTGTGTACCCTTGAGATTGCAACACACTAACCTCACACTTCGAGATTGTGAGAAGATTTGCCTGAACGCAGGAAATGAGCCACCGGCCAGAAAAGAGCGACACTCCCAGCGCGCGCTCAGAGATCCTTCCAGAAGGGAGGATGGAAGCCAGAGAGGGGGGCCCTGGGGGCCCTGGGCCCCGCCCTGCTCCTTCCTGCCCCTGGAAGTGGCTCGGTGTGTGCATTCATCTCCACATCCCTGCACATCCCTTTGTTGTCACTCAGCAGGAAGAGCCACCAGGGCCTGTTTGTGTTGGCGAGGACACTCTGGGGGCTTTGGGAATATCAGGGAAATGTCCTGATAACAAATGAGGTCACCCTTTAAATATACTCTCTAGCTCCAGCTTTCTGGCTGGACTTGTGGAGGAAAGACAGAAATATGCAACTAAGAAGTGAATGGTTCAAGCATTGAATCCAGAGTTGAAAGATGTTGTGCCCCCTGACTGTGTGTACACCACTGGTTTGTGGCCCTTCCTATCGGAGTTGTCCCTTTTCTATGTTGTAAGGGTAGCACTCCATTGCCAAGAGGTAAAAGTTGCACTTATACAATCAATAGTAAATAAATACATTCAGGTTAGGTCCCCGCGTCTGTACTTGCACCACTGATATCTGCAACAGAAGCAACTACTGAGTTCAACAAAGAGCAGGAAAGGGGGGCAGAAAATCTGGGAGAGGAGACAGTGGATATGTCCACGTTGCTGTAGGATCAAAGATTGCCAAAGAATGGATACGTGTATTAACATTCTAAAGCTCTCTGCGGTGCTAGACAGGCTAGGTGCTGGTACTATCCAGGAGGTAGGGCCATCATCTTAAAACAGATACTGTTACACATTTCCTCTAAAGAGATTGAAATTAGGAGTTTGCATATGCAAATAGGGATGTGTTCCTAATATGTGCAGCTTAAACAGCAAAGCCCCTGTCACCTTTGCTGACCAGTCAAAAATTAAGCTTGGAGAACAGGCCTCCTGCTTCACTTCAGCTGACTCAGATTGCCGAGCTAAACCAACCCCAAGCATTGGGGTTACTTATTGGTCTGGTGGAGGAGGTTCCTATTAACAGGAACCCTTGTAAAAACAGAATTGCTGATGAGAGACCCACCTCAAAGAGCTGTGAAGATCAAATGACAGATTTCATTGAGGCAGTTCGAGCTTTGAAGGCCTGACCTGCAAAGCAAAAATCAGATTATGCTAACAACGTTTTGAGTTATTTTCCATTTATTGTGATTCAGTCTCAACACTGACATACCCACCCACTTTCGACTAAAACGTCATGCCGGGCACCCCCTGCAGACACTGTCCTGTCACTCAAGAACTGATAAATTACCCTACCACCCAAAAAATAAATGTTTATGTTGCACAACCTAAAAGGTCTGGTGTTCTCACGGGTTATGGTGATACAGGAGAACAAGCTATTCATTTTTGCTGTTCGTAACGTGCTGTGGAGCAGTGGAGTGCTGTACCAGATAAGTGACAGTCCAAGATTCTTTTCAAGACCAGTATGACCTTTAGAGGGAATCTGTAGAGGAACTTCAGGACCAGAGGAAGTGAGTTCCCAGCAATGGTTGATGAGGAAGACTTTGAAGAGCTAAGTTTTCAGATCTGTTCTAAAGTTCAGCGGCCAGGAAGCGAGCCTTCAGTGTGGTTGGATGACATTGCAGATCTTGGGCTGCAGCATGAAAAGGGTGGTTTCCAAGTTTCTTTCATCCTTGCACTTCTTGGTGTTGAGCTTGAATAGGTCTCACTCAGTTGTCTTGTAGTGGACTTCTCAGATGTTAGGTTTTCCTGCCAGGTTGGAGGGCACGAGGGGGCATTACCACTTTGTGAATAATGCCAGCATGGTGTCAGTAATGCAAGTCCTTTAGGGTGGGAATAATATGTTCAATGTTGTCCTTTGAAGAGGTATTTTGTGGCATGGAGGTTGCCCATGACTCAGACCAGAAAATGGTTAGATGGGGTGCTACTAGGGCATTGCTACTTTCCAGGAGTGAGAGGACCGGGGCATGAAATGCGGCTCTAAAACCTCCTTAAGTTAGGTGTCACTTTATCTGAAATAGGAGAGATGGCTGGTACTTGGTTGTTTGGGACTTCCAGCTGACATCTTTTAAGATTGCTGTTAATGAAGAATCCCTTGGTTTTCCATCAACTGCCTGTGACGTGGGAGCTATTAAAGGCTACAAGAGATTTCCCTATATTATTCATTCAAAAAGTCATTTAAATCCGAATTATCTTGGCAAGCTTCACCAAACCACAAACATTATCTAAAGCTAATTCCTCTAACTTTTCTGGGACATGTTTCTGAAACTGCTATCATGGACAAGTCATAATCTTCCTGAGAATGTGTGAGAACTGATGTTCGTCAGTAATATCATACAGAGGAAACCCACGAATCAATCACTTAATTCAATTACTGAGCCCTAGCCCACTGGGCGGAGGCCAAAGCTTTGTTCTGGAACAACATATATTTTCAAGTATACAAATATCCAGAGAGCTCTTTCAAACTGTAAGCACAATTCCCACAAAAAAATAAAAAATCTTGAAACCCCACTCTCCCTACGCCCAAACGCAGTGGTTTCACTTTAAGTCTTACATTGGCAACCCCTACATTTTAGTTAAACTGGATGAGTTTCCTGACCAATATAGCAACCTATCCAGCTGTCTACAAAAGATTGACCCTTCTATGCATCAAGGTCTGGGAGGACACACAGGAATATTAAGATGTAGGATATCACCCCACTAGATAACTCCCTGCTGGTGCTAATCAATGATTCCATCAAAAGTGCAATTCAGAACCTGCAGACATCAAACCACTCGTGGCTATATGCAGAGATATCAATTGCAAAACATGGGAGAATGAGGGGGCACTCAATGGAGGAAATTGACAAACTGAAAGCGGTGCGAGGCATTCCTTCGATACAACAAAGCTTCAAAAAGGACGATTCACGAGGATCCTGACTCCAGTAATTTTGCTCTGCTGAGGATTTGAACTCAGCCTGCAATTCATTTGAAAACGATTCCTCCATGATGCCAACCGACAACTTTAGCGCCACCCAGACAGCAAGAACCGATATCCTCCTCAGGCAGGAAGACTAGCAGAAACAGCTTTAACAATCTGAGGATTCATCAGAGATTGGAAAGCGATCATAATGCTGTTCTTCTGGACATCAGTGGAAACCTATCAAACAAATTAAAAAATTACACAAGAGCTAAGCGGTCCCTGGGTGCTAAAATGAGGGTGAGATGGAATCAGGCCCTTGAAAGAAAGGCCAAAAACTGTCTCATAGACAAAAATACTGGAAACTGTCAGAGGCTATGCAATTGGACAGCACCTCAAGTTGGCAGATTAACTTCCAAAACCTTAGCCTTCCTAATAATTGTCTCAAGATCATCCAACATGAGTGAAATATCACTTTCAAGATCAACCAGAAAAACAACCTGGTTTGACCAAAAGTGCAAATCCTACAAACAAGATCTGGAAATCAAATACACTCTATGGCTGAACCTGACCAAATAAGGAAAGTCCAACTCCAACCCAACGTAAATCCTTTTTCAAGAGGGAAAACGAGGCAAACATAGAAAACAAACGGGTAGATCTCGAAACAGCAGCATTAAGCAAAGACCTCCTGTCCTTTTGGCAAAAAATCAGAGAAGGTCGAGGAGCACAAAGGAACATGTTGGAAGCAAAGATCCCAGAAGAAGAATGGGTTGACCACCAGTTGCGGCTCCTCCATTATGGCGGAGGAGCATCGTCTCGCCTGCTGCAGGGCAGCAGGCACACACATTATTAAAATGGTAATAAATACCAGTTTTTTGGGGGGTTTTTCAGTTCAAAAAGTCTTTATTCGATTACATAATCATAAAAGACATTTACATTTAAAACAATAACAGTAATATCCTTACAATTCATTCCTTAATGAGTGCAAAATACAAAATTCCCCTAAAAATAATCCAAAGTTACTCCTTCCGTACATTCAAAAATACAATAATTTAGTATAAAAAGCATTTACAATAGACAATAAATATCAATAAAAGACGGTCGCAATACTATGTACCAGATTTTAAATAAAACCAATTAGCACAATCTCGTTATAGTAAAACTATCACTTCTCTCACAGTATTAAGAGCTCAATCTTTTATTAATGTGCCCAAGGCGTGCACTGTTAAAGCGCGATGGCAGGGGGCGGGGCTAATCGGTGCGCTTGCACTAATGATGCAACCCCCAGTAAATGCGCAGGTCAGATTGGCCAGCTACCTACAGCCGACCAATCTGACCTGCATACTTCCGAGCCTGCAATCCCAAGGCTGAGAAAAATCTGAGGGATTGCAGCCGCGGGCCCCCAGCCTCAAAATGAGCACTGGGTTAGCCTGCTCCAGCCAGGATTGGATGGTTTTGCGTTCCCTTAGGACAGAAGTCCTTCCCTTTCCGCCAAGCCAGCCTAGGAGAGTGCCGGGAGGAAGGATTCGGAGACCGCATCCAGAGCCAACCAGGACACGGAAATGAGCATCGGGGGCAGGTAAGTTCTTTGTATTTTTTTTTTATGTGTATTGTCTGTTTTCCTCGAAGCCTCCTCACCCCCACCCGTGTGGCATCTCCGCCTCCACCCATGCAGCTACTGTTGACCACTTTAAATCAGTCTTTAGCTCAATAAATCAGCCATCAAACAAAGTGCTCAGGGGCAGCGAAGGAGATTCACTTGGGACAACAAAAATGGGGTTACAAGACAACACTAGACGAGCATTCTTCAAAGAAATCTGCAGCCAAGATAAGGATAAACGAGCATGGTTCAATAAGACTTCTTTCAGTTCTGGCCCAACTGGTGGACAAAAATCTTAACAACAGTATTTTTTGCCATCTCCATGTCCACCTCTTGTCCCTAGTCTTGGAAAAATAGTGTGATCATCCCAATATACAAAACGTTCGCTAAGAGAGACCCAAATTCTACAGACCCGTCAATCTATCAAGGTTGATACTCAACGCCTGAGAGGATTGGCTCAAACAAGAGGACATCCTAAATATGATACAAGGTGGCTTCAGAGACACTTTCTCTACAATAGATCAGATCTTCAAACTTACACATATTGGGCCCGATTCACAGAACTAACTTAAGACAAAATCCTAAACTTACTACTTTTGGTATTCACAGAAGTTAGGATTTTGTCTTAAGTTTGTCTTAAGACAAACTTAAGACAGACTTAAGACAGACTTAAGTTTGGATTTTATCTTAAGTCTGTCTTAAGTTTGTCTTAAGACAAACTTAAGATAAAATCCTAACTTCTGTGAATACCAAAAGTAGTAAGTTTAGGATTTTGTCTTAAGTTAGTTCTGTGAATCGGGGCCTCCGTGTTCATGTTTACTACACAAAAACAAATGCCCCTCTGTTTATCACTTCTTAGCTTTACCGCCATCTTTGAATTTGTGGTAGGGCCAAGACTATTGCAGAAACTGCAAGACAGGAGCCGGCTCTACTGTCAAAGATTAGGATGCTCTACTCATATACCACGAAACAAGTGAGGCCTAACCAGAAAGGATTCCTAAGTAAGCAAAACACAATTGTCAATGAAGTGAAAAAGGGTTGCCTTCCAGGTCCATTACTTTCCTCGCTTTATACAAACGACTCACACAAAGAAATATTGGAAGCACCACCAGATGTTCCATCAATTGTCAATTTTCCAGTACCTGCCCTATTATACGCAGATGATTCCATCCTGATTGCAGGAACATCTACAGGCCTTCAATCACAACTTAGCACAACAACATAATACTGCAAACTGAACAGCCTGAAAATAAAGGCATCTAAAACAAAAATCATGACTTTCTGGAAAAGCAGAAAGGAGACCAGAGCGTTCTATACAGAGGACTGAAACCGGAAGAAGTAAGGACGTTTACTTACTCGGGCTCATAGTCACAAACAACTTTCTGTGGGATCCACAGGTTAAGAGGGTGATTGAAAAGTCAGAATCTCCTATAACGCAATCCTAAGGCTGGCCAAGGCGTAGGGACATGGTTTCTCCATAAATTTAGACAAGGTCATTAAGGCAAAGGCAGAAGGTCAAATTACATATAAATCCGAACATTGAGACCTTGATAAGAGACCATCCAAAATAGAGTGCCAGGAAAGAAGATTTTGGAAAAACCTATTTCTGTCCTTAGGAGTTGAGTTCCCCACAGCTGTCCTCAGCTCAAGCATGACATCTGCTGCACCTCCATTCGAAACAGATGTCAATTGGCTCCTATAAACCACAGATTAAAGAGGATAAGGTCTCAAGAAACAAATCTGATTAAACAAAGCATGAAAAGAGAACAGACGGTTAGGAAAAAGAAGAAACATCTTGGAATATCCCTATCACCGGAAAATCAAGCTCTGAAACTTACTTATATTCAAAGAATTAAGCAGTTCACCCGAAAACAATTAACCACTTTGAAAATAAAAGAAAGATGCTTGAACAACTTCGTCCAGAAGAGCTCCACGGACTGTTTGACGTCTCTCAGAAAGTTCCACGCGACTTGGTCAAGCTTACACGTCACAGACCAAGGAGACCATTCATGCTTGCCCGGAGAAGTACCCTATCCTTAATCCGTTCCGTGCTTGTGATGTGGAACCACTCCATCGCGAGCCACGGGCGCGGTGTGCTAATGACAGAGTGGTTCCGTCACGGTGCGGCCGCTCCGCCCACGCTGCATCAATTCCGCGTCTGCGCGGCTGAATTGATGAGCGGGCGGGGCCGTGACGGAACAACTCCGTCATGAGCACAGCGAGCCCGTGGCTCGTGACGGAGTGGTTCCTTCACAAGCATGGAGGCGGCGCGCGACCCCCCTCCGCCCGAGCGCCGCGGCGGAATTACCGCCGCGGCCAAGGGGTTAAACTCCTTGTTGAGCAGAAAAAAAGACATTTGCCACAACGAATTGTGCTTGTGAATTTGAAGCCTTCACTAGGAGCCAGATGTACAAAAGCGAGGAACTTTGATTTCCAAATTGTGATTCTTACCAAATCGCAATAAGGAAATCGCAATTCCTAAAGTAAGAAACCTTAGAACTGTTAATTAATGATTCTTAGTGGGTTGCAAATCGACATACCTTATGAATAATAATGAGGTAGGTTGCAGTTTGCAACCCATTAGGAATGATAAACCTCACTGGGGTGGTGACCGGCTGGGGCCAACAGACCATCATGTCTGATTGCTTTTCAATGAAGCATTTTTTTTTTGCAGCCCATTTTCCTTAAGGGAAAACGGGATTTGTTTCAAAAAGAAAAAATGAAACGGTTAAGTTGCATTTTTTAAGAGTAGGCATTGTTCCATGGGACCCCTTTCCATTTGCGAATTTTTACAACTGTTTTTCAGTAGTCCGCAAAAAATGTATGATTTGCATCCGTAATTTGGGGGCAAAACATAAATATATACCTTTGCAATTCGGTATTTTCAAGAGACATCCTAAGCACGCCCCTTCCAAATACCAATTTGCTAAACCAAAATGCGATTCTGTAACAAGTTACTGAATTGCAATTTGACTTTTGTACGTTTTATAATGCTTTCTTGCGTGATAATCGGTCTGATTCTGATAATCGGGCCATTTGCAACTTCCATAAAAAGGTTTGCCCTTACTTTCTGTTAAAATATCCCCTCTACAAAGAGATCAGGATGAACACCATTGGAAATATCTTGGAATAAGAACAATTTGACTCTGATGAGGACTGTTTATATGTTGTTTTTCTTCTTTTGGGTGAAATCTTCGAGGGAGTGTCCACACGAACAGAAAGATACCTGGCAAAAAGCTGGGATCTCAGGTAAAAACACAATAGACCTACAAGTGAGACTTGAACACCTGATAGCCCCACAATACTGCAATTCCCTCCCAAGAGAAAAATGTATGCTCAACACCCCGCAGGAGCTCACAGGCTCACACTGAGCAGCTGCTAACCAGTTGGCATTGACACCGATAGACTATTTTCTTTATGTAAGCAGTCTGTTTCTGAACATTAAATTGGAAAAAGGACAGCACTGGGCAAAAGTGCTACATAGTCATCTGTGCAGCAATTGAATCATATATGTCCAAACATAAATATACTTCACACATATATATAACAAAAATATATATTTTTTATTTCTTTTTTTTTGTCTCAAAGTTTATCGTTGATATCAAATGATGTTAAAAAGACACACATACATACAATATTAAAGTCATATGTTTGGAGAAAACTTCACAAATATTTTTCCATATGAATATAACCAAACAAAGAAATTGACAAAAATACTGTTGCATTCATAAAAAAGATACTTCTTTAAGTAAATTAATCCTGTAGACGTTGGTATACTTAAGATGGTATTTATTAATTAAAGTAGGTGAAAGGAAGGAAGAAGGAGTAAGGGAGAAGGCGGCCCCACCGGGAGCAGCATCCAGCTGCTCAGCCCACTCAATCAAACTGACCACACATTCAAACCATGCACACAGGAACATTCCAATGACATCACACACACAGAGGAAAATACCATCTTCTTGTAAAGTGCAAAAGAAATAGACTTTACAATAATGAAGCTAATTGTAATTTCCAGATATTCTAAAGGAAACACTGGTTATAAGACATGGTTATCACCAACGCGCTTCGGTGTTTAACCTTACTCAGGGTGCTCCTACCAGTGGCATACAAAAAAAACTTGTAAACTTTAATTTCTTTTCTTATATCATTCTTTCATTTGTTCCCTTCTGTTAATGGGATGACTCATAATCCAGACATCTAGGAGTATTTGGAGATGATACTAAATCATATACAAGATGGAATTACAGATGTGCATGTTTTCTGGCACCACTGTCATATTCTCCTTAATTTGAGTTGATGAAGTTCTCTACTTTTGTGGCTCCTAGTTATGTCCTAAAATGCTTATAATATGTCAAGGTATCTCCCAATATATCCTTTGGTCTGAGGTTACTGTCAAGAAGCTAATGCCAAGAATCCACTGATGTGTGTGATGCAAATTTGATCAAATGCACAGCATGCTGAAGCCTGTGTTTGCCACAGCGTCGAACTGTGCGCCACCAAATCAAAGATGAAATGGGATCCCCAGGTAAAAACAAAATAGACCTACAAGTGAGACTTGAACACCTGATAGCCCCACAATACTGCAATTCCATCCCAAGAGAAAAATGTATGCTCAACACCCCGCAGGAGCTCACAGGCTCACACTGAGCAGCTGCTAACCAGTTGGCATTGACACTGATGGACTATTTCTTTACGCAAGCAGTCTGTTTCTGAAAATTAACCAGGCTCTTTATAGTTTTATTTACTTTTGTCTTTCTTGTGCAAAAGCGACTTTGCACCACAAACACCAATAGATTAATCTAATCTAATCTAATACAGCGCCTTGAGACCCTACGGGTAAGTAGTGCGCTCTATAAATGTCTTTGATTGATTGATTGATTGATACTCTTTGAGAGTAGATGGTACCCAAAAGAAACCTCCCATCTTCCAACCTCGCACTGGCCGAAAGCCAGCACATCCACAGAGCCAGAGCAGACGGCAGATCCTTCTCTCACATTGTAGCCAAGACCTGGAACGAGCTACTGACAGACATCAGACTCGCCCCTTACGTGAGGACCTTCAGGAAGACCCTCAAGACCTGGCTCTTTGGTTAAAGAGATCTGCAGCCCCCCTCAGCACCATGAGACCCTCACGGGTGAGTAACGGGCGAACAATTCCCTGATTGATTGATTGATTGATTGACGGTACTTTGTCAAAACCAAAAGTGGATTGCTTTAAACCCTTTACTTCTTCAAGACACAATTTCGCGCTTTTATACCCACAAAAATCACCTGCCGCATCTGGAATATATGACGGAAGTGATGTGATTTGTAAGGTCATGAGTAATGCATGATGAGTTTATGGGTGTATTACCACAATTGGTGGTTTTGGCTTTTTTTGATCAACCACACTGTCGATCTGATGGATGCTGTTTAGAGGGTTTCTTTATTTCTGTATTAATGAGAAGTTACTGATCTTAGCAGCTAACATAGCATTCTATTTTTGGCTTTTGAATTAAATGTTGTATTAAGTCGAATTCTCCAATCCTAGTTCACACTCGGCAATCTTCGACTGTGCCCAGAAGGAACCAGAGGCGTAACAAAACTTGAGGGGTCCCCCTGCAAAGTACATGGAGACCCCCCCATGCTCCAGACCCAGGCAGGAACTCTCAAGCCAGGAGCCCGCTGCCCGTGCACAGTGCCGGAGGGGGCCCCTGGAGCTTGGGCCCCCCGCAGCATGGGGGCAGTGGGGCTATCGCTATGCACCTGGAAGGAACTGAGCAGAATGTGGCCCTTAGTCGTGCCTTAGTAGCGCGTTCTGAGAAGACTCTTCAGCCACGCCCAATGATCACACCGAGCAGGATGAGGCTTTAGCACACTCTGCACCCTGTCCTTACATAGTCTTTGGCTATTCGAAAAAAACACTACAAAAAGGAGTGGGTTATGACTTGCAGCAATTCCTACAGTCCCCAGTGGCAGCCGAGAGCAAGGCATGACTTTGATGTGCCCTTAATCGATTATCTCTGTTCCAGATCCACAAGGATATAGACTTCAGATGTCTCAAGTGAGCTGTGGATCGTCAATCACACAAAAGATGAGGGAGGGAGGCTTGCAATACGTCTACCACTGGCAATCTCTTGGGGTATCGCAACCCATTCCCACTCTTTGGACCCAGCCATATGCAAATTAGTCTTGACCCTACTCCAATAAGAGCCATCCAGGCTGAAACGTCAGGCCATGTCCTCCCTCAACCTGAATGCAAGCAATCCAAGATGGGTTTCACCCTGATTAGGGCTCATCAGTCATGTGTAGGTTGGTTCCAGTGGCTCAGTGAGCACAGCACAGGACCCAAGTCTGGGCATTGCCACTGAGGGCTGTACGTGAAACACACAAAAGGTGATGGGGGAATGCTTGCTATACGTCTAACCGTTGGCAGTCACTCTGGGTAGCATCCTAAGTGGCAAGGGTTGTTCATCTTTCCTTACTATGTTAAAGACCCTTTGTCAAGTAGGCAGTGCTTACAACATTAAAATAAATAAATATAGGAACTCTGCCCTGTAGGCTTTCACAAACCGAACTGGATGCCTCAAAGCATCTTCCAGACGCTGATAGAGAAGACTCAAAGACTCTGCTAGATGCTGATGGAGAAGATTCCAAGCCTCTGCCGAACGCTGGTGGAGAAGATTCAAAGCCTCTGACAGACGCTGATGGAGAAGAGTCAAAGCCTCTGCCAGACGCTGGTGGAGAAGAGTCAAAGCCTCTGCCAGACGCTGGTGGAGAAGAGTCAAAGCCTCTGCCAGACGCTGGTGGAGAAGACTTAAAGACTTTGCTAGATGCTGATGGAGAAGATTCCAAGCCTCTGCCGGACGCTGGTGGAGAAGATTCAAAGCCTCTGCCAGACGCTGGTGGAGAGGAGTCAAAGCCTCTGCTAGACGCTGGTGGAGAAGAGTCAAAGCCTCTGCCAGACGCTGGTGGAGAAGACTCAAAGACTCTGCTAGATGCTGATGGAGAAGATTCCAAGCCTCTGCCGGACGCTGGTGGAGAAGATTCAAAGCCTCTGCCAGACACTGGTGGAGAAGAGTCAAAGCCTCTGCCGGACGCTGGTGGAGAAGATTCAAAGCCTCTGCCAGACGCTGGTGGAGAAGAGTCAAAGCCTCTGCCAGACGCTGGTGGAGAAGAGTCAAAGCCTCTGCCAGACACTGGTGGAGAAGACTCTAAGACTCTGCTAGATGCTGATGGAGAAGATTCCAAGCCTCTGCCGGACGCTGGTGGAGAAGATTCAAAGCCTCTGCCAGACACTGGTGGAGAAGAGTCAAAGCCTCTGCCAGACGCTGGTGGAGAAGAGTCAAAGCCTCTGCCGGACGCTGGTGGAGAAGATTCAAAGCCTCTGCCAGACGCTGGTGGAGAAGAGTCAAAGCCTCTGCCGGACGCTGGCGGAGAAGACTCAAAGACTCTGTTGGATGCTGATGGAGAAGATTCCAAGCCTCTGCCGGACGCTGGTGGAGAAGAGTCAAAGCCTCTGCCAGACGCTGGTGGAGAAGAGTCAAAGCCTCTGCCGGACGCTGGTGGAGAAGATTCAAAGCCTCTGACAGACGCTGGTGGAGAAGAGTCAAAGCCTCTGCTGGACGCTGGTGGAGAAGATTCAAAGCCTCTGCCAGACGCTGGTGGAGAAGAGTCAAAGCCTCTGCCGGACGCTGGTGGAGAAGATTCAAAGCCTCTGCCAGACGCTGGTGGAGAAGAGTCAAAGCCTCTGCCGGACGCCGGTGGAGAAGTCTCAAAGTGACAACCAGATGCTGATGGAGAAGACTCAAAGCCTCTGCTAGGTGCTGATGGAGAAGATTCAAAGCTACTGTCGCACGCTGGTGGAGAAGAGTCAAAGTCTCTGCCGGACGCTGGTGGAGAAGAGTCAAAGCCTCTGCCAGACGCTGGTGGAGAAGACTCTAAGACTCTGCTAGATGCTGATGGAGAAGATTCCAAACCTCTGCCAGACGCTGGTGGAGAAGAGTCAAAGCCTCTGCCAGACGCTGGTGGAGAAGAGTCAAAGCCTCTGCCAGACGCTGGTGGAGAAGACTCTAAGACTCTGCTAGATGCTGATGGAGAAGATTCCAAGCCTCTGCCGGACGCTGGTGGAGAAGATTCAAAGCCTCTGCCAGACACTGGTGGAGAAGAGTCAAAGCCTCTGCCAGACGCTGGTGGAGAAGAGTCAAAGCCTCTGCCGGACGCTGGTGGAGAAGATTCAAAGCCTCTGCCAGACGCTGGTGGAGAAGAGTCAAAGCCTCTGCCGGACGCTGGTGGAGAAGACTCAAAGACTCTGCTGGATGCTGATGGAGAAGATTCCAAGCCTCTGCCGGACGCTGGTGGAGAAGAGTCAAAGCCTCTGCCAGACGCTGGTGGAGAAGAGTCAAAGCCTCTGCCGGACGCTGGTGGAGAAGATTCAAAGCCTCTGACAGACGCTGGTGGAGAAGAGTCAAAGCCTCTGCCGGACGCTGGTGGAGAAGATTCAAAGCCTCTGCCAGATGCTGGTGGAGAAGAGTCAAAGCCTCTGCCAGACGCTGGTGGAGAAGAGTCAAAGCCTCTGCCAGACGCTGGTGGAGAAGACTCAAAGACTCTGCTAGATGCTGATGGAGAAGATTCCAAGCCTCTGCCGGACGCTGGTGGAGAAGATTCAAAGCCTCTGCCAGACACTGGTGGAGAAGAGTCAAAGCCTCTGCCGGACGCTGGTGGAGAAGATTCAAAGCCTCTGCCAGACGCTGGTGGAGAAGAGTCAAAGCCTCTGCCAGACGCTGGTGGAGAAGAGTCAAAGCCTCTGCCAGACGCTGGTGGAGAAGACTCTAAGACTCTGCTAGATGCTGATGGAGAAGATTCCAAGCCTCTGCCGGACGCTGGTGGAGAAGATTCAAAGCCTCTGCCAGACACTGGTGGAGAAGAGTCAAAGCCTCTGCCAGACGCTGGTGGAGAAGAGTCAAAGCCTCTGCCGGACGCTGGTGGAGAAGATTCAAAGCCTCTGCCAGACGCTGGTGGAGAAGAGTCAAAGCCTCTGCCGGACGCTGGTGGAGAAGACTCAAAGACTCTGCTGGATGCTGATGGAGAAGATTCCAAGCCTCTGCCGGACACTGGTGGAGAAGAGTCAAAGCCTCTGCCAGACGCTGGTGGAGAAGAGTCAAAGCCTCTGCCGGACGCTGGTGGAGAAGATTCAAAGCCTCTGACAGACGCTGGTGGAGAAGAGTCAAAGCCTCTGCCGGACGCTGGTGGAGAAGATTCAAAGCCTCTGCCAGACGCTGGTGGAGAAGAGTCAAAGCCTCTGCCGGACGCTGGTGGAGAAGATTCAAAGCCTCTGCCAGACGCTGGTGGAGAAGAGTCAAAGCCTCTGCCGGACGCTGGTGGAGAAGACTCAAAGTGACGACCAGATGCTGATGGAGAAGACTCAAAGCTTCTGCTAGGTGCTGATGGAGTAGATTCAAAGCTACTGTCGCACGCTGGTGAAGAAGAGTTAAAGCCTCTGCCAGACGCTGGTGGAGAAGAGTCAAAGCCTCTGCCAGACGCTGGTGGAGAAGAGTCAAAGCCTCTGCCAGACGCTGGTGGAGAAGAGTCAAAGCCTCTGCCAGACGCTGGTGGAGAAGACTCAAAGACTCTGCTAGATGCTGATGGAGAAGATTCCAAGCCTCTGCCGGACGCTGGTGGAGAAGAATCAAAGCCTCTGCCAGACGCTGGTGGAGAAGAGTCAAAGCCTCTGCCAGACGCTGGTGGAGAAGAGTCAAAGCCTCTGCCAGACGCTGGTGGAGAAGAGTCAAAGCCTCTTCCGGACACTGGTAGAGAAGACTCAAAGACTCTGCTAGATGCTGATGGAGAAGATTCCAAGCCTCTGCCGGATGCTGGTGGAGAAGAGTCAAAGCCTCTGCCAGATGCTGGTGGAGAAGAGTCAAAGCCTCTGCCGGACGCTGGTGGAGAAGATTCAAAGTCTCTGCCAGAGGCTGGTGGAGAAGAGTCAAAGCCTCTGCGGGACGCTGGTGGAGAACACTCAAAGTGACGACCAGATGCTGATGGAGAAGACTCAAAGCCTCTGCAAGGTGCTGATGGAGAAGATTCAAAGCTACTGTCGCACGCTGGTGGAGAAGAGTCAAAGCCTCTGCCGGACGCTGGTGGAGAAGAGTCAAAGCCTCTGCCAGACGCTGGTGGAGAAGACTCTAAGACTCTGCTAGATGCTGATAGAGAAGATTCCAAGCCTCTGCCGGACGCTGGTGGAGAAGATTCAAAGCCTCTGCCAGACACTGATGGAGAAGAGTCAAAGCCTCTGCCAGACGCTGGTGGAGAAGAGTCAAAGCCTCTGCCGGACGCTGGTGGAGAAGATTCAAAGCCTCTGCCAGACGCTGGTGGAGAAGAGTCAAAGCCTCTGCCGGACGCTGGTGGAGAAGACTCAAAGACTCTGCTGGATGCTGATGGAGAAGATTCCAAGCCTCTGCCGGACGCTGGTGGAGAAGAGTCAAAGCCTCTGCCAGCCGCTGGTGGAGAAGAGTCAAAGCCTCTGCCGGACGCTGGTGAAGAAGATTCAAAGCCTCTGAAGACGCTGGTGGAGAAGAGTCAAAGCCTCTGCCGGACGCTGGTGGAGAAGATTCAAAGCCTCTGCCAGACGCTGGTGGAGAAGAGTCAAAGCCTCTGCCGGACGCTGGTGGAGAAGATTTAAAGCCTCTGCCAGACGCTGGTGGAGAAGAGTCAAAGCCTCTGCCGGACGCTGGTGGAGAAGACTCAAAGTGACGACCAGATGCTGATGGAGAAGACTCAAAGCCTCTGCTAGGTGCTGATGGAGTAGATTCAAAGCTACTGTCGCACGCTGGTGAAGAAGAGTTAAAGCCTCTGCCAGACGCTGGTGGAGAAGAGTCAAAGCCTCTGCCAGACGCTGGTGGAGAAGAGTCAAAGCCTCTGCCAGACGCTGGTGGAGAAGAGTCAAAGCCTCTGCCAGACGCTGGTGGAGAAGACTCAAAGACTTTGCTAGATGCTGATGGAGAAGATTCCAAGCCTCTGCCGGACGCTGGTGGAGAAGAATCAAAGCCTCTGCCAGACGCTGGTGGAGAAGAGTCAAAGCCTCTGCCATACGCTGGTGGAGATGAGTCAAAGCCTCTGCCAGACGCTGGTGGAGAAGAGTCAAAGCCTCTTCCAGACTCTGGTGGAGAAGACTCAAAGACTCTGCTAGATGCTGATGGAGAAGATTCCAAGCCTCTGCCGGACACTGGGGGAGAAGAGTCAAAGCCTCTGCCAGATGCTGGTGGAGAAGAGTCAAAGCCTCTGCCGGACGCTGGTGGAGAAGATTCAAAGTCTCTGCCAGACGCTGGTGGATAAGAGTCAAAGCTTCTGCGGGACGCTGGTGGAGAACACTCAAAGTGACGACCAGATGCTGATGGAGAAGACTCAAAGCCTCTGCAAGGTGCTGATGGAGAAGATTCAAAGCTACTGTCGCACGCTGGTGGAGAAGAGTTAAAGCCTCTGCCAGACGCTGGTGGAGAAGAGTCAAAGCCTCTGCCAGATGCTGGTGGAGAAGAGTGAAAGCCTCTGCCAGAGGCTGGTGGAGAAGAGTCAAAGCCTCTGCCAGACGCTGGTGGAGAAGAGTCAAAGCCTCTGCCGGACGCTGGTGGAGAAGAGTCAAAGCCTCTACCGGACGCTGGTGGAGAAGAGTCAAAGCCTCTGCAGGACGCTGGTGGAGAAGAGTCAAAGCCTCTGCCGGACGCTGGTGGAGAAGACTCAAAGTGACGACCAGATGCTGATGGAGAAGACTCAAAGCCTCTGCTAGGTGCTGATGGAGAAGATTCAAAGCTACTGTTGCACGCTGGTGGAGAAGAGTCAAAGCCTCTGCCAGACGCTGGTGGAGAAGAGTGAAAGCCTCTGCCAGACGCTGGTGGAGAAGAGTCAAAGCCTCTGCCAGACGCTGGTGGAGAAGAGTCAAAGCCTCTGCCGGACGCTGGTGGAGAAGAGTCAAAGCCTCTACCGGACGCTGGTGGAGAAGAGTCAAAGCCTCTGCCGTACGCTGGTGGAGAAGATTCAAAGCCTCTGCCAGACGCTGGTGGAGAAGAGTCAAAGCCTCTGCCGGACGCTGGTGGAGAAGACTCAAAGTGACGACCAGATGCTGATGGAGAAGACTCAAAGCCTCTGCTAGGTGCTGATGGAGAAGATTCAAAGCTACTGTTGCACGCTGGTGGAGAAGCGTCAAAGCCTCTGCCAGACGCTGGTGGAGAAGAGCCAAAGCTACTGTTGCACGCTGGTGGAGAAGAGTTAAAGCCTGTGCCAGATGCTGGTGGAGAAGATTCAAAGGTACTGCGAGACACTGGTGGAGAAGAGTCAAAGCTACTGTTGCACGCTGGTGGAGAAGAGTCAAAGCCTCTGCCAGAAGCTGGTGGAGAAGAGTCAAAGCTTCTGCCAGACAATGGTGGAGAAAACTTAAAGTGTCTACCAGATGCTGACAGAGAAGACTCAAAGTCTCTCCCAGACAATGATAGAGAAGACTCAAAGCCTCTGCCAGATGCTGATAGAGATGCAGATGGAGAACACTCAAAGCCTCTGCCAGATGCTGATAAAGAGGACCCAAAACCTCTGCCAGATACTGGTGAAGAACACTCCAAGCCTCTACTAGAGAAAGATGGAAAATAGTCAAAGCCTCTGCCAAACAATGAAAGAGCACACTCAAAGTCTCTGCCACATGATGATGAAGAAGACTCAAATCCTCTGCCAGATGCTGATGGGGAAGATGGATCAGAGATTTGAACTTAATTGAAAACTCTGTTCCTCTCAATGACATTGTTTTCTTTGGCCACACCTTTGAGAAAACAGAGTGTGTCTTCTAAATATCATAGACGGACAAATAGCAATATTGCCACATTAGCACACATCTACGTATTAGAGGGTTCTGCCATGGACCTTACGAAGGTAGATTACCTACTTTGAGGCATAAAGCTTAATTCCTCAATTAAGTTCTGCGTTTGAGGGGTTTGCGATTGTTACTACCATGTGCCTCTGAGCTTTACATGCTTCAGTAAACCATTCCCCGAGAGCACCAAGGCTTATGATTCTCAGTTCCTTCGACTAGGCCTTCTGAATAGCAGTATCCCAAAGTGTGAGAACCCCTGAGAAGGAGCTGGATCAGTAAGGGTTCGAAAAATCTTCCAGACACATAACTGTGTCAGACAATCACTAAAGGATAGCCCTTACTTGAGGGTTTACAGAGGAGCTCAATATACAAGGAACAAACCCCTGGGTGCCTACTCTGTGAGTCTCTTTACCAACACAAATAGATAAAGCGTGTGCATATCATCTATAAAAGGTCATTATTTATTACTACAATTTGTGCTGTGAATAAATCAACCACATAGACTCAAACCACACCACCAACAAAAAAGGATGGCTATGCAGGGTGTTGTTAGTTCAAGTTCAAGTTCAAGTTCAGCCATTTGTATAGCGCACTACTCACCCATAGGGTCTCAAGGCGCTTGTGTGAGGGGGTGTTTTATTTGTCGAATAGCCAGGTTTTAAGTTCCTTTCTGAAGGAAATGTGGTTCTGTGTGAGGCGGAGGTGAGTGGGGAGAGAGTTCCAGGTCTTGGCCGCCAGGTAGGAGAAGGATCTTCCTCCCATGGTGGATCTGTGGATGCGCGGAACTGTGGCAAGTGCTTGGTTGGAGGATCTTAGTTGTCGAGTGGGTGAGTAGAAGGACAGTCGTGTGTTGAGGCATTCGGGTCCTAGTTTGTAGAGGGCCTTGTGGGCGTGGGTGAGGAGGCGGAATGTTATTCTCTTGTTGACGGGAAGCCAGTGGAGGTCTTTCAGGTGGCCGGTGATGTGAGCTTGGCGAGGGATGTCTAATATGAGTCTGGCGGATGCGTTTTGGATGCGTTGAAGTTTTTTCTGTAATTTGGTTGTGGTTCCGGCGTAGAGGGTGTTTCCATAGTCAAGTCCGCTAGTGACCAGTGCGTGGGTGACTGTCTTTCTAGTTTCGGTGGGGATCCAACGGAGGATTTTTTTGAGCATGCGGAGTACGTTGAAGCAAGAGGATGAGACGGTGTTAACTTGTCTGGTCATTGAGAGGGAGGAGTCTAGGATGAAGCCCAGGTTGCGTGCGTGGTCTGTAGGTATGGGTGCTGTGCCTAGGGCCGATGGCCACCATGAGTCGTCCCATGCAGAGGGTGAGGATCCTAAGATGAGAACTTCCGTTTTGTCAGAGTTAAGTTTTAGTCGGCTGTTTTTCATCCATTCGGCAACTTCTTTCATGCCTTCATGAAGATTGGTTTTGGCGGTGTTGGGGTCTTTGGTGAGGGAAAGGACCAACTGGGTGTCGTCAGCTTAGGAGATGATGTTGAGGTTATGTTGTCGCGCGATGGATGCGAGGGGACTCATGTAAACGTTGAAGAGGGTGGGACTGAGTGATGATCCTTGTGGGACTCCGCAGATGACTTCGGTGGCCTCTGATTTGAATGGGGGGAGTCGGACTCTCTGGGTTCTCCCGGAGAGGAACGAGATGATCCAGTTCAATGCTTTTCCTTGTATTCCGATGTTGTTGAGGCGTTGAATGAGGGTGCTATGACAGACTGTGTCGAAGGCGGCGGAGAGGTCGAGTAGGATGAGGGCAACTGTTTCTCCGTTGTCTAGAAGCGTTCGGATGAATTTGAATTTGAATTTAAAAACATTTGTATAGCGCGCTTATACCACGCGGTTTCATGGCGCTTCATGTCATCTGTTGCTGCAATGCGGGCGGTTTCGGTGCTGTGTTTGGCTCTAAAGCCGGACTGTGAGGGGTCGAGGGAGTTGTTGGATTCAAGGAAGGCGGCGAGCTGGCTATTAACGGCTTTCTCAATTACTTTGGCAGGGAATGGGAGGAGGGAAATGGGGCGGTAGTTCTTAAGTTCAGAGGGGTCAGCTGTGGGTTTCTTCAGGAGGGCACTGAGTTCCGCGTGTTTCCAGCTTTCTGGGAAGGTGGCGGGGTAGAAGGAGCAGTTGATGACATCACGGAGATGGGGTGCGATGGTTGAGTCTGCTTTGTTGAAGATGTGGTGGGGACAGGGGTCGGTTGGCGAACCTGAATGGATGGAGTTCATAAGGCGGATGGTGTCTTCGGTGGTGATTGGGTTCCAGGCACTAAGGTTGTTAGGGAGCGGTTCGTGTTTGGGAGTGGGTGGGGTGGGCTGATCTTTCGGAGTGTTTACAAAGCTGTTATGTATGTCGGCGATTTTGTTGTAGAAGAAAGAGGATAATGAATCGCAGAGGTCTTAGGAGGGAGTAATGTCGTTTGAGGCTGCAGTGGGGTTGGTAAATTCTTTGACGATGTTGAATAGTTCCTTGTTGTTGTCGATTCGATCCTTGAATGCTGATTTCTTGGTGGATCGGATCAATTGGTGGTGTTTGCGGGTGGCTGTCTTGAAGGTGGTCAGGTTGTCAGTGGTTGGGTTTTTTCTCCATGTTTTTTCGAGGGTGCGGCATAGTTTCTCAGAGTTCTTAAGGTCATCGTTGAACCAGGGGGCTTTTTTGCTACCTTGTTTTATCTGGTGGTTTTTTAGGGGGGCTAATTCGTCAGCTCTGCGAGTGATCCAGTGTTTGAGTTTGTTGGCAGCTTCATTTGGGTCTGATGAGAGGGCTGGAGGGTTTTGGTTGAGCGATGTGAGGAGTTGGTCGGTGGTGATTTTGTTCCAGTTTCTTCGAGGAGCCGGTTGTGGGGGGTTGTGAGTCGTGGTAGTTTTGTAGCTGAAGTGGACACAGCTGTGGTCCGTCCAATGGAGAGCTGTGGTATGATTGAAAGAGATGTGTTTGCTGGAGGTGAAGATAGGGTCGAGCGTGTGTCCGGCTAAGTGGGTGGGGGTGTCAACAAGTTGTTTGAGTCCGAGATTGGCCAGGTTGTCCAGAAGGGTGGTGGTGTTGCAGTCGTTTTTCTTTTCTAGGTGGAAGTTGAAGTCTCCCAGTAGAATGTAGTTTTCGGAGGTGAGGGCGTGTGGGCTGATGAAGTCAGTGATGTCTTCGTTGAATTGTTTACGGGTTCCTGGAGGCCTGTAGATGAGGGTGCCTCTGAGTGTGGTCCTAGGGTCGGTGTGGATCTGGAAGTGGAGGTGTTCGGCGGTTGTAAGGCTATCGTCGGAGCTAGTCGTGATTTTGATGGTGTTCTTATGGACGATGGCGATGCCGCCTCCTGTTTGGTTGGTACGGTCTTTTCGGATGATCTTGTAAGCGTCCGGGATGGCTATGGCGATGTCTGGTGATGATGATGTTCTTTCAATACCAGACAGTGACCAGTGCTCGAAATGTATCTTTTAAAGTTTAGGTTATAACCGTAAGATAACTATAAGGTACAGTGGCATAGCAAGGGTCCCATGTCCCCTATTCTAATACAGGAAAGGAAAATGGGCACCTGTTCTTAATGGTTGAGTAACATTAACAGCTATAATATTGGTATAGTGAGCGCCGGTGCCACTATCCCTGCTGCACTTTTGATAGATATGTTGTTGATAGCTGGCCTTAGAGAAAATTCACTATAAATTGGAGAAATATAACACAGCTCGCTGACAGCAAATTTGAGACATTACAAAATCAAGTGATGGTGGCTCTAAGGACATCATTTCCATTTTTTTAATCAATATGTCAAGATTTGGGAGATGAAGACAAACCTCTTCCTGGGACTGTTGGAAACCTGTAATCGAACTCTGGAAGAAGCTAACATTCGCACTGAATAGATTAGATCTCAGTAAAGAAGATATTAGAAAACTGTGAAAACTGAGCAGAGATACAAAAATCGTGAAGAAAAAAAGAAAATCATTTTTTACTTTTTTGTACTTCAAGCCATTTGAATGGCATGTGTTGTGCTGTCGAGATATGTAAAAGGGTTGAGGGAGCGAGGTGGGACTGGAGCAAGGGTGTGAAACTGCAAAGATCGAACAGCTTTTCCCAAATTCACAATGGGTAAAATGTAACTCATTAATATGTATAAGCTTTTAGGAAGACATTTGTCTTCGTCATTTGCAAACAGGTATAATTTACAATTGTGTAGTTTATGCATGTCATGGAAGGGTCATACATGCATAGTAGTCATAGTCACAAAAATCCTGGCGTGTGTCCGCTTTCATAGACCCGTATCTACTTTTTTTATGGTAAATTGAGGAATTTGCTTTTTATTTCACAAAATCCAATTTTTTCTTAATTCAAATAATTTTTCTAGCTAATGTCTATCCTGCCTATGCAGCTCTTCTGCAAAAGAAACCTGCAGTGTGCTTTATCACACTTTCTGCAAACGATGTGCACTAATTTTCCCTGCTTGCTTCTGTGTCACTAACCTGGAAACGTGCACAAACGTTCACAAAGAACAGAACTACTGAACAAATTAACCACTGTTATTCTCAGTCGAGGATACTGTATATTCCCCATGTGAAATAATCTATAATCTTACTGCTTTACTTGTATGTAAAAAATATACCTTATTGTAGTAGTTTACAAATTTACCTTAACATTTCATATTTTAAAAACGTTCTTTGTCTTAAAAAAAAAACACAGACTTTGTGGGACAAAATCACAAAAAGTGTCAACACATCTTTATTCGGGTTGGGGTGACACTTTTTATGATTTGGTTCCAAATGCACCTGGAATCAGCTGAAAACAGTTGAAAGTGGGTACCCAAACCATAATCTGTCAGCAACTAGATCTAATTTTAAAAAAACTGTAGCATCTAATGTGCTGGATTACCTCCCCTGTATATGTGTCTCTCTGCAGTTGCTTCCTGGAGTGGCCAATTAGCTAGACCCGAGCCCTTAGGCTCAGTGGGTTAAGTGCTCGCTGCTGTCATCTGTGGGTGCCCATCAGACTCTTCATGTCTCTCCATCTTCTGTGGTACCAAAGATGCTGACACGGGGTGATGTGGGGTCATGGGCTCATTTCTATCAATGGAGATCAATATTTACAGGTGAGGTGAGGAAGGTTTACGAGGTGAGGAAGGTTTACAGGGTGCGGGCCCCATATGAGGGTTAGGGGTCATCATCTTTCTTGTTTGAGGGCTGCAGTTGAGTCCCTCCCAGGGAGTGACACCGCTCAAATGAGGTTGAAAAGAGTGGTGCGGGTCAGTAGTTTAATCTTACCAAGGCCGCCTCAGCCTTTCATCCTTCTGAGGTCGATGAATTACATTAGGTACTAATATCACCGGCTTTTACCAGTGCTTAACAGGTTTGAATAAGGCGCTATACGAAACACATTTTATTGACATTATATAAATAAACCAATAAAAGGCCAATCTCATGCTATGACCAGTCAACAAGTCCGTTTTAAAAGCCATCCTCGCGAGTCTTGGCGCCTTCCCAAGGGAGAGGTTGGAGGAAATGTGACAGAAGCCATTAGTTGAGGGCGCAGAGACGGCTTCCGGCTGGACTGGGACAGAAATCAGTTCTGTGGAAGCCGGGCCGGCAGCGGGGAGATGGCGGAAGGGGCCCTGTGTATCTCTGCCGACCTCGCGCTCGGCTCCTGTCACCCGGTGACCCCACCCTCTCGGGCGGGCCCTTATCGAGGCCACAAGATGTCTGAAGCCAGGCGGGCCGCCTGTCCCTTTCTCAAGCGCTCCTATTTGTTTCCTGTCAGATAAGAGGCCCGCCGCTCGAAGGGGCAGCGAGGGAAACGCGCTATCAGCGCCTGCTTCCAACTACCCCCCCCCCCCCCCCCCCCCCCCCCCGGAGGAGGCGCGAGGGACAGATTACTTGAAGCTCGCCCTTTTGATTGCCTTCATCCACCATGCTTGCTTCGTGACTAAGAGGAACTGAACATTTTACTGCTTTCTTTCGGCCACCGGAGCAGCCTGACTTTGCCACAAACTTATCTTCATCTTTTACATTTTTAGAAGAGGAGACAGGTGTATTCTTTCTTTTTTATGTTTAAAGAGCTTTATTGCAATTTGTCAACAAAGTGAAAGATCCAATGTTAATATAGTATAATACATCAAAAGTAGTCCCATAACTGGGAAATAAAGGTTTATTCTTTCCATTTATGAATTTATGAACACAGCACTGTTTGTCCACAGGCTACACCCCCACCCCCCCTGCACAGGCAAACCTTCAGGCACACACACACACACACACACACACACACCATAGCAAAATGGTGCGATGGGCCCTAATCAAGAAATTGTAGAGTGCGCCACTCTCGGGAGTAAGGCCTTGTGGTGACGGTCTAGCGTCACGAACACAGGAAACGGAAGGGCGGGACCGGAAGCGGAAGGCGGCCATCTTAGGTCATAGGCGCCGACCGCGGGAAGGTGTGAGAAGCTGTTCCCGGCGCTCCGGTGATTAAAGCAAGTTAAACCTCACAACTGAATGCTGTGGTTATTGGGGGCTTCTACAAATGGCGACGAGGACTGGGATTTAAACCCCGCCCCCAGACATAAAAAAAAATAATAAATCGAACGTCGGAAAGAGAAAAAGGAAAAAACGGACAGAAAAGACCACACACCGGAGCGTGGCAGAGGACACCAGACACCCAGGCAGACCTTCCCCGAAGCCCAGCCAGCACCAACAGGCCAGCGGACGCACAGAGGCAAAAAGGTACGCCCACAGTAGCAAGCACAGAGGATGGAAGACATTTAAAGGGGCAGCTGCACGCAGCGAACACGGCACAGGGTCATAATCGAGCCCCACCACTGTGCTGCGAGCCTCACCTCTAATCAGAGGCACAGTTTAGCACGCTGGCGGCGCAGCAACCTCTGGGGGAAGGATCTGGAGCGAATGAGACAGGCCAAAAGGGCAGTCAGCAAACGCGGTCGCCCAGCGAGGTCAAGACAAAGGGTAGCGCTATAGACAGTGAGCTCAGCGACGAGGAAGCTGACGCGCAACGTCCACCAGGGAGCCCACCAGGCAAGCGGGTTCCAGAGCAAGCAGGAACTAGGGGCGGCAACAAGATGGCAACACAATCCACCTCCCTCACCCAAATGGTGCCATTCCTGGCAAAGAGCGGTGAACCAGATATGCAGTGGGAGGACTGGAAAAGGTACTTCCTCAACTACCTGGAGGCCTTAGAGGAAGAAGGCGAGGCGTCATTCTCGAGTAAGAGAAGGAAGAAAATATTGTTGCACAACTTGGGTCCTGAAGAGATCAGAGTGTATGATAACATAGTCAAGGTCACAAGAGATGCAGCGAACACAGACGTGTTCAGCCACGCCATTGCAGACTTGGATGCACACTACAGGCCAGTAGTTTGCGTAGCCATAGACAGACACAACTTCTTTCAGAGGAAGCAAAGGGGAGGAGAATCAGTGGATGAATACGTTGTGGCGTTACAAAAATTGGCTTTGACATGCAAGTTCGGCACGCTGCATGATGACCTTATAAGGGACCAGATCATTATGCACACGTCCAGCACTCACATTCAGGAGAAATTGTGGGTCAATGGAGATGCTCCACTGAAGGAAGTAAAGGCCATGGTGAAAAAGGCGGAGATGTCTAAGAGGTGCGCGCAAGCGGCCCGGAAAGAGTCAGGAGGTACACAGACGGTGTGCAAGATAGCAACACCAGGAAGGAACGAGAGAGTGGGGTAAAGGGACCAACAAAGAGGCCAATATGGAAAACGGACACCCCAAACCAGCCACGCCGACCAGAGGACAAACAGGGGTAGACGGCCGAGTTGTTATAGATGTGGCAGCACATCGCATCTGGGGAATGACAAAGCGTGCCCCGCATTCAGGGCTAAATGCTCATTCTGCGGTGTGTTCGGGCACTACGAGAAGGTGTGCCGCCGGAAACCCAGAGGAGCCATGATAAAATACGTGGACCAGGAACAACAAGGAGAGGTAGAGGACCAGGAAGAAGAAGAGGATCTGGAAGAAATACTCTACATCGATGTGCAAGTACTAGAGATGGAAGGTGAAGAGACGGACAAACCAAAGCTAACAATGAGCATAGGAG
The DNA here is from genome assembly GCF_964263255.1 of Lissotriton vulgaris. NCBI lineage: Eukaryota > Metazoa > Chordata > Amphibia > Caudata > Salamandridae > Lissotriton > Lissotriton vulgaris. The sequence continues at coordinate 1,186,324,550 of NC_141697.1, forward strand.
TATCGATGGAAATGATCGCAGATAGCGGAGCACCCATCTCCATTATCCAGAGGAAGGTCTGGGAAGAGAAGTTTGGGGCCCAAAGAGAAGAAGAATTGCAACCAATGGATGTAAGGCCAGTAACGTACACTGGACAGAGGATTCCAATGTTAGGGTACTGCCCCTTATTGTTTGAGTTCCGAGGACGCCAGGCGAACTGCAAATTATACATTGCAGAAAAAGGGCCATCAGTGCTCAGCTGGAAGGACCAAGGTACACTAGGCATACTGTTGAATCCCGGTGGAGCAGAGAAGATCTTGCTAATGGACATGGAAGGGGAGGACAAAGGAGGGTCCTGGCATAAGGCTTACCCCAAGGTCTTTAACGGACAAATAGGAGAGCTGATCAAGTACAGACACCTCATAAAGCTGAAGGAAGGAGCCGTCCCTGTCGCCCACAAGGTGAGGAACATCCCGTTCCGGTGCAGAGAAGCGGTTCAAGCAGAACTTGACAGACTGGAAAAGGAAGGGGTCATAAGAGCCATCGAGAGTGCGGAATGGCTTTCGCCTCTGGTGGTAGCACAGAAACCGAACGGCAAAGTGAGGCTATGTGTCGACCTCAGAGAACTCAATAAAAACATCCTGGTCGACAAGTTTCCATTACCTCGCATCAGTGAGATGTTGGCTAAGACCAAAGGCAAACGGTGGTTTTCCACAATAGACTTGTCATCTGCCTACCACCAAGTCAAGTTGCAACCTTCATGAACCCACCTCACGTCGTTCATAACCCCCTTTGGCTGTTACGAGTTCGTAAGGATGCCGTTTGGCCTGGCCTCAGCGGCCGCGGTATTCCAAAAACTTATGCACAAGCTATTCAGGAGAGAAAAAGAGGTCCAGTTCTTCCAGGACGACATTCTGGTCATGGGAGGAACTAAAATGGAACATGATGAGAAGCTGCACATGGTACTACACACCCTGCAAGAAAATGGATTGACGGCTGAATGGTCTAAATGCAAGTTCGGGGTGCAATCAGTCACATACCTGGGACATGAAGTGAGTGGAAAGGGGATTGAACCAAAAAGAACCAACATGCAAGCCATCATGGGCGCACCAACCCCGAGCAAGAAGGAGGACGTCAGGTAATTCCTGGGAATGGCTGAATTTTACAGCAAATTCATTCCCCACTTTGTCACAAAAACCCATCACTTGCGGCAACTTTTGAAGGAAAGGAATGGATTTCAGTGGAACCAGGAGGAACAAAAAGAATTCGAGACTCTGAAAAGAGAGATGAGCGAAGCCATTCCCCTCAAGAGATTTGATCCTGATGCGGATTCTATACTGACAACAGACGCAAGTGACCGTGGTCTGGGAGCAGTGCTAATGCAGCAGTCGGAGAGTGGGGAGACACCCACAGTATGTTTTGCCTCAAGATCTTTGGCGCCAAACGAAGAGAAGTTTAGTGTCATAGAGAAAGAGATGCTGGCTGTCGTATGGGCGATGGAGAGATTTAGGCAGTACCTATGGGGTGCTAAATTCTTGGTGAGGACGGACCACAAACCTTTGATCAAGGTGCTGACGTCCAGCGGACATGCACATGCCACACCGAGAATTGCCAAAATGACACTACGTCTGTTAGATTTTGTATATGAAGTTGAACATATACCAGGGCCACAGAACAAAGTAGCCGATTTTTTGAGTCGAGCGGCGGCCATGGAGGAAGCGAACGAACAAGTGCACCCACAGTGGGAAGGATACATAGTGGCCACTGTCCAGGACATGGAAAGAGTAATTAGTGCACAAGACTCGGAGGAAGCCTACAAGACAGATGAAGACATGGAAGTGATCAAGGGATATGTCACCCACTGATGGCCAGAAAAGAGACACCTGAAGGAGGCACTAAGACGGTACTGGGAAGTAAGAGATGAGCTATCTCTGGCAGAGAACCCGGTGTTTCTTCTTAGAGGCGACAAAGTAGTTCCACCGCAAGGAATAATCGAACACCTGATGGCACTCCTGCATGAAGGGCACCAGGGAATCACCAAAACCAAGGCCCTGGCCAGGCAGGCGTACTGGTGGCCGGCCATAGACGCCCAAGTCGAGAGGTATGTGAGAACATGTGAGTCATGTGCAAAGGCCGATAAATCCCAGAACGTCATGAGACCTGCGTTAGGAAAGTTCCCAGTGCTGGAAGGACCATGGGAAATGGTGTCGGTGGACATCATGGGACCCGTGCTCAACAAGGACGGAGTGGAGAAGTACGCATTCGTCATGGTTGATAGGTACTCTAAATGGCCTGAAGTGGCCATTGAGGAGAAGGTGGACACGGAAGCAGTGATAGACTTTCTGCGCAACGTCTTCATCAGGGAAGGAATCCCTAAGATCATTACTTGCGACAACGGACCGCAGTTCGTGTCTGCTAAGTGGGAAGAGTTCACTACCAGAAATGGAATTGTGGTAAATCACACCCCCATCTATCACCCAGCAGGCAATGGCCAGGTTGAACGCTTCAATCGAGTGATAATGGGCACCATACAAGCGGCTATTGATGATGGACTGGACTGGGAGAGAGAATTATTGAAAATGTTGTGGGCCTACCGAATAACCCCGGGGAGCACGGGGTACAGCCCGTTCAAAGTGTTGGGAGGAAGAGATGCCTTCACGAAGGACAACATGGCCTGGAAAAAATTGGTGGTGCAAAGTAAGTGGTCACCGGCGGTGGTCAGAAAGAACTTAGAGAGAGCACGAGATGTATACACTGATTATTTTAACAAAATACATAATGTGCAAGGAGTGGAGTTGGAGAAAGGCGACTGGGTCAAGGTAAAATCTGCCATCTTAAAAAGGAAAGGGGAAAGCAAGTTCTCACCGCCCCTACGAGTAATTGAGCCATATGCCTGGTCGGCCTTGCTCAGCGACGGCAAAGTGTGGTCACAGGACAGAATGGCGAAATGCAGCAAGATCCTGAAGTGAGGAAGACACTGTGAATGTAGACGAAGGAGAAGGAGAAAGTAACGGAAGATACGAGGAAGGTGTAGAAGAAGGAAGGGGGCAAGTAGGAGAGAGCAGTACGGAAGGAAATGGAGAATACAGAGCAGAGGAAGGAACAGAAGGCGGGAGCAAGGAAAGATCGGACAAGGATGTGATGGAAAGTGTCAAGGAGGGAGCAAGCGGAAGGAGCAACGGAGAGGTGCAGAATGGAAGAGCAGGAGATGGAGTGAGGAAGACGAGAACCGGTAGGACAGTAAAGGTCCCGGTAAAGTTCAAAGACTTTGAAATGGACTACAAGTAAGGACTAGAATTTTGTTTGTCATTGCATAAAAGGGGGGAGATATGTGGTGACGGTCTAGCGTCACGAACACAGGAAACGGAAGGGCGGGACCGGAAGCGGAAGGCGGCCATCTTAGGTCATAGGCGCCGACCGCGGGAAGGTGTGAGAAGCTGTTCCCGGCGCTCCGGTGATTAAAGCAAGTTAAACCTCACAACTGAATGCTGTGGTTATTAGGGGCTTCTACAGGCCTACCCCCAAGACCCCAAATTACTGGACGCACACACTGTGTTAAGGAGTTTCGTTGTTTATTTATATCTTCGGGGCGAGCCCTCCCTGAGAAGTGGTGCAGTAGTAGCAATGTACATGAGAGCCCGGATGGCTCTATACAGCCCTCCTTTTTAGGTCGAGCTGGAGTAAGCATCCGTAGGATGCTCCAGTCCAGCTCGACAACTATAGTGATCGACTTCGGGGGAAGGACGGACAAGAGGGTGCCACCCGCTTTTCCGCTGGATTTGACCTCGTGCACACGCACGTCGGCTCCGTCCACATTCCCAGCAAGTCAGTGCCACACAGAGACACGGAGCCTTGCACTGCCGTATCCTCTCACATTTGCCGTCGCGCATATTTATAATACAGTCCTTGCCCTAGTTACTCACACCTTGCGTATGCGCCCACTCTGCTTAACACAGTGACACTTTACTCAACACACCCCTATGCCATGCACAATCGAGCTCTGCCTTGCACACTCCGTGCTTTGCACACTCACCCCCCAGGATGTTTCACGTGCGCCAGGCTCCTCTCTGCTTTGGCCCGTGCTCCGTATAATCTGTCTGACCTGCGACACTGGCTTCGGGGCTGCCTCCCACCGTATTCCTCCCCCGGAGTGCAGGGCTGGGAGCCCGGCTGCCTTCAGCGGGCTACGGGGCTGCCTCAGAGGGTGCTGTGGGGCTCTGCGTGGCTGCAAGGGGGTCTACGGCTGCTATGGAAGCGTGCGGATCCGGATCACCACACTGGCCGCATGGGGGTGTCTCGGCGGGCGCAGGGCTGTCTCCCGGAGGGGGTAGGGCCAGTTGAGTCAGTCTGAAGCCCGCACGGTGCTGCTGCAGTCTAGCTCTTCCTCCCTGTCCCTTTCTCGCCTCCCCCTGCTCTGATTATACAGAGGGGGCGGCCCGCTCACCTTGCGCCTGGCGGAGGGAGCGGCGCCGTGTCACAGTAAGAGCCCTCCCTCGCCGGGCGGCGCGCAGCTCCCTCTGCTCCCAGGCTCTGACTCCAGACTCCCCGGCAGCCGCGCGGCGCTGCTGGCGCGCGCACTCTGGACGGCATGCGCGGGCCCTGGGTGCACACGCGCGAGGACCCGTGCACGCGAACTTACGGACATAGGAGTGGGGACTCAAGGGTGTGCACATCGAGGGTCAAAGGCACTGGCCTTCGAGGCACGCATGCCTATCTTTGGATTCATTTTTATTTTTATTTATTTATTTTATGCGTTTTTATATAGCGCAGACTTTACCCGAAGGTGTCAGAGCGCTTCACAATAGGAACAGTAATGATACATGAGGAGAAGATGACAAGTGAGCAAGTTACAAAAGCAAACATTACGTTACATGTGGCAATAGTGACAATTGTGCATGTATCGAGAGCAAATAAAATACAAGAGGTAGCAAAGGATACAGTACAAGGGGAAAAGTGACGTGTGCATGTTACAAAGGAGTACACAATACAAGTAGAAGTATAATACTGCAATAAAGACTAAGTCCGCCGTACTCCCATGTTGGATAACATGCACATCACTCACAATCACATTGCTCATGGTAGCGTCTGCTATAAATCGACTGCATACTCTTGTGGTGGAGTGCGATGTGAAAATTAAGATAGTGCTAATAACATCACGTTCTGACGTCACATAGTCCTAGATTGCAGTTCATTTACATGGTGGGAGTGACCACCGTGCTGCCAACACCGGGACCTTGTTTGGATCCACCGCCTGCACTGCTCTCCATGATAGGCCGTCTCCGCTCTGTGAAGGAATTAATATCACAGGCAGATTGTTTGCAAATCTGCTTCTGTTTGTTATGGTTGAGCAACTCCATAAGTGAGGAATATAATGGCTCTTTGGCTGACTTTTTCACTTCTGATTGGCCCGATTGGTGCAGGTAAGGACCGACCCAATCCTTTTAAACATGTTACTCCCCGTTTTATTCCTTATTTGTGATCTTGATAAGTCGCATTTCAGGCAGATCTGTTCTTGGATTTTCGTTACAAGAAAATACAATTTACATAATCTTCACACATTTTTTTAACAAAAGTTTAAGCTATTGCTATTATAAATTACAATAACTTTTATTTAAGTATTAATTATTAAAAAATGTAAAAGCCATTGTTATTTGAAATATCAATACATCTAAGTCACGTAAATGCAACACATATTGCATTACAAATGCTATAAGTGTCACATTTGCGAAAGTTAAAACTATTGGCATTGTAAACGACAAAGCTATTTAAAAACCAACACATAAATAAAAAATGTGTCATTTACAATACTAATAGCTCAAGCTTTCCTAATGCGAGACCTATTGCATTGCAAATGCTTGTTAGGTCGAGCTGACGGCCGGCATGCATGCACTGCTCTCTCTGGGAGGCATGTCTGAAGGCCGGTGCGCATGCGCTGCTCGCTCTGCGAGACATGCCTTATTAGGGTATGCACTGGAAGCCTCCCCAATTTCACGCCCATATTTGTCATTGGCTTGTGTCATTGCCCTTCGTAAATGCTGGCTCCTGATTCGTAAATAGGCTTGTTAGTCCCTACTTGGTACCGCCTTGTCTGCATTTGTTACCTTCCATAACAACAGGACCTTTTCCATGGCTTGTTACACGGTCTGCGTTATAAGTGGGTCAGCACTATTTTGTTTATTCACTAATAGGGACAATGGCAGCTGCATTTTTTTTGTATTTGCAGCGTGCCCACACAGGACAAAGGCGCCCGCTTTTCGTATTTAGCGAATAACTTTAAAAGTGGCTGCCACCTACCCCCACAGCACAATGGTGACGTTTGTTCGCCTTTTTACATTTTTTAAAATAAATTTGCATGCTGAGCACAGTGTCCGCTTTAGGGACACCGCGCTCTGTTTATTTGAATTTTTTTAAACTTTAATGATCATTTCAGCACCCACTTCAGGGACACCGCGCTCTGTTTATTTATTTTTCTTTTACTTTATTTGTGAGCGTGGCACCCGCTTCATGGACACAGCGCTCAACAATACAATAGGGGGCAGATGTATCAACCAGTTTTTTAGTCGCAAACGCGATTCACATAAAAACTGCGTTTGCTACTAAAAAATAGAGAAAAGGTATGTATGAAATAAATCGCAAAAGCAATCGCAAAAATTGCGATTCTTTACGTTGCGAGAACATTATTTCTGCGAATTATTCTGAGATTTCATATTTTGCAATGTTTTTTGTTTGCGAATATCGCAAACCAGAAATCGCAATGACGTATGAAAAAATCGTAAATTGCGAATTCATGAAAATCGCAATTTAAGAAATCACAATTACCACTAAGTGCATGCAGTTGGTAACCAGGTTGAAAGTATAAAAAGTAACCCAAAATGCAACAGTAACCTCCAAAATGGCAGGACTATACCTGATAGCCAGGAGGCTGCGTATCCGTGCCCTTGCACAGAGAAGACAGAGACATGAACGAATATTCAGACTGCGCATCACGCTGTTCCAGCAGACTGAAGAGGACATCTATGACAAGTACAGGCTGCATCCACACACCATCTTGGACCTCATAGATGAGCTCAAACCTTTTTTGGAGCACCCAACAGGCCGGACACAATCAATTCCTACCCATGTGCAGGTATTGTGCTCACTGCACCTTCTGGCCTCAGGGTCATTTCGAGGCATCATAGCATAGGTTGGTGGGGTGTCCCAGAGTGCTCTTTCAAGGTTTTTTCATGCCTTTTTGGATGCAATGCTGAACAGGCTACATCACATTTACTTTCCAAGCACCCAACAGGCATTGCAAGAAACAAAACTTTCTACCAAATTGCAAGTTTTCCCCAAGTGATTGGCTGCATCGATGGGACCCATATTGTCATCACACCATCAGCAGTTACAGAATATGTCTTCAGGAATCGGAAAAGCTATCATTCCCTGAACATCCAGATTGTGTGCAATGCCACATACATAATAACTGATATTGTGGCAAAATACCCAGGCAGCACACATGACTCCTTCATTTTCCGACATAGTGGGATACATGGACGTCTGAGTGCTGGACAGTTTGGAGAGGGATACCTGCTCGGTAAATATATCTCACACATCCATCCTTCCATACATTAGTAATTTGTCAGTGGAACATACACTTACACTTACTTTCCTTCAATGCAGGTGACAGTGCCTACACAGTGCGCGACTTCATCTTAATGCCCTACTAAAATCCATCAAATGCAAGTGAAAGAAGATACAACAGGGCACACGGTCAACGCGCAGCATCATAGAATGCACATTTGCCATATTGAAAAGCTGTTTCAGGTGCATACATAAAAGTGGAGGGGCATTGCAGTACGGGCCTGACACATGTTGTAAGATTGTAACAAGCTGCGCAATGCTACATAACATGGCAATGAGGAAAGGCACTGAAATTGAAGTCAGTGACTTAGACACATCTGATCACGATTGCACACCTCCCCCTAGCAGGGCAACAGCAGGAGCAGGAGTAGGAGCAGCGGCTGGACGGCAGAGACGGTCCGAGGTCACACAAAATTACTTTTAGGTAAGAAAAAAATGTAGTCTCACAAAATTTCTGTATCACAGGTGCTGCGTTTAATCACACTTCACATTAAGAAGAGAGAGATGACCCCTCTAGTTCCAGGGAACAGGATACTTAAGACAAATAAAGCCACAAAGGGAAATCCCTGGAAGCCGGTAATATCTAGTATCTACTATCACATCACCCTTTCACCCTTTCACTCTTGCATACTTCTCACTTTTAGAGCCAATATCGGTTCTCAAGTATATATACAGAATAAAATGTGAAGCTTCAAAAAGTTTTTTTTATTTATATCTTAGTAGTAACTCACGATGATTTCATATTAGCTTTTCTCAGGATTGTTATTTTATTCTTTTTATTCAAATTTTTCCTCATATGTATCACCTTTATGATATTCAAATGTTTGAATGCTCGTTTTATCCTAATAAATTTATTGAAATGATTCTGAAAGACATACATGAATACAGAGCACATTCTTTAAAAACAAATTGTCTAAGTACAGTTTATATATTGTGTGTCATCTTAAAATCATACATTTAACACACAATATATAAACTGTACTTAGACAATTTGTTTTTAAAGAATGTGCTCTGTATTCATGCATTCACCTTCTGTTGGATTTCTAGCCAGATCTTCCTCTTCCTGGACTCTGGTACCTACAATGCTTGTTTTCCAAAAAGCATTTCATGGCTGCAAACCATCTCCTCAATTAAAACGTCCTGCTTGTTTTCAGAAAACATATGCTTTATTTTCCTCTTTTCTGCATCCATGCCCTCCTGTGGCCTCTGGAACTCCATTGCAGAGCTAGCAGTTCAGTTCAGCTTCCAGTCTCCTAACTGCCACTGGGTGTGGCTCAGGCAAGCAGGTGCAGGTGATCACTCCGTCTTCCTGTTTGTGATGTCATTAACCTGCACCTGCTTTGCAGATTCACGTTTGAGCGATTTCTTAAATTGCGAATTTTGCAATTTAAGAAATCGCAACATATTCTGCGATTTTTTTGCGATATTTAAGAAATCGCAAATTTTTTGCGATTTATTACATAATCCCGTTTTGCGAATCTGCAACTGCGAATCGTAAAATTTCACAATTACAGAATCGCAAAACCGATTCTTAATACATCTGCCCCTAGGTCTTGCTTTTGCAGAAGTATGACCTATTGGAACTGTAAATGACAATGCCGTTTAATATTATATAAGGCTTTGCCATATGGCAATAGCTCAAAATCTCGCAATTGCCAAACCTATTGCATTGTAAATGCTTGTCTTTAGCGGCTACCAATCACATTCAATTCATGTTCAAGGGCAAATACACACAAAGTGTCTGAGCTGTTGGCTAGGTGCAGGGTTCGGCGAGAGACCGTACGTCTGGCTCTGGGAGCAGGAACTGGACTTGCTTCTGCTGGACTGCAGGTCAGCGATGCACTCGGGGTACTCTGACAGGGTGCACCGTTGGCTTGGTCAGCTCCACCAGTCCTTGCCTCCTCTTGGCTACTTCCGGGAGTCGGTACATGTGGCAAACTGTCGTTCAGGGGTTCTCTTGCCTGTTCGAGCTCAGTGGGTTCGTCCTGACCTGCGTAGGGTACGGGCATCTTCTTGAACCAGGACACATTCCTGGTGACCTCCTGCGTGCCTCTCTGCGCAGAGACCATGGTCCCCTTGATGCAGATTACCCTCCATACTTTGGGCTCGTATGGGGTCCGGAACTTTCAGCCAGGCGGCCTGTCCTTCACTACCACATAGTCGCCCATGCACAGTGACGGTAGCTCTGTACCTCGGATGAGACTTGCCTTCCGGTTGGTATTCTCCCTCCGGGTCTGCACTGGCATGCCGTCCCTTTCAGTGGGGTGCCAGGAGGGATCTGTCTGGATGCTGTCACATGGGGCCCACCTGAAAAGCAGGTGGAATGGTGCACAGAGGGTGGTGCTGTGTGGGATCTGCCGATATGCGTCAAGGAACTGGTGTAGAGATCTTTCAGCATCCCCCCCCTCTTTCCACTGCAATATGCAGTGCCCGATTGAGAGACTTCATAAATTGCTCGACTTCTCCGTTTGCCTGGGGCCATTGTGGTGTGATCTTCCAGTGTCAAAATGCCTTGCCTGCCAGATACTCCTGGAACTCTCGTCCCTGAAACGGGGGGCCCATTGTGGGATTTTTGTGCTGCTAGGCCTCCCCAAAGAGATCATCTCTTTGGGGAGGCCTAGCAGCACAAAAATCCTCTTGAGGGCCATTTGGACATGCAGAAATGCTGTGGACGCGAGCACTTCCAAGATGGGGAATTTAGAATGGAGGTCCATCAATACCAGAGTGCTGCGGCCATCGGAGAAACTTCCGAAATCGATGCTCACTTTGGACCCGGGTGTTCACTGGGTTCTTCTGTGATGACCGGGGGCGGAGTAGGGTCACCACCCTTGATTGCGCATGAGTGGAGGTTCAGGATTTTCTCCTCCACCAATGCATACATGCAGGGGAACCACACCTTGCAGCGTTGGCGTGCTTTTGTCTTCGCCATTCCCTGGTGTCCGACATGAGCTAGGTAGACAACTTGGACTTGCATCATCTTCGGACCACAATGACATGGCCGCACTTTACGATGCCTTGCTCACCTTCACTGAGCTCTCTGCGGACCCTACATAGTTATTGTCTCGCCAGGTGGTCCTCAGCATTCAGTGCATGCGCCCCATCTAAGAAGTGTGTCCATCCTCTGGCGAGCAGGGCTTCCTTGACCCTTGTCAGGTTTTCATCCAATGCTGTGGCTCTGCTGATTTCCCCCAGCGTTAGTGCCTTGGGGCACGCCTCTTGAGTGACCATCCTCATGAGCGTCTCAGTGCGCTCCTCCTCTGCATGTGGTTGTCGCATGTCAGTCATGATGGGGTGTCATGATAGGTAGTCGTTGGGTTGTTGGCCCCAGGGCGAAACACAACCTCGAATCTGTACGCTTGCAGTTGGGAATCCCACCGTTCTACCCTGGGAGGAGCTAGCCTTGATGTTCCCGCAAACAGGGGAATTAGTGGCTTATGGTTTGTTACTACTAGAAACTTCTGCCCATAGGGGTATAAACGGAAGTGCTGGCAAGCCCAAGGAGTAAAATTTGTGCTTGGACGGTGATGCCAGAAGATGCTGGTGCAAGACGTGACTGAAAGCCAGTTTCAAACTGCACCCTCACACTAACGCAAATGTGGCCTGAAAAGAATGACACCAAAGTGGAACTTCAGTGGCATTTCAGGGGCTACCAATGACACTGTGAGCAAGGAAAATAACCAAAAATATAGAAACAAATACACAAAATTGAAAGGCATGTTCTCCTTTCCAATGGATAAAAAAACACCAAAAAGCAACACACACAGCAGAAACTTTCCTAAAAATATATTATGATGTTTTATTACAGGTGCACCATAAGCATCCAGACGGTTTTCCATTCTCCCAACTGTAAAGTGTAATAGGGAAGAATCATCCCCAGCCCTGTCTTGGCACTGCACAAGCATGCAAGACCCATTTGGCTAAAAGGACGTTAGCCCACCACACTGTCAAGACGGGATTCAGCCTCTCTAGAGGTGCTGTTGCCAAGGTTCAAGCTGTTGCAAATAGCACAGATGATGGACGGAATGCTAAACAAATCAAATATTCACCTCAGTCACAGGTCAAGGTTAAATCCATCATTTCTTTGCTTGGCATGCCAGTTTAGACCCAGTCATATGCAAATCAGTCTTGACCCTGCTCTCCATGGGAGTCCTGCACGAACTGTCAATCCAGGTCCTCCCTGGACCAGAAACAAGCATCCTAGGGCCAAATTCGGAGTATCACCCAATATCATGCCAGGCTAGCTTGAATCCGGTGGCATAGCAGGCACAGGATCCATGTCTGGGAATGCCCTTCCCAATTAGGGCGACAAATGCAAAAAGAACAAATGATGAACAGAAAGTGGCATAGCAAGTGTGCCAAAGACCCTAATGCAAGGAAGGAAATGGGTCCCCTCACCACTGTTGGAACTGTGAAATGCAGCAATAATCAGGGTTCAGTGGGGCCCTTAGATCTCTGGGCCCCAGTGCCACTGCACGTGTTGCACCACTCCTTGGCCGAAAAGACCATCTATAGCTTCACAAGGTGCTTTTTGTCTTTGTTCACTGTACCCCCTGCAGACCTATTTGCACTGCCTAACAGTCCTTCTTGTGCAGCAATGAACAAGTACATTATCTGCGGGTTATTACAGCATAAGCAAAAGCCACAATTATTACAACGCCCCCTATCTACACATAAGCAGGGTTCCTTGCAAAGCCAGCTACAACGAAAGACAGAGAATGTCAGCTGCTATCGGAAAGTAATGGAGAGAGTGAGGTTCAGAGATATAACACAAACATTATTAGATGCATTTTTATATCCTTGAAAATGAAGGAAAAAAATGTGCAATTAGTTAGCTTAATTGTTAATAATGTATATTTTACTTTCCTAAGGGCTAATTATGAGTGCCCATGAGTTACAATATGTGTGGTAACTCCTTCTGCTGCACACACTGCAAATCCGAGTATTGTGTTGCTTTTTGCATGAGAAAACCCAGGGCAATGAGAAACATCACACTGCTAATTTTCCACATTTACAAAGACATGGAGCACTTCTGCTCTCTCCTTGCACTGGCGCACTGTGTGCTGCCTAGTACCAACGCAGGCACCCCTGCACACTAGTGCAAGGATGCCTGCATCAGGGTCAGGATTGATTTTGTGGAGGAAGGCACACATTACTGCACAAAAACAATCCAAAGAGGCATTTCTTCTTTCTCTGCATGATGCAGAGGCAAAGAAAGAGGAAATACCGAGGAGAAAAAAAGTGTTTTCTCCTCCTTGCGCAATCATCTGGGAGGCGTACTGACGACACAATCCCAGATCTACAAACTTTTGCAAACCTACACTAGCATCAAATCCATGGGTGGGTGCACAGGACAGCCATGCTTCACCAGTGGAATGCCTCCCAGCTCACAATGCCATCTAAGGCAGCATATGCAGCTTACATTTATTTACAAAGTCCCGAAAGCCAGCACAATTCGACCACTGCGCGGCTTTCCAACTCTGAATTAAGCCATTGTGCTGTCTTGGGTCGCCTTGTATGACGCAAAGACAGTGCAACACCTTAATAAAGCTGGCTCTTAGTGTATACACTGTCTGGGCCTTGGGTGATCAGAGGGTCTGATGAGGGGCCATGTCCCTGCCCCCTACCCTACATCCACTTAACGTTTCCCCCCCTTATCACTCACAGCCTGTGAGATCTGAACTTCCTTCCCTGAGGAACCAGAGCAGTCCCAAGTCCTACAGGTGATTCTAGGGCCCAGCTCCTTTAAGGGTATCATCTCACGACTAAATGCAGCCCTAAAAAATGATAGACAGATGAATATTGGGCTGAAACGAGTCACCAGGGACAGGGAGTTAGAGTCCCTGCTTACAGACGGGGAGTAGAACAGTGATCTTGCGCAGGTGCAAGAAGTAGCCAGTAACGCCCTATTTAAGTTGGTGCAATTTTACTTCCTCTACAGAGCATATATGAATCCATAGTGCTTGCACAGGGCTTCTCTGACGCGCCTGGCAGGTTGCGCTAGGTGTGGTGTGATACCAGCAACTTTCAGACATGTTGCATGGGACTCTACGTAGTTACAGATGTTTTGGGCTGAGGTACAACAGAAGTACAAAGAGTTTCACCCAACTGGGCTTACTGCTGGACGACAAAGCATAGCCATACACTGGGCTAGCCCCACCTCACCGACTCTGTCTAAATGGAGTGCTGGCTTCCTGGAATGGGCAGCTTCGCAGGAGTGCCGGCTCTGGAAGGTACGCACTGACAATCACGCAGAAAGAGACCTTGAGGACAGGGGTAGCCTGCTGGATACATTGGGTGGACACGATGCAACCCTGGGAAACAAATCCGACTTAGCCACGCCACAAAGGGGCGACACAGCCTTTGCTGCAATAGGTGACTCTGGGACTAAGCTACCTGAGCAGCTGCCTCTTTCACATCCAAACAACACCACTGGGTTTAGGCTCCCAACAGTAAGGCCAACCCTTGAACAGAAAAAGAACGTACCAAATGCCAATACTGCTCTCTTATTCCCGTTCTTTTTTATAAGTGGTCCTATTTAAGAACAAACAACATGAACCACAGACTACTTTTTCTGTCAGAAATTAATCTTCTTTTTTATTTTTAAGTATATCAAAGTTTATACATTATTTTCTTATTTTAAACTTTTATCCCATTTCGAAATCACACTCCTGATTACTTCTCATAAAAACTTCTACTCTCATTCAACATTCTTTCTTTCCAGCTCTCATATTCTGTCTTGATAGACACTTCCCTCTCATTCATTCGCTGCACATACCTCATACACCCTATATTTTATACACCTTTTTAGTCCCTTTCTTTATAACTAGCCATAGTTAACATTGTAAACAAATCAATTAAAGTATTCTCTATGAGTCAAACGTTTCGAGAACTTATGGCTAACAACACATGGTGATCTACGCGTTTCGACCTCTTGCCCTTTCTAGAGTTCTCTTCAGGACCCTGCAGCTTCTCATGTACTTTCTTGGCTCACTCTGCAGCTTTTTGTGTCAAAAAACGTAGGTATTCTGGACTTTTTCCCGTGTTTAATTTGAGCAAAACCGGAGTTGTGAAAGGAGGCTCTTGTATATAGACGGTCTAGTGCGCTGGAAAGGATAAGCGATTCTTTTTCTTTTTACACTCTGAATGTCCACATGGCGTAGCTAGGGGGGGCGAGGAGGCGGTCCGCCCCAGGCGGCACTATGTCGAGGGCGGCAGCTGCGTGGCACTGGCCCGTTGCGGCGGCCTTTATAATTTATTTGGGTACAGTGTCCCAAATAAATTATAAAGGCCGCCGCATTACTTGTGAGACTTCGCAATGAGCACTGCTCAGTGCTCTGCTTCTGAGACTGAGAGTCATTTCGTATTGCGCCATGATTAAGTGTTGTGTTCCAGTGTATGCACGCCTGCGACGTAACAGGCGTGCGGCATGAGTAACACGTGACCGGGTTTTAATAAAGGGGGCCCGCACGTACGCCGGCACTTGGCGACGGCGCGCAGAGCCATACAGACATCCCAGTGTCCGTGTATTATTTGATAAGTGGCCAAGTGAAGGCCTCAGTCTGTGCCCCAGGTGCCCCCTGAGAGTAGGCCCCCCTAGAGCTGGTCCCCAGGCATCACTGGCCCCGCCGACACAACAACTGGCGACGAGGGTGGTTGTGCCCTCGCTGTGCGCGCCACGTGTGCATCCTGGTGTGGGGCGGCTGCAACACACCGATCCTTTCTTGCAGTGCTCGTGCCCCCAAGTGCCGCACATGCTGTGCGGGGAGGAGTGTAGCTCTCGGCCTCCGCCGTGTCGCAGGTGAGCTGCTGTTTGCCCTGGTGCCCCGCTCCCACGCACGGTGCCGCCCGACCTTGCCTGCCGGCAACGAGTGTCGCTGCACCTGCCCTGTGCCACAACATCCCTGCACCCGCCCCCAAGTCCCGTGCAGCGCCTTACACGTGCGCATCGCGGGTGCATGAATCGCGCTGCCCGGGTGAAGCAGCGCCGCGGTGCGCACCGGCCTGGCCCCGCCCCTCGCTGCCGCGCGGACTGGGCGCGGCCCACCTCGCCCCACGCATCTCGCGGGCGTGCCTGCACGCGGCGGACCTCCCGGCCATCCTCACTCCGAGTGATAAGGTGGGGGCTATCGCGCTCCTGGGGAGGTGAGAGGAAGGAGGTGCAGACCTGTAGGCGCAGTTGGGAGGACACAGCTCAGGCCGGCCACGTGAAAGCACACGCATTTGGTGCAATCAATCACCAGCACCCACCAAGCACGAGTTGCCGCGGCCCCCATCACCTCGTCCAGAGGGGAAAGCATCATACAAAGTCCACGACTCATCAAGTGGCTCTCCAAACACAGTGACACTACACAAGAATCATGGCCACAATACCCCCCATCGAGCCGTTTGTGGTCGAAGGATCACCATCCTCGCTGGCTCCCAAATGGAAAGACTGGGTGGACCGCTTACTCATATTCTTTGAGGCCACAAAGGTCCACAAAGAACAGAAGAGGGCCATGGTGCTCCACTTAGGAGTCAAGGACGTCCACAATATAGCCAAAACCTTGGTGGAGGCCACGCCGAAGACTCATAGTTCACTCATGAATGCCCTGAATGCATACTTTGAGCCAATGGCTAATCAGGACTATGAGAGATTTATCTTTAGGCAAGCCAGACAACTGCCGGAGGAGTCACTAGACACGTATCATGCGAGGCTGAAACGACTGGCAATGTCATGTGGGTTTGTGGACGTCACTGAAGAAATAAGGGGTCAAATAATTCAGGGCTGCGCCTCGGCCAAGCTCAGGGAACGAATCCTGGAGGAGTCCGGGAAGCCCTTAGCCGATATCCTGACCTTGGGTCGCACAAAAGAACTGTCCAAAGCTCGAGCTGCTCACATGGAGGCGGCCCTCCAAGCACTGGTAAAAGCTGAACCGGTCAACAAGATCCAAGTAAAGTCACCGGCAAAATGGAATAAGAAGCTCCCTGGAAACTCGATGGGAGCAGCAGGGAAGTCGTGCGGATTTGCGGAGGATCATCCCATGTCCAGGCATCAGAATGCCCAGCTCGAGGGAAGAGGTGCTCAGGGTGTGGTCGGTTCAATCACTTTGAAAAGGTATGCCGATCAAAGAAGTTCCGCAAGCCACAACAATTGGTGAACGCCATACCAGAAGGTAACCACAGCCAGAGTGATATGGACGATGATGAGGAAGAGGAAAGGACAGTGCACAAAGTGCACATGATTGGCACGGCCACTCGAAGAGCCAGGAAGCTTCCCCAGTGCTGCATCAGAGTCGGAGACCAAGAGGTTATGGCGGTGGTCGACACAGGAGCAACTATCAACCTCATGAGTGCAGCCCTATACCGGACAATGGATTGTCCACCAACACTGAGTCCATCGCCCATCACCGTATTTGCCTATGGTCAGGACACTCCGTTACGAATCCGAGGAAGGTTCAGGACGGCAATCAATCATGGTGACAGGACCGTCACCACTAACATATTCGTGTCAGAGGATGGACAAGGCATGCTACTAGGATGCCGAGCCGCGGAGGACCTGGGAGTAGTCACCTTTGCATTGGGAGTTCACCAAGAATCAGTACAGCAACTTATAGCTGACTTCGCAGACATCTTCAAAGGAATCGGGAAATTCACTGGTCGCCAAATACACCTACATGTTGACCAAGCTGTTCAGCCAGTGGCCCTCAGACACCGCCGCATCGCGTTCCACCTCCGACCACTGGTGGAAGAAGAACTCAAGAAATTGGAGGAAGCAGGCATTATAGAGAAAGTGACAGGCCCCACCCCCTGGGTATCGCCCATCGTGGTCACCCGAAAACCGAAACAACCGAGTGCTGTCCGGATATGCGTAGACATGCGTCTTCCCAATGTTGCCATCAAGAGGGAACGCCACATCACGCCCACCATCGATGACCTCATAGGGGAAATGGCGGGGGCGTGCTGGTTCTCAAAGCTGGACCTCCAATCAGGATACCACCAACTAGTTCTCGATGAAGAGTCGCGGAATATAACAACATTCTCGACACACGTGGGGCTCCGGAGGTACACCCGACTCAGTTTTGGCGTGTCCAGCGCAGCAGAAGTGTTCCAAAACGTGATCCAAAAACTGATTGCTGACATACCAGGAGTTATCAACGTCAGTGACGACATCATGGTACATGCCCGCACCATACCCGAACACAACCAGAGGCTTGCCCAAGTGTTCCGAAAATTGAGGGACGCGGGTCTCATTCTGCACAGGGAGAAATGCGAATTCCTGAGGCAGAGAATAGGATTCTTTGGGTACACGTTTTCAGCTGATGGAGTCAACCCTGACCCAGAAAAGGTGAGAGATGTCAAAGAAGCTGCTCCCCCCACCTCAGTCACCGAAGTCCACAGTTTCTTAGGCATGGTCAACTACTGCGGGCGATTCATTCGGGATCTGGCCAATTTGACGCTACCACTGAGAGAACTCATGAAAGAGTCCATGCCCTGGACATGGGGACCGGAGCAAGAAAAGGCCTTCAAGGACATCAAAGCAGCTCTGTCAGATAACACCTCCTTGGCATTCTTCGACCCCCGGAAACAGACCCTGGTGGCGGTGGACGCTGGTCCCGCAGGACTAGGGGCGGTCCTCATGCAAAAGCAACGAGATGAGATGAACTGGACCCCCGTCGCTTTTGCCAGCCGCTCGCTTACGGACACTGAACAACGGTACTCACAAATTGAAAAAGAAGCCATTGCTATACACTGGGGGTGCAGACACTTCCACCTATACCTGTACGGGAAGCCATTCACAGTAGTCACGGATCACAAACCGTTGGTTGCCCTGTTCTCGGGAACATCAACAAAACCCCCTCCTCGCATAGAAAAATGGATGCTACAGCTACAGGACTACAACTGTCAGATAGAATACCAGCCAGGGTCCAGAAATCCGGCAGATTATTTCTCACGACACCCAAGAGCAGCCACCCCGGCGGAGATGGAAGAGGCCGAAGATACGGAAGCTTACGTCAGGTGTGTTATCGCGCGATCCTGCCTGCGGCCCATATCCATCAGCAGCATCGCGGAGGCTACCCTGAAGGATTACAGTCTACAGAGAGCGAGGAGAGCCCTTCAAAGTGGGAATTGGCATCGGGCCAAAGACAAATGGAAGTTACTGACACCACGCGCTCAACGCATCATGGAAAGCCTATACCATGTGAGAGGAGAACTGAACGAAGACCACTCCGGATGCCTGCTAAGGGGTCACCGGCTGGTGATACCCTTTGCCCTGACTGATCAGATGGTACAACTGGCCCACATCGGTCACCAAGGAATGGTGAAAACGAAAGCAAGATTGAGGACCAAGGTGTGGTTTCCGCTAATGGATGATCTGGTGGAGGAGACCGTAAGATCCTGTGCGGCCTGCCAAGTCACTGGAGATGCCCCGCGAGAAGCACCCGTCGTAGTCGAGCCTCGACCTCAGAATGGGAATGTGTCAGCATGGACTTCGGAAGTCTTTCCGACGGACGACACACCATGGTCGTGATAGATGATCACTCCAAGTATCCAGAGGTTGAACTAATAACCACTACCAGCGCCACCGAAGTGATACCCAAGTTGGAAAAGATCATAGCGGCCCATGGGGTAATGCGGGAACTCAGAACGGACAATGGCCCTCCTTTTCAAGGCCAGGAACTAGCCAACTACTTGCACGCCCTAGGAACACGACACCGCCGCATCACTCCTCGCTGGCCACAAGCAAACGGGGAAGCTGAGCGGTTCATGCGAACTCTCAATAAGGTCATCCGGATCGCACATGACAAGGGACAATCGGTGGAGATGGCGATATTCACATTCCTGCGTAGCTATCGCCAAACACCTCACACCACCACGGGGGTAGCTCCGGCACATGTTCTCATGGGACGGGTAGTGGCGGATTCCATTCCCCATCATCCCCAGTGGACACCCGAGATGGCCGATGAAAGCAGGATTGAGGCAAAGCGACAAAAGCTATATGCTCAGGCCAGCCGGCGGAGGAGAGCTGTTCATGCTCGAATCGAACGAGGTGATCTTGTACTACTGAAGAACAGAGTAACCAGTGGGAAGTTCAGACTAACATATGAAAAAAGACCGTGGAAAGTTATCAGTGTGAAAGGCACTCGCATCATTGCCACTCAAGGTCGAGAAGTAGTAACCAGAAACGTATCACATTTCAAACCATTCCATCAGGAGGTGGAGATGACCCCTAATGCCGAGTGCCTGGCACCGCGAGTGACTGCGAGCCCAGCAGCTGAGAACCTCCAGGAACTTAGCAATGATCCCTCAAGAGCCGTCTCTCCTACCACGGCAAGCGAAAACCTAGATTTATTTATTAATTTATTTATTCAGTGTATTTGTAGAGCGCAAAACCTGTCACCCAGAGGGCATCCTGGCGCTTTGATCAAGAAACCATAGACTTTTAACCACTCAGACCATTTATGGAAACAGGTGGGTTTTTAACGCTTTTCTAAATGGAAAGTAGTCCTTGTGGCTTCTCAAAGAGAGAGGCAGAGAGTTCCAAAGTTTGGCCGCTGCAACGCTAAAGGAGTGGCCACCCATCCTCACTCTATGAGGCTGAAAGCTCCAGTGTAGCACCAGAGGTTCCGGAAGATGAGCCTGTCAGCCGCAGCCCTGCTTCCCCGGCCGGGGGTGATGTCCCCCGAACTCGATGGACTGCCACCTACAAATTGAGAAGCAACCCAGCACCTTCCTGCCGCCTTCGGGACTACATCATGTAAGACTGTTCCTGTATGTTATACATGTGTTTATAGTGCCTTATTCTCTATGCTGATCATTGAACCTGAACAGTGCCGCAAACCACCAAGAACAGTATAATACATTCAGAGACTGCACTGATGCTTCAGATGTTTTGCCTGTTTGTTCTTTTTATATTTTAGGAGGAATGTTGTGTTCCAGTGTATGCACTCCTGTGACGTAACAGGCGTGCGGCGTGAGTAACACGTGACCGGGTTTTAATAAAGGGGGCCCCGCACGTACGCCGGCACTTGGCGACGGCGCGCAGAGCCATACAGACATCCCAGTGTCCGTGTATTATTTGATAAGTGGCCAAGTGAAGGCCTCAGTCTGTGTCCCAGGTGCCCCCTGAGAGTAGGCCCCCCTAGAGCTGGTCCCCAGGCATTACTGGCCCCGCCGACACAACAATTAAGCTCGGTGGCGGCTGCGTAGAAGAGCGCTCGTGCAGTACAATCACACCCACCCCGGAAATGATGACAGTAGCGCACGTGGGAGCAGCTGGAGCGCAGGCACCGGCGGCACCGGCCGTGAGCTGCTTAGGCAAAGGGCAAACAGGCATAGCACCTCTCTTATCATGCACAGCGCTTCTTCCCGACTCCTCTGGATGATGCATTTGCATAAGGTATGAATACACAAATGAAGTCTTGTTTATTTGAAAATATTATTTTTCATGTACTTCCGACCAACACGATAACTACATTATTTCTGCTGTCCAACAGAAGATCCGTTGATCCCTCTAATCACAGTTCGGTTTGGGATTATTTCTCATGGCGAACGGGAACATCTTTCTGTGCTGAATTAAGATCGGGCTGAAAAATAACTATGTTAAAGTGAATCTATTTCCCCCACACTACACACACTTCTCAGCCGGGCACATTGGCAGACTGGCGACTTTCCCAAGAGAGTCAACCTGGGCCCCTTAGAGGCTGGTCTCAGCTCCTGTACACCGGTTCCATTCCACCAGGGTCACAAAAACGGAAAGTTACAAGAAAAATAGTTCAGCTCTTCGCAGTCTTAAAAAAAAAAGGACTTCTGCCTGTCCTCCTTGTGAGTATTTTGTTTCTCTTTGTTGTTGCTGCTTTGCAAGGGGGTCAGATGAGTTAGTAGAGCAGGAGGCTCTATAGTTTGAGAAGGAGCAGTGTTTTGAAGGTAAGAATGGCATTTTACAGTTAAGATGTTGTTTAAGATGATAACGTTTACTTTAAAGGTAGGAGAGCAGAGTTGGTCTGTAGAGGCAGTTTTTAAAACCGGAGTGTAGTGTGTGGGTTTTGGTGATATAATGTGAGGGTAGAAGGAGTAATTTAAAGGTTGGATAGTTTAAATATAGGATGGGTTAATATAAGGCAGAGGTAGTTGGAGTATGGAGTAGTTTGGGTGTTGAAGGGGTAATTATGTTTGTATGCATTTACTGATCTAGTAAGTTATAAATGCAATACACTTGTGAGCAGATTTACAAAGATTCACACTATGCAACTATGTGCAATAGTCTCCCTTGCACAACCAAAATTAGCATTGCATTGTATTTACTGCGCATTGTGTCACAATGATGGCATCAGCCACACACATGCAAATAACTCTGTTATTTGTGACAATAAATATGATTTTTCATTTATGCAAAGACAGAGAAACAATACTTTGTAGTTTGTATGGGTTTTGTGATTTGAGTAAACCCTTGAATACAATTCTTTCATGCAGACAGCCTCCTAAGGGTAAATTTGACACTGTGTGTAATTTTAGCAAATATCACACCTAATATGCTTTGAAATATTTAGGAATTTCCCATTGTCTGTTGTTTGTACTGGGCTACACTAGTTTGTATGGCTTTAGTTTAGTTGATATGGCTTTGCTTGGAGTTCTAGGCCTGTTGGTGTGGTTCCTACCCCATTACACCCACTTTGCAAGAAGTGGGTTTTGTGCTACGCAACTAGAGTTAGATTACTCAACATTATGTTGTTACATATATATTATAATTTACGGAGTAATAAAAAGTAAGATGAGAGAGGGTGAATTTCAATATTTGCAAATAAGACCATTTCTATAAATCCTTGGTATAGTCAAGAGGAAGGGGCATGGGGTATTGAGGCTGAAATTGTGACATCAAAGATTTGCTCAGGTAAAATGGGTCATGCTGAGTGTCCAGGGTAAGTTGATACTGGGTGACTGAGTATAGGAGTAGGAGGTGGGGACAGTTTGAACGTTGGCAGTATTAAGAGGTCAGGAGGGATGTGACAAAATATAGGGTAGCTTCGGTGCTGTGGAGGGAGTTGGAATAGTTTACAACTGGAGGTAGTTTCAGTATTCGAAGGGTAGTTTGAAGGTGGAGTGCGCGTGAAGGTAGGGGTAGTTTGTTTGAAGGGGTGACTTTGTTATAGAAGGTAGTAAGTGGAGATACTCGACTGTAGGAAGAGTTCTTTGACAATAGGAAGTAGTTTGAGTGGCGGGGTAGTCTAAAAGTATGGGGTAGCGATAAGATGGGGTAGTTTTAGTGTTGGAGAGGTTGTTTTCGTGCAGTCTGGGTGAAGGAGGTTAGGTTTAAAGGGGAGGGATAATTTGAGCATAGAAGTGCTAGACTGAAGATAGATGGGGACAGTGAGAGGGAAGATTGGGATATCTGATGGTTGGAATAGTTTAAGGGGCAGTATCGGGTAAAAGTGCATTAGCCTTGGCTGTGTATTAGTGCCCTTTAAAATTTGTTTTAGCCACACTGCAAAGCATCTGTACTGCTGTACAGCATGGCTACAAAGCAATAGCTCTCATAAGCAAGACCCTTTGGCTTTGCCCGTGCTTGGTTTTTATTACAGTGTCAGCTCAGCAAAGTACGTCTGTGCTGAAATGGACATTTATAGCTGAAGAGTTAATGTGGCAAGCAACACCTGTATGTTCTTAGTAACACACACACAAAAGAGCGCAGGCGATATGAAGGTGCAGAGACCTTGGCATTACTCATGTGCTAACAAGAGATGTTTGTGAGGACAGGCACATACCGTGATATCAGGACTCACATTCAATTACTTTGCTTTCTAAACAATCACGAATATTGAAACAAGGCACCTTGGGTGCAATTCATTGTAATATTACATTGGCATACTGTTATTAGTATACATTGCCACGGTTCCTTCTGCAGATTCCGTGGGTTGTCCCCTCCTAGTGTACCCTTTCCCCCCCCACAAAAATATGAAAATATTTCTGTAGATTTTCACATATTTTTTCCGGGCATGGGGCTGTCTCAAGTGACAGGTGCAGGGTCAAGGCTGTCTCTACGATGAGCCACGGGTCAGACCCCTCTTCTGGCCTGGGTAGGTAAAAACTGCATTTTTCACATTCTACTGCATTCTCTGGCCTGACACTTCAGCTTATTGAAATGCTTTCGGAGCACTGACAGTCTTCAAAAACTCACACTACTTTACTGGTGTGACCGTAGGCGACACTGAGTTGGTGTTGAATGCTCTCTGGTTGACGGGAGGGAGGACTGGGATGGTCACACTGCTTTCTCCTGGGATGGGGGGGCGGTCAGGGTATGTAATTCTTCTGCGGCTGGGGCAGTGGGTGGCTCCACTGCTCTCTCCTGGGAGGGGCATGTGGGATGGCTTCTACTGAGCTCTCATGGGGGGCTTGGGTGGAGTGAAAAGGCTTCCACTGCAGGGCTGGTACTGCCCCAACTGAAGAACTCAAGTTAGTCTAGTGATCGGGTGCATTAGACTCACCTGTAGTATCCTGAAGGTGCTGCCAGGGGAATCGTGGTCAAACCCAGTGTGGTGGACCAGTCTGCAGACATTGCTGAGGTCATGGACGGGGCAGATAGGGGGCAGGGGACAAGGGTCCAGCACAAGCTGTAATGTTATGAGTGAGATGTCACAAAAAGGGTAGGTAGAACTGATGTAAGTTTTGGGTTCCTTCTGCTTTTCCTTCAGCGACGTAGCTAGGTGGGGGCGGTCCGCCCCAGGCGGCACTATTTTAGTGACGGGGCTGTCTATCCCTGGACCGTGTCTTGTATGTGCATGTAACTTGCATGATCGAGGTAACTATTAGCGGCGATACTACGTGTCTCTCGGACCTCTTTCAGGTCCTCGCCGTCGTTTTTCCCACAGCACCCCCCCCAGGGGGGCGGCAATCCGAAGGATAGCCCCGGGCGCCACAAGCTCTAGCTACACCCCTGCACATGGGTGTTGCCTCATGCAGATCCGGGAGTCACTTTCCGATGTGTTTCAGGTCAAACGGAGCAGCCGCAGCTACGGCGTCTGTCAGTCGTCCGGCTCCGAAAACGAAGGCTGTATCAATCTTTTGTGTATTCTTTTAAACTCTGAACATCCACATGGGTGCTGACTCATGCAGATACATGGATTGTTTGCCGATAGCTCCCAGGGCAAATGGGGCAGCCACGGCCGCGGCGTCTATTAGTCGATCAGCTCCGAGCACGAAGAGTGTATCAATCTTATGTTCGTTGTTTGCAGGCGCGCCACACCCATTGGACTCACCGGGCTTCAGCCCCCCCCCTACCCCCCCACACGTCGTGTGTGGCAGCCCGGAATGAGACAGATCCTGGGCACACACACAGCCACACCCGAACGTTTCACAGGTCTTTAAAAGACCATTTGAATGTTAATTAGGCCTTGCTGTTGTTTCACCCCTTGTGGGAGGCCCTGCAGCTCCAGTCTGCCTACTAATTAACGGTTCAGCCCCCCCCCCCCCCCCCGAAATTTGGCTCTAGTTGCGCCTCTGGTTCTTTGTATCTTGTGATTTAGTCCTAGTCTAAGTCCATGGAACTTCCGAAATACGTCTTTGCGCGCTCACACACTATACAAGAGCCTCCTTTCACAACTCCGGTCTTGCTCAAATTAAACACGGGAAAAAGTCTAGAATACCTACGTTTACAAAAAGCTGCAGAATGAGCCAAGAAAGTACGTGAGAAGCTGCAGGGTCCTGAAGAGAACTCTAGAAAGGGCAAGAGTTCGAAACGCACAGATCATGTGTTGTTAGTCATAAGTTCTCGAAACGTTTGAATCATAGAGAATAGTTTAATTGATTTGTTTACAATGTTAACTATGGCTAGTTATAAAGAAAGGGACTAAAAAGGTGTATAAAATATAGGGTGTATGAGGTATGTGCAGCGAATGAATGAGAGAGAAGTGTGTATGAAGACAGAATATGAGAGCTGGAAAGAAAGAATGTTGAATGAGAGTAGAAGTTTTTATGAGAAATAATCAGGAGTGTGATTCCGAAATGGGATAAAAGTTAAAAAGAAGAAAATAATGTATAAACTTTAATATACTTAAAAATAAATAAAAAAGATGAATTTCTAACAGAAAAAATAGTCTGTGGTTCATGTTGTTTGTTCTTCAATAGGACCACTTATAAAAAAGAACGGGAATAAGAGAGCAGTATTGGCATTTGGTAAGTTCTTTTTCTTTCACATCCACGCACACCTGCTCCCTCTACCACTAGCAGGTCCACTTCAGAATCACGACTGGACTTACACCTGACCCCTTCATGAAGCGCCTGTCAGTATGTGGATGCCTGGGATTTGGGAAATTCCTGAATCTGCAATTACCTCATTAATAATGTGAAGGTGCTTGAAGATGCTTTGCTGCACCATTTGTTTTGTATTGTCTTGAAAATTGAATAAGCACATTTTCAACCAAAAAAAAACACTTTTCCTCCCAGGCCACACTGCCAGGGCATTAAGGTGAGGGGCAGAGAGGTTAATGGCTTCTTCCCTGTGTGGGCAATGTAAGGCCTATGGCAGTAACAGTCCTGCCCTGCCACAACCTCGCATCATGTCCTCTATCCATCCTCTCATCCTCCTAACCTGACCACATTCATCCACAGGATTAAACCCCCACCTTCCTTCACCTGGGACCTAGAACCACACATTCTGCTCCTCCAGCGGGATCCACTTATGCGCTAATTTGTCCCACAGGATTTTCCTTCCAATTGACACCCATCCCCCAGGACACACCAGAGAGGCAATACTGGTTACATCTCAGGACAATTCCTCAGATATTATACTATAAAGTTCAAAACCACGCACTCATTAGGGATGCTCCTCAACTCAAGCTTTGGGTACCACAACTGGTAGCAGGAGAAAAAGAAAAGAAAGACCAGGGGAGAGGGAAGGAGGAAAGACAATAGAGGGGATGATGAAGCAGCCTTGACGGGGATCGGTCTTCCCTTTAACACTATTGGAACACCCACATTCAAGCAACAGATAAACATCTTAGGCCGCAGCCAACCCCACCCTGGCCATGGTACGAAAGCCTGGGCATCGCTTTCCCAATCACATTGATAAAGTCTTCCAAGTGAAAGTAGGAAGACATCTTTGGGGCCTGGATAAGAGAAGAAGCTGCACCGGCTGCTTCTAGAGGAAATTTTGGAAATCAGTGCTCAACCTGCCATCAAGCTTCTCCATGGCCATTTGGAATCAGGCGAGGGTTTCATTGCAATAGGAGATCGCTGTTAGATGGCCGCCATACAATGCAGGCTAAGAAGATTGAGCACAAAGTGACAACTTGATTGACTGGGCCTGGAAAGAACACTTTGCTATGAATATCAAGTCACCTTTCACAACAAGGAAGCCAAGAGACTCATTCTGGTACTACCTCCCACCTCTTGCAACCTCGACCTGCTTAAAAAAAGAAAATAAATTCTAGTGTTAATAAACAATTTTTGAGCCTTGCAAGAGACAGAAACTTGAAGCCCTAGAAAGACTTGGCTGATCCCTCACATAGTGTAAAACAATATCTCACCTTGCTGTCTAATCACTGGGAGAGGAGGGTCTTCGCTCTCGCGAGAGGGGGTGCTTATTGGAAATGACACCCCGAGCAGACGAAATCCAGAAATTTGGAATAAATGCCTGTGGGTGGTCACAGATAACACAAAACACGTGCTGCTGAACTGCAACATGCATTA
Source organism: Lissotriton vulgaris (assembly GCF_964263255.1). Lineage (NCBI taxonomy): Eukaryota > Metazoa > Chordata > Amphibia > Caudata > Salamandridae > Lissotriton > Lissotriton vulgaris. The sequence goes on from NC_141697.1 coordinate 1,186,351,811, forward strand.
TTCCATTAGGTCCAACACAGTCAACAAGATAATGCGCGGAAAACAGGTCGACCACCCAGATCAACACATTTGTTTCCTCCTAAGCGGCCTTTCAGGCTATACAACAAAACCAACCGGTCTGTATCAGAGTAAAAGATGGGACCTTCGGGTGAAACTTTAGCAAATGGGAAATACAGAAACCTTCCCTGTTCCCCAACACTGAACAATTAAGGGCAAAGCAGAAACCAAATATAAGTTCTCTAAGTACTAAGGGCCAGAGCAGAATACTGGAGAACTGTATAAGAGCCAGCCTTCTAAGGACTAGGGGCAGATTTACAAGCCCCTTGCGACATCTTTACGACACCGTTGCATCACTTCTGTAACGCAGTGGTGTCATAAACAATGCGCCACTATGCAACATATTTACAACGTGACGCATCTAGTGAGATGCGTCATGTTGTAAAGCCCTGCGCTACATTATCCCTGCGTCAGGTATAATGTATGCAGGGTGGGCATTCCGTCGCAAACAAGCCCTGTAAAAGTGACCCAGTGAAATCTACAAGATTTGATGGAGTCACTTTTACGACGCCACTGCGTCAAAACCTTACGCCTGCTTGAAGCAGGCGTAAGGAGTGACACAGCATGTTAGGATGTTGGGAATAGGCATTCCCAACCATTGCTGGAGTTGCGCCGTGCTTGCGACACAACGTCAGCAACATGCTGCCTTTACATCAGAAGATGCACCACGCATCTTTCCATCCTTGCGCCACTGTGCGACGCATTGTAAATGCGGCGCATCCATGGTGGCGCAGGGCTATTTTTCTGTGATGTAATATAACTGGCGCAGCTCTGCTAATATGCAGAAATACACCAGTTATTGTAAATATGCCCCTAGATGCACATTAATGTGTCTTATGTTTGTACAGAAATAATTGGGTTTTTTGGGTTTTTTTTTTCCTAGTACTCACATTTGTATGTAAAATTCTCTGTGTGAAAGAGAGGCAGCTCTGCTTTGAATTATCAGCCAAAAACATCTTCAATAAATTCCAATTTCTTCCCTTAGACAATAGTAGCTCTTCATAAATGCCCACATTGCTTCATGGGGCCATCCTTAGGCACCGGTCCAACAGGCAAGGGGGAAAGAAAAATTAGAAGCAATGCCAGAGAGGAGAGATAAGGAGCATATAGGAGAAGGAAAAAATAGCCTAGAGGGCAGCGCGGTGGGAGTGGAGGAGCAGCAACCCCCCCCCCCCCCCCCCCCGCCCCCGCCCACACACCGTTCTGGGTAGAACATGTAAACAATAAAGTGGTGATAAAATGATTTTCTTACTATTTTATTTTGGACGCTTTCTGCCAGTAAATGGAGTATGGGGGCAGGGCAGGGTGGGGTGGGGTCAGTGCCCCACCCTGCCCAATGATTGGCAGCAGTGAGGAGTGACCACCTACGTTTGAAGATTGCATGTTATTTTGTCCAGCTACCTTGCTACTGCCAAACTGACATGAGCAATTCAAACCACTCCAACCTGGCTGTTGGGGAGCAGGCACAAGTCTACGGTGCCTTTTGGAGCCTTGAGCCAGCCTGCTCCAGCCAATCAAAACATTTTACTGGTGCTGTTAACAGCGCGAGAACAGCGTCTTGATTGGATGAGAGAGTTGGCTGTGGGCTTCATGCTCTGAGGACGTGCTGCAGAACAACGAGGACGTACTGTAGAAAATAGAGCAGCAGTGTAAGGTAAGTGATTTTTTTATGTAAATATTTATAATAATGTGTATATTATTGTGTATATTATTATGTGTGTTTTGTGCTTATTTTTGGAGACACACCCCCCAGTGGGATTGGCCCCCAATGCCACCACTAGAGGGTGTCTGTCAGTGAGAGGGCTTGGGGTGCATATATAGTCATAAAGCATTGTTCAAGATTTACTGGGAAAGGCCAGCGAGCATCCTTTGTATTAGGAGCCTTCGGCCCACTCTCTAGTGTCCAACAGCCAGCCCCCTCATAGGCTAAACAACTTAGCAAAAGAGGGAGATGTAAGAAAGGCACATCACCAGTCTCTGGTAGGGCAGAAACCTTCAGGTTCGAGGTATGAGGCCTTCAGCCATGAGGTAAGAGGCAGAACACGTTGTGTTACCAGCAGAGCAATGCTTCAAATACAACATTTTAAGTGCAGTGTTTTACTGATCTCTAGAGTGCCCCACCTCTGAAAATCAGATGAAGATGTGATCGTGGTTGCTGTGCCTGTCTGTTGTGTCTTCTTGCTTGCTTGCAGCAGGAAGTCTGCAACTCAGCCTTTCTGGCACTGAGTACTCACTCTCATCTGCCAGAAGTATTTTCAATTTGTTTTCTGATTCAGCCCCACTGCTCCTGTTCGAAGGCGGGTATATGCACTGTCTTCCTTCTGCATGAACATTGCTATACTACAGATGAGCGTTCCCCCAAGAAATCATGTTGCAAGATCTCTCCCATGTGCACAAGTTACACATTGTAGTAGATCAGAGCTGCCAAGTTGCCCAGGTCCCTGTGTGAAGTGCTCCAGTTACGTTTTTTGTTTCTTTGAACTCTGGGACTTGTAGTTTTGTTTTTAGTGGAATAAACAAGACTACAAGTCCCAGTATCCAAAGAAAAACAAACATTTGCAATGCAATAGGTCTCGCATTTATGAGAGTTTGAGCTATTGGCACTGCAATAGCTTAAACACTCCCAAATGTGAGACCTATTGCATTGCAAATATTTGTTTGTTTACTAGCGCCCATGGGGCACTTTCACATTCTTGAAGGCCGCACCCTTTCTTCGAAAAGCCGCAACTAAAGAAATGGGTGTGGCTGACATTACAGTGAAACTGCGGCATGGGGCGCTTTGACAAAAAAAAAATCTGCTTGTCAGGTTGACAAACAGATGTTTATTTTTCGTAAAAGCGCCCCTGATGCGCTTTCACTTTAATAGCGGCCATGCACCTTTCTTTAGATGTGGCTAGTCTAAAAAAAAGGGGCACGGCCTCCATGAATGTGAAAGCGCCACATGGGCGCTAGTAAGCAAAGAAAAAAATAAATAAAATAATAAGTAAGAGCGGCTGCTAAACATAAGGCGAACCGCACTGCTAAAATAAAGAAAGAAATGCGGCTGGTATAGTTAAAGGAGACCGCCATTAGTAAATAAAATAAAAGCGGGCGGCGTGCTGTGACGTAGTGAGTGGAATGGGGGCAAATCATTAAACAAATAGTGCTCACAGCCAAGATAAAGAAGACTGTGTAACAAGACAAATAAAAGGTCCAGTCCTTATGGGAGGTAACAAATGCAGACAAGGCGGTACCAAGGAGGGACTAACATACCTAATAACGACTCGGAAGCCAGCGTTTACGAAGGACAATGACATAAGCCAATAAAAAATATGGGCGGAAAGTGGGTGGGGCTTCTAAGCCATACTCCAATACTGCATGCCTCACAACAGCGCATGTGCTGCACAAGCTCGACCTAAAAGAACGGGCCTGGAGAAGCACATTTGAACCTGTAAACTTGTCAGAGCCGGTAGAACAGTGAAGGCCGCACCGACAAATAAATCTGACTTGGGCTCTGTAGATACCCCCAACCCCACCGTTCAGAATCTTAGCCTCCCTCCATCCCTCCAACCCAAAGTTTGAGTGTGGTTGCACCCCGGACATTTTCCATGAAAGAGGTATCGCCTAGAAATAAGCCAATGATATACTAATTATACATGACTGCCATCTAGTGGATTATTACAACACTACTTGCAGAACTATTTTCCACGCGAAAGACTAATAAAGCCGCCAATTCTACCCTACGTTCTGCATCTCTAATTCATCGGCCAGTCATCCGCCGGGCTCTCTACCTCATGCTATCACCCGCACACAGTATTTGCTGCCTGAATCAAAGAGGAAGGATGCTGTGCTTTGATCACTACTGTGCCTAAAGCCAGGGTTGGATTGGGATTAAAAATTGGCCAGGGCATGCTAAAAACAAGCATTTACAATGCAATGGTTTTGCCTTTGTTAAAGTTAGAGCTATTGGCATTGCTCTTGACATTATTTTTATTTATGTTTTTTTAAACATAAATAAATGTCATTGTCATTTACAATGCCAATAGCTTATTCTCTCGCAAATGACACACACAAACACCCACAGAGAGCCCCCCCACACACAGAGCCCCCCCCACACACACACCCACACAGAGCCCCCCACACACACAGCCACACAGAGCCCCCCCCCCACACACCCACCCAGAGCCACACACACACCCAGAGCCACACACACACCCAGATCCACACACACACACCCACACACCCAGAGCCACACACACACCCACACACCCAGAGCCACACACACCCACACACCCAGAGCCACACACCCAGAGCCACACACACCCAGAGCCACACACACCCAGAGCCACACACACCCAGAGCCACACACACCCACACACCCAGAACAACCAAGGTCAGCCTCTTGTGCTAAAGAAATGGCTAGGAAGGACACAATTTCAGATTCTCGCGTTTGTAACTCATTTACAGAGGTCCCAGCACTTCTAGACATCTGCGTGCTTCGTGCCATAACTTTAAGTGGACTTCTGGTTTGAGGTGTAGAGCAACACCCGTAGTCAGACAGTTTTTACCAGTTTTATTAGACAGACCTTCCTAGCAGGCTGAAAGCCCCATTACAGATCTGTGATGGTCATGTTAGCGCTACACCTTGAACCATGAACCGAAGAACACAGATGCATGGCCTGAGGGTGGGAATACAGAGGACGCTGCCTACGACCTTCCAGATAAGGGGCTCTTGCAGAAAAAACATTGATTGGAAGGTCTGTAGGATGGAACTGTACAAATATAGCACATACTTCCCGGAGAAACAAAGGCCTGTACCATACAGTAAACTCGAGATTCCCTGATTAGACATTGCTTCTAAGCTGGTGGTTAAGTAGTGTCAGACTCGTATGTATCAGGCATGGGAAAAGACATGCAGCGGGCTTCCTTGAAAGCAACACAATGTGATGTCCTGCACAGTAGTGCAATCCTTTGACACTGAAAGTTATTGTTTGAACCCACCTTTCATATTAAATACGACAGACTATGCCCATTCAGTTTTTGACCTCGCAGCAGTGACCGTTCTCTCGTACTTGCACTTTCACAATAAATGTACAGTAGCCTTTTTGAACATTGCTAATAATGGGCACTGCAGCACGGAAATAAAGAGACCAGTGCGAAATGGTAGTATGCCCTTACTGAAAGTAATGATTATGTGCATTAAAACCACCGCTATTAGACCTAAACGCACTGGTGCTATAATTATTTCAACCCAAAATAGAATTGGCAACACTTCTCTTAGCTTCCTCCACTAACTACCAGGGTACATCATACTTACTCAGAAACATAAAGCATGGATTGGAGATGTCATGATCATACACTCCTTGGCCTCTCACACTGAGACATCTAACAAGTAATACGAACGGCAACAAAATTATAGCAGTGTACAGTAAAAGGTTGCCCAACAGCGCTGAAAGCACCACCTGCAGGCACGTGCTTGCGACCCTGACACCACCTGAAGCCACGCGGGGGCGCTTGCGCCCTGACACCACGGCGCAGGCGCCCCTCTCCCAGCTGCAGGGCCACGCTGCGCCGGACGGGCGCGTGGGCCGCGCTGACCCAACACCAGCTCTGCTCGTGCTGTTCTTTACGTGTTTGGCTGGACAGCCGAGACTTTTAATAATAAATCATTCTAACGAAATAATTATTGTGCAAGCTGTGTTCTAGTTTTCTGTCCATTGTTAAAACCGTATTGAGTGTGCGCCGTTCTCTCCCAGCGAGGACGGAACACGATTTGAACAGATTTTTTTTTTACCTGCCCCTCCCTCCCATACGGACATGGAGTAAGGACCTTCCTTCAGAGGGTTCGTGCACATGCCGCAGTACTGTACGCTTCTAGTACAGGCCTCGGGCTCAACCTTTTCCACTCTACCGTCCAAAATGATTTGTGTTCATAGCCGCATCTGCTGCTACCACAGCGCTTAGAAGCCAGGCCGTGTAAGCAAGCGGTGTATATGCACATTGTTTTTCTTGGAGGGGGGGGGGGTGTTGCCTTAGCGTGAAATCGACCCGAATGTATCAGAGCGCTTTACACAAGTACCAGTTGCTTACCCAAGGACACATTCATTTTTGTTAGGCTCGGGCAGATTAAGTGATTTGCCCAGAATCACAGGATGAAATTGGGCGTATGTCACACTCGAACCTGGTTTCCCCAACACCAAAGTCGGCAACTCTGGCCCTTACGTCACATCCTCCATTAATAATGAAGGCGCTATATTTGCTTCAGGCCGAGTTATTAGCACGAGTTTAACCAAATGCGCGCAAATGTTACAGCGAGTCAGCTTGCTGATATGAAACACACTTGACGTATTAAGATCCTTTGCAGAATTCATTAAAAAAACACAACTTACATTCTCTTATTTCTCGCCTTCTGTGTGTTATACTCCCGTCCTACTTAAACCCAGATAAATTAAATACGAACCACTGAGCTCTGTTGCTCTTACAAGGAATTGTCTTACTCAAAGAGATTCGCAGAGTCATTTTATTACAATTGCAAGTAACTGCCACCACGGTTTGCCAAGTGTCACACAGTTTGGTCAAGAGAGGTAGCCGGGATCACAGTTCGCTTATTTTGGAACCCCAAACTAACTATATATCCAGTACCTGTACATTAGGTTTGGAGATAGTTCTGCATTTCTCGGTGTATTAGAGCTTTTTCTTACACTCACACGCATATGTACTTACGCTTTTATTTCCTCAGGTGAAGAATTCTGAACTTGCAATATACAATGTTAGCAAGTTCGACCGGAAACGGCCTGACTACATTTAAAACATCAGGTGCGTCAGTATCATCCTCCTCAAATGCCACTAACTCATTTGCATCGACCCCAGGAGGATGAAAGTCGGAGTCAGCGCGCAGGCCCCCCCCCCGACTTTTTCGCTAAAGTAAATATAATTTTAAAAAATCTGCAAATTCAGATGCAATGACATCAATTGGGCACGCTGTCTTACCTCTATCAGAATACGTGAGCATAATGTGTTGACACTTAACCGGGCTGACTCCGCCTTTCATCTTTCCACGGTCGATAAAAGGAATAGCCCTGAGTTGGGTCATAATTTGTAAAACTTTAATATCATTTGTTATTACAGGTACTGGGTACACGGGGGGATTAAAATGTACGTCATTGTGCGTTTTAGACATGATAACGACTTTGGGCCTCTTCGGAAGCATTAGAGTACATGTACATCACTGACATTCAAAGGTACGGAGCACTATACTGGCCAGCTGGGGGTGCAGCCTCACCACCTGCATACTCGGCAGGAGAGTAAACACCGTGAAATCTCGGCAGAGATTTAGTGAGGAAAGGCACGAAGAGCGGGAGGGGGGTCGGGAACGGCCACACACGAGGTAAACGGAGGAGGGGGGGCGGAAAGGCACGAAGAGCGGGAGGGGGGTCGGGAACGGCCACACACTGACAGCGGGAGGGTGAGGGGCGGGAACAGACACACACACACGGACAAAGCAACAAACTAAAAAACAAAGCACTCACCTGGACATCTTCCGGCAGATCTCTTGCTTCCTGCTCTCCACTCCTCCTCCCGATGACGTGGTGGAGGCTCGGCCGGCTGGGCCAATCCCAGCGCGGCCCTGGCTGGAGGCGGACGGCTGCTTCCTTCGGCTGGCCGGCCTGAGGAGAGGGAGGGAGACGGGCTGCCACGGAGCGGGAGGGAGGGGCTATCGAGCGACTTTTGTGCAATGTCCCGAGCAGGAAGGCAGAGGCAGGTGCCGGCAATGCCGGACCAGATTCGGGGGCGTTCCCGGCTTTCGCCTGACGTCGCGTGACGTCGGCAAAAGCCAAAGAATCTCGGGAACGCCCCCGTGTCTGGTCCGGCATTGACGGACAGGCCCCTCGTCCAATGGCTAGGCTCCATTTATGGAGCCAGCCAATGAATGACGAGGGCCGACCCAAACACACACACACAACTCAAGAGGTTTTTTGGCACATGCGCAAAGCGCATGGCCAGTCAAAACCTAAAAAGTGGCCCACATTTGCATATTGCCTTTCCGCAAAACACTCCTGCGAGGGGGAGGGGGGGGGGGGGGGGGAGTTAAAAAAAAAAATTTCACGTATTAGTTTCCACTGGTGAAACACACCTGAAAACAAGTTAGGCCACTTTTGCTCAGGCCCCCTGTCCCTGTTCAACATGCATACATTAATGGGCCGGCCCAGCGAGAGAAAGGGAGGGACACCTCTGCCTGTTGATAAAAGGGAGGTAATGAACGCCCATCTGCTACTAGAAAGACCACTCTGGCACCCACTGGGCCGCTGGCGATATCCGAACAACGCAGAAACCACCCAAATCGCCCCCCAGACTGCATTGCCCGAGTACCCGTGTTACCAATCTGACCCTGCCTAAAGCTACTCTTCATCACTCACCACTACGATACGCACTCAACATCTGTTGGCAAACTGTTCAAGTAACAGAGACCAACACCTAACTACGAGGATGTTAGAGATCAAGAGTCAGATGTGGAAAATAATTAATACATTTTTGTATCAGAAGGTAATCCTTATGTAATTTGCCTGGTTCCAGTGTGTTGAGTTTGCCTCAGCTTGACGGTAACTGGCACTCAACATAGAACTAGTGTCACTTATATTTTACTCCTGTTTTAACCTAACACTGACACCTTTTATATTTTTTACAATATATATATATGCAACTTGTTAGCGTTGGAACTGCATATATGTAACTTTTTTGCATGATCAGCCTATCTTGTGTACCTTTTGTAACTTACCTGGTTCTTTTGTAAAGCACTCTGACATCTTTGGGTAAAGTTTGCGCTAAATAAAACTGCATTAAATAAATAAATAAATGAAACTTGGGTGTATATTCAGGGGCATGAGGATTGAGTGGAATAAAGTAAGGTTCTGCCCACAGGTAGACAAAAAAACGATGGATTGTGATGTGGCCCAAGTGAATGCCGGTGGCTGAGATTAATTCAAGTATTCCATCCATCACCTTGTTGTTTTTGCATTTGATGCCCAACTGTGGGTCTCGGACGTATGTCCTGGGCTCACTGTGACACTGGAACCAAGCTATACCTGGCTGAAGAGCCTTAACTAGGGCGAAACCCGTCCTAGGCTGCTTGTGCTCCGGTTCGGAGAGGACCTGTCCTAGCAGTTTGGGCTGGACTGTTCCCATGAGGAGAAAGGTTGAGACTGATTTGCATATGGCTGGATCCAAACTGATGTGTCACGGTGGGCAAAAGACAATGGATTGGGATGCGGCCTCAAGTGATTGCCAGTGGCTGAGATTAATTAAAGCATTCCATCTGTCACCTTGTTGTTTTTGTATTTGTCACCCTAAGTGTGCCGGATATACCCAGACGCGGGTCCCAGGCTCACTGTGCCAATGGAACCAAACTATACCTGGATGAAGTACTCTAAGTAGGGCCAACCAGTCCTAGAGTTCTTGTCTTCTATTTAAGACCTGAGCTGGCAGTTCGGGCTGGACTGTTCGAATGAGAAGCAGGGTCAAGGCCGATTTGCATATGGCTGGCTTCAAACTGAGGTGGCATGGTGGGTGAAAAAAGCCAATTGACTTAGATTAATTCAAGCATTCCATCCATCATCTCATTGTTTTTTTAACGTGTCGGACAAAGTATTTAGATACCCTGGAAAAAAGAAACCTTGGATTCTACTTTTGCCAGATTTGCCCCATTTAGCGCTATTGAGAGCGAAGTATGAGGCTACTGCGGGACCAAGACAAGAAGGCATCCGACATTGTGGCTCCCTGTTCAGCCACAGCATCCGGTTGAAGGATTCTGACCTCTCAGATTTTTTTTTAAGTTCGAAGGTAAAATTTTTGACCAGGGTGAACCGCTCACCCTTAACAGACTCTCACGTCACCTTCAGTAGAATACAAAGGATGCCTAAGTATGTGTCCCTCAGATAAGCGGGCGAGGCGAACCCTTGCCCTTAATCGACCTTTAATTCACCTTCAATCGACCTAGAAAGGTGCCGAAGCATCTGTCCCTCGATTAAGTTGGACGAGTTGAACCTGCAGCCTCCTCCATCTATGATCGAGCGGCAAAGGAGGACACCTTTTATACATTTGATTTTGGACCCAGTTGCTTTCTTTTGCTGTTTATTTCTTGATTTTTTTTTTGTTTAGGCGCAGCTTCAAGGCTCAGTTCAGAGCCCCAGAGCAACCTAGTGCACAAGCGCACCAATTGAGGAAAAAAATGATTTAAAGTTAAAGCGCGACATCGCACACTTTAAAAACAAGTCCTTTGCTGAGGAGCAGGTGGGAGGGGGGGAATAGACAGCAAAGTAAAAAGAAAAAAGAAACGCGCGGCTGCAAAAGTGAATGCCATCTGTTTCCAATTAATGAGACAGCGAGACAGGCAAATGTAAACAAGCGCCGGCGCGATAATTGGAAACAGATGGCGCCACTGTTTGTACCCGCAAGGTGGAGGCCCTACATGCACAAGTGCTCATTGGAAACAGTGCAGTACATGCATGAGTTTCCAAAAAAGTCATGAGTTACTCCAAAAGGTTAGCTCCTAGAGCAGCTCATGCTCGCTGCGATAAGGCTCGACATAAAAAGAAACCTTGGGTTCTTTTTAGGTCTCGCCTAGCGTTGCAGAGTGCATGCGCTGCACGCTCTGCGAGGGCTAATGTGATCAGGAGATTTCAGTAGGGGACTTGAAGCCCCGCCCATCATTTTCATTGGGTTGCATCAGCGTTTATGCTAAACGCTGGCTCTTTATTGAAATGGATGCTTCTTGGTTACCGCCCTGTCTCCCTTTTTGACGGCCCAGCCGGACTGGGTCATCTGCTTCATGGCTGTAGTGAAACCATTTCTTATCTATAAGGGGCGTGTAGTGAGGATCATGTTTACGACGTCTTGTTTTTTTGCTTGCTAAATTTTGTTGTGCGTGGTTGTTTGGTAGCTTGCTGTTTCTTGCTTAATTTTGTCATGCGTGGGTGAATTTTCGTTCTCTATACTTTGCTTAATTTCGTTGTGCCTTGTTTTTTATTGAGCTTCTCGACGACGACATTCTTTGCTTATATTCAGTAAGCTGGCCAAGCCTTCAGTTTCTGAGCGCAGCCGGGACAATGGCGGCCGTTTGCAATGCCGTTTTTTAAAATACTTTTTACAAATCAATCTGATGATCTGAAGACTGCAAGGCACCCGATTGATGGTTCTTCAGATGGTCGCCTGCTTTCAGAATCCACACGGGCGCCCGCCTCCACTTTAACACGGGTGCCCGAAATGTATTATCCCAATGTCCCACCCACCCCGTCGCTACAGGCAGCACATAGGCGCCCGCTTTCAAAAACTACATAGGTGCCCAGCATTCATGATCAAAAACACACCACCAACCCCGTTGCTACAGGTTTTGAAACTGTTTTACTGTATGTAATCTGAAAGGTAGCGTGCATTTACATTCAATAATTTCTACAATCGCTCCTCTTTTATCGTTTTCGTTTTGCTTTTTGTGCATCATACAAATGTTTTTCCATGTCCAAGGCGACACTTGAGTGTATGTGTGACTCACATTGATGTGATGGTGCACATAAAATGTTCTGGTTGTTTACTTTTAAAGAGACAATGACTTTGTGTTAATGCTCGTTTATAACGGAGGTGTTGCGTTTTGCAAAGCCTTCCAGGAGAATTGAATCATGTGTTCAACATTAAAAACTTCCCTGGTGCACCCCTCTGTGATGCAGTCCAGGCTTCAGCTGAAGTGTGCCTGTAGCAGCATCGGATAGCTATAAAAGGTTTTTGAAGGAATATCAATTCCACCGTCCAACACCTGGCAGCCCGCAAGAACCTGGAAACTCTGGGGGGATCCGCAATGAGGGAACGGGAACCAGGCAATTCAGCGTCTCCCTTTTGAGGAAGATTAAGCAAGGATTGAAGAGCATGGTGAAGCTACAGCGGAGAAGTATTTAAAAACTGCAGCACCCCTAGGTACTGCCCAGGACCGAGAGCTGTTGACACTGTCGGGTTGAAGCACTGCTGAGTCGGGTGAGCAGCCATGGAGCACTGGCGTAACGAAAAGTGAGGGGGCCTCCCTGCACGGTACTTAGAGTGGCCCCCTCCGGGCTCAATCATGAGCTCTCCGGCCAGAGTGCAGTGCTGAGGGGGCCCCTTAGAGCTGGAGACCCCCTGCACCGCGGGGGCCTGTGGTACGCCCCTGCCATGGAGGAGAAGGACTAAGAGGCCTGTCCAGAGCCTCAGGAGGAGATGGGCATGTTCATTGGCTTTTCAAGGCTCTGGACCGATGTGATGGGAATGCTGGTGAGTTGTGTGCAGCCGGTAAGAGACTTGGGGGGGGGGGGGAGCACTGGGGAGCTTGAGGTAGAAAAGACCCAGCAGACCTGAATGACACCTGTTCGGACCCGAGAACTTTCATAGCATTCGCAATGCATTAGTGATCCCAAGATGTCCCCTTGCAGGCGTGAAGCGATCATCCAGTCATATTTGTAAAGGTGCATCTGTGTACTAAAGTCCTGCGTATGCAGGGAAGAAAGAAAATCTAAAAGTACCGGGAGGGGGCAAAAAGGACAGAGCCCTCCCTACACACTCCCGACATAATGCAACATTATACTGTTCGTCATTGTTTTGTTGGCTGTTGCTTCTGTAGCGCTTCATACCTTGTAGGTGTATGTGTGATTTAAGGAGCTACAGTAGTTGCCACCCACTAAACCTGATACTCATTTTTCTGACCTCGGAAGCATGAATGAATGCACGAACCCTTGAGCAGATTACAACTCTATTTTTAGGCTGCTAATTTATTAGGCTTCTCTCGTGCTCACTTCTAACAGCTGAGCCGATTTATTTTTTGACACCGCGCTCAGTTTACATTTTGTTTTAAACTTTAATACTAAGCGCGGCGCCTGCGTCAGGGATACCGCGCTCTGCAATACAATAGGTATTGCTTTTGCAAAACTTTGAACTATTGTCATTGTAAATGACAATGCCTTTTAATATTAAAAAAGGCATTGCCATTTACAATGCCAATAGCTCAAAAACTCGCAATTGCGAGACCTATTGCATTGTAAATGCTTGTTTGACAGATTTGTTCCATTTAGCGCTGTTGAGAGCGAAGTTTGAGGCTACTGCGGGACCAAGGCAAGAAGGTATCCAGCTTTGTGGCTCCCAGTTCAGCCACAACATCCTGTTGAAGGATTCTGACCTCTAGATTTTTTTTTTTAAGTTCGAAGGTAAAACTGTTGACCAGGATGGACCGTGTGGTGATCCGGTGGTGAGGGGCGCTAGGCCCTCATGACGCAGCAAGCACACAATGAGGCAGACACCGACACAGTGTTAACAGATGGGTGAATGGGCCACGAGCCCGAGCGCTCCGCCCCTTTATTGACCAGTGTCACATGACCTGTGACGCCTGGTGGTGGGTGGGTGTTAGGTGTACAGTTACATAAAGAACTGAGACACTAGACCGTGTCTTACGTTACTACATCCCTCCCAACCTTAGTTAAGCAAATTACCCTAATTAGAGTTCAACCTGTGGGGGAAAAATAACAGTTCAAACAAAACCTATGATTTACACGACGATTCCCACGTGGTGGTCTTTACTGCTGGTTCAGTGGATTGCTGGCAATATCTTTTCTTTTGCCTTGGCAGACTTGCAGCTTGTAAGTGGGTTTTACAGTCTCTCTCGCTCTGTTTCACATCCTGTGAACGTGCAGAAGTATAAATATACATTGAGTCCCAAGTGTGTTAACTTTTCGCTGGACCGTCCTGTTCCAAGTGCTTGGTTGAAACTGGTGTCTGTTCCTGACTGGACTTTCAGCTGCAGGTTATCCCTCTCACGGATACCCCTCTCTCGTGGGTGTCCCCTCTCACTGGACGACCCGGAGGCCTTTCTGCCAGGCTTCCACTGGACCGGTGTGCATGCCGCCTTGCCTCTTCAAACAAGTTGAAGGTCGTCGCTACGGGTCATCTTCTCCGTGTCCGAGTTCCACCTGAAAGGGTGTTGTTGGCACTGGTTCAGTCGTGTGCGACCTTTGGTCTTCCAGGATCTTCAGCGTGAGCTTCAACAGTCCGTCTCTCGTGTGGGACCCGCTGCCACCGGTGTCCCTGAGGCCTCTGCCCCTGGATTTCCGCGGCCCTTTCGTCCGTTCCATCCCAGAGGTGGGTGTTGCCACAGACTGGCGTGCTCTCTTCTGTCCTTCCATGGATGACTGTCGAGTTCGCATGTGGATGCTTCTTTCCAGTGATGTTGCTTGTCCCGGTCGTGCTTGTGGACTGTCGTGCACCTCTCACGTTCTCCTCGGTGTTTCCCCTTTTGAGTGTCGTGGTGTTTTGGTCCACACTCCTCTTGATTATCCTCCATTCTCTTGTCGTCCTGTCGTCGTGCTTCTGACCTCTTTTCCTTTTCTTCTCTTCGGTGGTGGCAAACGTGCCACTCAGACCTCTTCTCCTTTCTCCTTCTTTGGTGACGTCATGCCACTCAGACTTCTTCTCCTTTCTCGTTCTTTGGTGACGTCATGCCACTCAGACTTCTTCTCCTTTCTCGTTCTTTGATGACGTCATGCCACTCAGACTTCTTCTCCTTTCTCCATCTTTTTCGCAACGCGGTCTGGTCACCTTGCTGTTACATCTTCCTAACCAGACTTCTCCAGGCAGCGTGCACTCCACCTGCTTCCATCCGGTCCTGTCCCGGTTCACGGACACTGTCTTCTCTCGTCAGTCTGTGACTGGACCGGGCGTTGCGATCTCTCTTTAAACGTTACATGTTGAATTGTGGTTGTCGAAGTTCGTTAGTCGCTGATCGTGGACTGTGTCTTGGTGTTCGAACTTCTTGGACCTCTGCTGGTCCACTCTGCCGGTGCTGGCAGGCTATCTTCGGTCCTCTTGTGGGATACTTGCTGTGTTACGGTTTGTTGACCCTTGCTTCGGTCACCTCCTTTTGCGACCGCCGGTGGGTCAGCTTTTGGTGCAGCCATCTGGCTGGCCGGCTTCTTGAGTGTGGCACGTGTGTGACTGTCTGTGTTCTTCATGCGATCGTCTGAGGGGTCGGTTTTTTTTTTTCCTTCTCTGCAACCAGACGGGGTGGTTTTCTGCGTGAGTCCTCATGCTTCGCTGTTTTCAATTGGGTCACTCTTCGCTCCGTTCCGGTGCGTGAGTATTGGCGCGCTTTCGTCCGCGCTCTTCCTGTGCTTGCTTTTCTTCTGGGACCTTGGAGCAGTGTTGACGGTCGTCGCGCTTCCTCCCTGTGTCGTACTTGTTTGCTGGGGAGTCTTGGGACCTCTGTTCTGTTCCCGTGGTGAAGGAACTGCAGTTCCTTCCCTGCTGTTGCAACGACAACCTGTGGCCATCAGGTGCCGCTCCGCTGGCAGTTGGTCTCTGCTTGTCCCCTGTGCGTCAGGTGGTCTGCGCTTCTGCTCTGTCTCCTGCTTCTGGTCACTTGCTTGTGAGCGTCAGTCCTTGCGCTCTCCTTCGTGCGTGGAGTTACTTCACTCCTTGTGCTTTCCTCTGCGCCGTGTCACGCTGCGTCCTTGGCAGGGCTTCCTTGTCGCTGTGCGGCGTTCCTACGCCAGTATGGCGTTGCTGTGTGTGTTCTGTGGTGCTGGTGCGGCGCTACTGCTGCGTTCCTGCGCCCTCACTTATCAATGTCCTCCTGTTACAGGTACTGGGTTGCATTGGTGCGTGTGTGTGTCTTCTATCCTTTAGTTAGGTGCTGCATTAATTTAATTCTGGCATACAGCTGCCTGCTAGCTCATGTCACTGTGTAATTGTTGCAGCTATAGTCTTTTACTGTGTGGGCGCAATTACCTCCTTTGGCCGCTAGATGGCAGTGCTGTACGATTCCTTACCGATGCCCCGGCAGCTTTGTACTTGCTGGGGATCTTCATGCTGACTCTCGGGGATTTTCGCTTGGTGGTGCCGGCTCTGTCCCAGGACTCCCTACAGTCCCCACAGTCATTAATTACCCCCTTGGGCTGGGCATCTCCTCGGACGGCTGCACTGCAGCAGGACCGCCTCTATCTTCGCGGTAAGTGTTTATTTTCTTCCGTGCACCTCCAATTGGTGCACCTACAATCCATGATGTGCCTGCTGCTCTCTTGTAGTCTCTGTGCACACACGGTGCGCGAGAACAGGCATCAGCGCAATGCTGGGTGCTCCAATCGGCCACGGGCCGCTAGCTGTCCGGTCCTTGCTCTCCCTGCCCGCAACAGCCTCTCAATTCCACGCGCTGCGCAGGGTGGAGAACGGCTGGCGCTGACTCCGTTTGGGTCACGATTGCTTCTGTCCCAGGGGCGGGAAAGTAGGAAGCGACTCGCGCTCCATGCCTCTCGTTGCAGGCGCACCTTCTCCTCCTCAACGCGGGTGAGCACCGCTTTTGTACACGGTCATATGGTGGGGTCGCTGCAGGCACACGCGCCCCCCTAGGCACTTCCCGGCTCACCTCAGGCCTACGGGCCTCTTCAATGGGTACGTCCGTGGCGGGTCGCGTCACACCCCTCAGGGCGCCATAACTTCGCGGGTGGGCTCCGCTGGTTCTGCAGTCTTTGCTGGGGCTACCGGCGGGCCGCGGGTGAGCTCCGCTAGCCCACTAACTGTCCGGACCACGTTGCGAGGGGGTCGGGAGGCGGGTAGCTACTCCGCTCCTTCTCCCTCGTTATTCTTCTTAATTGCGGTTCCGGTCGCCCTTTCCCACGCCGTCTCTAGTCTCTATGCCCCACCGCTTCCACTCACACACGCGGCGGGGGCAGGGGACGACTCTGGCAGGCCGCGGTTGACGCGGGTAGGCTCCGCAGTGGTCTCCTCAGTTCACTCACGCCGCCGCCGCAGCCTTTCACCACACACGCTGCGCGGCGAGGACAGAGGACGCTTCAGACAGGCCGCGGGCGGGCTCCGCTGGCCTTCTTGCACTCGGGGCACACTGCGCGTAGGCTCACCTTCGGCCACAAGGCCACTCTTGCCACGCGGGTGGGCTCTGCGTTGGTCACCTCACGGTAGGGCTCAGTCGCGGCCCAGTTTTTAGCCGCTGCAGGTGGGATCCGCGCAGTCCTCTATTTTTTCTCGCGATGTGCTCATGAGGTGCGTGGTCGGCTCCCGGTCACCTCCTCGGTCTTGTCGGCCCAGGGCTTGGCTCACGCCCCGCGGGCCTCACGGAAGGCAGGCGCCGATCCTGTGGGGAAGGGGGAGGGGGCGCGACGTCGCCTCACAGCTCTCTCCTCTTCCTCCACGATGGTTTCAATCGGCTGTGGCACGCTGGGCACAGCTCCGCCTCGTCGCCATTGTGGTGATCCGGTGGTGAGGGGCGCTAGGCCCTCATGACGCAGCAAGCACACAATGAGGCAGACACCGACACAGTGTTAACAGATGGGTGAATGGGCCACGAGCCCGAGCGCTCCGCCCCTTTATTGACCAGTGTCACATGACCTGTGACGCCTGGTGGTGGGTGGGTGTTAGGTGTACAGTTACATAAAGAACTGAGACACTAGACCGTGTCTTACGTTACTACAGACCGCTCACCCTCAACAAACCCTCACGTCAGCTTCGGTAGAATGCAAAGGATGCCTAAGTTCCTGTCCCTCAGATAAGCGGGGCGAGGCGAACCCTCGCCCTTGACCGACCCTTAATTCACCTTCATTCGACCTACAAAGGTTCCGAAGTAACTCCCTCGATTCAGTTGGACGAGTTGAACCTGCAGCCTCCTCCATCCATCATCGAGCGGCAAAGGAGGGCTCCTTTTGTCCATAGGAGTTTGAACCCAGTTGCTTTCTTTTACTGTTATTTCTTGATTGTATTGTTGTTTAGGCGCTTATAAAGTAGTTTGAACTCAGAACATGCGTCTGCTCCAAAACGTAAAGAATGCTGTAACTTGCCAAATATGAATGCTAAAATAGATTAAGGAGTGTAATTGTTTTTACGCCCGAACGTAAATCATAATGGAGCAACAGTGCCACCTCGTGGATCTCTACAGCACAACATGCATGTTCAATTAAGGATTGTGCCTCGTTCTAAATAATAATGGAGTTACAGTGCCCTCTGGTGGATCTGTAAAAGAAATCCCAAGGTTCCCAACTAGTTCATGTTTTGCTCATTATCTCATTATGCTGGAGCGTGCTCACATTTGAGAGCAGACAGTCGACCGACTGTCACGTGTAAAAGCTTGTAACTGAAGAGGACACAAATGCAGAGGCACTATTGCATCACGTAACATTTGTGACTGCGACTTTTGGGCTCTACAATGATTGCAGGTACGGTGCTTGTCAAATACCAGGCATTTATGTATCAATTTTGATAGCGTTGAGCACCGAGAGGTCTGAGAGCGCGTTGCTGAACAGGTATAATTTCACATTACACCAGTGGTCGAAGTGGGGAAAAAAAGTAGGGTAACTGTGGGTGGAGAATCAGGGGGGCGGAAATAACCAAGATTGATTCAGTGGGCGGAGTCAGGGGTGTGGCTAGAAATAGCAAAACATACCAATTTTTAGTACGTTTACCATTTCACTGACCAGTTACAGCTTATAACTTTATTTAATTAAAACAATGGATAAACATGTTTATTTGAGGTTTAATTCAGGAAAAAGCAAACACTCATAGGGAATACAGGTTTATGTAAAGCGTGTTAAATATAAGCAGGAACAACATGTTACCTTAATGCTTTTACTCTCATTGTTCAGAAATCCATGATTATTTTTGTCTCAAACATTGAGGTCATGAATGCAGGGTTCCTCCTGTACACATGTGTTAAGCAGGGCTCAGAAGAGAAAGAGACTCTTCAGGAGAATCTAGACTCACAGAAACCCACAAAGGCTCCTTCATATTCATGTCAGCCAGCTAGCTGCTCAATCATAATATAGCATAAAGAACACCTGGTGGATAGAATGCAGAACAATGTCTTACATTTACCCCAGTACAGGTACCTGGACCTAAATCCATTGTTTCTTTGTTCGCCATGCCATTCCAGTTTGGAGCCAGCCATATGCAAATCAGTCTTGATCCTGCACCCAATGGGAACAGTCCAGCCCAAACTGCCAGGCCATATGTATTCAAGTGTCCTTTCATTCGGGAAGTGAACACAAGGCAGTACCCACTGAACTATGCACATAACATATTGCTCTTTGATATGCATGGTACATGTTCTTTGCAGCAGGCATATTACCCCTCTGCGCTACCTTAGATGAGTAAAACAGCCACTAGACAAAACATGCTCCCATCTCTCTCCAGCAGGTACATTGATCATCAACGTTATCTTGGCACTTGTATTGTTGACCAAAACCTGCTGAATATACAAAGAACTTTGCCGTGTTTTTATAAATTCCTGCACTTGTACAAAACCGGTCCCCTCCAAACTAAACTGGCCCCATACCCTTCCAGTCGCCCTGGGAAACGCCTGCTCCTGCCCTTTCACTGCTCCTGTCCAGTCAGTACTCCTGCTCATGCTCGATCAACACTCCTGCTTCGTCAATTCCCCTGTCCGCTCCCTTCTTCTGGCCCGTCACTTCTCCTGGCCCGTCACTTCTCCTGCCCGTCACTTCTGCCCCGTTCACTGCTCCTGCCCCGTTCACTGCTCCTGCCCCGTTCACTGCTCCTGCCCCGTTCACTGCTCCTGCCCCGTTCACTACTCCTGCCCCGTTCACCGCTCCTGTCCGTTCACCGCTCCTGTCCGTTCACCGCTCCTGCCTGGTTACCACTCCTGCTCATGCCTAATCAACGCTCCTCCCCTGTTACTTCTACTACTTTGTCACTTCTCCTGCCCCGTCACCTCTCCTGCCCCATCACCTCTCCTGCCCATCACATCACTTGCCTGTCATGTCACCTGCCCGTCACTTCTTGTGCCCGGTCACCTCTCCTGCCCTGTTGCGTCTCCTTCCACGTCATCTCTCCTGCCCTGTCTCCTCTCCTGCCCCGTCACCTCTCTTGCCCCATCACTGCTCCTGCCGTGTCACTGCTCCGTCCCCGTTCACTGCTCCTTCCTCGTTCACTGCTCCTTCCTCGTTCACTGCTCCTTCCCTGTTCACTGCTCCTGCCCCGTTCACTGCTCCTGCCCGTTCACTGCTCCTGCCCCATTCACTGCTCCTGCCCCATTCACCGCTCCTGCCCCGTTCACTGCTTCTGTCCCGTTCACCGCTCCTGTCCCATTCACCACTCCTGTCCCGTTCACAGCTCCCGCCCGGTTACTGCTCTAGCTCATGCCCCGTCACCTGCCCTGCCCCTTCACCTCTCATGCCCCGTCACCTGCCCTGCCCCTTCACCTCTCCTGCCCCTTCACCTCCCCTGCCCCTTCCCTTCTCCTACCCCGTCACTTCTCCTACCCCGTCACTTCTCCTGCCCGTCACTTTTCCTGTCCAGTCACCTCTCCTGCCCAGTCACCTCTCCTGCCCAGTCACCTCTCCTGCCCCATCACTGCTCCTGGCCCGTCACTTTTCCTGCCTCGTCACATTTCCTACCCCCTCATTTTCCTGCCTGTCACCGCTCCTGCCCGTTCACTGTTCCTGTCCGGTCAGCACTCCTGCCCGATCACCACTCCAGCCCCATCACTTCTCCAGTACCATCACTTCTCCTGCCCTGTTCACTGCTCTTATCCGTTCACTGCCCCTATCTGTTCACTGCTCCTGCCGGTTACCACTCCTGCCTAATCACCGCTCCTGCCCCATCACTTCTCCTGTCCCGTCACCTCCCCTTTCCTGTCCCCTCTCCTGTCCTGTCGCTGCTCCTGACACGTCAACTCTCCTGCCCAGTCACTTCTCCTGCCCAGTCACTTCTCCTGCCAGTCACTTCTCCTGCCCGTCACTTCTCCTACCCTGTCACTTCTCCTGCCCGTTACTTCTCCTGCCCGGTCACCTCTCCTGCCCTAGTACCTCTCCTTTCCTGTCTCTTCTGTCCAGTCACTGCTCCTGCCCAGTTCACTCTGTGTACAACATTGACAAATTACACAAGGTGTCAAATTCCCCACAGTACTCAGTCTGGGGAAAGCTCCTCTAATCACCAACTCCGATCTCACTGGCACTTGATATGCTAAAGGCAGAGGGCGGGAGCATTGTCATTCGAAAGGGGATAATCTGCCTCAATCGGAATGACAATGGGCCTGCCCTCAGTCTGTGCGAGCTCAGGGAGGGGCTGCTGCAGCCTCTGGAGTTCAACAGAGAAGTGCGAGCAGCCCCTGGAAGCTGAATGAAAAAGTTATCGTTTGCCGTCCCAAGATGATATTTTGAAAGAAAGAAGTAGGGGAACGGACTGAAATAATTTTTGGAAGTAGGGGCACGCCGTGCCCTTCCGTCCCTGCCCACTTCTACCACTGCATTACACACTTCTTCCGTCTGTAGCAAATATTCCGTCCAGTTTACTATAAGTATTTGTCTTCCCCTTACATCAATTGCTAGAATGGGGTTGACATTTGAATAGAGCCTTCTTTACCTCCTTAACATGGCCTTAGATGTTGCTTCTTGGACCCTGCAATATGGTATGGTACGACATGTAACACGATAGTACTGAGCTACTGAACTTTGGTATAGTGCCTGGAGGCCACCTGGGACGTGCAGTGCCACATTGTTCTGGACTGTGCAATGGGATATTTATCTGATAGAGTCATAGAAGGAATTTTTGCTAACTATATTTCTGGCTGTGGTTGTATCTCAGAACATCAGTAGCATAAAAACTCTTACAGAAATGTTGAGTGTTCAATATTATTTACATAAATATTATTGCATTGTGTGAGGGCTTTTTTCTATCATGAACTTCAATGGTGCGATATTTTTGTAAACAACAGTGAGGGCACAATATTTCTGTCACAAGACATGTTGGCAACAATATTCTGGTACAACACTCTGTGTATATCACAAGGAATTTCACCACTGTTCTCATTTAGTAGTCACCAGGAGACACAAATTTAGCTTAGGACAGATCTTTACTACTCTTGGTAGCCCTCCCCTGCTATTTGTAGTCCCACCCTGTCATTCGGTCAGAACATGCAAGCTCAATGGCAGACCCTTAAAAGCACACAGAGCCCAGGAGCTGTGACAGCACAGGGGTTCGGGCCTTTTCAGTACCACAAGCCATTTAGGAACTGGAATCAAAACCTTTCAAGCCATTGTTACCAGCCTGTCTATCTGACTTCACTAATGCGAGTGTTTTTAAGAAGCTGAATTTCCCGTAAAATCCAAAATCATTTACAGTCAAAACTTAGCAAATGCACTTTTGTCTGAAATTATATTTAGCACTGAGATACGACGAAGTGCAAGCTTATTGGGCAAACAAAGGGGACACTTGCGACATTCCGATGCTTAATTCTGATACGTATGCAAGACTGCGGCATAGGGCAAGTAATGTAACATTATTTACAACTGTAGCCTTTCAGTCTTTGAAGATATAGAATTAGAGGTTGACATATAATTTTTTCAATAGCAGAATGCTTTTCTGCCAATGTCATGCCTATGTTTGGGAAAGTGGGGTTCTGTTGCAGTAACCCCCACACACTTTTTGCCAGATCTCTGATGCACTTTGACTGAGTGTGAACTGGGTCCCTGCCAATCAGGTTCCCAGGGCATGTGTTCTTTCCCAACATAGTACCTTTCTGTCCTCAATTGGCACAGCTCTTGACCACATGCAAGTCCCTTGTAAAAGGTATCATATCAGTGGTACCAAGGGCCTGATCACTAGAGAGGGCCTCTGAGGCTGGCACCATGTATTATGCCAAATTCAGAGACCACCACCTTAACACCCACGCACTGCCATTGCGGGCTGAGTGTTTTGGTGCAGACCAAACTGAAGAATCGACATGGCACACATGCCTGTGTGTCATGCCCACCAGCACTGCTTGTGGCATGGGTAAGTTACCCCTTCAGCAGGCCTTACAGACCAAAGGCAGGGTGCACCACACCACAGGTGAGGGCATGGCTCCTTGAGCAATGTGCCCCTACAGCGTATGTGCCATTCACAGACAATGTAAGTGCAGTGAAGCCATTTTGAGTACATGGGCTGGGAGTTGGTCATTACAAACTCCACAACTCCATGATGGCTTTACTGAAAACTGGGAAGTTTGGTACTAAACTTCTCACCATATTAAACCTTCTCTGATGCTAGTGTTCGATTTATCATAAAATGCACTCAGAGGGCCTCTCTGAGATCCCGCCTTAAAAAACGACCAACTTCCAGTGTATTGACTGACTGGTCCCTGCCGGCCAGCCACCACCAGGCAGGTTTCTGACCTCATGGGGTGAGAGCCATTGTGCTCTTGGAGGTCAGGAACAAAGCCTGCTCTTGGTGGAGGTGCTTCAGACCTCCCCTGGCAGGAACAGCAACAGTTGGAGGTGAGCCCCAAAGGCTCTCACCTTGTGATGTGCTGATTTGGGAAGCTCCAACTAGAGGAGAGACCCACCCCCTGTCCAGCCCCCACTGTTGGTGGCAGGACAGGTGGGAAAATTAGTGAGTAGGAGTGTCCACCTCAGCATGGCACACCCTTAGGGTTGCCAAGAGCTGAATTCAACCCCTCTCTTAGAAATTCTCTATCTTGAATTGGAGAATTAGGTCCAATAGGAATAGGGATGTGCCTCTCCCAAAAGGGAGGGGGCACCCAAAGAGTGCAGTCACCCTAGGGGACAAACTTCACCCTACGGGACAAACTTCCCCCAACCTTGGTAACGCCCTTAAATTTAGTATTTAATGGCTTCCCTGAACCTTATTCTTCAGATTCTTTTTTTTTTTTTTTTTTTAAATCTTTTTATTGAATGATTTTTTCCCACTTTTGCATACAGGGCACGGAAATATATTGCATTTAACAAAGACATTAAAAAAAAGATTAAATTTGTTACAATTTCCTTCTCATTTACAGGATCAGCCACAATAATTTAAAAGTGCAACATTAATCAGCATGCTGCCAACCTTCCTATTCTACCCGATCCATTCCCTTTTATTTATCGCTCCTTTTAGTATGCTGATTAGCAGACAATAATAATACCAAACACTTAGAAAGAAAGGGAAAAAAGTGAAGTAATTTAAAGTCCAAACGGGGTTGCAAAATATCTAACCCGCTAAGCAAGGCATCAAAACATAAATTAAGCAGTCCAATACACATTAAGCGTATATAATTCAAGCCTTCAATCCCGACTCCCTTCTTTCCAATGAGTAATAGGATCCCAAATCTGTTTACCAATTTTCCTTCCCTTTTTCCCCTTCCTTGCATAAACCTCAATCTCCAAATTATATATTGTTAGTAATTTAGCCAACCAATGATGAAATGAAGGTGGCAAAGGGTCCAGCCATACAGATGCAATGCAAAGTCTCATAACTGACATAGCTACAAATAAAAATTCCCCCCCACCCTGCTGTTGCCCCTCCTCCTCCTTTACACCCAAAAGAATTATTGAGGGGGTTAGGAGAGTATCTGTTCCTAATACTCTATTTATGAAGCCCTCTATGTCTTTTTTGAGCGACTGCAGGTGAGGACATGTTGCAAACACATGTATTAAATCTGCATCTAAGTTTCCACATCTAAAACAGGTGGTTCCTGCTGTGCCTCCCCACTGAGCCATCTTTGCAGGCGTGTGGTAAAGATGATATATAGTTTTATAGTGTTGTGCCTGAAGAGGCGCTGAGCACAGCAGTGTATATCCCATTTCTAAAGACATGTAGAAACTTTCCTCACTAATATCCAGACTACATTTCCATTTATTTGCCCTTTTTTCGATATCATCCTCCTTTGAAATCAATAGTTCCGCATAGAATCTCTTTATTGTACAATCCTCCCCTGCTTGAATCACTTCCATGATTGAATTTTTGCTAAATCCTAATGGGCCACCTTTTTTGTTATACAAAAAACTCCTTATTTGTAAATACTTAAAGAATTGTCTTTTATCTAGTGCATACTTGGCCTGCAGTTCAGAGAACTGATAGACCCCTTGCTGTCCCAGAATGTCTCCTATCCTTCTGACTCCTTTACTTTCCCATTCTGCAAGTATAGGACCAGCAACAACTTCCTCCGGTAGATTTGGGTTTCCTTTCAGTCTGGTGTATGAATTATATCTCCCCAAACCAAATCTTTTAGTGAAAGCTTTCCAGACAGTATGGGCCGCCATAAGCGTTTTGAACCGTGTCCTTTTGAAATAGCTAGGTTCCGTATATTTTAAGAACACGTTCTCCGCTTCTGGCCCCAATATCAAGCCATAAATTGCCAATGATCCCAGCTCATTCCATCCTTCAAATTCTGCCCCCCCCCACCAAGCCAACCATATTTTGCAAAGCTGCTGCCCAATAATAAAACTTTAAATCTGGCAATGCCCACCCGCCCCTCTCCTGTGGAAGTGTCATAAACCTGAGTGCTCTCCTGGTTTTCCCCTTTGCCCATATAAATCTATTAATCAAATCTTCAATCTTCTTAAACAACTTGGCCTCAAATAGTAAAGGTATTGCTCTAAAAAAATAAAGGAACTTAGGTAAGACCAGCATCTTTACTACGTTCGTCCGCCCCACAATCGATAAGTGTAAGTTATCTAATCTGTCCAGGTCCTTCCGCACTTTATTAATTAAGGGTGTTATATTCTTTTCCACTAAGCAATCTAAATCAGCCGAAATAGTCACCCCCAGATATGTTCCTGCTTGAGTAACTCGGCTATCTGCACAGGTAGTATAACGATTTTTAATTATCTGCGTCTTGGTGGTGTTGAGTTTATAGCCCGAGATTTCTCCAAACCTCAAAGCCTCGATTTCCACTTGGGCAATAGCCTCCGTTGGAGTTGGTGTAATTACTGCAACGTCATCGGCGTATGCTAATATTTTACAATGGCCAATTCGTGTAGGTAGTGATTTTATTAGATCGCAAATCTCTATTCTCCGGATCAGTGGATCCATATACATATCGAATAACAATGGGGAGCAAGGGCAACCTTGCCTCGTACCTCTCCTTATCCGAAATTGTGCTGTAGTCCCCGCATTCACTCGTACAGAGGCCACTGGGTCTACATATAGTGCCTGGATTGCTTTGATAAATCTTTTTTTAACCCCTGATCTTTCCATGGTATGCCACAGATAGTCCCAGGAGACCCGGTCGAATGCTTTTTCCGCATCTAGTAACATGATCGCCATCGGGTCCCCTGAGACTGCTGCAGCATCGAATAGAGTTATCACCTTGAGCGTATGATGGGTGGTGCCCCTTGGAGGTATAAAGCCATGCTGGTTCTTACTCACCACCCTATCTATTATCTTAGCATATCTTGTTGCTAATGCTTTAGAGAAGACTTTAGTGTCCGTATTCATCAATGTAATGGGCCTATATGACCCAGGTTCTTCCGGAGGCTTCCCTTTTTTTAAAATTATCACTATTTCAGCTCCCCCCCATGACCCAGGTATAGATTCACCTATCTGCGCCTGTTGCATTGTCCTAATTATATCAACTTCTAAGATATCCCAAAATACTTTGTAAAATTCTATTGGAATTTGGTCCGGGCCTGCAGCTTTTCCAGAGGGGAGGTTCGAGATAGCGTTTTTTATTTCTTCCCCCTGAAGAACCTCTTCTAAGCTTTCTGCCTCCTCATCCGTGAACATGACCACCGGAATTTCCTGTAGATAATCTCTAATTCTACTGGCATCTCCCCTTATCGGTTCATCATACAGTTTCTCATAAAAGTTTCTAAAGACTTCCCTTATTTCTTCTGATTCTGTATGAATCCTACCGGAGGTATCCCTGATCTCCCTCACAGTACCTAACGCTTCTTGCTGCCTTGTTCGTACAGTCAAAGTTCTACCTACTGTTTCACTAAATTCGTGACATTTCTCTCTTTTTGTTGTATATAGTTTTGCAGCCTTTCTGGCGATGTCTCCCTCGGCATCCCCTTTCGCTTTTAGGAGTTCCATCATTGCATTATCTAATGGGGTTCCACTCATAATACACTCCTCTAGTTTCTCTTCAGCCTTAAGTACTGCCCCTGCAAGTTCTATATTCCTCATCTGCTCCTGTTTACGCTTATAGGAATTAAAGCTCAGGGTCTCCCCCCGCACCCCCACTTTAAAGGCATCCCATACTACCCCTACAGTAGAACTATCTCTATTATTCTCAAAAAATTCTTTAATCCATATTTTCATGTGATCCACATATTTATCTTCCTGCAGTAACCCTCTTTCAAAAGTCCACACTCTTTGCTGTTTGGTGTTTACTGACTTTGTTGTTGTAAGGATTAGGGGATTATGATCACTTTAAAATCCGTGGGAGTCTTTCTATCCTTGATTCCGATAAGAGTGTGTTCGAAACAAAAAAATAATCCAATCTTACACAGATTTTATGTGGGGCAGAATAATATGTAAAACACGTATTTCCTACCCTCCTTTTCCCCCAGACATCGGATAGAGCATTATTTACAACTAATCCCTGTAGGGCATGACATACACGCCTCTTTCTACCTGAATATTTACCAAATGAGCCCATGCCCAAACCATCAGCGCCATTGATATTCAGATCCCCTGCCATGATAATTCTGGGTGCCCAGGTAGCTAATTCCACATCCAAAAATTGGAAGATCTCCGGGTCATCCTCGGTTGACCCATATACAGTTATCAGCGTAGTCCACTCCCCATCTATCATACACTCAACCATTGCCCCTCTCCCCCATTAATCTTGTGCCTTTTTTCTCAACAGCACATTTTTATTCCTGGATAGTATGGCTACTCCCCCTTTTTTTACTCTTTGCTGTGAGCTTGCTAATACCTGAAAACCCAATTGTTTCAAATAAAATTCTTGCGAAGTCATAACATGTGTTTCCTGCAAAAAAATAAAATCCACGGTCATTTGCCTTAGTAACACTGAAGCCTTTAACCTTTTCTGAGCATCGTTTAAACCGCACACGTTCCATGTTACATATCTAGTCCCCATAAATGATTCATTGTTTTGCTGCCATATATACTCATATTTATACAATTTATTTATTTTTTCGTTATTTCCTGTTTTCTCAAATCTGTGCCCACCACCAAATAGACCTTTCCTTCCTTTCAGCCCCAAATCTCTTATCTTGTCTCCTCTTTCTCCCGCCTCTACTTCTGTAAGTGATTCTACCTTTTGCTGCTGTACCGTGCCCTGTACCCCCCTCCCCCCCCTGACCCCTGCCCTCCCTCCCACCCCTACTGGCAAACAGGTCAATAGTGACCTATGTCTGACAGCCGAGCCCCCCCCCAGGAAGCCTCTCCCCTTCCACTCTCCCAGCATCTCAGTATCCCTTTCTTGATCCTACATCGCCAGGGTTATCCCTGCTGCTCCCTCCCTCGCTTGCTCTGGCTTCCTTCATTTTTGTTGTGTCACATGAGCGGTTTGCCTTATAGCTGCAGCCCTGTCACTTTGCGCTTTTCCTTCTTATTCTTCAGATTCAATGACCTACGAAGAAGGACTGAAGAGCCGTGCAGCAGCGCAGCGAAGAAGAACGACAACTACCTTGGCCCCGGATCTACCGGCCCGTCTCCTGCTTCAAAATCCTGCGTGCAGCAACCAGCGTGTCCTACAGCCAGCCTACTTCAAAAACCCATGGACACTTGACCTGCCTCAACAAAGACTCTTTTCTACTGTGGACAAGGATGTGCCCAACAAAGAAACCCCGACATTCTAGGACCCCGGATCGAAGCGGATCCATGACTGCTGCACACTCTGCACCCAATACTCCCAGCCTGTGAGAAAATACCTGTGTACCCCCCCCTGCCCTTCACCCCCCTCACCCTGGAACGCCCCCAGTACTGCCCTCCCACTCCAACCCCGGTCCCCTCATCTACCCCCCACCACATGAGGCATGGGGACCAACAGTCCCTGGTGATGCTGAGATTGCACACCCACCCCTCCACGTTGCTAGACCTTTATCTATATTCCGCAAATATTGTAGTGCAATTAATAACATCCAAAAAAAGAAAACGGGGGGGAAGGGAAACAGGGATTCTCCAGGATAAAAAGGCCAGCGGAAACTCACTAACAGTCAGGGAAATCCTGAAGTCCTTAAAGTTCAAAACTTGAAGAAAGCAGTTAACAACTGACCAGCAAAAAAAAAGACACAGCGTTCTGACCAAAGGACTTTAAAATGGCTTCAGTGACAATAAGAATTCTTTGGCCTGGATTTCTGATTGAAAATACTGCGTGTGCCCCTGAAAAACCACCTTCAGTTTGGCCGGATTGAGCAAAAAGACCTGAGCCCCCTTTGCCTGAAATTCCGGCATTAATTGGCGGAGAAGCCAGCCCTTTTCAACTGTCCTTTGACAGAAATCAGGGCGCAGAAAGAAATTGCATCCCTTCCCGGCCCTTTTCCGATCTGACCTGGCAAGATCATATAAGGATTCCGCGCGTGGGCGATTATCAGATTGCCCCCCTGCTCTGCGCTGATTGAAAGGGAAGCGATGGGCCCTTTAGATTTGAGTCTTGCCATCCCATCGTTGGAGATCTGGTAAGGCCTCTTCAAACAGCTCAATCACGAACTGACGGGTATCCAACCCTTCTTTACCCTCAGGAATACCCAAAATTCGCAAATTACTTCACCTAGCCCGATTTTCCTGATCAGCCAGTTTCAAAAAGATATCATCTCTTATAGATTGCACTGATTCAGTCTTATTCTTCTGCATGGCCAGCTCATCTTCCAGCTGGGAGATCCTGGCGTCTGCCTATACAATTCTTGCTGCGAAGTCCGAGCATTGCTTAGCAATCCTACGGCTGAAGTTTTGCAATTTCCTACAAGCACCTTGGGTCCGAGAGCTCTCGGCCCTTATTTCCTCCCGCTGGGCCATAATCACTTGATATATTGTGGAGGGTGTAATTTCTTCAGGACAATTAGGCTTGATGCCAGGTTCTACGGATATTTCTCCATTTCCTTTATTCTCTTTTCCCCCCAGATTTGGCGAGTAGGAGTAGTCCCAAGTCATGATACCGGTGGCCCCCTCAACCAATGTAGGGAAGGCGGGAAGCTCTATCCTTACTGTCCCAGGATTAAGCAAGGATCTATCATTCTCTTCTTCCCAATGTAGACAGCTTGTGTCACTCCCTTCACAAGCCCAATCTTTATCACAACTGTCGTCTTCAGAGGTATTAGAGTGATCTGATAAAGAAAAAGACTGTCAACAACATCCTCCTCCCTACCGGTATGTTTGTTGCCTTCTCTCTGGGTGGCCATACTAGCTTGATGGATAATGTCCGAACCCCCTGTATCCTGACCCTTGCATAAGGGAACTCCATTTCCCATAATGCATTGGGTTTTCTGTGTAAGAATTGTGCACTCTATTGCCACCGAGGGGAGAGTTTCCATGATGCCACCGAACTCACCACTTGTGTTAGGGAGACTGATCGCCTCCACCTGCTCCTCCCATGAATCGGCACCCCTTCAGCAGCAGCATCACCAACAATGCTGTAATCCTGTGTCAGAGCTACCAGTTCCATCGTTTCTTCTCGCACCAAGAGAGCTGATACAGCTATTCCTTCTGATGGAGATGAGCTGGCACACCCAGCAGCATTGCCAGCTATTTTACTTCTAGCGGTCTGTGACTTAAACAGTGCCGGCACAGTTTGCTTACCGTGGGTAGCGGTTTTGTTCCTGCCCGCCTTTGACTGCTCACCGGAGTCCGGTATCTCCACCACAGACCAGCGATTCGCGACTTCAGAGCTTCCTCCATCACCAGCACCGACAGAAGCTGTCTTCCCCGAGCTATCCGAGCCAGCGGGCATGCAGCCCCCTGAGACTCCTGCTGCTCATCTTCGGCCTTTTCACCTGTTGTGTTTGCTCATCTTCGGCGGCATTGCCACAGTATCCTCTGTCAGTGTAACTGGAGGAGGCGAAACAGTTGCTGGGCTATACAGACTCTGGAACGCCAGACCACAAGGGAGCGGGACACCCCACAGCCAGAGCCACAATCTCCAAATCATCCAAACAGACATAGGGCTGGTAAGATATGTAAGCGGTGTCTATTTCCTCAGTAATCCCGTTTTTTCCCCTCGCGAAGCGATGTTCAGAATCGCGGTAGGAATAGGTCTAGCAGGAGAGAGTAAGTGGTCAGCTCACTCGGCCGCCAAACGGCCGCCATCTTCATATTTTCTCACATGTGTAGTTATGGCAATCATTGCAATTTTGGCAATAATCAGCACCTAGATAAGCTTTCCTTTTTAAAAATGTTTTTAGGAAAATTTGCGGCAAAGTGTCTGTGCTACTATGCGCTGTTGACGGATAGAAACAACTATATCTGAGTTTGCTCTTTAAATTGCTGTGGCCTTAACGACAGGAAAAAGAGAGGTATATTAGCAAAACTTATTAGGTATATGAAGATTGACGTATTATGTCTTCAGGAACTCATATCTCCTGGAACAATCGAGGCTGTTTAAACGATCTGGGTCTTGATCTCCTTGCATGCACTCGGCAAGCTACGACCACCCGTGGGATAGCTATAATGGCAAGGCACAGCATATTATTGAGTAAGAGTGTTAAGGAAGACAACTTAGGTCGATGGGCAATTTTAGAAGCAATTATTAGGGGGACATCATACACTATTTGCTCTTTCTAGGGTTCAAATTTGGACGATCCTACTAGCCTAGTTTTTCTGAATATTGAACTTGCTTTATGGCCCTCTCCGATAGTTTTTTTGTGGGGTTTTAATATCCACCTGAATGGCAATTTCAATCTTCACAGTAATATTCCATACTTGGGCAGGAAGGGTAAGACTTTTAAGGCTCTACAGGGGCTCCGTCAGGAACATGGTCCGGTTGATATCTGGCAAAGACAGCGACAGACTGAGCCTGTGTATATGTACTTCTCTGCCCCTCACTGTAAATTTGTACGATTACATTACTTTTTTGTATCTAATTTAATTGCAGGAAGGATTAACTGTGAGCTCTTTCCTAGATTAATATCGAACCACAATCCGCTAGTAATTCAACTTCCATCTAGTAGATCGATACAAGCTGTGGCAACCTGGTCATTTGATAGAAAGTTATTACTAGACCAGGAATATTGTATGTATATATATGGCTAGGTGGATCGTAGAGTTTTATGGCAGGAAAAAGTGCACTGCATCTGAGTTAGTAGTCTGGGATGCCTTTAAGGCATGGGGTGAGAAGTGAGACTCTTAGTTTCTCCCTTCATCGACAGAGGACGATAAAAGAGAAGATCAATGGTTGGGTGGGTCAGCTTCGGGGAGCTGAGGAAGAGCTTATCCGGGTAACTGGAGAACTGCAGAAAAGAGAGGAATGTCAACGGCAGATTGCAGCTGTAAGAACTAAGATACACCAACATTATAAGGAGGAACTTGCTATTAAATGTATTCAACATTGGGCTGATATATATGAATTCGGTGAAAACACTGGCAGATTGTTGGCTGTGATAAGCGTGGCTCAAATCCACCGGAGTGACTTACAGCACTCACCTATAATTACCTTATAGGAAGTCAGCCGGACAGTGGAGAAGTATAAACAAAAGTCTTTATTAGGCCAAACAACACTCATATGAGAGGGCCCTGTCCGACCTCACTCCTAGGAGTGCGAACGAGAGGACTGACTCTCTGCATCACAGCAATACATTATAATGCAATACAGTAAATGGGGTACGCCCCTTGTGGAAAATTACCGAGCCTCAGACCAGTGGACAATGCTCTCATACAGCAGGCATCTGCACCTGCAAGGGATACATTATTATCTCTGCTCAAGGCCATGGAGCTAGGCTTCGGCGTCTCTGGGCATGAGAACATTACAGATAACGAAACTTGCTAGTTTCGACCACAGTAAGCCGAGAAACGAAAACTGCTGTCTTAGTATATTTCTGTATTCCTGCGGGAGGGGCATGAGCGAGCAGAGCCCGCAGGCACAGAAAGTTACACAAAATGGTGGCACACAGGCTAAGCTAAGAAACTAATATGGTCACGCATACATTGAATATAAGCAATAAGTAAGAATATGAATTCAGCATAAGTGCATATACGAACTGCATTAGTTAGTCATATGATGCTAACTCGCACGTCATCATAGGGTAATAAGGGCATCGAAAAGTGAATTCTATCAGACCCTCCTTTTAGCATCATTGGCTAACTATAGCCTCATTTATTTGCCAAAGGTAGTGCCGACATCCATTTCTAGGGGCAGGACTGTATTTCTTCAGTCTAGAACATCTTCTGCAATGAACATCAACCAACTTGCATCAGCAGGAATTTCAGTAATCATAGAAGTGGCATATTGACCATGTAACTTCTTTTTCGGACGTATACTTGCAGCACACATTGAACAACATGGAGGGAGGCAATATATGCAAAGGCAGCATGACAGAATTACACTCACCACTCCAACCAAACCCATCAGTATTTTCCAGCCCCAGGAAGAAAAGGCACCCCAGAGCCACCCTTGGAGAGACCATGTCCCATTATCTTGGTGCAGTTCAGTCGCTAATCTATGCAATTTTTGCACTGCCAAGTTAACAGTCGGGGCGGAGTCAGGGATATAAACACAGCAAGAGGTCCCGATGACGCGACAGGCCCCGCCCCTATCAGCTAGTATGACGTCAAGGACCATCCTATTCTGGATCGTAAATAATCTCATAGCCTGAACCTCAACAGAGATGTTAGTCGTAATGTCAGCCTCAACCAGAACCACCTTTTCCATTACCCTAGAGAGTCGTCTAATAGCTCTACTGTTGAATATAGGGCCCCAGAAAGGAAGCAAACCTTTAGAAAAATCAGTCCATTGCTGATACGAGGTATCTGTCTGATCAACGTCCTCTACCTGAAGTTCCCTCCTTTTACGCTGCTCTTGCGGCTGCTCCTGAGTACTGGGGAATCGTCGATGAGTTCTGTGATAATCAGAGGGAGCCACATACACGGGAGGAATCATATAAGCCAGGTAGCACACCCCACCCCAACCCTCGGGCAACCATAAGTATCCATTGTCACCACAAACAAAATAGACACTGGGTGGGGCAATCAAAGAGGGGCTAACGGGCAGGCGTATTGAAGCAGTCACATTACAAGAGCTATTTCCAACCTTGATGGGACCCCTTCCCTCTATACAGAAAAACGGAGGAGGACCCACCACAGCCAGGGGTATCAAAGACTTGGAGCTGTCGTTACTCTTAGGGGGATGCCTATAGGACAAAGTGGCGTTCAATTTCATGAAACTATCCCTGAGTCGATCAGTATCATTAGGTGTCAAAAATCGACCCAACTTTTTCTCACATGTCTCTATAAAAGTCTGGTCAAAACGTCCGTCAGTGTATATTCGTCCAAGGGAAGCTGAAGGCAAAGGCCGCACTCGCATTGTCATTGTCCACCCCCTATTCTGCAGGCGTGGAGTCAAAGAATCTGGCTGCTGAAAATATTTAACAAGACCTATAAGAGTATACCACCCCACACAACTATTCACTGGAGTTAAAGGGAGAGCGAGGAACCTATCTTTTTTATAGGCAGCAGAAGGTAAAAGCCCACAAACCCAGCAATCTGTCATGTTGGTAGTGGCATGTGCATGATGCAAAGTTTTAATAAAAACATTGTCTTTATAATTTTTACGTATCATTCTCTCACCATAATCGACAGTTATCATTTTGTGTTCCGGAACAGCAGTAGGCGTGGGTGCAAATGTATGAACGGGATAGTGTTTATCTAGGAAAAACAGTATTCCAAGAGTCACCAGAAAGGCAATTAAAACTATTACGATCACTACTATTTTTCCCTTTCGGGGAAGGGCCAACCAGGGGGAATCAGGCTCACGTCTCGGGGGAGCTGCAAAAGGCTGCTCCTCATCAGGAATGGGCCGCCCAAAGGGGTACATTTCGAATAATCGTTCAAAAGTATCAAAAATCAAAAAAAATAAAAATCACACTGTTACTAAAAAAATAGTCCCAGACAATCCTCAACCGGCCAGAGGGGTTCTTCAACCCTTAAAAAGGGATCTTCTCCCTGTGTCCTTCAAAGCCTCACAGGCAGGCTTTTACCGTCCATACCTACTCCAACGTCGCTGGTCAACACTTTGAAACAAGGGAAGCACTTAATTCGGGCCCCGCGCCACTCTATAGTCTCAAAGAACACAATCTTCGGCTAAACACCAGGGCTCTTACAAGTCCATCCCTACCACTAAATCTTCTTTTTCAGAATGTCCACTAAGCCCATCTTCCAGTATTTAGTCCATCATATTCCAGCACTGTACTTATTTTCTTCGGGGCCGCAAATTATAGCGAGTGCTCCCTGGCACTTCGGGGTCAGAAAACAAAGCAGGTGTATCAGTGGCAGATGCTGAACTTTCCGATATCTCTTTGCTAGCAACAAAAGGAGTGGTAGAGCTCACAGTATTCTCAATTCCGCTTCGCTCTTCTCCAATCAGTGAAGCATCCGAGAAAGGAACATACCTCGGGATATGTTCGAACTCCTGGTCAGCGATGCCATCTTGTACCCATTGATCATAGGGCAACGGGAGCGGGACCCTCTTCACATGAGAGGCATGGGTCCACGCTTTTCTGCCTTCAATCCGAAGCGCCGTGCGCGTAGTGAGGAGCACCTGACGAGGCTCTGACCATCTCGGCTCCAAACAGGACTTCCGCTGATATCTTCGGACGACAACCCAGTCCCCCGGGTGGATGGTGTGTCCAGGCCCCTCTGGCAGCGGCTTCAGAGTGTCTGCTACCTGCTGATGAATAGAACGGAGATCTTTAGTCAAAGCATACAGATAATCTGTCAACAAAGGGTAAGGTATTTCAGTGAAGCATTTAGGCCTAGGCACCCCCCAGATATTGGCCGGGCGGCCGAATACCACTTCATGTGGGGAGACGCCCATTTTTGCATTTACAGTGACTCTCGTGGAAAGCAAAGCTAAGGGAAGTGCATCTGGCCAACGGAGACCTGTACTCTCACATATTTTGGCCATCTTGAGCTTGAGCGTGCCATTAAACCGCTCCACAAGTCCTGCTGCCTGAGGGTGTAAGGCTGAATGAAATTTCTGCGATATGTGCAGACCTTTACTAATTTGTTTCACTAATTCTGCATTAAAGGATGTGCCATTATCACTCCAGATCACCCTAGGTAATCCGAAGCGGGAGAAATACTCCTTTATAAGCATTTTCGCAGTAGACATGGCCGTACAGTCTTTCGTTGGGAACGCCTCCACCCACCTACTAAAAGCACAGACGACTACAAGAACGTACTTCAAGTTATTCACTCTTTCCATTTCGATGTAATCCATCTGAATCACCTCAAAAGGGAAAGAGGGGGGTGCAAAATTTCCTGTTGGGACAGGGGTACCCTTTCCAGGATTGTGTCTCAAACACACCATACACTGACGAACCAAATTGGTGGCCATCTTAGAGATATTTTTATTGCTCCACACCGGGTCTAACAATTTGCAAATGCCCTTGGCACTCACATGGGCAGGCCCGTGTGCCATTGTCACTACTGGAAGGACATACGCATTCGGTAACATCCATCGTCTCTTGTCTGTCACATCCGTCCAACATTCATCCGCATCCAGTCGTCCCTGCCCATCCTTCCATGCTCTCAATTCCTCATCCGTCGCTTTACTTTGTATGTTCTTGACACTCTGTACCGTGTCTGCGAACATATGAACATCTGGGACCCATCGTGCTGGTCCTGCCACAAACATGCGTGGTAATTTTTCTCTAGCAGTCTCTTTTGCTGTCTCATCGGCAAAAGCGTTGCCTCGCCCGACATCGTCCACTATTGTCTTGTGTGCACTACATTTTATCACAGCCAATCTTTTGGGTAATGTCAGTGCCGTTAGCAGTCGTAATATCAGTGGACCATGTTGGATGCGTTGTCCATGGGAGGTCAAGAATCCCCGTTCTGCCCAAAGTCGCCCATAATTATGAACCACGCCAAAGGCGTATTGGCTATCGGTGTAAATGTTCACATCCAACCCCTCACTCAACTCACATGCTCTCAGTAAGGCAATAATCTCGGCAGCCTGAGCAGAATTGTAAGGTATTCTAGAAGTCTCTACCACCGTCTGTAATGTCGTTATTGCATATGCTGCTGTCGATGTCCCGTCTGGTAATTTAAAACAGGATCCATCGACATACAGTTCCCCGTCTGGTTCTTCCATGGGCCTGTCTGTCAGATCCTCCCTCCCCTTTGTCTCCTCCTCAGTCCTATACAAACAGTCATGTATGTCATCATCATTTGTGTCAGTATCTGTGGGGATAGGTAACAAGGTGGCGGGGTTCAATGTGGCACACCTTTTAATTGTTACATGGGGCGCAAAAAGAGTCATCTCGTAACCCGTCAGACGAGCGCTTGTTAAATGCTGCGTCTGTGTCCTGTTCAGTAAAATATCCACAGCATGCGGTACCATTACTGTGAGATCTGATCCCAGCACGAGCCCTGCCGATTGTCTTATAGAGACCGCAGCAGCCGCCGTGGCTCTCAGACAGCTCGGCAGCGCTCTTGCCACATTATCGAGCATTGCAGAGAAGTACGCACACGGTCTCTGCTTCCCCCCAAAACACTGAGTTAAGACAGACAACGCGCAACCTTCCGCCTCGTGCACGTAAAGAACAAAAGGCTTCTGGTAATCAGGTGTTCCAAGAACTGGCGCAGAAACAGGATCCATCGACATACAGTTCCCCGTCTGGTTCTTCCATGGGCCTGTCTGTCAGATCCACCCTCCCCTTTGTCTCCTCCTCAGTCCTATACAAACAGTCATGTATGTCATCATCATTTGTGTCAGTATCTGTGGGGATAGGTAACAAGGTGGCTCTATGCGTAGTGCATTCTCATACCCCACCTGTTCCCTCGCTTTCTGCGCCATAGTCTGGGTGGACTTTTTATACTCCTCTTTCTCCTCTCGCATCTTACGTTTCCTGGCCTCTTTCTGCCATACTCGCAAAGAGTCAAACATACTCTGGCGGCTACGCCTAGCAAACAGTTTGTCTTGCAAATAATCCAATTTAGCTTCATCAAAAGAACCCGTCAAAGGCCATTGTAAATCCACATTATCAGCAGTGTACCGATGCCACAAAGTACCAAACAAAATCGGGACCAATCCATGTTTAACATACATATCAAAACTCGGTGTCCCTTCAGGGGGTGCAGGTTGGCTCTCGGCCAGTCTAGTATCTGAGGGTCGACAACAGCATCCAAAACATCGTAACTTGCTAAAACACGGCATCTTTACTTTATCTGGAATCACAACTCAAGTTCATTCACACACAAACATATAGACGGACATCAGAGAACCACGTACACATATACAATATCTCCAAACACGTGTTACCAAATGGGACAAGGCCCGTCGACCAAGTCCTGGGGAACCTGGACTCTACCGCAGACCGAACAGCACGCTAACTGTTCTGAGGAAGGGGAACAAATCCGCCACCCGTGCGGCACTGTGGATCACTGCGCACTTTACCGCGGGAAACCCAGATCACACCTCCACTGAATCACCACACTAGGAGTTCAGGGTAAGCGCACCAGAGTCTGCCCACAATGAGCCACGCCTTCACCACAGTACCATTCGGTCGGATCGCTACAAACAATTACCTCGACATACGTCCCCAACCCCGTCAAGTCTGTCAGAGCACCAACTCGTACTCTGAGTTCCCCGGAGCACACTAGCCCCAGGAGCACACCGGCTCCTCAAACCATCGGAGACACTCTAGTCTCCCGGAACACTCCCGTTCCTGCAGCAATCACAGGTGGACCACTCACCTTCCGTAGGCGGCACCGACCTCTACCGTTCTCCACCTCCGGCTGCCAGGACCAACACGGTCAACTTCAAGTTCCGCCTTCTGGACCCCGGCGTAAGATCCGAACCGGGACCTCTCCCGATCAGCAGGGTGGGGCAGCGCTGCGAGAACCAAGCTCGGCATCAAATGGGATCCCGGGCCCACCGTGCCGACCAGCGGGTCCCCGGTCTTCTGCTACCCACTTACGGGTGAGAAAGATCCTTATCGCGGGGTCCCTATTCGGGCGCCATCTGATAAGCGTGGCTCAAATCCACCGGAGTGACTTACAGCACTCACCTATATTTACCTTATAGGAAGTCAGCCGGACAGTGGAGAAGTATAAACAAAAGTCTTTATTAGGCCAAACAACACTCATATGAGAGGGCCCTGTCCGACCTCACTCCTAGGAGTGCGAACGAGAGGACTGACTCTCTGCATCACAGCAATACATTATAATGCAATACAGTAAATGGGGTACGCCCCTTGTGGAAAATTACCGAGCCTCAGACCAGTGGACAATGCTCTCATACAGCAGGCATCTGCACCTGCAAGGGATACATTATTATCTCTGCTCAAGGCCATGGAGCTAGGCTTCGGCGTCTCTGGGCATGAGAACATTACAGATAACGAAACTTGCTAGTTTCGACCACAGTGAGCCGAGAAACGAAAACTGCTGTCTTAGTATATTTCTGTATTCCTGCGGGAGGGGCATGAGCGAGCAGAGCCCGCAGGCACAGAAAGTTACACAAAATGGTGGCACACAGGCTAAGCTAAGAAACTAATATGGTCACGCATACATTGAATATAAGCAATAAGTAAGAATATGAATTCAGCATAAGTGCATATACGAACTGCATTAGTTAGTCATATGATGCTAACTCGCACGTCATCATAGGGTAATAAGGGCATCGAAAAGTGAATTCTATCAGCTGAACACTTACAACAAAGTGGAGTTTCTAATAGAATCAGCCGAATAAAAGATCAAAGGGGGCAGATTCAGGATTTGCCGGCAAGGATCTTGGAGGTCTTTCAGGATTTTTACCAGGGGCTCTATTCCACTGAGAGGGATGCTCCATCAATGTCGGGGGATGAATTCCCCCGCGACTATTTAACTTCTAAGGTCACTCCGGAACAGAGAGATATGCTTTCCGCCCCGATTTCTGTGGAGGAGATCGAATCTGCCATAACCTCGCTGGTGGCTGATAAGGCTGCAGATCCTGATTCATTACCTCTGGAATTCTTTTTCGCACATTCAGACAAACTCTTTTTGGCGAGCTTGAATCTCTGTTTCAACGAGCTCAAAAGGGTCAGACTCCCGACTCATGGCATAAAACGACTATTGTAGTCTTTAAAAAAAAGGATAAACCAGAACTTAGTCCCTCATCCTACCGACCTATCTCTTTAATATGTGCCGACAGCAAGATCTATTCTAAAATAATTGCGTTAAGGCTCAGAAAGGTTATCGCTCCCCCGTGTCCATCCGCCAACACAGCTTTATCCCAGGTCGTGATACATCAGACCACGTTAGGCGGGCAATAGCCTTGTTTGATTGGGTCCAGGCCTCAAAACACCCTTGGGGATAATCCTGTTGGGCGCAGAGAAGGCGTTCGACAGGGTCTCCTGGGGGTTTCTCTGGCTGATGATAAAGACCAAAGGGCTCCCGCAGGAATTTATCGCAGCTATACAGGCTTTGTATGTTTCTCCTGAGGCCCGCGTTCGAATTTCTGGACAAGAGTCTAATTCATTCTCTATTAGCAGAGGAACCCGCCAAGGGTGCCCCTGCTCCACGTTTTTATTCTCAATATACATCTACCCTTTTCTTAGCAAACTGGACACCAATTCGCAGATCAAAGCGGTTATGGTCAATGGCGTTGCTTATAAGGCACTAGCCTACGCTGACGGTGTTGCAATTTTTACGGTCGACATAAGATCTGCTCTTCCTCTAGTGTATGATCTGGTGAAACAGCTTTGTTCTGTTTCCGGTTATAAGTTAAATGCTGACATAACCCAGGTCATACACTCGAACTTCTCAATGCCGGAAGATATTCCAACCGTATTGGCAGCAACTTATTTGGGTGTGAAGATCACAGCTGCGGTCAAGCAGATACCAGAGATGAATTTATTGTTGATTATAAAAAATACTGATCAGATACTTGCGAGATTAGATCACCTCCATCTTTCGTTGCATGCCTGGTGCAATGTCATTAAAATGCTGATCTTCCCCAAATGTTTATATTTGTTTCGGACCATAACCCTAGAATTCCCGGCTTCGTTTATTTCTAGAGCAGAAAGAGTATGTATTAAATGTTTATGGGGATATCATAAAGCTAGCTAAATGGCTAATTCTTCCAAGACTCAGAGTGGGCTGGGGAACACCTTCTTTAATGCTATATCACTGGGCAGCACTATTACAACAAATAGGGATATT
Organism: Lissotriton vulgaris; assembly: GCF_964263255.1. Taxonomy (NCBI): domain Eukaryota; kingdom Metazoa; phylum Chordata; class Amphibia; order Caudata; family Salamandridae; genus Lissotriton; species Lissotriton vulgaris. The sequence goes on from NC_141697.1 coordinate 1,186,392,890, forward strand.
GGTGGTCGAAGCTAAGGCAGTAGTCCCTGAATCAGCCAGACCTACTATTTATGAAGTCTTACTTGGGGAGGATGCTCGACATTGTTTAACTAAAGTTATCGAACCAAGCTATTATAGGAAAACTAAATTTTTAATTCTTTAATCTGCTTACGCTATCTGGAAAAAAATGCGGTATCAGCTTGGCATCTCGAATATAAATGCTCATACCCCTCTGTTTTCACATGGGCTTCTACCGCCAATCTTTCAGGACCAGATAACTACTAGCTGGGGGGTTCTTGGAATTAATGTTTTTTTTTGTGATGGTCAAATTACCTCGTTCTCTAAACTACAAGAAAAAATTGGGCTCCTCATGAGACACTTCTTTAAGTTTCTCCAGATTAAAAGTTTCTTGGTTAAAACCGTGACACAGGGGAGGGTCAAGTTTGGGAAAATACCCCTGGTGGGAATTATAGAGACTAGGTCCCGTATTGGAAAAATGTATCAAATGCAGCTATCCGGTCTTCCTGATGACTTGGCTATCCAGAACGATAGATGGGACAGGAAGGAAATTTAGACAGGAGGGCACTGATTTGGAAGCCTGTCTGGAATTGGCTAATCAGATTTTAATAACTGGCAGCTTGATGGCCCAACATTATATGTCGGCCTTCGATTTATATTACACCCCTTGGCATAATCTCTAATTGGTCTGGGTCACGTGGGAATTTATGTAGCAGATGTGGGGCACTGGCTGTTGATACGATCCACCATGTTCTTTGCCTGTCAAGACAGTGAATTATTCTTGGGCCAGACACTTGGCAAGGCGATCTCAATAACATCTGGCCTAGTGATCCTGGGGATAGAGTTGACTCAGAACATGGCGGGGTGGACTAGATCAGAAATAGGCTTCGTTTTTATTGCAAAGGCCATTTTGAGAGCAGGTATTACATCTCAATGGATTAGCCCCAATTGCCCCACGTTTATAAATTGGAGGGCTAGGATACTTGCTATATATAGCATGGAATCAGTGGTACACAGATTATAAGGTCTCAGGAGACGCGAAATGGGGAAGAAAATATTGGCGGCAGTAACTAGCTGGATAGGGTGAACAATGTTTGCTTTCGACATATCTGCTATTGTGTAATTTGATGTTGCTTAGTTAATAGGTAATGCCTGACATTTTCTATAGTCTCTGTTTTTTTCTTAGCACTGATTTGCCAATTAATACTCTGATGTATGTTTTGCCATAACTATTGTCATTGAAAATGAATAAAAAAAAAAAAAATACCCCCGGCCTGAGTTTGAGTGACCTTCCCATCCTGTGAAGTCTCCCCGGCGATCCTGACCTCATCTGCATTTGTGGCTGACCTCACCAGGATCCCTTCACGACCCCTGCAGCCTCTGTTCAAAGGGGTGCCCCTGACCGCGACTGGAACCAGCTTAGGAAATTCGATCCTAAAGGCACCCCTGCATTCTCTACCCCCAACTTTGGGGAGCCCAGCTGACAGTGCCCAGGTGTCCCCCAGCTAGCCAACTAAGCTGCCCAGCCACTGGTCACCTTTGTGCAGCCTCCTGATCCCAGACTGCAGCCTCCTTCCAAAACCAATGACCGCAATTGGAAAGCCTAGGGCGCCCGATGCAGACTTGCACCCTGCACTAGGCTGCCCCTGTGCTGCTGGTGGTGTAGATTTGCTGCTGCTTTGTGCCCCCCTCCCTGTGCTCACCTCAACCCCTGGGGCCATTGCCCTAAGACTGCTGGTACCTACTTGCAAGCCGTGGGCCCAGTGACCTCTGTACCCGGGTGCCCTGTGCCGCTGGTGGTGCCATACCTACCTGGCCTTGAACCTTGCCCTGTTTTGTCCTAAACCCCCAAAGCCTGGGGCAGTAAGTCGAGTACTTACCTGCAAACTGTTTAACAGTGTTCTCCTCCATAGGATTGCATTGTAAGTCTATCTATTACATTGAACTCTCAAACCTTATCATTGCAAAAACATACACCTGTACTTGATTGCCATTTACAGATTAGCATTCTTACATACTGTAAAGTATACAACTGCATTTTACAAAGTATTACTGCATTATTGCTACTTTTACATCACTGTAAAACTTACCTGCACTAAGTGATTCTTGGTTCTAGAATAAAATAACAAAGTAACAACTTTTTGTACAAACCATAGGTCTGGATGCAGTTTGAGTGTGTGACATAATTTCTTGCCTGAGTGTTTACAATACATGCTTAACACTACCTTCTGATACGCTTGACTGCTCAGCCCAGCTACATCTAAATTTGGAGTAAGGTATTATCTACTTTATCATCTGTTATACCTTTGGGGACTCACTGGACTCTGTGCACACAATAGCTCTTTTTGGTATATTATATTCAGACCCAGCTTCCTACACTAACCCCTGGCCAGAAGAATGATATCTAAGCATGCATATGTCTGACCATCTAATCTGGGGCAATGTGTTTACCACCTGCTTTGCAAAATGTCTTTAAATAAAGCACTTACTAACATCTCCAGTCTGTCTTTTTTGATTTCTCTTATGTAACCCTCATTTTATACTTAACTAGCTTACCCGTCGCGCGTTGCTGCGATCTCAGAAGAATGGAAAGTTAAGGAAACTTGTTATAATAACATTCAATTTACATTGTGTCATTTTTATTGAAACTTATTCATTTTAATATGGAAAACATTTTAAAGTGTTGTTTTAATTCTGTTTATTTATTCGAGTGCTTGTGGATAAACTGTATTTTTTGTTTTTTGTCTGGTGTGTACACGAATAAATCAGAAGCTTTTCCGACACGTGAGCTGGCCACATACAGTTGTCCATGTGAGAAGCACGGATTCTACAAATCTAGTCCACACACTTGCAGCGTTGTCCTTGTGTTTTGTTGATGGTCATTGCAAAAGCGAGTCGCACCGGAAACTGTAAACGTTCAGTATTGGAAAGATTATGAGGGCCCTGGGGGGCCGGGGGGCCGAAATTTAACTAATTTTTCTTTTTTGCCAGAAACCTTCGCGGGAGTGTACTCAACAACGTTTAACAATTTTTTTTGTGTGTAAATTGTATTTATTTATTTATTTATTTATTGCCAGAAACCTTTGTGGGAGTGTACTCAACAACTTCCCAAAGTTTCATGCCGATCGGATGAATGGTGTAGTAATGCATAAAGGACAAACAGAAAGACATACATTCGTTTTTATATATATATATAGATTTTGTCACAACCCTTCCTTCTTAGGCAGCAATACTGACATCAGGCAAATGAGTTCGGAGATGGGCTTCAAGCTCTCTGATGGCATGTTTACATAAAGGATGGGATGTTTATCAAACAATATTGAATGCAGCATGCCTTTCACTCTGAAGCACCATTGTATGGAGTATATATAGCGCAAACCTGACCCAACGGTTTCAGGTATCGGAGCGCTTTACATGAGCACCAGTTGCGTTACACAAGGATATATTCATTTTTGTTAGGCACCGGACAATTAAGTTATGTGCCCAGAATCACAGGCTGTTGAGCATCCCTGCCAAGACATTCAATTTTATTTATTATGTTTTTGGCTCTCAAAAGAGGGCCACATAAAAGTTCACAAAAAGCAAAAGACAAATACATTTCAAAATTATGGCATTTACAAAACATATTAATGTGCAGAAATAACCTACAATGACAGGTCTACAGCAGGAAGCAATGTCAGACAACTCCAGAGACATATTAATAAATAGCTAAAAAACCTTTAAAAAAGTTAAAAATGTAAAAGCAGAACATTTCATTAGGAGGCCAATAAAGTGCTTGGAGAAAACTGTTCAAAGTAGCAATGCCCAGGCGGAGACAAATAGGTTTTAACCATCTGAGTCGCAATATACGGAGCGCAGGGCAGATCAATAAAACATGCATAAGATCCTGGGTACTCAGGTTACATAAATTGCACATAGGAGAAGAACCATACCATTTAGATAAAAGTAGATTTAAGGGTAACAGATCATAACGTAAAAGAAACCAAAATCTACGAATACCATGCGGCAAGGTCCATGTGACATAGGGTTGGGCCGACTTAATCACATAAGAATTAATAAGAAGGTCTACATCCCTTTTTCCACAGATTAAATTCTTATCTGTCAGAAAACATAACTCCCACGAGGCCTGTTTTAATACGAGTTTTAACTGTAAGGGGGAGTACAAAAACAAATTGTTTTCATCTACTTTTAGGAGAGTTGCAGCTTTTCTAAAATTCCTTACCAATTGTGAAAACTCTTTAAAATTACCCAGCAGTTCAATTCTGAGGAGAGCTCTCATCGTCCCCAGTTCAGCTCTAGCCAGGCAGGCCACCCATCTTACTAGGGCGCATAGTCCCTGTACCCAGCTGCTCCTGAGACCGAACTCGAGCCTACAAGCGGCCAAAGAGCACGCAGTATTTAAAGAAGATAGGGATCTTAAGAGTTTCCCCTCGATCTTATGGCAAAAGTCCCAATATTTCACCTCTATAAGTTCGATACCGTACAGTATCGTAGCGGGAATTTTAGACCTGTACACCTCCAGTAAACACGAAAAGTGCCTTTTCCCCGTAGCCAAATAGAGGGAATTTAAACCCTTGCCATGGGCAAGGGCTTTGCGTGAACTATGCTCAATATGTGGCCTCTCACTCAAGTTAGCCGCTATAATTTTCCCCAGAAAAGTATAGGAGTTAACGACCTCCAGTTTTTGGCCGCCGATATACCATCCGAAATTTTTTGATCGGCACTTCTTCTTACCGGCTATACACATTACCTTGCTTTTAGATATGTTAATCTTCATGCAATGAGCACCAGCAAAAACATGAAGGGCATGTAGCCGGTTTGAAAGTCCTTTGGGAGTCAGATCTAAAATAAGGACGTCATCGGCATACATCAAGCAAGATATTGGGGTCCCCCCTATCACCGGTGCAATACCCTCACTGACAGACAAGGCGGCGGGTAAGTCTAAAGTATACAAGGAGAACAAAAGGGGAGCCAATAAGCAGCCTTGTTTAAGACCATTCAAAGCCGAAATTTGCTGAGATAGCCCCCTTTCGCCCCCTTGCAAAACACTACACCAAGTCTCTGTATGGAGGGTGCGAACAAGCTCCAATAGATAGGCTGGAACACCAAGAGCTGCCAATTTTCTCCACAGCGTTCTACGGTCTACTTTATCGAACGCTGTGGAGAAATCAATAAAAGCCGCGTACACCACCCCCCCTCTCACCTGCACATATTTATCAGTAACCACATGGAGGGTGGTGAGGTTATCTAACGTGCCATGTCCCCTACGGAAACCAGTTTGTTCGAGAGGCAAAATATTATTCTCATCGACCCAGTCGGAAAGGAGATTTAGGAGACATTTCGCAAAGACCTTTCCGATAGAGTCGAGGAGGGCTATCAGATGATAATTGCTGGGGCAATCCCTAGTTCCCTTCTTAAAAATAGGGACCAAAATACTTCCCCTCCAAGAAGCAGGTACCGTTTTAAACAAAAAACAGGCTTTGAACAGTGGATACAGGATTTTACTCCACCTTGTGGGATCCTGCTTCAAGACCGTCATAGGGAGTTCGTCGGGACCCATTGCACCAGAGGCGCGCATGTTCTTTATAGCCATTTCAATTGCTTCCTCTGTGGGATAATTAATGAGTCCTTCAGGCGTTGCATCTAGGACAATATCATCGCCTGAAGTGCCATTCCCTGCGTAGAGGTCCCGGATATAGGAGATCCATACTTCTTCAGCTATAGGGATGGGGCGGGGACTTATTCTAGTACCACATCCCTTCCCAATTATTGCCCAAAATTCTCTAATCCTACCCTGAACAACTGATTCCCTCAAGTTGATCCAAACTGTATCTTCCTTCTCCTTTTTTATTTTCACTTTTAGTCTGCATCTCTTTCTTTTTAATCTAGAAATTTCTTTTTCTCGTTCCATAACTCTATCTAGATATTGCTCACGGACTAGTTTATTTATTTCCTTGTTCAGGATACGTAGTAAACTAGGCACAACTACCCCTTTTCTAGGACGGGAAGCCTTTTTTACATGTAAAATGATGTTTCGCATGAATTTTTCAAATTTAACTATTTCTAAACCACGCCACTCGTTTAATTCTAATAAAGTTTCACATAATATATTATGGACCCCATTAATGGCAGAAGGATTCCAAAAGCACCTTCCCGTAGAGACATGGAAAGCAACATCACTGCCGTTAAGGGACCATGGCGCAGTGGACAAGGGGTTTAGGGTAATAGTTATGAGCATTATACTATGGTCGCTCAGAGTTGTAGGAATAATCTTAAAGTCCTGGATACAAGGAAACAAACCATAATCCGAGATTGCATAATCCAAGATGGAAGACCCAAAAGGAGACTTATGTGTGAATTCAGCAGGCACATCAGACGGGAATCTCCCATTTGATATAAGTCCCTCCACTGCCGCTAATTCTTCTAATAGAATCTTCCCTCTTTTGTTGGTCACTAACTTCTCTGGGAAGAGGGCTTGGGGGACAAAATGCGCCTCTTCTTTGGATTGATTTCTGAAGAGTTTCAGACTAGCATTGGAAATTTTACAGTTCAGATCTCCTACTAGAATGATTTCCGGAGGGGATGGTACATTTTTAATTTGGCCAATATATCTAAATACTTGCTTCAATATGAGATTAAAACTCTCTTCTGGAGGAATATACACATTAAGAATAACAATGGGTGAGTTTTTAAAATTGCCAAACAGATTTGCTATTGTTATAGCTTGAAAAAGATTACTTGGGTCGGTATAGTGGGAGAATCTCCACTGTAATTTATTTGATAAAAGACAAGCAATTCCCCCCCTAGCGTGACCTTTCTTGGAAGGGGCAGCTGGAACTTCCAGAACATAGAAATCCTGCGAAACATCCAACAGATTAGTACACCATGTTTCCTGGATACAGATAACATTTGCTCCCAGAGAAAATAGAAGGTCAAATTTCTCTGGGCTACTATGAATCCCTGCCGCATTCCAAGAAATAATTTTCAATGGGGTGTTAAAGATGGTGAAACAATTTGGGGTTATCTGTGGTCTTAGTAGATAGAGCACTATGCAGCCAATTCCACCGATTATTATCCTCTAATAAAGAGGAGTTCTGGGTCAGTGGGAGTGGCTTTACCTGGGAAACCGAGCGTTTCCCTTTAGAGACCCAAATCTTCAGGTCTCTAAGGGGAGAGGCTACCCCATTTTGTTTATCAGCCCTTAGGGCCATCCCCAGGGAAGGGTTGGCATTACCGAGGCTAAAAACAGGCAAGACATCAATACCAGAACGTTGGAAATTCTCAGCTTGCTGTAATACCAAATTTACAATGATTGTTGAATAAAATGTGACCCTTATACACGAGACCCTGTCTCCACCAGACAAGGAGACTAGCTCAATGTCCCTAGATTGAATTGGGTGAAGACTTTCAATCTCGCTAAAACGCTTAAGTAGCCATGCTCTGTTTAGCAGTAAATCTGCATCAAATAAAGGTAAAAAGTCTAACACAAGAGTGTCCACTTGAGCCTATTTGAGTGCTTGTGGATAAACTGTATTTTTTGTTTTTTGTCTGGTGTGTACACAAATAAATCAGAAGCTTTTCCGACACGTGAGCTGGCCACATACAGTTGTCCATGTGAGAAGCACGGATTCTACAAATCTAGTCCACACACTTGCAGCGTTGTCCTTGTGTTTTGTTGATGGTCATTGCAAAAGCGAGTCGCACCGGAAACTGTAAACGTTCAGTATTGGAAAGATTATGAGGGCCCTGGGGGGCCGGGGGGCCGAAATTTAACTAATTTTTCTTTTTTGCCAGAAACCTTCGCGGGAGTGTACTCAACAACGTTTAACAATTTTTTTTGTGTGTAAATTGTATTTATTTATTTATTTATTTATTGCCAGAAACCTTTGTGGGAGTGTACTCAACAACTTCCCAAAGTTTCATGCCGATCGGATGAATGGTGTAGTAATGCATAAAGGACAAACAGAAAGACATACATTCGTTTTTATATATATATAGATTTTGTCACAACCCTTCCTTCTTAGGCAGCAATACTGACATCAGGCAAATGAGTTCGGAGATGGGCTTCAAGCTCTCTGATGGCATGTTTACATAAAGGATGGGATGTTTATCAAACAATATTGAATGCAGCATGCCTTTCACTCTGAAGCACCATTGTATGGAGTATATATAGCGCAAACCTGACCCAACGGTTTCAGGTATCGGAGCGCTTTACATGAGCACCAGTTGCGTTACACAAGGATATATTCATTTTTGTTAGGCACCGGACAATTAAGTTATGTGCCCAGAATCACAGGCTGTTGAGCATCCCTGCCAAGACTCGAACCCGGATCCCCAGTGTCGAGGTCCGCTGCTCTAGCCGTAAGACCACACCCTCTCCCCACTGGCTTATTTCACAGCTTTTCCAGGGCTCCTCTGCAATGCTGGAGATCCATGTGTGTATCACTAGTTGGCCACTGGCTGATGAATTCAACTTTCTGTAGTTTGAGTGGTGGTACTTACTTGTTCGAGTCTGCTATTCACTGTGATTTAAAATACAGGCAAGAATGTGCTGGAGGTCTGTTAGAGGAGTCTGATGGTGAGAAGAACCTCAAGGTGGCCAGCTGAGGGCGATGGCCTTGTAGCTGAAGTCTGACAAGACTTAGTACAAAGTTCCACCAAAGAAGTAATAATCGATTACACACCATGAAAAAGTCCTTAATGAGGAAGTTAGGAAATCTTGAAAGCAGCAACTCTTTTTCCTGCGTTCGTTTGTCGAACAGTTAGATAAACCCAAAGTTGCACATTATTTTGATGGTTCTATTTCTGCTAGGCAAATGACACTCAGTTAAACTTAAGGCTCAAGAACCATGCATTATTCATTCAGCAAAGATGCCCAAGATGCACTGTTGCAATAGCAGAATGGATGAGGTCTAGAGGGTTCATGTTTGATCGGGATTGAGATCCTTCTGCTGGGAGGCACCCACTCCCAGTGATCAGGTGTCTATTAGCTATCCTCCACCACCCCCTCACCGGTTTGAGTACACCATACCAGAAAGATAGCCATCCTTTTTAACCAAATCCTTTCTTTCTGCCACAGAGGTCTAAACCATTTTCTTTCTGCTGTGTGTGCCCTCAGGTGCGGAGAAGGAAGTTTCCTCTTCTTTGTACTGCAGCTGGTAAAAACCCTATCCAATCGATTATTTCTTTCACCTTGTGTCTACGCTACTGCCATTTACCAAGGGATCTCCAAAACTTCTCTCGAATGGTTGCACTCATTCATAACTCCGCTGCTAGGCTGATTCGAATATCCTTCTGTTAGAACACATCTTGCTAACCTTCACCGGCTCATCCACATAACAGAATGTTCAAGAGTTTGTACATCAGACAGCATGCTCTGCACAACTTGAGTCCTCCCTTTCTTCATTCACACTTCACCTGTTTCCTTTCCTCTTACAATATTTGGCCAATGGATACTTGCTTAGCATGCATACCCCACATCTAATGCATCAGGATGGGAGGCAAATCCTTTTCATTTTTTGGTGCCAGAACCTGAAAATCCTGGCAACTCCATCTTCTGGCTACTTCTAGTCATCTTATCTTCCATGAGGCACCCATAACGATTTTTCACTTCCACGCTGCATTCTTTCTGCATTGTAGTCACCCTCTAGCTGCTGGATACTTACTAGGTCACTGTAAGCAGCTTTTAAAAGTCCTCTTATTCAATCATTCATTGTGCATGGTGTTGGTAGGAGCATCAGTTTCCAATACAACTCTGCAAGGAAAAGTGTATGCTATTGACATCTGATGGGAAGGTAATTCGGACCACCAAGGTGGTTGGTAAATAGGAGCATATATGATGCCGGTCCCTAGAGTGGTCATTTTTCTGACCAGGAGATGTTCAAAGGATGCACAGTCCAGGCTGCATTGCACAATCTGAAGGCCACATCTCTGCATGGTTTTTGCAGAAACCATTGTAGTTGGTGCATAAGCGATGAAACATAGGCGTTGAAGTCTCAATAAACCACGTCTTGGTGACAGTCTGGAGCTGGGAGCTGTCAAGGTTGTTGGAAGCATGTCTTGAGGCATTTCCTGCCTATTGAGGAGAGGGTGGAGTTTTCAAAAAGTGAATAAATGTTTTCTGGAAAGAGGACTGTGCCTTTGGCTGCAAAGAGATGGGTACAGGCTGATTGAGAATGACAGTTCTGCAAAAGAGGAACGAGCAATGTAAGAATTTGATTATTGGTTTTGGGGGCTGGAAACACAACTCAAGAAACAACCACAATCCATGTTTGGGTGAACCACAAAATTCACCATATTAACCTGTTTTTAACCCTCTCATATCTTGGCACAAAAGCAGACAGGATTAACTTAGACGATTCAGAAAAGGGGGGTGGTGATGAACAGAGTGTCTGAATTAAGCAGACCACTCTTACCCAGTCCAAAGATCAGGGCTTGATCCATCACCGTTATTTATCTCACTGCACCATCCCAGCTCAGAACCTGGCTATATGCAAATCAGTCTGTCCCTGGCCCAGTGCATCATGGGAACAGGGCAGACTAAACTACCAAGCCAATTCTTCACCAGAAAGGAGACAAGCTACCGGGGACCGGTTTCTGGCATTTCAGCCGTCGTCGCCCGGCTTGCTTGAATCCTGATGGTGCAGTGAGAAAGGGATTCATGTCTGAGTATACCCTGCCACACCTATAGTGGCCAAAAACGATTCAGAAAAGGGGGTGGTGGAGGACCATGATGCACTGGGCCAGGGTTAGACTAATTTGCATATAGCCAAGTTCTGAGCTGGTGCAGTGAGCTAAAAAACGGTGATGGATGAAGCCCTGATCCTTGGACTGGGTAAGAGTGGTCTGCTTAATTCAGACACTCTGTTCATCTCCACCCCCTTTTCTGAAGGATTAACTTAGAGGCACTGTGTTAAGTATTTACGCAACACACAGTGATAAGTGAAACCACAACCAAAGAAAAATCACAAACCAATTTTGAAAAACAGAGTAAAATTTCATTAAAAATTTGAGCCCAAACAAATGTGCAATTTTAAAGGTCTAAGTAAAAACGTTAACTGTGCCTGCCTGGTAACAATAGACCGGGACAAAGTCACAAGTTCAGGTAGAAAGGTGAGGAATTCGAGTCAGATTCAGGGACCAGGTTAGTTCTGTTGAAAAGGCACGCAGAATTCAAAACTTCAGCATTTCACAGGAGGAGCTAAACTAATGCCAGCCAAGGGTCCAAGACACGAGAAGGCACCTCTTGGGGATTAGGAACTAACACCCAACAGAGGCCAGGAGGGCTCAGGTAGGTCCAATTGCAGGTCCAAGCAGGTTAAGTTGCTGGGCAGCTGAAGGAAGGCCTCTGGAGCTTGTTGTGTCCCTCTAGCTCAGAACAAGAGGTCAGTTAACTGACCCCTGGAGTCACTCTGCTAGCTCTACGGTCCAGGCCCAGCTCTCCCGTGCTGCTGTACTGCTCTTCTTCCTCCCCGTTTTTCTGAGTGCTTTCTTCTGCTTTTCTGTTGTTTTTTACTGCTTTCTCTTTTTAACTTTTCTGAGCGCTTTACCCTCGTTTTTATACTGCTTTCGCCTTCCTTTCCTCCATTCTTCTGAGTGCTTTCTCCTGCTTTTGCCTAATTTTTACTGCTTTCTTCTTCCCCTCCCCCAATTTTCTGCTTTCTTCTGCTTTTGCCTCAGGTTTTATTGTTTTCTCTTTCCTCTCCCACATTTTTCTGAATGCTTTCTCCTGCTTTTGCCGTGTTTTTCACTGATTTCTCCACGAAGCAGCTAGCAACTCCAGTGCATTCAGACCCGCTTGGAGGATTTGTCATGATTTATAAATCCTGATTGATTGATCCTCTCTCCTTCAAGCAGAACGCCAGGCCTCACACAGCAGGGCAGTCCTCCGAAGAACAAGGCAGGCCTCAAGCAGCGGTTAGTCCTCTGGCAGCAGCGTGGCTGTCCTCTGGAGTACAAGGCAGTCCTTCTGTAGTCTTCCACGGGTAAAGGAGTGTACTGAAGAGTGGGTCTGAGGGCCCTAATGTTATACCTAGCGCCAGCTCTAAAGTAGAAGAAACTTCTGGAGTTTTCCCCCTCAGAGACTGTTTTGAAATGTTCTACCTCCCTGCCCAGGTTCCAAAATGGTTGGGGTGACAAGTTGTTTGTGAGTGTGCTGAGGAAACTCATTTGAAATTTAAGTGGGACAGGGAACAGCTCTACCTCCCCCATCCAGGCAGCTACACGAATGTCCTATTGTTTGCTTACTGGGCCCAATATGTATTCATGATGGAGGACAAGGGGGACAGTTAACAGGCCACAGTTTGAATGCCTTAGAAAGGTTAGGGCAGGAAAATACCAGTTTCTAAAAGTGGCATTTTCAAACTTATAATCCTAAAATCCACCTTTACAATTAAAGAAGATTTAAATTACAATTCATTTGAATGCAAACAGGTCATTTCCACCTACTTGAAATTAAAAGTTAGCACTTATCAATGTAATAAGGTAACCTAATGCTATCCTATAGAAGAGGTAAGCCTAGCTGTAGTGAAAAATGAATTTAAGAGATTTTCACAACCAGGACATGCAAAGCTTAAAAGGACATGTCCAACTTTTAAAATACAATGCACCTTGCCCTTTGGACTATTTAGGGACTACAATAGTAGTGACTTATATGTATTAAAAAGAAAGGTTTAGGCCTTATTTGCCTGGTCGAATTGACAGTTTAAAACTGCCCTATAGGCTGAAATTTCAGGCCTCAGACATGGTTTAAAGGGCACTTAAGTGTATAGCGCAGATCTCTGACTGGGGATGAATGTTTTGCCATTGTACAACATTCCGTCCACCATCTTGTGTATTTTGCTGTTCACCCTATTTGGGAAGGGTTTGCCCAGACGTGGGTCCCGTGCTCACTACGCCACTGGAGTCAAGCTATCCTGGCTGAAGATGGCTGAAAGCCAGAAACCGGTCCTAGGATGCTTGATTCCGGTCTAGTGAAGACATGGCTTGGCAGTTCGGTCTGGACTGTTCTCATGAGGCACAGGGTCAAGACTGATTTGAATATGGCCATGTTTGAACTGGGTGGCTTGGTGAGCAAAATAATGATGGATTAAACCCAGATCTCTGACTGGGGGTGAATGTTTTGCCATTGTGCAACATTCCGTCCATCATCTTGTGTATTTTGCAGGTCTACTAGTGGCATGTAATTTAAAACCTACAACATCAAAATCACATTACCAGGCTCGGTCCACTAGGTAAACCAGGAACAACATGGCCGGTATTATCCAGCTATACACCACATCCTACCATTGAAGAAATGACAGGTGCGGAACTATTTGTTCAATTGAAGCAACTCTATCGGTCCAACCTCCTATAAGGATTCCACAACACACCCCATACCAGAGGAACACAAATAAAAATAGACCACAGACTATACAATCAGTCATTGGTAAATTACCTGCAAAACGGGAACAAATTCCATTCTGGATGGTTCAAAAAATTACTCAAATCGAGGCAGTATTTTCTGATAATACCCCTCATGAGAAACACAGAATTCTAACAATCTGTTTACCAATGGGGATCGCACCACATCTGGAGGACTGTGAAACTGGGGGTACAGTCTTGTGATCCGTGGGGATCTGCCAATAGCAAAGAGAAATTGATGTAACTGAGCGGCCACAAGAATTGGCCAGAATAATTGAAAAATACTATGAAGAACTAGGTAGAGACAGTTTGGGTGGTAAACCAGTAAAACCCAACTGACTGAAAGTCCTGAGAAGGTCTTTATTAAAAACACTCTTACTCTTCCTAAAAAGAAGTGGGAGAACACTAAACAAAATACTAAAGAGAAGCGTTCTCAATCCAGAGGTAGGTCTCCTCAAAAGGAGCTCTCTGAAAAGAGGTATAACCTCACAAATAGGGATATTTGTCAAAACCTGATAGATATCAAAATATTGATACACATTCCTCTCGTACCTTTCAGACTTCATAACAGAAATCCGAAAGAAGAGGAAGGTCAGAACAAAAGAAAGAACGAGTGAAGTCCAAAGACGATCAACAAAAAAAAATGAAAACTCAATTTACCAAAAAGAAGGTCGCAGGTCTAAAAATCAGACATGCTGAGGATCTTGAGGACACAACTCAAGAACCGGGAGTTGGCTCAGACAATGTTGGACAGCGCAGCAGAAGTCACCATAGCTCGCAAGATCCTGAAGGATCATCTGGAGACAGTGGACTTGAATGAGTACATTCAAGTTAAGACCGCTGATACCAGGGTTAGTGTCCTGCATAAGTTATATGAAGTAACACTTCGGATGGAGTGGGACATAACTAAAAAATAAGAGCACTCTTTTGGGAGAAGCTCTCAAAGGGTTATGACATTTTTCTAGCTGAACAAGACTGGCCACCAGAATTTGTCAGGGAGTGCCCACATAGCGAAGACATCATTATGCCAGCCTTCTCCAACCATATTCCAATTGATTTAAAATATACCTATGCCAGGAAATGGGCAGTAGCGCAGGCTCCTGCATTATACAAAATCATGTAGGATGGGATGAGGATTCTCCTCATCATAAAATCCAATTGAAAACTCAAACAACTGCACAAAGGCAGTACCCAGTTAAGAAAGAAGCTAAAAAACAGGTCAAGGAGATATTAGATCAACTTGAATACCAAGGGGTGATTGATAGCTGCACCTCGTCAGTTTCCTGTTTCCAAACCAGACAATACATATCGTCTAGTTTTGGATTACAGGCATTTGAACTCTTGTTGCAAAACCTTTGCAGTACAAAATGCACACAGTGCAGCATTAATGAATAACATTGTGCGTAAAAAATATAAAACCACACTAGATATTTCTAACAGTTTCTTCTGTAAAAATATTGCACCAGAAAGTATGTACTGACAGCTTTCTCAATTATGGGGACACAGCGTCACTTCTGTTGTCTCCCCCAGGGATTCAAGAATAGTCCAGGATTATTTTCAGCCAGAGTAACAGAGTTACTACAAACCTATCATGATGAGGCAATATCATATGTCGATGACTTCTATCTAACAGATGATGACTTGGACAGGCACTTGAACAGAGTGAACACCATTATACTTGGGTTAGCCTCTGAAGGGTATAAATTCAATTTAAAGAAATCAAGAATTGCCCACCTCAACGTCCTTTTTCTAGGATACGAGTTATCAAGTGAAGGCAAAAACCTGGCAGCAAACATTTTAAAAAATGTGCGCTGCTCCAACCTCCAAAAACGCTGAAAAACTTATCGATTCTAGGTATCCTAAATTTCGGAAGAACATACATTCTAAATTACGCAGAAAGGGTTAAACCTCTCTACGAACTAATCAAACGTGAATTCAAAACCGTTAATTGGACTCAAAAACACACATTAATTTTGCGTTAGGTACAAACGGACATGTTTGCAAACACGCGTAAATGTACACAGCTTAGTCATCCGAATCATTCCAGGAAGATGCGGATTCACGTACTTAACTTTTAATGAAGGAGAGAAAGTACCAATAGCTTACAAATCACACTTGTACACACAAGCTGAAATGAAATTCACTTCTACGGAAAAAGTTCTCACAGCGGTTCAAACTGCAGTAGCAAAAGAGAGAGCCCTCGCGCATTATGGTCATTACACCTGTACCTGCCTTGGAGGCAGTGACAAAAGCAAGCATTCCAAATGCTAAAGCATTACCGTCTTTATATCATTATTTAAAACCACCCCCTTGGGTTTACTAGCTATGCTGTTCAATCTGACCACTTTAGGATTAGTTTCAGTTCTAAGCAATAGCACCCTGGGGTTAACTATACAAGCCTGATCATCAATTCCCATTTCACGGCTTGTTGCGTCGACAGCGTGCTTCTGGACATAATGGCTCATGAGTCAATCAATGTCCTCTATTGGCTCAAATGCCTGAAATCTGTTAAAAGTTGGAATGGAAAAACGATCCTGAATTTTAGATAGGGGAAACAGATTGTGGGCATTGGTGTAATGATTAACTCTAGGACAATCGTTTATACGCACTTTGGTCAGTTTGCCTGTCTGGTCCCTATAGAAAAAATCTAGTGGGAGTAAGGTTTTATTATACTCCCATTTGGAGGGGGGGGGGGTGCATTCATAATGGAATCCCTCGTCCAGTCTGGTGTTCTGAAATTAATGATTACGCAGTCACCCTCAATTTTCTTTTCAAGGGGGCCCAACCAGCCTACTCTTTGGGTCATAATTATCTGGTTAGCCCTGTACATAGGGAGGCCACAATACCTAGAAAGCCAGTGTAAGGTTTTTATTTTTAAGCGTTTCATGGTTTTCAGTTTGAGTGGGCTTTAGTTTTGGGACATTTGCAAGGACTGCTACATAGACACCACATTCGGGTGGCAAATTTATCACAGCTGGGATTGCATTCTGGTTTTTGGGCATGAGCTCTAATATGCCTACATTATTGGGTTCTGGGTTACCTTGCTTGCTACGTTCTGGCAACCATGACTGCCCTGAAGTAATGATAGGGCCATTTGGGGGTAATTTTTCCGAAATAGAGTCTATAGTAGTTGACCCTGGTGGCTGGTTCCTCTAGGGCCCCTACAAATTGGGTCATTTGTTGATCTTTCCTTGGGGGCAGTTTGGTGGGCGGTTGCCTGTCCAAATGCACTCGTGCTATTCTGGCGCACATTAACTGATGTATTATCTATATTTTGGGTTAACTTAAGTGCATCAAGATGAGCTGCAGTGCTGGATTTTTCCATCTGATTCCTAAGTTTGTGTACCTCCCTGGCCATATTATCAATTTTGTCATGAATGGGTTTTATTAGCTCACTTAATTTGCAATAGATAGCCTCATGGTCAATAGTGTTTGAGGGTACTGGTCTAATGAGTTTTGACCTTGTTGTAACCATGTTGCCTTGAGGCGAGTTGCTGGTGACCATGTTTGCTCTCGTACTTTTCTGGCCCCCCTTATTGGCCTCTTTGATTTCCTTACAACTGGCTCAATTGTGTTGACAGGGGTGACAGGGGTGACTGCTTGTGATAAATTAGGGGTCCCTGAGATACAGGAGCTCTCTTCTTCTGTCCTGGCAGCACCCATTTCTTGGTCAGAGCCTGGAGTAACTACAGGGCTTACTCTCAGGTGGGGACTTGGCTCTACTTGCTTGCCCCCGGTATTATACTTAGTCCCAGTGAGAGACGCCTTTCCGTACGAACAATTTCCTTGGCTAGGGCACTCAGAGCTTTGACTAGATAGTTATCTATGGTGTTACAAGTATCTGCGGGAATTGGCTGTACTCTCTTCTTCCCCATTGTAAGCAAATTGACAAATAAATGTTAACTATGTACTATAACAGGATACAAATATGCACAAAGGGATGAACAGGACACGAGGCAACAGGCTTACCGCCAAGCCCGTTATTGCTTAAAGGTAATTAAAATGTTCTGGTAAGTCCTAATGATTCTAACGGGCACTATGATGATAAACTGAAGAGAATGGGCCCAGCCCGGCCTCCTTCGGCCTTGGAAGGCCTAAAACGGCCCGCCCTTGTCCCAGGCTTCTCCCGGCGTCGCCTGCACGCGTCCCGCGACGCGGGAGGAGCAGCTCTTTTTTAGGCGCCTCCGGGCGCGGAAGTGGGTGGTGGCAGCGTCCCCCGACAGTCAGGGATCGCTGGGAGCTGTAGTCTCCCTTCTCCCCTCTCGGCGGCCGCGGAAACCAGCAGCGGCAGCGGGGGATAACAGCGGCGTTGGTAGCGACTTCGGCAGGTAGGCAGGTGTAAGATTGGCCCCAAAAAGTACAAGAGTCCCTCGCTCCACCGCAGGAGCAGCTCTCTTTTAGGCGCCTCTGGGCGTGGAAGTAGGTGGTGGCAGGCGTCCCCAAACAGGGAACGCTGGGAGCTGTAGTCTCCCTTCTCCCCTCTGAGATGTCATTAGTGACGTTATTAAATTATGTCAAGGAACTAGACATGAGTGATCTAATATGTGAGGTCATAAGCAGTGCATAGCTGGGACTCTGCTAATTATAATTGATGAATTTCTGTATTTTCTTTTAGTTTAAAACATTAATGTTGTCACTGACATATTCATCTAACTATAGTGTTCCTTTAACCTTTATTTTTTTCAGTGAATTTTTAATGCTTTTTTAAACAAAAATAGATCTTTTTATCACACCCAACTATAACGTTACTTTAACCTTCGTTTTTTTAACGAATTTCTATTTTTTAAATGTAAAATTATATTTTATTACCGTACATAAAGTCGACCCACCAGAAGGCGGGCCTTTGGCTGTGCGCAGTGGGGGGTTGGCCGCAGCACCATATGTTTTTTAAAGGGGAGGGGTCCACATACCTCTTCCCCGAGCCTTATTAGGCCCTTGGGACCCTATTCCCTAGCACCTCTACTTAAATTAAAGGGGAGGGAGTGTTATGGCCCCTTTCCTCAGCCTTATTAGGCTCTGGGAACCCCATCCCCCAGGGCTTTTTTACACTAAAGGAGAGGGGTGCGCCATTCCTTTCTTAAAGGAGTGGGGGCCCCCTTCCCCCAGCCTTATCAGGCCCTGGGGATGCCCACCTCAGGACCTTTATTTAATAATAGGAAAGGGGGCATGTGGCCCCCCTCCCTGAGCCTTGTTAGGCCCTGGGATCCCAACCCCAGGGAAACTACTTTAAATAAAGGGGATGGGGACCACGCACCCCGACCACCCTTCCCTGATCCTTGTTAGGCAATGGGGAGCCAATCACCCAGGGCTACTACTAAAATTAAATTAGTTTGGTGCCAAGTGGCACTTCTCCCTGAGCTGCGTTAGGCCCTGGGGAATTCAGCACCCAGGGCTGTTTTTTAAAATAAAGAGGAGTGGACTGCGGAGCCATTCTCCCTTGGCCTTCTTAGGCCCTGGGGACCCCAAAACCTTTTTTAAAATTGCAGAGGATGGGGGGCAATGTGGCCCCCCTCCCCGAACCATGTTAGGCCCTGGGGACTCCATCCCCCATAGCCCACTACTACAATTAAACGGAGGGATGATGAACAATCGTCCTGCCCAAGCCCTGTGGAAGCCCATAACCCAGGGCCACTACTGCAATTAAAGGGGAGGAGAATGTGTGGTCCCCCTCCCCGGGCCTTCTTAGGCCCTGGGGATCAGTCTTTCAGAACCTTTTTTAATGAAATCCCATCCCACAGCGCCCTTTCAGAGCCTTGTTATGCCCTGGGAATCTCATCCCCCAAGTCCACTATTAAAATGAAAGCCATTTCCAGCCCATTGACCCCATCCCCAGGGCCCACACTGTTAAAGGTGGGTGCGCTGGTGCCCGCACGGGGCACCCACCATATACTAGTAGGGAGCTGTGGGGGGAGCCCCAATGCCCCCGCAGCAACAGCCAGCTTCCCTGAGATTATTCTGTCTAATAACTCAAGGCTACTTACAATACTTAGTATGTAGAATCTTTGCCCTTTTGCAAACTTTTTCTGCAGAGCCTAAAAATGTGTGTGGAACATAATGGAAAACAATTCAATTGTCAACTGTCACCTGCACACAGGGTTACTCTTCAATGTCTTGAGATTGATAAATACGATAGCAATTTACACCCTGATGTATGCATGTATAGCAGCAGCAGTACCAATAAATGCAGTATCGATGTATGCTGTAATCTATGCACGCACAATGATGTCAATACCAGTAAATGCAATATCGATGTATGCTGTAACCTATACACGCACAGTGATGTCAATACCAGTAAATTCAATGTCAATGTGCACAGTAACTTATGCACGCATAATGACGCCAATTTCAGTGAAGGCAATGTTGATGTACGATGTAACAACTGTATTTATAATAATGAGGATATCGGCAAATATATCAATGACCACCATGTTACACATGCAGGCATTCACAAACTCGTATCATTGCTGTCGGATTTGTCTGCGATGACCTCTCCATCAACTCCAAGTCAGAGATATGTGGTCAAACAGACACTGCGATCCAAACCCAAGCCCACTGATTGATAGGTCACAGGGAGGGTTACACCTAGCCCAGAAACCAATGTGCACCCAGGTAAAACGCTGATTATTCCCCACAGATAGGTAGTCACACCAAAAACAGGACCAATGAGATTGGCCCCAATAAAACACGTTTGGCCAATGGCATGGGTTCCCAAAATCCCAGATAGCTAGATAGATACCACATGTAGTGAGGAACACTCAGCCAATCAGGACACAACATGTACACCGCACAGAGTGATCATGGGCTCACCACACCAAACATCTGGGTACACACACTGGCCCAAACCGGTCTGGGAAAGACATGGCTTGGTAGTTCGGACTGGACTGTTCCCATGAGGCACAGGGCCAGAGCTGATTTGCATATAGCCAGTGTCTAACCCAGGGTGGTGTGGAGTGCAAAAAAACCATGGATTTAGGCCCAGATCCTTGTACTGGGGTGAATGTATGACATTGTTCTACATTCTGTCCATCAACTGTGTTTTTTGCAATTTTCACCCTGAGTGTGCTGGGTATACTCAGACGTGAGTCCCAGGCTCTCCACACCACTGGAGTCAAGCTATCCAGGCTGATGAAGGCTGATAGCCAGAAACCGGTCCTTGGATGCTTGATTCTGGTCTGGGAAAGACATGGCTTGGTAGTTCGGACTGGACTGTTCCCATGAGGCACAGGGTCAGAGCTGATTTCTGATTTGCATATAGCCAGTGTCTAACCCAGGGTGGTGTGGAGTGCAAAAGAACGATGGATTTAGGCCCAGATCCTTGTACTGGGGTGAATGTATGACATTGTTCTACATTCTGTCCATCAACTGTGTTTTTTCCAAACTAGCTCTCCCCATGGTCGAGAGCCATCTTTGTCCCTCTTATCAAATGGTTGTGATTGTTGTTTATGAATATGATGCTTTTCAAAGAATGTCGAAGTGTTTTACTGTACCCACAAAATATATATATGTTTTGCCAAAACTTTTGCACTCTGAGACTGTCTTCAAACGCGCCTCTGTTGATGCTCTCTCGGCATCTGTGATTAATTAAACAAACTTCTTCCTGTTTTGTCAAACGCCTCTTGTCTTTTCATTTATTTAAGGTAAATTCATATTCGAGCAACAAATGCAAATCTTTATAACGTGTTCAATACATTTACACACCTATGATGCATTAGGAGCACATGCGTTTTGTAAACACTTACACCCATTAGTTGGACCCAGCCTGGACAAAATTAGTTAGAAAAGCAATAGAGTAGTTACCTGCCACTATATAAACTATAAAAACAAACTAGCACACTCATTCACACTCAGCGCCGAGACACCCTCGGGTATTTGTGCGCTTAACAAATTTCCTAAAATAAATAAATAAATTGGATGATGTCATCAGTGATGTCACTGGGATCTCATGAATGATGTCATAGAACAACATGACTGATGTAATGTATGTGTTTATAAGCACTGCATCGAGGGGGTTCATGTTATACTTAGCTCTGCTAATTATGACTGGTGATTTTCAGTTTTGTATTTTTAGTTCAAAATGTTAATGTTGTCACTGACAAATTCACCTAACTATAGCGTTACTTTAAACTTTGTTTTTTTTCACTGAATGCAGATATATGTTAATATAATCATGGGAAATATATGTGGAATTAAATATAGTAAACCTATGATTAAACCATCACACACATACACATACATACATATCTATATATATATATATATATTTATATATATTCAAATATGTACATACTTACCTTGTTGATACCTTGATCCTCAATATTTTTGCCCCACAATATGTTTTCCTCTATATTCTGGTGGAAACCCTTCCTTTTCTTATCTAGAGTGCAGTAGGGTACATTAACTAATATGAGTTAACAGAACAAATAGTAAACTATGAATAACTTCCTTAAGTTAATAACAATGACCTGAATTGTCAATTACCTCAATGAGGTCAGCATAAAATTATAGGTACCGGAGCTCAGGTTTTAAAGATGCAGCATGATACATTTGATTCTGTTTAGTAGAATAGGCGTTATCCGAGATGTAAGTACTTCCTCAAAGTTTTCACCCTGGAAACTACCCAAGCTGATAAACAAGCTCTTCTAAAAATAGTTGTTGTTTTTTTAACTTATACTTTGAACTCAGGAATTATTTTTTAGTTCACCCTCTGGAACAGATGAGAGAAACTCCCTTGCCTACTTTGTTTTAATATTACATAAGATTGGTAATGAATAAAACAAGGTTGACCCACTTCAACACCAGGCTAGGGCCTATTAGGTGAACAAATAAATGCCTACAGTAGGTAGTATTCTCCACAGTTCAAGATTAGAATGCTCACACATGAAAAATATATAAAAAAAGATTAAAGTGATCCCACTAACAGCATCTGTTCCAGGCGAGGGGTGGCCCTGGGGATGAAGCATCTCTCTAACTGCAAATGAAGTGCCTGTACCCTTTTTATCCTTATCTGTATCTGGATTTTAATCCATCAGTGCAGCAATGAGAAGGAAGCGATCTTGTGAGCGCTAGACAGCACCTATCTATATGGACCACAGTCTGTGTGTGAAACTACTGAGCAGGGAGGGCAGAGAGTGGTCATCATGGTCCTCTCACTTCACCTTAAGCTACATCCATTGAGCTGGAGTGTGCCAAATTAAAATTCACCAGTTTTGCCCTTCGTGAAGTTATGAAGTTTATGACATCATACTTATTGTAATTGTATTTATATAGCACCTACTACCCCTGACAAGGCGTTGAAGTGCTGTTATAAACACAAAGGAATAGCCGTGGATTTGAAATAAAACATTTGGGTCGTTTTATATAGCCTGAAGTAGACCAGAGACATCGGGTATCAGAGCACTTTACATGAGGACACATTTATTTTTGTTAGGCAAGGGAAGATTACGTGTTTTGACCAGAATCACAGGATGTTGAGCATCGTTGATGAGACTCGAACCCGGTTCCCCATCTTCGAGGTCGACTGCTCTAGCCTTAAGGCTACATCCTCCCTTAGTTTAGGGAAATACAAATTATTAATTAAAGCTGTACACTTGTGAGTCTGTTAGTTTGATGGAATAGGATAAAGGCGGGATAGAGGAGGGAAGAGACTAGATAGTGTTATTTGGGAGTGCCTTTCCTATGTTCAGCATTTCTTGTAGACATGCGGTTTCTCTTTAATATATCCATAAACTCAATCAATCAATCATTTGTAAAGCGCACTACATACCCGTGAGAGTCTCAAGGCACTGGGGGATGGGGGAGGGCGCTACTGATCGAACAGCCAGGTCTTGAGTATCCTCCAGAAGGTCAGCAGGTCTTGGGTCTGTCGTAGGCACAGTGGGGGGGTGTTCCATGTCTTGGCGGCAAGGTGAGAGAGGGATATCCCACCGGTGGTTGTTCTTCGGATGCGCGGGACGGTGGCGAGTGAGAGGTCGGCGGAGCGTGGCTGGCGGTTGGGGATGTAGAAGGAGAGCAGTCTGTTGAGGTAGGCTGGGCCGGTCTTATGGAGTGCCTTGTGTGCGTGGGTGAGGAGCTTGAAGGATATCCTCTTGTTGATGGGGAGCCAGTGCAGGTTTCTCAGGTGGGGGATGATATGGTCGTGGCGTGGTACGTCGAGAATCAGTCGTGCCGAGGCGTTTTGGATGCGTTGTAGTCGTTTGATGAGCTTAGTTGGGGCTCCCGCGTAGAGGGCGTTTCCGTAGTCGAGTCTTCTGCTGACGAGGGCCTGGGTGACTGTCTTTCTTGTATCGGTCGGGATCCATCTGTAGATCTTGCGGAGCATGCGGAGGGTGTTGAAGCAGGAGGAGGAGATGGCGTTGAGTTGAGTATGATTCCCAGGTTGCGTGCGTGGTCGGTGGGTGTCGGGGCTGCCCCCAGTGCAGTCGGCCACCAGGACTCGTCCCAGGCTGAAGGGTTGGAGCCGAGGATGAGGACCTCCGTCTTGTCAGAGTTCAGCTTCAGATGGCTGGTCTTCATCCAGTCAGCGACGGCCTTCATTCCTTCGTGGAGGTTGGCTTAGGCGGTGATAGGGCCCTTGGTGAGGGAGAGGATCAGCTGAGTGTCGTCGGCGTAGGGGATTATGTTGAGGTTGTGCTGTCGGGCTACGTATGCGAGCGGGGCCATGTAAATGTTGAACAGCGTCGGGCTGAGGGAGGATCCCTGGGGTACACTGCAGATGATCTCGGAGGCTTTGGAACAGAATGGGGGGAGGCGGACGCCCTAGGTTCTGCCGGAGAGGAAGGAGGTGGTCCAATCCAGAGCCTCGTCTCGGATCCCTGCGGCGTGGAGGCGTGCGCTTAGTGTGCTGTGGCAGATGGTGTTGAAGGCGGCAGAGAGGTCTAGGAGTATGAGTGCTGCGGTCTCGCCGTTGTCCAGCAGGGTCCTGATGTTATCGGTGGCGGCAATGAGGGCAGTCTCGGTGCTGTGGTTGCTGCAGAACCCTGACTGGGAGGGGTCCAGGATTCTGTTTTCTTCGAGGTATCGGGTTAGCTATGTTACTATGTTAATGTCAGTTATGCAGCAAACCTTGTTCTTGAAAACTTCATAAATGTTCCCCCCTTAGGCGCACTCACTCACCCAGTTCCTCTTTTGGCTCTTCTTCGCCTATCTATTTCATATTTTCTGTCTCCCACTCTCTCACTGACTGCAGCTCATTCATTCAAAACTGGTGCTGTAAAAGGTAGAGGGTAGGGGGAGTCATTGCATCTACAGATGTTTTCAAAGTAAGCCAATGGGGTGGGAGGGGCATTCTCGAGCCAGGGATCAGACCTGGGGATAGTTGGGGGTAAGGCAGAGATATCAGAGCGGCTGTAAGGACTTTAAGTGGACCGGGTCCTACCAGTGTTCTAAAAAGCAGGGGTTGAGATAGATCCCTATGGGGCTCTCCCTTTTTTGCCATCACCCTCAGGGTGAAAAAGAAATCTTAACTTTGCAGCAGTGCCCCCATTCACTTCACTGCCTTTGGTGTAACTTCAAAGAGACTCGTTATAGTTCTTTCACAGTCTCATTTCAGAACTGAAGGAGTTTCATACAATGAATCCCAGGAGCGGGGGAGGCGGGCAGGGTTGTAAATGGAAAGAAAAACACTTACCTTCAGGCCGGTCACCCGGCTGGCCGCCACCTCTCGGTTTGCTCACCACCACCAACGCCACTTGCTCCTGTCAGCAGGAACAAGAAGCACCCAGGCTCCTGACTCCCCTATCAATCACAGCACTGCAATGCAGAGCTGTGATTGGTCTGAGCGCCGTGGATCGATGCTCAGGCAGGGAATAGGAGCCTGAGGCATGTCCTGCACCTAGGCTGTAATGAAGCCTAGGTGCAGAACATGAAAAGTGCACATGAAGGTTTGGCCATCCGAAAGGGCAAACCACGCCTCCCCTGCCCTGTCTGGCAGTCCAGCCCCACCCACCCCGCCCCAGGAAAGGAAAACTAAAATGATAACACTAGTTATCATTTTAGTGTGCTTTTACTAATGCTCCAGTGAGCAGTGGGGCGACGCTCCTCCGCCTTAGTGGAGGAGCTGCCACTGATGAAGCCATAGTTGTTGCTTATTTATCTTATGCAACTAACAACCATTGACAAAGCCAATAATTTTGGCTTGTTGTAGGTGCAATGTTACTTTCAATATATTTGTGGATGCAATGACAGAAGCAGCAAAATACCAGTCGGGCGGCACACAATGCTAAGCACAGATTTTTAGGTTTTGTACATTTAAGCCACGCCCTTAATTACATTGGCCACACCCCTTAGAGAGACCCTTCAGGTTTTTATCCCACTTAAAGCCCTAGCCGCTGGTACTCACTCTGAGTGCCTTCCGTGAAACAGTGTGGGGTATGCACATACCTGTTTAAGGACACACTTGCCATGTTCCTGACAATCTAGCAAATCAAAGTGCCTCCTCTGCAGTGGTTCCCCTTTTCATAATTTTTAACAAATGGCTCCTATGTACGTGTTTGTATCTATTTTTACATAATGCAAACTAGGACAGGGTCCAACGGTGCACCTTAACTGAATTGGGGATGTTGGCAGGGGCCGCTCCTTCATTTGAGCGGAGGAGTGTCACCCTACAAGTCCCAGAGCTGAAAAAAATGGTAATAAAGTTAATTTGTTAAAGTTTTATTTTTCAGCAGCCTATCCTGAACTTAGGGCCTCATTAGGATGGACCCCAGAGTAGGAGGGACCGTCTGCAGGGGCAGCAACATTAGGAGCAGATTAGGATGTGACCGCCACCCTGTATATTTAACATTGCGGCGGTTGCTGCTTGAAGCAGCACACGCCGCAATGTTAAATAAATGTGCACCCCCCACTCCCCCTTCATCCCTGCGGGCCCACAACGGGCCCCCAAAGAAAAGTCTGTATGCCTTTCCACGGCGGAAATGCCGCCATGAAAAGGCATAGGACCGCCGCCATTCTAATATGGCTGGCGGTGTCTGATAGACACCGCCAGCCATGTTAGAGCTTTTCCACCGCGGTCGGAAGGCGACCGCGGCGGAAAAGCGGCGGACGGAAAAAAGATCCCCCAGCCATCCTAATCTGGCGGGGGGGGACTTTTTTTTGTCTGCAGCGGTTAAGCCACCGCCGGCCCGGAGGATGTGGATTAACCGCAATCCTAATGAGGCCCTAAGTATCAGGACGGGTGGGGCCTGCACTGCTGACTGGCAGCAGCAGGGAGCTGTGCGCTTTAAAATGCTCATGTCTGTTTAGCCGGCTGTCTATGGGCAGCCAGTCAGACACGCGCATTTTAAAGTTCTCTAACCTAGCTGTCTTAGACATCTGGGTTGGAGAAAGCGCAGGCCTCCAGTGTTCTTAGGAGCGCTCGGAGAGGTTGCTCTATCAAATCCGGGCGCTGCTCTCATGTTGTGAGAGCAGCGCCATGATTGGGTAGTGCAGTTTCCAGCTTTGGGAGCTTCCATGAGGCGAGAAGACACCCAAGGGAGGACGACGTTGCGTTGCAAGATAAAAGGTAAGTCTATTTACATTTTTTTTTGTCACCCCTCCAGCCTCACCACATTTAGTACAAGCCAGCCGCCACTGAATGTGTGTTGGGAGATGGTACAAAATGGAGTACAATAAGTGGGGTTGCACATATTTAAATTGTATCAAGACATTCATATATTTAGGTGCTGGCTGGGAGATGAAGAGATTTGCCCAGTACCACTTGGTTTTTAGTCACATCTAGTAGCCAAGATTAGAACCGGGTGTCCAGGTTCCAAAATCAGAACTGTCACTAGTCTCTTCCCCCACTGGACCTGCACCCTCCCCACCGCCTCTTCGTGAAGGTGGCCAGTCAAGACTGCTGACTCACCTGAATGTTTCACCATCAGTTTCACCTGTTTCATGTCAACAGTTTCACAGTAATCACCCTCTGACCCGGATGACATCGCCGCTGGTCCCTCCAAACCTCCAGCTGCTTGGTTACAGACAGGGAAGTGATGAACAGGAAGGAGGGGCTTTGTAGCCTTTTATTATTTTTTTCTTTCAACTGCCACCTTCCTCAACCCTCTGAGAGCAGAGGAAGGGAGGGCAGTGTCGAGGGCACCAAAGGGGCTTTCTACGTGCTGCCCATGTGGGTGACTAGTGCCCCCGTGAGAACGTCCGTGAGTAATCACTCACAAAGATCTCTCGGATTGCTTCACCTCACATTCCTCCTTCCTCGGCTGCCTGCGCCTCCTGCTGCACAGAAAGCACCCGCTCCGCCCTAGGAATCCACCCGGCCTTTTCCGAACAGGACAGATGCAGACCCAATGACAGCTCCCCTTGCGTAGCGTCTCTGTCATAAGAGTTCATCCCGGGCCACCAAACCTTGGATCTGAGGTCAGATCACCCACGCGGTGAACACTGGCACTGCCAGGCTCTCTACTCTCTATTCGTCCGGTACAGAGAGAGATAAGTGTTATCTGCCCAGGATCACACAATTAAATTAAGCAACCTTGGCAAAATCTCCAGTGTGGTCCTTTACGATCTAAGCAGGGATGGCGGCATTTGGAGTAGGGGTGGGGACTGGAGGGGGGGGGGGGGGGGGCGAGGGTGACGAAGCCCCCAGGAGAGGTTGAGGAATAACTAAAGGACTCTCTAAAGATATGTCAATAATTGGAGGCAAAGCGTGCGTTTTACAGCATGCAGTCCGAATAGTTTGGCCAAAAAGCCTTAGATTTTACAGGTTGCTCTGATAAGTAACTCTTGACATATTTCAAATCTCCAGGCTTTGATCTATTAAAGAGGGGCAGGATTCTTCCATAGCAGCAAAACATACAGCGGACACTTTTAACAAGCATTGGCAATGCCAATAGTGTTGGAAAGGAAAAATGCAGTAGTGCGGGTTATAAAAGAAGAAGGTGGTTTATTAGGTCTTAGCTGCAGGTAAGTAGATAGCTAAGCTGTTAAGTAAGCCCCACCTGGAGCAGCATCCTTGCTGCTCAGCCCATATCTCCAACTGACCACTCCATCCAACACAAACACTCAACATTCTACATGACCTCACACATCGGCTGAGCAGCAGGGCCTTGCAACGCTGGGGATGATGCATTAAGTTACAACAAATAGGTCTTGCCTTTGCAAGATCTTTTGGCTTTGTCAATGGTTTTTTAGCCATGTTGTACAGTAGAGCAGCTGCTTTGTAGCACAGCTTAAAGTAGGTGGGGGTGGGGGGGAGCTCTATGACAGAGTCATCGCTGGCTGAGTCATAGCACTTTTTCTTCCAAAAACATATCCACCAGCGGCTCATCATCTACATACAGTTGATGCATACTATGCGATTTACACCTCCTTTGAGTGACCGTTATTTCCTCTTTTTATTCCTTTTTTCCTTTCCTGCTTACTTACATCCGTACAATCGTCTCGTACTATCTCCCCTCTACTTCCAAATGTTATTGCTCAAGGAAATCCTTCACTAAACAAGTCTTCCACCATTACTCCCTATATAGTACAATTGCACACAAATGATAGCTTTGTGACGTCAACTATTGAGTGCAATTAATTTGATGATGTGGTTTGCATGTTACCTTGTATCATTTGCCTATGTAATTGTAATTGCATTTATATAGCGCTTACTACCCCTGAGAAGGCGTCAAATCGCTTTTCAGCAAGTAGCACGCTACTCAGGAACCCAAAAAGGATTAGCGGTGAATTAGCGGTGGACATGTTAGTCTGTTATTTGGATTGAAAAGGATAGTGGAGAAATAGAAGAGGGAAGGGTTTGCATTTATATAGCACTTACTACCCCTGTTGAAACGCTTTTCTGCGGGTAGCACGCTACACCGGAACCGAAGCAGGCTTAGTGTGGAAATTAGTATAGGGGAATATGTAATTAATTTGACTGGGGGACATGCAAGTTTATTATTTGTATTGAAAAAGGATAGTGGAGGGACAGAAGAGCATAGCGGTTATTACCCCTGATGAGGAGTTGAAGCACTTTTCAGTAGGTAGCAATCTACTCAGGGACTGATGTAGATTAGTGGTGAATTAGTATAGGGAAATATTAAATTAATTTGAGTGGTGGACATGTTAGTTTGTTATTTGGATTGAAAAAGATAGTAGAGGGACAGAAGAGGGAAGAATTTGCATGTATACTTAAATATTGCGTGCTTCCCCCGATGATGTGTCGAAGCGCTTTTTGGCGGGTAGCACGCTACTCTAGAACCCAAACAGGATTAGTGGGAAAATAGTAAAGCAAAATATGACATTCATTTGAGTGGTGGACAAGCTAGTCTGGTATTTGGATTGAAAAGAAATAGAGGAGGGATATAAGAGGGATTGAGTGAATTCTAGAGAGTAGTAGAATGAGGTTTTGGATTAGTCAAAGTGGAGGTAGAGTGTATATATAGCAAGAGGTGTAGAGTGAGATATAGGGTAGGGCATTCAGAGATGCTGAATTAGACGCAAAGTAATAAATATAAAAATACATATGTCCATGGAAGGTATATATGCATAAGGAAGGTAATGTATGTAGATTTAAATTGCATTTAATAAACTCAGACTTTCAAGTGCCGTTGTATTTCCAGTTAACTTATTTGGTTTTATTATTTTTTTTGTTTTTTGTAATTCATTAGTGAATCATTAGTAGATAGTTATATGACATGATAAAATATTTATTTATTTATGCAGTCACCTATATACATGTTAAACATAGAATGATATAACCATAAGTAATATGTACATTGGTTAAGCAGAAGTAACAGATATCTATATATTTAAAAACATAATTGTTATACACATTTATACAAAGCAATACACATATGTAGGTACAGATCTATCGTCCAAGTAAATGCTTATATACAGAGAGATATGATGTAGATGTATGTTGGAGTAGGGTGGTTATGTGGGGAAGAGCCAACTCTTGAGGAGTCTTATAAAGATTAGGTAGTCATCCGTGGATCTTATGTTTGGGGTAAAGAGTTCCATATTTTGGCTGCTAGATCAAAGAAGGATGTGCCACCTATGTTTTTTTTCTTCTATGGTGGGTTTTTGAGGTGAGGTGCCAAACTAGAGCGGAGGATCCTTTGTTGAATGTATTCAGTGATTTTATTCCTGATGAAGAGCGGTCCTGTTCCATGTATCACTTTGTGGGTGATACAAAAGAGCTTGAATATGAATTTTCTGGCAACCGGTAACAAAATGTAGGGCTTTCAAGGCCGGGGAGATGTGGGCTTGTGGCTTTATATGTAAGAATAGTCTGGCAGCAGAGTTCTGAATCCTTTGCAGTCTTTTCATAGTTGTTAAAGATGATCTGTGGTAGAGGCTGTTGACATAATTGACTTTAGACAGAACAAGTGAAATAGTAGCCTTGACCTTGTGTGAAAATACCAGGTGGGGGAAGATGCGTCACAGAGTTTTCATAGTAATGAAGCTTGATCTTTCTAGTTTGTCCACTTGGGCATTCATCAATAGCTTGGAGTCCATGGTAATTCCGAGGTTTCTTACTTCCTTTGATACTTTAGGAGGTGTCCCCAGGTCGCCAGGCCAGGTGGCAAGTGGGTCATAATTTTTCCACTCGCCTCATCTGAGTGTTTCTGTTTTGGGAGCATTCAATTTGAGATGGCTCAAAGTCATCCACTGATCCACGGCTCTGAGACAACTGAAAAGTTGTGAGTGTTAAAATGTCCTTGTGGCTTTCCAGTTCAAGGAGTATTTGTGTGACATCTGCATAGTTATAGCATGTGTGGTGAAATCGATTGATCAGTGTGGGTAATGACAATGTAAATGTTGAAAAGTATGGGTGAGATGATAGAGCCTTGAGGGACCCCTGCTTTTGTGAAGTATGGTTTGGACGAGAAAGTGGGGATATGATTGACATTGGTTCAGTTGTGAAGGTAGGATGTGATGCAGTCGGGAGCAGTCCCCTCTAAGCCGGCTTCGTAGAGTCTTTGTATTAGTGTCATGGTCAACCTATCAAAGACAGCTGAGAGGTCCAAGAGAAGTAGTGCTGCAACCCGGTTCTTAAGGTCATCCCAGATGGCAATGAGGACAGATTTTGTGCCTATTCCCAGACAGAATCCTGTTTGGAATTCTTAAAGTATGGAATTATCTTCAATGAATTGTGACATCTGGGCGAATGCTGCTCTTTCCATCTGTTTGCTCGGGAAAGGTCCATTTGAAATCGGTCTGTAGTTGTCGTGGGTTAAGTAGGTCCAGGCTTGTTTTCTTTAGTAATGGGCGTATGTATGACTTATTTAGACCTTTCGGAAATATTACTTTACTTAACGAATTGTTGATGATTCTTCTTACTGGTGTGACAGTAGAGGTGGTTAGAAGAATTGTCTTGAAAGTTTGTGGTGGACACCGATCAGAAGGGCTGCCGCGAGCCTGCTTGCTTGACCAGGTCAATAAATCCATTGTGTAAAATTTGTTGGGAGGAATGGAGAGGCTTCGTTAGCGTACTCTTGTATTGTTGTTTATTAAAAGGGACGGTGCTGGTGGTTTTTCTTTGTTATAAATAGGTGTACAATGTGTCTGCTTTGGTTGTGTAATGATTTGCCAGTTTGTCTGCGAATTCTTGAGTACTGAGATGAGCATTTTCAAAACAATTTGGTTTTCGAAATTCAGTGAGAATATCATAGAATTCTTTATTTACACATTTAGCATTTTGAATTCTGTCTGAATAGTTTCTTTTCATAGCTTTTTTGATTGCTGACTTGTATAATCTGTTAAGTTTCTGTAGGTGAAGCTTGTCTTGATTGGTGTTTGTTTTGAGCCAGGTGCGTTGTAGCCTTCTAATTTGCTGTTTTATCCCTGTATTTCTCCAAGGTGCCTGTTTTTTTTGTTCTGTTGTGTCGTTCTCAGTAGTATCAGGACATTAAAATCTTCCTGTAGCCACTCATGTAGTTTTCTAAACAGAATTGATTGTGTTTAGATCTGTAATGGATGTCAATTGTGTTTCTAAGTGTTCAAAATTGAGTGTATTCCACGGTCAATAGGTGGATGCATGTAAGGTGGTTTTAGGTGCGTTGCTTTGTGTTGTTTTATGTTGGAAAGCAAGCAAATGGTGGTCTGACCATGTGACTGGAGTCATTATTTGAAAGGGTAACTAGTTCTGTATTAGCAAACATTATATCTAGGATATGTGGCATATTGGGTTTGTCACACCAAATGTTTAGGTCACCCAGAATGCATAGGTTGGAGTGTAGTGTTATAAGTCTGAAACTGTGTATAGAAGTATGTCTGGTAATGTTGCATTGCTAGTTGGAGTTCTGTAAAGGAGCAGGAAGTTAAAGGAGGAAGATAGTGTAGGGTTGCATCTGTTGAAGAGGACCTCACAATCTTGTATGCAGACATTGTCACTTCAGTGATATTAAATGTTTGCTTGAACACAACAGCTAGGCCACCTCCTCTTTTGCCTATATGATTTTGTGTGATTGTTTGATAGCCGAGAAGAACATCTTCATGCAGACTGGAGCCATATTATCTCCCAACCATGATTCAGTTATGAAGAGTAAGTCATGTTGTTTGTCAGTGAGAAGGTCGCAGGTGTGATGCTTGTTTTTAGATAGTGTTTGAGCATGTATTAGTAGCCAGTTTAAAGAATGTGCTTTAGTGAAAGTGTGACTGTTTTGTAGAAGAGTGAGCAGTATTTTCGTGCGATTGTAGCTGGTGTGTAGGCAGTTCTGGTATTAGCTGTATGAGGGTAGCAATAGTGTAGCTGTTCTGTATCGTGTTCCTCGTCTAGCGGACTAAGAAGGTATTTTGATGGGTCTGCGTGTGGTGGAGATGGTGGTTGAGAGTGATTTGTTGATCTGTGTTGATTTTGTAGAGTAGGCTTGTTGTGCAGTAGACATGGAGATGCAAAGTTGTGAAGAGAGGCATGTTGCTCATTTTGTTGGTGTCTGTTTAGGGCGAAGGTGTATGAGTTAGGGGTGACCATTGCAGCATGTGGGTCATGTTGTAAGGCTCTAAATTGTCCAATGGATGAGAGGCAGTTAAAAGAACATTGCTGTATATGTATTAGGTGTGGGGGAAGAGAGAAAGTATGGCAGTGGAGCTGGTTTAGAGTGTGTATTTGTGTGATTCAGGAAGGTGGGAGTGGGTGTATGTTTCTAGTTTGTGACGGAAAGTATTATGAGGTGTGGTGTGTGTGAGAGATTTTGTTGTGCTGGTGTGTGTGTTATGTTTGGTTTTGAGGAGTAGTGGAAGGAGGTGATGATGTATTTGTTTTCTTAGAGGACTATTTATGTAGAGTATTGTTAGTGAGCGGAAGCTGCAAGGTAAAGGGGTTGGTGATGTGTTTTGGAAAAGAGTGTATGTGGTGTGTGAGAGGGGATGGACAAAAATTAGGAGTGTGGTGCACTAGAGAGTAGGTGTTGTGTTGTGTTAATGTGGTAAAATGAAGAGGAGGGTTTTGGTAGATGGAAGGTTGAGTATAGGTTTATTGGTGACAGAAAGGGGTCTGTTAGGAGTAATTAGAGAAGGGAGTGTGTGGCTGGGCGGGATATAGTTATGTATGGTGCGGATTTGGGTTATTTTTGTGATGAGTGGATTGGTTAGTGGTTTGGGATAGAGTGGTGTTTTGTAAGTAAGTGAAGGTGCAAATGTGTGGTAGTTGGGGTAGAAGGGTGTAAAGGTGTGGTTTGGGGGTTTGTAGTGGGTGCTGAGACATTAAAATGTGTGTAGGGTTTATTTGTTGCGAATGAGTAGAGTACATTTGCTGTGAGTGTGTTAATATAGTTGTGGATGTGGATGGGTTGGGTGGGTGCTGGTGAATGGGCAGTGTCTCTGGCCCTAGATACGACCAGTCTTGAACAGGCTCAAATAGGCTGCTGCCCTTGTCCTCTACGCCCTTAGCCTCAATGCCCTGGCTGAGACGCACTGATCTTATATAGCCCTAATGATCAGGGGACCCCTTCAGCCAATGGCAACCTGAGTCCTAACCCCAACCAATTAGAACACTAGCCCTAAGCCCATTATGAAACCAAGCCCATACAGCCAATCACAGTGCTAGTCCTTACAACCAATTAGAAGCCAAGCCCTAGGTTAAATAGAAACCCTAGCCCTAAAAATATTAAACCCTAATTCTATCTGCCAATCAGAACACTAATCCTAAGCCCTACGTCCAATAGAATCACTGACCCTGGGACCAATCAGAACCCAGGACTTATCGTCTAATCAGAACACCAAGCTTAAGCTGCATAGAAACACAAGATACAGCCATCAATATAATATGTGTGTGACCTCAGGCATGGCCTGCAGTGAGGGGTCTGTGACCTGCTCTACAATTCAGCATCTCCTTTGAGACAGACGGGCTCAATCCACACTCTGGAGTTCTGATGGTAAGTACCTAAACTAGGCCTCTAACAATACTGTTTTTCCAAAGCTTAAACAACTCACTCTCCCAGCCAAAAATTGAGTACTTCAATTACTTTCTTAACACAGTTTAAACACTAAGAGTGGTTTACTGCAGTCTCAGAGCACACTGTGCTTTGATATAATATGTCTGTTTCTTGGGGGAGGGGGGCTAATCTTGTTTCACTCACTTGTTAAGACAAAAGGGAGCTGTGGGTGGATTGCTTACATCTCAAGAAAGGAGAGAGGGACCCAAACACCAAAGGAGCAGAATACAATAATAGACCGTAGTCATAAAAAAACCTTTGGGTAAGTACACATACATAAATCCACACAGTAATAGGAGTGTTGTTTTGGAATGAATGTGGAAACCTTTATTGTACCAGTGTTTTGACGATGTGCGTGAGCAAGGGGGTGAAGGATCAAATGTTTCGAATAATTATATTTTGTTGTTTTTATTTTTATGTTTGTTACAGAATCAGTTGTATACATTGGGAGTTATTGGTATTACCTGAAGAAGGTGATGGCCAAAATATAGTGCCCACCGAAACGCGCTGATGCACTGATAAAGGAAAGCCTACAGTAAATCTATGTGGACAACTGTTATTAAGAAAAGATTAATAATTTCCTCAAAATATAACAATTGATCTATGCAAGATTTAGTAGTTCTTTTTGTGATTATGTGTTATTTTCCTGCTTGTTCTCCCAATTTCAATTGCTGGTGTTATATAATATTATCAATCTTTCTGTATGTTTTTTTTTATTTGAATCAACCATATTGCTTTTCATAGGGTTTTTAATTGTTTTTTATGATGAACTTTCAATATACGTCTTTTTAAAGTAAACTTTGTATATTGCAACTTATCTATATGTACCAATTAAATTTGTATAGTTAATTTAGATTTTAATTTGTTAATTGATTTCTTTGTTCCTTTGTTCATTGTCCTTCTATTGGTGAAATGAGGTTCCTATTGTAAGTGAGGATTTATGTATGTGTACTTACCCAACGGGGGCTTTTTATGACTAAGGTGGATTGCTTACACACAGGTCTGAGCATAGATTATAGGAGAAACTAGGAAGCAAACTCAAGCAGTCACTGGCACATCAAAACAGCAACTTTTCAGCTACAAAGCCCACAAACAAAACAAGTGACATTAACCCCTTCCATGCTCATGACGAGCTCAGCTCGTCATGAGGCACAGTTGAGCTGTGCTGATGACGAGCTGAGCTCGTCATGAATAATGGAGCTTTCCTTACATCAGCACAGGGGAAAAATAACCACAGCAGCGATGTGGTTAAGACAGTCACAGGAAGGTTAAACAGTAGATTTTGCACTACAAAGGCCATAATGCAACAGGTAAATTGGGGAAGTCAAGGGCAGGCAAAACTTCAATTTTTAAACTATCAAGCCCACAAACAAAACAGGTGAAAATGAGGCTCTCATGGGTGGAGGAAAATAGCGTTTGAAATTTCAGGAAGTTTCAGGAAATAGCCAGCACAAAGTTGGTCTCCTTACCACCTCTAGTCCCTAGATCACTGCAAAGCTG
This sequence comes from Lissotriton vulgaris, assembly GCF_964263255.1. NCBI lineage: Eukaryota > Metazoa > Chordata > Amphibia > Caudata > Salamandridae > Lissotriton > Lissotriton vulgaris. Next base: position 1,186,429,141 of record NC_141697.1, read on the forward strand.
CACCTCACTGCAAAGCTGCAGTTCACAAAATGGAGGGGAATATCTAGGGGTTCACCCAACAAGCCTTAAGGGATCTGGGCAGGTGTATTCCCAAGGTCAATAACATGAAGAAGGGGACCCCCTCTCAAAATACTTAAGGCCAGGGAATAGAGGGGAAAAAGAAGAACACAGCACTAATATATTCCCTCATAGCCTACATACTTTCCAAATTGAGACATAGTTCATGATTTTTTTCTTAGACCTTCAAAGCATAACAATTACACTTTACGTGGTTCTATTTTTAAATTCTTTATTTCTTTTTTCATATTTCATCCTTTTCTTTTTTTTAAAAGTTGTTCAACTCTTTTTAGCATTTTTCATGAGTACAACATATATAAAAAAATTCTAAAAAGTGTTTTGTTAAATTATTACTGTTCTGTACAATACATTGAATTGTCCACAATACTTTTTATGTAGCACAGAGAAATGTTTTTTGATGTAAAAACCCCCCACAAAAAAAGAAAACGTATGATACCCTGGTTACACAACCTCAATATAACTGGCATACAGCACTCACACCATTTCATACACTTCCATACCATCCAATACCATCCAACTCTTATACATAACAAGGTTAGGTAGAGGGAAACTCCACTATGATGGAAACCACAAAGTGTTTAGTAGGGTTCCACGCCAGGTCTAGCCTGCCTGTATTCTATCTATCCTTTCTGATTTATGCCTTTATTTATGTTTGTTTTTGTTGACTCTGAAAATTCAACAACAAACAAACCCAATGAACAATCAAGCATTAGTAAAGCTTTGTCGATGTTTTAGCAACGTGGCTGCTGTGCTGCATGACAAAGAAAAGAAAAAAGTGCTATGATGCGGGTAATGTTGGCCATGGTATAGCGATTCTTTTTTCATTATGTAGAACCATCCTGCACAGCTGTATGATATGGATTAAAAAAATATTGATAAAGGCAAGTCAGTAGTTTTTATGTCATGTTCTACAGCAGCGAGGCTAATGTGCAGCATGGTTCAAAGTAAAAAAAAAAAAAAAAAAGAGTACTATTCATGTTACGGCATATTTTGGCATTCTAAAGATTTTTCATAATTTAAAAGAGTTGTTGCAGCAAATACTGCACACCTCTTGGCATTTCCAGAAATACCAGCAGTCTTTTGCTGAAGTAGGATTTCTGCTGAATTAACCACAAGAATTAATGTTTCTACTGGTTACTACAAACAGAATTTAAAAGTATGTCAGTAAGCGGGTGCCGGGAATCCCAACATCAGAGCTGCCATTTCCATCAAATTGTACTCAACATTCCCTTAGCGGGGATAAGTTTGTATTTTACAAATGTGGAATATGCATGCCATTCTGAGTTTAATCAGCTAATTTCCTTGTTGCTGGGGAGCCATTGATTGTTTCCCATGAAGAACTTCTAGGTGTGGAGAAAGGGCATCACAGTGAGTGGTATCAAAGGGCGATAGAGGGTGTTGTATTAGCTACTTCTGGCTATCCCTACTTACTGCGTTCATCTTTCACAGGATACTCAAGACCAATCTGCCCTTCTCAAGCGTCTCATGTGTCCTGGGGAGGGTGTAAAATCCAGAATTGGCTAAGTCAGAGCACAGCCTTCAAACACAAGGTTGGTAACGTACCATGTGCAAGTTTTTCCGGGTCACACATCTTCCTCATGCAAGGCAGTGGTGTCCTCACCATGTTCTAAGTCAGTGTGATGGAGTGGAGTCTTGTCAAATGTGTGATCTGCACTACAGCAGATCCCAGTTTTACAGGTTCCTGACAGATCCATGTTTTACAGGTTTCTGGCTGATCCGTGTTTTAGAGATTTCTGGCGGATCCATCTTATACAAGTTTCTGGCTGAACTGGGTTATACAGGTTTCTGGTTGATTACTGTTTGACAGGTTTCTGGCGTATCCATGTTTTAGAGATTTCTCATGGATCCATTTTATACAAGTTTTGGCTGATCCATATTTTACAGGTTTCTGGCAGATTCCTGTTTTACAGGTTTCTGACATATATTACACTCTTGGCACTCTGAACAGCGGTAGCGCTGCAACGACACCCCCCATCTCCATCGCCATTTTCGAGGGCGAGGCGCGTCCTGAGACACGCCCCCTCTGCTGGCCACGCCCCCTACCAGGCGTATAAATAACGCGCCAGTCGCTCTGCGACTCATTGACATCGGTCTCCTGAGGCGGAAAGCCGGGAGCGCTAAGACTTGTTTTTAAAACTTTGTGATACTGTGTACTTTATTCTCCACTTACTTATTGCACTCTTGGCACTCTGAACAGCGGTAGCGCTGCAACGACACCCCCCATCTCCATCGCCATTTTCGAGGGCGAGGCGCGTCCTGAGACACGCCCCCTCTGCTGGCCACGCCCCCTACCAGGCGTATAAATAACGCGCCAGTCGCTCTGCGACTCATTGACATCGGTCTCCTGAGGCGGAAATCCGGGAGCGCTAAGACTTGTTTTTAAAACTTTGTGATACTGTGTACTTTATTCTCCACTTACTTATTGCACTCTTGGCACTCTGAACAGCGGTAGCGCTGCAACGACACCCCCCATCTCCATCGCCATTTTCGAGGGCGAGGCGCGTCCTGAGACATGCCCCCTCTGCTGGCCACGCCCCCTCAACGCCCTGACTCCCCCGCATAAATCATGTGCCTGGGCAGGACGCGCAGCGGACGAGCGCAGCGGGAGCGCCGTTTGCGCGCCGAAGACGCGCCTAAGGCAAGCCCGTCTGTGCCCGTCCGTGCCACGGCCGGGCCCAGGGCCGGTCACGCTGCCCAACCTACGGTACGTACAAATCAATTACTTACCTATACCCGAGCTGATCTACTTGCTCTAAATCACAATAAAAATCACTGTCTTAACATTATCAATGCCGAGACATGGTTAGGACCCGCATGCTGCCACTATTGCAGAACTCTCCTCACTCCGGAAAAACAGTTACCTAACATGAATAACGCAACCTCGCTTCGAGGAGCCTTGATCAATGCAAGGTCCATTTGCAAAAATGGGGAGCACATTCATGATCTCATTACGGAGAACGACATTGACATGCTCTTCATAACCGAAACATGGCTGAAACCATGGTGCAACCCGATCATAGCCCAAACTGTCCCCCAAGGATACCTCATTCAGGGGATCGACAGACAAGAACTCAGAGGTGGTGGCCTAGCCATCATCCATCGAGATTCACTGAAATGTACCACCATTGAACTCTCAGACGTAAAAGGGGCAGAAAGCATGGGTTTCTGCATCCAACTAAATGAGGAAAATACCTTCGCGGGAGCCCTCATCTACCACCCCCCAGGACCCCAAAACGGTTTCTTCGAAAGTTTCGAAGATGCTCTCAGCACTTTCACCTTAAAATACGCAAACTTCACAGTTTTGGGTGACCTTAATTTCCACCTAGACAAACCCAACGACCCCAATACCATATGGCTCAACGACTTAACAAATATCCTAGGACTGGAAATACTGACCAAAATGTCCACGCACAAAGCAGGCCACATACTAGACTGCATTTGCACCAATATCAAAACCCTAACTGTCGAAGACCCGCTGATCCAAACATGGACCGACCACTGGCTAATTCCTTTCAATCTAGCCACCAACAAGAAAAGGTCTAATACCGCCAACCTAAAAATCGAAGTCCCTATGCAAAAAGACTGGAAAAAGCTTGCCAGCTCACCAAATCTCCTGCTCACCGCAGAGAAATCTAAACCATCGCTATCTGGAGACACAGAATTCGACTACAAAATATTTTGCAATTGGATCTCAGAGTGCTGTGGTCCGGCCAACTCAGAGAAAGTAAGAAAAAAGCAGAATAGAAAATCTGCACCCTGGTTCTCCCCCGAACTAAAAGCCAAACGTACAGAGATCAGAGCTCTCGAAAAGAAATGGCGTAAAAACTATGATCCAAAGGAAGCTCTTGTCTATAAAATCGCTAGGAAAATATATCACTCTATGATAAAAAACGCCAAAAAAGACCATTTCCTTCAAAGAATTAATCGGTCCAACAATAACCAGAAACAGGTCTTTAAAATTGTTGACGAGTTTATGAACCCCAGAATCCTCAGGCAAGAAATACCACCCTCACTAGCTCTCTGTAACGACATAGCTGACTATTTCGAACAGAAAATACTTAAACTTACCACAGACTTCCCTGACCCTCCTGAACCCCCCCCCCTATGACGCAACGTGACCAATTGACAACAAACCCCAGCTGAAAAACTTTACTCACATCAGTCTCGACGAATCCCGACAAGCAATACTCTCCAGTAAATCAGGCTCCCCGTTTGACCCATGCCCCCCAATGCTGCTCCACACTCTGGTGGACACGGTAAATCCAGCCATAAATTCCATTATAAACTCCTCTTTGGCCACTGCATCCATTCCGGCTGAATGGAAGCTCGCTGCAGTCAAGCCTCTGCAGAAAAAGCCCCTACCTGACCCCACTACGCTCTCCAACCTTCGCCCCATCTCGTTGCTCCCACTACTGTTCAAACTGACCGAAGCTGCAGTTAATAAACAGTTGACTAAACATCTAGAGGAAAACCACCTATTTCATCCTAACCAGGCTGGTTTTAGGGCCAAACACTCCACGGAGTCAGCCCTCCTACATACTGTAGAGACCCTCAAGATGGCACTAGACCAAGGGAAAAAGGCCGTCCTGATCCTGCTCGACCTGTCGGTGGCCTTTGACACGGTCTCACACCCCGTGTTGATAGGCCGCCTGACAGAGTCAGGGCTAGCAGGAACCGCCATCGAATGGCTGAAAAACTTCCTAAGCCATAGGAGACAAGTCACCATGCTAGGAAACTACTGCTCGGATGAAAAAATCATAAAAACAGGGGTACCACAAGGCTCAAGCTTGAGCCCGGTTTTGTTCAACCTTTATATGACCCCCCTGATTGAACTCATCACATCCTTTAACATCAGCACGATATCTTACGCTGACGACACCCAGCTCATCCTAGTACTGGATAACAACTCTTCCAAAGCGGAGGAAAATTTAAGAAACTGTCTGACGGCAACCTTTAAATGGATGCGAACGAACCATCTCAAATGTAATTCAGGTAAAACTGAAATCCTCCCTTTCGGCCAAAACAACCTCTTTTCCCCCACCAATTGGTGGCCTCAGGACGCCGAAATCCCCCCTAACACCATCACGTCGGCCCGCAACCTTGGGATAAGGTTTGATGAAGCCTTATCATTTAAGCAACAAGCAGGTACAGTGGCAGGGTCCTGTTTCAATATCATCAAAGGTCTTAGAAGATTCTTCGACCTCCTTCCCCTAACAGCTAGAAAGACTGTGGCAGTAGCCCTCATCACATCCCGCTTAGACTACTGCAACAGCATCTATGCAGGCTCAAACAGAGCTGTTCTGCACAAGTTGCAGATGGTTCAAAACGCCGCCGCCCGCCTGGTGCTAAGACTACCCAGGAAATCATCTGCCTCAAAAGCACTCAAAACCCTGCACTGGTTACCCATCCACAAAAGAGTGCTATTTAAAATCCTGCTCATCACGTTCAGAGCCTACCACCAGTCAGGACCGACATACCTGTCCCAAAGGTTTGGAAGATACACTCCCTCACGGTCACTCAGATCATCTAACCTAAACCTACTCGCAGTCCCCAAGTTCAGACTAACCACAAAAGGTGGAAAATCCATCGGAGTACTTGGAGCCAAAGCCTGGAACAAGCTCCCACCACAAATGCGCCTGATCCATTCCGAAAAACTGTTTCGTAAAACGCTCAAAACATGGATCTTCAACATCGAAGACTCACTCTGCTTAGCGTTAATCTAACCTTACACTTTATTCATAGACCAGGATCTATGAATATGATCTACCTTAAGCAGCATCCCCCCTTCTTCTTTTTCGGGACAGTGATGCCTAGCGCCAAGATGCTCCCTGGAGTGTAAGTGCGCTTTATAAAAGCCTATTCACATTCACATATGTTTTACAAGTTTCTGGCTAATCCATGTTTTAGAGATTTCTCGCTGATTCCTGTTATAAAGGTTTCTGGCTGATTACTGTTTTACAGGTTTCTGGAGGATCCATGTTTTAGAGATTTTTTTTTTGGTCCTCATACATGCCACCAGATAATATGTACTCTAAATTGGAACCCCTGAAGCCTTTCACACTGTCAATCTTTGTTACGGCCCTGGAATCAGCGTGCAGCAATCAGGAGTCTCCCAGAGGTAGGGTTTTTCCTTTTCCTACTCCCGTTCTTTCCGATGGAGCCCCACATAGAACTAGGAGGACAGGACCCACACACCTCTGGCATAATCATAGGACCGCCATTAGATATTGACCCAGGCCACCAGTGCCGACCATACCCTTTCTGCGCTCACCTCTTGACATGCTATGTCTAACTTACTGACTGACATTATGTTTCTTAAACAATCAGCAAACCTAGGCGGTGCAACAACTTCCATTCTCTACAGATCTCGCTCCGAGCTATAATTATCATGTAAAAGATAAATTGTGAGGCAAAGCTATTAACATTATATCCAGCTGGCAAGCCAAAAAAGACTAATCTTGGGGAACAGGTAATAGAGACTGATAGAACTTCTTCTAAAAAACCGGTGACAGCTTTCCAATAATCTGCAATCTCAGGACACTCTAAAAATATATGCAGATCGTCTGCTGCTGGGTGCTTACATCTAGGGCAACAATAGTTCTTTAATGCAACCTCAGATATTTTGGCCGGGGTCCAATAAACCCTATAAGCAGTAAACAGTTGGTTTCTTCTAAGATTCGCCAGTTTTATTAAACTCTGTGACATAGAGAATGAATCTGCCCTTTTGAGTTTCTTCAAAACTATCTGCTATCACATTACCCCAAAGACTCACCAATTCTGAACCTAACGTTTCTTTTGCCCCGGTTAACAACCTATACCAACAAGAGAGCTCTCGTTTCCACGGTCCTTCCCTGCAGACAGAATCAAGAATCCCATTCTCATCATCAAACTCTAGCTTCTCCCTAGACCACCATGCAGAAAGTTGGTAAAATTTGAATCTTGTTAGGGACCCATTGGTCAGGGACGCGAGTGAGTCCCAGTCCATAAGGACTGAGTTGACACAGAGATCTCCCCATCTGATTAAGCCAGCTCTTTTTAATGGCCGGGATAATTGATCCTGCAAACATTCTGAAGTTCCCGGGGAATCCCAAATTGGGGCGTGTGTATTATAGTATGGAAATCCCCAGAGCTCTCCGGACATATACCCAGTTCCTGAGTGCAGACCGTAAGATTTTTAGTCGGACTTTTTTGTAAAATTTATCGTTTCCGAATTTAAAAAGGAAAAACTCCTGGCCCTGTGGTTGATCATGCAACAATGCTTGAAAAAAGCGGCCCTGTGAAGAAGAGTCCCATTTATTAGCTAATATCCTGAAGTTTTTAAAATGAAAGGCATGACAGTATGAAAGTAGGTCAGGAAGGGCTAAACCCCCTATCCTTAACCCCCTCCTTAATTTCTTCCAAGGTATCCTAGGAGATTTTGAAGCCCATATGAAGGAACCGATCTTCCCTTGGAGACTCATGATATCTTTCGGGGTAAAGGGTAATGGGATACTATTAAAACAAGCATTTGCAATGCAATAGGTCTCGCATTTACTTCAGTTTGAGCTATTGGCATTGTAAATGACAATGCCTTGAAAAGGCAATGTCAATAGCTCAAACTGAAGTAAATGCGAGACCTATTGCATTGCAAATGCTTGTTATCTTTCCTCGTTGCCCCAGAGACTCCTTTTCGCTCGGTGTGCGGTACGAAGATTGTATGCCTTTGTTTTTCGACTGTCCCTATGCAAAAACCTGCCTGTATGATTGCCACGCTCGCGCAGCTCAGTAATCACAGTCACCCATTTATCTTTAATACGGTCCTTGCAAAAAGCCTCGGTACAATGATGATTATATCAGTGGCGAACGAAACTTGAGTGATCTCCGCAAAGTGCATACACCCTACACACACACACACACACATTACAGACCCAGTCCCGAGTTCAGTCCTCCTGACAGTTGCGGACGGGGAGCTCTGGCGGCCCCCTCACTGCGAGGCTTTTGTTACGCCACTAATGATTATGTCATGTGGCGTAACTGATAATTCCCCCCGCCCCCTCCGGCTGAATTAGGGTTAGGACCTGCGACACTCGTGGATACTCATAGTCCCTGAGTGCCCACCAACCGTTCGCCACGGGGGCTACAGTAGCCTTTGCTGTGTCCCACATCATTTTGGAAACCTGCATGGTTTGTACCAATCACTACAGTAGCCTTTGCTGTATCCCACATCATTTTGGAAACCTGCATGGTTTGTACCAATCACTCGAGCGCGATGCTTGCGTCGCCGCACGACCGGGCTCCACACCACATTTTGTTCATTCCCCGCACTGCCCAGAATTTTTGCAGCAGAGTAAAGGAATGCCATTATTGAATTCCACGACACGTTTTCGCGGCCGCTCTGCAGTCCTCTGCTCACCTTCATCTGTGCGCCTCAGCGAGGCACGTTGCACAGCGAGGCGGAGTTCTGGCTGCTGGCACTGACAAAGAAGGCATGCTACTGTTTTGGGTGTTTGGTCTCCTTGGTCGTTTGTGAATCATCTAATTAATCATGGTTAGGAAGAAGATATAGGCCCATTTGTTGTGAACCGAGCAGAGAAGGTGAGTTGTTCATCCGGTGATACATAAGAATACGGAAATCGCAGTATTTTGTGATGCGGACAATGTCGCTCGCGAGCTCGACTCAATTGCTCGCTTGTAGAACAAGTACTGAATTAATAGTCATTCTACTTCTAGTAACCTTTAACACTACAATCCATTTAACAACTGAACTAAGGCAAGCCTGACACGTTTAATGTACGGCTTACTTTAGGCCTACAGCTGTAAAAGTTACGTTGGTTACAAAAAAAATACGCACAAAAAATACTTTCTCTGGAGCGACAATACTGGCGTGAAAACAAACGCAATTATCAAAGCATGTAGGGGATACATTGTGCCAATGGTCATGTTCGTACTCCTCCTTCTGCCCAATTTATTTTCTAAGTCCAAAAACGCAGAAAACAAGAGAGCAACACCTTCGGGTAAAGTTTGCGCTATATACAATCGGATTCAATAAATAAACCTAAAAAAGCTATCGCTATTGTGAAAACAGCCATACCACATATGCGATGCTAGGATGAGAGCGCGGAATGAGCGGAAGCAGGAATAACAATTAAATGCAGCACTCAATATAACTAACATGTAGGCAGACACAAACCCCGCTCTCAGTCAGATGTTCTTTTCAACCTTTTTATTCTGGTGAAATCACAGTGTACCTTTCGCTACGAGCTATTTTCAACGCCGGCCTGCTTAATCGACGCTGGGCGCCCCTCTGCAGACTCCCCCTGCTCCCCGCTGCCCTTCTCACGCACGCTGACCAAAACCGAAACTTAAAGCCCATCATGGCAGCGTCGGATTCCGACGCGCGCCTTGGAATTGGGTCACGCGCGTGAACTGTCTACGTTACAAGCTCACGCATGCGACCCAATCCGAAGGCGCGCGTCGGAATCCGACGCTGCCATAGACAATGCTGCGCGCGTGGCCAGCTCTTGTCTCCCCTAATTGTCGGCTAAGCCGACTGCTATAGCTCTCGCGGCGAGAGGGCGCTTTCGCCAGGGCGAGACTTAAAAAAAGTGTGAGGTGCTAATATTCTAAATGGCGACTAGAGTAAAAACTATCAATCATTAAAATATCCATAAAGTGCAAGATGAAAATCCAGGCACTCAGGACGGAGTCTTTAGTCCAAAATGTCTTTCAAAAGCAAGAAATTAATAACGGGTTGGTCACTCTTTGTCCGTCTGGGTGAGGAACATTCACAATTAGCGAATCACAGGGCAACACCTATACTGTTAGTAACACCAAAGGACAACAGTACCTTTATAATGGTCCTTGAAAGCAGACGAAAGGGAGGTGGCCCTGCCCGGGCAAGGACGGGCCTTCCCTTGGCCCGGGCTTCGCCCAGGCGCCGCCTGCTCGCGAACCGCGTTGTGGGGGGCACCTTGGGCTTAAATGGCGCCACCAATACCTCGTCACAGGCTCTGGGGGCTGCTGGGATATGTCGTTTTCTTGCCTGTTCCTGGTGCGCCTTTGCCGTTCCCCTTACGGCATCTGGCGGGAACAAGGAGCAGAGGCAAATGCGGAGGAGCTAAGCCATTCCCCTCACAGCGTCTGGCAGAATCAGAGAGAAATGCAGGAAGGGTAAGCTGTTCCCCTCACGGAGTTGGCGGGTCAAGAATGCGGTCACTCACAGTGAAGTTACTCAATTCATGGCATTTCCACAGTGCACAGCTGCCACCGGAGAGGAATCCGGCACTAGTGGAGAGTTCACAGCATAAAAAGCCTAAAAAGAGATCAGGACCAATTAGCCTACTAGGTAGGAGCCAAAAAGCGGGGTCTTAATACTGTCTGAAGCAGGGTTCAGAAGGGCTGCACTGCAAACTAAGAGGCAGTGCATTCCAAAGTCTGGGAGCGACATATGAGAAAGAACTTCCACCTCTTCTTGCTTTGTAAATGCGAGGGACTTGGAGCAGTTTCAGCTTATTCGATCTTAAGGATCTGGTTTGCGAATAGGGCTTCAGATGTCAATGTCTAAAGTGGGCTTGCCCCATGCTGTAGTGGAAGGAAGAAAAATGTGAATGACATTAGACCAATGGATGAAAAGGACTGCCTGAAGGCACTTACATGTCTATTTTACTGAAATCATATGGTCTTGGCTAACTCCAGACTGCACATATACATCAAGAGGGTTTGTCAGGCCGTTGTAGCTTAATTTACTTACGCTGTACGACTAATTAGGACATCAAAGTTCAGATTATACCCAAACATTCCATGCCTTAAAAAATAAAAATCTATATTACATCTATCTATAAATCTAAATTGATCTCTCTAAATAATATATATCATTATAAATATAAAACGGTTGCTAATTAATCAGCAAGTTGGGACCAGGCCACCAAACTAATCATTTACATATAATACATACCACATCACAAGCGACCTCATAATGCTGCTTCCGTATTTGGGGGAGGGAGGGGCGTTTAGGTGCTTTGTATGCCAGTGCACTCCTAAAAAAAAACAGCGGGGTGACGCCAATATTTAATAAACAAGAAACAAGTATTTTTAAATTGACTAATTAGGTTAAGTGAACTTTAAACCCACTGTGCAACGGTAAGATTACCTGCGCTGCGAGGCTACACCAGTTGCAACCCACCGCAGTCTCCTCCCCCTCCCCCCCTCCGAGTTTCATATAGCTCGAACTTGACCCGACGATATCAGGTGGCACAGCGTTTTACATGAGCACCAGTTGGGTTACAAACGGACAAATTCATGTTTTTGTTAGGCACAGATATATTAAGTGATTTGCCCCAAATCACTTACTATGTTCAGCGTCGTTGCCTAGACTCGAACCCAGTTCCCCAGATAAGAGGTCAACCGCCACAGTCGGTTTTTGTCAATGAAGACTGTGTGCACTAGGACTTAGGAACTAAGCCTTGAGGGGGCAACACTGCAGTGAAACTAGCTTAGGCAGTCCATGCCCTTAACATAAATGAAATCGGGAAAGCGGTGTTCAGCGTTTAAAAAACATGGCACTCGGAGACAATGTGAAAACTTCGGGAGCCCCACAACCCCCAGCAAAGTTCATAATCTAGCTCTCGCATTTTACCTTTATTCAGTCATTCATGAAGGGTTTCAGCTGGGGCTAGTTTTTAAACTGGTACCACGGAGCAGTCTCACTTACAGTGAGAACGAGAAACTCCATCCGAGAAAGAGAAGCCTCACGAAATTCCAAGTTCAATGGAGGAACGCACCTGCTGCTGTGTGCATCTTCTAGACAGACAATGGCGTCAACATCAACAAGACGTCATCGTTTAGTTGCGTCGGCCGCGAAATGGATCCAAAAAAACCAAGCTGGAGGCAGCTTGGGCGCAGCACGTCTTCCAGAGACGTGCGCGTTCACAGAGCACAATCGGCTCGGGCACAGGCCAATAGCCGCTCGTGCACAGCTCTGTACTCCCTTGGCTGTGAGCACGGTGACTATAATACTCGCTGCGGCAGCGCTTCGCGCTGCTAACGGCAGCGAGCCCTAAAAATGGTTAATTTGGGGAGTATTGTCATTTTAATGAGGTTCACCCGTCCATACATATTCAGTGGCAGATTACCCCATCTTATCAGCGTTTTAGTAATCTCTCTCACAGCTATCTACCAACTGAGTTTAGGAATATCATCCAATTTTTGGGCCAAATAAATTCCTAAGTATCTCATTTTTTGTTTAGCCCCCTGAATAACTATACGGTTATTCCACCCCATTATTTCTGTTTTCTCCTTGTTGATTTGGTACCCCGAAAACCTTTCGAACTCCTCAGCAAGATGAAAAAGCCTAGGAATTGCTTCCTCATGATTGGAAGTATATAAGAGGAGGTCATCTGCATATAAGGCTACTTTAGGCTCCAGGTCTGCTATTTTAAAGGGTTGAATAATCTAGTCAGCTCTAATCGCACAAACAAAAGGCTCTATATAAATGTCAAATAAAAGAGGGGACAGGGGGCAATCCTGCCTGGTTCCATGGGAGATTTTAAACCAATCCGAAAGGCCTCCGTTAACCAGTACTTTGGCTCGTGGGTTCTGGTAGAGCGATTTAATTCCCTCGATAAAGACAGAGGGGAACCCAAAGCCGGCCATAGTGGCCCAGAGGTATGACCAGTTTACCTGATCGAAGGCTTTGGCCGCATTGATCACTATTATGGCAATGGGGGACCCTCTCTCCTCGGAAAAACCAATAGCTCCTATTGCCTGGAATGTTAACTCGTTCAGCTGCCTCCCAGGAATGAACCCTCTTTGATCTGAATGAATGATTGATTTTATAGTTTTGGCAAGGCGAGTAGACAGTATCCCAGAATAGAGCTTCAAATCAGAATTCAAGAGGGAGATCGGCCTGTAGGGCTCTATCTTTTTGGGGTCTTTATTAGGCTTAGCTAGGAGCGTAATGGTTGCTTCCGACCAGGACCTGGGAATCCCGTTACCAGAAATCAAAAGACTGTTAAAGAGAGTGGTAAGTACAGGAATCAAGGCCTCAGCACAAACTGTATATACATCTCGCTTGGTAGCCCGTCTGGCCGAGGCGCTTTGCCGCCACTCATTTTCTTGAGCTGGTCTCTCACTTCCCCATCCGTAATCTCACTCGCCAAATAATTCTTATTTATTTCTGAAACTTGATGTAAATTCTTCTGAATCAGCCAGGCCTGAGCCTCATCTGACTCAAAGTCCATATCTTCTTGGTATAAGCTTTTCATAAATCCCCCAGCTTCCTCCCTAATAGCCCCATCCACCATAATTGATAGGCCTGACTCTCTCTGAGTTAAGACTTTGATGTTATTCCTAGTTCTCTCAGCTCTGGACTTCCAAGCCAAAAGGGCCCCACATTTCTCTCAAAAATTTTCAGTTTACTGACTTCCCACCTCTCCTTAATGATCTTTCATTGGTAGCTTTAAGTGAAGTTTGTAGACCCAGGAGCTCTTTCTCCAGCTCCGGGATCCTCCCCCCCCTATCTGAGATGGTAGCCATCTGTAACTCAGCATCCTTTTTCGTTTATTGCTCTCAGATCATCTGACTTCTTTTTCTTGCTAACATTCCTTTTATGCGCCATTAATGAGCTCAATAGTCCACAAAGGAAAGCCTTGAAAGACTCCCAGACCATCTGGTCAGTGGAGGAGCCAATATTAAAGGAGAAAAATTCAGAGACCCTTTTCTTTACCTCTACTTTTACTCTGTCATCTAGAAGCAGCGTCCTGTCTAATGTCCGTCTAATATCAGTGGGTCTAGATCTTAATTCAAAAACTAGTTCAACCACCGAATGGTCGGAAATCCCAACTGGAATGTGGGAGACCAAGGTAATATCTGTGAACAGGTGCTGATCCGTTAAAAAATAATCTATTCTGGAATACTGTCTGCATTTCTTACTATAAAATGAATAGCCTCTAATAGCGCCATATTTAGATCTCCAGGCGTCCAGCAAATTAAAATCTTTCATTATGGTTTCCAGAACCGAGATTGATTTTGTAGGAGCATGATATTTTGCCTTGGAGGTCCGGTCTAGAGTATGATCAAAAACCAAATTAAAATCCCCCCCTAAAATCACAGGGGCCGATGTCTCAAATAGCTCAGCCCCTAATTTCAAAATGGGACCAAGATTATCCTCGTTAGGGCCATAATAAACAGCACAGATATAGTGAATTCCACAGATGGGAAAAGGCTCCACTAACCACCTACCTGTCTGATCAGTGTCCCACTTTAACAACCTAAGCCCCTGTTAGTCCTAGTAATTATTGCGACCCCCCTAGTAACCCCCTTCTGTCTAGAACACAACGTGTCCTGCACCCATCCCAGTCTACCAAAAACCTTATTACAGGTATTCACCTCTAGGTGAGTTTTTTGTAGTAGGACAATATGGGCATCTGAGTTTCTTAAAAATTCGTAGACTTTAGCTTGTTTTCTCCCCTCTCCTATTCCGTTCACATTCCAGGAGAGGATTTTTATGTTTGTTGACCTACTCATGTCCAGGCACCAACTTCCCACTCATCTAAAGTTTTAAATAAATAGGATATTTTCTTTACATATGAGGACATTTTATTTATTTTCCCTGCCACCCATTGACCCCTCCCGCCCCTCCCTCCAAGGAACCCTCCCTTCATACCTGACGATGAGACCGCCTTTAGGGCCCCAGGAGAGCTGCCTTGGTAAGATAACTTTGGCAACTATATCTTTAATACCTCCTACAGCGGCATGAGGTTGCAGTTCATAGTGTTCGAGGGGGTGGTGCTAAAAATATATGTGTAGTTTTTTTTTTCTAAGCTTTTTTTTTCCCTTTATTCCCCCGCTATTGTGAACCCTCCTTTTTTTTAAATTTGTGTTATCGCCTAATTATAACTCTCCCCCTTGCCTTAACCCCAGTGTTTCGTTCTTCCTACTTCATACTTCGTACCTCAACTCCCCATCATTTTCTTTTTCCCTTTCTTATTTCTTATTTCTCATTATGCAATTATTCCTGCCTCATCAAAGAAAGGAGATTGTCCACTTCCTCAGGCTGACTGTGATTATACATTTTGTTCCGCCACATCATTTTTTATAAGGCCAGAAATTTCATTTGAACATGGGCTCTATGTGATCTCAATTCGGGCATTCTAGAAACCAGTTCCCACTGCCTCTGAGCTGTTCTGCCACCAATGTCAGATCTAATTAAATAGGGATTTGCCCGATAATGCAGGACAGCCTGAGATAAACATCTTCCCAAGATTAACTCCTTAACATTGTAGGACTGAAAGTTCACTAAAATCTTCCTTGGAGCCTTTCTGTCAGCATGTAGTTTGAAGGAATCTATATGCACCCTCTGGATTTCCATTTCCAAATTAATATCAGGGCGATCTTTTAGGACCCCTTTCCTTAAGAGCTTACAAACAAACCCCGTAATGTCCTCCAGTTCTTCCCCTTCAGGTATCTTCATGATTCTAAGATTGTTCCTTCGGGCTTGTGTTTCTAGCCTCTCCAGGTCCATAGCAAGAGCTCTATTCTGCTGCTTTAAAGAAACAATGTCTTTGGAGTTCCCTTGGACCATTTCAGATAAGGCAGTTACTTCAGTTTCCAACTTCCCGGTCCGGGTAATAACGTCATCTAATTTAGACTCCAGTAAATCAAATCTATCATGAATGGCTTTCTGATTGTTCTCTGAGATCTCAAATTTGGTCATTAAATCCCCCCTTAAAGACCGAAGAAGGCAGCCCAGCCTGTCTTCTTCCGGGCTTCCTGACTGCCCCTGGTCCCCCTGGACTTGTACTAAATTGTTTGACTTGGATAAAGCTGCAGGTAGCTGAGGAGTGGGAGGCACTACAATCGAAGGAACCAGAGGACCCTGTAGGGTTACCAAAGCTTCCAAGGTGCTTGGAACGTGTACGGAGAAGGGAGAGGAGCTAACTAAAACCGATTGCCCAACCTGGAGTTCTATACTCAAATCTTCTGTCTGTTCGGCTCCTCCGCTCCCTGCGTCCGGCAAGCCCTCTAACAGTGCAAAGCTGTTATCCACCGGGGGTGGGGAAGGCCTGATATCCTGGGTCGCCATAACTGAATCCGACAGAGTTCCAGAAGTCGCTCCTGATCCACTATTTTAAAGTAGGTCTTGAGTGAAGGGGTATTTTTAAGAGGGAGTTGAACTGCTTTCGACCCTTTAACTTTTTTAATACTATTAGACTTCTTATTCCCTTTGCTGGGGATTAGTGGCGTAGGCCGCTCTCTTTCAACTAGGTCTAGCACACCTTTTGATCTCAGCTCCTGCTGGGATCTAAGTTGATATCTATTTCTGCGTCTCCTCGATGGGGAGAGTGGAGCCGCTGAGAACACTCCCCGGTCCTGTGTAGAGTTACCAACACCTGGGGGAACACCCGAGGTAGAAACAGGGGCGGAACAAATTGAATTTAGAGCCTGTACCGTAGGGGTATCAGACGACTTCAGCCGTAACACCAGTTCTCTGGCTTGCACCGCCTCCCCCCGCAGCTAAGGTTAACCGGAGCTAATTGCTCAGGATTAAGCATGGGCGGAAAATCCGTTTCGCTCGCGGATTTTGCGGATTTTCGGTAAATTCGCAATCCGCGAGATTCGCGAATCTCCCGCAAAATCCGCAAATCCGCGAGCAGCGGATTTTGCTCGCACTGCTCGCACTGTTCGCGTGAGTTCGCGGCTTCCTAGTACAACTTCGCGCCCCGCGAATAAGTGCAAAATTGCAGAAATACGATCTTAGCAAAACTGAAACTACTTACCAGGTTCAAAAGTTCAGGCTCATCATTAGTAGCCATTTCCTGTAGTGCTTCCTGAGGGGCCCCTCCAGAGTTCAGTTGCCAGTTGCAACTATTATGTGACCCTGCTCTGAACCTCAGAATAGTTACACATATGCCACAGAGGTCCTGAATTACAGCTAAGGGAGACAAGCAGGAGCCAGGCTGGCAGTTCAAATCCATTAATCAGCCCCTAATTCATTATTGTCAGTTGGGGAAGGGCAGGTGTTGTAACTAATTTTGCAACAATGAAAGCACTTAGCAAGTGCAAAAGATCACTAATCAGGAAGCACTAAGGAAGCAGGTGCCAGCTAAAAAAATATTCTGTGACACATTAATCAGCCCCAAATTAATTCAGGTCACTTGAGGCAGGGAAGGTGTGCTTGCGTTGCCACAATAATGTACACTGACTGGACAACCAGAGGGTGCTGTGATGAAACAGAGGGTGGCATGGGTGGGCCAGAGGGTGGCATGAGTAGTCACAGAGTGTCAGTGGTGACAGAGAGTGGCAGTGATGAAGAAGAGTGTCCCAAACAGGCTGGACACGTAGAAACAACAAGTTCGCGAAACTTGCGACCCGACAGGTAAGTTCGCAATTTGCGACATTGTACAAAACCCTCGCGAACTGGCAGAAACCCGCGCAAACACACAAAAAAAAAATCCGCAAATTCGCGAGAATTCGCGGATTTTGCGGATTGCGAGTTCGCAAATCTGCAAAATTCGCGAACGCGAGATTCGCAAAATTCGCCCATGCTTACTCAGGATCCATGCAATATACTCACAGCCCAGTCTCACCTTACAGCGCCTTGCAACAAATGTCCGCGTAGGTAAGATAGAGAAATAGGGAGCATAACAAATGTCCTTATGGAGCGACCCCCGGAGCTGGAGATGTGCCAAGACCGAGCGGGTTCGGACCCATAAACTCGTCCAGCGTTCTTGTGGACGTCTTTTCTCTGTCTAGGTCTTGAAAAACATACACGCCTACCTTGTCCCAACGACCAGCGTCCCAGGTCCTAGTGCCGCGACCACCGAGGTAAAGCAGGAAATAGCAGGAAATATAGCCGACAACCTCGAGGTAAATGAAATTGGAAAAGGGTGCGGTTAGAATAATACCGTCTATGTGGAGCCTCTAGGCAGCACCAACTCCCTCATACCATTTACAGTTTCCGAATCATGCCTCTCAGTTTTACATCAAAATCTTCCGAGTTCTTAGCCAGCAGCGAGACGTCTCCTGGAGCCTCTGCGACCGGCGTTCAGCCTGCTGCCATGTTCCTCCTATGTTTTAGACATTTCTGGCGGATCCATGTTATACAGGTTTCTGGCTGATTGTGTTTTACTTCTGGCTGATACCCGTTTTCCAGGTTTCTGACATATGTTTCACAAGTTTCTGGCTAATCCATGTATTAGAGATTTTTCGCTGATTCATGTTCTATAGGTTCTGACAGATCCATATTTTACAAGTTTCTGGCTGATCCATGTTTAAGAGGTTTCTGGCTGATCCGTGTTTTACAGGTTTCTGACTGATCCGTGTTTTACAGGTTTCTGGATTAATTCATATCAGTTCGCAGGAGGATGATCCCAGCACTCTGAAGGAGTTCCTCCCCCGTCCTCATTTCGGCATAGTTACCGAATTCCTAAATACCGATTCGGTAAATTATCGAATCTGAAATGTAGGAAGCACTCAAGTGACTGCTTTTCACCTGTAAGGATTTGTTATTTACCACCAACTACAAGTTGGTGGTAAATAACGAAAACCGTTAAAAAAACAATTTTGTGCTTTTTTAACAGTGCCATGTGGCAGACATACATGCCCTTAGGGCATGTATGTGTGCCACATGTGCACCCACGCATTATTCAGGAGTGCAACAGGGTGTCAATGTGACACCCTGCCACCCTTGTAGGTCTTCCCCCTTACCGATTCTGTATTTACCGAATCGGTATTCCCCATTCATTCCTATGGGCCTGGAGGCCCATAGGAATGAATGGGGAATGCTGATTGGGTAAATACCGAATTGGTACTTACCGAATTTTACAGATCCTGTAAAAATTACCAAATTAATACCTACATACCATTTACCAATTCTAAAATACCGAATCGGTAAAATGTGGTATTTTAGAATCGGTCAATGGTATTTACCTACATCTGGCCCTTGATGAGCAATACATTTTCACCAAACAATTCACAAAAGTTCCTACAAGAACCTTGGACCCCACTAGCATAGCCAATGTGTCATGGGCCTTAGGGCAAGGAAGAATTGCCCCCTGGCTGCTGTTTGACATAAAATACAGCAATAACCAGGGTTCAGTGGGCCCCTCAGGCATCTGGGGCCCTGTGCCACTGCACCTGCTGCACCAATGGAAGCTACTCCCCTGCTGGACCCATGATGTTGTTAGAGAAAATCACTGACTCACTCTCTTGAGCATCTCTTAGCAAACACACGACACCTCAGATGAGTCACTTGAAACAGTACAACACATTTCCAATTTCTCGCCCACTTGCCTCCCATAGGTGTGCCTGCCAGCCGATCCAAGCATGAGGAACAGGACACAGTGTTTTAAGTGCTGTAAATAACAGATGTTTTGATTATTCAACTCAGTGCCACTCGAGGTAAACTACAGCAGGGTTTTTAAGATTAATAAAAAAAATCCCAAATGTGAGAAACATGCATGTCCGTGTTCGAATGTACCAGCAGCATAACCACAGCAACGTAGTTTTAGGGCTGGATTTAGCCGAGACCTTTTAATTTTACTATAATGTATATAATACATGCATAAGGATTTCTTCGGCGGCCCTCTTCACCCATTGGTCTGCTGTTGTGTTATTCACATTTTTTTCCGCCCATTGCATAGAGTGTAGGGCAACTGGCAGTCCATGTTAGCAATTGGCTGACTTCGCTTTGAGTGACAACATTCTGACCTTCCACTAGGACCACATCCACAAAGTAGTTTCCTTCTGTGCCAGGGACTACTGTTGCAATGCATGCTTTTTGAGACCAAAAGATTTTTTTATATGAGGCAATTTTTTTTATTTTAGATTAAGGAGGGCCCATCATCTTTCCCAACAATAGTTTTTAAAACAAACATGACAAAACAAAACAAACATTGGCAACGCTTAATGGCTAGAGACCAACTCCAGACACATTGACTTTGCCAATGCTAATTTGTTATGTAGAAGGAGGGTGGCACTATATGGCAGCGCTAGGAGACAAACGGAAGCTTCCTGGCAAGGTATCCCCAAATAGCTCCCTGTCGTTTCTCATAAGGCGCGGTCTTCGCAGACCTACTAAATGGGGCTTAGCTTGACTTCTAAACATCCCATAAACGTGACCTGATTAATGCACGTTCCTGTAGTGTTGTGCTGGGCATGTTCTAGTGTCTCAGCAGGTACTTAGTTTATCACTCACTCCTGAGGGCTGTACACACTTGCACCCCACAAAAATCCACCACAGGCGTCACAAGTGACGTGAGCTTGCAAACAAAAAGTCCTGAGTGCACGTGCTCGTGGCCAGTTAACCAGTATACTTCAGGTGTCTGTGTGCATTATTTTAGCAGCATGTGGGACTAGGGCCCGTGACACTACAGTTACTATGTCTCTATATTGGCATACGCAGTGTGACGTAGCACTGGAAACCGGTAACTGAAATTTTAAGAACAAAGATGCTGCACCGCCTCGAGGTCAAACCGACAATCTGGATCCCCCCTATTGTGACGACAGCATGTTCCAAGAAGTGCGACTCTGTAGGCCCTGGCACTCACTTTTGGAGACCCGGACTTCTATTTCATGACACTTTGATCCAGAACTAGAGAGAAAGGAAGAAGCAAAAGATAAGAAAACAGTGACAACAGGAATAAAAAAAGAACCTTTGAGGTGTATTAGGAGAGTGCTCGTCCAGCCCATGTGTGTTTCTCGGCGCAATTGACCGATTACTGATATTTTATTGATACCCACCTCAGTAGTACTCAATGATACTTCAATAGTGCGCTACAGATAGGAAGTGTAGGGTGATGGAAGAAAGCAGGATGAGGACGAATCAAGACAATGCTGTCTTGGGATTCTGCATCTCTGGTACTTGGCAGTGCCGGTGGCAGGCTCCTAACCAAACTGTTCAGTAGTCTTTTCTGCTTGCACTACTTATTGCACAAAGATGCTACATTAGCAGTTTATACATTTTTGTATTTGAAGCGCTCTGGAAAAAGCAATTTTAACACAATAGTCTTAGTCAACGACAATCTAGATGACACTATCAAGTGCATTACACACAAATCTTGCGCGCTAATTTACAATTGTATCACAATGGTTGGTCCAAAATGGGCAAACGAGGGATGTCTAGTAAGGTCAGAAAAGTGTATTTTTAATAAGACAACAGGTGATAATTGTAGACAAAGTTATTTATTTTAACATGGATCTCATTATAAAGTTGTTGGTGTGCACTACAGTGGTGGCTGCCACCAATCAAAACCGGTAGGGGAGAAGAGGTTGGGAAATAATAAAATGTAATACAAAAAATAAAATCACTTACCTGCCGCTCCGCTCTTGCTGCCCACCACCTTGTTCCTCCTACTCCTCTCGTCCCGAAATCCTGGAAGTGAATGGGCTTAAAGGCACAGGATCCACACCCAAACCAGACGCTGTTCTCCATCAAGAGAGCAGCGCCAGGATTGGTCTGAGCAGCCTCATTTGCCGCTCAGACGGTGCCTGGGAGCCAGTGGGGTTTCTCCAACCTGGCTGTACAATACATCCAGGTTCGAGAAACATAACTGCATGTGTGTGTTTGACTGGCCTAAGGCAGCCAGCCAAATACACATGCACACTTATAATTGCACAGTACTCCTCCCTGCTATGGCCGGCCCTGCCCCTCCTGTTGGACATAAGTAACTTTAACAGAAATAAATTAAACACTGTTATTATCGTTTTATTGATCATCTACTGGCAGTGGGTCGACGCTCCTCCAGTATTATGGAAGAGCCGCCCCTGGTACACTGTTCTTTTACACACCTAATCATTTATCTGATTCAAGGAACCTATCTGTCCCCTTCTCCCCAGCCCGTGAGCACACAAATGAAACACGCCACACGGAGCTCTGTAACAGACATCTTCATTCGTCAGCATACAATCACGCAAATCCCTAATGATATGCATTACGTCATGATTTTAATAACTACACCGCCCACCAGCTTACGTGATACCAGTTTGAAGTCCTCTCAGAACCACGAGGGTCCCAATGCTCATACCATCAATACTCTACACCTCCTCCTTTCTTAAATAAAAAGTACAAACAAAATCAACATTATATTTCCTCAATGAGTCGTCGTGGCGCTCGCACTGGTCTGCCAGATTGAGTAGAATTAGGTAGTTAAGTGGTGCATTGGCTTTTCGCCGATGACAGGCTCAGGTGTTTGAGCTGGACATGCAGGTGAGTTTACCTCCCTAACACTTTTGGGATTAGCCAAACCGAGTCAAATGTCTAAAGCAGTGGTACATCAACTGTGTTCTGCAGACCCCCAGGGGTCCAGGACACATTCCCCAGGGGTCCAAAGGCAGCCGTTTTAAAAACAATGCAAAGTTCCTTGTATAATCAACAGTTTTTGGGCAACAATAAAAGTGTCAAGATAACTCTGGTGATTAATGTACCTGCTGGACGAAGATAGGAGTTTTGTCCAGTGGCACTTTGACTCAACTATGGGAGAGCAGATGGTTAATATGCCTGCTGCAAAGAACGTGTACCATGCATTTAAAAAACTGTATTTTATGTGCATAGCTCAGTTGGTTACTGCTTTTGTGACAGATTCTTTTGTTATAAGGTACAATCGTAATCTATCTCAGTGAGCAATGAATTGGCATCAAAGAGCTGCATGAAAACTGCATGGTTCAAGTTAGTAAATTATGTTTCCCCCCAGTCTTTCATTAACCTGATGCTGCTAAAAAGGTTTGTTTGGATAGAAATACAATCTTATTATTAAAGTCAATGCTAACCCTTATGTTATGCTCTGAATCATCAGTTTATGCGCCTCCAGACCAAGCACTCTTAACAAATGCCTACCAGTGTGAATGACATGTGTATCCTACACCTGGTAGTCCCCTTTGCTTATGTAACATTTTCTATTCACAGATTTACATATGTATGATTCATTTTCTCTGTATGTGTGTGATGTAAAGTTCTCTGACGCCCTACACTGGTATGAGTGGTTATATAAAACAAATGAAATACATGTGACAGAGGAGCTATGGAGAGATGAAAGGCACTGTTGGAGGGTGATATTGAGGGGATCATGGAAGAGCCCCAACAAAGATTGTCGTATCCTGGTGCACAATAAGGTCATCATATACTAAGCTTTAAAAAGCGAATACAATTCTATGACGCTCTTCCTGAATGTGTGCAGGGTGGGGCCTTGGCCGTCGTTACAGGCCTTGGCCACAAAGTGGGAAAAGGCTCTTCCACCTGCTCTGGATCTGTAGATGAACGGGGTCTCTGCTAGGGCGAGGTCGGCGGAGCGGAGGTTTCTTTTGGGTACGTGGAAAGAGACTCTTATGTTGAGGTAATTGGGTCCGATGTTGCGGAGGGATTTGTAGGCATCGGTGAGTAGCTTGAAGGTTACTCTCTTCTTGACAGGGAGCCAGTGGAGGTCTCGCAAGTGCTGGGTTATGGGCTCATGTCGTGGGGTGCCGAGGACGAGTCTGGCTGCGGTGTTCTGGATGGTCTGGAGTTTGTATAGCAGGGATTTGTGATTCCAGAGTAGAGGGAGTTACCGTAGTCCAGTCTGCTGGTTATGAGTGGGTGGATGACGGTCTTTCTGGCTTCAGGGGGATCCACTTGAAGGTCTGGCGGAGGATGCAGAGGGAGTTGAAGCAGGTGGGTTTCCAAGGGCAGAGGGCCACCAGGTGTTGTCCCAAGCAGTGGGGAAGGGTCCCAGGATGAGGACCTCTCTTCTCCGAGTTGAGCTTTAGGAAGCAGTTGCTCATCCAGGCTGTGATGTCTTTCATTCCTTCCTGGTAGCTGAGTTTGGTGTCTTCAGGGTTCTTCATGTGGGAGAGGATGAGATGGGTGTCGTCGGCGTAGGATATTATACTGAGCCCATGCTGTCTGCCAATGGCAGCGAGGGGGGCCATGTAGATGTTGGAAGAGGTGGGGCTTAGGGATGGTCCTTGGGGTGCTCCGCTGTTGATCTCTTTGGGTTCTGAGAGGAAGGGTGGGAGTCTGATCATTTGGGTTCTGCCAAAGAGAAAGGAATGGGTATAATGACACATGTTGTAGAATGCACCATGTTTTCCCAAATTGTCTTGGGGGGGAAGAGTCCCACAACGCACCCTTTGTAGTGGTCAGGCTCACTCACTGCATTTGGTATGCACAGTATGGTGGCTGGTTTGACAACATTTGCCAGTGCTGCTTTGGCTTTCCAGCCCGGCCCTGGCAGGAGTCTCGTACTGCAAGATAAAACCAAACATTGAAAAGTTAGTCGCTGATATGCAGCAACAACCTTCCCATGTTGAGTTGACTCTGAATCTCTTTGAACTCCTTGCTATTAAAAGGCGGACCATTGTCTGTTTTGAGAATAGCTGGCATACCCCACACAGCCATGATTTTATCAAGACGCTGAATGACTGTCACAGGTTGTCGACAATAAGTCTTCCATCAAAGGAAAACATGAGTATTTATCAATGATCACCATAAGATGATGTCCATTCTCCAGGAGTCCAAAAAAGAAATAAAAAAAAAAGTAATGTGCAGGAAGGTCAGACATAAACAATGGATGCTGTGTGACTTTGGAAGATAAGCAGTCACACAGAAGACACTCTTAGTTCTTTCTCAACCCGTTCATCAAAGTGAGGGAACCTCACTCAATCGCTCATGGCTCTTTTAGTGGCAAAACTGAGTAGACAGGCACTGGATAAAGTTCCATGAAGTACATGGATTAGTGCTTCTACTGATGTTGTTTTGTGTCACAAGGTTGCTATGAGTGATCTTTGGCTTTGCAGTAGATCAGTTGCACCACACATATACACCTTTGCGCCTGATGGAGAAAGGGGAGGCACAAGGGACAGGCTGTAAAACTTTTGCATAGACATTTTTATTTTTTATTTTTATTTTATGTTCTTGTAAAGCGCCAGAATAGACCCCCGGAGGGGTATCTCCGCGCTATTGCTGCAAAAGGGAGTGATCTGTACTGGTATGTCCAGTGGTGGTTTGTGAGCAAGAGAAACATTAATTACTGGGAAACAGGTATGTTTTTAGGACTTTCCGAAAAGTCAGATGGCTGGTAAGTGATCTTAAGTCTGAGGGCAGAGAGTTCCAGAGCACTGGTCCGGCATGGGCCAACGCCCGGCCACCTTGTCTGGTCTTCTTCACTCTGGGTACCTGCAGTAACTGCTGGTTACTGGAGCGCAGAGAACGCCCGGGGATATAAGGCTGGAAGATTTCAGTCAGGTATTTAGGGCCCTCCCCTATCATGCTCTTGTGGATGGTGCATAGAGTTTTAAACTGGACTCGTTTCCTCACAGGAAGCCAATGGAGTCTAGCCAGCAGGGGACAGAAAGGAGTCCTAGGTGGAGCGTTCAGGACAATCCTTGCTGCTGTGTTTTGGATTACCTGTAATTTGTTAATTGAAGCACCACGGTCTATGATGAAAGTTATTGGTTGATCATTCACATTCCGTGTAATATTGGGACAGCGTCCAAAATAAAGTTTGTTTTTCGTTTGTTGAGTATCTTTTTAATTGTTGTCCTCTTTGCAAGCAGCTATTCCAACATGCAAATGTCATTCCTTGGTAGCTACCAATAACGCACACCCATCTTCTTAATCAGCACTTCCTAGTGATGTCAAAGAGCCTCTTCATGATGAGTTTGATGATGGTCTGGTCTTGTTTCCATTTGTCGCAGCTGATCTTGCTTTTTGGTTTTGTGGGTGTGGCGAGAATGCTTCTGGAATGTTTGGTGTCCATTTTGTCCTTCCCTTTTCTGCATTTCATTTTTTTTTGCTCTGTAATGAAACGTTTCTTTCAAGCAACCTTTACACATCTGTCCTATTGTTGGACATTTACCTTCATGGGAAACTGAAAATCCACATCGGAAGCATAATTTTAATTTCTTTAAAGATGTCGACGTACTTGCATCTTGTTTTTTGCTGGTGCTTGCTTTTCACGGTCAGGGTTTATTTCCGGGTGGGCCACTCCCACTTCCATTTCAAAAGCTTGCTGATCTGCTTGCCATCTGCTCTCGCAGCCATTAGCATTTTCTCCAGACTGAGTTTCTCTCAACATGCGTCTTCCAAACGAGTTGGAAGGGCACCCATTGATAATGGAGAGTCGCATGGCTTCTTCATTGGTGAGATCACAGAACTTGCAATGTTTAATGAGTGACTCAAGTCTTTCAACAAACTCATCCATCGTTTCACTGGCCTGTTATCTTGCTTGGCTGAACATGTATCTTTTATAGTCAACATTTTCCATTGGATAGAAGTTGGCTTACAGCTCTTCTTTTACCTTTTGATATGATTTTGCTTCAGTTTGAGGATTTTTCACGCACTCCATCACCTGCAAGGTTTTTTAAGTATTGATGATTTTCTTTTCATCTTATTCTTCTAGTGCATCTATGAAATGATCAGATGTTTCTATCCATGCAGCCCATTTGGCACCAAGGTTCGGTTTCTTAGCCATGTCAAATGGGAGAGGTGGTTTCAGGAATGCAGCACCATCATATCTTGAGCTCTCTTCTGCCATCATCGGATGAATACGTTATTCGAGCAGCGTTTGCTGTACTGGATACCACCTGCACTTTTGCATGCATCAGCCCCACGCTTGGGCCCTGGTAGTCCCATCCGATTCGATGTCATATGGCCTTTCACCTGCTTGTGCCGGTGAGTAAATTCTGTTTTCGTACCTGGTTGTCACCGTCTTTAGCGTTTGTTTTACATAGATGATGGCTCTGTGGTCTGTCGCAGCGTAGTATCTCTTCTTTTGGCCTTACCAGCGGATTCTGGCGGACTTTTCTCATGTGCTCCTCCGACAGGCCTTCACCGTCTCCAAGGGCCGTGTATAGCCGCAGTAGCAAGTTGACTCCACACACGTGACCTCAGACTGCTTCGCTTGAATCTTGGTTGCATGTGGCACGCACAAGCAGTTATCTATATCATCCCAAACTCTCATGGAGAGCATTCCTGGTCCTTCAGGGCACGCGTTGCCTACTTGTCGCCAATTTCCACATCCTCTCCAGTCTGGGAGCACTTAAATAAAACACGCCACAAAGAGAGCTCTGTAACACACGTCTTTCTTCTTCAGCATACCATCACACAACTCCCTAACAGTACGCATTATGTCAATAGCCACACCTTAACACCTCCCAGCAGCTTACGTAATTCCTGTTTGAAGTCCTTGCAGAACTGCGAGGGTCCAAGTACTCATAACATCAAGACTCTATACCATCCTGATTCATTGTCTATAGTTTACAGCACCATTCAGAATTTTCCCTACGTCATGAAGTCCTGTAGCACTACTGTGAACATCTGAAACATCAACAAACTTAACCATCTCTAGGATCAACGCTGCACATTAACATACTGCAATATATGTAAAGAACCGCTTCAAATTAGGGAGACCACATTTCCCATAGAACCCACAACATGGATTTTCTAGGAAACCATTAAAGCAACCAGATAGAAAACAGGTGTTCCCTCTTCAAAAATGGCATGTAAATAAATGTAGATCTGAAAAAGCACTGAATACTCTGGCAACGTAGAAGGATGCATTATACACGTGCATAAACAGTCAACGCAACAGACAGTAAAGCATCATACAGCAGCAATGCTCAGCTAGTGACCCAGGGCCAGTCAGCTACCACTCGTTAGTCATCACCCAAAGAAAAATATCAACTACAAACGTGTGCATCACATGAATGCTTCTGTGGGCCTGAGCAAACTGTACAATGTATGTGTGTGTGTGTTTTTTTTGGGAGGGGGGGTTGCGGCTCTGCACTGGCATTTACATTCCTACAGAATAGTACCAGTCCCACAGACTCCTGTTTTCAGTCAGTTTATGCTCTAGCTTGCAAAGCATAATAGATAGACAAATATTACTTATCTTCTGTAACACACTTTCTTGTTGATACTCTTGCAACAGCCTCTGCAAGACAGGAGGTGGCGCCATCGGCCTCTGCCATGACTCTATCCTAATCCTACCTCTGACGACATTGCGACTCACAACCCTAGAACTCTGACATCAGTTTATCTTTCTTTTCCGCGCACACAGACAAGAAACATATCTGACAGATTGTGTTGAACTGGCAGTGTGCCACTGTAACTTGGGACCCTATTAAAGTCCACTCCATAAAGCAGGGAGGTGGTTGGGCACTTAAGAATCTGCTGTTAGATAGAGTATGCAGTAGGAAGGGCGTTACTTAAGGTAAATAACTGATTTTTGTGATGGATGCTTCTAACTGTAGCCTCCTCAACTTGCCAGACAATATTTAACCAGTTTAGACGAGGAAGTCCTGCAGGACTGAGTGGGCAAAATAGACCGCTCTGCAGGCCTAAGAACTGGTACAATAGTGACTAATGGAACTGTGGACAGATGATCACCTGGTGCAGCGTATCAGCATTTCCTCATCCTTAGAGAGATGCAGAAGAATGTGGGTAGTGTATTGGGCTTCCCAACTGCAACACCACTTTTGGAAGAAAGGGTGCCTGGGTCTAAGAGCCACTTTGTCAGGAAGGAAAGTAGTATACAAAGGCATGCAACTCGCTGATGTGATGCACAGAAATATTTACAATAAGGAACACCATCTTCAAAGTAGGCAAATACAGAGTACAGCTGTGAAAAGGCTCGAAAATAGCACACATGAAGAATGTATGTATGTATAGTATGTATAGGCATTTATATAGCGCACTACTTACCCGTAGGGTCCCAAGGCGCTTCGACCGCTGAGAAACCCTTCCTGGCTTCCCTGAGAGATGGTCCCTTAATGGGTATCTCCAGGGTGAGACCAGGCATCCCCGGCGGTCTGGTGGGGCCGTTAGTGAAGATGAGGCAAGCTAATGCCCAGAGTTGCCGAGTGTGATCGCTGATCAGAGTGGGCACCGAGGCGAGAGAATTATCGAGTCCGCTGACCCTGGTCCAGAAACCTGCCGCGCCGGGAATCGAACCCTGGTCCCGGGCCGTCCTCTGCTAAGGTCAGATGATAAAGGGAGCAGGGTAAACATATGTTAGAGCCCTCTAAAAATGCATCCTAACAGGTGAGTTGAACAAAGAAAGCAGATCAGGCAAATGAAGGAAGGCCACAAAAATGTCTTGCTGAGCACAAAACCAGACACACAGGCGAACATCAGAAAGTTCCACCTGTAGTGGGTCACTTTGTCTCTTCTCACCCCAAGCTTCAAACTTAGCCCATCAGCCTCGACAAATGTACTTGTAACAGCAAAGCGAAGCCAGAAAGAGGTCCCCTGCTTCCAATGGAAGAGTAAACCCACTCTGTTGAGTCCTCTCAATCTCCAAGAATGGAGGTGTAGATTGTGGAGGTTTCAAAGGTGTACCCTGCCATGCTGCTCGGACAGCGGGTCTTTCCGAAGAAAAGGTCAAAGTCAAGGACAGATGATCAGTCAGCATTTCAGAGTACCAGACTCTCAAAGCCCAATTCAGGGCTATTAGGATTAGCTGTGCCAAGTCCTGCCTGATTTTATTCAGGACCCTCTATATCAGCAATAGAGTAGAGTTGCATAAAGGAGGCTGGAATTCCAATGAAGGAGGGAACATCTAGAGCGCAGAAGGCTAGGTTGCGTGTATTCAGAAGCAGTGAAGAGGTCTACCAAACTTAGATCGTCTTCTATTTTCAATGTATTTGCGCATTGTATTGCCATCCCACCATTTACACAGCTCCTGTTTTTTTAATCTTTCCAATTTTATAACTTTTTCTCTCAATCCTTCATTTCTTATGACTTGTGCCTCTTCATTATTTGAGCCTGTAGGTTTCTTACTAAA
Organism: Lissotriton vulgaris; assembly: GCF_964263255.1. Taxonomy (NCBI): domain Eukaryota; kingdom Metazoa; phylum Chordata; class Amphibia; order Caudata; family Salamandridae; genus Lissotriton; species Lissotriton vulgaris. The sequence continues at coordinate 1,186,458,972 of NC_141697.1, forward strand.
GAGATCGCCAAGCATGGCCCCATGATTGTCCTCAAAATCCATATTGTCTAGTAAAGAGTGTTATTCCCTAGAACAGTGCAGGTTTGTCCAAACACAGCAAACGATTTACAAAGAGGCCTTCGACACAGTACCACACATGTTATATTATTGGGATCTTGTTTACGTGGTGCAAGGATCATGCGATAAAGACCTCTTATTTCCCAAATAGTGATCTTGCTGTAATAGGTCTACCTAACGTGTTCCCCATCAGACCTGTGCCATTTCCAAGTGTAGATGCCACTCAAGATGGCAAAATAAGGGACCCAAAGTTGGTCTGACCTGATGTTGAGGAATCCCGCCAACTAACTAACCATTAAGGTAGCAAGTTTCACAACAAGGGACTAAAAAGTTGAAGAAACACCTACCTGTAGGTGCCCACTTCACTCATTTAACCATCAGTAGATTCAGATTAATAGAGTGCAGGGAAAAGGATGGAATATAGGGCGTTAACATCCTATACATTACAGATTGTTTGCTGCTTTAAAAAATGCTTTATGTTCACTAGAGAGTTCTTTAAACAGTACTCTTTGCTTGATCAATACCAATATAAAGCTCTTCTACAACCCAAGTTGTGATTTCTTCATGAACTGGGGACCATTCTAACTGGAAACATGTACAAATTACAAATGAGTCCTATTATAATTTTTTACAAAAGAACAGGAAACCGAAGTAGTACTGTGATGCTGGTTCTAATTGGACCCCTGCCTCAGCAGATACACCCACTCTGTCAGTTGAGCACTGGGCCCACTCCATGTTGGCTACTGACCATGTTATCCAATTGATAAATAAGACATCTGGGTTCACATGTAAACTGAGGTCATGTGCAGTGTTTGTTTTTTTTGCTTCACAGATACATTACATGCTTTTACAACGTATGTCTTTCCTGCGCATTTAAGGTAGGTTCAAGGGGGTGGTGGGGTTCCCCCCCACAAATACATTGTTTATATAGATAAATGCATATATAAACTATGCGCGGTAAAGGCATATGTTGTAAAAGCATATGCGTTCAAAAAAAAAAATACAAGGAAAAGGCATGAAGAGTATTTCTCTGCGTTGTTCCATCATACAACCAAAAGAAACACAAGCATAAGGATCAGGATACGTCTGAACATGAGCTTCGGGACCAGCTTTGGAAACGGAAAAATGTAGAAGGAGTCCCAGCTGGTGGTGAAAGTAATTACTTAACTAACTGAGGTCCTATGTTTAGAGGAAGACGGTTCTGAAGGCTCAAACCACCAGCTGATTCAAGCTCCCTGTGCTACGTAGAGTATCCTTGAGCACTGGTGGGAGCACACCATCAGTCTGGAGAAAGAGGCGTAAACAAGAAAAAGCAACAGGTCCTTTCCATCTATGTACCACCCTCTAGGCTGTAGATGCTAAAGGGGCCTTCCTTAGGTTGATTGCTTTTGACCCCTGGCGACTATCTTTTGCAGGCGCCATTTTGGGGTCAGGCACGTTCCATAAAAAAGGCTCTCAGATAGTATGGATTTAATTGCCCTAAGAGTCTAAGGAGGACAGTGACGAAGCCCCCAGCCTCCCTGGCTTACCATTGGGACTCCTGGTGATGTCAACAATGCCCCTGCTCACCGTATTTTGTCTCGCGGCGAGTGTCTGCAATGTGGGCAGGATCATTCTGGGATCGGTGTTATCTCCTCCCAGCGTTGAGAGCGTCTCCTCCTTACCAGCGGGCTTCTCACTGCCCCTCAGCCGTGTCACTCCTAGAGGATCGCTGCTCTCATGGTGAGCGAAGGTGCTGTTCAACTGCTCTGCTTTCTCGGGACAGACGAGCCCTGCGGTGCAGATTTTGCCGTTTGCTTGGATATCTCCGCAATGCTGGATCGGATAAGGGTCAAATTTATTTCCAAGAGATAGGCTTGTATTCTGGTGGCAGGATCGTTGCTTTAGTAAGAAAAGCAATGTGGCAGAGCGCTGTTCAGGAGGTTGGAAAGAGGGTACACTACAGAGCAACAGCTCCTAGCGGCCATGATGGGGCTGGCTCCTCCTCTGACCCATAGTCCTTTATTTCCCATTGAGGTTGTGTATGGAAGTGTCCGCTGGGCTCTCAATCAACGCTTTTATGAAGTCCTTATTGAGCCTCTCCATCCCTACTCAGGGATACTTTCTGACGTATCCGATGGCTTCTTCCTGGCCTCCAGTTCTATTCTTTTCCAAGAGTCTCCATATAGACCTATAGTGTCTGATCATGCATTAAGGAGTCTGAGACTCCCATATAATTGGGAAATCCAGTATAGCGAAGATTACTACATGGAGCGAACGGCTGTTCTGTGAAAACAAGAGGCTGCACAGAGCACATTCCAGTCCTACCAGACCTCTCTCCCCATTCCCTTTTCCCCACTCTCCTAGACAAAAACTACAGCTATATCAGAACACTAGGAGCTCAGGGCTTCTGCTGAGGTAATGATATGGCCCCGTCCCTACCCTACCAGGATTGGGTAGCAGCTATAAATCCACACCCTCTTTGAAACTCTGGTCCCGCCGTTCTCTTTCTGATCAGAGCCATCATGACCACTCTGGAGGCAAGCTGCTCCCAGTGGCCTAGGACGTCTCAGGCCGAAGTGAAACTTGAACTGTGTCGCCTAAGCTTCTGGAGTGGGGACTGAGGTAGGCCGAATGTGTGGTCTGAACGAGTCTTGATTTGAGCTTGAGGTAGCAAGATGAATGCCTCACTCTACCCCATTATACTGAGGTTCTGAATCTCATATGGTAGCCTCCTGCCAAACCAAAGCGGGCAACCCGACCACCTGCAGAGGTCGCCATCAGCAGTATGTTTGTGCTAGCATAACGGGTGACCGGCTTGAGTGCCACCCTCATCATACAAATCTCAGGCATGCTGAGGACACTCTTTGCCATGAACCTGTGGCACCAGTTCACAAAAGAAAAACGAAATGTTGCACAAAGCTCACAATTTCAGTGCTATCCCTGTGGTAAGGCAGATGCTTGCAGCACTGAAAGCAAAGCTTCCGCTCTGTTTACAGAGATCTTACAGGTGTTGATATCATTTAGGCCATCTGGGTTATTTGAAAAGTGTTAGGGAGAACTCTTACACCACTGCACTTGAAGCTAGGGCTTTAGGTGGACAGGTACTGATTACCCGCACTTCTTACATTTCAAAGCACGAGTATTAGCACTTCTCAGCAGAGAAGCAATGCTTCAAATAGGTGAGCATTGGCTCTTTTTTTTATAAAGATACTCTGGGATACTGTATTTCTTTTATAACTATTTTTGTATATTTCCATTTAAAGCACTGCTTGAAACGTTCGAGGTACGGGCACTACACGCAAACCCAGGTCATTCTTCTACATGTCGCCTTCCAATTCACCATTTCATCGCAGTGATTGGGGTCAGTATCAACGAGTAATCTCCTGACACGTTTCAACCTCGCTACTGATCGTCAGAGGAAGGTCACCTTTTCAAAGGTGTGCTGCCATGCTGCTTCATAATCAAATCAGGCGACAACAGTACAAGAATTGTGGCTAAAATTAAATGCCCCCAGTATGACGAATGCACCGCAATTTGGCTTTTCAAAGATGTGCGACAAAGCTTCTTCTTAATCTCATTTCGACCCTAAAACAATGACGGGGCAAACCTACCACCAGCCTGGAAAGGAAATGGAATCACTGAAAAATGGTGGGCTGCTGTCCTAACACTCAAAGGTATCATTACAACCGAAGCCGCCACGCCCATCATACCCCTCGCAATATGTACAGAGCGAAAACTTACATATATCGGTTTCTAGCTGTACCAGAGAAGATCTTAGGTTCAAGAAGGATTTAAAAACCTGGTCGTATCCACAGCAGCAAAACCCAAAAATTGTGCATGTTAGAGGCAGGTGACTTTATCCAGTTTAAGGTAGAAAGCCATATAAAACAATGCACCAGGAAAGGTTACAATCAAATTCTCCTTCAGGAAATCATACCAAAAAAACGGAAAGTCAAAAATGCCTTAACTATTATCGAGTAATCACATTAGACATCTCCGCTCAGCCAATTCCCACTAAAACAGGAAATCCTGTTCACGGTGCTGATGCTAGATTTTCTGTAAATTCTTTCTCTCTTCCCTCAGCTTGAGACACTCTTAAGGTTGCCATCTCGGTCCAAGACTTGTTGGTTGTGGCGTTAGCCAAGACGTTTTAATTTTAGAAAAAGTATTTACTTAAGAAACATACCTATAGGAGCTATCAGCAAGCCCTCTTTATCCATTGGTCTGTTGTAGTGTCATTCATATTGTTTCTTCTGCTCATTACAGCATTCAGCATGTGCGAAAGGGTCGGCCACTTCAGGCCCTGGATAATTTCAGTGACAGTATTCTGCTCTTTTACAAGGAGCACATCTACTCACAAAGAAAGGTGTCTTTAGTGCCAGTGAGTACAATAGCAAGATGTGCTTTTTGAAACCCCAAAAAGATTTTTGTTTTTAGCTAATCGCTTTTTAAATTGGCAAGTGTCCAGAAGCGCCCACATCAATAAAGTTTTACCAAACAAGGTCAGTAAAAGCCAAACCTATTGGGTTTGACAATGCTTGTTCGTTTATATTCCGGGAATTCCTCTTCCAGTTTTATAAAGTTTGTTTCTTTTCATACTTAGATCGTTTTCTTTAACCAGGCAGTTAGATATTTGCCAGTAAGGAAAAAGTTACTTACCTTTGGCAATGATCTTTCTAGTGCATACTCTACCTACCTGCAGATTTCTCATCTCTGAATATTCCAGGCGCCAGGGTGGATCAGGAAACCACTGACACAGCTCTCCCACGCAGTAAGGGACACTGGCTCAATCAATCAATCGATCAATGCCAGAAACTGAGTCACGGTAACATCACTGGAGCCCTATACCATGCATCTCAGTGCCTTGATTTCAGTTCTTATCTGGTTTTAGCTGTGCCTTTCACAGAAGAGACAAAAACCTGCCCCTTTGACTGGGTGAGGAGATCTGCCCTCAGAGGAAGACAGAGCGGAGGACACCGGGGAAGGTGCAGGAGGTCCCTGTACAACATCTTACTACCATAGTCCAGGTCGATGAGCATTACTTGGGTCCAGTCTTGGCGAATCTCAAAGTGCAGCAAGTAGCATCCTCGTCCACATTCCTGCTCTAGAACTAACTTCACTGTTCCCTTCTGGAGCTGGCCTGCCACTTCCTGTTGCAGTATACACAGGTGAAGAGACTGCTGGGGGTAAATGGAACATTGCTGTTGGAAGGATGTGGTGCACCCATTTTCTACAAATTGTAAGACCCATTGGTTTGCCGTAATGGCCCTTCGGGTCTATAGAAAAGAGGACTCCCAATCTGCCACAGGCAGTACGTGCTTCTTTCAGGAGGAACTAGAGCAGCTTCCTCGCTGGTGCTGGAGGAAGGGAGGCTGGGTTTGGGGGCTTCTGCCCTTGCACTGCTGAAAAAAGGAGTTTTACAGCTGTTGGTGCACTGGTCTGGCGGGTGTTGCTTGGAAGAGGATTAAAGGCCAAGATATCCAGCTAATGATCTTCCTGCCTTCAATCTTTCTATGGTTGCATTCGCCTTTTCTCCAGCCAGACATTGCCGGTCCATTAGGGTATTTTGTAGATCCATAGAAAATCTTGTTGAGCAGAGCCAGGCGTGACAGCGTAGCAAAAAGGATAACCCCATCTTCCTGTCAACAGAGTATGCAGAATCCCGCCCGCCTTAGTTATGTGCTTGGAAGTATCCTAAACATTGCAAATCACTTCAGTGAAGTGATCGTGGAGAGGGTCAGGCAGGTTTGGCATTACCATGCAGCCATGTTCCATGTAGCAAGGCAAGTGGCATTGAGGGAGTGCAGTGCCAAGCTGCCCAACAGAAGACCTTTTGGCTACTCTTTCCAATTTATTTGATTCTCTAGATGGTGGATGGTTAGGGAAGAATCCTGAGTTTAGCTTAGTTGCAGAAGAGGCTTGCACAACCAAACTTTTAGGGGATGGGTGGGGCGAGAGTAATTCCCTTACCCAAGAGCTGGCCTACAGCGCTTCACACCCCTAGGCTGACATGAGGAACTGTAGTCTGCTTAGTTCATGACTCTTTAACTCTACCAGATGAATGGGAGCAGCATCTCTGACCAAGCTGTGGCTGACTGGAGAATTTCATTGAGGATATTGGACCCAACTTGTCCCAAAGTCACCTTTTCCAGGACTGCTAAATAATGCGGTCTGTGCTGGGGTAGGGTCTTAGCGTTGAGCTTATCACTAAATCTGGGATGGGTCAAGCCCACTCGCGTCCCTTGGACCCTGTAAATTCCCAGCTTCAGAGAGAGGATGAGATGGTCCATCATTAGAATCTGCGTTGCTTTCAGAGAGGTCAAGGTGCCAAATGTGTCACAGATCATTTCTCAGAATTGCTGGTGGTTACCACACACACACTCTTGACTGTTCTTCAAGAAAGCACTGTGCCTACCTTCCAGAATGTCCGTGTTGAACCTGGGTCAGTGGGACTCCTGGAGGCAGTGGAGGAAGTGTAGGCAGTAGAGGCAGCGCCCGAGTCATGTGAGAGGAAAAGTCAATGCTGGGGCACAGGAACATCATCGTATGACACTGGTAGAAGATGCAATGAATTATTGGGAGATGCTCAGTGCCAAAGGTCACTCTGCTGACAGGCCCAGGACAGAAGGCCCATGCCGTCATATTCAGCCTGGCAGTGCTCCAGACGGTGTTGTTGCCTATTTGAAGGCCTCCAGCATAACCTTTCATCAAGACATAACTATACAACAGCAAACCCAGTCCACAAATATGCACAACCCCACCTCTGATGTAGAGGTCATCCCGACCCAAACTCATTTGTCACACATGCCCCTCAACTCATGGCCTGAGATAAACGTCCAAGGGCTACGGGACATCTTAGAAAAGGTCAAATCTGGGTCTCCAGTTGACCCCCTTCTGATCTCCATTCTTAGACTCCTGGACACTCCTCTCCTTGCTGTGCTATGTCAAATTTTAAATTTATCCCTTACCACAGCTACGGTCCCCTCATCTTGGAAACACGCCATGGTTTCTCCCCTTCTTAAGAAACCAGGGGCTGATCCCAAGATTTTGGCTAATTTTCGCCCAATCTCCCTTTTGCCTGCACTCTCCAAGATACTGGAAAGGCATGTCCATGAACATCTCTCCAAATATACTGAGGCCAACAACATCTTGCACCCCTCCCAATCTGGTTTCCGTGCGGGATTCTCGACGGAAACCACCCTACTCGGAGTGGTGGAAAACCTTCGACAGCTGGTCGACTCGGGTAACACGGCCGCGCTGATCCTTTTGGACCTCAGCGCGGCGTTTGACACCATCTCACATCAAACATTACTTACTTCTCTCTCCAAGATAGGCATAAAAGGAAAAGTGTTAGAATGGATTGCATCCTTCTTGAAGCTCAGGACATTCCAAATCTCGTCCAGCAATGCGACATCCAAGGTCCATTTCTCCCCACACGGGGTCCCATAGGGTTCAATATTGAGCCCCCTGCTTTTCAACCTTTATGTAGCCCCGTTGGCCCAGATCGCTGAAGCTGCTGGCCTTACCATGTACACATATGCTGACGATGCCCAAATAGTTTTTTCTCTGTCTAACGACAACCCTGAAACTACTTCACGTCTTCAGGCAGGCCTTAGGGACATCTCATCGTGGATGAATAAAAACCTGCTTAAACTTAACGGCAGTAAAACCGAGGTCCTGATAGTAGGCCCGACCAGAACCTCTGGAACTCCAGACATTGGCCACCTGAAATGGGCCCTCTGCCAATACCATCTCACCAGGTTCGCAACCTGGGCATCTTTATTGACAGAGAACTAACTATGGAGCCTCAAGTGAACGCCCTCTCAGCCATCTGCTTCACAATCCTAAGATGGCTCAGAAAGATCATATGGATGCTCCCTGACGACACTCAAAAGACAGTGATAAATGCATTAATTACCTCCCGCTTGGACTACGGGAATGTCCTTTATTTAGGGGCATCTCAGGCAACTACAAAGCGCCTCCAACTGGTCCAGAATGCGGCAGCCAGGCTGCTCTGCAAATGCAACAGGAGAGACCGTATGTCCAGCCACCTTAAGACACTCCACTGGCTTAAAATTGAAAACAGGGTCAAATTTAAGACTCTCAGCTTTATGCACAGGATAAAATGGGGCAAGGCACCTAAATACCTCCAGACCCTTGTGCACACATATATGCCTGGCCGCTGCCTAAGATCTGCCACCCAAGGTCTCTTCTGTGTCCCCAAGATACGTCGGGCAAGGATGGAAGGTAGATCTTTCTCCCACCTTGGCCCAAAACTCTGGAATTCCCTTCCCCAACCACTGCGCCTTGAAAGCAGGTATGTGTACTTCCGTAAAGCCATTAAGACCTGGCTTTTTAATCAGTGACTTGCCTGTCCTCCCACTTACATTCCTTTCCTACTCCGCTAGTTCATTATTCTGCTTAGCGCCGGGAAACCCTTTTTTGGGTATCTGTCGCGCTCTATAAGCCAAATAAATAAATAAATAAACCTGAAGGACTGTAGCAAGATCAGACTTTGATGCTGTTGCAGTACTGCTGGGCATTGGTCCTGGCAGAGCCTCTTGAGACTTCCCTCACCACCAGTTCTGGTTCCAAGGAAGAGCCTCTTGAGACTTCCCTCACCACCAGTTCTGGTTCCAAGGAAGAAGCCGGAAGGGACATTGGAGGGCGAGACCTACTTTTCGCTCTGTAATGGCTCCTGGAGGACCTGGATGAGGGAAAGGAGCAGGAGTTGGACTGGCCCTCAATCTGGGTCGGCACCTACCACAGCGCTTGGCCTTGGCCCACACCATGAAAAGTTTGGCCTCCCTCTCCTTCATTGCCTTCAGTTCATCTGTTGTCACAGGAAGACAAGTCGTGCCTAGAGGCCAGACACCACAGGCAAGTCATCGTAAGGGTCCAGGATGGACATTTAGCCTTCACATCTATGACAGTGTAAACTCTGACTTTTAGGTAGGGACATGTAAATGCAGGCACAGAAAAAAAAGTTGTTTGGAGAACTACAAAACGACCTCAGAAACTGGAGAGAGAAGCTACAGATCTGCATCTAAACGCTTCGAAAAACAGAACTGAAGTCAGGGCACCAGGGTGAGCGCTATAGAACTACAGTGATGTCACTCCACTTCTAGCGTCCAGTGCGGGAGAGCTGTTACAGAAGTTTCCGGATCCAGACTTGCACCAGGAATATTCAGAGGAGAGGAATCTTCAGGCAGAGGGGCCCATCCAAATAGCTTTTTCAGAAACATTGTTGTTATCTGTCATTCAGGCCCTGTAATCGTGTTACTGTGACAATACGTAACCACAGGATTGTTTCATATTTCCAAAAAAGCATGAGCACATAACAATATGTCAAATTTCCTTTTTCATAGTTGCAGCATATTTACAAGTCTAACAAACCAGTCTGCACATCTGTGCAAGGTGTCTAATACATCCTCTCGTACACTTGCTGCTGTTTCGGAGAACTTTCTTGGGGTGTCCTGATGAAACATTCCTTTGTGCGATTGTGCTGGGTTTGGAGATACTGTTGGGAATAGCTTGGGTATAGTGATGCATGCTCAACATACTGAAAGGCATTGCCAGATAAAACTCAGGGATTTTAGGGTTGGGATTAGACATTGTCGGCAGCTTGGACACAAGATGCAGGTTATAACAAGCATTTGCTATGCAATAGGTCTCGAATTTGCAAGTTTAAACTATTGGAATTGTAAATAACAATTCCATTTATTTGTTTTGATAATTAACACAACTAAAAGGCATTGTCATTTACAATGCCAATAGCTCAAACTCTTGTAAGTGTGAGATCTATTTCACTGCAAAGAAGCGGCCGTCATTGTCTCGGGCCTCTTGGAAAGTGAAAGCACGCATGGCGTGCTGAATGTTGCAGAAAAGCATGACGTGCCTGCAGTAGCAGAAACTCACTAAAGAAAATGTTGCTCACACACTAAATAAGACATACTGTGTAACAGAAATAAAAGAGCCAGTCCACATGGGAGGTTAGAAATGAAGATAAGTGGGTACTAACAAGCCTATTAACTAATCAGAAGCCAGCATTTACAAAGGACAATAAATGAGACAAGTCAATGAAAAATATGGGGGGAGCTTCAAGTCTATAGTCGATGCACAGCAAGCCTTGTAGAGTAGTGCATGCGCTGCCCAGGCTTGACCTAAAAACAGGCAATGTCCTCAGAGCCAGCCTGACTCACGCATAGCTGACAATAAGGTATACAACTGTTACAATGCAACTATTACAACAGACTACTTTTACAACGCAACTACTACAACGCAGGATCCTTTACAACGAATGCCTTTACAACGCATGACATTACATAGCAGATGCTATTACAACGCATGCCATTACAACCTAAGTATAGGTAAGTATATCATTTTATTTAAACATTTATTTAATTCCAAAAACGTATTTAATTAATTTAATACATATTAATAATAAATTAATTTAAGTAATTTTAAAAAGTAAGTATGAGTATAGGAGTATATGTTTTGGGGTACTGACGTATATGTTTTGGGGTGTTTGGGTATTTTAAGGGTACAGATATAGTTTTGGGTTATGGGGTACAGGGGTGGGTTTAGGGATAGGTATGGGTTTTGGGGTACAGGGGTATTTTTAGGGTTCAGGGCTAGGTTTGGGTTATGGGGTACAGGGGTATTTTTAGGGTTCAGGGCTAGGTTTGGGTTATGGGGTACAGGGGTATTTTTAGGGTTCAGGGCTAGGTTTGGGGTACTGGGGTATTTTTAGGGTTCAGGGCTAGGTTTGGGTTTTGGGGTATTTTTAGGGTTCAGGGCTAGGTTTGGGTTTTGGGGTACAGGAGTATTTTTAGAGTTCAGGGCTAGGTTTGGGTTATGGGGTACAGGGGTATTGTTAGGGTTCAGGGCTAGGTTTGGGTTACAGGGGTATTTTTAGGGTTCAGGGCTAGGTTTAGGTTTTGGGGTACAGGGGTATTTTTAGGGTTCAGGGCTAGGTTTGGGTTATGGGGTACAGGGGTATTTTTAGGGTTCAGGGCTAGGTTTGGGTTATGGGGTACAGGTAACTCCCCCTGGAGTTAGAATATTATTTTAAAACTCCTACACTATTTTTACACTAACTGGAGTTAGAATATTATTTTAAAACACCTACACTATTTAAAAAAAAAATTATATATATATATATATACAAATATATTAATAAAAAAATAATTTAATAAATAAAATTCAGTAAATATTTATTAATTACATTTAAAAAAAAATAATATACTTACCTAGACTTACGTTGTAATGGCATGCGTTGTAATAGCATCTGCTATGTAATGTCATGCGTTGTAAAGGCATTAGTTGTAAAGGATTCTGCGTTGTAAAAATTGCGTTGTAATGGTGTGCGTTGTTAAAGTATGCGTTGTAACGTCATACATCCGAAAATAAGGATATGCAGTGCACTTGGATTGGCAGTTTTCCAGAAAACAAAGTGTTGTAGTGCTCAATGGACGGTTTGCTGTTCCTTCTGCAAGGGTAGAAAGCATTTAGCAAAATGCAGATATTTCCAGCTGGCCAGGGCAGTCCTCCCGTGAGGTCAATAACAAAAGAGGGTCCCAGAAGGATTGATACTTGGAAGAGGAGGCAGGGAAACAAATTAAAAAAAACACAGGAACCTCCTCCAAACATTAAATAACTGTAGGTAATATATCCATTAAATTTCACATAACATCATTGTCCCACACAGAAAACGTTATTAGAAAAACATATGGTTTTATTATTTAAAGTCAATACGTAATTGTTTCATAGAAAAACACTATATATATATATATATATGTTCACAACGTCTCCCCCTGCGGAAAGAAAATGAGCCGCACACGGTACTTCACTTTTTAGCCATTTTATTTAAAGGGGACAGCAGGATTGGGACTTGTTCTGACGCGTTTCGTTTCCCCATGGAAACTTTTTCAAAGAAATGTCCTGCACCAAAAGAACATGCCATAAGTTCCACAGCCCGATGTTTTCAACTTGTTTTTCATTTCCTCCGATGGCACAACTATGTGAAATTACTTCTTTTTTGTTGCTGCATTCTGGGGCTTGCGGTCCAAAACGGCTGTTCGTGTTTCAAACCCTCCAGTGGGTGGTGAATTAAATCCTGTTGCATCAATAATCCGCTTTTTTGGCAAGAAGTTCCCCCATGTCAGCCTGCTTTTGAGACTGACTTAGGACCAATGCCGAGGTCCAGTATATTGATCAAGAGAAACACATCCAAATAGCCCCAACCAAATTCATACATTCAAAAAACCTCTCAATCATCCACACCGTCATACATCAAAAGAAAAGAACAAGGCACAATAAACAAGACCAAGGATTACAAAAAAAGAAACAAAGACAAGAATAATACAAGCAAAAACATGGCGCCAACGCGTGAATCGGAAAGGACAAATATCCACAGTTCCTTCGTCAGGACGCAGTGAAATTCATATAAGTTTCTTCACAGTGTAGAATCTCTTGAGTTGTCACAAAAACAATCTTATTATTGGATACGAGATACAAAAAATCACAAGGGCTATATCTTGAAGCTGGGGATAGCAAGTATAGGTACAATCTGTGGGGACAATGAGTTATTAGGCATGATACCAATAAAAAAACACGAAGTACTGCTGGAGAAACCACCACCAATAGCCAAGGAAGTCAAGATTCTAACAACCCAGTGTCAGGAAAGGATAATAATAAGTGTAAATAAGGAAAAGAGGAAAAATCGAGAGTTAAGAAGAGTTCAAGTACATGCCTGTAAAGATACCCATGCAGATACATATTACCAACAAAAGGGATGAAAACAAGATCCAAGAAAAAATTATACATAGCTCGATCAACAACTCCCCACACGCACTTTACATTGAAGCCTACCCAGAGAATAGGGGAAAAGCGTGCCGCTCTGTTCAGTATAGCCGGTCACTATCTGTAGTCCAAAAGCAGGAGCCTGATGTAAACAAACAACAAGCAAACGGATATATATATAAATACTCCTTAGGGTGCCATCCGGACTCTATAGGGATTAAAGGTGCCAGGCTAAGCTACTAAGAGTACAGAGAGATGAGTAATCCGGAAGTTACTAGATACAGGTAATGTAATAAGGTATAACTCCTGGCCCTATCCGCGCCCCGCTAGGAGGACCAAATACTTACCCTCACGGGTAATCTCGGAGGCACACCAAGAATATCAATTGTCTAAGATATGAAAAATAGTAGAGGATGACGGGGCTGGAAAAAGAAAAAGAAAAAGAAAAGAATCTGAAAATCATTCCCCAAAGATCGGTACTGTTCCAATAGTAAGATCCATTCCCAATAGGGCGTAGCCCAGTGTAAGCACTCCCACAGTATACCTACCCAAGGATAACTATAGATATACGAAAATGAAATTTTTCACGAGGATCCAAAGTGGGTGGAGCAGCCTTTCAAACACATCAGGCAGTCCCAAATGGAGAGGGACAAGGGATTCCTATAGTAAATAATGCGGGCTGAAACGACAGAAAAGGAGGGGACACTAAATAGAGCATAACAAAATGAAGTCCCTTCTCGAAACAAAGTCCCAACCCATGACAGGCGGGCCCTCCCCCGTGGGTAGAGTATTACCTGTAAATACAGCTAAGATTCCCGAAATGAACGTCCGTACAAGGTCCCGGCGCAGCAGCACGTCTCTCACTGGTACATCAGATCGACGCTAGTATGAGGCGTTCTTATAGGAAACAGAGCCGTGGTAATCGCTAATCAGCAACACCTGGGTCCCAATGAGCATGAAAAGAGGACTAAACAGATAAGGGAGCCAACGGGTACCATGATGGAAGGTAACCCGTTCCGCTCACTCCCAATAGGGTTTATAATAGAGAGCGGACTAAACCGGGATAATAACACGGTAATAATGAAGCAGGCATAAAGGGAACAAAACCTATAGCTACATATAAAATCGGCAATGCCGGAAAAGAAAAAAGAGCAATCTAAAGGGCAAAAACCTATATACAAGGTGGGAGAGGATAAAAGACAGGGAGAGCCTATAGTCCCAATAAGTCAAAGGGAAGCGCCATAAAAAAGTAGGGCAGTCCACGGCAAAGACCCTATGTATGTGACCATGAAAAATAATTACAGATAACATAGTCCTGATGAGTGTAGGGACCCAGTTCAGTGCAACAACCAGTAACATCTGAAATTTCCCAGGTTGAAATAACCTGGGAGGGGCTCCCACTCAAATAGGAGGGGGACCTTTGGCATAGCAAGATGGACTACAGTATAGCATTATGCCAAGGTATAGATTCGTTGAGTCCTGTTACAGCTGTCTGGATTGAAAAAATCCAATATACCTCTCTTTTGGCCCTAAGGCCATTGATATTGTTATCCTGTGGCTTATGTACCTTCTGAAGGATTCTCCATTTGAGATCGCTGAGTGAATGTTTATGTTCATGCCAATGTGTCACTAGTGGAGCTCCACTTTTATTGTTCTTAATCGCTGACTTGTGTTCACGAGTCGAATTCTGAACTCGCGACTCGTCTCACCTACATACCCAGCCGGGCACGGACACAATATCAAATAGATCACATTGGCTGATCTACAATTCGTCATTTCTCTCACAGTGAACTTTCTGTTACCCCATATCAGGACATCTGACACTATAGCAGAGCCACAGGCATGGCAATTACCACACCTGTGGGTACCAAGGATAGGATTTTCTCCAGTGATAGATTTCTGGAGCGGTAAAATAATGTTGTTGAATTTAGAATGAACTAAATGATTCCGAAGATTCATATTCCTTCGGAATGCAAAGACCGGTTTGGGAAGAACAGTTCCTGAGGATCCAGAGTTCAAGATATGCCACTGAGAGCAGATAACCTGGCGCAACTGATTATTGAATCCAGAATGGCGAGTAATGCAAACAAGTTTGGGGGCATTTGTCTCCTTCCTATTTTCCAAGAGGGCATCTCTATTGTAATATTTTGCCCTCTTGTATGACTCTTTAAGTAGCCTTGGGGGGTAACCCTGTCTTAACAACTTGTTCCTTAGTTCTTCTGCGTGAATCTCAAAGTTATGCATACTGGTACAGTTACGTCTCAACCTCAAAAATTGGCTGAACGGTATGCCATCCTTCTGACTGCGTGGGTGAAAACTCTGGCATTGTAAAAGCGTATTGCGCTCAGTAGGTTTAACAGAGTGATACTTCAATCACTCCATCTGCGGCTTGGATCCAAATGTCCTACCGTGAGCACAGCTTCTCCTCCACATCTGCAAGCAATTAAGGGCAGATTTTAGTCATCCAAGAGTACTTGCAAGCTGTTGTCCAATGGGCATCCAAGCCACAGGATCATGCTAAGTAGAACAGGATGGAGAACCAGTGCAGGTCAGACAAGCACTTGAAAGACACACGGCTTCAGAACAGAGCGGCTACATTTCAGAGAATGTCACTCTGCAGAACCAGAGCTAAGTTCTCATCCAGAGTAACACCTGCATAAGCCTCGTTTAAGGAGAGTGAGCCTGTGCATAAAACCGAGTGCAAGGGTCTTCTGTTTGAGAAGAGCTGGGTAAGCCAACACTGCCATGCTTGGTTAACAGGCGGTACCCCACAAATTCCACCAGTGGTAAAGATGTACATATTTCGACGAAGAATGCTTCTCTGGCAGAAGCAAAGAAGGACGTGGATACGAAGATGGCAGATTTAGCTGGACTAATGTCACTTATTTTGCCGCACCTTATTGAAAATTTAACACTTACAGGCCAATTCACAAAGGCAATTATGAGTGAATGAAGTAATACGCCTAAGGTACTATTTAATATACTCTGTGAATTGGCCCCAAAAGGGAAAACTCGTATACATTTAGTACAAATAGAACTTACAATTTTACTGATTAGGAGTTGGACAGATCATTGAAAATGCATATACATTTAGTGCAAATAGAATAGACTGGGTCCTCTTTGCATTTTACAAACAGGGAGAGGGACCTTTCAGGGACAATTCACAAAGAAATTCATGAGTACATGAAGCAGTACTCATGTAGTAATTCTTCACATAGTGTATCAGCCCCATAGAACTTAACTGCACAGATCTCCTGACAATCATGAAAGAGCAATGCAGGATCGTATCGCAACTCAAGATCGAAAGCCTTAGCGCAGAAGCAACAGCATCCGGGTATTTAGTAGCCTAATTGGTCAGCTATGGATGCATGGATGGAAGCAGATGCTTCAAATATGGAGCCACCCATGCACCTTTCGGTAACTGGAAGGCCAGTAGTGTAGTCACCAGCTGGGGGTAAATAACCAAGATAGGAGCGAAGGTGAAGGGCATTATCTATCCTTACTAAGGCACAAGAAGGACTATCATTTACTATCAAAACGCCTTGGCAAAGGCACAATCCTGACGGACAACGAAACATCCCGTTTGAGGTTAGGGGGCTTGTTAACGGACATACCCTAACGACAGTCCACTACAACCGTTACTCCTCTGACCACTCCCAAGTTCTGGCTACGCTAAGATTACAAAAGATGAGCAGAAAGTTTCTACTACCTTTCAGCAGGGCCCAGGAGTATATACCCACTGAAGTATTGCTGTTAGACAGTCAAGGGCCACCTCAGGATTCTCCTCAGGACAGGATCAATTTGCATCCTGATACTGAAGACTTCAGTCATGCCGGCAACTTTGCATGGATGACTCAGATGCTAAAAGGGGACAGGACCATACTCTAGTTTGTGTACTGAACACATCAAAAGACTTCCACCAAGAAAGTGACTAAGACGTTAAGAGATTGATGAAATAGCAAACCCTCCTGAGGGTTTCAAGAAGGAAATGATAATTTTGACTCACTCAGACATCTTCTTGGCCATGCAGGATTTAAACCATGCCGACACATCTGCACATTCATCCAAAACATTTCCTCCTTCCTTTGGCAACTTTCAGTTGATATAGGTTTTTCTCGTAGCCAATTGTGGGATTACTTTACAGCATGTTGAAAAAACGATGCCTCAGTAAGCACACCTCCACTGAGAGGCCTATAGTCTACATATCCTAGGGCACTGGTATTGGTTCCCCAGGAGCCAGAGACATCAGGCATAGTTGGAACTGTGGTTGTTCCAGTGAGATATGAAGCAGGGATCTCCCAGGTCTCTTCAGCTCCAGTAATTCAGAATATAAAAATAGACTGACTCAGCAAGGTGATTTCCAGCTCACTAACCTACTGTCTCCAATCTGCGCACATTTACAACGCTAATCTGTTAGTTCTGATCTCCCCAAATCGACATGTTCTATAACTGAGACAAGTCTCCTGCCATTATTAGTCCCTTAGCTCCCAACTACAAAGCATCGTTGTCTCACATCCTGGAGGTTGAGAAGATCACATGCCACAGATGGGAGCTCTGTGGAATAAGGTTCCCTAGGGCAGTTACCTTGACGTTTTATATCAGGGATTGGTAGCATTTTTCTAAATTGTGTGTATCAAGAGGACTGCAATCTCCATTATGCAACCCCCCCCCAGATTTTAGGATTCCTGCGAGATTTTTTTGATAGAGCTTTCAGTTTCCTCTTTCATAGGCCAGTGGCATAGTGTGGTGTAACAGAGATGGAGGGATTATACATTTAAAAAAAAAAAATAATAATAATAATGGAGGGATAAGCCTTTAGGTTACTATGCTGTTTTGATTTTAAGAGACCGGATGGTCATTCTTCATATTGTAGCCTACCCTCAGTGTATCAGGCACATTTATGATACTCCATTATAGCCACTGGTGGAGGCTTCTTTGCAGTTTCACATTGGCAAGTGATGTTAGCACTCTAGTCCACCCACCGCATGGAGCATGGGGAGACCTCTTTGACAAGAGCCCTGGATCAGATTGAACAGTTGACCTTGTGCTCTAAACAGCGCCGGAGTTGGTTTGAGAAAACATTTCTAGTTCAATCCACTGAGGACAAGCCCCATTCGCAACAGTGGATATTCATAGGCTCTGTATGGAGTAGATTATTTATATTTCCCTTTCTTTTTTTCATTATTTCTCTTCCTTTATTTCCCCTTTTCTTTCTTGTTTACTTTTAAACAACATATAATATATACAATATGGTCATTTTTTGTATTTCTTGGACTGTATTCTTGATTGTTATAGTAGTTTCTCTAAATGGGTTCCCCTTCCTTAAATTTTGTCTCATGTGTATTACTATGAGAGACTTGCAATAATTCAAACATCATCTGCAGGACCATAACTGTGTCCCTTATCTTATTCAAAAACTGACGAGATATTAGGGGTTGAGGTTTGTCTCTTAAACTTGGCTTTAACTGGACTATAGATATGTTGTGGTTAAACACGCCATAGCCTCATCTCTATTGACCTGTTCTAGCTTCTTTGACGATTGGAGGAGCACTCGGTATACCAATATTTTTTTGAAAGATGTACATGATTTGTCATGTTCTTTTTACTTTTGAGGAATTAACATCCTCATTTCAAGGACCTTCTGTCTTCTTCTTTTAATAATTTATTTTATGAATCGTCGGGTATTTAATTTATGGGTCGGACACTTGATGTCGGGCTCAAGGTAAATCTCTTATTTTTTGTTTCCAAAACTTGATGCTGCAGGTAGATATTTCCTGATTTGTTAAAATTACTTTGGCTTATTATGCTGATTTCCACATTCCAAGATGGCGGCCATAGTTGCATCCTTCACCTGGATACTAACACGGAGTATACGAAAAAATTGCGTTGCATGCCGGGACGACAGCGAGATGGCGGGAATTTGGAGATACTACTAATACACTGGAACCGTCATGTTGCTCCTGACGGACTCAGGACTGTGGGGGTTGCGTACAGCCGTATTGAGGTATGCGGGTTTTGTTTGTGATTTCTTTTATATTGTATGTTACTTTTATCGGATTATGACAGTTCGGTGGCTGGATGCACTTATTCTTCCTTTGTGGGTCGTAGCGATCTTCATGCGGCACGATAATTCGGTTGTCTCCAATACAGTATACAAACATGGGGACCCTAAAGATTCTAATTCGCCACTTTGTTAATGAGTGCGTGTTTTTTTGGTATAGAATGCCATGCCATTCTCCATATACATGGAGGGGTCGGTAGACGCATATTTTAGATGCTTCCCTTCCCCTATGGGCAATATGCGATTTTCCCGAGGCTCGACTAAACCGTCTGTGTATCTGATGTGGTGAACTAGCTTGGGGACCCTGGGGAATTTTCTCTGTTGCCTTGCCCATCAGCACGTAGAATTTTAAAATTCCCCATATATATAGAGGGGACGGTAGAAACATATAGCTTATACGCTTTCCTGGTCGGAACTAATGTAGTTGATCTATGGGGCTCGGTCGTTAGATATACAGTCCCGATGTACCACTTCTTGCCCAATACATAAAGGCACCTTGTACCATTATAAACTGTGTACCAGCGCATTCTCTTAAGGTGAATATTACAACAAGTCCTGTTCATGTCATAGAGGATATTATATTATCTTTATGTGAGTAGAATCTTTCTTAAATATTTCTACAAATATTTGTTATGGCAGACATGTTACTATAACCATTATGAGCATAATTAAAAAAACTTTTTTAATTTTGGTGATCATAACTCGACATGGGTGAGGTAGCATGTATGCCTAAATAAAGTATGCACATTTTCGGTAGTTATTCAGTTGATGTATATCTTGTTTTTTCTTCAGGCACAATGGCCGTTATATTGATGAGTTCTACAGATGTATTATTCGTTCTGATCCTATGATTATTGCTACACATGATCAATTTATTTCGGAGTCAGCTGTCCCATTGGATTTATTATTACCCTCTGAGGTAAGCCATTGAATCTTATGGCAGTTTTAAATTTCAATGTTAGACTTAATGTTACTGAGGTTTAATTGTTATGTTTAAATTGTTAGATCTTGTCCTTATATTGTTCTCAGGATACCTATTGAACAGTACGGACTGGGACACAGCCCCATACAAGTAATTACAGAAGGTATATGGGGCTTTAATAACCTACTTGTCCGTCCTGGATTTACTCATTTGGTTATATATTCAAAAGGTTGTATATATTCATGATCATCCAATTTTGTTCCCATATTAATCTCTCAGGCATTTGACTTGAGGTCTATGGTACATATGAGATTTTGAGTGGTATTTCCTCCTACTCATATATAATTTGTAATGGTGAGACCCATATATGTTTTTTCTTGCACCACCCCTTTTGTGGAAATAAGGGGGGTTTCTATTGGTGACTAACTTTTGATAATCTTTACACTTGGACAGACTGATATGCCCTTTACTCTTGTGACTTTTCAGATCTAACATTTGGTTTTCACTTAAGATTTTGATAGAGAGGATTTTCCCTTGTCTTATCAAGCATTCTCTGGCATTTAATCACCCGTTCTCTATTTCAAGATCGGGTGAAGGCGAGACAGCATCTTTTTGTCTGTAGTGTACACAATACTGGGAATCTTGAACCTGCTCTGTTTGAAAGCTTATAGAGACAGAAATATATATGATCTATTCCTCTCTCCACTTAGATTCTTTGTATCTTGGATTATTGTGACCTTCCTAGACCAACGACTTCGTATATTTATAGATCACACAATACTAAATACAAGGTGAGACCCCAGGCTACATCTGTTTACATTATGTCTTATTATTTGTTCCGATTTCCTGTTCCCCTTGGTCCACAAAATAATATTTGGTTATAATACTTTTATGTTTTTTCTCTCTTCCATTTTTCTACTTGACTTTTCTACTTGACCTTTTTCCATTCCCTCCCATTCTCTACCTTTTCTACTTGATTTTTTCCTACTACTTTCCTTTTTTACTGCCTCTCAGATTATTATAGAGGTCCGTAACACACGTGAAGGGGTATTGTTGTGTTACATGTGTAATTTTTCTCGATGATGTAGTTATTTATGTATATATCTATGTTAATTGTTTTTACGTGATTTGGTCGTAGCAATCCTTTCCTGAAATCCAGCATTGCTCTATCACTTTTTAGGCTATGTATTTGTTTGTATATAAATGAACATACATTTTTTCATGTTGTGTGTACATGTTTTATGTGGTACCTGTATATATTTTCAGTGTACTTTTTAATTTTACATGTTTCAGCGCGGACGAAGTACCATCGGTACGAAACGCGTTGGCTGATGCTGAAGTGTTTTTAAATAAAGTATTTCCTAAGACTTCTGGAGACCAATTGAACTTTATTTACATTTTCTGTGCACCGTCCTTTTTGGAAAAAACATTGTTATCTCTGAAAACAGTGGAGCTAAAGTGTGGCAAGCTCTGGATGTGTGTTGCACTATTCTTTGATGCACTTATGAGAACTTAGAAATTGAGGTGCCTTACTAGGGTCAGCTACACTGTTCTTTGTTGTAAAACATTTCTACTTCAATCCACTGAGGACAAGACCCATTCGCAAACAGTGGATATTCATAGGCTCTGTATGGAGTAGATTATGGCATTCCACAAGACATCTCTCTTTGTCAGGCCTTGCACAAACAAGAAACTGGCGCAACCAGTAACAGAAGGATCAGACAGCTATCCTGACTGCTTTTGAGGCCGCACACAGCCTTCTACCTTGCTATAGTCACAGTCACTCTTCCAGGACCGTCGCATTGTTTGGGGGGTGTAACTGCAGGGACTTTGTTGGACACCAACATGAGCAACTCCTACACACATTCAATATTCCAATGAAATGGTTGCGGTCTTCAATCACAGGGTTTCTGGGAGAATAACTATCAATAGAGGAGCCTAGACATACTTGAAGCTCCTCCAATTAGCACAGGTACACTGCAGTACACTATTGATTTACGACTCCCAAAATCAATTGCTATTTAACACTTGGTATGCCCTCTTGTAGTTTTGACTGCGGCGGGGAAGAAGGATGAGGTAAGGACTGCTCAGATGACTAACCAGCAGCTTTCTTTACTCTAAGCTTCCTTCTTTATCAGAGTCCTTGTATTCCCCATATCTCTTGTTAAAGTGTTCTGGGAATGGCTGGCTTTCAAAACTAAGGATGTGTTAAGGCTATCTGTATAAAAAGAGAGAAGAAAGAAAAGGTATAAGAACGGTGTTTCTGTAGACGAGGCGGCTTCGGGAATATCTTACCCTCATCTAGTATGGACTGCGATGAGGGAGATGGCTCACAAAAAGTTATTGAGAAGTAATCTGACCATCACATTAGACTCCTTTGAGAAATGAGACACTTGAAAAGATGCTGACCAGAGCATCACACACTAAGAGAAATTACCTAGTAAGACGATTCTTCTAAAGACGATACCATCTTCATAGAAGTTGATGAAACTGATTGAACAATTGGTTTTAGGGACCATTGAACAGCAAACAACATGCTCTATTAAGACCTAACTGTCCTCTGATGGTTCTTCGGAGTCCGAGATTACAGTGAGGCAGGGTGTTTTTAAGAAGAGTCATTTACCAGAGGTATTCCCAGTAGCCCGTAATGCAACCAGGAAGTTTTCAGATTTCAATTATAGTTGTTTTTGCAGCAGAATAATCCCGTTGTCCAGACCCTGTGGACAAGAAAAACAAGCATTGCCAAAGCAAAAAGGACTTACCTAAGCGAGACCTATTGTGTCTGTCAATGTTTTTTCAGTCATTTTGTACAGCAGCTGTTGGAGCAATGCAATGGTCTCGCCTTTAGGAAACTTTAAAGTATTTAGCTATGCAGCCCATTATCCGGGGTGTTATATTAACTCCTCTCATTTAGCCTTACACAACTGCTATAACCGGATAAAAAGAGCATTTGTTCTCAGTGGGGTGCCATGGAAAGGGGTTAAGGTAACTGTTAGTCCCAAACAATAAAGGTTTACAATAAACAACATACATTGACAAATTGAAAATTGGTTAACAGCGATGTTTGAAGCGCACACACTTCAAAACGCATCCGACATTATCAGTATGATATTTTTCATCGAACTCAATTCGTACTTTGTCAATGCCAGGAGAAGTAACGGTAATTGAGACTTTTAATCAATTTAAAAGCTCTTAGAGGGTTTATGCAGCCAATTGGGCGTGGCAATAGCCATGGGTACACTTTTGTTTCACCGAAGGTTTTTTAGGTCTCACCTAGACGAAGCAAAAGCGAAGCTTTTGCGTCTAGGGCGAGACAACTTATGCAATCACTTTTGGGGGAATGTGGACAGCAGACTATCACGAGCTTCTCCTGCCGGAGATTGTAGCTGCTTTTGCGTCTAGGGTGAGACAACTTATGCAATCACTTTTGAGGGAATGTGGACAGCAGACTATCACGAGCTTCTCCTGCCGGAGATTGTAGCTCGTGAGCGCGCACGTCGCTGTGCCTCGTGCAAAGAAAGGCTCCCGCTCGCATGCGAACATACACACACTGCATACACACACACACGCACCCCGCCCTTAAAGAAAGGCTCATGCACGCATGCGCACATACACACACTGCATACACACACACACGCACCCCCCCTTAAACAGACACACGCGCAGACAGACGCACGCACACACAGACACACTACAACAGACACACGCGCGTACACCCCACCCCCACTCACCCCTCCTCTCTCTCAACACACTCACCTGTTCTGGCGGTGCTCGGCAGCGGTTATGCCTCTCGGGCGGTGGTAGCGCTTTGCGGGGCTCTCTCACCACATGAGCCCCGCCTTCCCCATGCGCCCGGCCGCTCTTCACCCGGTCCCCCATCTCGGGACCGGGACTCGATCAGGAGCTCTCGGGGCTCCTCGGACAGTGGCTTCCCTCTCGAGGCGCAATGGGGGCGGGACTTCCGGTTGGGGCCGCGCTGCGATTGGCCGGCTGCCCAACCGCTTCCGGGTCGTCGCAGGCAGCGCGGCGGCCCGGCGGGAACTTGTTGATCCTAGTTTCCTTATTGGAGAAAGGCCCATGCAGGTCTCAGGTGTACAACAGTTGTGTAGAGGGCCTCTTTTCACTCACTGCGTGTATTTGGTACGTTTCTTGCTGAATACGTTTCAGGCCTCAAAGCCATCAACTTTAAACGTGAAAACGAGCGCTCGGGTAAAATGGCTGATATGTGGGTCAGGTCAGAGTCCAGCATCCGCCCAGCCGCGGCTGTCACACGCTCCTTTTGCGATAGAGGGGCCACGCAGTGAAAGGGAGAGAGAGGTGACTAGATCTGTTTGCTATCGGCTGCGGCAGCTGTGCTTGACTACAAGGAAGGAGGGTGGCTGTGGCCTATCGGCTGGCCGCAGTGTGCGGAGGGAGGGCCGCAACTCCTGTTTGTTCTTGTCTGCCCAGCAACAACTTTAACCTCTTGAACGTTTTTCTGCCGGCAATTTTTGTTCCTCAAGTGTCGATTACGAGCAGTCAGAATCCGCCCTTGGGCTACACAAACCTTCCTTTAGAAAAGAACCCGACTGCACTGGTAAACGGATGTTTCCCCATTGTCTATTAGAAGGGCCTTCTAAGGAACCTATGTGCCCCGAATGTGCATGCCTAACTCAGCATGTTCTGTTTCCTCATCGGAGATTTGGTTCATCCTTTAAAGACCGGGTGTAGACTTGAATGAATTCCAAGTTTCGCAGTTAATGTTTTGTTCACTTCTTGTTTGTGAATAATCTGTGCAGTAACTTCAGGCTATATCACTCTCACAAAGACTTTTTTTTCCGACGCCTGGGCTAAACGTTATATATTAAGCAGTGGGGTTCTAGGGACGGACGAGATAAACAAGTGTTTATAATCTAGCATAACATCTTTTTTCCCTTCCTCCCTCTACTCCTCCTCCTTTCCCTGCCCTATATCCCTTAGCGCTCCCTAGTTCTGGTACTCGCTTTCTCCTCACAGCGCGCCGCTACCACAATACAGCGCGCCACTACTGGGCTGAACTAGAAGTCCTTTTCAAATATTCATGAGAGGCTATTTAAATACTCCTCCCACCACACCCTGACCCCGCCTTCCATCCGCCCTCTACTCCGTCCATCCTTTCCCATCTCTCCCCCCTCCCCGTCCCCTTGTGACTGATTTTGTAACGCAATATAAAGCACGGGGCTTTATTTTCCGTGAGTAAACGGAGACGTGCTGCCTCCTGCGTATTTCTTTAACATAATGGTCTCGACCCTCCGCTCTTTCCTTGCTACCTGGACACCCCCCTCTCTTCATTCACCCCTTGCAGCCTTCCGAACCCTCCTGCCCAATAAACTCCTCCCCGTCCCGCCTGGTCCTCCCCCGGCGGTCCTCTGTCTATCCAGTTATCCCGGCTCAACCTCGGCCATTCCGCAAAATATTTCACTGTCTCCCCCGGCTTCCCTCTCCGTGCCTGTTTCTCCCCTCTCTCAGCCTGCTGCCACTCCGCCTGCTTCTCCCCCTACCTGCTTCCCCTCGCTCTGTCTGCTTCTCCCTCTCTCTGCTTGCTTCCTCCTCTGCATGCTTCTCCCCTATCCCTGTCTGCGTCACCCCTCTCATTGCTTGCTTCCCCCCTTCCTGCTTCTCCCCCTCTCTCTGCTTGCTTCTCCCCTCCCTCTGCCTGCTTCTCCCCAATCTCTGCCTGCTTCTCCCCTCTCTTTGCATGCTTCCCCTACCTGCTTCTCCTCCTCTGCCAGCTTCTCCCCTCTCTCTGCTTGCTTCCTCCTCCTGCCTGTTTTCCCTCTCTCTGCTTGCTTTCCCCCTGCCTGCGTCTCCCCTCTCTCTGCCTGCTTTTCCCCTCTCTCTGTTTGCTTCCATGCTCTGCCTGTTTCGCCCCTCTATCTGCCTGCTACCCCTCCTCCTGCTTCTCCCTTCTGCCTCCCCTGCCCTTTTCTCCCCTCTCTTTGCTTGTGACCCCCTCTGCCTGATTCTCCACTCTCTTTGCTTGTGACCCCCTCTCTCTGCCTGCTACCCAGGGCACAAGTCCTAAAACAAGCATTACAAATGCAATAGGTCTTGCCTTTCATTAAGTTAAAGCCATTTGCTTTGCTATACAATACCATTAGCAAAGCAAATGGCTTTAACTTAATAAAAGGCGAGACGTATTGCATTTTCAATGCTTGTTTTCTTTGAAGTGCTCAGAAATGAAGAACTCTTTGTACAGAACATAGCGGTCGTTCAAATCCCAGAATACTAGGTCTATAAAGATAGGAATTGCTTAGGGAGTCATGACATGGGGCCCCTGACCTGGTCAGAAACTGTCGCTCCACCCGCTCCTGGCCGTCCTTGTACCACATCAACACTCTGTGCCAGACTGTGCCCCCGATCTCGCCTGCATCCAGGGATATATCATATCTGTGCCCCCGATCTCGCCCTGCTTGGAGTGGTATCCTATTTGCTGCTGTAATTAGTTTCTGTGCCAGACTGTGCTTTGCGTGGTATTGTATTTGCTGCCTTCATTAGTATCTGTGCCAGACTGTGCCCCGATCTCGCCCTGCATTGCTTTGTTGTTGTTTGGTGCCATTTTGTTGTCCCAGCCCATCTCTCCTCCCCGCTCTCTGCCGCTGCTTCCCCGCGGTCCCACCCCCGCTCCCTACAGCATCTACAATCGATCCCCTCCCGTCTCTCCACCCCGCTCCCGCCTCCCAGCTGCTCCTCCCTCGCTCCGCCCCCCTCCACTCGCCACTTATGACAGATACACTTACGCGCGGCGTACGCGCCAAAGGTAAGCCCGTCTGTGCATGGACCGCGCCCAGCGCCAGAACCCCTGGACCCCGCAAAGGCCACCCCTCACGCCGAACTTACGATGCCGACACTCTCACTGCACTCAACACTGGCCGACTCCCCGACTGCCACCAAGACGCCCCAGGACGCACCCACGGCCCCTGCACCTGCCAATCATGCACGTTCTGCTGCATCAGGACCCACACTACATCCACAAACGCCAAACAGAGCTCCGACAACAACCACCTGAAGTGCATCCTGCTTAACACCCGCTCTGTCCACAGACACGCCGTGGAACTATGGAACCTACAAGACACCACATCACCGGACGTCGCCTTTATCACAGAAACCTGGATGAACGCCTCATCAGCACCCGACATCGCCATAGCTATCACGGACGGATACAAGATTATCCGAAAGGACCGCATCAACCAAACAGGAGGAGGCATCGCCATCATCCACAGGAACACCATTCGCATCTCGACCAGCTCCGAAGACACCCTCATAGCCACTGAACACCTCCACTTCCAGATACACACCGATCCCAAGACCACACTCAGAGGCACCCTCATCTACAGACCTCCAGGACCCCGCACACAATTCAGCGAAGACATCGCTGAATTGGTCAGCCCACACGCCCTCCCCTCCAATGACTACATTTTCCTAGGGGACCTCAACTTCCACCTCGAGAATAACGACGACAACACCACCACCCTGCTGGACAACCTCGGACTCAAACAACTGGTGAATACCCCCACCCACTACGCCGGACACACGCTCAACCCAATCTTCTCCTCCAGCAAGCACATCTCATTCAATCACGCCACGTACCACAAGGATCTTCGCTCAGCCCCACCCTCTTCAACGTCTACATGAGTCCTCTTGCATCCATCGCACGCCAACACAACCTCAACATCATCTCCTACGCTGACGACACACAGTTGATCCTCTCCCTCACCAAAGACCCAAACGCCAAAACCAACCTACACGAAGGGATGAAAGACGTAGCCCAGTGGATGAAGAACAACCGCCTAAAACGTAATTCAGACAAGACGGAAGTCCTCATCCTAGGGTCATCCCCCTCTGCCTGGGACGACTCATGGTGGCCCCCGGCCCTAGGCAACGCACCCAAACCAACGGACCATGCTTGCAACTTGGGATTCATCCTAGACTCCTCCCTCTCGATGACCAGACAAGTCAACACCGTTTCATCATGTTTTAACATCCTACACATGCTCCGAAAGATCTTCCGATGGATCCCCACCGAAACAAGGAAGACGGTCACCCAAGCACTTGTCACAAGCCGACAACTACAGAAACACCCTCTACGCCGGAACCACTGCCAAATTGCAGAACGCCTCCGCTCGACTCATCCTAGACATACCCCGCCACAACAACATATCCGGCCACCTGAGAGACCTACACTGGCTCCCCGTCAACAAGAGAATCACGTTCCGTCCCCTCACCCACGCACACAAGGCCCTCCACGAGCTAGGACCAAGTTACCTCAACACCCGCCTGACCTTTTACACCCCTACCCGTCAACTACGATCGTCCAACCAAGCCCTCGCCGCGATTCCACACATCCGGAGAGCCACCATGGGAGGAAGATCCTTCTCCTACTTAGCGGCCAAAACCTGGAACTCCCTCCCCACCAACCTCCGCCTTACACAGAACCACCTCTCCTTCAGAAAGCAACTCAAGACTTGGTTGTTTGATCAGCAATGAACCCCCCTCCCTCAAGCGCCTTGAGACCCTCTGGGTGAGTAGTGCGCTATACAAATTTTTGACTTGACTTGGCAGCTGAGTGAATTCTTAAATGTAGATGTATAGGTTAACGACGATTAAATGGCATAATGTATGTATTACATGCAGTTTATACTGAATTGTGTTCTGAAATTACAGAACTCGTCCATTTACTGTATTTGTCAATTCACAGCAATACTGCTTTACTGTGATTCTGCCAACCATGAATCACTTAAAAAGTAAAATAACTCTGTTTTACGGAAGACCAACAAGCGCCACATGTTGCTTCAAATAAACAGTGTTATTTATCACAGTCAGTATATACCATTACCCCGAGTGAGGTGAGGGGGGGAGGGGGGGAGGCAGAAGGGCATGCTGAATACTCAATGTGATCAATACATCTCCATATTCAGAGTTTGTCAGGGAAACTGAAACAATGTGGAATCTATGTTTGCCTTTATGGTTACCTGAAGAAATCTGGGAGGGGGAAACTGCGAGCATGCAGTAATTTTCGCACGTGGTAATACACCATATGGAATTTGCCGCACAACTCAGAAACTCTCTCTTAAATAATAATCTGGCCAAAACGGTCACTTACAAACTCCTCCACCCTCATGAAAACGCCCTCCAAAAAAAAAGTAAAACACAAAACACTTCCCCCTTCCACTCCCTAGAACCACGACGTCTAAGGGAACATACAATAAATCCCACACAAGATAACTCAGTCCTCCAAACACCACTAAGCTTTTATCAATCAGAACGCAGCATTTGTTACCCTACCAAGCTCTGAAATTTCCTTCCCAAAAGAAAAAGGACTCAATAACACACATATGCAGAACCCACTCATCACGCATCAATGAAATATCAAATACGTACTGAGGAATCCATAGCAGCTCCCACCCAAATAAACGAACCGAAAACCCCACTGCTTGTAGAGTTTAATATAACCCCCACACAATACCAGACGTTTCTTCGAAGGAGCACTTGGGCGCATTTCCACCTTCTAGACTAAAACAAATCATACAACCCCATAAAAGCACAACACATTTTCAAAGCATTCTTTAACCTCACCCCAAGCAGTACAAAAGTCCCCTAACTTAACGAGCACAAGCATCAACTCTCCCTACCCCAAGGATGAGACCCACTCCCTAAACAGAACATACAACCCGCACCTTACTGAAAGGGGCATAAGACCCACAAGTATACATAAACACACACACACACTATAACGCTCCTCATTCTTTGCGAAACACAACACCATCCCCCGATGCTGCACTCACTAGTTCGAAATCTTCCAGAAGTTCCTGGCCATGGAAGAACCGCTGGGGCTTTGCCAGCCCGAGGCTATGGTTACCGGGGTAAGGCAGCGCTTCTAGCACCCCGCTGAAGTTGAACACTGGTTCCAGTGCTAACGGGAGGAAGGGACCGAAGACTTCCAACCTCACGGTCACGGAATGACGTAACATACAGTCAGGATATGGATGACGAGGAAGTTGTAACCAGGGTGGGAGTTACACCGGTCTTGGGAAAGATTGTGGTTGCCCGGGGCACAGGCCTTGTCGTCGGGGAAGTATGGTTAGCTCAATCCAGTGGGGAGGAGTGCTGTAACCAGTCTCGTTGGGAGAGGGGAGGATTTGCTTAGTTCTTTAAAAGGGTACCTCCGTTACCGGTGGGGAAAAATGTGGACTGTCCCGTTCTTCCTCCCAACAGAGAAAGCTCACTCGCAACGCGATCTGCCGTAACGTATAGTTAGTTGTAAATTAGGGAAGTTAAACACTTCGATGGACGCGTTTACTTTCTCTACAGAGTGGTGACCAGATTTCCCATCAGCCCGCAGCAACCGCGCTCCAGTGGACAGAAAAAGCCACGCCCACAAAGGCCTCGACAAATCACGGACTGTATGAGCTGGCAACGGAGAAATCCACAGACATTTTAGCGCAAGTACATACAAGTTGACATTTTAGAACAGGAAAGTGGGACATTGAAAACAAAATCGAGGGAATTGATTTCCCCAATTGATTTCTATTTATACAGATACAGTTTCAGGCGGGAGATAACTCAAAGCCGTTTTTAGCCACAATAAAATTAATAATCGTGAGTCTCCCGTCGGAATCGGGTTGATTGGCGGGTATGATATAGCGGAACTTTTAGGTTGTGATTAACAAAACATGCTCCTTTCTTTAGAAAACAAGCGCTTGCCATGACACAGCCCCGTCCCTTTCAGACTGACTTCCTGCTGACTTAAAAGGTTTCTTATCTTCTTTATGGGGCCATCTGGACCCATAAAGAAGATAAGAAACCTTTTACCCCAGCAGGAAGTCAAGGAGCCCAGTCTGAAAAGGACGGGGCTTAAAGAGAAAGAAGAACGTCACTAGGACCTATTCTCCAATGGCTGGCCACCGTTTAGCATGAACGGTGACCACAGCCAATGGAAAAGTGGGGCGGGGCTTAACCTTGCTAGTGAAACTCACTCTATATCATTAAATCTCGCCAGCTCGACTGCGCATGTGCGCAGTCTTTCGCAGGCTGAGACCTAAAAAGCGATTTGATTTGGTCAATGCTGGCTGCAGCTTTCTTTTTCTTTAATCCATGTCACACAGCAGCCATGCAGTGGCAAATTTAGGCAAATGCAAAACTGGTATCCAACCCCATCGAGAGTTTGTAAGGACGGTCAGTTTTACCTTTGCATTGCTACTGAGATTCATCAAATGCATCCTCTGCGATTGGTTCAGGTCATGGGGGCATGGTCACATTTAAGTGGCTTGAAGGATTTCAGAGGACTCCGGGGGCACTCAGACTTTACTCGATGGGGCAACTACTATCCAGCAGTCTTTTGGGAGTAACACAATTGTTTAATTTTCGATCTATTACAAATCAGCCAAATGGAAGGGTGGGTGCTCTGAGACGAGCGTATGGAGACGGGACATTCTGCTGTGCACCAAATATTTATTAGACTCCAATAACATTTTTTCAAACTTTGCCATTGACACTAGCTTCTGTACCGCTAATACCTCCGTTTGGTAGATCCCCAAGAGTTTTTCTGGACCTCGATTCATTTTGATCCCTGACCATGTGAAGGCTCTTGTGCTCTGGTGTTGGCCGCTCCTGTCCAGCAATGCAACGATTGTGGAAGCACGCTGCTGACATCTGCCACTTTCTATCATAGTATGGAACACAGCTTTGAACCACTAGCAATCTCTCACAACGTCTTTAAGACTTTGTGCATTGATAGCAATCTCGAAAACTGGGCTTGAGGTGAAGATCGTGAAGACAAAGATCTGGACTTCCCTTCTCTATTGAACACTTGAGATCTTGACAGCGCTTACAGAAGCATTCCAAGATACAGCAGCTGGAAACCTAAGAATGAATACAATCTTTTTAGGAAGGAATACATGGGAGGTGGAAGAATAGCTTTCAGTATTATACGTTCCAGAACACTGCTGTATTATAAAGTTACTGTGTTGAAAGGAACATCGTATTAAAATAGGGAGACATCCATCTCATAGGGCTTAAGTCTTTGGCAAACAGCTGTCGTAAAGAGACTTAAAGATTTCCCTTTGGTGAAGCAGTTGCTAACAAATATGAAACTAATGGATGACTGGTTCTTTAGGACAGTGGAGGGGAAATAGTACATGTATTTTGATAAAGAGTAAATCGAAACAAAATAATAAATCAATTTCCCATTGACCCAGAGAGATCTCAGCATTCAAGCACAATGACCAGCCAAGTATTGAAAGTTGCCCTTTAATTCATTGCAGTTCTTTCAATACTTCTGCAGTGGAAAAGTATCTAGAAACTTTTGTGTGACGCATTGTCACACAAAAATAGCAACACCAGGTTTCTCCGGTACAAAGGAAATGACTGCTTGGAGGCAGCGGACGTACCAGCGCTGCACAGGAGAATAGATCTGTACAGATTTAGCCCGATAGCAATCTAAAGAGTGATGCAGCTCTTTTCTGCAGCGGTTTTTGAATTATCAAGTCTGTAAATTCAGTGCCATCTTCAGACAACAGGAACATATAATCATAAAGTTACAACTCAGTGAACGTGTTAACTGCTCTTGTTATTCAAAAGGGGCTGGCCGGAATCTGGAGAAATCAGCTCCAAAGAAGGTTCAAAGGAATACAAATTCTACCAACGGGACAAAAATTGTCATGTTGATGTTCGTGCAATGGAATAGAAAAATGAATCAAGGCCACAAATTGAAAATGAATAACCTCTATTTCGTTACAGCGATGATTATATTTAGCCCATGAAAAGGCCGAGACTGGTGAATCTCTGTATTCTAGTCAGTAATGTACTCATGCACGTAGACCTACTACCCTCAAGGGGCAACACATGTATGGCAGCCTTGCATTCCCATGTAGCAACAAAAACTCTGTAAACATTGATTCTTCATCATCAGCAGCCATCTTTACCTTCGACCTTACAATCACCCCTCCTAGCATTCTGTTGGCTTTGTGATACTCAGACTGCAAAGAATGGTGTGATGGGATGTCTGCTCATTGGCTCACACTGGGGGTGAGGTATATATGTGACCAAAGCAGATAAATGGACGATCCCAGGAGAATCCTCTCCATACCTATGCCTGAAGCTAAGTAACCAATTCGAGACTACGCTATGGGTAGATGGGTGGGTTGGGAACATACATTACCTTGCAAGTCTACCTGGTGG
The DNA here is from genome assembly GCF_964263255.1 of Lissotriton vulgaris. Taxonomy (NCBI): domain Eukaryota; kingdom Metazoa; phylum Chordata; class Amphibia; order Caudata; family Salamandridae; genus Lissotriton; species Lissotriton vulgaris. The sequence continues at coordinate 1,186,491,995 of NC_141697.1, forward strand.
GACAATGGGCCAGATTTAGACACTGGTGGTACACTACTAGAAAGGCGGCAGTGCAACTGTCTTAGCAGTACCCGTGTTATGAATGAAAACACCTGCATTAGCACTCATGTTTCCTCACGTACATTTCTACACATATATTTCAAAAAAATGTATGACCCTTGTGTGGTGATGTCTTCTTTAAGAAAGAATTCGATGATTTTGATAGATGACATTACGTGGAATTCTATTGGAGAAAGCAGTTGTAGCTGGAGGTTACTGACAAGTATCTTGTAATCTGAGAATAAACAAGCTCTACAATCAAGAATTTAAGTGTGATTATTACACTTTTTATGGCGACTAGGATGGAATTCGAACCCACGCGTTCATAGTTCTTGTGGATCATCATAATAAGTGGTTCACGGTCAAGCCAGTTGAGAATATCACATCTGTGAAAGAGATTGAGTTCCTGAAGTAAGTGTTTCTGGAAGAAGGAATTCCAAGAACGCTAGTTCCTGATAATGGGGTGCAGCTAGTATCGAGTAAGATGATAAGATTTCTTGAAGGACTAGGTATTGAACATATTAAAGTTGCACTGTTCAGACCACAAGCCAATGACCTGGTAGAAAGAGTCAATAGAATAATCATGGACAACATTCAGTTGGCTTTAGCGAATGGGCTAGTATGGAGAGAGGAATTAAATAAGATGATGTGGGCCCATCGAGTAACTTCTCATTCTGTTACTGGTATTTCTCTTTTCATTGCTTTGAAGGGAAGAGAACCTGCCACTAAAGAATCCCCTATATGGTTGAAAAGAAAAGAGCAAGTGTGGGTGGATCGTAAGTGCATGGCTGAAAGAATTAAAGTCTCACATGAACGTAACAAGGAGAACTATGATAGGCAGAAAAATGTGAAAGTTGTGAAAATTGAAAGAGGTGATTGGGTTGTTGTGAAAAGGGCTGGAATTGTCAGAAAAGGAGAGAGCAAATATTCTCAACCTCGGAAAGTGATTACAGTTATGGGATCTGTTGTGAGATTGGAGGATGGGAAAACTTGGAGTGTGGGAAATTTGTGTAAGATCAATCCTCATATTCCAGAGTGATGGTTTTAATCATTCATAATGTGCATATTTTTTTATATTCTTGTTTATCTTTGGATGTAACATTGATATAATGATATCTTGCCTATATGTTTTTTCTTTATCTTTTTACTGTACCTTATGTTTAGTTTTCTGTTATGAAATTGTTTTTATTGTTCTATTAATCATTTTATGATTATGAGGGGGAGATGTGTGGTGATGTCTTCTTTAAGAAAGAATTCGATGATGTAGATAGATGACATCAAGTGGAATTCTATTGGAGAAAGCCGTTGTAGCTGGAGGTTACTGACGAGATGTATCTTGTAATCTGAGAATAAACAAGCTCTACAATCAAGAATTTAAGTGTGATTATTACACTTTTGTGGTGTGATCAGCCTGTAAAGTGCTCAAACAGCTACTTTAGCCTGACAGACAATGGAATTGCGGCCTACTTCAATGATACCATTCCTTTTGGCAGTGTCCCACATCGACCATCGACCCTCGCTGTGCCACCAAATCTGCAACATTGCTACAACTGCCAAGACAGCTCCACCTCCATGTTTTACCTGGATACCACTGAAACTCACTGGAGGAAATGTATGCCCTAAATGATCAATGGATGTCCAAATATCTATTTCTTTTTAGGTCTCGCCTGTCGATGCGCATGCGCATCGAGCAAGCGAGACTATGGGGGCTCATCGACTCTTTATCTAACTTGCAAGGAATCGTGGCGATTCCTTGCAGTGCCCGTGACTTTTAAGCTCAATGCGCATGCACAGCTTAAAAGCGCGTGCACGTCCGTCGTGTTTTACCCGCTCCGCCCCCTCCCGCCGTGTCGCATTTCTCCTCCCCCCTCCCCTCTCTTCCCTCCGTCTTGTTATTTTTATTTTTATTTTTGTTTCTGGTGCACGTCGCGTTTCTCCTGTCCGAGTGCTCGTTTTGGCTTCCCAGGTCCCAGTTTATTGATCGCCTGTTTTTCCGTTTATCCTGCCCCCTTATCAGTTATTGTGCAGTGCAGCGTCCTGGGAGCTTGTTTGTCTGATCCCCGCTGCGTGGTATGTGCCGTCCGGGACTCCTCTGGCCGAGTCTGTAATGTGAGCTTCCAGGGGTGATTTTGCCAGGGCCTCCTTCCGGTCTGTTAAGCCCTCTTCACCTGCACTTCCGCCCAGCCCGCTGTGTACTGGAAGCCGCTGCTCACTGTCGCGATGCAGGCCGCTGATCTCTTCCAATCGCGCTATGCGTTCCCGTCGTCGGTTCGTTCCTGGATATCTGATGTTCGATGCTGCCCCATCCTGGACATCAGGGACTGCCCTCGGAGCCTTAAATTACAGCGGATTACTGTGCCGGATTAATGTAAGGGCCGCCTCACCCACGGAGCTTCTCAGCTATGCAGCCATCATGGTCGGCTGTAGATTATCAATTTTAAAACATCTTTTAGACATAAACCACTTAATGTTTATTAAATGTTCTTGCCTTGGTATTGAATTCAGGGCTGGATAAAATACTACGTGCTTCCAAAGTTCTTACGTTTTGTAAAGTATTAGGAATTGGAAACATCTTGATTTTCTGTAACAATCAAGTAAACAAACATAACATTTGGAAAAGCAAAAGGGAAACAATTGCAGAATTTCTCCTTTCCTTTCAATCAGTTTTGATCGCAAGGTGTGGGGTCCCACATGGCTCTTTGTTGAGCCATACCATGTTCAGCATTTATGTGGCATAATTCGCTGCTCTGATCAGGTTATATAGGTTCTTATTCTGTGCTTATGCTGATAACAGACAGATCTTGATTCATCTTGGCTGGACTCAACCTGACTCAACAGCAACCTTCCAAACATATATGATCACCATCATAGACGGGATCGCCCCAAACGCAATTAACCTTAACTTAGACAAGACAGTGGTATTCAAGCTAGCTGGCCTTCCTTTTACCAGCCTAGTTGCCTGACCAGCCGGGTCACCTCCCCACTTCATTTCCCATTGTTTGAAACCACCTTGGAGTTTCTTATTTTGTCAAACAGTTTATACAATTTTGAAAGAAACATGTTATTCAGAAACAAACGTTGTTTTAGGTCTCATTACTCAGTCATTTTCCCATCCAAATCCTCTATATTCGTCACCCCTTACATAGACCTAATTCCTATGTTAGTATCTTTAGCGTTTATTTTATACAGGGATAATTGTCTAAGTCTATATCCAGTTACTCTACAATGTGAATGTGATAAGATTAGGTTAATCAGTGTAAGGTAGCCAGACATAATGCCATCTAAAGCAAACCTCACTAAAGGTAAGGACTGACTATACTACTGTCACTTCCAATTTACCTTCCTGCTCTCTGTGCCCCGGGCAACCATCTAAAGGGATCTGCTTTCTAGGAAGAGAAGTCTCCTGGAGGGATTAATCAGAAGCCTTTCTATCTTATGCACCAGTTCCATCTGGCTGGTTTATGACATTGTTGTTCTCCTGTACTTCTGTTTGCATGAACTTAAGGAGCATAGCTTCCAACAATCGGACTTTCCCCCCACTAGTTACACCCTTCCTTTTCTTGACATGGAGTGCCTCTGCCTCAGTCTGAGTCCATGTTATCACTTCCATACTCCATTTTTCAATTACAAGTCTTTTCGCCACCTGGCATTTCATAGCTATAGCTCTCTTGACGAGCAGCAGTCCTAAATCTAAGAATTTGACACTAATATTTTTATTTTCAGCATATTTTTCCTTTCTATGATTTCTTCCAATGTATTTGTCACTGCCAGCCAATAGTCCACTACCTGTGGTCAACTCCACAACATGTTGCAGAAATCTGCTACCTCTGTTCTACATCTGAGACATGCTGCCATTATTGTGCTTGTCTGCTAGGGGTGAGAAAGGTTCTGTGAAGTATACTGAATTGTAGTAGCTTAAACCTAGCATTTCTAGAAACTTTCGGGGTATAGTCAGGTATTAGTTCCCAGTCTATGCCTTCCAGCTTCATGCCAATGTTATGAGACCATTTCTCTCTGAAAGCAGACAGACCACCACTGCATCCACCACCACCACCCCATCCACCACCATCCACCACCACCAACACCCCATCCACCACCACCAACACCCCATCCACCACCACCACCGCATCCACCACATCCACTGCATCCACCACATCCACTGCATCCACCACCACCACATCCACCACCACATCCACCATCACCTCCACATCCACCATGACATCCACCACATCCACATCATCCACCACCACCACATCCACCACCACCACCACATCCAACACCACACCCACCACCACCACCACATCCACCACCACCACATCCACCACCACATCCACCACCACCACCGCATCCACCAACACCACATCCACCACCACCACCGCATCCACCAACACCACATCCACCACCACCACCACAGCCACCACCGCATCCACCACCACCATATACCACCACATCCACCACCACTTTCACCACACCCACCACCACCACATCCACCACCACTACATCCACCACCCCATCCACCACCACCACTGCATCCACCACCACCAACACCCCATCCACCACCACCACTGCATCCACCACCGCATCCACCACCACCACATCCACCACCACCACCCCATCCACCACCACCACCCCATCCACCACCACCACCACCACCCCATCCACCACCAACACCCCATCCACCACCAACACCCCATCCACCACCACCACCCCATCCACCACCAACACCCCATCCACCACCAACACCCCATCCACCACCAACACCCCATCCACCACCAACACCCCATCCACCACCACCACTGCATCCACCACCGCATCCACCAGCACCACATCCACTGCATCCACCACCACCACATCCACCACACCCACCACCACTACATCCACCACCCCATCCACCACCACCACTGCATCCACCACCACCAACACCCCATCCACCACCACCACTGCATCCACCACCACCACCGCATCCACCACCTCCACATCCACTGCATCCACCACATCCACCACCACATCCACCATGACATCCACCACCACATCCACCACCACATCCACCACATCCACATCATCCACCACCACTGCATCCACCACCACATCCACCACCACATCCACCACCACATCCACCAACACTTTAACCACACCCACCACCACCACATCCACCACACCCACCACCACCACATCCACCACACCCACCACCACCACATCCACCACACCCACCACCACTACATCCACCACCCCATCCACCACCACCACTGCATCCACCACCACCACCACAGCATCCACCACCACCACTGCATCCACCACCACCACTGCATCCACCACCACCACCCCATCCACCACCACCACCCCATCCACCACCACCATCCACCACCACCAACACCCCATCCACCACCACCACTGCATCCACCACCACCACCGCATCCACCACATCCACTGCATCCACCACCACCACATCCACCACCACATCCACCATCACCTCCACCTCCACCATGACATCCACCACATCATCCACCACCACCACCACCACATCCACCACCACACCCACCACCACCACATCCACCACCACATCCACCACCACCACCACATCCACCAACACCACATCCACCACCACCACCACAGCCACCACCGCATCCACCACCACCAGATATACCACCACATCCACCACCACTTTCACCACACCCACCACCACCACATCCACCACACCCACCACCACTACATCCACCACCCCATCCACCACCACCACTGCATCCACCACCACCAACACCCCATCCACCACCACCACTGCATCCACCACCGCATCCACCACCACCACATCCACCGCATCCACCACCACCACATCCACTGCATCCACCACCACCACCCCATCCACCACCACCACCCCATCCACCACCACCACCCCATCCACCACCAACACCCCATCCACCACCAACACCCCATCCACCACCACCACCCCATCCACCACCAACACCCCATCCACCACCAACACCCCATCCACCAACACCCCATCCACCACCACCACTGCATCCACCACCGCATCCACCAGCACCACATCCACTGCATCCACCACCACCACATCCACCACACCCACCACCACTACATCCACCACCCCATCCACCACCACCACTGCATCCACCACCACCAACACCCCATCCACCACCACCACTGCATCCACCACCACCACCGCATCCACCACCTCCACATCCACTGCATCCACCACATCCACCACCACATCCACCATCACCTCCACATCCACCATGACATCCACCACCACATCCACCACCACATCCACATCCACCGCATCCACCACCACCGCATCCACCACCACATCCACCACCACATCCACCACCACATCCACCAACACTTTAACCACACCCACCACCACCACATCCACCACACCCACCACCACCACCACATCCACCACACCCACCACCACCACATCCACCACACCCACCACCACTACATCCACCACCCCATCCACCACCACCACTGCATCCACCACCACCACAGCATCCACCACCACCACTGCATCCACCACCACCACAGCATCCACCACCACCACTGCATCCACCACCACCACCACTGCATCCACCACATCCACTGCATCCACCACCACCACATCCACCACCACATCCACCATCACCTCCACCTCCACCATGACATCCACCACATCCACATCATCCACCACCACCACATCCACCACCACACCCACCACCACCACATCCACCACCACATCCACCACCACCACCACATCCACCAACACCACATCCACCACCACCACCACAGCCACCACCGCATCCACCATCACCACATATACCACCACATCCACCACCACTTTCACCACACCCACCACCACATCCACCACACCCACGACCACTACATCCACCACCCCATCCACCACCACCACCCCATCCACCACCACCACTGCATCCACCACCACCAACACCCCATCCACCACCACCACTGCATCCACCACCGCATCCACCACCACCACATCCACTGCATCCACCACCCCATCCACCACCCCATCCACAACCAACACCCCATCCACCACCAACACCCCATTCACCACCAACACCCCATCCACCACCAACACCCCATCCACCACCAACACCCCATCCACCACCACCACTGCATCCACCACCGCATCCACCAGCACCACATCCACCACCACCACATCCACCACACCCACCACCACTACATCCACCACCCCATCCACCACCACCACTGCATCCACCACCACCAACACCCCATCCACCACCACCACTGCATCCACCACCACCACCGCATCCACCACCACCACATCCACTGCATCCACCACATCCACCACCACATCCACCATCACCTCCACATCCACCATGACATCCACCACCACATCCACCACATCCACATCCACCGCATCCACCACCACCGCATCCACCACCACATCCACCAACACTTTAACCACACCCACCACCACCACATCCACCACACCCACCACCACTAAATCCACCACCCCATCCACCAACACCACCACCCCATCCACCACCACTGCATCCACCACCGCATCCACCACCACCACATCCACCGCATCCACCACCACATCCACCATCACCACCACATCCACCACCACATACACCATCACCTCCACATCCATCATGACATCCACCGCCACATCCACCACATCCACCGCATCCACCACCACCACATCCACCGCATCCACCACCTCATCCACCATCACCACCACATCCACCATCACATCCACCATCGCATCCACCATCGCATCCACCATCACATCCACCATCACATCCACCATCGCATCCACCATCACATCCACCAAGCTATTAATTTTGCTATTTTCAAAACCAACACATAAATAAAAAAAAGTGTCATTTACTATACCAATCGCTCAAACTTTCCTAATGCGAGACCTATTGCATTTTTTTAACTTAGAAGACGTGTTGTTTAGCCAATTGTTTACATGGAGCGACTACAGACATTAAACTCAAAAATAGAAAGATAACATTTGCAAGAGTTCAGGAGTCTCTTCAAGTGCTCAGCTACCAAACTCCCTGTACTTCTGTTGAAGGAATGTTAGATGGATGCGGGCAAACGGCCCACATCAGGAGGTATTTCACACAGTCTTAGGTAGGTGTTGATCAGCCAAGCCGAAATACACCTTCTACAAACACTCAAAGACATGAAGTTTACCTGGGCAATTCAAAGGGACAATAAGTTTTCAATGTAAAATACAAGTCTTAGAAAGTGCGCCAAAAAGAGAAGGCACGTTCAACTGCGACAGATAGCTTTTAAGACAGGTGTTAAGAACAAAAGATGGAAAAAGAAAAGCAACTTCTGCATGCAGGCAGTGTGTGTTTTTAGAGGGTGATAGCAACTCCCCGCAAATAAACTGCTTTTTTTCTACATACACACACACAGTCACAGCCAAGCGGACACATTTGTCACCCATGGGCAGTGTTAGATAAGAAATGGCATTCATTCATGAGTGACACTCCCCTACATATTACACATATTCACTTGAAATGCAATAATGAATGTGTCATCATTTAAAAACATTTGTTTATTTAGACAAAGAGAGGCCCTCCCACACGCCCCTCTAACATCATCTTAATGATATTAACAATAAAAAAGAATCCTATTGGAAAGCACGAGGAAGCACTGGGAGTCGGAGCATGGTGCTCTTCAAGTATGTTCGTACGGATCATCATCTTTAAATCTGTGAATATACATATTTATGTACAGATACAAAAAGTGCGGCCAAGGGCTTTGCTGAGGGGAATGAACAACTTCAAAAGGTCTACTTCAAGAAATACTGCCGGCACATACGTGCAGATCGTGAGTGACATCAGAAAGACTCGACTTCGAGCAGCAGACAGAGCGGCCGAGGTCCACCACTTCCTTCTCGTGGACGGCGACCAAACGCCCGGCTGAACAAGCTGGCCGAGGCGATGCATCCAGGAAAGTGGCATCCCTGAATCAGTGTCCCAGGAACAGGAGTAACCCCAAAATGCTTTGTGTAGACAATGGCATCAATTCCCAATCTCTCCATACCATGCTACTGAAAATGCTACTGATAAATTACTGAAAAACGTACTGCTTTCGACTACATGGGTGCACGCTCGGTTTCATTACTCAAATTTGGCCAACAGAAAAAAAAGAAATATTAGTCACTATTTTATTAGGCATTATTTCCTATCTTGGGAAAGCAAGGGGCAGATTGGAGAAAGGCGCTCTTGGATACGATTAGTGAGTAGACCTTTTACCAAGGAGGCTTTCAGCTATGTCCGATAATATGCTTTAGAATCCAAGAGCTCAATTTTCAAATACAATGGAGTTTTTTGGTAGTCTAAAAGAGACGAATCTGCTTTACTCTCATCCAAGCAATATGGATGAAATGGTATTCTGAGGAACAAGGAGATATTTCACAATGTCTAACAAATGGACTTAAGATCATTGAACTTTGTGTTTTTTGGCCAAAGTCTCATCCACTTTGAGCTTCCTTTGGAAACTCAGTTCTTTAGTTCCGATCGCCAGGTGCACAAAAGGAGCTGATTCTTCGTGCACACCCACACACCTAGGAGTAATTCTGGTGAGACAGTAGTCCACTTTGTTTCATTCTCAAGACAAACCAGATATCTCTTTGATAAAGCCAATCAGAACATTTTTATTCACTGTCTACATTACAGTAGATCAGTCAAAACATGTGAGGGTTAGCAAAATGTTTAGCTTTAGAGTTTATAAATAAGGAAATATGAATTGGAACAATCCTAGTATAAAATAACTACATTTCATATTGGCCATTCCACTTTTAAAAACATGGTCTTATCAGATACCAGCCACAATATTGGAAGTGATAACTTTACCAATTGTCTGCACATGACAATTGCCACATTCCAAAGGACCAAGTCAGTTGAATTCTGCTAGGCGTGCGACTGTTGCTCACTTGGATCATACAGGCCACAAGAGAAACTCCACAGTAACAGTAACATTTTCAGTAACATATGGAGAATATGCTGTAACTCTCCCCTTAAACTCCTGAGGAAGATCTCCATGCCAGGCTTCACCATGCCAGCCAACAAACTGCACTGAGGCCTCGTTGATATCAGGAAGGACATGAACTTCTGCAATAGTAGAACGAAAGGAAAATGGGACGAGACCTGCAAATCGTCTTGAACGCATGGATATAATGAATTTATTGACCAGTTATTCAATGCAAAATTCTCTTAGTTGGCATGACATATCCGTACCCCTAAATGTGGTACCAAAAGACGGGTGCAAGAGTGAGATCCAAGCAGATTCCTGCAAAGGCAACACTCTAAAAGCTCGTGAAGATGTCCATCTGAACCTGGAATGTGGTTGGGGTTCACAGCAGAGCAGGAGGCCCAGCAGTGAGTCTATTGTTAGTCAAGGTCTGGCACCAGTCTTTGACAATAGTCGTGCTCATTATTATTTCAGAAGTTCAGGACAGTCGTTAAAAGCCATCTTTTTCAATCACCCATTGGCGTGCTCCGAATTGATCGATATTTCTCTTTACTTCTCTTTTTTCTCAAGGACCATCACATTTGGATTCACAGAGGATCGCCTTATCCAAGAAACATTCTTGGAATCTTACCCCTGAAAAAAAGTGTTTCTAAGAAAATCTATAAAATACTATTGCCATGTATCTTTCAAGGAGGACAAAAAAAACCTTCTAAAATGTAAACAAATCCACTCGGGCTCCTTCATCTTGGAGGAGTTAAGTCGTAGTGTTGGTGGCACAAGGTAGTGCAGTAGCCGTGCAAACGGGTGGTGCTCATCTCCTTAGTCGCACACTTAAGCCATCATCTAGGGGGCGCCAGAAAGCGTTCCAAGTAGTCAGCTGCGGCATCCCAGTGCTTCCAGAGAAAGGCAATGAACACCACCACAAAGAGAGAACTGCAGGTCCGGTTGCGTGTCTTGACCAACGGCACAACACAGTTGGCCACCGTGGAGACAAAGACGAGTAGCACGGCCATGACAGCGAGCAGGATGTTGATCAACTTCCCAAGCAAGTTCCTGGCAGTGGCATTCTCCAGCCCCTCCAGCTGCACCACTTGCTGCTGCTGCTGTTGGAGCTCCATCTTTGAGATTCTGGTCTGACAGGCCTCCAGAGCTTCCTGTGGGACACCAAAGGGAAACATGTTAAAAGCAGCTCGGCCTCGCTGTAAACATGACAGGGAAGTAATAACAAATTAGGAATCTAAGGTCTGCCGATCATTGTCCGATTTAAAGCATAAAGCTAAAGAAAAACAGGGCCACTACATTTGTATGTCAGTGGGCTACCAAATTATTGGCAGAGTCGATTCAAGGATAATTATGGTACATATTATAAAATGGAAGTAAAGTATGCAATTAATTCTATGGCGTAGTCTACCTATTTGGACATTTCCACACACTGGTAATGGCCGAATTCCAGTGCTTCAAAAATACATGCATGTTTCATAAGAAAGAAAACTACAGTCAGAAAATGCTATTCAAATTGTAATGTAATTTTATCTATATAGCACTTACCACCATTGACAAGGCGTTGAAGCACTTTGTCGCGAGTATCGCGCTGCCGCTACTTCGGTACAAAAAGTTAGTGGTTATTCCACTGCTTATGTTATTCTATCATAATAAATATTTTTATCTTGCACATAATCTTAAAAGCGCCATTTTAGTATTATTGCCCATTTTACCTCCTAGAGTAAAGCAGACTGTGTAAAACATTTGCAATGTTGCACTCAACTTCAAACAAACCCGAACATACATTTTGTGATAACAGTTATGCCTTATTTACTTAGCATATCCTAGTCCAACACCTGTCAACAGAGTCAGATTTACCCTATGTTTACATTATAGGTACTGTGGGAGCTACTCTTTCAATTAACCCCTTCACTGCGGGGCTGTTTCCCCCGCTGTGCTGGGGGGCGCGCACAGCGCTCCGGTGCTCATGACGAGGTCAGCTCGTCATGGGCCACGGCGCTCCGGTGCTCATGACGAGCTGAGCTCGTTATGACCACACCCGTTCCAATGGAACGCTCAGCACAGCAGGGGAATCAGCACAGCATGCGAGCGTTCCATTTAACGGGCGCTGCCATGACGAGCGCCGTGGCTCATGACGAGCTGACTTCTTCATGAGCACAGGAGGGGTTAAGAAACAAACCTGCAAAGCAATACTGCACATCTACATGCCTAGCTTAAGAGTACAGCTGTCTGCCAGAGCTATTGGTCACAATTATTTAAAACATACACAGTGTGGACTCTGGTTCACCCAGACTAACTGTCAACTCATGCTATTGGTTGTTTGGTGCATCATTCTTACTCCTATGGAGTGCTTGCATTGTAATGCCTGAGGCACAATCTTACAATCCAAAAAGCACCATAAATCACAGATTAAACGCATTAAGTCATAGAGACATTGCATACAGAAAGCAATCAACGACTGCTGATTTGTGAAGTATCTGATCTAAAAATTAATTTAGGAGTAATGAAATATAACATTTTCATTACAAAGGAATACATCTTTCCATTATGTTTAAATAACCAAATACTTAAAATGTGTGCTTGCACCACTACAGACATTAGCCCATACCTCAGTCGATCAACTGAGAATGTTTACACAAAGTGGGCAAAATTGTCTCTTAAAAGCCTGAATACGGAAATCAACAGCTGAAAGGCGACCAATTAACTTTCGCAACGTGTCTGACACAGATTGTAAGGTCAGCTAATCGTCACTCTAGAAGAATATTGTATCAGTTTGTTTTACTAGAACAATACAATCTAACTCGATTGAGATTATATAAGCAGTTACGCTGAGTGAATGTGCTTATTCTAGCGTTTTAGTTTACTTTCCAGGGTATTTGGTATTTAAAAAGGCTGAATTTCCTCCTCGTGGGGTGGCGCTGCCTGCTCTCTTCTACCACCCAGTGATTTCTGATGGGGCATAACTTCACCCAAGTGCGTGGGCAAAAGTAAGGTTGCATGAAGACAGACAACCAATAACAAGGAGAAGCAAATCCAACAGGAACGAACATCTTTCTAATAGAAAAGGTGAGAGTGTACTGGAGATGGAAGGATTTTAGTGGATAACGTCCTGGGAAGAAACCAGGCAAGTTACCCAAAGGAACAACTTCTGTCCGATATTGGACTGTCTCCAAGTAGGCCCTCTGACTACCAGGTAAGAGGGTCGGAGAGGGGCGGGTCAGTCTCTGTCGTCAGAAGGCACACGGTGGGAAGAAAGATGAGATTTAAACCAGGGGAGGATTTGCATTTTGCTGAGGCACTAAGAGTTGAAAGTGTCGATTAATTGAAGCAAACATGGATGCCCCACACCCCCTGCATCCTCCAGCCTACCAGGCTTTAACCACTCTGCGGTCTGTATTAGTATTGTGAATGCATAGAACTTGAAGGACAGCCCACCCAGTCAAGAATAAGTCTTAAAGTATGCTTTGGGGCAGCAAGTACTGTCTGGTACAGTCAGTCAGTGCAGAATCATGTGGTTCTGGTCAGAAACAAAAGAGAACAATGCCAGCAAGGCAAAGATGTGCTATGGCACTCTGTTTGTAAACCCAGTGCAAAGGGACAGCGTGTAAATCTAGCATGAGGAATATTCCTCATGCAGGACTGGGCTTGTTCTGATCCAATAAAAGGTCCCATCACTTCCACTAAATAACAAAGCAGTCTCCAACTGCTCCGGGCACAACAGCAGAACCCCTGTATGATTGCACAAAGCACCACCATCCAGCCTCAAGGATGGCGGAGGAGTTCCTGAATGTAACGTTCTGTATCTCAGTCATCGCTGGTGCGGACGATCACTTGGGTGTGGTCCAAACACACGACTGGACCACAAAAGCAAGACAAGCCCAAATTCAACTTCTACCAAATTTACGATGATCTGAGCCTTCCCTCGGACCCAAAGTAAATTGCTCACAGCCAATCGCCTGAGCCACACATTAAGTCTTGCAGACCCTTTGGGAAACCGCCTTTACAACGATGCCTTTACCATGCATGGTAAGTATTGGTAAGATATAACAAATATATAAGGCTAAATTTAGGGTTATGGGCCGAGTAATGGTAGAGCGTGGCAAAAGTAAATTTAGGATTATGGGGTTAGTAGTAGAAAAGGGTGGTAGTGGTAAATGGTAATTGAGTGGTTTATGGTTGGGTAGTAGTAAAGGGAGGTACGGATTATTTTAGGGAGTAGGGGTAGCGTAGTGGTGTAAAAGGTTGAGTTGGTGAGCCCCCACCCCCTCAAAAAGAAGAAGAACAAAAATTACGTTTAGGGGTGGATAGTGGTAAAGGAAGGGGGGGGTGGTATAGGTTTTATTTACATTATACTTACCATGCACGGTAAAAACAAGCTGTAAAGACTGCATGGAAAAGGCAAGCGTGGTAAAGGAAAGCATGGTATCATTACCCAACCAAACCTTTTCCCAACAGAAGATTAACACACACTGAGGAAAAGAGGGAGAACAAAATCGTCCTTCTGTAAAGTTGTTCTGTGGGTCTTGTTCCACTACAGGGATTTGGGGCTGTAACTTTTTGTGCTAAATGAATACACACCTGTATGTCGCGGGCTCGCTCGTAGGACTGATATGCTATCTTCTCCTCCATGCTGGCCAGCTCTTGCTTCAGGTTTAGAATCTCGTTCTGGTGAAGTTCAGTCAAGTCATTCAGCTGCTCTTCCAGACGCTCACATCTGAAGAATGAAAGTGGTCAGGTGAAATAAGAGCTTTGGCAAAATGTATGTATTTGGAAAAGGCCAATTGCTGACGTTCTGTACCCTTCCACCCGTAGCTCTGTGGGACTCCACTACTTCATGCCTGTGCACAAGCATACTGCACCCAACTCTTCCTGACCTCGCATGCGCTACTGGAATCAAACTCACCGCCTTCCCAAACCATTGTATCTACTTTATGTTTCTTCAGCAGGGTCTGTTCTTCCCACCCTTCACCCACAACATCTCCTGCGCCACACCTTGTCGGGCACTGCTGCTCAAACCATGCTCAGTCAATGTGTACTCTACAAATAAGCTGGATATGTAGGACAAACATTTGTAAGACGGCGCAACAGGGGAGTCCCCTTTCCTGGTCTGGGTCTTCATCTCTCCTTCTCAGTGAGCTCCAATTGTACTTCCCAAAAGCCCTTACTTGCTACCTTTAGAAATGAATAGCATAGGGTTTCCCAGTGGAGATTATATCGGTCTTTGCAGTACACACTCTAAGTGAAACCTAAAATTGAAGAGCACTTTTTTAGCTCTACGAAACCGGTGCGCATGAGTAGAAGCGTGTCGAGTAGACTCCTCAGAGGTGGACCTCACCTTTATTTTTGAAACTGTGTCCCGGGCACTGCGTTCGCAGCACCGAGGCCGTGCAGGAGTCCATAAGTTGGATACAACAGCCTGACGTCACCAGGAGCAGGCAGGGTGGCGAGGAGTGCTTAAGAGGCTGAATCAGACTCCCAGGACCTGCTCATTTCGTGGGAGAGGTGATTCACGCTGAGATCAGAGTCCATCTCATATCACACCAGTGAGATAACATAACCCTGGTTTATGAAGGAGGGGAGCAGGGTGACAGAGCGTGATCACCACTCCGTTCTCAGCATCTGGCCCACCTGGACCTTGTTCCCATGGCTCGTATCCATGACGACACCAACAGTGAGCTCATCAGACTCAACTCCCCTCTGCAATGAATGGCAAAATCTCTATCTGGTAAGCAGTGTGAAGGCCAGAAAGTTTCCAGATTTTGAAAAACACATTCGAGCCACCCAACTCCCTACCCAGCTAAATCTCAAAGCCGACATTCAAGGTGCAGATGTTCTGAAAGTGCCACACTGGTCACAATCCGAATTCCACAAGCAGTCAACACCTGCAATCAACCCTGGACCTCAGCATAATGTTGCATACACGGGTAGAGAGCCAGTCAACACAGTTTGGCATCGTTCCAAGCCCCTACCATGGGGCCACGGTGCAGACTAGCTCTTATGACTGCCTACAATCTCAATAATTCTATCAGTGCACAAATTTGCTAGCATGACCACCCATCCCAGCCCCAAACACAGACGCACTCAGCTCTCCCCAGCAGTGCCTGGTCTCTTTGGAAATTCTCTGAATGAACTGTGTGTTCTGGGAGAGTCCAGAGAAGACTAACATTGGGACTGGCTGCCGAATGCTAAGAGATTCCGGAGCAGACCTACACATGCCCTAACAGATGTATCAGACTGGTTGTCGAAAGCTCTGATTTCAGAGCAGACCTGCCAGAAGCATCAAACTGGTTGCCGAATGCCGAGAGATTCCATAGCAGACCAGCACATGCACTAACAGATGCATCGGACTGGCTGCCGAATGCTGTGAGATTCCAGAGGAGACCTGCACATGCACTAACAGATGCATCGGACTGGCTGCCGAATGCTGTGAGATTCCAGAGGAGACCTGCACACGCACTAACATATGCATCTGGCTGGTTGCCGAATGCTGGGAGATTCCAGAGCAGACCTACACATGCCCTAACAGATGTATCCGACTGGTTGTCGAAAGCTCTGATTCCAGAGCAGACCTGCCTGCACATACACTAACATATGCATAGAACTGGTTGCCAAATGCTGAGATATTCCAGAGCAGGCATGCACATGAACTAACAGAAGCATCGTACTGGTTGTTGAATGCCAAGAGATTTCAGAGCAGACCAGCACATGCACTAACAGATGCAAAGGACTGGCTGCCGAATGCTGTGGGATTCCAGAGCAGTCCTGCACATGCACTAACATGCATCGGACTGGTTGCCGAATGCTGTGAGATTCCAGAGCAGACCTGCACATGCACTAACAGATGCATCGGGCTTGTTGTGGAATGCTGTGAGATTCCAGAGCAGACCGGCACATGCACTAACAGATGCATCGGGCTTGTTGTGGAATGCTGTGAGATTCCAGAGCAGACCTGCACATGCACTAACAGATGCATCTGGCTGTTTGTCGAATGTTGTGAGATTCCACAGTAGACCTGCACATGCAATAAAGATGCATCGGGCTGGTTGCCGAATTCTGAGAGATTCCAGAGCAGACCTACACATGCCCTAACAGATGCATCGGGCTGGCTGCCGAATGCGGTGAGATTCCACAGTAGACCTGCACATGCAGGAGAAGACCTACACATGCAATAAAGAATGCATTGGACTGATTGAGAGATTCCAGAACATACCAGCACATGTACTAACAGATGCATTGACTGGTTGTCCAATGCTGTGAGATTCCAGAGGAGACCTGCACATGCACTAAAGGATGCATCGGGCTGGTTGCCAAATGCTCAGTAGAACAATAAATGCGGTAACTCATCGACCACACACAATTATTCCTTTCTAAGAGTTGACTGAAGGTCAAACATTCTAAGCTCACAAACACAACCACCACGTGAGCAAGTTGGGGGCCTGTGTAGGAAATTCAACATAAACCTCTCCTCACAGCCATCAACTGTTAGCTGAGGCGTATTCACAATTCTGCTATTCCACATCTGACCTTGTCAGCAGCATTGCCTGCTGTTCTACAGAAGTGCATGGCTAGCGTTATACCCCTCGGCATGCACAGTTTGTCTAGGACAGAGAATGCTATGCAAAAATACCACCCTATCCAAACAGGACATGCACTAGCACCTTGGTTTGTCACAGCTTGAGCCTCCCAAACTCCTGTCAATGCCTCCTAATCTTCCCCTTCAGTAAATTCCCTTCTGTTTTAGTAATTTGCCCATCACAGTACTATACCAATGCTCTTCAACCATTATGCGCTGCCCTGCACACCCAATCAGCTTTTTCATTGTCAGAAACTTTGCATAATCTCTCTTAGGTAGGCTGCTACTCATCGGAAGCTCTAGTGCCCTCACCACAGCAGAGAACTGGGTCATCCTCCTGGAGGTGGCAATGCAGCAGAGCGGGCAGATGAAATCCCACACTAGGAATCACACACAGCACTACCAATGCAACTCAACCCCAACATGCAATTCAGTTATTGACACGGACAGACCTAAACCAACCCAGCTCAGGTCCAAGCGTATGCACCCCCACAGCACAAACCCCAAAAACCTCTATGGGTGCACTTTAATTCATTACTTTTATTTCTTTTGCAGATTGAGGGGCGCAGGCACCTCATTACAGGAGTGGACCACTCAATCATATAGTCTTGGGAGATCTGGACTACAGTTTAACAAGTCGTCACTAACCTTTACCATAATGCTGTTCTAGCTGAAACAATGGACTCACAGTAAGTCTTTCGCCTCACGATCTCGTATCCTGAAATGACATCCATTACTAATAATAAAAGTGACCTATGGGAGGAAATTGTAGGTCAGCGGGATGAGACCTCAAGTAAAGTAAAAAAGAGCAAAGGTATCTGGGATCTAAGATAAGCATTAGGGTTGCATAGAGGGCAAAGACTAAAGGCAAGCGACTCACTCTTTCACTAAGAGGGCACAACCTACCAAGCATGTCGTCTCTCACCCTTGTACGTGCAGGCTTCCAGCCTGGCGAGGCTCTGAGCCACGATCGGACTAGGGCTCACCCTACTGGGGCTAGTCCGCCTTTGTAGCTTGAGACATCAACCCTGGCTTAGACGTTTGTGTTCCATTGGCCTGGGCAGAGTATGTAGAATCCACCCTTTAAAACTGTGGGTTCTGCTCACGTTCCAAGCCTTGGCTGATCTTCCACTTCCTTCCTCGTTCATGGGTTTTTCAACAGTGGGCACTATGCGTTGACTTAAAAAAATGGCTCCTGCCTACTCCTTGCCACCAATCCCCATTCTTCGCCTTCTGGCACCTTCTTATTCATTCAACATCTCTGCCAGCGCACCTTGTCATATAGCTTACTGGGCCTTCTCTTATTACCCTCCCGTTCTTGTGAAAACACACTACGACCAGGCTGGTGCTGTTTAGCCTTCTGTATTAAGTTTTCATCCTTGTCACAATTACCATTTGCGCGTCTCTCTCACACACCCTCACTCAGCACACCTACAGGTGCGGCATCCCACAGGTCGATAACAGCACCTCGTGGTAAGTCGCACACGATGTAACACTTCCCACGCCGCCCTTCCAAACCACCCCCGCCCAGTGTTGCTCGTAACCTGTACAGGTAAGCGATTCAGTGTCCCCACATGGGGCTAAGCGCTGTACAAATGCCACGGTACAATAAAAGCATTAAGACCAACTTCTATCCAGCGCTTCTCTTCGGTCCTACACAAGGACTTGCTTTTCAAGCTTTGGGGGAGCAGAGAACAGGACTGGCACATATTCATCGCTAAATGCTGCCAGTTTTTATCAGGAGAAAAAGACTCCTGTGCCCACCGACACGCCGCTGCTAAAATCCAACAGGAGCTGCATCATTGCCATGCAAGTCCAGGAGGTTGAAAGGTGGAGCCAGAAACATGCCCATGGACACAGCTGAAACCAGCGTCTGTGATAACAAAAGCTGAATGTGGGTGAGAATTGGCAAACACCGGATGTCAACAATACTAAAGGCATTTACATTCGCTGGGTACATTCTGCATAGTGAGATTAGCAAAAGACTGATTCATGGAAGACAAACAAACTGTTTACAGAGGTATACAGGTCTGTATAAATACACAGAGCACTTGGCTTCCATTTGCGTCTGTGGGCGGTCCAGGAGGCGAGGTGCATGGCTGAGGCCACTTCAGACAGCCAACCGAGAGGCGGTGTGTGGAGTACTAACAACAAGTCAGCCTGGAGTACCTCAGAGCTGCAATCAGCTTAATGTCCCGTTTAGTAGACGAAAGGCGTTGCTCAAAGCCCCCGAGCTTCCTGCCAAGGAACAGTTAATACTGTGTGATCAAGAAAAGATTACATGCAGAAAGGGCCCGGGATTGTCAATCGAAAGGTTCATGATATCCGAGGGTTGAACTCACTGACCAAGGCTCCGGGTCCGCTGAGGGTTGTTTAAGTGCACAGCGTGGGCTAGTGGGTCCCACGTGGAGACAACACTAGCCTTTCTGCTGCCGATCTAAGGAATCCCTACAGAGGCCAAAAGTCCAGGCACACTGGGGACCTCCTAAGTGTAGGCTCTGAAGTTTGTCGTCTACTAGGGTACCCCTAGCCTTTGTATTGTAAGGAAGAGTACAAACCCTCCTGTAGGGACCTCTCTGGAGGTAACAAGCCCAGGCACACTGGGGACCTCCTAAGTGTAGGCTCTGAAAATTGGCGTCTACTGGGGTACCCCTAGCCTTTGTACTGTAAGGAGGAGAACAACCCCTCCTGTAGGTACTTCTCTGGAGGTAACAAGTCCAGGCACACTGGGGACCTCCTAAGTGTAGGCTCTGAAGTTTGTCGTCTACTAGGGTACCCCTAGCCTTTGTACTGTAAGGAGGAGTACAAACCCTCCTGTGGGGACCTCTCTGGAGGTAACAAGCCCAGGCACACTGGGCACACTGGGGACCTCCTAAGTGTAGGCTCTGAAGTTTGTCGTCTACTAGGGTACCCCTAGCCTTTGTACTGTAAGGAGGAGTACAAACCCTCCTGTGGGGACCTCTCTGGAGGTAACAAGCCCAGGCACACTGGGCACACTGGGGACCTCCTAAGTGTAGGCTCTGAAGTTTGTCGTCTACTAGGGTACCCCTAGCCTTTGTACTGTAAGGAGGAGTACAAACCCTCCTGTAGGTACTTCTCTGGAGGTAACAAGCCCAGGCACACTGGGGACCTCCTAAGTGTAGGCTCTGAAGTTTGTCGTCTACTAGGGTACCCCTAGCCTTTGTACTGTAAGGAGGAGTACAAACCCTCCTGTGGGGACCTCTCTGGAGGTAACAAGCCCAGGCACACTGGGCACACTGGGGACCTCCTAAGTGTAGGCTCTGAAGTTTGTCGTCTACTAGGGTACCCCTAGCCTTTGTACTGTAAGGAGGAGTACAAACCCTCCTGTGGGGACCTCTCTGGAGGTAACAAGCCCAGGCACACTGGGCACACTGGGGACCTCCTAAGTGTAGGCTCTGAAGTTTGTCGTCTACTAGGGTACCCCTAGCCTTTGTACTGTAAGGAGGAGTACAAACCCTCCTGTGGGGACCTCTCTGGAGGTAACAAGCCCAGGCACACTGGGGACCTCCTAAGTGTAGGCTCTGAAGTTTGTCGTCTACTAGGGTACCCCTAGCCTTTGTATTGTAAGGAGGAGTACAAACCCTCCTGTAGGGACCTCTCTGGAGGTAACAAGCCCAGGCACACTGGGGACCTCCTAAGTGTAGGCTCTGAAAATTGGCGTCTACTGGGGTACGTCTAGCCTTTGTCCTGCAAGGTGGAGAACAACCCCTCCTGTAGGGACCACTCTGGAGGTTACAGGATTTCATGTAGGCTGAAGGTCATCGAACACAGCGCATCCTGAAATGTAGAGCCTCTCATGAGGGGGGGGACGAGGCTACATGTAGGCTACAAGGGTGAGAGCACCAGCACTTCAAATGCCCTCTTTGGATGTAATAAAAGAGAATGCCCTGACTGGCAGATGTCCAAACACTGACTTTCTCCAAGTTTCGGTTGAGCTCTGCAAACAGATTCAATCTCACTTGGGCAAAAACGCAGACACAGCTTTGTTCTGCGGCAGAGAGAGCCCGCTGGAGGTGTCACCGGAAGCACAAATTATAGCTGTAAAAAAGCGGATGTTTCATCTCCAGGAAGAGCAGCACGGGTAGGCATTTTCGCTGTCCTTGTACAAGGGGGGTTTTCGGCTCTGTGCCCTTCTCCTTCCTCATTGGCACAAAGTGGCATTTGTTGGCTGTTCCATTCTGGAGCCTCGGCCTCTCCCCTAGATGCTGGTGTCACGGGCTAAGGTAGCCTTAGTCTCCATTGCCCTAAAACCAGCCTTACAACTAAAGAAGTGTTAACATTTCGCGAAGATTCACTGTCAAACTCACAGAACCACTGCAAGGGAGGTGAAGAGAGAATGGGCAACTCACAACCTTAACGAGATATCACTCCGCCTGTCTTAAGTGTGTGGATGAAAGACCACGAGCATCTATTGTTTGTGACCAGCCCCATCAGCATCTCAGATAGAAAACCCCAACCGTGTTCACTCAACATGCAATTCATCCCATGGCACAAAGACTACGTGTAACCGCTGGTGTCTATGCCCAAGACAAATCTAAAAATCAAAATTAGCACCAGAATAACAATACAAGCTGATTACCTCTCTTTGAAGCTGAAATTATTTTAATTATACTGCCTAGGGAGCCAAAAAGGATCGCTTTTGTGCAAAGCCATTGCCCTGGGGATATTTTAGGTGAAAATAAAACATGTAAGAGCAGTGAAGCCATTCAAGGACCACACAAGAGAGTGACCAGTGCCTAGTGTCTTCCATTAAATAAGGAGCTGTAAGTGGGCCGGGTCTGGCAGGTACGAAACATGGCCAAAGCTCAAACACTTGCCTCGAGGCGAGTTCGCAAGCAAGCTCAGTATCTTTGATATCTGGCCCTTTCGTAAGAAAGAACAAAAACCACACCCTGTGTGAGACACAAAGCTGGGGCCTGTGCACAAAAGAAGAGTACTAGGGCAGGCAGACGAGGTGACCCGAGTTCCGACAGTCCAGACACTGCAGAGAGACTCCGCCCTGGTTGATAGAGTAGGGACTGCGGCGCAGCCAACAGACCTGAGCTTTATTAAGTGTCACATTGGTCTTTGGCTCGCGACTGGCTTTTTTAAAAATTTGGATTAAACAAGCAAAACAAATGGCAGATTCAAGTACCAAGTACTCACATAATGCAAACGACTCTGCAAGTCTAGCAGGGCATTTGAAATTGGTAATATGCATGAAAACACCCATACTTGTGAGCTAAGGAAGCCGGAAGGAGGTTTTTTGTGCTTTTCTGAAGGCCAGCTGGAGGTCCGCAGCGCACAACATAAAAAGGTTTGGTTTTAGGCCGGCTTCCCCTTTGTGACGTTTGGAATGTTAAGCAAAAGGTGAGCTTTATTTACAGTTGATTTGGTGACTCCAACTACGGAAATGTTTTTGTGTTTGATGGTGATGGCTCTGTATTTATTCTTAGTGTATTAATCAGCGTTTCCTCTGCGTATTAAATGTTTTACGCTTTATGGAAATTATTAGTAAACAGAAAAAAACCAGGGATGGAGTGTAACAGGCGAATGGGAAATGTTGTAAAAAAGGAAACGACCTTGTAAGAGCCAGAGCACATACATCATTAATCACTGTACATGTGTTAGCAGCTCATGAGCATGCACTTACACATGCTTAGTGCATGCAGTGAAACAGGTCCAAATATGTATATAAAATGATTTTGCAGACAGTGAGCTTGCTCAAAGCTTGCCCAAAAGAAAGGACTTGCAAAGGGGAAAGTGGAAATCCCTCCATGGACGGCCCTTTTGGTTGACTGCCCCTCGGGTACAAATGGGAAGTTTTCAGATTTGTTTTCTCACAAATAGCGCCCACTCCTTTAAATCAAATCCACTCATGCATAGGTGCAATACAATAGAAGGCTTCGAATCTATGTTGCTTCTTTCAAAAGGACCACAGTGTTCTTTATTTTAAATGGAAGGGGATGGAAAGTGAAAAAAATACAAGGTGGAACCTAGACCGTTCAGATAATACATTGCTGCCGACTGATGTATACTCTCTCTGCACAGATAGCTTCTAATTCGAAGATCGAGCAGGTGCGCGTGCATCGGGGCTCGGCCTGATTCTGAAGAGCCACCGTAGGCGTCACCCTGCTTCCTGGCAGCCATGTGGCCGGCAGATTCTGCTGCATCAGTGTATCTAGCAGCACAGGGCGGGTCTATATTCCCAGGCCTTTCCATCATGTCCTAACAAACTTGCCTCGGTGCTGGTGTAGTGCCTAGAAGCGTCACAGCATGGGCTGGAGCCCCAGCGGGATTTAGTTTATGGGACTCCGTGTTTCGGCTCTCTGAGCTGCCGGGATCACGCCGAGAAGTTAAATTACATTTCAATTCTCCGTTACATTATTTGGAGAATGTAAAGCTTCAATATTCCAAGACTGGAGTTAGAATAGTAAATAAAACTCAGAAAAATGTGGGCAAAACAGCGCTGTCCCAAATATTCCAGTGCTGGAGAAAGAGTAGTATAACAGCTGCCCCACCGACGAAACCCCCCTGTTGCCCAGGGCCTGTGCCACCATGGCGCATTGATATGGGCACTCGGAACCACGGTGGGCTGTATTGTGTTCGAGTGCAAGGCTCCGGGGATTCGCCAGATGGCGCTACAGTCACGTTGGTTGTGCAGGCAAGCCTGGCTATAGCGTCTCGGTCCCCAAATGCCTTTTTGTCCAGCTGATACAGTCAGGCCCTGCCCTGTTTCCCAGACCCATGTGTGATGAGCTGCTCCAGTCCAGAGCTTTGGTTTCGATTCTGGGACATACTGCCTTGTTTATTTCATTATAAAAACAGGACTTTCAGTCTCAGACCCCAAAGACAAAAAACTTGGGCTGGAGCAGTTCGTCGTTTACAGAGCTCGGCATCTTGGCAGCCCCGCAGGAACACCCCGCGGTGCCCCTTCAACTTCACACTGCACCCTCTCTCGACTGACAAAAACATGGGGCGCGGGTACCCGACAAAAGATGTCATCAGAGAGGCAGCTTTTTATCTGCAGAGAATCCTGACGGGAACGTGGGGAGCACAAAGCCAGAGCTTGGTAGAAACTCGATTGGCCAATCTCTTTAAATAACAAGTTTACTGTGCAGTAAAAATACAAAACGACCGACCTGTCTCGGGCCTTCTGTGAATCACATTGGAATTGCGCAACATACTGCACCCAGAGAGACCAGGACAGAGTGGCTGTAAGATGGGGTGAACACACAACAAAAGCCTCATTTACAAGTTAATGGTCTGTTAAGTTAAGTACTCTGACGCGGCTGCAAAGATGCTCGCCAGCGCGCGAAGCTGTCTCTGCCCGGGCTGACACACGGCGGGAGGGGGAGGGCTGAAGCCCTGTGAGCCCAATGGGTGTTGCGCGTCTGATTATTATAAGTGATTTATTAGGTGCTTGGCTACCTAGAAGAGGTTTCCCAGCGCTGGGCTCACCACGGACACGTGTCAGCCCAAGATATTCCCAGATGTCACACACCGTCATTAGGAGTTAGGGAGGTAGAAACAGCCAGGGTTTTAGGCAATTTTCGAAAGCCTGCGAGTGAGCTACAGGCTCAAGCCTGAGGCATGGCATTCCAGAGCTCAGGGCCCAGATACGCGAAACACGACCTCCTTGGTGGATTTCCAAACTCTGGGATCAGGTACCAGCTCGAGATTGCTTGAGCGAAGCAAGTGCTTTGGTACATACCGAGACAATAAAGAGCTCAGGTATTAAGGCCCAGTACTGGAAAGGCATCTATGCATGTCGCATAAAGCTTTGAATTGGACATAACGTTCAACAGGTAGCCAAGGCAGATTGTGAAGCAAGAACGTGGGGGCAGGGTAGAAGGCGCATGGCGGTGTTTTGTGCCATCTGGAGACATGCGAGCAAAGCTTTCGAGGCACTCCGGTACAGAACATTGACACAGTACAGGCTGGAAATAACAAGGGCCTGGACTACAGTTCGCTGTGCGGAGACCAAGGGAAAGGCAAGAGTTGTCCTAAGCCATCTAAGAATGCCAAAGCAGTGACAGCAACTTTGTTCGCCTGATGGCTCATGTGAAGCTAGTCGTCTAACCAGACCCCTAGGTTTCTACAACAGGTCCTGGAGAGGGAGTGCCACCCATGGCCGGGTCATGGATGAGGCCCCTATTGGTTAGGGAGGTTGCTCCCCAGCAGGACCGCAGTCTTATCTAGTGAATTAGCATTCATGCAGGATGAGACTTGGAAAAGACAGGTGTTTAAACTTCAGCATTATGATCTTTAGATGATATGGACACCATGATTTAGGAATCATCTGCGTATGAAAAAAGGGTACTCTTATACCTGGACCAGGTCTTTCTCCACCTCTCCTGCTCACTTTGGGAGAACTATATTATCCGTTGCGCCTATCGCTGCTCCTTTCAGTGTATTTTTTTTTTTTAAATAGAGTTTTATATAGTGCAAACTTGACCCGAATCGGGTATCAGAGCGCTTTACATAGCATCAGTTGCGTTACATAAGGACACATTCATTTTTGTTAGGCACGGGGAGATTAAGTGATTTGCTCAGAATCACAGGATGTTCAGCGACATTGCCAAGACTCAAACCCAGTTCCCCAGATTTTAGGTCGACCGTCCTAGCCATTAGGCCAACTCCTCTCCCCATCTTCTTTCTTTACAGGCCCAGTGATACTCTGACATCTTCTTAGGCGCAATATATAAGCCAATAGAAGTGGACGTACAAAAAACACGACGTAACATATGATGAAGTCTCTTCAAAATAAAAAAAAAGTAGATTTCTTTACCATGTGGATGCTTTGACACTAATAGGGCACATTATATCACTGCAAAGTACTTATTAAAAGTTACAGCTTTGTATAACTGGTAGACTGACCTCACATATTTGAAAGAGCTTGCATATCCAATAATGAAGTAAAAAAAAAAAGAGGTTTGGTGAAATTGTTTTTTGCCTAACATAATTCAACTTAAGAGGGGAAGCTGATACTTATCCAGATTTTCTGGTTTCACTTTGTACAAACCAGTCAAGTAAATGGGTATCAATTAATTTTTCCTTACATTAAGGTTTTGTTTTTACCACCTAGTGAGTTTTTGGCAGTTTCGTTTCTTTTCCGCAAACTCGACGGGAATGTATTGAAGTGCTTTACACGAGCGCCAGTTACATTACTCAAGGCCACATGCATGGTTTATAGGCATGGGTAGATTAAGCGATTTGTCCATAACCACAGGATGTTGACCTGAAGCAGAGACCTGAACCTGGTTCACCAGTTCTTTAGCCGACAGCTCCGACCTGAATGCCACATCCTGGCAGGTAGGAAGTAGCCACATGAAAGCTTGGCTCGTTATGGGCTCGAGGTTCCAGCATAAGTTGGGCTTCAGACTTGTGCTTTCATTGGCTCGCCTACCTCTATAAATAGGGTTGCGATCTACTTGCTGAACGGTTCGGGATAACGACGGAGGCTACAGGACTGACAAAGGAACGCCATCAGAGCTTGGTGGAGTGTAGGGGCACCTCCGTTCAGAGCTCCTAGACTAGGCTGGCAGTGAATGGCAAGGGAGAAGGCGGGGACAGTCATGTTGAGATGCTGTGAGCTGGTAACAGACTTTGCACTAAGGTGGCAGTGCACACGAGAGGGGTCAAGAAGTCATGCGGACACAGCAATGCAGGACTGAGGTACACCAGTTGCAATGTAATGGCCTTGGCACTGTATTAGAAGTGGACACTGACGAGCAGGTGGAGGCACCGGGGAAAAGATTGGGGAGGCAAACGATCACCAAGACAGCTCTCCAGGCTGGCAGCATGGGTTGCGGGGCTGGTAGTTGCTTCCAGGTAGAACTACTAAGGATTGAGATGCATGATCATATTCAGCAGTTTGAATTGGCAGTGGATGTTTATGCGCAGAGGGAGGTGCATGGGCAGAGCTTGGAAGCCAAGAGGGGCGTGGAGACGTCTGGACTGGCAGCATGCGTGGATTAGCAGGTAGAGGTGCATTGGGGGAGCTTGGAAGGCTTTGCGGGTGTGGTCAGACGTTTGGACTACAGCATGGTTTGACCAGTAGGTGGAGGTGCATAGGCAGAGGTAGGATGGAAGGTGGGGCGGGCCAGAGAAGTCTGGACAGGCAGCATGCATGGGCTGGCAGGTGGAGGCGCATGGCAGATCTTGGAAGGCTGTGGGGGTGTGGTCTGAGATGTCTGGACTGCAGCACGTGCCGCCCAGCAGGTGGAGGTGCATAGGCAGAGGGAGGAAGACTAGTGAGGCCTGGTCACACGTATCTGGCAGCATAACATAACAATAGTGTATTTGTAAAGTGAACGATTACCCGAAGGTGTCCCGGCGCTGAATAACAGATGTTTATTGTTACCCAACTCAATGGTACTCATTTTATTGACCTCAAATGGATGAAAGGCTGAGTGTACCCGCCGGGATGTGAACCTGTGACCATGAGGTCGAACACAGGCCCCTGCAATGGATGCATTAGTCCACTGAGCCACCAGATCCGGCTAAGTAGCAGGTGGGGATGCATAGACAGAGGTAGGAAGGCTAGTGGAGCGCAGTCAGGCATATCTGGCAGCATGTGTTGACTAGTAGGTAGAAGTGCATGCACAGAGACTGGTGAGATGAAAAAAAAATGATCCTCTTTCATAGCCCCTCTCTTAGACTGATAGTGCGTTTTAAACGGCTGGTGGAGAGTTAAGAGAACGATCAATTGAGTCTCTCCAAACTACCTAAGCAAGTCTCTTATCGCATTTTCTACACAGCAAACCGTATCAGCATGTACCACCCACCAGTGCCCAAACAATTACTGGCATCTCTCCTCTTGTAGCCAAATGATAAATCTTCTCATCAGCATGTACCACCTACCCGCCACACAACAAGAGTGCCAAAACACAAGTACCTGAATTCTCTTCTTGTAGCCAAGCATTAAAGTTTCTTATCATTAACACATGCCAATCGCCACACAGCACTGCTGTCAAAATACAAGTACCTGCACCTCTCCTATCTGTGCATCCCAGCCCCAGTGCCCAAAGACCAGTACCTGTATCGCTCCTCCTGCAGCGTCTGCATGATCAGGCGGTAGTCCGTCTGGTAGAGGCCCTTCAGGTCCTCCAGGGACTCCTCCAGGCGGACCTGCGTCTCTCGGATCTCCTGAATCTCGTGCAGCAAGACGTCGAAGCCAGAGTTCTGCATGTCCAGGGTGTTGGACTTGGAGCTGCAGGCCCCGCCCGGAGCATCGGCGGCGCTGTTGGCCCCCATGGAGCCGGAGGTGGCGCTGGAGCAGTCCTCCTCGCTGCCGTACTTGGGACTCGGCTGCAGGTTGGAGATAACACCCAAGGCCTTGCCCCCGTCCTCCATGGATGGCTCGTCCAGGTTGGAGATGTTGTCCGCGCTGCCGAACTTGTTCCGGATGAGGGAGGCGATCTCCCGGGGCTTGGAGACCACCGCCCCCGCCGCGGAGTGCGTGGCATGGGAGAAGCTTGAGAGGCCGCCCCGGACGCTGTCCACCACCCCCTCGCTGAAGCCAGTGACCTTGGCGCCGACGCCCTTCAGGCCCTGGTGCATGTCCCGCAGCACATCCTTGGTCTGGCGCGGGATGCCGTTGTGCTCGGCCTCCCGCAGCCGGCGGTGGTAGTGCTCCAGCTTCTTCTGCAGCTGCAGGATGGTCTGGGCCGACTTCTGGTTCTTCTTCTCGAACACCTGCTTGATGCGCGCCCCCTGCTGGCGGTCGGCGTTGTTGGCCAGCTTGAGGTACTCGGCCACGTTGTCGTCGCGCGCGGTCTGCTCCACCTTGATCTGCTCGGTGAGTCGGAGGATCTTCTGCTGCAGGTGGGTGATGGCCGCCCGGGTGCGTTGGGGGTCCAGGACCCCGTCCACGCCGTCCGCGCTGATGGAGCCATCGGTGCTGGAGGCTATGAGGCTGGTCTGGGCGAGGGTGCTTCCTTCCAATCTCTCAATCTGCGGAGAAAGGAGAAAGAACATTAGCAAATCACAGGTCACTCGGACAAGAAACGCCAGGCAGGAATGCATCAGCAAGTTAAAAAGATTGACTTTTCAAAACGCACAGAAAGCTTTGCCCAACAGTCACCACTGCAGTGTTCACATGTGTGCGTAGAGAGCATTCAAAGCACATGGGGCGGCAGAAACCAGATGCAGTCAGTATTGGTGTGCTTAATTTGAGCTGGTGGTTTCTGGTGCTTGGCACCAACACTTAATTGTCAAAGCTGGCGGGTATGACAGTTTGCCACATGGTGGCGCTGTCTGTTTAATTTAGAGATGAGCACAAAAACAGTTGTTTATTAAATGAGCATAGATTAAAAATGACTAATGCCTGCCACCCAAGCCATGGAATAGTCTGAATGTCACACCTGTAAGAGTGTGGTGGTTAGTAGTTGTATTGGTTCGGTCACTGGTGGCGCTAGCAGGGGTCAAGGGTGGATCAAGCTGCACTGACCTCCTGACTAGGGTCCTGGCCCTTGTTGTGTTACAAATTAAGCACTGATAAATCAGGTGTGAAAAGGCATGTGTGGAGATAATGCCCCAGTGGCAAGGTGCCCTGTCACCTCCGGAACAAAGCATGCCAACCTGCATCGATTGGGCATCAGCTCTGGTCAAACCAACCTCTCAATGGAAACTCAAGTAGCCACCGGAGCTATCGATTGCCACCGCCGCCCTCAAACAGCCCGACCACCCCAGCCATCTGTTCAAGAAAGACGAGGCGCCTTCTGAGGAAAGGAGGGGGTTTGAATGACCTCTCCATCAGTCATTGGGGTCATTAGTCAGTAAAAGAAGCCTTTTTCTCAAACCTTGGGGTCGATCGTCGTAGCCCCTGAGGCTGTGAGCTGGAGAAGCCCCATTGGAAATTAACGCCAGCACGCAGTTTAGAGTTTAATGAAATCACTCCCGCCCACCCCTCCAAAAACCGAGTGTGACCAGCGAGCACCCGAGGAGGTACAGCAGAGGTCTTACGAGATACGCACCTTGGCAGTGCCCACCGGGGTGCAGCGCGGGAACCTCATGCTGGAGACCGAAGACGGGGGCCCTCATCCCCCCGATGAAGCGGAGCACAGCAGAGGGGGACTCCGCCCCACCGGACTTCTGTACCACTGCGAAACTCCACAAAAACTGCTCTCGTATACACACGCCCGCATGACTTTTAGTGAAATCACTGCACCGATTTCCTGCCGAGTGTGACGTAATCAGTAATGAGATCGCTGCCCAGGGGTGTTCAGATGTTAGGCTGTTCACCACCAAGTGATGAGTCACTGCCCCCCAACAGCGGGCGGTAAACAGCTCCTCTTCAATCCTATCAGGCACTTTGCTCCTTCAGTCCGGCAGCATGTTAAGTGTGGAATATGCAATTTAATGTATATAGCGCTTACTACCCCGTCGAAGCGCTTTTCGGCGAGTAGTAAAGGATTAGTGGTGAATTCTCTGTTAAAGCGCGCACATTTAATTGCAGCCGCGTCTGCAATCGTGTTTAACTGGCCTCTAAAGTCATTCTGAACGCCAAATGCACTTGTAAGTTTCGTCTTTCAAACTGCAAAATATCCGAAACCCTTGCGGCTCCACACAGAAGCCAGTCCCGGAAGGACTTACCTTGTGTGTCATATTTCGCCCGGATCATTGACTAATGGACAGGAACGCGTCATGTTTCGGCAGAAAGCCTGCCATGCATTTACCTTGGAAAAGGGAGAGCGGCTCTCATCCACGGGCCAAGCTAAGACCGCGGAAAGAGGAGCGCTGAAAACGCAGGCTCTAACGGGGGGATTCAGTAACACTACAGACACCACAGAACAAGCAGAGCGCGCCCTGAAGCTGCGGTGCCTCGGCAGCTCGGCGGGTTCAAGGATCGCTGCAGAGCCACGTCTACCCTGCACCTTTCAACCCGGTGAGGATAAAAATGATTCGCTTATACAGTGGTATCATAAGTGGAGACAGAAAAGACAGTTCCCTGTGAGCCCGTCTCACATAATGTCAACGTAATAGTAAGATGTGACATTACGATTTTTCTGTTTGACCTCTGACCGCTCAGTGTCAAGACGAGTTTCCACAGTCGGGCCTTGTTTGTAGCCCTGAAGTAGTGAAGTCTACGCACTGAGCACTTTGTAAATCTGAACAGAAATGGAGAAAGGTCCTATTTACCTTAAAGACGTGCCCTGAGCACAGGAAACAATGCTTCCCTCTTCACACCGGCGTAGATTCATCAAAGCTGGGCGGGGTGGGGGAGGGCAAGGCATCACACTGGCGCACACTAGCATGATGGGGGCGCCTGGTGACGGCTAACGGCCGACACCAGAAGCTCCGCGGGACCCCATGGCCACACACCTCTCTCTGCTCCGGGTGGGGGGGCATGTCTGGACACCATACTCTGGAGGAGACACGCCACCACTTTGGGCTCTGCCTCCCGCTTGCCACAAGGGTGCTAAAAATGACCAGTGCTTGCTAACTGGCAACGTTTCAATAGAGGGCCTTCCCCACCACAGCCCTGCAACTTGACAAAACCCACACAGCCTTCTGCCAAAACAAGCGTTGTCCGTGCACTTCTCAATAGCTGCAGGGCATGCTTTCACTGGAGTTACCCGGACTTTCACTGTTCGCACAAGGTTCGGGTGTAAACCGCATCAGGTCTAGCTCGCCCACCTTTCATAATGTGGCCAGAAAGGCGTCCTTCGGGGGCATAATTGGGCCCTTTCAGTGC
The DNA here is from genome assembly GCF_964263255.1 of Lissotriton vulgaris. Taxonomy (NCBI): domain Eukaryota; kingdom Metazoa; phylum Chordata; class Amphibia; order Caudata; family Salamandridae; genus Lissotriton; species Lissotriton vulgaris. Next base: position 1,186,524,283 of record NC_141697.1, read on the forward strand.
AGGGGACTCTGGACTGGAGCAAGACCCATCGGAATGTGCGTGGTACCTCCGGTCTGTGTGCAGAGACGCGGGCAAAGTGGGCAAAGTGGGCACATCACCAGTGAAAATAAACTCTCTCTATTCGACCTTTATCTATTCTACTTATCTATTTAAAAGTATCTGCCTTTCTAACCACCCCTTCGCCCCCTTAATCTCTCATCCCAGCGTGAGTTCAAGGATTGTTGTGGTCCCGGGCAAGACATATTTCAACTGCTCTGTGTGACCCTGTCAAAAGTTTAAAATGTTATTTATAAATGTTTGACACAATGGGGGCCTTTAATGATCATGTAATATGTAAAAACAATTGTTCCAAACCGGCCTTCAAAATCCTCAGGGGAGGGGGTGTACCCTCGCCACAGCTGGCACGGCCAGCCATCTTACCGTCAGCCGGGCTATTGCTAAATGGAGGCAGCAGTAGGGTGACATCATCTAGAAACCCCCCAAACAGGGTAATTTCGCTATAATAAAAGGTATGACATGTTTCATTAGCCAAGAAGTGCAGAGTATCTTCACACATCAACCTAAAGAAAGAGACGAGGCACTGAGGAAATAAAGTGCAATTGTTAAAGCCACCATCACACCTGTTTCTTATATTGCTTTGGGAGAACAGCTGCAAGCTAGTCTTGCTTTGGAACACACAAAAACTTCCTCCCCCCAAGTTTTCAAAAGTCCTCCGTTCTCTGAAAACTGGAACAGAAGACAAATTATCTTAAATCTGCCGGGACAGCTGATGGAAACCCGGGACTGTCCCGGTAGGCCCGGGATGAGCCTATTTCACAGTCATGGCAGCCTCGGAAGGAGCCGTGCTGGGGCTCCCTGCACCGGGCGTGCAGTGTCGCTGCTCGGCCTCCACACTTCGGAGGCTAGCGGCGGAAGACACTGATAGTAGAGTAACCCCGAAGACACGGGGTGGGCGGGCGGCCACAAGGAGCCGGCGCAGACGCGCCCCCTCCCCTTCCCTCCCCTCGAGAATGCATGAATGAATGCCCCTACCGTGCGCTTGTGGCGCCGCAGCAGCTTCTCCCAGTGCATGCTGGGACATGCCTGCGGAGGCCCCGGAGCTCCAGGCACAGCACCGGCCCCGGACTTCACAGCAGCCGAGTGAGCGCGCACCTGACACCGGGGCTCGCGGAGCCCTGGCTCCGCCCCCAGAAGGGCGGGCCTGGCAGGTAAACACCGTGATGTCAGCGCGGCATGCACAGGTGGGGCCGGCGCGCGGTGACCTCACCGCCTGGGAAGCCCCGGGGCAGAGAATGTGACTGGACCAGTCTCGGGGATGCACCCCGAGGGCTGGGTCGGGATCCGGGGGCGCGCGTCACTGCCGGTTCCGGGGCGCGCGGGACCTATGATCCTGCATACAGCGCCTGGGAGTCCCCTCTGTTCCAAGCACTTCAACTCGAAACTGAAAGCGACAGCAGCTTTAGTAGGGTAAACCCTTTAATAAAACAGACGACACTCCTCCCGGAGAGTCAGGCCTTGTGGGAAAACAGGATATTTGTATTTTAAGCACTCCCTGGCTCCAGTGGCAGTGGAGAAGACACGACGTCTAAGGTCGCCCATGGTTTGATTCAGCAGCCGTGCACTGGAACCAGTGCAGTGATGTCGCTTAAATCGCTTTGTATGTACACTTTAGTACGTCGCCCTATGTGGGGCCCATGCACACTGTCAACCAAGCTATACCTGGGAGTCTTGGGTTCCGGCCCAGAGAGTGCCGGGCCTGGCAGTTCAGGCTCCACTGTTCCCATTGGATCGGGTCCGATTCAGAGGACTTTGATTGGGAGTTCGCGCTGGACCGTTTCTATTGGAGCAGGTCTGGGTCAGAGCGGACCTGTATTGGGAGTTCGCTCTGGACTGTTCCCATTGGAATCTGATTTGCATATGGCTGGGTCTAAACTGGGGTGGGATGGTGAGCACAATACCGATGGATCGGGATGCAGCCGGGAGCGAGTGGCTGCAGAGGGAGGCTCTGATGGCAGTTTCTATTGTGCTTGCCTGCAGGTGGCCCGCTCGGACTAGGGACTTTGAGAGGGGAAAACCCCTTGACTACCTCACACTTGCCTCTCTGTGAGAAGGGTTCACCGACCCAGGACTGGAGTTCTGCACAGGACATCTGCAGGGGCGCGGACTGCACTCCACGTCAGAGGAGCCACTCAACAGCAGCACAGGATGGAGGACAGACCAGACCACAATAAGCAGTACACAGAAAATCAAAGACCAACCCAAACTGAGGGAATGACCTGTAATTCAGAAACACTCTACATCAGTGTAGGAATAGGGCCCGTCTCAGAAATATGTCTACCCATATTTACACACTGCAGTTTAGGGGTGCACGTAGTCGCGATACGCAAAGCTCAGCGAAACGGTAAAAATCTCCACGAGCATGCAAAAGTTAAGCGAACACGCGGAATTGTTTGTTCCGCCCATTCGTGATGCTTTTTTCCAGTTTGCGAACGCTGTTTTCGTGCTCTGGTAGAAATATCTAGCGTACACGCATTTTGAAAGCACGAACAAGCTAAAAATTGCACTAAGCAGCAGAATTTTTGGCAATTCCACGGTACGCAAAATTTACAGCCCAGGCCTACTGCAGTTATGTTCTGTTATTGTTTTGAAAATGCAATCAAAAACATGATTGTCAAACATACTATTCGGGTCAGGTGGCCCAATACAGAGCCACTTACTGCTGCTTATTTTTTTCATTTTCAAACAAAGCACAGTTATGCTTCTTTTGGTCAGAGCCTGGTGACCCGACCCCCCCCCCTACCAGGGCGGCCTGCCCTCCAGTTTGAAGACCCCTGCTTTACATGGCCCAAGCCTCAACACAAGACTGATCCTCCCACTACTTAAACAACCTCCCTGTCCTCGGCACATCACACACTTACTACTCCATGGATGATGACCGAGACAGCAAACACCACGATACTGCACAAACCAATCAAAACTGCCTCCTACATAACAACCAGTATGGCATAAAACCACCATACAGCCTAGAGAAAGGTCTCTAGATCTGACAGACTACATAGATGCCAGCTATGGATTGTTAGACCGTCTCGCAGGGCTGTTAACTATGTCTTACTGTGATGGCGTCTGAACTGGAGGCGTGCTAGATTATGGGACCCTCTCTACTCACTGCAGGAAGGGTTCCACTGGATGCATGCCTTTTTGCACTCCCTCAACACACTGCTTGCTGGAGTAACTCCTCTGAATGGATTGTTTTTTTTCAGGTGTCTGGCTTAGGCATTTCTGGTTGCAAGGACTGTACTTCATTGTAACTATTCTGTTATTGCTGGGGTATTACAAATACCCCTCTTCAAAGAAATACCTCAGTTTTAATTCTCTTCTCAATTAATGTGGTGATTTGTGTCATTTTGTATACAAGTACCAACCTCTAGCCAGCTGACACAGCAAACTAACTTTTCGATGACCACTGCCAATGGGGCAAGTCAAGAACACTAAGGGGTTCTCGGCTAACATGTACAAGCAACAGTGTTAGGGGAATAAACAGAACTCTTAGTACCAAACACTGATTCTGCACAGGCCTTTCCGCAGACCTCCATCAATAGCAGGACCAGGAGAAAAGACCTGATGGCAGCGATGAGACTGGAACTCCCATCTGCGCAGTCAGCACCAATGGAAGGTTGTCCTACGCTGCATGTAACAATGACTGCAAGGCGGAGCTGCGCTGCATGTACCAATGACGGCAAGGCGGACCTTAGCTGCATGCACCAATGACTGCAAGACAGAACTGAGCTGCATGCACCAATGACTGCAAGGCATACCTGCAATGCAATAGAAACAAACACGGTGGAGGTAGGGTCCAGGGGAATCTTTATAGACCTTCACACAGTTATAGCCCCCTATGTACACTATATAATTACAAAAAGATAACTGTGAGTCTGAGAGCAATCTACCTTGGTCTACTGTGTCAATTTAGACCTGAATACATGTATCCTATAAAAATGGAATACAACAGGATACTTCACACTGTGAAGTGTTTCCATCAGTTATACGCTCTATGCTGCCCTTTTCATCATCTGGGCGACTTCACAGAGTGGAGAACTCACGTTACCACCACCTTCAAAAGATAGTGTATAGCCCAGTGTGTAATAGGACTAGATCACTTTCCAGGTGGCAAGTGCGAGTAACTGAAAGCAGTGCACCAAAAACAAAAGTGTGAGTGATAGAAATGTGCTATATTAAAATTGGAGAGTGGACGCAAAAAAACTTTATTTGGTAGCATACCACTTCCAATATTAAAAGACTTAGTGCAAAGAAACAGTAGTTTCAACAAATATCTTACTCAATGGTATACTTTAGGTCAACATGTTTCAGCAGTTTTTTCGATCCAAAAGGTATCTACTGCTTTCGTCAGGACCGTGTTAGCTTGGGGAACACGATAAAAAGAGGTTGAACATATTTATACCAAACTCGGCATGAAAGTAAAACTTTATTAAGTGGGCTTTTGTTATCTTTATGTAAATCTGTTCGTTTTTGAGATATTGGTGTAAAAAGGGTGGCATTTAAAGGGTCGACACTTTTCCCTATGTTGTCAGCGGACTAAAAAAATAAAGAAAGAACGGCCTCCCATTCGATGAGAAGTTTGCTGTTTCCTTAGTCTATTTTGGTTCTACGATCTCAGGACTGAGACTGCGGATCTGAAAGCTCCAATTAATTTGCAGCAAGAGAAAATTTCTCTTGTGAGGGACAAGGTCTCCCATGTCCAAAGTCTGCTTAAAGGGACTAAGTGAACACCCAGACAATATTAGGGGGGGTTCCCACAGCACACACAACGTAACCAACGTAACCAAAGAAAAAATCTCAGTTGTGTCCATGGACCCACAGTCTATTTTTCAAAGCCGCAGTCTCACCACAGACAAAACTTAGCCAATAGTCTGCAGGCTCTGTACTGAGAGCACAGACTGATTTCTCATAGGCTCAAGTTGTGTCCCTTTTCCCTGTTCATTTATGTGTGGTCTGACAGCAAAGTACATTTTTTTGGGTGGGAATAGAGGGGTTTATAGGCACTGAATATATTGAACTTTTTTGTGGTATGCCACATCTGCAGGCCCTTTCGTCAGATCGCAGACACAGTGTGGGTATTGATGGGCAGGAGCGTGAGTAGTTTGAGTGCTTTAGCCATCCCCAGGTGAGATGGTGAATGCCTGGATGGTAACCTACAAACTCTGTGACCGAGGACCAGAGGTGTGGGGTCAGAGGACTATATTTATTTGGCACTTTGACAATGATATGATTCCTCTAGTCAAGGCAATAGTATGAGTAAGGGACATTCCTGCAGGAACAGAAGAAAGAACAAGCTCGACGCCAGTGGTAGGTTGGTTGCAGGTCCCAGGCACCCTGTGGCCAAATTTTGCTGCGTACAGCCAATGGCCACATGCGATGGGTTGGCCATAGGGACTGTCTAAAAGCTGCAAACAGTGCTGAATGAATACACAGCGGGGAAATAAAATGATTACAAAAAAAAACCTCACAGAAAAAAAAGACAGTGTTTAAGGTTACTTTATGGCTCAGCGATAAGCCGGGAACCCCCAAAAATCACTAGTTATGGTATGCAACACACACCATAATTCAGGCTGTGTGCTGTGCTAAAAAAAAAAAACCACTCTGCCAATGGCACAGAAAAAAACCAGAGTACTAAGAAGAAAATATTGGCGGTGATGAGATGTGAAGGGAGCCGCATACAATAACTGGCAAATTCCAGCTAACCTTTAACTGGGTTTTGTTCAGTGTGGTTGTATTATGCACTAATCACCCATGAGGGTATCCAGGCACTTGGGCAGCTTTGTAATCTGTGGTCCCCAAGGTACTTATACGAAGAGCCAGATATTCCGCTTCTTGCTGGACTAAAGAATTGTGGAGGAGGCTCTGATGGAGGTCGCTCCATGTCTTGGGTGCAATGTAGGAGAGTGAGCAACCTCCAGTTTTGCTTTTGCGAATGCAGGGAATGTGTGAGAGTTAGACAGAGAGTAGGTGTCTGGTGAAAGTGTATGCGGCTATTAAGGTAGTCTGGTCCTGTGTTGAGTAGGGATTTGTATGTGTGCATGAGAAGTTTGAATTGGCTGCACTTGTGAATGTGGAGCCAGTGAAGCTCCCTGAGGTGCGGTGTGATATGGGTGCGGGGTGGGAGGTAGAGTACAAGTCTTGCAGTGGTGTTCTGGAGTCTGTGTAGGGGTTGTTTGGAGATTCTGGCGTAGAGAGTATTGCCGCAGTCCAGTCTGTTGGTGAGGAGTGCTTGTGTAATGGTCCATCTGGTGTTCTGAGGCAACCATTTGAACATTTTTCGCAGCACGCATAGGAAGTGGAAGCAGATGCACACTGCGTTGACCTGAGCAGTCATGTTGATCTTGTCGTCTAGGATGATCCCTAGATTTATTGCATGGTCTGTGGGTGTAGCTGTTGGTTCTAGCTCTGACAGCCACCAGGTGGAGACCCACTGGGAGTTCTTGTTTCCGAAGACCAGTACTTAACGTCTTGTTGGAGTTTAGCTGCAGGCAGTTGGTTCACATCCAGTCTGCTACCATGGTCATGCAGTTGGTTCTGGCTGTGGTTGATTTGTCCGCCAAGGAGGGAATGACTTGGGTATCATCGGCGTAGGAGATGACGTTTATGTCCTGTGATCGGACGATGATATGTGAGTGTGCTTCTCTGTCACATGATTAGATCATACTCATGAAATATTCACAATATTTCATTGAAACGACTTAATTACTTTGGAAATATGGATTTCGTCCAAAGGAAGGCCTAGCTTCCACCGGATTTCCTTCCAAGTAGCTAATTAATCTCCAAGCCTGACATTGCATTTAGATAAAGGCAGCCCTAAATAAATCTGCAGACCTCCTGTGCTGTCCATTATTTAATCATCATTCGATTGATGAAAGGTAAACGAAACATGAACATCCTTATTGCAATCCTTCTTGGTCCCTGTTTGTTGCATCATGCAGAAAACAGCGTCAAATATTTCCCCGTTTTACACACAGAATACTTTTTTTTCCAACACAAAAGCAAAGCTTGCTGCAAAACTGTACAATCTTAACTACAACATTATTCTCTTTTTATACCACAGACAACTAAACGGAACAGTCCAGTATTTCACTTACTCTTTCCAATAAACAGTTCTGTGTTTGAAAAGCAACAGTCAGTGGGTTAATATATATTCCACCTCATTAAGTGATTCACATGCAAAAACCCTCTAAGCTTTTAAGTAGCCTCCCTTCAGTAATTACCCACACACGAGACTAGTTAATAGGCTGGCTTTAGAGTCCTATTTTTGTTTTACTGAAAACAAATATTCATTTTAGTAATTCTTTCACAGAGCCAACTTGGATATGGCAGGCTCACACTAAGAAGAACTACAAAAAATAATAAAAGGGTGGCAAAAATGGAGTAGAGCAGAAGGTTTGAGTCAGAAGTAAATAATGATCTGAAATAGGTACAATTCACTGCATCCCACAACCGATGACCCACGAAAGGCTTCAAACGTTTCCAGGGACAGTGGAGAAGGTCCACCGAGGGAGAACATTTCTGAACTTTCCCACGCGCAGTACAGCCTGGTCGAGGGAGACCCCAAATATGAAGGCGAGAGACCTTCACACAGATGTGGGATAAGAAGGTGGGCCAATGTCAGATGAAACAAAGGGGCTAAAGTAGACTGTTCCAAGAGAGTGGGTCCTGGACATGAACATCAATTTTCACCAAGTAGTATTTCAAAAAGAGGGGACACACAGGATTAGGGGGGTGAGGAAATGAACCTACAGGACACTGTAATATATGACCCTCTTGTGGTGACCAAGTCCCTCTTCGGAACGAGATGCAGAATCTGCCTCACAATCTCTTGCGCCCCCACATGCCATTCTTCTTAATCTGGACCCTGTGGGATATGGTGGCACCAAAAAAGGGGTGAACAGGACTAGTCTGTCATTCCTCCAGAACCCCCCAGACTCTCAGCTGTTAAGCCAGGATTGTGCTGCAGCCACCTGCCTTTCATCCACTGCTGAACCCTGGTACATATCAGGGGCTGGAAATGGTCTGAGCTGAGGTGGGCGGGGCACCCTTATGACACTTACATGTGAGAGCCAACCAAAGCCACAGGCTGAAACCAGGTAGACCCAAGGGACCAACTCGCCTCTGTGTACATTATTAACATGCTTCCAACATCACCCCCAGCCCACACACACTCCCACCTTCAGGTGGTGCAAGTGATCGCCCCTAGTGAGGCACAATATATATATATATATATATATATATATATATATATATATATATATATATATATATATATATATATATATATAAACTTCTTTATTCGGCTTATTCACAAAGGAAAAACCATAAAAGAGACAATTAATAATACACATTACATTTTTACATAAATAAAAAAGGAAAAACACACAATTTCAATAAAATTCATACAGAGAGCTAATTAAACATGAGAGAATTAATTAAAAACATTAAATGTGGAGAAGTGTGGCTCAGGGGTTAGAGGCGGCAGACCCGGAAGCTGAGATCGGCCCTGGACCAGGGTTCAATTCCCCGCCTCGGCGGGTCTTGGGCTCAAAATTCCACGGACTCGATAATTCTCGCTCCGGTGCCTTCTCGACTCACGGGTTCACACTCTGCGACTCTGGGCAATAGCTTGCTTAATCTCCACAACGGCCCCTCGCGGCGGGATGCCTGGCTTTCACCTTGTGGATACCCTGCCGGGGTTATCTCACAGGGGAATACCAGGACGGGTTCCCTAAGCAAGCGCCGGGAAACCCTTTGTGGGTAGCTGTGCGCTATATAAGCTCAAATACATTTACATTTACATCAGCTCAGGATATCGTTAATATGGATATTTATAGGTTTTTCCTGTGCTTCATGATACATTTTAAAAAGTTGCTCACAAAATAACAGACATTTTCAGTTTCCAGCATTTGGAGTCTGAGAAGAGCGGGCCTGCATTGTCTCAGTCCCCAGCTCCTCAATATTGATAGTAACCACATTTTTCTATGCGATTGGTGGAATTTGCAAAGCATAATCACATGTAGATTGGATTGTATTGATAGTCCATCACACGGACAAGGTGGGAGAGTAGCTTTCCAGACATTTTTCAGTGGAAACGTAACCAATCTAAAAAAAGTGTTCAGCCTGAATCTAGTCATTAGCATTCTCTCGTATGTTGATATTTGGAGTGTCAGATACGGATGAATGCCATGGGCTATTTGTACCATATTTGCATGGACTACCGCAGTTTTTAGTGATTCAGATGCCAATCTTAAAGACTCCAAGTGTCTTAGAGCTAATTGTTTAAGGTCTCTCTACGAGATGTCCATTATAGACTCTGGTTCAAGGAAGTAGTTCTCTAACCCTAGATCTTTGAAGAAATTTCTTACATAAGCGAGCCATTTTACTTTAAGGGATTTATCAAGGGCCATCGAGTCAGCAATGATGGACTGGGTCAGCGCATTCTTATCAGATGTCCAAATGCGCCGCCACAGCATCACTGGTTCAGTTTTAATTAGATCCTCTATATAGGGTATTCCTAGTTCCAGTGAGGCACAAAGCACTGGCAGTGAGCACTGGACGGGACAGCTCTCACCTGTGTGTGAAATGATCACTGCAGTACAGAGACGGCCTCATTTATTCCCCTAATGAATCTGAAGGACCACATGCTTTATTATGCTCATCAGAAGCGAAGATCGCTAGTGCTATAAAGGACACCGTACGAGCCATCAGAGGACTAAACCTCTACATCCAAGAGCCAGGAGGGAGGGAGGGAGGAACAGAAACCTCACACTTCTTCGCAACCAGGAACCTTCCCTCCTGAACCGGTCCTGCAGGTTGTTGCCAAGTCTGGGACTGAGACCAGTGTGCATTGATCAAAGAGAATGAAGCTCGGCTCCTTTGTTACTACGGGGACGGGGGCAGGATACAGCCAAAGACAAAGGGAAATCGACCAGATCTCTGCCCGCGGGCCACGAAACTGACATGAGCCCAGGGCTGCAGCATCCGCAGAAACGACAAGTCGGCACACTGCAGGCAGTCACAGACAGACAGACAGACACGCAGGCACACACTGTAGACGCTACAACGGACTGACTGGCTCTGTCTGTGTACTCACAGGCTGCAATGTACAGACAGGCTTACAATCCCAACCTCGAGCAGGTACACGCTGCATAGGACCGAACAGGCTTACATTCCCAATTTCACAAAACACTGCTTTGAGTAGCACGTTTCACACAATTCAGGCAATGGAGTGATATTACACTCACCGAGTCCAAGTCTCCAGGCACAGCCACCAGCAACATACTGAAACGGGGCAGAGACCCATATCTGTGTGGCACGTTAAGAGCCCAAACCATGTGCCATGCCCTCGGATCCGTATCCAACCTCACACTGAGGCACAGCAACTAGAAGTCGCTGTTCAGGATACAACAATTGCAAATATTGACCGGGTCGAGTGGAAATCTACACAACCCTGCCCCCCACCCCGCCCCCCCCCTCCCCTCCCCTCCCGGACGTTTCCCACCATTAACAGTGAGATGCCACAAAATTCCAGCTGCAACTGACAGAGCCTCAGATGTTGTCTGGTTCCATTATGTGGATGAAGACATTCCAAAGAACTAAGTATCCTTGGGGTATCAGGAAAAAACAATCCATGACTGGTGGTTTACACAATACTGGTCCGTTTTGCCCCCTGGTGCCCCAGTGCCTAGGGCATCAGTGGACACCAGAGACAATGGTTCATATTCGAGAAAAATCAACAGAAACGTTTTTCTTCTAGAGACTTTGGTTTATTAATCTGCAACGGACCCCAAAGCAAGGAATCCCCTGGTGCAGACATCAAAGGGACTGTAGTTCCGCCAGTTCTACATCTGAGCAGCACTGTCGTCACACCATGCCACATTCATATCTCCATAGGACGTCAGCGCTATACTGACGGCTTCTAGAAGGAAACACTGGCAGTGACATGGGGAAGACCCCAAGCCTGCGAGCTTCTCAAGCATTACACATATGGTGATAGAGGGCAGTTGACTATACTAAGTTATAAGATCGCCTGCTTTGTACTACTAATATTCGGGTAAGGCAGGGTGTAGCCAGTGGTGGACCAGTCTGACAGAGTGCGCATGACTATATGGTTAAGATGATGATCTGCTGTTGTGCAGGTATTACTGAGCAATGGGCGTTTGCTAGCCAGCTACCGGGCACGTCGATGGTGCACACTGGTAGAGGGCACCGACCCAGGATGCTGGGAAGTGGGGGCAGAGGCCCACCCATCTCAGAGGGGGGTCCCACAGGATATAAAGAACACATTAGGGTTGTGAGTGGGATACAGACTTCCTTCATTCTAAACCAGTTGTACGGAGCTGGTTAATCGCGTAGAGAATCTTGGGATAGACTCGTGGATAGACTCCTGGCAGAGAATTATTAAATGTAGGCCACTCCTCACTTAGTCCTTCCCTCGTACTAGATTCAGGTTCATCAGGGTAGGTATATTTTAAAAGGCACCAGTTGAGCATTTTTTGCCATCTTCCATCAGGGGATGTGTTTATACGTTTTAAGCAATATAGGGCTTTGAAACCATATCAGGCTGTATAATACGGTTCGTAATTTTATACTATGTACTTTATAACCAGTATTACGATGGTAGCAGTACATTCCTTATGCTTGAGTTACGCAAGATAGTTCCGGCCGTCAAGGGGCCCTGTTTGCCCTAATGGTAACTGTACGGCAGCAGGTGCGTCATGGGTTGGGGCACAAAAAAATCTTGCTCTAAAGATCCAGCGGCATCAGTTGATTCCTTTTGGAATTGGGGCAGCAGCCGTAACAGCAAAGGCAGGCTCATCAGCTAGCACTGTGAGGAAAATGGGATACTGGTGGTCGGCTGGTTTTGCCTTCGTATCAAGCCTGGGTGGCTGATAAATGATGTTTGCAATTTGGTCATGACTGTGCCTGATTTTTCCATTTCTCTCCTGTTCATTAGGGTGTCCTGCCAAGGTGGTAGGGGTACTGGGGCACTCTTCCCTGACGGTCGTAGCTGGTACGCTAACAGAGTTTGCCAGGCTGGGAAGGGTCTTGCCCTTGGCAGAATTCGCATGGTCGGGCATGATACCTCGCAGGGCGGAGGGCCCCTGAGCGCGGCCAAGGGCCTGGAATGTCTCGGTGAGGCGGCCCAAGGGGGAATGTGCCGGGTTGTGCTCAGCGAAGGGCCACTCGCGTCACATTCCACACGGAATGGTTTCCGGTGAGGTGACGTATCACAAGGATGGACCCAGAGAGTGGCCAAGAGCCTGGGGGACCGGGTTGTGCTCAGCGAAGGGCCGCTCGCGTCACATTCCACACTGAATAGTTATCGGTGAGGTAACGTATCACAATGATGGAGTACAGTTATCAAGCATTGGTACGGATACCTGATTTGTGGAATTGTCGTCGGTCATTCAGGGCGCAGGTGGGGAAGGTGATGGACCTGTGGGCCCGGGTCACCTTTGTGGCGGCAAAAAGACCTTGGAACAGTAAAATTGACCGACGGAATGGACGGGAGTCCCCCTTGCGTACTCCCTAGGCCAGCACTGAGGGGGGAGACGGTAAGCTCTCCGCTGGAAAATATGGCCCCGGCTGGGGAGGCTAGGGCGACAGGTTACGAGCCACCTGGGTTCCTGGTCTGCCTGGTGGTCTGAGGGTGGGCCCCTGGAGAAGGCGGACAAGGATCAGAGGTTTGGGGCCCACTCCTCATGTGCGCAGGTGGGTTGCACCTTGCGTGGATGCTCTGCATTTAAGATGTGAGCTGGAAGGCCCCTTAGTGCTGGAGGACTAGAATCTGGCTGAAGAAGATCTGGAAAGTCAATAATAAAATTGTGTTGATTACTGTAAATAATGAATATGAAATGCCTTGTCATGTTTATGAAATGTCAAATATTAAACATGGCCATTTTACACCCACGCAAATCTCTGTTGATGATTTAATGTGGGTTGTCAGGTTATCAGGAGGGAGCGGGGAGCATGCTGGGGGATCTGGGTCCTAGGGCCATAAATAACGTATCTCACGCATGCTAGGGAGAAGATGATCAGATATTGCTGTTATCACTGATATGAGGTTCAATGGGAGCTATAACTGGCATACTGCCATGCTACGTTATGCCCTTATGTAGAAATAACATGGTGGATAGTCTGGGTGGCGGCATAGCTTCTAATGGAACGGCGCCATTCCTGTGACAGGCCAGGGAATAAGTGGAGGAGTCCGGCTCTGTGGAACCCCTTAGTTTGTATTCGTTTACAGGAGATGAATCTCCACCCAATGAATGACCGCAGGAACACCACTCTCCTTGGAAGATATAATCCTCACAGCAGGAGCAGCAGGGATGACGCTCTTCATAGAAAGCAGACTACATCGGGCATTGCAGCTTCTGTTTCTACACGGAGTAGAGACCGTCCGGACTCAACGGGTGGTCCTCAAGCAGCCATGAGCAGAGTGGACGGGGCCGCAAGACCCGTTTGCACCTACTACTGACAGATGCGGAGAGGATTGAAGACATTAGGGGGAGATGGGGGGGCGACGACACCTGGAATCTAGTAACCAAACTACGAACTAGGAAAGGTAACAGTGTTGGCATAAACGGATACGGTGTCTCCAGACCAGGGAGAGGGTCCCTTAGAGAGACCGCAGCATTTATAAAGAGGTACAATTGTTATTGTTGAGGACGACTTCGGAGGCCGTGGAGAGAAATGAGCAGAAATAAAAGAAGCCCTTATAGATGACGTAAATCACACAAATAAAGAGAAGATCTGGGAAGATGACAACAGAGGTCGAAGAAAATGGAAGCACTTAAAAATTACGAATTGGCTATAACCCTAACGTGGGATTTGGGGCAGTAAAGAGTCACAAGCATCAAGTTATTTTAGACACATGCAGTGGGCAATATCCAGGTTTATGTATACACACACAATTTGAGCAGTCCCAGAAAACATGGGGCAGATCAAAATCACATTTTCTGGATTCTGAGCAGGTACTTATTGCACAGGTTTGTGCTTCCATCTGCCAAGGCACACACTGGACATGTCCGTATAGGCATGCATACCCTCTGTCTGCCAAGGCACACGTTGCACATGTCAGTATAGGCATGCATGCCGTCCATCTACCAAGGGACACGTTGAACAGATCAGTATAAGCATGGATACCCTCCGTCTGCTAAGGCACACGTTGCACATGTCAGTATAGGCATGCATACCCTCCGTCTGCCAAGGCACACGTTGCACATGTCAGTATAGGCATGCATGCCGTCCATCTACCAAGGCACACGTTGAACAGATCAGTATAAGCATGGATACCCTCCGTCTGCCAAGGCACACGTTCCACATGTCAGTATAGGCATGCATACCCTCCGTCTGCCAAGGCACACGTTGCACATGACAGTATAGGCATGCATGCCGTCCATCTACCAAGGCACACGTTGAACAGATCAGTATTGGCATGGATACCCTCAGTCTGCCAAGGCACACGTTGCATATGGCAGTATAGGCATGCATTCCCTCCGTCTGCCAAGAGACACGTTGCACATGTCAGTATAGGCATGCATGCCGTCCATCAACCAAGGCACACGTTGCACATGTCACTATAGGCATGCATGCCGTCCATCTACCAAGGCACACGTTGAACAGATCAGTATAAGCATGGATACCCTCCGTCTGCTAAGGCACACGTTGCACATGTCAGTATAGGCATGCATACCCTCCGTCTGCCAAGGCACACGTTGCACATGTCAGTATAGGCATGCATGCCGTCCATCTACCAAGGCACACGTTGAACAGATCAGTATAAGCATGGATACCCTCCGTCTGCCAAGGCACACGTTCCACATGTCAGTATAGGCATGCATACCCTCCGTCTGCCAAGGCACACGTTGCACATGACAGTATAGGCATGCATGCCGTCCATCTACCAAGGCACACGTTGAACAGATCAGTATAAGCATGGATACCCTCCGTCTGCCAAGGCACACACTGCACAAGACAGTTTGGTCTTACATTAGTTGTAGTTGGGCACATACACCCTGCATGGCACAGGGAAGACTTACATTCGCTGTATACGAGCAGTTACATATTGCACGGAGCAAAGAACGCTTCCATTAGTTGTTCTGAACAGTTACAGGCTTTGTGGGGGCAGGGAAGGTTTACATTAGTAGGTTTGGTGAAACCACACAATGCAAAGGGCTGAGCAGGATTACTTTTCCTATGCAACATCGAGTGTGGCGGGAATGCATCTGGGCAGTAGCTCATCTCGTGGGACAGAGAAGCTGTACATTTGATAAATACCCGATTGGGACAAAGCAGTCTCACTCGCCATGTCCCAGTAGATACACCACATGGATGATGCTTACATTCGCTGCATTTGGGATGGTACACTCTGCTTGGAACAAGAAAGGATCATATTCCCTGTGTCTCCGAAGTGACTGCACCAAAGAATTGCATTAGAGGAACTCATACCATTTCCCCAGGTCAGGTGTAAAAAGTTTGAGGGTACGGATCGACAGTATGCTTCCTTTGGCGATACAAGCCAGGCAGCTAGCTATGCATTGTTGTGGTCTGCTGAGGACACTTAGAAAATGTTAGAATTTTTGCCTCTGTCTTTGCGGAGGCAGGTGGTGCAGGTGTTAGTTCTATCGTTATTGGACTATGGCAATTCTCTTTATCCTAGAATCCCCAAGTATGTTGTAAGAAGACTTCAAGTGGTACAAAATGCTGTGGTTCGGATTTTGTTGAAGTTACCCAAGCAATGGCCTCTTTACATTGGCTCCCTGTTCATAAGACAATACACTTCAAGGCCCTAGACATGGCTCGTCAGGTTTTACACAATAAGGGGCCTATGCATGGCTCATCGGGTTTTACACAATAAGGGGCCTATGCATGGCTCATCGGGTTTTACACAATAAGGGGCCTATGTATGGCTCATAGTGTTTTACACAATAAGGGGCCTATGCATGGCTCGTCGGGTTTTACACAATAAGGGGCCTATGTATGGCTCATAAGGTTTTACATAATAAGGGCCCTATGCATGGCTCATAAGGTTTTACATAATAAGGGCCCTATGCATGGCTCATAAGGTTTTACATAATAAGGGCCCTATGCATGGCTCATAAGGTTTTACATAATAAGGGCCCTATGCATGGCTCATAAGGTTTTACACAATAAGGGGCCTATGCATGGCTCATCGGGTTTTACACAATAAGGGGCCTATGCATGGCTCATCGGGTTTTACACAATAAGGGGCCTATGTATGGCTCGTCAGGTTTTACACAATAAGGGGCCTATGCATGGCTCATCGGGTTTTACACAATAAGAGGCCTATGTATGGCTCATAGTGTTTTACACAATAAGGGGCCTATGTATGGCTCATCGGGTTTTACACAATAAGGGGCCTATGTATGGCTCATAGTGTTTTACACAATAAGGGTCCTATGCATGGCTCATAAGGTTTTACATAATAAGGGCCCTATGCATGTCTCATAAGGTTTTACACAATAAGGGTCCTATGCAATGGCTCATAAGGTTTTACATAATAAGGGCCTATGCATGGCTCATAAGGTTTTACATAATAAGGGCCTATGCATGGCTCATAAGGTTTTACATAATAAGGGCCCTATGCATGGCTCATAAGGTTTTACACAATAAGGGTCCTATGCATGGCTCATAAGGTTTTACATAATAAGGGCCCTATGCATGTCTCATAAGGTTTTACACAATAAGGGTCCTATGCAATGGCTCATAAGGTTTTACATAATAAGGGCCTATGCATGGCTCATAAGGTTTTACATAATAAGGGCCTATGCATGGCTCATAAGGTTTTACATAATAAGGGCCCTATGCATGGCTCATAAGGTTTTACACAATAAGGGGCCTATGCATGGCTCATCGGGTTTTACACAATAAGAGGCCTATGTATGGCTCATAGTGTTTTACACAATAAGGGTCCTATGCATGGCTCATAAGGTTTTACATAATAAGGGCCTATGCATGGCTCATAAGGTTTTACATAATAAGGGCCTATGCATGGCTCATAAGGTTTTACATAATAAGGGCCCTATGCATGGCTCGTCAGGTTTTACACAATAAGGGGCCTATGCATGGCTCATCGGGTTTTACACAATAAGAGGCCTATGTATGGCTCATAGTGTTTTACACAATAAGGGGCCTATGTATGGCTCATTGGGTTTTACACAATAAGGGGCCTATGTATGGCTCATAGTGTTTTACACAATAAGGGTCCTATGCATGGCTCATAAGGTTTTACATAATAAGGGCCCTATGCATGTCTCATAAGGTTTTACACAATAAGGGTCCTATGCAATGGCTCATAAGGTTTTACATAATAAGGGCCTATGCATGGCTCATAAGGTTTTACATAATAAGGGCCTATGCATGGCTCATAAGGTTTTACATAATAAGGGCCCTATGCATGGCTCGTCAGGTTTTACACAATAAGGGGCCTATGCATGGCTCATCGGGTTTTACACAATAAGAGGCCTATGTATGGCTCATAGTGTTTTACACAATAAGGGGCCTATGTATGGCTCATCGGGTTTTACACAATAAGGGGCCTATGTATGGCTCATAGTGTTTTACACAATAAGGGTCCTATGCATGGCTCATAAGGTTTTACATAATAAGGGCCCTATGCATGTCTCATAAGGTTTTACACAATAAGGGTCCTATGCAATGGCTCATAAGGTTTTACATAATAAGGGTCCTATGCAATGGCTCATAAGGTTTTACATAATAAGGGCCTATGCATGGCTCATAAGGTTTTACATAATAAGGGCCTATGCATGGCTCATAAGGTTTTACATAATAAGGGCCCTATGCATGGCTCATAAGATTTTACACAATAAGGGTCCTATGCATGGCTCATAAGGTTTTACATAATAAGGGCCCTATGCATGTCTCATAAGGTTTTACACAATAAGGGTCCTATGCAATGGCTCATAAGGTTTTACATAATAAGGGCCTATGCATGGATCATAAGGTTTTACATAATAAGGGCCTATGCATGGCTCATAAGGTTTTACATAATAAGGGCCCTATGCATGGCTCATAAGGTTTTACACAATAAGGGTCCTATGCATGGCTCATAAGGTTTTACATAATAAGGGCCTATGCATGGCTCATAAGGTTTTACACAATAAGGGTCCTATGCAATGGCTCCTAAGGTTTTACATAATAAGGGCCTATGCATGGCTCATAAGGTTTTACATAATAAGGGCCTATGCATGGCTCATAAGGTTTTACATAATAAGGGCCTATGCATGGCTCATAAGGTTTTACATAATAAGGGCCCTATGCATGGCTCATAAGGTTTTACACAATAAGGGCCTATGCATGGCTCATAAGGTTTTACATAATAAGGGCCTATGCATGGCTCATAAGGTTTTACATAATAAGGGCCTATGCATGGCTCATAAGGTTTTACATAATAAGGGCCTATGCATGGCTCATAAGGTTTTACATAATAAGGGCCTATGCATGGCTCATAAGGTTTTACATAATAAGGGCCTATGCATGGCTCATAAGGTTTTACATAATAAGGGCCCTATGCATGGCTCATAAGGTTTTACATAATAAGGGCCCTATGCATGGCTCAACACCTGGTCTGTTCCTCGTCCACACATAAAAAAATACGTTCCTCTGTTTTATGCTTGTTAACAATTCCTAAAATTAACAAATCAAGAAGTGGAGTAAGCTCTTTTGCTTATTTGGTTCCTGAACCATGGAACTCCCTGCCTGGAGGGCTAAAGTGGAGTTAAGCTTTAGGAAGCAGGTTTATTGAACTCTGTCAGGATGCAGGAACTGGTATGATCGGTCAGAGCTGGGAGGTCCTTTGGGTAGCCATGCGCTTTAGAAATACCAAGAACAGAATTGTACAGGCACCTGCACAGGTCATCACAGACCTACATCTTCCAAGAATTCGAACCTTTGGTGGTGGTTTTGTACAGAAGCTTATGTACATGTGACGTTAACGGTGCTGGAACATCTCGTCTCAAGTCAAAAATGTCTTCTTATGAAACAAAGCCCTTGCTCCACGTCCGTTCTGCTCTGGTTCAGACAGTGTGCTAAGAAAACGAGCCCATTGTCCTGTATTAGAAGGTGTTTCATGGACTCTGAAATCCTGCCCTTGGTTATGCACTGTTAGCAGCCTCTCTTTGTTGTTCCAGGGCAGGCACCTACGAAATCTGCCCTCCACCTGAAGCAGGAACACTGTGCCAGGCGAAACCATAAGTAACATAGGCAGCAAAGCATTCTCGTCAACCAGCACGCCAAGTTCTGGATCGGAATGTCTCTAAACTGCGTATTAGTCATTGGTCAGAAGAAAAGTTCAACGCTTGGATCACCACCCAGCCTTTCAGTGCCAAGAAGCTTAGGTGCTTCATGTGCTATAGAAATATTAGTTTGTGTCTGCCCGTAAGTAGCAAGTAGGCAAGGCCTGCCCACTGCACACCGCAGATGGGCTGATGCATTCCAGGTAATGGTTTCTGGGGGCATTCACCTAACTTCTTGCGTACAGGCCAAGTTAACAATTGGGTTGGAAGTCCCTGCCTTAGAGAAACGAGAAGCTGGGATTAAGAGATCATTGACAAGGAGGATCAGTGGTCAGGTACCCATGGGTGAGGTTACCTGTTCAGTCTGGAGAGGACTACAGCCCTTCCTTCCAGCACAAAAGGACCAGAGCCAAATCTTTTGGCTTCATTTAGGGACCCTGGTCATTTCACGAAGATATTCAAGAGCAGGGGGTGACTAGTTGGTAAACTTCAACATCGAGTTAGAAACTCCGACAATACATGACAAAAGAATAGGATAAAACATTGGCACAGCACACCATCAACTCTATTTGGAGATGCAGTGATGCTGACACCGTAGGGTAAACCTGATGAGGGAAAGCAATGCCTACATTTGCACCACAGTTCCAAACGACAAGTATCACAATAGCAGAAATTAGTCTGAGTGTGGTGTACACAAGGGTTGTGAAAGCACAAGAGGGTTGAAAACCCAGGGGCAGATTCCACAATCCGTTGGTGCAGGGGGTTTTATTTTTAGCCCACTGTGTCTTTCTAGACGGAGACCTGACATATGCCACTCCGCGCTGCTCTTGGACCAACAGGAACAGTTTGGCAAAGTCCCTTACAGATGGGAACAGACGCAACCCCAGAGTGGTTTCGATCTACTTAGGTCTCATCAGTGAGGTATAGATATAGTCCTGTGACACAGCGAGCACAGGACCCACATCTGGGTATAAGCAAGGCCTTTATCTACAGTGGCATGGTGGGTAAAAAACAATGGACTGGAATGCGGCCCACAGAGATTGGCAGTTGGCTGAGATTAAATCGAGCATTCCATACATCACCTTGTTGCAGTGTTGTAAATGTAAATGTAAAGTATTTGTAGAGCGCACTGCCACCAAGCGGTTTCCTGGCGCTATTACTCATACCGCTGTGGAACCCTTCCTGGCTTTCCCTGTGAGGTGTCCACTCCTGGGCACCCCCAGGGTGAAGCCAGGCATCCTAGCGCTGTTGGGGCCGGTGTGGAGGTTAAGCAAGCTATAGCCCAGTGTTGCAGCGTGGGGCCCATGATTAGAATGGGCACCGAGGCGAGAATTGTCAGGTCCGAGGAAATTGAGACCAAGACCCGCCGAGGCGGGAATTGAACCCTGGTCCCAGGCCAGAACTCTGCATCAAGGTCTGCCACTCTAACCATTGAGCCACACTCCTTCACAGGAGGAGTGTGCCAGGCGACCAGTGTTACGGGACCCATGCTCACTGTGCGCAGGACTGAAGCTGCACCCGTCTGGCGAAAACATTCAGGGGTTGCCTATGGTCCCATCTGGAGGGGGCCTCGCCTAGAAGTTTGGGACAGACTGTTCCGATGAGTAGCTGGGTCTGTACCAATTTGCATAAGGAATGCCTAGCGGCACGGTGGGAAAAAAACAATGGACTAGAATATAGCCCAGTGCGATTTCCAGTGGCTGAGATTAATTCAAGCATTTCATCCATCACCTTGTTGTTGCAATGCTCAAGAACTAGGGGCGATGGATGAACAACTATCTGCTTTGTTTCACTGCAAAGAAACTACAGAGGCCGGGTGGCGACCCCTGCAGAGGGCCACTGCATGCTCTAAATGGCCATGGAGAATGACAGCTTCAACATGTGAACTCTGCTCCTTTGGTGCCCTTAGTGTGGGTCTTCTTTACAATGGCATTCGGGGTGGAGATAGCCATTGCAGGCCAATGCCATACTTTGAGGAGTCTCCTGGGGTGTGGTGGTGGTCACAGACTATTTGGTATAGATCTGCAGGGTTTCTGCATGCATCCAGCTATCCCAGGCACAGAGATAGTCCCATCTCAGATCCATCAGATGGAAGAGCTCTCATGGGTACCTTGCTCAGAAACTGGAGCTCTCTGCTGGCAGCAGAGCCTCAAGGAGTTCCAAGACACTTCTTCTAAAACCCCAACGATTTGCCAAGAAAACAACCTATAATTGTTCATTCTCTGGTATAGCTCCCAGGATCTGGAACGCCTTGCCCACTGAAACAAGAACGAACCCGTCGTCAACCTCCTTCAAAAAAGAAGTTAAAGCGACCCTCATGGCGCAATTCACGTAAACTTTGACAGTTCTGCTAACCTCCTGTATATTACATCTATCGTGGTCTCGGTGCTCAATATCGGGCATTTGATCCCCCAAGATAGTTGACTGTACTTGTATAAGCTATGTAACTCTACTTTGCATATCTCTTGTTTTTGCTACTTTTGTTTTCTCTCTCACATTTGACTTGTAAAGTGCTCTGATACTCGAAAGAGTCTTGTTCGCGCTATATAAAACCTTCAAAATAAATAAAAATAAATAAATGGGTTAGTGCATCTTTGGCTCTCGGTGAGTGCTTGCGTTATCCTCCTCAATTGTTCTCCCAAGTGTTCCTCAGTACATGGTCCTTTGGCTTCTATAGTGCGTGCTCCTGTAAGTGCACCGAGGGCGTCCTAAGGGGGCGCTCTTGCAGCCTTCTAAAGGCAGCACAACCCTTACTCAGTGTTGCTGAATTGACCGCTTGTATGAGAGACACCAACTGCATGGAAGCAATCCAACATATGGGTAAGATCACAAAAAGCCAAGCATTAGCATTTAAATATATGTTCCGGCCGCCATCCAAGCACATTCCTGCTTCTCTGCATTTCTAAGGAATAATAAGGGAGAAGCATTTGAGCATGGGAAGGGAAAGGGCTCGGCGGCTGGGAACGGAAGCATGACTGGTCCGGGCAGGGCCGTGTCCTCGTCCCGAGGGCATTACTCAGCACCCTCCTGCTCACACACAGGCCCTGGAATGGGAACCACCCAGCACTTCAGAAGGAAGCTGCCACTGACTGACATCTCACTCTATAGGCTGGGGCACAGGTATCAGGTCAGCCACGGAACAGCTTAAAGGGGGAGAATGGCCATTAGACCCTCCACCCTCTGTGGCTGCTCGCTCGTAGGTACCCTCCTTACAAAGCCATGCACATCCTTTCTGTTAAAACTACTTGTATTATTATGGAGAATGTTGGAAGGAAATTCTAGGCCTCTTGGTGCCCTTGGGCTCGTTGTTATATAGCACTTTACTCAGGACAGTTACAGGAGCTTTGCAAATGCCAAGAAATCACTGGGAGCTTTTGAAGACTCCGTGCATTTGCATACGTTTTTTTTCGACGTGTATTTTCTCGGTGTGCTTCAAGGGCTTTATTTGCAGACTCACCCAGCAGCGATTCATTTGTGCTAAAATAAATAAATAAATAAAAGTGCCAGGGCTCTCGCCCGGAGGCCACTGCAACCAACACCACACATTGCCCATGAAATGCTGACAATGATAGTAACAACACAACTACTAACCACCAGTGGGACAATTCAGACTATTAAAGCCCCCCAAAGCTATAAGAATGGCTTGGGCGGCAGATAATATTCATTTTTAATGTATATTGAATTAAAAATTGACCGTTATTGTGGTAATCTCTAAAATAGCAGACAGCGCCACCTTGTGGGAGACTGTCATAAGCGCCAGTGTTAACAATGCAGGTGCTGAGCACCGGAAACCACCAGCTCAAATTTAGCACTGCAAGTCCCCAGGGTTTCATAGTGTGTGCTTCAAAGGGCATTCTCCGTTCACTTCAAGGCCTCGCTCTTGGCCTGTGTCAAGTCTTTCACAGCACATGGTCCCAGGCTTCTCTATGCATGTGCGTGCATTCTGGGTCCCCTTCAGTGCACGCTTAACGGCCTCTCTCAGCACACGCTTAACGGCCTCTCTCAGCACACGCTCACCGGTCTCTCTCAGCGCACGCCCACCGGTCTCTCTCAGCGCGCGCCCACCGGTCTCTCTCAGCTCGCTCTCACCGTGTGCTCACCAGTCTCGCTCACTGGTTTCTCTCACCGCGTGCTCCCGGGTCTCTCTCACCGCGTGCTCCTGGGTCTCTCTCACCGAGGGCTCACCAGTCTCTCTCGAGTCTTTCCCAACATTCTCTTGTGTCTCTTGTAGTGAGTGCTCTT
Source organism: Lissotriton vulgaris (assembly GCF_964263255.1). Taxonomy (NCBI): domain Eukaryota; kingdom Metazoa; phylum Chordata; class Amphibia; order Caudata; family Salamandridae; genus Lissotriton; species Lissotriton vulgaris. The sequence goes on from NC_141697.1 coordinate 1,186,547,865, forward strand.
GGGTCTCTCTTGCAGGTCTCTCTCAGCATTTGCTTTAGGGTCTCTGTCAACATGTGCTCCCGGGTCTATCTCATCACATTCTCTCAGGTCTCTTAAAACATACTCTTGCATCTTTGGTAGTGAGTACTTGGTCTCTCTCAAAGCGTGATCTCTGGTCTGTCTCACCAGGTGCTCCCAGGTCCCCTTCGGGACTCGTTTCCAGGTCCCCCTCGGGACTCGTTTCCAGGTCCTCCTCGGGACTCGTTCCCAGGTCCCCCTCGGGACTTGTTCCCAGGTCCCTCTCAGGACTTGCTCTTAGGTCTCTCTCAGGACTTGCTCCCAGGTCTCTCTCAGTCAGCATTCCAGAGTCTCTCTTAGTTTGAGCTGCTTGACTTCTCTCAGCGAGTGCTAGATTCTTCTCAGTTTTTACTCCTAGGGCTTTCTAGGTCAAGCCTAGTGCAGCGCGCATGCGCCGCACTGCAAGGCTTCTTGTAACTACTCTAAACTACTCCATGTGGGTCGGACTCCTCCCACGCATAGGATTGCCTATTGTGCGTGTCTTTCAAGAATGAAAGCACGCAAATTGCTAAAGGCGGGTGCATGTGCCACCTCCTTTTGTAATGTTTACTTCCACTGCGTTTTGCTCTCGGGAGCGAGCAGCGGCACACAGGGCGGCCGCTGCATTCCTGTGCCCGCCCCCACCACTCCTCTTGAGTTGCTTGTTTTCATTTGCAGTCTGCGCTTCATGTTTGCAACCCCTCCCACTCTTCGGTGTTTGTTATTTGTAGTGCGGTCCCCTTTCACTTTGGGGACCGCGCTTGTTTATTTAATTAATTTGCTCCGCAATTTGCTTTCACTTTTGCGGCCGTTCTGGTTTTAAATGTAGCACTCTTTTTCAAACCCATGCCGCCCTAAGAGCTGTAAATAGCAAATATTATATTGACCTTGTTGAAAGCAAATCAAATTACCGACATCGCAACTCAATACACCGATGTCGCAACAATGCAAATCAGGATTGGCTTAGCTTTGATTTCAACCCCTGACCCAAAGATCGCAGCAATTGTCAGCGGCGATAATTAAAATCTTGGCCCAGACGGATTCCCAATTCCAAATATAGATTTACATACTAATCTGTACTGAAACTTACATTTGCAGTGGAACAGTTTCTCTGGCTGTAACGATAAAGTCAGATAAGCACGTGTTGTTATAAAACAAGCCTAAAACCAGAACCTTTCTAGGGACATGTTGAGATATCCTACATTGAAACGGTCAGTGGTGTAAGGCAAAATGACCCCTCCCCCCCACACCACCTGTCTCGACTTGCATATATTCATGAGCTGTATAGCTTCTCACCCCCAGAAGACTGTGGCCCCTCTGAAAGGTTTCTCCTTCTCCACATCAAAGATTCGCCTTTTGCTGTTCGCGCGCAGATGCGCTGTACTTATGTGCTCCCTGTAAGTGTTTAGTCTCTAAACTGCATGCATTAGATGCTCCAAGTTCAGCCAGGCATTCGTGGATTTCTCACTGTGTGCTTCCTGGCCTCTCAGTTTGACAAAGGCTCTCCAACCTCCAGAGAGTCAACAATATTGCAGGAAGCCAGGGACCACCTCTAAGTTTGCAGCGCTCGCCCCAGGCCAGGGGGAAAGAACTGCTGCATGAACCTCAACCTCAGAAGCGCGACTAGGCTTCCGGGGTCACAAGGGACAAACCACACCCCTTTAAAGGGGGTGCAAGGTGACAAGCAGGTCTCTCTGTTCCTGCTCGCCGCCGTGGACGCGGCACTCCTCTTCTGCTCCATGCCCCATGGATCACAGACAGGTCCAGTCCCTTGCACCACTACCAATCACAGCGATGAGGCCACTGGGACAACAGCGGCCTCTCATTGTGCTCACCCCGGGAGCAGCATCGGCCGAGCTTTGGTTTTCCCACCCACTATCCCCTAAGCAAGGGGCATGTATGTATGGGGTCATTCTAAAGGCACATGTATGACTTTTTTCCCTTTCCAAGAACTTAATCAGGATTTGCAGAAGTTATGTGGTTGATAAATTTCACGATTAACACTTTCTTTCTAGCTTCCAATATATGTCATGTTTAGATCTGTTGTATTTATGCAGGATGGCGGGTGAGGTCATGATTGATGGGGATACTTCGGGTCCCTGTACACATCTTTATATACCAAAATAACATTGGCTTCACTGGACCCTCAAAGGGGTGCAGGCAGCAAGTCGAAAGGAGGTTGCAGTGACACAGGTTGGGGGTGGGGGTTACGGACTTGTGGTCCTTACCTGTCAACCACCGATGCAGGCACAGTTGGCACGACCTAGCACAGGCCCTCTGGGGGGATGAGGAACTTGGGTGTAGAGGGTGCATGAGGGAGGTATCCTGCATAAGAGCTCCCGGTAAGGTGGGGTCCTCCCATAAAGAGGAACCCATCCTCTGGACGTGGGGCTTAAGGAGAAGGGTCACAGTACCAGTCATGATCTCACTCTGAATAGTTATGTTTGTTGGTTGCACATGAACCAATTTGTTATGGTTAGGTGTCTCCTATGTACTAGAGTCTCTGTTAAGGCTAGGTCTCACTTGTGAACCAAAATTCAAATTTTGATGATTAACAATGCTTTGGGGGTCTTACTGACACCTAACCCAAAGAAGATCTGCTCTCAGGCCGGGCCATTGACGGGTTGGTGGGAAGGGGTAGGTCTCCATGGACCATCTGCGACTCCCTGGCCATATATGCTAGGTCTTTCTTGGTCTGTGAGGTTTGGGCTTTATCAGTGTGTGCTCCCTGCTCTCACAGGCCTCCCTCAGTGTGCGCTCTCAGCTCTCTCAGTATGTGCTCTTAGACCGCTCTGCGTGTGTGCTGGATCATCCTCAGAGCCTGTTCCAATCGATTTTTACTGCAGTCTTTTCAAGTGACTTCTCCCAGTTCAGCCAGTGCGTTCCTAGGTCTCTCTGTGTATACTTTCTAGATTCTTGCCAGTGTCTGCTCATATGGTCTTTGCACGGAATTTCTCCAAAATTGTGTCTTAGCTAAATTTCACTGCTCTTTAGGAAACACCCAACCATATTTTTTGTACACTTTTAAAGTATTTTAATCTATTGCAGTTTTATAATATTAAAACATTCATGTTTTTATATGTGTATAGGATGAAATATCCCATACCATATGTTACAAATATGTTAAAGAGACCAAAGAGTTCAGCTAAGGTTCCAAAACTCTGAGGTGATCTGAGATATTCTTTACCTTTAACATGTAGCAGGAGGTATTTTACTCTTCGCCCCATCACTGCAGCACCAACCCTCTTTTAAAGGTTTGGCCTCCTTCACTGTCTCTTAAAATGTAGAATCAATATTAAACTGTACTGTGAAAATATTTATGCCAATATGTATGTAATTGTGCAAGCACGTATTTAAGAAAGCTTAATAAAAAGTCCCGTTTAAAGCCCTTAGGTTACAATATACATTACAATGCAGGTAGATCCCAGCTTATCCAGTAATCAACTCCGGCAGGGCACTAAACATCATCCACAACTGTTTGCTTATTACCTAAGAATAGCAGCTGAGCATCAATTTAAACATATAATTATTTAAGCAGCATTCTAACTCTGCCAAGTGAATGCCTTTCACACTGTCTGCTGACAGTAGACATTGAGACATCGTAACAACTACAATAACAAAATACAGTAGTCATGTAATTTCCTATTACAAACGACTAGTGATATCACAAATAAACTATGTGTGAGATACTGCATCCACTGACGTACATTAAAGCATATTGCAAGGAGTTACGTACCCATATAGAGGAAAAAGGTTGAAAGCAGAGTTCATGTATAGGGTTATGGAACACTAATGTGACCTGTAATAACTGTAACATACGGCAGAGGATATTTCATTCCTTATAAATAATACATAAGCACATCATCACTCTATCCTCAAATCACTTAAATCCTTGATGTCTTGCTCTTTCATGTGAAAGAAATCTTATGGTACAAGCCTGAAGCGCAGAATCTGTGGTGTAAAATGAAACTCACCAAAAAGCAGTTAGTAATTTGTTTTAAAAAGATATTAGAATCAGTTCAATGTAAACCACATTTTTTAAAACGCTGTAGAAAGACAGAGCAAGGTTCTATCTTTCCTGTAAATAAATAACTATAGAATACAAAAATAAACATATTGCCATACATATATCCTTTCTTCTGACCACTATTCTTTTTAGACTCCAGCAGCAGGGATTATGACATTACAACGCAACTGTAATAACTTATTACAGTTGAACAGCTATGTCATTACGTTACTACAGGGGACTAGAGATGTCACTAGTTAACAGTAATAAGGAAGCTAGAGACAAGCTTTTATACAAGGATTGCAGGCACCCATACACTTCAAATTTATGCAAAACTGCTACTCACTAAGCAGATCCATGACCACATAGAAGAACGAGGTCGAAGGCAGAGTTCCTTTGAAACTCCATAGTGACTTGCAATATCCTTTTGTACAACAGGGGGTACTTTATTTCTTATAGTACATGGTCACACCACCACCTTTCCCACAGACCACCACAATCCTTTGTGCATAGCTCTTCCATATGAAAGCGAGAGCAATTTTGCAAACATGAAAAATAAAAACAGAATCTCTAGTGCAAAACTGAACATCTCAAAAAACTGTTAGATATTTGTTGCAAAAAATATTAGAATCATTAATATGTCAGTTTAAAAAAAGGTTCAGTAGCTCAAAATATGGGAAACATACAGAAAGATTCTAACTTTTCTATAATTCCCTGAAGAGTGAAAAAATATTTATGTTGCCATAAATATATCATTTCTGCTTGTCACTATACAGGAAGAAAAACAAAGCAGAAAGAAAAACCATGCTGCTTATTGTGACTTTAGAACTCTATTGTAATAACTTACAGTTTAGTTCTGAACTGGTGTGGAGTCCATTTGCTGTGTTTTCATACTACATCACTCGAGACCTGGTCAGTGACAACACTGATATTTCAAATGACATCACTGATGACAACATCCAGTGGGTGTAAGTGTTTCATAAAGGTTCCTGAGACTTAAAGAAATATGCCAAGTAAAATTACTATCCTTTCTGTACTACTGAGTGATACTATTTGTAACATATGTCATCTGACCTATAATCTCGTTTTTAAAGCTGGTGTGCTATCTATCGGGGAACTAGCCTCTTCACTGACCTGTTCCCAGGTAATGTATGTGTATAGTAGTGCTTTGCGACAGTCAATCTGTTCATTGAGGCTCCACTTCACAGTGATGGCTGAGTAGAGGTGTATTTTACAATATACTTACCACTTTCCTCAGACCTCTCCTTTGAGATGAATGACTATAGTAGCAGTTTGCAATAAATACAGCTGTTCACTAAGACCTCTATCTAGAGTGATGGCTCTTTGTGGCAGTGGTTTGCAACAGACTGATTTCTCTGCTGACACCTTTCTCCAAGATGAAGAATAATTTTAGAAGTGGTTTGTGACACAGTGGTTTGTCCGCTAAGACCTCTCAACTAGTTATATTTTGTAGCAGTTTGTGTAAATCTTACATTTGCACTAAAACTTTTGGTTAGATGTTTTACTTTGGTCATTAGTGTTTAGAGTAGTAGTTCAAAAGAGACAGGAATATCTGCTGAGAACTGTCTTTTGATATATAACAGCTCCTGGTTCAAAGATAAGGTCGGCACTCACAGGGATGAGAAAATTCAAATTTACTGGATCGTATGTGCAACAAACTCGTTTCGATAACCACCTTTCTCAATTGTGGAAGGCGGTTGTCGAAATACATTTGTTGCACATAAGAAGCAATAATTTTTAATTTTCTCATCCCAGTGAGTGCTGACCTTCTATTTCAATCAGGAGCTGTGATTTGATCACGAGTCCACCTCCGCCCGGTCTAGCACCCGTACACGAGGGCAGAAGCCAAGGGTGGTTTGGAGCGGATATATATTTCTTTCAGGTTTCCATTTACAATATAAATATAACATGTATATTTGGAAAGGGCCAGTTGACCCAGAAGGGTTTTTTGGCACTGAAAGAACAAGTGTTTAATGTTACCCAAGTCAATGGTCCTCATTTTATTATTTGATCTTCGATGAATGAAAGGCCAAGTGGGTAGCACAGGATTCAAAGCTGGGACCATGAAGCCAAATAGAGATCCCTGCAGGGGCTGCAGTGGAGTCATTAGTCCAGTGAATCACCAGATGACCCAGCAGCAGTGGCTCTCTGCTCCAATGGAGAGCTGACAGCACAACTTAGGGAAGGGCAGAGGAGGAAAGGCACAGAGGGTGGAATTACAAAAAATAAAATAATCAAATAAAATAGATGGGTAAAAGTGAATAACTGGGATTTTTTCACTCAGAGGTTTTCACATGAAATAGACAAGAATGCGGCAGCATTGTCTATGAGGTCACTCAGAACCCTTCGGTGAAAAACATCAGTTATTCACTTTTTACCCATTTATAATTTTGTTATATATGGGTCACAAAATCATTGAGTTGCCACACAGGTGCAGAAAAGTAACGGAGATCCATACATACATGGCCTCTCTTCCCTGTCCAGATGTAAAAAAATATTAAAAATATAAAAAATAAAACACACTGGCCTCCTCTTTCCTTCCGAGGCTGTGGTCTCTATGGGTGCATAGTACAGCACGAAACTGGTGGGCTCATAGGGGACGCGGTCGGAGCAGCCTAGAGGTTATGGCGTAGCAAAGAATAATTAAGAGATTTAGAATATTTTATTCATGATAGTGGCTCTCAGTGAGATCCATACATAACCATTAATAATGATACAATGCAAATTGAACAATCGCTAGAAGCCTTAACAAAGTACAATATTCATATTAACCAACTCAATGGTACTCCTTGCACTCTGCCGAGATTTGAACCGGTGAGCTGCAGGTTTCAGAGTTTTGTGCAGGCCCCGCTCAGCCCACTGATCACCTCAAGAGTGACTAAGGAAAGGTGGAAATCAAGCTTCCATGCTGGAGCGCCCTCGGTGGTGCAGGCAGGCGAGAGGACTGGTTCTAGATAAAGGAGCGTCCAACGTGGGTCTGTACAGTTTTACTAGAAGATGGAGGCTGAAGGAGGAATGGACCTTGGAGCCACACAGTTGCCTAAGGTCTAAGAAGGACTAGCCATGGAGTCCTGCAGAGGATTTGGAGGAGGGCCCCTCTATGTGCTGGATAATGATGTGCACTGAGGCATTAACAGTGGTCCTGCTTTCAGCAGAGACTGCGTTTGCTGTTTTTTGCACCACAAAAGAGTGATTCCAATGGAAACTAACCTCACCTTCCCTCAGAAGAGACCAGGTGTGCGATCAGTTGCACCGCCTCATTTAAAAAGAAACACTTTGTTCCTTTCATCCTGCTCAATGTTCATGCTACAGGAGTTTTCCATTAGCCTCGCCACATTACTGGAAACACAAGTCCCTTCTACAAAAGCTGAGCACAAGAAAGCCACCACACCGCCGGTTATTGTTTATCATCAAAAACAGCCGCAAAACCAGTTCTGATACACAACGGGGAACCGGGGCCCGGCATGGGAAATCTTACATCTACCTTGGGACACAACCGAGCTTCTAAAGCCCCCAGAAGTGACAGGGCAAAACTCTCCTATGAGCTACAAGCAAGGTGCAGATGACTGGGGAAACACATCAGGGTCCCACCCTATCCCAGAGATCTGAACAGTAGTCTCATTTGGTGAAAAGAGTAAGCCAAGCGACCGCCAACATACTTCGAAAGACATGACATATCTGCATACTTCACTAACAGGCACAATATTGGCAAGGCACAATAATAATTTGGCCAACAGTAAATGCCCAGCTCCGACCTGGCTGGAACAGCCAAGCCAGTACCCATTCTAGCCCGAGGGCTAGGACAAGGTCCCATCTACTACAAAGATGAGGCACGTGAACATCTAGCATTGCCATTTTTTTTTGCAATTTTTTATGGCGCAAATTCGACCCGAAGGTATTGGAGAACTTTACATGAGCGCCAGTTACATTACAAAAGGTCAAATTTTTTGAGAGGTAAAAGATATGCCCGATCCACTGAACAGTTTTATCCAGGATTCGATCTATTGTCAGGATGAGGTTAAGTGACTCGCTACAAACTAGGTCCGAGCAAAATGTTTTTACGCAGGCAAAACTCATGAAACTGCCAAATTTTGCATTTTCTGAAACTTTTCAAAATGTATTTTATGTTTATTTTCTGAGACGTACACCTTTAGTAAGTGTCATTCTAGATACCTGTGGGATACTGGTTTGCACGAAAAATGTCTTATCAAGAGATTCTCTGACAAAGGAGCCGCTTGACTGTGTCTAGATCTATACTGTCTTATGAGTGGCGTGCCTTCGCCTATAGAACGTGATGTGAGATACTGGCAAGCCACATTTCGCTCAGAAAGCATAATTTCAGGGGATGTTGGGTGTTTACAGGGATTGATTTTATTTGTATTGCCTTTTATCTTCTCCTGTTTTAAATGAGTAAAACGGACAAAGTCAATTTTCTGTATCGTACATGCGACAGCTGTCTCTGGGATTCAGACGTCTGCATCATATGTGCTATTTTGACAAATAAAATCGGTTTAAAAAAAAAAAGAAAGCATAATTTTATTACCTTTTCTTGGAATTCTGTGAAATTTCAAAGTGCAAGTTACACACTGATAAATTTGGAGCTCCTTAAAACAGGATAGACACATTACCCTCGGTTAAGACCAGTACAGTACTAAGCTTCTAACCAACTCTAACTGGCGTCAAGCTGGGTTGACACTGCCTAAAGGGCAGTCTGACTGCTTGCTGAAGAGCTACCTGTAAAGAAAGAAGCAATCCCTGAATAAGCATCCTGCTCCAACCAGGACTATTTAGGTCATCTGCCTCAGAGATCATGGATAGTGCCCGAGCGAAGGACAGGTGAATGAGGAGGAACCACGACCCAAAAAGACACCCACAGCCTCAAAAGACAATATGTACCAAGTGCAGACGACGTAGTGCTCAAGTGAGTGCATAAATACATAAAACATATACATAAGACACTGCACAACGCCTGGTTAAATACAGGATTTCGAAAAGGTATGATTGTGAATTATTACATTCATGATGGTCACATTAGAGCTGAGAAAAAGGGGGGAAGATGGACATCTTTCTCAGAACGAATGTGACTGTTCTGACTGTCATCTGCACTTTGTACATAATGCCATACTGACTACTGCATATATTTTGGAAAATATACACCAGCAACGGAAACATGGCAAGTCTTTTTTTCTATTTAAACACAATTCAAGCTAGAATTGATTTCAGGGTGCTTGAACAAAAACATTGATTGAGGGACTCCCTAAACAATATATGGGATTTCCCACGTGCTAAATGGGACCCTCACCCAGAGCACTTTGTATAAATATCAAATACTGAACCTGGTCCCCGTGGCCGGATATGATTATCCTTGTGATATACCACATTGCTCTCGACCAGAGAATGGACCAAGTACTTGTGTCCAGTCACTGCTCCTTTTTTAGGAGCTACTTTTCTCTTTGTGTTTGAGCACTCAACACTAGTGCTCATTTTCACTCGCGCTGGTTTCTCCCATCCGCCCCCAACCGTGTTGCTTATTTTCCTTATCAGGAGTAAAGTGCGCAGTCCTATGGACATCAAAAACAAGAGCAAAAAAAGTGAAGAAGAAACAAGCAACAAACTATTCCATTTTGCTTTTGAAATTGCCTAAATATCCCTCGTGCCCTCTTCAGCTCAGTGCATTTATAGCATAATAATCTATATTCAGGTGATTCTGCTTCGAATTTTGGACGGGTAGCCTTCCCTTGACAACTCTTTCCCACAAGATCACAGTCCCTTGCAGAACTTTGTATTATGCTACCATTAGATTATGCTAGCGCTAAAATGGAGGAAGCCTCTTTAATTCTTTTTGGCTGGAGGGACTGGAGGGGGACAGGGGTTTGCACTACTCTTTATTTGTTGCATTAGTGCTAACAAGCCTTTTCTCGTTTGCAAAGAGCTCCTAGCCTCCAATAGCTCTCATGTGGTTTGCTCAGCTTTCCTTTTCCGGTAGTGTAAGTTGTGTTTTGTGCCACACTGTTTGCTGTTACTGAACTTCACACGCCCACTAAATTCACTTGCTGTCGGATTAACCAAGACTGTTTCTAAACCGGTTTCTTAATGGTCTATAGTGGAGTGCACTTTACCTGTCTGCAAGTGTCCTGCAATCGACAAAAATAATTCTTAAATTAATATGATAATACAAATAAAGGTAGCTTGGGTCAGTCCCTTAAAGCATGCCACAGGAATCCAACTGGTATTTTGAGTGTTGGGCAATGTGCGGACGCCACAAACTAAACCCTAATAAAACCGAAATCATTCTCTTCTCCCCTAAAAATAGCCCTCTCCCCGCTCAATCCTGGATCTCTGACCTTAACGCACTCAACTGCTCACTCACCTTGTCCAACTCAGTCAAATCTCTTGGTATCTCTATCGACAGCACCCTAACCCTTAACGTCCACATCAAAAACTCTGCTAAAGGAGTCCTCTTCACTCACCGTCACCTCAAGAAAATCAAACCCTTTATTCCTACCGATGACTTTAAACTTATAGTTCAGTAACTTGTTCTTTCACATATTGATAATGGTAATGCCATTCTCAACGGATTCCCACCTTGCTTCAATCAAAGCAGTGCTCAACCTTCCAGCCAGGCTCATCACATATTGCAAACGCTTCGATCATATATTCCCGGCTCTCAAATCTCTTAAATGGCCCCCTATTGAAGGCAGATCTGCCTACAAAACTGCCTGCATTACTCAAAGTCCACCACCAAAACACTCCGCAGTACCTCTCCAATAAACTCTTCATTGGGTGCATCACACGACCTCTGAGAAGCACCAACAACCTCCTCCGAATCCCACCACTGCATAAAAAGAAAGCCACACAATCACGCTCCTTCTCTGGTAATGCCCCAATCATCTGGAATGCCCTCCCAAAAAACCTGCGCTGTAACCCCTCCTATTTCAGCTTCAAAAAAGACCTCAAAATCCACCTCCTCAATTATTATTGGGGGTCTTAACCTGTGACCTGCACTTGATCTCCAATCACCATGTTATATTAGTCCAGTCATATTTGTCCATTTCCTGAACATCATCTACTTAATTACTTCATATGTATAGATCTTGCCCCTGTTTATCTATTTGATTTGTATATTTCGCATGTTGTTTTCATTATCTTTTATCTACTTGTATGCTATGTTTGGCTCAATTATTATTAGGGGTCCTAACCTGTGACCTGCACCTGATCTCCGAACACCATGTTATATTTGTCCAGTAATATTTGTCTATTTCCCCAACATCATCTACCTAATTACTTGAAGTGTATAGCTCTTGCACCTGTATATCTATTTTGATTTGTATATTTCACATGTTGTTTCATCCTTTTATATACTTGTATGCCATGTTTGCTTTATATTATCTTCTCATGTAAAGCGCTCTGATACCTCTGGGTCTAGCCAGCGCTAACTTTTTAAATAAATAAATAAATAAAAATTGTAATATGCATCCACGTCTGGAAGGCGCAAGTATTGATAGGCACAATAGCCAAATCAAGCCACAACTGGTGCACTACACACTGACTTCTGTGGATGCAGTTGTGTGTCCTGCGAGACTGAAAAGAGGAATGCAATTACAGCACACAGTATTTTGTTATTCTATTTTTGTAGGAAGGCATGCTTCGGTGTTTATCATCGTTCGGGCTGCATTTGCTTCATGGCTGATGCACAAGCAATGCCTCAGAGTACAGCAGTACCACAGAAAATAAGCTTCAGCATAGATCAGAGGGCTTCTCTTTTGGCGCATTTGAAGCACAAGTTTAACACAACATCCTGTTTGGTTATCATCACAGGCCATCACCCATCTGTGGTGTTTTTTCCCCCTTCCAACCACAGCCTCAGGTGCCAGCCTCAACTTCTTGGAGCAGAAGCAGTTTGCCTGAAGCTCTTTGCTACATCCCCCATCCAATGTTTAGGTTTCAATAGCACTCGTACAGACATGTTGTGTACAGTCCAGTGGGCTTCAGCCCGCCTATAGGCTTACCATTGGTTTGCTCCACTTTGCAGTATTGTTTACAGTGCTGTAGAACAGCTTTAGAGGCACACTCAGGGATGGCACCATCTGGGCCGTAAATCAAACTACACACGAATGCCACACAAACACTAGTATGAGCTCAGGCTTTTATGATTGCCCTCTGTACTCATGAGCTGAACAGAGGCAAGCGTTTCTATCCATGGCAGCAGGCCGTGCTGCTATTCAACATTGCTAAAAGACATTGACAACACCAATAGCTTTCAGATTGCCAAGATCAATTGGTTTGGCCAGTGCTGGTTTACGTTATTGCTGACAACCCTGCCTGATGCACCGAGCGGTCGATGCTAGTAATCTTTTATAGGTGGCCACTAAAGTAATCTTATCTGATGTGGTCACTATTACAACACTAATATTAGTAGTTTGGGCGATCTTCGTTAAACTTAAGTAGCTCTTTTTACAGAAAAAGCCCGAGACCCCTGCACTAGAGACTGAACTGGACTTTATTGAAGAACTTGGATGCAGTATCCTAAATCTGTTAAGCTACCTCACTGTTAAGGCCACCAAGACTGTAGTGCTACTCTGAGCGAGTTTCTCTCGTTAGTGTGTATACTTTCACTGACTAGAGTGAAAGATCAAACCCAATAGTGACCCCGAAGCCACAAGGTCATTGAGAGGAGCTCAGCAAACCACTTACTTATATTTAAGTTCAACAATGATAGGTCATAACGTCTTAACCACAAGGGCACACTTTGTAACCAGTATGAAATGCACATGGCATGGCTGCCCAACTAAAACAGGGACACAGCATGGCTGTCCAACTAAAATAGTGACACAGCATGGCTGCCCAACTAAACTAAAGAGACAGCATGGCTGCCCAACTAAACTAGGGACACAGAGTAGCTGTCCAACTAAACTAGAGAGACAGCATGGCTGTCCAACTAAACTAGGGACACACCATAGCTGGCCAACTAAAATAGGGACACAGCATGGCTGCCCGACTAAACTAGGGACACAGCATGGCTGCCCAACTAAACTAGGGACACAGCATGGCTGCCCAACTGAAATAGGGACACAGCATGGCTGCCCGACTAAAATAAAGACACAGCATGGCTGCCCAACTACAATAGAGACACAGCATGGCTGCCCAACTAAAATAGGGACACACCATAGCTGGCCAACTAAAATAGGGACACAGCATGGCTGCCCGACTAAACTAGGGACACAGCATGGCTGCCCAACTAAACTAGGGACACAGCATGGCTGCCCAACTAAACTAGGGACACAGCATGGCTGCCCAACTAAAACAGGGACACAGCATGGCTGCCCAACTAAAATAAAGACACAGCATGGCTGCCCAACTACAATAGAGACACAGCATGGCTGCCCAACTAAAATAGGGACACAGCATGGTTGCCCAACTAAACTAAAGAGACAGCATCGCTGCCCAACTAAAATAGGGGCACAGCATGGCTGTCCAACTAAACTAGGGACACAGCATGGCTGCTCAACTAAACTAGGAACACAGCATGGCTGCTCAACTAAACTAGGAACACAGCATGGCTGCCCAACTAAAAAGGGGACACAGCATGGCTACCCGACTAAAATAGGGACACAGTAGGGCTGCCCAACTAAACTAAAGAGACAGAATGGCGGCCCAACTAAAATAAAGACACTGCATGGCTGTCCAACTAAAATAGGGACACAGCATGGCTGCCCAACTAAACTAGGGACACATCATGGCTGCCCAACTAAAATAGGGACGCAGTGGGGCTGCCCAACTAAAATAGGGACACAGTAGGGCTGCCCAACTAAAATAGGGACACAGTAGGGCTGCCCAACTAAAATAGGGACACAGTGGGGCTGCCGAACTAAACTAGGGACACGTCATGGCTGCCCAACTAAAATAGGGACGCAGTGGGGCTGCCCAACTAAAATAGGGACACAGTAGGGCTGCCCAACTAAAATAGGGACACAGTAGGGCTGCCCAACTAAAATAGGGACACAGTAGGGCTGCCCAACTAAAATAGGGACATAGTAGGGCTGCCCAACTAAAATAGGGTCACAGTGGGGCTGCCCAAGGGTCACAGTGGGGCTGCCCAAGGGACACATCATGGCTGCCCAACTAAAATAGGGATACAATGGGGCTGCCCAACTAAAATAGGGACACAGGGGGCTGCCCAACTAAGCTAGGGACACAGCATGGCTGCCCAACTAAAGTGAAGACACGGCTTGGCAGCACAACTAAGCTAGAGACACAGCATGGCTGTATAACTAAAATAGGGACACAGCATGGCTTCCCAACTAAACTAGGGACACAGCATGGCTGCCCAACTAAACTAAAGAGACAGCATGGCTGCCCAACTAAACTAGGGACACAGGATGGCTGCCTAACTAAAATAGGGAAAGAAAATGAGAACAGGCCACACAGCACTCCAACTAATGTCCAATTGTTGTCTGGTCTAGGAAATCCTAGATCAGTGTTCAGAATGTATCGAAACCAAGTAATGTATCTTATGCTCATCCACAATCATAAATATGTAATGTCCAATATTTTCCACAAACTCCGAATTCAGAGATCCAAGCCAAATCGTATTCTTCCAAATCTTTATTGTGTATCCATAAGCATATAAAAACTTCACAGCTCACACCGCCGACACGTGTTTCGTCTCACAGAGACTTTTTCAAGGCAAGGAATTTAAAAGCGTAGACGGATGTTTAGTTTATGGTCCGCCTTTATGAGTCCGTATATGTCCACCAAAATGTGGCTCCTCAGTACCGGTAGTGAAGCAGACCACCTAATCCGGATTCCTCTCCTCATGATTCAGTCTGTATGGAGAGCCTTCTACTAGTCGTTGCACTAGATGGACAGCAGTTACAATATGTCAAAAGTTGCAGAGTGTAGTGAAGTCAGGTCAGTCTACATCATATCACGTGATAATCATCCGAGCCGCAAATAGTAAAATGATCAGTAGCAAGAATTTGAGGCCAGATATGCCATATCAAAATATTAGGATACAGCTCTACTGCGTGTTAGTTTGTTTAACGCTAGTGCTGAGTGGAGGTCCCTCTTCAGTATCTATGCACACGCAACCAGAGACCTTGATAAGTCTCTATAAACGTGGATAGCCAGCCGACATCCAGTGCCGTAGTCTGACCACTACTCCTTCCACAAACCTTAGTAATGCTTAAATCACAGTCTGCTTAAAATGTTTAAGCACCTTTGTATGTGCTTGTGTGTGTACACAAACACACACACAAACACATACACACACACACATATATATATATATATATATATATATATATATATATATATATAGATAGATGTGTGTGTGTGTGTGATGTATATATAAATAATTAAAACGTGCGCATATTCTTCATGACTGCCGACTGGAGGTAGCCCCACCACTTTCATCTGTGGTCCCTTGGTGCCTCCCAAAAAATCCCTTCTAGAGGTGCTACTGATATACGCGCAGCAGAAAGATAATCACTTGCAGCAGTCACAACCCTGGGCCGGCCACGGGCACCGAGCCTTGTGTGGTTAACTCGAGGTCTTACAATCAATGCATTGTGTGCTGGCCTGAGAACCAGGGATACTCGTGATCCCAAGGCGCCCTGGAATGGGGGCACATGAAATGCTCTGAGAGTCCAATGCAGGAGCACATTCCTGCCTCGGGGGCAGCACCGACGGGCACCGTGTGCCAGCCTGCCAGCCAGCAAGCCCAATGGGCAAACACCACCCAAGATCATGTCTATTCATTCATATATGATGCTTTGAGCATTCATTTATATCTAGTAAGGGAGAAGCACCGCTCATTGCCATCCATGTCATAGGAGACATGTTTCATGTGCAAACCATGTTAACTTTATATATACTTTTATAGTCTGAAGGTGTCAAACAAAGCACATCATTGGCGTTCAAGGTTAGAAAACATTACATTAAATAATTACTTAATATGTAGAAAGCAAAACATCGTGCTTTTACAAAAATGAAATAATGAATGCAATATGCACACTGTAATTTTAAAAAAAGCAACTTATCCGGGAAAAGCACAAAGACGCCACTTTGATATTGGCCTTAACTTTAAACGATGAAGAAGAGCCACCGGACGTTAATCATAGTGCGCTTTGGTAATGTTGTTACAGGTTTAAGAATAATTCTGGGTCTGTTTGCAAAATCTGTGTTTTCCTTCCCATCTTCCCCTGTCCAACTTATCCATCCTGTGGTCTCCATTAAAGATCACACAACTTCCTTGTGTGTCATCTGCAACTATGGAAATTACAAGCCAATCCACGACAAAGAACAGACCTACTCTACTGATCAGCAACAATGTCGGCCTCCAAAGGCAGATGGGAAGATAGAATGGTGCCACCACCTCACAGGCACACTGTCCTTGCACCACTTATCCCTGGCAACGTCTCAGTTCTTCAACCGCATTAAGAACTCTTGATACAGTCCGTGTCCTTGCCCCTTTACCAAAAAGCCACCCTTTGGGTCACCTTCTGTAGTGCTCTGTTGCACATGGGCTGGTTAGAAACTCTGATCGTCTACTCCCCTTGCCACAATACGTGAGCAGCAAGGCACTCTGACCTACTCCTGGCTCTTAACTTCGGTGCCAATGCCCTCTTTAACATGTCAACACTTTGTGTAGGGTCAATCATGGTTCCCGTACTCCCTAAAGCCCTCAATCTCAAAAATAGGCCAAAGAAACAGAAGCAACCACTAAGCAGCAGAAAACCACTATCAACAACAACCAAACTACACACAGCCCACTTTGTTGACTGATGGGTCCTCACTGTCAAGGTAAAAGAGCCCTAGGAAGACTAAGTGCACACAAAAACCCCTACCACAACTGATGGAAATTAAAATGCAGGACTGTTTTCAAAACCACTAGGCCCAAATATGAGGGGTGAGAAGACAAGTCCTCCGCCCACCCGTTGCACCAGAGCAACTTGAAAGCAATTACAACTAAACATGCTACTGTAAAGAACAAAATAAAGTAAGAATCGCAAGGACTATTAGTGAAGAATAACCTTTAATTTCATAGGAAAGATGCCTTAAGGTACCCTTCTATGGGCTTGGTGAACCTTAATCCTATCTTTAAGGGCTGTTTGCTGTATAACATTTGAACCCTTTATGGTAAGGCTTCTAGTTTTCTTTAGACTTCCTTATTTAAACTGTTATCAACATGAGTGGGAACTAAATACATTCTTTTTCACAATAATACCTTAGGCTGGAAACAGATCTTCACTGGCTGTTATAGCACGGTTGTATTGTTACTACAAAAACCAACCTTCCCATCACCTCCGCTGAGCATTGACAGCTCAACCGCAGCTGCCACTGAAAGATCGACAAAATAATAATGGTTCTGTCGGACAGAATTACACACTGCTTTAGTATTTCAATGGTATTTTTCCATACTTCGTTCCTAACCAGGATACAAAGATAAACGTACATATATCAATACAAACAAACACACTGACCACAAAGTAAAAAATGAAAGTACATTTTTACTCAAGCTTTCATCACTCGAATTTGAAAAACAAAATGTTCCAATTGCTGTCCCTAAAACTTACTTAAAACATACATGACACATAAATTTTGTGCGTAGAAATGATACACAATTAAAACAACAAGTAAAATTGTTACTTCATATACTTATTGGAAATGACAACTATATATACAATAATCCTGTAGGTACATCAATTTAATCTTGGAGCCTACACGGTTTTGAATAGTTGGTTCGTGTAAAAAAAAATACCATTGAAATACTAAAGCAGTGTGTAATTCTGTCTGACAGAACCATTATTATTTTGTCTATTACCCACCCAGGTTCTGAGGGTTACAGGGTCACCCCATTACATGTAATGGGCCACTGAAAGATCAACATAACCAAGTGTGGTTTTACCACTGCAGTCCTACTAACCAGAATCCTAGGACAGTCCAGAGTAGACGTTACATATTCAAAACCACTGGGTGTTCTCGCCACCAACAGGGCCCAGAGGTAAAGAGAACATAAACAAGTTGAATTCCAACGCTAAAAGAGCTTGGCTGTCAGTGGAAACTGAATGGAGCTGGAGGACTCGGAGGCGGTAGAGGTCCCTGGGCAGGAGCAAGTTATTAAGGCCAGAGAATTTACAAAAATAAAAAAAAAAGACTGAGCATACTTTTAAAGCGAAGTTGGAAACGCTTTTTCCTTCTAGCAACTTTTACGTTTTATGCTTTCTCCACAATTAGCTGAACATTGTGAAGATTGGTGACAACAGGTAAACTTATAGCCGAAGTCTGAATATGTTTGGCAATGTACATAAAACATCTTTGCAAAGGCTAAGGGGCACATACACTGTAAAACTGTGCAAATGGTTAAAATCAGGAACTTCACCTGAATTAAACAATAAAGCTAGTTTGCACCCGCCTGCATTCACAGATCGATACAGATAGCGCTTTCAATGAGTGCATGTGGGCGAGCCCTAAAAAGAGAACGGTGCAAAGGGTGTTTAAGAGACGCAGGTAAAAGAGAGACTGGATAAAGAAAATGAGGACAAGGAGCCAAGTCAGGCTGAGAAACATGAACTCTTGAGGACTCCATGCCCCTGAGGACACAGCGCCCTAGCCATTGG
Organism: Lissotriton vulgaris; assembly: GCF_964263255.1. Taxonomy (NCBI): domain Eukaryota; kingdom Metazoa; phylum Chordata; class Amphibia; order Caudata; family Salamandridae; genus Lissotriton; species Lissotriton vulgaris. The sequence continues at coordinate 1,186,566,549 of NC_141697.1, forward strand.
TTTCGAGCTTGTTTGTTAAAGTGAAAGAATTGCCAGGTGCCCAACCTCCCAGACGGCACAAGGATAGCAAACGAAGAGCAAAGACTGAGGGGACTCCGGAGTGAGCGGTAAAGTGAGATCTCTCAAAACGGAAGATGGGGCTGCAGCAATCCTGAGAGTGAGTCAGAGTGGAAAGAACAGGGGTCTCCAACCTTTGCTGTAATAAGAGCTACATTCCCACACAGTGAAGTGCCCTTTGAAACGGTTGACCCTTCTGTTGCTTATTGCTGATGTTCTCCTTTTCTCTAATCCAAACTTGCTTAAACACTATAATTGTGAGGTACAGCCAATGCCCAGTGTGTTAAATGTAAACATGACAAAGTAGTGAAGTAATACTATCACGAAATGTGCAGCGATATGCCGCATAATTGCCCTTTTTTGCTGCATAATTTAGTTAAGACCGTCAGGTGATTTGGCCCACAGCTGCCGCATAATTCCAGTGGGCCTAGCTGCTAGTAGCTCGCAGCTACTCGAGGAAGAGGCCTGGATAGAAAACGAAGGTTTAAGAGGCCTGGGATGGAAAATGAAGGCAGAGCGCGGGGGTCTCAGCAAATGTCACAGGCACGAGCCGTGTCCTGGCAGACCAGCGCTCCTTCATGGAGCCCCTTGCTGAGACCATGCCCTCGGGCTGGAGGAATCTCACAGGCGGTGGGAAAGGCGCCGCACCCGCACCGGCACCCTGGCCGGTGCGTGGCAGCCAGAGGAGGGCGCGCAGGTATCTGCGTCCGCATGGTCGCCTGCCTTGCGCCTGACTCTGCCCCTGCCCCTGCCCCGGGGCCTCATTGAGGCCCCACCATCGGGAAATGTCCCAACTTCCCGCCGGCGCGCGGCACATGCACCCCGGGGTTACCGGAGTTCACCCCGTTCCTGCTCTGTCAGTCGAGCCGCCCAGAACGGGCCTGAAACGCATCTGCCGGGGATGCGGCCACCTGACACCGGCGGCCCGGCCCGCTCATTGTGCTGCAGGGCGGCACACGGGGTGTCCTGTGACCACAGCGCCCCTCACACACAAACCGAATGAAAGTCAAGCCCTGCACAACAATGACCTCATGGACAGCTTTCAGACGCACGGCGCTGCTCCTAAAGACCTTTCAGGGCACACTGCAGCTGACATGAGCTGGTGCAGCACTGTGGCTAGCTCAGGAGGGTGAATCAGTGCTGCGTCCTGTCCAGTTCTGCAGGCTTCATCTGGAGTACTGCGTCCTGCCCAGTCTCCAGGCTTCCTCCAAGTGTTGCGTCCTGTCCAGTTCTACAGGCTTCATCCGGAGTACTGCGTCCTGCCCAGTCTCCAGGCTTCCTCCAAGTGTTGCGTCCGGTCCAGTTCTACAGGCTTCATCCGGAGTACTGCGTCCTGCCCAGTCTCCAGGCTTCCTCCAAGTGTTGCGTCCTGTCCAGTTCTACAGGCTTCATCCGGAGTGCTGCGCCCTGTCTAGGCTCCAGGCTTCCTCCAAGTGTTGCGTCCTGTCCAGTTCTACAGGCTTCATCTGGAGTACTGCGTCCTGCCCAGTCTCCAGGCTTCCTCCAAGTGTTGCGTCCTGTCCAGTTCTACAGGCTTCATCCGGAGTGCTGCGCCCTGTCTAGGCTCCAGGCTTCCTCCAAGTGTTGCGTCCTGTCCAGTTCTACAGGCTTCATCCGGAGTGCTGCGCCCTGTCTAGGCTCCAGGCTTCCTCCAAGTGTTGCGTCCTGTCCAGTTCTACAGGCTTCATCCGGAGTGCTGCGCCCTGCCCAGTCTCCAGGCTTCCTCGGAGTGCTACCTCCTGTTCAGTTCCAGATGCTTCCTCTGGAGTGCTGCGCCCTGTCCAGGCTCCAGGCTTCCTCCAAGTGTTGCGTCCTGTCCAGTTCTACAGGCTTCATCTGGAGTGCTGCGCCCTCCCCAGTCTCCAGGCTTCCTCGGAGTGCTACCTCCTGTTCAGTTCCAGATGCTTCCTCTGGAGTGCTGCGCCCTGTCCAGGCTCCAGGCTTCCTCCAAGTGTTGCGTCCTGTCCAGTTCTACAGGCTTCATCCGGAGTGCTGCGCCCTGTCCAGTCTCCAGGCTTCCTCGGAGTGCTACCTCCTGTCCAGTTCTGCATGCTTCATCTGGAGTGTTGCGCTCTGTCCAGTTCTGCAGGCTTCATCTGGAGTGCTGCGTCCTGTCCAGTTCTGCAGGCTTCCTCTGGAGTGCTGCGTCTGTCCAGTTCTGCATGCTTCATCTGGAGTGTTGCGCCCTGTCCAGTTCTGCAGGCTTCATCTGGAGTGCTGCGTCCTGTCCAGTTCTGCATGCTTCATCTGGAGTACTGCGTCCTGCCCAGTCTCCAGGCTTCCTCCAAGTGTTGCGTCCTGTCCAGTTCTGCAGGCTTCATCTTGAGTGCTGCGCCCTGTCCAGGCTTCCTCCAAGTGTTGCGTCCTGTCCAGTTCTGCAGGCCTCCTCTGGAGTGCTGCGTCCTGTCCAGTTCTGCAGGCTTCATCTGGAGTGCTGTGTCCTGTCCAGTTCTGCATGCTTCATCTGGAGTACTGCGTCCTGCCCAGTCTCCAGGCTTCCTCCAAGTGTTGCGTCCTGTCCAGTTCTACAGGCTTCATCCGGAGTGCTGCGCCCTGCCCAGTCTCCAGGCTTCCTCGGAGTGCTACCTCCTGTCCAGTTCCAGATGCTTCCTCTGGAGTGCTGCGCCCTGCCCAGTCTACAGGCTTCCTCGGAGTGCTACCTCCTGTTCAGTTCCAGATGCTTCCTCTGGAGTGCTGCGCCCTGTCCAGGCTCCAGGCTTCCTCCAAGTGTTGCGTCCTGTCCAGTTCTACAGGCTTCATCTGGAGTACTGCGCCCTGTCCAGGCTCCAGGCTTCCTCCAAGTGTTGCGTCCTGTCCAGTTCTACAGGCTTCATCCGGAGTACTGCGTCCTGCCCAGTCTCCAGGCTTCCTCCAAGTGTTGCGTCCTGTCCAGTTCTACAGGCTTCATCCGGAGTGCTGCGCCCTGCCCAGTCTCCAGGCTTCCTCGGAGTGCTACCTCCTGTTCAGTTCCAGATGCTTCCTCTGGAGTGCTGCGCCCTGTCCAGGCTCCAGGCTTCCTCCAAGTGTTGCGTCCTGTCCAGTTCTACAGGCTTCATCCGGAGTGCTGCGCCCTGTCCAGTTCTACAGGCTTCATCTGGAGTGCTGCGTCCTGTCCAGTTCTGCATGCTTCATCTGGAGTGTTGCGCCCTGTCCAGTTCTGCAGGCCTCCTCTGGAGTGCTGTGTCCTGTCCAGTTCTGCATGCTTCATCTGGAGTGTTGCGCCCTGTCCAGTTCTGCAGGCTTCATCTGGAGTGTTGCGCCCTGTCCAGTTCTGCATGCTTCATCTGGAGTGTTGCGCCCTGTCCAGTTCTGCAGGCCTCCTCTGGAGTGCTGTGTCCTGTCCAGTTCTGCATGCTTCATCTGGAGTGCGGTGTCCTGTCCAGTTCTGCATGCTTCATCTGGAGTGTTGCACCCTGTCCAGTTCCAGAGGCTTCCTCTGGAGTGCTGCGCCCTATCCAGGCTCCAGGCTTCCTCCAAGTGTTGCATCCTGTCCAGTTCTGCAGGCTTCATCTGGAGTGCTGCGTCCTTCCCAGTCTCCAGGCTTCCTCTGAGTGCTGCCTCCTGTCCTATTTCTGCAGGACTCCTCTGGAGTGCTGCGTCCTGTCCAGTTCTGCAGGACTCCTCTGGAGTGCTGCGTCCTGTCCAGTTCTGCAGGACTCCTCTGGAGTGCTGCGTCCTGTCCAGCCTGCGCAGGCTTTCTCTGGAGTACTGTGTCCCATTCTGTCACATCTGAAGAATTGTTACCAGTTATTGCAACCACCTCCAAATATAGTGTCCAGTTCTGGAGATCTTTTCTGGAAATGTTTAGTTCTGGAAGCAATATCCGCAATACATTCCCAACTTGGCGACTACAGATGGATTACTATGCCCAGTTCCTGGTGGAGTGTCTGATCTTCTAGAACGTGGATCTGGTGTATTGTGTTCGGTTAGGTCTTTTCTAGGTATTGTTTCTAGTTTTGGAGGACACATTTGGATATAAAATGTAGTTACGGAGGCCAATTCTGTAGCTTTGTGTTCATTTCCAGAAGCACATCTGGATTATGAAGGGTTTTCCTAAAGGCCTCATCTGAAGTGACTTGCTAGTCAAGAGTTTGAATACGGACTTGTGAGACTCAGTTTTCCATCTTAATGAAGTTGGTAAACCGAGTGATATTAAATTGAGTAGTAGTAATGACATTTAGTTACAGATATATATATATATAGTTGTCTCTGATGATCTCATGCAGAATCTTCTGTCTAGTTAAAGTTAAATACTGAGCACTATGCCCTGTTCTGGAAACCTTTTCTCGAGAATGATAAGGCTGGAGATGGGCTAACAAAAGATGACTGGTTGAAAGCGCAATTCCTGCCAGAATGCATCAAAAAATAAGATAGGTTTACATGGGAGCAAACTAGGGATGTGTGTTCCATTGTTTTTGCAACGCACTGCTCTGTTTTTGAGAGCATAGACGCTATACGATTTCTCTGGTACAAGCGCACAGACTTGATCATCGTTCCTCAGGAATTTAAAAAAAGGGATTTAATGCCCCTATGACATTACACAGTGACAAACACGGTATAGGAGGTATTTGCTATTGGAGCAGCAGTACTCCTACAACTAGAAGCCACAAATGGGACAGATCATCATCCCAGACTCTGTTGAGCCTATGGCACACTGAAGATGCTAGATCTATACTGTATACATTGACATGGGGTACCCTTGTCTGCTACTGACGCTACCAACGTAGCCAGCCCAGTTGTGGAATCAAGTCTCTGAGAAAATACGTGTTTTTATACAAGATGTAAATTTGTTATGTTTTCCTTCTCTCCAAATTGCTTCAAGGAATGTTGGGGTTTTGCTCCAGGGATCCAAATCCGTAATTAGCTTTTTAGGATAGCTTAAAACAAGACTATCGACCCATACTTTTTGAGCGCCCGTCCGAGGCATGTCAGTTAATAAATATAGGCAATTTGAAGAGGATTTTGAATGACATCATATCATCCGCTGCAGCCAGCATAGAGTTAAATGCGCCCTGAAATAGTATTTCTCTTTTAGTGAGTCCATCCTCAATCATGAAAAATGGATGGGTAGCAAATAAAAAATGCATCAGCAATGACAAACGAAAATGGGCATCCGAGAATGCCTTGATTTTATGGGCATTCAGAGACCAGCGAGCTGAGCAAGAATCCTAATTATTTTATAAGAGGACCAGCCGGAAGAAAACCCTTCTTGCAATGAGGAAACAGATATGGCGTGACTGAGGGGGCATAGGGGGTGTCTTCAGAAACTCCAACTAAATCACTGAATTAATGAATGAGATCCTACTATTGTAGTATTTGGCACCAGCAAAGAGGGCACCTTGCAATATTGTTGGATGCAGCTGGTGCTAAGATAACTATATAACCTTCAGGAAGCTTCTGAAAACTTGACTATTCACACAAGCATACTGCCAATTACCTTGACCAGATGATGCCTTTCTTTACCCCAGTGCCAAGAAACTTTTTGGTGAATGTGCGCCATATAAGTTTGGTATAACATACATTCAAAATGTTCAACCAGCAATAAATATACTCACAGAGAAAGAAAAGATCCTGAGAGTGGAACTGAATGTATGGGACAGTAAAAAGAAGGCGAGGTGGCTAAAAATAACTAAGAAAACCTACTGATCAAACAACATTCACCCAGGCGTTCATGCTGGAAGACCAGAAGGAAAGCAATGTCCTGGGGACAGGCAAAGCGAAATCTGGGAGAGGAGGATGAATGCAAGCAAGGACACCTCCAGGCAGGAGCTGAGCTGTCTAACTGCAGCACTCTTTAGGTGAGCCTGGAAAGAGAGACCTACTTTTATGTAGAAGGAAAAACACTTTGCTTTACGGAAGCATTAGATACATAACTACATAGCAATTCTAAATAAATAACTAGGCCACATAATTTGTGATTATTACAAGTTCAAAAATGAAAGTTCAAGTATTTTTAAAAATACTTTAGTACACCCACAGAGCAATGAAGCACTGATATGGACGGGCTATCTTTTTGCTTGTGAAAATCAGCTGTTCAGGTTCTCCTGGTGGAACCTTGGAGACAGCTGCAACTAGCCGCAAAAAAAGTGTAAATGCTTTGACTTTACTAGTACTCAACACAGCGTTACCCTCTTTTCAAGACCGCATGGGATTCAGATCTTTGAAAACCATTGATGGAGGTTCATTCAAAAATGGCTCAGAGTGAAACATGCAAAAACAACAATTGATGGACAGAATGTAGAACAATGTCATACATTCACCGCAGTACAGAGATCTGGGCCTAAATCCATCGTTTTTTTGCACTCCACACCACCCCAGTTCAGACATGGCCATATGCAAATCAGCCTTGACCCTGTGCCTCATGGGAACAGTCCAGCCCGAACTGCCAAGCCATGTCTTTCCTGGACCGGAATCAAGCATCCTAGGACTGGTTTCTGGCTATCAGCCGTCTTCAGCCAGGATAGCTGGACTCCAGTGGTGTGGTGAGCATGGGACTCATGTCTGAGCATACCCATCCCACTCGGGGTGACAAATGCAAAAACAACAATTGATGGACAGAATGCAGTGGTGTGGAGTGCAAAAAGACGATGGATTTAGGCCCAGATCTCTGTACTGGGGTGAATGTATGACATTGTTCTGCATTCTGTCCATCAATTGCTGTTTTTGCAATTGTCACCCCGAGTGGAATGGGTATGCTCAGACGTGAGTCCCATGCTCTCCACACCACTGGAGTCAAGCTATCCTGGCTGAAGACGGGTGATAGCCAGAAACCAGTCCTAGGATGCTTGATTCCGGTCCAGGAAAGACATGGCTTGGCAGTTTGGGCTGGACTGTTCCCATGGGGCACTGAGTCAGACTGATTTGCATATGGCCATGTCTGAACTGGGGTGGTGTGGAGTGCAAACAAACGATGGATTTAGGCCCAGATCTCTGTACTGGGGTGAATGTATGACATTGTTCTGCATTCTGTCCATCAATTGTTGTTTTTGCATTTGTCACCCTCAGAGTGAAACATAGCACAGAAAAGCACAGGCAGTAGAATGGCACAGGAAATAAACATGTACAACAAAAACACTGCTCAATTCGTTTTAGAGGGTCCGGGTGGGGTGGCGTGGTTAGGGTAGCTCATCCTTCCAGGCATGGGAAACATCCGAGAGATGAAAAACAAGAACATAGTAAACTATGGACTGTGAATTGCAGCAAAGCATCTCAAACGGTCAGTATAAATTCAACATATGCTTCATTTAACATGTACTCTATTACAGAGGCAGTCGTACTCACGCGCACGTCTCACTCCCTGGCTGGTTTTGTCCCTAAGGTGCACGGCTTGCTCATGCACAGAAGGGGCTCGCTGGTCATCGGCCAGAGGACGAGGTGTACAGGGCCCTGGTGCGCATGGTCGATGAGTAACCTCCATCGTTACACGCCAGCTTCCTAGCCTTCCAGACACAATCCCATCTATCCTATAGCGTTGAAATTGCAGCAGAGAAGGCGCTAAGATGCTGACCATGGACTCCTACTGGAACCGCTCAAACCCAGCTCTGTATCTGCTCTAACAAACCGCAGAGAACGAACCCGCTGTAGCAGTGAGCACAAATCACACTGCGTGTTTGCGGTGCACACTTTGCATGCCAGGCCGGACCGTGTACGCCACTCCGATCCAAAATGCAAAGCACGGCGCGGCTCCGCTACCAATGCTAAACAGAATAAGCAGTGGCGTGGACAGGCTGCCCCCGTGCACGCCAGCCTCCCTCTGAGCGCAGCCGCCGCATCGGTGGACAGTGACACAGCATCCTGCTCCGAGCCACCACCTCCCAGGGCCCCCCACCGCCTCCCAGAGCCCCCACCGCCCGAGGCCCCTCACCTTGACGGCGTCGCCGAAGACCCCTTCCTCCCAGAAGCAGCCGCCGCCGCAGCACCACAGCCACATCCCGGCATGGCTCAAGAGGCCCTGCGCTCGCCCCCCGTGCCAGCCGCTGCCAGGCTTGCCTTCAGACTGAGCGCCTCATCCGCCCGCCAGGGACGGACGGAGGGAGGGGCTGCTGCCAAGCCGGCCGGGCCAACACAGGCTTCATTCACTGCGCCCGCGCTAGGACCAGAGGACAGGCTGGCCTCTGATCGCAGGTCATGCGCTCCCCGGCATCAGACGCATTAAAAACAACCTGCACCACTGCGGTGGCTCCTGCGCCCTCCCCCCCGCGGGCTTCAAGGCCCCTTCACCCCCGAGAGCTGCCCTGATCAGACCACTCTACCTGGTATCCCCTCATGGCCCCTGTGCAGTCCTCGACCAGGCGGGCGCATGCAGGGTCGGCAGCACCTTCTGTCACCCCGCGCCCTGCAGGGCCAACACTCCCTGTTCCTTCACATCACTCACTCCTTGCTCGGGTGCAAGCAGCCATCGCAACCGGGGGACAGGCGGATCGGACACTATGTGCGTGTGACGGACAAGAAGTACACAAGACGTCAGCGGTGCATCCGTGTGGCAGAAACGCAAGACACGGCCATGGGGCTCTTACGAAAGGGACGCAGTATTTCCCAACGCCAAGGAGCTAAAATAATGTCTCCAGACACAAAACCTATTCTGTACCCAGAGACAAACCGCTGCACGTACCTTTCATGGTACGTGCACTTCTCGCACGCACCTATTTCACTCCAACAGTGTTTGAGTTTACAGGGATACACCTCTAAGCGCTTTAGGCTCCGGCGGTACGGGAGGGAGGGGGCCGTGCCCTGTAGAGACGCTCAAGATGCCCCGACGCTATTCTGAGGGAAGCGACCTCCTCTGCGCGTGGACAGTTAGCTGCTAGAAATCAAATAAACAGCATGAAGCACATTTTATTTCAGAAAATGTTGAAACTGTTTTCGATCGTTCCCATCAAGGAGGCTTCAAATTTCACTGCGGTCTTCAAAGGAAGTGTAGTTCAGCAAGGGCCACCTTTGTGAGAGATTGCCTGCCACCCTTTGCCATCTCGCCACTGTCACCCTGTGCCGTCTCGCCACTGTCACCCTGGGTCATATGGCCACTGTCTCGGATCCAGACAGTAGCCCCAGTAATTCTAAACTGTGTGAACCCTGCTCCTCTGACTCACACACAAAGAGAACAATTGTTGGATAGAATGCCGCATAATATCGAACATTCACCCCAGTAAAGAGATCTGGGCCTAAATCCATCGTTTTCTTGCTCCCCATGCCATGCCATTCCAGGTCGGACCCAGCCATACTCAAATCAGTCTTGACCCTGTTCCCCATGGGAACAGCCAGCCGGACCTGCCAGGCCAGGTGCTCGCTGAACTGAAAACCAGCATCCTAGGACCGGTTTCGGGGTATCACCTCTCATCAGCCAGGCTAGCTTGACTCCAGTGGTATGGAGAGCACAGGACCCACGTCTGGGCATACCCGTTCCACTCAGGGTGACAAATGCAAATAGAACAATTGATGGACAGAATACTGCAGAATGTCAAACATTCACCCCAGTAGAGATCTTGGCTTAAATCCATCGTATTTTTGCTCCCCATGCCATTCAAGTTCAGAACCAGCCATACGCAAATCAGTCTTTCTCACTCTAAATACGCCGGGTATGCCCAGCCGTGGGATCAGGCTTACTGTATCACTGGATTCAAGCTAGCCTGTCTGATGAGGAGTGATGCCCCAAAACTGATACCAGGATGCTTGTTTACGGTCCAGGGAAGACCTGGCTTGGCAGTTCGGGCTGCACTGTTCTCACGAGGAACAGGGGCAAGACTGATTTGCATATGGCTGGGTCTAAGCTGGAGTGGCATGGTGATCTCTGGACTAGGGGTGAATGTTTGATTTGCTCTGCATTCCATCCATCATCTGCGTCTCTCTTGCCCTCTGGCTCACACAGCACCATACATTTGACAAGTGGTAGCTAACTAGTTATATGTAACCCTGGGCAAAGCACTACGCTACGCTCGCGTAGTTTGCGCTACTTCGCACTACGCGAACTGAACGTAGCACAGTGCAAACACGGTAGCTTAGCGTAGTGCAGCAGTCATTTTTTGCTTGCTCGCGTTCCTCATCAACAAGTTGGCGACAGCGAGCAAGCAAAATGACATCCCTGTGAGACTTTTTCCTAGTTCGCGATCAGCAACATCAAGTTGGCTATCGCGAGCGTGGAAAATAAACCTCCTGGTGAGATTCTCAACGCGGGGAGGTCAGGTTTCTCATTGCGAGTGGTCCTATATGCTCGCGACCGTTCGCGTTGAAAAACTACCAGTCCGCGTGGAGAAAGCTGCAGCTCGTGTAAAAATCTACTTGAGCGGCAGAAAACTACAGCTCGCACTGTGCAAGATGCCTTTTTCAATGAATGCACAGTGCGGGATGCTTGTCCGCACTGTGCAATAATTGAAAACAGCATCTTGCACAGTGCCAACAGGGTACTGCCCAGTTCGCGTAGTGCTACGCGTAGCTCGCATATTGTGAAGTGCACTTCGCGTAGCGCTACTTTGCGAACTACGCCCAGCCCTAGTTATATACCATGCCGTGCCCTGGAAAAACAATTTGGAGTCACAACCTGGGAACATAACTGCAAGAGGCCGTTTTTACCATCACTTACCATTTCAATTGCTGCCAGTGTATAGTGAAGGCGGTCTTTATTTAAGGAAATACATCTGACCCGACTGCTATAAAGTGCAATAATCTGTGTTACACGGTGTTTGGAAACAAATGCACACAGCCTCCTACCAAACCTGAATGGTTTGACCACAGATTCTACTAGACAGTAAACAGAACACCTACCAGTCTTGGAAATCCAGAAATCCTAGCATCCAGATTTCTGGGCAAGTAAGGACAGGCAGTCTCACCTCTGACACAGCCAGGTGCTCCCTACACTTAACACGGCCAAGAGAAAAATCCAGAGACTAGCACAAGCCAGAGTCACCAACTCTGACTAGGTAACACCAGGGAAAAATCCAAAATGTTCTCAACTTTAATTAAGGTCAAATTAGTCGAGAACCCAAAACCCCTTTACTCTGGAGTCCATCTCCATCCTTAAGCAAAGAATAAACAACCTCCTCACACAACTACTGGAGTTCAGTAAGTGACCATGTAATACTAAAAGTGGTTACAAACATGAAAGAGCACCCTGCGGTCCTACCCAATCACACCACCCCCTATGACAGCAGCAGACCCACTACTACTCAACTCTGTCAATTTAGTCTATCACTCTCATGACTTTATAGCTCATTTACTGTCTCGGAATATGACAGAGAGCGAAACAAAAGCAGGTATAGGAGATTTAAATTTAGGTAAACCCCAGCAAAGTCCACAAATTGCACTAGGTCTGAAATTAGATGGAATGCTCCTTGCACATCAAAGAGGTCATTTACTTATATAACTTTACCTAAATATCACCTATGCAGTATCAAGGCCTTCCCATCATGCAGTATCTGGCTGCTCAAAACATCAAGCATACTAAAACAGAGCAGGAGAAGACATATCTGTACCCGGAGAAATGTATCCCGCCTCCTTGCCTCAAGTAACACATTCCTATGGTAATCTACAAGCAAGGATGGCCAGACTCTACTAAATACTTGGAAACAACACAAGATACACTCGAGGGTGTTCCGCTGACTGAGCAAAACATGAATAAATGTAAAACTGCAACCCATGGTTGACCCCCTAATTAAACTGTGTGAACTTATGAATTTCAACCGACAAATGTGCAGGGTCTATACTCAATAGAAAAAGTGAAAGTTGTAGTTTTACACATACACTAAATATTCAAATGAACAATATGTACTCCTTAGAGATGGCATGTGGTACAAGTTGGGTGTGTTCTGTATGGCTGATTCTGAGTCCCTTCCACCTAACAATGAAGATTTTGCGTCAGCAGTTAGAACAGGTACAGCATCAGGACCCCCTGAAGATACACTGGCTAACCAAGCTTCACAAAGAACACTCAAAAATAGAGAACAACCCTCTATGATCGCTGATCAATGCATCATTCCTCACTGGGAAAGATCCAAATGAACTGAAACTCATGACCATCGCTCCCATCATAAAGGAACTTTAGCTCTCATGGCACGTCTCAACTATCAGCAGATATCCCACCTGCCATATGGGTTAAAAAGTTTGGAAAAGTGGTTTATAATGAATTACAGGGTTATGTTGAGACACATTTTCTTCTCCAACCTCTGTAGACCATTAATCGAGTAGGATGTAGCACCGGTGACCCTGGATGAACTCTGATGCCACATGCAGGCGAGTCTGCAGTTCCTATATTGCATGGCCCTTTGGTGGCAGTTGACACCATAGACCACACGCCTCTGCTAGGACTCTGGGACTACTCAGATGTGTTAGCAGAGTGTTGACATAGTTTCAGGACTTTCTAATGTCTCATTCCGCAGTTGGTAACCCCCCTCCCCCCCACTGCAGCCACGTAATGGCAGATTACTTCTGTTCCCTTTAACCACTAAACATCTCTCTCCGCTGGCTTTTCTAAATCATTTATGTGGCTATACATTTTTACCTATGCTGATGACACAAATCGTATTGAAGAAATCTAATCACTCAGATACCGGTGCTGCAAAATGATCAAACGGTTTACAAGTTGAGAAATGGACGAGCTGTAACCAACTAAAAATCAATGGGGATACAACCGAAATTCTACCTCCCTTGGTTTCCACAATAATTTACCAATACCTGTTCTGATCCCCAGAAGTAGAAACACCTCATCAGCCAGTTACACTGTGTGAAGAATCTGGGAATCAAAGCAGACAGCACCACGAATCTTACAGGACAGATTAGTCCTTCAGAGAGTGGCTGCTTTTCGCTTTTATGCACCAGATAATTATTATAAATCCCATAATCTCGACGGGCAATGGCTACTGCAACATGGTTTACGTAGATCTTCCACCAGGCTCTATTTCCAGACTCCTGTTGATCCAAAATGCTGCGGCCAGAATGATATGGGGATTATCACAGTGCAATCAGATATCTTCTGCAATAGCATCGCTGCACAGTCTTCTTATTAAACAGAAAATTCAGTTTTACGGTATGTATCTTTTTTATTCGACAATGTATAGTAACTATTTGCTTCCTCTTTCTCATTGGCTTTGGTGGTATCGACCTGCTCACGCGCTGATCTCATCCGATCAATGACGCCTGCACATACCAAAAACCGAGAAATGCAAAACTGGAGGTACAGCTGTGGCTATACAACGGAACCACCACCCTGAAGCTACCAGGCAAGATAACATTTTATTAAGCTTCCTGTAAACCTTGAAAACTTGTCTCTTGCAGCCGCAATAAACCCAAATACATACATACGGAAAACACTTCCTCAAGATAGGCCACTGGCACACCACCGCTGGCACATTACACTGCAACAAGACACCAGACCAAGTAAACCCTGAAAACTACCTCGCAGTCGCCAATCTAGTTCCTCCCAAAACAATAGAAAAGGAATCTATAACCACAGAACTAACAGTGTATACTCGAGAATCTGTTTTACAACTTGTGCTAGTCTTCCAACCACAGTGCTGCAAGCTTCACCCACCATCCTGCATGAAAGATGCTGAAGTTGCTGCAGGTGTTCTTGCAGCCTTCAACTCTTTGGATTACTTCATCCTACTAAACTTCTGTAAAAGTAAAACAAAATACAAATAAAGGTCTAACTCTAGCCAGATGGACTCATTTGTCAAAGACCACGCACCGAGTGTCGTCGTCAGACAACCTTCTCCCACAAAAAACTTGTTAACACGCAGAGTTCCACATGAGCCTGCCCTCTTCTAGGTGATCAGACTAGGGTAGTTAATCTCTCTCTAAAGTCCTTTTACATAGAACGCCAACAAACCCAAACTAACCCTAAAGTTGAGGGGCTACCTGGAGCTGGAAACCCAGGAAACTATACCTCAAAAGTTGGAAATAATGCCTCTAAACAGATTGAGACTAAGTATCTTCAAAACTGAAGTATCCAAGATCCAGCCACAGTTTACCAAAGTCCCTTCACCTATGCCATAACATCACCACACGTTACATCATGGTCCATAAGGACAAAGTGCCAGGCTGGGGCGTGGACTGCGGGAACAATCTCATGAAGACAGGGCATTGCCGTTCTCTCCAAGGAAAATCTTGCAAATGTCCATCGAACATTCTACTTATGTTATTTGGGACGTTTGTAGATACCACAATTACTAAAAGGTATCTATCAACTTTAATTGACATGAGTGAGGAGCACTGCTGCTTCAACAGCCCATTTTTTACCGGTCCCCTGAACTTCATTCAGCCCTTTAACTTCTTCTACGTGGCGCTCCAAACGCAGCACCGTTACGTGGTGCTGCGGGTCATCAGCACAGTGCTATGCAAGTCTGTACGATTGGTCTTTTAACTTCAAGCCTCAAAGTACAGCACCACCACTGGCATCTCAAAGACTCAAGATTCAACTACGATTCCCTTGCGCACTAAACAAAATAACCACTGTGCCAAGTAGATAAGCTCAAAATTCTGGGGCAAGTTCTTCACTGAACTGCAAAGCACACAGACATCAACTAAGTTATAATGCCTTGAATAAAATGTAAATACATGAAGAATACCATCATGATGCAAAAAATATCATAGGCGGGTGCCATCCGAACTATGTTCACACAGGTTATAAGTACGACTAGCTGCATCAACTTTAGTGAGTTATAATGGTCATGGAAAGTTGTATATGTTTATTGATTTTTAAAAAGCTGGAAACTGGTCATTTTATGGCACTATTACCTTCCCTAAAAGGGATCAGGTTTAGTGATATGATCACCATCAAGGCTTCCTTACAGTGACACGGGCACCCCTCATGTCACCTGTGCCGGGTTTCAGGTTCAGTGGCATACTTCCTCTGCATTCCCCCATTACCGTCCCATGACAAGATTCAGCCATAGTCTGACGTGCTGCCCCTCCAAACAAATCTACAATGGTGGTTCAAGGCACAGTTGTATAAGTATACCCCCTAAACCCTATGAAGCAGTGTACAAGCACAATTGCAGGCGCATCTACCCAACCCCGCTGCATCAACAGCACCAGGGTTCGAGGCAGGTCATGCCACTCAGGCAGCTTCTCATGTGGTTCAAGCACAGGCAACCATCTAGCAAACCGCAACCAGACTCAGACACAGAAACAGCACCACTACTACTAACCCCCAGAACCAATCTCCCTAGCAACCTATTTTTGCAGGATCCAAGAGACACAAGAACATGCCATCACCACGCACACTATATCCGTAGGAGGGCCCCGTCTTAGGGACATCAATATCGGCACTAGTAACGGATAGAAGCAGGCACCAAGCTCTAAAAATAACGCAACATCCAGCTACACCTTCCTTCACCATACTAGACTAGTTCCACGCAGCAGCTCCCTTGATTATTGATAGATCGATTAGGAAAAAAGCTCTACCACCCTCTCCTTTGTAGCATCTCCCTTGGCAATCCATGGTTGTGTTCAAATACAGGGTAATCGACTCGCCGCTCGACCCTTCGCACCACAATAGCCGCACTTAGGCCCAGTGCAGAGCTCTCATATTCAATATTCATGGACAGGTTGAGGCACAAGGCTACAGATTCTCCCTTCAATGTCCGCATTTGTTTCACTAGCAGTGCTGGCCTAGTCTATTCATGGTCAGAGAGAGGTTTGAGAATTGGGGAACCCATACCCTTTCTGTAGTGAATACTGGGGGTTGATATGGTTTATTCATTACTTCAGCCTCATTAAAACAACAAGTACATACGATAACTCTAGGTTCAGACATTACCAGATTCATGAAGAACTCTATGCAGAAACAGCAGCCGCTCTGGTTCCGTGGTCACGGCTATTGGGAGGTGCCCGTCTCTTGCTCCACTCAGTTCTCACAGCTCGGCTAACGTCAATGACAGCTTCTCTCCTTCTACACGGACACTTGCGTCAAATGACACATCACTTCCTTCTCTAAAGGCAAGGCAATTTCCTCAGGCCAGGCCATCTAGTGCTTAAAATATCTATCAAGAGGTTCACCACATTGAAATGTCCCTTGCCTGCAGGCGATTCTAGCACATTGTGTCGCCCCGCACAATGTTCTGGCAGAGTCTTGGCCAATGGTCCTCGAGTCACCCTGTGGCTGCAGTGTCGGGAGAAATGAGTGCACGGTCTTCTTCTTTCACACCAACACGCACCTTCTCTGTCCGCCCGCGTCCTGCTGTGATGCATGAAAAAGTCTGGTTTCCGCAAAAGATAGGCATAGATATGTGGATGGCTGGATCACCCAGGTGCCCAGATAGAATAAGCGCGCCCGGCAGAGACTCCATAGACACATACTACCCAATACCATGGCGCTGGCGGAGACAGCAGGCAGCGTTCGATGGCTGCCTTTGCACTGAGAAGTCTTTACTATGTGTAAAAGGCTGGTTGCTTGCTAAAAGGGCAAGGAAGGAAACCATGCCGCGTTGGCGCTTCTGCCCCGGAAGGCCACTTCCTAATTGCATGAGTTGAACAGGGCTTGCAAAGAGAGGTCACTTTTGTTCACAAGCAGATCTTTCTTTATTTTTTACTGTGCAAAGTCGCCTTAGTGTGACAGAAAAAAAGAGAACAAGAATTAGGGTTGTGGTTTCAAAACACAAGGGGGCCACGAGTCTTGCACGGCTCAATTATGGCAAGGATTAGAGAATCATGTGATGGCTCAACTAAAGAAGGCATTTTTCTGGCATTATGTGGAACCAATTATCCCTACAAATTCGGCAGAGACAGAAAAAAGCTGTTTACAAAGGGCCGCTCTGAAGATCCCAAACAGCGTACAGCGATGTAAAAAATACAAACCAGCATATGAAGGGAATGAGGAGGGGTGGACATTTCGAATCTTAAAAAAAAAAAATGAACGGTGCAGACAAGCATCCAATGAAATTGTCCAAGACAGATTGTAAGCAACCGTGCTTCTTAACCGGAAGACAGTATCCAATGGCAAATTATCCTCTGTGCCCATGTCCATGAGCGAAACAAAGAAACTTCATGAGGTTTACTCTTAAAATTGCTTAGTGAGAACTTCCATGCCTCTTTTTCCTCCTATAGCGTCTACTGTCGCTTCTGTCGAAAGTCTGTTGAACACATCCGCTCACCTTCTGGTGAAAAAGCTATGTTCTACAGCACTGCTCTCCTGGAGCTCTTGGGGTTTCGCCTCAAGACCTCAGCATAGGAGGCAAAGGAAGGCTGCTCTCAGAAACTGAGTCCATTCTCCAGCGCAACGTACAGTTCAGGGAATCCACCTATCCCTTTGCAACTCCAATTTACACACTTGGAACCAGGAACAATATCTCGAGATACAACTGTCTGATCCAGAAAGCATGGACTGACCTTGTCCCATGACAGCCAATGTGGGCAACGGTACCTGGGCTCGTCTTCCAGGATATCTCAAAGTCCGGAGCCAAAAAAATCATGGCGCATGCACACAACAAATGTTCTATTTGTATTCTGAAATAACACAATGATAATTTGCCACAAAACGCAGTTCAGAAATTACTCGGTGAACATTTACATTTTCCCAAAGAACTGCAATGACTGTGCTGGGGGAATCAATACCACTTGACGCAACTTTAATGCCCACATCCAGGGTTCATGAAGTACAACAAAGCAGGCAACTAACAGCTGACATGGACACAGTACTTGGCAGGAGCCACGAGGAGTGCAAGACCACACCTACTGTACATCCACGAGAAGGGCTTGGCACTGGGGTGCAGTGTGAGGACCACACCGGCACTACAACCAGTAACAGAGCAGATGGAATGTGCGGTCACGCGTTAGGGCAGCAAGCAGTGGTAACTGCACCCACGCTTGAGCAGGCTTACTATGGCACTGCGCCCACCAGGGCAAGCCAATGGCATGCATCATGCATGAATGGATCCAGGGGCAGAGTGGCATAAATACGACGGCACACACCTTCCTGAGCAGGGTTACCATGGCACTTCCCGCAGTAACGCAGCACGGGGCATGCATTGCGAGGCCTAGTGGTATAAGGCAGTGGAGCAGCACAGGCCTTCTTGACCAGCCTCATTGAGACACTGTGGAAGGGAGGCCCAATGCCATGCTAGAAGAAAGGATAGAGGGACAGGGATGCTATATCACTATGGCTTAGCATCCAGATGAGCAGCTTCGAAGGCATGCATGGCGAAGTATGGGGGTAGAGAGCACTGAGACGCTGCTCGACTTAAATGCCTGTACGCCATCCTGAAAAACTCAATATGGGGCAATATCCGCAATAATATAATGGACACTCGCAAGGAGCCAATGAGAAGGAATGGCTGAGACAAGGTGCATTAGCTGGGATTCAGCAAGAACCTAGCAAGTCCAAATCCAAACTTCCCTGGCAGATGATTGTAAGCGGGGTGAACTCATGGTCTCGAGTGCAGTGTGTTCAGTAGGTTGTTTGCCACAGGGCCTACGTTGTCCCACTAGGTGGTGTATGTGGCTGGGTTCTGAGGGAGGCGGATGTAAAAAAAATCCATACGTTGCATAAGTAACATCTGCATACTTTTTACGGTCTGCTCTGTATGGAAAGGGTGAAGAAAAGGTAGCATGCATGGGTTGGGTGTCATCAGAAGCTGCATCTGCAATATTGGCACACCTTCCAGGGTATGATCACAATTTGATTCACGAGGAAGCAAACTGATGTAAGAACAAGAGACCTGCATGAGTGGGTTGCAAAAGTGGGCCACCAGGGAGCTGCACATGGAACAGTACATTAGGCAGGCATCCGAGTGCAATGCTTCGCCTGAAACAATGTCTGCATAACTCACTATGAGAAGGTATCCAAGAGAAAGAATCACTACATGAGAGTAAAAGGAAGACCTCAAAGTCATGGCTAGGGTGCACTTGCAGCAACATTTACACATTTCTCTGTGCCGTTCACTAAGGAACTGCACCCAGAAGGACAACCAACAGCATGCAAGTCTTGGTCACGAAAGGGAAGACACAGAAGGGTACCTGTAACAACGTAGATCAAACTTCCTGAACAGGTTCTACATGAGGCCATGCCCAGGAGGAAACAAGCCAATGGTGGAACAAGAGACATGCATGAGTGGGTTCAAGTGGGAGAGAGTAAGACGCGACATCTGGAAAGAAAAAAATAAAGTCAGCACACCTTCTTGAACCCGCATCCCCAGGGAACAGAACAGAGGGCTGAAAGAAACTGGGTGCACGAAGCATGCATGCGTTAAGTTCAAGAGCGATTAAGATGCTGCATTTATAAACAGACAACAAGGCCAACATGTGACCTCCCCAGAGGGAAGGACCATTGTGTTAACCCAAGGATCTAGAGATCTGCCAGAATGCAAGCTGTCACTTTTAGCAAACATGCTTACGACACAGTGCAGCACGTGTCAAGCACCTAGGGCCAGAGGTCTAAAAATGAAGACATTTTTGTCTCAGGGCATTCTCATTAAAATAGGAGTTAACTTTGGCTTTCCTTCCAGACTCAGGCTCCTGGCGGCCTAGAGAGTCCTTAAGACATGTGCAGGGGACTCGTGGGATTGGAAAACTGCACTTTGCAGCCTTGGTGTTGAGGCACAGGGTAAGTATAAAGTCCACTGCGCTCTCCAGGCTCCAAGATCTTCAAGATGCCAGGCTCAAAAGACAAGCTGCCGTTTTTTTTTGCTAAGTTAGACTTTATGTCAAGTTACATTCAGGTCTATTTCCGACTACATACAGCCTCATGCCATGCTCGGCCTCTGGTGCCAGTGTGAGGGTGCCACGGGCTCAACTGAGCATCCTTTCCTGCCTCCTCCCGGATATCCTAGAATGTCCACTGTGAAGCACTGAGTAAACTGTGTCAGAAAATTGCTGTCACTCGCCTCAGGGACGTTATTTACTCTTCTTTCCATAGAACTATTGGATCAAATGTTTGATGAGTGCTTAGGATGCCTGATGATCCCGGCAACTTCTAACACATGCTTTAGGGTTTGTTGTCCAGCATCACTGGGGTTGCCACTGTCTCAGTCTTGTTGTGTAATATTTCCTGTAATAAAATACATTGCAAGTAGCAGTTTGGTGATCAGACATGGTCATGACCATACTTCTTTTGGTCTATTTAACCTACACTGTTGTGATCTCCTGTTCCGATATTTTATGTGTGTCCTGTCTTTTAGCAGTCCATAGGTGACTCAGGATTTGCTTTGTGAATACACTTCTAAATGTGTCAAAAAAAGGTAACGTTTTACCGGTAGAATTGTGCCAGGCGTTTCATGCTATCCACACAAACCTTGGCAAAATCTGTGATGTATTCAGATGTTGGTGGATGTGCCTGTGACCACCATCGCTTTGACACTGGGATAAAATAACCTAACATTGCATCACCTTAGGGCCCCAAGGATGTTACCCTTCTGTGTTTGACTCCTGAGTATTTGGTGTCCTGGGGACCAGTAGATATTTTACAGAATCAAGGGACACAAGAATGTCAGACGGCGTTGGATAAGTCAAACATTAGCAGTGATTCAGCCCTGCTGGTTAGTGCGAACCCTGCCATACAATTCCAGACTCGGACATATGTTCTACCATCATATTCAAAGTTTGGAACCAACCCTTCATGCACTTGACTCCTGAGTGGCAACCATTCCTCTCTAGTTTTTATGCATAATGACAATTACTTCTTGGGTTAAAGAGAGTGACACAACATGGCCACCCCCAAACAACTACCCACCTGGGGGTTGAAACACCCCTTTTAATATTTACATGCTTAAAGTCATGTGCTCCTCGATGTATATATCAATATACTACTTTCCAACAATGCTCATCGCCACCCACTGTTCTTGTAACACACTACTTGCACTGTCGGATCCTCTACATTTCACTGGGCAAATCGACCCAGCATGAATGGAGTCAGAGTGGCAGGTTTGTGCTATGAAGAGGATCTATTCCTCTGCAGGGGGGTGAAGAATGGGCATCTGTGGCAAGGAATCTCCAAATGCAAGGTAGCGTGTGGGCCTCAGGGTTATCAAGGATTGTTGAGTGTGATGGTCTCTCACAATGGTGAACAGCCTGCCTTATAAAAGGCTTGCAGGCCAACACCACTGCAGTGTTTGAGAAGATACTCCAAGCTTTTTCGGGCATTTGACAGCATTCCATAATGAATCTCAGTCAGATTTATTCTGTGCCAAGATGGCTGGCACCCCCTATGAACTATGGTGCATTAATAAGGTCTGATCAGCTGCTGCAAAATAATTCCTATGTTTTAAGACCTTCCGACACACTTAAAGGCTCGCAAACTTCTGTGTTTGTTTGCAAGTTCTTCAGGGGTGAGCTTGTTGAAGCGTAGCCTTAATTTAAAGGCAGCAGTAGCTTGCAACATGTGGAAGAAACCACAGTGGAAGACAGCTCTACTAGATGTCCTAACTGAGAAGAATACGGTTGCCTCCACCAGCCTTGTGGCTGCACCTGCATAGGCACTCACTGTGCGTATGTGCAAGTGAAAGACCATCTTCAGTGATGTGCATAGTCATCAGGGTCTTTCAGTTTCAAGGCACTGGCAGAGAGTCGGAAACCTTTTCATCATGACAAAGCGGCAAGGAGACCGAGTGTCACCATCTCTAGTCTTAATGGAGAGGTGCGATGCTAGCGAGAAGGACCTCAATACTTCCCCTCTAAGGACATGCACTTCATCGCCGACGGACACCGATGTGCCTCAGAATTTGCATCGAACACTTCCTAAGATAGTAACTGAAGTCCGGACGCCCTGCTGAAACAAATCACTCTAAGGTGAGGTCAATTAGGGAGTAGATCTGCAGTCTTCAAGCTTTTTAAAGCCAGGCCCCTAAAAGAAAACAAAATTCTGGCTCCCATATCCCCCAAAATTTCTGACAAATATTCTAATAAATTTGCAATGTTAAATTTGTCTACACATTTAAATATTGCAGTTAAGATCTATTACCCTATTTAGAAATGCAATCAAATGCACGATTGGCAAACATACTTTTCTGGGGAGCCAGGCCTTACTAAAGTGTAAACGTATCCACAGTGTGATCATCAGTAGTGGTGGCGAGGTGGGATTTAGGGAATATTTGGTGTCTCTTCCCTTATGACACAGACTCCCAGCCAGCATATACATGACAAAAGTTGGCTTACTGATACTGATTTTTTAGACTTGAAACAAAGCACTTATCAGGATGATGCTTCTCTTTGTAAGAGCTTGGCGCCCCCATTGGGATCAATTAAGCCCCCTCCCTCCCACAGGGGGCTCACCCGCCAGATTGAAGACCTCTGGTGTAGGTGCAGTCTAACTATTCAGATGGGCACCTGATGTTGCATGTCCCGCCAATGTCAAGTACAAATGCAGCCCCAAATGCTCTTAACGTCAATCTACAGATTTTCAGGTCACACCTTATTAATATTTTCATGTGCCCGACCTCCCGTCTGTTTGTCATCATCCCTACAGGTACCTCTGTGGGAGACTATCATGAGAGAGGCTTGGAAAAGGTTTATTTCATTGGCCTGCATGAGTGACACTTGCATTTACTGTACACTTTCTTGATGCTGCTGACCAGGTCTCTTGGTCATAGAGGCATTTCTTCAATGTTGCTATGCCTGCCTAGCAAGCAGCTGTAAAGGAAGTTTTTCAAACAGTTGCAACATTTCTTCCATAGCAGGGCATGGTCCAACGCTAGGAAACGACATCTCGCAGCGATAACGATTTCGACATTGATTGTCTTGGTTTTTCCTTTAATGGTTGCACCAGCAGCAAGCCATCTGCAGAGTTTATGCACATTCTGTGTACTGTTGACTTCAATTTCTATGACGTGTGTCCAACCCTTGCACCTATTCTTGACATGAATAGGAGCTTTGCAAGGCTGAAATGATCCTTCAAGAGCTTCTTGTGAAAAGACGCAGATCTATGGTGTTTTCGTACTCTTGCAGGTGAATCTTATACACTATGTCCTCAGGTGCCGTAGCTGGGTGCAGCACTGTCCATCACCTCCCATGGAATCTCACACGTAATAAATATACAGCACTCGTAGTCAGTGTGTTACTCGTAGTCAGTGTGTTACGTTGGAGATCAGAACTTTTATTTAAGCATTCTATTAGACCCTCAAGTTAATTTTTACATTGGTATAGTGAAGAAAGGAATCCTGCACATCACCCCTTACTAAAATGATGATTAGATTTAGAGTATGAGCCTGAGAGTATATTTTAATTACCGCTTTCAGAGTTTTCAACATTTTCACAGCGCTGTGGCAATGCCTATGCTTCCGACATGTCCTGTGAACCAAAGCGTACAGGGAGAACCAGTATATGTGTTATGTCAGTCTATATGCACGCACTGTGCATGTCACCAGGCACATTTTCAACAGGGGAAAGTCTCATTAACATAGCCTGATCTCAGTATGGCAGCCAGCAACACCAACAAAGGAAACCTCTTTATGGATATTGCAAGCAGACAGTGGAGCATACAGAACTGCACTCCAGTGTGGTCTTATACACTCCTGTGATGGCACCCTCCTTTAAAAATAGCTTTCTTGCTTTAATATATCTGCTGGGCGCATAGTCACACAAGACGATCTGGCAGATTTAAGGTCCCGGCCCTGGATGGCCAGCCTTGAAACAGCTGGGCACACACAGTCACCCTGGAACTTATGCATGGGCTCAACTTAAGAGATTCCAAGAAGAGAGGGTGACACTCCAACAAGTACCTTTGGAGTCATAGGTGACCTGAGCCTTCAAGAAAAAAAGGGTCTGGGAAGGACGCTGTCCTGCGGAGTCTCCGAGATTGACACGAGGCACTGGTTCTTTTCAAGAGATCGGTACAAGCACTATTACGTTTCAATCGAGCTTATCTTTTGAAGTATTGAGTGTATAACTGTTGGGTTAGTTACACGTTTGGTAAGCATCTTATTTACCAAACTCCAATGAGGAGGGGAAAAGGTACTTTCCATATGGCTGCCCAACCAAATATTTGCTAGCCTGCCATCATATTCTCAAGCCTAATCGTTCGTATATCCATAGATGCAGAGACAAAGGACATTGAGGAGGCATGGCAGACTGTAGCTTGCATTGGGGGCAGCCCTGAAACCCCAGCTACATTTCAGAAAGGTTACAAAATGTTTCCCTAACATCCTCAAACACGCACCCACCATCCAATATGACTAAAGATGAGCTTACCCACAAGGCAAACAGATGGTGTTATTTAAAGTATTAACCTTGGCATTCAAACCACCTACAAAAAATGTAAAACTTATATAGCATACTGAACCTTAACACTTATTATACTCCTGCTCAGAATGTGCATTTAGCCAACCAAAATCAACTTACACCTTCTGAAACCATGATTTGATCGTAACAAATTCGATTTTGTCTGCCTAATCAGACCTCCACAGAGACACTCAATCCCACTCCCTGTAAACTTACAAGCCACCTCGTCCTTCGATTAAGAGCACCTTAAAATAAAAAAAACACATGGCTTCTAGAGTAGTAGTCCAATGGAAGGCTCCCACTCTCATACTTCACCTTGCAATCACACACGCATCCATAGCAAAGATCTCCGTCAAACGGCCTTATTTCATTAATGTGTCATGTGTAATGGGAAGAACAAAAATGATTCAAATGCGCATCTGACCCAACTGGTCTTGAAGGAGAGAAGCACAACATTCAGAATCTATAAACGATCATCCTCAAACTACAATTAAACAATTGCTGAAAACAACTATCCCTTCAGTGAACAGTCAATACAGTACACTTCTAATCTATCCGAACCGCATGTTCCACAGTAGTGCTTATTCCATCATCTCAACCAACACAAACAAATTGACCTGTCTCCTCAGCTGCTAAACTCCATCAAGGAAAAAAGATGACCCTCTATCCAGGATACTTGTATAAGCCTCTAGAGCTAGATCCCAACATATCTCTTAAAGTCAGGCAAGACCACCAATTTCCAACCAACGGTAGGCCTTATAAATCCGCACTCAGTGGTTAAATATTCCCTGGAAATTCAGGACATCATTCTTGATTAACAAAAAGATATAATGGCAACTTCAGGCATATCACAACTATGGGTTGGAGATATTGCAGTTATTCATTTGGTTGAAATGCTCCCCAGGATGCTGTGCAAACAGAAGGGCTTGAAGAGTATGCATACTATTGAACGACATGACTACTCTTGAAATTACATCTCAATCGCACTTCACAAATCCTTTGAATGTACAGTCATCATAGGCTTAGAGCGCCAAGGCGTCTTTCGTAGTAGGCTATAACAAATTCTTCCTGAAGAAGTATTGGATCTCTTCACTGTTTTTTTAGGCAGTAATTTGAAGAATCCTATGAAAGAGAAAAGGGGATACTTCAACCTATGGGTTGTGGAAATAAATAAACCTACACATGCATAAAAAAGTCGGCGATCGGGTTTAATCAATTAGAAAACCCACACAGGCAGCGTGTTACTCTCCTGACCTGGTATTTACATCATTAAAACAAAGAATATCACATTAACCTAAATAGGTCAATCCAAATCCCAAATTTACTGCACCCTTCTAGCTCTTTCAGCACTCCAAAACTCTTGTAAGTGACTACAGGGTTTACCAAAAACCTAGAAAGACACTAACCTGCAATCTATATTCATCCAATTAAGTCCAGCTTATATGTGTAGATCATGATAAACGTCATTCCTTTAACCAAAACAATCTGGAGACCCTCCTCTTCGTCACATCTTCAATAAACCAGGAAAACATGGAGAAAAAAAATCAAACTGTAAATTGTAAAAACCTTAATTGGCCATTTTTTCAAATAAAATACTACAGCCTAGAATGCAAGTGGCATCACACTTCCTTCTAATCAGGCGGAGTTTGATGAAAAATTCATAGCAGTGGGTACCACAAAGACATTGAACGAGCAAAAAACAAATTTTATAGTAAGCATATAAATAAAACCTGAAATCAATCAAGCGATATTTAGTATCATCTGCAAGCTAAAAAAAAAGGAAGCACTTTAGACCCTAGATGAGTAATTCCAAAGAACACTGAAGATCACACCTCCTTGCTCAAATCCAGAATTTCAGAGGTTTAAGGTGACACACTTCACTGGCACAAATGTTCAATACTCACTTTTAACATTCAACCCTAAAAAATCCCAGAAGAATGGATAATAGTGTAGCAATATAGCAACGTTTCCAACATGCCGACAGAACCATGTTCAGCAATTTTAATCCAAGGAATGATGCCATCTCTGAAGATGAATATTGAACCCCTACATCTTTATGGACGTTGCCCATGTGTTTGAAACCTGCTACTTGCATCCCATTTCTTTCAAAACAATCTTCAGCTGAACCAGTGATTGTATCCAACTAATGATTAATTTACACCCTGCCTTACTTAAAGCAGATGCTGTAGAATGAAATAAGAAGAATACAGTTGCTTAAGGGGTACAATAACCCTCTTCATGATAGTCAAGCAAGAAGCATAGATCACAAATTAAAAATATTCCGGAGGAATGTAGCAAGACTGTAGACAAAGGGAAACAAGCAATCACTGCAAGGTAGGGATACAGCATTACAGCTAGAGCTGCTGACTTTGGAACTGAGGAACTAGGTACGAGTTCCTGCATCCGCTCACATCCTGTGATTCCTGGCAAATCATTTAATTTCCCAGTTAAAAAAATATATATATTTGAATGGGACTGTGCTATATAAAACTACAAAAATATATAAATACATTGTTCTCAACCTCGTGGCAGCATAAGATACAGTATATCTTTAACATCTAATAAAAGGATTTCAAACGTGGGCTGGAATTACAAAGATTGCTTTTAACTGGAATCAATCATTCCTTCACAACCACATTCCAAGGTTAAGAATAGGACTGCTGCAACCTTCCACTTGTCAAGACATCCATGGTGCCCCATATGGACCACACTTGTCCCTTTTCGTTTTTAATGTACAATGTTAGTGCCCTTAGCACACTTAATACATATAAAGGCTGGAGATTCAGATGTATTCTGATGATATTAAATGATCCAGGTGTGGAATCGATTCAGCTATTAGAACAAATGCCAGACCTTTCTCTAGACTGCATCAACTACCGGATAGCAAACCATGTCTCAATGGAGAAGAAACAAGTCACCGGTCCTTAACAGCCTGGTTACAGACTACTCCCATTCAAAGTGACCTACCTCCTGGGCCCTACTCCCAACCCATCCTGGAGAAAAGGAAACTAGGTGTTTACTTGATGCTTACTAGTCAGCCTCTCCGCAAATCCACGCCGTCTCCGGCTCTCGTTTCTCCTTTCTTCCAAACAAGTGATAAAGTGGAGATAATTCGATCTTTGGCTATGGTTACATTCGACTGCTGTAACATTATGTTTTATGGCCCCACCAAGAGGCCCGTAGAAGTTGAGAGTGCAGAGTGGCTTGTAATCTAAAACGGTCACGTCGAACCTCCCCTGAAATCCTTCCACTGGCTCCAGTTAATGCAGAGATTTAGTTGAAAGCCATCCGCACTGTGTACAAGGCCTACTGGCCGGAAAAGGAGCTGGCTACCTAAGAGCCGCACGTTAAAGCCCAGACAGAGCTCTTCCGAGACACATCTTACTAGCCAAAAGAAATTAAAAAGCAATCAATCACTTGGGGAACCCAATAGGCGGGGCCTGGTTAACATATTTTTTACATTTTTGGAAAAAGCTGGCCTAGGACATTGAAAGTTTAAAGGTGATGCAAATCACACTATTTTAAAAGCCACAGGCCCATCTCTGTGATTATCAAAAGCGAAGCAATCTTAGTATAGTAACAAAGATAGGTTGGTACTGGATATGGCCAGGATCGCTGATTAATCAGTTACCCTGGTTGAGTGGAGTTTGGCTCGAACGATACGAAACTGTCGGCGGACTTGGTCACCAAAACCCCGTCTATGATGAGAACGGAGAGTGGCTCGAGGAGACAGCAGGTGGCGCCGCTGCTCCAGCAGTTCACAGTCACAAATGTGCTAACTTGGCTCGTTTGTCCTCCATAAACCAGAAATAAGAATAGATCGGCAGCGGCTTGAAGAAGCGGCGCAGGTCAGCGGCTGCTGGCGGATCCCTCATCCGCAGGTGCGCGCTGCATCTCGGCGCCGGCAGCCCCGGTGCTGCAGAGAAGGCTCGAGTGATGGAGCCGCCTCACCGCTGCCACTAGAGGGCGCTGTCAGCAGGGAGAGGTATAGGAACCGTACACTCGAGGCAGCACCCCACAGGCTGCCGTCCAAAAGTCTGAAGACACACACGCACGCGTACACACACGTACGCGTGCGTGCGTGCGTGCGTACGTACGTACGTACACTCACACGCCGCGCAGGAGCCACCTTCTCCACACCCAGGCTGGGCCAAAGCCATCACTATCTCATTTTCTAAACGCCTGAAAAGGCGACAGTCAAGGGGTGTCCAGCGCAGGTCCGTGGTTTTATAAACATCTTCAAACGCTGAATTTGCACTCACTGGGGCAACGACATGGCCCTCCGCCTCCTGCACTAAACACCCCTTCTGTACACGATGCCCTCCGGGGAGGCCATGCTGTCCTGGTGCCAGGCCGGGGCTCCATCACCCTCCGTGAACTGTAAAAGGGCAGCCTCTGGGCGGCTTGTCCAAGCACTGCTCCTTTTAATTCTTTCACCAATAATGAACCATTTCTGTTGATCAGGTAATATGTTTCGCGGTGAGTCAGTGTGATAGTGCATGGTTTTGGTGCACGTTACTTGCTCTCTGTATGTTCGTTGTAGTAGCCAAGAAGATTCATTTTGTCCTCAAATTGCAGGTCTTTTGCTTGGGTCTAAACGTGCTATGTTATCATTCTCCGAGTTTACCCCATTACCACTTGGAGAAAAAACAACAAGGTGGATTTTAAATTTTGCCCTGAAATGCACAATGTTAAGGGTACTGCAAAGGTTATGGGTGTTGCACTGGCTGGGGAAGGGGTGGCCGTACCATAGTCAGGAGTGCTCATTGAGAAATGTCAGTCTCTCTTTGATTTGCAGTGCGTTTTTGGATGTTGGCATGGGCAGCACAGAGAGGGTAGATTTGATTTTGCTCTGTAGCTAGGTTGGTGCTGACCCATGAAGGCATTTGTTGTAGGCGAGACATAACCTGAAGTTGATTTTAGCCTGTACTGGCCGCCGGTGCAAGTTTCCACAGTGGAGTACCGACCGCTGTTTTCAAAGTCTGCAATAAGAATAGATGGCCCCATTGGGATCTTTGCTGTTTTTGTATTTTCTTAAGGTGGGTAAGCCAGTGTGTATGATGTTCACTGTTATGAATCACTCATGGCACCGAGGTTCTCAAGGGAATGTATATCTGTGCAGAGGAGAAGCTATCAGACCAGTACTGCCGAGGAGCACATTTATATGTAGGGGATCTTCTCAACCTGCATATCAGCATTCCAAGCCAGGCCGCCACTGATGATTAATGCACTCCTGCGAGCAGAAACCAGGCTTGTGGGAGACTTCTGCCAGCTGCACTGATCTTCTTTAGGAAGGACAATGGAGTCCATTCAAGGTCTCAACAAATCATACACTTTGTCGCCAAAGGCTATAAGCAGGATGTAAACGCCACAGGCCAGGCAAAACATTCTGCTTCAATACTGAAAGGAGCCACAGTTGGGTGGTTTGGCTCGATCACACAAGCAGATGTCGTCCTTTGAGGATCTTACAACCATGATGTTACAAAGAACCACATGATAACTGAAATCAGTGGTCAAAGCTCTCACGTTTTCATAATTCTTAGACGGTACCGCTAATAAACATAGGAACTGATGAGGTACAACCTTTGACAAAAATAAGGATTGTGAGGTCAGAGAAACAGGTAGGGAACAGAGCTCTTCATCAACTGAAGGGTCTGCAAGAGGGTTCTACTGAGCCTCTTTGGGACTCAAGAGCTGAACAGAGCCCTACACGGAGAAACAATGGTTCCAGTTCTTATCACCAAATTTGACAAACTGGTGTGCGTGAGAGCTCAACCCAACCTCCAAATGTGAGACGCATTTGCAATGTATGTGAAGGGTTACGTCCAGTGTGTCAGAGATCACTCTAAACACCCAGGGATGAAGCATCCTTGTTCTTCCAAGCACCTGTGTAGGTCACCCATGGTGGCATCATCTTCTAATGCACACACGACTACATCAGAACACACTGACCGCACCCTTCGCCCCCCCCCCCCCCCCCCCCCCCCCCCTTACTAGATCCTGCATAACCACAGCGCAAAACAGCAACATTACCACGTGGCATGGAAAAACACCATCATCTGTACAGCAGAACATCACATGCTGAACTTCCTGCTCTCAAGGCGAATTCGGTTACGAAGCATGCAGCAACACTGAGGACTCTTACATAAGACCTCCATCACTGAAGGTTGAGCTTAGTGTGCACTGGGCGAGTACCACAGGCTGGAAATCTTCATCTCAGATATATATATGCATTTAAAAAAGGCTTGTGATTGCTTTATTCTTTCACTGCAGCGTGAACAAGGGCACTTGTGCTCGAAACGCGTCGCTGAAATTGGCTTTGTGAACTGAAATAAAACAAGATTTGCTTGCTGAATTGGTGGTCCGTTTTTCCTTCCTGTGGATGGCGTGGAGGCTTTGACCGCGTACGCAGATCTGGAGAGAGGGAACATATATATATATATATATATATATATATATCAGTCCAGGTTCCGAGTAGATGTCAGAACCAACGGTCGGGACCTCAAAGCACCTCGTAACCAGCAGTCCACAATAGCCTCGAAAAAATACATCCAACAGTGGAAAACAGGGAAGACGTTTTTTTATTGTAGGATGACGCGTTTCACTCTGCAAGAGAGCTTGTTCACACAGCGCGCCAGAAACAAAGAAGTGCTTAAATAGTAAACAGAAACAAAGGGCTGAATGAAAACAACCAATGCTACACGCCTTCTCACAGTAATAGACACAAAAGATGGACTACATATATATATATATCCAGGTAAACAAAAGGAAGTTTGACACCTGAAGGCCGAGCATCGGTCCAACTGGGAAGGGTGTCCCGGGAGTGAGGTACACGGCCCCACACACAACACTAACAGAACTAGGTAACACAACCCTAACAAGGGCAATAACCCTGCGTGCGGCAGTATGGCCGCCCACCCAGCCATTGCAACTCGGTCATACAAAATACTACAGCAAAAGACAATAGCTATCACGAGACCATACCATAATGTGGAGACCGCAGGGTAAAGCATTAACACCTTAGCTGCTTTGGAACGTCCAGCTCCAGTGCTGAACGTTCCATTGCGCAGGTGCAGTTGGAACGTCCAACGGCCGACAGCAGCACTCCCGAGGTAGTGGTGCCGTCAGCCGCTGGACGGGCGCAGCGCTTAAGGGGTTAATATGGGATGCGCCAAGTTGTTGTTATTATTAATATGCAAGCTATGTCTCACACAGATCCTGATTTACCCGCCGATAGTTTGCAGAGTTTCCAGTTTTTCCTACATCTAAGCCCAGGAGTTATTTTTCCCCACAGACTGTCAATATTTCCTTGCAAGTGTTAGTTGGTGCTGATAATGTATGCAGGGTTCACTAGCAAGTTAACTTTAAAACAGTTTACTTTGTGACTTAGAATCTGGATAGAGATATACAATCTTTTATTCCTCCTCACAACGTAAATGAGGCAAGAAGGTCCCTGTTTTTATATGAAACCCCACATGTGCTCAACTTCAAACCAATGGTTTGTAAGAACAGTATTTGCAAGAATTACTGGAAATTTGCAAGATATTAACATTGCACACTGCTGCCACTAACAAAACAAACCCCATCATGGAAAAGCAAAGAGAACATATTAGTACATCCAGAAGATGTAGAAGGGCCGGCTGATATCACCGAAGGCATATTGATAGATATGGGAATATTGAGCCACTGATACTAGGATCACCGTGGGTGCCACTGCCACACACAAAACACAAAAGACTGTTGAGTTTTCATGGGTTTCCACCCTTTAGCGTGATCCCATGTTTGTTTTAAGAAATGCCCTCAGCCACGTGCTGTGGCATACTTCATCATTGGGCAGCTACAACACCGGACGTATCATTGTGCAGGGCATGGTGGAGCTAGGATGGAGAATGAAGATTTCATACTTCGGGATCAGATAACAATAGTGTCAATCACACAGTTTGACAGAGGGAGAAACGCGGAAGCTTTGCAGCATGGGACCGCTGATGAATGAGTCACATATATCCCCAAGTTAAGAGAGTTCAAACTAGCGACTGGACAAAAACCTCCAGGAGCGTAAATAACTTAAGTATCATTTTTCAAACTGTTTGTGCGAGTTACACTATTGTTATGAATGACTAGCTCTAATATACTAATGCTGACAACAGAGGGATGTTCAGTGATCATAAAGGCTGTTGACCCGAGAGGACAGTCATTTTGCGGCTGAGACGTATTGACATAACGATGGTAAAGATAATGTTGATGATAACTTAGCTTATGATCGGAATGGTTATGTATTAGAAACGTGTTAAGGTTAGCCATATGACATACTGTACCTATCAATGTAATGGACCGGATTTTCTGCGTATTGTATACACAATGTAAATAATATTAATGTTGGAGTATTTTAATGTTCTGTAATGAATACGGTGGGGGTTTACGACCCCTAATCCATGCTGGTGTTGTTTAAGTTGTTTACCAAAGGTCAAAAGATCTAGATCAGGAGGTCGCTCTTTTTCCCTGAACGCGGCCAAATTATGGAACAGTCTTCCCTTCCACCTTAGGTCCAACTCTGACCTCACCTCCTTTAGGAAAAATTTAAAAACTTTCCTGTTCAATAAATAAGTAACCTCTCCTGGACTCAGCCCTATGGGCAACACCTGTTAGTTTTTTTCAGCGCTAGGACGCCTCCGGGCAGCTATTTTGCGCTTTATAAAATCCATTTTCATTTCATTTCATTTCACCTTGGGGGAAGAAGGGGCGGTGAGCTGAACTAGAGCTGGGAAGGGCTCCCACCCGAGGGCCTTGGAGACAAGGGAGGAGGGGGACTCAGCAGTACCTGACCATATGAATGTAAACCAAGGATATTCAAAGTACAGACAGGGGGTGGTCGATGGGGGGTGGCCCTCTGATGACCAGCCGCACTCAGCGGCTGTTCACTTGACAGAGCAGGAACATTCAGAAATCAGTGAAACTAACGGGCACACTTTAGTTAACCTAAGTTAACGATGAAGAAAAGGTGTCCTAGACTACTTATCTTTAAGAACACCTTTAGTTTTAAATGCAATTTGCATTAAACATGTAAAAACATGATAAACTCTGTAAACTACAGAAAGTATAATGTATTAACATGCATGAGCGTTTTACTTTAGTAGATCAGATAATATCCCTGCATTGAGAGCCATTTTGTAGCAGTAATCGCTTTTAAACATGATCATGGAAACCTTCATGACGTCCCCATGCTGAAAATGTTATTGGTGAAAAAAGAGCAAGTCACTTGTCGGGTGTAAATTGTGTGTAGCCTTGGTTGTTCTATAATTGGAACAACATTAGTTTATTAAATAAAACACAAGAGAAGGTCATGTACAGCGCACATCCTATTTTAAGGTGCTCTCATATGTGGTAATGAAGCAATAGGAGACAAAGCGAAATGAACCAAATGCCTAGAATAACACAAATCCATCAAATGGCTAAGTCCGGACTGATACCAGGTTTTCTTGTTTCACATTTTGCAATCCTGCCACCAGATGAGTGTCTCTCCCTCTCACGTTTAACATTAGAAGTTTATGCTTTGGCTTCATTTCTTCTTGCATGAGACTTGATCGTTGGTGGCAGACAGGAGTCACGTGAAGGTTGGGTTTGCTGTCCACACCATGCATCTGCTTCACGTCCCCCTACGCCCACCTTTCATCACCCCAACCCTCGCACTGCTGCCATCGGTGCAGCCCTCGGGCATGCCACAGACAGTACGTTGTGACCACAGGAAGATGTTTGCAAGTACCCCTGCTGTAAAACTATCAAACACGATTTTAACCCTGCAGAAGTTACCCTCAAACAAATGAAATCATTAGGATACCTGATCAAGGCAGTTTTGGCCGCATGATCCCAAGTATAAAACCTTGATTCTCCATCTAGCTCCACCATGTTGCGTACAACGATTTGTCTGGTGTTGTCGTAAGCCACATCTAGCGGGTGAGGGCATTTCTTAAAACACATATGGTATCACACCAGAGGGTAGAAAACCCATGATACCTCATCAATTTTTTCGTGTTTTGTGACTAGCCAGGGACAACGATAGGTATTCTTTCCTCTTCTTTGTGGATATGGTATTGCTTCCACATTTCTACATCCCCCACATCAACTGGGCACAGGGGCTGTGTAGGGGACAACCGGCTGCTGCCTGAAACATACACAAACCTCATTCCAGCACAGCAGCGGGGACACATTCCCTCCTGGAACAAAATAGAAACTAGGGCGCTGATAACACACACGTCAAACTAACGTGAACATGACACAATCCCATTAAAGCCAAAGCAGAGCGGTAAAACAGAGGTAAAGGCAGCGGCTAGAAATCTGGGGGCACCTGGGAAAGCCTCAGAAAGGCCCCTTTCGCTGCCAAGAGAGGAATGTGCTGGCAAGGCACAAGAGGGCACGGCTCGCCTCCAGAGACGGGCAGCGAAGACACACATGGCCGAGGCCCAGCGCAGGAGCTCACCGCACCTACCATGAAACGCCGCCGCTTCCCCATCCGCTGCGCCCTGGGCCGCTCAGAGGCCACCGAACAAGCCCCGAGCACAGAACCGCCCATACTTGCAATCTCCGCACACAAAAAGTAACCACAAACACATACGGTTTCGGAGGACGGCGGGGCGGCTTCCATGGCGCTCCGGAGGGTGCCAGAGCCCGCATGCTGGTCAGCAGAGACTGGCACGGGGTCAGTGCCACCCCCACCCACCTCGGCACAGGCTGGCACGCGGCTTCTAGAGCGAGCCCGGGGCGCGTGAGCTGGGCATGGCTCAGCAGGACTGTGGACTCACTAGCGGCCAGGGAGGCAACCCCCACACCGCCCAAACATACCAGGCCTCACCTCGTCCAAGAAACTGCCATTCACAAAAAGTAAAAAAAAACAAACAATAAGAAGAATAAAACAAAAAAAGCTACACTATAGTTGCTAAATGTATATACCAATTCAAACACATGAAGGGGCGCTATATAGCGCTTTCACATAACAAATCCACAAACTTAATTTCAGGACAACTTTGAAAAATGCTGTGTTTCTTCAAGCGATTCAATGTTATGTTATGTTTCTTGGATTTCTTAAGTGCACATACACCATGCTGTTTCTTGGCACAATAGGGCCTGGCGCTCCCTTTTAACCGCTTCTGAGCTGTAAGGACGCCATTAACATACACAAATGCAAAAAAAATATCGGCAGAATACAATTTACAAATGTTTCCATCGTGAACGAAGGGAAAGCCCATTCGGTGCAGGGTGGTCCGCTTTTACGAGACCAGGAACAATGGGCAGCTTAAGCTAATGGGCGTGACGAGCACGAGCCCCGGGGTCTTTCATTACAGTCACCTCGAGGTCAGTGTGCTCCTGCTCGATTAAACTTCTTGACCCTATGAAAACTGTTCGGGGGTCTCAACGAAACCACTCCATGGTCTCGGTTCCCTATTCAAACTATCAACAAAAATCTTAACTGGCCCTTTGTAGTTCCCATGTACGTGGTCTCAGCAGAGAAGCCAACAACAGAATGGGCAAGGTGCAGCTATAGCCACCAGAGATGGGCTGATGCACACGAGAACGAACACGGTCAGCACCTTTTGCCAGCCTGAAACTACACAACGACTCAGAGAGAATTCATATGACAGCAAAATAAGAATAAAAATATTTCTTTATTTTTGTTTTAATAAGAGACAGATTTATTTAGTGGTGTATTTCAGTTGATTTTTTCTCTTCTAAGCAGCTAACCAGTTTTGAAACTGTAATGTTTTTTTTTTCTTTCAATTTTCTGATAATTTGAACTATATGCACCCTTTAAAGACTGAATTTCCACATGAAGCTCCACAGTTCCTCAAAGGGGCTTTCTGTTTTGTTATGTGTAAAGCGCTTCGATGCGCTGTGACTGACTCCCAACAAATATGAAACATCTTATCTCAGTAAAAGACTTCAAGTTGGTGGTTCAAGTTTGAATCCTCTAAAGACCCATTACAGCTACTTCTTACTTGGCTTAACCAAAATACACCCTGCCCTCTGAAGAAAGTCCGGTGTGATTGGCCAATACCAGGAACCAGAGAAAAGAACAGACTACACTAGTCACTCTCAACTGACTTCCTCTTGAGTCATAGGACCCGGATCCCCCAGCATGCTCCCCGCTCCCTCCTTGTAACCTGACGACCCACATGAGAATCAACCACAGAGATTTATGTGGGTGTAAAAAACGGCCATGTTTAATATTTTGACATCTCAAACATGACAAGGCATTTCAAACTTCATTACATACAGTTATCAACATAATTTTATTCTTGACTTCCGGGTCTTCTTCTGCCAGATTAAGATTCCAATCCACCAGCACTAAGGGGGCTTCCGGCTCCCCCCTTCCATGCCGTGCACCCACGCGAGGCGAAACCCACCTGCGAACCCAAGAGGAGTGAGCCCCCAACCTCTGATCCTTGTCCGCCTTCACCAGGGGCCCACCCTCCGACCACCAGGCTGACCAGGGACCCAGGAGGCTCGTAACCTGTCGCCCTAGCCTCCCCAGCCGGGGCCCTATTTCACAGCGGAGAGCTTACCGTCTCCCCCCTCAGTGCTGGCCTAGGGAGTACGCAAGGCGGACTCCCGTCCATTCCGTCGGTCAATTGTACTGTCCCAAGGTCTTTCTACCGAATACGCCACTACAATCCACTGAGCTAAAGGGATGGGTGGGTGGGAGTTTAAAATTAAACAAAGGGGGTGTAAGAGGGAGGACGCCACGATCCGGTGCCACAGAGGAAGGAGAGGCCGGGGTCCCTGCCCCTGGCTCCTAAATAGGTCACCAGGCTCC
The DNA here is from genome assembly GCF_964263255.1 of Lissotriton vulgaris. Classification (NCBI taxonomy): domain Eukaryota; kingdom Metazoa; phylum Chordata; class Amphibia; order Caudata; family Salamandridae; genus Lissotriton; species Lissotriton vulgaris. The sequence goes on from NC_141697.1 coordinate 1,186,603,546, forward strand.
GCCCTCTGTTGCACTGGAAGTGCGTCCTCCTGCCCCGGAAGAGATAAGCGGCCGGTCGCCCATTGGGGCAGACCGGCCGCCCCTATCTAAATCAGGTAGGGGGCGGGGGCCGGGGGGCCGGGCCCTAAGGGCGCGCTTGCCGATGCTCAGCTCGCGCTTGGCATAGGACCCGGATCCCCCAGCATGCTCCCCGCTCCCTCCTTGTAACCTGACGACCCACATGAGAATCAACCACAGAGATTTATGTGGGTGTAAAAAACGGCCATGTTTAATATTTTGACATCTCATAAACATGACAAGGCATTTCAAACTTCATTACATACAGTTATCAACATAATTTTATTCTTGACTTCCGGGTCTTCTTCTGCCAGATTAAGATTCCAATCCACCAGCACTAAGGGGGCTTCCGGCTCCCCCCTTCCATGCCGTGCACCCACGCGAGGCGAAACCCACCTGCGAACCCAAGAGGAGTGAGCCCCCAACCTCTGATCCTTGTCCGCCTTCACCAGGGGCCCACCCTCCGACCACCAGGCTGACCAGGGACCCAGGAGGCTCGTAACCTGTCGCCCTAGCCTCCCCAGCCGGGGCCCTATTTCACAGCGGAGAGCTTACCGTCTCCCCCCTCAGTGCTGGCCTAGGGAGTACGCAAGGCGGACTCCCGTCCATTCCGTCGGTCAATTGTACTGTCCCAAGGTCTTTCTACCGCCACAAAGGTGACCAGGGCCCACAGGTCCGTCACCTTCCCCACCTGCGCTCTGCAAGAAAGACCCTAAACCTCTGACCCAGCTCTATGTGCTGATGCCCGATACCTGTACTCCATCACCGTGATACATCACCTTACCGGAAAAAACCCATCCGGTGCGGAATGTGACACCGGCAGCCCTTCACTGAGCCCACCTGGTCACCTCCAACCTTGTGATACCTCACCTTTCCAGAGACTGGAGACCCTTCGGGTGGAATGCTACACAAGCGGCCCTACACTGAGCGCAACTTGGGCAATTCCAACTGGAGCCGCCTCCCAAGACATTCCAGGCTCTCGACTTCTTCCCAGGGCCGCCCGCCCTGACATAGGAACTCCGTTCCTCTCAGGCCCACCGGCCATACCACTCACCACTGCCATAGTCACCTTGCCGCATGGACGAGTGCCCCGTGCCACCACCACTTTCGCGGGCACACTACTGAACAGGAGAGAAATAGAAAAGTCAAGCATGGTCACTGGCAAATCATTAGCATTTCTGACCCTACCATTCTGGTCAAGTGAATCTCATGCCACCATTGGACGACCGGCGCCCGACATATTTCAAACTGCTACAGGTAGTCGACATATTACCAGCCCATCCCCCCAGCCAGTCCCACTCCTGCTGTGCGCCAGGGAAACTGGTATAAACCTCCCTATGGAGACGGCCAGCCTGTCCTACACTGCGTATTCCTGAGACAAATTAAGTGAGCCCGAGTGACTGTATAGTTTCCATGCCAATGGGGATCAGGGCCGTCCTGCACTGAGGATGCTAGTAACTGGGGGAGATTGAAGCGACTCTGAGCGCTCGCTGAACCATATAGCCTATATATACGGGGGGTGCATGGGAATGACTACCCACATAACCTAGTCTATGATATCCCCAACTTTGACAGACCCATCTATGGTATAAAGGAACTACCCGCCAAATGAAGGCGGGGTCCTATGTTACCATACCAGGCGACAAGACCAGAGGAATCTAGCTACCTCTTATTTCTGGTCTACCCACATAACCTAGTCTATGACATCCTAACTTTGACAGACCCATCTAGGGTATATAGGGACTACACGCCAATTGAAGGCGGGGTCCTATGTTACCATACAAGGCGGCAAGACCAGAGAAATCTAGCTACCTCTTATTTCTAGTCTACCCACATAACCTAGTCTATGACATCCTAACTTTGACAGACCCATCTAGGGTATATAGGGACTACACGCCAATTGAAGGCGGGGTCCTATGTTACCATACAAGGCGACAAGACCAGAGAAATCTAGCTACCTCTTATTTCTCCCACACTGGCCTATTTTCCCGGATGACGGTCTCTGAGTGAATTAATGACGCGGCATCCCTTAGGTTACCCCTCCGGAATTAGCAGTACAGTGAACCGTATGTATACAATAACTATAAGCCCCTGAGACTACTGTGCAAGGTACCCCCCTGGCGCTACCCTCATTTGCCTATAGTACTAGCACTAAACATCTCAACTCGATGGTAAGTGAGAACTCCTGTCTTATTTAGATCACACAGAGCTAAACTTCAACTGTTGCACGCTCTGCCCCTACTAATCCCTTCGTTCGTCGATAAAAACCACCGACTCCCACTAAAGAGTCGCCCGCCCGCGACAGTCTGCTCCCCTTAAGTTCCGTCCACTACGGAATTAGCCTTACCGTGAAGAGCAGGGACAAGCTTCCACGTTACATTATACCCTCGAATTATCTACCTGTATCCTTGTGGCCTCTACCTTTTAATTACCTATTCAATTCAGCTATATGCAGGTTAATGCTGTTTCCTGAGGACACCCAGAGGGTAGAATCACTCCGTAACCGAAATTCAGGCACACATTTAACCCCCCTGATTCAATAGGAATAGATAACTAAGGGACGCTTGTGCAAAAAATCAGTAGCATCCTCAACTTTGCCAGTGAATCCCTAAGGAGACATTAACCACCTTTGTCCCCCAAACCCATCCATTTTGCGAGCTGCCATTAATACGTTGAATTAAAGTTGCCAGTTTGCAATGGGACCTGTAACTCCACATTTGACACCTGACCAAGCCTTCAGTATCGCTCGGCCAACCATGTTCCTCAATAGAGAACCCTTACACTGGACACTGTACAATAGTAGCCCGTCATCTATACTGTTTAAGGAAGACCTAACGGGGTCCCTGCCCCTGGCTCCTAAATAGGTCACCAGGCTCCGCCCTCTGTTGCACTGGAAGTGCGTCCTCCTGCCCCGGAAGAGATAAGCGGCCCGTCGCCCATTGGGGCAGACCGGCCGCCCCTATCTAAATCAGGTAGGGGGCGGGGGCCGGGGGGCCGGGCCCTAAGGGCGCGCTTGCCGATGCTCAGCTCGCGCTTGGCAGAAGTCGAGTTGCGAAGCGAGGGCGATCACTCCTCGACCGAAAAAAAAAAACTTCAGAAAGTTTAAAATTGTAGAGGTGGACTGAACTCAATTGAATCCGAAAACTGTAAGGAAATCCTTCTCCGGGAGTGCACCTACAGTAGAGAACCCCATCCCTCGGTCATCAGGACACACCCGTTCTAGGCAGAGCTTTGAAAAATACCAAACACCTGCTCTTTGAACTTCACTTCCAACTTTTCTCTCGTCAGATGCTGTACTCAACTTGTAAACAAGCATTAGTTGCCTTCTGTTTCTGCATTTTGACTGTATTGTATTAAGTTCATACGGAATTCTATGTTATTTTACTACAATAAGTAATAACATTGCATATTCTACATGTTTTATTTAGGCCTTTGGCATGCTTGGTTCCTTAGCCAGCTGGGTGTGGGTTCGGTTCTATACAGCTGCAAATAAATGTGCCCAAAAGTTAGTAAAAAAGCGCCAAGCTGCATTGAAATGGACCAGATATGCTTATAGGAAACATAATGGAACAAACAGGACGGGTTTGGGGAGGTGAGACAGTAACGCTACTCTGCATTTCATTGCCCTTGGGGTTTTTGTACCGCTCCATCACGTACAGACAAGAACATTATTTGTGGACAAGCCCCTAATAATGTTACCCCAAAATATCCCATGCAGGGCCTTTAGAAACGGACATTCATGTCCCCTCTGAGCTCATGCAGCAGGTCACAGAGCGTGCACAAAACTCCTGTTTATTTAGGTGTTTTTACGACACACCCTCCTTTTCCCGTGGAACAAGTCCTCTCTGTTCCCAGAAGCTCTGTAAGCCTTTTAATTGTTGCACACATCCTCTTCGAATCGATTTGCCACAAAACCACGATCACAATTGGCACTCTTGTGTGCTGTTTTCTCAGAGGGCGGGGACTAGACTGGCACGAAGGTTGCGCTCCTTTCAAACTGCCCGAGCATGAGTGATGCCCGATGGCACACCAGTAGAAGGCATGTACAAAGCAGCACAACTCAACATATCTCCTCCAGGGACTGCATTCAAGGGTCTGCAGGTATTTAATATACATCCCTACGGGGTGATAGAAGTCAAGAGGGAACCACAACCCCACACCCTGCATCTTGGGGTGAATCTGCAGGACGTCACCTCTCGGTCCTGCGCTCCGACTGCTTGAGCGCAAGAAAACCTTTACTGGACGTTTAAATAGCGCACACCACAAATCGAACCACATCAACGCGCTTTTTATGGTCTGTCTTGACATCGCAACTGTCGCCAGACAATTCTGTGAGTACGACTAGAGAGGGGTTTTGGCTCCGCTCCCATTTTGGGAGCCAGAAGTACATATTTTGAGTGGCCAGAAGATGTGTGCTTCCATAAAAAAGTGCCTGGCCTCCACCAGCTGTGATCATTTTGTTCAGCCAGCTGCTTGAACTTTCAGGGGCACACACATGACATTGTAATAGTATTAGAGTCTTAGATAATAATGGTGTTTGTATTTCTCTGGCAGCAGAACAACTGGGATGAGGGCAGTCATTAAGCTGCATGGATTTTTGGGTGTGGCTTGACAGTGCAACTGGCACCTGACCTTTGAACGTACACCAATATTATTCTACAGTTCTTTGCTTCCATACAAATACATATGCTATTCACTGGTAATGCTTCAAGTTACCATACAACATTCCTTTAAAGTCAGACCCACTGGCACTACCAAAGCTTGTTAACCAAGGACTGGGTACATGTCCCACAGGAGCTCAGAAAGACGAGAACATTCATTTGCTAAGTCTAGTACTTTTAAAGGCAAAAATAAGTGTAGGTTATCACCAAATGGAGCTGTGGTGGAGGGATGGAGTTTGCGGGGTGGATCAGGGCTGTGCTGAGGGCGGAGCAAGGGCCAGGGCTACATAGAACCCATAAATACAGTCTGACACAAGCAACCCAGGACAGGTTTTGCTCTTACTAGGATCCAATAGCCGAATATAGCGTGGGTGAAAGCGGCCCTGGGTTGCGTGTGTTCAGATTCAGGTAGGGCCTGTCCTGCAGTTTGGGCTGTACGGTTCCTATTGGAGTAGAGTTCAGGCTGATTCGCAGTATGGATGGGTACAAACTAAGGTGACATGGTGGGCAAAATACAATGAACTGGATGCAGCCCTGAGCAGTTGAGGGATTGCCAGTGGCTGAGATTAATTCAAGCATTCCATACATCACCTTGCTGCTGTACATTGGATAACAGTCTCTGGGAGGCTGGATGGTGCTTATCAGGTAATACAAATCGACTCATGGTAAAGCACATCTGAGAGCGAAGTAAATCCAAAGCAAGCTGGATTTAGAGTAAGCACAACCACACTCACAGAACTAATAATGGTGTCCACACTGAATGTTGAATCAAAAACATCGAAGGGATAGAATATCGACAACAAAATATTCTATACCCAACTCCACATATATGTACCCACAAGGTAAATATACATCTTCAAGGTGCAAAGATGTGGAGTAAGGAATAGTGAATCTTTGCTTCCCTCTATACAATTACCCTTCAATATTTTGTCCCTTGCTTTTCTGACCTAGATATAGTATACCACAATATTGTTGTGGTCGATATGGAGTAGTACAATCAGTGAAAATACCCAATATGGAAAAAAACAAGAAACAAGTTTAAAAAGTGCCAAAATCTGAATGCGCAAATCAAGAAAAACCAAACAGAAAATAGCCGGTCTTGACTCTCCCCAGGTAATGTCACAATTCCGAGTTGGATATTGAGTCACTCATAAAGCAGGAAAACACAGACAAAAATATACACAACATTAGTGATAATAAATACCTATTAAAAGCAATGCCATTATGAGCTCCAATGGCCATCCATCATACTTCTGAGCACACAACAGGCAACCAAACCCCGGACAAGGGTGTGTCTCTAACAGGCGTGGCCATGTGTGCTCTTGTGCTTCCTCAGATGTAGATCTGACCACCACCACACGGACGGGTGTGGGTTTCACATGTCTCCCATCAAGGGGGTTCAGCCACCTTACCTGAGGTTGCTAAGGTGCTTTGAGTCCAAGTAAAGACTGAACACCCTGGCAACGCCTGGGCAGCCTAGAGAGAGTCTGCAACCGAGCAGCGGTGGGCACAGAGATATCAGCACAACAGCTGGCATAACCCACGGTAATCCCAGCCAGTGCGAAGTGGCGGGAGTGGGTAGGCCAGCGACACACACTAATATGGAGCATGGCAATGGTGTCTTGAGCATCTGTGCTGCTGACGGCACCATGTGGGCACTCATACTCTCCTTGTCTGATGAACAGATCCGGTGAGAGAAAGGAGAGAAAATTATAAAGTGTTGGTTCTCATTACCAGTGAGCACCGGCCCAGTTGAAGCACTGTCTACATCAGGGGTCTCCAACCTTTTGTGTAGTCCGAGCTACTTCTGGCCAGTTAAAATCGCCGTGAGCTACTGAACCCGAATCAACTCGTGCTTTACTAGGTTTCATGCCAAAACGACAGGTTCCAAGCTTGGAGGCATCAGCTGTCTGAACCCAATACTAATAAATGAATATATTGCAGTTTTAAAATAAGTGATTTTTTTGAGGTATTGCAAGTAAACACATGTCAAAAGTTTACAGTAGCGCAGCCTGTCCTCACATCGTTCAGCACTCATGCTGGAAAATCTATAACCTTGCTTGCTGACCTTTAACCTCCAAGAACATAATCATGTATGCAACACCTTCCCCACTGAACCAGGTTTTCATATTGGCTTGTAAAGGGGATTAACAACCGGGAGACAGGCCATCTCTGAACAAGTACAGGCTCTGAAAACTGTACCTTCCTGGACTGGAGAGACCCAGGAGATGAGCAATGGTACATCGAGCCTTCCACCTCTAGGAGTGCAGAGCTCTGTGAATTGATATGGGTATGCACTATTCCATCACTGGAGACTTGTAGAGTCGGGGGATGCAGTCTCAGAGTGCTGAGCTTGAATCTCAGACGTTTCAGAAGACTAGCAATGTGATTCTGGGTCAGGCACTGGTAGGGCTGTACTGGGGTTTGTCACTTTTAGGGCACGCTGGGCTCGGGGGACTGGCACAGTGACACTGACTCTCACTTCCACTGATTTGGGAGCTCAGGTGGTTGGCACAGTGATGCAGAGAATGGCAGCTCTAGTGCAAAGTGGGTTCAGTAACTAAACATGCTTGGAGCAGAGAGGAGGTCTACCACCAATATGTCAGCATCACCATGAATATGGCAGGATTGCCCGAAAGGTGGAAAAGTTTCATTTTCTCACCATGCACAAACATGTATTTTGGTCCGTTCTACAAAATTCTCCATCTCCTGTTCGTCCCATGATTACACCACACTTTCTTTTCCCTCTAACTCTCTCCCTCTCTCTAAGTCAATCTTTCTCTCTTCCTATCTGTAGCTGTCTTTCTTGCGGTTTGTCTCATTCCCCCTCTCTGTATGTCGGTCTCTTTTTCGCACAATCTCTGCTGCTCTAGTCTTTGCTCTTGCCACATCTCTATCCTTTGTATTCTCCATTTTGCTTTCTCATTCACTCTTTTCTCTTCTAACTCTTCTCTTGTAACCTTTCTTTCTACCTTTCTCTATGCTGCCCCTTCTTTCTGTTTTTCTCTTTCTTCCTGTGCGTCTCTGGTTTGTTGCCTCTCAGAGTTTGTCTTTTCTCACTCTCCCTGAATATTGCCAGTCTCTCTTTCAGGCTCAATTTCTCTCTCAGCTCCTCTCTTTTTCTCCCATTTAGTCACTCTTGCCTCGCATAGCCTCTCTCACTTTCCCTTTCTATATCGCCATCTCTATGCTTTACCCTCTCCCTCACACCTTCTCACCCCCCACCTTTCTCTCTGCCCGTCTCCTTGAACCCTTATTTCTGCATTTTTTATTCCCATACCAGGGAGTGAGAGCCTTCCAGTGCCCCATCCTTACGAGTCACCCATTCAAGCACTCCTCGCACTCAGCACAAGTGCTATGATTCCCTGTTAGTTGTACTGCTCCTGGTCTCCTAGAACTTGCGCTGCTCCTTGTGATGCCCCACATCCTACACTGCTCCCCCTTGTGCTTGCGTTTCCCACCAGAGTGGGTATTATGTCAGCCAGACCTTGCACCGTTCCTCTCTGACTCTTGGCTGCGGTCCCTGAATTCCCTTCCTCTCCCCATGCACTGGGCGCCGACACCACCACCACCTCGTGTCTGCATGTCACGCAGTCAGGACACCTGGCTGCGCTGTCGAAAACAGACACTGGCTGCAAAGAGCTGCACAACGTAACAGAGCAGCGGCTTACTTTCACTGCCCATTTTTGATTCCGTTTTCTAGAAAAGCTCCCCCCGCCAACTGCACGAGGTTCTAATACAAAAGGAACGAAAAACGGCACAATCAGGGGGGGAAGCTTACCTGCAGTCAAAGGCACGTCTCCTCTCCTGGCTGCTTCTGGCGGTCTCCTACTGCTCCGCGCTGGCACCCGTCGCACAATGGCAGACAGTGCGATGCCAGCGCGTTTTCAGTAGAGCCGGAAGCTCCAGGAGAGGAGCGTCATCGCGTCATAACGTCATCCTGTTATCCCGCCCCATCCACACATTATGCCCAATCCGGGCGAAGGGCTAGAGCTAGACGAGCTACTCCCGGGGTCTCCGCGAGCTACCGGTAGCTCGCGATCGACCGGTTGGAGACCCCGGGTCTACATTCATACCTATTCAAGTGATATTTCTACTAAACTCGCAATGTATACGGCGTTGCATATGTAAACCTTAAGAGTTAAAGAAATGTGTACAGTTGTTTTACTGTCCTTCCATTATTTAGCACTAAGAAAAAACAGGATTGATGCAGTTGTCACACAAATATGATTGCATATGCATCAAGAAAGTATTTACTTATGACACAAGCAGATTAAGGAAGTCTGACTAATACTGTGTGAGGATAGTGGCAAGACAGAAACCGTGCATTTTAATATATCCGTGCACATTCTTTACATAAACTTGAGACAAATCCGTAGGTGTGCCAATTATGAGTGCATCGACGCGTTTCAAACTCATAAATGAGATTAGGAACAGTCTTAATCAGCATGAAAAGGCTTCAGGGTGTAACAATCTCTGCTGTCAGCAAACACAATTAAGGAGCATTCACCATGACCTAATATACAGGACGATGCAGGAGTAACTGAGTTTAAATGGTCTCAATGAGTGATGGGTAAGCCTGGTAGCATACTTCTATTATACGTTAGAATATGGTGGTCCAAGAAGCTGGTGCCTCCATTGAGCCCGCCCAACCTGAAATGTAAGACCTGTTAGCAAACATGGTGGGTAGGAATCAGAGTGCTGCATAGTGACGAATGCAAAAGTTACACAATGACACAGGCAGTTACGGATATAAATTACAACGACAAATATCGCTTTTTCGTCAAACTGCTAATTAGACTGACTACATTCATCACGAGTGTGGAAAGAATCAGAGAAGGTAAAATCAAGGGGAAAAGATAGTTTCATAGATGTGACATGAAGGTAGCTGATGGATGATGGAACTGAGGAAGGAATGGGGAGGAAAAGAGTGGAATGGGATGCAGGGGGAGGTAAAGTCAGAGAAAAAGATATATCAGGTCCAGATTGGGGGTCTCTTTGGAAGGGTAGTTTCCGCTCCTTCTCAAAGGTGCCTATCAGGGCAGAGGTGCAAATGATAGGAGAGAGAGAGATTTCCAAATTTTGTCTCCACTCCAGAAAAGGACTATGCCATAGTCCCCGTGCTGCGAACCAACTGAGCTCATAAACTACATTTAATTTAGAGTATGGACATTGTTTGGGGAAAGAAGATGGAGGGGGAGTTGTGGGGGATAATCTCGGACTTGCAATTAATGCACATTTTTTTGGTCCGTTTGCGGAAGAAAACCACTACAAGTAAAACTGCCTTAAGGGGGCTAGATATATTTTGGGAAGAGCAGTCGGAGGATAATTCACATTGTAAGCATCTTGAAACCAAGAGATTGGACGAGGATTTGGAGGGCCTGTGAAGGAATATATCAACGAAGCCTCCAAAGAAATCTTACCTAAAAGTGCAGATTTTTTAGAAATCATTCAGTAGAAACTGCACATGGGGTATTTTGTGCGGGATGAAACCCTGCCAATGACTGCCCGTTTGCAGTCCAGTTCGCCATTGGATCCAGGCCAATATTGTACAGGTGAGGTCGAGCAAGAGGGCTCGATGAGGACAAACTCATTTTAAAGGATTGTGTTTCAAGGGGTGGCAGGTCGGACAGTCCGGCAATTTTTGCAGGTTTATGAAGAAGTTGAACTTCTCAGGAGAGGTTATGTCAAGACTGACGTGTGTCTCACCAGCATACGGACGAAATAGTTAACACAGGCTCTGACTATGTGGCATCATTCTGATTGCCGGGCAAAGTATTCGGTCAGAAAAGCAACCAAGTAAGGATGAAATGCTGAGACGGGCTCACACGGGATTGACAATTGTGTGCATGTCACTGAAAGATATGTGTAGTGGTCTGTATCACTGTGCACAGTTCATTACCAGTGGCAAATTACTATTAAAAAAACACGCTTTCAAAGCCTACATTTCACAAGCATAAGAATGTAATCCCTCCCTGCCTTTGTAAAACACAAAGCGTGATATTTACGAGACATTCAGACAGCCCTGCTTTTTGTTTATTTTTTTAAAGAACTGCACTTTACATGTCAGGATCCTGTGCCCACAGTTGCAAAGGCGCCACTTCAGAGCTGTAAAGTGGAATTATATATGCTCAAAGATGTTTTAGGAATTTGTAGGGTTAACATTTTACAGCAAAGACTAGGTTGGCAGGAAGTTCTACACCACTTCGGCAGGAAACTGTTTTTTTGGTCTGGGATTTCCTTTTAAAAAATTGCCTCATTAGGGGCGATGTAGTAATTGTTTCAACTGAAGCAACTAACAGCTACAAACCCCTGAACGAAGTGATATGAGAAATGAAAGCCCAGGACTGCAGTCAGGTGTCCCGCCAGTATGGGGCGCTGTGACACCCAATCTGTGGAATACGTCCTCGCCCCAGGCTCTGCAAATGTACACGAGTTGGTAAAGGGGGCCCACTGAGGGAAGAACAAGACCACTGGTGAACTCGGTCCCTGGGGACCAGGCTGGTGCCTCTTAAAGGCCCGATGGGCTGGGGCGGGATCTGTCGCCATGTACGATCGAGGCCACAGCCACCAACACGTGAATTCTGCCTCTTTCCAATGAGGCCTTTTGCTGCTACAATACCCAAGAATCGTAGGGATCCGAGGTTGAGTTACACAAAACACGTGCCACTTGACAAGCCAGTAGGTCCTTTTAGTCTGCACTGGGACCACCACCCCACTGACGGTCACCCCGTGCAGACACATTATCTTGGCCCACAATTCGTCCTCGGGACTCCAACTCCGACTCAAGAGACGGACATCTTTAAATCGGCGTCCCCGCCCCCAACTCCCACGTGACGTGTTGACCAGGAAGCTGTAAAATCGACATCAAAGTCATCTGTATTGGGAGCACCCGGGTTTCCTGCTCAGTAATTGACCAGCATAAAATGCCAACCGCACACAGACACAGTTTCACACGATAGTGAGCTGTCTGCCCTCACTTATCTTCGGCAAAGAATCGTGACCGCCTCGTCTCAGAAGGTCGTGGGTCAGTGGTGACTCTTCCGGAAGGGCTGTGGCCCGCCGTATCCTCTCAAAAGGACTGTCGATTGGGCTCCCACAGAAGGGGGTCCAGAGTGTGTGTTCCTGCCACAGGGGGATGTGTCCCTTCGAGAAGGGCTATGGGTAACTCTGCGCCTCTCTTAGAAGGTCTGTAAATGTAAGTAACCTGTGTCACTCACAAAAGGACTGTAACTGTGTCCCGCCCAGAAGGGCTGTAAGTAACGTGTGTCACTGTGAACTGTCACACCCCGTCCATAGGCTGCATGGATACGTACAAGTCCCACCAATATATATGCCAAGCGACCCTCCCTGTAATGTTCGGGAAATTGGGGTATGGACAAAGGTTCGGCGTATATACAAAGTTGTTCATGCAAACATATGTTTGATGTGATATTCAGTTATCTATCGACGATTGCCACGCAATGAACCTACGACTTGTTCCCTTACCTCCTCCTCTGCGTTCCGCCAATGCATTCCCTATTGATTAACTACAGATATGCGATGTAATGAAATGTTAATTGAGGACGGATGTAGTGTCTACCATACTAGGACTTTGATGTATTGTTACTATGAAAACTACCAATAAAAAACGTTTTTTTTTAAAAGTAACGTGTGTCCCTCCTATAAGGACTATCACTCTGTGTCCCTCCCAGAAGTGCTGTAAGTAACATGTGTCAGTCATAGAAGGACTGTAACCCTGACTCTCTCCCAGAAGGCCTGTGGGTAACTTTTGTCACTCTTAGACGGGTTGTAACTGGGTCCCTCTTTTAGAAGGGCTGTGGGTAAATAAACACCAAGTACTGTAAATGGGATGAAAACGGTGCTCGAGTAGGGTTGGCGTAGGGATCCTCTATATAGGGCGTCGTCAAAAAAAAGTAACTAGGAATCCTTTCCAAAAAGTTTAAAACATGTAAACTAACATAGTGTGCATCACATAGCATGCCGCCTGACCAGTGTCTAAATGCCTCTGAGTTTTGTTATCGCATCCAGAAATGCCACACAACAACAAACTTGTATACCTACAGCAAAGCCAGACCTATTAGCTTTGTCAATGCTTTTTAGCTCTATCAAATAAAGGAAGTATAACTAAGTTTCGAATAATTAGAATTTTACAATCTGGAAAATATAAGTGTGAATTCTACATTATTAACATCTGTGGGGCGGTGGGTAATGGCCTTTCAGAGTGGTTCAGGCACTCTTGTTCTCCACTTCACACCACTGCCCTCTGCAGACTCTCACTCTGGAAGATGCTTTTATGCCACTTTTCTTCCCACATCTTTCTTAAATCCTCCATCTGCATATCTGACATTATTCCACTATTACCATAAGCATGTATGCGACTGTCACTCCGCGTGCCTTACAGAGAGGCCACAGATTGGATGTGCATGTAGTCTACACGCCTCTATGACCTACTGACAGCCACTGTGAGAATATCTCACTGCATTCTGCCTCAGCGATCTCAACCCTGCCAAATCATAAATACAGGTACATGACTTGAGGTCTGACACGGACAGATCACTCTGTTCAAAGTATGCAGTACACAACAGTTGTGTGCTGCATGAAACAAAAACTACAACATGGGGGGGCAAATACTCTTCGGGAATGCAAGATGAAATAAAACGTGACTCTATGCATAAAGCGCTACCAACGGATACCATCTCTGGGTGATGAAGAGGGTGGCAGCCTTGGACACACTGTCAGAGGGCCATAATGTGGGTAATCGATAACAGGAAACAGAATCCCTTAGGGCCATAATGTAGGTAATCGATACCAGGAAACAGAATTCTTTAGCTCTCTCCCAAAGGGGGGGGGGGGGGGGGGGGGGGGGCTAGAGTAGGTGACACTACTTTCCTCCGGGGGCAGTAAAGCCCACAGGAAGCAATTTACACCAGGACAAGGCTTACACAGTGGGGGCCCTAAAACCTTAAAATGAAGCATGAAATTTGCTCAAGTATACCACTGTTTCACATTACATTTAGGCACGGGCATAGTGCATTAAAACAAGTAAGAGAACTGTGTTGCTGCGTGCAATGAGGCAAGAGTGAGTTAACCTGAGGGGCAGTGAGAAAGGCGTGGCTGAAAAAAATCTAAATATTCTGTGACCTTCTTTGTTCTTTGACCTTCAAGTAACTACAAATGAAATAACGCACCGCATAAATAAAAAATAAGAGCAAGTTTAAAGTTAATCAGTGGGAAATTACACCTGGTTGGTGCAGTGGAGAATAGTGAAGTGTATTTTTAGTGCTACGAGTCCCAGTTTGAGATAGAAAGCACTGTGAATATGCAAGTTATTATTTAAACTTGCATCCCACACAGTAAAAGATAGGCTTTTACTAAATGCGCAAAAAAGGTTTACAATAAAGTGCCTCCAAAGATTTTATTAATACTCAAAGCAATTTTTTTTTTACTTTTAAAAGCACACACTTCACGGCTCAGCTGGTAACTCCCTAGCGCTATCCCTCAAAGAATACAGCTGTGTCATCAGGAAGCTTCTCGTTATTCCATCAATGAAAGCCAATACGTCCAAGCTCCCTTTACTTTTGCGATTTGACCAGTTGTGCACATTAACCTTTCTTTCAGGATGCAGGCACCCTGGCAGGACGGCTTGTTTACCTCTCCGCCTTCGATTTCACAGCACAGGAGTCTCCCTGCCTTCACTGCAGCTCAAGCATTTCAGATCTCAGAATGAACCCTTACGGGTTGTCTTTCCACAAAAAGTAGGGAACTGTTTTTCTTAAATTAAAAAAAAAAGTATGGGCACATCGTGCCCCTCAGATCCCATCCACTTCGACCACTGCATTTAGGACGTGGTCCTATTTACTTACAGAAAATGTTAAGATCCAGAATTTATAATATTTTGAAATATAAAGCATGCATTTCTATTCAAAAAATATTTCCACAATTTATCTTCTCATAAATGTTCTGGTACCAGTGAGTTTTCAATTCTTAGGAATGAAAGGAAGGACCAAAGCTGGTTTTAAGCAGCGCCATTGAGGAAGCTCCGCTGTGTGGGCTCATCACAAGGGGGGTTCCAGGTTGATACCAGGAAACAATCATACCTCTGATTGCATCCGTGGGAAGCGGTGAAAGCGTTTGTTGAGGTTCTAGGTATTCTAGAAGAAGACCCAAGTCATGTTATGCCCCTTTCTAACCCCGCACATTTTTCGATCAGGGGGATTTGAAGAACATCTGACTAAACTTGATGCACTACAGGGAACTTTTCGAAGCAATCTGAGCCACAACTCGATAGGACAATAGGGAGAACTCAAGCCCTTGCCTGGAAGACATAGTAGCTTAGGGATCCAGCCAATGACTCGCTGACCTTCTTCAGAGCCATCTTGGAAGGAAAACAAGTAACAGTCGAGGTGCCTCCCACTGCTCTGGTACCAGGCATCCTCCACCCTGCCTACATCCTTCCGCCACAGTGCCCAGCATTCAGGGATGTGCAGGAGGGGTTTGCCACAATGGCTTGCTCTTTGCTTGAGGCCAGACACTTGCAACAAGCAATACATTCTCAAGTGAGAAGTGATTTGAGAATCGTGAAGAAGTCGAGTCAGAAATGATATGGGAGTCTCAAATATTTTGTGACTAGAGTCAGACGCCGATTTTCATGTTTTTTTTCACGGTGAAGGACTGGCGTTTCCATGCCCCTGGTACACTTTAGCACTTCCCTGGGGTAGGCCACCCCTGGCTGTGCATTTTCCCTCCACAGCACGGAACTCTCGAGGCACAGCCAACTGAAACTTTTCAAGACGGCTGGCCAAAAAATGTCAGAGCCGTTATCTATAATCACTTTAAAAACAATTTTTTTAAATGTTATTAATAGGAATTGCCAGACTTGAGTTAAAACGAGGGAGCTATACAAAAGTGGTAATCCTTTGTAGCCCACTCAGCACTAATATTGCAGAAAGTACTGAGCAACAATCAACCAAAAGCATGCTTTTTCAGTAAAGGTCTACTTTCGCACAAGGTTTAGTGTAAATCTGTTTCATAGTTACGCCTGTAAGAATGAGCAAATTTCCTTTGGGAGTTGAAATGAGAATTCACTTTTTTGCCCTCTTCTTTCCTAACCCAATAACTTTTACCCTGGCAAGTAAGTGCAGGAAAGTTGGCATGTCGGGTGTGTAGCTGACGAACTGCCACATTTTTGCCACATCTGTTCATGTGGTCAAAAGTTATATAGACATATACAAAAATCTTTTTTCATTTGAACGTGCAGCTTAATCCTAACTAGCACCTCGATGTAATTTAGTAGAATGCTGCAAAGCCCATGACAATCCTGGGAAGACGTAAACGCGAGCGCGGAGGTTTATTATCATATGTTCTTGTTCAGAAGGTGATAGTGGGGCTGACCTGGCTGGGCGCTCATCTTTGTTTGTGTTGACCTGCTCGTCTTGGGATTTGGACGCTTTCCTGCTCGGACACGGCTCTCATCGGAGAGTTGCTGCTGGTGAATCAAGGACCCGCCCTGACCGCCCACACCACTGCGGGACTGCGAGGCAGTCCTTACACCTGCAGCCTCTTCCCGCAGCGGCCCGCCCCCCACCCGGTGTGCTATAAACTTTCGCAGCACCCGCTGCGCGGGTGCTACTCAGAAGGTGATAGTGGGGCTGACCTGGCTGGGCGCTCATCTTTGTTTGTGTTGACTTGCTCGTCGAGGGATTTGGACGCTTTCCTGCTCGGACGCGGCTCTCATCGGAGAGTTGCTGCTGGTGAATTAAGGACCCGCCCTGACCGCCCACACCGCTGCGGGACTGCGAGGCAGTCCTTACACCTGCAGCCTCTTCCCGCAGCGGCCCCACCCGGTGTGCTATAAACTTTTGCAGCACCCGCTGCGCGGGTGCTACTCAGAAGGTGATAGTGGGGCTGACCTGGCTGGGCACTCATCTTTGTTTGTGTTGACCTGCTCGTCGAGGGATTTGGACGCTTTCCTGCTCGGACGCGGCTCTCATCGGAGAGTTGCTGCTGGTGAATCAAGGACCCGCCCTGACCGCCCACACCGCTGCGGGACTGCGAGGCAGTCCTTACACCTGCAGCCTCTTCCCGCAGCGGCTCCGCCCCCTACCTGGGAGGATATAAACAGGCAACCAGTCTCGCGCAGCAGGACGCGCGCAGGACGAAGCTCGGGCGAAGACCGGGCAAAGAGCGGGCCGTTTGAGGCCGTTCGAGAACGTTAGAGACTGGACTGGGCCACCGTATTTACATCAGGTACTATCGCCTAAATCCACATCTTGGCAAAACTTATATCACCGTCTTCTACTCTGCCGCCCCTCAGCCATACTGCCCACTATGAGCAAAATGGAGACCAGGAGCAAAGCCAACCTGTTAGCCAATGGTCCCACAACAGCTACCCCAAACCAAGGCAAAATAGACAACTATTTTTTGAAAGCAGGTTCTCTCTTGATAGATGACATCACCCTTCTAGAAAGACGAATCTCGCAGGAAATAGAGTGGGTTAGGAGGTCATCAATGGGTGTAATAGCGATGGCAAAAACTCCCGAAGATAGGCGGGTCATAGATAGCTCACAACTGGGTGCATGTGGTGGGGCACAACGACCTACGAGTATAGATCTCTCTGAGGGAACAATAAGCGATTTAGAGGACATGAGTCTTCTCTCATTGCCTCTAACACAAATCACCCAACCACCTAACCCAACAAATACGGGGGAGGATACTGATTTAAACATTCAATGTCCCATCTTACTCAGGGAAGAATCGGCCACAACAATTGATACCCCTAATTTAGTGGGATCACCTAGCGCCAATCGGGGGATAAGGGAGGGTGCCATCCAAAAAAGGACAGTGGGGAAACAAATCACTGAGGAAAGGAAGACCAAACAAGCATTAGAAATGCAATAGGTCTCGCAGCATTAGAGTTAGTGCTTTTAGAATTGTTTATGGGTTTTTTTGTAAATCTTTAGCATTTTTGTTTCCTGTAGCCAATGCTAAAGAATTAAAAAAAAAAAAGCCATAAACATTTCTAAAAGCTCTAACTCAAATGCTCCGAGACCTATTGCATTGGAAATGCAATAGGTCTCGCAGTAGGAAAGTTTGAGCTATAGGTGTTATTTATTTTTTTGTTTTTTATTTATGTGTTGTTTTTTCTAAATAGCTAAATTAATAGCTTTCTTCTTTACAAAGCCAATAGTTATAATTTTTGTAAATGTGACACCTCTAGCATTTGTAAAGCAACATGTTTTGTATTAACGGGACTTATATGTGACTTATATGTATTGATATTAAAAAAAATCAATGGCTTTAAAAAACAATCAATAATTAATAAGTAAATAAAATGGATTTTATTTTATATTGCCAATAGCTTAAAGTTTATTACATATATTTAGTGAAGATGCTGTGGTTGCGCTGAGTGAGGGTGAGTGAGGGTGAGGGTGAGTGAGGGTGAGGGTGAGTGAGGGTGAGTGAGGGTGAGGGTGAGTGAGGGTGAGTGAGTGAGGGTGAGTGAGTGAGGGTGAGTGAGTGAGGGTGAGTGAGTGAGGGTGAGTGAGTGAGGGTGAGTGAGTGAGGGTGAGTGAGGGTGAGTGAGTGAGGGTGAGTGAGGGTGAGTGAGGGTGAGTGAGTGAGGGTGAGTGAGTGAGTGAGGGTGAGTGAGGGTGAGGGTGAGGGGGTGAGGGGGTGAGGGGTTGAGGGTGAGTGAGGGTGAGTGAGGGTGAGGGGGTGAGGGGTTGAGGGTGAGTGAGGGTGAGGGTGAGGGGTTGAGGGTGAGTGAGGGTGAGGTGTTGAGGGTGAGTGATGGTGAGGGTGAGTGAGGGTGAGGTGTTGAGGGTGAGTGAGGGTGAGGCGTTGAGGGTGAGGTGTTGAGGGTGAGGCGTTGAGGGTGAGGCGTTGAGGGTGAGGCGTTGAGGGTGAGGCGTTGAGGGTGAGTGAGGGTGAGTGAGGGTGAGGGGTTGAGGGTGAGTGAGGGTGAGGCTGAGGGGTTGAGGGTGAGTGAGGGTGAGTGAGAGTGAGGGGTTGAGGGTGAGTGAGGGGTTGAGGGTGAGGGGTTGAGGGTGAGTGAGGGTGAGGGTGAGGGGTTGAGGGTGGGTGAGGGGTTGAGGGTGAGTTAGGGTGAGGGGTTGAGGGTGGGTGAGGGTGAGTGAGGGTGAGTGAGGGTGAGTGAGGGTGAGGGTGAGTGAGGGTGGGTGAGTGTGAGTGAGGGTGAGTGTGGGTGAGTGTGGGTGAGTGAGGGTGAGTGAGGGTGAGTGAGGGTGAGGGATTGAGGGTGAAGGGTTGAGGGTGAGTGAGGGTGAGGGGTTGAGGGTGAGTGAGGGTGAGGGGTTGAGGGTGAGTGAGGGTGAGGGGTTGAGGGTGAGCCAGTGGTAATTACCTATCACGAAATTTTAAAACAACCGCGCTACATCCATACTTATCTGGCCTCCGAGAGGTTGGTCTCTTCAGCCAGCAAAGCGCTGTGGACGGGGGAAGCTAGGAGCTACACTGCAGGGTGGGCATGATTGTGAGACGGTGCAGGTTTGGGTGGTGCGTGGGCGAAGAGAAAATGGGTACTGGGTGGGCATGATAGGGAGGCATTGAAGAATGCAGGTGAGATCAGAAGAGGTGGGCCTGGGTGGGAGGTGATCAAAAAAGGGAGGGGAGGTGGGGGATTCAGCAGAGAGGGGCATGCACCAGGACAGGTGACAATGGGTGGGAGGGGAGAATGGGAGAGGTGGTGGAGACTAGAGTGGGAAGACTGGGAGAGGTTTATCTGAGAGAGGGTGGTAGGAAACTGGTAATTGGAAGATGTGTTACATAGTGCTCGATCTGATTGGTTCTCCCCCATCAGATGCAGTCAGAACTAGGTGATGATGACTTTGTTTTTCACGGTCCAGCGCATTCTGTAGGACTAACTCCGCGTGTCTGAAGCCATCACTGCTTTTTATCTCTTCTAGGCCAAAATATTGGTTATCGCTCAGTCTATAGCCCTGCAGAGCGTTAACGCCAATATCGGGATCTCGGGCATTGCCAAGGGCAATGCGCGCTCCCGGCAACGTGGTCTCTGCGATTTCTAAAGCAACTGAATTCTTCGAAAAACTCGGGGAGTTGTCATTAATATCCCGAATGTTGACTTCCACCTGAAATACATTCACGGGATTCTCCACGACGGCGTCGAAGTTAATGAAACAGCTGGCAGATTCTGCACACATTTCCTCCCGGTCTATCCTCTCGTGCACGTGCAGGCTTCCAGTTTCTGCGTTTATTTTAAAATATTGATTATCTGCACCTGAAACGATGCGGAGTTTCCTGTCTGACAAATGCTCCATGTTCAGCCCCAGATCCTTTGCAACATTACCCACAACGGACCCCTTCTCCATTTCTTCGGGAACTGAATACTGTATGAGTCCATACGCAGCTTTGCAGAGCCAGGAGAATGCTAAATAAAGGAATACTTGCCGTTTGCGTCTCAGCCCCGCTTCTCCGGGGCGGGCACCTGCTTCAGCCATAGCGTGGGCAGTTATCCTTTGTATAAACGCAGAGCAAAGGGCAGCCTTCCAGAGGAAGCCAAATGAATCCCAGTTTCCTGGACAATAGCGACGGAAAACAACACGGGTGGCTTGAAAAACGCAGTGATAGAAAAAATAAACAAAAAAAGAAGCCGGAGGGGAGGGGGGAGGAGAAATGCGAGACGGCGGGAAGGGGAGGGGGCGGAGCGGGTCAAATCAACAAACAAGCCGGAGGGAAGAGAGGGGAGGGGGGAGGAGAAATGCGACACGGCGGGAAGGGGAGGGGGCGGAACGGGGGAGGGGGCGGAGAGGGGACATGCACGCGCCCGTGACTTTTAAGGTCAATGCGCATGCGCATAAGCTTAATGCGCATGCGCATTGACCTTAAAAGTCACGGGCACTGCAAGGAATCGCCACGATTCCTTGCAGTGTAGATAAAGAGTGGATAACTCGCAATACTCTCGCCTTGCTCGATGCGCATGCGCATCGACAGGCGAGACCTAAAAAGCAAAGGGAAAAACAGGGAAAACCCACAATACACCTGGCCCTGACTACACTAACCAGGAAAGAACCCCACCGGTGACAGCAATTGATCCCCCCCAGCAACAGCTCAGTGATACTCTCACTGACCAGCCACCTCCAAACATGGAACACAATCCTGAGATAGTAGAAGAGGACATATCATTAGCTGACATAGGCCACCTCTTGAAGACTATCATAAGCCCTCTAGAAGCACGCCTGATGAAAATGGAGGCGAGATTAATTAAAATTGAGAAAACCGCCTTGCAGATTATGGACTGCTGGAAACCGGGGGCTTCCCGCCCCACGCTACCCAACACTGACCCAAAACATGACTAACTCGGTTCCTTCAAAACCCGTAAAAGCTAAAGAGGCAGTGATAGTAAATACAGTGGGTGACAAAAATATCAAACCACACAGTCAACATCCATCCAAATCAAAAATTAACTCAGCAACGCCAGTTACTTCTGGCCCCACCAAACAACTCCCCATCACGCAGCAGTGTCCAAATTTAGTTAACGATAACGTCCAGTCGAACGCACAACACAAGAGTTCCCCTATACCCCCCTTGACCACCCACCAAGATACACGTGACTCGAACCATTTAAAGGCAAAACCACAGAGAACTGTTACAGTTAATCTTCTACCTGAAGTGGCGCCATATACTGTTATCTTAATTGGGGTGCCCGAAATAAAATCAGACTCATATGAAACAGGGGAGTCTCTGAAAAATAAAGTCATTAACTGGCTCTCTGCACATAGACCCCTCCCCAGAGGCATGACCAGCGACATTCGCATGGTAAGAAGAGTCTCGTGGGTAGGCAAGAGACCCAAAACAATCAGCGGCGATTGCCTATTAGTGAGCTTTAGAGAACCAAGAACTGTCTCCTTCATATGCAGTCCAGGTCTGGAAGATGAAGGGAGCGTTATTCACCCTGTCCCCCTCTCGTTCTTCTATCCTCCGAATGACCATGCAACAAATGCCCAGAGCAGAGGTCATTACCAAAACTCACATGATAACTGGGAGGGCAACCCGGAAGGAGGAGAATTCCCTATAACCAGTCACGAATACCCCCCTTCCGCCCAAACACATATGGCGATCCCCAGGGATGGGAAACTGTTCATAGAAGAGGGATGGGAAGGGGTGGATTTGAAAGAGAGGAACCATGGCCCCCGAGATTTCTTCAGCCACCATTCCTACCATTGTTTAATCACTATGAGTGTCTTGAAATGGTGGACTGACAATTGGCCTCCATAAAAGGGGCTCAAACGCGCAAAACGAGACCTCCTATTAACCATAAAAGAAGGAGGTACTAGGGAGGAGATCCGCTCCAAAAGAAGTGCGTACAAATCGCTCATAACCAACGCTAGAATAGAGTGGGACGTACAGCACTGGGAGAATCTATCGGAGTCCCTAGCCAAAAGGGACTCCCGTATATTCTGGAGAATAATTAACCATGGGGGCGGGGACCTCCCCTCTGCAATTGAACCCAACATAGCGGCCAATGTTTGGCAGGATCATTTTCAACAACTATATGCCCCTGCACATGATGAGCTAGCAACATCAACCTCTAATAGCCTTACCTTATACACATCTCCCCCTTTCACTTTAAAAGACGTTAAGATGGCTATAACGGGTCTTGCTTCAGGAAAGGCCCCAGGTTTAGATGGGGTGCCGGGTGATCTTTTTAGGCAGGAACCTGGGATTTGGGCACCCTATTTGATGGTTTTATTCAATGCAGTGCTGGGGGGAATGAAAATTCCAGATACTTGGCTGGGAGCAGAGGTGGTCCCGATATACAAAAAGGGGCCGCACCTGCTCCCCGCCAACTATTGCCCAATCAGCCTCATTGATGTAACCCAAAAGTTGTTTGGAAGACTAATCCTGGATAGGCTTCAGTACTGGATGGACGAAACTGACATTTTAAGACCTCTCCAGGCAGGATTTAGGAAGGGAGTGTCAACAGTGGACCAAATACTCAGATTAAATATCTTATACTGGAAGACAGCTCTTCTGGAAGGGGGTCACTGTATGCTGTCTTCGTGGACCTCCGTGCCGCCTTCGACTTGGTCCCACGGGCCAAGCTGTGGGCGGTACTGGGGGACATGGGTGTCCCTGGAGACATCCTCCAGATCCTTATCAGGCTGCACACAGATAATTACGTACGTGTAAGATATGGAAAGGGCGGTAGGCTGACCGATAGGTTTCCTGTCCTACGCGGGGTAAGGCAGGGCTGCGTGTTGGCGCCGACCCTGTTCTGCCTATTCACGAATGGGGTGATAGAACACTTATGTAGAATCCCTAACATCGACGCCCCGCAATTGAACAGCAGCAGGGTGCCAGCGATTATGTTCGCGGATGACACCCTGCTGTTGTCAAAAACACCTATGGGGCTACAGAGGGTTCTGGACGGATTTTTGGAGTTTTGTAATGAAAGGGGTTTAGAAATAAACCCCTCGAAGACTAAATTCATGATCCTCAGCCAAAAGCCTAAGAATAGCCCAAATCCCCGCTTGGGATCCACACCCCTAGAGAGAGTTCAAGTGATTGAGTACCTAGGCATAACCCTCAATCAAAACTTAACCTGGCTGCCACACAAAACCAAGGCAGCCACCAAACTAATTCAGAGGGCTGGTGCCATCACAAGAATTGCAAAAAAACCCTCCCTTCGTCCACTGGCACCTGCAATAAGCATTTATAAAGCGCAAGCACGAGGAGGTATCACCTATGGGGCTGAGTTATGGGACATACATCGCTACAGTCTAGGTCGCAGAGAACAATTTTATCAGTCAATTGGCGGCCCTT
Organism: Lissotriton vulgaris; assembly: GCF_964263255.1. Classification (NCBI taxonomy): domain Eukaryota; kingdom Metazoa; phylum Chordata; class Amphibia; order Caudata; family Salamandridae; genus Lissotriton; species Lissotriton vulgaris. Next base: position 1,186,627,068 of record NC_141697.1, read on the forward strand.
TCTCTGAGTACCCCCTTGCTCCCCTTGAGAATGGACCTAGCACTGCGCCCTATCACCGAAGAACTAAGCCTCAAACCTCTGACTTATTGGAGGCGGCTGTGGAGCAGCCAGGATTTGGCCCACTATAGAAGCGAACTACAGGAGCTCCTCAGATTAATCCAAGTGTCCAAAATCCCATGGCTCAAATATATCAGGGACATGTGCACGACCCTTGGAGTTCCAGAGCTATGGTGCAATCCAGAACTAATGTCCACAAGGCTCCCGAGGAAAGAACTCTCCAAATTGTTCTATAGCTTCATGCTACAAAGATCTTTGAGTCTAATCCGGGAAGGCTCTCTAACTGACAGTTTTACTAAAGTTAAAGACTCTTACAGGCCTGAATAAGTCTTAGACGCTATGTCCCCAGTGCACGTAAGGAAGATCTTCCTGCAGTGGAGGTACGGCTCTCTCCCTTTGAGGTCCTTCACTAAAACCTGGAACGGGAATTTAGACTCGAGCAATTGCCCTGCGTGCAATTACAAGCTGGAAAGTGACCTGCACGTGGTCTTGTTTTGCAAAGCTTATAGAAAAATCAGGAGTTATTGGCTGGTCCCCTATCTAAGGAACCTGGGCTTTCGGACTTACGCCCCAGCCTATAGAGTGCTCAAAACTGACCTTGCAGCCCCAACTGTGTTTGTGATGGCAAAATTCTTGACGGCAATGTGGAGATCACGGGCAAGAATCATAAGGGACTCCAACGCTGCACGATCCATAAGTTCTTAATCTAACCTAAAAATGAACTGTGTAACTACGAACTTTGATTTCTCGAATTTTAAAAAATCTTCTGAATCTATTTTTAATCTTTTTAATGATGTAATGTTTGTTATTTGGATATCTTTTATGATCTCAATGATCGAAATAAAGATTTTTTGAATTGAATTGAATTTTAGTAAAATCAAAAGTCTTGGCTAATGCTATGGGCAGTCTCACTTCTATCTAAAGACACAGAGTTACAATATTCCTGCTCATAACTTAAGAGTGTCCGCAGTCTTGCCAAACGTCCCAAGGTGCTCTCCTCTTCCATGACCATTACATTGTCGGCCAGTCCTCTGTCCTGCCTGAGGCCAGGGTGCTTAGGGCATATTGTCTGCCTCTCAAGTATTATCAGACATTGTTTGATTATCATGGTCTGTGGCCAGAAAGCTGCCTGCTACAGATCAACAGCAGCCCCATCCCAGGCAGGAAGTCCAGAGGTCCGCCCAGAGTCTGGGTCCCCTGCCTCCCTTCCTGTATAATACAGCATTTGTGTCGCCATTGGTCTTTCTCTGTCTGCGTTTGGGTAATTAAAACATTCCACCTTAAGCAAAATCAATATGAAACGAAGTCCCTTCTTTCCCACCGTTCGGGTGCCCCTCAAATCACCGGCGCCTTCTGCTTATGTACACATTAGCTTGAATCCATCAGAGAAAAACAATGGAGAGTTGAGTTTGCCAAAGCATTAAGCCCCAGTTAATTATCAACTTGAAAAATATCCGAAAGTGCTAATGGAAAACTCTCCCCTCGAACAGGGTACACGGGAGCTGCATTAAACAGCAGACCACAAGCTGCAAATAACATTTTCGCACCTCTGCAAATCTGCTGTGCATAGTTCACCTGCTCAAAAGCGACTCTGGTGTGTCTAGAGACTGCTGCGCACAGAGCCCTTTCACGGAGACCCAGAAATTATACGGAAATAACAAATTAAAAAATGTGGTCAGCAAACCCAGCCACTGTTCACTCCTTGGGGAAGTAGCGAGTACAGCCACTGGTCAATTCTGGAGAATGGCAACAAACTTAACAACATACATCTGTCCGAGAGGCCCTGATGACCGACACCCATTCACCACCAAGAAGCGTGTACATACAGAGTTCATATCTGTAGAAATATAAAGTAACTAGCCAGAGTGGGGCTGGAATGGGCGCGCACGCCACTGCTTGTTCACATAGTGACTGGGGCAGGATAGGTTGCCCACTAGCTGTTCACCCTCATGGGCATGCAGTATGCCAAGCCACTGCCCACTTACAGAAAGGCAGAGGGTGCACAGCCATTAATTAACTCTGGAGAGGGACAGAATGCACAAAAGGGAGAGTCTCCACAGGCCCTGGTCACCTCTGGCCGATGACCGATGGAGAGGTGCTGAGGCAAGGGACGGCATACCAAGCGATTACTCAGTACAAGGAGGTACTGTGCGCCTGCTGGCATTCAAGCCCAGCACACAAAGTCCCCAAGCACTGTGCTCAATCCGGGAAGGAACAGCTTGCCTGACCTGTTCAGGACAGGTACCTTTCCCAGACACTGTTTACTCTCTTCTTGGGTGTGGCATGGGATGGGATGGGATGCCTGCCCCGCTAAATTCCTGGCTAAAATGGCAGCCGTCATTAATCCACTTGTGAACCCCCTGTTGAACTGCTCTCTTGCGCAGGGCGTGGTTCCCCAGGTTTGGAAGCAGGCAATGATTATCCCCCTGCTAAAAAAACCCGGTCTGGATGTGGAGGTGTTGGCGAATTATAGACCTATCTCGCTCCTGCCGGCCTTCGCGAAGGTCATTGAAAAGCATGTACATAAGGTGCTTGCCGATTACTTGGAGTCCCACGATCTACTGCATCCTACCCAGTCGGGTTTCCGCGCCAATCTTAGCACCGAAACAGCTCTCCTGGAAGTCTCTGAGGCGATTAAGGAGGTGCTGGATTCGGGTGGGAGAGCGATGCTGGTGATGTTAGATCTGTCGGCGGCCTTTGACACCGTCCCCCATGAGGGTCTCCTTGGAAGACTCTCAGAGATCGGTCTCCGGGGGACGGTGCTCCAGTGGTTTCGATCTTTCCTGGCAGGCCGTCGACAAATGGTCTGGGCTTCTGATTGCTCCGCCGAGATGTCGCCATTGGGTGTCGGAGTTCCTCAGGGCTCAGTATTGAGCCCTACTCTTTTTAACATCTTTATGACCCCTTTGGCGGCACTGGTGGAGTCTTTCGGGGCTCAGATTGTTTCCTATGCCGATGACACCCAGCTCCTCTTCACCTGTGAGAGGGGGGCGGACTTCGATGGAGGTAGGATCCAGGGTTGCCTTGAGGCTGTGTTTCAGTGGTTCCAACATCACAGCCTCAAGTGCAACTCGGATAAGTCCGAGGTCCTCTTTTTTGGATGCAGTTCGGATCCGGACTGGAAAGTGTGGTGGCCGGAGAACATGTTTCCACCAGCTAGTTCGTCCCAGGTGGCAAAAAACCTTGGGATCAAGATCGACAATGGCCTCACACTACGTTCACAGGTAATCGGGCTCACTGGCACCTGCTTTGGACTGCTCCGGATGTTACGCAAGTTCCTTCCCCTGTTATCGGAGGAACACAGGAAGATCACGGTGCAGGCGTTTATAGGTTCGAGAATTGACTATTCCAACGTCCTTTATCTCGGCCTGCCAGAATACCTGCTCCAACGGTTACAGGTTGTCCAGAACTCGGCAGCACGCGCCATCTATGGACTTTCTCGCCGTGCTAGAGCCTCGGGTCTTCTGGAGGCTCTACACTGGCTTCCTGTCCGGAAGCGGATTATTTTTAAGACCCTCACTCTGGCATACAAAGCCTTGCATTCCTCCGGAGCAAAATACCTTCAGAAAAGGCTAACATTTTACCACCCTGCCAGGCCGCTCAGATCAGGAGCCTTGTTTCTTGCTACGGTTCCCCGTGTCAAGAGAGCCCGCATCGGAGGCCGTTCTTTTAAACTACTAGCGCCCCAGTTGTGGAATAAACTGCCTGTGTCCCTGCGCAGCTCCCCTAACCTGTTAACTTTTAGGAAGGGGCTCAAAACTTGGCTTTTTACTTCTTAGTTCCTGGCCCTATTAGGTTTTCTCTTGCTCTGTTTCTATTTTTTCTCCTTGTTGTGTTATGAGACTGTGTGCAATTCAAAGCGTCGGGACACTCTTCTGAGTAGCCGTACGCTATATAAAACCCCGAGATAACATAACATAACATGGAAGCGAATCATTCACTGTGTTTTCTTGAAGAATGAGGTGAGCGCCATTTTTCTGGACTAAAGGAAGCATGAACTTAATTTCAGAAATACAATTGGATTTTGCTTCAAGTTCATCTTGATATTTTAAATTCTGTTGGAATCACCCATAAACAAACCTTTCCTTTATTTAGGCTTCTACCACGAGACGCTCTTTCACATGTTCCCCCCCCATGTCCCAGAGGGACATACATTGGACTTCGGCAGTCTCATGCACACGCCCTTTGAGCCACTGGCCTCTGGTAACCTCAGTCTAACTTCTTGGAAGAGAGCTCTCGTGGTCAGGTATCAGGAGGCTCCTTGTTTGTTTTGGACAGTAGGACATGTTATACTGAGAAATGGCCACGGCCCAAGAAATATTCATTCTTACGGTCTTGTCTGACTGTTGAAGAAAGAAAGAAACACGACCCACCTGCACCCCATTCCTACATCCATGCCTGCCTGGAAGGGCTCGGCAGTCGGGCGTGCTACCACCAGGAAACACCCATTACTACAGATCTCCGAGTGCAGCTATGCAGACTGCAGCAGAGTCCAGGCAGCACTAGTGGCACCATCAGACATGAGCAAAACAGCCACGAGTCCTAGGATCAAGGCGGCCAATTCACCCATTCGTGATGAAGCTTAGAATTCCTTTATGAACAAAGATCAATCCCCACCCTGTTCAGTCCAGTCTGCCGATACAGTGAGCTCCAGGTTTCCTCTTCGGACAGCAGTCATCGGTCATGAAGGTTCCTTCAAGCCCCCTCTCAGGCAGGAGATTCGGGTGACTCTGGAGATGTGAACGCGGTATGACACTTACCAACGACCCTATATGTTATGTACCAATGCAGCAGTATAACCAACCAAATCCTGAGCGGTACTGTGTCCAGTCACTCCTTACTGTGTCAATGTTTAACAAGCATTGGCAAAGAAAATAGAGGTCTTGCTTTTTTGACCAACTGAATTTGGCAATATTTTTCACCAAAGGGAAAAAAAATGAGAAAAATGCGATGACCTGTACACAAAGGTGTGTACTACATTCACGCCTATAGGTCTACAATAGCTCAGCACGCAGACATATTTGCACCTTAAAAAAAAATATATTATTAACTGTCCATAGAGGGCAGACACCAATCTTGGTGTGGTAATCACATTAAAAAAAATGTGGGCAAAAGCACAATTTTAAAAAAGTGACCTTAAAGAAACTGTCAACTGCTGGGCCCGCTATTTTTTTTTTCAAAATATTTTTTTTTCCAAAGATCATGACGGGAGGACTAGGGTGCAATAGAGGAGAAGGTATCCAGTGTGGAAGGGAAGTAATGGGGACTGGGCATGGGGGAGGGAAGTGGACATAGGGTGAGGAAACAAAGGAGCTTGAAGTGGCTAAGAAAAAAAATACATTAAAAAGCACACAAAAAAAGCCAGTGAGGGAAGCAAGGGAGTAACTCGGGTATGGAGGGAGGTGGAAGAAGGGAACAACACAGAACATGCAGGGACAGGTATTTGAGGGGGAAGCAACACACGAGAGTGAGAGCAAGGACACATATCCACTTCCTAAGTGCTGAAAGAAAAGAAAAAGTAGTTTCTGGAAAGTGAGCAATGGAAATATACAAGTCATCCATTCAAAAGGATGGCAAAAAAACTATACCTCAGGGATGGGACAAACAGAGGAAGAGGAACACCACCTAACGAGAAGAAAGCAAATGAGAATGACACGCAAGTCATGCAGTGGTAAGCAATGGGAGGGCCTAAACTCCACTATTGGTACTGGTATCTATTCCTGTTCACAATAAGTCTTCAACAGAAGAAAGCAGACAGCTATCTGTAGGTGAGACCTAAAAGACAGTCCTGTAAGAATACCAAATCAACACAACCAATCGATGGTCGTACTCCGATTCTGTAGGCATACTAGAAGGTACATAAGTAAGGAACTGCACAGACACAAGATAAAATGATCAGGAGTATACGGTGAATACTCACTTCAATTCTAAGACTGAATCAAGCAAGGAGAGAGGCTGAAATTTGCTTAAATGAAGATAAACATATCTGCTGACTGGGAGAAAGTTTAGGAATATGCATAGTCTACATGGAATATGCAGATATAGTGAAGAAAGAGGATTTGATTAATAAAACAGGTCTCTCCTACAAGGAATGTCACTGGTGTGAATCCCCCAAAGTCACCTGGGTATTGGGCATGACTCACAGGCTGATTTACCCTACCTCAATTTCATTAACATTATTAGGATGACATCACAGTTCCTTGGCATCTGCAAACTCAAAGAAATTGTAAAGATAAAAAATAATATGCATCACTAACAGAAGCAGATAGATAAAATATAGCATAGGGCTCAAAAGGGTTAGCATTGGGGTCTCCACTGCAATCACTGATGAACCTTTAAAGACCTCCCAGCCATCAGCCACCAGCGATAGCGCCACAGAAGGCTTTGCATCAGTTCAAATTTCCATGGAGCCTAGAGACTCCAAATATGGCTAATCTGAAAAGATTCTCAGAGGCATAAAGGCGTCTAGATGAACCATACAAGTCCCATCTGAAACTCTTGGAGAGCCCTATATATCTAGTGAGACCAGAATTAAATACGGTCTTACTTCAAGTGTACCTTTTGGTCCTTATAGCACACAAACCAGGCTAAAAGGTTTCCGCTATCTGCTCAACTAAGGGAGCTGATGTGCTGGAGATTCCAAAGTCTGCTTTGAGCTTTGGTGGCACTGCTGCATGGAAGGTGTCCTGTCCCTCAAATGTCGCCTACTAACTACTGATCCCATGAAGTCCACGTGGTAGCACAATCCAGAGTTGCCACAGGCCAGTGGGTGCAGTGCCCACTGCTTTCAATAGTGAGATTTCTAGCGGAAACAAATCAAATGTTCCTGTGGAGCCGCAAGGCACGTTTCTGAAGCAGTACCTTATGGATTTTGCTAACATTAATTCTAATCTTTGCTTAACGAATACTCATTTAAAACAACAATTGTTACTTTCAAATATCTTCCTGCACACCGTACCTCTTGGCCAGGTATTCTCGGTTTCCATTATCCTCCTAGTTCTCCTTTCTCGTTGGCACTCTCTAGTTCACGCAGATTAGAAGACGAGACTAAGTATAGATTGGAGTAATTATCACCACGGTTGCACTTGGACTCACTTACATAAGCTGGTGGTCTCTGCGCTGTTTTCAGTGGTAAAGTATTCACTACACTGCACAAACCTAACTCAACAGGAACATGTGGCCACCTTCAGAAGAGAGGTGACGAAAAAGCCCATTTCTGCATCATCACATAGAACATGAAAAAGCTAATTGAAACAGTAACTGCGTTAAACGTTGTGCACCAATAGGGAAGAACCACATGGTCTATTTAGTACCAACAAAAAATAGTTCACTCCTCCGTTGCGGTCTGCAGTAAATCAGACCACAGCAGCCTATCTACTTATAGTAAGGCTCTTTGCTTTCACCATTCCAGTGTACCTGGTGTCTCCGCAGGCGTCATACAAAAAGCACTGCGAGTTAAGAAGTGGTGGGGTTGGGGACTTCTTTGTTTGACTCCAACAGAGACCCAATACTCTGCGCCAGTGTAAACTGCAAATGACGTGCCGACTGGGCCAAACTAACCAAATCTGCTCAAGTGCTTTTGCTTCTGCCCTTCAGTCCCATAGCAAGAGCTGGGCAGGCCATATTAGGCCGGACTCCAATCACCAGCATTTTGTAGAGATTGGTGCATTCTATCAGGTATAATGGGGTTATGCCCCTAAATTTGCCTTCGCAAGGTTACATGTGCATGCTACGTGCCCACACGGGAACAACCACTTATGGGGCAAACCGCCTCAATGTAATTATACAGTTATACTGTGGATTAGTATTTGATTAAATCTAAGGTGGCGTGACCTAGAACTGGTTTAGTTGAGCCTTTGAAGCGCTTAAACTTTATGAGACTCGGTGGGTCTTGCAAACCATTAAAATAAATAAATCACCCAAGGACCACACAGAACCTAGATGTTTTTGTCACTGCTGGCATCAATTTTATGATTCTTGCTGCATAGGTTTTGCAAATAAACAATAGGAGACTTTGAAGGTCGCATTCAAAGCCCTATTTTCGAAGCTTTCATCAATCACGCATTTCCCAGTGTATGGGGAATATCTTCTCAGATTCCCAGCAAAAATGTTCTCTGTCCTGGTTTGCAGAGGGCAGAGGCATACCTAATCTTCATAGTAACATGTTCAATTTGCCTTAGATTAGATAGTGGGCCCTCTTGCCACTGGTGGGAGGTCTACCAACATCGATAAAGCCATCATCGAAGCCAGGCTGCCTCACTAATGCAATTACAGACTAGCCTTCTGGCCAGCTGTTAATCAATAACTAGCGCAATCTTTAATAAGAGCGGATACCGGTCCTAAATGCATTTAATGGATAAACACTGCTGAGCAGGCATTTGATTCTGGTTACGTATGAGCAGGTTCAGTCAATGCCCACTAACAGTTGTAACGTTTGCCCGATCGCCTGCAGTTCATTATCATTAACCAATGCACACCGGCCGATACCCATCTGGCACATTGTCGGGTTTGAAGTAAACACAGTGGAGATTTGGATCCTTCTCTACAGGTTTATTAGGGCTTTAACAGGGAACAAATTGTTAATGGGGCTTTAACATTACCGACAGGTAATTTGTGAGATGAAGGGTGGCATCTGGATAGAGATTACATAAAAGAAGCTGTGCATTTGATGTTCTTTTTTTAATTAATTCTGCTCCAGTCGTTTCTAACAACGACCCACGCACAATGAAGCAACTTGTCCTACTACACATAATGACTTATAACCAGAGTACAGAGGAACGATGTTTAGGATTTGTGGCACCAACCAACCTTCAGCCAGTGTGTCTAGTAACACAAGGAAAATCACAGGCCTAGCTCCCCGTGCAAATGTGCATCATTCCAGATGAGGGATCAAGGCTGAAGATGCTGGGAGGATGACCACTCTCCCAGGCTAAGGTCCTTCCCTGCACTCTGACTCAAATGCCGTCCAGGACGCTCACACTGAACACATCTGAAGGAATCCATAAAAAAAACACTCACTGGTGGGACTTTGAAATATTATAAGGTCCCTGTATGTTTGAATCCTGCAAGATCTTTCAGTCCTGAAAACAATCACAAAGAAAAAGTTACTTATATGTGCTTTCTGGTGGATACTCTGCCTGCAGATGCCTCACCATTTGAATACCACAGACAACAGTTAATTGTGGAGTCACTGTAGATATAAAGCACCCACCCCAGTGCTGTGATGTCAACTACCACCCATTTTCCCTCCGCAATGAGGTGGAATGACAACAAAGGCATCAGTACTGTGCAGGTGCAGAGAAATCAAATGTTTTGGGACCTCATTAAGATAGCCTATCACCCCTCTTCAAGAAAACAAGGAGGGTAGGATTGGTGAAGGATCTCCCGGACGATGGAGTATCCACCAGAAAGATTGTTAGAGAAGGTAATTAACTTTTTCTTCTGCTGGATACTTTTAACTGCAGATACCTCACCTTTTGACTATATTACAAAACAGTTAATCACCTGGAGGAGGGACTTAAATCAAGAATTGCCATCCTGTCACACTTTCCAGTCTAAGTAGTAGGCCTTAGCAAAAGTATCAAGCAACATCCTTGTTACCACTCTGAAGATTTCAGCCACAGAAACTCATCTTGCCAAAGCAGAGGTAGAAACTTGCCTGTGGGGAAATGGACCATTATGTCCATCAAGTGGTTCTTTATGTGCTGGGGTATGATAGGTCAATACATAAGAGGAAATCAATGGTGCAGTTAATGTAAAAACTAAAAGTCTTTTTTGGATCCAGCCTGTGTAGCCTCTCCTCCTTCTGCGTGGGATGTAGGGGGGAGGGAGTAAGAAAATGGGAGGGTAATGGGTTGACCATGATAGAACAGAGTCACCAACTGGCGTAGGAAAGCATCTCTGGTTTGAAGGACCAACAAATACGAGGCAGATGTACGCTCAGTACTTGTAATGCACCAAAGCATCTTGACAATTAAAGGCAACTAGAAAAACAGTCCTGCTTTTCAATGGCTAAATCATAAACCAATTCTGGTTGTCAATGACCAAAATTGGCAACAATGAAATGATTCAGATGAAGACCCCCATCAAAAGTGTGAAAATCAAATTAAGACCTCACTGCAGCATGATAAAGGAGATAGAGAGAAATATATTACTCATGCCCTTCAAAAAACAGTAAGACAATACGTGACCTAAACAAGGATGGATGGCCTGGAAGAGAGAGGAATGATGACAAAGCTCCTAGGTTTCCCTTGACAATCCCTACGGCAAAGGTGAGTTGCGCTAATGAGAGCAGATACCACAGGATATCTGACAAATGGACTTTCTAGGGTTCCATGTCGTTCTCCACACACCAAGCAACAAATCTGTTTGGCCTTCTGGGGAATACCTTCTTGGTGGAATCACAGTAGGCAGGTAGAACAACATCTACCAACTCTGCTGGCAATTGGAATAAATGACAAATGCCTCCACACAATCTACAGGCATGAAGATGGGGGCTCTGGAGGTGGAGGTGTAAAACTGCACCTCCATCTTGGAGAAGATCTGCCCTGAGAGGAAGACTGAGCTGGGGACAAAAGGAAAGGTGTAGGAGGTCAGCAGGGGACAAAAGGAAAGGTGTAGGAGGTCAGCTTATCACACCCTTCTTGGCAATCAAGTGTTAAGATGATATGTGCCACATTTTGGAAAAATTTGCCTCAGAACAATAAACAGGCTGAAAGGACAGGGAGTGGAAGGGGGGTGGGGGGGTTGCAAACACAGAATCCACGTCTGCAATCAATGATTTTTTCATTCTGGTGGATAGCATGACCAGTCAGACTAATAAAATTAAAACATTCTAAAAAAGAAAAATGCAGTGATTACTTACCCGAAGACATGCTATAAAAAAACAGGACCATCAAGAGGAAATTGGAGGGCCTGGGCTCTAGAACCACTCAGTGACATAGCAGAAGGGGGGTGTCCCGAGTTTTGGGGCGACAGTCCTCCATCCTCCACTGTTTCCGGCGGCTGCCAACGCAGAAACTGCCAGCACCCCACACCCCCTCTTTTACATGTCAAAAGCAGTGACCGCCACAGACGGATCCAGAAAGATTCACACTGCAAAACCACTGCAATGGAAATTAAAATGGGTTCTAAAATGGGTACCGACATCAGCAGAGTGAAGGAGGTTTTTAAGGACCAGGTTAAACATGTCGAATTGCAGCAACGTGCAGCAGCTTTAAAAGTAACATTGACCAACAAAGGGATTCTTGCCCTCCCTGAATGGAATGCCAATGGGATTTGGAGACCTTTTTGATAAGGTGCTGGTACCACAAGACCCATTAAACTGGCTTGATCATTTAGACTTTCCTTACGAGGACAAAGACGGGATTAGTGAGAAGGGGCACAATGCTGGATATCCTAGTGGAGGCTCACCACAATTTGGTGGCATTTAAGGAAATGTTGAAATTGCAGAGGATGTCATTGTTCTTCCTTACTTAACTCTTGGAAAAGCTGCAAAGAAGGAGAGTTTGTCAGGAAATACTAAAGAACTTCATGAGCAGTCTCAAAATAATTTATCACTCACGGGCACACAGGGATTTGTAGATAAATGATAGATAAGACCACACATGAACCTTCTTCACTCCACGCACTCGGGACATAAGGCAGCCAGTCTGAGACTACTGATAATTCTCTCTCTATAGGCTGTCTGATTTTTTTTAGGCTGTCTGATTTTTTTTAAACTCATTCAGGTTTCAAAGTCTGTGACCAATTTCTACATCTTCTTAAAATATAGACATCTTCCATGTCATCTGACCTGCGAAATCATTTCTGCAAGCACACAAGAGTAGTGGACCACCTGTGGTGCTTGTGAAGCCCACTTTAGAGCTCACATTCAGAAGAATTAGCTAAATTCACCAGAATTCGGTTCAATTTCTAAACCGCTGTGCCAATATGTACGACATTCCAAGCCCTTTCAACTGGTTTACAAATGCTTCTGTATGGAAGCATGCTAAAGGATTTACTGCAGTCTGAGTAGATCACAACCACCAATCGATCTTCTTCCATTTGCCTGGTCACTCCAAGAAATCGATCAGATGTGTCTGGCTCGACTTCCACTTTACAACACCACTCTGCTGTAAATCACACACACCGTGGCACACACACTCTTCCTTGACCCTTCATCTGTGGAAAGATACTCCATCTGCCAATCAGAACTTCAGTAGTTACTGCCACCAAATCTCTACTCTGCTTCACCGCCATAGAAGACCAAAGGCCTTCACAGCCCCCCTGAAAGTGTGAGGTGCCCTGAAAGTGTGAGGTGCCCTGAAAGTGTGAGGTGCCCTGGAAGTATGAGGTGGATGGTATTACATAATCTGGAAGCCTCTTTCAATGCATGTTTTAGACACAGGTTTGCTTTTAGGGGACTGGAGTAGATTGGAAGAGTAAAAGCAGGCGAGGCAATTCCAATCCAGCCGATAAAAAGCAGTGTCGTTGTTGAATAGAATAAGCTTTATTTGATCTCCAGGATCTTAAAAGCAGCATACAATACATAACAAAACAACAATAAATTGTTCTACTTAAAATTTTACATGGCTGCATGGTTAAAGCTTTATATATCATTTGAATTACTAGTCGCGTTAGCCAAAATTGTCTGAGAGCAGAGAGTAATCAACCTAAAAGGACAATCCTTGTACAAATACTCTTACTCAATACAGGGTCTCTTTTATATAGGTTATGTAGACTAACCCTACAAGTATTAAATAAGAAGAAAAAAACAAGCACTACGACCTGCGTCTTACAACCTTTTAAAAGGATAACGAACACCATGCAAGTGCAGATTGAAATTAAAAAGTAACAAGACCCATGTGCAAATAAGCAGAACATGATCTCTAACACCTAGCATACGGTAGAGTTTAAAAAAAGTCATCCTATTCAGAGTGCTATTGTAATTAAGACGGAGCTCACTGAAGGCATCCACTGATGGCCTATTATTTGATATATGAGGTCATTGCAGTAATCAAGAAACAGCAATTGAACACTTTACGCTTCGTTGTTCCTATCCCAGGCAAAAAATATAGCATTTATGTTTTAGAATATACACTTGGAAAAAAGTCCCTTCTAAAGTGAGGTAGCCATATGATGAGAACTGGAGAAAAAATATTCTAAAGTACGTAAACGTTCACAGTCAGTCAAGACCAGAAAGTTGGATAACTGAAAAGTGGTAAAAAAACACTAAGCAAACAAAAAATCTTTGTTCATAGTGACATTATTTCGGTGCTTCCTGAGCACTCTTCTTAGCTATTTTCCTCTGAAGGTAAGTGCTGGCAGGGAGCCAGAGCACACATCTGCTGGTGCCAACTTTCAAATTAAGATGCATTAGAAGCATACACAGGTAACAATTTGAGTTTCAGGACGGAAGTTTCGGGGAGGGGAATTCTCCATTACATCCTTGTCAACTGCATGAATTCACTACTTGGGTCACAACGTGTGTATTTGGCAGGGCATTCAGACTGCCATTAAGTGCTCCACGGGACTAACTACAGCCCAGGGGCGTTAACACTGGCACCTGCAGTCCCTTGGTGCAGGGTAGGGCCCTTCAGAGAGCACCCATTCAGACCAAGGCCTTCAAATGCCTTCCGGATATGGGCGTAGGAGGAGGGGGGGCGCCATACTGTGCAGGGGTACCCATCATTTTGCACTACCCCACTGAAAAAACTCGCTAGGAGGTTCATATATTCTTTAATATGAGCACGGCAACAGGATTTCTGGAGTGTGTGAGAAGTGAGAGGGGTTACCGAGGAACTCAAAAAAAGGAGAAATAGGACTTGGCTACAGCCCTGGCACAAACAAGATCATTAGCGGCAGACAGCCCGCCGAAGCACAGACGTGCACTTGGCGGAAACGGTGGGTTTTCAGCCTTTCCTGGACTTCCGGCTGTAAGGAGAATGGACAATGGCAGGGTCTGAAGTCGAAGGATCACCCTCGAAGTCTGCTCCTCGCTGGCCACATGAAGAACCTGTTCTAGGGCCCGCCTGATATATTTTTTTCAAAAACAGAGTTTTTTTTCTTTTTTAAATATATCTGGTAGCAGCATTGCCCTGCGAGCATCAAGGAACATTCTAACATGTCGGGACAACACGGCTCATACAACATGAAAACGTGAAGTCCGAAAGCAGTTCCAACTATCCAGTGCAGGCCTCTTCAGACCGGGAAGGAAGGCATGGACTATAGATGACGAAATGCAAAATATAGGAAGCTGAACATACAATGGGAACAATAGGGAGATTCAAGAGGACTTTCAAAAGGAAATCTTATTTAAGAACTGGCAAAATAACAGCGGAAACAAGCACTGGCAGAGCATTATGTCTTGCCTTTTAATATTGTTACCCGAGATGCTTGGGCTTGGGGCTAGCTCCTATTCAGCCCGGCCCCATTCTCATGAGGTTTGACCCCATTACCCCGGAAGACTCCGCAGCAGAACGTGCACTTTGCAAATATGGCTCCCCTCCGGATCTTTACCCGCCTGTGATTTTAAATCTCGCCACTACTGTGGTCAACACAGTCTTTAACACACTGATGAATATGTCCCTTAAATCAGCAGTTGTTCCTAAAAATTGGAAACAAGCACTATTGCTCCCTCTGTTAAACAAGCATTTGCAATGCAATCGGTCTCGCCTTTGGGACCTTATATGTACGTAGCTATGTAGCCCATTAGCCTGGGTCCTGAAACATCTACTGTTCTTTAACATGGAGCACCAAACTGCGTGACACCCAGGTATGGGAACACATGGAGAGAAATATTGCCTTTCAGCAGGAAATGGTATAGTTCAAAGCTCTGTTTTTAATATAAAAGCAGGTCCTTCGGTTGTCATTTCACTGAAAATACAAGATTTGAAAAAAATGTCTACGGGTGCTTGTGGAAGACAATTTCTATGGACTGGAATCTAGCGAATGCAAAAGATATTCTGGTATCTTACTGACCTCTGCAGGTCGTTTTAAAGAAAGTTAAATAGAGGCAGTTGCCAGAAAAATTAAAAAAAATATAGTCCCTGAGCAGAAAGCATGTCTGGTATTTTACTGACCTCTGCTGGTCATTTTCTATCAAGACAGTTAAATAGAGGCAGTTGAACAAAAAAAAAAAGCCCCTACGCCGAAGCAGACAAGTCCTAGGGCTAATCTCCAGAGCCCACAAAGAACATACACATATAAGTAGATACTAAATTATATACTAAAGTATATACAAGAGTCCTCAAATGCTCGACTTAAAAATCTGTCTGCCGACCCAAATGTCTTAAGCAAGTTTAGACCAATTCCTCTTATCCACACAATTGCTACATTTTGGAGAAAAGCGTCAACAGGCAGATATCCCACTTTGTAGAGACTAACCTCCTTCTGCAAGAGTCACAATCGGGGTTTGATGCGGGTTACAATACAGAGTCTATTCTTCTCAGGGTTTCAGAATTAGGAAAACTCTTAACCGAAGCTAGCCAGCTATGGTCATTCTTTTGGATTTGTCCTCTGCATTCAATACGGTTTCCCATGCCATCTTGCTAGAGAGACTCCAGAAGATTAGAATTAGAAAACAGGCTCTGCTCTGGATCAACTCCTTATTGAAAGATCGTTCTCAAGTGGTCTTCCTGCTTCTTTTTCATCTCTTTATCTAAGCCTCTTGAGTGCGGAGTGCCTCATGATTTAGCGCTCAGCCCCACTTTTTCTAACATTTACCTAGAACCTCTGGCCAAACTTGCTGAGTCCTGGGGAGGTGCGGATGGACTTGTATGCAGATGACAACCAGCTCCTCTTGTCTTTCCATTAAAACGCGCCAGCAACATTGGGTTATTTCAAGCCCAGCTTGAAGGCAGTAGTGGAATGGATTGAATGGAAACTGTCTGAAACTTAATTCTGAAAAAAACTGAGATCCTCTTTTTCGGCATCAAGTCCTCCCCAGATGCTAACGTTTTGTGGCCATCAGAATTAGGTGCTCCCCCTTCCCCTGTGCCGGTTGTAAGGAATCTCGGGATAACATTTGACTCCATCCTCACTTCAACCTCAAATTAAGTTGCTTTCTGCCACTTGCTTTGCCACCTTGAGGGCTCTCCAGAGGATGCTCTACCTGATTCTGGAGAAATGTCCCAAAACGATTGTCCAGGCCATAGAGCACGTCTAAACTGGACTATGCCAATGGCATGCATTTAGGCCTGCCTGCGTTCCTTATTCAACGGGTCTAAACTATCCATAACTCCAATGCACGACTAATCCGGACGCTCCTCCATGCTCACCATTTTCCCATCACCTCTGACATCTTCATTGGCTCCCTGTCAACAAGAGGATTCAATTCAAGGCTCTCACCTTTGCCTACAGGGCCTTCACCCATAAAGGTCCTCTTTACATTAGGAGAAGAATGAAACCCTATTTGCAAACCAGATCCTTAAGATCCAGTAATCTGAAACTGTTCCAAGTCCCTCGCATTTATAAAGTAAGAAGAGGTGGGAGTTCTTTCACACACTTGGCTCTCAAACTTTGGAATGCACTGCCACTTAGTCTTCAGTGCACCCCTTTCAAATCCGGCTTTAGACACAGTCTTAAGACCCTGCTTTTTGACTCCTCCATGTTAGACTAATTGGTCTTCCCCCTTTCTTTTACCTGAACTCTCCACTAGCAGCAGGACGCCACTTCTGAGGCAGCTGTGTGCTCTAGAAAGGCCATGACTTGAATAGAATTTTAGCTTTGGGCCGGCTTTTTGTGGATGCTGGTCCCAATTGGGGGAAAACAAATCTTCAATGCTGACAAAAAAAACATGGATGTCATAGCGTGAAGACATACATGTGCATGCGTCACCATGCACTTGCATGTATGTATCATCATAGTGGCTTTTACATGTTACTTTTTAATTAAGCGTTTGCCAGTGCGCAGAAACATGCATCCTATAGAGTACAACTATAGCAAGGCACATGAAGCAACCACTATTTGACCAGTAGCCAACCATCCAAACATGCTCCGTTTACTTACAAAGCACATTACCAAAAGTGATCCATCACTGCTGAAAAAAGCAGGCTGCCTGTGGTTGCACCCCTCCCCCTTTATTATATATTCTTTCATGGTCATATACTCTATGGCTGTATGCGGTTTTGAATTGAATGAGATTTTTCCACGTTTCGTACACAGAATTAAGGTCAAATCAAGCCTGGGAGACAGCTTCCCAAACACAGAGACATGGCTCATGTTAGGGAGATTCCAATGGCTTCCTGCAGAAAAGCCACAAGCAATTATTGATATTTAGAGGATGCTCCCCAAACCTCAAATCATCAACAAGGAATGCTTTTCATTAGTACTTCCTGAACTGAAAGTGTTCTACATGATTGGTTGCAGCCACTTCAAGAGAGGTTTTACTTGAATATGTTCATATATCCCTAATCCCAGAAACTGTGATGTTTCCTCGTCAGGGATGCAACTAATGTTATCAAACGTCAAAGTTCCACGGGGGTTATAAATGGATGGGGCTGAAGACATACATAAGGCAGTCTGGAGGAAAATGTATACCACACAGAGGGGAGGTAAAAGGGGTTGTAGCAGACTGACAGCAACAACATTCCAGCTTGGGTTGCTGAAAGATATGCCTTAACTATTAGCACTATTGTGATACAGAACTGGAAGGAAATACTCAAAGTAAATCCGTTAAAGGCATATGGGCAGCGACGACAAAAGTACATTCACATACAGGATCAGGAAAAAACTATAAGTACAGCACACTCAGCATAGGAGGTGTGAAAACGGTATTGCTCGTTCTTCCGGTCTTACTAAAATGATGTGGTTTTCTGCTTTGGATCATGAGACCACAGTCCTCAGTTTCAGGAAGCTGCTTGGTTTTAAACGAAAGAGCCACATCAGCTGAACGAGTGGTTACAACACTTTTGAATTCAACGTTGAGGCAGATTTCTCAACCTGCTTGCCACTCGGAGACTTGAGAGCTTCAAATCTAACCTCAACAAAAATCTTCCTCGAGTGAGATGACCCGCAGCAATCTATAAACGACTCATATTTGCAGGTGAAGAAGCCGCAACAAGAACACCACCATATCTGAGGATTACAAACCATAGCTCTTCACAGCCAAGCCTACATTGGGGTGTCTAAATCAGTCTCTACACAGCACTGAATTATTGTGGGTGAAAACCACTCAATATGTAGGTGCGGAGTTAACTCATCGGCGCCTCTTCTTATTTTTAGGTCGAGCCTGGGCAGCACATGCGCTGCTTTGCGAGTGATGCTGTATTGGAGTATGTACTGTATTTGTCATTGGCTTGTGTCATTGTCCTTCGTAAATGCTGGCTTTTGATTTGTTAATAGCTTTTTAGTCCCTCTTTAGTACGGCATTGTCTTCATTTGTAACCTCCCATGAGGACTGGCCCTTTTACTCGTTTGTTACAGAGTACGTTTTCTTTAGTCTGCAAGCACTATTTTCTTTAATGGGTTTCTCTTACTATAGGAGGGCATCTCATGCTCAGTTGTGACCACTGGCTTGTTTACGTAACTTGTAGGCAAAAGGGGAGCTCTTCATGGGTCATGGGAGGCAGAAGAGGGCAACTCAGGGATGCCTTCAAGCATTTGGAATGCAATAGGTCTCGCATTTGCAAGAGTTTAAGCTATTCACATTGTAAATGACAGTGCCTTTTATTTATGTTTTAAAAACCAAAACATTAAAAAAAGTCATTGTCATTCACAATGCCTGCCAATAGCTCAAACTCGAGTAAATGTGAGATCTATTGCATTGCAGATCCTTGCTTTTTTTTCTCCTAGCATAACTTAAAACTAACTCTGGGCGTAGTTTGTGTAGTAGCGCTACGCGTAGCTACGCGAAGTGCACTTCGCACGCACTATGTGAGCTACGCGTAGCTATGCGAACTGCGTAGCGCACTGTGCAAAATGCTGTTCGCACTGATTGCACAGTGCAGACAAGCATCCGGCACTGTGCAATCAGTGCAAACCGCATCTTGCCCAGTGCAAGCGGTCGTTTCTGCCGCTCGAGTAGATTTCTACTCGAGTGGCAGCTTTCTCAACGCGGACTGGTAGTTTCTCATCGCGAGCGGTCGCAAGCGTACGCGACCACTCGCAAAGAGAAACCTGAACTCCCTGTGTTGAGAATCTCGCCAGGAGGTTTATTTTCCACGCTCGTGAACAAGGAAAAAGTCTCGCCGGGATGTCATTTTGCTCGGTCGCGGTCGCCAACTTGACGTTGAGGACAGCAAGCAAGCAAAAAATGACCGCTACGCATGTTTGCACTGTGTTACGTGCAATTCGCGTAGTGCGAAGTAGCGCAAACTACGCGAGCATAGAGCAGTACTTCGCCCAGGGTTACCTAAAACAGGGTAAAGCATGTGCTTTCAATCATAACCATGAGCACAACTAATGCCAAGCCTGGTACTCCTCAGCCACACTGAAAACATTTTTGACTTGCGCTCATTGATTGCCTTTCTGTGCATGCACTGCTCCAAAACTCTGTGTTGTGCTTCGACTCCAAGCACTACAAGTAGACTTTGTGTGTGGATGAAATAGACAACTCCCAAGACAGGAGAACAGAGATTAAAATCGGACTTCTTTGGGACAGACATTACTTAAAGCACTGCAAAACGTTGGAACAGTTTACAAAAAAAACTTTGCGGAAAGCAACTCAGGATCCATGTCAGAGTGCGGAAAAAAAGGAATGGATGTCAGAGCACCATTTTGTATTATATGGCTTCATTAAAATCACATCCGTGTAGCAACAAACATCGAGATGGGGCCAAGGACCTCTAGCAGTGCAGGACAGCTACTGCAGAAACGTCTCCAACTGGGTGTTTTCAAAGTGTGAGGAATCAGCAGGTAATAGTGTCCATCAGTTGATCACCAACTATCCATAAACAACTCATTCTAAAAGTGAAGAACCAAGGCTCTACCCAAACACAACAAACATATGGTCTCATACACAGTGACAATTTGTATTCATTCACTGATGGACAAGCAGTCATGGAGTAGATGTACGGTCGGGTCATGGCAGTCCACAATCACCGCCACAACGTTCTGCAGCCACTGTGGGCCTGTGGGAGATACTAAAGCAGGCTAAGAAAAATTGACTGCCAAGATGCAGTGCTTCACAAACTTTTTAGAACTATGACTCATGTTTATAACGACAAACGTTTGCGACCCACCTAGCTTTAATCGAGATGAGGTGGGCGGTTTGTTCATGTTAGTAAAGCACTGTGTGGTAGCACACTGTCATTTACAAGCAGCACATACTGGAATTGTCACTAAATATCCACAGACCTAGTTTTACTGATAAACCTATAATGCACACAAATGACGTGTGGAAACCGAATTTCAGTGATTATTTATCATTACAGCATCACCAAGTAGTGTCTTGATTTGTTTTGATCCTATTAAAATATGTTTACATCACACTTCAGAATTACAACAAAAACATACTTTTTTTCTTTCTACTGAATGTGTACAGTTCATTTACATGTTGAGTTGTACAAATATGAAATCCTACAGCCTTTCATTTCACACTGTGTACCCGAAGATTGTCACACCATTCACTTTACTTTCTGACTGCAAAGGGAGTGGAGTTTGTAAACCTCAATCCCAGTGTTAAAAAAAATAAGCGGCAATTTGTCAGAAGACACAGCCTGACATTTGATCGGTCTTTAAAGTGCTGCAAAAGTAACCAGATAAATAAAGAAATAAAAGGAATCTGTATTCATTGCTTTGACTCTCAAACCCCACTAAAAACGGTTGGCGACCCACACACTGGTACAGTGCATGTGAAATAGCATTAAGGCCACCCTATGTGCGTTCTATGCAGGCTCTCTGGGACCCAAATATCCTATTATGGAACCAGAGATGATAGGACACCTATGTAAATACAACAGCCATACATAAAACCATCTCAGAGAGATGAACCTCATATCTAAATGAGATCCTCATATCTGAGATTAGTAAACCATCTCAGACCCTGCCTATGAGGCTACCAAGTCCTGGGCAGCACACAAAAACAGGACACCTGGTCTTGAAGGCTAAAGACCAACTTCAGCCAAGAGGAAGAGAACAAAACGTCGCACTCTCAATCCAGGTTGTCGTTAGTTACAAACTGATGTAGAGAAAGGGTTGAACTAGTGCGAGAAAACCAGATGTTGAGATCTGCGGATTCGTTTCTTCCTCTATGGATCCTTAATCCTGGTAACATGAAGTATTGTGTCCCACTTAAAAGCACTCTGAACCAGGAGCCTCTCTGAACCAGGGCATGCAAAGCAAAGACGATGCGTTTTCACTATAGTGTTTCAACTTGTGTAAAAAAAGAGGCTTATGCCGCAGATCAGGCGTCTCCAACATTTTCTGTAAGACGAGCTACTTATGTTCAATGAAATCATCCCAAACCACTAATATTATTAGTGTTGTAATAATGAAATCATCAGACAAGATTACATTAGTGGTACCTTAAGCAAGATTACCATCAGTGGTCACTGCAGTGCAGGGCTGCTAGCAATGATCACTTAAGTGCACCAGGCAGGGTCACAAGAAGTAATTTAAAAAAGGCTCTGTTAATTTGGAATGACTTAAGATACGTAATGCATGGCAGCCACAGCTGCGGTGCCCCCGGCAAGTTAAAAGAAAATTGCAATAATTCTCCCCAATGATTTATCATTTAAATATCAGCTCTAAATAGATTTTAGAAATTCAATTATTTTACTCCAAACATCAGCTTAAGAGGTCAGAAACCTACACACATTTTCCTCTCGGATGCAAACTTTTCACTTTTGGTTTACATGAAGTAATTGATCCAAGCAAAAGCTTCAAATGTAGTAGACTGGAATGCACAAAGGAGAGCTACCTCCAGACAGATGGAGGGTTACAGGCAGCTCACGAGCTACTCGTGGGAGAAGCCTGCCCTAGATAAACAGTGAAGAAAGAAAAACATAACAAGGAATGAATGAACGAGGGATGGGGGGGGGGGGGGGAGTGTTAGAGGGCAGAGGGAGAAGACAAAGGGTAAGAGATCCTAAGAGTGAGAAAGAAGCAGGGGGGGCAACAAAGGGGGGGAGAAAAGACGAGAGTGTGTGAGAGAAGAGGGAAATAAGAGACCAGGAAAGGTAGGAGAGAGGGCGTGGTTAAAGGAGGAAAGAGGCCGATGAGAAGGGGGGCGATAGGGCCATCGCTCGCCCAGGCATCCACTTGTCCCCGGTGGCCCGGAGCACAGGGTGTCGCCGGCTGCTTCTGCTGGCATTTCATCGAGCTAAGATTACACAGCCTGCCCATTGTCTCGGATGTTTGCCCTCACCACATGTGCCATGGAGGCAGCCGTCCAGGGCCTGAGGGGTGCATGTCAGCCCCCTGGGAAAGCAAACAGATGCTTCTGGGGCGCGGCCAGGCCGAGCGCCGCAGGTCGCCCCCACCCTGTGCCAGTCACCTGTGGGTCTGAACCTGCAGGCTGGGTGTCTGCAGCAATGCATTTATCAGTATTTATGTGGTAGTTCAGGAAGAGTTAGCATTAGTGTTTGTGTCTGTGAGGTGTGTTGTCGCATCTCTGTAAAGGGAGTGTTTGCATCGTTGATTTGAGCTCTGGTTATGTCTCTGCAAGGGAATGTGCAACGGCATTTGGAGTTGGGTCGATTGGTGGTGTCTGAGGGAGTCTGCTGGGTTGCGCGTCTTCAGCCGCAGGTCTGCTGATCTCTCAGCAGTTTCTCTGCTGGCTCAATGTACTTGTCAGCCGATGTGGGTGTCGGAAGAAGTGACAACCACCATCCGCCCCCGCTTACCACTGCTCCGGGTTAACACCGACCACAGACAGCGGACATCCGGTCAGCCAAAGAGGTTCCGGCTGAAAGGCCATTCGCCGGGCAGGACGCCCTTTTTTTTTAAAAAAACACAGCACCAAAAAGTGTTTCTTGGTAGCAAATATCCAGTTACTTAATTTATAATTTTTCGTACAGCCCCAAATAGCATCATTTTTAAATCGCTGCGAGTTAAAAGAAGCATTGTCTATGCCAAGTGGCTTTAACCAGGTCTGCCTTGCTGTGTGTGATGGGCGCGGAGATCACAAAGCCATGAAGGAACGGCGTAGTGTAACCATTGGAGGAATGCAGCGGCCTGCGCTGGTCACAGCAGCGCCGGCAACAAAGAGTCGATCTGAGCAGCAAGACGCTACAAGGGCTGGATGAAAGGGCTCGGCCTTGCCCATAGGCTGGACTCGGTGATGAAACGCCACCCACCCTGGGCACCTCTCCAAACTCTCCTACGCCCCAGAAACGCAAGCACCGCCTGGAGTCACTGCCCCGAAGATACAAAGGCGTTTTGGCAAGATCACCACACCATGACAGCTCTGCCCTTGATAACTCACTGCTTTTGCATCATCAGTACGAGGCTGGCTACAGGAAATCTAGCGAGGCCCGGAAGACGCCCCTCTTCCGCCAAGCATTCAGCCTGGAATCCGCCTAATTACCCTGCCCATTGTTCTCCCCCTGATTTTACAAGAGCTCTGAGGCATTCCTGGGCTGCAGAATCGCTTAAAACATTACATAGGTACATTAATAAGTCACTGCCAGCAGTGCGCTGATATGTCATGCACAATGAGCAAAAGGGTCTTGACCGGACATGTTTCTATAAACTTTTAAACTCAAACAAAACATGCTCCTGCACCGGAATATTTCAGGTCCACGGGTACTGGGCCTATCTCAGAAGGCGCAGTGCTTAATTTGTATAAGATTAAGTCCGGGGCCCAAAGTTTCTTCCCATGAAGCACACACCTCACCGGCACTGCTTGAATGTCAGGGTTGCGAATACCAAGGCTGTCTGGTCGATCGCGCCTCTGGCCTTTCATCCACCACCACACACTCTCTGACCCTTCATCTCAGGACTCCAGACTCTTGCTCATCACTGCTTTCAAGCTTTGTCACTCTTATCTCTTCATCCCTTTTCTAACGCTCTCTCTTGCTCTGGGTGAAAGTCCAATGATGAAAAAGAAACCCTGACCTTTAAAAATGAGCAAAACCAAAGGGAATGATGGACAGAGTGGTGAACATTGCAAGCACTCACCCCCAGTCAACTGATCTGGGTTTAATCCATCATCATTCTTTAGCTCACTCCGCCACCCCAGTTCAGACATGGCCATATGCAAATCAGTCTGACCCTGTGCCTCATGGGAACAGTCCAGCCCGAACTGCCAAACAATGTCTTCCCTGGACCGGAAACATGCATCCCGGGACCAGTTTCTGTCTAATCAGCCAGGCTAGCTTGAATCCAGTGACAAAGTGAGCAAGGGACCCACGTCTGGGCATACACTGCCAACTTAGGGCACACAAAGCAAAACCAAAGAGGATAAGGGACGGAGTGGTGAACATTGCAAGCACTTACCCCCAGTCAACTGATCTGGGTTTAATCAATTTGGTTTTGCTTTAAAAATGAGCATCAGTGCCGCCATCTGCAAGCACCGGCTCAAATTAAGCTCTGCAGAAAGGACAACGCTTGAATGTGGATAAACACAACCAGACATGGGATCTGTTCGAACCAGTCACTGAGAAATCCCCACATTCAGGTTTCTTCAGAGTTCGCTTCTAAATCGAAAAAAAACGGGGGCGCAGTCAAGAATGTAAACTTGTCCACATGTCTTGATGAGAAGTCCTTACTTAAAAATGTGGTCGTTTATGTAGTGCACAGTGGTTCCTGGACTGGTTTTAATATGATGTTTCAAGAACTGCGCAAATTCTGAGGAAGCTGAAGTTTCTAGGAGAGGTCCTGTGTAATGTTCTCATATTTGTTTCCGCATTCCTTGGCATTTCGGAATTGTTTCACAACATTTGCAAACAGAATCTTAAAAATATGTATGGGGAATGTGTTATATTTCACCCAGTCAAGGACACCAGTCAACTTTAATTTCAACTGACCTAATCTATTCCTGATACCACCTGAAAGTCAAAAGCGAGGAGTACCTCAGAGAACACAGAAACCCATTGCGAAGGCGCTCCATTCATCAGAGACGCTGAACTTGGATATCAGCAAGAATCGGACTCAGAACAGTCTTGAGAGGTACCATATGGCCATAGTGAAGGAGCAGCAGCAAACTGCGCCAGTGCCAGTCAAAAGGATATCATGAACAATGCTACCTTTTTAATGCAGAATGCATCAGCTCAAGCACCATTCCAAGATGGCCACAAAGACCTACGGGGAATGGATAGCGGGTTTGTCGAAATGCAACACCAGCACACAGCCACCCTTTAGTTGCATCTGCAGTAAATCATCAGTAGCTGTAATCAATGCTGTGTCCATCCCCTGCAGGACATATGCAGACAATGCAATACATCACCGGGTTCTGAAGCCTTGGTGTAGTCTAGTTACCTCTATTTCCATCAATTTAAAACAAAATGACAGCTACGCCCCAGGGTGCTAATTAGCAGGCACTTTTAGGTCTTGAGTAGTTTCTTTCATAGAGGTTTTCATCATACTTTCACAATTTTGGGAATAGGACTCTTAAGTGCCTGAATTACACTAGTTGGACAAGCAGTAACTCCTAGATGTTTCAAGCAAGCACATAGGGCACTCAAAGCAAAGGGAGGGCTCTCGCCACATTAATCTTGACGGTTCTACTTTCGGTGTTACAGGAGGCCGCTGTAAACAAGACAGCAGTCTCCGGTAATAAAACAGTGGTTAGGATCACCTGCAACAACTTCCAAATCAATAATATTTAATTGGAGGTAAACAAGCAAAAACCCACGAATTGAAAAATCTAGTGTTGATATGTTTTTTTCTTCAGAGTTGTATATGGTGCAAACTTGACCTGAATCGGGTATCAGAGCACGTTACATAGAACCAATTGCGTTACATGAGGACACATTCATTTTTTTGTTAGGCATGGGGAGATTAAGTGATTTGCCCAGAGTCCCAGGATGTTCAGCGTTGTTGCTGAGATTTGAACCCAGTTCCTCAGATTCGACGACGACTGCCCTAGCTGTTAGGCCAACTCTTCTCCCTCTCTATTGTAATAACCAATACGTGCACTCCCTGCTAGTAAAAACACCTTTAGAGATCTAATACTATAATCTTAGGAATACTATGACGTATGCATCATTAAACCACTTTATTCAGTGCTGGGCCCTCACTGTACAATACAGTGTTCAGAATCGAATTGGACTGCGATGCATGCACCGTTAAGTAGATATACACCGTTCCTGCATCCTCCTGTACTGAAACCCTAGTAATCCAACAGTACCGTTGAACCATGGAATTCCAGGAGTAATCAAACTTTACTACCACATCATCTGCAAGTGCGCTCAATGTATATAGTAAAACAAATGGCGGCTCTAATACTGAAACCAGACGACAAGCCCATTGAGCACACTTATCTGAAGACCAGATACCAATCGCAGCCAGCCGGACAAAGCACCCCAACAGGACACGCCCGCTTGTACACGGTCAAACCCTTCCCTATCGCTGAGCTTCACTGCATGTCCTTTTCTTCCTTGTTCCTGTCACATAGTAAGAGGCTGTTGTGTAGCAGGAACAGGTGACCTCACTGTGGTCAAACAGGTTTCCAACGGCTGCAAACAAACCCTGCCACATCGCCAGAGTCCTGTTCCAGACTCTCCCTGAACTGGTGGGGAGGGGGTTGGGGCAGACGAGGCAACAATGGCTCAGCTGCAGAGGGAAACTGGAGTTACTTTTTTATTGTTATGTTATGTGGTGTTTGCTTGGCCTCTCAGAGCTTCCTGTGGGCAGACCCTATTCTAGGATCTGTGGGTTTTCCCATTGGGGAAGGTCGTGAGACACCTGGCCTAAGTGAGGGGAATAATTGGTTCGAGAGGTGAGGGGTTTCCCTTTGCGTGAAGAGTTAAAGATACCTACTCAGCACCTAAGGCGCCCCATTATTATTAATATATTTCCACAAAACGCACATTCATACACATACAAACATATGCAGACTTTCCTCACTGAGACCTTCCTGGTTGTTGAGAAATGTATATCAATGTGTGTATTTGTTTGGGTGTAAGAGTGCGAGTCCTGTGAAAATAATTACACAAAATGATATGCATTAGGATACCCATGAATTTGGGATTCTGTAAAGATACAAACTCTTTTATAGATATTCATACTTTTGAAAACATAGAATAAAATAGATGTGATTCAAAGATGGTAGTAAATTGCCCTTTTGCGTACCCACAGCAGTATTTGATATCTGGGATTATGACAACAGCTTTCCTATATTAAACAGATCTCCAATTGAAATAGGTCATTCTGTTTGGTCGTTTAAGAACTGTCCAAGGTAGAGCCCAGTGCAATACCACCAACACACCTGCAGTCTGTCCTGGTCTGTTTGCCAACCAAACTTTTTCGCTAGCCCATATGTTTTTTAGGGGAAATGTGCAACTGCAAGATCTCAGAAAGCACAGCGTAGGTAGATAAAATACCTAGACAGGCTGCAGGCATGATATCTGACCGAGCCAGATGGCAACTACAAGAAAAGCCTTCTGTCTGATCGTACCGAGAGACAGAGTCGAACTGCTGAGAAGAACCCTACACGTCTACCATGCACTCTATCACAAGCCCAGAATTGTCCATGCTCCACTGTTTACACCATCACCTCGGACTCAAGGAGCAATCAGAATAAAAGCTCAACTTCAAGTACAAGGGTTGCGACACCCCTTCACCTTCAATGGTGTACTATGCACAAATGTACCAGGGCCAGTGCCTAAAGAAAGAACGTCTAGTCTACTAGGACGTCACAAGATTTCATGAGAAGAGTCCACACAATGGTATTCGCAGGATGGAATCTGTTGGTTGAGAAATCTACATATCATATCCCAGTAAGTGCAAGCGCATTTCTACAACAAGAACCTTTTTAGTTGGCCCTAAAGGATTTTCTGGCCAAAATTTGAGGATTGTCAGAAACATGGAACGCCGACTGCACCTGGCGTAGAATCTATTCTACAAATACAGTATACTCGGAGCAGAAGGTTTTCCCCAAAGTCTGCAACAGTGTAAAGCGTTTTTCCTAGTGTTCCATGTGTGTCCATTATCCTGTATCTGGACATCAGATATTCCCACACTGTTATTACCCCAGTACAGAGCGTAGGATCTCCTGCAACTCTCAGCCCGATAAAGTTCACGCATTTTGAGTAATGAAAATAACGGGGGAGGCTGGTGTTCGGCTGCTTTGAAAAAAGCGAATGGAGAGGAGCAATCAGAGGCGGACAGCAACCACACAGGCGCTTGGATGAGGAAATGACAACTATGTTCCAATGTAATATATTATAATTTGTTTGTTGTAAAAAGTACATCAGCCACAGCAATGGCCTCATAGAACGTGTACTGGTTGGTTCTGGTCATTCCATCAGGGCGAGGGCTGTTCAATGTACTGTTATGATTGGCTCTCATTGAGAGCCTAGATCGTTTGTTTCAGTTTCTGAAAGCTATAACTCCTTGGTATGACATCACAACAGTTGATTACAAAACTGGCACCCACTGTTCTGATATCATTCAGGCTTGCCAGGCCAGGGTGAAAGACTTCCCTTAGAGCCTGTCAGTGCAGTGCAGGTCTACTTTGACAGAAAGCACAGCTGCAGGAGGGGGAAGAAAGGCAGGGAAGGAAGTGGGTTTTGGTTACGGATAGCAGATAAGATATTTATTTTTCTCATTTGCGTCAAGGAGTTGCGGGCATGCCATGTTTAGCTCTCCCTCTGCCCTGCACAGTAGTTAAAAGTAGGGGCAAATGATTTTGGGGCTATGCATAACATAACATTATAGATGGGTAAAAAGTGAATAATGGGGATGTTTTTCACCTCGGGGTTGACATAGACAACTCAAGCTTCGTTCTCGTTGCCTATCGAAGTCACTCAGATTCCTTTGGTGAAAAACATCCCCGTAGTTCATAGTTCCCATCTACAACTCTAGATGTTGTGCCGTAAAGCGGAGTTCCAGAGTAGAGTGGACGTGGTTGCCCACTAAGCCAGCAATGCTCGGTCTGCATTCGAAGTGACATGCTGTGTCTGTACCGGCTTTGGCACTGAGGTGCCTTTCAGAATCTGGGGTGTAGGTGCAATGAAGACTACTTATGTTTGTTACCTTACCGAGGTGCTCCATGACACTTTTGTCTTATCAGCCATTAGTGTTTGCAGGCAGGTGTTCACAGGCCTTTATAAAGTAGAGACCCACCAACAGAGTACTGTACATTTACACCACAACAGTAAAAATGAAAACCAACTGGAGCACCAGGGAGGCCTTTCATTCACTAGAGGGATACAAAGCTAGAATTATCTTATGAATTAGAGACATTAAATAATAACCAAATGGAAAGGGAGAGATTAATAATCAGGGGTAGATGTAATAATGCTGAAGGGAGACTGGTCTTTCTCCTGATGAAGTTACATTGTAATGAAGTGATGAAGAGAATGTGTGTAAATTGTTCATAATGGATGCGGAACTAGTTGTTTTCGTGTCTAGTTTTGCAATGTGCACATCATTAAAATGACTGTGGCTCCAGGAGAGAGAAATACCAGGTAGACTCACACACATGCAGGCTCACCTACGAAACTGAGAGGTGCTCCCCAAAAATAACACCTGCAAGAATAACCCGCCAACTGAAGAGGAGCGCGAGAGGGCGATAAAGAGAGAGAAAGTGCCAAGAGAAAGTGCCAAGAGAAAGGGTTAAGACTGATAAGTCAAACTCAGAAAGAGGAAAGTTGACACTCACCTTGAAGACACTGCTAGTACAAACACTGGGACAAAGCCAGGATCGCTCAAAGGGTAGGCCTCCGAGAGACACTTCAGAAGGCTCTGCTCGGTTTGTCCTAGTTTTATGTCAGACTTCTGTATTACAATCAATATTCGTACCATAGAGCATTAATGACGAAGAGCAGAGCATTGAGTCCAAATGTACTGCAAAGGGTTCTTGCCAGAGTTAAACTGCGAATGGGATGTTTTAAACACCCAGGGAGCGATTCATCCGGCTTTCTGTAAGGTGGCATTAAAGAGGCTTTCATTCTCTATATACGCCCCGGCCAATAGGCTCTTGCTTATTCAATAACAGAACGCAGTTACAGCAGGGGCGCTTTCAAAAACATACAAGCGCTCATGATTTCATTTGAGGGTGATTTATAAAGCGCAGCAAACGCCCGAAGGTGTCAAGGCACTAATGCACACATACATCAACTGCAAGGACACAACAGTAAAACAGTTGACTGCCTACAAGGACACATTAGTGTACCCGTAGTGAGGCAGGACTGAGAATTACCCATAGAGGAAGGCTACAAGGAATGTTTATCAACACAAAAAGACGATGGACGGAAAGCTGAACATTGTCAAACAATCACAGTTCTGGGTTACATCCATTGTTTATTTGCTCACTGTTGGACCCGCCCCTTTCGGCAGGTTCACCCCGAAACTTTTTTGCTTTTTCCTAGCCTATTTTTGTAACCTGGTGTTGGTGATTTTAGGTCTCTGCGCACTTTTTTACTGTGGTCCAGTGTAAAGTGCATGCGCTCTCTGTGTGTGTGGTGAGAGTGACCTGCCCTCCCACAGGAATGTATGGGGAATATGTGTGACCATGGTAGTTCCTGATGTGTGGGGAGTGCAGGGTCGAGTTTGGTATGTGCGAACTCGTGAGATTGAATGCTGCGCGATGATGTATGCGGCATGATTGTGTCTAGTGTGGAAGTGCCACTTCTAGAAGTTGGTGTACCTGTGCAGTGAAGGTGCTGCCTTGTGATTGGCTGGAGCTGGCTGGTGAGCCTGTCTCCAGGAGTCTGGATGGGTCTTCCCCAGTGGTGAGTGGAGAGATTAGCATGCTGATGTGAGGGAGGGGTGCACCTGGGACCTGAATAGGCCTGGGCTTTCCCCACACAATGCTGGCTCCGCCCCCTGTGGTGCGACTGATGACCCTGGCCTGACTAGTGAATGGGAGGGGTGGCTGAGCTTATCAAGAGTGCTCCCAAACCAGCAGCGCCTGGTTTTGCCCTCACCCTGCACTTTTAGACAAAGGATTGTGCTGTATAAAAAGGGTGCTGTGACACCCTGAAGATGTTCTTGTTTGCCAAACTTGAAACTACCAGGGGCGTGCTGCTGCTTGTGCCCAGGGGAAGGCTTGCCTCCCTGGGCCCTGCCCAGCCCCTGGATTCCTGGAGGACTTGCCAGGAGGGCTACCTCCCTGGACTTTGCTTTGCCCTGGAAGCCTTGCCTTGTGTTGCTGGGACCCTTCTTGCTATAGGGGTCATCTCTGGGGGCCTGTTGGTGCTATCTATGCCCCCAGCGCCTTGAGAGCGCTTTACTTTCCTTTCTGGGCAGAGCGCTGTCGTTTTCACTGGGAGGGAAGCGCTCCTTCCCCTTATATTCCCCCGAGTGCATAGGTGCCCACCATGCGTCTTTATTTACCTATTTAATTATATTGCGGGTGCTACCCCGTGTATGGTGCCCTTAGCGAGTGCCTACCTCGCTTCTACATTTTAATTGGATTTCGAGGGTGCCCACCCCTCATGTGGCACCAGGAGAATCGCCGCTGCGGCCCGAGCCGTTTTTAATAATCGCCGCCGCGTCCGCGGCCCACCTGGTTGTGGGCGGGACCGTGGACGGAAGCGGAAGTGTGGCGTGAGAAGAAGGAGTATGGCGGCCGAGGGTGCAGGCGGGGCTCCGGTGGTTGAGGAGAGCCCCGCCCTGCTCAAAGGAGACCGGTGATGCGGCCGCTGACGTCGGCGAGGCTCTCGAGAGTGAGAGAGCCCCGCTTGCTGCTGCCATGGAGGAAGTTGCCGCCCAGAGGAGCCCCAGCCAGCGAACAGCCCAGTAAGTGAGGGGCTGCGGGGGAATCTCCAAGCGTGGGTGTAAGTGCCTGAGTGAGGCACTGTGTCCGACCGTGCTAGGAGCGGCCCAGTCTGTGCAGCGGGCCGCTCCCAAAAGGCCTCACTGACATCAAGAGCCCCGAGTGGCTCCACCATGGGGGCCTGTCTTGTTTTGGGAGCCAGTGCGCTCCAAAGGGGGCATAGTTGTTTAAAGGGTTCCAGTGGGGGTCCAGAGCTACAGTGGTGCCGGGCCCGTAATTGTCGCCAGAGGATCCCAGGGATGCCCTAGCCGTGGGCCCCTTCATTTTAAGAGCCATGTAGCTCCACCACGGGGGCAACTTTATTTAAAAGCCCTGTGAGTTGCCAGTGAGGGCACCAAAGGGAGCACAGGACCCACGTCTGAGCATACCCTTCCTACGTAGGGCAACCATAGCAACACAAAAAAAGATGATGGACAGAATGATGAACATTGTGAAAACACTCATCCCCAGTTACAGATCTGGGTTAAATCCATCATTTTTTTGCTCGTCATGTCACCCCAGTTTGGAGCCAGCCATATGCAAATCAGTCTTGCCACTGCTCCCCACGGGCACAATCCCACCCAACTGCCAGGCCAGGTCCGCCCTGGAACGGAAATCAAGCATCCTGGGACCAGTTTTTAGGTATAGGGAATCCTTTTCAAAGCACCTGCTAGGTCCTTCACCTACCCCTAAACCAAGGAAACTGCACATCTATGGGAAGTCTGGATGTACCATTTAACATGACAGAGGTACCCAGGGGTGCTCTCAGAAGCAAACTGGAGCTAGCACTTCAGATACCAGTAGTAAAAAGATGCACACAATGAACAAACCAGTCACCTCTGACGGATGATCTGTTTCTTTATTTAACAGGTTTTATATAGCGCTTGCTGGACCCGAGGGTATCAGAGCGCTGTACAGGAGTACTCGTTGCAATATGGTAAAAATAACAATGAGGTAGTATTCAGAAACCAATACAAAACGGTAGTAAGCCTATTAAATCTAGCATAATCTAAACGAAAACAAAGGAGGGAGTCGGGATGGTAATGGGGGGAGGAAGGAAGGGAGGGGGATCATTAAGGCAATATCATACAGCTATACATAGATCAGATTAATTGAATGTAACAGGATAACAATGAGGTAGAAATCAAAACCCAACAAGAAGGTCAGAACAGTTCTAGAATTAACATGGTCATATTACATGGGTTGTGAAGGATTTCCTGCTAGTCCTGAGATATTAGACTAGCATGGGGGGGGGGGGGGAGCGTGGAGGGGGGGGGGGAGGATAAGGGCAAGGTGGTAGGCTAGGTTGAGGAGGGGGTGAGATTCTGTTCATATCTGGTGGAATTGGGCGGGTCCTATAGGGCGAACTGGAGGGAGTAGTTATCGGGAGAAGGAAGGTGAGTTGGGGGGGGGGGGGGTAGAAGGCAAGGGTGGGAAGAGCACCAAAAGGCGGGGTTAAGGACCCCAGTATTTGTTCAGCAGGAGAGCTTTGAGGTCTTTCTTTGAAGCTGGCGTAAGAGGGGTTGCAACGAAGATCTTTGGGGAGCGAGTTCCAGATGTTCTGTGCATTCCCGGAAAAGGAGCTAGATTGTGTTGTTTTCTTGTTTAATAGAGGTGGTACAAGAGCGAGGGTGTTGGATCATCGAAATTCAGATAGTTGACCCTTAGCTCACAAACTTCTTGCTCTTCCATAAACTACAATGCCTACTCAGACTGCCTTGACTGCGTTTAGTCTCCAAAACACAAAACACTATATAAAATCCGCTTTGAAGTCCTAAGGCCTATGACAGTCTTGCCTTACCTCAATTATTCTCTCTGGCAATCCCAACATCACCTACAACCACAGCATGACTATCAATCTACATTAGGATGGCCCATAACCAC
The DNA here is from genome assembly GCF_964263255.1 of Lissotriton vulgaris. NCBI lineage: Eukaryota > Metazoa > Chordata > Amphibia > Caudata > Salamandridae > Lissotriton > Lissotriton vulgaris. Next base: position 1,186,660,795 of record NC_141697.1, read on the forward strand.
TTTGGCGTAACAGAGCCAAAGATGAAGGAAGGTTACAGATCCAGCATCTAATATTGGAAGTACTAACTGCAACCCCAAATAAACACCACCTATTAATGCCACCCTTAATGTCCGAAGAAAGGCGGATGCACCATCCACTCTGAAGCCGGACCAGACTAATGGACCCTGAATTTCAGTCTTACAGCCTACCACCCAGTGATCACCCCAACCTTCGGTTCATCACGAGTGGCATGTCGAGGTCTTTCAGGCTGAACTGGACACACATCCTGACAGGTCACTAACATTTCGAAGTGCTACTGAGCTGGGCAGTGGCCTGGAGATGACGTCAGGCTTCACAATACAGAAAGAAGCAAACCGATAGATGCCAAGACCAGGCTGGACGCTTAACTAGCTGTTAGGAGCGGCCATGGAAGCTCTGAGCGGAACATTTGCATTAGTACAAACTGAGGAACAAAGGGCAGCTGTGGCCAGAGACGGTGCATTTTAACACCTTTCCACCAGTACATCAAGAGGTGTCACTAGACATGTATTAGGATGCTGAAGTATAGCTTGGCAGTTCTACCAGCCACATGTAGGTTTGATTCAATGTATGTATGGAGAGATGGCAGGGTGTAAGAATGGATATTTTGGAATTAGTGAAGGGGGATGGATCCACCTTGGCCTCGTGCCGTGTACCCGTCAGTGTCACAGTGGCCGGTGGGGGAGGGGGGTGGGGGCCTAAAAAGTCTTTTACCAGGACATAGATGTTTGCACAGTGAAACATTCCTATATACCTGTGCGCTTTTCTAAATGAAACCGGGCTACAACTAACACTCCTCGCCTATTCCGGCTTCGCCTCGGCATCATTGAGCAATAAAACGCAGTCCTTCCTCGGTGTCACTTAACAGCATCCCCCACCTGACATAAAAGCGGCACAAAGCACGGACCATCTGCAAATATCGGTTTTAACATTATAAAGGATGCGATTCTAACGTGGCACGCCTGGGGCTGCCTCCCCATACCGTGCCCCCTCGTGGGACACGCGTCCAACAGGACGCGTGTCCCACGAGGGGGGACATATGGGCAGGGTTTGACAGGCGTCCTTGAGGCACACGCCTCACACCCCTCCCCCGCCTCTGCCCCCCTGGAGCAGGACCACAGGCTCAGCAAGGTACCCCAATATTGAGAGCTGCAGGAGACAGTGCCGCCTTTACAGACCCCAGAAGACTTTTCTTTGTGAGCCTGAAGTGTGCCATTTAAAGAGAACAAAGGGGAAGGAAGGAAGGAAGGCTGCCGCTCCCTGCCACCGCCTGCCGAGTGTGCAGACACCAAGAAGGGGCGGGGCGGCACGGCTACCCAGCAAGGGACAAGACCCACCTTAGACAGCTGCCTCCGGAGACTGAAGCGCTGGACCATGGCGACCTCCTGGGTGCAGAAGAAGCGATCCACAAGGGCACAGCCAGGGCAGAGGGGCACCCACGGGTGCCGGCAGCATCAGCTGGCACGGTGTACAGCACATCTCAGTGTCCCAAGCACTCAGTCACTCCATTGTTCCAGCAGCAGACCTGGCGGGGGCACCGACCGGAGGAGGGCAGGGCAGTGTCGGCTGGGTTCGAGGAGCTACAAGTCTGACTTAACACCCAAGGGTGGGTGGGTGCTTGGGCAGGGGCTGTGAGCAGAACGTCTGGTACCAAGGACGTAGAGGTTGGCAAGGGCACGGGGCTGTTAAGGCACAGCGTGCCAGGTCATATGAACGGAAGCCTGGCGGAAATGACTGGGGCGGGGGGTCAGAGTCTTGGATTTACGGATTTGGAAGATAGCGCTGGAGAATCGCCATTAGGCGCTAAAGAGTCATAGTGCAGTGCCAGCCTGGCACGGAGGCTTGGAAAGAATAAAGGGGCACGGGACTCTGGAGGAAGGCGGGTTGTGGGGAGCTGCAGCCCTGGCACAGGGGCAGGTTCATAATGAATGGGCAGGGGCGCAGGTGGTCGGGGAGGGACTGGTCAGGGGTACAACGAGGGGGAGGCGATCTCTTAGAAAGCAGGGTGCCTGCCAGGGCAGACAGCAGACCCGAGATATGGACCTGGGAGGATCAGACTGGCAGGAAGCAGCAGACCCTGCATAGGACCCTGGGAGGCATGGAGAGTCGGGGGTCTCAAAGAGCGGCAGACCCGACAGGCATGATGGGTCCGAGGCAGCAGGGATCAGCTGCTCACGCGTCCTCAGCCCCTTTACCACTCAAGTGCGAAGGATCCATGCCTTCCGCGCCGGCTCCCTCCCCCCACCCCTCCCTGGGCGTCCAAGCCCCTCCCACTCAGCCTTTGAAGTCCCCGATTGTTCACATCTGCAGCAGCACAGGCCGGTTGAGAAATGGCAAAGACTGGTGAGGGTTGACACAAACCCTTCAGATTTCTACAGACCTCACCCACCTCCAGTGGGTGTGGAATGAGAGCAGGCTCCGCCTTCTAGCGCCTCTCCTCTCTAGTGTGAGGTAGGCGTAGCGAGGCTCCTCCTCCCAGATCTCGCCTACCCTTCAGCAAGTGGGCGTGGACTACCATTAAACTCCGCCTTCAGAGGGTGGGGCCTACAGCATGGTCCCTGCTCCAGCATCACCTAGTCCTCGGGGCGTGGCTTCCTGCCGGGCTCCTGCTTCGAACAGCAACACTTTTTCTAGTGGGCGTGGCTTAGAGCCAGCGGCTCCTGCCCAAAGCAAGCCCTTCGCCGGTGGGCGTGGCTTACTGTCGGCTCCCCCTCCCAGCACAACTTTGCTTCAGTCAGAACGGCACATACCGGGCTCCTCCCACTCACCTCTGTCTGACTCCACTATTGGTGTTTTATGGTTAAAGAGCGCAGAAAGTGACACACTGGGTGAGTGTACAGCAGCTATCCAGGGTACACAATGGCCCTCCCATCAATGTATTTACGGATTGAGAAATAATCATGCGAACAAGAAATGATACATCGAACAACATAACCCCAAGACATACGGTCCCAACAACATTCAGGGTGGTAGACCAGATTTTGTAGATGAGTGGTGGATTTGGAGCACAGACAGACAAAGTTATTACAACAGTGGAAAGGTTGGTGATCTTTAAGAAAGAATGGAAATAAATATATGCACACGCACAGACACACATCTATATATATACACATATACACACATAATAGCAGATTTTTTTCGAAGTAAATGAAAAATGTGAAGAAATTGCTGATATTTGTCTATAGGAAAGATGGCAGCCCTGCTCATATGTATGTAGAAATGTAAATGTGCGGGTTTGTGTGTTTATATTACACTTAGTTATAAAAATATGAAAAACTGTATTCTTTTAATGTATATGTATGTATTAAATGTATATGTATGTACGAGTTTACCACTGTAACTTCCGTGCAAAGACAACGGCGGACTCCAGATGCAGCACAAACCTGAATATATTGACCCAAATTTGTAAAAAAGTTCCAATTCGATGGGCGGTGTGCACCAACTACTCCTGCATCTGCCGTTGGGGGATGCAATCCGCTACTTGGAAGACAAAACTTGGAACTGAATGGAGTAGTGCACTACCGAAGTTCAGTAATATTCAATTAGGAAGCACGATCAGTTTCTTCTTTGAAATATATTCTTTATTAAAGTTCATCAAAGACTTGTGCAAACACAAAACCTCAGCCAACGCGTTTTGTTCAAGAAGTGAACTTCGTCAGGGCTGAAAATGAGGACATAAATAACATACATAAGTGCCATATATACACAATGTATATGATTGCAATAAGTGAATTACAACATAAAAGACAAACATGTATACAAGACCTAAGTGACCTAAAAACAAGAAAAAAGCAAGACACCTATTGTACACACAGTAAAAGATGCCAGTTTGTACAAAACAAAACACTCCATTCAAAACTAAACACGGGTTCATTTTAAAAGCTATTTATAATGAGCAAACCAAAGTAGAACGGAGAGAGTCAGTCACCACCTGTGGCTTATATACAATGTCCTACACTGGACATAAGCAATAACTGGGACCGTCAGTTCACCCAGGTGGTGACTGACTCTCTCCGTTCTACTTTGGTTTGCTCATTATAAATAGCACAGACCTCAAGAAATCTACTCGCACACGTTCTACGGCAAGTCAGGTTTTATAAGGGCAAGCTATTTTTAGGGACTATTGGCCCAGTCTGGCCAGAGGCTCTAGCTAACAAATAACAGGGGTTCTTTTAATTCAGAAAGTGAATGGGCAATAAGAATGCATTTCAATCTTGTTACATTTGCTGTGTGTTGAAAGACAGAGGTCAAAGATCAGCTTATGTCTCCCTACAAATTGCTCCTTATTTTATCCCGGAGAGCTCGTTTACAAAATCCTCTATCTGAAGTCAGAGTTGGGGAAAAAAGGGAAGTGTTCGAGCACTTGTGATGTGTTAAATAAAAGGCTATGGGATGTCAGTTTTTTCTAAAACATTATAATAGCTTGTAAATCAACTGTTTCCATATTTCAAAATATACTTCAGTAGTTGAGGTAAACATTATTTTATTCAGAAGTGTGATGGAAATAAATATTTTAATATTCAACAATTGCAAGTCATCTGACAAATTGAATTCAGAGGTGAGGAGGTCTCACATATACATACACATAATGGATACTGCAGAGTTTTCCTTTCATAGCGTGATTTGTTTATTGAGTTCATTTTTCCAACATGTGGCTTCATGCAGAAGGGGATGGTGGGGTTGGGGGAGATGTACTACTCATCATTTGTTTGCTGGAATCAGTTCAACAAAGATATGAATGAAGGGACAGATTTACAAGCCCGTGCGCCACTTTTGTGCAGCTGTTGCGTCACTACTGTGACGCAGCGGCGGCGTAAAGCTAGCACCATGCTGCGAGGTATTTAGAATGTGACGCATCTAGGGAGATGCTTCACGTTGTAAAGCCCTGCGCCACATGAAATCTGCATCAGGTTTCATGTGGGCGTTCCGTGCAGGAACGCCTCGGAAAAGTGACTGAGTGAAATCTTGTAGATTTCACTCAGTCACTTTTCTGACGCCGCTGTGTCAAAACCTTGCGCCTGCTTGAAGCAGGCTTAAGGCTTGATGCACCACGTTGTGTATGGGCAGGCCACGAGCATTGCTGGAGTTGCGTTGCACTTGCGACACAACTCCAGCAATGCGCCACCCTTCCGACGGGAAATGCATCACGCATCTGTTTATTCTTGCGCCATGATGCTCCTGTATTTTTGTGAGGCATTTTTAATTTGGGTATTTCAGTTCCATAGATTTCTTTTTATCTCCTGATAAAGGAAGTGGGGTGAATAGGTAGGAAGGCTGTACAGTTCATATGCATTGCATTTTAGTCAAGGCAAAAAAGACTGAAGGATATTCTTGCTTTCAGAGCCAGCCTATGAAGTTCAAGTAATATGGAGGGTATGTGATCATATGTACAGTTGTTTTTCTGGAGGCAGGGTGGAGTATAGTCTTTGTGGGCGCAAGTTGTGAATGCATGAAATCTACTCGAATCACATTACTCAAATCTATTTTCAAGATCACTAGAGTGAACTGCAAGTTTTAGCTCATCTGTTGGGCAGGGAGTGCCATTTGGGTATCCAGTGTAAAGCAGAGTGACTTTATAGATTATTTCAGTGTGGGGGTGAATCCATCTATTTTCAGGTATTCAATGACGTTTCTCCTTTCAGTTTGCTTTTGAGAGGGGGGTAACAGGAATTCGGTCATGTGTGCATTTAGTAGGCGGAAGTTGGCTGACATCTAACTTTGTACTTGATCAAACATGATGTCAAGTTATAGATGCTCGTGATGTTCAAGGTTTTGAGTCACAGTTGCTTATTTTCCACATATTGATGGAAGTACATGCACTATTTGTTAGGTAGAATGCATGATACCTCTATGTAAGCTACAATGACAGAGTGGGTAAAAGATTTGACCCTTTAGGGTCTCCACATGGGATTGTGTACCCTTTGCAGCAGAGATTTCCTAAATTTAGCATTTTAAGACACCTTCGTAGGATAGAGGTGAGCAATCTGATTACATTTCGTTTGATGTCTATTCTATGCTGTAGAGTGACATGTACCTTTATGAGGTTTACTAGGTGGAAAGCGACTGAGAAATCTAATAGAATAAGTAAAAGCTATCCTCATGGCAAAATACACCTGAACCCTTACTTCGGACTCTTTTAAAGACTCAGCACCGATCTGTACTACCTGTTTGACCCAGTTGTCTATTTGTATTACTTTTATTGTTGATTTACATGATTTTGATTTCTCTGTCTGACTATGCTCCCTCATGTACCCCTTCTGTGTAAAGCGCTCTGATATCTGCAAAGATCTTGTCCGCGCTATATAAAACTTTCAAAATAAATAAATAAATAGGAACAAAACAAATCAGAACACTATACATGGTGATTTGTATATAATAAATACTTGCTGAAACCCAATTTCCACATTATCAACCGTATATGGTTTTTTATCAGTAAAACTGCATGAGTGGAAACGTTTGTGGCCATTTCACTGGAAACGAGCTGCCTGTAAATGACACTGCACTATCATATCATGCTTTAATATATCTATTAAAAGTGAGAGTTTTTAAACATTAACTGAGAAACGTTCCTGCCCCGCCATCATGACATTGCTATTTATGAACCGCGGTGAGTCAGGGGTTGTGTGTACCCTATCTGTGGGCTAGATTTTTATTATACATGGAGCAAAAGTTTAGCCTATTAATCGAACCAAAACGTTTTTGTTCAGCTGACATCCTGAACTTGCATGTTTGAAGGTGCTCTCCTACTTAATAAAGACAAAATGGCAACTCAAAATAAAATATTTGACTAATATCACACAATTTGAAACCAGTTTATGAGTCAAGCACATTACAGTTAGGTCTAGTAGATTATTCAAGTCACTAGACCTGCAGGTCTAGTAACATTTATATGATTTTTTGAGGCCTGCAGCAGGCTGGCCACTCTGGTAGTTCATACAGGTTTCATAATCATTCCCATATACATATTGCGCTTACATTCACATAAGACAAAATTGCTATTGGTCAAGTTGATCACTCAGTCCTGTACCTCCACAGCAATGAGCCATTCATCCCACACTGAACAAGCATGGAATGATTGAAGAATAACTGAAGAGATATGGCACGCTGCTGGCCAATGGAGGACTTTAAATTAGCCCACGAACATGGGAACCAACAAGCTACATACTAAGACAGTTTTTTGGCATCTCACTATGACAATTAGATACTGGAAGATGACAGCAATGAAGTCCATCCCAGTAGACGTCTCCCAGGACCATTTTCCCTCCAACTTATGCTTGCCTAGGACCATAAACTATAAACAGAATACGTTACCTTGGACAACCCGGTGCTGTAACTAGCTAAGTGGAATATGATCATAAGAAATCCCATTAAGAGAGCTCCTCAATGCTGCAAGCTTACTGAAAACAGCATGCCTATCCCTCACATTTCTTCAACACACTGCTAAATGCTGCTTCCCATAGCACAAAAACCGCACCTCAGTGGTCCCCACAAATGCCACTGAAACTTTCCCACAAAGAATCAAAAACAGGATATACCCTTCTAACCACTCTTCCTACAAGTTGTAGAGTTCTGCCAATGTAGGCAAGCAGTTCTGCGTTCTACGTCGAGGTAATAGGCACTATATAAATGCTGCAATACAATGTCCACTTCGTCCTGATGATTTTGGGATGACTGTCGCCTCAGCTGGGGGTTCATACCATTATACTGGGCCCATGTTCAGAGTATGAGGCCCCTCTCTCGTCTGCCAGTCTCTGTGCTTCTTAAAGTCCTGCTCATAGTTACATCTACGATCACTGTTCTGTCTTTTTGTGGCCTGATTTCAGCTTAAGTCACTCACTGACGTTGTGCTTTGTCCTCCCTGTTCTCAAACACAAGTCTCAGTGCATCGGTTGTGGGTGGCTCACCATTATGTAGGATAGGAGCGGCGAGGAGGCGGCCAGGAAGGTGGAAGGGTCGATGGTGTTTTGACGCTCGTAAAAGCTCTTCTTCAACATGCCTTGCCTGTTCCAGGGCTAATTTCAGACAGACCGGGAGTGAAGATTTATTGCATTAAGTATTAAAAGCCTCTAAATCTGCATCCCGGCTATAAAAGACCATTTTTATTCTACAATATTTTCCCTCAAAACCTCAGCAAGTGAAATGCGCGTGGAAAAAGAATCCGAGCAGACGCATGACTGGCTCCAGAAATAACTGCGGAAGAAACTGGCCACCGGAAAAGCGCAAACATGGAAAAAATACGTAGAGAGTTTCCGACAGAACAGACCTAGGAGTAGAGAGTTTGGTCTATGGGAGATCTTTGTGAGAACGCAGTTGCAGAGCCTGAATGCAGGGCACCCTGGGACTTGGTCCCCTGAAGTGATGCCCTCAGGCAGCCTGATGTCTCCGCGAGAGGAGGTAATGTAAGTGAGACTGACATTCTAAATAAAAACAAGCACGTGATGAAAAAAAATCTTTACAGTATATTCACCTGTGCGTGGTTTTAAGAATACACTACTTTCACAACGCGTTACTTACACTAAACGAATCAATGAATTTATAATGACATCCAGAGGATGGTCCTTTGAGGGATCAGTTCAAGAGCAAAGAGGGTGGGGGTGTGGGGGTTGTTAGGGTGAGTGTTTATGTATGCATTTTTATATAGCGCAAACATAATTGAGTCTCTCTTGGATTTTAAACTCAGCTCATGTGCTTTTGTTCTTCAGAGCCTAAAGGAGTTGCTGCCTCGCTAGCACTACTCACTCTTGGACCACACTCTTTGGATCAGGTCTGGTGCAGTCTGACTCACTTCCCTTAAGTTATGATCTCCAAATTAGATGTGTGTTGGCATAAATGTGATGGGGCCCTGAGCCTTGGCTGAGTAAGCCCCTGGTGGACTAATGTTCTGTGGGGCAAATCTTGCGAGTTCAACTAGCGCCTTCTGAACAACACAGTGTGCCACAAAAGTCCATTTTTGGTGTTCTTACATATGGTGGTGCTTTTTAGAGGCTCCAATCTAGGTATGCTTATAAATATTTTGTTATGATCCAAACTCTACGAGATAAACTGCGCTACCTATGTTACTTTATTCCAAGTCGCACTATTCTTCATCTTTCTTCAAGACCTTTAGTCTACAAATTACAGAGTAATGCCTGCAATATCTAGAAAGCTCGCCATAACCATTTTACCCGAATAATGCAGTTTTCTAACGTCACTTGGTTTTATCAGCTGGTACAAAAGTACCCATGGTGACGTCATACAAAGGTGATCAGAGACTGCACCTGATGCTGTCCATAGAGAGCTGCAAGCACTGGTGGGCTGAGTGAGAAGCAAGCACAAGTGCACAGCTTGAGGCCCTGCACTGGTGAGGGTTTCACAGGAGTGGCAGAGTGAGAAGCAAGTGACGGGTGGGAGAGGGACGAGCAGGTATTGGTTGGTATGTGACCAGTAAGTGATGGCTGGCAGTATGAGAAGCAGGCACTGGTCGGCACACGGAGCAGATGGCATTGGTGGCAATGTGAGTAACCAGTAATTGCAGGCCATATGAGAAGCTGGCACTAGTGGGCCCTGTGAGGGGCTGGCACTGTTGGGCAATGAATGATGGCGCTGGGCCAGTTATGTGCTGACACTAGATGGGGTGACAGTTTGGCGCAGGAGGGCAGTGTGAGGAAATGCTATCAGTTGCCAATGAACAGTTGCCACGGGTACGTGGAGATGGCACTTGTTTCCAGCATGGAGGTGGTACTGGTGAGCAGTACAAAAACACTGGTTGGCAGTATGAGGAGCTGGTATTTGTGGTAAATGTAGAGCTGGCCCAAACAGGCCACGTGTGAGGCTGGCATTGATGGGAATGAGGAGTTCGCACCGAAGAGCAGCATCGGGTGCTGTTATGGGTTCACACTGAAGATTGGGTATGTGAGGGCAGGCACCAGTGGGTACTGTGAGAATGTGCCACACCAGTGGGACGTTGGCTAACAAGGTGAGCCGAGTCAGCCTTTAATTTACTTCAGTCTATGTGAACCAGTGCTCTGAAAGACCCTTACAAGGCCTCACTATACCATAAAGAGGTATTAAAAAAATGACAGAGTATGGGGGCGTGGCTTGGATGGCAAGGAGGCAGCAGACCTGAGTCCGGAGCTCCCGACCCCCCGAGACAAATAACGGCGAGCAAAAGGACGGAAACGCGAGGAGAAACTAAAGAAACATAGGTGGACGTGCATGAACTGAAGGGGCACCGGCGCCGACCTTCTTCGAACCTGCGGAACACGCGGGAGGGAGGCACGAAGCCGAAAGAGCTGCCGAGGGGACTAAAATTTTTGAGCACAAGATGGCGGCAAGCTCCTAAGAGGAACCGTGAACCACCGCAAATCCCCAAGTAAGAGCGCCCGTGCAAACCGGCAAATAAACAACGCGCGATTCCCCCACCCTCATGTGAACGGCCCCCCCCACCCCCGACCCTAACTCCAAACTAACGAGGATCATCAACACAGTAGGAGGGGGGCGCCAGGACGGTGGCGGAGAGGGCGGCCATCTTGGTGTAGTAAGGGGATACGATCAAACAACAGCGCTGAACAACCAGACAGAGGGAGCGTGAGGAAGATATCAACCCCCCGACACCAGACGCAGCGCCAACCCAGGGAACCCGGCGACCGCTGAAGGGAAGCTGAAGGCGACCGAGTGCAGAGAGGAAGGCGGAGGCGAAGGCACAGAGCGCGGAGGATAGGCGCCATATTGGTAAGGTCGGCGGAACCAGACCTCTGAGCCGATCAACACCACAGCGCAGCGCGACTTTAAAACGACAAGTAGCGAACCCCCGAGGTGCCGACTAAACGCCAACGCCAACCGCCGACCACCAGCGCAGGTGCTAGAGGAGACTCGGCGCCAGCAACGAGTGCACCCGGTCGCTCGTGCGGCGGCCATCTTAGTGGGGGCTGCAAAGCGAAACGTTCAACCACGCAACACTGCCTATATCAAATATAGACGAAGGCGCACAGAAGCCAACACCCCATCCGTCCACCGAGCCTACTCCTACGGAGACATCAGTGCCGGAGCTGCAAGTCAGGGGAAAGCGCGGCCCACAACCAAGCGGCGCCGAGCGAAAGGGGTAACAGGAACAGCCACTCGCTAATGGCCAAGGGAGAGAGGAAGTGAAACCAAGCCAAGTGCCAGTGTTAAAACCAACCAAGGGAAACAAAGGGAAACAGTGGTTCAGTGGGTCTAAGGAGACACAGCCGAATGCGGATGAGCGAGGCGCGGAGCAGTGCTAACAGCCCACGAGACAGGACCACCACTGCCAGAAGGTGACACACACGCTGTAACGCAGAGCGACCCTAGAAGGCTGTTACAACAAGGAATAAATAGGACAAACCCCCAGGAGGCTGGCGGAGGCCAGGACAAAGACTAGAGTGGTCAAGTGGCCACCCCGCTTTAGGGACTGCAATTTGTCAACGGGGCCGATCCAAAGGAAGAAAGAAGACTAAGGACAAAAAAAGACACCTACAAAGCGACAACCAACGGAAGTAAGACCTCAAACACACCAAGTCAGGAGGGGCTTTGACGTAATGGCAGGGAAGGAAGGCGGCATGGTCACAAACGCCCAAAAGAAGAACAAAAACGATCTGACAGCATCACCCGCGAAAGAGCGCGAAGACCTGGGCAGCGAGACAACGACTCTGGACACACTACTAAGGAAAATAACAGAAGGCAACGACCTAGCGAAGGCAACAAAAAAAATAGTCGACAGTATACAAATGGAGCTAATCGCAATAAGAGCTGAGCAAAGTAAAGCCAATGGCAGAATAGATGAAGCGGAAAAAAGAATTAGCAACCTAGAAGACCGTGCAAATATAACACACAAGGACCTAGGTCTGGTCATAAAAAGAACAACAGCCCTACAAAGATCGATGGCCGAGCAGGATGACAGAAGCCGCAAGGGGAACATAAGACTGCTGGGCATACCGGAGGAGGAAAATGACACCCCGGGGGCGTGCGCCAGGATGCTGGAGGACATGATCCCCCAACTAACAGGTCTCACTTTCGAGAGACCGCTCGAGATCGTCAAAGCATACCGCATCCCAGCAAAGAAACAATCGAACAGCAACACCCCAAGACCAATCATATGTAAACCACTACGTGAGAACCACACAGAGGCAATATTCGCTGTAGCCAGGAAAGGCAAACCAATGGTAATCAACGGGAAGAAAGTAACAATCACGCAGGACCTATCCAAGCTGACGGTGGAAGTGAGGAAGGGTTTCCTAGCCCAGCGGGAAGCCCTGCGGAAAAAAAATATCACCTTCTCCTTCGCAGGCCCGTCAAGACTGAGGATCACAGACAGACTCGGGAGCAGAACCTTCGACGACCCCAACGACCTACACAGGTACCTACAAGGACCAACCCCAGAAGAGATGGAACACCAAAGCCCAGGAGCGAAGAGGAGAGCCTCGACAGACGAAGCCGAAGAAGAGGTCATATGACAAGGGTGGGGTGCGTGACGAAACGCAAACCAATGCCAAAGGCACGCACATAGGAAGAGACAAGGTCCGAAACCAGCTTATCAGCTCCAAACGCACAAGACAAGAGCCCAAGCACACTCCCAACAACCATTGACCTCGAACTTTAATCAACAATCTACCTCGATAACGCACAATCCAACCAACGTTTCTACCTCATCGCTGTTAATGATAAGAGAGACAATGAAGACCAACAGCGACCATATCCTTTGCCATATCCTGCAGAGACATTGACTTACTTGGGGGGGAGGGGAGTGTGAGGATCCTTGCTGTCACACACCCATTTTCCTACAGACGGGGGGAGGGGGGAGGGAGGGGAGGGGGGAGGCCAGATGGGGCGGGGGGGACAGGCAGGCATGAAGGCGAGCGAGATAACGGACATTTGCGCAATGCATAACTACTTTTGGTTTCTTTTCCATACCTTTTTCTACACCCATCCCCACACCTTTTTCCTACCCCTACCCAAACCCAGCTCACTCTTCCCCCAGGGGGGGGGACCCGGTCACCTGGTGATAACAAAGGCAGGCATCTCTAAATGCAGAAGAGAAGACGACAGAACGACCGGCGGCAACAACAAACCCCCATGACAGACCAAACACCAGTGAACCTATCCACGAACCTAAAAGTCATCTCCATGAACGTCAAGGGCCTTAACCATCCAATCAAACGCAGGAAAATACTAGAACACCTGGCAAAACTCAAGGGGGACATTTACACGCTACAGGAGACCAAACTCTCAGAGGAGGAGGCTAAACTGCTTAAGGCTAGATGGATAGGCGACATCCTATGCTCACCTGCCAATGGAAAGAAGAGAGGCGTGATAACTATCCTAAGCAAGAAAGCGAACCTCACCATCCAAAAGACAAAAACAGACGAGGACGGCCGCCTGCTGATAGCAAGTGTCCAAAGAGGAACGGACCGAATACACGTGGCGAACATCTATGGACCAAACTCTGAAGACAAAGACTTCTGGCAAATGGTAGATGGCGAACTCTGCGATTTATCACAGGAGGACCTGCTGATTGTAGCTGGTGACCTGAACAAGACAATGGACCAAGCAACGGATAGACACCCAAGCAGGCCAAGCCACAACTCTCCAGGCAGCAACACCCTTAAAGAACTATGCGTCAAGCATCATCTTGCGGATCCGTGGAGGCTACAACATCCCACAGCGCGTGAATACACCTTTTATTCACACCCGCACAACTCCTACAGCAGGATCGACTACATATTGATGTCCAACAACCACACGCACCTAATTGAGAACACGGAGATAGCCCCAATAACCGTCTCCGATCATGCACACGTATCCCTCACCCGGACGGCAAACACAATGAGAGCGTGACGAGAAGGTGGAGACTAAATGACGACATCCTACAGAACAAAGACAATGTTAAAGAAGTAGAGGAGGCACTAAAGAACTACCTGGAAGACAATGACAACGGCGAAGTGGGGAAAGACACCATCTGGGAAGCACTCAAAGCAACACTAAGAGGCAAGCTGATAAACATCAAATCAAGGATGAACAGAAGCAGGAACAAAAAGATCTCAGAGATAGAAGAGGAAATAGCAGCACTGGAGAGAGGCCACCGCGCAAACATAACAGACAAGAACACACTCACCACGCTCACAAAAAAAAAGTACGAGCTGAACAAAATCCTAAGCGAACGAGCAGGCTCGTGGCTAACAAAATTCAAGTCGGTGAATCTATGCAGGGCAAACAAAGCAGGGAAACAGCTAGCGTCCTACCTCAAAGGGAAGCAAAGACAACACACGATAGCAGCAATAACAGACAAAAACAACAAATCGCAAACAACAAACAAAGGCATACTGGAGGTATTCAGAGAATTCTATCAAGAGCTATACTCTGAGGATAAAAACCTGAGCAAAGACGGCGGCCGCTCATTCCTCAAAGAAGTCAATCTACCGAAACTCAAGGAGGAAGAGAAAGCACCCTTAGAGGCGGACATAACGGAAGAAGAAATTGAAATTGCAATCAACCAGCTAAAAAGGAACAAAGCACCAGGACCAGACGGGTACTCCACCGGGTTCTACAAGACCTTCACCCCCCAAATCAAGAAAATATTATCGGAAACCTACACCGCCTGCATACAGAAAGGTGAGATGACAAACACCATGCGGGAGGCCAACATCACAATAATACCTAAGGAAGGTAAAGACCCCCAATTCCCGAAAAACTACAGACCCATATCGCTCATAAACGTGGACTGCAAAATCTATGCAAAGGTGCTTGCGAACAGACTAAATACAATCCTACCGAACATCATACACAGCTCACAAGTGGGATATATTAGACACAGGCTGTCACAAGACAACACAAGGCTGCTATGTCACCTGATCAACCACACAACACAGAGCAATGAACAGGCGGTCATGATAGCACTGGATGCGGAGAAGGCCTTTGACAGAGTCTCGTGGCCCTTCCTAAGGAACTGCATGGAAAAATTCGGATTAGGAGAAAAATACATAGCAATGACAATGGCCCTATACAACAAACCAAGAGCTAAAATAGTGGTGAACAGAAGCACATCTGAATCACTCCTACTAGGGAGAGGAACTAGGCAAGGATGCCCACTGTCACCAGGCCTCTTCCTACTGGCACTAGAACCACTACTTGCAAAAATAAGAGACAATGAGGAGATAACGGGTGTTAAGATCGGAGGTAAAACAGTGAAACTCGCAGCTTACGCAGACGACATCCTCATCACCACCACCAACCCATCAAAGTCAATCACAGCGCTAATGGAGACAATAGGAGAATACGCAGAGGCATCCGGATACAAACTCAACAAGGACAAATCGGAATGCAAACCAATGAACGTCCACACCACAAAACCGGTACTAGGAGACTCCGGCCTAGCCTGGCAAACAAACCCACTCAAATACCTAGGCCTACAGTTTGGGAGAGACCTAACGGCCACAATACAGCACAACGAGGACTCACTGCTAAAGAAAGTTAAAGACAGACTAGAGCTGTGGTCGCCCAAATACATCAGCTGGTGGGGAAGGATCGAGACGATTAAAATGATGATAACACCCGCAATAAACTACACGCTAAGCATGCTGCCGCTCCCAATGACAGACAGCTTCCACAAAAAACTGGACAGCATGATAAACATCTTCCTATGGAAAAACAAAAAACCACGAATAGGCCTACCCAAACTGAGGCTAGCGAAAGAACTAGGAGGCCTAAACCTGACAAACTTCAAAACCTACCAGACAGCCTGCCTGGCCAAACAAGGATTCGCATGGATTGACGAAACGCAACAATACAAGCCAGTCTGGCTAGAACTGGAGGGAGAGCTCCTGGAAGGCCTGCACCCAACAGCAATACTGACTGCAAACAAACACCCCCTATGGTCAAACAGGATACTGAAGCACACCAGAGAAGCACTGATGAGAGTGGACAGGCGAATGGCACAGAAGCTGAGAGGCACAACATGGGAATCCATCTGGCTCAACACAAAAATTTCATATCAAGGGGCAACAATGAACTACGACACATGGATCAAAAAGGGAATCAGCCTCCCCAGACAAATGGAAACTAAGGGGAAGCAGCTGACCTTCGCAAACTTACAACAAATATACAACCTCCCCAACAAAGAGCTATACACATTTCTAAAGATAAGAGCTGCCATAACCAGAGCAAACCTAACCCGAGAGGAGCCAAGCATCGTCAAGTACGTGCAAATGCTAAACTCGGCAGGCCACCAGACAGCGAAGATCTACAAACTAATTGCTCCAGCCACCATGTCTCTAAACAAGAAGACAACAAACTCATGGGCAACACTCCTAGGCAGACAGCTAAACGAAAAGGAACAGGCGCAAATGTGGTGTTCAGCCACAAAAAACAAAATCACCCCACAACTGGCACAAACAAAATACTGGCTACTCCACAGAGCATACTGGACCCCATCCAGACTCCACAAAAGCGGCATAGCAGAATCAAGCGACTGCTGGAACTGCCATAAGGAGGAGGGCACACTCGAACACCTCATCTTTGGATGCATCAAAGTCAAGAAGTTCTGGGGCCAGATAAACGCATTCATAAACGACATGCTCAAAACAGACTTAACTATCAACTATGTAACCTTGGCGACAGGGCATGTAACGACGAACCTAAACAACAGGGAAGAAAGAGATCTACTAGACCTGCTACTCACAGCGGCCCTAAAGATAATCTTAACGAACTGGAAGAACACGGCGAAAGCAAACTTCAAGACATGGATCAACTGGGTCACCTTCCTAAGAGGAGCAGACAACATCACAGGCAACTTCTCGAAAGAACACACCCCCAAAGAGCTCATGTGGGAACGTCTCGATGAACACTTGAACACTTGAAGAAGACACACTAACGACCCCCCCTCCCTCTTTTTCTTCTTTCTTCTCTCTTTCATCTTTCTCCTCTTCTCTTCTGCAACAGGCCAAGGAAAAGAGACAACAAATGCACTGTGAAACAACTGCCTATGTATATGCAATTTTTATTTTTCAATAAAATCTTTTAAATCAAAAAAAAAAAAAAAAAAAATGACAGAGTATATAGAACAGCGAGGGACAAGCAATCTGCGCATCCACTAGATCAGGAACAAGTCCAGAAAAAGAAGTGCAGTGAGGTGGACTTAGGGGGCCTGGACAGCCAGATAAATCCCTGGCTCAGCCCTGCGCTGCTCAAGGATGGATCGATTCATTTGCGAGTTAGGCAGGCTGTGGCTCTGCCTGGGAATATTTGCTGGGCAGGTGCACGTTCGGAGTATGGCTGCACCGCCCAATCTTCAAGCAGATAGGCAGTTCCACCGAGCTCGAGGATGCATCCCAAAGATTTCGATGCTTCCTGTAACATCCTCAGGGATAGGACTCCATGCTGTCACGTCGCTTGCCTTGGACTAGGCCGCACGTGCCGAGGAGCGGCAGGCCAGAGATGCTGGCAGGTATGGTGTGGACTTGAGGACACATCTGGGGTCCTCAGTATTTTGCATCAGCACCAGAAGCAGTAGCTGGGTCGGATCTGTGGGGCAGACACCAGACTCGAGCAAGAGGCGGCTGACGATGCTTCTGCACCTCCGTGAAAGTTAATGCAATTGGCTGCCAGACAGCACTGCTGATTAATGGAGTATGTTGCACAACAAAGAAGCATTAATTCTCCATGAGAAGAATGAAGGGAGCTTGTTCTCGCCAGAACCTAACATGGCGTCCTGGTGGCAACCAATTACGACCCTTTTCAACAGTGCAAGGGCTGGGGGCCTGTGCTACCCACAGCCCTTAGCCACATCCTCTATGGAGCAGCTCCAAGACAATGGACACCCTCAGCACTCCAAACAGCCCTCTGGCATAAGCCATCTATCAAGGGCCCATCAATCCCACAGAGAGGGCCACTGCTCTCCTGGCCTCGGCCATCCCCGATGCTGAAATGTGACACCACCCAGAAAGCTCCTGCACTTTGAACCTCCACATTCTTCACTCGTGGGGTGGGGGTGGTGATACCGTCCCTCCGTTTCCACTCAGCACTTACCAGAGTCTCACTGGGATAATGCATAATTTGTGTGACTGCTATCAATAAGACTGGAAACACAGCCTTGCCTCTGAGAGAAGGGCTTTAAACCTCAAAATCGAACCCTCATAATAACGAACACTGGCAAAGCCAATAGGTCTGGCTTCGCAGTGGTTGTTTTGCTTGGCTGAAAGCTCTCACACACAAGTACTGCTAACTCCATACCCAATACAACGTTATTGTCCGGAAAGCCACCGGTAAAACTTGGCACAAATACTTTTCTCGACTAAAAGACAGGGAGACAAAGAAACCACCACTGATTCCACGTCTTATGTTTAACTGCGCTACCTTAAGTACCCACGGGGTACCTAATAATGTGCCCTTCCCAGATCTGATCAAAACAAAAGTGCCTTTACACTTTCAATACATTTAAAATTGCTGTAGTGATCACATGGTAGGGGAAACATCTTGTGAGCAGGAAAAAACATGTTTAAACAATAATCATGTGGTACAGGAATGAGAACACATTAATATGTTCGGATTCACTTTGGATGTGAGATTTCAAGACGACAGGAGGCAGTTTAGTAGGGAAGAAACCTCTCTGCCTCAGAAAGCACTGGCAGATGGCTCCCACTCAAGTCTAATCAGCACAGGCTGCTCCCTTCTACTCTGGGACAGACCACCAACCAACCCTTTTTTATTTTGCAGTTTTACATAGTACAAACTCGGCTCAAGGGCACTGGAGCGCTTCACACAAGCATGAGTTACATTACACAAGGCTAGATTCTTTTTTAGGCACAGGGGGAGTAAGTGATTTACCCAAAATCACAGTATGTTGAGGCGACGCCAGGACTCGGACTCTAGTTCCAAAGTCGGCAGTTCTGGCCGCAACAGCATGCTCTCTAAAGTAACAAGCATTTGTAATGCAATAGGTCTCGCATTCGCAAAAGTTTGAGCTATTGGCATTGTAAATGACAATACCTTTTATTTATGTGTTTGAAAACCTGCAAGCTGTGCGTAAACAAGCACTATGTACTTCTAGTCCATACTTATGAGAAGCAAGGCTGGCAGTCTTTTACTGCCAGTCTTGCTTCTCGTAAGCAAGTACTATACATTCAAAGTGCGCGTTTATGCACCGCTTGCAGGTTTTAAAAACAAATGAATAAAAGTCATTGTCATTTACAATGCCAATAGCTCCAACTCTCGCAAATGCGAGACCTATTGCATTGCAAATGCTTGTTTTCTTTGTTATGCTGGGCTTCAAAACGCTAACACTAAGGGGCACCAGAGAAATGGGCTGCAGCAGGGAAATACACCAGTAACCGGTTGCTGCAGAAGTGAACTCATAATTTATACGAGGGAAAGGCGCTCAGAAAAATACAGCGTGAGGGAGTAACAACGGGTTCAGTGGTAACCCTGACATGGTACGACAAAACACAAGAACTTCTTGAAATTCTCCCCTTTTGTGGCACGTGTGCTGCTGAAGGAAAATAAGAACACAAATGCAGGTTTTTGTATGGGAAATGTTGCAGATGTTTCAGTGGGTGACTGCATGCTCCCAAGGTCCGAGGCTGGTTCATCTGCACATCCCATTGCTTTGGTCATCGCTTCTTAGGGACTGTGGTGGTCAGAGGGACCCTAAAATTGCGGGTGCTAAGAGGCTTGGCTGAAGCATGTGAGCATGAATAAAACGCGCCAGCACACGGTTTCCTTGTCTGCATTGGGGTTTTAATGAAGACAGGAGTTTCCCACCGTCCCCGTCACTGCCTGTCACCGCACTCCATTTGCGCATGCCGGGAGACCCTCTCTGTTCCACCACACTATGTAAATGGGGAGATTTCAAGGAAACGTTGGCATGATGAGGCAGCTGACGTGTTTGCCCGCGATCCCCACCCTCCCCCTCTCCTCCTCAAGCATGAGGTAGAGTCGCCAGTGCGCCAGGGCAGAGAGCGCTCTGTGCCACAGACGAGGCAGCTCCCCCCAAAAAGAGTTTCAGGACAAAGAAGGCAGGCACCTAGACCTGGACCAAGATGACTGTGGAAATGGCGCCTCTCTGCTCTTCTTCATCGTCCTGCTATCTGATCACCCGTGGTTCTGTGCCGAGGCCAACCGGACGAGGACCGCGGAGAAGGAGCAGGGGCCCAAGGCCGTGATGGGTGGCAGCCTTTTTCCCCCTGCACCTGCGGCTGCCCACCTCCTCCCACCCACCCCCAGCTTCTCCTCTCAGAGGAACCACATCAGAGGCATAAAGGATATTTTTCTAAGAAATGTTACCAAACCTGTGTGTCTACTAGAAAACTCCGATTACCCCCTTAGCTCTTATTCTGATCAGTGCTTCAGAGTGGACAATGCTGATTAAGTCTGTAGGACCTTGAACGAACGGCCGGCCAGGAAGGCCACCCGCCTGGAACTAAGCGATTTTTACCTTTCCTGTTGTAATTCCTACACACTTTTGGATCTATTTGCCGGGCTCTCCAACCCGGACACTTAACTGCAGCGGGATGTGGTCCAGGATAGGGATTGTCTTGAATACAGGCGGTGCGTCCAGGTGTACCCGGTCTACGACCAAAATGCTCAGGAGAAATTAGTCGAGTTTGAGTTTTTGCTACAGAAGTATTTGCAATCGGACGAGTATTCGGTGAAATTCTGCTCGGAAGACTGCAAGGTAGGGTGCCTCAGTGTGGCTGCCCGGCCCTGGGTGCAGATTGTGTAACCTGGGGCCGTCAGAACTTGCAAAAGTCACTGTGCTCCCTGTGCCTCGAGGAGGTAGCGCGCAATGCGCATCGGTGGCTTATTTATGAAATGTGCTGTCTAGGGCTGTGTTTCTATGCGGTTTTATAGAAAGGCAGGGTTAGGGATTGCATGCTAATGAGGCGCATGTGTTGTGGAGATGCAGCGGTGGTGTGCAGCCTTTTCATGTTTGGTTGGTGCCGTGCAAAATCTCTAGTCCGGGTGGGCGGGCCTAAGGGAGACAGGGCGGACACAAACCCCGCTTCCAAAGAAGCGGGACACAAAACCAACGACTATAGGTCTCGCCAAGGCGAGCAGTGCATGCGCTGCAACGCAGGCGAGACCTAAAAACAGCCTATCACTGCTTCCCCATCACAAACTAATTGCCCTTTCCTCACCTGAATATCAAGAACAGACCCCACCACACACTAGGACACGAAAAAATAATGTTTCTTCATAGAAACAAGTAAGCATCAACAGATCTCTTCTCCTTAAAGAAGCACCATGGTAGCTATCCTGTGCCACCTTGGGAAGCACGGCCGATTCTAAGAGTTCTCTTACCGTACAAAATGACATAACTGGAATTAAAAAATGCTCCTTTGCTTACAGATTAAGCACCGAAGCTCATAGTACAGGTAGGTGTGCCAAATCTAATGGAAGAGGTTAGCTGTGGAACAAGTAAATGAAGCAAACATAATTGGCTTTTAAAGCGGCTGAACAGGGTTTCCTCTGATGTACACACCATGACAAACTGTCGACGCTTTGCTAAGTAACATTCTGGTAGCTGGTCGCCTGGTCTCTGAGAACAGCCCATCATTGCGGAAGCTTCAAATAACCAAACTCCAAGGCTTCAGGAGCCATGCTGCCAAGTTCAGTCCCTTGGGGTCTGGGTGGACAGCTGATTGCCCTTGTATCACAGTGAAGACATGCCAGACAGAACCAGCATTTCGTAAATCCCTTAAAACCCTTCTTTTTTCTTCCTAGTTTGGTACCTCTGACCTGTCCCTCTAGTTCTCAGAGTCTCCCAGCGCCGGGATGCCCCGTTGGGGCCGCTGCGCGCTTTACAAAACACACTAATAATAATAAGATCCTGTGCCGAGTCAGCAGTTCCTAGTGTGGTTTCTGCAGCACGCTCCAACGTCAGAGCAGTGGCTGTGTCACAGATATTAGTTCTATTAATACCAGTGTCAGGTGAGAGCATCTGTGATATGCGTGAAACCTCGGGGAAAGCCGAAGCAGGTGCCTAGTACCAGCATATCAATCGCGCATCGTCATTCGGCCAAAAAGAAGGTTCATTGAAATGTAACTTGGCTATTATTTCTTTCTCCGTTTGACAGCATGTATTTGAAGGCACTCGCATTAAAACTGAAAATGTTGATAACCTCATTTGTGAATATTGTTTTGTTCACTCGAGTGTTTATGCCACATCATGGTTTTTCTCCTGACATGTTGTGCGACTAGAGGCAAAAACATCTAATTGCACATGTTCTGTAAGATCGGAGTCCTGGGAAGATACGGCGTTGCCTCAGTTTATTTTACTTAAATGTTGTTTTGTCCATCCTAATCTTCACTACTTTCTTCTGTGCTTATACCTAGAAGGACAGGATTGAATTGGGATTATAAATCGGCCCAGGCACGCTAAAAAAAAGTGGTCTACATTTGCATATTGCCTTTCCGCAAAACACTTTCTGCGAAATGTAATTTCAGAGGGGGGGCTGGGTGAAAAAATGCACGGATTAGTTAACACTGGTGAAAAACACCTGAAAACAAGTGACGCCAGTTTTGCTCAGGCCCCCTGTCCCCGCTCAATATGCATAGATTAATGGGCCGGCCCAGCGAGAGAAAGGGAGTGATACCTCTGCCATTGATAAAAGGGAGGTAAAAGACACCCATCTACCTCCAGAAAGGCCACTCAGGCATCCACTAGGCCGCTGGCGGCATCGAACATCGCAGAAACCGCCCACATCGGCCCCCCAGGCTGCTCAAAAAAGCAGCCCACAGCTGGAATTCGGATACCGGCCTCTCGGGCATTGCTCGAATGCCCACTTTACCAATCTGATGCTGTAGAAGGATTTTCATGCCAACCCCACTGGTTTCAGTTATACAGTATGTAGCATGCGATCTGCCCTGCCCTCATCCATTGAAGGTAATTTGCCCGAGTGTTCTACAACTTATTTGGAAGGCGTCTGTGCACAGGGTCTTTGGAAGGCATCTTTGGGCATGGTCTTCGGAAGGCTTCTGTGGGCATGGTCTTCAGAAGGCTTCTGTGGGCATGGTCTTCAGAAGGCTTCTGTGGGTATGGTCTTCGGAAAGCTTCTGTGGGCATGCTCTTTGGAAGGCTTCTGTGGGCATGGTCTTTAGAAGGCTTCTGTGGGTATGGTCTTCGGAAAGCTTCTGTGGGCATGCTCTTTGGAAGTCTTCTGTGGGCATGGTCTTCGGAAGGCTTCTGTGGGCATGGTCTTCGGAAGGCTTCTGTGGCCATCGTCTTTGGAAGGCTTCTGTGGGCATGGTCTTCGGAAAGGCTTCTGTGGGCATGGTATTCGGAAGTCTTATGTGGGCATGGTCTTTCTTTAGAAGGTATCCGTGGGTATGATCACTGTAGGTGCTGAGCCTGATCGTGATCTGTCAGACAGTAAATATTTGCTTGTGCAGTTCTGAACTGTATTACGAGTGCTAGATTCTCCGAGACCACAAAACACACTGAAAACAGTCTCAAGCCATTTTACTAAATGTCTGGAGAGTCTTTTGAGGGTCAAAAGGAAATCCCTGGGTGCACATTCGTGTATGGCCTTATTATATCTCCATACCTATCTATCTAAACTCTCGGTCATCGGGTTTGGAAAACTACCCAAAGAATTTTAATTTCCACGCTAAAATAGGAACGTTCACAGTCTTTTTAATAAAAACAAAAGCAATTTATACACAATGACAAATAAAAATTTCAAAGAGCGATCTTTGAAAGAATATAATAAAAACAATTAATTATAACAATTCATTACATTTCATTACACATACACAGAAATTTAAATCAAATATTAGACATCATAATCATATAAGGCAAAAATCACAGGCAAGAATTACATTGAGTCACAGTTAGAAATATAATATAAAACAATCTTCAACAACCCCCTACACAGTGTGGCTTAATGATATTATTGCCACTCTTGATTACTTGATCCAAAGGTCATTAGTTCATAAGAAAGTGACGCCAATAGTACCACTTATATGTGCGTATCAATTGTTCACTGGACCTTGTTTGGATTCTACACAGAACAAAAGTGCGTCGACGCGTTTCGGTGCGGAGAACAAAAGATACTGTAGCACCTTCCTCAGGACTGCCGTTTCTTTGGGGTCACCGGCTTCAAAGGTTATTGCTAAGACACCCTTTCATATAAGTTTAGGGGCAGGACACCACTGTAGGTGTCGTTTAGAGGTTCAGGTCCTGGCTTCTGATATAGATTTCAATTTTCCTTTACAATCTAAGTATGGGTGGCGGGGTGCTTCTTCTCCTCCTTGTTTGTATATCCTGGCACCTTCACTTTTCTTGAGCCAGCTACTTAGGAATCTTTATTAGAATGTAGCGTATGGTGGTAGTGGACCTCTCCTCTATCTTAGCGATGTATAATTGTACTTCCACTCTTCTTAATCCGTTATGGTTTTTGTCTTAAAAGTTAATAAAACATGTCTTGGACGGGCATATATCCGCGCGATTTCGTCAGTGAACTGGATATGTCCTTTTTCGTCAGAAGATCGCGTTTCTGCCTCGTCCTCTCGCCTTAGATCAGGTTTTTTCAGAGTCTTTTGTGGGGCCTTAAATGAAGCCATTGTGCCCAACAATTTCACCACCAACCTCTATGTCAGGGATGGAGGCATCTGATGGAGAACACTTGTCTTCTGCAACAAAGACATTGCTTGTGTGTTGAGAATAGGCACTATGTCAGGTCAGTATCTACACCGGCCACAAAAAAGTATTCTGAAGCGGGAGGTAGGAGGCAGGCTCTTTTCCCTTTCCACTGGCCCTTTAGCCCCCCTCATGCGCGGCTTCTCATATAATGATTAACATGATGTGTCAGCAGGATGGTTGGAAAATCTGAAGCGCACACTCCTCTTTCTAATTAATCAAGCGATGCCCCAGCTCTACACAGCAGCACCTTTACAGTGTGCGTTTCAAAGAGGGGGAAACCTGGGCTGAGCGGGCGCGAGAGTGCCTGAACAGCTGCTGCTCCTGTCTCCAGGACACAATGATCTAGCGCGCCACTGTGGAATGTTATAATAGGAGGGATGAAGCTGCTGGGTGTTTTTCTTTAACCTTGCATCTTCTCAGGTGGGGTTCGATTAAAAGGTGATTGTAAAACCTAATGGGCAGAGGTGTTGGCCCCATTGTTTAGGGCAATACAGCCTGTTAGCATGCCTATTGTTTAAAATGCATGATCATCATCACCCCTCGGCAACAATAAATGTGTTTGAGTGAAAGAAAAGACCGGCCCCTCCACAAATTTCCTAAAAGAAATTAATGTTTATTTTCTAAACGTTCTACAAGAAAGAATTTGGTAGCAAGACAAATACGAGAAATCTATTCTTGTTTGCTTTACTGACTGCAAAGGGCTGCATTCCAAATTTCACCTAGTCCAGGGTACAATGGCACTTTACTAACTCGGGTAGTTAATGCATTTGCTGGAAACCTCTGTGCGCATTGTGATAAAAGCGTCAACTGAGCATAACATTGCATACTGGGTCAATGCGCCTTCTGGAAAGAAAAGCATGAAACATGCAGATCACAGATTTGTTTTTATTTAGATAGCTCAGTTGGTTATTGCTTTTGTCACAGAAATTCTTGCATTACCTGCAGGTCACAACTTAAAATCCTTGTCATATAGCTTAGTAACATAATCCTGCATCAAGGAAATGCATGCATTTTCCTCAAAATGTTATTTTATTGTAGCTGGAAAGGGATTACTTTAGCTAATAAACATTTATTAGAAAGGGCTAGATAAATGGCTATTAGTGTAATAACTCAGACGGATACATCAATGAGTACAATGCATGCACATTTCTTGCATACAAAGCTGAGAAAGGTCAAAACCCTAGTCCTGCACATCCTTTAAGCCCGCCCCAAACTCCAAACACAGACACTGCTCCTTTTGGTGTGTACCTGCACTTTTCCCCCCATTTAAAGCACTGGCTTGCTGCCAGGGACAATAATCACGTAATAACCTGTTTGCCATCTACCACAAAGCATGTGGAATTTCAATACTTCAGGTGCACCAGGAAGTCGAAAAGGGTTATCCTTTAACTCTGTTAAATAGACATAACTTTCTCTGGCAAGGGGAACACATCCTGCAACAATGCCACCTTAAACCTGTTTGTGCATATATTCAGATGTACATACCGTACGTCTACTATTAGCCTTAGCTTCTAGAGCCCTTTTGGTAGGAGGAACTGCAACCCAGGTTCTTTTCCTTCAAATGAAGTCTTCGATTGTTCCTTTCATAGCAGGGCCTTCAATCTGACTTATTCGAGTTCTTGGTTTTTGTCCAAACGTAATGCAATATTCAACATTCAGCACCAGCTGACTTGCGGTTACTCCCCTTCCAAAGTTTAAGGCTAACCAAATCTCTCCTCCGCAAAAGCTGTGTGCACGAAGGGAGGGTCAAGCTGACCACCGTTTAGAGGTCCAATAACTTCTTGGCTTGAGTCTCAGCCTCTTCTTACACTTACAAAAAGTGGGATTTTTGAACTGGTGATTCATACTGCAGCAAACTAAACTGGCCTTGTCATGGGAGGGGTCCCTATATGGCGTGACAGCTTGTTTGTGGCCTGACATTGGGGTGTGTCCAGCTGTGCCCCTCGTGTGGTTACCGTATCGGACCAGGCTGTCTGGCCCATGTACTAACAGCCTGTGATTCGTGCTCTGACCAGCTTATCTATCGGGGCGGGCACTGAAAGAAACACTACTGACGTCACTTCCCCCGCCGCTGGCCTCCGCGGAGCGCGTCTCTACACTTTCACTACTACAAACATACATCGAGAGAAAGCTGCCAGGCCTGCTTGGCCACGGACTCTCTTGAAAGCCCTTGGCCTGCAGCCCTCGCTGGGGCCGGGGGCACTGGGGCGTAGATGCGCCTGTGTTTGTGTGGATGAGTCTGCGGCAGGGATGTTTGTCTACGGTTTAAATGCCTGAAATAAAGCCGGGGAGCGCCGTGTCTAATAGCACCCCGTGCCACAACAAGGCGGGTGTTGTTGTCCAGAACCGCGAGCAGGCACAGTGTGTTCTGCCCCCTCCGCGGCGGCCGCGCAGGGAGGAATTCACTGAATTCCGGGGGTAGACGGAGCCGCGCTGGGAGCCGTCAAACCGGCATTAGATAAGAGCTGCTGCCCGCTGTCTGCCCCTCTGCCTTCAGCCACAGTGCCCTCCCGTGCCCCAAGCAGGGAGCTGCGAGCCGACGTGCATTCACAAAGCGAGCACTGTCAAAGCCAATAGGCCTGGCCACAGCAAGCATACATTTTGTTACTTATTTTTTTACAAGCATATGCCATAGAAATTAAACGTTTACAAATTCAAAAAGGAAAAACTAAATTAAGATTCAAAAGTGAGATCGGCCCACCGCCCTGGCATTTAAGTGGATGCGCACATTACAGGGTAATGTCACTGACAGATGTGAGTCAATGATTCAAGAGGGCTGACACATGGCCCTCTACTACTGCTGTGCTAGGCGGAAGTAAAAAGTGTATGACTCTTGAAGAGACCAGTGGATGTAGAGGGCGGACCCAAAGATCCCTGGTATGTATGTATAGATTTATTTATGAAGTGTTATAAATACAGGAGTCCGGCGTGAAAAAGATGCATTTTGATCACACCTAAAAAGCACATTTCACTGAGTATGCATCCTACATCTGCCGGTTTCCTTGGCAGGTGTACAGTACACAGGGACTGGAAAGGTAAGGCTCCTCTACATCCCCTTCCTGCTTTATACCCAGATGCATAAGGGAGTTCAATCCCTGCATGTGAAATCTGTGTGTGACCTGCAAGTCGTGAGATTGAATCCTGGCCAACTCAGCTTTTCATCCTTCCTCGATTGACAATTCAAAATGGTTAATAGTAACACAGGATATATACAGAGATTAGAAATGATAAACAAAACTGTGGTATTAAGCACAGTATAAAACAAGGTATTACTATCGTCTTCTATTGATTTTAACAATCGACTCTGGCATACAGAAACACGCTCTATGGCTTGGCTTTAACTTGCACCTGTCCAATGCCTGTGACATGTTTACAGGCATCTTACTCTCGCAGGCAGTGGGATGATTCATGCCTACATTAAACATTTTGCTTCCTTTCTACCTTCCTGTTGAGGTTTGCCTGTTCCACATTTTGGCCTCCCAGAGATTCATAGCTTGTAGGGGATTTCCCACATACCTTAACATCCCTTACCCTGCATCATCTTCTTGGGCACATAGCACCTGCTAATTAATTCCCTTCCTATATTGGACTAGCCGGCCCTTTGCCATTGGGTCAGTGTTTGCAGATGCAGAAACAATACCCAGCTTCAGACAGAAAGGTGCGCTCACCATGGGTTAAAGTGACTAGGTGGCATGATTTGCCAGGCCGATTACTACTAAGACAAGGTACCATCTTCTCCTGACCTCTCATGCCAACCTTACTGGTGTGTGCACAGTAAACAAACCCATTCAGGTCATTTAAAAGATAAAATACATGCTCTGGAAATAAATAATATTTCTGCTCCGGACAGTGTGTTCTCCTAGTCATGGAAAAGGTACCTGTAAGCATAACGCAGCATGAATCTATCAACAAGTGGTTAAACTTTCTACTGAGGTTGATCACATTCTGCCCAAGTCTAATTTTTGCAGATGAGGAGCCTTGATCCAGCACGGGTCTGGTTAACCATCCTCTCCCCATACAAGGACACTGCAGACGCTGAATATTATTATTATTATTATTTATATGGCGCACGGATCATCCCCTGGGGGATCTCTCGGCGCCCGGCGGCAGCAGACAGCAGTATAGAACAATTCATGCACTAGTATAGCCATGTTTTTAGTCTTTTCTTGAAATCCGCGAATGTGGAACAGTTCCGAAGAAGATATACTGGCAGTGCATTCTAATATTTTGGGGCGACATAGGAGAAAGCACGTCTAACCATCCTGACCTTTTTAAATCTAGGTATTTGGAGAAGCATCTGGCCACTGGATCTTAAGTGGCGGGATGGAATGTGCCATGTTAGTTTTTCCCTTAAGTATGCTGGTCCTGGCCCCACTAGAGCTTTGAAGGCAGACACAGGAGCTTAAAAATTGCTCCTTTTCTCGTGGAAAGCCAATGCAGCTTGTTCAGTAATGGGGCAGAGGGGGTGCGTGCAGGTTTATTAAAAGCTAAACGGGCCGCCGTATTTTGCACGACTTGCAGTTTGGAGAACAAATCTTCCCTCATTCCTACCAACAGAACATTTCCATAATCGAGCCATAATCGAAAGGTCCTGCTACAAGTGCTTGTAGCAGGATCTTTCTGGAAGAGAGTGGAATCCAGGGAGGGTTCTTCTTTAGCATGGGGATTAGTCCAAAGCATTTACCCGATAAGGTTTTCACATGCCCTTCCATGGATAAATTAGAGTTGATTAGCACCCCCAAATTTTTTACCCAATTTTTGGGGCGAGGCGCTTCTCCCAGTTCCTCCGGCCACCAGTCTTTGGTCCATATCTGTTCGGCTTTGCCGGACAGTAAAATCTCAGTTTTATTTGAGTTCAATTGCAGGAAGTTCTGTTTCATCCATAGTGCAATTTGTGATATGCATTTCTTGAATCTGTCTCTGGTCCCTTCAATGTCCTTCTCTATAGGGACAATAATCTGCGTGTCGTCGGCATACCAGATGGTTTGAAATCCGCATGACCTTACAACGGCAGCCAAAGACGACACTTAGATATTAAACAGTGTGGGGCTCAGCACAGAGCCCCGAGGGACCCCCAGATCCACACTTGTGGCGCTGAACACAAAAGTGTCCAGTTGGACACATTGAGATCTTTCAGAGAGAAAACTCTGTACCCAGTCCAACGCCCTCCCCTTGACACCAATCCCAGCATTTTCTCTAATAGGATCCTGTGGAAGATGGTGGCAAAGGCTGCTGATAGATCTAGCAGAACCAGCATGGTGGGCGTCCCTTCAACCAATCGCAGCCTGATGGTATCTGACACCTCCGTTAGAGCTGACCCCGTACTAAAACCTGCATGGAAGCCTGACTGTTCCAGATAGTCTGAAAGTTGCTGGTTCACCAGAGACTCCAACATTTTTGAGCATAAGGGCAGAAGGGAAATCGGCCTATAGTTTTGAAGATCCCCTGATCAGCCAGGGTTTTTTTTTTGCAAAGGTTTAATAAATGCCTTTTTACATTTCAGCGGGAAAGATGCTGAGGATATAGATAAATTGCATATCTCCCAGATAGGATTAACTAGCTCCAGTGCCAAGTCAGACAGTCAAGTGTCAAGTCAGAGAATTTATATAGCGCGCTACATACCCAGAGGGTCTCAAGGCGCTTGAAGAGGGCTGGGGAATTACTGGTCAAATATCCACGTTTTAAGTTGCTTTCTGAAAGCTAGGTGGTTCTGAGTAAGGCGAAGGTGAGTGGGAAGTGAGTTCCAGGTTTTAGCTGCCAGGTAGGAAAAGGATCTACCTCCCATGGTGGTTTTGTTGATGCGAGGAACAGTGGCCAGGGCTTGGTTGGATGATCGTAGCTGGCGTGAGGGAGTGTAGAAGGACAGTCGTGTGTTGAGGCATTCTGGTCCGATTTCGTAGAGTGCTTTGTGTGCGTGGGTTAGGAGCCGGAAAGTGATCCTCTTATTGACGGGGAGCCAGTGAAGGTTTTTCAGGTGACCAGAGATGTGTTCTTTGCGCGGGATGTCTAATATGAGCCTGGCTGAAGCGTTCTGGATTCGTTGGAGTTTTTTCTGGAGTTTAGCGGTAGTACCGGCGTATAGGGTGTTTCCGTAGTCCAGTCGGCTCGTGACCAGAGCGTGGGTGACAGTTTTCCTAGTTTCGGTGGGGTTCCAACTAAATGTTTTTTTGAGCATGCGAAGAATGTTGAAGCAGGATGAAGAGACTGCGTTGACTTGTCTATTCATTGAAAGTGAGGAATCCAGGATGACGCCCAGGTTCCGTGCGTGGTCCGTCGGGAGGGGTGCTTTTCCAAGGGCTTCTGGCCACCAAGAGTCGTCCCAGGCAGAGGGGGAGGTGCCTAAGATAAGGACTTCTGTTTTATCTGAGTTCAGTTTCAGACGGCTGTGTTTCATCCATTCGGCTACTTCTTTCATTCCTTCGTGTAGGTTAGTTTTGGCGGTGCTAGGGTCATTGGTGAGTGAAAGGATCAGTTGAGTGTCATCCGCGTAGGAGATGATGTTGAGGTTGTGTTGGCGTGCGATGGCCGCGAGGGGGCTCATGTATACG
Organism: Lissotriton vulgaris; assembly: GCF_964263255.1. Taxonomy (NCBI): domain Eukaryota; kingdom Metazoa; phylum Chordata; class Amphibia; order Caudata; family Salamandridae; genus Lissotriton; species Lissotriton vulgaris. The sequence goes on from NC_141697.1 coordinate 1,186,691,993, forward strand.
TTGAAGAGGGTGGGACTGAGTGAGGAACCTTGGGGTACGCCGCAGATGACTTCAGTGGCCTCTGAGATGAAGGGAGGGAGGCGGACTCTCTGGGTTCTTCCGGTGAGGAACGAGGTGATCCATTCCAATGCTTTTCCTTGTATTCCGATGTTTTTGAGGCGCTGTAGAAGGGTGAAGACATGATGTAGGGAGGAGCCACATCAGCAGGAGACCCTGATTTACGTTTTTTTAATAGCCCCAGGACTTGCTCCCTTGATATGGGGTCAAAATATTCCAACTTAGGGAGCATGGGATTATCTAGCGTCAGGGTTACTGACAAGTGCTCTGAATTTAGAGTAAAGTAGTTATAGATGTTATCTATTTTACTAGTGAAATGTAAAGCAAGCTCCTCACAGAAGTTTTGCGAGAGGGGCATGCAAGGTTGCACACACTGGGGGCAGAAAACTCTAAGTATTCTAAAGAGTTCTGTGGAGGAGTCTTTAGCTTCCACTATGCGGGTGGCTAGATGTGAAGGTCTGGCCATATTGCAGTTCCTGAGATAGTCCCTATGTAATACATTATAAGCTAGTCTATCCTCCTTTAATTTAGTTTTCCTCCATTTACGTTCCTTTATTCTACAAGCCGCTTTGTCTGATTTCAGGCTGTCAGAGTACCAGGGTGCCTGGGAAGGTTTTACATGTATGGTAGTAGTTTTTATAGGGGCAATAATGTCAAAATCCCGGCTCATCTCTTTCTCGAGAGTAGTGATGGCTTCATTTGCGTCATTTCCCTCCTTAAAAGATGGAGGGGAGAATAATGAGCCAAAAGTGGTAGGAGTTATTTTTCTCCACTGTCTACAGTTAACTCTACGCCCCTGAGCCTAGAACTGACTTCTATGGGCAGGAAAGGAAAAACTTAACCCCATGTGATCGGACCAACTAACTGTCTGAGGAGGTTTGGTTTTAAGTGTAGACATATTAGTGAAAATATTATCCAGAGTGTGACCTGCTATATGGGTTGGTTCATTCATTTTAGGTGCTAGCTCTAACATGTTCATAGATGCCAGGAGATCCTCTGTACCACGATCTGTGATTGTATCAAGATGGAAATTAAAATCCCCCACTACCTAGAAATTATCGCCATCTATAACATGTGGGGCAAGGGTTTCCAATAGTGTAGCGCAAAAGATCTTTTATTTTCACCTCAGCGGGTGGTACACTACTGCCCCTGTGACCTTCTGGCCACTAACCGGTTCCAAGGAGAAGATCAGCAACTCCATGTTAGATGAGGAGATAGTGTCCAGAATTTTTAGGTGCAGAGTGGTGCCGGTAGCTATAGCCAACCCTCCTCCCCTCTTCACTGCTCTATCCAACCTTACAACAGAGCACTCTGTGGGGAAAGCGATTGCTAGGGAAGGCGCAGAGTGTGACTGGAGCCAAGTTTCAGTGAATAAGCAGAAATCCGGCTTGTGAACATCTGGTAGATCCCAGATTTCTGAGGCATGTTTGGATAACGACCTTGCATTGATATAAAAGCAGTTAACAGTTGTATCCCAGATATGAGCTTTATCAAGTTTGGACTCCAAAACCAGTTTTGGGCAGATCTGTGGAGTTTCAATAGGGCATGGGATTGTTTGTGCCTGACCTATATAGTCTGCTTCTCTGGTACGAGACAGCTGAGTTGTCTTGAACAAATCTCATGTCTTCTTGTGTTGACTGGAAACACTGGGAGTTGGAAGCTAGCCTGCTTCACCTCTTCTTTATGGTCTTCTTGCCTTACACATGATTACCGCCAAAATATGTTTTGAATCTAGGCATTTTATATAGCCCAGCCCTGACCACAATGGTAGCAGAGCGATTTACAGAGACCATGCTGGAGATGAAAATTACAAGAGAGAAGTTAGTTAGGAAGAGATTAGGGGAAGGGAACATATAAGTAAAACAGAGTATTGGAGACAGTTGATCCGAAGAGAATGAAGTTTAGACAGGAAAATGTTCTTTGAAGAGAGAAGTGTAAAGTTCTCTCTTAAATGAAAGGATACTTGAGTTAATTTCTGATGGCATCAGGGATGGAGTTCCAACGTCTGGGGGTCCGGCAGAAGGCTTGGTAGGCAGTTTTACTTTTCCTTAATTTAGGGATTTCGAGAAGGTGATTGGGTGCGCCTTTTGTGGATTCCCACCCTTAAGATTGTCTAATTCTGAACCAAGCTCTTTAGAAGGAGCATTTGCATGGTGAAACTTGGTGGGATTCACATACTACGTACAGAATATTGATGTGGAAAGCAACTCGTTTTTTTATACAAGTCTTCATAAGACACTTCTGTCATTTCTAAGCACTTTACATAATGTTATGTTACATCAAACTTATCGAAACCTTGTTGAAGCGCTGAAGCATCAATGGCACAGTACTAAAATGGTTCACCTCCTTCCTTCAACACTGCTCGCAACAAATTAAAATCAACTCCTGTCTCTCGAAGCCAACAAAAGTCACACTTGGGGTACCACAAGGCTCGATCCTCTCCCCGTCCCTCTTCATGGAGCCCCTCACAATCATCTTGAAAAAAGCTGGAGTGAATTACCACCTTTATGCGGATGACACCCAAATCTATTACAAAATCAAGTCTCCCAGCGACATCCAACATCTCAATGCCACTCTAACAAGATCCAAACTTGGTTCAACGTTAACCACTTAAAGCTCAACCCAGATAAAACAGAACTAATCATATTCTCTCCTAAAAGCAACCATCGTCCAATCCAAAAGTGGCTCAAGAATCTGGTTGCCCTAAACAGCCCCCTCGTCCTATCTGACTAAGTCAAGTCTCTAGGCATCACCCATTTTAAGAACTTATCATTGGAGGCCTACATCAAAAACTCTGCAAAAAGTGCTCTTTTCTCTCTAACACACTTCAAGAAATTGAAACCTTTTCTTCCCCATGATGACTTCAAGACAATAGTCCAATCCCTGGTTCTCTCTAAAATCAACTACGGGAACACCATCCTAACAGGGACTCCAAAAGCTCACCCAGCCCCTCAAAGGGCAGTGCTGAACATGGCCGCTAGACTCGTATCTGGAGTAAAAAGATTTGAACACATCACTCCAGCTCTCATTTCCCTCAATTGGCTTCCCATGTAAGGAAGGTGTATTTACAAGCTGGCCTGCATCACACACAAAACCCTTCACTCTCCGGCCCCCAACTACCTGAAAAACAAACTGGTAAGAGCAGGTCAATCCTGAACACTGAGAAGCTTCAACTCACTCCCTCTTATTCCTCCGAAACTGAAAAAGAAAACCACCAAATACCGATCGTTTTCTGGCAACGCTCCCAGGATGTGGAACGCTCTCCCTGGAGTCCTCAGATGCAACCCCTCCTTCTCCTGTTTCAAAAGGGCCCTGAAACTCCATCTCCTTAACAAATACTTTCCTGACCAACGTCATCTAACCTAGACTTCAATATCCGGGTTGACTCCTCTCTCACAACATTTTTTATTTATTTATTTAGTGCGATTTTATATAGCGCAAACATTACCTGAAGGTGTCAGAGCGCTTTACATAAGAACCAGTTGCGATACATAAGGATTTAGGATTACATGAGTTACATAAAAGATACAAACAGAAAAAAATTGAAAATGTACAAGTTGTAAAGTCACACGAGGAAGAGATACAAACAGAAAAAATGCAAATGCACAAGTTGTAAAGTCACTCAAGGAAGAGATACAAATGGATAAACTCTAAGAAACACATAGGAATTGTAGTGAGTACAAGGGTCTACCACATATACAAATAGATTTGCTCAGGATTACATTTTACCAGCGATTAGGCTTGGACAAGTATATATCACATATTTACAGAGTGAAAAGAGAAATAAAAAGAAAAAGGGGTAGAGAGCGGTAGGTGGGGAGAAGAGTTGGAGGCTGAGATTGGTGGGAGGGGTATCTGAGGAGTAGAAAGAGATAAGGCAGTCCAGCAAAAGAGAAATGACTTAAGGTCAGCAGGAGGGAATCCAATGGACCAAAGGAACGCACAAGAATCAACAAGTTGGCTAACCCTCTGGCTCCGAATCAAATCTTGCTAAAATCCTGTTCCTCCTCGCTTCTTCATACCTGTGCCGATGAGCGGAAGGCGTGAGTAAGCTGTGGTGTGCCTGGTGGGTAGTCCAGAGGTTTTTTTCTGGCCGAGACTGAGACTTTTCTGGTGCGGCGGCGGCGCGCGGTCTCCCAAGATGGCGGCCGAGGCAGACTGAGCAAAGCTGAGGGCCGGAACTGCGGGACCTTTGTCTGGCGTGCTGGTGGTGGGTCCAGGTAGGTGCCCATTGCGGTGAGGAGGAGCAGTGCCAGAATCTGACTGGGCCATCCGCTGTGCGGAGTAATCAGTGGTTTGTGGCTGCCCTGAGAGATCTGGCGGCTGACACTGCGGCGGCGAGTCGGACAGGCAGGAAGCCGCTGAAGGAGTGGGAGGCTCCCCCTCATTGAAGAGCGATGAAGGATAGAGCCGGGGCACCCAATATTGAGATCTGCGGGTGCCGCTAGTGGCGAAGAGGGAGCCCTGCGGAGCCTTTATTCGGTGAGTCAGTGGGGGGTCTGAGCAAGTGTCAGTTGCGGTGAGAGCGATCCACGCTGCGATCTGAACGGGCCCTCTGCTGTGACGGTGTACCGTAGATTTATTCCAGTTCTAGGCCCTGCCCTCGCCCGTGCCGGCTTCAGTCCAACATCCCTGCCCGCCGCAGCTCTGCGCCACGGACCTGCGTGGTCCTCGAGTTTGTCGCCGGGAGCCGCGCGGGCTCGGTCCGAGGTGTTAGTCGCTCGTTGGGGGCCGCAGAGGTATGGGGCTGCTTGTGGGGGCTTCCCTCCCCTCTTGCCCCGTGTTTGTCCTCTGTCGCGGGGCCCCCCTCGACTCCTGGGTGCTCTGGTGGACTATGTTAATATATCAAAAATCAAGAAAGACTAGCTAGGTTTATACAGGTAAGACTCAATGGAGTACGTATGTCAGGGAAAACCAGTAGGTTTTATTAGAAAGCCCTCACCCACCAACCTAGTTGGTGGCATGCTTCATCATCGGGCCCACCACAGTGGCACCTAACGTGCCCCGGGTGTGCTTCGACGCCAGATTACTGCGGAGCTGGTATAATTACTGAGTGTGCAATGTGGTGAGTATGAAGGTGAAGATTAAAAAGCCATACAGAAATCCCAGCACCCGAGGGTAAAAACTATTTTAATGAAACTGGGTATCTGTTGGCACGTTAAAAAGGCAAACGGACACGGTGGAGTATGGATTATGACCTCCAGTGTCCTGTGTGGTCTACATGTTTCAGCCTGGCCTTTCTTAATTTGAAACAGGCTTTCCTCAGGACCAAGTGAGTATGTGTGGGGTTATAAAAATAATTTACAGTGAGTGTTTTTGGATTTTATGTGTAGCACGCACTAAGGTGCTATATGGGTGAGAAGGGGATTCCCTCTCGCTTTGCTACATATAACATAAAAGGGGAGACATACAGACGTACAGGGTAGAGTCATATTAGCATATTATTGCAAAAACAGTCGTCATTCCACCGTCTTGTAAGGTGAGTGAGCGAACTATACATGGCTAAAGTGTGGTCTTGTCAGTGGCAAGACTCATGTGATGGTTATCTAGAAGCCGGTTGTAGTGGTGAGCTAGAAAACGAAAATGCCAATGTGAGGTTCAGGTAAGTGAAAGAAAATCAATTATTGTCCTCACACAGTATTTTAGCTGTTCAAAGCCTCCTTGGGTCGCCTGGCAGAGAAAAAGACCCTAAAAGAAGGTAGTATTGGTTTTATAAAGTTATCCGACCTGTAAGGGAAGACCTCAACACCTTACCCCCACAGTTGCTGTAGCGCGCAGCCTCAATTACTCACGAAACTGTCGATCTGGTTCCTCCTTGGACCTGTAATCCTTCTGCGGCGCCCGGTTGTGAAAGGAGGGCTAGCCGAGCATGTTTATTTAAAGCTTCCGTAATTGTCTGCACCTGGGTCGGGGTAGAAACAGAGGGAGGGGTGCTGCGCTGAAAGCGCCATGTCATGCGCGCTCTGCGCATGCGTGCCGTGAGTAGTAGTCCCTATTCAGCGCGTGAGCCTTTAGTTTGAGCTACTCCGCGCATGCGCGGGTGGGTAAAGGCTGTGTGAAGCTACCGCGCATGCGTAGAAGAGTGTACTGGCGCTCATGGTTGCGCTAGTATGCATTATTACTCGTGGAGAGAGCAAAAGGTGTCAAAAATGATAAATATGGACACAAAATGAGAGGAATTGAACTTAAAATATGAAATTTTAAGATTTAGATTGAGGTCGATCAATGTGAGAAAGATTGGTCTATGCACAGTATAGTGAAGAAAAGGAAGCATCATACATTAAGTGTTAAGCGAATTCCATGGTATGGAGTCGTTTAGCCCATCAGTATGAGTGGATAGGCGGTAAATCCAACGTTGTTCTTTTTGGAGGAGAAATCTTTCATTGTTTTCAGTTAAGGGGAATTGTTCAATCACAGTCCAAGTGAAGTCATTTGGAGTGTGATTGTGGGACAGGAAGTGGTCTGTAAGTCTGCTTATATTTTTGCCACATCGGATGGTGCTGCGATGTTCCGTCATTCTTGTCCGTACCTTTCGGGTAGTCATACCCACATACCGTAGGCCACATCTGCATGTCATAAGGTACACCAGGTTAGAAGAATTACAGTTGGTGAACTGGCGTTGTGTCCATACCTTGCCTGGTTCTAGGTCCAGGGTTTTTGAAGGGGATGTAAGGTGGCATACACTGCAATTATTGCACGGTTGGTGTCCCGTAAGTTTTGGTAAGCCCCAAGCATTGAGGACAGTGTTGTCGTTAGTGGCATGGTTCGGTCTGGGTCTGGTGTGTACTAGGGAGTCTTTTAGATTCTTCGCCCTTTTATATGCGAATCTAGGTTTGTCCCAGTTTCGGTTGCCTGAGTTAATAATCTTCCAGTTCCTGTGGATTATGTTGGAGACCTGATTTGACACGGTATTGTAAGTGGTGACGCATGTCAGAGTGGATTCCTCAGGAGGGCTTGTTGTTACCTCAAGAAGTGCCTCTCTATTTTGGTTTCGCGCCCTCTTGCAGGTGGTGTTCAGGATCCTGGTGGGGTATCCCCTGTCTTCCAATTTATGGATCAAACTGGCTGATTGTTGTTTGTAGTCCTGAATCCGGCTGCAGTTGCGTCTTAGTCGTAAAAACTGACCGTAAGGGAGATTTTCCCGTAGAGGTCTAGGGTGGAAGCTGTCAAACCTCAAAAGGGAGTTCCTTGATGTGGGTTTTTGGTAGGTCGTAGTTGTCAGGCCATCCATGTCTGCCTTGATGTTGAGGTCCAGGAAGGCCAATTCAGAGGCACTGCTCGTACAGGTAAACCTCAGGTAGTTGTCACAGGTATTGAGCCACATGAGGAATTGATCCAGGGATTCCTGATTTCCTTCCCAGATAACCAGGATGTCGTCGATATATCGACGCCACATACTGATGTTAGCTGTGTAGGGATTGTTCACAGATTGTATGTGTGTTTTTTCAAAATGGGCTACATAAAGACCAGCTATGCTGGGAGCGAAAACGCTCCCCATGCTCGTCCCATTAGTCTGTAGGTACAGCTTGCCCTCGTACTCGAAATAGTTGTCTTTTAATGCCAGAGTGGCACATTCCGTGGAGTGTGATGGTTCCAAACAGTTCCCATTAAGACTTCCTCCAGGACTTCCAGTGTAGCGTCCTGCGGTAAGCTAGTGTATAGGCTCTCAATGTCTAATCCGACAAGGAGTTGGGTTTCCGGGTTGTAGTTGGTTTCTTTGATTACATTGAGAAGATGTTTCGTGTCCTTGATGTATGATGGTGTAAGTTGTACCAATGGATTCAGGAAGAAATCGCAAAAGCGTGACAGGGGCTCTAAGAGTGATTGATTCCCAGACACAATTGGTCTTCCCGGTGGTGGGGTTACTCCTTTGTGTATCTTCGGGAGAGTGTAGAAATATGGGATTTTGGCATTTTTGCTGCACAGGTAGTCGGCCTCCTGTTTAGAGATGTGTTCTGCGTCCCGGGCATTTTTTTTACCAAGATCTGTATCCTCTTGCTTAGTTCCTCGGTAGGGTCCTTCCTGAGTGGTCTGTAATTCCTGGTGTCGCTGAGGAGTCTGCGACATTCCGTGTCATAATCTGTTTTGTCCATGAGCACGATACCTCCCCCCTTGAAAGATTGGCATAGACCAATCTTTCTCGCATTGATCGACCTCAATCTAAATCTTAAAATTTCATATTTTAAGTTCAATTCCTCTCATTTTGTGTCCATATTTATCATTTTTGACACCTTTAGCTCTCTCCACGAGTAATAATGCATACTAGCGCAACCATGAGCGCCAGTACACTCTTCTACGCATGCGCGGTAGCTTCACACAGCCTTTACCCACCCGCGCATGCGCGGAGTAGCTCAAACTAAAGGCTCACGCGCTGAATAGGGACTACTACTCACGGCACGCATGCGCAGAGCACGCATGACATGGCGCTTTCAGCGCAGCACCCCTCCCTCTGTTTCTACCCCGACCCAGGTGCAGACAATTACGGAAGCTTTAAATAAACATGCTCGGCTAGCCCTCCTTTCACAACCGGGCGCCGCAGAAGGATTACAGGTCCAAGGAGGAACCAGATCGACAGTTTCGTGAGTAATTGAGGCTGCGCGCTACAGCAACTGTGGGGGTAAGGTGTTGAGGTCTTCCCTTACAGGTCGGATAACTTTATAAAACCAATACTACCTTCTTTTAGGGTCTTTTTCTCTGCCAGGCGACCCAAGGAGGCTTTGAACAGCTAAAATACTGTGTGAGGACAATAATTGATTTTCTTTCACTTACCTGAACCTCACATTGGCATTTTCGTTTTCTAGCTCACCACTACAACCGGCTTCTAGATAACCATCACATGAGTCTTGCCACTGACAAGACCACACTTTAGCCATGTATAGTTCGCTCACTCACCTTACAAGACGGTGGAATGACGACTGTTTTTGCAATAATATGCTAATATGACTCTACCCTGTACGTCTGTATGTCTCCCCTTTTATGTTATATGTAGCAAAGCGAGAGGGAATCCCCTTCTCACCCATATAGCACCTTAGTGCGTGCTACACATAAAATCCAAAAACACTCACTGTAAATTATTTTTATAACCCCACACATACTCACTTGGTCCTGAGGAAAGCCTGTTTCAAATTAAGAAAGGCCAGGCTGAAACATGTAGACCACACAGGACACTGGAGGTCATAATCCATACTCCACCGTGTCCGTTTGCCTTTTTAACGTGCCAACAGATACCCAGTTTCATTAAAATAGTTTTTACCCTCGGGTGCTGGGATTTCTGTATGGCTTTTTAATCTTCACCTTCATACTCACCACATTGCACACTCAGTAATTATACCAGCTCCGCAGTAATCTGGCGTCGAAGCACACCCGGGGCACGTTAGGTGCCACTGTGGTGGGCCCGATGATGAAGCATGCCACCAACTAGGTTGGTGGGTGAGGGCTTTCTAATAAAACCTACTGGTTTTCCCTGACATACGTACTCCATTGAGTCTTACCTGTATAAACCTAGCTAGTCTTTCTTGATTTTTGATATATAAAAGCGGGGATTCAGACTAGCTTACCTAGTCCTCCCTCTCTCCTTTGATTTAGTGGGACTATGTTAATAACCTTTTCTTCTTTTGTTGTTCTCTCCCCCTCGGATGCACTCTTTATTTAATTTCTCATGCTGTATTTTTTTATCTCTGGTTTGCTTCCTTACTGCCGGCCTACTATGTAATGTAATGTCCTCCTGTTTTATATAGTGTGTATGTAAACCGCTCCGATACCTACGGGTCAAGCTAGCGCTACATTAAACTTTTAAAATAAAAAATATAGCGCACGTTCATCAAAAGGTTTCTTGGCGCTAGGGTAAAAAAAGGCAACATCTGGTCAAGGTTATAAGCAGTATACTTGTGTGAATAGTCAAGTTTTCAACACCTTCCTGAAGCTCATATAGTTTGCAGCTAATCTAATTTTAGTCATTATAAGTGTTGCTAAATCTAATTAAATGGTAATCAGTGTACTCACCTCAGAAGGATCAAAAATGGAATTGGCCTTGAAAAGGATTCAAACTTGTTTTACCTGCAGATCACATCAATAGTGAATTGTGAGTTTTAACTCACTGAGCCTTCCTGCTGAGAAGAAGACTGAATTATCTTATTTTGTTTTCTTAAACCAGTATTAACATGCAACATTTCACACAAACATTTTCTGGTTCCATAGGAGCCATACTTCCCCTACTAGTAACAAAAGTTACAGGACCCAAGGCACTACATACACCGCATCGTTTACAGGGTAAAAAAGCCAGGAAGGACAGTATGACGCAGAGTTAACATTACAAACGGACGTGGGAGAATGCGTATCAAGCTGATTCACAAAAGAAGGATTTGGGTTCATATTCTGTTAGGCTTTCACCACAGGAAAGGCTCCCACCTGCGAAAGTCTAAAAATATGCCCTTCAGAAAAGAGAGCACTGCTGGAGGCAGACCTTTTGCAAAGGAGAAATAATTTATTGCCTCCAGTAATCAACGTATTAGAAATGGGCAAGGACAATTTTAAGACACCTGTCACTGTAAAATCAGCGACTGCAGGAATAAAGAGTGCAAACACAAACCTGTGCTGCAGTATCCTGCTCACACCAGGACTCCTGAACAAACTGTCAACCACAACAGCCAGGAAAAGGTCTCTCAACCATAGTGTGCGTCACACAGGATCACCACCAAGGGGAGTGAAAGGTTGGACATGCAGCACAGACCGCTTACAAACTCTTACAGCTTTTGTCCATGAAACTTTACAGCATCGCCACGCACCACTATCACTACCAAGGGTCAATATCCAATAGTAGTGGCCTGTACAGCAGCAAAACAGCTCAAAATGACATGTACATGAGGTCATATCTATACCGATCTGGGGGAACTGCCTCAACGTTCCTTTAAGTGCAGTTCGGCCTGGACTGTTCCCAGAGGTGCAGGGTCAAGACTGATTTGCACATGGATGGGTTCCAGCTGATGTGGCATGGTGGGTGAAGACAGATGGCATAAGATGAGGCCTGAGCTCCAGCCAGTGGCTGAGATTAATTCAAGCATTCCATCCATAACATCGCGGTTGTTGCAGTTGTCGCCCTAAGTGCAACAGACCTGCCCAGGCTTGGGTGTTTTGCTCACTGTGCCTCTGGAAGCAAGTTATACATGGCAGACAAGCCCTAATAAAGGTTAAACTGCTCCTGGGTTGCTTGTATTTTGTTTCAGGGAGGACGTGGCCTTGCAGTTCAGACTGGACTGTTCCCATGAGGAGCAGAGTCTAGACTGATTTGTATTTGGCTGGGTCCTAGCTGAGGTGGCACAGTGAGCAAAGAATGATGTGCTGGGATGTGGCCTGAGCAATTGCCAGTGGCTGAGATTAATTAAAGCGTTCCACCCATCACCTTATTATCGTTGTACTTAGAGGTTTCAGAAGACAAACATTTGTGGGGGGGGGGGATCTGCGTAGGAATTGTGTGGTCTATGAACAGAGATGAGGCTAGCATCAACGTCAATAAACAAAGCAAAAAAAATCCATGATGAAACGGTGTAGTAATATTAAAGAAAACAAGTTCATTACATTTGTGGTCAAGTGGCGAGATCACTCTCAAGCTCTCGACGAAGGATGTTTTTGGTCAAAGGACAAACCTAGATCGCCAGAGAACTATGCTTATGAGGAATACCACACTATCCCTGTTCCCGTTTACTCTCTGGACCATAGTAGCTGATGAAGTCAGTAAGAGTCCCTTGCTCCATGTGAGGAGACCACTCTCCCTGATCCGTAACTGGGAAAAAGTATGCAAGTAATTGTTCAATAACTATGAATCGCAATAATCAAAACAAAAATACGTTGACCGAGTGGAACGCTTGTCCTGGAGCACTGCAGGCCAGGACAAATGAAGAGCAACAACGGAGACTAACACTACTGCACGACTGTCACTTCTGGTCACTAACACCATGAGCCAAAAGTGGGTTTGGCTGGTCCGTGCTAGTCGAAGGGATTGTGTTATTCGGATAATGTTTGGTGCTTTAGCGGCATGAGTAGTATACTGCCACTATACCCAATGAATTACGATGTACCCTTGCTGGCAAGCATGAATCTAAACTGTCAACTGCTCAAGACTCTTTTCACTAATAAGTTTAAGCAAAAGTATGAAAGATTAGTAAAATAACAGTTCTATTATATTACCCAATAAAAGCCTTTAAGTCATCTGAATGCTATTAGGCTAAGACTTTTATTGACTCAGCATAATGCAGTTAAAAGTCATTGTAAAGAGAATTCAATACACTTTACACACAATGCAATGTGGTAGCTAGTGTTCCTAGTAAAGAGACCTTGAAAGAAACCATGTACTTGGAGTAAAAAGTGAACTTGTTAATGGATAAATGATTAACCTACATAATTTTAGATAGTTACGCCCTCTGTAATGCACTAGTGTGGCTTCTATTTGTTTGGAAAGCCTAACTCTAGCAACCAATTCATTCCAAAAACGCAATAAACCTATTTCTGCCTCTTACCATCTGCAGTCTGATGGTTATTCTAGCTCAGTTTCCCTTCTGATAGTTCCTCCTGCATTTCCAAAGTTTGCCTTTACAGTCACAACATTGCATGTATTTCACCTATTAGTTTCCCAAGACCCCCAGGCAAGTGTATACATGAAATCACACCTGCACTTTAAATATCCCAGTCATGTATAAGCACTGCTTACAAACAGATCTGTAAAACTGGATGAGGCAAGGCTAGAGGGCTCAGGATTCACCATCCCTCACTGAGGCAAGAGAACGCTGGAGAAACGACTTCCCGTAGCTTCATTTGCTTTAGCTGTTGGCTAACTCAGACGTATGTTCATTGTGAACCGGTTATACGAATATTATTGGAATTCTATGTGACCAGTTCTTTGGGTTTTTTGTTAAGTATCATATTCCACATTTCTGCTGTGTCTCAGCCCTAGGGGTGACATGGGAGGAGGTCATTTTAGGCAAGGTCTAGGATACAAGATGGGGCCAGCAGGTACAGCACAACGTGATGGGATATGGCATGGGAGACCGTGTAAGCACGGGGGATCATCCATCACCTCTTACCATGCAGTCTAAGCACTGCACGCATGATTGGAAGTCCAGGTGGTAAAGCCAGTCTTGGGGTTCTTTAAGGTCACTACTGGGAAATCTCAGCCAAGATCAGTAAACCCAGACTGTAGGTTCAGCAGAAAAGAGGACCATACAGTGTCTTCATCCGCATCGTGCCTATACTTATTTCCCATAAACTTCAGGACTTACTGAGAGTTGTCACTTTGGGTACAAACAAAGCTCAAGATTAGGGATACATACATCAAGGGTCTACATGTGCTCTCTAAACTTCGTGTTGACTCTGCTCCATCCAGCGCGCCCATAGTTTGTCGGCTTTACTCCTGCGCCATCCAACTGCTGCAATGGCACAAGAGTAAGAAGCTCCCAGGACATCTTCAAGCTACAGAACCAGATCCCAGAAATCGTGTCCCCTTCACGGCCACATTGCATGTCTTCTCACTACATTTCATAAGGCACTGTGGTATATTCACCGAAGCATGTACAAGCAGTTTGAAAACTTGATTTTCCATCAATGTTGCCCATTTGTAAAATGTAAAAGGGTCTGAAAATAGCCTTTTCCATTTCGTGCTCTGTACAAACAGGGTTCCTTGTAAAGAGGCCTGCAGTTCGGCCAAGGGGGTCTTCGTAAGGGAATGTACACATTACTTGCCATTTCTTTCACATCGCTGCCTTTCTCTCAGTCTCTGCCCTGGTAACACCACCTTTGTAGCGCTGTCTGGGGGAAATGGCCTTTTGCCAAGCACGGGGCCAATAGTCTGGCCCATGCAGAAAGGTCCGGCCGCGCTCAGACAGACGGGGCTTCATGACAGATGTACTACGAGCCCTTTTCATCTCGAAAGTGGCCGATGCCCCCTCAAGCAGGCCGCTCGGGGCGGGCTCGGGCTCTGCAGACAGACACGTCACCCTCTGGTGCCAGGATGCTCAGCTGGTGAACACCGGAAGCAAGTATTCATTTCACCCCTGCTTGCTCTCAGCTGTTCTCGCCTCTGGTGACCTCCTGCGGTTAGTCCTGAACACAGGTGAGGCCGTCACCAGCAGCAAGTCTCCCCCACTCAGAGCCCCTCTAACATTCCTATCCGGGAGGAATGCTTTGCAACGATAAGAACGGAACCTCCCCGCGCTGCTGCAAGAATCGCTGACAAACGCTTTCATTTCAGCAGAATCCACAGAGCCCCGAGGGCGGAGGAAAGTTCTGAAGTGTTTGACGTCCTCTTTTCCACTTTCAGAACACGCCGTTTGTTCACACTTTCGCGTTGCATACTACCGCGAAGTGCTTGAAACAGCATGCAGCACGCGGTGTTAACATCATAAATATTAAATACACTGTTTCAGCTACGTTTAAGCTTTGTGGCGTGGGACTCAAAAAGAAATGCATGCTATGCGTCATAGATCTCAGGTGGCCACGGCACAATATAAAACATGCATTGACAAAACCAATCGGTGTCGCCCAGAAGACCTTTGGATTTGCGAATTATTTTAGCCATGTTTAGTGCATCATGCCTAAAAATAACTAACCCTGAGCAAAGCACTACGCTAGCGTAGTTTGCGCAACTTTGAACTGCAAGAGCTGCACGTAGCACAGTGCAAACATGCGTAGCGTAGCGTAGTGCAGCGGTCATTTTTTGCTTGCGCGCGGTCCTCAACGTCAAGTTGGCGACCGCGAGCAAGCAAAATTACATCCTCGCGAGACTTTTTCCTTGTTCGCGATCGCGAGCATGGAAAATAAACCTCCCGGCGAGATTCTCAACGCGAGGAGGTCAGGTTTCTCATTGCGAGTGTAGTCGCGCATGCTCGCGACCGCTCGCGATGAGAAACTACCAGTCCGCGTTGAGAAAGCTGCAGCTCGAGTAAAAATCTACTCGAGCGGCAGAAAAGTACAGCTCGCACTGTGCAAGTTGCTGTTTTCAATGATTGCACAGTGCCGGATGCCTGTCGGCACTGTGCAATCATTGAAAACGACATCTTGCACAGTGCGAACATGCAACTACGCAGTTCGCGAAGTGCTACACGTAGCTCGCGTAGTGCACTTCGCGTAGCGCTACTTCACGAACTACGCCCACCCCTAAAAATAACAAGCATTTACAATGCCACAGGTCTCGTATTTATGATCGTTTGAGCTCAACAGCTTAAACTCTCGCAAATGTGAGACCTATGGCATTGTAAATATTTATTTTTTGGTTGTTAAAGCCCCCATGACGCACTTTCTCATGCATGGAGGCCGCGCCCCTGTCTTTAAAAAATCAGTGTCTAACAAAAGGTGCGTAGCCGCTATTAAAATGAAACTGCGGCATGGGGGCTTTTACAACAAAAAAAGCATCTGTTCGTCAAACAAATGTTTTTTTTTTTAGTAAAAGCCCCTGTGCTGCGGTCTCACTTTAATAGCAGAGCAAACCTTTCCTTAGACACAGCTCTTCTAAAGAAAGGGGCGTGGCCTTCAAGCTCGTGAAAGTGCGGCATGGGGGCTTGGACAATAAAAATATTTGCAATGCCATACGTCTCGCACTTTCGAGAGTTTAAGCTATTGGCATTTACTATGTTATAGCTCAAACTCTTGTAAATTCGAGACCTATGGCATTGCAAACAAGCAGCCACCATTGTCCCGGCTGCTTTGAGAGTGAAAGCGTGCATGGCGCGCTGAATGTAAGGAAAGCACGTCGTGCCTGCAGTAGGGCAAAAACCCATCTAAGAAAATAGTGCTTACAGATTAATTAAAACATACGGTGTCGCAATAGAAGTAAAAGGGACAGTCGCCGTGGAAGATTTCAAATGAAGACAAGGCGGTACTAAGGAGGGATTAACAAGGCGATTAAGGAATCCGAAGCCAGCATTCACAGACAAGGACACAAGCCAATGAAAAATATGGGCGGAGAGTGGGCGGGGCTTCAAATCACTTATCAATACATCATGGCTCGCAAAACAGCACATGCGCTGCCCAGGCTTGACCTAAAAATTCTATGAGGTGGCCGCTGAGTCATTTGTTAAATGCACAGCAACACACATGCATGCATCTACAAAATGATTAGAACATTTTCTCCTCCCTCTGTCTCCTCCAAACTCACATTTTTCAAATCAATCCATTCCTATCTTTCCACCCCTAATACAAACTCTTCTAAACAGCCTGAAATCAATAGCACAAACCTAACATGATTAATGCACAAGAAAAAACATAAAAATAAATAAATAGAAATTGTACTAACTAATATTCTTAGGTACCGGATTAGGCTAGCAAGCTACATAACGAAAAAGCGCTTCAATACCTCGTTAGGGGGTCATAAGCACTACATAAAAAAATTAACAAGTTTTTACATTTTTATTTACCAGTTTGAGATGGATTGGTAAAACAAAAACACGGCCAACTGCTTACTAACCATTTTGCCTAAAAGTTTAAAGTTAAAAAAATAAAATAAAAAAACACAATAGCAAGTAAGAGTAAGAAACGGACAGGGTATAAACCCACACAGGAAGAGGACAGGGTGGGGGAGAAAGAACATGGAATGTAGATGTGGCAAGAGAAAGACATAGAAGGGAATATATTCTTAGGGAGCAATTGGTGCTTCTGAGAGCAGATGCTACAAACTTAAGGAACAGTCAAACAGACTTCACCCATATATATTTCACATGGCACTACTACTAATCTTTTTTGGGGATTTGAAATATATCAGTGTGTCAAAGCAAATAGTATGAGTGCACTTTAAACAAAAAAGGAAACTGGAGCTTGCTGCGGGTGGACAACAGACATGGCAAGTGGGCAGTGAGCACAGAGGGTGTGATTTGCGGGTGATTTTACTGCACCGGAACTATATTCACACTCAAACTGTTAGCCCCAAAGAGACGTGGAGGACCACCCAAAACAGAGGAGAGAGAGCTAAGACAAGTGAGGTTGGGGGTTAACACTGAGGAAGCGGGAGAGGTGCAGGACAGACTCCTTTCTAGACTTTGCGACCTTCGGATCCGGTCTTCTGCCCTTAGATGGCTCGCTTCTTTCTTGTCATCCATTCCCTCCCTCCTTTTCAATCACCATCCTTTTCTACCTACTGCATGGTCTTTCAGGGTTCACCATTAAGCCCCATATTATTTAATGTCTATATATCTCCTCTGGCAGATATTGTAAGATCTTTCGCTTCATCATTTTTCTTACGCAAGTAAAAGCCGAACTATAATTTCAGTTACTGGTGATTAGGAGTCTACCAGAAACACTTTCCTAAAATACATTCACAAAGTGGCAGAATGAATGAAGAAAAACTCCCTCAAAACAAAGAGAAAAGGGAAATGTTTCTCGTTGGAAAACTCAGTCCTTGGATGGTCCCCATCCTGGTGACCTTAAGGCCTGGGTAACCCACCTATCCATGTTAACTCAAAAATCTGCACATAACTATTGATCATGAACTATCCTTCTCAGCCAGGATCAACAAGGCCACCTCTAACTGTCTGGGGATTATCAGATCTTTACAGAAAATACTCCCACTCTTTATGGAAAATGGTGATACAGGCCTTCATTATCTCAGGCCAGGACTACGGGAATTCTCTTTACCTATGACTCCCACATCAATGTATTCAACGTCTCCAAATAATTGAAAACACGGCAACAAGACTACTCTTCCAACTACCTAAAACTGTACCCATCCCTAGTAACCTGAAATACCTACACTGGCTACCCATCTGCACGCATATCCTGAACCAACCTTGGACCACAATAGATCAGACAAATACTCAGCAAATACCAATTATAAGATTGGTAAAATCAGCCTCCTTAAATCTTAATCGAGCAAAAGATTAGCAAAATTAGACAGGGAGGTAAAAGCATTTTTCTACCTTACAGCTAAACAATGGAATTCTATGCCGCTCAACTTAAGGAAATTGCTAACCACACTCCCTTCAGAAAAGAATTGAAAACCTGTCTCTTTCAGCGGTCATAATCTCCTTGCTTCCAAACAAACCTTTACCCTAATGTCTGGACACACTTGGGCGGATGATTTTGCTCTTCATAAATCATATTTCATTAATAGGGCACAGTGACACAAAGTAGTTTTTAGGTCTCGCTAGAGCCAGCGCATGCGCTGGTCTGGCGAGCCATTTAGTAAGCGTGTTTTTAAAGTGCTTCCAAAAGGCTTTTGCGGTAACCAGCTTGCTCTTGCGCGCTGATCTCTTTCACTTTCGAAGGAGAAAAAGACTTGGAAACGTCCCTTACCAAACACCCTGCCCACTCTGCCTTCTGTGCGGCAAAGCAGAAAGACAGGCATTTAAAAAGCCATTTTAGATGCAGATCCACGGGTAAGCGCAGATTCGCGCAGTCACCATCTGCCCGCAAAGCTGGCCATTACTTTCACTTTCGCGGCCATGTCACTTTCACGGCCGCACAGCCATTGCTTGTCTTGTTTACATATTTTTTAGGATCAACAACATCTTATTTATGTCGCATAGAGCGCCACCTATAACAATTATAAATCTGCTTATTTTTATAATAAATACAAAACAAACAACTATCTGATCGTGCCATTTTCTTTTTGATTGTATGTGCGGTCAACAGCATTGTATTTCATTTTGAGCTTTTCCCTTCTTAACTGACCACGCCGGTCCTCTTGTCCTCAAACACTTTCCCTGGATTTGACCTCACGCCTCTGCGGGTGTGTTTTGTGCTTCAAGGCTGCCTCAAATCCCTCAGTACGCATTCGCTGTTCTTGGTTGGTGTGTGCAGCACTTGTTAGCAACTTATTTTTTCTGGTTTGTTATTATGTCAGCAGGAGTCCTCTATGAGTTTACAATTGGGCTTGTGATGAAAAGTAGGCCTTTCTTCTGACAGCGCTTGTTTTCTGTGTCTTTCTCACAGACTTAGATTGGCAGCCGTCAGCTTTTAGCGCCCGGTGCTGCCACGCGCACACCACTCGCGTGCTTTTTAAAAAAGTTACTTTTTGCGCGTGCGCGCAGACACAACTTGATCACCACTCGTGCGTTTTTTTTAATTTTACAACTCCCGGGCTTGCGGTATTGAAATAAAGCATGCGCCGCCTTTCTCTTCTTATGCAAGCCGTGGCGTGCTCCATCCTGCTTGTTTGTTGTTAAAGTAAGCACGGTCATGCTGTCCGTCAATATCAGTGTTCCCTTTGTAATTAATGCAGAAGACACCTTTGAGCTAACCAAACTGCTCTCAGCTCCAACAGCTTTTTATCAAGTTGGTGTTCTAAGCTCAACCATAAACGGTTGATGAGAAAATGCTCAAAGTGAGCTCCCCAAACAAAGATACGGAAGCCAACGATGTGACCCGAGCCGAAGGGGAACTGAAAGGTACATTTTTAACACCTTTATATGGCTATAACACCACTGGGATTTTGGCATCTACACTGGTGAAAGAAAAAACCGTTTCAGCAGCCGATTGTAAAATAAGATTAACTAAAAGGTATAGAATACCCTGCCACTATTTTATCAATAAGCAAACTTGAGGAGTTACAAATATGTAGAATGCCAGACAGCCCGACGGCTGTAGAACTGACCTAGTAAGAGTCACCATATACAGAAGTTATAGAACTGTTGGCTGGAAGGAAGCCTCATTGATAATTTGTTTCCAAGATTGCTACAAGAAATGGGCATATCACTGATGGTTTCAAAAGTGATTTCAGTTCTATAATGCAAAAGATACACTTGTGTAATAAGATGATTAGAGATCTCAAGTTCTGCTTCAGTAAATTCTGTGAGCCGACTATTCATTCAGGAATTCAATCCTTTACTTAATAGCAGATATGCACGATGACTATGCTGATGTGCTACAATCACAGACCTCAAGAAATGATGAAAGACAGAAAACACAAGTGATCGCACCACATCACAAACTTGAACTAAGTAGTGTGCTGCATCATGATTTTTCAATTTTTGCCCTAGAAACACTACTGATGAAGGGCAAGTCTAAAACAAGCATTGGCATAGCCAATAAGTCTCGCTTTTGTAACCTTATAAGTGTATAGTTATCCAGCACAATATCCTTGGTTCAACACCATCAAGTGTTGCATGGCTAAACACTGATACGGTCTCAAAGGTGAGACCTATTGGCTATGCCAATGCTTGTTGACATTGGAAGTGTGTAGTATTGCACTGTATTGATTAATAAAGAACTTTCTCGAAAAGATAAACACTGGGTTGAATATCTGCTTATTTGGTTTAAGCCCCCTCACCCCCATACTAACCTAACTCAAGAGGCCTATGACTGCTCAACACGCTACCACTGAGAGTGACATGTGGAAGGGGTTGTACTTGGCCCAGTTTGCAGAATCAGAGAAAACTTACGTCAACCCCCGGAGGTTGAAGCCCTGTAGTTAGTGCTTGCCCCATAGTCCCTCGAACGGAGTCTGACAATAATACACTGATCAACATGTGGACAGTTTTGATAAAGTGTTTGTTCAGTCCATTCATCCATCTAGGCACCCATTTGTCCATCCATATAAGCATCCAACAATGTATCCATCCATCTGTCTTACTATCCTTGCAACCCACCAAGATCCACTCATCCACCCAAACCTATCCATTCATCCATCCACGCCTCCACCCATCTGCTTATCAGTCCATTGGTCTACGACTGCTGCATACAAAAGACTCATCCATTCACCACAATCCATCCATCAAAGCACCCATCCATTCATTTATTTATCCATGCTCCAACCAAGATCCAGCCATCCTCCCAATGCAACCAACCATTAAACTATTCACCCATTTACTCGCTCTCCAATCAGTCTTACATTCTCCGTCAGTCAATCCATCCACCCATCTATCTATCTGTACATCCATCCATCTACCTTCCCATACCAAGTAGTAAGAGGAAAATCAACATGTTTAAGTAAAATGAAAACCTACTATAGTAGAGAATTAAATAAATTGGACATCTTAATAAAAGCATGACAGGCAACAGGGTAGAGCTTTTAAAATGTTATTGAGTGCGTATGGCTGTGTATTTTTTTTTAAGCTATTCAGTGCTCGATAATCTTTGGCACCGCAATGCAATCTACTTGTCATATCTGTTCTGAAGCAGGTCTAAATTGCATCAGGGTAGTAGCCAGTAGCAAAACATGCTAGAAAGCAGTGCTGAAATGAAGGTGAAATGCTGTCGGTTACCAGATCAATAACGGATATTACGCTCTCAATACGGACAGTTCCTTTAACTGCTGTACAGATGGTCGCCATAAATTGCAGGAACATTTGCAAAATAGCAGCCAAACTAACGTTTATTTTTGGGAGAATGTGTCTTCTCTGTGCCTTTGCTGACATCTAGGGGCAAAGACAGGAAATAACGCTGCTTTTCTATTTTTGAGCTGCAAGTAGCCTTTTTTTTAGGTTTCGCTGGGGGGCGGAGCCGTTAGGCTCCTCCTCCAGAGAAATCTGTAGTTTCTTGTATGGGTGACTTGAACACGCCCCTCTGCTTCATTGGCTAGCTCCATAAATGGAGGCTAGCCATTGGAACAGAGAGGCGTCCGTCAATGCCGGACCAGACACGGGGGCGTTCCCGAGATTCTTTGGCTTTTGCCGACGTCACGCGATGCCGGGAACGCCCCCGAATCTGGTCCGGCCGGGCCGTGCTTGCTGCTGTCCTGCCTTGTGTCCCTCCTCCCGCCGTCCCCACGTTTCCCGCCTCCCTCCCGCCGTCCGTTCCTCTCGTGTCCTTTCCCGCCCCCCTCCCGCCCCCTGTGTCCTCTCCCGCCCCCTCCCGCCGTCCGTTCCTCTCGTGTCCTTTCCCGCCCCCCTCCCGCCCCCTGTGTCCTCTCCCGCCCCCTCCCGCCGTCCGTTCCTCTCCCGCCCCCCCTGTCCTCGTAGGTGCTTGTTGAGCAGTGGCATTAAGGGGAAATTGCAATTACACAGCGTGCTGCAGGTACCCACATATAATTCAACCCGGCCTCACAGCCTACGTCAGAAGAGCTGTGTAGATATCAACGTGGAAGACCATGCACCACCGGCTCCAGTGCGGCTGGGCCACTACTTCCGGGGCAGCGGGGAGGTATTTACTTCTCCGTCATTAGTGGAAGGTTCATTGGGGGCGAGAGGGCAGTCTTTTAAGGGGCGTGCCATTTTCATAACCAATTGCAGGCCTTAGTGGGAAGTACTATCGCTAAGACCCTCCTAGCACTGCCCCGTACACTGTCAAACGTTTAAAAAAACACCTTTCTGGTTACCTCTACTGGTCTCGTATATTGAAGTTGATTCCTAGAAGGCAAGCGGATGTGTGAGGATCATTTACTGGGAGACAGGAGGTGAGGCTCTCTTTCTAGAACCTTTTGACTTGTTCGGGAGGTTTTCCATATAGGTGACCTATACATTTGCTTATATTTATTTATTTATTTCATGCATTTTTATATACCGCGGACTTTACCCGAAGGTGTCAGATCGCTGTACAATAGAACCAGTTACGTTACTGAGAGAAATGTATAACACAATTCTCCATCAAGAACGCATAGAGTCAGCCTCCCCCTTTCAAACATAGCCCGAAAGGTATTGCCTTGAAGATAAAACTACTACAATGACCTGAAAAATGTCACATGCTTGGACTTTATCATTGTACCCCGACAGAGCGGCCACCTACCTATTCATTGGTATATTTGTATAACGTACTATTCTTTTTTTAGTAGGATTTGTGTAAGCTTTAGAATGCGTTGGGTGCAATAAGCCAAAGGTTTCTGCCGCTAATAATTGTACCTAACTCGCCCTTTCACACGTTGTGCTCATGTTTTAATTTTGATTTGTGGGCAAACTATGTTATATACCGAAACGATTTCCTATTTCCGAAAGTTATAATTTTCTTTATGCAAGAATGCTGTCCATGTTGTTTTAAGAGTCAGTGCAAATTAAATTGTTCAACATGCTTGTACAATATTTATCAGACCACTTTATAAATAGCTAGGAAATGTCTTGCCAGTAAACATTTTCGTGTATTTTTACCAAAACTTTTAAATACTTTGATTATAAAATGTAGAAAGTGCACGCTGAAAAATGTATTTAGAAGCATGGCAAGACTTAATTTAAATTGATTAGTAATTTTAAATAAAAATGTAAAATAATAATGTGATTAGATGCAAGGTCTTAGAAAGTCCGACAGTACTGCAATTTATGTATAACTGAGGTTTTTCACTGTTTCAATAAATACGGAGTTTATGACATTGTACAGTATGCAGCTGCTATATTACTAGATAGCTTTGGTTATGGTGTGTACCTAGTTCAAGAGTTGTTTCTTGGTTTGCATTCTGATACTTGAAGTTTTGCATTTCTAATGGAAGAATGGAGAGAAAAAACGTCTAGATGTGCTTATGCATTTCTGGTGTGCAGCAATTTGAGATAGCATTATGTTGTAAAAATATCAGGATGTACTTGATTATTTTTAGGGATCCTCGCGTACAGTCCGAGCCGCAATGAGGAAAGCAAATGCTTTGCGAAAATTGGGCAATTGAGGTGTCTAATTTGGTGTAGCAAGTGTATCTTGGGGCTTAAAGCAAGAAATTAAAATCGTCCCGCTGTATCTGCATGATTGGTTGTAAAAGATTATAACAATTAGGGAAAAGAGCTAGGCTGAAGTGGTCCACACTTACTAAACCTTATGCTGCGGGTGGTTTCGGAATTCCTGATTTTGAACTTTATTACCTTAGTGCCCAGGCACACTATTTATACTACTGGATTAGACAGCCCAGATACATGCCACAGGTTGCGGCTGAACATTGGTTGTTACACCCTATCCCGATAGAAGGTGCAGTCTATCTGAATCTGAACGCTCGAGAACGAACACGTACCACTGTGAATGCCACAATTACTGCGTGGCAACGCATAAAATGCATGTTCGATCTCCCCCTACACTATTCGACGCTACTTCCTCTGGCCTACCATCCAGCTATGCCGCTGCTACAGGAAACTATCTTCCACAGGCTGCAGCGCAGACTGTCCATTCCATTATGGGGAAACTTCAACACGAATGGCGTGTTCAGAGACTTCAGCGATTTGCTCGATGATGCACAACATACTCCATTAGATAGCTTTCTGTATAGTAGACTCAAGCAGGGGATGAGGGCGCTTCACACTGACTTTCCTACTGAGCCTCCTTTGCTTCCACCACTTCAAGCTGTACTACAACAACCCTCACCCAGGCGGCTGGTCTCGCTCATTTACCTTGGAAACAGATTGATATTTGGGCAATTCCACTAGGAATCTTGCGGCTGCGTTTGGAATCATCTGCAACTTTTTTAGGTGTCGATTTTGAATATTCCGGAACAGGCTGTTGCAGTAATCCAATTTGGATAACACAAGTGCAACAATCCTCCTGGTATTAGCGGGCAAATATGGAAGGATTTTCTTAATTTTCCCCAATTAAGAGAGAAGAAGAGGACACAATAGTATTTATTTGGTTCACATATGTCAGTGTGTTATCTTATACAATTCCTAGATTTTGTGCTTTTTTTTTTACTGGTTTGGGCAATTCCCATAGCTCTACAGGCCACCATGTGGCAACCTATGTAGGAGAAGGATTGCCAAAGACAATGTTTCTCGCATACACTGATGAAACCGAAGTGAATTAGAGGGTTAACTTTTAGAAGCCGCAACCATAATTTGTGTGTCATCAACATAAGATTTCCAACTAAAGCCGAATTGTTGAATAAGAGGAGCCAATTCCGACACATAGTTGTTAAATAATGTCGGACTGAGGGAGGAGCCCTGTGAAACCCCACAAAGCAGCTCAAAAGGCGCTGATTTAAAATGGTCCAGTGCATTTGACTGAGTTCTATCAGCTAAAAACGAAGAAAGCAAAGAGAGTGCAGAATCATTATTGCCCAGTTTTTAGGTTTCGCCTGTCGAAAGCTGTGCAAGCAGCGTTTTGCGCAGGCGAAATCTTTTGTTTACAGTATGTGGGCTTTGTCCCGCCTCTGTTTTCCATTGGCTAGCTACATAAATGGAAGCTAGCCATTGGAAGAGAGAGGCGTCCGTCATTCTGCGAGTCGACTCGTGGGCGTTCCGGAGGTTTTTTCTCATCCAGCCCCTTTTAGCACGTCAGTGCGGCGGTGTTTATTTTTTGGGTCGTCCATGTTTAAGTTTCCCTCGTCCTCATTGCATGATTTTTGTTCGTGAGAAAGTGTCACTCATAGTCGCTGAAATGTCACTCATAAATTTGCTGAAATTATGAAAATGTCACACATGGCAATCTGAAACCTTGGCAGCTATGCGTCCCCCCCTCCCGCTGTCCGTGTCATTATTTTTAGCTTCCTGTAATTTTGCCATTTAATATGAGGTTACAGGAGGGAGCACTAGCTTCTTGGAGTTTCTTGTTGCTCAAATGGCTGTAATTTCTGATATTTTGAAGTTTCCCTCGTCTTCATTGCATGATTTTTGTTCGTGAGTAATTGCTGTCTGCTAAGCTCGTCCGTAGGGTACAATAGGTCTCACATTTGCGAGAGATTAAGCTAATGGCAATTTAAATGACAATGCCATTTATTTATCTGTTTTCAAAACCAACACATAAATACAAATTTTGTCATTTAAAATGCCAATAGCTCTAACTTTTCCAAAGGCGAAACCATTGCATTGTAAATGCTTGTTTCCTCCTGTAATTGTACCGTTTGCTACCTCTTGTAATTTGTTTGCTCACATTTATCACTTTTCGCCTCATGAAACTTAACGTTTGCTGTTGTACGTTGTTTGTTCACTTGTAATTTTCTCCTCATGTGTAGTATCATTATTTATCCTATTGTTGTGAAGCACTCTGAGACCATCGGGTAAAGTCCGCGCAGCGCGCTATATAAAAATGCATAATATATTTTCAATTTGGGCGGTGACGGGGCGGGCATGAATTGAATGGAGGCCGAGGCTTGGATGGAAAGGCAGCTGGGGGAAATAGACACCACCAGGCAGAAGCTGCTTTGTGCGTGGTCAGGGGGTGTCCCGGCCTTGCTGAAAAAGGCGAGTGTTTGTTTGTACTGTGCTATTGCCCCCTGCTGCTGGCTGGGACAGGGCCAGTGTCGTGGTGCCGTTAGGGCTCATGTGCTGCGCAGTTCGACTCACCACGTGGCTGCCTGCAGACAGACAGTAATTCTCGGTCTCCGTTCCTTCCCTGCCTGGCAGAACTGGACACAGGCACAGCATTTTTTAGAAGTACTACTGTACTGTAGTGTGAAGTTCAAGTACTTTGTATTATGCCTTTGTAACGAACCTGCACAGATGTCACTTTTTTCCTCCTATAATTGTACCGTTTGCTACCTCTTGTATTTTGTTTGCTCACATTTATCACTTTTCGCCTCATGTAACTTAACAACTTAACGTTTGCTGTTGTACGTTGTTTGTTCACTTGTAATTTTCTCCTCATGTGTAGTATCATTACTGTTCCTATTGTTGTGAAGCACTCTGACACCATCGGGTAAAGTCCGCGCAGCGCGCTATATAAAAATGCATAAGTGAACAGCAAGGTGTCTGACTCGACGGTAGGCTGCATAGGTAGCCTTCTTTTCAATTTGACCTAACATGATTTTGGTTCAGATTGGGAATACATTGCATCAAAGCGCTGAGTGTCCCCAGCCCAGGCTGCTTATGTACTGGAGCCAAGAGGGGGAATTGTTGACTTGGAATGAGGACGTGTAGCGCCTTGAATCCTAGTTTGAGGGGCACAGTGGCGGGGTTTGAGATCCTCGGGGCCAGTTGTTGAGTGCATTCAGCTTGGGCCTTGGGTGCTCTGTCTGTGTATTTCAGCTCACTGTGAGACTGAGACATCCTGGCCTCTCAGTCATTCTTTTCAAACTATGATAAATACATTCACTTCAGTCACTGTGCTGCACAGCGCACTGAAGTATCTTTCAAGGCGCACTGCGGCCACTAGCAGGGCAGCTGTTAGAAGGGAGAAACCTTGCGGAGTGCGAAGGTTTTGCTATAAACAGACAGATCTATTCTCTTTCTTGTTCATAATTTCTTTCGATTTTTGAGCATTCACCTGTGTTACAACTGCCTGTATAACGATTTCTGTGACCTTTTTTGTTTATTTCCATTTCAGTATATGCATTGATCATCTGGGAAAGCCGCATTAATACTCCCAAATATTTTATATAAAAGTAAAAAAACTCAGTGTGTTACTATAATGCTGCAGGGATCTAAGAGTAGTCTGAAGGTCACGGGTTCAAATACGGTTGGCGCGGCTTAGCATTTCATCTTTCCAAACATGATACAATTAGTACGCTGAATTGGGTAATAGTGATTTCTGAATTCAGCGTAATAGGACGGAATGTATGAAGCTCTGTGGGTATACTGAATAAGCAGCTACCTATGTTATGACATCTGTTAATGTAATAACTGAACTTTCACAATTGCTTTATTAACCTTCCTGCTTTCTCAAATTTGTTTGAAAATGCACCATTTGTCCACGCTTTTTTCAAATGTCACCAGCCGCCCCTGCAAAGAACATCAAGGATATCTTGATTCAGACCAGACCCAAGAAGAATGTAGCGGGGTCACGAACCACTCTTTGGCAACTACTAACGGTCAAGGTACACTACCCTTGTGGAGCATGCAGCGCATGCCTCTTCACAGCCATACACAAGACAATCCAACTCACCGATTCTTTCACTTGGGAATTGAGGGGACACACCAATTGCAATACCTCCAATTGCATCTACCTTCTGATATGCCCCTGCGGATTGTACTATGTGGGGATGACTACTCGCCCAATAAAAACACGCGTGTCTGAGCACCGAAATAACTTCAGTTGCAAGAAAAACAATACAAAAATGTGCAGGCACTTCATCGAACGGAGTCATATGACTAACTCTTTGAGGTGGCTAATCTTGGAAGCTAACGCCAGCACCTCCAAGCAGAACCTGTTTTTCAAAGAACAAAGGTGGATACAGTGGATAGTGGATAAAGAGGAGAGGTGTGGCACACTGGTTAGAGGCGGCAGACCTGGAAGCAGATGTCGGCCCAGAACCAGGGTTCGATTCCCGACGCAGCAGGTTCTTGGGACATGGTCAGCGGACTCGATAATTCTCACCTCGGTGCCTACTCCAACCATGGGTCCCACTCAGCAACTCTGGGCAATAGCTTGCTTAATCACTACTAACGGCCCCATCAGCGCTGGGGATGCTTGTCTTCACCTCCTTGGAGATGCCCAGGACGGACCATCTCACAGGGAAAGCCAGGATGGGTTCCCCAGCGGTATACAGCGCTGGGACGCCCCTTTGCTGGGGCACCTGTGCGCCTTACAAGTATACGACATTTAACCTTTAACATTTACACCGCATGGCCTCTGATAGTACAGGACTTAATGAGGACATTCCGTGGAGCTCCCTCTAGGGCTACTCCAACGATTCTTGACACTTCTATGGATGCTCCTCTTTAGTGTAACCATGACAGCAAATGGAACCTGACCGGTCCTGGACTGAACCAGACTGTCCTGGATCTTGCGTACGCATCACTGTTGTAGTTGTCACAGTGTACCTATACCGGTTCCACTCTCCCAAATAGAGCGACTAGGGCACAGACGCCTGAGTCGTCATGCTGCACCTGCTAATTCACCACCCACTTATGGCATACGCAGGCTGTTTGGTTGAATACTCGCACCCTCCGATCTTGGTCTTAGGCCATGAGGGACAATGGACGTGCTCCCCAGGCACAGCACTTCTGATGGTTTACTTATACCACTCAAGTTTAATCACATACCTACTGCATCAGGGGGGACACTGACATGTACATAGCCCTACGTGTGCTAAGACTTAATTGAGTTTTTGGCAAGAGACGGGAGCGCTGTCCCCCCTCTCTCATCCACGCCACTATGATATGGCCGCCCAAGTAACCACAATAACCATGTGACATGCGGGAGGCAATCCATTACAAATTTATCGCTGGGTGTAATTGAAGGCACCAGGGGGGAAACCACCTAGGCTTGCCCCGGCCTTCATCTCTGGACACCACTAGCATGGACTTTCTTAATAAGGGCATGGCAAGCTACAGTGCAATCCTTAGTACATGATGTACTGATTACAATACATACACTACCCTTATTAATAATCATCATACTATGCTATGCCAACCCACATCTTGCCTACCAAGGGGGCCAACATCTAATTATATGGCCTCTTGTGACGTCGATGTACACAGTGTTTACATTAGGGCACGCCCTCCCCTTCACCACTAAGAAATGGCCACCTCCATTACAGCACACACCACGTGACGTGCGACCAGCCCGTCGACACTCCCTAACCTCCCCCACAGTCAGGTGAGGCTCTATATCCAAATAAGAACATGGCCGCCGGGCAGCGGATTACCACCCGGACCTGGCGGAGAGGGGAAGGTCGCACCACAAAGACACAGGATAACACAAGTAAGTACATGCCTGCGGCTCGCATGCTCGGGACTGCGGGTATAACTCTAGCTGTTTCCCTAGCTGGTTCTCGATCTGCCACATAGATCTGCCACATAGTTTTGTGAGGGGGTGGAATAGGCGAGCCCGTGTTGTTTTCACTGCCGTCCCCTCCCGATCCTTACGACACCAGGAACTGTGACCTTGGTTGTTTCCCGTTCATAATAACTGTTCAGATTCCAAGTGTACACTCAGGGGATTTGGTATATTAAGCGCCTTTTACGCTACATACTACGCGCCGGTTGAATCACTATGTGATTGAGACAGATACCACACACCGCGCGTTATCATTTTCCCTAGGCTAGCTCAATACAGGCCCCAGTGGCATACTTGAGAGATACCGGCGGGCTGCCATACTGAGCAGACCTCCGCCTAATTTATCGAACTTGAGGCAGTGGGCCACGTTAACACCCGCCACCACCGGTCATGGGATTACTCCATTACTCAGTTCGCAAAGCAACATTTAGGGGGGTCACAGCATTCAATGACCCATACGAGTCAGTACTCGTCAGTTTATCACTGTGCTTGTACCCTTTTGTTTGTCCTATACACGCAACCGGGCGCCAAGCCCAAGACACATGGGCCCTGTGTGCATTGCTGCTCTAATGCCACATCACGAAAGCCATACTTATCCCTAAACTCACTCTCCATGGGGCAGGTCCGTTGAGGATCAAACCCAGCATTCTAGGACATCACTTACCCATAATTCCAAAACATCACTTGTCCTTCCTTAATGAGTTATCGCGCTGGGGTAAGGTTGTTGGCTCTATTGCTTTGATATTTTCCTCAGCCAACATTCCTCGTAGGACTACATGATCATAAGGTGATATAGTGGGCCTACAGTTCTACAATCCCACTGTCACACTTTTTTGTTATATCCAGCCTGAAACTACAGAGGTTGTTACCCGATGTACTACCTGCCGGGTACTGTTGTTGTGCTCACTCCTGACCAGATAGGTGAGTGAGGTGTATCCCAATATTCCACGAGAATGCTGTTGTTTAAGCTTTTTAACTGTATTTTTCCACAGAGGCATGCTCTCCACCGTGCTCACTGAGGATTATACTCACTGTTGTTTTTACGCACATGCTATCGGCACCTTCACTGGCATGTCACACTGAGTGTACAAGGTCACCCACGGCTGTTTGTGTGTTGGAACCTGTTGTGATTTGCTTCTTTTTGTCTCCCAGTTTAGGCAGATACAGCGCAACACAGGTACACCACTGTTTTCACTTTACAGTCAGTAATGTATACCTGAAACATGGGAGAACATTATTTGTAGAAAGTTTCCCTGTATTGATTCATTTCTGACATAGGTCCTGATGAATCTCTAGTCATTGTACGTTTGCGAGAAACATGTCAACCAATTTCTGCACATACTAGTCGAGTGAGTCTCGAAAAAGGGAACATAACATCCCATCAAGTCCAGGCTAGTTCTTCCTTTTAATTGAAGCAGGGGACCCCCAGAATAAACTTGATCCTGGTTCTCCTAGCCTCATTTTAACTCACTATAACGTCTACCACATCCTTGCCCCGCACTTCACCCATACAGCTGTTGGATAGAAGATCTCCGCCAAAGAGCCCCTATTTGAGGTGTCGCCCATTGGGTATTGCACCGCCGACCCAACGAGGTCGATGAAGCATGACACCTGCAAGGGTGTGTGAGGACATTAAATCAAACATAATGGATGCCCAACCGTAGGACTCCTCTGAAACCCAACTACATCCAAACACCTGTGTGACCCTCTGTGATGAAGGGAACAGGAGGCTTATTGAATAAGTAAGTGAAGTTTAATCCAAAGCAATAACTCCACCCGTACACGGAGCGTCTGGTCATCGGCGAGCCAACGGTTACAATGCCCAACCGAAGATCTCAGCCGACCATGCACGGGAGACAACACATTCATAACATAACAATTAAGTGCACGGGCTGCGGCTCGTGGTCTCAACACGAGACGAGCCTCCTAATAAGAATGGTCACACGCCGCGTGAGATATCACGCGGCGTGAGACACGCATACATTACATTACACCCTCACACTCACCACTATTAGGAACAGCCCAGTACCTTTTTGCTAATACTGTCTCTGTGGGCGAATACTGAGGCTGGACCTACCACTCCACATGACGAGTGGTGATTTCGCTTATCCCTAAGCAACCCCTCCCCCAATTGTAGTTAGTACTAATAACTGCCTTTAAATTTGGATCACCCATTATCCACAAATGTTCTTGCACCTTTTTAGGTTTTGCCTGCAAATGCTCACGTAGTGAGCATTCGCTAAAAAACCTATTGAGTTCTATATATGATCGATGACCCGCCTCTGCCTCTCATTGGCTAGCTCCATAAATGGAGGCTAGCCATTGGGAGACAGAGGCTGTCAATCGCGCTTTCTCCCGAAAACGCGATTCGGGGGCGTTTCTGGTGCTTTTTTTAAGCCCCGCCCCTTTGTCCCGGGCCGCGCTGCGATTGGCTGCCGGCCCGGGACACCCCCGTGACGTCATTCCCGGGCCGCGCTGTGATTGGCTGCCGGCCCGGGACACCCCCGTGACGTCAGCCAATCACAGCGCGGCCCGGGACACCATGACTGTATCTTGCCTACATGGTGAGCCATCTAGAACAAAAGTAACCCTCTCAGAATGAAGAAACTGGGCTTTCCAACATTATCACCTGTAAAGGGGGGGTCTGATTTCCATATGCAGTAAATGTACTTTTACATCTGAAGGGAAGTTTTATTCCTGAAAATCTGACACCGATCAGCATTTACGCAACCTTTGGGATGCATAGCACCTGCTGATTATATCTGTTTGAGATTGGCCATTTTCAACATCCCCTCTCTCCAATCCCCCCCATCCCATGCAGCGCCGTATTAACAGTCGTCCTGCATAATTATTCGAGCCCTGTGTCGTTACCTGACGTAAGTCTGTGAGGAAAGATCAGTGACCTATCGGCGGGAAACGTTTTTACAACGCGGGATTCCCCGCGCGCCTGGAACGCGCTCGACCAATGGCAGCAGCGCTTAATCTCTTCCCACTCTTCGTCACCCGTGTGTCTGTCAGCTGTAGGCGTGGCGGGGTCACGTCAGGTCAGGGCATGATGGACTCCCAGTGTAACAAAGCCGAGGCGTGTTCACCCGCTGCCGGAAGGCACCAGTAACCGGAGCCGGTGGGTCTCCTTCACCTTGTGGAGCAGCGCGGCCTTAAGTGTGAGCCGTGTTGGGACGTCAGCAGGTGAGGCCTTTATTTTTTTCGTTTAATTAGAGGTCACGACAGGCTCAATGCACGACTTGGAATCAGTCGCTGCAGTTGGAGCACAGGCTACACCTAATTATTTTCAGTGAGTCGTTATTTACGTTTACGTTGCTGTTGATTCCTCCCCCCCTCAACCCCCCCCCCCCCCCTCCCCCCGAAAGGTAGCCGTGTGTATCATTTTCGGTGAGGGTACGATTAATCTGTATGGGCAGTTGTTGGAACAACAATGAAAGTTCTTTTTTTTATTGGGCGGTGGGGGTGGGGGTGGGGGGGGGACTTGACTAACTTCACAAGAGTTAGTGATTAGGGGCATATAGCAAAATCAGTTTGTCACAGAAGACGCAACGACACGGTTCTTCACACAAGAGGCCACGGTGTGGTGCTAATCTTTAAAAATAAATAAAACGAGGAGTTCAGGTGACAGAAAATAACACTGAGCGTTTGAAACCCACCCAATGACTCAAGCCGGTGAAGGCCCAGATGATGTAATAGTTTGTTGGAAAGGCATTAGTTGGTCGGTATTTTGTAAATTATTTATAAACATTACTACAATTCTGCAGTTTATTTAAGGAGTCAGCTTGGTATACTGCACTTAAAAACTTTTGAATTTGAGCCTCCTAGATATCTGATAACAATGATAAAGCGCCACTAACATTTTAAACCACACAATTGTTTTTGAAATATGTTTCTCTCATTGTTTGTTGTTGTATTCGAATACATTAAAACAGGTGTGAAAAACAAACCGAAGTACTAGACTGAAGTTTCTGACAGATGTACTGTGAAGAAAAGTGTGCTGCTCTGACGAGTAACCACAGATCCCGAAGAGTGGCCCAAAAACCTTAGTGGTTATACCCCGAGGGTTCTGTTAGCACAGGGATTCGAAATTGACAGTTGACCTGGAGAGCACAAAAAATAAGAAGCTAAACCCCTCGGCTTCTGATTCTCGGGTTGGGCTTCTTGCCATACTTCTAAGGGTAGCCCTGCAGGTGCAATGAAGTGCCCGTGTGACAGTAAAGAAACTGCTGGTGATTACAAATTCTGCTCATCATTTCTTTATGTGGGGTGCGATAAAAGTGTCAAGCAAGGGAGTAGCCAGAAAATTAAAGTACCCCCACTTTGAACCAAAGCACTGATGGTACCAAGCAAGTGAGCCTGAACCTCCCTAGAAGAGCTTCCTTATCTCTTCCATCGAAGCAACTATCTATTCATCCTTCCACCTACCCGCTGATATCCACCGTTTCACCTTTGCATTATTTCATCTATTCATTCTTTCATCCATCAGTCTTTCATCATTCCATCCATCTATTGGCCATTCTATCCAACCATCCATCTGTTCACACATCTGTCATCTATGCATGTATGTATCCATCCACCCACATATCCATAATCTGACTTACCCATCCATTGAGAGTCTTTCATCCATCAGTTGATCCTTTTATCCATTCATTCAATCCATCCATCCTCTCAGATTTCCATGTTCTCATCATCCTTTCACCCACCTATTTATCCATCCTCACATATATATTCATTACACTGCTAACCTTCCATCCACTGTTCCATCCAGTCACTATTTCAGATTTCCATTTACTCTACCATCTTTCACCCATCCACCCTATACCCATCCATCCTTCTCCTCACCCCTCCTTCTACTCAATCATCCTTCTACCCAACCATCCTTTCACCCACTCATCCATCCATCCTTTCACCCTCTCATGCAACCACTCATCCACCCTTCTTTGCCTTTGGTATCAACCCAACTTTCTTTCTTCAAACATTAATTATGAGCTGTTTCTGCCAAGTTGCAGATAAGAGGTCTATTGACCAAGCTGCTAAAGCGCAGAGGTTCACAACACCCCTGGTATCAAACAGCGTGTAGGTTCTGGAGTACCATAGGCTCTGGTGGTAACGGTGACCATCCAGCACAGGTCCCCAACATTCAGTTCTGCCGTTTTCATAATTTTCCCTCCCACTAGACCGATAATATATGTGCAGTTTCACTCCCGTTACAAATTTCCCAAACCCCATTTCAGAGAAGCACCTCTCCACTGTCCCTCCCTGAAGAACAGATGACCATGGTTAGAATGCACACAGTGTAGCTGAGAAAGTGCAGTGCCGGGTGAGCCTATAATGAGTTTGGATTCAGGGGTGTTCAAAGATGAGTGAGGACGTTCGCAGCGTTTTATGGCCTGCAGCATATGAGCCAAATATGGTAGTGGACACGGGTTATTTTCAGTAGTTAATGTTTTTGGCACGCAGTTGCAAGTAGCTCTGTGGTCTACCAGCAAAAACATCATACATTTTAATCTCTGTGTGTGAGGTAATTAATAGTTGTGACTTTGAGATGGAAGATCTGAGAAACCGAATAGAATAAAAATACTAGGATTCTAGACCTGTCAACTTCAATCTTGCATTGGAAAAGGCTATATGTCTTTTCTTTTGAAAGGAGTTAGCTGATGTTTTGGTTTTGCCAGTGCTTTTTGCTGATGTTGAAGAGCATCAGTAAAAAGGCAAAGAAATGGTTGTGGTGATACTGAACGGCATTGACAAAGGCAACAAAAAAAACTGCCTCCAGCATGATAACATTTTCTTTATTTATTTTCAGAGTTTTATATAGCACTGACTAGACACGGAGGTATCAGAACGCTTTACATGAGGATCAGCGAGTTACAGGTTACAAAATTACATCTGTTACAGGAGCCAAGAATAAACATAGGAGAAAAACAGTGATTACACAATACCAAGAGATATTAACGCATAGCCAAGACACACGTCTAATGGGGCATGGAAGGTAGACGGGGAATGGTATAAGGGGTAAGGAATGCAGATGGTGTCAGGCAGACCGGCAAGGGGGAAAGTACTTCAGAGCGACAAAGCAGTCAAAATGAGAGACAGACAAATCGGCTGAAGACCAACGATCCAAAACATCCTGTATATCGGTGAACGTATACGATGAGAGGGGTGTTTTGCTCATGTATTTGTCAAGAAACTGTAGCAGGTATTTTTGTTTATTCACCTTTCCAAGATGGTAGATGCTCATCTTGGAGCAGTAAATAAAAAAATAAAAGTGGGGCATAATCTTGTGGCGGGGTGACCACAAAATAAATTGCAGGTGGTGCGTCCTCCTTAAACGAAAAAAATAGAATAGCGAAGGATTGGGGAGTAACAGAGTAGCAGGGGAATAGGGGAGCAAGTCAACGCTGCTGATCAATGAGAGCAATGGGGAGCAGGGAGTGTTATGTGTGCAACTTTGGAGCAGTGATTAATTTCAGCCGGTGCTTTCCGCTGCTCAGTGCCAGCACTTAATTACCAACACCGGCACTTATGACAGTCCAACACATGGTCTGTCTAATTTTGGAAATTAGCACAACAGCATTTGTTTTATAATTTTAATGTACTAAAAAGCACTAATACTTGCCACCTAAGCCGTTGTTATATCTTTGGAGTGCCTGAAATAGTCTGAATTGTCACATGTAAGAGTGTGATAGTACTTGCGTTAGTACGCTCATTGACAAAACTGGCAGGCAGGGGCATTGGGTGGTGCAAGCTGAGAAGGAACCTGCCATTTACCTTTTTATGAATTTAGCACTGCGTAGGAGTTGTGGGGGCAGGTCACAAAAAAAGGCGATGGGTAGGAGGAGGAATGATTGAGATGGGGGAAGCAACACAGAGTGCGATAGGGGCAGAGATGTGAGGGGGAAGCAGCACATGGGGAGGGGAGCAAGAAGAAAACATGTACTCCAAAGGAGTGCTGAAATAAAGAGACACTAAGTTCACTGATG